>NC_092425.1:29849202-32646702 GCF_036169615.1 Heliangelus exortis
ATAATCGTCATAAATTACGTTCAGGGTTTTCAGATTTTATTTATATGTGGTTAAAATGAATGCTTCTATTTAAAGGGGGAAATATTTCTACATGTGCATATAGTTTTCCAAGAGTGTACCATTAATTGATTGTTGATAATAAAACCCAAAAGCAAATATAGCATCATATTTCTTCTGATTCCTTGCTAGGGTTTGACTGGGGTAGTTGGGTCGGGTTTTTTTCTGAGAAAGATTGAAAGCACGCACAGCAAAATCTGGACTGAGTCATCAAAAGGAGATGGGCTCGGCAGCATTATTTTTGATCTGCATTACCATCAGGAAGGCCATAACTGCGGATCCCATCATTACTGCCTAATTGTGCTGTTATTAATTCTTTGCGAACAGGCTGAGGGGGGGGGGAGGGCGGCGGAAGATTCGTCAGATCTGACCTTTTGTCGCTACCTCGAAAATTAGAGGCGGTCAATACTAAGCGGTATCCGTTAAGTGGAGGGAATTTAAAAAGGGCACAAATTACAGGTCTGGCCGCTAAACCAACACAGGGAAGGTAACATCTCCTTTGCAGAGCCGCAGCTTTTCGCAGACGGCTTTTCTGCTGAAAAGGCTCTGCTTCTACCGCAGGCAGAGAGGTCGGCCGAAGGGGCAACCGCGGACTCTGTGCCACCCGGGCCAGGAGTCGCCCAGCAGCCTCACATCTGGGGACCCGCTTCGCTTTTTCGTCCCGTCAGCGGGAGGCCGAGGCACGGTAGCCCCGGCGGCCCCTCCGCCGCTTGCCCGGCCTGCCCCGTGGGGAGGGCAACGGGGCCGCCACGCCAGAGCCCCCAGAGCAGGGACCCGGCCTCTCCAGGACCAGCTCCAGCTCCCTCGGAAGTTTTGCGGTAGGGACAGGCCCCCGGTGCCCTCAGAAGAGCCAGGGGAGTCCAGCACACCCCGGTGCCACCTCCCCGGGCTGCTCCTGAGCAGGGACACTGGCGGGACACGTCAGGGGATGAACTCTGTCTGACTCTGGCAGAGTCAGTGGGGAAAAAACCAACAACAGCAACAACAAAACAAAACCAAACACAAACAAAAAAACTGTTTTAGGGTTTTGGCTGAAAAGTAAGTATGGCAAAAGTGTTCCTCTGAATGGCCAGGGCACTGGGGGAGAGGTTGCCAATGCTGAGAGCACAATTAAAAGAGCCAGGAAAAAAAAAAGGGGATAAGTGCTGTTTCACTAATAAATACACTTCAATAATCAGTTTTAAAATGCTGCAATAAAAGATGCAGTCTATTTTCATGAGCTAAACTGCCTGTATGTATTTCTTGAGTATGTTTTGTTATAATGTGGTTAGATTTTGCCATTTTGCCTTTTCTTCAAAAAGTAATTTCATAATCTAAGAATATCTTTATTCAGAGTAAATGGACTGTCTCTAGGAATGAGCCAGCTGTGAACTGCAGTGCAGCTCTGCTGATGGTGATCTACATGGAAAGAGTTTCCTGTTGGATAAACTGCAGCACTTGAGTCCATCTGCTTTACCAGCTCTGAGCTACTCAAGAAGGCAAGACCTGCATGACTGCTGAACCAACCAGGCAGCCAAGTGTGATTTAAAGGTACAACTCCTGGTAAGGCCTTGAGTCGTGTGAAGATGAGCAGCTTCCATTTTATGGCATGCAGTTCTGATTCAAAAACATTAAGAAATGACGAGATGGTACTTCTTTGTGTATTTTTTTTACCAATACTTCACTATTTTTACTGTTAAAACTTTGGTTTTTATTTCTAATATGAAGGCTTCTGCTCCCAGCAGTGGACCCAGTGGACCTAGCAACATGCCTGCTCAAACTTTTCTCTCTCTTATTTTTACTACACTGTAAATTGATCTGTATTTTGATCTGTCTGCTTCCTGATAAAATGAATAGTCTGTGTCCTTTACATCTGTCACACTCCCTAAGCCTCAAACTTTTAAAATCTTTTCCAGAGCTGGAGCCACTCTCTTCTGTTTCTGAAGATGTTCCGCAAAATAGATGCCAGTAAAGTACCAGACACTGCAATGTCTCTCTCACTGTGGGTTTGTACACATCTAGGATAATTTCTCCATTTCCCATTCACAATTTTACACTTACGCATCCAAGCTTATATTAATCCTTTCTGTAAACTTCTGTTTTATCACTTATTCCTTCTGACCCATAAATCCTTTCCTAAGCCACTGTTTGTCATGTTCTGGTCATCCCCCACAGCACAGCAAACCCTAGGAGGACTGAGGCACAGGGCACCCTCCGTTTGTAAGGACCAGTGTGCCTGTGGCAGGCTGGTTGGAACAGTTAATTCACAAACCTTTGTGATTGCTCCATCAGGTAGAAACAGCTGCTTACCAGTGGTACCAGTGAAAACTGAACTGGCAAGTTGCTCCATAACACCAAGAGGTGCTCTGGGTTCACCTAACCGGAAACACCTAATCAGTCAAAAGATATTTCAGTAAAGAAATTAGGGAAAGTTTTGTGGTTTTTGTTTGGTTTACCTACACATGTTGTCCAAAAAAAGAGTAATCTGTTTTAGAAACCAACATAACTTGGTAACAAGTTGCATTTTGAAGAGTTCAAAGGTAAACTTTGAAGCCAGGTATATTTGAAGCCATTTGGGTGCTCAATTGTCTGCTCTTCTGAATGCCAAAATTTGGAATTCAGGTCTGGTGTTGAACTTTGCTCTGGGTTACCTCACTCTCTTTTCTACCATACATGAACAACTAAAGTGATTTCTGATTCCAGTATAAATGGGTGGTGGATGTGTGACAATGCTACTAAAGAATATGTTGCAAGCATACAGGAAAGAAAATATACTTGCTTCTCAGTGAAAATAATTGTTTTTCTTAATTGTGTCTAAACAGTTCAATCTTTACATATCTGCACTTAATAAAGTTATCAAACTATTATCAAGCAGTGGGAAAAGGAGTTGTCATGAAAAGTGCCTGCAGTTCTTTACGATATTTTTTAAAATCCTCTTTTCTTCTCACCTTTTTTTGAAAGTTCTTCTCACTGTTGAAAGTGCTGATAGGTGCATCTAGCACAAATCCCCTGAACCAGCCTGATTCCAGTTGGGTCCTGCTGTAGTCTGGTATGAGCTCTTTCTAAAGGCAAAAATCTGGGGTCAATTCACATGGGAAGGATCCCCACTAGACAAGGGAGGAATGGGACATGAAGCTCACCATTAGCTTTTACCCTGAGGGTAGTGGAAAAATGGAACAGGTTGTCCAGGGAGGCAGCTGAGGTCTTATCTCTGGAGATGTTCAAGGTGTGGCTTGACAGGACTCAGAGCAACCTCACCTAGTGGAGGGTGTCCTTGCTTACTGCAGAGGGGCTGGACTGTATGACCTTTAGAGGTCCATTACAACCCAAATTATTCTGTGATTCTATGATTTGAGACAGCAACTAAACGAGCACTTATCTGTAAATCTGGTTGCACATTTTGTGTGAATCATTACAAGTCAAACAGTAGTCTATATGTGGACTACCCTCATCCTCCGGAGTGCAGAGCAGAGTTATAAAGACCATATGACTATGGGAGGTGAAGCCTTCTGCTTCTGTCACCAGTTTCATCTGGTCATTTACAGGTTGTCATCTGACAAGTGTTATGAAATAAACGTGTGGTTTCACCAAGGTGTTACTAAAACATGGCTTCATCTTATGACTTTGCACCTTCTACTTCTCACAGGAAGTTATCATGTAGGCCGAGGAATTATTTGAGAGGAAACCTTTTGTCAATTTGTGGAGAATTAATCCAGAAAAAATTCAAGAAATTTTTGCCATGAAAATGAAGTTCATGCTGTCATTTCCTAGGTGTGAAATTTCCTTTGGAGAGAAGAAATAATATTTTGGTCTGATCCTTGTCATTCTTATAATATCAACAGGAAATTTTAATATTTGCTCTTGAAGAGTTTCATGCTATTGTTGCAGACTGAGGGTGTTGCAGGCTGAGGCTAGGGAAGTATCTTCCTACTCATTTCTGAATGAGAGGCACTAAGGGAAAGCTGATAACAGGTCAGAAGAACAACACAGAGAACCTATCAGTGATATTAGAAGAAGTCCAAAGCAGTCTTGGGAAGAGTAAGTGAGAGAAGTTCTGCCTTTCTAGGAGCTTGAAATTTAACATCAGCATTTAGGACCAACAGCTTTAATGTATGTACGAGGTCTTCAGAGGCATTAAATTCAATATCATATCACAGGAAGATGTTTTTAGAAAATGAATCAATATATTAATTTTTGCTAAGTAGAAAATCTATCCAGGGAACAAAGCACAAAGTTCATGAGTGGCTGTGGTTATTTGGTTTGTGAAGAGAAATGACTGGAGGCTGTGAAACCAGTGGCTAAGAGAACTGGCTATCTCACATGGACATGGTATTTGGGAAATGAGGCACCCAGAGCTCCAAGCTGGAGCTGTGGGTATTCACCTCCTTGAAAAGCCAATCCACTTCTTGAAACCTCCTGAGTGTCCACAGCAGACCCTGCTCTAAGATAAAACCACAAACACCCATGCCCTCGGGGCTGTTAAAAACCCACCTGTGCTTTGAAGAGGAAAGGGGAGCAGCTCACCTGTCTTAAGCCAGGCCAGGAACCAGGGGGTCCATGAAGCTCCAGCTGCTGTCAGTGCTTTTCCAGCTCACTCCCTTCCCAAGAGACAAGGAAGCTGAGACAGAGAGCCAGTGGCAACACACAGCAGTTACCCTGTGGTGCTCATTTCCAAGCAGATTCAGGAGTAGCCTCTACTCAGTGCTACCTTCACCCACCCTGTGGGTAGCAAGGAACACTCTGGATTTGCCTGTCCTCATGCTTTCTGACTGGGATGCTCTGAGCAGTTTTCCACCTCTGTGGCCTTCTTGGGCTTGTAGGCCTCTCTTTCAGAAAGCCAAGACAAGTAGAAGACAGTTCAGCTTCAGTGAGTCCTTGGATGCTTTGCCTCAGTTTTGCAGATAGCTTGGGGAGACACAGGAAGAGACAGCAGAGTTGCTGCAAAGTGGAAGCTTTCATGTTCACTGAAGTTCATCACCAGGGTGTCAGTGGAGAAGTTACACACATATATGGCACAGGCTGTCACAAGCTGCAGGTTTTAGTTTGCTTGTTTGTTTGTTTGTTTGTTTGTTGTTTTGTTTTTTTTTAACCTAGAGATTTTGCCATCACATTTCAAGATCTCCTCAAAGCAGTGCTGTCAGGACAATGGGAAAGATCCTGGCTTTGTGTTGATTTCACAATATCAAACTGTTTCTAGAAACACCTCCTACTAATATACTCCTGCTGTGTTATCTTTGAAAAGGTTATTAAAGGGGATGAGCTCTGAAAAAAAGCAGGTAAATACCACCAACAAAATGCCACCACATCTAGAATGCAAACATTAGAAGAAGCTCCTCTCATTTTAATTCCAAAGCTGAACACTTTCTTTACAGCCAGAGAATCTCTGAATTTTTAATAAGAAAGTCTTCTTACATCTGAAAATAGGAGCAGCAGTTAAAACTGTATCTATTGCTGCTGCAAATGCTTGCAATGCATTATGTGACAGTCTATTTTAGAATAGTGAAGTTTTAAACACAGAGATCTAATTATCACTAGGGATATCTCTATGGAGACAGAAAGTTAGATAAACATGATGTGGGTGGTTTTGTCCTGCAGCAGAAAAAGAGGATGTACTATACTAGATGGGCAGCTAAGCCCTTCACTCCCATTGCATTCAGTTCCCACTGGAAATGTAGCCCTCCTGAAATATTTCTGTAAGCAAATCTGATGGCATTCATAGCAAGGTGGCAAGGATGACTGTGGGCATACCCCATTCAAGAGAGGTGGAACAAGCATTTGTATTAACAAGTTTTACTGTATAAGATCATGTATATATGAATACTAAAATACTGAAGCCATACCACTCTAGCTCTTTCCTAATATTGTCTAGGAGGGAAAAACCAGCAATTAGGTTAATGTATAACAGTCCTGCCTTAGGAAGTTTAGAGCTGGGAAAGAGAGATATTTCCAATCACTAGTTAATCAAACTGTGGCTCATCTCCACACAATTTTGTTGAGATCAAGATTTTAACTCAATTCTGCATAAAAATGAGCTCTTAAGAAAGAATATCCATCCAGAACAGTCTATGTAAATAAAAGGTTTTGAAAGATTTCTGATATAAACCTACCCATTTCAGGGCATAAGCCAATCTCTGTTTATTGAAGATGAGGCCTTGAGCAAATATTTCTCCCTGAAAGATTTCTTCTGTCTTCTAAATCACCTGCTGATGGTCACTTCCAGGTAGAGGTTCACAGATTGCAGATTACAAGCTTTTTATTACATCACTCATTACATTTCTATATTCTAATAGCAAATGAAAACTCCCAGATTTGCTTAATTTACATTTTTCCATTGTTGCCTTTGGTAAGCAATAGTCCCTGTTGTATTCACAGGGTCAGCTTCAATTCTGGCCAAAGTACAGCTGAAGTAAAATACATCTGCAAAATTGATTAATTTTTCCTATTATTCCTGATTACTTCCACTGATCAATACCTTCACTGGTGCATACCACTCATACATTTAAATGTCAAAGTGACAATTAATTATCCTTAATTATTTCCTTTCAAAGATATTTTTTCCTTGTTGTTGAGATTTTGGGATCTATATATAAACTTATGACCAGGTTTGTCTTTAAAATAGTTCAGAATAATTTGTACAAAACCTCATAAGCACAAAATGCTTTTAAAGCATTTTACTTTTAGAGAGTTAAAAAACATTTAATTTTAAAAAAATGAGAATACTTAATAATTTTAAAAATAAGCATATTAACCCCCCTGCAATTTCTAAACCCAGTCACACATGAGTTCTGAACAAAAAGGGGCTGCTCTAAACAATGAAAAATATCAATGATACAAGAGAAAATTCAATTATGCAGCTGTGTATTGTAATTCTCAATGATTTATAAAAGGCAAACCCCAGATATGCTACACAATATATTATCATTAAGACGAGACTACTGTTTGGTCTAATAGAATCCCATTATTTAGAAGCTGAAAAAGAAACCCTATTAGATTATTGAGCTAATTCCCTGCCAGTGCTGAGGTCACTGCTCTTTCACTCTCAGTCTTGTCTACATGAAAATTTTTGGTACATTTGAAGAGTCATCTGGAGCAGAGCTACAGAAAGACAAGAGGAGCTCTCTGTTGACCTTGCCACTCTCATGAAGGAATGAAAATAGCTGTAGTGGGTAAATCACCATAATATATCATCTTAAAGAAGAAAAATCTGTTAAGATGTGGGAGTAAGTACACCAAAATGGCAACAGACCCCATGTATTGCTGGCATATCAGGCCTGAAGACCAACTGAACTCAGTTGATCTTGAAAAAGCTGAAAAAGCTCATCTGTGTATTTCTTTAGCATTCCCCTCAACAGCCTGGTTTGTGTGATCTCCTTTTCCTCCCAGTGATTAGCCACAAGGGATGTATTTCCCAAGGAGGAGATCAGAGGGTCATGCAGACCTTAGGGTCCCTCAGTTTCAGGCAGAAAAGAGCATGGCTTTCAGCTGGCAGTCTCCTGCAATCTGTGTGGGAGTCATCTTTTCCCGCATCATCCTGATGTGCCTCCCAAATCTTTCTGCACAGAGGCAGAAGCTTAGACATGTGCCCTTCAAATAACACTGAACTTTGCTTAGGGACAGGTGCACTAGAAATGCAATTTTTTAACCCCTCCATAATAACTACTTCTTCTCTCACAGCAACCAGTTCCCATCCACCCAGAAATGGCTGTGAGGCTCCAGGGGTTGCCCATCCCAGTGCCACCACGCACCAGACATATGACCATCCCATGCACCGAATCCCCTTTTATATGACACTTTTTTGCTTGATGAGGGTAGGGACTGTCTCTGAACGATTCTTACTCTCCAGAGCTGTTCAGTGCTCTTTTCTGTGAGCACCTGGACTCTCCCTTTCCACTCCCACCTTTCCACCCTCTCCCTTTCCACCAGCAAACTGGTGGACTTTTTAAAGGGCTGTGATGAAAAGTCTCAAGACACCTGTGTGTCCCTGTTGGCACTGACAACCCTGTGATGCTGACAGAGCCAACGCCTTGTACTTCAGGGAGCTGGGAAAGAAAACCCTCCTCTTAGTGGAGGTGCTGCTACTTGTCTGTTATAACATCATTAAACTGAGGCTTGAGAGTTTAACAGACTTGGTATTAAGCACACTGCTGGCTGCTGAATAAAGATACTAAAATTAGTGTTTACTTCTAGTGACTACCTGAAAGAGTGTTGAAAATTAAGTTTTCTATGTTACTTGGTCAGGAGGCAAAAATGCCTTCCTCGCTCCTCTCATTGAGTAAGACAAATGGTAACTACAAAAAATATCAGCTACAGCTAATGCAGCTCTGTGAGGATGCAGTATTTAAAACTCCACACCAAATTTTTTGTCTTAAAGAAAAATGTTTTTAAAATTTGGTTTTTTTTGTTTTTTTTTTTTTTTTTTTTTTTTTTTTTTTGTAACAGGAATCCCTGGGCTGGATGGTTGTCTCACCAGCATGCAGCTTAAACAAATAGGATGTCACTGATGGGAAACTGATGGAAAAGAAGATTTGAGCAATTACACAAAACAGATAAGCCATTAGCTTCTCCTGTGATCTAATGATATGCTCTGCAGGATCATTCAGGCTACAATCATAATTAAAGCTGGTCCTGAGTCATTCTGTTGTAGAACAAAACATTAACAATAGGGAAAAGAAAATCTTTGGCAGCCTCCACGCAAGGGAGGACAAGGATGAGACTGGTGTCTGACAGGCTAGAACTGAAATATATTTGAAATACAGTGCTCTGAAAAGGAATTGTTTGCTATTTTATTTGATAGGCTACTTTATGGTAGCATAATCACATCTGGATAAAGACCTAAACATGTTTTTTCCCACTGTGTCCACCTGTGGGGAAGCTTCATTCACTGAAGCTGAATGTGTTGGATTTTTCTTCTAGTCCTACATGTAAATTACTCAGCTATTTGAACCACACTCTCCCAGCTTGCTGCTTTTATAAGCTCATAAACACCATCTCTGTTTGTAACCTCCTTTTGGTGAAGACACTGGCAGCTATATTTGCACATAGTTTTGTTTTGGTTTTTTTCCCAGTGGAAAACCACAGTTTTGTGGTAAGTGGAAGGCCTGATCGACATGGCCACTTTGTTCAGCCCACCTGGAAACCTCCTTGTGAGGTATGAAAATACCTCAGCACAAGCCATGCTTGTGCTGCCAAAAGGAAACCATTAAGGCTCTTTACTGCTACCCTGAGCCACTTTAAATTCACACAGACAATTGTTTTTAAATGTTCCCCTTTGGAATGAATAAGGTGCAAAGACATTTCCTAGCTCCAAGCTTATTTCTCTTCAAGCAGTGCTACCCCCTCTCTTGGAAGACAGTGGCCTCCTTTTTGCCTACCCCAATATTTTCAAGCAGCAACCCAATTTATACTGTGCATCCACTTAATAGAGCTGGTTCCTGGGTTTACCTGGATTGGTAAGAATTTTGCTTTCAGGCTTTCTATGTTCAGCCCCAAATTTCACTCTAAATTGTCTTCACAATGGCTTTACTTCTGGAAAGTATCTTCTTCTCCTACAGTACAGTGCAAATATTACTGTGGTGGCCAGAGTTAAGAGAAACATTTAATTTTATGGCCTTTTTTTTTTTTCTGTGTTTCACAATAATGAATGTGTCTGGTGTACTCCTGAGGGACTTTCTGTTTCTGTGAAGTGACTGGAGGGAGCATGCAGAAAAAACAAGTGCTAAATGTGCAGAACTAATGGAACAATCTCTGCTCAAGAGTAGACTTCTGAAGTGTTAACAAATGATTTTTAAATACTTTAGTGAAAATATATTATACTTTTAGTTTTATTCCATTCAAAATAGCTCAGCTGGGAAGTCTTTTTCAGAAAGTAAATGATGGTTTCTGCCTCATGGTTCCAATTTATTATCCAAAGTAATAACTTTGGCAAAAATGTCTATTATTTCATCTCTTGAATAAGGACTCAGTTCACATGTCTAATGTCCTGTGTAAGAGAATTAGCAGAAATTCATCTCATTGTGGTTTTAAAAGAGGAAACTAAGCAGACAGCCTTGTTAATTTAGCATATATACTTGGAATAAAGTACAACATCCATCATCTCTCAAAATTCAATTAAAAATGGGTCTTGCGTCCAAGGAAAAGGAGCCAATTTTCTGCTGGAAGCAGAGTCTTGGAAGACCACTAAAACCCTTAATGGTTCTTTCATTGTGGGAGCCAATGTAAAAGAAAAACCAGTTTGGGAGCTCAAATTACCCCTCCCATTAAATGCTTGAACATGCTTAATCTTCAGGTTGGGCCCAGTGGTGTTGACACAATTCTTTCTGTCACCACAGACTCACACAGAATTCCAGCTGTGCTTGTCTCCCAGTCCTTAAAATCTTCCTGTGTGCTGCTGTCTGCTGCAGCAATGCTGAACAGGCTTTTGCATTCAGGGTGAAGTACCCTTCCTTACCATATGTCATGTACAGATCTTATTCTCCCACAGTAGGTGTCTATGTGTGATAAAAAGATGCTTGCAGACACACACTGAGATTTAATATCTGGGGAAAGGGAAGCCTGAAAATATGTTAACAAGATTTTCAGCATTAAACACAATTTTGTTTCAGATTTCAGCTGTTAAACATCTTAATTTGTTTTGCTTTTTACTCCAGTAACATAATGATAATACACTCTGACAGCTTGTGACTCCACGCCGAGGAGGTTTCACAAACCAATCTCTTTACTCAAAATTTGATTTACAAAGTGCCTCAGTTCTTCAGCTGGGTGGCAGCAGCCACCATCACAGTTCTTGCCACACTCAACCTAGAAGCACAATCCAAGCAGTTTTTCCTTGTTTGTCTATTTTCTTCTGGTGGAGAATTCAGAGATGAAAGAATCCTTTTAACCATTTCAAGTCCTCATTTGTCAATGAGCTCAGTTCAGAAAATACTGTCACAGAATGTCTGCCACACTCCAAAGGAAACAGTGGATTTGTTTTTGCAACATGTACTAAACTCTTGGTGCAGAATACATACAGGTTGCATCAATGAAGTTCATTTTAACAATATTTATTTTGGATGAGCTAGTCTATTGGTTAATGCAGAAAACTTTTAGCCTCCGTGTTCTCCTTCCAGCCCAGCCTAGCTCTGGTCTTATTTTCACCAGCAGTGAGGCTGAGCCAGTGGGATCATTAGTTTCAGCTACAGCCCAGACCCAACCTCGTGTGGGACATCATTTCCCTGGAAAATCAGGTTTTTGTCATCTGAGGTGTACATGAGGTGGCACTTCATGCCATGAAGCCCTGCAGAAAGGGCATGATAATTAATAGATGATTACAAACATCTGCTCTCAGAGGTAGCCCTCTAGGCTGCTGCCTGCTCTTGGCAGGGGTAGGTACCTTCTCTGCATACATGCACAGGGCTTGTCCTGAATAAGCATATCCTTGCATATCCCGTTGAATACACCACCTCCAAAGATAAGCATCATTTGGATCATTCATTTAAGTAATTGTATAATTGACTGGAGAAAATTATTTAGCATCAAAACTTATTAAAATAAATGTAAAAATAAAAATCTAAAAATCTGTTTACTGGGAGAAGAGGTGAAGAAAAGGTTTCTGACTAAGATCAAATGTCTGTTATTCTCTAGATAGAAGATACCAGTACTGCTGTGGGAACAACAGAGCTGCTGTTTCCAGCTCTCCTCCTCCATAGGTGAGACGTAGAAAGCCAAACTAACATCACCTGGCTAAGAAGCTCAGCACTCAGAGAAGACCAGAGAAATAAACTGCACATGGCTGCCTCACTGCAGCAGCCATGGCTCAGGAAAGCATTTTGCTTACAGTTTTAAAAAATCTCCTTTCTTCCAGAAAGGGAACAGCTTTTGCCATGTTTTCCTCCCAAAGGGCATTTAACCAGAAGGATTCAGGTTGCCTCACTCAGCTCCAGCGGTAGGAAATGATCTGCTAAGGCAACAGGTCCTTAGTCCAAATAGCTGTGGTCTGTATGGAGATGCTGGGGCTGGCTTCAGCCCAGCCCTCGCTCCTGGCAGTCTGGCTGAGACAGCGCAAAGAGCGCTGAGGCTTCAGCAGCCGCTTCTCCAGACATGCTGACTCCACTCCTGACGGGCTGCTTGCTCTGGTGATTTTTACTGCAGTATCCAGATAGCCAGACCCTTCTGACCTCCTCAGTCACTATCCTCTACTCACAGTAACTGATAAATTCATGCTTTTTTATTTGTTTGGGTTTCTTTTAATTTTTTTAAATTTATTTTATTTTATTATTTTATTACCTATCCTGAGTTTCTAGCATCTTTATTACCAGGTCGTAGCCTCAACTAAATTCACTAGTGAAGACATTCATTCTCTGGACAATTCAGTTTCTGTGTCCCATTTATCCATTTGGAAATAGATATATAATATTTTTTTCTGCCTCACAGTGGTTTTTAAATCCTAATCAACCAATAATTGTAAAGTGCTTTGCTGTTTCCAGGAGATGATGGGCTCTGTAAGCAGTGGCAGTAAGTGAGCAGTCCAAGAAATACCCCACTGACTCCAGTACCTCTTTTCTGCTTGTGCTACTTGAATTAGAGTTGAAAAAGTGAAAATACTGAAAACAAGAAAAAACAAGTCAAGGTACCTATGCTTTTACACAGGAGCAGTGGTTCTGGGTACCTGACTTAAGACCCACTGAAGATGTCTGTTTTTCTGGGGGTTGCAATCAAGCATCCCCAAAAATCCAGCTGCTTCCAAATCCCTGATGTTGGGTCTTCAGGCATTGTGGTATCCAAAACAGCTTGAAGGGTAAATGTCCAAATTATTTTATGTTACTGCAATACAAAGGAAGTAACTGGTATTGGCATTGAAGCTGCAGCTCAGTACTGTCAGAAGAAGGATATTATGCCTTAACACTGTAAACAAATACAATAATCTTGTAGAATTTACTTCCTTTTCATGATGAAAAATACCACAGCAGCCTGTGAAGAAATCTTTCATCTTACATTCTGCTTGCTAGCCACAAGGATTTAATAAGAATTTGCAGTGCAGCTTGCACACAGCTTTGCCACACCTGGGCTGCTTCCAGCATCTTAGCATCACCTCTTGCTGCAAGAGTCCCCACGCCAGGCAGCAGCACCTCTGAAAATCATTGGGCAGCCACCATGTTCATTGCCAGCCCTTCTTCCTGAATGCAAAGGGACAGCAAGCAGCTAAAAATGGCTATATTGATCAGCTGAGAAGAATTTGTGACTAAACAGCAGAATCTTGGCATCTGAGGGGAAAAATGAAACTGCATGACAGCAAAGAGAAGAGGGGGCCCTGATCCAGCCTGAGCTGTGAGCCCGGCAACACCGGGGGATGGGCAGAGGGGGTGCTGGCCAAACTCTGCTCCTGTGAGCTGGGATGAGCCATGGGGGCACAGATGGATGTTAATCCTCCTGTGCAGGAGAAGGCTGAAATCTGGCTGTGTCCTGGGTTGAGCACGAGAGGGGAAAAGTGCTGCAACTCCACCATTTACCCTTCGAGAGCTTGCTCCTTGCTGAAGAGTTCCTGCGCGGTGTTTGTTACAGCTCCTCCACGTCTGGTGATTCATTTCTGTTCTTCATTTTACCTTGCCCATAGCTGGTAGGAGCTAAAGTTGATTACTTTATATTATTTGTTATTTTATGTCAAGTCTTACTCAGTACTGTGTAAGCTTTCAGCTCCTGGGTTAACAACACGTGAGGGTTGTCAGCTGTAAGTGTGTAAAAATAGCCACATGCTGCTTCAAGTACAAAGGATGCTTGAAAAGCCTTGAAGCAGCAAAGAGAAATGTATTCATGTGTTTAACTGTATTAATGCTGAAAGCAGATTTTAACCATTCAGGATGAAGCAAGATATTGAGAAAGCCAGGTATCGACTGATAATAATCCATTCTAAACTATTTATCTGCATCCATACCTTCCTCGGTTATTTTGCCTATTTAACACACAGCCCCACGTGAAAAAATACAATTTTGAAGTTAATGTACTACTTACATAGATCTAAACAGTGTATAAATAAATGCAATAACTGTAAATGCCACTGTATGCTGTCACCCAGGCTTTTTTTTCCTACATGTAAACCCAACAACACAGAAGACTTGCAGCCTGTGCTAGTCAAAAGCTCTCTCTCCCCTTCACCTCCCCCAGTGAGGTGAATCCCTTTGCAGGCAGTGCAGCTGCCTGAGATCCTCAGTCTCTGCTTTACCCAAAGGTTTTTCAGAACTCCATCAGCTGCAGAGGTGATTTAAGGATCCTTGCAAATGAAGCTATGAATACTCTCCCCTCTGTACAAAACACAGTGGGGGCATCTCTTAGCTGAGACAAGTTTGATTCATTTGGGGAAAATCTTCGTGTGTTGGGGACATGCCTGGCCCCTCTGTTGCAGAACATGGAGGTAGATGGGCTTTGCCACTGCAGACAGAAGTGTCAGCTGCCACAATTATTGTTGAGTTTTGATTATTGAACCCCATGCACTTGTACTGAACAGTTTCATCCAGCCAAGTGCAATAATATTTTATACTACCAAACAACAACAAAAAAACCCAACAAACCACAAACCTTTTAAATAACTGTTTGCTAAGCCCAGGATTAAAAAATACTAATCAACACTTCTGGAGAAATAGAAGACAACAGCTATCAGCAGAGGTTTGCAGCAAATAAAGGTCTTGATTTCTATTAAAAAAATTTGAAAAATGCAGGTGCTTTTCTGCAAGGTGAATAGAGGAGATTCTGCAGCAAAACCTTCCCATGTCTTTTCACACTGCTGAGGGCAAAAGCACGTTAGTCACTACCTTTAGAATAGATAATGGCTTTTCAACTGATGTGTGCCCATCTGTATCTGCAACACATGCTCTGAGAGATAACAGGCTTGGCTGAGGTAAATGGGTGAGAGTTGGGACTGGCTGCTCTGTCTCCCCCACTACCTCCCAGCTTCCCTGTCAGCATGTGTACACACACCAAACACAGGGGATGCATCCCAAGATAAATGTTTGAAAGTGGTTTTGTGAGGCTGCAAATTAATTTTGAAATTCAGCTCCGGAACAGACTTCTAAGTCTATCAGTTATCACCACACTTTCTCACAGTTCCCTTTCCAGTGTCATCCTACCTTTTCCAAGCTAAGAGCAAGATATAAAATACATTTAGGGCTGCTGGTAAGATATGTGCTAACTGGTCTAGCTATATAACTTTTGGCCTTTCATCCCTGTATTTTAAACTCAGCCTAAGCCCTGCAAATACTTAGAAGAGAGCTGACTGCATTTCACAGCCCTGGATCTAACTGTTTTTTTCACACTTAAACTATCTAAAACCTAACTGGGACACGTCCAGTGAAGAGGGTTTGCATGACTTCAACATGAGGTTTTCCTCCAGCAGCCCCCATAAGCAGTTCCCCTCCAAGGGACAGGCAAACCATGAACACCTCCCTCTGTCCAAGAGTGGTTCCAGTATAAACCATGAGTCCGGGAAGCTACACTGAAAAGCTAATTCAAACATAAATATAAAACATATTTTTAATATTTTTTTTCAATCTAAGTATTAAAAAAAGAAAAAAAGCCTCAAAAATATCAGTCCATGGAAGAGTTCGGAGCACAGTTTCACGCTCAGGTTGGTGATGAACTGAGTGCTATCATCATGTGCCAGTCAGGAAAAGTTTTGAATTCAGACTCAAACAGTAGCACAGAATCCAACACAAAAAGCCTGTACTGAAATCCAGTCTACTTCAAAAATTATTGTTAGTTAATAGACCATACAGATGCCAAATCACTCACCAGAATTCATTTTTCCTGATAAAAGGTTGTAAGAAAATGCCTTACATACAATAACCTCTGAAAAAAACCCCAACCAAACCAAAACAAAAACAAACACAAACTCAAACACCTTCTTCTCACATAGTGATGTTTAGACAGAGTCCCAGGAAAGAAACAGGAGGTTTAGTGAAACACTTTCCCCTTGAACCTCTGGATTTCCATAGTGTCTTATGAACCACCCCAAAGGCAACCAAAGTGCTCTTGCCAACAGAGAAGAGGGAATAACCACCACAAGCACCCAAGCCCTGGTCCCTGTGCCAGCAGTTCTGGCACTCCTGTTATTCCAGAAGTTGTTTCAGAAGCAGCTCATTTATCTGGTACATCCTATACTGTTTCTGAGCTGGAAAAGATTTGATGACTCTGAATCTGAGAACTTCCTGATATATTTGTAGCCTTTTATCCTCATTGGAATGTGAGAGGAGCCTTCAAGTATATAGTTCATAGAGGTTCATATTCATGTCAATATAGGTCTTTTAAGTCACTGAGGATGCTTTGAGACACAGCAATTTCAAGTGTCTAGCAATGATGAGGCATGACATTGCACCCCCAAGTGCCAGGTACAGGCACATGATTTTATTCTGTTGTGAAAACCATTTCCCAAAACATATTTTAATACTCTCTCTGCTAGGATTGAATACAGGAAATTTTCTCATTTGCAGAAAAACCTTGTTCTCCCTAGTTTATGCTGTTGAACCTACACAGGAATTGCATGGATGGCTATTCAGTAAGGTCTGCAGAGCAGCAGCTATAACCTTGGAGGGGGGCTCAGCAACCCTCTTGAGTCTTTAACCCATGCTACATTTTGTAACAAAGATGAGCAAGAACACAGAAGTTTCTTCCCCTCTCCTTTCCCCAATACCAACCCCACACCAACCCACACTGTGAGAAGAGTCACAGCCCCCCCCTGTACTTTCTGTCTCTGTTTTGGGCTCTTATTGCTTGCAAAATTTGAGCAGCTTCCAGTTTAGTAATTTCCCCTTATCAGGAAATTCAGATGAAATTACATTCCTACCGGAGGCTTTTAGAGGTCTATAGGAGTCTTATTTGACTTTACAGGAGATGTATTTTGCTGGCATCTTTTTTTTTTTTTTTTTTTTTTTTTTTTTTTTTTTTTTTTTTTTTTTCTTTTTCCAGACAAGTAGTGGTCATTTGCTCACTCCCATTGTCCACAACCCCTTCTGATTTTCACTGCAGCCATGACTTTAAAAATGAGCATTTTGTCATCCTGTTCCCCAGTTACCTGACATTTTCTCAGGAGAGCAGAGACAAAGGGGGGAGAAAAGCAAGGTGAACCCCCTCTCTGCAAAGTTCATTGAGTACTTTAGCAGCTTCCTATTATCAGGAAGGGGATCCACCTGAGACCAAGTCTTTGCTCAATTGGGCACCAGGAATTGTACCTAAAGCTAATTTTCTAAACAAAGTGGTAGCTGCTTGCTTTTAACTATACCCCAGAAGAGCTGATTGGATAAAGATCAATACTCCTGAGACAAGCAAGCTGCTGCTGTTCATTACTTGTGTCTAGAGCTCAAACAGCCTCCAGAGCCTGGCTGTGTTTGCTGATGATCTCTGCACCAGAACACTTACTACAGAGAGAAAACAAAGAGGAAAACAAAGGGTGTTGGTGGGACCCCAAAGCACAGGTGCAGAGGAGGTGCCCTCATCCTGCCTGTCTGTGGTGGGGAAAGGGATGGGATGGAGGCATCACACCTAGGTAGGGTGGGGAGGAGACAGAGAGCTCTCCTGGGGGAACCTGGCACACACCCCCCTTTGCATGGGGTATCTTCTGCCCCAGTGTCTGAACCTTCACTGTCACAGCCCTCTCCCCTCTTGTACCACCTCATGTTTCTTCCACATGCCCTCAGCTTAATCCTGATGCTTGGCAAGGCATCACCCTCTCCCAAGGCACACTGTGAAGCCACGTTAGCAGAGTGGCCTTTGCTACCTGGACATAAAGGTGCTGGTGAGGTGAACAGGTGAACCACTTCCCTTTTTGTAATGTATGCAGAATTATTTTGGCATTAAATCAGTGCCAGTGGAGTCCGCTCCCACGAGTGGCTTTCCAGGACCATAAACAACTCTGGGTGGGTCAGAGCTGCCAGGTCACATTCACCAGAGAATAATAATTAAAAAAATTATACGAGGATTTCCACCAATTTACTTGGCTCATAAGGGTCTCAGTCACCAAAACCATGCTTGTCTGGGTGCCCAGCAACCTTGGTGCAGATGTGCTGAAGCAGAAATTGCTGCCTGATGGCCTCCAAATCCAGCCCCAGAGCAACCTCCAGTGGCAGCGAGCTGTTCCACAGACATGGCACCCATGTTTGCTTCTGGGAACCCCACTGTGCCTCTTCCAGCACAAAGCAATACTGGCCCTCTGTCCCAAACTGAGCATGCAGAAATAATATAAGACCACTACTGTTTCCATTAAGGCACCAGGATAAAAATCAGCCTTCAAAAAATTAAATCGTCAGTGCTTCCCCATGACTCATCTAGCAGCAGAGATGCACTTCTGGCACAAAACCAAACCCATCATCTGTTGAAGACCCAATTAAAAGGGAAAAAAAAGGGACAGTTGTTAGTTTAAAATTCTGTGTGAACTTTCTGCTGGTTACTGGTGAAGCCTCATAGTCACTGAGATTCAAGAATCAGTGATATTGCTGCACACACGTAACTAAGCACAACTCAAGGATCTTTGATAGGGAGAAATGGAATTAACCAATTTCATTTGGTTATTTAGCTTTGCAATACATAAAGTACTTTACTGAGTCAAAGTCCAAACCACAGCCCAGCAACATGAACAAAAGATCTTCTGAGGACTTTGGGTTTGACTCACAAAAAGCCATCTCTGCTTATCTTCTACCATGAGAGCCATCCATGCTCCTGGAAATACATCTGGAAACTGCAAACCACTGGGCATCATTCTGTCTCAAGGATGTCTTTTTTCTTGCCTCACCTTATATACTGAGTTTTGTGGGATATAGCTGAGTTAAGACTACCCCAATCAAGCAGAAGCTTTTACCAAAGGGATGTATTCACTCTACAGTCCAGTTTCATAGATACAGTGCATGTAATAGAAGTTAATTAGAATAAGTAAAATCGACACCACCAAAGGTAATCAACATTTTATTTATAAACATACATTTACTATAAAAGCTGTTGCATTTTAGACAAGTTTTCCTAATTTCCAGAGGCATTTTAGAATAAATAAAATAAAGGACAGATGAGCATAATTGGTATTCAACATCAGCCCCAGCTAGGACAGCAATCCTTGTCCTTGAATGGACATGCAGATAAGGATGGTCCCCTTCTGGTTCACCAACCGTTAGGACATTCACTGAAAACCACAGATGTATGGCACCAGTAACACTACCATAGCAAGAGTAAGGAAAAAATACACCATGGAAAATGGGGCTGTGAAATACAGATGGGTTATGACACCTGCTCAGGTTCTCTGAAGTAATAATAGGCTAAATAAATTCTGAAACATCTAAAACCCATTACATACATTGTACTTGCTTAGCAGTAATAAATATTTTTTTTGTAAGAAATACATTTACATTGTAGTTTGACTGTATTAAAGTGTTATTTTTTTATGTGCTCAAAGTTCCTGATAAGAAACATATCATAATTATGTTTAAACTGAAAAAAAGAAAAAAGAAAAAAAAAAAAAAAAAAAAAGGAGAAAGAAAAAAGAAAAAAAGAAAAAGTCTTAAATGGAATGAATTTACCTTGTAGGACTCCAAAGCAAATATGAAAGCAAACATAAACAGCTGGCAAGTACAATTCAGGTAACTGTTGAAAATTATTCTGTGCTGGTGAATAGATGTTCATGAGGAGGGGGGGGAAAATCACTGTCTGAGATGCTGCTTCATTTCACTTTACATAGAATCAACTTGGCTAAAACATGCATATATGAAACTAATGGGTAGACACTGGGATCAATTGCTAAGCAGCTTCAGAGATGCAATGGTGTGTCTCTGCATGCTCCCACCCCACCCCTTGCCCATGCATTTTACTCCCAACCATGCTCCTAAGCCCTTTGGGCACTTACCCCTACATGAATGAGGAGCAGCTCTCACCTCTGTGACAGCCAACACCTTCTGTACACTGGGGACCAATTCGCACATCTAAGCTCTACCACACGGGTGATGTGGTGTCAGTGTTACCAAAGAGATGCACAGGCATGCACGGTCTGTTTGAAAAACCAGGCCCCAACATCATATATTCACATCCCCTCGATGCAGCACATGGAATTACACAGATGTACAAAGCTGGTTATAAAATCTGCTTCTTGAATCTCCACGTTACGCGTTATTAGAGGGAAAACGTTATGATGACCACATGCAAAGTGCAAACATCCTGGTTATCAAAACTCTTTAACAGGAAACCATGCAGATGGTTAATCAAAATATTGGATGTCACTGTTTTATTTCCAAAACATTTTTCTGGTTTTTAATTTATTTTGCTTTAAAAATATTCCCCCGATGAAGTCAATGCAAGACTTCAGCTTTTTGGATTTATTGCATTCATAAGTCATGGCTGACTGTGTGCAACAGCTTTGCTTTTTCTAAGGCACAATTTTAAGGAAGTAACTTCCCAGCAGATGGACACAATGTCCTCCAATGACAATGTTGCACGAGGGTTTTTAATGCCATGCAGTTGCATGGGTATGCAGCTCACATGCAAGAAACTGTCTAGCATTTAAATAAATAGCTGCTAGCTACAGAACAACTCAAGATTATTACTTCCCTAATAACCACTTCATTTTCATTTACTGACACATCAAAAGATAATAGATGTGCACATACATGAAATTTAGTTCTATCATGGTCTTAAGGCAGAATAAGTAGATTTTTTTCCCCTCCATTTAAAGTTGTATTATGAACTGCTAAAATGGGCTTAGTCCAATAATTGGACATATCAAAAAAGTGATGGGATGTTTTACCACTGCAGTACATCTCCTAATTTTGTGTGTTGTAGATAAAGTGACACAGCTCTGACTGCTGTTTCAACAAGCTGCTGGAGCACTTTAGTGAGGAGAACACGCTTAAACAAAAAGTACAAAGGAAAACTGTCCCAAAACCAGGCAAGTTGAAGTGTTTTTGCCTGCAGATCACAGCCTCCTCCCTGTCTGCCTTCTATGCTCCCCGGTTTTGCTGACTTTGGCAGTCTGGTGTATGGAGGAGCACAGGCTCAAGGCTGTTCAATTCCCTGCTCTGGAGGGCACCCAAACCATTTCTTCACATGAGTTTTCAACCAACTGTGATGTTGGCAAGCAAACGAGCAGATGGCAAACCAAGATCAGGGCATCAATGGGCACATTGCACACCGAAGAGAAAAGCCTCACCATAGCATCAAACTGCAGCTCCCAGACTCACAACTCACCTGTGCCCACACACTCAGCCACCTCTCCCCCCACAACACCTTTCACTGAGTTTAATAACACCACAGGCTGTTCAACTTTGTAAGAAGGATTGCTCCTAATGAGAATCTTGCTGCTGTTAATGGTATACAGGCTTTAGGCTGAACAAAGAAATTTTTATTTGAGAGAATATTAAGCTATAGTCATGAACATTACTTGGGGTACACAAACAAAAAGATCCTAACACTAAAGGTGCAATAATTTATTTGTATAACTCCTACCCTCCACTGAAGGTAATATAAACACAGAATGCTTCGGAATTACAGGATGTATTATCAAACTAGTCTCTGTATAAAAAAAGTTATAGCTTCAGTTATAACAGAGAAGTCGTGCTGCAATGCTTAGTTTTTCAAATGCATGGATTAGATACTATCTTAAAATTACTTCTCATCTCAAGTTGGCATATTCTATAAAGGTTCTGTAAACTTAACTTTTTAATTCCTAGAAATATTAAAACAAAACAGCTTTATTGCATGTTTATTTTCTTATTACTTTCAAAGAACAAGGTAATAGACTGGATAAGGTAATAAGCATACCTGAAAGGTGGTTTGTTTTTTTTTTTATAGTACTTAGGTTTTGCCTTCCCAAATATAGTCATACATATCTTGCAAATTTCTTAAGAAAGGGAGAAACCAACATATTGCATTTCAAAGGAGCGGGTGCAGCATTTTTATGAGTTTTTCAAAATGAGATGAGAGCCATGATGTCCATGGATTGAAGCTCTTACAAGGGATTGTCTGGAGGCAGCCGATACATATGAGAAGAAAGTTCCTTCTTGAAAGTTATTAGGACTGGAAGTCATATCACAATGTAGTTGGCTGTCCAGCAGCTGGGGAACACAAAACCAAACCAAATCATTAGTTGATAATTTTAACTAACGGCAAAGAAGTCAGCAAAACACCAGTGGACCTGTATCTTCCATGCCATAGGGCCAAATGTATTCTGCATGCACTTTCCTCTCACCTTAGTTGCAAAGTACTTGTGGGTATATTTACTTTTAGGTTCTGCAATGGCAAAACAGTAAAGCAAAGGACTGATAAGTCATCTTAGCTGTGCTTGGCTTGTGTTACATGCTCTGAGAGAGCCCTGGTGTTATTTGGCCATCCCTGTGTTTGACATTGAATACCCAGCTCCTTTCATTGCGAGGTTTTGTTATAGAAAAATAATCTACCAATAAAACCCTACTGACTTTTATTTGAAAAAGAAAAATATTCTGGACCCTGACCTACTACATAGTCTTTAATGCTTTTCTCTCTTAAGGGGTTTGATAAGTAATTTAAAAACTGAATAATCCACAGTTTCAAATAAGCTTCTGGAAGCCAGAATATTTAATTGAGATGTCCATAAGCATCTCAAAATAATATTTATTAATTCTGGGTTGGACAGAGATCATCAGTTGTTTTTGTGCATGCAACACTGTGCACAGCTCTGCACTGCATTTTCTAACATTCTTGCTGGTAGAAATTATGACGGAGTGGGTAAATCTAGGATGATAAATTATTTCTCTGATTCCTCATGCATCCTTAAGGGACCTCAATTTTTATTTAAGCAAGAAGGATTAAGAAGAAAAGGAAAATATGACTTTTATCACCGTCCTCCCTTTTTTTTCCATAAAGATGGATGTGCAAACATGCACTTGGAGGGTCGGGACCTCATCCGGATGAGGAAGGTTTATAGTATCAAGCCTGAAGAGGAAAAGCTACTTCTAAATATGTCAGGTTAAATAAATAATCAGAAATTGCTAACATTTCTTAACAGATTTAAAAAAACTCGATCACCAAACAAACGGTTATACAATAGCACCCTCTAGCTCTGCTGATGGGGAAATATCTCTCTCCTGAAGCCACTGAAAAAAATAGCCTGTTCTGCTAGCAAAGGTAGGCAGTATCTTTCCTACTCCTGGATTTCTACAGCCACTGTTTTTGGGAGCGACGAAGGAAAACAGTAGGTGACAAGAGCTCTGTATCTCCACTTATCTGTTAGGACTGTAGGCAGTGAATATATTGAACAGTAACGTGTATCAGGAAGGCAAAAATTAATCCCATGGCCTTCTTCTGTTTCTTTCTGTTTTCCACAAAGTAGAAAGGCAGCATGAGCTGCCTCTATAGCCTTCTAATACCTGAGGGGAACCTACAGAAAGGCTGGGGAGAGACTTTTCATAACAATGTCCAGCAACAGGACAAAGGGAAATAGATTTAAACTGGAAGAGAATAGGTTTAGACTGGATATTAGGAAGAAGTTCTTTAGTACAAGGGTAGTAAGATCCTGGAATAGATTGCCCAGAGAAGCTGTGGATACTCCCTCCCTAGAGGTGTCCAAAGCCAGGCTGGATGAGGCCTTAAACAACCCTGTCTAGTTGAGGCATCCCTGCCCATGGCATGGAGGTTGGAGTAGATGGTTTCTAAGGTCCCTCCCAACATAAACCATTCTATGAACACTGCCCATCTCATATCACTGTTGGCATCAGGGTGAAGCTGAAATGCTGTAGTAAAATGGTATCATTACAGAAATCTAAGACTAGGAAGTGACCTGCTCTAAGCCAGACAAACATATTTTTTTTTCCTAACATGCAACTGTCTGAATCATTATTCAAAACTTGCAGAAATTAACACTCTAGCATGTATCTGGGGATAACATCACAAGGATTCAATAAGAATTATGGAATGATCCCAATATTTTCCTTGATCATTTTGTTTGCAAATGGGGGTCTGGAGACTGAAAAATGGGAACTTCTCCAAACAAGGCCCAGGGCAGAAGTAGGTTTATCTGATGTGATGTGACAGATTCACCCCCTTCAGCACACACAATGTGTGTACAGAGTGTAGGAGTTCGTATTTATGCAAAGAAACAGTCTTTAAGTCTGACATTGCTAAGTGGGGATCCTCTGGGAAAGGTTTAATGGGCTTGGAAATCTATTTTGATACAATAAATTCCCATAGTGAAGCTATGCCTGACGGGCAAATCCATCTGGGCATAAGGAAGAACACATTCCACCCAGGAGGAGAAACTCATCAGTCAGAGTCTTGGCAACAGAATTGTCAGATTTCACTCTCCTTTGGAGAGGATTTGATACTTACTTCTGGATCGGATATAACAATCATTGCAGTTAAGAAGCCCATTTCTAATCCTGACATCTGTGCCACTTGCTGCATCTCCCAGCTGTCCCTTGCAAATTCCACACTGTCAATTGAAGAACAGGGAAAGTAAGAGAGACCACACTCTACTGTCTGTCACCATCTCCCCAAATATTTATTTTTCTTACAATAGCTCTTGGAATAGTGAGATAAAAAAACCAACAACCCAGGACCCAGACAATACTCTTAGGCAAAACTGCAAATCAGTGAAGGGTTTATTTTAGAGCAACCAGTATTTATGACTGGATTTCATCAGTCTCCACTTACAGAGAAATGAATTCTAGTCATTTTAAGGGACACTTGATCTTGATGTTGCATTCTGGAGCCAGGACACCAGAGCTGGACCACCAGAGCTAGAGAGGCTGGAAGTTTAGTTTGAATAACCATGTATAACCAAAAAGGGCTTTGTGAATTCTAAAGCAAATTGGGTCAGAGACAATAGAACTGGACATTTTTCAAGTTCTGTGGAAAACTATCTTCAGACACTCAAGAGCAGTCATGAAATATGTTTTGCTGAGATCTATGGTAGAAGAGCAGAGACTTTGTCCATTCCATAGTTAAAGCTTTCCAACCAGGGGACAGATCAAAGATGGTTTCAGAACTGACCATATTTTTGAAAAAACAAAACAAAACAAAAAACCTAAAAAATAACAAAGTAAATAATTTTATATTGAAAAGCAACTAAACCAACTGGAAATTATATGATGCTTCCCTCTGCAAGTAAGAAAACTGTTTGCTTGTTAAAACATAGACTTTAGTCCAGTTATCATGTCTGACAACAAAATAACACATTATCTGCATTACGTTTGCTTTTCTACAAACAAACACACAAACATACATATATAACAAACATGCAAATCCCTTGGTCCTTCCATTTCCCCATCTACAGTCCCCAATATACTCCCTCCTCACACTGCATGACTTGAGATTTTTCTTAACAAAGTAAGAGACATACCCTGAAGCACTGAATATGGAAATAAAGACCAAGTGTTTCAATAATCATAGCAGCTCCTTTCCCAAGAGGAAGCCCACAGGTAGAACAAAGTTTCTTTCCACTGACAGACCTAGGAGACAAACATGACTTTAAGAAAACAGAACAGCAATTAATAATAAAATTTACTCAAATGCTTACACAGGTTTATGGAGAGGAACAGGGTGAGAGGAAGGAGCATTGTGATGTATCACATAAATACTCATTGACCCTTCAACCATGCTGCTGATCAGCTTGCACATCTGCCTTGCAGACAAGCAAGCAGAGGACTTAAAATCCATTAACACACAGCAGCTCAGACCCATTTCTGTGCCTGTCTGCTGTGCTAGATGAAGGGGAATACAAGTCTTTTAGCAGAGATCCAGATCCATGCCTGTGGATTACCTGGACTGAGTCAGTGCCACAGAAATCAAAGCAGACATCCTCACAAATTACCCAAGTCAGACTCTCAGCCTGGTAATTTTTCTATTTCTTTCCAAATGGATTTGCTTACTGCAAGTCAGAAGGCAGGGATGCTGCTCTTATACCCAGATAAGCTGGCAAAGCCAATAGTAGCAGTGCAGCTGCAGTAGCACAGCCCAGGTATCAGGGCATTTGCCAACTAACTTCATGCTGCTGCAGCTACAGGTCTGGTAGCATTAGAACCAGTCTGAGAAAAGCTGAAATCAGACCCCCATCTGCAATGCAAAAATACTTCAACTCTCTCCCTACTCTCCCTAAGCTTCAGTGCTGTCTAGATTTTTCTAGTAAAGCAGCTGTTTGATGACAGCTGGGCAAGGGAGCAGAGCCCCAGGAATAACTGGTACCTTTTTCCATAATGTTTTTAATGGCAGAGCAGGTGCACACTATTTTGTGCTTCATTCTTTCCTTTTTCACCTGTCTGCCAGCCTGCTAGATCCAATGTTTCTCTAGTAAGATAAACACAAGACCAAATGTTCCTGTGTCATAATGTGTCTTCCATGTTTTTTTCAGCCAAGGCTGGAAACAAGAGAGTAAGTTTGGGATACTACATGCATTTTGAAAAGCTGGTTTAGTGAAACTGTACACAGATAAGCAAGTTTATAATATCTTGCTATATGGTTTTGGTGCAATATCATAATAAGCCACCAAGAGAGGCAAATCTGGACTACATCATGATAAAAAAGCCAAACTGTCCTTGCATGTATCTAATATCTGTCACTTCTGAGACCACCATTATTTATCCCACCACTTACACTGACAGCACAGGCACATCACTGTTGTGTTGCTTCATTCTCATTAATCCTTTTAGAATAATTTTCCTGGTTACTTCTCCTCCCCTACAAGCTTAAGCCTTCTGCCCACATCCCTCTGCATTATTCTTGAGTCCAACTTTGTTTTCAATCCTTCTACACTATCAAAGTTATTATAGGGACAAGATGAAGTATTGGATCAAACAATATAGTGCTTTGGGAAATCTTATAAGAGAAGTTTTCTAACCTGTTAGTAAAACAATGAACTACATCCCATCCATTGTTCCCAAAACTAAGATTTTTTCTTAGAAAAGGGTCTCAGATTAGGATGTAGTTGCTAAATAATACTAAGTATCTATAATGACTAACTATATGTAACAAGAAATTATTTGCAATCCTACCAAAACTGCATTTAAATTAAAAAAAAACAGAAGACACGGTTCACATAAAGAATTCCTCATAGTTTCACATCAATTCAAACAGCATCAGAAGGAGGGCTTTACTACCAAACATGAAGAAAAGTATTATTTAAATAGAACAAAAACTTGCTATGTTTTCTGTGCAGTATTACTTTACCCTATTTAATAATCCAACTGATTTTAATACAAGCCAAATTATCAGTGATTCTGTCAGGGTACAGTTAGCACTTATTTAGAGTTGGTACACACATCTCACTGAAAGCAGCACAGCTCATTGCCTGGGCTAATAAAATCTGCAGGAGATCAGCATGAATGCAGAAAAAAATTTAAAAATGCAAAAAAAGTAAAATGTCTTTCAGGTCTGGAAATCAGGAAGTGCTGAAATGTCAGTTGGTCACAGCATCCAGAGCACACCCTGCCCCTGAGCAAGTCTGCACTATTCACAGTGAAGACAACATCCTCTGGCTAAGGGCTCTGAAATCGTGCCTTACTGCTCACTTTGACTGGGGCTTATATTATCCCATTTCATCTTCATTAAAATTTCAGTGATCAAGCAGAGTTCTACAGCTGTTTTCTGAACTGTGTTATTTGAAAACATAACAATACTGCTGAAGTAGATAAGAAACAGAAGAGAGGAAGCCAGGTGCTTATTCTGTCGACAGTTATGAACTGCAACATTTAGAAGAATTAATAGTGCATCCACATAATACTAATGTGATTTACACTGCGGCAGTTCACCGGCAACTATGAGATGTATTTGGTCTGCAAAATTCCTCATTGACCTCTTGTACCTGTTGGGGGAGTAACTCGGAGCAGCAGGAGAGCAGGGAGATGATGGACCAGATCGGAAGTTCTCATGATAGCCTGCCCTAAAATATAGGAGAGAAAATGGATTATTTCAGCTGAAAAACAATTAAAGCCAAATATTTTGTACTGAGAAATTCCAGATGATGGATTTCAGGATTCCAAACTCTAAAGATTTTATCTAAGGAAAACAAGGTAAAAAATTGCTGTCCACTGCCATTTTGGTACAATAAAAACCAGTTTACATTTTTTGATTCTGAGTCTTGGTCTGCTTGCTATTGCTCCTTCAGGATAACTCACAGGGTAATCATCTGTGTGCAGACTCCTACCCACCTATCAACTCAAGGACGCTCCCACTATGAAGAAAGGTAAAGCCACAGCACACCAACTCGTACTCTGTTCTCCAGGGGATGTAATAAGAAGCACAATGGGAGAGCAGATGTGAGGTTCTTGATGGAGAGTCTGTGCCCTTTACTCAGTGAACAGGGAAGCTAACAACACTGAAAAGTGGTTTATTCTTATTTGTGTCCATTCTGCTCTGCAAGAATCTGCTGACGAAACCCATGGGTGTTTTTTGTTATCAGAAATCATAAGATTGATTCAACCTCTCACTGCTCAAACTTGTTTACAGATTAAGTAACAATTTTCTAAAGCACACAAGAGCAGTTTGTTAGGAGGAATAAGTAATCAAACCTCAATCTACATCAGTTTTGACTGGATACAAGCTTCAGAGAGGTAACATAGATCTTGCAGGAGACTGTTCATATATATGCTAATGAAAACAGTTGTTCCATTCCCATTACAAACATACACCTTTTGCAAATATTAGGCAAACATATCCTCTGTTTACTGAAACAAAAAGAACTGGTGTTGCTTTTTAGTAACGCTCACTAAAAAAACACCAGGCAAAGCATCAAAGGAGGAAAAAACCTTGCCAACTATGTAGCAAAAAGAAAATACTAATCTCTATGAAACTTCTTTGAAAATCTATAAACCTTACAAAACTAGAAAGTAGCAACAAATGGGTGTTTAGAAGCTGGGGAATGAAGCTCTGGAATAGCAACTTCAAAGAGGCAGAGATTCCCACCCTGACATTTTGCCACTTACTAGCTATAAATGTTTATCTTGAGTAATTAAAACAAATTAAAATTAAGCATATGAACAGTTACCCAGATGAGTGTTTAAAGACCTAAGGAAAAAGAAAACAGAGAGTAGCAAGCAAGAACTGTCCTCCTTGTGAAACTTGTTACTGCAGTACCCACCAATGAGTTCAGAACCCACAGTTCAGAAAACAAAGTGGACGCAGCAGTTTTGGTGGGAAAGCCAGGAATCAAAGGTGTCTGCAATGCTGCACAACTACCCATGAAACTTAGCTGTCAAAGAAGACTGAGTGAGCAGCACTTCCTAACCTGTGTAATAAACTTTATTTTTCATTCTCACCTCCTCATTTCTCCTGTGGAGCTTGGCTGCTGTCCCACACTTTGGCCCAGGAGTGGTCTCTGCCGAATCTCCTCCGCACGATGTGGGGACTGCTTGGTCAGCAACTGCTGATTCCAGGAGACATCTGCAATGGGAGGTAGGGAAATCTCAATACCTGTGATAAAATGCTTTTGTCCCTACTGATAGATCAGCATAGCTTGTGGGCACACCATAAAGGACACATGAGATGTACTGTTAATTAAAAATAAGTTCACAGAAACTCTGCAAAATCAGAGACAGGTTCTGCTATACCAGAAGACTTATTTGGGACAAAGTCCCCCTGAATTTCCTTCACATAGACATGAGCTACCCTGGTGCTTAGCCTGAGTTTCTGAAGGGGAAAAGGGAGAGAACAGATATCCACAAGTAGCATTTTGGAAAATAAAGTATTTCTGTCCTAAGGAAGGCAGCACCAGAGAGACAGAAATTTCCTGTGGTGTGTGGGGATTCAAGCTTCTCAATAGGAAGAGTTAAAAGGAAGGTGGTGTGGTCACTGTTCTCCCTGAGCCTACTGATAAAGAGATTTCTTCCTCTACAATTTACTTCTGCATTGGCTACTTGGCTGCACAAGGCTCAGTGACAGTAAGAGCCTCCCAGGAATATTCAGTGATCTGTGATGCCCAACCAACCATCCCACCTGTGAGAGACAGCACAGTACCTGGGTCCTTCCTGGTGAATTTGGTGGCTCACACACACATTGGAGAAGGCCTTACCCTGCACCAGTCAGATGGTTTACAGGAGATGAGAAACTTCAGTGGGGTCTACCAAAGGCCTGTTACCTATTTTTAATATCAAAACTACTTAGGGTCTTAAGGACAGTGCAAGGATGTGTTGTGTTAAGGGGCAAGAAAAGCTGTCATAGTATTGGTAGGGGGTCAAGTTGTTGAAGAGAACCCAGAAAAACAGCCTGATGAGCAGCAGTTGTTTAAAACTGTCAAATCTCCAAAGTCTGTTTAATCACTACTACAAATGTGGGAGGATAGATTGCTGGACAATATCCTCTGTTTTCCTTTTTTGAAAAATCTTTATCAAAGGACTAAAAATACAATAAAATTGTGGACTGGGAAAGCAAACCTGCTAAGTTTAACAAATTGAATTTGCATTTGAAGCAAGTAATAACAGTGAAAACTTTTTTATACATACACATAGCATTTTTTTAGAATTACCAATTTTGATGCTAGACTTAAATAAAAAATAGAAAACTCCATTTCAAAATCTTTAGTCTTAATTTTTATTCTCTACTGTTCACTTGCATTAGATAATGAAGCTATATTAGTGAATTTGCCTTTTTTTTAGGGTGATCCTGTTCATGTTAATGCTTTGGAGACATTCCTTCACTCAAAAAACATCAATATTTATGGGAGCTTGATTTTAATGTCATCGGACCTTTCTAATGACAAAATTGAGACAGCTGTCACTTCTGGCTTGAAAGGATCAGGCATAACAGGTAGTGACATTTACTGGACTGAAATGGACTGAAAGAACCTAATTAGCCATCAAAACATGAAAGGAATGTGGGAAATATGTATGTAAGATTGTGTAAAAGATCAAAAAAAAAACCCCATGTTTAATTACTAATGAGAATATGCAGGCCTATAAGCAACATTCCTGCCTGTAGCTGAAATGCTCATTTCTGACAAAAACAAGGCAATTTTAAATTTCACCTTAATGCATTCATCTTTGCTAACAGAAAGTAACTTTTCAATTAACATTTTGAAGATACATATGTAATGTTTGTTTCCAAAATTATCTGAGTTAGATCTCAAGCCGCTGTACATACCTGTAAGGTTTCTATTTGGAAAAGAATACATGTGTATGAAAAGTCTTGTCTCACCCTGAGTCAATGGCAGGTTCAGCCTGGCAGGTGAGCTGCGCTCCATCACTGGCCCCTGCTGCTCCTGTTCACCTCCTTTCAAAATACCAGTCTCTGGCTGTCCTGAGAGCACTTTATTTCCACTGTCAATAAAAGTAAGTCACATTGTATAAATAAAGCCAAGAACAATGACATCTAGAACACTGTGGCAAAATCAGACTTTTTGAATATCAGCCTATTTTGTGCAAGAGGATTTCTTACTGTGTCAGCAATGACAAAACAATGAGGACAAACTATCACTGTAAATCTCCAAACATGTCAAGCCTTCCTACTTCCGTGACACACAGCCACATACACTAAAGATCACTCCAGATTTATGGAATATGGCTTCTTCACCAGAGAAACATGTTCTCTGTGTTTTCTATCTGGTGTTCAGCATCACCAGAAGCTTCTCATCTCTGTGAATGCTGTTATCAGCAGCTGGGCAAAGACCAGGACTCTGAACACTGTCTGGCAAGATCAGGTATGGCAGTTCCAAGATAGCCAGGCAACCTCACACAGATTCTGAGTGAAAGTAGCTACTGCTCTTTTATTTCTCAAAATGGCTTGTGAAACTTACACACAAGACACAGCACAATGCCACCCCAGAGACATCTGAGCTACCTAAGCCCTGGTCTGGTTGATGTGTCAGCCTTTCAGCAGAGCCATATAATGCAAAGCCAAGCTTTCTGATATACAAAACTAGCACTGCACCTTGCTGTATTTGCATAAGCCTGTGGCAAGTAAATAATTACCACAATTTTTTATACCTATCACCAGGCCACCAGATGCTGGTGCTTCAGCATTAATCACAAGCAGATGTGACAGCAGAGAACTCCACAGACACACAAAGCTCCACAGGGCTCAGAAATAGTTAGGCTGGATCCATACCTCCTCTTTTCTTGCCAGAGTTCATTTTCCTTGCTTTGCAGAGATGGTATACTGTCCTGCTCCCAGAGCAGTTTTTTCTGCTTTGTACCTTCTTTTTGTTTTCCTTCCTCTGGACAGCTGTTTGAATCAGTTGAGTTCTAAAAGACATCAGGGGAGGGAACAAGGAGCTTCCCTTGAATTCGGCATCGGCACAAAAAAAATAAAAGCACAGGCTGCCCCCAGATATACTGTGTTGACTCATTGTTATCATGACAAACATCTCACATTATACAGTGGAATCATTTGACCTTGGTAAAGCTAACCTTGGATTTAACAAAGACTTGAGCTGAAACTATCAATAAATTGTATTAAGTTGAGCATGAAACAAAAAAGTGCAGGACTTACTAATTAGGAGATGATGTTCACGATTACAAAATAGAACTTACCACTACATATTTTTGGCAGAAATCCTTGAATGATTTTTTGGAGTCTAGACAGTCTCCTATTGGACTTGGAAGGACTTTGTGAGGGACCTCAGCTGCCTGACCCTGATTACATGCTCTGGGCAGTCTCAAATGGCAACACCAGTACTACTTCAAAACAGCACTGGAGTGGATCATACCTGACAGGTGGAGCTTCAATAAGCCATGCCATGAAATCCTTCACTTCTAGGTGCAGGCAGTGCATGCTCATGCATGGCATAAGCAACTTTATTCAAGAAGTTAATGCTACACACCCATGTGGAAAAAAGTGCCATGGATGATGGCCCTGCACAGGGATGAGTGACAAGAGGAAGCAGGAAGGGTGAAAGGAGAACCAGATGATACATTACTCCTAACCCTGAAGCTGAATGGAAAAGGGTCTTCTTTGGTCTGGCTGCCTCAGGCAGGAGAAAATTGTCTCGGATTCTCACATTTATTCTACTGATCTCACTTGGGGTGTCATTCTCTAATCTCTTGGCAAGCACTTATTTAATTAGATGCTAGGTGCATCGAGTTAAACATTTTATGCCACATAAGCCAAAAGGGAGTAGTGAACATTCCTCTGTTTATTTTACTGCTTTCTAGGAGGGATGATAGGAGAGGAAAAAGTAGGAAAAGTAGGGGGGCATGATCCCACCTCATCTCAGATATGCTTGCAGTACTGCCTTATTCTCCACATTTTAGATACAGGGAAATCTCTTTAGATTTTGTTAGCATTGAGAAAGTAGTTAAACAATCAGAAATGGGTGACTGTTTTTCGCAACGCCAGCTAAAGAAGAGAAGCAGCTGCAAAGTGAGGAAGTATCACCCTCTACTCTAGCCCAAAACAGTGTGGTAATACTTTGCTTGGGAATATGGCTCTTTAGTTATGAGAATATACAAGCTACAGTACTCTGAAGTATCACCAGCTATGGTAAAGATCCAGGATCTCTTATAAGAGAATAAGAAACTCACTGCTGTCTTGTTTCCTTCAGTGGTAGAGGAAGAAGAGGAGAGGAGCTCAGCAGAGTTTGAAGAAACAATGAATGGAACTACAGTATCCTCAATTATCTTACGCTCCTGAAAAAATAAGGATCAGGAGAAAACTGGCATTAAAAATACAAAGTGTCAGCTATGAGCTTCAAAGGTAGAATAATAAAAGTACACATGTGCACTGTTAGCTAGGTAAGGACATGTAGCTAGATAGCTAGGCAAGGATATGTGGTACCAAGAATAATAGTAACACCTCATTTTTAAATTTGCTTCAAGGTTTTGCACTCCCTTTTCTTTCACCATTACCATCCTTGAGACTGGCTATCCAAAACTGGAAAGAATATTCCACTTGAGAAGGCACCAACGTTTTCCACAACACCAGTCTATTAATTTTCAAACTAAAATATGGTACGTGAGAAACTTCTTCTGAAAGTTGGAAAAAAAAATATTTCTTGTTCAGAATGGCCCTCAAGCACAGATGAAAAGACACCTCAACCTGAATAATGTACAACTAGTCAAACTGAAAACATTAATATTTTCCAATTTTCTGCAATAATGACCTACATATGATAGATGAAGAACATTATATTCTGTATCATTAATATTTTTTCAGTGCGAGCTTTGAACATTTCCTATGATTTTTTTTTTTTTTTAATTTTTTTTTTCCCCAAACAAGTCCAGTTTACAATACAGCTACATGATCAAGGCCAAGGCAGACTACAATTTCATCTGGAGTTCCACCAAGTCCAGACACCAAGTATATGCCAAAACTCACAAGGCTCTGCCCCAGGAGGAAAGTCTGAGCGTGCCCAAACACAACCTTACTGACTCACCCTGGCTTGCACAGCAATTAGACACCTCCACCTATGGGGAGGTTCTGAGGATGCCTGTCTAAATATTTAAATATTTTTCCTCAGTGCCTCTGGTAGTGTTTAAGAGAAACAATCCTCCTGAGAATTCATCCTTGAGAAGACTTTTCTCTAATGAGTATAGTTATGGGATTTTTTCAGTTGCATAAGTGGGTGCATTTAAATAAAAAAATGTCAATAAACAATCTCCTCCTTTGAGCCTCATACCTCCTCGTAGTATCTGCGCTCCTCCTCTTCAACCTCTTTCTGGGCCTTCTCCCATTCCTCTTTCAGCTTGTTCTGCTCCTTCTGATACTTCTCCTGTAAGGGGATAAAAACAGGTAAATTCAGAGCATTCTGAAGTAGTATCTCCACAGACAAGATGAACCTGCTCAGAGTGGTCTAATCAGAAATAGGTTGAAATAGGAAGATAAAAATCCAAAACATCCATGGGTGTCAAAAAAATCTTATTTCCCTCCCCTCTCTTTTGTTGTTTCTAACACTGACATTTAACAGCTTCAAATTTCAAGGAATTTTAAACATACTAGAATTTGTGCAGTTTCACCATCTTTGGTCAGAAATGCTCAACAATTTCAATAATTCCTTGTTAGTTACACAGTATTAAGAATTCCAAATAGCTATTACACACCCCAAGATTCTTAGGCATGGGGTTTACATTAAAAACTTCAGCAAAGTAGCACGTAAACAAGCAGATTTTGCAAAGTCTGGTACTGATTTAAGAGAGATGCCAGTACAATTTCATGAATGATTAATGCCTGTGCAAGTTTGAAAGATAAATGAATAGTGTGTAAAGGTTTGAAGAGGGTAAGCTTAGCTTTTTTTCCTCCTTGATGGAATTACTTCCTGATAATTGCTTTCACAGTTTTGCATAAAAAGTTATCTTAAAGAGATCTTTAAAATTGTTTGACATAATTAGTTTGAATATGAATGGTGACTTCCATATGCCCCTTTTAAACCAGTTCCAACTTTTGTTTGAATTGGAAACCACATATGCCTAATCCAGAAGAGATGTGTTCACTATTGAGAGAATGTTCACATATGCCAGAAAAATAATGATGAGAATTTTATACCATTTTAAGAAGCAGCAGCTATATTGGCTAAAAAGAAATAATCTCAAGAAAGCAGCAGAGAGACACACAAGCCATTCCTAAAACATGAAAAACTCCATTTTCTTAATCTCCATCCTTTGACAGTTTGCTCTTCTGTTATATGGAAGAAAGAAATAATTTCTTTTGGACCAAATTAAATCACAGTTTCAAAAGACACTGTTGACTGATGGGGAAATTCAAATTCTCTGGGCTAGTGCACTTCTCCCAGCTAGGAAATAAACTGAAAGTTTTTTACATCTTACTCTGCCACTAGGCAAAACTGGTGGTTGGAGGGGGTCTCTTACCCTCACAAAAAAAAAAAAAAAAAGGAAACAAATTTAGTTTGATGTTTTGGAAAAAGAACCTGTGAACAAAGAAGCCCACGACAACCTATGAAGACCTTTATTTTAAAGAGGAGTTGCATAGGCATCAGAGTCACCAAATTGCCAGTTTCAAGAAAGAGGCTCCAAGTAATTAAGAGTCTTGCAGTCTATACACAGCATACTTTAAATATTACTGAGTATCAACATTTGGTTTAACTCCACACTGGAATGCAGAACTAAGTCCTTTTGGTCTTTCCATGGGGTGGAGAAGGGAGTGCCCAAACTACAGAGAATCTGTTATGCTCAATTTCTCACGCATCTGCCACAGAATTCGCTCAAGCACCCACAAAGGATGAGGAAAACATGACACAAAATGCCCAACTTTTGTCCAAAGGGACAATTCAACAGCTGATCCACATGGTGGGAGTCATGCAGTTTTTTCCCTACCTGAAGCAAGCGTTCTTGCTCATGCTGCCACCTTTCCTGGCGCTTTCGCTCTTCTTCTGGATCCCAGGACCAGAAATTGAAACGCTTGCATGAAGGAAAACCAAGCTATTAGACTTGACAGCATATTTCACAAGGTTACCAGAGAAAGCTGCACTTTGCCTGGCCTACCCCTGACAGTGATGTTACAATGGGAGACTGAGAGCTAAATAATGGTTTTCTCAGTTAGCAGACAATATTGGTAGATTCCTTGACACTTGGGATTGCCCGCAGGTACCCAAATGATAAAAGAATCATTTGGTTTGCAAAGAAATGCTTGGGAAACCAGCAGGGAAGGAAGAAAAATAAGGAAACGATCTGAAAGAAAGCTCTAAGCAGCACTGAAAAGATACCTGCAAGTACTCAAGTGTAAAGAAAATACCTATTTTGCCTCTCTGTAATCTTCTGCACAAAATACAAAGCAATTTGTGATTGTAAAAAACATTCTTTCTTTTCACATGGCTGCCAGCACAAGAGCCAATAGCCAAATTTTTATCCATAATGAAGTGGGATCTTAGCCTTCATTAAGGATCCCATTAAATTATACATTTACATATTTAGAAACCTTATAACCAAGAACAACTTTAGACACTTGATTACTTTCCACTAAGAGTTGTATTTGAATCTGATGGGAGGAGATGGTATCTACTTTATGTGACAAACAGAATGTGAAATACCGTGTATTTCACAGTGGCGTTGATGGTGGTTATTTTCGGTTTTGTTTTTAATTGAGGAGATGGTAGAATTGTGGTATCCTCTAATTTCTGTGCATTTAAAATAGAACGGATAACTTAGAGTTACATATTGTTTTGACACTGTGAAGCTTTAGTGGCTCCAGTAACTGAGTACTATATAGCTTCTGTTCCCTGAGCATAAGAGCAGAATGTATGACCTCCAGAGATTCAGACCATGGCTTGATTTGGGTTGTATTTGTTCTCTCTCATTTAGATGAGTAAACAAAACACCATTCTTATTTGGGAATGTTTCGAGACACTTTGCATTAAAAATCCACTTTTGCTTAAGACATATGTCTAAACCAAACAGTGATGCAAAAAAGGTACTCACGTTTGATTTGTCACCACTAACAGAATCGGCTATAAAAATAAAATTAAAAAAAAAAACAAAACAGAAAAAAGAAAAATTAGATTTAACATAGCAAAACGTGCCTAACCTGCAATTAAAGATACAGTGTATATGCATCAAGAAGCTCCACATTAGGTTTCTATTTGGTCCCACAACCAAATATAAGGACAAATTGCAAGCAAGTAAACAAGAAAAACAGATTATACCCATCACCATCAAACTGGGTACAGGGAAGCATAACACTAACTAACATCAGGTTCTACTCTACCACTAGCTAATGCTATCTACGTCTGGCCACAGACACTAGCAGTGTTTGGACACTGAGTGCTACCTACTTTGATCTACTTTTCCCTTCACGATTCAGTGCAAGGAAGGAAAAAGCACAGCAAAGCTGAAAGGATGGGACTACACTATTCAAAAGCCACAGTTACGAAGAGTACCATTGCCATTTTCTATCCAAATGTCTTTGAAAATTAAGGTGATTTCGAGTAATTATGGAGGAGGTATTGATAGGCAAGTGATTTCATTTGGGTGCCTGAAACCAGAGCATCTCAAGAACGTGCAACCCAACTGCTCTTTGTCAACTGTGCAGCAGGAACAGACACTTTCTACGGAAGCAAGAGGCAGAAAAAGTTCCCGTCATCGTCAGCTTCCAGGCCAGCCTCATGTCTGAAGGCACCTAGGACAGGACTGGAGGCAGCGGGAGGGCTGAAGCTGTTCCCAGCGCCGCATTTACCTGACTGCGAGAAAAACTGTGAGCGCCGCCAGTTGTTGCGAACCCTGAGGGGAACCGCGGCCCCGCGGGGCGGCTCTGCAGGCACCGGCAAAACAAGAAACAGACCGCGGTCAGCAGGCGATGACAGACACCTCAGACCTGCGTGGGCAGCTTCGGCCACGGGAGGGATTTTGACTACCGTCGCTTTTGGCCCGCTGCTGCTGCTTTACACTGGACCACAGAGACGGCCCGTGCGTGAGTGCTGCTTCTTTCTGTAAGGTGGCACCCAACCTTACCCAGGAGCTCCAGCACAGTAAGGACAGCCAAGGGCAGCCACCCCCGCAGGTCTTTGCGTGGTGCTGGAATCCATTCCTACTGCAGGAACGGGTTTTAAGGGATTGTGTCATCCGTCCGGCGCTGTGTGTGCTGTGAACACTAGGGAGCAGCCAAGTGTTTCAGCATCACTCGGAGAGTCAGACGACCGGCTGCTTGATGCTTGCATTGATTCGTGCTTAACATAAAATGGTATTGTTCTCAAACCCTGTTCAGAAAGCACGCCCCTGCTTACAAGAAGTGAGACTTCTATTCCTTTTCAGACAATCCTGTTTGCCACAGGGGATCACCCTCGGTAGTTTCAGTCTTAAAAACACTAGGATAATCAGTACATTACCTATACATAAACCAACAGTAAGTTCTTGGGTAGAAGAAAACTTCAGATTATTTTTTCTCTCTCTCTTTCTTTCACAATACTTACACAGATGTATTCCTAAAGTCATTCTAAACCTACTAAACATTATCCATCTCAAGCAAAACTTTCTCATGAAGACAAAAAAAAAAAAAAAAAGTTCTGCTTTGCAATAGCTCACAATGAGCATGTCCCTCAATTTGACCTGCACAGTCTTATTCCCCTGTGAAATGGAGCTGCACTTGAGCAGATGAGTGCAGAATTTAACTCCAGAAATTTTTCTTACAAGATAAACCAATTGCTAAGCCATTTTCACCTGTCACCACCAGTACTAATAAAATATGCTTATTGACATAATAAAGCTTTAGTCGCTAGAACATGCAAAAATAGCACTCCCCTTGCACCCCCTGCTTGTGTCACAATTCTGTTGTGTTTAAGGGGAACAGCCAGAAAATTCCTTTGCACCACAGAATCCACACTACCAGTATCAGTCAGATTCAACTAAAAAATAACAATTTGAGCACCAGAACTCTCCAGGACATTGATCAGACACTTCTTCCTGAACACCATACCCACACATCCAGCTACTGTACAGTTGACGTGTCCAGACACTCTTTGCTCACCTTGTAGACCAGAGTTCTGCAGAGTAACTTGGCTGGTCTCAGGTAGCTTCTTTAAAAATGGCAATACAACACTCCCCTCCTGCTCCAGGGCTTTTGGTTTCATCACCTGTTCAGACATTTCAAAGCAGAAAACCATTCAAAAAATCAGCAGGTACTATCAAAGATTAACTTAAACCCTTTCTATTTATTTTCTGAATCAACATCAAAGATGAAACCTCTGGAATGACGAATTCTCTGGAATTACTGCATGGTTTTTCAATAAATGAAGTCCTGGAAATAACTGGTAGCTGTTTGTTGATATTCACACTGTCTGGCACTCTAAAGCTAATCCTAACCCAGGACCTACACTTAACTTACCTGACAGAGCAGTACAGTCATGGCCATTTGTTACCTCTGCCACTTGTTCAGCACTTCAAGAGGACTAAGAGGGGAAGCTCCACTACCTACACCTTCTGGATACCCTGCCCTCCCAACATGCAGTGGGACTGGGGTTTGCAGGTCCAGTTCTCATTTCTGCTCCAGACAGTTTACAGGTTCAAACCCTTCAAGCAGACACTGGGAAGTTCCTCTGAAGATGCAAGTCTCTGATGACCATGGAGTTTGGCACAGAAACCACCCTCCAGGGTCATTCCCTGGCAATTGTTTTCAATGAACTGAAGGGACATTATACAGGGAAAAATACCAGTTTGCACAATAAACATTTTCATGACAGGTCTTTCTTCTTTTTTTGTTTTGTTTTCCACTCCCTCTTTGTTGATTTTTTTGGGTGTTTTTTTTTCCCTATAAAGTACCTCTGGTGTAGCACAGAGCTCTGCTTCCTTCTTCTGCTCCATTTCAGGCTTCTTCACATCTTTCTCACTTGAATAATTTTCCTCTGAAGGGACAGGGCTGGGAAGAAATTCTAATCTCTTCACAACAGGGCTGGCACAAGCTGCAGCTGACTTGAATTGCTTTTGATCTGAACCTAATCCACACATGGAAGAGATAATGTTGCAAAGTTGAGACATTTTTTTTGTCAAAATGTAGACCTAATTCTTACACTCCAATTTCTTACTCGATATACTGTGAGCCCAAATACTGGATTATTTTTTTTTAAACTTTCTTCAACACAGGCAAAATTGATTTCTCATAGAAGTCAAGACTTTAACAGTAAAATTTACCTGACAAAATGTGGGTGCTTGCACTTGGGCATTATAGGGCCCCTTTCAAGGTCAACAAAGATAGGTAGTTTTATGGAAAGAGTCACCCAAATTACTTCAGACACTCCTCTGCAGCTGAGATGGGCTGTAACCTACAATGTGCCCACTGAGTTATCTCTTTACTGAAGTTGTGTGATCAACCCTATGCTAAGATGCTACCCAGACAAGTAGCCAGAACACAACTGACATGGTCCCACTGTCAGCACAGGATATTCCAGCTTGCCTGTTTCCACCAAGCAACATCAGTCATGCATCAGACACCAAACAATGGTGCTAACAGGAAGCCTTGGACTGGAATAACCCAGTTGATGCTGGTTTACAGAAGTGACCAGAACCACCCAGGCCTACAGCTGAGGACTAACAGCTAAAATCCTGTCAGCTGGTACCACTCGTGGAAGCAGAGCAGTTTCCAGCACTCCAGGCAGTGCACAGGCACCCAGACATCTCCCTAACCTCCCACAGAAGAATCTCAGCTTCAGATTCTGTTCCCTCTCCAACCACAGCAGCAGCAGCAGCTTTCAAATGTTCCTTGTTGAGAGGCTAGGGGAGTGAGCTGAGAAAGAGATGCACCACAAGGCTCCACTAAGAACCTGCACAGAAGCAAAGACAAGAGCTGCTGCTGCTGCCAGGCAGGTGCACACCACTTGGGAGCAGTTCCCACACCATTAGTGGTCTGGAGAGCACAGCACAGCACAGAACTATCTGGCTTGTACTGAACAGCAGGGGAGGTGGCTTATTCTCCAAGAAGGTCACATTGTTTGGACCACATCTACCCCTCCAAAGCAGACATAATTTAAACCCATGTTCCTTTACCATTTCAATTTCTGCAATGCTACTCTAGCTTTCCTTGCCAGGCAATATTAACTTTCACTCTCCATACTTGAAAGTTTATAATTTCTCACAAGTGTGGAGCCTTGTGAGTGTGGAGCCAAGGTGGCTTTGTGACTCGTAGCCAAATACCATCAGCTCATTACTGTTGACTCTTGAGAGGAGAATTTTGTTGGTTCACCACAACATTGCAGTTTCTACATTACTTGCCAGATGCAATTCAAGATTGTTAACCTCTGTGCTTTGGCATCTGTGAGCCAAAGTAATTAAGGTGGCTAATGAGCCCTTGCTAACCCTTCATGTGCTTCACAGTCTTGCACCACATCAAGAAAAGGCTGGATATGCTTCTAATCTTGGGGGAATGGTACCCCACTAATGTTTGAGGGCAAAGCTCAATTATTTAAATCCCATTTATCCTCAACAAATAGGAGCATTATGTTTATATACTATTTACTGCCAGAAATCACATTTAAATACCCACTTCACACAGTGCTTTTTATTTACTGATACCAAACTGAACTTTGACAGACCCACTTCAAAAAATTAACAGCAAAAAAAGACCATGAACTTATTATGATAACAGGCAGTAGACAAAATGCCTATTTAAAGGTAATGTTTCAGAAACACCCTTTTGAGAAAAACAGCTTGAATTTTTAACAGCAAATTCATTTCCACAGATTGGGAACCATGCATTAAGGCCTCAAAACAGAAAATCAGGAGTGTGCACTGTATTGTCCATTGAAAGCCCCTACAAGGACTGCAGTGCCACTTCCTATTCCCTTCCCCAATTCTTAATGTCTTTCCCTCCTAATGAGGAGGGAAAGGGTCAAGCAGAAGCAGTTACTGACTGGCAGTTTCTGTCCTGACTGCTTGCTGGTGACAGAACACTGCAGCACCAGCTTTTCACATACACAAATGGCAAAGAGCCAGCAGGCAGCTCTCATCCCGAGCAACATGGTGTGTCATTTCAACCACAGAACAACAGAACAGCCCAGGCTGGAAAGGACCTCAAAAGATCACCCAGTCCCAGGTTTGTGGGAAGGAGAGCCTAGAGGACATTGACTTGCACTCTGTTCAGTCGCACCTCGAAAACCTCCAGCTGTGGGGACTCTACCACATCCCTTGGGAGGTTGTTGCAGTGAATGATTGTTCTTAATAGTAAAAAAATTCCTCATGCTGCTATTTCTGACATCTTCTCTGTTTTCTAACAAACCCTCCTGATACCACTGCAGATGCACTGCTCGGAGCCCTGCTGCAGGGTGGGTGAGGGCAGGGGTGAGGGCAGCAGCAGCAGCATCACCCTACCTGGGACTGGGCTGTCAGATCCCACACTGCCCGGGCTGGCCTCAGCCTGCTGGCTGGGGATGGTGGCTGCTTCCAGAGGGGAGGCCTGCAGGGAATGAGACAGCAGAAACACAGTGAGTACAGTGGAAAAAGAAGTATGTGTTAATTCCTCAAGGCAGTACTTGACGATGCTTTGAAATATGTATGAACCAGGCTGGTTTAGTAGAGCTCAGCAGGGAGCTGGGGAATACATTTCATTATGCCGCTCGGGTGTTGAATCTCTGGGCTTTAATATCCTTTTCAAACAGCTCATCATCAACCAACATGCACTGGGGTTGGAATAGCTCCTATAAGCTTTTAAGATTGTAGGATATCTTGGATTGTGTTAGCTGGAGATAAGCACACATTTCACCCCTAGTTTCCTCTTCCAGCATAACACAAAAACGTATGCATTAGTGAATACACAGCACGTAGCAGGGTTTGAAAAGTGGCAAAGTAATTAAATACTTCCTTTATTTCACGGTTGTCTAAACAATCTGTTATCTGAAGGGAAAAGCCAGAGTCAGTATTAAAGGTAATGAAATACTTGAAACACTATTAAGAGAGGACTGAAAAAATATGATGAGCCTGTATCGAGCCAATAATCCAAATTCCTTCAAAAACGGCAGCTTCCTGTCCTAGGACAAGGCTGTTGCAGAGCTAAAACCACACTGTCAAAAAAGGGTAGCATTTCAAGCTGATCTGTTTAGCAGCTTCAACTTCACCTCTGCTTTCCTAGTAGGCAAACCAATTGGCCACTGCACGGTGCTTCTAATACATGGAAGATCTAGAAAATGGTGCACTCAAGAGAGGAAAATATAAAAGCAGGCTACTTTTAGAAATAAGAAGTAATATATTTCAGGATGAGTCTATTGTAGACTTGCTTTCCTGTCCTTCTGCCACCCCTCCATCTTACAAACAGCTGCATGGGAGGAAATCTGATGAAACTTCCTCTTTTTCTGGGGGCAGGAGTCAGACCTCCACCTTCTGCATGGATCCTGTTTCCCACCCCCGCAGACACATATGAACCTATGGCCCCTCATCTGCCCATGTCCCATGAAGAGCAGACCTGGACTCTCACAGTTCAGTCATCGGGGATGTCTGCTGGCAGTGCCAACAGGACACCAACACCTCTAGAAAGCTTTTGGTAGGGCTTAGGAACCTTTGCCTTCTCCTTTCTGGTGGGAGGCTTGCTCCAGAGAGGGGTAGGGAATGTGTCTGGGAAGATGCCCTGCAAGGAAAAGGTGGGGATTGGTATGAGGCCGTGGCCAGAGGCAGTGACCCAAGCAAGCCCAGTGGGCAGAGCCAGGAACAACACAAGGAGCTGGCAGCTGCCAAGGGCTGTGCCGCCACCTCTCAGTAGGACAGGAGCCAGGCCACTGCCATGAGCCTCTGGAAGTGGCAGCAAGTCTCCTCCCATGCCTGCTGGGCCTGGCTGCTCGCCATCCTCCTCACCACCCAGTGCTTCCCCTGCACCCTCACCTTGTCTGACTGAACCCTGTGCTCCAGGCAAGGCCTGGGGACACACAGAATCACAGAATCATTCAGGTCAGAAAAGATCTGTATGATCATTGAGTCCAGCCATGAACCTAACACTGCCTAGTCCACCAACCATGCCACTAATGCTACATTCACACATCTTCTGAATATCCCTGGGGACAGTGACTCCACCACTTCCCTGGGCAGCCTGTTCCAATGACAACCTTTTGAGGGAGTAAATTTTTCCTAATATCCAAGCTAAACCTCCTCTGGTGCAATGAGGCAATTTCCTCTTGTTCTATTGCTTGTTACTTGGAAAAAAAAAAAACCAAAAAGTAGAGACTAACTCCCGCCCTGTCACAACCTCCTCTCGGGCAGTTATAAGGAGTGAGGAAGCCTCTGATTCCCTCAGCTGCTTCTCATAAGACTTGTGCTTGAGACCCTTCACCAGCTTTGTTACTCTTCTTTGGACACCCTCCCCTCCTGCCCAAAAGTTCTCAAAATGGATGAGGCAGGGGTGAAATACACACTCCAAAAAGACTGCATGGAAAGTTTAAGGACATCCTCTCTGGCAAGTCCACGTGAGGACACCCAATTCGAGAGCAAACAAGGCATGGAGTTCGCCCTCTATGTGTCACATGCAAAGGGAGGGATGGTTACTGGAGATGAGGCACAGGCTAAAAAATATGCTCCAGAAAAATGCTGGAAAAAGACTGGAAGTCTTGTGCCCCAGCTGATCGGCTCCTTGCCATTCTGTTGCTCTTTTCTCCTATACAACCCACCCCTCCCTTCCCCAGCCCACCTGGATGCCACCCTGTGTTTCAGTGAGAGCTTTCTTACTGAAAGCCCCGGCAGAAAAACACTGCAAATAAGGAAAATGTTTCCTTCTGTCTCAGTTCTAGCTCCTGACATGACAGCAGACAGGAGAGAAGCTACTGTAATCACTTCCCAACCTTGCTCAATACAGAAATACTTATGTCCATGAGGACAGCCAGAGTAACAGGACTGTCCAGATAGTTTGTGCCATCTCCACCCTCAGAGGTTCTCAAGATTGAAATGATCAAGCTCTGTGCAACCTGGCCTGATCTAATGCCTAATCCTGCTTCGAGCAGAAGCCTCAGATAGAGACCTACAACCTGAATCATTCTGTCAATCTAAACCTACAAACATCTAATAAACCTAAACAAATGGCTATTGTCAAGAGGTCAGGGCAGTCAGGTAGTTTTTATGTGGAAAAGAAAGAGGCACCCATCCAAAAATCCTACCCATGACTCCAAAGTCCTTCCACAGACATTGTTGTAAATTTCCATTATTAACGTTTATATTATTTTATTTTTCATAAGGCAATGGAACTCACTCTCCACTCTCAAAAAGCAATTGTCCAAATGGAAAAATTAAAAAACCCCAACCAAACAAAACCAACAAAACTTAAGCTTTAATTTCAACCTCAGAGGGTGGAAAGCTACAAACAATGATAAACCAGGACCAACTAAAAGAGGTGTCAGACGCAGGAAAGTCAAGTGCCAATGGTGGCAGCTGGAGCTGGGGAAAGAACAGAGCCCCACTGGCCTCTCAGAGAGTTTTAACAGCTCAGTGAGTGCACTTCTGTCATCTTTGGGTCTAGTTACCTCAGGAACCTAAACATGATGTGTCTCATGTAGCTATCCTGCACAAGTGCAGTAACTAAATCTACCCATAACCTATATTCAGAAGCTTGAACCAGGAATAGATATAGATGTTATTTATATATATTCTTTCTAAAAGAAATTAAAAAAAAAAAAAAAAAAAAAAAAAAAAAAAAAAAAGAACTACTACTTGCTGCAGTAATACTGAATTTTGCAATGGCATGCTGCAGAATTTTTGTTCCTGCTCATGAGACTTGACTCTTCCTCCAAACTCTGCCAAGCAATTAAATGCTAGTGACATAAAGCTAAAAATATAAAACTGATTAGTAAGTAATTTATAATAAAATTAAGTCAGCTTCACTGGGGAACTCTGCCATTCCCAGTATAACTAATTCTATTTATAATACCAAGGAATGTAACACTAGCTAGTATTTTATCCACAGGTATTTGATACATTAAAAAAAAAGTACTGATACAGCCAATAAAATGTCTTTTCTACCACAGGCTGTCATCATTCCCATTTCATAAATATTTTATAATAAAGTGATGATGTTTTCATTGAATATGAAGAAAGCATGCAGGCATCATATTTTGCCACGGACACCAGAAGAACCTAACAACTTGGTGGGTGACATTTCTGAGGTGTCATCATGCTTTGGGTGAAGGACCCACACACTCTCTCAGCAGCACCCCCCCTGCAGCCACACGTCTGTGTGTGGCCTGAGGTGGCATTCTGCAGGGCCACAGGGCCAGTTCATATGCTGGCTCTGCTGCAGGTCCCTACAAAGGAAGGTCACACAGCCCTGCTGTGAAGAGGCTGTAGTTATCTCTGCCCAGGCTGGGGCAAAGACTCTGTCTTGTTAACTCCTGAAAACTGAAGAATACTTTCCACCAGGACTGGTGTTTTATGGTCTCATGCATCTAGCTATCCAGGAGTTAAAGTGAGCTTCCCCATATAGGATTTAGAAGCCTGGGTCCATGATGGAAAGTTATATATTGTGGCTGCATTTGCAGTTATGAGCATCAGTAACAGAGAACAAAGAACCATCTCAGTTCTGCTAACCAGGGTATCCATTTAGCAGACACAAGCACAACTGATTATATAGTATTACTAAACACCTATTAGGCATGAAAATAAATTACTTCAGCTTGTGGAAGACAGGACTTTTATCCATAACCTAGGATATCCATCCAGGTAATTATTTAATTAAGACTGTACAAGCCACAAAGAGCCACGTTACCTATTCCTGTGGCATCCTTATAAAATCCTAAAAATACTGTAACTGGGAACTCCTAAAACACCAAACATCAGAACTACTACAAGAATTCAAACTCCAAAGGAAGTTACAGTAGAACTTTATTAACCCTTATTGTAAATTATATCAAAACATAGGTCTGTTAACACTACTTGTACACAAAATCATGTGAAATATTTTTACTGTATTTTCAATGAAAACATGACAAAACAAGCTGTCTGGAATCAATGAGAATGCAGAGATCTCAGGAAGAATCAGGTTAGAAAAACAGTTTAATTTCTGTAAAATTATTTAGGAATGAAATTGGTTGCAGTATCAATAGCCACACATAGAAATTGCCTGACACATCTTTCAGACTTCTGTGGTTAAAACTGTACACAGATCATTGACTTTAAAATTTCCATCTGATGATTTCCTCATCAAAGCTAGTGTTTTCTGTTGTGAGTGGTTATGGTGGCTTGACCTTGGGCTGCCAAAGCCAAGTTCCTTGCATGCTGTGCCAGTATAGTACTGCAGCCAGAACACTGCTCTGACACGTTAAGACATCTGCCTCATCTGGCAGCTATATAATGCTACACTCAGGCCAGCAATTACAACCAGAGATGAAGGCTGAAGGGTAATTGACAGAAGCCTTGCAAGTGTCACAAGAAACAGTGTTAAGCATTGCTGCTAGTAAATAATTGCTCTAGAGTTCTAACTGCTCACCTGGGATGTAACATAAGCTCCCATCACTCATTGACACTTACAATCATATAGAAGTCTGAAGAACAGGAGACACAGACTCCAGATTCTTAACCATATCTTGAGCAGAGTTCCCTTACAGCTGCTTTTGAAGCTTTGCTGCTACCACGTCTCATCCTAAACCTTTTTCCCTTCAGGTAGTCCAGCCCTCATGTAGCTTCCCATGTATGGATAAAGGCAAAGTTGTCAATCTGGAACAGTCATACTTATTCTACAAGTGTTTCTTGTAACAAATCAAAGAAAAAAACCTGTCCTACCAGATATGTACAAACTAAGGCTTTCCAACCCCACTCTCCTGTAGCTTGGCCAACAATCCTCAACCACAAGAAAGCTTAATACTTTAATCTTGGTTCAATCAGTTGATTTTGAAGATGAAGGAAAGTGTTACTTGGATATTAAAAAAAAGTTTCTTTTGTGCCAAGCATGTTGTGAGTAGAAAAGGACAAGCTTAAGCTAGCTAGTGAAAAATTAAAAGAAAGCCAAAATCTCTCCCCACCATCACCACCCCACCCTGATCTTTTTAAAATTGCTGTTTATATCTGTTTTTCATTCAGCTGATCAGAGCAAAGTTAAAATTAGAGCAGTAACAAGCAAATTCTAAACACTCATACAAAGATGGGTTAAAATACTGATGTTACTCACTAACAAACTGAGCCTCCTACACTGAAATCTGCACAAATACTGTTTTCAAACAAAACATCTATTCCGCCAACTTCTGATTCGAGGACACATCTTCTCAGAATTTGTAAATCACTCAACTGTTCTGTATAATGGAGACAATTTTCACATTATTGCTGCTGATGGACCCACCAGTCTTTGGGGCTTTGCCGCAGTTTTTCCAACAATAACAGGTGTGCTTCACCTACTGCCTCTCTTAGCAGCACAATGCTCAACAAACACTAGTGGGATATTTGGCCTGCTTGCAGGCCAAACATATTTTTCCTAGTCTTAAATCAAAGACTAAATTTGATAAGCTACTTTAAGTAAAGGTAAGTGTTTGATAAAATACCCCCACCAAAATCTAAGTAGTTTACCTATACACTACAGACATAAATATAGCTCCTTGAAAGTATTTTTCTTTAGCATCCTTCCCACCTGTGGCAGCTTTTTGCAGCTCATTTCCTAGTAGATTTAGGCAGGAGTTACATAGATTTCCCAGTCAGTCTCTGATTGCCAGTCATTATCTGACTCACATACAAATGGTGTTCTCTGTCAAAAAGACAACTGGCAATGAGGTTGCACCCATACGAAATGAGCCCTTCACTTCTCTAGCTCCCTCAAAACCTCAGTCATATCAGCGTTTCAAGTGGTGCAACTTGACTAAACCATTTTCCAAACTTGAGGCCAAAAGAGCTGCTGAAGTACAGCTGCACAGCATCTTCCCCTATTGCAGGCAACGCCTGAAGCCAGCAGGACAGATTTAGAGCAGGGCTACAAAGCTTCAAAGGAAAGCCTGCCAGGCAGAGAGAAGACAGGACCAGTCCATTTGACAACTGAACTGAAACAGGAGGGGAACAGCCCTAGGAGGGATGGAGGAGAAGGAAGAGGCATGCAAAGAACAGGAAGAGAATCAGAAGGGGAGGACAGGAGGGCCAAAAGTAATGTATATATGGAAAGGAACACATACTTCACAAATAAGGCTCAGGGCAGAAAATGAACGAATAAAGTATAAAACCAAAACAAATCTCAGAGTAACTAGAAGGGAAAAAAAACCAAGAAAGAAACAACCACAAAACCATAGAAACAGCATCTCTTAACAGGCAGAGGAATTAGTGCCTGCAGATCCTATTCAAAGCCTATGACAGACATAGTTAGCAAGAACTGTATCAATAAAGAAAAGTATGCAAAAAAAGGCAGTGAAAATAAGTAGAAAAGGCTTTGAAAACATGCATTCAAATTGTGTAAATTTTGTCCAGGCAAAAGAAATGTAGTTGTTTTTTCCATTCAGACAGCTCTGCTTCTTCATCTCAGCTGCTTTTCTATCCCTGTTTATGTTGTCTTCTCATCCTCTCCTAAAAACTCAGTAGGGATAAGCATCAGACAAAAAACATAGCCCTGGTTTCTCCTTGTGGGAGGTGATATAACAGCAGCTTCAGAAGGCTTTCTTAATTCCAAGAATGTGTAGCTTGGAAGCCTCATCCTTCAAGAACAAAAAGCAAACCCCTTCTTCCACTCTGGAGAGCTCACAGGGACAACTAGGTTATTCAGCATCCTACTCAGACAAAAGCCATGTTTTCTGAGGAGTGGGATGAGAACATGAGGCTATTCTCTTTCCTAATTCAGATTCTCAACCTTCCTAGGAAGGGCTGTATCTTCAAAGAGGAGTTTAAGACCCTGCTGATGCAGGCAGACATCACTGCTTTAGTTGTCCAGAGACTGAAGAAAAATAGGTATATGGAGTGAGTCCAGAGTAGCTGCCCTATTCTTGCATGTAAGGCCCCAGACAGATTGCATCTATACCCAGAAGCCTGAAGCAGTGCTGGTCTGTGCCTCAGCACACCCAGGGAAGAAGGCAAGCAGTCAGTACCATGCCCCATCTCTGTAACCTGGCATCTAAGCCCTTCCCAGCCATGAACCAGAGCACTCCTATATGCTCAATAGCTAAATTACTGCCCATGCTTCAGCCTAACCAGGGGAAGTTGGAAAAGTAAATGAAGCAGTTGGGTAATGAAAAGCAAATATCTAGAATTAATAGAACCTGCAACCTTATCTTAGGCTGGTAAATTCCCTTCCAGCTGCAAGCAGGTCTTCTCCCCCATCATGCTCAGTGCATTCTACTTGCTTCTCCATGTAAGATGGAGATTCCAGCAAATCTGTCTCCTCTCTTTGCTCTCCCTCGACATGCATGACTCACACAACTATGCTTGAAGCTGAAGTATCAGCAGAATTACAATGATCTGCATTACCCAGTCACATTACTGATGAAACCACGACGCTAGTGCTATAAAATCCTTAGAGCAGAGAAACTCCATCAATAACACTATTAGGCTGCACACTCGTTCCCTCTAGAGGGCTTCATCATTAAATGCACCCAACCTCACTAACCAGGAGGTATTCTGCAAATATCACAGTCACAAGGAATCTGAGAATTCAAACTCTTCTGCCTCCTTTGCCAATATCCTCATGAGGGCTAAGATACTGGACGTGGAAACCACAAACAGAAAAATCTGTACTTGCTGGCCACATCCTTCTTAGAGCTGTAGAAAGTGGAGGATGAGAAGGCATCAAACATAAAAACACCCCCAAGCTCTAGGAGTGGCTATGTTGCTTAATTTCCTCCCAGCTCTTCCACAGCTGAACTTGGTCTGGAAATCTTAAAAAAGGAAACAGTAGAACTTTCATCTAGCTATTATTCTGATTGCCATTGTGCTTCTAATTTACAGCAAGCTGAGGCTCTTCTCTATCCTCTAAACATTCTCATTACCAACTCTCCCATATCAGACACAAAGCTTATCTGGCTTCTCTCTTACAGCCAATTCATTCTGACAGCAGAAGTCTCTGCTTTGCCATCCCTGCCTGCTTTCCTGCAATTTGCTTTTGACCCTATACCACTTCCCCCTGAGAGGATCAAGTCCATGCTCAGGGCACATCCCAGCTCCCATGCTTGCAGCTGACCCCATGGCTTGGTTGTCGAAGGGCAGTGACTGGCGTGAAGCAGGGGAGTAAGACACAACCCCTTTGGCATGAATGAATGGTGATCACTCCCCAGGATGGATCCCTGCCTGCTCCCTGTTATCCATCTGCCCAATGCTTGGATGAAGTCTGAGATGAAAGCAAAGAATTACCATACTCCAAGTCTCACCACATCTCTTGATTCTCAGATTCTCTTTGTTGTTACACAGAAAAGAACAGTGAGAATTCTCTTTCCTGCCATTTGTTTGCAACCCTTTTACATGTTTTATTTGCAGTCCGGTCCTTACTTCTTTTTTTGTTTTTACTATCTACTTTTATTACAGTTTTGTAGCATCTGGATTCCTGCTGTGATATGTTCTAGTTTTATTCCTGCCTTTTTCTCTGGGGAGGAGGGGGTAGAGAAAGATGAAAAGATAAAATTAATTTATTTCTTTGATAAGGCAGTTAAGAAGCACACTGGCCCCTCTGAGCATTTCAGTAGCTTACCCATTTTCTGATATTTCTGAGAGGGCAACGAAAGCTGAATGCTCAAAACTGCCAGCACATCCACATCTTCTTCTTTGAAAATTGAAAATTGAGACTAATTATAATGGCTCACATAGTCCAATTATGTTGCTGATCTAATCAGCTAACATAAGGAGAGCTGCTGAATAAATCTGCACAATAGCTGGGATGCAGAGTAGATGTCTGTCTCCCTGGCCCAGCACATTTAAAGCACATTTATCAGCTGCATGACAACTGAAAAAAAGAGATGCTGGCTGCAAAAAGTTTTTTGAATCTTCCCCTCGCGTATCTCTACCCATATCCCAAAGGAAGAAGCCTTTAATTTACAAAGGATTTGGGGTAGGAGGGGTGGGTGTTCCTGGTCCAGGCACACCCTCTTGAAATAAAGCAAATATAAGCACTCAGGTTTCATTAGTTAGTGACTAAATACATTATGAGACAGAAAATTGGCAGAGAAAGTAAGGCTGGTTTGTTCGTGTTGGTCTTACTGTTGGCTCTTTGTGCACACTCTGAGTGGCAGGACTCTGTAAACTGAGCTCAACACCTGGGGGGTCCTTCTTCAACTCTACAGGGGTCCTGTCCCCTCTGGCTACTCCATCAAATTTCAGAGATCTGCTTGGCGAAGGAGTAAATATTACTGTTGTACACTTCTTATCCTTCTCTTCCACGCCGTTGAAATTCTCTCCATTCATGCTGACTTTTCCATCTACCTGCAGAACACAGTTAGAGAAATACACTGAGGCAATTAGCATTCAAAGGAATTTAGGCAATTAAGACTTGAACACGATAACATGGTTGTTAACACAGTCTGTGCTATCAGTAAAGAACAGAGTCAAGCACACACTTCATTCAGCTGGCCAAGACAGAGGAAAACATGATTACAAGGGAGTCATAAACACAACACAGACAGAAGGTAGTAATTTTTCTGTATTCCCTGGTTTCCCACATTTCTTTCTCCCAGTAGTATACAGACACCCTTTGTGTGTATGATAGATCAATGGATTTTAAAAGAACAACAAAGCTTTATGTTAAAATTAGACCAAAACTACTTGGTTTTGTATTTCCTCATGCAAGAGGCAAGTAGGTTCTCCAGGACTAATTACACTGATGAACTCATATGTAACCTAACAACCTCAAAACAGTATCAGTAGACTGTGCATTCTGAAGCACTGTCCTGTGAACTTTGAAGGGTCAGGAGCAGCAGAGTTCATCCACTTGTTTTTCACTCTTCATAACAGGGAAGCAAGGAACCAGCAAATAAATGGGCATTCCATGTTCTCCATGAGGCGATAAAATAAATAGCTGCTTTCCCAGAAAATTATTTTATGCTGTCTCCATGAAAAGGAGAGAGCAGAAACAGTTAACTACCTTGTTCTCAGGGTCAAGCGAGCTCCTTGGCCAGCATATATTCCCACTAAGGAACACTTAATCAAGGAAGAAAATATAAAACAGGCTCTAGCTTCCTCCTCTGTACTGACACAATGTCCTGTCAGGACTTTAATACTTTGTAATTATGCTCTAAATGGAGGTGGCCTGTAAAGACTTCCTTCAGTTTGGAGGGCTGTTTGCAGAAGCCATGGTATCCATGAATAAAGTCTTGCTACAAAGAACTCATATGCCATTGACTGTAAGAATGCCCAGCTGCAGAGAGACCAGAAGACCAGGTACCAGTAACACCATATTGTTCCCACCCAGCTACAGCACAGATGTTTATAGACCTGTCAGCAGAGAGGAGTTTTAAATATATATTTGATGGAAAGCTTTGCTACTCTGTGCACAGAGATCCTCCCTGGCAAAACAGTATGGACAGACTCTTCTCTGCTAATTGCTGGACTTTAAGAGAATAATGGCATAAATTAGTAATTTCTTAGAGAAGCTATTTGGGATAGATACAGTGACTAATAATTCTAGGTTTCTCCACAGGCACTGCATAAACAAAAAACACATGTGAAGCCAAGCTCAGAGGTAAGCCATTCCACGGGAACTTTTCACTTACTTAACTGTTATTGAAAACTGATGCATCCCGTGTCAGAAGTGCTTTATTGAATTGAAACACAGTCTTAAGAAAACAAAGTTCTTCCCATCTCATCCTCCCTTCCCCACTCCTTATTTCACCATTTACTCATCTTCAGTACTTTACTCCTTGAGTAAATAGCTTGGATGCAGTCGGAGTGGCACCACAACTTATGAATGCCATCAGTGCTAAGTTGAGGACTAACTCCTCTCATTGACTCCTTACATACGAGCATCCAGAGGTCTGATCTCTGTCTGAGAGTGATTAACTAAGGGGCCATACTCCAAGGCCTTGGGCATCCTCCACCCTGACAGACACATGGTGAGGTGAAGGCAGCTAACACCTCACACAGTCAGCTCCCTGGCAGAGGAGAAACAGCCCAGCTCAGCAACCAGTTCCACTGACTGCTTTTCAGATGAAAAGCACTTTCCTCGCTGCCATCATCCTCAACACAGTACTAGGGTTTATTTCCAAACACAAGTCTGAGCAGACACTGTGCCCTAAGTCTTCTAGGACTGTGTTCTGGATTATCTACTAGAGAGGAAGATCATGAAAGATCTCAAAAATAAAAAAGCCAGGAAAACACTGGCAGGCTACACCATCCTTTTTTAGTTTAGACTCTCTGTTTAGACTAGGACATTTCTCTATTTATATTAGGGAGGAAGACCAAATGTTTGAATGATCAGGACAGATCCCCTGGCTGCAGAGTTAAACAAACATATTCCTTTCCTTCTGATCTGCAGCAAGTCAACACATTGTCACCAGAGCCAAGAATTATCGACAGACTAGTGTTTCAGGGGAAAATAATGCTACAGCTATGTGTGCTGGAGAATGATTCCTGCTGAGACAAATCACATTCTTCCACATCAAGCAAATGAGACCTCGGCAGACTTCTAAGTGGTGGTTGGTGGAGGGGAAACATTCATGGGTTAGTTTCTACCCACATATGTGAAGTATATATGCATTAACCTGAAGGTGATCTTGGTCCCCTAAGGAAGAAAAAAAAAAATAGATCCATGACTCACTGCTGTCTGAAAAATAAGCACTAGGATGGTACCAACTGAGATACAGGGGAAACAGGAATTACAAGTTTCAGCTAGGAAACAGAAGGAAGGGGGGGATTCCACAAGAGCTGAGACAGACTTCAAGAAATTAGACAGCACAACATGCTTTTACACCATCTATACAAAGCTGACCTATCTTTTAAATAGAAGTAAACAACCTGAATACACCTAGCAGAAATGCTCTGGAACATGAGCAAGGCTGCAGAGGCCCCTCTGTGCCACTATCAGAGTAGCAGAAAGCAATGGCAGGCACAGGGGGACCAGAACTCTACAGGCTGGGGCACTTATGCCTGTGGGCTTTGGGCTTCACAGTGCCAATAGAGGCTACAGTGAGACTTAGGAAAGCTCTGCTTTTGGTCCAGCACTGTTAGAAGCAGATTTCATCAAACTTGACTTATTCTGGCTTGTTCTCTCTAACACATTCCAGTTCTTTTCTTTCTTCATAATTGCTTCAGCATCTTACTCCCATTTGCCACACCCACCCATTCCAAAGATATATTCCTCAGGTTTCATATCCCAGTTTCCATATTTTCTCCTGTCCCCTTTGTCCACAAATATCATTGCTGGCTCCTTATTTTAGACAGTCCTGCTTTCATCCAAGCTCTTTAACTTTGTGTATTCCCACCATCTTTGTGCAGCTCTTGCAAATCACCAGTCACTCCCTGTCTCTCTCCAGTCATCCCCACTTACACTGCTGCCCCAGTACCACTCTGTTTCCCTAAATCTGGATGGACAGCCTGTATCTCATCTCTACACCAGTGAAGCAGCTTTCTCCATTCCTCCCTGGTGAGAAGCATGTTTAGGACAGACAATGACTTAAGGCAAGGTGGCTTTTGATTCTGAAGGAGCAGGCACTGTCCACGCTGAACACTTGCACACTGCAGTGTTTCAAAGGCTTATGACTTGGCTGAATTAGGACAGACTTGATTGGATATGACAAAAATCAGAGCCCTGACTCAAAATCCAGTTTAGGTCTTCCTCCAGAAGTCAGGGCCTTCATGCTTCCCATTGGACTTAAAACAAACAAACAAACAAACACTATGGCAACATACTCTTTCTTAACTTCTTTCTCAGAAAATACCTCGCTCTTTTCTTTTCTCAGAGGCCACCTTTTCCATAACTTTCCCCAAAGAGATTTAGCCTGAATAAAAATAACCAGTACAAATATTCCAATCTGAACAGGTTAGGTTTTAAGAAGGCTGGTAACCAGGAAGAGACCACTAGACTGGGCAGGACAACACAAAGCTGAGTTTTGAGAATGCTGCAACCATTTTCTTCTCTACTTGCATTAGCGGTCTATATTTTCAGATGATTTTGTAAGTGTTGTAGAATGTTGGAGAATGTTCCTGAATGTTCCCAAAAAGGTAGGGGGTGTGACCCCTTTGCCGTGCCCAACCCCATGTTTGAGGGCCCAATTAGATCGGCCCATACTCCTGTGCTACCTGCACCAGGGATTCGCTGTGCTACAGGTAAACACACCAGGTGTCCAATAATACGTTACGTTGTTGTGTGGCGGTGGGGGTGTGGTCACAGAAACACTGTATAAGTGAAAGTTACTGCGCAATAAAGGTGAAGCTTGTTTATCAACCATATTGGTTGCACGAGTTTTCCTCGCCATTTCCCAACATGTAAGGACCTCTTTGCCTCCTGACTGACTCTGGGGAGTACAACATATCCTACCTTAAAGTTCTTTAAAACCTCCTGTGTATTTTTGGGTTGTGAGTAAGGCTTGGGTGTCAGCATAGGCACAGCCTTGGAGGTGCTTTTGCTGGGAGATGTGCGGCCCGTTGAACTGCTGGGCTCTAGTTCAGCGGTGGGAACAATGGTTGCTTCAATGGTGGCAGTGAATTTTGGAGCAGGCAGTGACTGTTGCCTTAAATATCTCAGAGGATTTGGGTCTTTCAGTTGCGAATTTGGCTCCACCGAATGGCTTCTCTCAAGAATTTTTGGCATCTGCAAACGCTCCAGGACAGCTTCACTGATAGTGAATCTTTCGATGTACTGCTGGAGGATGCTCTCAGCCTCCTCCTGGGACTTTGCATTCTTGTATGCCTCATGAAGCTCCCGCTCTCTTCTCTCTCTGCAAGGCAGACCACACAAAAGAGACCATCACATTGAAATGAATGCTGGAGATCACTCCTACTTCATAGAACCATAGAATGCATTGGGTTGGAAGGGACCTTTAAAGATCACCTAGTCCAACCTGCATGCAGTGAGCAGGGACATCTTTAACTAGATCATGTCAAGCCTGACCTTGAATGTCTCCAGGAATGGGGCCTGAACCACCTCTCTGGGCAACCTGTGCCAGTGTTTCACCACCCTCAGAGTAAAGAACTTCTTCCTAATATCTAAGCTAAAACTACCCTGCTCTACTTTAAAATCTTTTCCTTTGCTCCATCAACAGACTTCTCCCTCCCTCACACCAGACCCACAAGCATGGCTGCCCGAAGTTACCTATCACATAAGGAGCACACAGCATTTTCAGACATTGAATGAAACAACATACTTCTCTTCCACAATTTCTCGGTAGGTTTTGATGCTTTTTCTACGCTCGCTCGTTCCATCTCCAGACAACAGCCTTTCCATTTTCTTTCTCTCGGCTTCTTTTTTAATTAAATCCTGTGAAGCACTCCTTCGACGACTCTTCCACCGAGCCAGGTCCTGTGAGAGAAGGAAGGCACGTGAATGTAGAGTTGCAAATAGCTACAAATTGGCCACGGAAACCAATGAACTCATCCAGTCACTTCGCAATGCTTGCTCCTGGCTGTGGACCAGACTCCCATCATCTGCAGGTAGCAATGTTTATTCTAAAGAGAAAACCAAATTATACCATTAAATTAAGATGTTGCCTGATTTTTCTCCTAAGAGCAGGATAACACTAGCTATAAACAACAGGAAGTTTGGCCCAAGAGGGCCAGTCAGGGCAATCTTTTTCACCTGGGCCAACATTAGGGACAAAACCCGATTTCCCTGGAAGATGAAGAAGAAAAATTATGTTTGGTGAAGAATTCTAATAATCAGATATGTGGGAGGCAGGAGTTCTTTGGAGGAAAGGATGTCATTTCACCATAAACTACAGCTGCACTGTCAGTCTGTCTTGGAGAAATGACAGTCTCATACTTTGCCCATGCTAAGAGCCAACTACACACAAGCATGGTTGAACCATGTGTGGGGTTTAGGTTTTTTTGACTGAAAAATCCAGTGTGGCATGCAAACTTAAATTCCTCCTCGTGGGCATCCAATATTTTGGATCCAGATCTGAGCAACACAGGCTAGGGACTAAAGCAGCTTACACCTGACTGCTCTAAGACATAACAGAGCAAAAAGCCTATGTTTTGTATCCAGCTAAATAGATAGGTCCCTGTTGAATTAATGATCTTACTCTTTTTGGAATCTTTCTGCTCAAAGCTGCCCAGAAGATTCACCAATTCTGGTTATTTATCTTTCTGCCAAAACCAGCCTGATGCTAAACCTGAGAGTCACAGGAAATACCTGTTACAGGCACCTTGCATCTTGCTCTGGTTATGAATTTAGAAGTCCTGGAGCATACAGAGACAAGATCTTTGTTAAAGTAAAAGTATTACAGCAAAGAAGTTTCCTAAGCAAAAAAATTTATTTGCAGTGAACTAGTAAAGGAATAAAATTTTACATGTAGAAAATAACCTCTGCAGGACTTCTACAAAGAAAAATAACTTCATATGAAACTGTAGGGGCACATTTGTCATTAACTTTATAACATCAGGAGAGCAGTATACAGTATTACATTTCATGTACTCTAACAAATTCTGGTTTTAATAAAAACCAGAGATTCTGTACACATACTCAACTCAAAGGTTATTTCATTAATTACATGGTTTTCCAAATATTTTAATTGCATGTTTATTGGTAAACAGCAGAAGGTACTGCAAGCATAACTTACTTTATTAAAACCAGGAACAAACCTTGTCACTTTTAATTGAGCTTAAACCCACAAATTATTGACATTACACTCAAGGGAATGCTCATTAAAGCATTTCTTCACATGACCTACATATATCAGTCTATAATCCCCCTTTTCAAGTACAGAGCTTTCACTTTCTTCAGTTACTAATTATTCTCATTGAATTACCAAATGAATTTTTTTTGTTCAGATACTCCCACTATTGCTTATTGTTTGGAAATTAGTTTTTCATTAGCAAAATTCGTAACATAAAGTTTCCTCCTCTTTTTGCAATTAAAAACCAGACATGTTTATCCTTTCCAGCTCTGATGCTTTAAAAAAACAACAATTAAAAAACCCCATGAAACTGTTAATTGTTGGCAAATTTACAGCATGGGCATATAAAAAATATCTGACCATGAATGCAATGTCGTGCCCATAAAGCCCTCTGGCTGCCAAGGACATTCCAGTAAGGGCATTTTTAGTACTTCTTCAGAACTTTTAGTTCTGTGTAGAAGGTGTTGAGGGCCTGGAAAACTTAGGCACTTTAGCTCATCGATCCTTTAGAGGATTTTCTGTTCAGCAGCAGAGTTCTCAAACCTCTTCAATGTCTTTGGACTCAGTTCTTATCTCTGCTGGGAAATCATGTCTTCCCACACATACAGACCTCCCTGCTGAATTCCCTCATTGTTACTTTTCCTTGAATTTTTTTATCAAAAAACCTCACTGATATTTTTTACAGTGACTGTGCTTACAGTGGGAAATTACTGTACTAGCTGCTTGAAGATATGTTACATTTTGGGTTTTTTTCTTAATTAAAAAAAACCCCCTCAAATTCCTTATTTAAAAACAGGCTTTAGGAATGTGCAGGACTGATTTTAAAGCCTTGATACTAACCTACCTGCAAATCACACTTTTCTGTCCTTGCCAGTTTGCTGAAAGGAATGTCAAATGCCAGGACAGCCGCAAAAGCACACTGAGGAAAGAGGGCTTCGAAAGGCTTTGCACCCCAAGCAGGGTGTAGCTAACTTGAAGAGTAATTTGTTTGCTTGGACAAGATGGAAAATGTTAGCATTTTCTGTATCTACGTAAATTGATTAAATTGTCCAACCTATTTATTCACTATCCTGCTTAGTGTCCCTTTGGGCATTTACTAATAAAAGTTAGAGATATCAGCAGTTAGAAGCTGCTTCCATTTTTACTTAATCAGAGGTCAATGACATTTTTAAAAGCAAAATACCTGGTGCAGAGGTACCAGAAGGCCTTGTATTCTGTAACTCACATCAAATGAGGGCCTTCTATGGCTTTAGCAGCAACTCATTTAACACGTTGCACTTTTTTTGCCTAGCTAGCTGGCCTCAGTGCCAGCACTGCAGACAATGTTGCCTACTCACATCTTGCCATCTGGTCTCATCCTCTTTCAGCTGGTTGTTGACATTCTGCAGTTTCTCATGGCGAGCTTTGCTGTGGGGCTGAGTCACAGCTTCTTCTTCACATCTCATGTCAAACATGCTCATGCTCCTAAACAAGGGGGGAATAAGAAGTAATGCAGCTTTATTTAGAGGCTTATATTCCTTCAGCTTGTTAGAGCCACATGAGGGTGCTACAGCAGAGTGAGATATCTGCATGGTTAGGAAGCTCCCCAAAACAGCAGGCCCCTGGAAGGACCAGATAACACCCATACAGCTACCATACAATAGTACTTCAGGTATAATACTCCTCAACTCCCTCTTGTTTTTCTTAGTTGACTACAAGTTTGTTTCTCACTAAGAAACACAAATAACATTAAACCTCCTTTAATAGCTGAGTTCAGAACGTTTTACTTTGTCAAAATTTGTTCCCAATGAGTTTTCAAGACCCCTCCAATTAACACTGCAGACAGAAGTCTCTATTTCAGTGCAAAACAAGGGAGGCTTGAGAAGCATATTGGGTGCAGCTTGGCTGGCTAAATGTTATTCCTCCAAAACTGAGGAAAGCCTGACCCAGAGAAGCACAGGCAGTACAAACAGCGTCCTGCTTCCTCCTCTCCCCACCCTGCCTCTCAGAAACTCAATACTATCAGCACCAACTTATTAATACAGCTAAACTAACACGGAAAAGCTGACATTTAGGACAAAACAGTTTCTATTCTATAACAGTGTCACATTCTATTTCTGTTCCTGACCTTTGGAGAGTTAAAGGGGAAAAAGGTCATGGTTTGATATTATACATTCATATTACATAAATATCTTCACATGAAGATAATGCACTTACTGCTCCCCCACTACTACCTATTATTAGTAAACATGACCTCAGTTGTGCCAAATTAAAAGTAAAAAAAAAAAAAAAGCCATGCAGTTCCACATGAGGTGGTTACACTGCAATCTTCAAATGATCATCCACAGCTCTAGGTGAGCCCACAAGCCAACCAGCAGGAGAAGCACCCAATGAAGATAAAATTGAAGCCAGCTGTGTCCACAGTAATCAAAGTGAATGGAAAGAAAAAGCTGTGCATATATGTATTTAGCCAGCATTTGTATTCAGGCAAGCAAAGATGGGAATTATCCACTCTCTAGAGAAAACCGAAAGGTCTGGACAGTGGATGGAAAAGGCCATGCACAGATCCCATCCTATTAGTAGGTATTCATTCAGCAATGAAGGAGAGAACACACATCCTATTGCCTTTAAGCATGAAAAGTGAAGTTAGCTTATTACCATGCTTCAACCCTTTATTGCCACACTTTAACCCTTACAGGCTGAGAGAGCTGGGGCTCTTCAGCCTGGAGAAAAGAAGGCTCCAAGGAGACCTAATAATGATCCTCCAGTACCCAAAGGGATCCTACAGGAAGGCTGGAGTGGGACTGTTTATAAGGGCTTGTAGTGTTAGGATGAGGGGCAATGGTTATAAATTAGAGAAGAGTAGATTTAGACTGCATGTCAGGAAAAAGTTCTTTACCATGAGGGTAGTGGAAAGATGGAACAGGTTGCCCAGGCAGGTGGGTTGAGGCCTCACCACTGGAGATATTCAAGGTGAGGCTTGATGAGGCTCTGAGCAACCTGATCTAGTTGAGGGTGTCCCTGCTTATTGCAGAGGTGTTGGACTAGATGACCTTTGGAGATCCCTTCCAACCCAAATTATTCTATGATTCTAATCAGAGTGCTAAGGGGTATCTAATTTGAGTTTCACTGTGGGCAGCTTATGGGTTGCCTTGCTCAGGATTAGATTGGAGTGCTCCAAAATAGCAGAACCTAAAGAGATGGTAAGTTTTGTTGTTTTTAAGACTAAAGGTGTATCAGCTACTAAAGAACATTTAATTTTTATTTTTTTTTTATGCTGGAATAAATAGTGGCTAGTGTACAACTGAATTTAAGTTACAGAGTTTCAAAAGAATTGCCAAGCATTCTAAATGTCAGTTTAATTTATTTTTCCTTCTTGAGAGTCAAATTTTATTAGATTCTTCATGAGTACTTCATCTCCAGAAGGAAAACCACAATCTTACATTTCTAAGAACTTTAAAGGCAATTTAAGAAAATATTTGCCCTGTAAACTAGCACATCTGGAAAGGATGACAAGGAAGCTTGGAAATTTATCTTTTTCTATTTTAAAAGAAAATAAGAATAAACAATAGATGTATACAACTTTGCTACTCTCACATTATACAACCAAATACATTGCAATGCCTCTTTAAAAGCATCTCCATGTACCTCCTCTCACATTTGCATTTAATGCAGACATGCCAAAATGAGGGAAAGCAAATTAACAAATCCACCCGATAGGTAGGCTTTCTGAAATGGCAGGGAAGCCTCCACTGTTAAGTATTATACTTGTGTGTTGTTATGTTCTCTTTAATATCTTAACTTGATTGAAAAGATTTCTGCTGCTTGAAAATGATCACATTTACAGTGTGGTCAGAGGTCACAGGCTTTGCACAGCATAAAGGTATTACAGATCCTGTAAAGAATATTCAGTCCATGATTCTAGCCTTAAACATTAGAGAAAGGGGTGAAAAATTAGATACGACTTTCTGAATCCACCCTCTATGCTATTTCTATTTTGTGATTTAATCTGGGAGACAGAGAAGATCATGTGCATTTCTGTGAACAGAAGGATATTAAGGATATTATTATGTGTGTAGTTTCCAACCATTTCTTTGCTTCTAAATGCTAGCACTTTGTATGAATAGCTAAGAGTTTCACCTTCTAAACGATATTGCATACTATTCTGAGAAGAGTTTACATGCATCCACACACAATTAAAATATGAGTGCAGTGCTACTCCTGTGAAAAGTACTGAGGTGAAGAACTTAAAAAAAGAAGTTTAGTACCTTATTAAATTAAACCCAACCTAAAAGAGATTCCAGACAAAGTTTTAAAAAGACAAGAAAGGAACATCTGAAGATACATATTCCTGGTAATTATTCACAATAGACTTTATTTCACTTTGGGACTTCTTTTTTCTTCCTATACAGGTCATAGTTTATTTTTTAACTCAACACCCAGCTCAGATTCAACCCAGCCCTCTTTACCTGTAGCTGATTAGAGGTAATGGAAACTCAGAATAAAAACAAAAGGAGAGAAGAGAAAAAAAAGATAAAACAATACTTGAAGCAACAGCTGGCCATCAGTGTTACACTCAGTCTTTACAGGCTTTTAAAATAAAAATTATTTTCAGCTGCAATGTAAGCCATATTGCATTTCATTTTTCAGTGCTTTTCTGAAAAATTTATTTGCTGGAACACTGCAAAATAATAATGAGGCATCAAAGGCATTTTAAATTAGTAGGAAGGCAGGAAAGCATGCAGTGTAAGTTGTTTAAAATAGAATCTTGTGAACACAAGACAACTTACTCTGCGTCATCAGACACAGCAGTTCTGGGGCCGAATCTACAAGACCAAATATAAAATTAGAGTGTTGATAAAAACATTAAGTAGTAACTGTAAGTGTCAGTTACCTACCCAACCTGTGCTAGTAAAGCTGACCAAAAAAGAATCATTTTCCCTGGGGGTTATGCATTCAATGAACAAGACTTACCTAATCATCTGAAGGTCAAACTACATATGAACACCATTCCACCCCTCCCTGACCCCATAGAAATGCCCCCATGATAAAAATCTGCTGGAGTGTACCTAACATGGGTGTAGAAAATAGTTATTGAAAATAGACAATATATTAACATTTACATAAAGTACCACACATGCAATGAACGGAGAAAAAACTTAACAGTTACATTCCACAGCAGTGCTCAGAATCATCATAACTGGAGCAGGGAAAAGACCAAAGATAGGCAGAAACTGAGCCTATGAGCCTTTTTTTTGGGTTTTTTTGTTTTTTTGTTTTTTGGGGTTTTTTTGTTTGTTTTTTTTTTGGGTGTGCATTAGGAAAAGGTACTGGTAACACACAAGTCAGTGTCATCAATGACAGTCCTTTTACGATGTATTTGTATCTGGGATTTATCATAAAGGAACACTGAATACAAAAGTCAACAGTGCAACATTCTCTGATCATGGAGAAGCAAGATACACATCTCTGAGGATGACCAGCAGACTCCAGATGAAGCTCTGCTACTCATAAACCTTTTTGCAATTCACATATATATATATATATTGTAATCAAATATTTCATTGGCTGCATAAAAGAGAACAATATATTACACAACTGCTCATTTCCAAAACCTGTTATTACTGACATACAGCGTTTTAGTCTGGACTGCAAACACACCAGGCAATGCAAAACTGGAATTCTGCAGTGTGCACACAGGGGCGTACAAGCTGCGTGATTCACACCATACAGAGCTCACGTTTGCAGGTGCTCATCCTTGGATGACAATGTTTCTATTTCATTCTCCTCAGGAACCTTGGGAAGCTTAGATTTTTGATCAAGGTGGACTTCGTCAAGGCTATCTTCACCAGCTTGGGCAGTACAAATAGTCTGGTCTTGTCCTGCAGGAGGGAGATTGCATTTTTCCTGCCCTTGTTGCTGTTCTTGCTGCAGTTGTATTACAGGTTTTCCAGAACTATTAATGCAGACTTGTGGACTTTTTGCAGGCCTGAGTGAGCCAAAGTCAGCAGTGCAAAGAGACGCATTAAGCAACGTTTGAGAAATCACATACATTATGAAAAACATAACTGTAAGTTAACAAAAAACCCCAACACACCCAAATAGCTGACAGGTGAAAAACTAATGAAGCAGGTGCCCAAAATATTATTTTAAGAAAGAGCTTATACTTCTATTCCTCTGATTCAGAAGCACAAACTTTGGACACTGCCAGAGACTAGAGTATTGGGTACATATTTAATTAAGCTATTCAACTTAGGGTCTCCTCAACACCAAACCACTGTTCAATCCTACCTACAGTAGGTGACAGAGTTTTTTCTGGTCTGGCTGAGTTGTACACTAGTTTTTCATCTACGTATGCACAGGTGCATGCACACCTTTCCCTTCTCATGTACTTTGAAGAGGTCGAGACACTAAGAACCCTTCCACTCTTGTTTGCATGTGGCTCAACCAGCCAACACATGAATTTCAAAAAATTAAGCCACCAACTTCCCCACACAGCCTTACTCATCTGAATAAAGGTACTTAGAAAAACACTGAGGCTTACCAGGAGGGATCTCGGGATCTCTGCATTTCCTATTTGGAAGCCACTGGCACCAGCTAAGCCATAGGCAAGCATCTAACCTACCATATCCAGCACCTCTATTTCCAGCTGGAAGTATTTGTTATTATTAACAAATTTATATTTAACAAATATAAACAATATATCTTAACAAATATATTTTAACAAATGTTAACAAATTGTATTTTACCAGAAACTTTTGAGAATGTAACACAGTCTTACTATGCATACTTCCATACACTGTCAGAATTTTGCATCTGGTAGAGAGCTCTGCTCTGAGTCTTTACAGGGCCCTACCAAAAGGGCCAGAAATCATGCATTGCCTTCTTTTGAACAGAAAGTGTTGGCACAGAATTGAGGACAACTACAGAAGAAACCACTGCTCCTAGACCAACTCTTCCAGATTAAGAGATCCCACCAAATGGCCCCAAGTCCAACTAAAAGGGAAAGAGAATCACAACTTCCTTACCTCACAGTTTTTTTCTCAAGTTCTCTAGCTGTGCCCTGTTTATTCTGTTGCTTTGAAAATGGCATGGGAAGGAACTGCTTAACACTGGGTGTGGGCTGTTTTAGGAAAGCTCCAGTTCTTCTGGCCAACATGTCATCTCTTTGTGGGTCTGGAAATTTCACTTTGTTTTCTGTTCCACTGCTCTGCTGCTGAGGGGTTTCAAGCTGTTCTTGGCTTTCTTCTTGTGTGACAGTACTGCTCAGAGAGACAAGGGACACTGTTCCATGATAATGCTCACTTGTACAGCCCAAGGCAAGCGGCTGCTCAGGCAATGTGGGGTGCTGTTACTCAAAACACAGTTGCAGAGTGATGGACAACTAAGCATCTTTAGCTACAGCACAGGGAGTGAGAGCAAGAGGAAACTATGTTGAATGTCACACTTCAGTAGGTGGTATGTTAGAAGTCAGGGTTTGAATAAAAATATATGTGAGGAATTATTCACTTGGAAGCTGGCATAGAAGTCAGGACAAAGCACCACAGATTGCAAAAGAAATCCCCCCAAAAGATGAAAGACTGTTACCATGCTGGATAGCAATTAAAAACTGAAGTACTTGAATATTTTGAAAGAAAACAGACTGGGTTATGTTCATAGGATACATTCTTGTGAGTAATTTAATAAAACAGAACACATGCCATGATGAATGAGTAAAACACATCTTTAAAGGCTGTGTGAAGAATGGGAAGACACTGCTGACTCACTGAAGCCAACACCACACACAAACCAGGCATGAGGCTCAGAGGGATCTGCTTCTGTTCTCTGACCTTTCTGCTTCCCGTGGAGTCTCCAAATCCTTCTCACAATCTACTGCCTCCCCTTGCTGCTGCTGCAGCAGATGAGCTGCTGACAGGGGAGTACAATGTATGGGAACAGGGATGGTGGTACACCTCTGAAAAGTTCCCATCCTTCTAACCAACATATCATCTCTTTCAATGTCTGGTAAATGCCTTTCACACTCTTCCTCAGTGCCTTCTTGCGTGTTGTTCAAATCAGACTGGGTTTGTTTCTCAGAGACAATGTCAAAAGCTGGGACAGGTGATGGGATCCTCCTGCCAGAGTTGGCTGAACCTGACTTGGCTACCTCGCTATCCATAAGATTGAGAGGAGAAGTGAAAGAAACAAAACATTCTCAGGTCAAATGAAAGGTATGAAGAAGAGCTTTTCAACTTTAAACAGTTTACAAACATACAAACAATTGAATGAGCTATTTGCTAAAAGCATTCAATAAAAGTTCTTGCTTCAGCCACAGACTAAGCTACTAAAGAAAAGCCAAATAAATGTAACATCTGCTAATATGTTAGCTTCCTGGAGCTGTAATTCTCTTCCAGATAAATGCCAGAAACACAGAGCACCAATACACCTTCATTTCAGTATTGTATCTTCAAAAAGAAAGTAAATCCAGTAGGTTTGAAGAAAGCATTTTTTCAACATCAGTGAGGCCAGCAAGCTGAATAACAAATTCCTAATGTGCTGAAAGCAGGCAGAGCAAAGCCACTAGGATTTAAGAAGCAGAAAAAGCCTGAATGATAGCTCAGACTCTGAGATACCAGTGAATTCACTGCTCATCAGAAATGTTGAGGCAAGCTCTCAGAAGACCTTTGCACAGTATTGTTTTGTATAACCCTAAACACATTAAGATACTGTGAAAGCATCAGATGACTTCTGAACAAGACTGTGCTTGTAAACAGCTCTTAGGTCAATGCTGCAGTTCACCCCCATGCAGATCAGCATCTTGCAAGAACAGTTCTCGTTTCCAGCTCAGCATTGCTTCCTAAACCACACCAAATACCTGGACTCATTCTGTGGCTTGGATACTTCATCACTGTGTTCAGCAAACCTGAGGCTGTCCACAGTGGTTGAAGGAGACTTTTCAACACCAGAGAGACTCTCCACACCATCCTTCTTGCTTTCCTCTTCAGTTCCACTCTTGGATGAGACTCTGCCAACAACGAGCCTGTCCCATTTCTGTTGATCAATCTCAGTTACTGGCCCAAAATGCACAAACTTCTGCTTGGGGCTTCCAGTCTTTTTGTTTGCTCTGGCTTTGCGGACAGCAAAATCATCATCTGCTGCTGCTTTCACTGTGATTTCAGCTGGTGGCAGAGTGTCACTGGGACACTTGAAATCTTCTTCACTAGTATGAATGAGGAATAAAAAATTCCCCCCAGATGAGACCCCAGAATAAAGCAAATTAAATGCTCCTAAGGTTTTGAAGGGGTTTTATCTTAAATTTATCTTAAAATTCAAGGACACAGGTGGGGTGTCCTCAGGCCAAAATGACAGATAAAATTTGAAGACATCGCAGCCCTGTTGAGAAAACTCTGGGAGAACATCCATGGAAGCCCTTTCTAAGGGGAAGGAACTTCGCACACAAACCATGCTAGACTCAGCTCTTCACACTAACAAAACCACAGGTCCCTTACCTGCTCACATTGACCAGGGCCATGCATTACATGGGACTGCTCAAGCAGAAGCACACCCACCTTGTCATGGGGGAATTCCAGTGACATCAGAGCACCAGGATGGGCAATTCACTTATCCTAGACCAAAGGGACTGAATCTGGACTTTAATAAACCCCCTCAAAAGTAATAGTGTAGTAAGATGTTTGAGATGAGAAAATGATTCAGTTTTGATGGTTTGTATTAAAGCTGAAATTACACACAGTAACCACATTGTTAGAAGAATGCCTGAACAGATGGCCACCTTTAATTGGAAAATGGCATGTGCCTAAACAGGAAGGCTGAGGGCTGTTATCCTTTCCTAGAGGAGTCACAAATCACCTGTGTATGTTACAGTCTACCTCCATAGGGAAATAACTTAAGAATAACTGCTTTATATCAGCTCCCTTTGTGGAGGTTTAGTTTACAATAACAGCATGTCTAGACCATACAACGAGGCTCCTGAAACTCCTGATGCAGTGACAAACAGTGCTGGTGGATTTACTTAGCACTGGAGTACAATGCCATGCAGATATATTAGCTCAGGTCTCAAAAGCAGTATAGCCACAATAATGCAAAGGGAGGCTGATCCTCAGTCAAGACCTCCAGGATCCCATGTCCTGGTTAGCAGCACCACAGTGCCACTGAGTTAGTGGTGCCACAGAGACATTTGCACTACTAAACTTAGAGCAGTTTCAAAGCAGGCTGATCCACGAGACTAGAGGGACCTTTCTAATATGACATTAAGAATGTCCACCAGGGCAGTGACCAGGAAAATGCTAAGAATTGGTAGTTCTAAATAATGGACACACTTTCGTTTTATATTAGGAGTCCAGATTTTGGACTCCTGAAAATTTAAATATGCGAGGACTGATCGTCATCAAGGCGTTCTTCAAGCTTCAAACCACAAGCACACACAGCAGATCATGGCACACCAAACATGCTTCCTAGGGTGCCAATCCTGTCCAAAGGCAGAAACTGTACCTGGGCTCCCCTGACAGTTTCAATCTTTTCCAGGTCTCCAGATCTGTTTTTGTTGCAGAGGCATTCACAAAAAGCACATCTTCTCGAGGCTGAGGATGGGTACTTTGAGATTTCCGTTTAGCCAAATCATCTCTCTCAGAATCAGGCACTTTGTCCTGCTGTTCCTCCTCTGATTCTGTCTTCTCAGTTTGCAGAAGTGGGTTCTCTTTGCTTGTCACTTTTTGTCTTGCTGATGCCATGTGCCGTCTTCTTCTATTTAACACACATTCAAGTTCAGCAAGAAAAGATATTTTGCGGTAGCAATGATAAGTCAGTGTCAGTAGAAGAGGTTCAGAGCACAAGAAGATAAAACTGAATTTATAAGCAGATTAATTTTAGGAAGTAGACGCAGAAGTATTTGAAGTTGAAACCTCATCTATGCTACCCCTCTCATGCACTATTGGGACCACTTCATCACATGACTTCTAGCTCAAAACAAGAAAAATCTAAATTAGTACTGTATTCCGGACTTCTGCAATAAGCTTTCTTGTAAACAGTTACAAACATCTCATTTTCATATTATTAGCAAAATGAATTCAAGTTTTGCTTGCAAATACATAACAGAATTACTTTGATCTTAAGAGTCGTGTCAATAGCATTAGAGTATTAAAGTTTGGATACGTGTTCTTCAGATGCCCTGCCAAACTAGTCATCAGAAAATGTTTATATAATCAAATTACCAGTAGCTGAAAGGCACATTTTGCATTAGTGAAAGGAGCTGCTAGGTATTAAAGAAAGTTTTCTCAATGTATCAGTTAAGGTCCACTGTAATGTGTATATAGTGAAACTCCACGACCACTTCTACCACATCTTTGACCACTTCTCTCTGCACAAATAAAACAAATATACTTGGTTCCTGAAGAAGATGTGTGCCTAGCAGATATGTGTGTCCAGCAACTTTTTAAAGGTCTGTATCACTGAACAGAAGACAGAAGAGATTTTCTATGCTGAACTTTTGTAAGCCATGATACATTTCCAAAGCAATGCTATATAAGAAACATTAGGACTATGCACAACACAACTCAGTGCATAAGAGAGGGTACATATATTCAGTGCACTAAGTAAAAACTAAATCAATTTTCTGCAGGGTATTAAAAGAATGGCATTAGATGAAAAAAAGAAAAGCATTCAAAAATTGAAAATGCTCAGTAAAAGAGCTGAGATGCACTTCCACTACTCATGCCCACAAGCTGTCTCATGAGCTTAGATAACAAAAGCATCTAGTCATTGTGTTATTTACACACATAGTCAATTTAAGCTCCTGGTCATAATACTCCAACAAAAAATTACAGTAAGTATCCTACCTCTCTTTTTTTGTTACTTTATGATAATGCATTTGCATTTACTTTACACGCTAAAACTTTTGTAGCCAAGACAGCTTTAGTCCTACACAGCAATAAGTCACGTGAAATTAAGCATTATTATAGAAATAAAAAGACCAAGAATGCACACCTTGCATGTTCCTGCTTTTCCATTGGCAATGTTTTTTTAACGTCTTCCAGTTTACTCTTATCTTTACTTGTATAGGATCCAACTAAAAAGGAGTTAAATGGAGCTACGTGTTTGGGTTGATTCATCCTGGCTCTCCGGGTGGCAAAGTCATCCTTTTCTAAATCAGGAACTCTGCTGGCTGCTTCATCTTCTGAACCAGAATCCTTCCCCTGGTAATGTTTCATGAAGGGGTTGTCTCTGCGAAGGATGATGTCCGGCGTGCTTCCGTTGTCTTCACATGTTTGCTTTTTACTGACACAGAGCAAAATTAAAGAAAGCTCTTGATGCAGCAGGGGAGGAGAAGGGAGTGGCAGCACTCATCTCCGGGCCATAAAACAAGCACAGTTAATCAAATACGCTCCAGGCTGAAGTTAGATTGGGCAAAGCCTTTTTACAAATAAAACTTAACATGTACAGGTAACAAATGCACAAGGACTTCACACAGAAAATCTACTAGAAGTGTTGAAACTTTACTTATTTTAGCTTTATCTAGAAGAACCAGCAAGAACAGTTTAAAATACTAGATGCAGTGAATATAATACTGTAAATGGCAGTATTAAATGTCTCAAACACTTCGAACAAAGGAAGATATTTGATGCAAATACTTGATCCTTGGACAGAATTGCTAAGTCCTGAAATACCAGATATTTGGCAAATTTTCTTCTCAATGGCTCTATTTTTTTTAAAGACCTGAGTAATCCCTGAGGGTGCTTGCTCTAATATTATTAACTGCTTTTCTTCTCACACACATCCACTTGATTCTTTCCCTGAGTAACCTTCCCTTCCCCCAGAATAAGCCTTCTATGCCAATGCTGCCATACAGTAGTTACTATGATAGCATCAAAATGCCAACGATATTGTCATGCTGGAACACGCTGCCATCCATCTGCCTTCATCAGAAATGAGACTGACACCAACACAGCCTTGTTGTTACTGAAGATTACGACAATAAAGACCCTTGACAGCTGGTACCCAGCTTATTTTAACTTGTAATGCTCAATACTCTTACGTGAACTAAAAAGACAGATGGCTATGTGATTCTCCCATTTAAAAATAAAGTTGTATTTATTGGTATCTTATAAAGCTGGACATCAAATAGTAGGTTGTTCCATGCAGTACTTCTTTAGGCTGCAACTATCCTGCATTTCTTCCTTCACATAGCACACCTTGCTACACAAAAGGAAAAAGAGGGTATCACAAAGGATTAAACAGAGTGACATTAAGAAAGCAAATCTGAACAGATCAGGGGCTACTTTGAGTTTCTTTTCTATTTAAGAAAACAGCAGTGCTATAATTAGTTGCTTTCCTAGAATATTTTAAAGCCCTGCAAGCCACTATACAAACCACTTATTTTATGGTCCTGGCTGCTCTTTCAAAGTGCTGCTCAACAAAGTGGCTGAAGAAAGTTGTGGAGAAGCCAAAAACTATCTCTGACAGGTCAGTCTGGCTCTGGCTTCAGAGGACAGAGGAACAATATGGAAGTGCCTTTCTTCACCTTCTTATGCTGCAATGCAAAGGACCCCTCAGCAGAACATGCCCTCAAATAAGACAAAGGTAACTTTTTCCTTACATCTCTCTGAAGGATCAAGATTTCAATTAAGGCAGCAGACATCACTGGCAGACAACTCTAAAGGGAGCATTCATGAGCACCTCTGTTCACAAGAGCTTCAGGAACAGCTGGAACAGATGGCTCTGAGCCATTGCATGCTTTGCTGTGCTCCAGATTGCTAACCCTCTGTTAGTAAGCATGGTCCCACATCCCTTAAGTTCCAACTCATCACAACAATTTCTGCTCTTTCTTCCCTAAAATCATACAGCAAGAAGTTTTCTAATGTTGCTGACTCTTACACATACCAAAAGGGACAAGGTCCTTTTCAGATCTAAATTTCACTGAAGAACAGGCATATTACATCACACAATCCTAAATCACAGGTTATCAATGCATGACTGTAATTTGCCCAGATCCAACTGGCTTTTTAAACCTGCAGTACAGTAAGTTCAAGACAGCCACCAGGAAAGTGTCTGATTTTACATTTATGGTTTCCTAAGACATCTTTCATTGCCCCTGTACAATAATTTGAAAACTTTAGAGAAAATATACTGATCCAAAGTAAATACACGCTGCTTAATGTTTTAGATGCAACAGAAAACAGTAATCTACAAGTCATATACACTGGAATTTGTTCTCCTGAGTAACCCAGGGTACGTATGATTAACGTCACATTTTATCAGACTTCACTACTGGTACCATTACTCTTACTCTCTTTTGAAATCTAATAATTCAGAAATAATTTTTGGAACCCTGGACATAAAGGGCATGCATAAAATAAAATTGTTCTCCACTGGATCTTGTTTATATTTACTTCTTCAATGAAAATCAATAAGATGAGAATTTGAAGAACTACGTATAATGAAGTCACTGTTCACTAAAAACCTGCTGTTTCATGTTCGCCAACACTACTGAAGCTTGAGACCATCAAACGTAGCATTTCCCAGAGGGGTGTTCTCAGGAACCAAGAAATATATTATTCGAAAGAGAAACTGAGTCATTGAAATGAATAACTGCCAACTTACAGCTTTTACTATGTAACCAAATTTTAGCAATCAGTTTCTAGGCTAAGAATACTTTCCATGCATTTATATTTAGTTTTTAATGGAATCAGAGATTAACTGAAACATTTTGGAGTCTTCTGAAACAGTTTGTGAAGAATCCAAAAGTGCCTTCTAAGGCCAGGTTACCACAGAGATAGTGAGACTGTAAATTTGAATATTTCCATGGAGCAGAATTCCTTGTAGGTTTGCAATTGTTTTTGCACACCCAGCCCATGCTGAAATAACAGCACCCAGGTCTATGCTGGTACAGTAGATACTTCCAAGCTGTCAAACTGCACATTAATGCTTCCTGAACCAGGGCCATATAGGTTGGTGGAACCCTATATTGCATTTCAGAACAATGAAAATAGTTTGCATGCTTATACACTGTCAAGAGAATAGTCTATATCTCTTTTGCAGTGAACACACAAAAAATGTATGCTCACTTTTTTCTCTCATATCCTCTTCTCCATCACCTATACAACATACTTGATTCTCCTCTTTTCAGAGAGTCTCCATGAATCTGATCCTTACCTTTGAGATACAACAGTGTAAATAAGAGACAGATGCAGACAACAAACAAGCAAAGAGGATCACACATCAACAAAACAACATGCAATAAAGAGACCTCCTTCAGGAAGGGGGAATGCTTTTTGGCATGCATTTGTTTAAGTTCTAGTTCAATAGAGCCCCTTCCTAGAACATGCTGCAGCAATGGAGGTAAGCACTTAGATTCCAAGCAAAAAATACATTTGCATACAAGTTCAAAATCCTTCCTGTGGCAGACCCAAAAAGGTCCCCTACTGATTTTCAGCTTTAGGAACAATTAGGTGCCTTGTAAAACTCGAAGTCACAGTGGGTGTCCTCCAGAGGTCAGTATGTTGAGAGGAAACAGCCTGTAAACAACTCAGAGGAACTGGAAGACAACAGACAACCTCAGGTGAAAAAAAAAAAAAAAAGAGGCTGACATCACAGAAGAGAGAATAAGAGGCATGGAAGAATAAAGAAATTTGAATACAGAAACAAGAGAGATTGAGAATTATTCAGTGCCTCCAGTGCATGAAAATTCAAATTTGATGTCAAGAAGAGAGAGAAAATAGAGGGGCTCAAAGAACTGGGAATGATAATAAGACCTTAAGAAAGATGTTAAAATGCTCTCCTCTGTCCTAAAGAATCTCTAGTGAATTCTTCCACTTAGACATATAAATAATTTTCCTTACAGACCTATGACTCCAGTGCCTTTTCTGCTGTGTCTTCCTACAATCCCTAGGAGCTTACTTATCTTACTTCACAATGGTGAAGCTTGGGCTACAAAGCTCTGCTCTTTGATCCTCAGCTGAGGCAGAAAACCAGCAGCTCCTCCTGCATCCAGCTGCCAAATTCCACCAGTTGCTTCCACTGACAGCAAGGAAGGAAAATGTCTCATTTCCCCTCCCTTCTCCTTCAGCCCTGTCAGGACAACAGATTGCCCAAGGAAAAAGGAGACCCGATTTCATCCCAACGAACCACATATTTGATCACATGTTCTGCTTTTCTGGAGATTAAGCCAGTAAATCAAGTCCAGGGTTGGAAAAGGGACTCTCAATGTGGTGAGCATCCTCCAAGTGCAAATGGAAACAGTGCTCTTCATTGTGCAAAGCACTTCTAATCACAAGCTGCTGCTGCTACCTTTTACTATAGAACTACCAAAAATACTACAGCCTTGGACCCTGAACAGGATTATGCTAATATCCTACTGCTATGGGTTCCTGATCAACTTGAACTCTAATTGATCCTGCAGGGAGTAATCTAGGACAGACAGTTCCTCTTCATTAGTGCCTGGCTCTCTTAATGTAGTGCCCCACAGCGGCACAAATGCTGGTTCATTGTAGCTTGACAACAGTGAAGCAAACCTGAGAAGAGGACATAAAACAGCATATATACTGCAGCTGCTTTATCTGCATGTGGCACACCTGTACCCAGCTGCACAGAAGTGTCAATGTATCTAAACAAGCTTTATCATCTAAGAGCTGTGCTTTTTTCTACTACATTTCAAAGCCCAGGCTGTAGATCAGCATCTGCTAAATTACTCACTGTCAGGGTTTCACCCCACAGTACTAAATAAAATGTTGTGGATGAGAGGATGTTTGGACACTTACCCCTAAGCCAAACAATTTTTAACACTTACATGGGCCTAGTCTTCTGACAAGTTGGTTTAAACTCTTGCTTTGCATGATATCCCCATGAGGAAGAGATTTTTCACGTGTATCTGATATTGGATGATGGAAAGACGTGGGCAGTGAGCCCAGCCATCAATCAACTCTCGAGTTAAAGAACAGGAAATAACCAAATTGAACAACATCCAAAAATAAGTAACAGAGGTAACAAGTGAGTAACTACTGATATTCCATGCCAAAGTCAGTCAAACTATGATTGCCAAACTATGCCTCCAGGCTTTAACGGGTACGTCTTAACAAGCACTGTACTTTCATAGTTCCTGCCATTAAAAATAAATCTATCTTTTATTAACACAGCTAAAAATATTAGCCACACACTAAGCATGGTTCAGTAAACTACACCATCCCATCAGTGACAAGTAAACTTCTGAGCAAGGCATTTTTAATATACATTTGTACGCATTTTTTATTAAATGCAAGGAAGCATTAGGTAGGTGGTGACCAGTAGGCTGTGTAGTAGCTTTCCTGGAGCCTGTGTACATTATGCTGTAAGATGACATCATTTCTCCACACAAATGCAGTTAGCATCATACAGCTGTAATCCACAGCTGCCACATCACAAGCCTCTTCAGACCAAGACCTTCACTAGCAATTGTGAGTGCTTAGCAGACTGGATTTTTGTTAGGAGGTGTGAAACCACAGCAGAATCAGGGAACCCACACTTCAGCCAATCCTAAAAACATGAAACGTGCACAACTTCCCAGACGGCTGGGCTAACCTGCCATAGCGCTGGGCTGCTGACATGACCTTGATGCCAGCTTGTTCAAGTCTTCTTAACTTTCTGATCTCTTCTGCATCTTTCCCCTCAGGTGCTGATGTTTCTTTTGCACTACATGAAGGAGACTGGTCTATGGAGTTTCCTTCTTTCTGAGTCAAACCTACTTCATTTTTAAGGGAGCTTGCCTCAGGAGCCACAGAGTCCGCTTTCTCCTTTTCACACAGTGCTGCTGTTTCATTCTGTTCTTCTTCTATGGTTTCAGGGTGGGATTTGCTATTGAATTATACAAGGTAGTTCAATGTATGTTGTGTTTGACACGTAGACATTTATTATAAGCACATTTTGTTAATATCAAGATGCCAAAGGTTATTCTGATGAACGATCCAGGAAGATAATTACACTCTTTAATGGAAGATGCTTCTTAGGCTGAACCAAAAGTGAAATATCAGTTGACAAAACCAGCATGCAGAAACACACAGCCACACCTATACAAACTGCACTGGTATATAGAATACAAAACACAATGTTGATTTAAAAAAACACAGCAAAAATATTACCTATTTTGATTTAACACATCAAACATTACTTGTAAGTATTATTCCTCAGTGTCTTGAGAACTGAGACAAATCATCCAGAATATTTTTTTCCAGCCCTGAATTTCAGTCAACATCCACGGCACTTATATTAACCAAAATATTGTCAAACACAAGCTATAGACTGCATTGTATGGTAAATAATGACATCAACACAATGACTTTCCACTCATTGCTTTGCTACCACCTTCGCCAATCGCTACAAATAATTTATCAGTATGATCTCAGCAAGATGAAGGCGCTTCATACATCTTATGAAAAGAACAAAAATCAGGCAGGTGTTAAAGCATCGTCACTGAGGAAGGGAGAAGTTGGACAGGCTGTTCTTACCTGAAAGGTCTGTCTCCTAGTGGTGAAGTGGCCGTGCTCCAGCTCTTTCGGTATTCTTCTCGTTCAGCTTTCTTTTTCCGAAGTGGAGCAGGTACATAGAAAGTCTGATTGCTCTTGTTGGGGAGGTACTGGTTAAAAGGCACAGCTGATTTAGGTTCACCATGTGAGGTCCGCCTCGCCAACATATCATCTTTTTTCACATCTGGCATCTTTCTGTGTGGCAGGTCAGTTTCTGAGTCACTTCCTCTCCCTAGTGAGGAAGGAGAAGAAAAAAAAAGAGAAGAAGAAAATCCCTCTTCTTTTCAATTTCATACTTTTTTTTTCTTTTTTTTTTTTAACATTATAAATCAGGGAAGACATCACAAAAGAAAGTTACATTTAACATGTAAGCACCAAAAAATGATGCCACTTATATTTATATTTTAAAATTACTCACTGAAGGTAGTAGCCATAGTATCTACACAGTAAACATTTTTTCCCATCAACCCTTATTTTCTACCTCTGACATACTCATTTTCAGTCACATCAAAAAACTTGGAGTCAGATGAAGCCAGACTTTTTAATCATACAGGATAGCTACAGAAAGTTATCCAACAAAAGTCCAAATGACTCCTAGTTTTAATATAGGTACCATTTGACCTGATTCACAATCTTCAACCTATACTTACATGTGCACAGCACAAGCTCAAGCAAAAAAAGGCTTCATGCTTCATATATACAGACTGGAAGGAATCTCTGGATGTTTCTACATGCACATATTTATGGCAATTTGAATGCACACAGCAGCAGCTTTGATCAAAATCTGAGTATAAGCATCAGCTGCTATAAACTAGAAGACTCAGATGGTCTCTCCACTCTCACTGGTTGCCTGGTCAATCAGTCTAGAACCCTGCAAAGTAGACACAGAGACCTGATCCTCAGATGGGAAGGTGCAAGGAGAGAGGGAAGGGATCTCAGGATTTAGGAGTTGGATCAGCACAGCAAAGACTGAAGAAAACTTGCTGGCAAAGAAAATAAATAAGGTGAGAAAGAAAGATCATTAGTTACAGAAGATAAGATGTGAGATTGACAGGGCTGGGGACTACTTTATTTTGTCCAAATGAACTAAGCTTCCTGGAATTTACACCCCTTTAAAAATACAGATATTTAGGCATGACTTTTCCAACTTGAAAACAAAATGGTTTTTGTGTCCCAGATGTCCCAAATGGTAAGACAAATACTTTAAAAAGCATTTGCAGTGGAACAACCCCTCATAACCATTTTGGAATCCATTTCATAGACATTCAAAAGATTCCCTGGACCACCATGGACCTTTTAATAATTCATAAAGAAGCCATGTAAACAGTACTCTCCCAGCAGTACTACATCACCACAGGCCCTGGTTTGATGACTGAAATGGAGCACATTCAGAAATTTTTCCCAACAGCATTTCAATCTTCTCCCAGCTTTGGAGCTTTGGATGTGTCTGGCCTTTAGCCCTTTTGCAATACTTCCATATGCAATAGCTCTTTGGGGTGAGGGGAAGCCACCCAGGTTGTGTCTTTTTGCTAATTCACCATGCTAGTAAATTACTAGCTAATTCATTGAGCTACCTAGTGAACAACTGCAAACAATGAAGTCATAAAAATCACAAGTAGCTTGTATATAGTTCAAAGTGAGGGAAGAAACAGAGGTCTAAATATGCTATGAATGTTATTTGCAAAGAGGTTTTGCATCCAATTGAGTTACTCAATGTTTGGTTGGAGAGAGATGAAGTGAAGGGGAACAGTAAGAAAAGACAAGACACAATGGAGATGAGCTACTTAGACAAAAATCACAATGCACTTTTGCCAGTAATCTTGTGCTTGAAGAATTTTGGTTAAGAGCATATGGTAACTAGCACCAGGATTGGTAACCTGAGTCCATGTCTCAACAAAAAGTGGAGACATGACCATGGAACCACAGGTGTCTGAGGTTGAAGCTGTGGCTTGAAGATCTATCAGGAGATTGAGCAGGGCCACAGAGGAGCTAAAAGAAAGTGAAAAGATCCCTTACTGTTATTTGTTATTCTGTTTGCTCTTGACTTTGTTCTGGTGCTTAATTTTGCATCACATGAAAAACAGCCTTGAACTGGCAAACATAAATCTTGGATTAAATAACCACAGTAGCAGAGGAATGAGAAGAGATTCCTCTCCCCTGTTACTGATATGCCTACCAGCATCCCCAAGTTGAGTACTTCAAAGACAAACAGCTTCTTTAATTATTCATATTTTCCTTGTGAAATTGTTTTCAGCTCAAATTTGAGAAAAAAAAAGAGCACTTGAAGCCAAAGCCCTGAATGGAAGATACAGCAGTGCTTTACATTTATAGCCTTAACTTTGTTGTTCTGCATTTCCAAGTAGAAGCAGCAGCAGCCAGTTTCCATAACCCATAACAAGCAGTTATACACCACAGACACGCACAGATCCTTTGTACAAGGATCCACACTCAACTGCAAGCCAAGGAGAGGATTTTGTTCATTCCTGAGTACGTTAGCAGCCCTATAAGCAGGTCACTCTGCAGTCCTACTGTGTTTTAAACAAACTGTTCTGCTTTACCAGTGGTATTGTTTGCTTTTTGCCAGACAGGTTCTGCATGGGACACCAAAGCAGTTCCTAAACAGTGGGCTTAATCACAAGTGGCATTAATGAAGGTAATGTTGCTTCCACCTAAACTAATCACTACCTTAGGATCACTTCAATGGTCTCATTTCATTATTTTTTTTTTCCTAAGAGTGGAAGGAATCAGTTTTATTCCACTATCATATATGGGTTATAAAGTTCCTGTCTGAATTAAGAGAGAATAAACACAAGCAGAACCTTTTATTCCATCCAGCTTTGCAGCTGAGTGAAACACTGGCCTACTGAGACCACAGGAAGAAGTTTGACAACAAGAGAGGTCAGCCAAGCTACACCTCACCTGCAGCTCTTGGCGGGGATGGCTGTGAAGTTATGGCTGCAGCAAGTCGGGAAAACGGGACATATGGGCCAGCTGGACGAGTCCTGTGTGCACACACTGCATCTGCATACACCCTGGTCTGGATATTGTTAAAGACTAATTTTAAAGAACAAGCTCTGTGTGCTTGCATCTTATTCTGTGTTTGTTAGGGAGTCAAGAATGTGACAGGATAGTATATCTTAGCCATGGCAAACAAACAATCACAAAACCTTGCTAAGAGCTGTTAATACAGCAGAAGTTGATAGGAAACAGCTACAGGACATAAACTTGGACTACATGGACTACTTACCCACCAGCACCAACTAGGCCGGGACACTGGATGTTCTTTGATCACCCAGGATGGAGCAACACTTCTTGATTACAACAGGTGATGTGCTCCTATTTGCCAACACCATTTGAGAAGGCAGAAAAACGTTTTATAACATAGAGACTGTGCTCTGTCCAGTGTCTGAAGGGGACTGAGGCTGCTTCAGGGAATCAGCCCCTTAAGATGGCTTTGGATGATCAAGCAGCCTCAAAAGCACAGCCACTCAAACAGCAGAGCAGATCTTCACCCTGCTTTCCTCCTTCACAGTTCAGGTCTGACACCAGCACTCCCTGCCAGCTTTTCAGCATTAAGGTCTTCCCATCACCTCAGGAAATCTCTCGTGTGTCTGGTTATGATTAGCTCTTTCACACTGCCAAAACCAGTATGAACATCTGGTTCCTACCAGAGTCTTTCTGCTGTTCCTTTTAAATTAACTAAATAAAAATTACTAAGGTGAAGTGATTCATGTGTGGAACATAACTTCATCTGTTAATGAAACCTGGTTCACCCAATCAGTGGAAATGTAACTGCACAGAAGGAACCTCAATCAAGCATCAATTTGTTCTGAACAGAATCCTGTCCATGACGGGCAACCTCAGTGCCTGCTCCACATTTACAAGCCTCTGGGAATCAGACAAGGAAGGCAGAGAAGCAGCACCCCTTCTGTAAGCCCAGAACTGCACATCCTCACTCAAAGGTGTGCAAAGATGGCCATGGCTCCAATGCACGGAACTATTAATTCACCCAATTTTCTAAATACAGTGAAAACAAACATGAAATTTGGTAAAAAGATTTATGTCAGACTTCAGGTTTTTGTCAAGTATCAGACATTTCCAATATATTTCTATGTTGTTTATCTGTCCAGGCTTTACTGAGGCAAACATTTTGTTCACTTCAATATTTCCCTTGTTCCTGCACTTTCATTTCTTCCTCCAGACTAGTTAAAATCAGCCTGCATAACATCCTCTTACACCATAACCCAGAATAGCACTCTTCCTATCATAAAATTACAGCGCAATGATGTAACTCATTTTCCAACACTGTGCTATCCTAACTGAGACAGACTTCAAGTAAGCGGTTGGCAAAGCCATCTGAACCTCAGGGAGCACAAATCAGCATTCACAGAGAAGTTCTCCCACCAGGCTACCACCGCTCAGAGCTCCCAAGCAGCACATTTGCTCCAGAAATGCTACTTACACGTCACCACGTTCTGCATCTGTCACAGGGTGACCAGCACTTACCATCACTGCTCCCTCTCAGCACTACATCTGGAGAGGGTGTCTGCTGCGAGCGGGAGCCAAAGGAGTCCAGGCTGTCAAAGGAATCATCTCTGCCGTGGCGAGGCGGGGAGAGGGAATCGCTGCGCTCCGAGTCCCAGCAGTCTATGTAGCCGCTGTCACGGATGCTGCGCTTCGGGCTCTCAACATCCTCCGTTTCCTACGTGGAAGTACAGCAGGTCCCTCTTCAGAAAGAAACCACTGACATACCCGGGAGATCCACTGCACATCAGACAAGAAAGCAGCTTCCCAAATACTAAAAAAAAAAAAACCCTCTCCCTAAAAAAGGATTTCCTTGTTTTCTACCCCTTCTCCCCATCAAAACAAAAGTGCAAGCTTGCAGTAAATGCTAATTTTATGCTGACTAAGAGGAAACCCCTTTCACTAGATCAGTATGATGAACTGAGAAAAAGTTGCAATAGACAAGTTAATAAACCCATCAAAACAGAAAGTAACCTGAAACTTGACTCGTTGTCCATAGTCCATAGCACAGGCAAAGGCACTTACAGTTTTAACAGTGTGCCTGCATCAGGTTTAAGTCTGCTGCTTTCCAAAAGATCCCCCCCCTCCCCTTGCCCATCTATTGTATCTGGCTGGGACACCAGCAGACAGCATTTGTTGTTGCTGCTTCAGCTCAGCAAAATAATGAAGCAGTGTGCCCCAGCCTCCCTCTACCTTGAGGAGAAATTCCTGTTATGAAAGAAGGATGTCTTTCTGAAGCAATCAGCAATGAAAAATATGCAAAATGCTTTTCCTGATGCCTCAGAAGAATTCAGTTGTGCTCTTTACTCTTTGCCAGCTCCTGGCTCTGGGGGATATGAAAGCACTTGTAGCTGACCCACATGTTCAGAGCAGGGAGAACAATGGTTGTCTTTGACAGCCCTGTGATTATAAATTCTTTCCAGTGCAAGCAGCACATACTAAAACACTGAAACTCCAGCAGAGGAAAAGGTCAATAGAAGCCATCCTCACCCTTGCATTATAATAAATCCCTTGTTTTAGTGAGCGTCTTAACATTAATTACAGTCACACAGGCTGAGAAAAAAACAAAAATAACTACTTTAATGCAAAGATAAATCTGTTTTTTTCTCCCCCGACAGTAAGTAAAGTCAGAGATGTGGGTGCCATTATCAGAATGACATTTTGTGACCCAAGGAGGTCGGAATGTGATGATTTTTTTTTTCCCTCAGAAGCATTTGAATATTAATTCCTAATTAAGAAGCACCCCCTGCCAACCACTAGCTGGAGCACAATGGCTATGTTGAGCCCAGCTTCCACTGTCCTTGACTGTTAAGGTTTTACCCCTTATTCCTATCAGCAATGTGTAGATCAGTCAAGAACATCACAGTATGCTATGGTGGGTCACCTCCACAAAAAAGCAAGATTGCTGGGAGGAAGGAGAGCCCTGCAGCCACACACCGAAGTTTCCATGCGGGGAAAGGGGGAGGCTCAAAGCGAGACAGAGAGATCAGATCCCAAGTCCTGCAGACTTTTCAGGAAGAAGGCTTAATTAGTGCCACTCACTACTATGCTGCCAAAATACCACATTAAGGGCAGTGGCAAAGGTTGCATAAGGCCAAGTTAAACTGTGGTAATGTCAGCAAGTAACCTCACTGCAAACTGAAGTGAAAGCATTTTCTAAAACCAAATAAAATTCATCTAACAAAGTAGTAATTTGATCCTATGTGATTTCCTTCCCCGGTCCTGCTCTGTGAACTAAAGTGTTGATAGAAACAGCATTTTAGACAACAAAGATCTGTCTCCTTGAAATCTGCATGTTACACACATCCAAGAACAAATCTAAAAATCCTATCATAATCCCATTTGTGACACGATCCAAAAATCTTTTTAAAAATTCAAATTCCCTAAATCCTCTAATCCCTTCGTACCAATCGGCTATTTTCGATCTTCAGGCACACTTCCATTTTCCTAAATTACTGTATTTGAATGACACAGAACTGCTCAGCAGCTTAAAACTCAGGCAAAAAGCCCCATCCTGCATTCACTATCTCCCAGAGTTTGAAAACAGCCCCATTGTGAACTAATGAGCTCTGCAGAACCCACTTTCAAAGACCTGTTGATGTTAATTTTGCATGCTGCTCACCAGGAACTAAGAGACAGGCACCAGGATGGGATCCTAGACTTCTGTAAACAGATTTTTTAGAGCCTTCCCCGTGGCAAAGCCAGTCACTCAGCCCAACACCATCTCACAGGTGTACTTGTCATGCTCCAAGCAAATGTCATCTCCCAAATGTTATCAGTGGGAAAAAGAAAGTGGTTATCTGCAGGCCTGATAACACCAGAACAGGACATACAACAGCACATCAGGCTTTCATACTGTCTAATTAAAAACACGGTGTGTCATTGAGTGGCAGCAAAAGTGTGACTGCCAAACACAAGATGAATTTCTCCAGGAAGTTCAACCCCCTAAGTATAATCAAAAAGCCACGGATGTTTTGTCATTGGGGATTTCCAGTTTAAAAGGAGAACATGTGTTCAAATAGTTAATAAAATTAAAAACAGAGTAACATGAATAAAATTAGAAATGAATAGCCCTCTTAGTATGAGAACTAGAAAGAGATGAGTCCGAGACAACTTACAACCAAGCTGGCTTTTGATTTGCTTATTAAAAAAATGAGGGCAGAGAGGATTTATAACAGAAAAACTAAACCAGACTGAATTTATGGTTTATTTAATTATTAAATTCTGTGGAAAAATGCCAGTAGAGAATGTGATAAAGTGTCTTTTCATCACTCGAGTTCAGCTACAAAGAACATCAGAGCGTTGCACAGCATGATTAACATGTTCTATTTTACAATCAAATCCTCTTCAAATTCAGTAACAGACAAGCCCACAATTGCCAAGAGGAAATACTGCAGAGGTACAGGACTAGGGGGTGACCTTAAAATAAGTTGCCAGTGGCCCTTATAATAGTACCACCTAAACAAGACTTCTCAGGACTGCAAAGTGCTCTGGTTTTATGTTAAAGGAATATTTAGCTTTCAGCTTTTATGAGATCTCCATTCTGTTCCCAGCTCCAACATCTGCAATGAATCAAGCCCCAGCCTCTTGCTTTTGGGGATCTGCAAATTCTCTGTGCTGCACAGCCAGGTGCTCCGTGACCATCCACTGCCCCTAGAACGCTTCCTTTTGGCCCCATCTTTCTTCATCCCACAAAAGGGCTACAGGAAGGACCTCCAAAATGCTCTGATTATTAGTTTGATGGGTAAATATGATCTGTAAAGAGAGGAGCCTCGTGTTGAGAGACATTAAAAACTGAACCATCATACCGTGCAGCACCAACCTTGTAACAAGCTGCACTTTGGCTATTTTTCTGTGTTAGCTGCCTTGTCCACCTCTGCTTCACCTTTCAGACTCTTCCAAGCAGGGACTGCTCCTTCCCTGCTGGTTCTCAAGAATTAACTTAATATGTCTATTATCACACCTCTCATAAGTGGTGGAGTCCTGAGCAATTAGAGCAGGTCATTTAAAATGAAGACCAAATAAACCTCTACAGAGAAGCAGGATGTTCTTTTTCCTCTCCATTTTCACCTATTTGTTCACAAGAGCTGGGCTCACAAACATGGATTTTCTCAGTAATGAAAGTTCTGTGATCACACTGGAGTGTAGGAATTGCTATCAGCCAGCCAAGCACTTCTTCCTCTTCAGTGGCAATCTGCTGCTGGCCCTCTGAGATCCCTGAATGAAGACCTGCAGCTCATGCAGATGCTGTAGCACAGAGCTTAAGGAAGGCGGAGAGTAGAAAGCAAGGACTCTCCCAAAGCCTCCAGACCCTACTGCCTGTGTTGGCTTGGCTGTTATGTGAAATGAGGAGGAAGTAGCAGGCATGAAGCTCCCTGTGGGGTGGAGAACACATCTGTATTGCCTTTCATAAGCAGTATGCTAGTACCAGGTGCTGCCATCTTCTTATATGCTTGCTACCCATCCCTTCCATCCCCACTAGATCATGTTTGGAAATCAGTGCTAACCATTAGTGGTGAACTTACAGTGATCATCAAAGGCTGGACTGGATGATCTTAAGTCTCTTCCAACCAAAGCCATGTGGTTGGTGTGATTGGTTCTGCGATTACCAAGGTTAAGTGTCTCATGTAAAGGCTCAGGACATACTGGTGCACTCAATGAAAGCCCCCATACAACCCTACAGCAATCACAACTTTTCCTTTCCAATGGAGCTCAGCTCATCATAAACCATGAAGTATGACTTTAGACAGAATTCATAGCTCAGCAAAATGCAGACTCATTGTAACTATGCCCTTGGTGAAACATAATCTCCTCCTTCTACCCCTCAGCTTTATTTAGATACTTTGGTTTGATGTTTGCTTTATGTTGCAACTTAGAAACAAAAAGCCACCCATGAGACTGGATGTCTTACAGAAGAAAAATCTCTGGCCACCTTATTTTTGAGTCTCAACTAAAAATAATTCAAACCAAAAGCTATGAAATTAAGATGGCAGAGCCATGTGACAGTTCAAAAGCCCTGTTTGACATCACGTGCTGCATCACTGATACCACCACAAAGGAGGCTGTCAAGGAAGGTTGTGTTCATGGCTTGGTAGAGAAAGAAACATTTTTAAAAGAGGAAGGAGTTTACTAAGTAATTTGTACTCAACCCCCCACTTCTCACATGCTTAGCAACAAACAGGTTATTTACAGGAGTAATCATTCATATGAAATTCCCATTACCAAAATATAACAAAAAGATACCTTTCTCATCTGTGCCAGCAAACCTTCAAACTCCTTCAGGTTCAGGGTGGATCCACTATATGATGTGCAGCTGTTTGCTGCTTTCCCTAGCCAGTAAATGGTGACTAATACCTGCAGAAGTTAATAAGAATTAATTGAAGTCATCTGAGCTAAATTTACATCACTTCAGCATCTCTCAATTATTCTAAACTGCACAGCGACACAAGATTCTGTTATAAATCAGAACTGAAAGGGACGTGCCTGTCAGTGGTTAAACATAAATATAATGGGCAACTATGAAAATTTAAACAATCCTACAGAATACATAAATTGACACATTATCTTCCTGGTAGTTTTATAAAAATATGAAACTGCTGTATCTGCCTCAAACAGCAAAAATAAACCTGATGAGAAAAACTAGGCAAGATACTTGAACCTGTCTAATAGACACATTTATAAATACAACTTGCTTGTAACTCCAATAGGAAAAGAAATCCCCAATAGAGTACTAATACTAGTGGTCATTAATTAAAATTGTTAAGACTAATGAAATAAATACAACATCTGAAAAATGTGCATGCTTTCAAGGACATAAAAAGTAGTTCCATTTTTAATCATTTTAATGTAATTAACCAGATGACATGGGAAAATTTACTTCCAGGCTTCTGCTGTCTTGAGAAAGACTTAGCCCAAGATTAATCAAAAGCCATGAGCATCTGGTTGTTTTTATCAGACTGAAGTGGAAAGAATTAGTGGTTTCATTCAAGTTCTGACTTAATGTCTTTCTATAATTCAAAAGTCCCTTCAAAACTTGCACTGAAAAAAACCCAAAAATTGTTCTTGCAAATGTTTATGTACCATCACACTTTTTTCAGGTAGTGAAGAAATCTGACTGACACTGCTGGTGCTGCACTTGTTTTAGGAAAGGAGAAAGATGCTTAGGATGGTCAAATCCCAGACCTCCAAAAATAGTGATATTTATGTGATCCAGGGGAAGCAAACAGCCCTCCTCTGTACCACATATGTCTCCAATTAAAGTGATGTCTTTAATGGTACCTGAGCAACACCAATTTGGACTGGAAACTGAATGTCAAAGGCAATTCATCTCAGTGTCTTGCACTGGTTCAAAATGTCAACCCATCACTTTGGACCTTCTAGCTTTTTCCCATTTAATGTTAATTATTTCTGCATCTTCTGTGACATTGCAAAGTATTTAACTGCAGAACAAACAGGAAATATTTTTATGTGGAAAAGATGTGCAACCAATAATAAATAATATTTGTCATTAACTCTCAAAAAAAGTTAAGTAAACCAAAATACAGTATTTTAGGTTTTGATGGGATAGGGCCATATAATTCATACTGTATAGTAAACTAAAGAAAATAGGACAAGGAGAAAACCCAAAGAGCTCTTGGGAGCCAACATCTGTCAGACTCTTCTTCCCTAAAACATACACCCACATTCTTTTAGTGCTTTCTCCTCAGTCACATATGCTAGACTTCTGCTTAGACTTTTCTCATCTCTCTCTAGCTTCCCCATTTTTCCTTTAAGTGTGATCTCCAAAATCACACACAGCACTCCAGCTGAGTCCCTGCCAGAAAAGGATACAGCATGTCATAGAGGTCCTATATTTAAAAACAACTGTGGTTCATAATGTAAAATATATTACTTTCATATAAAAGTATAGTTTACATTTCCCTTTTGCTTACAAATAATGTGCATGCCATACCTGAGTAACATTTTTACTAAAGATCCAAACTTTCCCCCTTGTTTTAAAAATAACATCCAAATTCATACCACTGTGCTGAGGGCTTCATCAATACCGCTTTTTTTCTTGAAATAACTTGTATTTGAGCTATTTTCCTTTAACAAGCACTAGCGATATTTTTATTTATTTATGGCAGCATTTGACTACTTCCTCTCTACTTCTTTTATCTCCTTTTTTTCAGACGTGACATGTGCACATGTTTTTAAATGTGACGTGCAAGCAGTGTCACCTGACTGCTAGGTGAGGTTGTAGGATCAATCACCTACAAGCATGTTGAAGAGGATCCTTTTGAAATTTTACCTTTAAAACAATGTAACTGTACAAAGATAGCAAGCCAGTGCCCACAAGTGTGTTAAAAATGCCACAGCTGAATTCCTCCCCCACAGCTTTGTGTGCCAGATGCAATAGATATTACTGCACTGATGATAGGAAAGCCAGGATGAAATAATTTGGGTAGAGGGGGGGGCTGTATGTTTTGGGGTGGGTTTCTTTATGTTTTTTTACCCATGGTCATGATTATTAGATTGCAAAATTATTAGGAAAAGATCTTGGCATTTCCTAGCAGTTTATAGGGATGTAAGCCAAATATAAAATTAATTTAGTGCAGGTTTGTTGTTTTTTTTCCCCAGACTAAGGACAGACAGCTTGCTAGGCTTTAGGATAATAACTGACTCTGAGATCAGCAAAATTTAGCTATTTCCTTATCTGCTTAACAACTATAGGATCCATTATCATAGGTGTTATTTTAAATCAACAATAAATTAAATTTAAATGGAACTACCCTTCCTGGGAAAATACTCATCTATTCAGAAGGGCAACAAGAAAGCGAGAAAATCTGGCAGCAAACACTTGCATCCAGATGTAATGATCCTTTTGCTCCATTTTAGATACTTTGTGCAATTTTAGTTTAGGCCTATACATTCATGAAAGGCTACAAAAGCACAGCTTCATGAGTGAATCAGACTATTCTCAGTGAAAACCACGACAGACAGTACAGAGATCACATTATTCATCCCTTAGTTAAGCAGAGACAAACATTCCCCATTATATTTCTATTCTGAGGCTTCTTTGCCACAGCAGCTCTGACCAAGCTTGCAGTGGAAACTGGTTAGGTTTGTGTTCAGAGGAACTTTTCAGTGATACACATCTGTAGTAAGTATTTAATGACATAAATCTTGCTCAAATACAGGATTAACCAAAGAAAATAATACTCCAAGTCATGTACTTACATTTTTCAGCTTCCTACTACAGTCAATGTTCCTGGTTGCACAAACACATACAAACAAAGGAAAAATAAATAAATCAGAAAGCAGACACACTTTCCAAGGGCATGTACGCAGCAGGTCATGTTTTCTCTAACAAATGCCTACAGAATGCTTCTGCTGTCTGGAAAAACATGAAAGTGAAGAAGATGTAGTTCACACATTCATTTATTCATAATGTGGGAGTATTTTGTCACCATTATTTCAATCATTAAATTAGAATTCTGGAGGTACAAAAATAAACGTGTTTATAATGGTCCCACAGTAAAGTAGGACACTGCCAAAAATATTTCCTTTTCAACAGTGCTGCTGATTCCTTCAAAAAAGAAGACCAAAGTCCTCAATGCTAGAATATGTTCTATGGTAACCCAACAGTCAGGTCCTGCTCTGTGATAAGTCATGCAACCCATACAGATTCTGGAAGCAACTGAACATGCATAGGAGCCTGAGGAAATCATCACCAAACACTAAAGAAATGGACGAGGTGCTTCGGTGGAAACAAGCATCACAAAGTAGATGGGGGAAGAAACAAAGATCTTGCTACTTGGAACAGAACCTGCTGTGCAAAAACACTGTTTTTGTTTTTTTTTTAAATCTATACTCAAGCACTTAGGCTGAACATTGGCATCCCTGTCAATTTAGGTTTTTACCAATGTTCAAAGCATGGAAATTTTACGTTAGAAACAACAGAGCACAAAGTTTCCACAAACAAAAAACAACATTCCAAAATTCATCGAAGAAACTACTAAAAAAAATGGAGGAAATGTGTATCACAGTCAGGTACTGGAAAATAAGTAAAAGCACTTCAAATTTAGCACAGATTGTCTCCTGGTTATTTATAATGGAATTGACTTCTACTATAACAAACAGTAAGACCACTGCAACACTAAAGGTTACCTGATAAAAACAAAAATAAATGTACTTAAAGCTTTTAGAACAACAAAAGCCTAAATATAGGCAATACTAAACTCAAGTATTTCTGATAAAATCTTTTTAAAGCCAAACTTTTATCCAGCAATACCCACATACTAAGAAAAATAAATCAATTCTATTTTTTTTCCTTAATTAAATAGCAGTAGAAAAAAGGTCTTGTTTAACAAATCAAGAGGAAATTCTTTACAGCATTAGCTCATAACTTGTAGAAGCTGAATGTTCCAAAAAAAATACATCTAACAATTATTCCAATTAATATCTATATGGGGAAAAAAGGCTAAAATGTCATTATCTTAATCATTTGCAATAACGTCATATTGATCCTTTACCATGTTTTTATTATGCTTAAAAAATAACCCAAAAGTCTTCAAAGGGAGGGGGAAAAAACCACCTTCATGCTTTGGGAACTAGCTAGCAGACAATACTCTTGAACATATTTCTCTACAACAGTCATGAACTTGGCTTGTACACCTCAACTCAGTTACTCAGCATGAACTTGGACAGTGCTAGGAAAACATTTGGCTCCTTTCCACAGCTGCTTTCTCTGAAGAGTTGATGGGGGGGAAGAAAAAAATCCATGTCAGTGAGACTTAACATCTATTTAGCATCATACTCTGTGGAGGTTCAAGCCAACTCCATGGAGTTTATGACTCCTGGTTTAAGTTCCTTACGTGCTGGACAGCTCTCCTTGGAGCTCCACATTAGGCCCAGATTCTCCACCTGCCTCCTCCCAGGTACCACCATCCTCAGCCCTCCAAGATCAAGCTTCTTACCAGAAACAGAATCATATAATGGTGTGGGTTGGAAGGGACCTAAAGATCACCTAGTGCCAACCCCACTACCACGGGCATGGACACTTCCTATTAGGTCAGGTTGCTCAAAGGCCCATCCAACCTGGTCTGGAACACTTCCAGGGAGGGGGCAGCCACAACATCCCTGGGCAGCCTGTGCCAGTGTCTCACCACCTTCACAGTAAAGAATTTGAAAGATTCTTTCTCTCTGGTCGTACATAGATATTAGGGTTTGATATGGAGATTAGGGTTTGTTTTACCACTTTCACCAGCTACTCGTTGTCATGATTTTACAGGACATAGTGAAGAATCTCTGTCATTGCAATATTACCAGATTTTGAAGAAATATAGTTCCCTCTCACTGGTATATACAGGTGAAAAGAACCTCATATTAGAGCCTGAAGCTTGGAAAAGAGCAAAAAGTGGGATAATACTCCTTAAAAGAAGGAAAGTGGCCAGTTTGATTTCTAGAACCTTTGAATTTTACCAGTCAGGGCTTGAACACCATGAAAACTTGCCCAGATTCCAGTGCCAGAAGGAAAAAAAAATAGAGTGCCAATGAAATTTAGTAAATTGTTTCCATATTTTATTAATGCTTTCCCATGTTTACTAAAATGGTATGTCAGACCAGAATTTCATTAGTGAACCTTTTGACCAAATTCTTTTTGCCAAATGAAACAAAGCCATTCAATCAACTCAGATGTATTTGCTTGTCTCTTAGGAATAACTTTTTAATATTACACATGACAGATCCAAAAAATTCAGGAAAACTTCTAAATAAACCCAATTATGAATATTTATTTTATGAAAGTGTGGGGTACTCTTGCTTTTCAGGAGTGGGGAGCTTGATTGCCCTTAATTCAAACGAGGGAAAAATACACTTAGACTGCTTCTGTTCCTCTAGTCTACAATTACAAAGTCTTCACTGAAAGGGATAACAGTTTTTATTGAAGACCTCAATCTATAACTATATGGACTTTGATTCAAGCCTGCTCTGTGTGACCTTGGACAATTCAGAAATTCTTTCTGTGCCACGTTCACATCTATATTTTAAATCACTGTGTGTGGTAAAATGCTGAAAACACAAGCACTGGAGTATAAGCTCTTTGCAGTGAGTGATATGCACATGCCAAGGCTAAAAACTTGTTGATTAAATGATTTTTTTAAAGAAAAATCACTTGACAAAAAAGCCGAATTCATTATTAGGAAGGAGTATCTCTTCATATGTGTGTGGTGTTTTGTGTGATAGCAGGTGTGTGGCTTTGGTGAAAAAAAAAAATCAAAATTGTGGCATTTCCAGTCCACACAGTTCACATAGACATCCTCAGCCCAAATATTGTGTCTCAGTCTATAGGTCTTGTTTAAACATAAACAGATTGTGCTCTTGTCTGCACCTTGCATCTTCAAACAGTTTAATCTGATATAACAATGCTTAGAGGGTTTGTTTCCCCAGCCTACATAGTTCATTAGTTACACAGACAGAAAAAAGAGTGCCATCAATTTAGACTCTGGAAAACCCCTAAGTCCCACAGAATATCATTGCTTAACTAAACCAGTATTTTAGGAAGGCTGTGATTGATCTTTCTGGGAAAAACAGCAGCCCTTAGAGAAATCCTGTTGAAGAGAACAATGTATTCTTCCCAGTGCTGCAGGTTTCCCAAATCTCAGCTTCCTATATGCTTTATACAAATGACAATGCTATAGCCTTTTTGCTCATCCTTATATATTTACTATTGCATCAAATGCACCTGAGGTTACAACATGTTACTCTTAACTTGCTGTTGTACTTACTTGATGGTTACTCTGTTTGATGTGTCCTGCAGATCACCAGGATCAAAAAGCTGAGATTCCTTAAGTCCTAGCTCTTTGCAGCCTCTTAGGAATAAGATGATATTATCCTGAAATGAGGGAAAAACAAACAAACCAACTTTTAACTCTTCTTTATTGAAAAAAAATTATCCTACAGAAACAACCTCTCCCTGACTCAGTAACAGCTCACAAACAGTCGTGCCATTATTAAATGAAGAACCAGAGATGTTTATGGTCACAGAATTTATGAAGTTGTATATGTTTTGTTTGAAAGCCAGATAAATATGAAACTTTTTTCTTTTCTTTTTCTTTTTAAATATATAACTGTAACAGGCTTGCTGACTTCTCTCCAAACCCAGATGTTGGCAACTCTTTCCACTGAGAAAGCCCTACTAATTTCACCACCTACTGCCGTGGGCTGCCAACACAGCTTCAGTGTGGTACAGGGCAGAAAAAAACAGGCTGGATTTCTGAAGGTGGATATGAGACAGTCCACCACCATTAAAGCAGGCAGTTTGTTCAGAAAACATTCTGTATGTCAGTAGGAAGAAGCCAGTTACTTCTAGGTAACACAACCTGCCTGTTGGCTTTCCAACCTTAACCAGACAGAGGCCACTGGGAAAAGAGGTAGGTGCCTCCTCCCCAGATGAAATGCTTGAAGCTACACTTTACATGACCACTTCTCTTACAAGAAGAAACACCACCAGTTTTGTAACACTTCTAATGAAGGATGTATGCTTTCCAGAGTGTAAAAATTGAAAATCAATGACATAGACATTAAGCACAAACTGATATAAGCCTCTTTCAACTCACATACGAGCAATGACACATGGGTTTGCACTGAGGGATTAAATCTGTATGTCTGCACATACATTTAATGTATGTTTTCTACTTACACATATGATGTACACTGCCCCCCTTTTTACACAACCAGCGTACATAACCATCTTTCTTATGCACATACATCTTGAAGGTCAGTATAGAACTCTTCAGATGTCTATGCTGCCATCTCAGCAACAGCAATGGTAGATGTGTGCACAAGTAAGGATATACTGTGCAGTTTGTTACTCTGAGGCCTCTCATCTGAAACCTCCAACTGGAGACAGACTGCCACGGGAAAAGTTGGAGAGAAGCAGAACCCCAGCGTGGGGCAGACACCTCCGTTTTTGTAAAACCTGGGAAGCAGAGGGGCCTGGCTTGCATTCAGCTCTTGCCCACCCTGCGGGACAGAGCAGGATTTGGGAGCAGGGCTGTCCCCACATCTGCTGCAGGATTCTGTCCGGGTGGCACGGCCGAGCAGCCCCGTTTGTTCTGCCGGGGCCCAGCAGCCATCAGCATGCTAATCGGGGCAGCTCCCTGCATGCCAACGCTCTCACACACAAAGCTCCCTGTCACCAGCCACACCGCAAAAAAATACAGACTTGGAAATTTAGAGGAGTCCAAATCTCCCTTTCTTCCCTGGCTGGAACTTAACAGCTCTGGAGGGGAGCCAGAGGGAAAGGAGCAGCAGTTGAGAAAGCAGAGAGCCCATAACCCAGAGAGACAGCATCATTCATGACATGAAAAGATGCTTGTAAAATTCCCCATCTGGCTTATTGTGTGCATTATAATTTTTCCAACAGAAATGTGAGTAAGTCTTGTTGTTTAGCCTTTGATGGAGGACAGTTCTGGTCACTTCCAAATGGTGGGTGGAGTAATTTGTAAATCTATTAAAAATGCAAAGGCATTTAAAAAAAAAAAGAAGTTCCTAACATTATTTCCTAACAAAAATATACACAACACACAGGACACAGTAACTTAATAGGTTTAGAAAACAATCAAGGGAGGGGGAACTCCACGGATAACTAACTGCACCCATCTCTATGCCAGAAGTTCACAACCAAGTTATGACAAGCAGTAACAAAAATACAAGCCATGTAGCTGAGAGTTTCAATTCTTCTTTTGATGAACAAATGCCCACTTCTCAAAAAAAAAAAACCAAAAAAACCCAACCCAAAACAGTGTCACAGCCCTAAGTCTGTTTTCCTACATGCTTTTATTTTGACAGTCACTATAATAATAATGTTTGACAACTGTCACTAACACCATCCCCCAAACAATGCCTCAGAAAGCTGGAATCTTGCAAGGGCATAAATAACCATGCATCTCAACAAGATGCCATCAGTCAGCACTGAAAGTTTTTGCTTCTGTTAACAATCTCATAGTTCTATTTCCAAATTGTGCTAAAAATGGCAATTTGTTTAAAAGAATTAAAAAAACCCCAAACAACAACAAAGACATTGTTTTCAAGTGACAGATATGCAGACAAACCCGCCCCAGGCTGCCTATCACCAAGCAAAAACATATCTCATGCTGTTGCAAAACAGAACTTCTCCTGGTTTGCTTCAGCACAGCTGAAATTTGTATTTATTAATTCTGCTAAGACACTGGAGAACAACACTCCTAAACCACTAAAAGGAGAATGGAGTCTTATCATGAAGACTCACGCTCCCTGGAAAGTTTACCCCCTGTACCACCACAGGTTGCAGTGGCCTAGTCCTGGTTTCTTGAGCTCTCAGAAAATTAGATCGTATTTTTTTGAGAGAAACTATAGCTCTGTACCTGTTAGTAGTTAACTACACAACTTTTTTAGTTGCCTGTCATAAAGTGCCACTTTTTAATTTTCTTCAACAGAAATAAAGAAGAAAAAAAAAACAGCAAAAAACTAAAAAAGGTTTACAAGCAGCAACGTATATAAAACATCCTTACCTTAATTAAGGGACTGAAAACACACACCTAATGTACACGTCCAGCTCCTTACAACTTGGCAGAGGCAAACAGGTCATGCAAATGGGTCACACTGCAATAGCAAGGACTGCAGCCCAGCCAGCTGCCCTGCCTCTGCTAGCAGGGAGGTATCCTTTACAGTGGGCTTGGAAGACACAGGACCAGAATTCAGTCGCTCTGGCAGCCCCTAAAGGGCACTAACACGCAATTTCCTGAATACTTTAAATGAAGGTGATGTTGCCTTTCTCTGAGCAGCTACTTGATGCAGATGCAGAATTGGAACAGATGGGGAAGGTCAGTACATCCAGTGCTACAGCCCCAAGGACCTGTGACTGGCTCCTGCTGGCTCCTCTTGGTTTCAGTCCACACCACTATTCAGTCAAAAATCTTCAGGTTTTTGTCCTCGTACACCCAGAGAAGAACAAGCTCACAGATTACAGTCTAAATTTCTTTTGCAAATATTACCTCTTTTTGTCTATAAAATTTTGTATCTATAAGTCTGTAATCTATAGATATCTGTAGATATGTATAAAATTTTATCAGTGTCTTCTCTATAAAATGATGTAAGTTCTCAACAGGCTGCTTGCAGAAGACAAATGCTTCAGTGTGGTGACAGACAGAGCACACAAGCACAGAACACACTGATAGGTTAAACCCCATCAGTTTTTGCTTGCCTAAGCGGAGTCCTGACAGTTACTATGAGATCATTACTGTAAGCAATGTCATTTACTCACAAGGACTGGAAATAAGAAAGCTATTAACATAAATGTTAAATGAAATAACAAATGAAATTCAGCCATCCTGAATTTCATTAGAGAAAAATTGACCGAAACACAGAACATTACAAACTCTCAGGCAAAGCCAGGCATGAACCAGAAAGAAGGGCTATGGAGGAACAGGGCAGGATGAGCTGTGACATGGGGCACCGATTCCCTGAATTCTGAGTCAGAAAGATGCATGGGAAGGAAGGCACTGTAAAGCTGCTCCTGCTCTCACAATCTGCATTTCAGCCTTTTCATCCCTTCTGGTGTGTAACCTGCACGACTCACCTCTACAAAATCACTTTACCAGGAGAACCACCTGTAGGGAATGCAGAGAGAATAGGAGGCAAAGGTGCTACACCTCCATGAAGGGGGAGGGAGGAAGAAGAAATATCCTGCTTACTTGTAATTTTTTTTTTCTATCTTTTGTGAAAGACTGGTAACCCATGTGCTATAAATTAGAAAAAATGTTCACTGTACAGCATTAGGTCATTTTCCTCACACATGAAGTGGAGCACAAGACCCTGAACTCTGTAAAAAACCCCCAGAAATCAGCAGTTGTGCAGGACAGACACCCTGGAAAGCCACCACAAATTCGCACAGTAGCCCTGCCAACACACAAGATAGTTCAAGCTAGCGAGAATCAAATATTCACAGCAGGCAAATTCTATCCATAGGATCTGCTGATCAGATGCAATGGCAAACAGCTTGAATTTGGCCCACTTCCATTCCTTTCATCTGCTACAATAGTATACAAAATATCCTCACTGTATCCACGCAGCAAATCGGACCTGCAGCTTATCCCTGTGGAACCATGGTTTGTCAGGCGTGCTGGTACATGGCCTGGATGAGATATACAGATAAACCCTGGGAAAACAAAAGCAAGCCAAGCTGTATGTCTGCACAGAATGCTGAATAAAATGCCAAGTACATGCCTCTTCTGCAAGTTGGAGATATTATTAGTTGCCAGTAGAACTGTGCTGTTTTGCAGGACAGCTGCAGCCAGACAGGTGGCCTTTTTCATTTCTGGAATACTGAAATTTTCCCTGTTACAGAATAAATTGGAAGATTTCTAAAAATTTTCCGAATTGCTTTTCTGAGCAATTTCCAATATGTTTACTCTCAGGATTTCTTCCCCATTCACTCATTTTTTCAGTTTATATAAAAAATTAGTGGTGATAATTTAGTCATCTACAAGAATGGGATCTTGACTGATTCACAAGCAGGCAGAAAGGAAACACTGGAATTTTCAGTTCAAGTCCACTAGGGAAGAACTTGTGTGAGAAAGGTTGGGAACTTTTCCTATTTTCTGATATATATATATATATATATATATATATAAAAGTATACACACACACATAAGTATCTGCATTGTACCTATTTATCTAATCTGCTTTACTGTATATGTTCAATACACATTTGTTTTACTGGTTATACAATATGTTTTACTGTTTACTAAAACTATGTGTTCACAAAAAATTGTTTTTCCGTGACAGATTCCAAATCAATAGATTTGGAAGCAGTTCCATCGCAGCCACAACACATTCACTGAGAAACTTTGGATGCTTCATCTCCAGAAGGTGAAGGATGAGAGCACACCAGAACAGACAAGCAATCCCCACTGAAGCAGTGAGGGAAGCCCAGCCTGCATACACCCCAAAAAGATTCTGGCACACAACAGCCTCACCTAATGAAAATTAAACACTACATGGGGAAAAAGACCAAGAGTAGGGAGGGAAAGCAGGACTTACCAGCCCGTCAGCCTGACCCCATCCTCACCGAACCTGCGGAGCTGCGGAGCAGCCAGGCAGCTGCTGCTGGCGGGGCCTGCAGACCCCAAACCCCACCCCCAGCATCACCCCCATCTGTGAGACATGCCAGGGCTGCCGTGTGGCAGGCAATGGAGGAAAATTACCACAGCGTGGGGAAGGAACACTCTGAGCCCTGAAGGCAAAAAATAGGTCCAGGGAGTAAATAGAGAAATGATTTGATTGAAAGGGCAGGAATAACCCAGGCTGGCAGGAGATGACACTGTACCACTTGGAAAGCAGGGCTGCAGGGCCAGGCTTGCTGGGAGCAGCAGCAGGCCAGAAAGCAGAACTTTTAAGAGCTCAGCAGAGAAGGTGGCAAAGATTGTATTTGCACATAAAGCCAAGGCTTTTTCTGCTTCATTTTGGGTAATCAACAACAAAAAGATGTGTCTCCTCAAACAGCCCCAGTCCCTTAATAAAAAGGCAGAAAACACCTTAAAAAAATGTGAAGAAAATGGGTCTGTTGGGAGCATACTGTGTCTACACAGAACTTACCAGAACCCCCAAACATGGCTCTAAGCAATCTTCAGACAATACCCAAGACTGTGAAAAGATACTCAGTATCACCCTGAAGATCTAGATGGAAATACCAATTTCCTACCAACGTGCTTAGATCCTTACTGCTTCCAACCAGCTTTACTAGGTTAGTAAATTGCAAGTATCTAGAGCAAGAAGATAACACACAACTTCCATACCACTGCTTTACACTACTTTGATAGTATAAAAATCATCTTCCATTGATAGTGTGAAGGAACATAATTTACCTTTTCAAAGTACTGCTCTTAGCATTTTTGGTGTCCAGTAGACTTTTTTCCCAATAGTTTCACCCTTAAGTCTCACATAAAACATGATCACAGCCTATCTACATTAATAAACTGAAAATAAGCAACCACAAAAAACCAAACCTCAACATCATACCAGGAGAATTGAAAAGGGGGCTCTAAAAACTAAGAGCATAATAAATGAAACGTGTTAGGCAAATCAATTGTGAGCACAGTTGTCCTCCAGATATCAAAAAGCACACAATGTTTAAAATTAAAAGGTTTCAAATCCTTAAGAAAGTCAGTTACAGCAACACTACTCAAGGAATTTTCTTCGACATTTTCCTGAATCTGTCCTTCACAATCAGATTATTTGCTTTTTAAAATATTTGCCCTGTAACAAATTTCAATCACAGTTATAAGCTTCTTATGCAATGTAGTGTATTACTATCGTATGTATGATGGTTATTACCAAAATCCCCAAATAGGAAAGGCCATATTGTGTATAATGAAACACAAGTGAAAGGAACTCAGAATATAAAATGGACTTGGGCAGGTAATGAACATTTCATGCTGGGTACAGAATGAATGATGTATATTTCTGCAAATTTTTAAAACGAGCCTAAAATCCCTGCAGTGTGGTATGATGTAGAAGGAGGGAAAAGATACTGTGGACAGGAAAGGAGACAGATTACAGGGAAAGAATAAAAAATGGGAGGGGACCATGGGAAAGAACGCAAGCAATAGCAGCCTTCAACTCAACAGGCAAAAGCAAACCACGCGGGGGTGGGAGGGGTGCACACAGCATGAACACAAGGCTAACCCTATGACTTCACTATTTAAGTAGGTCCTGATATTTCTCCTTGCTGCATCATGTCATTATCCCTGAGGGCACAAATACAACATTTGAGCAAATGGATGCTCAATCAACATCCTTGTCATTGGGGGAGAGAATAATCAGATGATGTTCAGACCCTCAGGTTTGCCAAACCCAAGATACACCCCGAGTAAGATGGTTTGTTTACAGTAATGAAGACAGAACATAGGCAGGCAGGGAAAAAAGCCCAAAGCATTTCCAGGCTATTCACTGGCTCAGATGCTGATGAAAAAACCAGCCAGATGTCAGATTCAACAAGATCTTGGAGAGGGGATGCTTATCTGCATGGACCCTCAACGCATGCTCCCTGAGCTGCCACATCTCAAGCCTGCTGAAGCCCCCACATGGTGGGACAGCCCTCAGTCCCTTGAGTTTCTCCTGCCCCTTTCCAGAGTGTTGATTTGAGTGGAAGGTATCCCAGTCCATGGCAGGGGGGTTGGATCTAGATCATCTTTAAGGTCCCCTACAACATCAACCCTCCTGTGATTCTATGGTAGCAGCCATGCTACAGCCCAGGAAGAGGACATTTCCTTTCTATCCCTTCTCTGCAGCCAAGCCAGATGATAACACTTGGCTTGTAAGGTCCCCAGTTTTGTGACTTCTTCTGTTATCTACTTTTCACATTTTTTAGGAATAAAGCTCACTAAAAGCTGGGTTAAAAAAAGCCCATGTGCAGTGAAGTGCAGTCAAGCAGTCCTAGAAGGTGCTGAGAATTCACCTTGCAAATCCAGAGTCAGATGGGTAAAAACAGAAGGACAGAAGAAACACCACTGAAAGAGCAAAGCATGGTTCCTTGTGCTGTGATGGAAAGGACTGCTGTCACTCTGCCTTGTTGGCTGGGCTATGAAAGAGGTCAATACAAAAGGTACCACAGATCAGTTTGGGGAAGAAACCACAAAAAAGACAAGAAGCAAAAGAATATCAGAACAGCAACGTTCTCAGTGCAACCAGAGCTCAGTATCTGTGGCATCTACCCCTTCTTACCCTTTCTCCTGGCTACAGTAGTTCTGTGTGTCTGAAGGGGGAGGAAAAAAGGTCTTACAGACAAATTTGACCTTTATTTGCACTCTGGTTATGAGTGCTAGGAGTATGACTAACCTAAACACAGATTTCAAGAAACCCTGAAACCACAGCTAGTGCCACAACACTTCCCTCAGGTCATCATCCTCTTGTGGAAACTGGACACTCTCCATTCTCAACACATGCCTGTGGCTTCTGCCCCCACAACTGAACTCTACAGCAAAATATAAAAAAAGAGCAAGAAATCAACAACTAAGGAGAACACACTGTTTTCTAAGTTTGGTTTGTTTGTGTGTGATTATCAGGACATGATAAAGTATTAAGGAAAGTACACGGTCTGACTACAGATTTAGGAGATCCCAAAGGCAGCAATCTCAAATAAACTGCTTCACATAAACAAAAACAAGACATAAACTTTAAATCCAGAGTTGTAATTTATAAGAACTACTTATACCAGATACTGTGAAAACAAAACCAGTTTGAGTTCGTAAATTACAGGGATCCAAGCAATGGGACCACCAAAGAAACTAACTTGAGCATTAAATATGGGAGAGTGCAGCTTTTACTAGACATACTGCTAAAGCCTATCACACAGTATATAAATATATATATATAGTAAAAAGAAAACCAGAGATAAATAAAGTTGAATTACCTCCTGAGTGATATACTACAGAAGTACACCCATGGGGTAATCCAAAGAAGCACTGCAAACAGCTTAAGATCCAACACAAACAAGCATTTTACACATTGAATACAGCCATCATCTACAACCAAACATTACTGAACAAATCTTTACCTTTCATGATTGCTGTAGAGGCAACTGTGTGTTAAGTCATGGTATAAACTCTTTTTATAAATGAGTTCCTGCTCAGGTATTGTACTATGGTAGTAATGAAGATTACCTATGTGAAGCAAATCTATGTGCCAAAATTTGTTCTGTGTTTTACTTAATTATGTTAGCAGGTCTAATAAAAAATACTATCTCTTTTTATATCCCCTACCTTCCTCTCTCTGTCTACAGATTCCAAGCTTCATGGGATCCCTATTACATCTGATACCTTAGGACACTGTTACCCAATGCCTGCTTTCTATATCTGGACTTGGCTGTTGTGAAAATAACCTTCTTTTCCAGGAAGAGCAGTGTTGTCTATGCCAAGGGACCAGCTGCAGGGAACTATCAGATGCAACTCCACTTGGAACGGAGTGGGGAAAATGAGGAAAATGCCATGCATCATGAGCCTCTCCACCTGAAAAGGATGTCTGAGGGTCATTAATTACCTGACCAGCATAATCTATTATAAATCAATATAAATGAAACATAATCAGTGCATTTGCAAGCACATTCAGAGATGACTACCTGAAAAAGTACTCACTACAGACTGTTTCTGGTTTTACTCTTTCACTACATCCAAAGCGGATGGCAAGGAGAAAAAAAAGTACCTGGAAATAAACAATAGTGAGATTTACACCTGATGCTTTTCTGATACACAGTAATATAGGGAATCATAGACACACAGCTGTACTGGAGTTAGTGTCAATTCCTACTTTCCCTTGGCCATTTATCTGCTGTCTTACTACTCAGATACTTTACAAATCAACCCCAGAAAAAAAGTTTTATAAAAATACATGTGTATGGTGACTCTCACTTGAAGAATCTGGCTGCATCCAGCTGTATTGACTAGCAGAGCACAAAATTTTGAAACTCCAAGACCAGAAAACAGCTCAAGGTTTGTATAATGTATTTTTAAGGTTCAAAATTGTGAAAGTACAAAAGAAACTGTTACCTAAATTTAAAATCAATTTGACATGAAACCTGTGAAAGTGAATGTATGAGTACTGCCTGGCAGGCTCATTACATTGCTAATTGCAGCAGCTAGGATTAACATGACTTCACCTTGGCCCCTTTCTTTTATGTGGAATGTTCTCTTTTACCTGGTATATTCAGAAAAGCTGTCCTCTGTTTAAAGCCAACAAATGGTAATAGTTCTATCAGCAAAGATGGCAATCTGCTACTCAAGCATCAGGATACTGCACAGCCGGAGCTGTAGAACGACTGCTGTAGGTGGGCCTCAAAGGATGCAAGGAAGCTGCCTGTGGGGGCTGGGGGCCTGGCAGTAGCTGTTAAAATCAGCCCAAACCTCTGATCCCCAAGGCAAACAGCAAAATAGTGAAACCGCCAAGGAGGACTCATTCCTGCTCGGTTCGTGACCTCTGCAAAAAAAGCAACAAATCCAATATCTCCTTTCAAATTAAACATCTACTCCTTATTGCCAAGGAATATGTTTTAATAATCTGTGGTGTTCAAGGCTTGATAAACATCAGAAATCTCTACGCTGCTGCTACATGATACCTGTCATACATTTCTTTCTCCACTCATAGCTTTGCAGTTTCATGCCAACATTACATAAAACATATTGGACCTCTTTAATGTACAGGTTGGGGTTTCCTTGCACATACTTCTAAAAGCTGTTCATGTCCAAAAAACACTTATTTTTTGTAATTAGCTGTTTGTACTGAATAAAGTTCCAGCACATTCCAGCTGGAAAACCTACATTATTGTTTTCACTTACAGTAAAAAAAAAATAAACAGAAAGCTTTCATGTTTAGAGGTCTACAATGATTTCAGTGAGGAAAAGGAAGGGGAAGAAAAGCACATTTCACAGACAACCAAAATATCTGTGCAAAAAGAATCCTAAGTAAATCAGTGCCCATTCTTAACTTCAGCCATACGTAGTGTAACTGCCTAATTTACACACCCAGTCCATGTAACTCTTGTATCTTTTTCTTCCTGAGATTTGAAAACACATGTTTGGTGTCCAGGTAGCATGGCTATAGCTGACAGTCATCTTGCATATCTCCAGCTTGGAATTTTTTACAGTGATAAATATTCAAGGCAAGATGACCTCCCAGTAGCTCAGCAGTGATTTCTTTTCCCTTTGAACCATCTGTAAAGCATAACCCAGATACAGTTCATGAACTGATACAATTATTCATTGAGAGTGGTAGCTGCAAACAGTTTTTTCAGAATAGCCAACCAAAATTACTACTGTTGATTAAGTCTACAGATCTTATGCAAATATGCCTGTGAAGGACTATTTAGAAATCATGATTCATGGATTTTATCTGGATACTGTAATAATTTGCAATTGTGAAGACTAAGCTGTCACAGGGAATAGAAAGTAGTGCGAGAGTACACTGTATTTAAGAAGCAGATTTTCCTCAAGTTTATGTGTATAAAATCAATTATTAAAATGAGAGAAATAAAGGAACTCTTCCTTAATAAAGGGTGTTCCCATTGCAAGGCTTTCTCACAGCTCTTTTCACAGTGACTTGGTCCTGGTTCCTCTGGGCAGCAGACTATAAGACAGAAAAGGATCTATCCACTGAAAGACAAATATCCCTGTTCTTCTGTTTACTGTCAGCACAACAGAGGTGTATTTCAGGCATCCTTCTGCTTCATCCCCTAGGAATGAACAAAGCACCAAGGGTAGGAAGGTGAATCCACGCATTCCATCAAGTCTTAGGAATTGGAACTAAAGGGTGGAGGGGACAGAAATAGCTTGTCATGTTTATTGGTGGAGAGGAAACAAAGGGGAAACAAATCAGGTATCATTGATAATTTATTCCTCAAATTTAATTTTATACCCTACCTTCTGTCCTAAACAGACAATCCCCTTTTGTTTGTAGAGAAGAATAGCCAAGCCATGCTTATAATTTAGCTTACCTGCCTGCTCAGAACAGTCACAAATAAGGCTAGCAGAGACGTTCATGCCCCCTCAAACAACAAACATCCAAGTCCTCACCTGCTTCTTCTGAAAAACCTTGTAATTTGAAGCCACATTATATCAGAGTAAAACCAAGCTGATCGGAGTGTATAAAGGAACAGGGTAAATTTAAAGCAAATATTTTTTTTTCCTTTCTTCAACAGAGGAACTCAAGAGCTCAGCTGTTTTATCATAGAGAGCTGTATCTAGACAGCAAAACCAGTACAGTCCAGCAAGAATATTAGGCCAGGCTTCACAGGCCACGAAAGCAGCTGTATTAGCTCCAGAGCCAACAAGAAGCCGCCAGCATTTGAGCTGATTTAAAGCACTGCAGAGCCCCAGTTCCCAGCCAGCTCAGATGTCTCCAGACCACTCCAGCAGACGCAGATTTCTGGGGAATGCAAATGTTACACATGGCTACCCAAAACCAGCTCAAGGCCAGTGGGACTTACTGGCTTTGGCAAGCACCTCTACACTGCCTTTCCTAGCAACTGGGGAATATTCATCAGACACAGCACAGCTTTGCCTGAACATTTGGACACCAGGCTCAGCACTGTGCTGAAGCTCATCAGCCCTTGAATCTGCAGACCCTACTCAGACCCACCTCGGGTCTGCAAGGTCACCTACAGAGGCTACAGAGCTTTGCAGCCACCCGAGGTGATGTGGGAGCCCAGCAACCCAGGAGGCACCAGACCCTGCGTACGTGGGGTCTTTGTGCTCGCCCATGTACATGGCAGCTTGCCCAGAGCTGCACAGGGCTTCAGCACAGCCCAGGCTCTGGGGATGATGGCAGAGCCTGGAGAATCAGCTAGCACATGAGCAGAACCCAATTTCTGAGTCTTTTTGGCTACCTGGATTTCCTTTAAGTGCGCTCTGCTCTAGAACTAAGCTGACCTCACGCCTTTGGGACGCTCAGCCTCCAAAGAGCAGAGGTGTGGGACAGAGAGGACTGGAGTTGAGCAGCTGTCTTGCAAGATCCATCCCAGAGCTGTGCTCAGCCAGCATGAGAGATGCTGCTGCCAAACCCAAGCGAGCTGTGGAGTGAGTTGCCCACACCCACAACACTGAGGTTATCCAGGGGTTTCCATTCTTTGGCATATCCCAAACCCCACCTCCCATTATCCTGAATAAAGTAGTTGACTATTTTTCCTCTTATTTACTTCCCATCCACTTCCTAACCTCAGTCTGGCACTTTTATGTCTCTAAATTGTACCATAAAGTTATAAAGGACAAAGTTACATACAGTATATAAAGAATACTTGTACATTGCCATACAAAGAGTAAATCATACTGGAAGCTGTGATGGAGAATACTGACCACAATCTTTGAAATTCTTGGTCTGGAACTTGATAATAGAATACTTTGTATGCAAGCATAAGTGCTGGATTTGTAATATTGCTCATCACATTTCAGAAAAAAATATGAGGTGAACTGCTCTCAGGAAGATAAACTATTTGCAAGAATATTTGATGCAAGTACTTCAAGAATACCAAGAACTCACAGTTCTTAAAAAAAATACGTAAAAGTCTGCAATCCAAGGAGTTTCAGTTCTCAAAGATCATATTTTCAAAAGTAAATTTCAATGAGGATCGAGTGGCTCAAGAGACTGGGTAATAGTATTTTAAAAAGCAAGTGATTAATCTCTGATCAACCAGAGAGTAAGGACTAAGAGCATTGAAGGTCTCAAATGCCCCTGGGAACAAGCCAACCTAGCATAATACTGTGGGTGCTGACTCTAGGCAGATTTTGTATTTTCTCATGCACAGTCCTCATGCTTTCAAGTAGCCTCCTCTGAATTTCACTAGAACTACTCTATTATCCTCCCCAAAATTCTGCATTACAGTTAGATCCCAGGTTTGCTAATAACATTGTGCTGACAACTTGTTTCTCTGTTTCCTTTCTAACCTCACCTCTGTGTTGTGTCTTAATTGCAAACTTCTGAAGGCAAAGACTTCAAACGCCATATAGCATCCGGCATAAATGGGATGAGGAGACTCATAGCATTAAGGTTGATACTTACTTTACAGGAAAAAAGATTTGATCACTGCTGAAAGCATAATGCAGACATCTGAGGTGCTCAGAAATTGAGACCTGGCATATCTGAAGATAGGGCTCCTAAACTCCCTTTAGACTAGTCATAATACTGGAGTGACCTCTGCTCCTCTGGTTCTTTCAGGCAGAATATAAGAATGAGTAACAAATGGTGTGAAATTGCTGGAGATAGTGTCCCACATTCTAATACAATTCTGCTAATACTTGGCTACTCAAATTTGTGTTTGACTGCAACACTTCTCTGAGAGGATGCACTTACCTTGCTTGTTCTCTATAGTCCACGAACATGCCTGGTTCCACCCAACCATTATTAGCACAGAAAAATGAAATACGGACATGCACACCAAGCAGGAAGATCAGGCTACCCTGGTTCTGCTTCTCAAAAAACCCAGAATAAAAAAAACCTCAGCCTCCTATAACAAACTTCATGTCATGTTCCATTTTTATGTAAGTCTGTTACTAAACACTGACTGTAGTAATGGACTTCAGTCTGTTTAGTGCACCACATTTAGTTATTTATTTACATCTCTTTGCCTCTTTATAGGCTTTTATAAAAGCTGTGACAGCACTCTCAGGGGACTGTTCCATCTGATTTACAAGTTTGCAGCTAATTGTGCCAATGATCAATGCAATTCCTGCATTTGTTTTATGATAGATGAGAATATACAGTTCCCTATGCATACTACCACTGTACTACTGTACTACTTGTTCTGTTTGGTTTTTTTGTTTTGTTTTGTTCTTTTGTTTGTGTGAGGGCTTTTTTTGTTTTTGGTTTTTGGTTTTTTTTGGTTGGTTCTTTTTTTAAAATTTGTTTTAGTTTCTTTGAAAAACACCACACAACCAAACAAGTATGTCTGCTTCAGATGTGTGTGGCACTCCTCAAGACATTTGGAGTTATGGCTTCCATACAGTTGTTATGGTTTAAGAAGCAACTACTGTCTGACCTCTTTAGGAATAACAGGAGAAACTCAGTGAGAGAAGACATCCGAGAATTGTACAAAAAGGAAGGGTTTTTTTTTCTACTTCTGCATATGTCAAGTAAAAACTGTAAATTGTTTTTCTAGATCAGAAGTTGAGAGATTTTATTAGCTTGTGCTACTGACCTAGGCAGACAGTTTTCTGGCACAACTTTCACGACTTGTTTACACTATCACCTCATTTATCCAGAATTTCTTGTTATCCATACAAGGGTCAAATTCCTGACATGTATTAATTACACAGAAAATTGCCCTGGATTACTTGAAACCTCAAATAACTGAACCCGTTCACCATCCTCCCTTTCAAATAACAGAGGACATACTGTATAGTGGTGTTAATACTTTGTAGCTGATCCTTGTAACTCCAGAAATTAATAAATAAATGTCACACTTATCTAGCAGCTCTGTTGGCTTTGGTCTGAAAAGGGAGCTCAGGAGGCAGAGAGCATTTATAGCATGGTGTTACTCAGTGCTGCATGTTGTGGGGCTGGAGGAGATAGGAGGTATGAAGGACAGGAAGGTTAAACCCTAAAATCACCAACCAGCATTCCTGATCCACGCACTGCTGCCCAAGGAAACAGAGCTGCTTCACAGTTCAGACCTCCCTAGTTGAAAAAATGACCTTGGATCCCCTGCGTAGTCAGCCAAAGAGTCACTGCTGCCTGCACAGTTAAGTGTACATTCCACTGACACCTGAGCTTTTACAATTGTGGCTACTGGGCTACATCTCCTCAAGCCCATCACTCCTGCAACTTCCCCTTCACAGGAACTTGCCAGAGCTTGAATACAAAGATGAGGATGCGAAGACCTACTGGCAACCCGTGCATCCAGCCAGCACTGGGCATTACCTCTAAGATCCCTAATGTTGTTGCTAGGCAGGAGTGGTAAAGTTAGGATTGGTTTTGGAAAAAAACAAACAGCAAGCCTCCTTCCAACCAAACTAGAAACAGCATTCAAAGGACAACGGCAATGAAGCAGCTTTCATTAAGAGAAGGTATTAGAAACATCCAGGAATGCTTGGAAACAGCCATAGGATTGGCTGGCTGTGCAGCCAAACTACACATCCAACCCAACAGTTATAAAAGGCAAGAAGCTAGCAGAGCACCAGCAGCCCAGGCTATCAGTTTAAGGCCTCAAGTTGGCTGCCCCACAACAGGTGCAAGGGTGAGATTGACATATGGCACTCAGTCCAACACATCTCCAACATAATGATAGGGCTCTGTAACATGCCAAGTCAAGTAACATCTCTCTAGCTGTTGCAGTACAAGGAGACCAAATAATACCAACATCGCCAATAAAAAGGAAAAGAAACTGGAAGGAGTAAAAAACATAATGTTTACCATCAGCCTCATGGGGAAACACGAGCTTTACTCTAAATTGTGCATGAGAACTAGTACAATCCAAAGAGAAAAGCCAAGGTAATGAAGAAGCATACAGAATGGACTGGAAAAAACTGAGATGAACCCAGCATGAACTTGGATGTGTGCATGCATTTAGTAAATTCAATACTCTCCCTTTATTGAAAAGCCTGAAAGGCAACTTGCTTTCACACATGGCATGGTAATAAATCAGCATGCACTACTGCCCCAAACAGAAGCAGACGTTCACCTTCTAAGTAACACTGCTTCCCGCATGAAGATGAGAAGGTAAAAGCAAAAAAGACGTGGCAATAGTGAGGATTTTAAGGGAAGGACATGACTTAAAGTAGCTGGAGATTCCCTCTGTACTGCAAAATTAATTTTCTAGGCCATTAGTTATAACGCTTGTCCAACAATGAATGTAATTCTACTACTATGCTGTGGGACAGATTTCCACATAGCATCACAGGGCTATTCAGCTTTTAAAAGGTTAGTAGCTAATGGCTTTGATGTCCCCCAGTCAGACAGTTCAGCCTACCACTGTACTTTTGCACAGGCAATTAACTAAGCTGCTTCCTCCACAGCATTAATTTTAACAGGTTTACCATAGTATCATTAAACCTCTGGACATTTAAGAGGAAGCGCATTACAATTGGAAAGTCCTGTGCCAAGCAGGAAGCGAGTGGCTTTAATCCAGGAGCACTGAGGAATGCAGAAGGCAAGGAGACTTCAGTATCAGATATTTCAGCCTCAATGAACTCTTGACCACAGCACCAGACTGCAGAATTTTACTGGGCTCTTAAACCAAAGAAATTACTGCACGCAGACCTTTAAGGCACTAGTTTGGTGCTCATTTGCCTTTCTGCTTGTTTGCTTTAAGCCAGGGTAACAACTGCAATGTGATCTTTGGAGTGAGACACGTTCCATCATCTGCATTCAGCACGTAGGCTTCTGCTAGTGACATGCACATCATCTGACAGAAATCCACTTACAGTGCCCAGGAAGGTTTGCAGCATAGAAACAGTACAAACAGTTGCTAGCAGATGAACAGACTTCACCAAGTTGATTAGCAGCCAGGAAGGGGCTTAGAGACAGCATTCTTCTGCCACCATCTCCAGCCTAAGGACTGGGTTCACTACAAACCATTACTAAATTATACTCATCCCCTTTTCACAAGAGGAGGAGGCAATACAAAGCTGGAGCATCCCTGGCTCGCTCTGAGGTGGTAGATCCATTGGTCTGACCACATCATGGAAGCTTTTGTTCCCACTCACCTCCCAGGGTCTGGTCAGGTTAAGAGCTCTTTGGAAGGTACCCACCCCTTTCACATTTCCAGTGCTACTGTTATCAACAATCCCAACACTGCTACCTGGTTATCAGCACTCTCCAAACTGTATCATCTGGGTATTAGGTGCAGCAGCACCTTGGATGCTGTGAGAGTGCAGGGCAGCAGGAAATGAAGCAAACATTGTTAGTCCAGTCATCCCTATTTACACTCATGTGTTAGCTCTCACTCTGTCAAATAAAAACTGGCATCTAGCTGTTCCCTGCAGCCTAGGCTACATGTCACTGAAAAAGATAGTTGAGGATCAGGGATGGTATTTATAGTACAGACCTACAGACTCCAACCTGTGAGAGGCCTTACAGAATTAGGGAGTGAGAGTACTACTAAGTATAGTTTTAAACAGACAACCTTTAAACCAAGAATTTTGGGATGAGACCTTCTCAGGTCCCCATGTCCTTCAATTTTTGACAATAACTTAAGGATTGCATCTAAGTTTACTAGTTACAGTTTCAGAACTACTTTAAACTGATCAAATGTCACCTCTCCCCCCAGCTTGGTGATCCTCCTCCTCCTTCCCTTCTGCCTGTACTACTGCTCATGCCATTATGTGCTGTATGATGAAGATGAAGAGTGTTTTTCAGCCAGATCAGTTGCCCACTCCAGCTAATAACGGCCTGAGTGCTAGTGGTGATCTGGTAGAACATACAGGACAGTCAAATTCAGAGCAGCTGAAAGCAACCATAGCCTCAGGTCTATTTTTATTTTGACAAAAACTCATACTGCTTTTGGCCTCAAGACATGGACATTTGTAGCTCTGCTTATTTTATGTGTGCTGGCCTGAACACAAGCAGCACACCAGCTCGGTGCTTCTTTTTATATTCCCATTGGCAAGCTAATGAATTTTGCAAAAGAACCCGCCCAAAGATGTCAGGTCTCTGGATACAGAGATGTATCTGGATACAGATGCTGCACTCATCACCAGGCATGGGTGACACATTTGCAGACTTGGGGCATCCAGCACCTCTACTGAAAACGTCTGATGATGATGGAACACACCTCCAGCACATGTGCCATTTGCCCAAGTCATAAACGTCAACAGGGGGGTTTATCCTGAAGACTTAAATACATTCTGCTCAAAAGGCCTTTTGTTTCAAAGACAACACCTTGAAGAAGGCACTGGATTCTTCCCCTCATTTAGTGCCAGCCCTAAGCTACACAGTGAGTGGCATTACCTTAAACTTTTTTTTTTTTTTTCTGATACAGATACTTATAGATTGTTCTTCAAAAGTTTGCAGTTTCTGAAATATTCCCATGACAAGCCAGAAAACCAGTGTGATACAAGTCATGGCTGAACTTGCCAAAGGACAATTTAGGATCTGAAAGCAAATCTAAAAGTTAATCCAGTGGACAACCTGCATTTTCCACGGGTACAAAATGAGCTCCTCCTGGAATCCAGCTGCTGTCCCTAACCCAAGGAAAGATTCTGTCATTTATAGCAAAGGTTACTGCCATGATAAGGGCAAGTTCACATTTCAGCTGCCTAGCATCAGGGCTCCATCAGCAGCAATGTGTTTAATTTTTGCCATTTTCAAATGTTATGCCTGGAATCCTTCACTTTACTAAATGTCTTATGTCAAAAAAGAAATAATTAAGCTATCATTACACTAAGCCTTTATTTATATAGTTTTATAAATTACATCTTTATGAAGTTACCCGACAGCCCCAAAACAGGCAGACACCTCTCCTTTAATCAAGCCCTTTTTTCTAAAGCATGATAGTTGGCTTTCTATTCTCAAGGCTGAGCAGTAAAACTGTCTTTGTGTAGAAGAAATTAAAAAGGCCAAAAGAGATCCTTTGCAGTGACCATGCTATCTTGGTTTTAACACAAAAAAAAGGTTCTTCTTATCTTTGAATTTGCATATTAACATTTCATATTATTCAATGTGAATAAAGCAAATTATGAACCTACTGCTTAAAGTTATGCTTGGAGACTCAAGTTGGGATAGCAGTCTAAAAACAGACTGTGAATGACACAGGAATGCTTGTGATATTTTTGCAAGTGTTATTTATTATTTGTATTAACATACTGTCTGGGAGTCCTGGCCACGGAACAGGACTCATGGGGTGAGGTGTTAGACAAAAACAGACTAGCAGATGATCCTGGCCACAAAAAGCTTATCCATATTATTAGCATTTGGCCAAACCAAGTCATGACATTCTCAGCAGCAGAGCTTAGCACGCTCAGCGCATGGCTTCAGCTAACTGTGAAATTGCTGCACCTCTGAATCTCAACCAGTCCAGTTTGGGGACAGGTTTCAACAACATGATGAAGTCTGCATCTGTCCACAGCAGCTGTGGTTCACAGATGTCCTTCTACAAACCTTCACCTATCTTGGCTGATGCCATCCTGACCCAACAAGGAAACTGTTCAGGGCACTCTGGGTGTTAAATGAGAGATTTCAGCTTATAGCAAAAGGACAAATTCCTGGACACTGGCAGAAAGTGTTATATATGTTAGCATGACAAGTAGTAGTCCCAGTCACCAAACAGCTTTACTTATTGAGTGCACTGTAAGCACTGCAGCCAAGGACACAACCAGAAGAAGAGACTTAAGGTCCAGCAATGGGGCTGGTGTGCAGAAGCCCTGGGGGAGTGCTGGCTGGGACCAGTGGTGCAGGACACACAGAGAAACCTGGGAGGGATCAATAAAGGCCAATTCAGACACAAACGAGGTGTCACTCCAAGTTTTGCCTCAAGTCATCATGAACACAACACTTTAGCTGGCAGCTGAGGACAGAAGGGACTGCTGACAGATGTTAAGGACAGCTCATGAGCCAGGGTGGAATGATGAACATGAAGACTGCTAGGAGCTGGCTGAACTCACCTCTCCAAACAAGGTGGGGTTATTTACCTCCCTTGGGGTATTTTGATAGTTTGTATTTTATTGCTTTGCTATTATTTCAGCCTCTCTTAGATTTATACATCAGGTTTAAATTCACACCTGGAAGCCTGGGCAGCACAGGCTGAACCCGTGTGCAGCAGTGGGATAAACTCGAGCACAAAGGCTACTGTCAGATCAATGATTAGCTTCCAGCTTCAAAAGCAGGAAAGCTTTGGAGCCAAACCTGATACTACAGCAAGCATATCCATTTTAACCAATAAAATACTGAAGGAGATGCCAGCATTATGTTTTGCATTTGTCTCACTAGTTTTTCTCTCATAGGGCAATGCTTTCTGGACAGAATTTTCATGGTTAATTGGGAGCAAGAAAAACTTTCAACTCAGTCTAAAAAAAAAAAAAAACCCAGCTGAATTTCAATTTAAAGTTTCAGTTTTCACTGGTCTGTATCTCATTTTTTCCCCCCATCAGTACAGTTTCCTTTATGCTTCCTGCCAGATATGAACTGATGGCTGTTTTCCTCTCCTGCAATGAATTAACTACAGCATCACCTTAGATTGTTCCATACAGATTGTTTACAAGCAACCCAGCTAAGAAACACCTGTTAGTTTCCTTTTTTATTCCTCAAGAAACTTACAGAAATGTTTGTGAATACAGCACACAGCTAAATTCATTAAACAGGATATTTATAAGGTATCTGTCTGGCTCAGACATCAGCAAAACAACAAACAGGAAAACTGCCATGAAAAATTAACTAGAAGGCAGAAACTAGAAAGCTTGAGGGGTAAAAAAAACCAAACAAAAGCATACAAGGACACAACAATACAAAAATTCTGTATTTTTTTAAAGTATACTGCTGTTTGATGGAAGGGAAGGGATTCAATATTTATTACAGTGTGATGAACCTCAGCTCCAAACCACTGGCCAGACACAGTGTTATTTCAGTCAAATATTCAGATATCAGGACTGAAGGCAGGCACAGGAGGTATAGAGCAACCAGTTAACATTTAGCAAGGGAGATCCACAGAAACCATGGCACAATGGTTTGCACAGCATCTTGCTATGATGTTGAAACTGCTTTCCATCAACATTCACAAAAATGCTTTTGGGATGAGAGCAACAAGAACTTACTGGTTTTAGACAGTCAGGAAATTTTGCTTCAATTTACTCCACAAAGTACCTACAAGGTACATAGCAAGACATTTTTTTTTTCTGAATACAATAGTGCTGGCAAATGAATTTGTCCAGCACCAAGTAGCAGAACAAAATATGGAAATATAAATTATCACATATTATGAATTTAGAAACACTGAAGTATGAGAGGAAAGAGTAACAAAAATAATGAAACATCAGTTAAAGTTCCTATTTCTCTATCTTCTCTAATTATTTTTAATTCTATGAAACACAGTATCCTATATTTGGGTCTTGTATTTTCAGGTTCACATCTCTTATTTGCTTAAGTAGGAGCACAAGCTCCTGAAAGTTAAAATGATGCTGAAATTCTCTAGGACATCAATATGGCATTTAAAAAAAACAACTGGAATTTATGCAACAGTACAGCACAGCATAAGAGCAAATTACCAGCACCAGCATACAGGTAGCTATTGTTAAAAAGGCCCATAGCAAGTTCCCAGAAAACACTTTGCCAAGAAAAACTTCCTAGGAAAATAATCACAGAAAACTACCACAAAGCCTGATTTCAAAGGAACAGGCTTTTTTGAGTAGGATGTTACAGTTCTGTTCATCTTGGTGCAAGAAACATGAAACCAGGTGACTTTGGCAGAGCTCTTTTTCCATTGCTAAATCATAGAAATATCACAGACTTGAGAACCATCCACAAGCTGAACACTGGATGCCACAGCAAACAGATTTTTATTCAGAAGTGCCGAAACAAAAGCCCAGATCCAAGCTGAAGTTCAGCTGTCCAACTTTGTCTTGACTACTTCCTACTATTATATGTGAGACTCTTTCACACAGTCTCTGAAATAAGTGTCTGAGCTCCTGTGGGGATTGCTAAAGGAACTGAAGTAATGCTATAAACTCTCGTAAGCCCTGTCAAACAAAAGATAAGGCTGAAATACTTTATTTTCTCAGTGACATTATTTGGGGACAGGAAGAAAAATCTAGATTTTTTTTTTTTTTAAAGCAAAATGATAGTCAACACACAGTGCTTAACATTAGCTTATCTACAGTGATACTGGCAAGTTTTTGTTTCTATTGAATGAAATATATAATATAGAATAGTTATACAAAACTGATATAAGTAGAAACCTTAAAAATTACTTGTGCCTGCTATGGATGTCATGCAAAATGAAAGAAACCAACAGCAAATCATTTAAAATTTTGCTGGTTTTGTAAAAATAACTAGTACATTAACTAACTTGATTTTACTGTAATAATCTATCTTTGTAAGACTCCTGCAGCTTTGGATGGTCTTGTAATTAATAACTCTGCCAAAATACTTTCCTAGCCTTGCACAATTAAATACATTAAATGATGCTTCTGGAAAGGTGACAGTCTTGAAACAAAGATGTTCGGTGTCCATTTCTCACATGAGAAAACTTCTTCTGGCAACACAGCTCTTTCAGCAAAGCCTGTTATTCCTACAAGGTTTATTATGGTTTTTTGATGTTTTGTAGATTTGCTTTTTGGTGAGAGTGTTAGCTTTCTGGACTAATGAATACTGAACAGGAACGAAAAAGCATTTCAACAAATCTAATACTCTCTGTAAGTCTGAATATGAAACTGTTGGTTCTACACTTAATTTCATCAAAGAAATGTATCATTTCTGCTGTGATAACAGAAGCAGTCGGCACTTCTGGAGATCAAAGCAAATTACAAACAAGCCTGCCAAGCTGAACATATGTAATTCTATATGTAATGATGAATACAATCCCCATCCTGACTTAAGACTTGCAACTAGACAAAGATTATCTTTGTGTATTTATTTGGCCTGTGGTTAGTACTGTGATGTGCAGATCCTTCAGTCCTTACTTTAACTCTACAACACTGTAACCAATAAACTTTGCTTACATGATCGGTGTTGTGATACACAAAAGGTCTGCAAATAACTGTTCCCTCTTAAACCACTCAAGGAAGTCACTGGTAAGAATTTCAGAGTAACTGCAGTTTCATCTAGCTTTAAACACCAGGACAAGTCTGAAGAATTCCGTCTGTCAGCACCATACCAGTTATACATTATACTTCATGAGAAATCACCCAAACATGAAACACAGGCAAAATTTTGACACCTGATGATACTCCCAGATGAACAACTCAGCATTTCTCTCACAAAGGCTTCAAGTTTACTCTTACTTTCCTTCAATAAAGCATTCTTTTCATCATTTGTCCTTACAATAACAAGGGTGCAAAACAGGGTATTATCTGGAGAATTAGACTCAAGCAGATGTTTTGTAGAGCTACAGAATATATGACCGTGCCTCTTAAAGATGAAACAAAAGGCACTTTGAGTGCTTCGTAGTTACTCACAAGTTTTAGCTCCAACGCTGTAAAAAAGAAAACCTACCTATTGTCTCTGCTAGTGAACTAAATACTTATTCTATGAGCTATTCAGAATAAATAAATTCTGTTAGAATGATTAAGCTACATTTTTAGGCAGAAGCAGTACCTAGGAGTTCAAAAGTACGTATCTCATGCCAGACAGAAAAAGTATTGAAGCTTTCACAGTATTTCTATGTGTGCTGGAGGAAATCACACTCACTTGGGTGAAATAACTGGAAAAAAGTAACTATATACCATGTCAAACCAACCAAATCTAAGATAATAAAGAAAAATTGGCAATAAATACAGGAATGTCCCTCCTATGAGGTCAACCGACCAGGAGGCATAACTGCTTCTGGACTATAGCTACAATATTTTAATTTTTTTCAGACACATGGACATGGTACAGGTAAGGAAAAAAAAAAGATACAACCTGAACTCAAACATACTCCTGATGTCTGTACTTTAGTACACCATAAATATACAAACCAGACTAGAACACTTGATAATTTAAATTCACATACGATCCTTAAAACAACCACTTATTCACTCCTCTAAGTAAAAACGGAAATAAAAGTCATCAGGTATGGAATTAGACACCTTTGAGAGCAAGAGGACATTTGGATGGTTTGCTTTGTTTGGAGCATTTTGTTCACAGAACGGTAGCAATATTCAAGAAGCACCAGTGAACTTTTTTAATAACCTAATTATGTATTAGGAAAAATATTTAGAAGGTAGTTACTATAGGTAAGTAGAAGACAGAGGTACAGAGGTGAAAAAAGTCACTTTCTGACACAAAAAAGACCTGCTGTCCCATTAATAGCCTGAAAACTACTTGCTTGGTAATGCTTAGAAGACATACATCTGCAAGAGAGATTTGTTTCACGGAATGAGAAAAATACACACACATAATGACTTTTTCTATGTCCCTCCTACTACAACCACCTTACCTTTGGGATTTTACATTTGAGTAAGAAAGAAACCTATGTAATTCAATATCATCCTTTTAAAATAGTCATAACAAAAATTGAGGTTTTCCTGAAAGTGAGCCAAGGAAAACTGTACTACTGGTATCTTTTGCAGCTGTTTATATCAAATATTCCTTTCAAATAGGACTGCATAGGAATAAAACTAGATGAGATTTAGAGGCACACAACGAAGCTTTAGTGAAAGGGTAGCAGTGATCACAAATTAAATCTTAAAACCAGGTGGTATTCATGAAGAAATATGCCTGTCAATCTACAGACTGAAGGACCCAGCCTCAAAGGACATGTAATTACATTATGGAACCAAATTAGAACTGAATTTAACACGGTTTCTAATCACAGAATAGTTTGGGTTGGAAGAGACCTTATAGATTTAGTTCCACCCCCTTTACATGGGCAGGGACACATTCCACTTCACTAAAATACAACAAAAAATGTTAATGTGGTTTATATAAAGGAACATTAACCTCAGCTATCAACAAGTAATACATTTGAATCTTGCACAATGAAACTGCAATGGGAGAACAGAAAGGAACCATGTGTATATATATATAGATATATGTGTATATATATCCCAGTAGTTTAAATCAAGGACAGCCACTGTCCTCATGCTCAGGAGCCCTTTTTACTCCCAGCCACATCTCCATATTTCTCTGTGGCTAATCCTGTTAGACCCAACACCCATTCATATCCCCACCTTCTTCCCTAATAGCAAACACAGGATGTGTCACTCTCTGAGGTGACCTCCTGAGTACCCGGCGCTTCTGAGAGCCCAGGGGCTGTCAGCACATCCTCTGTGCTCTTCCAACTTTTACTTTGCCTTTAAAGTCAAAATGAAACAGTTCCATAGATAGTCCCACAATGAATGTTATCTGCAGACTGTGGTATTTTGGGGAAAGAGAAAATGAGACAAAATATACAAGTAAATTTTTTTTTCTTTCCAAAAAGCTATCTTCTAGTGGTGACAGCTTCCAATGCGTATGTTCCAGTCTTTAGAAAGCTAGCACCACAAATGAAGGATGACATATAACCAAGCAGAAGATAATATTCCTCTAAAATATACTCTGTCTCTTGAATACTGCCCACTTCCAAAAAAAAAAGTCTGGAAGGTCTTAAAGTGACTACACTCAGAGTTCAGAATTCAGAAGGACTGTCCAAGTTTCGTAGGTTAGAAGAGTTCACATTACAAAAATAATTGATTGCCATGACACAGACATAAAATCAAAGTGTAAAAAGCAGGACTGAAATATTTTTTCTCCATTTGACATACTCACCAAACCTGCAATGGGGGTTGGTAGTCTATTGATCTTTTTTACCAATCCTGGCTTTATTGCATTCAGCAACCTGTTAAGAGAAAGTAGTATTTATGAGTGGTAAGTCACAAAATCCAAACTATCAAACACTTGTCCTCATTCTCATGAGGATTTCAGTATGGCTGGAAAGGAAGATGTTTCTCTTTCCCCGCTCTTAAAAACATGTGTTCCCAAAAATGTGTCATTGAAATGAGGAAAAACTAGGAGGAAAAATATCCACAGCACAATGCCACAACAATATTTCTTTTATACCCTGAATGTATCCAGATCACATCAGTCTTCCCACACTGTGGGTAAATTTTGTCACATCAGGCAGCCCCCATTGCCTAGAAGCAGGTCATGCCTAGAAGTGCCAGACAGCAGAACTCCGAAGGTGTGTGGGTACCACCACAGCTTGGCAAGAACAGTTCAGCAGTTCCTGCACCACAGGAAAGTGAGAGAGGACATACACTTCGTGGGTGGGCTGTCTATTTTTCTGCATCTGTACTTGGAATTAAATGCCACCCTTGCACATGTTGTGGAGAATGGAGATCTCTGTAAAACATAAATATGAGAAGACAAAAAGGAAGTCCAAAAAACCCCACCTCATCATGAAAACATTAGGCCAGTGATTCCACAGTTGAACACTCTTCAGGGTCCTAAGATCAGCAAACCCCCTAAATGAAGTTCCCCACCACCCATGAACATGCCTTGAGAAGTGCTGACATTGGTCATTGTTAGAATATTCAAAAAGAATGACCAAACCTCTAAAAAGTGGGGAATTTCAGTTACAAAATTCTGTTGCAACAGACACTGTTTCTTTACCCCTCTTCCCCCAAGAGAAAACCCTTATGCCTTTTATCCAAAGGAATAAAATTCAACAAGTTGCATCTACCACAAAGAAAATAATCAGATCAAGACATTCACTTCAAATTCAAGATCTTTGAAGAAACAAAGATGTCCATGATAATGGACATCTCTAAAAAAACCTCTAAAAACTAGAGAAAACTCTCTAAAAATTAGAAAACTCTTTAAGGAAGAGAGGAATCTCACTTTGAATGGAGACTCTTCCAGTAGCCTGCTGTGGTAATGAAAATATTAATATTTAAGATTTGAGAGGTCAGCCTGAGAAGTTCATCCTAACTAAAAGAACATTCCTTCCAACCAAAAACTAACAGTTGGTGATTGTTCCCAACCTCCCATGTCTGAGCCAAGATAACACGGGATGTGCCACTCCTCCAAGAGCCATCTGTTTGTTTCCTTCTTGGGACTGCTGTACTTAGGAAGCTCATAAGAGTCCCCCTCTGTTGGCTTTGTTAACATTGAAATTGTTTTTCCTCACCTCTATTTTTCATTTGAAACAGTGCATAGGTTGGGTCTCTGCAATCACAATAAGAGGGGAGCAGAGCAGGAGATACTATTCTTAATGTTCCCTATTATCACAGTTAATGAATCTTCTCTTTGACATGTCCTAAATTGTATTTGTTTTATTACACACTTGGATTCCCCACATCTCCAACACCCCCATAATCAGGAGTGGCAAAAAACCCAATGTGAATGACATTTCTGGGAGTTGGGAGTATTTTCTTTATCTCCTTCCAGTTAAAACTCTGTAACACAAGCTCATACAGAGTGCTGTGCTATTTTTGCCCTCTACTGAAGGTAAAATCTAACACTAACTATGTCCTAAAAGCAAATGATGAAAGAATATACTTTCATATAAAAATAATTAAGTTTCTTTCCCCACTAGCCCTTCCTTCCAAATACTCTGGCTCTGTTGTGATTTCCATCTTCAATCTGCCTATTCAGTCTTGGGAGGAAAAAAATAGGATATATTACTTAAAGCATCCAATTTTCTTTATTACTCAAACAGGAATACATCAGGCAACACCACCAATATTGCAGGTGTAGATCAAAAGCCATAGACAGTAATAGAAAAGAGAATAAAGAGGTCTTAATGGAAACCTCAAATGCCAAAGCCCATTCTAAATAAATCTTCAAAATGGCTGGCACAGACTTCCCTGTGAAACAAGGGAGAAGGATAAAATGAGAAGAAGGAAAGGAACAGGGAGTAAACAACATTTTGAACACCTTTTGGAGTCTGAAGAGGGAGGAAATGGAATGGGGCACAATGGAAAAGCCTGAGGAAGAAAGGTCTCTATTATTAAAATGTTTACCTCCTGTTGGAAGCATCTCTGAGCAGTCTGGCACCAAAATCCCCAGGACTTGCTCACTGCAGAATGTGCCAAAGGGAGATTTCTTCCACAGCAGACTGGCTGCTTCTGAATTATTGCCTCATTAGAGCAACAGAACAAATGCCAAAATATTGAGTGGCTTAAGCTTGCTTGGCCACCAACCTGGCTGGAAAGCCATGCTGTTTACATAGTGTCTCAGTGGTCACCTTCAGTTAAAAAAGCCACTGAATACACCTCTTCCCACACAGGTCAACACACAAAACCTAAATTTTCTGTGCCTATTACAGAGTGCCTGTCTTGATATGGAAAATTTTATCAGCTCCAGCAGGTTTCTGTTGCAAAACAGGGCCAACAAAAACCCCCATCCATTCTGCACCAGGGACCTGGCCAAGGGCCTCTGCCCAGGCCCACGGGAAGGAGTCTGCAGGGGAGAAAGAAATTCCTGCCCCACACCTTCCCCTGACAGCCCCCTGCAACTCACAGCCCCACACTGTCCTGCCCTGCCAACCCTAAACAAAGGACTTGGCCACCCAGGGCCTCCTGTCCCCAGCCAGGTCTCAGGTTAAAGAGTCTGCAGGAGAGAAATCTTGCAGTGCACACCTTCCTCTGGCAGCCCCAGCCAAGACCCACCACATCTGCAGCTTTTGCCCCAGGCTCCTAACCCTAATGCTACCCTTTGGCTCCTTTTGAGGTAAAGCCCAAACCTTCCTCTGGCCACACTACATTGGCCCCATTTCCAGCCCCACTACAGCTGTAGCTCTAGGCTTTGCCTCCTGGCCCTAGCCTGATCATAACAGCATGTGCTGACCTATTCATAAACATTTGCTATCTTTCTGTCCCATTAAGAAAAAGATTATTTAAAGAAAAACAAACTAAAAAACAACCAGTTACCATTCAGAAACATTGGCAACCTGTAGCTGGCAGACTACTGTCCTGCCCACTGCACTGCAGACATCAGAAAAGTCAGACATGAGGCAATCATCAACAAGACTGTAACCAGAAGCAGCTATTTTTCTGCAGTTATCTTCACAGCAAGTCCAGATACCCACACTATGGGCATCTATGGACAGGGGAACAACTCCACCATCTGTTGTCCTGCCTCACAGTTATCTCTGAATTTTTTTTATGAATTACAGTCCCCCTGCTTCCCCTCAAAAGGGCAAAACAACTTCATGTTCTTCTGAAATCTTAAGTTTGATAAGTTTAAAAAAAAATTCAAAAATACTGCCTAGTGCAACATTTGAGTATATTTTACGTTAAATCTTAAAAATATATATCTGTATTGCAGCAAACTTTGAGAAAGGTACAGAGAATACAGTGGCAGGACAAGAGCTATGGGAGCAACACAGAACCCATCAGCTTCTACATCAGCTGAAATACACACAAATTGTTTAGTGCTTCACTTTCACAGCATTTATTTCTATTACAACAGTTACCCATATCACCTTTGTACCAAGTCCCACAAGGCAGGCAATCAACATAAGCCTCACTACCCTGTACATTTAAGGTCCTATTCCTGTATCATATTAGGTATGTCAATCATCATCCATTCTCCAGACCTTTCACACTCAGCTGGGTTTTCTGATCACCACCCCTGCCATTTACACACTTGTCCTGAGTCAGGACAATCCTATGTTCTCCACCCCTAATTCCATTTGCCACTCTCAGTCTCACATCCACCCATCCAGCCTCCCTCTCCCCTGCTCCAGGTGCTGGCTTGGATTCTCTGTAGCTGCCTGGCAGATGAAGCACCACACAGGAGAATGCATGGAAGCTAAAACCTTAGAGCTGCCTTACCTTATGGAAACCACTGGGCATGATGGAAGTGGAAAACTGTTCCATCCCCACTCTTATAGGGAGAAGGTAGGTCATTTCCTTCCCCTGGATAAAACCCACCTCTTATAGGTATGGGAAGAATCACTTGCTCTATTAGGATCTGTCCCCAAAACTTGGCATTCCAGGAGATAAGGTATCTCCACACAGTACTAGCCACTGTGTGACTAACCTATTAGACCTTCCTGGGGTTGTTTATCACCAGTTAAGAATTTTTAAAACTCCTGCCAGGAAGAGAAGGCGTTTCAGGCAGCAACTGATAAAAGATCTGATGAAAAGAACCAAGACAAGTACCCATGAAATTTTTGCAAGGAAGCGTCAGTTAAGAAAATATTCAGAGAATGGCTGCCAAAACTCAGCTTCCAAAAAGACTTTGTTTCTAAGAGAAAATGGCAGAGAAGCACTTTCAGAAGATAAGCTTTAGAAACAAAAAAAAAAAAAAGGTTGAAGTCATGTGTGTTCACAGATCAATCGGGGCTGGAGGTATAGGTATCCAATGGAGCTCTGTGCTCAAATAACAGATCATATTCCTAAAAAGAAAAGCTGACTAATGACCTGATCTTGAAGTAAAAGGGCACTTCATATTTAAGAGTTCAGGAAATTCTATCCACAGTAGACCTTCACAGAGACCCTTCTCTTTTTAAATTAAGTTTTACAGATTTACATTCTAACAGACAGCCTTTCAGCACTTGATAATTATTAGCCCAGACAGCTCTGGTATCTACATATTTTAAACTCATGCTCTAGTAGCAGCTCCAAAATGATCCCAAATAGTTGAAAAGGAGAAAAAAATCCAGTGTTAGTCTTAAAGATTAGCAAATCTCATTGAAACACAAGACAATGAAAAGGCAAAATATTTTGTTACAAAGGAAGTGGTAAAGAAGTTTCAAAATACAGAGATGTTCCTGAGGTCACAAAAATATTTTTGAGAAAACATTCTTGAGTGATTGCTAATGACACCCCTGACATTATTTATTTAGGATCAGATGAACAAGGTGCTTTTTTAACAAGCATGACAGAACAGACTTTGTTCTATAAAGGGCTCACAGTCCAGTCTGGTAAGTAAAATGTGAATCAAGAACTACACAAATGTGTAGGACTGAGAAACGAAGTATGCCAAACACAGGATAACATGAGTCTTGCTCTGCCAAAGACTAAAAATATGAGCAAGATAGAGGCCCTGCAAAAGAGCTCAAGAAAGGCAACAGAGAAGATTGTGTAAATGACTTCACAAACTATTTATACAGAACCTACCACCACCACGACTGTCATGAAAAGTGTCCCATGCCCCTATAGATTTACAGTTCAGAGTTCTACACTGAGCAGCAATGCCCAAGGATAATTGCCTGAAGTACATATCCAATATAATTTCTTAAACATACACTCTTGGAAAGCTGAAACCTCTCACAGGATTACCTTGCTTTGCACTTGAGCAACACTCCATCTGAATGGGTCAGTGTTCCACTCTCTCTTGCCCGGTCAATTACCAAGCTCTACTGAAGAAACTATTTAGTCTGCTGAGATGCAATTTTTTTTTTTTTTTTTTTTTTTTTTAACATAAATACAAAGACATGCCATTCTGGGTGTGCTCAAGCATGCCCCTCTATGGTTATTCTCCTCTTTGCATGCACACAGCTAAGTGTAATGGTTTATATCACCTCTGACCCCTCACCTAAACTGGGCTAATAAGTAGCTCTTCATTAGAACGGCAATAAAACTTACAGATTAAAAACTCTGGATTCATATAAAACTGTTTCAAATATCCTCACATGAACCTAAATCTTAATGCCTAATGAGCCCTGGGGCCCGTCTCTCTAAACTGGAGACATGCCAAATCCAGGATGCTGATAATATTTTGGCTTTACAATGCAGGGCTTGAAAACCACAGAACACCAATCCCTTCTCACCTCAAGGCATGGGTCACATTCAAATCTTCAAGTATGCCTACAAAACCCAAATACTTTCTTAGTTTCCAGGAATAGGAAATTCAAGCAAAAGTCTAATTAAGTGTAAGGGCTGGGCATCCACTAACTTCTCCAGTGAGGTATCTGGCAAGACAAGAGTCTCTGCACTGCACACTACACAGGCAAGTGCTGAACTGATGCCAGGTCTATACCACTGACAGACAAGTAGCATAACATATCTGTAAAACCCTAAAATCTACAATCATGACTATTTGTTTTCCCCTGCCAGGTCTCTGTAAGTGACATGGCATTTTTACATAAGTGATACTAACTTGTTATCAAAAACAGTCAGAAAACTGAAACACAGTATATACAGTGAAGGCTGTTCTCCATACCTAATAGTACCACTGACTCAGAAGACAAAGTTTTACTATTCCATAGCAATAGACTTGCACTGATCTGGCACATACCCAGCCCTTGCTGAAAACAGCATTCATGTCAGCCCAAAGCGTCGTCAGATGCACTATAACCATGATGCAAGCCCAAAGAAACTCTGCCCTCCGAGAAAAAGCAGCTTATTCATCACCAGTGACATGAAGAACACAAGCTAAGGAGATTTCTTATTTATAGATGGAAATTACTCTCATGACAGAGTAAATGATAATTTCCATTAAGTAATTTTTGATCACAATTACATCAAGTTCACTGAGATTTATAGCCATACTTCACTTTATTTATGTGCATGAGCAACTGAATTTTTTTTTATTTAAAGTAACACCTAAAAACTTTCTTGTATTTTTTAAAAGCATAGGACACGTACAGCTGAAGGGAACTGCCTTTCCTAAATTTTGTCCTACATATAAAACTTTTTCTCTAATTCACGGTGCATACCAAATTTTACCAAGATGACTTAAATACAATAAAATACCTTCACATCTCATCTTCCAAAAGATAATTTAAAAATTAGGATCAAGGGATCCTGGTTTCAAACAGTAAGCATAGTTTCTGCACATCTTATTAAGCTATATAAAATATCATGTGCTAATACACAAAATAAGCATCTCTAAGAAACAAAGAAAATTTTGGGAAAATGTTTATAACATAGCATCCAGAACTGTACATGCAAGTGACATCCAGCTTTTACAGTTACTCTTCTCACTTGTGTATTTTTATGCCATGACTTCTCAAGGTATGCAGATAAATATGTTAGAACTTTTCACACTGGAGAAAAATCAGATTTATTTTACCTGCATTGACTTCTATAAATTGATTTACATATACACACAAAAAGCAGACTTGCAGCTAGATTGTTCTACATACAGAACCCAAGCCACATTACACACAAGCATGATGCTGTTGGACTCCATTGAAAAACCAAATAACTTCTGCTGGTACCTAAATCTGGATTCAGTTTGAGTTCATCGCTTAAGCTCCTTTGCCCAGGACCCATGTTTCAGTTGTTGTTACTCTTCACTATAGTTTGGTCCTACTTCTGACATTAAAATCCCATTACCACCAATTTTCATGGTGGCTGGACTCCTGGTATTGCTTGATTCCAGAGAAAGACTGACAGACAATACCATCTCAACTGCATGTCTGAAATGCTAAGAGATATACTGGTAGTAATATGAAAGCAAGTAAATAACTTGGATTTTCCAAGTCTCACACTGCCACAGAGACATCTCTAACTACTGAATGTGCAATGTGAAAGAAAGAATCCTGCAGCAGCAGAGCTGGGCAAGAGGAGAAAGACAGCAAAGAAAACTGAAAGGAATTGCTCACCTTAAAAACAGCCCTGCTGAGATACTAGAACAGTGACAACTGGGGAGGTTGAAGGTAGATGTACACGTTTGTCTTAAGGTGGCAATTTTTAAACTTTTTAATAGCAATCATTAAAATAAAAGCAGCTTCAGCTTCCTTATCTGCTGTTTTAGAAAAGCAACAGAACTACTCAAATCAGTGGTCAGGCAGATGGAGGAAGCATGTGCTTTTTCATTTGCAATCAACTTTCATTCACATGCTGAAACCCATTGAATAGGAACACCTAAGCATTGCAGCAACCAGATCTAGTTTATTCCTGATTAATCCCTTAGCTTCTTATGATATCTGGGTCAAACCTACATGTTACAGCTATGTAACAAGAAAGAAAGGGGGGAAAAAAAAAAAATCAAACCCGCAAACGTGGTGGAGTGGTAGTTGAGGATTCCTAGTGGTACTTCCTGCTACTGGTGTTATATTCCTGCCCCATATCGCTTTCCACCATCCTCCCAGGTGGACACATTTGCCCACCCACACAGAAGTGTAGCCAGGAAACTTCAGTCTTTGCATATGATAATTTAATACACAAAACAACAACAGAGCAAGAATTGCCTCCACCTAGAAGTGATGTCCCTTGCTGAAATCACCATCTGCACTGATGTCAGATAGCTATGCTAAAAAGCCATGAACTCATTTCAGACTAACAGAAGTCATATTCACTGACTTCTCAGCACAGCTGGGTGAAGAATTAAAGCCAGCACTCAGGGATGCTGCACAAATAGGCTTTCAAATATCCAGAAAGGATAGGCTTGTGTTACTCTCATCTGTCAGCTTGCCATTTTATGGCATCCTGCATTGTTTAAATATGCTCCTCAGCTCCCAAGCTGAATGTGGAAGCTCTAAGTGTGCTGTAATGAGGCCAGATCAGATGCCAGCCACAACATAAACACCACCAGAGAGAAAGGCTTGAGGGTGCCTGTGGCTAGCACACTAGTGGCAGGGCTGCTCCCCTAGTCAAGCTAGTGGTCCCTAACACAGCCCAAGAGTCCAAGATGGACACGACACAGCTGAATTAGTTTTAATTTACTAAAATACATAGATAGTTGCCAGATGTGAATGAATAATTTATAAATGGTGTAGCAAATGTCTACCTGAGCTTGCAGGATGCGGTCTGCTGGGGGAAGACCTGACACAACTGTGCTTAAAGCTCCAGTGATCCTACTCTAGATGTAGACAGAGATTTGCCTTGTGTCCTTGTGTGCCTGTTTGCTGAATGGACTCTGGTATGGTAGCTAGCCCCATTCCCTCCTTTCTTAAGAAGGCCTGCAAAGTCAGAGGGTGGCCTGAGAAGTGTTTGGGACACTCACAGCATACTGCCTGTGTCCCCATTCCTGACATTCAGTTTCCAGTCTTCCAGCTGGTGGGATCTCTCAGGACCCAAGTTCACTTTCAGTCCTCATCGCAAAATACAACAGGCAAAGGAAACACTGAGACAGCCATGGGAAAGTAAGATCCACTCCATGCTTACGTGGACATCACCCACACAAGTGACTGGCTACAAGTTGCCAATTAATGACACTAGCAGTGTCCTGTGGAGATAAACTGAGGTTAAGTTTAGTTTCTCCCTAAAAGTCAAACAAATCAGGTAAGCCAGACCACAGGCAATGAATTCTTCCATCTTCAGAAACCTAGTATAGCTAGAATATCTTTTTTGCCTGCAGTAGCTTTTCAGAGACAGAGACCAAGCTGTCCTCTACTTATTGAGGTCAGCTGTGATGAAAGTACAACAGATAGAAAAAAGGCTGAGAGCATGCTTTAATGCCACAAGTCTTTGTTCATGCCATATCCAAGCAGGTCTCTGATAAACCAGAAAACTTCTGTCCACAAAGAAAACAATCCCTGTGGCAGCTTTACTACCACTAGAAATTTAACTATCAGTACTTCACTTGCCAAAGCCTGTACTTTCTGAAGACAGATTAAGAGCTCTCAGTCTTGCCCCCCAAATTTCTGTTGAGTTCTTTATTTTGCAGTGGACTCAGAATCAGTGACAAGTAATCTTTTGTTGTTTGTCCACCATCACAAGGTCAAACTTGAAGGGCAGATTGGTGTTGATTAACGCTCTTTGATTAACTCTGTTAGCTCCAGAGTTTTATCCCCTAACCACAGAACAGGATGCAATATGAACATCACAGCATCTCAGATTTGAAGCTGAGGAGACAGAACCCTTCAGAGTGGTTTGTGCTGATCCACAGGCAGAGAACAAAGACAAACTATTTGCCAAATATCACAGAACAACTTGGCATAACCAAGTGTTGTACCTTGACTTGTTGATTACTGGAGCTCACAGCATCTTAAGAAAAACATTATGAGTTTAAATAGCAAAACATCCATTTTCCATCTTAAAGATTTACAGCACTTATATCAGACTACCTCTGCTAACTTACAGATAAGATTACCATCTAATCTCAAAATGCACATCCCTTACTTTTCATGTAACACAATGCAACCTTAGCATTTAAGAATGCTGTGAAGTGATTCAGCACGCAGCACTTCCCTTGAACACACAGAGGACAGAGATCTTGTGCAAGAGGCAGCCCTTAAATACAAAGATGTAAACTGCATACTCCTTCTGAGCTACACAACTTTTGATCAACAGCAGCAACTAGTTCCCTCTTTCTAAAGCCACTCCCCAGTAAAGACATGCAACTATGATGGAACCAAATCATATCATTTCCTTTAGGTTTTTTTTCCCCTCTAATAGCTGAAGTTCAAGCTGCCTGATTAATGACACCACTGGTATAAACAAGAGCATTTACAAGTAGGTTTCAACGCTGTCATAAACTGCCTAGACTTGAGTTAAAAGACACATCTCATCTCAACTCTATTGGCTGAGAACAGTTTTCAAGTTCCAGTACCTTTCACAGAATAAAAACTTAACCAGTAGCTGATAATGGTCCAGCTAAACATGTAAGGAGATATCATTTATAAATTATGCGTTTAGTTCTGCACAAGCTTCATCCCTCTGGCACTCAGCTTTTACCAACCTCAGTGACAATCCTGCATGCTCAGGGCAAGAATCTGGTCCATACAGGTGATTCAGATCAGTGGATTTTGCCAAACTCCTGACAACCTGCATGGGATTTTTAAAGTACTATGGGCCTTAGGTCACAATTCCAAATACCTCTCAAAAGTCACCAGCTTGCATCTAAGCCCACAACATGTTTTTGGAAGACTCTGCCTTAAAACTAGCCATTAAAGCCACAGAGAAAAACGTGCAAAAGTTAACTTGCATCTCTTGTCCAAAAATTACAAAACACATCATTTAAATGCACCATTAGGTAAAATTTGGAGGATGCCTAACCTTTCCAGAAACTATTAAAGCAGCTGAGTATTGATGGCATTCAGATGGCCAACTCTTGAGAGTGCTTGGGCCTGGAGTTGGTTCAAAATACCTCACTGTAGCAGAGACGTCTGCAGGCAGGTGTGGAGCACCATTTGCCAATCTGTGGTTAACATCTTCAAATAAAAGGAAACCAAAAAGCAAACATAATTTTTGCTTTACATAACTTAACTAAGGAGCTGGGGTGGAGTGAGGGAAGCACTTTGCAAAGCCTGTTTTCTTTAAGCCACATTTCAGTCGTCACCATAACAATAGCCTTGGCACTGAAATGACGCTGCAGTGAAATATCAGCACGCACAATGTCAGAACTCCCAAAAGCAAACCAACAATTGGACATACTAGCTAAAGTTTATTTCAGGTTTAGTCAAGAACATATCCAGGGCTTGAAACTTTAAGTGTTACTTACTCACACAGAAGAATGCCGTTTTCTAATCCGGAACGAAAATCCTTCTCACCAAAACTTCTGCCTGTCACTTGCTGCAAAAGAGCAGAGGGAAACAGAGTGACATCTATTAGAAGGTGCACTTTACAGGAGCAATTCACAATATCAGTAAAAGCATTGGCTGCACAGGAAACATCTAAGCTATACAGGTCTTGCTGAAGGACTAAGTCCTGTCCATCAACCAGCTTCCTCTTTCCCATTTCATTGAGCTACGTAACACATGGAACAAAGCAAAAGTAAAAGACCCTACAAACCAGAACCAACAATGTAATCTTCAAAATATTTAAAAAATATTATTCTGTGGTGTTTGGAATTTTAAAACTAGTATATTTAGACAAACCATATTTTTTCTTGCTTTTTTGCACCACCTTAAAAATCTGGTCTTGAACTTTTGTCCTTTAAACTATCACCTTTATACAATAAGCAAAGGAAGTGCTTGCATGAGTTGACAGACCTTCAGATGCACGCTACAATATTCCTGGTCACATTAAATGGTATTTCACATCATTAAGTCAACTGTGAGTGTGAAAACAAACTAACTGAAATATAAGGTTTAGGTACCTACTCATGCAGCCTGTAATGGATGATTGGACCAGGAGGTATCTTTTGTAATATGAGCTCTCAAGCCAGTCTGTGCTGCTTAGGAATGGACCATCTAGAGCTGTCTAGCAATCCCAACTTTGCCAGGGTATGCTGGGTGCTACAAGCATGTCTGAACCCCCACTTATGACTGACTACCATGTTGACAGTGTTAACAAGGCTTGCCATTTATCCTCAAATTACTTGCAAAAGATGATGTGGTCATTTAAAAGTATAAAGAGTATTTCTTACTGCCATCAACAAATACATAAAAATAGCAATTGTGTTTAGGGAGTTCTGAACAGAAACAAAACAAAGGAAAAAAAGCCTGCCTAAGTTTTTAATTGTCCTCCAGGAGGTCTTCTCTGCACCCAGCCAAAACATTTACCGGATGCTTATAGAGTTCTCATGGCTCACATCCAATCTTTCAGCAAGACCCTTGCTCTGGGTGTTGCTTCCACCATAGGGAATAGTGACTTGAGGACACATCTGTCCCTGCGTCCCCATTTTCTCCTTGCTGTTCCATTCAGATATAAGACCCTTCCCCTCCCAGTTTCCTGTCATAAAGACAGCAATTTATAAAAACTGACAAGTTTGGCACTTTCCCATGGGATTAGTGAATGCACCAGCTTCACAGTTTCTGGTTATAGCTGCACACAGTCAGACAGAGAACAACAATTTTTTTTAATTTGAAGTGTAGAAGCAAAATCTAAAACCTAATCCCCTACTAAATTATAAATAAACTGTTCTTTTTCAATGTAAAGGAATTTCTTCCAGCAAACTGGCATGACAGCGTGTAGACTTAAGCCTCCTGTATTCTCAAAAGTGTATCATAAAGACAACAGCTGCCAATCATATTTTATGCAAATGTACAGATCAAGACCCTGAGTTGCAATCATACCTCAGAAGAAACCCAATGCAATTTCCCAGTAGAAAATGACCTCTAACCATTTAAACTCTAATCAGAGTACATCATCTCTAATCTTGATCTGCTGGGACAGAGGGAAATTATAACAAGAAAAACATTAGCATTTGGGAAGAATGATAAATGGAGCATATCAAAATGGACTTGCATTTCATCCACAGAATAAAATACAGAAAGGATTAGGAAGAGCTATTTTATAACAGCCTGACTCATAGTGCTTTTTTCATTTATGCAGGAAACAAAAAATATGAAAATTATAGCTATCTTATTTCATTCCTTAGCATCAGGCATTCCAGCTATGGAAATTAATCTTTTACATGTTTGTTGAACACCCTTATTCAGCAGGGTGCAGTACTGAAACTTTTAACACAATTCAGGTAAGAACCTAGCTGCCAAAAGCTGTCAGCTGAGGACTGCTGTCACTAGTGCTGATGTAGAAAGGTTTCATACGTAATTTCTGGCTGCACAAATAAAAAATCATGAAATGCAAATGCACAGCTGGAACAACAATTCATCCAGTGAGAGGTACAACAAAAACTGACAGCAGGTGAGGAAAGACAGGAATGTCCAGGAACAGTGCATGTCTGTTTGAAAAGGAACTGGAAGTAAATGAGGCACGGAAAGGTTTACGCCTGTTCTGGATGATTCAGCTGCAGAGGGGAAACATTAATCAGCTACAAGTCTCCTGATTTAGCCAATTAAAATGTAAGAAAGGTTCAACAGAGAAAGGCTAACTAAAAATAAGCGTGAAAATGACATTATAAATGACAAAGATAACCCAAAAGGGGACTGAGAGGATCAAGAAGCTGGGTCCACCTTTTCCAGAGGAAATCACAGCTCAGTTTCTTGGCATCTGCACACACACACACCCTGCTGCCTGCGGGAGGCCACGCGGGGCCATACCCTCAGGAAGAGCTGCAGCAGAACCACAGGCCAGCTCCTGGCATGGCTCTGAGATAACCTCTGCTCAGCACACTGACAGGGGGAGGAGAGAGGACCTAAAGTGACTTCAAGCAAAAGGGTTGACAGTCTCATATTGGCAGAGTCCTGCATAGCTATATGCACACTAAAATTTGCCCAAATGCCTTTAAAAAGAAAGCATGGGCAGTAGCCATGGTATCACAAAACTGCTGCACATGTGCCAGAACTGTGTTTATGGTGTTAACCTAAGCTCTGGTCTGTTCCTACTGGCTTATCTTCTTCCATGTCCAGTCTTCAGTTTGGCTGCTGGATGAAAACCCCATGCTGAAGGTACAGACCAGCACACTTGGGCAGTACAGAAGGCAGCAGGATACAGGGAAGAGTTCCCTCCTCTCTTCAGCAATGCCTGTACACTATAACTGACTGCAGTGCATGGGTACAGAACAGAGAATGGATCACCTTAAAGACAAAACACAAGATGTTATCCTGCTCATGATTACTGAAAAAAATCCTGCTACATTTTAATAAGTTCTATAAAGCCGAGAGGAAAAGAGCTGCCTTTCCATAACACACTATAGCTTAAAAAAGAGAACAGAAGCAAAACACAATATAACTTCTTGTTGTGCTTCATTTACATGAGGAGGAGTTGTTTTTATTCATCATCTGGGCAATATTTTCTTCTCGGTATAGAGCTACAAGGGCCTTCAACCACAGCAATTATTTGACTGCCGGACACGTTTCTCACTTTCACTGACGCTTAACAACCTAGAAAATAAACCTAACATGAGTAACAAAAGTAATTTAAAAAGGAATAAAATTAGGAGACTAAACCACAGCACACTGACTCACTATCATAAGCTTATAATAACAACTTTAAAATGTCTTTACACACAGTAACACTTCCTATATACACTAATGTTACCAATTGACTCTTTGTTCTTTGCAGTTACACACGCCACTAAATTTATGTCATCAAGGATGGCTGTCATCCAGCCACTAACCAGTGCCATATTACACAGCTCTATTTTCACTAAGATTCAGTTCACATTGTCTTGCCTGTGTTTTGTATTGCTGCTTACTGAGATGGAGTTCACAAAGCCTCTGATATCAAAGAAGCCTAAGGGCATGAAAAAGGTGACAAATAAGAGTGGATGCTGGCCTCAGGTGAAATTTATCTTGGCCAATAAGATGCAAGTAGTTGAATAAACACATCATCAGGGACAGGAATTTCAAAATAGCTTCATTTTCTATGTGCATATCTGAAAATACCATGTAAAGCAGTGAACAAAAATATAGACACAGCAGGGAGAAGTCTTTGTTCCTCATTACACATTTTTAACATCTTATGAAACACAACAGCAAAGAAAGAAAGTTTGGTAGACTGTTCATTTCTTTGTATATGAGTACATTGCATTTCAATTTTGTACAACTACTAGTTTTCCTTAGATAATGTTTTACTTAAAAAGCCCACTGTGGTACTTAAGTAGAAAGCATTGCTTTTACTATAGGGAGATGTGAAAGCAAAGTCTAAACTGCCAGAATCACATTTACATAAGCAGAAAGCATTGGATCATTCAAGCAGTGGGGAGCACAAACCACCAAGAGCATGACAGCTCTTAGGACATAAGAATTTCACATCTCTATAGTAATAAATTCTTGCTTCCCCATTTCTCTGAGCTAATAACACAAATATGCAAGGTAAGGTCTTTTCTTCATCTAACATAGACAATAGATTTCTGAACAAAACAACACTGCAAACTTAAAGCCATCTTTACATTTGCAGACAAGAATTGAACACCACATTGCTCTGGTGTCTCAGTGGGACCCTTCACCAGCTCCTGCTTCTGCCCAGCTCTGCTTGTGCCATGCCTTGCTCTGCAAAAGCAGACTGAACCCATCACCTATGCACGAGCTATGTGTGAGCTATGCATCTCTCTTCCTGAAGAGCAGAGGGATTTAAATTGATGAAATCACAGCAATATAAGCTAGTCCTAAGCAGCTTTATTACAAATACTAGGAAGCTAGCTGATTTAGCATAGCCAGACTTCAAGACTACACGAACGGAGCTTCCCTAGAGCAAACACTGGTCTAAATGTACCTTGTCTTCCGAGAAGGCTGATGAGAAAGCACCACACAAAGCTTTCCAAGGCATTACGGTCTTGAAGTAATTCCCTACTAAAATCAATAAAAGGATGAATAACCCAAACATCTTTATTGTGTATTTCTACTCTCAAAGACAAAACCTGTGTAAGGTCAGAATGACTGATGTATCCAGCAATGAACCACCCAAAATTCTGTGGTATGGAACTTGAAAATTTAGAGAATGTATGGAAGGAAGCAGGGAGATTTCACACTTGCATGACAATATTAATCTGCAAAGAAAACACTTAACATTACTATTTTTTTTGATCTTCCTCTTTCTCGTCACTTAAGTTTAACTGCAGTTTGCAAAGTTAACTGGTTATGCTGAAGTCTCCTATGCTGATTTCCTCTGGCTGTTCACCCTCATACTAATCTTTAAAAAGGCAGGATGTTTACTTGCTCTTTTCCAACACATCATAGGAGCTCTTTTTTTTTTTCTACCAACAACATAATAAAATCGGAGACAAGGTATTCTCCTCCATTTGCTTTAAATTTCCATCTGCCACAGTGTCACTTGGGTTAGCTGACAGTTTGGTGCCAACACATAGCATGGGAGAACCATACCTGCTGGTACAAACATACACCTAATGCCTTTTGTGGACCCAATTTTAGGTCCTTACCAAATGAATGATTTCTTTGCTACAGGATGCCAGCTAGTGCCTTTTCTATTCCATGAAGGGAGAGACAACTGAAAGACCCACAACAGCAAATTTTTTTCAGTTCTTTATATAGTTTAGTGAGGAAATGATCCTATAAATAGACAGACATTTATATCAGACATTTATATTTAATGTGTAAACTAAAATCAGGTCCATTCAGTACTCCATTTAGGAAAAATGACAAAAAAAAAAAAAAAAGAAAGAAGAGTAAAACAAATGTGCCAGAAATTGTGCCAGACACAAATTTCCATGCCAGGCCTCCACCATCCCTATTCTTCCTATCAAACAAGAATTTACCAAGATGAAGACAAGAGTGCTCCACTGACACTTGAGACAAACCACAAACAAACTCTGAGCTTCTACAGAGCAGGACTGCTCTGTAAACTCAGGCCTTGAGTTTCGCAGGTCTTTGACAACACCCCCTCGGCACTTTCGTGTATGCCAGAGAGAAGAGTTCAGCATCTGCACTACAATTCTGCCAGCTGAAAGGCCAAGACATGATGGGAGAAGACAACTGCAAGCAAATGAGGCTTATTGCTGCTGATAAAGAACAGGCATCAACACTATATTCTTCCTTTTCCCAGTAACACACCACTGCCATCAGCAGCTATTACCTATCCAAGGCTTTAAAGCTAAGTCTGTGAAGGTTTTGTCCTTACTAATCCTGGCCGTCACCAGAGCTTTCCACACTGAAATTCTGCATTGCTAACAGTATTATTACCCATGTACAGTTGCCATACTTGTTTGGATTTATGATCTCACAGAGCAGTGCACATCTCTGCCAGGACATCTGGTAGTATAGTCTCGTTTGGCTGGCAAGCTGCTAAGGAGTGTTAAAATTTCATGAGAGAGTAAAATCAGCCTCCTTTTTCATCTCTGTTCCCAAATGCTGTTTGTATACATCCCTAGGCACATTGCCAAACTTTGCAGCCTTCCCTATGGGGTGGTACAGAAAGGATGTTAATTCAAGTTCAAATGTTTTGTGGAGAACAAGAGCAAAGCAAGAGAGAATTTAAGAGATTTCTGTCAGACTTCTGGCTGAAGTGGAAGCCCTGAAAGCTTCACCTAGCAGCAGGCCACTTGTTACATCACATTTGTGTTTGTTAGACAGAAAACTGGTATTGCATCATTGTTTTATGGGGAACTCTCATCTGTACTTCAAGCACTATTATCAAAATTAGATACCAGATGATAGACATGACAGAGCACCCTAGGATACCTGGTTTTAATCTGTGGTCCAGTTTAGGGTTCTTTCTATTACTTAAAACAAAACAAATAAGAAAAAATAAGGTCTCAATGAGAAAAACTTTTTTCTTGCACTGTGCGAGCCATCATCTTTTTATTAGTTTTAATGTGAATTAAAGAAGGGGGCTTTGTCATGGTTTAGCCCCTATGCTCCTGCCATAGATTTATCAGTCAAGCTTTCATCCTTCTTGACTGGTGACAAAGAGGAATGAAGCATTATTTCAAGAAAATAAGTTGTATTTGATGGCAACTACATCTTACCAGAATGAATAATATGCTCTTTAGCTGTGTATTCTTTTCTGCAAAAACAAGGTTCCATGTAGGCAGGCAGAGAAGCAGAGATCAGGATCAGAGCATACGATGTGGAGCCAACAAGTACAACAAACCAGAAGGTGAGAGCAAAGTAGCTGCCTCCTCAGTCCAAGGCCCTCATTTAATCTAATCCTGGCTGTCTGGACAGCCTGGCCTTGTTCCTCTACACCATCTGGAGAAGGATCCCTGTTCAGCTACCCCTTTCACTACTTCACAACTTACCCCAGTTCAGGGAGAACCAGTAATTAATGGTAGCTCCTGCACCTTCGAAGGGAACAGGAGCAGATGACTAACAATTACCAGCTATCATGAACACCTTTTTCCAAGGTCTTACTTTCTTACCCAATCAGGCTAAACAAGCAGTCTGCTCATTGAAAAATTCCACCCTCTTAAATGCAATCCCCAGGGGTTTGCCAGGGGGCACTGCCTTCTATTGTCCCTCTTTAGTTGCATGCAGAAAAAAGGTTTATACAGGGTTTATACTCTCAAAAGCAGCAACTGTTGATTTAGCCCTTATTATTTCCCTGAAGTGATACATCTTGAAGCTGGAATTAGTGCTGAAGGAGATCAGGAACTCAAGCTCTGGCTACTGAGCTCTGAGTATCTGTCAGACCAATAAATGTCAGCTTCACATTTTATCACCAAGCCAAAATTTTTTTAAGCAAAGGCCAGGAGAAATTTTTTCCTTTGCCTCAGGTTGATTACACTAGCAGCTATCCAACAAAACAGGAAATTGGCTTTCTGGCTATCTCTAAAAGAGCAAAGAATCAGAATAGACATCATTTTATCCTTTACCTCCTTTTTCTAGATGCACACTCCTGCAGTCATGAAAAAATTGCTCCTCCAAAATACATGCTATGTTGCACCATCTATGTGCTGAAAATAACGCATCTGATAGTCCTGAAACAGAAGTGTTTATAAAGCTCTGTCAAGTAATTACAGCTGCAGAGGCAAAGCAAAGCACAGGCAGCAGGCTCCTCATTGAGCCCAGCATCTTGTCCCACCCTCACAGCAATGAAGAGATCAGCAGCTCTGCAGGAGATGATGGGATCTCTGCAGTATCTAGATTTTTTAATCCCCACTTCACAGTACTCTAACCTATCTTACATTATTGCTGCATTTGGGTTTTACAAGACGACTGCGCTACTTCTTGGACAAGCAAAGTTTTGACACCAGTGAGTTGCTTTTTGCCAGGAATGTGCATCTTGGCAAACAGCTTTAAAACTCCACACATATAAAGCTGGACAGAGACGAATACAAGCATACAAGAAGCTGCAAGTTAGAGAGGCTCAACACTAGAAGCATTTCAGCTTGTCATTAACCACTGTCTACAGAGGTACTACCAAAGTTCAGTAATTACTCAGCTTTTGCCATGAAAAATGTCTGCTAGGAGACACCACTTTCCCTTTTTGAAGAAATTAGGTGTTCACTTGAGCAAACCATTACTGAATTTAGCCAGCCATTTAAAGATGACACTTAATGTCTCAAGGTCTCAGTGGAGCCTCTGAAATGCTGACGATAAGCATCGCTGAGCACCAGTCTACCTTGAAGCTTTTAAATTTAATATCATCAAGTCATATCAAGACAAGTCCATATGTAAAGTGTCCCAGTTACAGACTGTACAATTTAAATATATATATAAGTATAGCTCAGCAAGCCATTTTAAGACTGGTTCTCCAGACAAGAAGCCTGGAAGCCCAGAGCAAGTAAAGCAGGAAACTGTCTATGAGGAATAAGTCACTTCATACAGACACCACTGAAAGACATAATTTTGTCTACTGTCAACATAACTCTGCAAAACTTTGTTCCTTTCAAATAAAAGAGAAAAACAAACAAACAAACAAACAAAAGACCCACAACACTTCTGGAAAGCAATATCTAAGCTCCTTGGATGTTCCCTCTGGACTCTGTATTATCACTTGGCACGTCCTCCAGCAGGAACCGAGCTGTGTGCCACAGCCTTGCAGTCATTTGCAAACTGCAGAACTGGCATCTTCTAAACAGGAAAAAATATGCATTTCAAAAATTACAGACAGATAAAAAATTATCCACTTTCCTACAGAAAGCAGGCTAACCTTAATTCAGTCACACACTTTAGAGGCCTTCATTAGTAACTCTGTGGAAGTAGACCTATTATATTCATGCCTCTAGAGAGACAGAGGTAAGGAAAAACACTCATGGTCTGAATGCCTTTCCAGCTAAGCCAGTTTTTCAACACCTTTGGCCACCAAGCAGGGGTGGAGTTACTGCTGCTGCTGTCAAGGAGCAGGAGGGCCATCTGCTCCCTAAGGGCAGGCAAGTCAGGAGGTAAGGGTGGCCCCAGTACAGGCTGTGTCCTCACCAATGGGACTCAGTCACGAAGGCATGAAAGGCATTAGTGACAAGGTCCATCCACAGTCTCAGATGTGGCAAAGGGATGAACTGGTTCCAGGGTCTGGCCAAGGAATCCAGCCAGGAGCAAAAGGAGACAGGGCCACAGGTCTACAGGCCACAGGGCTTCAACAGAGGTCCAAACCCTGTTGAGCCAGGACCAAAGACAAAGCATGGACACAACCTTCAATCTATGTACAAGGGATCCATCCAGGAGACAAGGTACCTGCAGCATTATACTGCACACCAACAGCAACAACTCCAGAAGCACCAGGTTTGAAGCCATGACAAACCTGAACAAGGAGCAAGAAACAGAGAAGCAATGAGAAGGTTCCCTCTGCAATTGTCATCTCTGTTGCCAGACACTCCAGGCATTACCAGAAGTGGTAACACTCCTGCAATCCATGAGAGTTACTGGTTCTAAACAACTCTGATTCACTTTACCTATCTTATGAAAATGGAAAAATCCCTTTCTTCTTCCCTCACATCAAGCATGAAAGCTGGAGAGGATAACACAGCCACAAAGAAAATGCTGCCATAAGGGAAGAAACACAACCAGAAAAGAAATAGGAAAGTATGCTGAAAAATAACAACTATTTATCTCCAAATTATGATGACTTTACAAGCAGAATAAAAAGCCTACTGCAGCCTCTACTGGAGTAGATTTGTTTTCTGTTCTCCCCAACTCTGCTCCATGTCTCCCATGTCCCAAACCCTAAAAAGAGGGCCAATAGCCCTGAAAAAGGAAGTAGTGGCTGCCATTGATGTTCCATATTAATGGAAATGCTTAAGAACAGCTAGAATTAACTGATCTTCTGGAGCAAGTGGACATGATTTGCTGGTAGATTTCACTGCATTTAAAGAGAGAAGAAAGTAGTTCTTTAAGTTTTCAAATCACAGCTTACTTTTGAAAAGGCACCTCCAAAACTAGCCATCAGCTTAAACAAAACTAAGGGAAAGAATGTCTTATTGTTATTTTTCAACCTTCTGCATTATTTACTTCTCTCCCCTCCACCTCCAAAATTACATTTTTCCAACTAGAGAATGTTCAGACTTATCTTTCAGCAGATTGCTCCCACAGGAGCTAGTGATCTCGCAGTGCATAATGAGTATGAGACCTGAAAACCATTTTCCATTCATCCTGTTTAGCTGGCACAGGGCAGTTACACGTAAGTACTGATAGACTTTTCTGCTGGAAATTCATAAATCAGTATTGATGTGTCCTGACATGATAAACACTCCACTTACAGACCCAGAGCATCAAATCAAGACCTATTTACACGGTTGCCCCTGAGACAGAAAGTGGCAATGTTACACAGGGTGGGTTGCTGCTATTTTCTCCCCTGCTGCTGCAGACATAGGGAGTCTTTGTTTGGAGGACATTGAGAACAGAGGGAGAAAGGGAGGAGGATGGATGATGCTTACAACAATAACAAACACTGCTCTTTTCTACTGCTGGAGCACCTGCTGCCTCCATCAGTTCAGGCTCATCCATTATGCAGCAGCGATGGCTCCAGAAGCACCACCAGCTCTGAAGCCAGGACAGACCTGAGCAAGGAACAAGGCACAGGACCAGCAGCAACCTCTAATTATCAAATCAATGAGCTGCACCAGGACTCATTCTCTTCCCTGTTTATTACTGGGTGAAACAAACACCAGGAACAATTAGATTAAGCATCTGGTTCAAATATAGACAGAGAAATAAAAGAAATTTGTCCTCAATAAAATTTGTCAATCGAGCTTTGTAGTAAATAAAATCCTGAAGAGACAGGCAAACCCAACAACTATTTTAATTGTTGTTACTTTTATTTTTACTGTTAGTGGAAACCATGTAAGGTCTAAAATGGATCGAAAGGAATGTAATTATTACCCCGTAATGCTTTAATAGTGGAAAAGGAGCCTATTAAAACATGCTTAACATTTCCAATCTAAATAATAAGAACTGCAAGTTTCAAAACATTTGCTACATTTCTAAAATTCCAAGAAATCTTTTGAGTTGACCACTTTCTCAGCAGAAATCAGACCTGTCCCATGAAGATTTCCATGCTTCCTTTACACTATTGATCTGGAGTACTTCACTCATGCCAACAGGGCAACTCAAATGTTTCTGTAAACATGAAGCATTGGCAGGACTCAACACCGAAAAGTATATTTAAATATATTATCAGCATTGGATTGCAAAACAATTTTCAGAATTAGTTGCTTAATTCGCTACTTCCAGCTGTCAAAATGAGAGGGAAAAGTATGACTGATTGAAGCATATTGGTTTTCCATGTACCTCTTGATACTCATATAATGAGCAATCTTCTCCAAATCTGAATAAAAAAAACCAAACACAGAGATCCTGACACTATCCATTAATTAATCATAACAACCATATAGAAAGGGAAATAAACTTTAAGGTAGTTTCCTAAATGGTTTTCAAATTTCACATATTATTCATATGATTCATATTATTCGTAGATTAAAGGCAAATATATTTAACAACTTTCTCCATTACTATTAAAAACCACACAGGTATTGACAATGTTATGTGGCACTCAGTCATATTGTACTTCCAGCCATGCATTACTGTCTTACAAATAGGAAAATGAACCAGAACTGTCAGAACAGGAATACCTGCCTAATCTGCAAGCAAAATTACAGACAACAATGAGAAGGACTTTAAAAACCACAAAAAATTCTCCCCCACCAAGGCCACTCACACCAAAAAACCTACTACAACATATATAAATAATACAGATATTCTGTGTATCAGGCAACATTTTTTTTTACAGCACTGCACTGTGTTCTTTTGAGAAGGCATTCTCCTACAGGAAACTGTATTTCTTCCCCCTTGTTTTTCAAAGTGAAGAGGTACATGCATGACAGTAGGAGCTTTCATTCACATGCTCATATAGCTTTTCAGTCCTGGTTGCCTGTAAGTGCACCAAAGCTGTATTAAAATCTAAGATGATAAACCTATGATGTTTTAAAAGTGAAAGCTGATGAAGAACTGAAAGCTTCTTTCTCTCTGGCTAAAATTAAAACTGTCTTTTCCAATCAGCTGACTCTAACAGGTGGAAATTCTAAACCTCTCATGCTAAATATTGCCCAGCTTAGGCTGGAAGAAGCAGTCACCTACGGGAAGCTACCAGCAACAGCTGTCTGATAACTGCCTGTCATTTGGAATTAAGGGCAAGCATTTAAAATTTTCTCATGAGAGAGGAAAAAAACCTGAAAAATACAAAAAAGCAACAGACTTCAGCGAACAGACAGTTTGTTTGCTACAAAAGCACCAGTTGACACTTCACTGAAATTTGGACACAGTTTAATCTTAAGAGTAAACCCAGTTTCTGAATATTTTTCCTAACTGTTCACTCCACAACTAGGGGCAGACTGCTCAGCAGAATATGAAAACATTTACACTGAGCTGGAGAAGCTGCTGGAAAAGCAATGTTATTTTGCCAGGACTGTTCTGCTGACAAATTTGTAACCACCACCAGATTCAGCTATGCCAATTCATTTTTCTTAAAGTTAATTTTTTCTTTTGGTATCAATCCTACTGTCACTGGTTTTGTACCTGATGAGAGGCACCAGGTATCTGAGTATGAGCTGGCTCTTTTCAGCCAGAACAGGAATGCCAGCACACTCTGCAACCATCTGTTTTTACCATACACTGCAAAGGTTGTCCAAATAACTTCAAGTCCAGCACTTTTCCATCATTTTGCATACTATGCACTCCAACTGCACACTTGAAAGAACTGCTAGAAATTTTCTCCCAACGAGCTTGAACAGATATTTGCTTACAGTCAGCATTCTCCATCTTTCAAAACAACAGTAATTTTTAGCCCTTAGTAATAAAGGGGATCTTTTTACTCCATAGTACAACACCAGCAGGTACGAAACTTTAGTAGGACAAATACTTATGTGGAAACAAAGGAATTTAATAAAGGGATGTTAAAAGAGAGAAAGTTAATCTTCCTTCTGCCTCAACACATGGTGGAGGCAAAGGGGCAAGAGGAAGCAGTGCTAGGTACCTTGATTGCATAGCATTGTATCCCATAAGTTTTCTGAATATCATTTTCAGATGAAGCCTGTGCATGAAATCTCTCTGCTTTCACCAAGTTTGATTTGGGTAAAAATAAGAAAAGACACACGAAGATAAAAATAAAGTTGTAGACAGAAATAAAGTTGCAGACAGAAAATACTTTATCCATTAGGAGCTACATGAAATTTCTTTTGATGCAGGTTAACTCCTACAGAAAACCACAGCTGCTGTCTGCAAAAAGTAAGAAAACCAAGCAGGTTCGTCTGAACTCCAGAAACACAAAAGACCACACAACACTCATTCTATCTACTGTGCTTTTATCTTGATGCACTGACACCATGTAATGTAAAGGTATTTGCATTAGTACAAAATTATCAAGTTAAAGATACTGTGTCTCAAGAACTATTTGTTGGAGAATCTTTTCTGAAGAGTCCATAATGGACCAAAACTCGATGTTTACTAAAATGAAAAAAACAGATTCAGTATCAGAAAAAACAATACTATTTTTGTATGTTTTGCATCCAAACCACAAGACAGCAAGAGCAAGAATGTGCTCCAAGACTAATAAAAGTTAAGTTACTTTGTGGTTTTCAGTATTGGGTTAAAACCAACTACACTGCACTTTAGAACTTTGGTTTTTATGTTGCATGGTTTACAATTTAACCCAGACAGCAAATGCAAATGAACGTTCAGACAACTGAAGCTGGGTTTTGAATACTGTTTGAATACCACCCCTCCACCTACGTCTGAACTACCTCTTGAGATGCTCCACAACCCCACATCTTCTCCAAGACTGAGTCATGCCACTTTCTCCCCCCCTCCTCTCCAGCTTCACTCCACATAATAGGACTGATTTTAGGCACTCGTTAGAGGAACAGAAGCCGGATTCTGCAGAGACAAGCTTCAGACTGACCTCATATTTTTGCATTTTAGTGGTATCCTTTTTGGCTTCCAATAGCATGGGAAGATGGAATGGCCCTGTCTGAAAACAAAATTAAACAGCGATATCCAACAGGTAAATTAAATACCAAATATGCTATCCCTTGCTACACCATCAACAGACCACGGTGTCTTTTGCATCTTTTAAGCTTAATCAGCTCTCTATAGCTCGATGCCCAAATCTGCCATTTGTTTCTTCTGTAACAATTTTCAAGACAGCCCTTGGAAAGCTGAGCAAGCTGAGCAGGAGTGCTTACTCAGATGAAAGGCAAGGCCTTTTTGAAGACTTGTCCAGGCAAAGTTTGTGACACACATGACCACACAGCACCTGTGCCTCTTATTACTTATTCTAATGAAATAAACCACATGGGGATAATGAGGAAAAAAACCCAGCAAATAGAAACAACAGAAATCCTATCTGACACAATTAGATGAGCTGTCACAATACTGCCTGGAAGGGATAAAACTAAAAGCAAAACCACTAAGTGTATTTCAGCCTATTCCTAATGCTTGCTGATGATCCCCTTATCTTCACTGGCATCACTGTGACCCTTTTCAAACCCCTCAGGTTTGCTGCATAGCATCTATTTGTCTGACTCTTGCTGTGATATCCATAGTAGCACATTTCCTCTGGTTTACCCAGTTTTCTATGCTAAAAACAGAAAATAAGCCTTTCCACTCAGGGGGGGGATACTAAAGTCTAGTTAAATATCCCTTGAGCTTCTAGTTTGGCTTCTCACTCATTTTCAGTTAGGCAAGTGGTATTTGAGCTCAAGGTAATAACAATCACCCCAACTTCTATTAAAGTGAGTGAAAACTAAACCATTCAGGTCTCAACAGGGAACTAACTGTGCCTTAACCAGTTCACCAATTTAAATCCCGTGTCTGTAGGAGCATTAAAGGTGCAAGCATTAGAGAAGGTGCTACCATCTGCAGCTAGTAACTCCCACGAAGGGCAAGAAGGTTGAGATTGGCTGCTTCTTTCAAGTGCCCTAAAGTAAACAAACCCCTTTGTTCCTTCCCCTTGTAGTAACAGGAGTGAGCAGATGGGAAAAATCAAACAAAGGTTTTCCTCATTGTATCCATTTTATTATAAACAGCTGTTTTTCTCCCAGTCATTGCTGGATCTTACAAAATATCTTGATGGCCTTATGCATAGAAATAATTTTGTCATCTATCTACACTATCATTTTTTTTCTCTCTGTATAAAGGGCTCTGAAATCTTCATATTGTTGATTTGCATTTATTCAACAGCTAAATACAACCAACAATTTAACAAACAAGATGATTACTCCAGCTAACACATTTTACAGGTTTTATCGGTTTGCAAATTCACTGAGCAACCTCCCAACCTCCCAGGGATCAACACTTAGGAGTCTCACAATCAAAACAAACAAAACCTTCAGTCCTCAGAAGATACTTAGTAAACAAAACAAGGTGAGTGCTGACTGCATTATTAGCTTAAACAAATACCACGAAAATAATTTTTCCCATGCTTTCAAAGTCAGAACTATTTCCAAATTCTGAGAAATACAGCCCAACCTGAATCTCTACTCAAAGTCCCCATAAATGCTGGAAGATCAGCATTTTAAAAAGTATTCTGAAACAGAGCCTTTCCAAATACAAACTAACAATTTGACATAGTCACAGAACAGGATACTAATGAGACTGTTTGTAATTAGCTTGGAAAAAAGAAACATCAGCAACAGAGCAGCCAGCTCTAGGGCTGACTGCAACCCCAGAGAGTAGGAGGGAGCTGAGAAATCTTGGCAGAGACTCCCAGCATCCAGGCTGAGGGAGGGTGTGAGGAGAGGAAGCGGAAAGCAAAAGGGCGAGGGTTCCCTGGCCCCTTCCAAGCTGTTGTCTGCAAAGTATGGACACGCAGCACTGAAACCAGGAGGTTATGCTGCTAACAAACTCTCTGCAGCTTCTCTCCCTGCCTGTGATGTGTGTGTGACTAAACAGGTCCTGATGCACCACGGCGTGCATCTGGCTCCAGTCAGAACCTTCAGTCTCATCAGTACCAGTGGTTCCCACATCTAAGCTGGGATAAATAACAGCATTGCAAACATTCAATCATATTTTTATACTCATTAACTGTTTAAAAATCAAGTAGTAAACACATAAGAATCTCAAGAACGTAATTGGGTTTCAATATTGAGCATAACCTGAAGACTTCTGGGGGAAGCCACAAAATAAATAATAATAATTAAAAAAATCAATTTTACAATGTGTTTGGAAACATGTCAGCTGCTTTTCTTTGTAGTATTTCACATATAACTATTTGTGGTTTAGCTAGGAATTTTTTAATATTCATTTGACTCAGTGAACAGATGCCAAAGCTTCATCTCAAAATTCTGTTTAAGAGGTTAATTTATTTTTGAAAAGGAGCTAATAGATTTTAAATATCTAACTAACCGTTCACCAGGAAAAAGCCCAGAAATAAAACCCAGCCAAAGGCCAGACTTGTTAAACACATATCTATGAAATTCGGATTAATGCAGTGCTTCCTGCAATTAAAACAGTTTCTACATTTCCCACTGGGCTCAAAATTCAGCCTTTTTGCTATTGGCATAGAGGGCAAAAATTAACTCCCTTCTAAAACTAAAATTTTAGAAGCATCCAGCTGTGCAACTTCTGAACTACACAGAGCCACACCAAATAGATGTGTGCTTTGGAGTGGTTTATGCCCCCCTCCCATAACCTAATTACTCATATGACTGAGGAATGAGATAAAAGCAGCTATCTGATCCAAAAGTCAGGAAACAAGGAATTCCCAGTTACATTCTAAGCCCAAACCAGATGTCTGCACCTGCATCCCAGCAGCCTCCTTGGCCACCACTGGACCAGCCCACTCCCAGGGCCCCTGCCTTGCCACCTCCCACCCTCAAGCTGGTGCTTTCCTTACCAATGCCACCAGATACTGGAAAAAACATCACAGCTACTCCCAGGCTGACTGGGGATTATCAGTGAAGGAGAAGGACAAACATTACTGTCAAAACAAGTTCTCCTGGAGTTATGATGCCTAAAACAGGTATATGGGTTCAGTTTGAAGGTCAGCCATGGGCTGCTTGGCTTAGATAAAAATCTTAGCTTACCCCATGCTTTATACAAACCCAGCCACTTGGCCAGGTTTTCAGTCTCTCATTGCACAGGACCTTTATGGTTTTTTTTAATGTTATCTTTGAGGTTAGCTATTTAATCAGTATATTGTTTTACAAAACAACGCACCCCTCACCAGCTTTTAAAATCTAATTATTTTTCTGGGCCAGTCTCTCACATAATAATAACTCTAACAGATACTTTCCACAAGTCGGGCCACCCAATTTGTAGGTATAAACACTTAGAGATGGAGGCACTCTCTACAATAATAAAACTGTTCACAGCTGTCAGATTAAGTAGAATAGAGAAAGGAAAGCAACAATCTTGGACTAACAGTTCTGCAAAAACAGAAGATAAACCTCCTCAAATATGCTCTTCATTAAAAATAAGTAACTTCTTAAAATTGAGTATTAATCTGTAAGTACCCTACACCTATAGGAAAACCAGAAACCTTTCTCCATGTAAAGCGCTATTTTTTTTTCCCCTGTATAGAATAAAATGATCATTTTGAAGTGAGAAAACCATCTGTAATTCAAGACAAACTACTCTCAGTTTCTAAGGCTCCCACTAGCCATGCAGCTAAAAAAAAAAAAAACAAAAAACAAAAAAAACCCAAACAAAAAAACCCAAACAAAAAGCGTGTCAACAAAATGAGATACATTTCATGTACCAATTTGCATTTGAGGTCTCAGTACTCTCTCTGGAGAAAGCTTTTTTCCTCTTCTCAAATCAAAGAAATACCAATGACCAGCTTCATGTTCTCACATCTTTCTTCCTCTCCCTGCTCAGACGGAGCTCACTACAGCATCTTGCTCATCCTAGTGCATCTGAAGACAGAATATTCTGGCTACCCTGTCACTCAAAATGCAGTAAGCTGGAAAGAATGGATGTCAGGGCATTCTGCACATTACCTTCTGAAGTAAGCAAGGAGTAAGAAAGAACCTAAATATAAGCATTTCCTCCTCCACTGGGATAGTAATGTTTGTCTTTCATTTTCCACAAATGGCCACTTGCTTCATTTAAATATTGTTAACAGGTTGCCCAAAGAAGCTGTGGCTGTCCCCTCCCTGGAAGTGTTCAAGGCCAGGTTGGATGGGGCTTGGAGCATCCTGGTCCGGTGGGAGGTGTCCCTGTCCATGCAGGGGGGTTGGAACCATGTGATCTTTAAGGTCCCTTCAAACCCAAACCATTCTATGATTTTATAATTAAATCAAATTCAATAAAACCCAAATATTTTGAGATTAACCATTATCAAGAAACCTCCACAGCAACAGGGGAGCATTCTGATTTCTTTTAAAATTTACTTTAAAAATTACTATTTTACTGAAATTCTGCTCTAAACTCCAGTACTCTCAGTGAAGTAGCTCTGACATATATTGTTGCTTTGTTTTATCAACTAAAAAACCCAAATTAGCAGGAATACTGATGCAGAATAGTCTGAACTTGCCTTATACACTGTCTTTGAAGAAGACCAGAGGGAGGATGCATAACAAGCACAGAACATTGAAGACCATGATTCCCTGCAGGACCAACTACATGGAGTCAATGAACAGCCTCCTTCTGAAACATTTTATGTGTTTCCTATTCACTCTGTCAAGAACCTACTTCTGTTTCTTTTTAAAATCTCCCTCAGAACTTAGAACTTACTGTTCTTCTTCTGATGTACTCTGGCAGCTTACAGATATACAATAGAAGGTTAAAAAAAAAAAAAGTTGAGTTGCTCTTCTTAATCTCATGCAATTTTTATTTCTCCCTGAATTCCTCCAGTGATCCAAGAACTCTACAAAAAATTCTGGTGACTACTTTATCACTCTGTTCAAGGCCACAACTTTCAAGTTAGTAAAGCAACTTTAATTGCCTTTGGGGGACATGAAGTGTTTACCATGTATATTTGAATGAGTCACTATTTTTCCCAGGGAAAAAATGGTAATTTACCAGGAATGGCTTCATGCAGTACAAATGCGAATAAAAGCATAGTTTTTTACAGCCAAATGCACCAGAGATCCATGTTTTTCTTATGACAACCTTGGTCCAAAGTAATTTACACCAAAAAAAAAAAAAACCCAAGCCTATGTACTTTTCCCTTTTACTCAACCTTAGAAAACTTCTACCAATGCATTCAGTTTATTCTATGCCAAACAAAACCAGCCAAACATAAACATAAATATCTACACTTTTATTGCCTAAACTAAAGAAATATCATTATTTTGTTAATTTTGAAGAGATAACCAATTCTGGCACATTAAATACAGAGTAATTCATACCCACTCTAGTGTCCTCAGTGCTACATTATCTTAAAATGTATGTTATAAAAATTTTATTTTCTTTTTTTCTCAACTGTATCATCTCACACAAGTTATGATACCATAACTATTGCCTCAAGACAAATCAGCACTTACTACAGGTCACATCCATTTAACACTATCTCTCCCAAATTCATGAAGGTGGCTGCCTGATAAAACAGCCAGTGCCTCTTAGCAGAGACATTCTTCTGCAAACCACAGAAGCCATAGGATAATTTACAATGCCAAACCCAAAAAGAAATATCTTTGTTCCCTCTTCTCCAATTATCAAACAATTTGTACGCCACCAGAATTTTCCTGTTTTGTGACTTGAGGGACAGTATGAAAGATTTCTGAATTCCAAATTATCCTGCAGAGTCTGAACCTGGCAGGCACATCCTGTCTTCTTCAAAGTGTTTTATTTAGAAGGCAGCACTTCAGTAGGTACTCTGGCACCATCAACCTGCTTTTCATGCTACAGAGGAACACTAAAAGGATTAGGGGATTTTACCAGGATGCTGAGATGTTTACCTTGGAATCATCACCAGCAGTATAAAAGGACTAAAGCCATGCCAGGGGTGTGTGTTTTCATCCTTCTGAGACTCCTTCATAAATGAAATTAATTGTACTTAATAGCAAGCTATTAGGGAATGCAGTCTGCTCTTGTGAACCTGGAAAAAGCTACGGTCATGATCTTAAAAATCTGTGACCCTCTACACCAAGTATTCAGTCACTATTACAAAGGGTATGCAACTCCTTCCTTCAACACAGACTGGCGTGGAAGGGAATGTGTTGCTCTTTTGTTCTGCATTAGAGGCCATTCTGCTGGGCAAATGCTAAGGAACCACTCATGAAGCACACATTCACATCCTTCTCTCAGGCAAACTCTATTTTCTATACCTGCCTTAACTTGCAAGATCAACACTAACACATCTCTGGTAAGGATGCCTTCAAAAACTTGTAAGCCTCTCATTAGAATGGTAGAGTTGTTTCTGAGTAAGCTCGATTTTGTATCACACATTTATACTATAACTCTATTGCTGCATATAAAGGACAAGGTATACTTGTAAAAGATTTGTCCATTGGCACGTAGCACCAACTGCTTTATTCAGTTTTCTCCAATTAGCAGATTTATTTTCCATCCAATTAAAAGAACAGGGTATATTTAGTCTATGGACCCTTCCAGAACACCAAACAAAAGTCTTTTGTGACCAGTGAGAAAATTCACAGAGAATGCATACAGCATAATCATTTTGTACTATGTGTAAAATTCCAGATCATTAACCCCTTAAGCAGCAAGTCTTCCACACAGCTCCTTGGATGTAACTTCAGACAGGTCTTTCTTTTGCACACTAAGAGCAAATTGGCTCTTCACCTCAGGAGGCAGCCTGCCTACTAGGGGAAACAAAAGGGAAGAAAGTTCTCTATTGCCTACTAAAACACATGAGCATCATGCTCTTAATAGACAAAGGCACAGTTCTAAGGCAATAAATACTGTTTTTTACAATTTATATTGGTTACAAGTAAACATAAAGGCAAAGTTAACTTCACCCCTCAACAATTCAAAAGCTCATTCACTGGCTGTTGAAAAGTCTCACCATAAGAAGAGTCAGGAAATTAAATGCTGTTATCCACAAACAAAATAAACTGAGAAGTAAAACCCCTTGAAACATAGTTTCACAAGAAAAGAAAATTATATTCTGCATTGGGATGGTATGTAATCCATTTTTACATATAGATAAAGTCTTTAACAGCAGTCTATTTTCAATTATATTTCAGAGATGACCTATTTCTGGTTTCCCATTACAACCTGTATTAATAATGCTCCAGTGAGCCTAGGGCTGAGACCTCACCTCTTCCAATGTGGAATACATTGCATGGTAATAACCTATACATACAATCATGAGTCCTGCTTTGTACTTTTCTTTTTTTTTTTTTTCTTTTTCATTCTTTACCAAAAGATTCCCAAGGCAGGGCTAGCTTTCAAACTACCACCTCAGCCAGAGAAATAATTTTCACACTTAATTGATTCAGACTCCTGTTGTTGAGATTGCTGAGCTATTCAACAAAGAATGAGGTACATCTGGAACCAGGAGAGCTATTTTAAGTCAAAGGACAACACTGGCAAAGGAATAAGCAGGTCTAGATTTAATGGTGACTGATACACGTTAATAATTGAAGTATGGCTCGCCATGGGCTATTCAGACAGAATTTCATAGATGCATTGCTTCACTGTTACTACTTTTTAATCAGAAGCTTGACAATCTTACAGTTTTATGGAATTATGTGCCTTAGTTGCCACCACCCTCTGTCATTCTATTACTGGATCTCTTTTTCCAAACATGTCCTAGTGCTGACAGCAGCCAAGATCTTGGGCATGCCCCCATATACCAAGTTTCCTTGTAGACCCCTGACTTTGTACAGCACTCTGTGCACCTGTCTCAGGTTTTTTATTTTACCTCTTTCTCACCTTTCTGCTACAAATATGTGCAGACTCTGGACTGCAATGTTCTGGGTTTTGCTGGTGGTATTTCAAGGCTGAAATACTCGTGCTGGGATTGGGTTCTCCATAAGTGAATGAAGATACACTTATGCTAGAATGAGGTTGTGAAGCACATGCAACCCTACTGTAGAAGAAAGCCTAGCAAGTTAGATAAGCTAAGAATAGGAACAACAGGACAGGCAAGTAGCTATTTTTCTTTTCCTGCCTGTGAACTCTCACATAACTGCCATGAGGCACTGAAATGTAATTAAAAAGACAAGGGTGAAGAGTCAAAACAATGAATCAACAAAGCTGTTTTCAGTACCATGTTTAGATACTGTGTAGTAAGCCTGGAGTGATGCCACACACCAAATAAAGATGATCAATACTAAACAGCTGCCTTAGCTTTTTGCATCTTCTGTATACAGACTGCTGAACAAAGAGAGCCTATGGTCATGTAAGTAAACATCACAATTTATTGTGCATCTTAGAAGTAAGACTAGAGAGACAGCCTAAATACCAGTTTTTGAGTGCTTACCTTCAAATTCATTCTACATTTTTTACTCATGTAATGCAACTCATGTAAATATTGAATATAAATTTAAAACCTTCTGAGGAATATAATAGCTATGACATCTTATTAGAATGTCCACAAGCAAGTATTGCTAAAACTTGTTTGAACCATATCAGAATTTCCGCACAGAAATCTGAAGTATTCAGTAAGCTCTAATAAATGCAAGAAATTCTATAAGCCATAGAAACTGCAAGCTAAACTAGGAAAACGATTAATTCTTTGTACTGCCTTTGAGCACAGCTCCTAAACACAGCCGCTTAAATTATTTCAGTATGAAGTGCTCTTAATTGTAAGAAAAAGCTCCAGAGATAAGCACACATCTCCAAGGGTTGGTCTGAAATGCCAAGTAGTCAGCCCTGGCCTAAAACACAGCATTTAGAATTTATATGAGTATATATGAGCTCCCAGCAGAATCATTAGTTCTACATTCATTTTGCTTCATGAAGGACAAAAGCGTTGTTTGGAAAAGGATGTGAAAAGACAGTCTAGATTGCCATATCTTAGACATCTAAGCTTTATAGAACAGGTTGTTCTGCTCCAGGCAACTCTAAAGAGCTGATCTTACGCTTTTAGTAAAAAGGACCTGAAATGATGTGCACAGTGAACCTCAACAGCTTCACTGGTCAGAAAAAAGAAAGCTGTGCTTTGGGCAAGTGGCAGTAGAAAGAACAGCTGAGGAAGTAAATACCTTCAAGGAACTTTATGTCCCATTTTGTAACAAATAAACCAATTTGTGGATCACTCAGCAAATGAAAGCACTTTTGTGCTTTATAGAATCATATCACAGTAGGCAGCACATTCCCTCTGCTTTTAAATGCTCTGGTCCTTATTCATAGGAGAGCGACAAAGAATGGGGTATATGAGCCTCCAGAAAAAATTTACATGGAGATGATTAGATAGAGCAAAAACTCTGGCCAGTGTAGTTGGCCAATCCAAAGGCTATGCTGCAAAGCTCCAAAATCCAGCTCACACAAGGATTCTGGGACCCCACCTCTCAGATGCTGGAGCTGACAGACCAAATGTCCTGCTCTGGTGTTTGAAGACTGCTGAGAAAACTCTGCCCCTCTCAGGAGTCCACCCTTGTGCACCAGTCATCTGTGAACAAGTGAAGCAGCTGGATAAACAGAGGCTTGCATCTAACCTAAAGATTTCTTTTGATTTGTAACAAAAACCATTACTAGCCATCACAGCTCACCTGTCATGGAACCAATTACACTTTTAAATGTCAGACATCAAAGGAGTCTAAGCACAGAATCCAGCCTGGGAGCTGGCAGTTATGCCTCTTAAGACACATATTGAACACAGAAACATTTCCCACTTTGCCACATGTAAGACTTCTCATCCCTGGGTTGCAGACCTAGCAAAAAATTTATCTAAAAATAATATTACCCCTAAACAGAGAGGGGTTGTTTTTGTTGTTCGGGTTTTTTTGTTGATTTCACAAGGAAGCAATAATCCTCCTTAACAGGAAAGCCTTCCTTTTTCTTCCCATTTCCTTTGTCTGGAGTCCTATTAAATATCCAACTGCAATTATGGGCACTGGACATCCTCAGCCAGCCCTCTCTCAATTCCTCCTAAAGGCTGCCTGTGGACAGAAGCCAGAGAAACCATGTCCTGGTCTCCATGGTCTTTCTTATCATCCCCTTCTGCCTCACAAAACAGGTGTCCCTAGCAGAACCAAGATGTGCCAAGTAGCTGTGAAGCTACACCAGCCTAGCTAATAATAAAAATACTCTGAGCATAAAGCCAATGACCTCAGTGAGCCAGGATGAAATTCCTTTCAGCCTTCTGTATAACACGGCACAATCTATTAGATGCATTATGCATACCTACCCTTGCATTAAACAAAAATAAACAAACACACAAAAATAAAAACAAACAAAAAAACCAACCCGCAAAAAACCAAAAGCAAGCAAAACCAAAGCCAAATCACATCGCACAACCAAACACAACACACTAACACACTAGGTCCTGTCAATGTGTGTAAGAGCAAGATGCAATGCCAGAACACTGTTAAGCAAAGGGCTGTGGACACTTGCATGATGTACAGTGGAGTAGAAAGCAAAATCCAAAGCACTAGAATGGCTCATGCTGAGGATGCTGGGTGACTGCCCACAGCAGTAACAAAAGTACAAGAGTGGGATCTCAGAAGGAACAGTGTAAGCATACTTGGATGTGGTAGGTAGATGATGACTAACCAGCCTGAAAGACCACAAGCTTCCTGAAGGAAATGCTACATAACCAGAACTCACCCTGGACAGTATTTCATTCCTCGAAACACTCTCCTCTCAAGATGAACAGAAAAACTGGTTGCTTGGAATACAGAGTCCCCAACACAGGGCACTTCCCAGGCACAGCTTCAGGAGTGGCTTCCAGAGAGGTCCAATATTCTTTAGCAAAAATCTGAATTCTCTGGAGGGTTAAGAGCTTAAGAACAACAGGAACATGCACTGATGTCCATTTAGCTTTTCAATATTCTTAAGAAAATGGAAAAGGAAGAACTGAAAGAGGCAGTCATGTAATCTGACAAAATAGTCTTTGTTTATCATTTTGAGGATCTTGATCTCTGGCATACATGGAATTTTCAGAAGGATTTGACTGTCACAAAGGGAAACAGAGTCCAGATGTCCAGTACTCAAATAACAGAGCCTGTACACAGGCTGTGTTGGGGAGCAGAGTGAAAGAAGTCTGGTATATTTATGTTCTGTTTGAGTATTAAAATATGATTGTCTGATGAGAAAGCTGAATGACTGTTTTGATTTAGACAATAGAAAGAAGGTCTCTGAAAAAATGGAGACCATAATAAAGTGCACTAGGTCTAGACTAATGCTCAAGTACTTCTTTTCTTTAAGGTCAAGCATGGATCAAGAAACGCTAAAATGTGGAGGTCATCTTTCATGAGCAGATTTTTATCAGGAATCCTTTCCTCAGGCTTTTCACGTGACAGTTTTGAAGTTGCCTGCTACGCCTCTGCTTGGACACTCATAGTGCCGTGGGTCACACGGGCATGGCTCAAAGATCCTCCAGAAGGCTGCACCTGCATCAGGAACAGCGTGGCCAACAGGCCCAAGGAAGGGATTCTGTCCCTGTACTCAGCCCTGGGGAGGCCACAGCTTGAGTCCTGTGTCCCGTTCTGGGCCCCTCAGTTCAGGAAGGAGATCGAGGTCCTGGAGCAGGTCCAGAGAAGAGCAAGGAGGCTGTGAAGGGATCCAGCACAAGTCCTGTGAGGAAGGGCTGAGGGAGCTGGGGATGTTCAGTCTGGAGAAGAGGAGGCTCAGGGGAGACCTCATCACTCTCTACAACTCCCTGAAAGGAGGTTGGAGCCGGGGGGGGGGGGGGGGGGGGGGAAAAGCTGGGGGTGTCAGGCTCTTCTCCCAGGCAGCTCTCAGTAAGACAAGAGGGCATGGACTTAAGCTCTGTCAGGGAATGCTTAGGTTAGATATTAGGAAACAATTCTTTACAGAGAGGGTGATCAGGCATTGGAATGGGCTGTCCAGGGAGGTGGTGGATTCTCTGTCCCTGGCAGTTTTTAAGAAGAAACTGATGTGGCACTCAGTGCCATGGTCTGGTAACCACAGTGGTACTGGATTACGGGTTGGACTTGATGATCTCAGAGGTCCTTTCCAACCTGGATGATTCTGTGATTCTTTGATATTAGATTGCTTCCACAGAATTGCTTCAGTTTCGGCCTTTGTGGACAACCCTTTCAGCTTCTTAGGCTTCAGCTCCCTGCAAAGCCATCTTATTCTTAGCTTGCAGCAGACTGTCAGAAGACATACACACAACATCATTTTCTAAAGAAGCTGCACATCTGCTCTTCTGTTAGTCTGCAGCCCAGACCATTCAGCTGAGGATAAGCATTTACCAGTATTATTTTTCAGTCAGTGACTTTCCCAAGTATATGGTGGCAGCCTCAGTCATACTTAGACCTTACACTCCAAGCAAGAGAGCTGTAGTAGAATCAAAATAAAGGTGACAAACTAAACTTCATACCCTATTTAGTATGAAACAGTGTGAAAACACCGAGTACTCCAGCTTTAAGGAGCAGCCACAATACAGAGATGCACACCTCTTAGAGGACTCCTGGAGCAGCTATGCAGAGGAACAGATTTTGGCACTAAGCACTCTTACACTGTTTCCCAAGCTGCCTTCCTACTGCTGAAAGTGAATCCACACTTAAGGTCCAACTGGAAGCTCAAGGCAGACTTCACTGATAGCAGTGAAAAATATTAAGAATTTCAAGAATGCATAATCTTTACTGACACCTGGCAAAATAGTTGTTAGTACTAAGACCTATAAATCCTTGCCAAAGAGGCTTAAAAATAAATAAATAAGGAACTTTAGTCATCTGATGTGCATTTGCAAAATTGCTGTGGGAACAATATGGTTGTCCCTGCTTTCTACCCCACAATGCATACTACAGCATTGTAAGAGATGTATCAGACTTACAGAATGGCTACAGCTTGGGGGCAGCTCAGGAACAGAAGTGTAACAGGGAAAAAACAACACTGAAAGACCAGAAGGAAGGACTGGAAAGCTACCCATCAGTAAGATTCCCAACAATTCAGCTAGATTCCAGCAGAGCCCTGCATCAATGCAATCAATGTGCAGAGCTGTCAATATTGTTAATACAGACATCTTACACACCCCTCACCATGTAAGAACAGTTCTATATGCCCTTGCTCTTCTGTGGAACAAACAGCACTTTCATTAAGGACAAAGTCTGCAATTTCGATTCCTGCTTCTCGTTGCAATACTGTATATGAAGGAACAGTTGGTTACTGAAGTCGCAGATTACAAGAGATAACACTCTGTTCATCTATGAAGGTCCATCTGTATTCATGAGGACACAACTCTGTTCAAAAGATACATAACACCCCCACACACATTCTTCTTCAGTAGCATCTCTGAACAGGGAGGAATGGGAAGACATGGGCTTTCTTTTCCCCAGTGAGAGTTCTTCATCCCTTATCTTGTACACCTACCTCTAGCATGAAGTATTAGCAAAAAATTAATGGAACCTTCCAAACCCATTTATCAGCACAAATAGTCAAAAATGTGTTGTACCTTTGGATCAAAGTAAGCTTTCACAACACAGAGAATGAGAACCAGTTTAACTTAAGCTACATGATATTGAAAATTTTCTACTACTGTTTAAACCTACACAGACCTTAAATAAAATTTTAAAAAAAAAAGTCACAACAGTGTTGCAGTTTCCTTCCCTAGGTGGAAGGATTCCTCCCTCCCTCAGAACAGAATTTTCTGAGAGCATCTTTTCAATTTAGCTATGACTAACATTTTCCTGGCTTATGTGGGCTTTCTGGTGTCATTACATTGCCATCTGCTTGTTTATTTTCATTTAGTCAAAACCAACCTAAAAGAAAAAGTTTTGAAATTCTTACATTACCAAAATGAACACATGGTACAAGAGGCAGCTTCATGAACATGTATTAAGACTGCAAGAAAACTGAAACAACTAATAGTTAAGAAATTTGATAACAACATTCCAAAATGACAAATCTAAATCAGTCTCAGAAGAAAACAGAGTTAATAATATCCTAGTCACAAAGCCATCAGTTTAAGGTACAGAAACAGAACACCAAAGTTGAAATGCAGTAAGTCACTGAAAGCAGCACCTTAGAAGCATCAGAGCTCTAATTATTGAATTATATACAATATTTAGAGAAAATGTTGTTAAAAATATTTTGATGGCTACCTAGCAATGCAAACACCATACCTGGTAGCTACAATGGCTTCTATGAATTGGCAGAAACAAGCTATGCCAACATCTGTCCAACTTCAAACAAGCTAAGCTCAAATCAAAGAAAAATAAAAATAGAACATATTAATACAGATTTAACGGGACAAGACTACAATATCGACTTTACAGCAAAACACAGTTCCTTAATTTTTTCCCTATGAAAATATAAGGTGATTTTAAAAATCCAAACAAACCTAAACCAAAAGTGCTGACAATGAGGTCTTTAGGTTTTGCTGCTGTGTCCTTTGTGCTCATTACACAGCCAAGGTACAAATTTTTCACAAAAAAAATTCAACCTGGTGGATCCCAAAAAAACTAATCCCTTCATGAAGTTTTTCCAGGAAAGATTGTGGCATGCTAGTGATATTTACCCTTGCTTCATGAGCTCCCCTTAGAACAAAAGCTCTTGTTTGGCTTGCAGCTCCAGAGAATACCTGCTCTTTTTGGTTCATCCAGCAGATGCAACACTACAACCACTCTCAATGGCCCAGCAACCCAAGCAGCACCCAGATGAGAAGATATCTGGTCCCTGCTTTTCTTCCACTTCATTGCAGGCAAAATACAACCAAGAATCAGCAAATGTGCACGGCACTTAAAGCTCAAGAGAAGTGTTGTAATTAACTTCCAGAATCCCCAGTGCAACCGAATGGTATGTCCTATTGAATTAATAATCAGTACACAGCATACCTGGTATGACAAGCTTAATTTTATATAGGAATAACAAAGCACACTTTTCAAGAAATACGTCAGACCAAAACACATTATTCAGGTGTGGACCATCTTTTTACCCCTATCACAATGCAAAAGTAATGAGCAAGTTTCAGAGAGAAAAGGTTTGCATAGTTATGTTGTCACCTTTACAAACTAACTTGGGTAACAAAATGAAAATGTTCCCACTTAATCCAAACTCCCTGATATCCACATAACCCATACAGTCTCAGTTCATGCTAACTCAAAAGTTCAGAGACTTGAATACATGCTACACACTAAGACATACACAAACCAAGATATTCATAAAGTTTTTCATTGTTTATACAGTTGGTAACCATTTGCTGCTAAAGGCAATATGCAGTAAAAGCGGTTTTGTTGGGATTTTCTTTTTCCTTTTTTTTTCCTTTTCTTTTTTTTTTATGACTTGATACCACATGTTTTCACAGACAAAAGAAAAAAAATTCTTTAAAAGCCAAAGGCAGCCACATTCATTTTGGAAAGAAGCTTTCAAAATCCCAATGAACCCCATCTGCAGAGCAACTGCAGTTATGACATGAAGTGATTCCCACTAGTTCCTAGTCCCTGTGTACTAACGTAAAAGTTTATCCCTTTGTTTTAAGACAGCACTGTCTCTGAAAAAGGCTCTTCTTGCTCTGGCTACCATCTAATTAGGCTGGCCTCCACACTATTAAAACTGGTTAAAGCATTCCCACTTCATTCATCAATCTAGTGTCCTCATCTCCTGAGATTTTCTGCTGACACCTCCACAAAATTTAGTAACTCAGATGTGACTAGGGCAGCCAACTGTAATGCTTGCAGTAAATTTCACTGGTTTGGAAAGTTAAATATCTTGGACTGAAACGGTCCTGCAATGACTTCAAGGAGTTTCACAAAAGTACTGAGTACATCTCCCAGCTCCAAGTAGTTAAACTGTCTCATTTCAAACCAATTCCACAAGTTGGCTTTAGCTGCAAGCATTCCACATTTTAAGAAGTGTTGGGGTTTCTTAACACGTGTCTGCAACAGGAAGCCACACATATTCAGAAAGTGAACTCTGAGAGCAGATCACAAACTTGACAGACTACTCTGAACTGAAACATGGGAGTTTGACAGGAAAACACAGGCTATCCCTACCAAAGAAGAGTTTCAGCATCTTACGACTTAAAACCCTTGGGAAATCTAAGAAGCCTGTCTTGTCTCTCACTTCATCTGTTAATTGTAGGGGTATAGAAAATTCCATCTGTGCATAGAAAGTTCCCAAATCCAGCACTACAGACGGAATGCTGTTGAATTAGTGCATTCATTAGTACAGCGTTTTGGAAATGTGCCTATACATTGGGTGTGGAAGAGGAAGGAACTTTCATTAAAAATAAAAAAATAAATAAGAGAGAGAGAGAGGAGAAATTGTCCCTATCTAGTCTATCCTAGCATCTCAGCAACAGAAAAAATTGTCACAGAACTTCCTCTTATGAGCTTTTACACAAAACAGATGATCTCAAGCATCAGAGTAACTGGTAGGGAAATTACAACATGCTCCTATCCAATACATACTCAGAGTTCAGGAGATGCACTAAATGCACTCAGCAAATCGTTGCTTGGTTTGGTTTTCTTTGGGATCTGTCTTTAGTCTGACACAAGTGTGGACAGTGTATGCACACAGGTATGCACACATCACATAGGAGAAACCTAACTTTTCCAGTTATGAAAGAAACAGAAGAAAATTCTTTTCTCAGCACCACCAGAGATACCTCATCCTAACTGTCTTTCCCAACACATGGTGATTCCCATCAAAAATGCCTACTTTGTACACTTGAGTACCACCACCTGGTGTAAGAAAGCACTTCCCCACTTTTGCTCATTGTTATGGACAAGTACTGGTGACTTTGTAGTACAGCCTTTTAAAGCAATGACTGAACTTGGGTTTTGCCATCCCTGGGAGTTTCATCCTTGTAGTGCTGACTACACTGGCTGTGTTTTGACACTTGGCAAGGAAGGTGATTCCTTCCAACCAACTTCATCACCTAACTTTAAAGGTTTTTCCACCAGGAGCTCAACTTAAGGGGCCTAGATCCAGTGACTTACAGGCACCTAGGAAAACTAATTCCACCCCTATCTTGATGCCCCATGTAACTTAAAGCATCTAAAATTACTTAGTCTTCATTCATCCCTCTCCAATTTTAAGACCTGGATGACCTGGACACTACAGACACCCATATATCTATATGCATAAGTAAGCTCAAGATCTAGTTTTACCTCCTTTTTATTTCAGCCTCTGCCTTTCCCATGACTTCAAAACTCCTACCTACATGTCTTCCATCTGTGGATTCAAGTTTCAAGAACATGTGGCTCATCAACAAAATACTACTCAAACCTGAACCTGCAAGCACTCAAGATTAGCAGCAGTTTTCTGCATCGAGATGGAAGTCCTTCGAGAGCAGTAGAACTACTCGGGTGTGTAAAGTTACTTATGTGCTTAAGCACTTTAGGATCTGTCCTTGATTTTTTAAAGCAAGTTTTCTGCCAAAATGGCAAGGAGTTTCACAACAATCAGCAATTCTTGGGAGATTTCCTTTTCTTGTTCTAAATCTTATAAGAACAGCTGTTCTGGAGAAAACTTGGCCATATCTGAATGTCCATGCAGGCTCCAAAACCACAGGTGCAGGCTCTAAGCCAGGGATGCATATGTAAGTCTTCCTGAAATGCAATGCGATTCAGGTTTTCTGCTTTCTCTAACTACAAAACCACCACAGAAGGCACACGGATCAGTAATGAAGAGGTGAATGTGCATTTGCTTCTCCCATTACAGCTGATACAACTAATGAAATTTAAGGTTGAGACAGTTTAGCAAGATTTCCTGCACTGTTCCCACTACTGACTGGCCCTGTTGTACTACGTTTAGAGTGTCTTTGGCTTAGTATTGCAGGTCAGTGGGGAAACCAGAAAAACTAGAGCATGCACTGGGTGGGTAGGGTTCTCAGGAGCAGAGGAATACCTTGCTCTATCACTAGAAGAGGCATTTGTTCAAAGCATGATTACAGTATTACACACGTTGTAATCAGCAAACACTGGCTGTAAACAGCCCCAAGAGTAATTCTTGCTGAAGCCTTTGTGTTTTGTAAGCTTTACTGGTTAGCACTAGACATGAAGCAGACACTGCAATGACTAACATGAAGATAATTCATATGACCTATTCAAATTTTTAAGTTCAAAAACCTGGCTTAGAAAGGCACATATTCCCACCTACAGTCATAACAATTCATATACCATTTTCCAGCATACCTGGCTTTTATCTTCTCAAGCAGTAAATTAGGCAACCTTCCTACAAACCAGACATTTTTCCCTGACATCTACCAGAGAGAACAAACCTGGATGGGGCTCTGGAAATCTTTCTTAATCTGGTCATACTAATTTCACAAAAAAACACATGAATTTCTTCATATTACCACCTTGATGCATCAGGAGACTTGAAATCAATTAATTGGCTATTGATTTGAATCTCATGCCACAAACACCTTCTCTAGAAGTCATCACCAAAGTAGGTCACCAGTCCTGAACTAGGAAGGCAGAAAGGTGCAACAATGTTAGAGACTAAGGTTTACATTATGAAATTAATAGCTTTGTGGCTAAATTTTCATTTAACATGTTTTTGCTCTGTCAGCTCAAGAGCAAATTTGCACTGGGAGGTGATCTATATAGGGTTATTATACTGCTAAAGCCTCTCAACCATATTTATTGTACCAAACATCATACATTGTTTTTACTAGAGGCTGAAAAGACAGTGTTTCATGCAATATGACTCAAGTCCAACAGACTGTAAATAACACAGTCTTAGTTTGAAATAATGATTTAAAAAATCAACTCTAAAATACTGTTTATTCAAAACTTGACATATACTATAGGATTCTGGGTGCCAGCGCAAAAAAACTCTAGTTGATCAGAAAAGTACACTAAAAAAAACCCTCTCTCACTCATATTCCAACAGCTATGTATCATTCACTCCTACATGCAAACCATTTTTAAATTCCATGTAGCACCAAACTCCAGTATTCCATCCAGGCTATCTTCATGGTGAGAGAAGCAATTCCTAGAATTTTGCAGCTTATAAGGTGTAGAACTTAGCTCAAACCCTCACTTCTAATTCCTCACTTGTTCTTTGCCTGTTACAAGACTTCAGTAACCTCTAAGGAGACAGTTTTGGTAAGAGTCAGTAAAAACTCAAGTGAAAACCTATGACAGCTTTTCATGCTTTTAATTGCACTCCATATCCCTTAAGGTGCAAATTGAACTTCATACTAAAATGTTCTCAAAAGTTAAAACCCAAGAGAAACCAAAGTGTAAACCCTCTAGAGCTAGTGGCTTAAAACAAAAGCTCAGGGCTCATGGATTACTACTGCAGCAGCATCAGTAAATGCATTTACTGATACATCTATCCCTTGATATCTCTCAGTCAGCCCTGGCTGGCAACACACAGCAGCTTTGTGATAAATATTGCTGGATTTGTAATACATAATTGTGGTGGGTTTCTCTTGTCAGCTTGTGAGTGGGAGTCAGAGGGGGGACCCTACATGGGATGACTAATTCATTGAAAAGATGTCCAAATAGTCAACCCATTCATCATGATCGTCACCCACAGCAAAGTCCCAAGGAAATTTTTAATCAGGAATTTCTTGGCTCGCAGTTTCCTTCCTCTGGTTCACAGAGGCAGTGCTAGCAGTGAGGAGAGTACAACCCACACAGTGTGAGGATAGCAGCAGTCCCAAGCTACTGACACACAGCAAGGAGCCTGGGACAGGGGAAAACTGACTTGCCTTCCACAGAATAAATGCTCCTCAGGAGGTGTGGGTGTAACAAAGCCTTCACTATAAAACTGACCTGAACTTGAGAGCTCAGGAAGAAGTGCAGAGTTAAAAAACAAATCCCTTAAAAGTAAAGCAAGTTCTGTTTTCCTCCCCTAGGAAAACACAATTCACTCTCCTAACACAGCCACCAATGATTTTGTCCATAGCAAAAGCATTACATAAAGGATGAACCTGATGATGGACATGACTGATACAGAAGATATCATTTTTAATTTTTACTGCTAGGGAGGCTGATTTTGTTTCTGTACAGAACACTAATCATTCCACTGTTTCAAAGCATTCATTCCAAACATTCTTCTCCTGAAATCCTCCACATCAGAAACAAAGCAATGCCACTCACCAAAACTTATAAATTGGTCTCACATTACACCATAACAAAATGCTATGGAAAGGCAGTGTCAATGAGAAGAAAGTCAGCCAGCATCTTCCATAATTTTGGGGGAAAAAATAAACATTAAAAAAATTTAGCCAGAATTGCTCTAAACTTTTTAGAAGGTCACAAAATTTAAAAAATATGTTCATCGTATGATTCCCAAGGGCCATTCTGATATGCCTTTTGTTTAGATACAAGTAACATTGGAGAAGGAGAGAGCAGAGAGTGAAGTGGACATACCATATGCATACATCTACAAGTGGCAGGACTCCCAAACCTGCCATGTAGATTTATTGCATCATCTGTGGCTCAGTCAAAATTCATTAGCTCCGTGTGCCTGAGCGGGAGAGCGTGCGTGTGCATATCCACACATCTGCTTTCAATCCTTACACTGAGGAAATCCTACACAGCACACACATGAAATGTCTTATACTACAACCTGTACCAAAGTGTGAAAAAGACAGAAAGAATTCGAGAGGGAGAATTTTTTCCTCCCAAAAGTAGGACTGAGAAGCAAAAATGAGTCATTGCATACCAAGAGTGTTTTGCACTTCAACTAAAGTGTGATTAAAAGTTTGGTTTGGGACTGAAACCAGTAAATTAGTATAAAGTTTACAAATATGCAATATCCCTACAATTTAGTAGGAATTACCCACTGGTATCATACCAGCTTCTTGTGAAACAACTCTGGAAGCTCAGGACTGTTATCCAAGTTTCCAGTGAAGACAAGAGTGATGCTATCCTCAGTCTGATTAATGAGATGTGGAATTGCAATAAACAGAAAGATTTTATTTCCTATATAAAGCTGCAACTATAATAAATGAAACGGAAGGTGTGGGGAGTGAGGGAAGACAAATATATTCATTGAAATGTTAAGATCTAGAAAAAGCTCCAATGCAACTTCTTCATTCTCTATTCATAGAAAGGTCTGGGCTGGAAGAGACCTTAAAGATCATCTAGTTCCAACACCACTGCAGGACACCTCCCACTAGAGCAGTTTGCTCCAAGCCTCATCCAACCCATCCTTGAACACTTCCAGGGAGGAGGCAGCCACAACTTCCCCAGACAACTTGGTCCAGTGTCTCACTACCCACACAGCAAATAGTTTGTTCCTAATCACAGAATGTTAGGGGTTGAAAGGGACCTTTGGCGTTATCTCATCCAAAGTCCCTGCCAGACCAGGTTCACCTACAGCAGGTTGCACTGGATGGCATCCAGGCAGGTTTTGTAGACATCTCCAGAGACCGAGATTCCACCACCTCTCAGGGCAGCCTGTTCCAGTGCTCTGCAAGCCTAAAAGCAACAAAGTTACTCCTCATGTTTAGATTGATGCTCTTATATTCAAGTTTGTGTCCATTACCTCTTGTCCTGTCACTGGGCAACACTGAAAAAGACTGGCCCCATCCTCCTGACACCCACCCTTTAAGGATTTAATATTTACATGTTATAAATCTACCCTCATTCACCTCAAAGCCATTACCCCTCATCCTATTGCTATATGCCCTAGTAAAAGGTTCCTCTCCCTGAATCCTGTCTTGTAACAGCCCAGTTCAAGTTCAAGTGGTGGGTACCCCAAGGACCTGATGCAGTCAGTAGTTCCCAGCTCCCACCCACCTGGCATGACTCCGTGCTCTACAAAAAGCTCCACGAGAGGCACCAAATCATGCTGAGTCAAAGAGTTGTTAAATAAAACAAGGACAAAACAGTCCTGCCTTTAACACCAGGCTGTAAAAGAAATAACTATTCTGATCACAAGCAGCATGCAAGTGAGACACAATGTGTCGAACATCAGTACTGTAAGAACCTTGGTTGTGACAGCATCCCATCTACTATTCTTACAAAAGAGTTTGGGTAGATGAATTGAAGACACAGCCAGTTTCAGTTCTTATTAAGTCTTATAAAAGGGAGGACCTGTCCTCAACTATCAGTCTGTACACAATGTAATTTTGTAATGAGTCTGAGGGTCAGAGAGCTCTCCTGCCTCTGTGTGCATTTAGCAGACTTGCATTTCTGCCCCAGTTCTGGTTTTGAAGCAGCACTCATGGGTCTGAAGGAGAGTTTAAACATCATACAGAAGTGTTATTTTACATAATATTGCTGAGAAAAAAGGTTTAAAAGACCAATAATAGGGTTCTACAAAATCAGTACCCCATACCTATGGATATCTATCTTAGCTATCTGTTAGTTATATTAACTGTGTATTTAGCATAGCCCAATCTTTCCACATTTGCAGTTCTTCATAGAGAGTTTCTATGGCAGGTCTAACTCAAGATTAATTGTAATGAACACCATAAACTACTTGGGAAGGAATTTATAAATGAATCCAAGTAAGGAATAGCAGATGTTTTGTAAAGTTACTAGAATTCTACAGACACAAAACAATCTTCATAGAAACATTTTCTCAGTCATTTGCTCTTGTAAAATAGCTTTAATAATTAATTTTTTCCTGGAATAACAACACTCCTCCTCTAGATCTTTTAATGCCTCATATAAGTCTTTTAGGACAATAACTACAACAACCACAAATCACCAGTGTATAGGAAAGTCTGAGGGCCAGGTGATTATTCTAGTTTTTTGCCATTGTGTTTTCTTTCTAATTTTTCCAAATATTTTGCAATACCTTGCACAGACGTAATTTCACACAGACCACTTAAAATACTTACAAAGAAACATTGTAAACCTTCTGAAAACTGAATATTAATATTGACCTCTTTACACAATGTCGGGAGTTTATCTTCAGGTAGAGATGATAACATCATCCAAGATGGAAACATTATCTTGCTGATAAGCAGCTTTTACATTTTTTCCCATATAATGGCGCTTTCTTTAGCACAATAAAAAGTCATTTCTTTGACCTTTATTTCCATTTATTGTTTGAAGATGTTTACCAATACTATATCTGGGGAACAGGAGCAAAGATTATATACATTTGTATGTGCTTAAAAGTGTGCAAAGAAGGGTGATTTTATAGCAAGGAAAAAGAAGTGGGCAATTTTAACCTACCACTTGAAATGTTCTCAAACAAAATACTCATCAACTCTGCAAAGAAGTCATTTCACTTGACTAGTCTAAGTAGGTTATTCCTGCCCAGGTCCTGTATCATGACATCATTTAATACAACCCAAAAGCTACCTATCCAGTCCTGACACTTGACAGCCATGCCCCAAGCCAAAATCATGCTTTTATCAGCAGTGCCATTTTTAGTGTCCCCCAAAACTGGGGCCCTTCCTGCCAATGTGTGCTCTGACCTGTACGGCTGAGCAGAACTAAGGCACCAGCATAAATTTGATGGTGGAATTTTGTAGCAGCCATAATAAGCGAAGCGTCCAAGTACAAAAGCCTTTCAAATTTTCTTTCAGAGGATTTAAACCATTGTGTTGCAAGTGGCCAGAAATGCTGTCACAATACTGATGAGATATGACTTATGGAAAGTCAAACCTCAGCTCTCTTCCAACTTAAAAGAATTGCTTTAATTTACAGTCAGAGAGCAAACATAAATGTATTGTTTGTTATTTGGCTGCCCTTTCCCTGGTAAGAGATTGCACAGTGCACTGCAAGAGACCATTCATGGTAGGACAAGACTGAGGCATGAAGAGCAGCTAAGGATTACAAAAAATAAAATAATAGTACTCCAGCAGGAGTCACAGGAACCATTTGCAGAACAACCATGTCCTCTGTACTTCCCAGACCAGATGTCTCTGAAAGTTACTTTCCTTCGAGTTCCCAGGGTCTCACTCCCTTGGAAAGCAGTGAGCAGTCTTTGTTCCAGACTCTCAAGTGCAGCCACCCTCTACCTGCTGCTGGCTTACTGCTACATCTCTGGTCACCATAATACAGAAAGAAGTCACTGTGATTGATGTGAGGCAACTGGCACTGCCCATGGGTGAGCCAGATCATCTCCTCACTGCTGCAGATGCTGCAATGTTGACATGTACAGCAGGAGTCAATGCCAAGAGCAAGGTTGCCAGGTAGCATCTGTTTCATAAATCCAGCAACCTTCAGCTCTAAAAAAAGGAGAAAATTCAGCAGCAACACAGCTGTCCCAAACCTCATCCAATTGTCATTAATAATGCAAATGCATTATTGTTTGAAAAAATACAGCACAATTTGGTTGCTAGGAATACCCCTTTATTGATAAGCTATGTAAGGCTGAGTGGGAAATACTACTATTTTCTAAACTCATCAGTGACAACTATTTTGTGAGACAGCTGACACCTGTAGTTACTATGGCCATAAGTTAGAAATACTCTTACAATACATTGCTAATACTGAACAACTAGGAAAAAGAGGCAGGGGAAAGGAAAGACCCACAACAAAAAGCAGAGATAGCCCTTGCTCAAATGACTTGTTTGAGGTAGTAAATTGGTGAACAGGGCTTTCGTTTTCCCCATGCTTAAGTAACAAGAATTGGAAAGCAGAATGATCACTGCATCAGCCATGGAGAAACTGCATAGTAACGAAAGCTGTCAACATCTTACAAGACTGGAAGCCAGTGGAGTGCAGGGAGGTTTAAGTAACTGCAGTTTCATAGTGGTTTTTCACATCACAGGCTCTACACACATAACGACTAAGGTCTTCACTTTGCTCCAAAAGCCTGATTTATAACGAGACTTTTTGAAGGAGTTGACTTTTTTGCAATAAAGACTTCAGAGTTCATGTTCTGCAAATAGGAAACTTTCATTATCTCAGCCTTTGTGTACAACATGCGGATGGTGTTGTTGTTCTGAAGAGCTGGCAGAACCTTAAACCGCTAATCAGCTCCAAAGGAGTGCGTGGGTTGGGTGGAAAAAAAATAATCTGGGGGATGGGGGTGGAATGTGGTATTCCATAGATCAAATGGTATCAAATATATCACTGTACAGACATTTGTTCCCAGTTCTACTGCATGCCACAAGATATAAGCAACATGATAGCACTTCCTAAATTTATCCAACAGGAAGAAGCCATTTGGACTTGTTACAAAAGCTTAAGGATAGAGGACAGAAAAAAACTCGTTAGAGTCAGAAGCTCCAGACCTGAACTATTTTGAAGACCTCCCTGGCAAAAGAAAAACAATGCCCATTGCTACCAGAATAATTCCCCAACTAACTGAGACAGTTCAGCCCAGCAGCTGTAAGCAATGTCACAAGAGCACACCAATGGACTTGGCACAAGACAGGACTACCTCAGCTGCCCTCCTCAGAGCTGCTGAGGTAATTTAATGAATATATACATATATATACACACATGCCAGCAAGCTCCAGGCAGTCAAAAGAAATCTGAAATATTTTTATTTTATCCACATAAATTCAAGGACAAACAAAACTGGTTTTTTTTCTGCAGCAAGTTTACACAACTTAACCTATGCGTTGTCTTTTGCATTTGGTGATTCAGTTGAACCACACACATTAACTGAAAATAAGAACACCCAGGAGCTCCTTCAAATTTCATAACTGCCCCTCAAAAGGCAGTCAATTAAAGAAGTGAAAGAGGAAAAAACCCAACTAAACAATACAGAAGAAAGAAAAAGCCACACAGAAACAGAGCTTCTAGAAAGGGGAAGAAAAAATTAAGAAAAGGCAGAGAAAAACATCCAAACCCAAGAATTCTGAAATGTCCTTACCCAGCAGAGCATCTGCCTGGCATCTGCCAGAACATTACAGGAGCTCACTTCATTGAAAAATCCGATGGCCTGAACATACATTGCCTCTAAATGACTGAGGTACAGAAGAAAAGGATGGCACTATCTTTAACTTCTCTGGAAGAATATATTTGTGTAGGCAAAGTTGTAGTTTAAAAACTATGTTTTCCTTAATATTTGCCTATATAAATCACTATCCTGCAGTCCTTCTAGTTCTGGCCTTGTCTTTTTTTTTTTTTTTTTTTTTTTTCCCCCTCCATCCAGCTGATTTTTTCTCATCTTTGAACAAAGCTGAAAAACCACAAGAGCCCACTTCTGGCCCCAGGAGTGGCCAGGAAGCCCTGCATCAGAGCTGAGCACTGCAGCTGTGGTTTGAGGTTAACCTCAGGCTCTGGCAGGCTGGGGTGAAGCATCCCCTGACAGCATGTTTCAGAGCAGCCACCCTGCTTTTAACCAGACAGCTACTGCAGCACCGTCCTTTCCCCACAGCTCTGAGAACAGCAAGGATGTGCCATTTTTCTGGCTTAACACAATGACACTTGGGAGATAAAAGATTTATGCACCATTTTTTTCAAGCCCATTACCCCTCAAAAAGCTGAAGGCTTGATCAATAATTGTGTCCACCATATTCCCTTCTGGGTGGATGGAGTTATAGCAGCGGTAACAAACTATTAGATACAATGAAATTGAGAACTATATCGCCATTATGGCATAGTTTGATCTATATGACTTCCAGTTGACACTCTGTCCCTGATAAAGCCCTGCCTGAAGGCTGTTGCCCTGTAAGCTCAGCTCAGTGTGTCAGCCCATTGCTGGAACGGGCCTTGGTTGGGCTAAAAAGGTACCCAGGACAGCAAGCCATCTCCATGGAACCCCTTCTGCAGGCACAGTAGGAACTGTAATGGCACTTAAAAACAAAAGGAGAAATGCTGGAAATCTCATGGCCAGGAAAAGTGGCTGCCATAAACTTAGGTGTAGTCTTTTTTGGGGACAGCAAACCACTTGAGCAAGACAGAAAGGGAGGGGAAGGTATCAAGATCCTGGGGGGAGCAGGAGGAGGAGGGAACTCCAGGAGCAGTTGAACATATCAGAGATATTTGGTTTCAGTATACACTTTAGAAAAGGAATGGCATGTTTAAAGAAGGCCACAGGCATCAATGCTCTTGATAGAGCCTTCCCCCTCTGAAGCACTCCCTGTTGAGCTGCATCAGTGATACAGCTGGATGAGTCTGCTAAGAGACTGGCACACGGTCTGCGAGAGGAATGGGATGCAGTTCACTGAAGGTGCTGTTGTGAAGGTATCCAGGAGCTGCCATTTATTACAGAGCATTTTCGAGGCAGCAACAATACTCCATCTCATCTCAGACCTCCAAGTTCAAGTGCTCTCTCCTACATCCAGCTTCAGACAGCATCCATTTACCTAAAGAGCTGATGAACTAGAGGCAGAATTTGCACCTGAATGTTGGAGAAGGACAGTTGTTCCCATTTATGATGCTATTAGTACTGACTGGAGAATACCCATTGGGTACAAGTGTTTCATACTGATTGGTTGTTAAGATTCTGTGCATATACATCACTAGATAAGAGTTATCAAGTATTCAAATTGCTCATCTACTTTGCTGTGCACTCGGTCTTGTTTTTCTCTAATATGAGCTAAAATCAACAAAGCATGAGATAATGAAAATGAGCAGCAGAGAGGTGCCTCTCAAGTCAGGTACAGTTATCTCCCAGGGGAATCTGCCCAATAACATTATCACAGTCACAGTTGCAAGGCCAAGAAACCAACAGCATAAAAACAACAACAGGAGAAATATCAGGGGGAAAGTACTGCCACAGGGGCTCAAGGGCTTGGGTGGAAGAGCTGTGACCTGCAGACCCTTAACCTTACTAAGGCATCAAGGCTCTTAAAATTGCTGTGCAACAACAGCACTCGAGAACCTTTTAAAAGTTAGGTCAGAAGCCTGGCAGACAACCACATCAAAAGCTGAGCATGCTCCCACGTTCAGCAACAATGATATCTGTGCTATTGAGAGTTAAACCCTCACAATGAATAAAGATCCACAAACAAGCTACTTCCCAGCATGCCACCCAACCACAATGAAAAAAAAAGCTGTACTAAGACAGCCTCACTTCACAGCAAAGCCCATCTCTGTTGAAAGACGAAACTCTTTTAGGGCACAGTGCTCCAAGGTCCAACCAAGTGTTCCAGCAGAAACTCACGAATAGTGCTCAGAGTCTATTGCTCTCAGGGCTGACCAGCCTGGATGGGTGCTATTGCTCCAAAAACAGCTAAACCCTCTCCTGGCTTCCTTAGGAGTGAGATTTATTGGCCCCCTAATCCTGCTCATGCGCAGTAGGGGCCCGCCCTAATCAGGCACAGGTGGGCTTAACACAAGCTCATGCCCACTACCTGGCAATTAGTGCCACCTGGTTGCCTCATTTCACTACACATCTCTGAGATCAGCTCTCAGAGACAGATGGTCTTCTGCCTGGAGGGAAGGGACAGCCAGAGCAGGTGGCATGAGCTGCCTCCAGCTGTATGAAGCTGGTCACCATCTTCATTCCTCTAATCTTGATCCCTTAACTGAACCTAAGAGGGAGGGATGAAGAGGCCAGGTGTCCCGTGCCTACATGTGTTCAACACTGTATATATGGCAAGATAGAATAAAAGCCAGTTGATGACTGACAGTCAAAATCCTGCTTGGGTTTCTGTGTGTCATACTTCTTTGACTCACAAATGCATGGGAACATTTGTAAAAGAAGCTTCAACTGAGTATGTCATAACATTGTTATGTTGAAAGTCATTTTCCCCTGAAATAAAGATGGCAATGTTTCTCACACTGGAAGTCACAAAATCTCCACAGGAACTGAACCCTGCAGAATAAATTTAATCTTCAACACCATCTTTCCTCATTCAAAAATTTAATAGATCAGGCAAATAGTTTACATAGAGATCAGATATTTAGTTCATATGAGGCAATAATCTACTTCTTTACTAACCAATTAAGAAAAAAAATCTAGCTTTAGAATTTTCATTTGCCACATTTACTAGAAGAAAAACCATCAAGTCCCATCAAGTCCCATTTTCAAAGACAGGAAACCGATGGTGCTCGCACATACAAAGGAATAAGAAAAATAAACAAGCCCCAGATCTGTCAATCCCACTCTTGCCAGCAGGATCCAACTACCTTCTTTACTCTATTTGGGGCTTTCTCTGGAGGCCACACAAGGTAATGTCTGTATCAAGTCAGTGAAACAGGCATGCTCCAGCTTCAGAAATCCTCTTTCAGGTAGCTTCATCCTGCCAAACATCCCTTTACTTCAAGGTTAGCTACTTCGGAAAAAAAGGTGTTTTCTCAGTTTTTTAAGAAACAACCTCAAAAGATATTTTTCTTGGTGCCTGGTTATCAAGTGTCTGCCATGCAACCTTCCACATTCTCTTTGCCATCAGCAGAAACTGCACAAAGCTACCTTGTGCTAAAATCTCAAGTTTCTCCTCATTTTCACAAAAGACACTAGCTGCAAGCATTTTCCCAGGGTTCCAGCCAAAACTTTTGTTCTGCTTACCTGTGCCCCCATTTGGGAGCCTATCCTCTACTTCTGCCCACTGTCATAGTGCAACTATTGTTCTGAGAGATGACTTCATGCCAACACACCAAAAGAGACTTGTATGATGTAGACACTGTGCTTCAGAGCCAGACAGATAAGGTTTCCTTTCTGATCAACACTTATCTTACCAAAATGGTAACAGAAGCCTTACAATGGCATCCTAAAACTTAACTCAACTTAAATATATAGTTGTCTGATTCCCTGAAGCTTTTATTTTGAGATAAGCCAGCTCACATTACAGCTCCAGCACAAAAGCAGATACAAAAACCTAGCTTCTATCACAACATTTAAAGGGTCAACACGTACCCTGAAAATGGCCAAAACATTTTAAAACCTGAAAGGTCTCTAAGACAAGAGTGATTATCTGAGATAGGTCAGAAATTCACCTGCTACCTGAAATGTGACAGTATCACTTTTCTGCTCTCACAGCCACCCAGGAATTATCTGCAGAGAAATGCAACATTTTAAATGCATGGTTGGTGTGTCTGTGTGCACACTTGACATATCCCTTCTCTTCAGACCTCCTGGTACCATGAAGAATCACCAGTTAGTATAACCCACGTTTATCAACAGTTTGACTAAAAAATACTGGGCATCTTTTACAACTGAAGCGTTATATGTTCAGATGGTGCCACCTCTGACTGCACTGACCAAAGAAGGACTGGGGAGACAAAAAGTAAAAAGTCAACTACACAGTTTGGGTTGATTCAAGGTCCTGCACAGTATCCCCTTAAAAATTGTTTATTTTGCTAGTCATCCTACTTCCAAAACACTGGTTTGATTTACTGACTACCAAAATTAAGCTTAATTTACTATGGTTCCTAGTCAAATTTATTATGGGTCTTTTATTAGACAAAATGCTTTAGTTTCTCCTTCCACCATTATAGAAAACGAAATACATCGTCTATATCTGGTTTAATGCCCCTGACATCCTTGCAGGTTTTATACCTTGCAGTTTGGTCAAAAGAAGAAAGCGATTTTTTTTTTTTTTTTAAACTAAAAAAATAGATCCATACTTCATATCTCCCACAAGACATTTTAGAGAGTTCCAATGGATACTGTTGATTAAAGCCTTCGTGATCAGTTGGCAGAAGAGCTCTCCAAGCCGCTCTCCATCATTTACCAACAGTCCTGGCTCACTGGGAGGTCCCAGATGATTGGCAGTTGGCGAATGTCACACCAATCCACAAAAAGGGACAAAAGGAAGACCCAGGAACTCCAGGCCTGTCAGTCTGACCTCAGTGCCTGGCAGGGTTATGGAGCAGATCATCCTGGGGGCAATCACACAGCACCTACAGGATGGACAGGGGATCAGACCCAGCCAGCACGGGTTTAGGAAGGGCAGGTCCTGTCTGACCAACCTGATCTCCTTTTATGACCAGGGGACCCGTCTGGTGGATGAGGGGAAGGCTGTGGATGGAGTCTACCTGGACTTCAGCAAGGCCTTTGACACCGTCTCCCACAGCATTCTCCTGAAAAAGCTGTCAGCCCACAGCTTGGACAGGAGCACCCTGTGCTGGGTTAGGAACTGGCTGGAGGCCCCCAGAGAGTGGTGCTGAACGGTGCTGATCCAATTGGCGGCCGCTCACCTGTGGTGTCCCCCAGGGATCAGTGCTGGGCCCAGTTCTGTTTAATATCTTTATAGATGATTTAGATGAAGGGATTGAGTCCACAATTAGCAAGTTTGCAGATGACACTAAGCTGGGGGGGAGTGTGGATCAGCTGGAAGGCAGGAGGGCTCTGCAGAGGGACCTGGACAGACTGGAGAGTTGGGCTGATTCCAACGGGATGAGGTTCAACAAGGCCAAGTGCCGGGTCCTGCACTTTGGCCACAACAACCCCATGGGGAGCTCCAGGCTGGGGACAGAGTGGCTGAGAGCAGCCAGGCAGAAAGGGACCTTGGAGTCTGTATTGAAAGGAAGCTGAACATGAGCCAGCAGTGTGCCCAGGTGGCCAAAAAGGCCAATGGCATCCTGGCCTGTATCAGGAACAGCGTGGCCAGCAGGTCCAAGGAAGTGATTCTGCCCCTGTACTCAGCCCTGGGGAGGCCACACCTTGAATCCTGTGTGAGTTCTGGGCCCCTCAGTTCAGGAAGGAGATTGAGGTCCTGGAGCAGGTCCAGAGGAGATCAAGGAGGCTGTGAAGGGATCCGGCACAAGTCCTGTGAGGAAGGGCTGAGGGAGCTGGGGGTGTTCAGTCTGGAGAAGAGGAGGCTCAGGGGAGACCTCATCACTCTCTACAACTCCCTGAAAGGAGGTTGGAGCCGGGGGGGGGGGGGGGGGGGCGGTCAGGCTCTTCTCCCAGGCAGCTCTCAGTAAGACAAGAGGGCATGGACTTAAGCTCTGTCAGGGGAGGTTTAGGTTAGATATTAGGAAACAATTCTTTACAGAGAGGGTGATCAGGCATTGGAATGGGCTGCCCAGGGGGGTGGTGGATTCTCTGTCCCTGGAGGTTTTTAAGAAGAGACTGGATGTGACACTCAGTGCCATGGTCTGGTAACCACAGTGGTACTGGATTACGGGTTGGACTTGATGATCTCAGAGGTCCTTTCCAACCCGGATGATTCTGTGGTTCCGTGGTTCTATGATTCTGTACAGCATACAAAAAATGTTAATGAGAATAGTGGGTATTAATTGATTTTGACTTTTCATTCTAATTATGGAAGCTAGTGGAGATGTTATTAAGATAAAGCAGATCCACTACAAGACAAATTGATGGAGCAAGCTTCCACAGCTTTTATAACAGAAAAAATTGTATCTATTAAGCTTCACATGCTGAATTTCAGCCAAAGAATTCAGACAACCTGTATGTCAAGGAGCAGGCAGCTGCACACAACAGCACAGATGTCACTGACTGGCCCACACAGCCCTCTCTCCTACTGCAGGTCATTGCAAAACTAATGTATGGACTCCTAATTCATCATGACTTATTTCCAAAATGTGATCATGAGCATAAAAAAAAAGCTATATTCCAGTTGAAATGTGTACAGTAAACCAGAAATTCATGTTGGAAAAGGCCTTTGATGAGCTTTATCTGGAGAGGTGAAGACAGAAGGTCTGCAATGCTGGTCAGAAGAGTACTAATAATCACAGGTTTATTGTCTGCTAGCAATATCAGTAGGACTGTATTCTAGTAGAATAAGGAAGACGAGTCAAGGAAGACGAGTCAAGGAAGACAAGTTAGTTAAGGAAGAAGAGTTAGTTAAGGAAGAAGAGTAAGAAGATTCCAATCTAAAAGCATTTCAGCCCTGTTAGAACAGGTAAGGGTGACACATGGTCCGAAATCTTGTGACACAAGAGCCCCCATGCTGCTCTCTTTATTTATGCTGATGCCAGCATTAGCACCCACAGTTCCATGAGGTATGAGAGATGGAAATAAGAAGATGGGAGAAAAGTAATCTGCCTGAGAATTATTACAGAACAAAGAACTGGTATTAAAACAAGAAAAATTCATTAGGTCACTTAATATCAGAGGAAACTAAAATCGAAAGCCTTAGAGAGAGAGTTCAGGCAAGGACACTGGTATTTCCTTGCCTGTATAATCTGTACGTAGGCAGCAAAAGTAGGAGAGAATTGCAGGGAGCTGGAGAGATGATCTTATATTTCAGCCAGCTACATGGCTATATTGCTTTCAGTTTTGAATCCACTCCTGGCTCGTCCCACTGTACTCAGCTGTCTTACCAGTCATTTATATGAAACTTTTGCTATCTGATTACTAATCACACATTTCTCATTTGCTACGAGTGCCTGGCATCCCAGCACATGGAAGAGGGCCATAGCTGTGCCTCTGTAATGCTACAGAATGCTAAGTACACAGCAAAGAATACAAGGTCTTAGGAGTCTGAAATTAGCATAGAGCCTTCAATCTCTTTCCTCTATACCACAGTCCTGGTACTTAAGAGTGCTGCATGAAATAAGATTCATGTTTGCAAAGAAATTTTTCGCTAATTTATTGTTGAGATGAGCACCACAAAAGTCTGCAGAAGTAATTCTGTCTCCAGGATTTGGTTTGAATAGCACACAATAAACACAGCATAGGACTGCATGTTGAACAGTAAGGAGAAAGTGAAACACTGAATAGCTGTTCATTAAGAGCTGCTCTATTCATTCTGTGCACTAAAGAGATACTCAGAAGAAACACAGCAGTGACCACGTATTTAATATGCATGCCCATGAAGGAGAACTGAGCTTGCAGAGACAACACTATTGTATTATTTTAGCAGGCCTGACCTTGCAAATTTCATCACATTCCCCAAGACTACAGGCAGAAGTTTACACATGTAATTATTCAGACAAATCTTATTTCACTTGTGTTTAGCGGCCTTCAGTGAGATCAGGTTCTAAGATGCTGGGTACTGGATGAGTAAAGTAAAAACTTATTTCCCCGGAGACAATACAGCACATCTCTTGGTAATTTGATATTTGTCAGTTTTAACCTACAATTCACAACTGTTGAAAGCAAAGGGCAGGAGAATGGCCACACAAGTTACACACTCAAATAAAAAATAATAAGAAAAAACAAATCAGAAGTCCAATGGAAGAAGCTATCTTTTACCGTCATGGATGGGCTTTGGTGAAAGCTAAAACTCCAGCAGTAGCCCACACATAGCAAAGATATCTATGTATACAGGAAATTACCCTTTGCATTAGTATTCACATGTCCTCTCACAAGCTCTGCTGCTCTTGAAAGCATGAAGATAGATTTTATGGTGTTGCATACATGAAAGTTTTATTGATGTAGAAAGTCAAGTATTCCAGAGGAATATACTGAGCCTTCCTCAGCTCTCTGCAATATTATACCAACTGGTCTGTATGGCGTTCAAAGTCATCATAAAATCATCAATGTACTTAAATAATGCAAATGAATTCTTTTCCCATTTGGGCTACAGAATTTATTTCTGTTACCCAAATTTGAAGCCACAACAGAAGAAAGCATGTGACTAAGGCTAAGTTACTCTTAGAACTCTAAGATCCTAAGGCAAAACTATAACCCTCCTGTAAAATGTAACTACGTCATCTTATGGTAACAACAACAACCACCAAGAAATCAGATGGAGTCACTCTACTTAAAGTTACAAAACTTACCTTAAAGTCAGACTTGTAGAGTACAAAGTACTGAATGTCTGGACTCAGTAAGGAAGTAAGAAGCCATTACTAATTACTGAAATACAAAATGTGGCCTTTGAAGACTCACACTTGTGAAATCTCCCCATCCGGAACTAAAAAATTAAAGAGATCATCTTGAGCTAGAATCTTTATTCCAGCCTGGACCACTGTCAAGGGATTTAAAACTCCAGGCAACATTGGTAAAAGACATTATACAGGAATTTCTATAGGTTAGTTTATAAAAATGAAAATGGAAGTGAGTTGGTAGGCTTTTGGGAACCACTGGGCTTTGTGTTTATAGGGCAGGGCTGGCAGTTTTTACCTTAATTGCAAAAAACAAAGCCCCAGAAAGTCATGTTCCACTCCCACTTCCACCAAGCCTAGCTGGATCATCTGTAATGTGGCCCTAAACCTGTCTTTGGGATAGTCAAATACAAGACAGTACATGCAGAAAGCACAAAATTTTAATTCTTTGGGTTCTGAGAAAAAAAGCTAGACATGTAAATTGAGTGTCCCATTTAAGAAAAAAAAATAGACAACTTCTCAGTACTTACCTAGTAAATCTTTCTGCTGATGAAATTTAGGCAAGCAAGTAATTTTTTATAGTCTTCAGCTTCAAGAAAATTAACTTTTTCATCACACAGTAGGCATAGTAGCAGGAATTACTATTTTATTAATTAATTTATTAATTTCCATTCTAAAGATGGAATTCTGTTGTGCCAGATCATGCTCACAAACACGCATCTGCATTTCCAGATATTTTCCAAACATAAAATGGGCTGGTATCTGAAACTGATAATGTCTTAAACCTAAGTCAGTTAAGTCTAAAAATACAAGACACATCTGCTGAACACAGTATTGTAAATTTATCTCCTGTTGAAAGGTACATCAGTTCTTTTGCCCTTCTATTCGTGGCTTTGTTCTTTCTAATAATGAAAACCACCTTTGTTTTTCCCCTTTCACACCTATGGTTAGCTCACAAGAGAACTGCTCACCAGAAGCATATCAAATTAATTCACTGCACTCTGGCAGCAGGATAAATCAGAATAAATTGATAAGCCTAGGGAAAGGGCTTGGGTCTGATAAAAATGAGGAAGTTGTCGCAATTATTTCTTGAATTGCACAGAACATTATAGACACAATGTGTAATAGATGTCTCTAGAGCTGAAGTCACATGTAGACCACAGGAGATCAATATATATGTTTAACATTATCTTCATCATGCATAACACCCAAGGCCATGGAGAAAACAATCAAAAAGAAACAGATGTGGCAACAGCATGCACCCCTTCCTTTACCTGCTTATCAGCAGACAAAACAACCTGTGTAAGGAAACAAATCCTTCCCATCCAGCCTTGACCAGTGCCAGGCCAAACTAAGATACAGATCCCAAACAGAACTGATTATTGATTGTAATTACAGGAGGAAAATCCATGCTTTCACTTAAAATTGGAGCTACCAAACAAGTTACTTCCAGATGACTGCTGAGCAGAAGAGAAGCAAGGATGGACATTCAAGCACCAAGTGTCTCCAAAACACAAGACGGTCTCCTCTAGCTACACCCAGACCAACTGTGCTTACAAGAACTGCTGCTGCCACCTCCTCAAGAGAGAAGGACACCAGGTTGGAGGGGACACCATCTGCACCATCAGCACAGGCAGAAGGCACTGGCAATGGTGCCATCATCACCACCATTACAACAACCCTCTTCCCAAGACTGTGCTACCCATGCAACCAAATTTAGAAACTGCAATAATCATCTTCAGGGAGTAAATAATGCAAACACATGCTGAGAGAGACCTTCTTGTTCTTACAGATCTCCTTTAAGTGTTCGGGGAACAGCTTTATACAGAACCCTAGGCACACACAAAGCATCTGTGATGCCCCAAGAACAAGCAGAGATGAACAAAGCTTTTAAGGTTTTGGCTTGAAAAATATTGCAAGGGAGGGGAAAATGTAGGAAAAGGAGAGTAATTATGGTAACTCTTTACTCTTTGCCCATGAGGCAATTAAGCTGGAACTCTAAATATGAAGGATGCAGGGCAAATTAAAATTTTTAAGCACTATAGAATTACTGGTTCAATGGGTCTGCCAATGACGGCACACTCCCGGCAAAGAGTTAGTTCTGGCTGCAGAAAGCCCTTAATCCCAATAAATAACTAACTGGGAATAATGTCAGCAAAACAGCTGTCAGGATGAAACACTGTTCAAGTTGACTAGAGGAACAAATGCCTAGAGCTGGAAAGCAATATGTTCAGCCCAACATCAAAGCAAAGAGCAGGACCTGACACTACAGTTTAACTACATTTGCTGCCACCACCACCTTCTACATTAAAAATGAGAGTTTAAAGGAGAAAGACAGAAGCAGGAAGGGAAAGAAGCAACTACAGTGGAAAGGGATACTAAATGCTGGCACAGAGTAACTGCTAAAAAGAGAAACGACTTCATGGAACTAATGTACCAGAGGGGGTCCATTAAGTTCTGCTGAGCAGCTCACTGAAGGCAAAATTGCTATCCTGCATTTCCAGTAGAAAAAGCTGCATCTCCCCAGCATTATGAGTCTGACTCCAAGCAGGACTCCCCCAAAAGGATTTTACAGTTGATTAGAAATGCCTGATAAAGTTTATATCCTCTGAGGTGCCTATCTGTTTCAGGCTGCTTTTTTTTGATAGTCTTTGTCCAGACTCTGCTCATCCCTTCTCTTCTCACAATTAAATTTCTTAAACTTTTTTTTCTCTGCATCATATTTGGACTGGCTTGCCCAAATGGTCAGTCAGGATAATATTGACCATTGAGCAGAAGCTCAAGGCACAGCGGTTGCTCTGAGCTATGACCTTACCTACTTAGTTAAGCCCCAACATACAGCACAGGAAATAAGAGATTACTTACATAAGAAATATATTCTGGCTCCTGTGATGGTGCTTGAAGTGGCAATGCAGCTTTATCAGTCCTTCAAAATAGCACTAAAAAGAAGGGTCCATTCAGGAACCCAGGAACAACTTTGGAAGAAAAACCTTGAAGCTATATGCATCAGAGGATGTGAGGATAAAGGGAGGATGGATGACTAAGTAAACACAAATTATTCAAGTGAGCTCTCAATAGTCCATGTCCTACATAAGGATATTTAAAGCTTTTGGGAACATAGGATTCAGCAGCTTGCAGCAACCATGGGAGAGATGCATCAAGCGAGTGCCTTTTGCCACCTATATTACTCTGCATAAGCAGGTGGGTTACTGGGCAGTCATCCACAGGCAACAAAATCCCTCAATATTGCCCACACAAACAGCAAGTAAAATGGCCTAGAGCCCTTTAGTCAATCAAAAGTCAGATTGGAAATGAGACGAGCTGTTGACAAGCAAAAGAGGCACCCTGATTTATTACCAAGAACAAAATCATAATTCTCCTAGTTGTATTAATCCAAATAATTTGTCACTGCACTGGGAATGAAAGAGCTATGGTTACCACACTCCAGAAATTCCCAAGTGTGCTCTTTCCCTCCAACAGCCTCATTAGACTTCTGGTAGGAAGAAATCACAACTCTGAGGAGCAGAACAAGTGCACAGGCCAACACACACTTCTTCAAGCTCAGCTGTTCATAAGACAACTTCATGGCAATCAATAAATGCAATTGGAAAGGAAGGAATTGTCAGACAGCAGCCTTTCATGTAATGCCATCTTCCTAAGGCACACTGCTATAATACACCCCTGGACAGCACAGGACACAAGTGTACACTGTTAGAGCTACATTCTCCCTTTTCCAGATGCTTTCCACATTGAAAAAGAGTCCTTTTTATATTTTGGGTTTTGCTGAAGAAATGAAAGTAAACAGAGTAACAGCAAGAGTTTTTGACATGTAGGCATCTCAACTTTGCTGACTTATCACATTTGCTTCACCAATGTCCTGGTTGGGGCCAGGATAGAACTAATATTCTGTCTTGTAATACAAAAATAGTAGCTTACTTTTTTCTCTCTCCATACCTTTTGGTGAGATGCCTACGTTCTCCCTCTCAGTCCTAAAATCAAATCGCAACCTGGCTGAGTTCATGAGCATGTAAAACACTCATCACCCATAGCTAATGCTGGCTGACAGCTGAAAAGCTGAAAGCTTCTCCACCAGCACTTTTCCAACAGCACTTACTTCATGGGAATACTGGAGCTAGGATCAAGCTGAGGGAAACTGTTACTCTGATGCTTCATATTGGAGCTCCCCATCCTGCAGAAAGGCTGCTACCACTGCTGCTTCTGGAAGTCAGCTCCTCCTGGTCACATAGCCTTGTACCCAAAGCACACAGTGACAGGACAGTCCCTTTTCACTACACACAGATCCCCCTTACATTCTTTCTTCTCTGGGGAGATAATAAGAGACAGGAAAAAGGCAGAAAACAAAGCTTTCAACACAATTTGAGATTGTCCAAGAAGCCTGCTCAATAGCTTTGATCTATTGATTTCAAGGCCCTTAATGTGGGTAGCTGAAATTCAAGTTTTCTCCACACAGCCCTAAAATGAAAAAGAAAACCCAGTATAGCACTGGAGAACTACGCACTGTACTGAAAAACTAAGAAATATTGAAGAGAGCGGAAAAACCACAAATAACAGATCTGCCTAAAACCAGAATATGACTCAAGAGTCTTGGTTGAAATCCAAACAAACAAACCAACAAAAGAGTAAGGAATTAAAACTATTATTCAGTAGTGCTACATCAGAGACACTAGAAAATGGCAATGAATGAAAATAAATGGATTAAGTCCCACAAGCACTGGTAGACAAGTTTTCTGTTAAATCTTACTGGAATGTCACCTCAGAGCTACCCCTGTGAATTTTCATTAAGTTATCCCCCAGCTATCTACAACAGCCTTGCTTACTTTCTCCCCTGAAGCTACTCACAACAAGCAAAATGTTTGAAAGGAATGAAGTAGTGAACTGTTTATTACTGAGATGCATTTTTAAATGAAAATATGGTTCTTTTTGTTTCGGGTGCTCTGAGAAGGCTCCAGCACCTACTGCAGTGCAACCTTCGTATGTGAGGCTGGAATATATTTAGTTTGATGTTTGTTTTCGAAGTGCACCCATACCAAGTGAACCTCTGGAAATCTTACTGAGGCCTGCTTCCCAGGGGAAATTATCATGGAAAGGTAAGTGAGGGAGGTGAGATTACTTTCCAGCCTCACCACCTTTATTTTTAACACCCTCCTCTCTTTACACTCATCTCCTCGCCAGGAATATCTTAACCCTCAGCTGTGCTGTGACAATCTAAGAGGCTCTGGATGCCAGGAATCACCACCCAACAGCCATCAACCACCTCCACTTTCAGAGGTGGCCACATGCCCAGGCCATCCATAGGGAATAACACTGCCTGCAGCCCACACCTCCAGTGGGCAGCTGTACCCACCTCGACAGCAAGCACCCATCAGCCCCACACCCTGGGCATGGGAGCCACACGGGCAGGAAGGCACTGACCTGAGGGAAGGAGAAAACAAGGCCCCAGCAAGACTGAGGATCTGCATGTTAATAATTAAAATGTTTTGAGGGTACTTTTTCTTCTCTTTCTTTAGAAAAGGCAAGCTGTTTCTAATAAAGGATCATTTGAGTTGCTTGAACTTTGTTGATTTATGAGTTTTTTTCATGTTATTCCAAAACTGAAGGCCCCCTTGTTGAAATAAAAATTAGTTTTGGGAAGGTTAGGATGTTAGCCTAAGTTTTCGTATAATTTCTTTCAACTTAGGAGAGAGTCACCTTTGTGACTTATTGATTCTGACACCTCCTTTTTCTTGCCAGCATAATTTTTTCTGGAAAAGTTTATTTTCTTGGCTGTCTTTAATTGATCCAAACACTGGCAAGAGACAGATGCTGCACATGCATGCTCCCAAATCAGAACTTTCCTTTTCCAAACCACAACTTTGAAAAAACAATTTATAAGAATCAAGAAAATTATAAAAAACACTTAAACCATTGCTGTAATTTTCTTTTTTTTTCCTGTTTAGATTACATATTTACCTTCATGCTTCTGGGCTGAAAGAAAATTTCCAGAGTTGTTTTTGCTGCAATAACACATGCAAGTTAGCCCACTGAAATGAATCACAACAATGGCACAGAAACAGAGCCAAGGGATTCAGTGCTGGAAGCCCTGGCACCCTGGGCATCCCTGCCCACACCCAGCTGACAGAGGCCACTTCTGCCTCTCTGCTTTTCTCACTCCCCTTCCCCAAATCCAGTAAGAAAATGCTCATTGCCAAATAGCAGACTTTGGCTAGCACACCACAACTCCTTTTTAAATTAAAAAAAGCAAAATTGGAAAAACCAAGAATAAAAAGAAAATAGGGATGGTGGTGGGACTTCAGTGCTTTTCCTCACATGTTGAGGCTTCCTTTCTCTGACAATAGACTTAAGGAAAATCTCCCATTAAAGAATCTTCTAGATTAGTAAACTAAATCTTTGGATGAAGTGTTTTCAGAGTTTGTTTGCAGGGAGATGGAGGAGACAACCCAGTACACCCATGTCAGGTACAAAACATGCATCACAGACATTCAAGAAGTTAAATCATTACATGTTCCACAATACCCTATGACATATGCCATTGATGACTGAAGTGACAGCTTTGGATTTGAGCGTTACATTAACTTTGAGTAGTTTCAGAAAGAGCTCTGAATTCCACCAAAGCCACTATCTTCTGCTTTGATACCACACCAGTGTAATGTAGCCCTGCACATCTCAAGGAAAACAATGGCAAAGCAAAGCACCACAAAGAGACTCTAACCTGAGCCCCCCATCCACTGTAGCCATGCAACCACTCTGCTCCTGCTTGAAATTGGTTATTTATGGGCATCAGCCTCTGCTTATGCAAAAGCAAGACTGTGCTTCTCAAGTCAGAGCAAAGGCTTTAAGTATTTGTGCCACTCTGGGACCTGCTGTTGAAGTACAAATTCATCTGAGTTTCCGGTCTTTCTGGTTTTAGTGGGAAGGTCATCTCGGGCTTTTTTCCTGTCATTCTGGAAATGGAAAGTTCCAATACTGCAAGATACAGTTTTCTTCATCTTTGTTTGACAGCTTCTCCTTCCAAGAGGTAAGGTATTTGACAAGATGCAGTGCTTACCAAGCGTTGCCAAAGTCCTTGACCATATATAAAAAAAAAAAATAGGGGAGCTCTTGTGTATTAATCGGTCTACACATTTCAGCTCCTCACCATTGGTAAGAAAAGCCTACATACCAGCAACATGTGATCTAAAGAACAGAAGGCAGATAACAGCCTAATTTATCATTTTAATGATGCTGTAATCCACCCAGAGACTTGATTGCTCATGATTCCAATATCGTACTGAGTTCTAGCAGCTCCTGCAGGAGACAAAACAATAGGGAACATATTTACAGTCTCAGTATGAGGATTCCCATTTGTTTGCACTACAGAGAATATGTGCAGCCACTTTTCCTGATGCCTGTGGAAAGGTCAGATGGAGGTAGGGGGGGATTTTGGAGGTTGGAATAGTATAGGGAAAAGATATCATAGATAATTTTTCCTTTCAAGCTCTTCCTGAAACTCGCTCTGGGATCACACAGGGCAAAAATCCCTGTCTTATTTCCAGCATGAACCAGGACCATGGAAAAAACTCTGTGAAGGAGAGTATAATGAAGAGCATTTCCCTCTTACCTAACTCATTCAGCCATACAAAGCAAAATTAAAGAATTGCTTCCCCTGCCTCCACCACACTGCTCCTTTGGCTTGTTAAGTGCACTGTGAATCACTGACAATAATACCAGAGCCAACAAGCCACAGCAGTATTATTTTTCAAAATCTTAGCTTGTCAAAGTTGATTTAAAAATCAAGCTGTCTTTGACACAAGGCATGAGACCTCAAAGAGCAGAAACCAACAAAAAGGGTTTCTCTTAAAATAGGTAGATGAAGCAGATTTTCTCCTTTCCTCACTACCTAGAGAAGTCACTAGACTAATTTAAATCAATTGTAACATCAGATCCAAGATATACTCTTAACTACATTGTTATGTCAGTCATTCTGCTAAGGTAAGGCTTATTAGCAATAATCATTACATCAATATACATGCAATAAAATATCCTAGTTACCAGTAGCAAGTTATACTAGAACTGAAAACGTTGACTATCAAGGTAAAAGGTTTTTACAAGCAGCTAATACAACAACAACAACAACAACAAAACTTCAAAATTCTGAAGAATTAATCCTGCACATTATCCTCAGAAGATCTGAAAAGCAAGGGAAATAATTTCAATTCCACTTATAGCAGTGCACAATTAATTAAATATAAAAAAATTAATTTTACCAAACCAAGGAAATCAGTCATGTCTACAGTTTTCTAAAATAAAACACGTATAGCAAAAATAGTGAGGTTGGAAGCTGAACATTTCACACTGCCTTGAGGAGTTTCTACAAAGAAAACTCAGTAGCATACCCTGTAAACATCTGCCATAAGCCAAATGAGTGTTGCTTTTGTGTAGAGAAGGATTTTGCTCTTGTGAACAGGCTCTACAGATGCTCCATAAACAAGCACTACAACAACATAAGCAGACAATGAAGTACCATTAAAAAGAATATTAAGTGATATTCACTCACCCCTGTCAGTAAGCCATAGGTGCACACAGCATCTCAGGTCAGCAGGGACCTCTAGTCCTGCCTCCTGCCCCACTCATGGGCAGCTCTCAGGTCCAACAAGGATGTTTCAAACTCTGGCCAGTCAGGAGTGAAACCTCCCAGGGATGGTGATTTCCCAACCTCTCTGGGCAACTGCATCAATGCTCAGCTGGCCTTGAGGTAAAGAAACTTTTCCTTATGACAAGTCATAGACTTTCCCATTTTAGTTTATGACAAGTATCTCACCCTCCTGCCACGTACCTATGTGATGTACCTGGATCTATCTTATCAAAATCCTGCCTACAGGTACCATGGGCTGCTGCCATATCCCCCCCCCAAAAAAAAACACTTCTCCCTAAGGCTAAACAAGACCAGCTCTGTCACTCTCTCCCTCTCTCAGGGCAAGTTCTCCAGCCCCAACAGGCCTGGGGGCTCTCTGCTCAGCTCCCTCCAATTTATCTATGTTGTTTCCACATTATGGGCCCCAAAAATTAGATGCAGCATTTCAGGTGGCCTGGAAAGTGCCAAGCAGATGCAAACAATCACTTCCATCAATCTACCAGCTCCAGAACACTCACTAACCCCTCATGCTGCCAGGACACCACAGACTTGTGCCAAGCCTGCTGTCCCACAGGTCCTCCCAGGTCCTTCCCAGCAGAGCTGCTGCCCCAGCAGTCACATCCCATTCTGTCCCAGGCACAGGGAGTACATTTATTCTGTTTAGAAAAATATAAGGCCGGGTGTTTTGCATTTTAGTCTGAGGCACGTTGCAGTTCTTTGCATTCTCACAAGGCTGTCTGGAGGACATGGGCTGCAGCCCTTTCACCTGAGACAGCAATTAACATAGCTGGGAGAAGTTTCAGCTACCAATTTTGAAGTTACGTTATTGGTGCCATAGTAATTGTTGTAGTCACTGTGATCTAAGGGACAGCATGGGGCAAGAAAAGACAGTACTTTCTTCTTTAAATGATATATTGCAAGGAGAAGGAGCAAAAGTTTAGATCTTCAGGGTCTGCATGCCAAAATACTCATACCTTCTCCCTGTGCAGCTGCCCTTTTAAATTACACTTCTCACCCCTATAAATCTTGCTTGTTCTGTAACATTGTTCCAAAACTGCTCTTTTTGGGACGTTTGCAGAGAACCAAAATATTCATCCCTGGATGAAAAGCTTCTAGGCTGGTAGGTTTTTCAAACAAATATAACAGAGTTTTTATAACCTATCAAGAACTAACACTTACCAAATCAGCAAACACATTTTAAAACCTAGAAAACAATCTGCTGTATCCATCTGTTACTTTTCTCCATATTTGGGAAATATTTCATCTTGCTTTCTAGAAGACTAATACTTTTCCTTTAAAAAATATTTTAAAACATAGTTAACACTAGTAGAACAGGTAGAATGAGGTAACATACTTGTGTTAACTGATCTTCACCACCAATTGCATAATGGCGTTCCAGGCTCCAGTGTTAAGATCTTTTACCTATTTTAAAATTTTAGTAATGAAAGGAGAAATTAATTCCATTTTAAGACAATTAACAGCTCTGTCCTGCATTTCCTGACATTATCCCTTTATCAATAGTATTGTTGTTCTGATTATTCTCACCCCCATGCCAAATGCGACTTACAACATGGCTTAAACAGATCTCATGACAAGGGAATGGGGTCCACATATACAGGACAGGAGGTCAGCTGCCAGGCAACTGGGAGAGGAAAAAATCTCAAGAAGGTGGTAATCTGACAGGGTCAGAGAACTTGGGCAGGTTCTTCTACTCCCTTTAAATCAATTTAGTTTCCATTCCACTGGATGACTAACTTAGCCACAATGAAGAGCATTCCATCTGCCCTGTCCACAGTTCCTAAATGCTGCTCAGAAGGAGATGTAAAGACAGAAGTGAAGAATTTCTCTCCATGTCTGCATTCATTTCTGTTTAGGACCAGCATCCAGTCACACACATTTTGGCTTTTCATGGTTGCTGTATCAACACTGTGGCAACAACTAATCTGGACAAATTTTAACTTTTCCACAAATAAGACAACTTGTCTAACTCATATGCATAAGTTTCTGATAGTCTGAGAACACACATGCTCATCTTCATAAATTCACTCCCTGAAGTGGCACACAAAGGTTCCCATGTGGCGAGAAGCACCATTGTTCTAGGAACTGAATCAATATTCACAGTAACTTGAGTCCCTATTCCGGGATCTAAAATCAGCTCCACAGCAAAGTAAGAGTAGATGTAGGAGAAACACTCCTACAGGACACAGGTTTACTCATGTCTTCAGTTAAGCAGTTAGCTTAACCAATACTTTTCACCAAAAGCTTTGAGGAACTAATATCATACCACATTTTGAAGGTTATATAAACAAACTTGTGTATTCCTCAAGTTCCAGGCCCCTACAGCAGATATTCCAGTCAAGTCACTTCACCATTTAGGAAAGATTTTGTCAATAAACTACCTTTACCTCCTTTGAAGTTACATTTTTGCAATGGGAGCCAAAAGCCTTATCTCTCTTGTACTTCATCCACACAAAGAGAGACACCCTGAAGAAACCTTCCAGACTCCTGGCACAAGATAGTCTCAAGAAGTTTATTTGCCTGAGTCACTTCCTTGGTTTCATGCCCCTCATACTCTTCCACAGAGACAGTGGTGCAGAAGTGACATTGCTGCTCTGATCTATGATGTGACACATCCAGAAGCACTAAGGAATACACCTGGCCCCACCACTTCTCCTGGAAGCAACAGCACTGTTACCAACTTAAAACAGCCACCACCTTCAGTACAGAAATGTAACACAGGTAAGTGTGTTGCTGGAAGGAAAAAAGAAAATAACACACATCCACACACTAAACAAAGCCCTCTGGCTGGCAAATTTTTCCTTAACAAGAGAATTCTCAAGGGGAATATAAGTAGCAGACTGACAGGAAGTTGATGGGGTTCAGCCTATACATACCCAGAGGGATCAGCAAAGTAAAGCACTGACCACAGGGGACAGAAAAACATGACTCGTTTATTATTACTGTACAACTATAAAGGAAGCATTCTTATCAGCTGGCAAAGTTTCTAAGGAATGTAAGTCTATGGAAAAGCCATCCCTAATTGAACCAAGTCTCAACAATAAGGAGAGAGCATATTAATGAGGCAAGGGTAGGAGGTACGATGAGGAGATAACAATACCCTCAGGGGTTACACTGGTATTAAATGTGACTTTATTACTGTATTACTCTCTTATGAATCTTGATGGTAAAAATAAGTGTTTATACAGATGTTCTTTCAATTATCAGTTATTCTAGTTTAAACATACATAGAGGGAACCTTGACATTTTAAAATTACAAGCTATTAGATTAAATTAGATTTGCTGTTTTGCTGTGGTAACCCACCAGGCTTTACAAACCTGATATGTTCTTTCAGTGAAACTGAGATGCGTTAATTGGAATGAGATACCATCCCTTTAATAATGCAGATTGATGTAGCTCTCTCACAGGGTTTTTCATTCGGTGTCTTTATTTTAATTCTTCTGAATGCTACTAATATGATTCATTTTATCATGAAGAGGGCATTCCTCACTTATGTAGCATATGCCAAGCTAAAGTCAATTAATAGGATCAGTATACTGTTACACAGAAAGATGCACAATTGATATTTATGCAAAATTAAGCAAGGCTGAACTCTGGTTTCCTACCCAAAGTGACTAGTGATCAAAGCGGGAAGTCCACACAAGTCCAAAATGCCACTTTCTACAATGTACAGATGTCACCAAATCTATCACTGCTTGAAATACTTTACTACAAAACACAGCCTGCTAAGATACATTAGCAGGAAGAGGCACAGTTCTGGCCCTTTTTCCCCATTTAGAACACCACCTTACTGCTTACTGGTTCACTGCTCCACAGAGAGACAAAAGAATTACCAGGAACCACCCAAAACTGCAATGCAACTTGGACTCCCCTACCCTGCAGTGTCCAGATGAAAGTAACACTGCCAGAGGAAAAAGACTGCTGGCACCCCACAGACCTGTTCTGGTGAAAGGTTACAGACCAAAGGAGCTGAAACATGACCCCTAAAACCTCTGGACTAGAGGAAGGAAAGTTCATTCCCCTTTATCACTTCACATCTTGGCTCCCCATCTATAAAAAGAGGACAGCCTCCCTTTCCAGACTCACCAGAGGAGAAATGCACTGCAGACCACAGGGTGGATTCCTGTGAGCGCTGTACAATTGTGACAGTGCTCACATGAGGATTTAAACCAGATGAGATTCCAACCAGAAAGTCACACAACTTAATCATTAGAAATAAAAATGCACAGCAAACTCTCTTCATTTTTGTTTAAATTTCCTTGTGTGGCATTATTTTACAGCCTAAGACAGGTTTTAAGCTGTCTCACAACACCAACACTCTCACTAGCTTGCCTTCTCCATACTAGGGAGGTTCATCAGCTCTGCTTGCAAACAAAATGGTTTATTTTTGTTTGAGAGAGATGTCATTTTAAATGGTCAGAAGTGAGCTGCAAGACACAACATACTGGACATTTGCTAACCTCTCTAGGCCAAAGAATAAATTGGTGAGAGACAATTACAGAGCCAGCTGAAGCAGATGGGTCTAGTAGCCAGGCACAGCATGACCCCTATTTCTGGTTTTCATACGAATCAATACAACTTGGCACACAAATGTTGATACCTACAAAAAGAAATAAAATTTAAAAAACGAGGAATGTTAAGATCAACATTTCTTTTCAATAACTTTGAACTAAGATGCCAAGTTCTGCATAATTTACCCAGCCCAAATCATCCAGATTTAGAACGGTGAATACTGACCAGACTGGAAGAGATAATAACCCTCAATGCTCCAGTGCTTAAACCAAACTGGGATTAAAAGGAAATATAATGTGTTAGGCAAATTAAGACACATTTGCTTCACTGGCAACTTCCTTCTTCTTTCTCTTGGTAGGAGCATCCACTGTGGGCATTGCTGGAAAGACAGATGCTTCCCTCCCACCCCACAGCCATGGCGATGCTCCAGGCTCCCAACACACTCCCGCAAGCAAGAGGATGGTGGCAAAAGTAAGAGGACATTGCAGCTTTGTCAGTCACGCATCAAGCAGATTAAAAAAGTGGAGGAGGCAGCAGAGGAAGTTACAGACAGCTCCTTTGTACACAAAGACCTCCTCAGGCTTGCATGGATGGCACAAGGACTTATGAGCCCTTCTGCTCAGCTAACCAGGCCCTGGGTCACACAAGAACAGGCAAGAGACCACCCGTCATGGGAAACTCCGAAATAAATTGCCCCAGAGTTTCTGGGGTTTCTGCTCTTATACAGTAAGACTTATTATAGTCCCTTAATTATTATCATGCCTGGAGTGATTGCTGGCAGCTTCATTACCTACGGAGAATTGCTTCACCATTGAGTTCTTGGCTTCATTAGCAGTCAGCAGAACTCACGGTCACAAGTGATTTTATGTACCATAGGTATGGCAGGGTCACGTGCCTCTCTCTTGGCCCTGTACTGTACAGAAGGATATATAGAAACTACCATATTCACCTTCCCAAGATGACCAGTGTTTATATGCACTTCACTTTTCCTCTTCCAGGCTGCATACTCACCTGTCCTTGGTACAAAAGCCCTTCTTTTCACATTCCTCATTGTTCTTCTGCCTCTAGTCCCACAGTAAGACAGCTTACTGTGTCACTGCCAATTCCCTGAAGTCTGACACAGCATTACCTTTCTGGCTGCTATTGGAGCAAACCATTACAGGCTGAAAAAATCACAGAGCATCAGGGAATCTTAAAGTCCAAACAATTTCAACAAGAATTTGCCTAACCACTGTCAGAAAACAGACTCCACCAAGGCTTACTGAAAGCTGCCTACTGAAAGATTAAATTCAAAGCCTGCAGCTGAAGGGAGCCATTACCCTGGTATCTGGTTTATACTACCTTCACGCGTGTTCTGTACCGGCAATCAGAGGAAGAGCTATTTAAAGTGTCTCTATTGTTATATGTCTAAATATTTAACTATTACATTTCACTCGCCACCTGCCTGTCATTGCATTTTATGGCACGAGCAAAAGCAAGCAGATCTGTTTTTCTGCCTTGTCTGAAGAGCGAGACCGAACGCCTCTCCTCGGTTCGGCTGAGCGAGGATGGGACCAAGGGCTGCAGGGCTGCCGGGGAGCTCCCCCGCGGGACACTGCTGCCCCAGGACCCCCTCTGCGGGACCCCCGCAGCGGTGCTGACCCGACTCCGCGCACTGCGGCGCGCTACCTGCGCGGCCGCGGCCACCAGCCAGGGGCAGGGGGGGCTGGCGGGGAGCAGGGCCGGAGGTTTTCCCAGCAGGGCGGGGGGGGCTCGGCCGCCCCCGGCAGCAACGCTGAGGGACGCGGCCGCGCTGCGGCTCCGCGCACCTGCGCGGCTCCTGTTTACAGCCGCCCCGTTCATCCCAACTCCGGAGGCGAGGAGGGGAAATGCGATTAAGAGATTAAGTTTGGAAGAGATGCGCGGGGGGAAGGGGTCCCTCCAAAGACGCGCAGGCTGCGCGGGGGCTGCGCAGGGGCTCGGCGGGCCCCGGACGCTTTTTTTGCGGCGAGCAAAGTGGGTGTGGGGGGGTGGAGGGAGAAGAGAGGTGGGGGGAGGCGGCGGGACGCAGCTCGGCGTGGAATAAAATGCCTACGGACCCCGCGACGAGGAGGGGGAAGGACACCGGGTCGTCCCGATGGGGGTCGGGCACCCGTACCCTTGCCATCCCGCGTTCTTACCTCGATCCACTTCTGAGCCTCGGTGAAGGCCAGCTCAGGCTGTGGGGTGTCGGGGGGAGGCTGAACCTCTCCCAGCTCCAGCCCGGGACTGGCCATCTGCAGGGGCCCGGCGCGCCGCGGCTGCGGCGGGGCAGCAGCCAGGCACCGAACCGCCAGCCCGAAGGGAGCCGCGGCCGCAGCCGAGGGGACGCCGGAGGCCGCTACCGGCCTCTCCTCCCTGCCTGGCAGCCGCCGGGGCGGGGGCCGGGGGCGGCGGCGCTATGCAGCCCGGCTGGCTGCAGCCCGCCTGCGGTAACCTCTCTCCGCCGGTGCCCCGCTCGCCCGTCCCCCCCGCCGGTTCGGTCCTCCCTCGCCTCCCGCCCCGCCCGCCCCGCCGGCGGAGTGGAGTAGAGCTGCGCTGCGCTGAGCTGCCAGCTAAAAATAAACAGACGGGCGAAGCCGCTTTGCCTTCAGCCCATGCAAATGCCCGCGCCGCCGCCACCGCCACCTCGCCGCCAGCATCGCATCGCATCGCAGGCGGTGCGGTCACCGGGGAGGGGGCGGGGGGTTGCAGGATAGGCGGGTATCCCTCGGGGAGAGGGGAAACGATGGCGAGGCCCCGCCGGCTTTGGAGGGTGGGGGCAACCGATGCTCCTGGAGGGCACCGAACGGCCCCTGTGCTTATTGCGGCTGCTGTAATTAGACATTAATTAATGTTAGGGCACGGAGCACCTGAGAGCCTCCAGCCCCCTGAGGAGGGGAAGGGCTTTGCTCTCCCGCCCGGACCCTCGCCCACCTGCCCGGGGACCGTGGGGGTCCTGGCCCAGGAGGAGAGCTCCGGCAGGTGCCTCTGCCGCTCTGCAGGCATCTCCTCATACGACTCAGGGGTAAGAGAGGCCTTGAAAAAATGTTTGAGGGTCAGCGCGGTACCGAACAGCGTTTCTTTCTTTCAAAAGCAAAGCGGGCAACAAGGTGTGCTCAAAAAATGCTCAAAAAAATTTTTTTTTTTGTTTCCCTTTTTATCCAGGGGAAGAAAATAAAACTGTCCTGCAGAGACTTACACACCTAACTTGTGTCATGTGAGTACTCCCAGCTCAAACAGATGCTTTTCAGTCCAAGGTTAAGCACAGAAGTTTCTGGAAACAGGGAAGAAAGTTTTTTTCACAAGGCCTCTTTGAAGCCAAATCTTAAAAATCTCTACGCATAAAGTTTTGAAGGATGTTTACATTTATTCAAACATAGAAAGACATCTGCATACTGGAAACACAGGTCCCCTACTAAGGGTTCTTTCAAAAGGGGTCGTAACTGGTTGCATTTTCAACTTGTGACAGCTGTCAACAAATTTTGACCAGCTACAAACTAGGATCTTCTTCTCAACATGACCTTCTTTGAGGCATGACCTTCTCTTAGGCCTTATTTCAAAATTTGGGATTTTGAGTCTTGTTTATTGTTATAAATTAGTCAGAAAAAAGAATACTAACTCTTCAAATAAAAATGTATCACATAAATGTGTATATTTAGCTCTATTTACAATCTGTGATTTTGCCTTTATTGTTCTCTATGGTTTTTTTCCATCTTTGTTTATTGATCAAAATTTGCTGGAATAATAAAAGGTCTAAAAACAGGAGATGAGTTTATGGGAATTTTTCTGAGAACTGCAACTAGTTGAATGGTAAACTAATCTCAAACATTTAAAGATAAATAATGAGTGTATTTTGAAACACTTATGCTAACACAAACTATTTTATTATTCTTGTAATATTTAAATAACATTGATGTATATCAGACATCAATTATTCTCCCAGGGTAGTGCTAGATTAACAATTTAAAATAATTATCCCACCTCATTTTTTTTATTAGCATGCAATATCAAATTAATTATTTTGTTGTCTGGTGATCTCAACATCATGTCTCAGAAAACTAGAAGCACTGGAAGGGTCTGGGGTGAGCATCATACCACACAGAGCAGCCATTTGATAGAGACCACCACATACATCATCTTAAGTCAAGAAATGGATATTCATTTTTCATTTATACACTTGGTTTTCATGGATCACTAAAGATTATATGCTTTCATACGTAATCTTAAATACACACATTCAAGGATAGACATCTTTTAGAACTAATTCAATCCACACAAAACACACGGAAATACATAGCTAGTGCAGTTCTTTAAAGATCCCTGTCTTGTATTTAGGAATGTAAAAGACACCCTGAATGGCAGCAGGAATCCAGCCACTTTTTTCTTAATCCTAATCCTTAACCCGCTTCCCATTTGGTCAAGTACATGGCAGCATCCCTACCTCTCTGTTCCCATGGAAACACACTTCTAGCATCAGCCCAGCTTGGCTTTTTTTTTTTTTTTTTTTTTTTTTTTTAACTACCATCTGCCTGGAGAGTTACAGGGCTTGCTCTAAGCCCCCTGAATGCCAGCTATAGGTTTTACAATGGTTTTCCTTGCCCTATTACAGCTGCCCTGACAACTGGAATGGGAGACAGAAGAGGAAAATGACCATTTCAGGAACTCCAGCAAGGTTTTCTTGCAGTCACTTTGTTGCTCCTGACCAGAATCATTACCAGAAACATAGTGATGGAATTTGTAACACAAAATATGAGGATTTTTCTATAGCTGTTTGCAAAATTCTCTTCTTCTAAAACAAAAGCTTTGGTTTAGTTTCTATTTTTCTTTCCAGTAAAACTCAAGCTAGCATCTCACTTGTCCAACAAACCTCCAACAAACTTGCGTCTGTGCTTATTAGACAAGGGAAAACCTGTGGTGGAGCAGACATCAGTGTTGTGTATCTTTGTCCTTCCTGAAAGGAGACTGTGCCTATGTGCAAGTAAAGTAATTGTGGGAAAATGTCTGCTATGGTGGTTATAGGTGGTCCTCCGGCTGCTGTGCAGAGGAGGAGAAATAGAGGCTTTTAGGAAGATACAGTTTCAGGCACAATGAGGGTTCAACTTGCATTTGGTCTTCTACCCAATTTAATTTTCTCCACCAGAAAGAATCACAGAATGTTAGGGGTTGGAAGGGACTGCTGGAGATCATCTAGTTCAAACCCCTTGCCAGAACACGTTCACCTAGAGAAGGTTGTACAGGATGGCATCCAGGTTTGTTTTGGATATCTCCAGAGTCAGAGAATCCACCACCTCTGGGCAGCCGGTTCCAGTGCTCTGGCAGCATTCTTGTAATCTTCCCAAGTGGTCAGTCCCTTCTTCCACATGCTGTAAACTTCCTTCTTTCATTTGAGCTTTTTCAGAAGCTCCCTGCTCAGCCATGCAGGTCTCCTGTTTCCCTTGCTCAATTTCTTGCTCTTTAGGATACACTGATCCTAAGCTTGGAGGAAACGGTGCTTGAAAATTAACCAGCTCTCTTGAGCTCCTCTACCTTCCAGAGCCCTGACCCATGGAATTTCTTCAAGCAATTTCTTCAAGAGATCAAAGTTCACCCTCCTGAAGTTCAAGGTTGCAATTCTATTTATCATTTTGTACATGCTACCCAGGATACTCTACTCTGTCTTCTCATTATCATTACTGCCAAGGATGTACCCAAACTTAATGTCCTCCACCAGTCCCTCTTTGTCAGTACTGGGTCCAGTAGTGCACCTCTCCTTGTTGGCTCCTCCACAACCTGAGTCAAGAAGTTGCCATCAATACACTGGAGGAACCTTCTGGACTGTGCATACCTTTCTATGTGGCCTTCCCAGCAATTGGGTGATTGAAGTCCCCCATGAGAACCAAGGCCTGTGATTCTCAGGCTACTCTCAGCTGACTGCAGAAGGCGACAACAACTTCCCCATCTTGATCAGGTGGGCTGTAATAAACACCCACAACATTCCCACGTTTGCTTGCACTTGAATCCTCATCCACAAGCTCTCAACTCGCTCTTCTTCCACCCCCCAGGGTGTAGAAGAAGAATAGGATACATGCCAGTTGCTCTTTCACATAAAGAGCAACTCCACCACCTTGCCTTGCTGGCCTATCTTTTCTAAAAAGGACATAACCATCCATGACAGTGTTCCAGGCGTGTGAATTATCCCACCATGTCTCAGTAATTACAGTGAGATTGTGGCCCTGCAACTGCACACTGATCTCCAATTTGTACTCAGGAAGGAAGCTTCTTCTTTATGTTGTTAAACTGGGCCCCAGAGAGGGGGTTCTGGTGCAATGGTTCTGGTCTGCATATTTGGACTTCTGCTCCCTTTAGAAGCAAATTGCCTATTATAGTGACCTGCCATTTATTCTTTACTGAGGAGGTTTTGGTTCAGGGGGTGGTCCAACTAGACCTCAGCAATACCCTCAGGCTGGGAGAGCTATCATCCTTACCATGCCCCCTTGCCCTTTCAGAGCACTGCACACAGTTTTCAGTGGCACCTGGGTAGGTGGGGTGGTTTCTGGGTGGATGAGCTTGCAGTGCCTGCTGAGATGGGCAGGAACTTCTTGCCATTGCCCCCTCTCCTCCAAGTCACACATTCAGTCAGGCGGAAGAAGATCAGGGAGTCCTCTGTGCCAGGGGCTCTGCCTGCCTGCTGGGCTGGGTGGCAGGGTGCCACTCCAAGCATCTCTCTCTCGCATACCCTGATGTCCCTCAACTTGCTTACGCCCTCCCTGACCTCCATCACTAAAGGGAGGAGCACCCTCTATCTGGGGCACCTCCCGTGGGCACCGCTGCCATCCAGCACCTGAGTAAGAGCAGAGCACATCCTGGACCCCAATGCCTGGGTGGCAGCATATTCCCACCAGAGCTCCATCAGGGACCCTGCATCAGCACAGCTGGGTAGAGAGCTCAGGGATGCCACAGTCTTCTTCTGAGTGGTAACCATTGCTTCCTGGCCAAGTTATCAGACTTTCAGCACCGTCCTGAGTGAACTGCCATGTAGACTGACTGGTACAGTAATTAGCTGGGACACAGCTGGTACAACCTGCCCACACGCCCTGCCTGTCCTGCCTGCCCTGTTTGCCATGTTCCAGGTTGTTCGTGCTCCCTGTGGCAGCCTCCAATGGGGGTGGTGCTGGAGCCCTTTGAGAAGGCCCCAGAAAAGCCCCTTGCTGACCTTTTTTGCCATGATCCTCTTCCCCAGTGCTAGCGTACTGACACTGGAGCTGCTCTCCCCAGCAAGTAGAACTCTTCTGTTCCTCTCTGTCTTCAGCATAACATCTAAAATCTTTAAGACTCCTGAATAGCTGAAGCAGGGAATTACTAAGTCCTGGCTGGTGTTGCAGACCTGATCTTATCCCATGGCAGCAATAAACAGCTTGTAGAGGAGAAGCTGTGCCCTGGACAGCTTCTGCAGCTATAATGTTTCTCCCTGAAGTAATGGGTATGGTGTTCAAGACAAAGCTCTATGCAAATCTCTTCCTAAAGAAGCATTGTTGTGCTCTTGCTCCTTTTTCAGGTTAAATTAACCTTACAATAAACTTTTTCTTCAAAGCAGATCTGATGATACAACACGCTTCCAATGTAACATGGTCACATACCATTTGAAAAAAATTACTTTTACCCAAAAACATTGCACAAAAACCAAATGGATGAAACAACTAAAGAACCTCTATTTGTATTTCTTTTTACCTTCTATTCCATTTTACCTGGCTTACTAATTTTTTTCTTTGTGAGCTTTTATAAATCTGTCTTAAACCAGCAATGCCTCTGAGAAGGGAAGTTATCCTGCTGGCATCAGGGCTTTTGTGCCTCCTTATCCCCTCCACAATCTGTCAGTCCTGGCCGATATTCTCTGATCAGAGCTCCTTTTTTCCCCCAAACTACAATGGTCATCACTGGGAATGTTGCATAATCCTGGGGCAGATTTCATAAAAATCTGAGCCGAGCCATAAGTGGACTGCTCTGGCTAAGTACCTTGGTTTTTTGCTCAAGGATTTTTATACTTTTCATTGGTTTGCTTTGCCCTCTTAACAAACCACTGAATGTCACACAGAGAACTTTGGGCCATATAGTATTTATTGTAAAAATTTTGTTTGGAATTTCTTTCATTCTCTAGAGTCTATAACAGAGGTGGGCACATCCAGCTGTGCAGAACCTCCAGATGATTTCAGAGCCGCTCAGAGCTGCAGCCTCTGAGCCATCGTGGGACTCACCTTTGCAAAGAGCAATGTGGCTTCCTGGTGATGGTGTGGGTGTTGAAGAAACCCTGGCATAAAGCATCCTTGGTATTAATACCTCTCAACAGGTATTAAACCTGCTGAAGAGCATTTGGAGATATTTTACTGACAATTGTACGTTGTCCTATTGTACAGGTTGTACATTTCCACAGCTTGTCATATGTGAAATGGTGAACTGGGGGTGAGCTGAGCAAGCACATGTGAAGAACCCTTAAAGCAGCATCTATCAAGGCAGAGGAGCATGGTGGAGGAGATCTTTACCAGAAGTTTAGAATTTTCTTCATAAAACTAGATTCAAAGACAGTTCAAATTTTCATGACATGCAGCCTGTCTTTGAGAGCAGGCTGGTAAAGATACCCACTGAGAATTGAGATTTAAAAAAAAATATAATAATCTTGGAAACTAGCTGAAAGGGAGACTGCTCCCATTCAAGAGGTTTTTAAAGCTAGTTTTGTTAAACTTACAAGCTGAAAATAAAGAAACACCAGAGCTTTACTTATTTTTAACTCTCATTAAAATCAATCAATCTGAGATCATGAGCACATATTGTTTCTTTTTTCAAACACTCAAACAAATGTTGTGACTTCACACTTTATTTAATCAGGGCATCTGCTGTGCTGCATTTGCATAGTTCAGCATTTGGCTGACAGCACCTGTTTGCTTATCCCTGCCATGCTCTCTTCTGTCACTGTCACTTTCTCTCTGCTACCACTCACTCAGCAACATATTGTCAAGCTTGGCATCAACTTTCTGTTTTGTTCTGGGAAGTAAATGGAAATAGATTGTTCTGGGAGTGGATGGATCTTCTGAGTTTGCTCTTTCCTTGAAGAAGAGCACTTGAATCCCTTCTTAACCAGTGTGTGGAGAGTGGAAGAGTGTGGAGCTCTATTACAAAGCAGTTTTTTTCTATTTTGGAATTTTATATTGATTTTTGAAAGCTAATACATCCAATAGTCACCTGCTAGCTGAACACCATTTGACATTTTCCTATTTGCCGATCTATTTTTTTAGATTTTGAAAGCTGTTGGCTCCCCAGAATCAGATTTACTACTATACATGTTGCTATTTTGCTAGCTATCAGCCTAATGAATCAGAGTGCATGCAATTAAAAAAGAGATTATGTGCATGAATGTCTGTAAATACTCAACATCTTTTACAAAGCATAATTTTGGGGTCTTCACCATTCTCTTTTCCTTGTTCAACAAATACCTGATAAGTACCCCTGTGTTTTGAGTGCTACTGTATTTCGAGGTGTGGATTTTTCCCTGCTCAACCCTCCTTCCTGGCTTGACACTTGATTCTGCCTCTCCTGGAGGCCTCCAGGCTGAGATCCCTGCTGACTGCACAGACCCTGGCTCAGCTTCTCCTTTCAGCCACAGCCACTGTCAATTCTCCCACTCACCCAAACAACCACTTCCTTCCTTCTTTACATTGTTCTCATCGAGACCTGCCTTTCCTCTGGTGTAGGAAATTCCTATATCCAGCCTCCTCTTTAACCAGCATCCTTTCCCACCCCCCCAGTCTGCTTGTCTTCATCCCAGCCTGCCATAATCTTCTGTCTATCAATTCTGTAACTTCTTTTGATCCCATTCTCTGTCTCTGCATTTCCAGGTACTTCTTTCTTCCTCTTGTTCACACACAGCAGGTGAAAGGACAGCACAACAAAGCTAAAGCATGAAAGCCTCTGGGAAAGGAAGAGCAGAAAGAATGCTAGGGAAAGGAGAAATACCACAAGCAAGTGATACTACATTACACAAGGTTAAAAATATATAAGTTGGGTTGACTGATGAGCAAATACATGAAAAAAACCTGCAGGAGTGGTGAAATGGAAGTGAAATAACCCAAAATAAAGAGGTATCAAGGTAAAGAATATAACTGAGCACAAGACCAGTGAACTTTTCAGGCCAAGGAGCATCTTTCACTCTGTGGTTGGAGGTACCAAGTGCAGCAAGTTTCAGGTCTGTACATGGTCTTTCTAGAGCCTCCCATAAAACACATACCATATTACAAAAGGAAAACAACCACACACACAAACTAGCAGCTGAGAGAGGACTCTGAAGGCAAATGTGGCTCTCCCAGTCTGCTCCGTATGGCCAAAGCTGCATAATTTAGCTCTCTTGACAGGCCAGTTAGGGGAAAAGATGTGGCAGGGCAATGGGCCTTTCACCAGCTGTTAACAAGAATCTTTTTAGCCCATTAAAACAAAAGCATTGTTTGGGAAACGATGCTCAGAGGTTTGCACACCTGCCAGTGTGATGCCTGGCTTCTTTAATTCTAACCCAACAAACATCCTGTGCCACTTCTGTGTCTGTGCCACTTCTGCTGTGCTGGAAGTGTCACAAATGGGCAAAAACTGTATTTCCTTTCCAGTGTTCTTCTGACTCTGCTTGCTTTTTGACTGCTTTCTTACAATTTACTTCATTGAAGACTGGACGTGGAAGCAGGGTGTTCTTCCCACCACTGTCTGATCTGGAGTAGAATTCTCCACATCAGTATCTGCAATGATCTTCCAGCTGATTTAGCACTCTGTTCATTGAAATAAAGCATCTTCCATTTCTGGCATGCACCCAGCAGGCATGTTACCCCAATACACCATCCTAAGTAAATTTTCAAGCACACAGAGATACTTAAGTCTTTCTCAGTGAGAAGCATGGGAGAAGGGTTTTAGTACCCTCAGGGAGATGTTCCTCAGCACCTGTTTCATAAATGCCATCACTGGGGAAGTGGCTCTTTCCAGTCAGTGAATGTGCTCAGGGATCCCATGCCAGCTGCAAGTTCAGTAAGTGCAGCAGAGTCTGTCTGGGTTCAGTACATGAAAAGATGAGCAGCCAGAGGAGGTTGTGTAGTGGTCTGCAAACCTTTGCAGCAAGCCATAGCTTCAAACGAGTGCTGCAGAGATGTGGTGTTTAGGGGAAGAGAGAGGCTGTCATGTGTGAGACAGCATACAATGAAAGCAATTAGAAACTTGTGCCAAACTGGTGTCAAATGAGGTGAAAATCAAAAACTGCATGTGGAAAATAGGTGAGCTGGAAACAAAGTCCTAGCTTCCAAAAAAAATTCCTTGGTTCTGATATTCATTTTCTTGGTGTTAAACAAATTTTGTGTAGTGGTGGCACAACCATGCCATATTATTAAACCATATTATTTTTATTGAACACACAACAGGAATAGCAAAAAGGCCTCTTACTGATGTAAGAACAGCTATTTTCTAGGCAGCTGCTTGTGAAAGTCTGAGAAATCTGGGAAAAGCCACATCAGATTCAACCTTTAATTTTTAGCAGTGACTTACATCATCCAGAAATAACTGGCAAACAATATCTTCCCTTTCCCCTTCTTAGTAATTTTCCCTGTGGAGCAGATCAAAAGAGAAAACTCCGATCTGGAATTAACACTGGGCTTTATTCAAATTTGTTTGGGGCATTAACTGGTTCACAGTGTTTATTTACTCCAGATAATGAAATAGGAAGCCAAAAGTGGAAAATAGAAAGGAAGAAGAGAAGCAGGAGCATAAAACAAGAAAAACAAAAAGTAAAATGACTGACTTCATGCAGTAAGACAACAATATGTCTTATTAATTATCATTATAATTCAGTTCCATGACACATGAATATTAGGTTTCAGTTTGGGTTTGGTTTGGTTTTTTTTCCTTTTATGTATTGAATTTCTAAAGGACAATGTTTAGCAGGAGGTTGTATTAAACTGGAAGCAGTAAAAGCAGTGTAGTCTAAGATACAGGTGAGCTTATTCCCTGAAGGCAGGTTCTGTTGCTCAGTGATCCCCTGACAGTCCTTGCAGAACAAAACACGCATCAAAACCTGTGGAGCTGCTTTGGTGCAACAGGTACCATTTCTGGTACCATCAAAGACATGATGGTCACCTATTCATAATAGTCAGAGTGTCAAAATCTGCCATCAGACCAAATTCAAAATGAAGACTACTATATTTTCTTTATTTTGTTCCACCCACCATTTCAAAGGAGAGAATATTATTTGCAATCCTGCCTAAACTATCACTGTGAATTAAGAGGAGCTGTGGACATTTCCCTGGATAGCAACCTTTCTTAAAATTCCCTAAACTGCAAGTACCAACAGGTTGGTATATCTTAGCAATATTATTTCACCACTTAAATGTATGCACACCAGTTGAAAACTCATTTACTGGACCTCCTGTTGGTGAAAAACATAAATCTAAATGTGACCACAGGTACAGAATACTTCTTAATGTAAGTGTGACATTTTGGTACTAAAGAATCAGGCAGTACTATGCATATTTGTTGAACTTTCCTATACCCTTTCAGCTCTCCTAGACTATTACTTCCTCTGCTCTCTTCTGAACCTCTTGGAGATGAAATCTGACTTCAAAGAAATCCTTGGGAACTTTTCTGAATACAGAAGGCCCAATACTGCCAGACTGTGCATCCAGCAGGGCCTTCCATACCTCTCAAGGTTGGAAACTCTCATGTAAGCTTTTCACAGTGCTCTTTCTGTGAATGAAACATAAGTTCATTCTGCTCCAAGCTGGTCAGATGTGAGCCAACTCCAAACCAGCAGCACCATTACTGTACCAGTGAACACTCCTTAGCAAGCTGGGCTTATTAACTCAAGCCAAGGATCATGGAGCACATTTTGGATCAGAGCTGTCTCTATTCCACCCTGCTTTAGAACTGGGTGTGTGACATAGGCTTGTCTTTTGGACCACAGTCTGTGTTGACAAACTGTCAGAGAAGAGAAAGGTATTCTACTTTTTTGAATCACTGCCTGAACTGTTAAATGATAAATTATCAGGGAACTGCCCACCCATATGAAGGTGAAGCTAATGAGATTGCCAAGAAATCATTGCTAATGAGTATAGAGCCCCCAAAATAAAAAAAAATGGGAAAAAATCTGTTTAAGGTTATTTTCGTAAGTTTCTCTCATTACTTTTTTAATTATGTCTTTCTGTTTGGCCAGCAAAAGTATCTGGAGTTTTTCCCAGTTTAGAGGTCCCAGTGCTCATCTGTGGGCCTCCAAAAGAAGGACAAAGGTCAAGAAAATGTCAAGTAATTATTCAAGGGGTAGAAAATACTTTCTTGGAATTGGTAATCTGTGTTACTGAAATGATTGCCAATACTTGGTGACTCTTGTTTTCTGGCATTTTTTGGCTGCTGATGGGACTATATATCAGAAAAGCCCCTGATGTAGCCTGAGGAAAGGACAGGCAGTCCATAGGCTGAAGAACTGCAGTTGATCAAAGCCATCACTTTGGAGTACATCTACATTTTTTCATCATAGTTTTTCTAAAGGTCCATGTTTACTGACTGGTTTTCCTTAGTGAAATATAGCAGCTGTTGAATATGTCCTCACTCTGTTGATGTTTCCTGTGCCCAGGAAACTGGATAGGGATTTTCATAAGACTTTAAAGGAGTTAGGTGCTCAAATCTCATAAAAATTAATAGGATCAAGCACGTAAGTCCCATTCACGCCTTAAAAAGTTCCAGTCCTAAGACACGGGTAGTGCCATGTTTGCCTGGCATGTTAGGAGGTCAGCAAAAGCTCCAAGTGATGGTATGTGTCTAAGAGATTGCAGTGCTGGCATTCAGAAAACCTTGTAGAAGTCACAGCTCTAAGTTCAGGTCAGACAGCAGAGGGAACAATCCATCAGTTGGCAACATCAACTTCTTCTAAAAGACAAGGAGCCTCCAGTTAACTTCAGACAGCTTGAGGAATGGTGTTTCCCTGAAAGTGAGTGCTTTGATCAGATTTCAGTACTGACTTAGACCAGTCTAGATGTCAAATTTCTGTCCATGCACTGCTTCCAGACCTTTCGATCAAGTTTCACTACAAATCCATCTCTTTACAGACCCCTTTGCAACCAGAATGTAGCAAAGATTGTTGTGCAGGAAGGGATGAGCAATCTCCAGACAACATTGTGAGACTTGTCAGCATCTTACATGTCTCAGAGAAAGTGGGAAATCAAGCTTGACTCTCAAGAATAAAGACTCTCAAACGCTGTTCGCTGTCAAGACCTGTGGCATCTTCATCCCAGTAGGTAAAGAAAGACATGGAAGTGGTTCTACTGAGTGGAAGGTTTTCCAGCAGTGAAGGATGACTGGGCTATCAATGGTGGGAGCTCTTGTAGTGTGAAACACTGTCCTTCTGCTCTCTTAGTAGGAGCCAGTGCTGCCTTTGTTCTGTGGGGTATCTGATCTCAACACAGCACTCAGGTTTTTATGGTTAAACCTAGAGGAGGGTAACATCCCTCTTAAACTTCTGGCCCTTGATGTCTGCATGAAAATGCCTTTATTGGAACATTCTGCATTTGAAAGCTTATGATAATATAAAAGCCATCCTCTGACTGATTTTTTCTTACAGAAACACCATTCAGAAGTATGGAGGGAGATGTTTATATCAGCAGATATCCTTTGTTTATAATATGGTGAATGACTGTGAAACTTACGACTGATTTCCCAAACCTGTTTAAGTTCGCAAATGATCATAAGACAGCTAACACATCCCTTGCAGAAAACATGCACAAAAATAAGGAAATGAATGCTTAAACACATAATAAATCTTTCACTCTCCATAGAATAAATACACTGTGCTTAACAAGTATAAACTGTGGCCTATTTCTTCATAATCGTAACCATAAATCTGGCTTAGTTACTGTGTACACTCCACTATCTGTGTATTTACTTTTGAAGAACTCTGCTGTAAATTTCCGGAAGATAAAGGGATATTTTTTTCATAGATATTTACAATTTACTAGTTCTGGGTGATAACAGCAGGAGTAGTGTCAGATAGAGAAGTATATAATAATTTGTCTTAAAATTGTATATGCAACTAAAGTTTCACCTGGAATTTGAAACAGAATATCTATATTGGCTTTAAAACTTTTTAATAGATAAACTTTGAAATTTTTGAAGAAAGAACATAAGTTATTTCAGGGAACTGAACACAAGGGAAGAGTGAGGAGTTACAGTTGTGTTACAGTTAAAAAAGGAATGGTGTGTTTTTCTCAGTGTATCAGATGTGTAAGATCTAGAACACCTATAAGTACCTGTTACTGTGCTTTCAGGCTCCTGGTGGCTGCTGATGTTCTGGTAGCTCTCTAGCTGCATTACTTAAAAGACACTTTGCTGTGATGGGAGCCCTCTGCACAGAGGGGAAGCCAGGCTGTGGGGCTGTCCCTGTGGATTTCACAAAAGGTTTTGACTTTGAGTCAAGGTGCTCTGTTGATATTCCTGTAAATTTGATTTTCACTCAACCATATTCTTAGGAATGTTTTGTAGTTACAGTTAAGTGAACTGGTTGCTGGCCTTGGTGTTCCTGAGAATGATTTTTGCTAAAATACCAAGGGGTACTGAGGATGCTGACAGTGCAACTCATACATGGCACTGTTAAGATACACAAGTCCCTATCATTCAAAGAAGTTAAATGCAAAGAGAAAGATAATGGAGGAAACCATGTATGACTTGTCATGTGTAAACAGTTGTTTTCAGTTAGCTCCTGCTTGTAATGATAATCATTTGCACATTAATTGCTTCAGCTGTCTTAAAATCCATTTGGATTTATGTTCATTCTGGAAAAAAGACAGAAGTTATGCTTCAGCCAGGACCATCTGGTTTGCTGTGGATGTTTAAAGCTGATATGGGTGCAAAAGCAACTGAAGAAATTATCTGAATAAAAATCTGTCAAGGGATATTAAATGTAATGACATTCCATCTGCCTGGTATGGTGTCCCTTCAGCTCCTTGTAAGCTGGTACAGCATGTAAGGGCACATCACCATATGTTTAGCCTCCTCTTATATTCTGCTCCAAGGTCATACCATTGACCATTCACAGAGGCTGGATACTGAACTAGGATGCTTTTTTATAGCTGTATAATGCTATAATGCTCTTGAAACTAGAAATCACCTTTGTCATGTGGGGTGCATCTTGATGTTCCTGATGGTTTTATGTTTTTTTTTTTTACCTTCGGTGTGCTTTTTTTGATAGTATAACACAGGATCAGAAAATATAATGGGCAGGGAAGCAAAGCATTTGGAAAGTTATAGTGCCATCTATAGAAAGAACACAGAACCAGCCTGCAAACTGGGGTCCCATTGCCTTCAGAAAACCCATTTTGTACCTTCAACAACCACATCACTCTTTTAACCATCACCTGGAACTAAATGTTAAATCTGAAACAAAATTCTGAACGCTGCACTGAATCTTTAGGTATTACTGAAATCCTCAGAAAACTCCTGCAGGTTTTCCCCCTGGCTTCCTTAGGCTGTATTTTTCTTCCAATGCTGTCCAAGTCTTGCATTTGTTTTTCTTAGTGGGCCTCCATCTCCTGATAACACAGAGCTGTTTGCTGGTCTCAGTTAAGGGCCAGGGGACTCTTAAACTTGGTCTTCCCCTTGCCAAGGGCATGAGCTAATCAAAGTACTTAGGGGGGGCTTTGCACAAGACAGAGTAGGCCAAAGTCCTGTAATCCTCAGTGTGCATGTCCAGTTACCACCCACTGGGAGGTCAGAGATCTACCTTCAGCTCCCTATTGAACCTGCACCTGCTCCTTCTGTATTTCAGGAGTTGGCAACCACCAGCAGGCTGTTGCAGTGTACAGTAAGCTGTACAGCTCTCTGTACATGGTTTGTGTAAAGAAACTGAACATACATGAAGCCAAGGAGAGATGTTGAAATGTTGACTTTATGGGAGGAGTTAGAAACTGATGTGGAAGAGTCAGATTCAATTCCCTGTTCCAGTGACTATTTTGTTGCTTACAAAGTGGAGGACAACAGCAGGAAGAAGGAGAACCATTCACCACGAAATGCCAAGTAGCTTAGTAGTTAAACTTAGCTAAACATAGAGGGCTTCAGTGCATGTTTTGGCTGCAAAGCAGAATAAAAAGCCTATCCAGAGGAGAGACATAAACTAGGGCTGTCTGTCCAGTTTCTCTCATTCAAAAAGGCACATAGCAAAATAGTATTCATGGGAAGAGTATTAAGCAGCTATAAACACCTCCCTCTTGCCATCACATTTGACTCCTTTTGGAGTAAAACTGTGCCTAGTCTCAGTGTTTCCCAACAAGTAGTTTAAGTAATACCCCATTCAGCTTGCTGGTTTCTGTGCCCCCCAGCCATAAGCCCCTTGTCAGTCTGGGTGGTTCTGTAGGGGATCAATCACCCCTTGTCCCTCTGGGTGGTTCTGTAGGGGATCAATCACACTGCCTGACTGAAGGCTGGGGTTACCCTAAGTGATAGAGTGGCTGGCAGTGGGGCTTTGCTCTGTGTCTTTTGCTCCAGAAAGCTGATGACAGAGCAGGGTGCCCAATGTAAGGTTCTGGTGACCTAGCATGACCTGCACAGCAGCCCTCTTGCTTTTTCCTACCAGTTGGGCACAGCTTTGTGGCTTTCTGCTTTGCACCCTCGTTGCTTTGGGCAATAATGGCATTGGTTTGGGAACTGTCTCCCATCTCCTTATAATTCTGTAGATTTTCATGAGGTAAGTAGAAGAAGACTCAGGATCTACCATTTACCATCACTGGGCATTTTGCCACTTACTTCAGCTGGTTTAGGAATTTGCTTTATGACCCTGGAGAAACTGGATGAACTGTTTTTAAGATAAAAGAAAGGAATTATTAACTCCAGTTACTTTTCTAATGTCTTCTTGCCTGAAGAACTTACTTCATTCAGATCCTGATTCTGGAGGACATAAGATGAAAAAAGCTTCACTGTGTAGCTGAATTTCTTGTGCTTGTTTATAGCAATGTGCTTCCATTTTCAACACCTGCAAAAACCTACTTACTAAACTCAGAGAATATGAGAACAAATTTTAAAAGACATGTATGGACATTTTTAAAACAAGCAATTTAAATCTCTCACCACTGAAAAATACTTTTAAAATTTACTTGGTATATACGCAAAATGTTAAGGTAACTTTTCAAAAGCCTTAGATAGCTTAGATTGGGGGAAATATTTTAAATGAGCAGGGAAAATTAAAATTTGCCTTCCAGCAGGACTAACGCTTATGATCTTTGTTTCAGAGAGGTAGCATTAAATCATGGAAGTCTGACAATGAGTGTAGGTGCTGCTATTCCAGAAATACTAACCCATAGTTCTTTCACCACTGACACCTCCCTTTGCCTGTCCTCTAAGTGAATACTACTTTTTTTTCTAAATGCCCACTGTGGACAGTAGCACAGAGGAAGGTGATACACCCCAAAAATAAGGGCGTGAAATGAGAACCATTGACTCTCAGTGAGATGAGAGCCCCGTGGGGTCTCTTGGGCAGAGGTATTCTTTGCACAATCAGGGGAAGCTGTCACCCTTGGAGATTCAGTGGGAACTGAGGAGATATCTTAAGACAAAGACCATTCTGGAAAACAATCTGCATGCAAGCTCAACTCCAGCACAGCTCATGCTGTGTGGCTGCTGTGAAGGAATGCAGACCTGGGCTGCTTCTGCCTGTTGTGTCTCATCCTGAAGGCTTCCCGGACTGGTAGATTTGTACTACTAATCCATCTTTGGCAGAGATGCACTAAAAAGAGCACATCTGAGCCACAACACATTGGTAAAACTCACTACTGAGTCAAGTAAAAAATCTGTGTGGGGCATAGTACATTTGTGTAGAAAAAGACCATTCCAGACCACAAACATGTTTCAGCTATAGTCTTAAATGAACCACAAAATGAGAAACTTGTCCATCTTTACTGTGGGCAGCAGTTGGATATTTGAATACCATAAGCACGCACTGGCTGTAGTTCCGGAAGCCTCTTCCAGTAGTCCATTCTAATAACTTTTGGTGTCCTTTCCTTTCTCAGTGCAGAAAAGTAATCTCTTATTCCCAACAAGAAATGACATGAGTTTCAGAATGCTTTCCTCCATTACGGGTGATCTTATTGTCTTTACAGTTTACGAAGTACATGTGTTTTCCAGTATATGCAGGGGTTTCCTCCAGCTAGTTCTTTTACATACACAGAACAGATTTTTAAGGGCACCACTGAATACCCTTCTGCTTTGTTACGGATTTCACCATTCAGGCTAAATTTGCAAATAAAATACGCACAAGTTCTGCCCCAGGTAAGAGTGAATATATATAAATAAACAAGTAGGCACTGAAAGCTGGTTCTAGTTCTTGCATCTATGCTTCCCTCCTGATACAGAAGTCATTCTGAAAGCTAGCTTTGAAAATGAGTATTTTTGCACACTTTAGTAAATGTAGTACCACAGTCAGCAGAGATGCAGGCACACAATGGTTTGCCTCTGCATTATCTAGGTCAGGGGCCAGAATTCTCCTGGGTGCTAACATTTTCAATTAAGCTGAATTTGTCAGTGCACAGTGGAGCTATTTTCCTTTTTAAAGCTGATCCTAAATGGGAATGCTGAGTGTCATGCCTCGTTTAACTATTTTTGGTTTCATGTAGAGTCAAGGGGTGAAGTCCTTTCCCCCACGGGCTGGCCACTCACTCTGCTATGGCCAAGCATTAACCCAGTGTTGAGGTTCCCTAATTTACCTTCCCCAGCCCATATATTCACTGCTGTTGATTTCATTAAGTGGCTTTAGCAGTGTTCTAGGGGATACCTGGAGGTGTTGTTTGCCATCACCCATAAAGAGCAGCAACTCAACAAAATACAGTTGAGCCCAGTTTCTCTGCACTGATGTTTTGGTACTAAGAGCCTAATTTAAACACAGAAATCTAAAACCTATTCCAATAGTCAGTGTATGACAAGCTTTCCCTAAATTCAGTGCAGTAACTGATATTTTTGTTCGTAATCCTATTCCTCTTACATGTGAATATGCTTGTGAGCAGTCGCTCTCTCTCAAGCACTGTAAAGAAGTACCATGTACTGACTGTGTTCAGTTTTTATCATTATTTAGACCTAGAGGTTTACAATTATTCTTATAGTACAATGATCCATGGTGGATGCTGTATATTGTATAAAGTATTAAAACTGTTACATACATATAAAAAAGTAACAAAGTCACTCTAGTCAGTGATTTGTTTAGAAGAGTGCAAGAAAGCATAAAGGTAAATGGTGTGACTGGTTGTGTCCCTCAGTGCTGCTAGTTCTGTTCTTTTTTTCTGGAGGGAACTTTTTTTTCACCTGGTGGCACATTTTGTACGTATGAACTTACTGTACAGATATAACACAAAGTATACCTTGGCCTAACTTCCTTGGCTGAAGTACTGGGAGGAAGAATATTGAGATCTTGTCATAAACATGAAGAATAATGTGGGACTGGATAGACCCTATCCGACTTATTATTATTTTATTTCTGAAGAAGCTTTATAGAGCTTATTTCTTAAAGAGCTTTCCAGCAGCATTCTTAGGCAAAAAAACCCATACAGAAGGAAGTTGCTCTGTTGGTGGTCACTGCTGGTAAAATGTCCAAAAATCTCCTGAGAACTAAGGCAGAGAGAGCCCACACAGGTCTGTGCTCCTCTAATACACACAAACGTTATCTATTATATTGCAGTGTGCAAATATGCTAAAAATGTATACTTTATTTATACAAAGTCATGTTACTGCTGCAGTAAAAATATATTTGGGAAAGCAGTTGAACTTGTGAATGTTTACACTTCAGACTATAGTTATGCTGTTGAGATTCACATTTTCTGCCTGGTTATAATTTATAAATATAGGATTTAGTCAGGGAAAATCTTCATGCAGCTTAACTGTAATTTCCTGTGGTAAATGGAGTCTGATGAGTGAGGATATGAAATCCTGGAAAAGTTTAATCATTCTAAGGAACTGTCCTGCTTGAAGTAGTAGAATTGGTATAACTTTGTAGGAAGGATTGGCAGCTTGCTAATTCCCTGTCCAATCCAGAGCAAAATATACCAAGTGAGGAACTTTCACTTGAAAGCAAATGGATTTATGCCCTTCTAAGATGCTGGGATTAGGCTATGAATCTAAGCAGATGTGGAAATAAGGAGTCTGACTAAGGATATAACTTCAGCCTTCATAACTTCAACCATGTGCTCACCCCTAACTGAAGGCTTTATTTCAGTTGAAATCATGGACTGACTGTGAGCTGAGGGGCTTTGTAAAATCAGAGCCCAAGTGGTACATAATAATTAAAAATAAGTTCTTCTGTTGCAGCCTTGGAACTGAATTCAGCTAGAGTATTTGAGCAGAGAACTTTTCCCTGCCCCACTAAATCTTAATGGAGTCTACTGCCAAAGTGACAAAATGACATGTCCTGACATGCATATATTAAATGAACATTGACAACAAAAATAATGTTGCTATGGAGCTAATGTTTCAGGTTTTTGAGAAGCATTGTTTATCTCCTTTTGACTGCACCCCATGGGGGGCCAAGTGCACTTGTAGAGTCTCTGTTCAAATGTGCCAGCCAGATGAAAAAAGTAAAATCCCAAGACCTGCGTATTTTTAGCTGCTGGTACAAGATCTATTTCAAGCTTTGAAAACCAAGGAGATTTCAAACTGATTTCTTCCCATACATTTTCATTCTGTCAATGAAGTGTGTGGTTCTCAACTCATGACATAGCAAGCACATTCCTGGCAGAAAACGCAGGCAGAGGTCTCAGGCTCTCCAAGGACTCTCTCCTATTACAAGCCTCAGGAGTGGCAGCCGTGAGCTATCTACATCCAAACTACAGCTAAGCAAAGGATTAAAGTCAGTCATCTGAGTGACATGTAACCCTACAGCAGCTGCGGCATATGGGGTGGCAGAAATGAAGCAACTTTTGTAAAACATGTTGTGCAATACCCCCAGCTGCTGAAACAGCAATTTCTTGTTGCCCTGAAACACTGCACTTTCCCAAAGAGCAACTGTGTGCCTGCAGAAACACTTTGCTGAACTCTCACAGCCTGATCCAGGGCCATGAACATGCAGCAGACTGATTCAGAGTATTTTGCCACATTTTATAAAAAAGATTTGCATGATGCTTTACAGAAAAGTTTGTTATCACTGCTGCCTGTGCTGATCACTTCTCAAAATGCAGCAGACTTTACTTCATGACTTGTTGCCAGATGGTCTTGTTGGGATACAAAAAGTTGAAAACCAAGTCCCAAACTGTGTGTCAGATTACAAGCAGATCCTGTGCGCCTCTGGCTATAGCACTGGGCTGTATCAGAAACTTCTAATAGCTGCTTTCTCAAGCAGGGTAAAATTAACCACATGGTATTTAACCCATTTTCTTTGCTTTGTTCAGCAAGAATTGATGCTGTCAAATACATTGCTTATTGACACAATTTGGCCTTCAGGTCCATTGTTCAGTAAAAGGAGAAAGAATGGTTGCTGAAGTTAGAGAAAGTATCATGGTAGCCAAATGATTATATTATTTCCTGAATAATCTTTTTTTTTTCAACAATACTTCTTCAAACTGTTCCATAAATACCACCAGAAATGGCCAAAACTTTGCCACCTGACTGTTCTGTATGCCAGAAAGCCTAAATACTGCAACCAGCCTCTTTTCTGTAATAATCTGCAGTTTAGATTTATGCATCCTCTTCAACTTCCCAGTATTACAAAAAAAATTTGTGAATTGGGAGTGGGGGGATGAAGGAGGGAGAAAGTAATATTTCTCAAATTGTTATGCAATAGAATTCTACTGGAGAATTATTTTGAGGCAGTAGAAGGGGACTCAGGGGACTGCATGTCAATACAGACCCTCTTTACCAGACAGACATGAGTTCACCAGACTGTTCTCCAAGTCAATCAAGTTGTGGTTACCCTGACACTGAGCTATAGTTAATAAGCTATGCTAAGAGGCAGGGCATATTAACTCAGGCCCAAAGCCAAACTAGTGTAAATATAAATGTCTGCCTGCAAAAAAAATCCAAAACCACCCTGCATGTAGTTACAAAGTTAGTTTCTATTATGCCTCTGCCACCAATTTCAAGTATCACCTTAGGCAAATCACTGAGTCTGTCTCAGTTCCTTGCTTGCAAAGTGGGGACAGTAAAACTGCAATTTCTCCCACTCTCCATACATCAAGAGGGGAAGTTGTTCTGGTAAGATGTTAAGATGCACATGTATAAAGACTTGAAAGGAAAATGAAATTCAGTCTGGCTACAGTGCTGTAAGTAATAATACTTCACAGTATGATACTGAGTGTTCTTAAGCAATAGAATTGACTGTCTTGTTTTTTATGGTACTCTGCTTGAAATGCTAAACCCACCAACATACCTTTGCCCAGTCTTGTTCCTCCAACATCATGCAGATCTCTTCACTTTTTATGTCTTGCTGCAGGCCTTGCAATAACAGGTAACCACATCTGAAACTCATCTGAGAAAAAAAGACATAAGAAATTTTCAAATCAGTTCTATGTAGCTCATTATTTGTGCATTGGACTTCATCTAGAACAGCATTTCTGCTGCATGGCAATTCTTTAAGCTGTTGGGAAAATTCATAAAACCATCTGACCTTCTTTATGGTACTGCTGGAAAGATGACTTTTGAAAAATGAGCAGGAATTCTCTCCTTTTCCTATTTTCCCCATCAAGCGTTCTCTGCCATTTTTCCTACACCTCAATCCTAGCAGGGTTTCCTGACACCCTTAAGGGAGTTACACACATCCTCAGGCAGGATTCCCCATACTTCTCTTTCTGATTCATGGGCCATGAAAGAGATCCCTCAGATCCACCCCTGGCCTCTGCTTTCCCCAGCTGTTTGTGAAGAGACAACCCTCCCATCAGTGACAAAACCTGTGCCTACTCATAGATGCACCAGCTGCTTTTCCTGCAGCTGTTCTTGTCCTTCCACCCCACCCCAGCCAGAGCAGAAAAGCAGCACTCAGCAGCATCAGCCTCCAGCTCTTCCCACAGGGAATGGCTCCTCCATGCATGGCACAGGGGAGACTCATTCATCAAGGAACACAACACTGCACTCCCAAGGCTGAAACAACACTGATTTTCCTGCTTTTCATACTGTAACAACTAACCCAAAACAGTTTAACAAAAGCTGGTTGCTAAATCCTGGTCCTTTGCAAACTTCCAGAGATGGAGATGCCCTCATTACTCTGATTACTTAGTCCAGTACTGTACCACCTTCCCAGTGAGGAAGTATCCTTCTAGTTTCCAAATGTCCCAAACTGAACTCTCTAAGCTGTAATTTGTGGTTATTGCCCTTTGGTATCATATCTACAACAAAGAAAAAAAACATGGCTTTGTCATCTTTGCAACTGTTCTTGAAGTAGTTGGAAACTACAATTAGATCCTCCCTTAGTCTCCTCCATGCCAGACGATACACACCCAGCTCTATCAATCTCTCCTTATAGGCCATATGCTCCATGCCTCTGGCTGCCTTCGTAGAACTCCGTTGGACTCTCTCCAGATTCCTCCACGTCCTTCTTGGACTTGGGGGGACCCAGAACAGGACACGTTATTCCAGGTGCAGCCCAACGAGTGCCAAATAGAGATGGATAGTAACTTCCCTTCGTCTGCTGGCCTCACTCCTCCCAATGGAGTTCCCAGCATAGTATGCAATCTGCCTTCCTCAAGAGGAAAGCACACAATGTATGGACTTGTACTCCATTTGGCACCTGCTGTAACCTCCAGGGCCTGTCAAGTGGGGCTACAGCTCTGCCCATTGTCCCCCAGCCTGTGCAGAGACAGATGGTGCCTCCAGCCAGGTGCCAAACTCTGCAGCTTGCTGTGATGAATTCTGTGAGGTCTCTTCAATCTCCATCCTCACATCTATTGAGGTCCCTTAGGACTGAAGCATTTGGAATGTACACCACTCCCTGTAACTTAATATCACCCAATGCATGAATTTAAAAATGACAAAACACAAGTGGTTTTAATTCCTTTGGTCACAAAGGGATTTTAATCTTCTTACTCAGTTTCTGGCTGCAATTTTCTCAGCTCTTGTTTGCTTCCATTTGGTCCACAGTCTCCATAAGCTGCAGTCCTGTCTTCAGCCTCTTCTTGGCTGTTGGAAGCACCAGGAAAGAGATCCTGTGACTATGAGGATTATAGACAGTCTTGTTTTCTCCCTATGCCCAGCACACAGGCTGCTGGGACTGGCCCTACACACTCCCCAGTGCCTTTGCATCAAAGGCAGAGGACACTAATATGTCTGGTTTCCTTTTTCAAGTGACTTCTCTATCTTAAATATTTATAGATCAGTAAACTGCTTTGTGCATCAAAAGCTGGATGCTGCTGTAGTTATTCCCACCCTGTCTTTCCTACTTCTATTTAGCATGGAAGTGCTGTTGCATGTTTTGTACAGCAGTATGTACTGGTCAAAGAGGTGATGTGGTGCTGTATCAGCTGCAAATAAGATATGGACCTAAGTTAAAGGCTACTGAAATATGTGAGGGGCTTTATATGTTACACTATACCTAAGTTAATTTTTGACTGAATTAAGGATTGAATATTTGGCTCTGAAATCAGCATTGTGCTTAAGCACGTGAGTAGTCCCATTGAAAGCAGCAGAACTACCTGTGGGCTTAATTACATGTGGCTGAATAAAATTGTGCCTGGATCTCATTTGCCATTGGTGGTTCCTAAATCAGGCTTGAGGCTGAAAGTTTCCCAATGCTGCCATCTACAGAACAACACGGAGAAGAAAACTTAAGAAAAGGATAAATTGCACAGTCAGTGTTGGATATGGTTCTAAACTAGCAATGTGCAGGTCTAAAAAGATAAATTTGTAATCCTACCCGAGATTGGCAAATTTTTCTCAAGTATATTTCTCAGTATTTCTCAAGGATAGTTCTATATATTTACTGTTAAAAATCTATCTTTGGAAGGCTACACAAAAGTGGCAGGAACCTGTTAATTCAAATTCACCAATAGGTGAGAAAATAAAAAAGGTCTGCCACAACCCTTTTCACTGTTTTTCCACAAGGCCAAAATATTTCAGATGTTGTCTTTTGCCTTTCAGAAGAGGCTTAGTCCAAAAGTTTGAGCTGAAATTTTTGAGTGAAAAAAATTTTAGGGAAAAAAAATAACTTCAGTAGCTCTAGACACTCATATTGCTAGATTAAAAAAAAACAAAACCCAAACAAAAAACCCCCACAAAAAACCAGAAAAACCCACAAAAACAGAACAACCCCCCCAAAAAACAAACAAACCCCCTACCCCCCAAAAAACAACAAAAAAACCCTACAAAAAACCCCAACCCAGAGGAATTTGACTGCTGCAGTTAGTATGAAAAATCCAATGGTATGTTATGTCAGAAGGCAGTTTCAGGTTACTCCAGCATGGACTGCCCCCCTGTGCCACTGTACACAGGCAGTTCCAGCAGGTCCCCTCAGAAACATCCTTAGAAAGTGTCCCCTGCAGAACCATAGCACACTCCCCTAGGTATGGCATACCTGGGGCTGACTGGACTCTGCTCTCTCTCACCTCTCCTCTTACCATATCTGCTTTTTATTGCTCCTTCCACGCTCCGGATGCTCATGCCACATGGATTTCCCCTCCCTCAGGCTTGGTTGCCAAGCAGCCTGAGCTGCAGGCGGGGCTCCAAGCCTGCACTGAAGCAGGAGGCTGCAGCAGAGATGCCTCTGGAGACCTCCCTCCAGCCTGTCAGAAATTCCACTAACAGGTAGAGCAAGATGCTGCTGGAGAGTACAGTGAGCAACACCTGACAGACCTTCTCTTGGGAGGTGGCTTTCATCTCCCTGCTAGCAGAAACCAAAAGAGACTGATGTTCAGAATTCTGAGCTTGAGCCAACCCTCAGAACTGAAACTGAAACATACAGCAACCTCCTGCTAGCTTCAACTATCAGGTAACGTGAGCAGTAACAAAGCCCAATACCAAACACCTTCAGACCATGGCTGGCTTTAATCAAAGCCTGTCTTTTGAACTGACCCTCAAAAATGCCTGGAACAGTTTGCAGCATTCACAGAGCATCAGCAACCACCAAAGAACACAAGCTACCCAGTACCAAACAAAATGGCTGGCAGGCACAGGGTGGGACATAATGCCTTAAAAGAAAGTTCTGAATTAAAGGGTGCTTTATCCCTTCCTACCTGAGGTATCAGCAAGGAGCTGCAGATAAAAAGAAGCTAGGCTCAGGTAAGAATAGCTTCCACAGGTCAGAGAAGTGAGATCAAGGAATATGTAATCTACATTTGCTATCTTGAATCCAGAATTTCATCCTGCTGGTAAGAGTTCATGTGGGGTGGGTTTTACCTTTAAGTAATGCTGGAAGGGACAGGTCATAGAGCCTCTTTCAAGGCCTAAGAGTCACAAGCTACTAAGCACACACTGGCTAGCTGAGGAATGTGCTCAGCATTAGCAAGCAGATGTCTTTTAACCACAGGTAGGGAAAAAAGCCTGTTCTAATATTGTCTTCTGTAAGGAAACACCACCAACCAATTCAGTAAGTATTCTATTGCTTGTAGCATTAATACAAATAGCCTCTGTTCAGAAACAGACATCTTTAAGTTGACATCTGAGTGTTCATTTGTCACACCTTACACTTCTAAGATAAATGTATTCAGGATGGTAAATTGCAGCTTAAGACTTTTAGGCTAGACAGTAGAAAAAGCTTTACCAGGAGAGTAATGCAGCACTGGAACATGTTATGCAGACACTGGTGCAGCTCTCCATCCTTTCAGATCATCCAGACTTTCAGAACACTAGAAAAAAAAATCAGTTGCCCTGCTAACCTGAGGCTGACATTAGTTTTCTATTCGGAGGACAGCCCTTTGAGAACAAAGTTTAGAGATAAATCCTTAACTCCTTTTGGAGAAAGATAGTGATCACTTTAGTCCATTCAGGCTTCCAGCAAAACATTTTATTCTCATTAAGAACAAGGAAATATCAACCAACAGCTCAATTGACATGATACAGATTAAACAAGCCCTGTTAAGCATTTTCTACTTAACATGTGAAAAAAGAGTCTAAAGACATCTGATGTGTCCAAACTGTTCACATTAAAACTTGAGCTCATCCTTTAGCATAAGCTCAGCTGATGTTGCTCCTGTGTATAGCAAAAGGTGGAAACAAGTTACCAGAACAGCTGTGTTTAACAAGTACTGAAGCACTGGAGTTTAGACTGCATTTACTGGTGTGCTATTAGACTGCTTTCCTTGCATCTCTTCATTGTCTCAGGCAGACTTGCAGAAAGCCACAGCAGAAAAACGAACTTCTCCTTTTTCACGTTCTGTAAATTGTCGGCAGATCTTAGCAGAATCCTTGGAAGAAAATAAATCAGCCACTTAAACCATGAGACTACACTTGCTGTAGGGAAACAAGCAGCAAGGGAAAAGTCTTACCTTCAATAGCAAGTCAGCTGAGCTTGTGCCATGGTTCACAGGAAATGGCATACGCCCATCTGTGAAATAAAGTCCGATCACTCACTATACTTAGTGTTACTTCTGAATTAGCAAAAGTGACAGTAGTGGGCCCAAGAAACAAGTACACACATGAAGATATATGGGAGGTCAAAATAACTTGTAAATACATAGCTTGAGTGAGAAGAGGACTAGGTATTCCCAGCTCTACCAGAAATTACCTGCTTCACAAGGCCTTCTGTGCAACCCATCTTCAATAAAATTCTTCAGGTCAAGATACAAATTATGTATTGGCTTTGACATCCTCAGTGAACAGTTTAACCAGCACACTGTATCTAGCCTGGGCCCCCAACACTGCTGTACAGTGTAAACAAGGCCCGTTACAACTCCCAAATTCTTGTGTCCTTACCCAGTTCATAGAGATGCCCATCCACGTTGACAAACAGGATGAAGTGGAAGTTCACACTGTTGTCATCAACCTTAGGAGAGACCATTACATACATCTTTGTCCTGATTTGAGCAACTTTAACAATTTGTTATATTGCAAAAAAAAAAAAACAAAACAAAAAAACCAAACCAAACCAAACCAAACCAAACCAAAACAAAAAACAAACAAACAAAAAAAAAACCCAACAAAAAAAAACCAACCTAGTACTGGGAGCACTCCCTGTGACTGAAGGACAGAGGTGATATCAACCACAAAGCAACAGCAATGAACTGAAAACTTAGTTTAGATGAAGAGGTCTTTAATCATCTATTCAGACCGAGTCTAAAACCAAATTTTCAGTCCCTGTTTGAGGAAGAAACCCTGCACAAGTGTTTCCTATGGGTCACTTAGTTTTCTTCCCTCATGAGCTCCAATAGCTATCTGCCAGACAAAGAATTGGTCTGGCACCACCTTCATTAACCCCTTCTCCCAAGATGTTACATGTTCAAATCTTACCCGACACTGTCCTTCTTGTGCAACCGAATTGTGGATTTCTTGTATAGCCTTAAGAGAAAGCAGATACAGGTTACTACATCCTTAAATGCTGATAGCTGTCAGCAATTTGTATAGTTCATATACCTTATTATTTGCAAAATGTTTAGCTCTCTCTTCAGGAGACAGATCAGCTGTTTCATCAAGAAACTTCTTCAGGGCAGACCCCTCATCTGCACAAGATGATCAAAGACTTTATTCAGATTAGGTAAAGCATCAGTTACAGTTCAGATGCAGCTCACAATAATCAATGGTTGCTGCACGGTTGACCAGAAGTCCTTGCATTCAACCTAAAACAATCTCCAGTGTAAGCAAAACTACCATTTAGTAAGTGAGCTTAGTAAGCTATTTATCCAGAAGCTACACAAACAACCCACATTAAGTGGTTTGTGATACTCTGGGAGCTTGTCTCAAAACTCACTTTCAAATAGGATTTAGCTTTTCTCATTCCCACCCCTTGCAAATATAGCCAAGGTGTTCAGTCCTGTTTTGAAGAAATTAAAAGAAAAATGTCCTTACAGCTGGCACCTAATTATCAACTAACAGAATACAAGGAGATGAAATTAAGTTGTTTCACTGACTTCAAATGAACAGAGCACTTGCTGATGTTAGGCTAACTTTGGCTTTCCAGAACATACATTAGTAGTGCAGCACTAAGATGTGCCAAGTTCTAGTCTTCCACAAAAGATGTGCTGCATCATTCGACTCATTAAGAATGTATTATACCAGAGAAACCTTTTGAGTAAAGCAAATCTACTCTCAATTAGTCTTCCATACTTGTTTTCTGTTGTATAAGAAGGAAACTCACAATACCCAAAAGGTTCAAATTCTCTTGGGACAGTGAGTTAAGTTTTATTTTGCACATCTCTAGTCTTTAAATAAAGTATTTCCTGGACTCAACAACAACCTTTTTTTGATAAGAACTTGTAATCCTATTTCCTAGGAAGTTTCCAGCCACCAGTTGCCTAAGCCAGTTTTATATCCATTTCTATAGGAAGAGAACCATTAGAACTATTACCTCTGCAGGAAAAGTCTACTTATAGGTCCTTATCACCCTATACTACTTTGTCAGAAAAAACTTTGACTGATTTACACAGGCTGCCCTTAGCAACTCAGTTTACATTAGACATAGATTGCATGAAGAATTTTGTTTCTTGAGTTGACACCATCAAGACCAATGTCAATAGCTACTTCTGAACATGATACTTCCCACTTTGATTCTAAGTACCTAAAGGGTGGGTGCAAGGAAACGGAGACAGACTCTTCTCAGTAATTACCAGTGACAGGACAAGGGGCAATGGGCACAAGCTGGAACACAGAAGTTCCATTGAAACGTAAGAAAAAACTTCTTTACTATGAGGGTGACACTGAACAGGCTGCCCAGGGAGGTTGTGGAGTCCCCTTCTCTGGGGATACTCAAAACCTGCCTGGATGCAGTCCTGTGTAATGTGCTCCGGGTGATCCTGCTTTAGTGGGAGAGTTGGACTAGATGATCTCTAGAGGTCCCTTTCAACTCTGATAATTCTCTGATAATTCTGTAATTACAGACTTTGGCCAGTCCTACTACATGCCCTTTTCCTCTTGCATCACTCACTGGGATGATACCTCAAGCAGCTACCAGGCTGAAGCCCAAGTACATTCCCTTCTGCATTTCAGGCAGTAGGTGAGACCACACATCCCTCTCTCAGATCTCAAAGGCCCACTTAGCAACTGAAACAGTACTACATGCCTTAACTTGGCTTGCATAAAAGCCCCAGGTATCTCCTATAGCCATATCCACTGAACACTTCTCAGCTATAACAAAGTGGAAATTCAAGCACTTCAGAATATTCATACTCACCAAGTTTCAGTTTGTCTTTATTATTAGCAACTGCATGTATCAGACCAATTGTCCCGCAGGAGTTACTGACTGACTGCTTCAAGAAATACACCTTGGAACTGATTTCTTGGTCCTTTATTTTCTCAGTCTGCTGCTTCCTGAAGTTCTCATGCTGTAAACATGTAACAATTTTAAGAATTTCGCCACAGTGTTATCTTTTTGTTCAAAGTACTAGACAATGAGCTGTGCAGGAGAGTTAAGTCTCAGGACTGGACAAAGATTTTCCCAGAAAGTCATCTCTGTGGCATAGGCCCAGTAAAGCATCATTTGTCTATGCTGGATGCAGGCCAAGCCTTAATGGACTACTTCCATGACTCAGTCATATACAAAGGCCTCTCCATTTGTTTGGTACACTGGAAATAGCTTACGATGGGAAATCACATAGTAGGTAGGCTCTTTTTATACCTTCTCTCAGTTGCTTTTGTCCACTTAATGAGACTACTCTGCATGTCTCTGCAATAATCTGCCTGTGCACCTTTGCAGGTTCCTTCCCTTCATGAACCCCCTCCCCATCAGTACAACATATGAGCAAAACCCACCTGTACCAAAAGGATAAAATCCTTTCTTTAAGAATATGTTAAAAATACTTTATTTCAAAGCTCATGTCCTCATCTACTTCCTTAGCACTGATTGGACTGTATTTGTCAGTCATAGAGCAGCTTAGGCCTCTCCAGACACAATGATTCAGCATGGTAACAGAACTGCTATTCCTCACGCTCAAGAATGCTCCTGTTTTTTCCTCGGTCTGATACACAAAGTGTAAAAGGAAGACTAAATTAAGAGGCCATGTTTTGTTGCTCGGTTCATTTTACTTCAGGCTATTTGAAGGCTGAGGCCAAGCACCCAGCATGGACTACCCACCACCCCACCCTGGTGCAAGACAAACACACCCCCAACCATGTGATGCTTGGGCAGAGCACAGCTACCTGCTATCAGCCAGCAGGTACAGACATTACTGCTGAGAACAGCCTTTTTTCTCCAGGAGTATTTGGGCCAAATGTGGCCTTGTTGGCCCTACTCCCTGGGGTGACAACAGAAACCTTGGACAGCACAAATTGTCACTTAGCACGGAGCCAGCCACAGGCTCAGTGCCTGAACGCAGCTCATCCAGCTGTTGCCTCCAGGGCCGCAGCCCAGAGGACCTGTGAAACGGAGCGGCCCTGGAGGGCCACAACAGCCGCGGGGATGGTGCTCACCCACCGCCTACCTGTTCGGTGAGGGGGAACAGCAAGAGCAGCGCACAGGCCGGGGTCGGCACAGCGCTCAGCGCCTCTTCCTCGAAGCCCAGCACGTCCACGAAGCGCCAGCCGGGACCCACCCCCAGCCGGGACAGCACCTGCACGGGACACAGCGAGTGGGTGGCACGGCCGCCACATCCATCACAATCACCACATCCATCACCACATCCATCCATCCATCCCCCCGCCCCGGTGACACAGCACAACGCGCGGCGCCCTCTGCCGGCACTGCCCGCCCGAGGGGGCGCCCCCGGGAGGGCGCGGTCCCAACATCGCTCCGCAGGTGCGGCCGCACCCCGCGCAGCGCTACCGCTCCGCTCCGGCCAGCGCTGCCCCGGCAGGGCGGAATGCAGAGAGACGGAAGGAGGAGAGGGGGTGCCCGCCCGCAGCTGTCTAGCGGCAGAGACTCACTTTGTTCAGCATCTGGAAAACAATGCGGGGGAAGATGGATGAGTGTCGAGGAAAGAAAGCGCCCCAAAGCCCGCTCCCATCCCACCTGCACGGCCCCATCCTCATCCTGCAGCCCCCAGTCCCCTCCCCGTGGCCCCCTCACCTCGGGGTTGATCTCCATCGGCTGCCAGGCCATGGCTGCAGGGCGGCGGGAAGCTGGGAAGTGGTCAGGCTGCGCCCCAGACACGACGATGTCCCCCGCAACAACACGACCACAAACCCCCTGCCCTCGGCGCTGCAGCACGGAGCCGCCCACCCGGCTCTTATATAGGGGCGGGCTCGCCCACTCCGCGCCGCGACGGGGGGAGAGGGAGGAGCAGGGCAGGACCAAAGCGCGGGGCGCAGGGGCGCCGGTGCCATCCCCGTTGGGCGGTTTCGCCGCGGGAAAAAAAGTCCCCGGGGGAGGGGGAGTCGGTGTCGAGGAGATGCGGGGCGGGGGAAAGCCCGGCCGGGGCTGTGGGAATCCGGCGGCACTGCCTGACCCCAAATGCCCCATCCTTCCGCGGGAGCGGGGCGCGGCCGGCAGCGGGGGGGACCCCAGCCCGCCCTACGTCTGTGTGCAGAAAATGCCAGAAGCGGCGGGGCCGGGGGGGACGCAGCGGCCTCCGCCTTGCTCTGTCCTTCTCTGTGCCTCTCCCTCCGCGGGGTGCGCAGCGCTGCCGGTGCCGGTGCGGACAGGCGGCAGGGATCCCCGCGGCAACAGGCTTCTCCGGCACCCTCTGCCCAGCCCCAGAGCTCGGCTGTCTGCATTTATCTGCCTGAGCGCTTTGAAACCCCCTGTGAGTATACATCACATGAAGTATAACGCGGTTCTGATACTCGTTTGAAGATGTCGGTATTGTTCACGAAAATCACCTGTCTACTGATGGCATCTCTGCAGTTTGAACCGATTCCTGAACCAGTCCAATGAAGCTGATTATACAATATTGGGCTTTTAATCTCCAGGACCTGACAGTTTCTCCATAGAGTGTCTTTGTACTAGGACATCCCTGAACAAGTAAACAAACCCAACCTGCTTGAAATGCAAGAATACCTCAAAAGTGGAGTGCAAACAGCCTTTGAGATTGCAGTGGTAAACAGCCAGATGGGAGCCTTGTGGAAAAGCGAGATGCTGCCCAGTGGTCTTGCAAACAGTGCAAATACTGAATGTAATAGTCAGCAGAATGCCCGCAGTCTGTTTGATTTTGAAAACTTTGGTTTTCCACCCTGTGTTTCAAATTATTTAGACCCCAGTGCAGCAAAATTTTGAAGTACCTGCCTAATCTCAAGCAAAATTAAATTATCTTTAGATCTGCTGCACTGTAAGTTATTTAGGAATCACTCACATTGTGTGGTTGCACGCATGAATTTTTTAATTGAGACCTATTTATCAACCTTACTCATTTTACAGTGAGCTCCTAGGGAGTTTAATCTTTGAAATATGTCCATAAAAGCTTCAAGATACAGAGTCACATTGGTTCTTTCTGAAACATGAGTTAGTGAAGTAAAGACAGGAGAGCAAGGAGGGGTTTGTGTTTTAGGTGCAAAGCTGTGATATTTCCAGGCAGGATAAAGCCTTGAGCAACCTTGACTGATTTGGTATCTGATCATGCTTTGAGCAAAAGGTTGGTCTAGAGACATTCTGAGAGCCATTCCAGCATGAAGTTTCCTGTGATTCAGTGTACCACACTAAAGGGAAGTGCAGTATACATCATTCACAGATTTTCAGGGAGCAGTGGGGAAGGTTCACAGTAAATTATGTTATCATTTTTTCCCCTTATGTTTTATCTGAAAACAGCCATTGATACCTATAAGCAAGATAAAAATAGCCAAAAATATTTATTCTGTAAATAGTAGCTTTGACTGTCTTTCCTTTTGTGATCAACTTTATGCACTGTAAGATGTAAATATAGCAAAGGAACCTGAATGGACAAATAGGATGCTAATGGTCCCTGATACATATGTAGGGGAGACAGCATGCAGCTCCTCTGAGAGGATGGCAAAGTACACATCTTACAGCCTACAAAAGAGAAGGCTAAAAATGGCAAGAAAAATCCTGTTTCTGAATTGCACAGTGGCAAATGTTGGTTATAGCTTCATCCTGCCTTGGAGGAATGGCAGCACTCAGATCCCCAGGGTGACAGTCAGCCCTGGAATGGCTCCTGTGTCTGGGCTGTCTGCAGAGGGTGCAAACAGCTGGGAGGGTGTTGTTGCAGTCCCTGTGTGCCACGAGCAGCACACTGGGACCATGGCAGGAATGGTCATTTCTAGGGGACAATCTTCCAAATCTATCAATACATTAATTTTAAATAGTTAAGTGTAACAAAGCAAAACTGCAAAAGATCTGCTACAGTTGCATTAAGATGCCTGCTCTGGGAGGTCATGTAAAAAGTGAGTGCTGTGTCATATCGAGTCCCCATCTACCTCCTTGCAAAGAGGAGGTATCAGGACCATCTTTCTCAGTGCAGGTAGATGCACCCAGAATATTTAACCCGTTTAACCCAATACATTCCCATTATTGCAATAAAATTGAGTAACCAGAAAAAGTGACTGGAAATACTTGTGAACTTCCTGTGCTGTCCAAATGTAATTATACTTGTGGTGTTGCAACACTACCTGCAAGTAAAGCGTTTGCTCAGATATCTGATCTACCAAAAGCACACATAAAATTCTTTGCTACATGTATAACTGTAGTGAAACGAGGCAACCAGGTGGCACTAATTGCCAGGTAGTGGGAACGAGCTTGTGTTAAGCCCACCTGTGCCTGATTAGGGTGGGCCCCAGCTGCGCATGAGCAGGATTAGGGGGCCAATAAAAGGTGAAACTTGAAGCACAGGCTCGGCTCACTCCCGAGGAAGCCAGGGGGAGGTCGCTTTCGGAGCAATAGCAGCCATCCAGGCTGGTCAGCCCTGAGGGCAGTAGACTCAGAGCACTATTCGTGAGTTTCTGCTGGAACACCTGGTTGGACCTTGGAGCGCCGTGCCCTAAAAGAGGTTCGTCTTGCTACATATAACCTTTTGGGAGATTTCTTTATCTTAAACGTAGGGCACTTTCTCTCTGTGTTTCTGCTGAATATTAACATTATGGAAGAACTAGACCTACAATTATGGACTGTTTCTGAGTTTCAGAGGATCTCCTCACAAAAGTAACCATGACAAGCAGGTGGTGTAGGAGCCAAAGCTGGCCTTAGACAGTGCAGAGCTCCTGAAATAGAAGCACAGGTTGTAAACTATTCTTTAGAAAATAATTTTCCTACTCTCTGGTCAAAATCTAAGCCCTGAGGCAGTCCGAGTCTCCATCTTAAGCTACACTATTTACATCTGCCTACAAACACCTCAGACCTGTGCCTATCTTCATTTAATTATAATATGACTCACTTACCAAAAGAAGGACCCTAAACCTCTGGAAATCTCCTTAATTCCCTACTCTCTACTTTCCAAACAAACCACCAGTGTCCATAGCTGAATGGTGGTGTCCATGGCAGTGGGAGGGTGCAGTACATGGTGATGCAGGTGTTGGAGCCACAGGAACCCATTACTGAATGTCACCATTCTCCTGGTGCCCATTTGCACTTACCCTGCAGTGGGTTGAAGGTATTTGAGAAAGCTGTAAGTACATCTGCTGGGAATAAATCCTGGCTGAGGGCAGTTACAACAGCTCTGTTGGATCATAGTAGTGTGCTTGAGAGAGGTTAACAAGCAGAAATGCAGCATCCTTGAAGAATTGCTAGGACTAACTGTGGGTGTTTGTCACTTCTCCCAAAGCACAAGTGGTAGGACAAGAGGAAGTGACATCAAGTTGCATCAGGGCTGTCTAGATTAGAATTAGATCAGAACTGGATTAGATTTTAGGAAAAATTTCTTCACCAAAAGGGTTGTCAAGCATTGGAACAAGCTGCTCAGGGAAGTAGCTGAGTCACCATCCCTGGAGGTGTTTTACAGGCATGCAGGTGCAGTGCTTAGGGACATGGTTTAGTGCTAGACTTGGCAGTGCTGCATTAACAGTTGGACTTGGTGATCTTAAACATCTTTTCCAACCAAAACTATTCTATAATTCTGTGATTCTATGTCTACTTTTGCCTAAGGACAGTTCTGATATAAGTCATAGCATAACTAAGGTGGTACACATCCATCTAGGGTAGGGACATTTAGGATGCCTTCATTATCAGCACTGAGAAGAAAAAAATTGAGAGCATGAGTCAGTGGATCAAACAGAGCTGTTAGTTTTGAGCTGAGACAAATTACGCTCTGGAAACACCAGCTTCTCTTCCTTTACTATAAAGGGAGTCTACGGACCCAGCTCAGGTATAGAGGTCTACAGTGGTGACACCAGCTTTCAGATGGATGAATCCAACCTTAGCTGCCTGGTGATGAGAGAAAGACACTTGTTTTTACCTTGCAGCTCACTACAACTGAAATCATGTTAATGTATTATTGAGTGTGCAATGTGGCATACAGCAAGGACAGACTCATTTCTTCATGACAGGCCTTTAGCCTGGTAGATATGTGGCTGTGAAACAAGACCACTTCCAATCATTTGGCAACTAGTGTTCAGTCTCTAACCGGAAAGCTAATAAAACATTGTCCTTATTTTTCACCAGTAACTTTTTCCAAGTTAATGTACCTGCACATCTGTGTTTGCAACACTGTTAAAGACAAATGTAAGGCAATTGCTCCCAGCTGCATGTGCATATTCTCCAAGTGGAGAGAGAGAGAGAGAGTTAAGTGATGAGGTAAATGACATTCTACCACTGGTATATACCACCATCACTGTTATACAGCTATACAACCAAATCTATTTAAAAAAAAAAAAAGTGTATTAGCTGAAACAAACATTTCTCCCATATTAGGTGCTGGACAAAGTCTTGCGTATTGTGGGTTAACCAGAGTAGGCAGCTAAGCTGTACGCAGCTGCTTGGTCACTCCCCCTGGAAAGGTATGGGATAAAATTGGAAGGTCAACAGTGAGAAAACCTGTGGGCTGAGATAAAGACAGTTCAGTAAGAAAAGGAGAAAAAAATAATAAAAAGCCTGAACAAGCGATGCAGAAAGAATCATTCCCCACCATCCAACCAATCCCCAGCCAGTCCCTGAGCTATGGCCTTCTGGAAACAACCGGTCTCATCACCCCCATTTTTTATTGCTGAGCACGCCATAGGATGCCATATGATCCCTTGGGTCAATTGGTGTCACTTGTCCTGGCTCTGTCCCTCCCCATTGCTTGTGCACCCCCAGCTGCAGGGACAGCACGAGAGACAAAGGTGGCCTTGGTGCTGTGCAAGCACTGCTGAGCAATAGCTAAACATTGGTGTGTTATCAGCACTGTTTTGGTCACAAATCCAAGACACAGCACCATGCTAGCTGCTACAGAGAAAATTAACTCCATCCCAGCCAGAACTGTGTCACCAAACATAAAATATGACAAATATATCTGATGCCTCTTCAGGAACAATGGGCATCAGGGGTCTGTGTAAGGCAGCAACATCTCCCTTCTCTTCTGGTAAATTGTCTGGAAGACTGTGTTAGTTCCTGAGTCTGAGTGTCCAGCCTTTAGTTAGAAGATCAGGGGACTCAAGAAGGTACAAAAAAAATGTCTGCTTTTATAGGGGGCCTGGGCCCATGAAAACTTTGAGCATGAAGAGAGGTGTGTGTTTATTTCTGAATTGCAACCAGGCTAATTTAAACTCTTCTGTGAGGAGTGTTGGTGACTGTAGTGCTGTGAGGCAGTGTAAGTCCAGTTACTGCTCAGCACCTGGCTGTGAGCAGCACCTCTGCAGAACCATGGGTCAGGACCTCTGGGTTAAAATGTCTCAAATGTAAAGCAGGAGTAAGACTGGGAAGTGAAATGAATTCAAAGCATCTCAGAGCTGAGCTGAGTGCGAATGAGGGAAAAATCCCAAATCCTTCTTTACTTAATATAAAGGTTGGAAAAGTTATGTTCTCATATTCCCTTCTCCGTGATGAGGGGATGTTTTGGCTAGAAGATGTAATGACTACGGATGGCTGGGGCTGAAGGATGTGAATTCTGGGTCTCACCTGTGATGAAGCTGAGATGGAGGGGGGAAAGGGGTTTGTGAGAGGGCCTGCTCTGCCAAGGGCTGCCTTTGTGTGTATTGACTGCCAGCAGTGACTCTGCAATTGCTCTGAATTACAGCCAAGTCCTCCAGCATATGAAAAACAACGTACAGAATGCAAGGGCTCTTCTGGAAGTCTGTAGGTTAAGTGTTAAAAGTGCTGAAACATAGTTTGAAGGCTTACCTTGAGAGTCTCAGTTCTGTAGAGTGTGGCCATGGTTTTATTGAATTCAGATCTGTCTGGCAGGATGCTTAAGATTTTTCACCTTGTTCCTCTGCAAAATTGTGTCCACCATATGGTGATGGTGTCCATCAGAGACACAGCGCTAGTATACTTTGTTTTATAATAAAATATAACAGTGACTCCTTTCTCTTACCACGAAGAAAGGCAGAAGAAACAAGGGTGACAAGGTTGACAAGGGTGTCTTAGTTTCCAGTGGCATTATATACTATCTGTTTTCACTTGATCTGAAAATTTGGAAGACTTGTCTCAATGGATAAGGCAGATAGTATACTGGATGACCCTGAACAATCCACATGTGTCTCCTTTACCTCAGATGCTTCCTTTGGTGATGTTAGCAAGCCACCCTTTTTCATCTGTAGGCAGAAGCAGTCCATCTTTCTAGTCTAGTCTAGTAGAGAACAATCCTCTTCTTTCCTCTGTCCCTGTTTTGTTAATTTACACATTCTTGGGATTAGTGCTTTTATCTAGCGAGGTAAAATATACATCTCAAGTAAGAAGACATAATTTTGTGGAATGTTTTAGCATAATACTTGTAATAATAATAATGAATTCTGATATGTCATTTGGATGATCTGTGATAAGGACTTAGAGTCCTACTTACATTTTCACCCAGTCAATGCTTTCCTCAGATTAAAAGGCACAAGAGAAAAGAAGCTGAGCCATGTTAAACTACTGGTTGTGAGAAAATTAGATAGCAGCACTTCACCCTTGCAGTAAGAAGCTCTCATACTACACTCCAGGCCATCCTGGAGTGATCCCACACTGCTTCAACTCTACAAACGCCACTTGCTTGACCACAACATAAAGAGCAAACCCTGGCTTTAGACCTGCTTTTTCATACTTGTCAGTCATACATAGCAGCCAGAAAGCATTAGAAGCCTCTTTAGGACTCCTGGAAGAGTTTACCTTAGGTAGGCTGAGCTTCTTGTGAAACAAAAGAAAAGGCCAATCCAAACCATCTCCTAAGCACTGTCCACTCTTAATCTGGAGGAGAGCAGAGGAAAAAAAGAAGAGAGCTGAGGAATGCTGTCAGTCAGTTGAAAGGATATCAAGACAGTGACACACTAGTACTTTTAAAGTGGTAGAGATGCACTTCCTCAGGTGTATGGGTGCTGAGGCAAAGGCATGGGCCACCTCCCAAATACCTCTTTATGGTGGTCTCCATCCTCAAGAATGAAACCTTTTCAGAGAAAGAACAATGTATGGCTAAGGAAGCTGCTGAGTAGGAACCTAACTTCTGAACCTAGTCTATTTTTACCTGTGGTCTCTTTACATGCTAACGGGGCTTTGGTGTTCCCCAGGGGAATATTAAAAGCAAATGAATGAACTGGCTTGCCTGCTGTTGGATAAAGAAGTGAGAGATAAGGCTCTACCAGAAGAGAATATCAAGAGCTTTTGTGCCTGTTGAAAAAAAAAATTTGAAAAAATGGAGCTCTTCCTTCTTGCATGCCAACAGAGGCACCTGTAGACAAGGACTCTCATATAAAGGTTTATTGTGAAATGTGACTTCTCCAGACCAGCAAACACAAACCATTTTACACTATGTCTTGGAGGTCGGCTTATCTTCGTGGGGGGTGAAAAGAGGGGATGGATAGTGATGGGAATTAACCCAGATCTAAAATGCATTCCTTCATCCTCTTTCTTTTATGCCAGTGGTGACCTTTAGCAGAACTGAAAGTAGTTAGCACTTGAAATCAGTGAGCAATGGGGTCACATCATAAAAAAAAACAAAACAACAAAAACAAAAAACAAAATCCCTTTTTAGCTAACTCACAGAATCCTGAAAGATGCTTCTTTTCTTGCAGACATCTGATGTGGTCCTGTACTACTGCTATGTCTTATATGTAGTTTTGTAGTGAAACATTTACACATGATTTTTCTGTATATATTCACCTCCACCAACATAAAACCTGAAATAAGGTGTGTTAAGCCCAACACATTCTTTGAAAATTCTACTTCCATAAGAAAAATGTCTTACATAGCCCAAGCTACCCTGAACTTCTACACATAACATAGTATTTTCACCAACTTGTGCTAAAGAATTTACTTCCTCACCTACTTGTGCACACTCCTACGAAGTGTGGGGATTTTGTTTTTAATTAGAGAAGTGCCCTGCAGTGAAGCCTCAGCCACAGACTGTTTATGAGAAGTCCAAGCATGGTTTTCCAGTTGGGCCTTCTTCACTTGGGGATCAACATTGGCACAGAGCTGCTGCCAGTCCAGTAAATGAAGCCAAGATCTTGAGGTCTCTGGATTCCCCTGAGACCTGTCTGCCAATCTAGTCCTGTCCAGAAGTGGGCTGGCTGTGCAGGATTGCATGGGAAAGACATTACCTGCATCTGAGCCTTCTCTTCAAGACTCCTAAAGTCTATGGTACCTCTTAGAGTTCCTAGCCACCATATGTGTGTATGTATGTACCCATGGATGTATGTACATGCAGTTGGTGTGTAGCTCTGGCAGGCTGCTGATTCAGAGGTGTCTCAGAGCAGCACAGCTCTGAAACTTTCCCAGTGTGAAAATGGTAGTAACAAAGCCTCACAGACCTAGATCTGAGCTTCTCTTGCTTCTCCAGTCCATAACAGCAAGTAAAAGCATTAAAAGGATCCCTTAGTCATGCTGGTAGAATTCAGTATGTGCTTTTTAGCCTCTGAGATCTCCAAAGTCTTGCCTATAGTAATTCCTATGTTAATTACAAATTAACAGTAGCTATTCACTTGTACTTACAAGACAAGTCTTTGATTTCAAAATGTGTAAGAATGACACACTTAACCCCACATTAATAACCACTTTCCAGAAGTACATCTGGCAGAATATAACCCTTAGTTAAGTTTTAATTCAGTCACAAAGTGTTTTACACATGGTGAGCACCCTGTGCATAGCTAATGCAAAGCAGTTGTGTCGTGTGTGCTGCTTTTACTGGAGCAAACAGCAGTGCAGGGCCCCCACCACTCTGACACTGCTGTGGATGCCACTGATGGAAGGTTAATAGTCTTGGCTCATCTGCAAGCAATTAACATTAAAAAAACAGTGAAACAAACTCAGTTGTGAAATGTCCCTTGTCTTGTCTTGTCTTTTTCTTGTCTTTGTCAGACTTGTCTTTGCCTCAAGCCACTCTCAGAGCCTAATTTCATAGTGCCTGCTGTGTGTCTTCAAAGGCTGGTCTCAGAGTATCAGCAGAAGTTGGAAAGGGAGACTTTTCTCCCTCTCTGCTCCCAGAATTTTTCCATGTTATTCAAGGATGAGAGTATTTTCAACCCCCACCTTCAGAGAAATGTTTAGGCAGTGTTTATTACCAATGGAGAAATTGTTTTTCGGAAGATCACAATTTTTAAGTGTTTACCCAAAGCACATGTGGATATGAAGAACACCATCATTTGGCCCTTGAGCCTTATTGTTTTAGTGGAGATGTTTAGTTTGTGAACGTGACAAATCCTTGCCTCAGTGGGGAAAAATATTTAGATGGCAAGGGGAACTACACTATGGATCAGAAAAACAATGGTACTGTAATCACATTCTGCAGCTGCAAATATAAACACAAAACATGCTGCTCTTTCCAGTGTATGTTTATACACATTGGGCAAAATTCCCATTGAGTGCATTTGCAGCCTGGGCTTTTCTAGCTGTGTTTAGGACATTAGACACTGGACTTTTGTTTCTCTTGTTAAAGAGACAAAGCACTGGCTTCTGCTGTCAGTAAGCCTAGCATTTCCAACTTTACCTTAACTTTCTACACCTCTTAATGTGTATTTGTGAATATAAGTGTGTACATATGCATATATATTTATATTTCATTTGAGTGGGCAAGACATTCTGGCTTGAGATGTGGGTTTCCTGGGAGCCTCACGAGGAGCTGTACTGCTGCACTGCCTCAGCTGCCTGTTGGGAAGCAGAACTTCCAGGGAAAGCGCCAAGGTGCAAGAGCACCAGGGCTGAAACACGTGGGAGGTGGAGAGGTGTTGGCTTAAAACTTCTGAGCTGTGATTTATTTTGTGCTGTTGGAACAAGTGTCTTCTCAAAATATGGAAAACATTGTAGGCCCAAAGGTATTTGGCATTTCAAAAACTGTTTCATTTTCCTATTTCTCAGATGTAGAAAAATATTTGAGCTCATGTTTCAGAAGCCATCAGAAAGCAGAGCTATAATTCCCATTTTAAGGACCCAAAGTGAGAAAGTGTGGGCTATTCTCTGCTGCTACAGGTTTTAGAAGCTCTGCATTAATAGCAGCTTTTTTCTTATGAATAGCAACTTTCCCTCGCCTGCCCTTCCTCAGCTAGAAGGAAGTCCAAAATGGACTGTTTTCCTGTAATGGTCATGTGCTATGTTCTCTTATTTCAAATACTGGGACTCTTTGTATGCTAACACTGTCACCTTGCTTGCTTTCCCCAGAACTTGTCTATAATCATAATAAAGCATGGAGCTACCTCTGGATGAGTGGGTAAGTGCATCATGTAGTCAGGGAATTTATATGCCTGGAGGCCAGGTCAGGGCACCTTTCCTTCACCTCATCCAGATTGAGCTTGTACCTATAAAGACTTTGTTTATGTAGTGGTAAAGTGCCTGAGACAGATAATGCAGTGGATGGGAGGGAACTCCATGAGTGTATAGGAGCCCTTGGTTTAGTTCCTGGCTTAATTAAACTACTGGAGTAATCTTATCTGAGACTGATGTCTCGTGGTCTTTGCTTCTCCATAAATAACACAGTGAAGTTCCTCCATGGCAGAATTAGTCTTTAGCTCTATGGTTGCCCAGGGAAAACTAATGAGACAGGAATTCAAGATAACAAGAACAATATATGCTTTTGCACAGGTCCTGGGAAGCAGTGTGTCTAAGGGACTAAACCCTCTGAGCATGTTCAATCCTGCAATGAAAAACTACATGCTACAAGTTTAATTCTTATATCTTCTAGCTGCTTATGTAATGTGTGTGGTGTTTTTCATTCTTTCTGGAACACTATTTGATGTAGCATTTTAAGATGGAGAAGTAATGTCACAGCAAGTTGTGTGAATATGTTGAAGAGACTGTTCCAATGAAAATTAAAGATGTCCTTGAACTGAGTTTTACTAATTACATTTCTGTGTTAAGCTTGGGTTTAGAATAATTATATTTAGAAAATAGTTAATTGATTGTGTAGGTTGCTCTTAAACCTGAAAGTAGAGTTGTACCACTAGATGGCAGCCTTGCTTATTTCATGGTCACCTCTGTCACCTTCCTCTGCAGCGTGAAAGGAGTTTTTCAAGAGGTGTGATCATTGTGTAATTTAACTATCCCCTTACATGGACTAACACTTAAGTAAAAAGATGGTGTATAGGAGAAAGCAGGGGAAGAAACTGTCAACTTCTTCTAAGAGAGCACTGGGGGCAAAGTCAGTGCCCCAGCAGGGGCTGCAGACCTGTGGGGTGCAGAGTGTTACTCTCCATGGAGCCTCCTGTGGGCAGTCACTCCTTGTTGCAAAGTTGGGTAGACTTTGACCAAAATAAATTTGCAATTATAATTCAAACATAGAAACAGCAAGATGATGATTAAATGATTTTGGTATGAGCTGATAATATAGAAAGGCCTCTTTTTTCACCCTGCTACAAATGCTGTTTCATGAGATATTTGTGTCTCATGTACAGCAGTAAGTGCTCTGCATCAATTTCTGAAGGCCACAACTGCAGGAAAAATTTATTGTTCTTGGAAAGTTAATGCATTGGATCACTCTAAACCAAGAGATCAGTATGTGATGAGACTGGCTGAGCCTGGGCAAGCACTACATCTGCCTGGAAATGTTTCTGAGATGTCTGAGTGTATTGAGAGACTGCCCATACAGGATGTATATGAAATTCCTTCTTTAGTTTCCCCAACACTTCATTTTTATGACTTTGCTCACTACACTGAAATCCAAAGTGCATCATATATACTATGTAACTAATCATATTTTGACCACATAGTGAAACCCACAATACAGTGCTTTTACAGTTCTCATCAAAGGAATGTGAAATTATGAGTCTCTTGCAAAACCTTTTCTGCGAGGGAAATACAATAATAGGATATTCACTAATAATCTCAGGTAACCTGATAGTTGTATTGCATCTCTCCAATGGATGAAGTGCAAATTCCAGGGATAGTTCTGCTCTGGTATACCTTCCAAGTATAAAACCTTTCCCTCCTGCTGGATGTTGTGCTTTGTTTGAGGGAAGCACCCTGATGAACAATTGCTGGAATTCAATTAATCACTTTTTGAGGAGTCAGTCCTTCTGGAACTGATTGTGATGACATGAGTCTATTAGAGATCATGGAACTATTTGGAGGGTCTTCTTGGAGCTTCATCATAGTTCTGCATCTAAAAATATAAATTAAAATGTATTGTTCTTTTTAAACAAATTAGAAGATTATATCCCATCAAATTCTAAGACAAATGGAAAAATGCTACAAAGAACAATACTTTTAAGAGTAAGTGATTAAGTACTCAAGTATAATTTCCAAGTGTTTTGCCTAGTTGCTTTTTGCTACATTTGCTACAATCAGTGTAGTGCTTAAAATTGCAGATTATTTTTTTCCTGTTCTTTAGTCTGGCAGATGTCAATACCATAAATATTTCAAACTAAAAATTCTTTACTCCTATTCATCTTAATGATCTTTTAATTGTGCTCAGATCAAGAGTGTTCTGCTGTTATATCAGGAACATAATTGTAAAGCCAGGGAACAAAATACTGAAGAAGGTTCTGGAATGTATAGGAAAAAATCGTCCCTTCTAAATAAATAGATTTGCTGATATAAATGGTGTGTTAAACTGGGGCAGTTCAGTAGCATTGCTGAATGTGGTTTTGTTTAAGAGAAGACAAGAATGGCCTTTTCATTATTGTCAGTCTTCTTTTACCTCCTTGTGTCTTTGGTCACTCCAATGCAGCACTGTATTCTACTGCTGTTTCTCAGCTGTTGTTCACATACTATTTAAGATTGTTAGACGGTGTAGAGTAAAAAGTTGGTTAGCAATTACATGCTTTCTCCTGAGCTACCATCACATGTTGATTTTTTTGCTTCAGCGAGTTGTTTCTTCCCCTGTGATCTCAAAAGCCTATCTTGACAAACCAGACAAATTCCCACATATTTGGAAGGCTTGAAATGGAAGGGTCTTCTCATGGGTGTGTTATTTAACTGTTTGGGATGCTGCTGTGACTCTCAATGCATTAATCTCAAGATATGCCCATGATCCACTCTATGGCACTGTAAGCACCAGGTTTCCAGGGCTCGTCCCTTTACTTGTTTGTTTTCTGCATTTGAAAACACCGTGTTTCTTTCTATCCATGCTTATGATGTAGCTTCTGAGATCCACCAGAACGCTGCTGCCTGGAGCGTTATTTTGGAATCCATCACCCTCCCGCAGCCCACGACTAGAGGGGTTTGCTGACATCCATCTGGAGTGCAAGGCAACCCATCCTTCCAGGTAGGCTTCCAAACCTTCCAGGCTACCTAGCTCACTGGGGAGGAGTCCGGGGACACAGCACGTGGCATTCTGGGGAGCGTAACTCCCACTGCCTCACCTTGATCAGGGTACTATTACATTTCCCAACACTAGCCTAACTGCTCTTTTTTCTTCTTGAGGAGAAAAAAAAAAAAAAAAAAAAAGATATTTTTCAGGTTTTTTTAGTGGTACACCTGCCCCAGGGATAAACCATACTCCTTCACGGAAGGACACCTGCTCTGGAAACTCCCGATGAGATGCTGACTACAAGCCCTCCAACGCCGCCCCGCTGGGAGGGCCGTGGCCCGGGGGTCAGGGAGGTAGCGGAATGCGGGGCGGTAGCGGACTCTGGGCCCGCACCTGGCGCCCTGCCCGCCGCCGGGCACATAACATGGCGCCTCGCCTCGCCCCGCCCCTCCCGACCCTCCGGCGGGCCGCGGCTCTGGGCGGCGGCCGGGGCGGGGGGAGAGGAGGAGGAGGAGGAGGGGCGGCGGCGGCGGCCGGCGGCCGGAATCGTTTCCTGGGTAAGCGCAGCGGGCTGGGAAGCGTTTCCGGAAGGTTGGCCGCATCCCGCAGCGGGCTACGGGCGCCTCCGGGGCGGGCGGCGCAGCGCAGAGCGGAGCAGCGGGCAGGTGCGCTCCGTGGCCGGGCCGGGAGGGAGGGAAGGAGGGAAGCGCAACGCAGCATGCCCCGCGGCGGGACTCCCGGTGCGCGGCCGCCCGCCGTGCCGCCGCTTCGGCCGGCCCGCTGCCGGGGGGAGTCTCGCTGCCCTTGCCCGGGGCGCCTCTGGCACATCCCGGCCTGATGCCTACGGAGCCGGCTGCGGCCTGCGGCTGCCGGTGCCGCCGGGAGGCCCTCCGCCCCGCTGCCGCTGCTTTCCTCCGGAGTGCCGCGGTGCTGCCGCAGGGAGCTGGCCCAGTGTCGGTGCGAGCGTGGGCTGTCCTCCCGCGGGCGGGCGTTCGGGGGGAACGGCCGCGGCGGGGTGGGGGTGGCGGGGTGAGATGAAAACGCGTGGAAAGTGGCCGGAGTGTCTGTGGAAGTAGCGTCTGGTGGGTTGGTTGGGGGCGGTTTTTTGCGTGTGATTTATCGGAGTGGGTTTTGCGAGCTCAGCTCTGTGGTTGAACGGGGTTTGCGGATTGCACCAGGGGTTGCAAATGGGAGTCTGCAGAAATGCAGCACTCGGCTCGAAACGTAGACCCCATTTTATCACACTTGAAGTTCTCAGGGATTCGCATGGGTCCCGTGGCAGCAGCGGAGCTACCTCTGCTTGCGGCTAGAGATAAAATTAATTCGGAGAGATAAAACAAAATGGGAATTGTAGTGGTTTGTATTTGCCTCCTTGCTCTGCCTTGCTTGCCTGCAGTGGTTTCTAATTCTTTGCCGGATGCCTGCTTGCTAGGGAGGATAAGTGCATTCTGTGCTTTAAACACAAAACAAGTAAAATCAAGAAGAAGAAACCAAATCTGCTCTGGTGATGGACTGGTAGGCTTTGTGCACCGGGGATGCTGTTGGTAGCCATAAAGGATAACGGCATCTGCAGTAAGTTGTGCAGGATAGCAGTATCTGCAGCAAGTCAGTGTTTCACCTCAGATCTACTGTATTGCCCCAGAACCGAGGTTTGCTTCGCTGCTGAGCTGCTGCAGGCTGGCAGTGTCCTCTGGCTCTCCAGTGTGTTTCTCCAGTTTGTTCTAGATCTGACATGTCATCTTCCTGGCATCTTATGTTCTGGTACCTTCTAAAAGCTTGCATGAGCTATCCGTCTCATGTTTAAAGCTATTTTCTGCTCACATAATTCTGTTTGTTTAAAATAAGTGTGCTGATGCACTTAAAGGGAGAGACATCCTCTTATGTTGACCTTGGGACAAAATCTTGGCTCATTAACTTCCTGGAACAGCCGTGCTGAGTGTGGGTATTTTTTGCTTTTCCTTTACAGCGATGAATATTTGATGGAATCCTTTTTGGCATGTATTTTTTGTTTTTTGGCCACTCAAGGGAGACAAGGTTTGAGTGGGCCCTTTGGGAGGAAGCATAGTTTTATGATGTGTTATGAAGAATACATTACTTGATTATAAAAGAGGAAGAGTCTTGGCTCTGAAGCAACATCCTGGTGAGAAGACATCTAAGCAGAGGATCACAGCAGTGTAGGAATCATTTCCTAGGAGAAGGGTTGCATGATTTGTTTATTTGTTTTGTTTTTCAGTTCTACAGCTAAGATGGGAACAATGACAAAAATGGTCAATTTTGGTGGGTGTTGGGAGGGATGATGACTTCCTTAGGAGATGCGTAAGGAGAGAGAGGACTCTGGAGAGGCTGCTGCAGGGTTTGAACTTAGGTCCTGACTGGTGACTTCAGGAGCTAGTTAGGGAGGAATTTGAGTGCTTGAGATTGCCTACTTAAGGATTTTTTTAGCAGAGGCTGTGAAAAACTAAAATGAATCCTGCTAGTTGGTAGGTAATCAATTGATTGTGTCTGCCATATGGCAGATCTATGCACTTTGGAAGCTCTGGCCTAGGATGTGCAGTCACACTTGAAAAAATCATCCATGCTGAAAACAAAGTATACCATATGCACATCCATTGCTAGCAGCAGAGGAGGTCTTGCCTTTGTTTCCTGCTGCGAGCAAAGAGCTCCTCTGCTGGGAACAGCAGAGCAAGAGATGTGCTGGGTGCATTAGCTTGTGCCTGATGAAGCTGTTCCTGTCCTGCTGCCTTGATAAAAAAGTAAAGGGGACGGTGGAGCGTTTAAGGTCAGGACACTGGCAGGAGGGGTGGTGGGATGGGTGTGAGCTCCTGGGGAGTGCCAGGCAGGGTCCCCTCTTACCCCTGCTGTTGCTGGGACAGGTGCAGAGGGAGGGCAGGGGTAAAGAAATGCCAGTTTTTCTAGAGGAGACAAGGAAAGCCTGGCTTGTTTAGCCTAGCAAATGAGGCCTGAGAGGGGATATGATTGCAATCTGCAAACACAGCAGGGATATTAACACTAGAAAGGGAGAGGAGCTATTTAAGCTAAAGAACAATGTTGGCACAAGAAGAAATGGATATAAACTGGCATGAATAATCTTAAGATGGAATTTAGACAGTTTCTTCCCTAAATGGAGTGGGATTCTAGAACAGCCTTCAAATCTGAGAAGTGGGAGCAAGCCCCCAGCTGGCTTTTGAGGATATATTGAGGAAGTGTGTATTGTGGGCTTGGCTGTGGCAGTAGGAGCCGAGGCTTGGTGACTCAGGAAAAGCTTTTCTGTACAACTGAGTTAACTGGATATAGATTTCCTGTGCTAGTGTTTCTTATTTTTAAAATCTGACAATCAGACCTGGCAGAAAATAAAACCCTAGCTTTACAGTGTATATTGCTACTTAGAAAGGGTTGTTGTGAGCTTAGTGGCCACTTTCTGAAATGTTTTGCAAGTTAGTTTTTTTTCACTTCCAAAATAACAGTGGCTTAGAGGTGTATCTAATTGTGTGGAAATTTCTTTTTTTAAAAGTCAAAACTATGCAAAAGGAGATTATATGTCAGTGTATGTGAACTGTGTGAGCTCATTAGTCTTCAGATTAAAAAATGAACTGCTGAAAACTTTTTTTTTTCTATTTAAGTAATTAATAAATCCTCTCAAAGGAGGATTGTTTCCTTGCCCTGTGACAGAAAGTCATCTCTTTCTATGAGGAGGAATGAGGAGCAGTTTCAGGCAGACTTATACTTCAGGCTCACCTGTCACCTGCTGAGATCAAATGGGATAAATTAGTCAAGGAGAGGTGAATATGGGTGCATTTATGATGTGCTCTGTTGACTGTGACTCACATCCTTTTCACAGGGAAAATGAGACCTTGGGACACGTAAATCTAATGCATGAGGCTGCAGTTCCTCTTCTGGCTTCTCCAAAGTCTCTTCCTGAGATTGTGGGTGGTTCAAAAAACTTATAAAAAATTTATAGTTTTTCTGTCTGTCACCCTACCAAAGAATGAGATCTTGCCAACCTCCTCCTGCCCCTGTCTAACCTGGCCTGAGCTCTATGGCTGATGGGCTCCAGGCTTGATGGGCAGGATCCCAGCACTTCTGTGCCTGTTTCTCTTTTCTTGCCTTGTTACAACTTGGATCAGAGGACTAATTGCTGCTGTCCCCAGAGCTTTAAGGAGCAGCGGGTGCTGTTGGGGTGCTCTGTGCAGTGTCCCACTTTAGTTTCCTTGGGTTTTTTTTTTGGTTTTTTTTTTTAAACCCTTCATCTTCAGCCTGTTCCCTTTTTGATCTGTTGCGTTCTGCAACCTCCCCTCCCTCCCCACAGCTCCTTGTAAGCAGATGTCCAAGGTAAAATAAGAACAGGGTAACCTTATTCAAAGCCTCCTCTGTAGATGCTTTCTGAATTTCTGGCTGTTCTCAGTTTGGGCTTGCCAGACTTGGGTGTAGCTTTACCTTGTTTCAAAACGTTGGGAGGCTTTAGGTTCCAAATGCTTGTCTGTCTGCAGCCCCCTGGGATCTCCTTGCAGCCTCCACAGCCTTTGGCCAGGAGTACTGCCTGGATGTGGTTCTGCTTCTGGGTGAATTAAGAATTCCCTTCTGCTTGTTCCTGGATGCTTTCTTTTATTTGGTGGCTCTTGCTCTTGTGTGGCAGAGATGGTTAGTGATTCTGTCTATACAGTGGCATAACCATGTTTTATTTAATTTCTTAATGATTTGTAGTGTTTGATTTGCTTTTATTTAGGCTGCTAGTGATTTAATTTCCTGAATCTGTCAAATAGGAATCTTAAAGTGTGGCTCATGATTGTGGTCAGTCTGGAATCTCTCTGTTACATATAGCCATGGTTGTGTCTTTACCATGTTCATCTTCTTATATTTCTGGTGTTTATTTGTATTACCTTTCCTTTGCAATGTTATTGACTCCATCTCCCAGGATTGTCTGGAATTCCTTGCATCCTGGCCTTGTTACCACAATACTTTTTTTTTTTTTTAAATCATGAGCAGACTTCCTCAGCTCACATGAATGGGTCGAACACTGAAGTCTGAACGCTAATGCCTGCTGAACTTCATTGGTGACTTTGTTCTCTCCAAGAAGAGAATGCTTACTCTTATCCTGACCCTGTTTCTATTTTTAAGCAACCTTTACACATGGGATCTTTCATCTTAACCTATGTCTACCTGGTTTCCTTAAGAGAGCCCTTATTTTTTGGGAAGTAACTTGGTTGAAGTCCTTTGGAAATTTCGATAGGTCAGAATGAATGGGTGCACCTTGTCCATGTATTGCACCTTGAAGAACTTACATTTGCTGGGCAGGGTTTTTCTCCATACAAACCTTACTGAGACTTCTCCAGCAGACTATTTATCCAGATGTCCAAATTATCTCCTTTTATCTTTAGCATCAGTTCAGTTAATAATTACCCCAGTTGAGGTGTTAGGCTTTGCAGCTCAGTATTTCCCTGGGTCCCTACTGAGACTGTAGTCTCTTCAGCCACTTTCCACTCATCTTCTGATACATTTTTTTCGAGAGGGAGTACACAGCTCTGGCAGAAGAATTTGACTGAAGACACTGTGAAGAGTGCCCTTGGAATTGCTAAGGGATGCTGGTCTGAGCCTGCTGCTAAGGGTATGAGGGGAGACCTGACAGTGAGGCAATTGGAAATGGATGTAGAAGTCTGCAGTGTCAAAGATTGCAGGCACTTGATCTCAGTCACTTGTAGGACGATGAGTAGACCTTGTGTGATGCTTTTTTATGCTTTAAAAAGATTGATTTAGCAGAAGATCTAAGGTGAACCACTAAGTTCTTCCTCATACCATTTTCTTTAACTAAAATGTGCTGAGCTTCTGTCTCTCCTGAAAATGATATTTGTTTGGGTAAGCATTTCAGTGGTGATTTTTACTGCCAAGCAAACTTTGCATTTGTGCACAACACTGATTAGTGCCTTTTTAAAGTGGTCTGCATAACAATTAGGATGATTAACTAGATGCAGATTTCTGCCTTTATCTCTGCTGCATTTGACACTGAACACTCTTCTTGCATGAATTAAGTCAGATGCAGTTTACTCTAGGATATTCATAAATGTAAACTACTAGCTTGAGTAGTAGTGCATTAAGAATAATAATGTGTGACAGAGGAAGGTTTGCTATAAAACAAAATAGGTCAAGTTTTGCTTCTGATCTCAGTCCTGGGTAGCCAGTGTCTGTAATTCTGTTTTGTTTTATGAATATATGAATAGTGCTGCTGCTGTAAAATGCTTTAAAGCCAAATCCTGGCAGACTTATATTTGACATTTTAATCTTTTGGCCTTACCAGTTAAAAAACCTCTACTAAAATATTGGTGGTGTCCTCCTGTAGCTAAGACAAAATAAGAGTTGAAACTCACTGATTTAGTAATCTAGTTCTTATTGTTTGGCTGTCCTTTTTTTTTTTCTTCCTACAGAAATCAAACAGAAGTCTTTCTCTCTTTCCTTTGTCTTCCTTGCCATATTATATTGCATCCCAGGTAATATATCCTGTCAGACAAGCATCAGCTGTGCCTACCCTTGGGAAAACCCTCCTGGAAGCACTAGACATAGTTTGCTGTGATGTGCTTTTAAGCATTTTTGCCATGTGTATAGTTCTTTTGTTGAAGGTAGGGTTTTTTCCTTTAGTGCAAGTGCAGTTTAATTTTCAAAGGCACCAAAAGGAACATTTCTAGATTACCTCTGCAGATTTCAAGTATAAACTATGTATTTAAAAAAGATCCCTTGGGTTTGATATTGGTGCTAAAATGTGCTTCATGCAGGACTCAAAAATCAATTGTGACTAACATTCTTATGTCTATTAGCTTGTTATGGAGGGAGGTTTCCTGGTATAATTATTGTGCATAAAGAACTAATTCCAAGGGAAGGAAGCTGGCGAGCACTGAGTGTTCCCTACTTTTATGAATTAATTTGTTTGAACAGAAGAAACTAACGTAAACTTTACATATTTTGTTGTTTTCTGTTGTAGAAATGTTATTCCTTTTCATCATTCTCAGACTATAAAGTCCTCCCAATAGTTATTAAAATAGCAGTAATTTGGTATTACTAATATTGGCATAAATTAGTTAAGACTTTCTCAGAAGCCTCATAAATACCATTTCTCAGATGGACTGGAGGCAGATGCTGCAGGGTTCTTACTGGCCACCTGCCTAATTTGGCAAATAAGGAGCTTGACATTAAGCCATCCCATGTATTTAATGCAGAATTTCACTATAAAGAACAGGAAGCTGTAGTTAGGGTAAATATGACCCATGCTCCATTCATTGCTCCCATGTTTACACTTGACTTGGTAATTCCTTTGCCAATAATCCAATAATCTTTGGATCATTTTTGTTAGGAAGGCATGTTTCTTATCAAGGTATTGAATTGTGTAGCTATGAAGGAAGCTGTGCAGAGAACCAGCATGAAAGATAAGAGGGAATTGTAAGGAAGAACAGTAAGGATGAGGGTTGCTCTCACATGGAGAATTCAGGTCTTGCTGGATTAAATTGAGATTTAAATGCAGCATAATGGAAAGATATCTTTGGTTGTTTAAATGTGTTGCAACTATTTACATGGAGGGCCCAATCTGTGAATTTATGGAAAACTTCACTTATAAGTAAATACAGTAAGGAACGAGGGTGTTCATGATACATGTGGCACTTAGTAAGCTTCCAATGCTGTGTGTGTGGTGTGTGAATAGGAGAGGTGGGATCTCCATGTGATCCTGTCCCTGATACCCATCTATGTCTGAAGTGGTGCTCTTTAGGGAGTGTGTGGTCTCACCAGGCCAGGCATCCAGGTGGAGTGCAGTGCTAAGGACTTGTCACAGCAGTTTTGTCGTGGAAAACCTGTGCTTGCCTGTGAAGTGTTGCTGGATGCATGCTGTCTAAATCACTGTAATGATGCTGGTCAGCAGGAAGAGGCACTAGGGTGAAGGTATTCGGGCAGAGTTGAATTTTGTTAACTCCCCTTAACAGAGTGATGTAAAGTATTTAACAGGAATGAAGGTAATTTTTTAAAAAATCTCTTGCTGCTTTTTCTTCTCTCTTGAAAGTTTAAATGGCCATTCTTTTCTGGATATATAAGTCTAGTTTCCTCTGAAACAGAAAAATGTAGGACATGGACAAGAGGCAAAAATATCTATGTTGCTGTACCAGGAAGGTTTGGTGTATTCTTTAATGTCTTAAAACATCTGGGGAGAAGCCCAGCTGCTAGGATTGAGGGAGTGTGGTGCAGTGGTGATGGAGTAGGTACCTGATCTCCAGCAGGGAGGCAAAGGAGTGATTTGGGGCTGATGTGTCTTGGGGAGGAAAGTAGAGGCACCATGGCCCTAGGCCTCATCCTGACATCGTCTCTTTCCTCTTGCTCCAGCTCTGCTCTCTTCTCTGCCACCCCGCAGAGACTTGCACCCATCCTGGTTTTACCACCTGTGATGGTTCTTATTGCTTCAGCCTTGTTGCTGAAGGAGAGAGAGTACCACAGTCTGGGAGAGGAGCATTCACCCCAAGTATGGAGGAAGCTTGGTGGGAAGCAGTGCTGGCCTCAGGCAAGGCCACCAGCCCCAGAGGACAGGGGGGGGAGCACGGGGTGCTGTGAGCATCATCCGTCTGCTCCTTCCCATTGCTGCAACAGGACCAGAGTGGACCCAGGGAACTGCAGGCTTTGAAGACTGTTAAAAATGTTGATAGATTAAAACCCTGACTCAATGATATCTAATTTCACAAGATAGCAGTGTGTGGTGTGTGTGTGTAAAATGTCAGTACCACACCCAGATTTTCTGTTAATCCAGGCTAACAAAACAGCATTATGCTCTCCGTTACTTACTGTTAAAATCAGATTTTTAGAAGAAACGAAAATGTTAAAAAACCCAAACTTTTTCCTTTAAGAAATTAAGTTTTACTCTGATTTTTTTCCCAAAAGAGTAGATGTAGAATTCAGCATGAAAATACAGCAGATATGGAATATATACTGAGAGGTAAAGAGAAGGGGAAAGGTTATAAAGATAATTTAACTTGAATCAGAAAGATGGTGAAAATTGCCTTCTTGGGAAGTAACTCATATTTTTGGAATCCCGTGGGAGCGTGGTTGCCTGTTTTTTTTTCCTCTTTTGTGTTTTTTCTCACCATGCTTCAGGAAACAGTGAAACATCATGAGAACCATCAGTAAAGGGCGAACACATCTGTATATGAACAGCTGCACATAGTCAGGCAAATAAGATCAATTTTTTTTTTTAGGAGTTTGAGGCTTGTTAGCTTAAAAACTTATTGAATGTAAGAAAAATATTTCAGAATACCAGTGTGTTTGATAAGAGAAGCACTACAAGAGAAAAATCCTTTTAATTATTTGACATTTGCTTCTCAGAAATGTTTGAGATTGGATTTATTGTTAGGTAAGTTTGTAGGCTGATGACTACCCAAGTATATTGAAATAACTTGGTTACAAAGTAATGTTGACTGTAAACATGTGCTGTTATTTAAACAGATGCAAGAGCAGACTATGCTTGACTATATGTGTTTTAACCTTATCTTTATAATCTTTGCATGCTGTTACATCAGCATTCATCTGCTTTTTTTTTTTTTTTTTTTTTGGTAATTCTCTGCATGTGTGAACTTTTTCAGTATGTTTCCCTTTAATAGAAGCATGGATTTAAACTTGGGACACATGATGGTCCTATATATGCCAAAATATAGGAAGTTCTCTCGTAGAGTCATATGGGTGTTTAGGGACCAGTATGTCTTTGTTCTTTTTGCTTTTGAAAACCAATATAGCTATGTCCTAATGTGATAAAAATGGTGCTGTTTGTCAGGGAAAGTACATAAGTGGTTGCTGGGAAATGTGTCCTTGCAGCCTAACAGCATGTTGGTATCATGGGGCTCTTGCACTGAAGTGTAACTCTAATGGAAGACCACAGAAATTCCAGGTATAATCATTGAGGGATCTGTCTTGGGAAGAGAGATCAAGAAGCCCCCAGGGACATGGTAATGCTTGATGCCAAGGAAGTCCTGGAGTGATGGAACCCTCAGAGCATGAAGGTTTGTACAAGTGGGAGTCATGTTTCAGTTTTTCCCGCACCTTCTTTGGGCTAAAAATCAGCCAGCACACTGTTTCTGAAATACAGTCTCCATGCTTTGGTTTTGGCCAGTTGTACCAACAGATGTAGTGGTGTGGTGTGGTTTTACTTGCTTTTGGAGAGGGAAAAAGGACATCCCTCAGTACTTCACCAGTCCAGCCAGGAGGCCATACTCTTCTCCTTTCCAGCCTGTGCACAGATGTTACATTGATGGGAACACCTGACAGGCAGAGTATGGCAAGGTGCACCCCTAACTTTGAGATAAATCTTGCTGGTAATAACTGTATGGAAGTGTTTCTCTGCTAGCAATGTTTCTGGTGGCCTCAGAGACATGACAGCTGAGTGCTGCCTCCATCCTTGCCTTGCAGCAACTTGGAGGCTTTAATTAAGCAGCCCTACCCTCCCAGCCTCTGAAGAGTCACAGGAGTCAGTGCCTGGCTGCTTGCCACCCTGTAGCACAGCACTTTGCTCTGCTGCTGCTAAACCAGCAGGCAGGAGTGCTAGCTGGGTGGAAAACATTTTGTGGGATTTATCCAAAATAAATAGCTAATTTTACAGGGGCGAGGCTGAAATTCTTTGGCTGCACCTCCTTCCACAGCAGAAGAGAAACCTGCCTTCCTTGCAATGCTTGTCCAATTTTTTGTGTAAGTGCAAGGTAAAACGGTCATTTTTCTAAATTTAAAGTTTGCATTCTCCTTCCTTGTGTTCTCATGGATGTCTACATCTATACCACTTTGAAAACTATTTGAAGACAGGTACCCCAAATTTCTCTGAACCTTCACCAAAAGGTTCACATTGGGCATCTGGCCAGTTTCTCTGCTTCTCCTCTGTGCTTCTGCATAATCCTTGAAGTGTAAATATAGAGCTGGAAAAAATAACACTCAATCTGCTTGACACTATCCCAGCTTTCACTGGGACTTAAATTAACAAGTATGAGCTTCTGCTATAAATTCGAGTTTGTAACCCCTTAATTTTTGGCCCTATAAATCCTGTTACTCCCAGAAAGCTGTAAAGGTTCATCTAAGTCCTAAGGATGTTTTAAATCTATGGATTATTTAAGTAATGCATGTGCCAAGACTTTAAATAAGACTGCTAACCCACACAACATGCTGGTGGTAAAACCAGGAATGGACAGCGTGGAGCTGATTAGAGAGATGATGAGTGGCAGATCCAGCTTCAAACCTAACTAGTGTTGAGCTGTTTAGCTCCTGCTGCCTATGCTGCTTTTGCTGCTGCATGCAGATAAAAATTTCATGGGATGCTGATGTTTGTACTAGTATCAGTATTTCTCAAACTAATGAAGTGGGTACTGGTTGCACAGCAGCATCAGGCTCTTGTAGGGTGTTCTTGCTTGGCACACCCTATTAGCATGTCCTGAGTTTTCTCTGCTGCTGAATGCAAATGCTTGAAAACTTCCTTAAGCAGCCAGTGTTCAAGCAGGGAACTGGGTTTTCCCCATTTTGGGGTTGCTCTTTGAACTGAGATTGCAAGCAAATGCTTTTGGCATAGGTAAATGGAATGTGCTGTTATGGCAGGCTGCAAAGCCTCCTTGTAGAAGGTGAGCATGAAAGGAAGTTTGGAAATTCTGAATCCATCATGGTAGAGGATTAAAATGAATTTGTGTAGGTTTTAAAAACCTACAGAAAAGGGGGGAGGTGCTCTAAGGAGAGATGTGCATACCTTCTGATTCCAGAATGAAGATCCCGATGCTCCCAAAGGTTGGATCAGGGAAGGCATTTGACAGAGGTCTCAGGTAGAAGAAGGAGCCTAGCACATAAATAGATGAAGAGGAATTTTAGTTACACAGAAGAGTTAGATGATAAAATGGATGGCAAAATGCAGCAGTATCATAGAATGTCAGGTTGGAAGGGACCTCAAGGATTATCTGGTCCAACACTTCTAATATTATTGTTTATGTGAGATGTCTCAGCACCCCGTCGAGCTGAGATTTAAAACTTTCTGAAGTGGGAGAATTCACCACTTCCCCTGTGAGACCATTCCAATGTCAGGCTGTCCTCATAGTGAAAAATCTTCCTCTTGTGTTTAATCAGAATCTCCCCAGGAGCAACTTGTGCCCATTCTCCCTTGTCTCATCCATGTAACTTCTTGTAAATAGGGAGCCTCCATCTTCTTTGTAGCTTCCCTTTAAGTACGGAACATTAATTGCTACTCCAAATAAACGTGGAACAGCTAACCAACCAGTAGAGCTTTATTCTGCTGAATTAATTCTCCTGCTCTCTGATATCAGAACTGGCAGAAATTCAGTGTCTGAATGTCATGTGGGTGACCCCTTTGTCCCAAGGACCTCAGGTGTGGCTGGGGCTGCTGTGTGCTGCTCACCAGGGAACCCCTCTCCCATGTCCCTTCCCCAGCAGAGAGGGGACTGACACCTCCTGGTCCAGAGGCTGGGGGAGCCGTCCTGCTGCCCTACAGTCAGTCACTTGGAGAGTTCCCAGCTTGGTGGGCATTGGTTACAGAGGTAGAAATGCTGCTCCTCAGGATTACCTTTTGTATAAAGAAGATAAGCTAATGGGCATATTTTAAGGAAAATGGTGGTCTTCCTGAGGGTTGTTTTTTTTCTAATTTGGAAGGAAACCACAAGCTTTGAATTTTTGTTTCTCAGCAGACTGCTACTTGGAGTAGGTGAACCAGGAGCTTCAGTAAAAGCTTTTATTTTTTTGGATGGCTTAGTTTATTATTTATTCTCTACATAACACATCAGCCCTGTTTGTACTGAAAGAGAACTATACAGGTTTTGGAGGTATGGGTGGTTTGTTTTCTTGTTTGTCTGCTTTAGGGGTTTTTTTTTGTTTTTTTTTTTTTTGTTTTTTTGTGTGTTTTTTTTTTTAATTAAAAAAACCCACCTATATTTTAAACTTATACCCTGAGAAGTGAAGTATTATGTTTTCAGTTTTTGCATATTTCTTGGGTTTGGTTCTAATAGAATATGAGCGTGTGCAAAACTTATTTGTTTCCCTAAATGCTAACAGTCCTGGTGTGTTTGAAGCACTGTGTTGTGTGTTTACAGAAGAAACAGTCAGTCTTGTGATATATAAAGTTTTAAAACAGATATTAGAGGAAAGAAAAAACTGAATGGAAAATGGAACAAAATGCATCATAGGCTTATGCATAGCTAGACTGTGCCAGAGTGAATGACTTTTTTTTTTTTTAACCTTAAAGTGCAATTTAGGATAAATATATTTATCTGTTTTTTTAATAAAACATTTTTTTTTATTATCATAAGATGGGAAACTTTAAGCTAGAGGAGTGGCTTACTAGAGTTAAGGGTCTGGCTAAAGGGGAAATAATAGAAAAAACAAAGGATATCCCCGGTCTGGGAAGACCAGGGATGGGATATAGCCGCAAAATCTTTGACAACAGGTTAGGAATATGCAAAAGATGTATTAATCTGGCTGGTATTAAACGAGATGTTGTAGCCATGTTGTACATGTACATTACATAGTGTACTGTAGAAATCTTGTCTAGAAAGAAGTGAATCATTTTGATAATGAGAAGTCAGAAAGATGATTTTAAACCCAACTCAGTAGGAGAAGACTCCTGTTTTGAGCACATGCTTTGGCTTTGACCCAGGCAGAACCCAGCATTTTGCAGGGAGGTGCTTTGGGGTTTCTTGTCTCTCATTTCTCTGGTCTTTCCCAGTTTCCTTTCCAGCTTCATCTGTTTACTTTTTTACAAAAATCATGCTCTTTCTTTCCTAAGTCATACAGTACTCTTCTTTGTGCTTATGGCTCAAAGCTTTATGGAAAAGCAGTGCTCTGTAGTTTCTGGGCTCTGGACCACTCGTAGCTATGCTGTTTCGTTTGGGTTCAGCTTCTTCTTTGGCCTCTCACATCTTACCAGGAGGTGGATTAAAAAGGCATTAGGGGAGTTTGGATTTTTCATTCATTTCTAAGGCTTTCCCATGTACTTTAATGCGTACGTAATTATAATAACAGTATGTTAAGTAAAAAAAGCTTACATAATACCTTTCTAGTTATTAAATTCTATCATTGCCTAAAGTTAGTTCATGGTCAGGGTCTATGTAACCTGAAGGTTCCCAGATTTGGTGGTTGGTTTGTGTTTTTATAGTTGTCTTACTTAAAAATAACACCATCTTCCCTATTTTTTAAATGACAGTGTAGCCCTACTGTGGGTAAATGATTGTATCTTTGAATATAGTGCAGGTAACTTAGGAGCTGGATAGGGAGTAGTGGTCTAAGTAGTGTCTGTTCTTGTTCCTTGCAGACCTGCATAGCAAATGAAGGTGACTCTGCAAGGTAGACAGGGAAGATACTAGAGCAAGGATGAAGGATGGCCATGCTAAATACTCCAATGTATCCAAAATCTTCATGGCAGCAATTTGAGATTTTCCATGCAGAGTCATTGTGAGCCTTTTATTCACATGGTAAACCCTGTCTTGTGTTAGATTCTAAGAGCAATACAGGAAATAAGGGTTTTCTTCTCTAAAGGGAGATGTGTACCAGTCTTGATAATGAATGGTATGCCACTTGTAAGTAACCTGTTGGCATTGGGGTATGACAAGACTGTGAGAAGGAATGCTAACTTTAAGTTGTTCATGGTCAGGATTTCAAGCATGTGCAACACCATATTTATTCCCAGATGATGTTTCCAGCATCCTCAAAGACATCTGGATGGCTTTGGCTGCTGCTGCTAAGTTATGACAGGATTTTGATATTCTGGGATAACATTTTTACCTGCCAGAAAAATACTTAAAGTAGTAAATGAAGCCTGCAGAACTTTGCATTTGGCCTACTGATGCTAATGGGATTGATGGGGTGAAATACAAGTGATACACTACAAGTGGGACCTGAATCATTTGAAAGACATGTCTCTTCATTCATCTGAATTTATACCTTCTCTCTCATCAAATACTACAAAATCTTGACACTGGGTAATATGCATCCTGAAGAGTGCAAGCCAGAGACAACTTTGCTTTTGCTTGAATTATCTGGCTCTGAACTGGTTTGGCTTTGGGATGTATTTAAGGAGCAGCCAAGTTGGAGCGTGTTTTCGATGCTTATTTCCTGGCAGACAGTGTGACCTTTGTAGTTTCAGGATATTGTTTTTCCGAAGTGCACTTTTAGTTCTAGTGCTTCAGCTGGTACTCCTTTAAAACTGATATATGTCCAAGGACCAAGAGAAAGTAATTGTCTGACAAGGGAAAACTGGAGACTGAATTAGACTGGTGAAATATTGAGGTCAAGATATTCTTTAGTTGAAAACATTTGCGCTTGACAAGTAGCGTGTCTTTATAGCAAGAGTTACATTCTTGCTATGAAGAAGCTGCAAAACACAAGACAAAATTACCCAAAGCTAAAGATTTATTGACTTTGCTATTTTTTTAACTTCTTCCCAAAACAGGCTGCAGTATATTGTGAAGGGAGGTAGCTGTGTTTGGGCTCAAGTGTCAGCAATCACTTACTGATTGCAGCAGGTCTGATACAGAGCAGTGTTTAGCAAATGCATGAATTTGTGTCGGAGGCAGAAGCAGAGAAATGGAAGGTTCCTGATGGGTTTTGTACATGATTAAACAGGGGTAGAGGCAGGGAAGCTGTGGCACAGGGCAGAGGAGGCGTAAGCATGTGTGCCATTTGGCCCTGTTTCAGTCTGCTGTGGTGTATTGGGCCATAACATCTGTCCTCCACGTCCCTTTTTGCTCTCTGCCAAGGAAAACATAATCTTGCAGTGTTACTTGAGGTTTTTCTGTACAGATGTACCTTTTAACTGCACTCAGGACAGAGTAACTCCCTCTCCTCTGGGTAACCAGCTAGTAGCATTGCTTATGTCCCTGTATGACCAGAAATACAGAGAAAGATTAATAAAACCTTCCCTCCTGTAGAGCACTTTCCTCCAAGTTCAAATAGATAGGGAAAATCAATGTGGCTTGTATATTCTGTTGTGGTTTTTGGTTGGTTTGTTTGTTGTTTGTTGTTTTTTTTAATAATTAAAGGTTGCTGTTAAATCCTCTTCAATTTATTTTTTTTAAACCCTCTGGTCATATCAAACTGGCTAACTTCAGTGTTAGGGAAGAACATTTTCTTCAGAAAAACACAGTTAACGTTATAGGAAAAAATACTATTTAATGACCAAAAAGATGATTGATGTTGCTAAGGCAACTATGTTGCAAGACACCAGAACAAAGGAGTATAGACATTGTGGATTTGTGCCACGAAGGTGCATGCCTTCAGTTTCCTACATATAACCACATGGTGCTTAATCATGAAAAGATCCCTGTCTGCATTGGCAGTGGAATTTCAGACGTGCTCTAGCGTCTGGTTTGTGTAAGGATTCCTGTGTGTGTTAAATATTTGGTAACTGTGTTATGTGTCTTTGGGGGGGAAAATTGGAGGAAGGTGGCTTGATTATGTGCAGTTGATATTAAAATAAATATGCAGCTGTCTTTTCTTACTGAGTCATAGATTTGAGATGTAGGTGCCCCTAAGGCAGCACTTTCCATAGCCCCTGGGGAGATTTCTCCAGCTTGGTTGCTAGTGCTGGGGCTGTAAGTGCCAGCTGCAAGCCATCTGACTGGTTTGGTCATGTAGATGGTAACTAGGATGGTTGATACATCTGTAGGGAGTGTGTGACATCCAGGAACTGGCACAAGGAAAGCCATCTTGCTGGTGGTTTGTTTACTTGTGGCTCAGCTCTTTTTTTTTACAGGTGGTTAAAACAAGAAAAGACTTCATGAATGACCTCAAGTCAGTGGCAGGCTGTTTGTCCTTGAAAGACTAAGCCGACAGAGTGCTTAAAAACTTCCAAATAACAAGAATTAGCAGTCTGGCAGCCTAAGTTGACACACACTTTTAATAGCATGTGGGACTGTTTCTCCATTGCCTTCTCAGGGTTGCTGTGTTTTGCAGCAGTCATTGTGCTCCTGGAACGATTTGCAGACACTTCCAGTTCAGTTGGGCTCCTGCCTCCCATTGCTGGGGTGTTTTGTGTTTCCAGAGTGCCTTTGATGCCTTCAAGACCTTTTATCAATCTGGCCTTACCATGGCATTGAAAATCAGAGAAAAATCATAAAAAAATAAGCTGTCTAGAGCCAAATTCAAGTTGCTGCTGTGTTTCATCATACCCTTTTCCTAGCAGGGATTTCTGTGGCCAGTGAGGAGGGGAAAGCCCACCAGCTTGTTTGAAACGTGAGAGCCTGCACTGTGCTGAAGAAAGAATCCCTTGGTGCTGAGTAGGGGCTTTTGAAGTTGCAATGAGGAGACTTTCTTGAAAATGTAAGTTTTTGGGTTAAAAAGAGACCACTTACTTTCTAAATTTACCTGATGCCCTGAAATATGTGCATTTAGAAGTTTCATTGAAATTTTGATGAATCAGTACATTTAAATGAAAACCACCATATGTTCATGGCTAAGACATGCTTTTCGTGATTTTCCTGTTCTGCTCTTTAAAAACATTAAAAATAGTGAGATATTCTGCTCCGACCTTTTTCCTTAATGTAAAAGTTCTTCTTAAAGTATACTGTGGGGTTTTTGTGCCTCAAACTTTACCTTTAATTTTAAGTGAACTTAGAGTAAGACAGTTCAGTACAAAAGGCCAAAAATTTCCTTTCCATTGTATTTTTTTGGGTTTCCACATCTTTCCAGACTTTTTTTTCCACTCGCCTTCTGAACTGGGAGAGGTTATAAAGTGAAGTTTTGGGGATTAGCTGTAGGCGTGGCCATCCCACCTGCAAGAAAGGTGCTGCAGTTAGCTCTTCCAAGATCTAGCTGTTGAATCCAAAAGAAATGTGATTTGGAAACATTCAGAGACTCCATTCAGGCTAAATGCAGTATGGAGTTTTAGATATGTGCTCTTCAAGAGCTTCAGGCCCACGTGTCACTGAGAGCAACAGGCAGAGAACACCTGGAGAAGTCGGTGATCGTTATCATGCATCCATCTTTCCAGAGCCAGCTGCACACTGTCTTGGTGCTGTCTCTTAGCTGTACAAAAGCAGTGTGTGGCATCCTTGGTTATAAAAGTTGATCATGGAGGAGGGCTCCATTCTGCTTGGTGTTTCTAACTGAGGATATACACATTCAGTGGTTAAAAGAGTAATTTGGGCAAGTTGTCTCTTATGTGACTTTGGTAGTGTGAAGTGTTGGGGCAGCTGCAGTTTACTTGTCTCTGAGGTGAAGATGATAGTAGCCTTTTTAACTCAAGTAGAAGTTGTATAAATTAGTATTTCAGAAATTCTTATCAACTGTTAAGATAAAAGGTACACCGTGGCTAATGTGAATTACTGTTGGAGTAATGATGAGATGAAAAATGGAATACCAGACACTGTTTTAACTTAACAGCTGTGGTTTCTGTGATAAAGACATAAATCCCTTTGCATGAAACAAACTACAGCTGGGAAATTTAAATATTTTAGCCTGTTTTGAATATATATTGACAGTTAAGGATACTTCAGATTCTGAGAGGAAGTTTTTCTTCTTTCTCTGTGTTTTTCTGTGAAATCACATGGAGGAGAAGGTTGGGAGTCCTTAGAAAGCTATTTCTGCCATAAAATGGTTTCTTAAAAGCTAAGCTGATGCAACCCTGAATTCAGTTTTTGGGAGTTAGTGTTCATAGCATCTGAATGTGCAGGTTCAGAGAGCAGCTGCTGTGGGGAGCCCTTTGGGTGCTCTGCTGCCAGAGATGGGGCTGGTGGGGTGCTGCTGCCCTGGCTGAGGACTGACTGCTCAGCATGGCCACTGGTGATGCTGGAACTCTTCCTCAATGCTCCCCTCCTAGCTGGTGTACTGTGGAGCTGAAAAAATTCCAGTGATAGCCAAGCTTGTAATCACTTAGGCACAAAGTGAAATGGGTAATGAAGAAAACCAAAAAGTGATAGCTGGGTGTGAAGCATCATCAGAGCTTCATTAAGGGCCCTATGATTGACAGATGCTCAGCATCTTCATCTGTGTGTGTGCAAGCTGGGCCAAAGCTTCCATAGTATTTGCTGGAAAGGCTAACTTGATTGTATCCCCATGTCTAACCACTTCTTTGCCAATCCAAGCATGTGTTCTGCTTCTAAAATAACCAGTCCTATATCACTACTCTATCCAATGCAGATGTTTACCTCCCTCTTGACCTCCTCTGCCCCCCAAGAGCCTCTGGTCTAAACTTTCAGATTAAACCTGATTTATTCAGGTCCTTTAACTGTGTTCTTATTTGGTTTATATCAGCAATTTTATACAGTATTCTGAGCAGTTGTGAACTCCTCTCACAGTTTGTACTCAGCATGCCTTTTTTTTTTTTTTTTTTTCTTTTTTTTTTTAAGAAGGTATATTTGAAGGGCATGAATAAGACTTCAGAAAGTCTCCTTCAGTGCCTGCTGTGGCTCAGCATGAGAGGGGAAAACAAAATCTGGAGGGAAAAACAGTTATTATGGGAGCAGAAATGATTTCTGATTGAGACTTGCTATTCAGAGGCTGCTTTCATGTTTCCTGTTTCAATCCTATAGAAGCCTGTGCATTATATGATGAATTAAATGGCTTTTTAATAAGGACATAACTAGTATCTCTCAAACTCTGTAATTTAGGCACTTATATGAATAATAGCACATGATGTATAATAGCATGTTGCCTTCCATTTTTCAGACTCTAATAGAGAGGGCAATGATGCACAAATGTGTAATTTAATTAGGTCTTGAATTTTAGCACTTTGCAGCCCACTTTATGCAGATATCTTTCTTTGTAATGCAGTGCAGTTGAATCACTGGAATGATCTTCTGAGCAGTTAAACTGCCCCATTATTATTGCAGTGAGTCTGCAGAGTCTCCCCTATATTTTAATTTTTGTTTTCCTTGAGCAAAGCGTGTTGGAAGACACAGTTGAGAAAATCTCTTTTTTACTGGGTTAGTATACATTTATATACATTTACATTTGTATACTAACACCTAAGCCAATGTCTGCTTATTAACCTCCTCTTATGGAGCCCTGCATGCACAACATGGCTTCTGTCTGAAGGGAAACATTGGCTTTAGTGTCTGCAGATGACAGCTGCCTCATGGCTTGGGCTTTTCTATGAGAGGTCTGGATCTGAGCATTTTCATGCAATGGAGCAAGTGGTTCCCTCTGCTTCCTGTGTGAGTGCTGCTGCTGCAGAGTTGCTGCATAAAGGTGACTTTCACCCTACTGTAATGGAAAGAGCAAAATTCCACACTGCTTCTGGAAAGGACTGACCAGGCACCTCCATGGAGTGTTTGGCCTGGAGTCTGTGAGCATCTTGTATCCTTGCAGTGGGTAAGATTTCAGGCAAATGCAAATGTTCTCATTTTTAGTGTTTATTTCCCCATTTTCCACCCTACCTGTGGATGCTGTCCACCATGAAATGTTGACTGCACTGAAGTCAGGCACCTGTTTTCTCAATGATATCCTGCTTGGTTTTGCATCACTCTGCTTCTCACAGGAATATCCTTTAGTTACAGCTAAAGCATAGACTGTACATCATGCTTTCCCATCCTTCCTTTGAAAGTGCCTGTTCTTTGTTTCAGACTGTGTAAAAGTCATGGATACCCTAATGATATCCTGAAAATATGGACAGGCCTCTGGCTATTCTGTAAGAATTGAAAATTAATTGAAAGGGTTCCTGTTTTCCTCAGAAGACTACTAATCTTTGACTTACATGTCAAGCAACTCAATTGGTATGTTTAAGTATAGGTAGCTGCTGTTGGGGAATAAACTGCTTGCTCCCAGTCTTTATTTTGCTCTCATTTTTCTAAGTCCTGAATGGTCATCTTCGATATACCTGTGAAACTCTTAGATCAGGGCAAGCAGGCTTGGTAATAAACTGTTCTGTAGGAACAGATAGGAGGGAAATTAAGTATTTTACAGTTATGATGTGTATGTAGCTGTCATTGGTGTGGCACTCCTGTAATGAGCACCTTCACTGATCTAATTATTGACGAGTTATTGTAATTACTGATGTTCCATCCCTCACTGGAGATTATCTGAACGCAGTTTGGTGGATAATTGGAAGGTAACCATTGAGCTTTTCCCCAAGTATGGAATGGCTTTCATCACATTTAAGAACTTCATGATACAGATACTAGCAGAGTGAGAGAAAGTGGTCCTCATCTTCTACTTCAGTAGAGATGATGACTGGACTTCAATAGAGAGAGGAAGTGAATGGGCCTGTGCAGACTAGAATGGGCTTCTTTCCTGGGCCTGCATCCTGGGCCAAAGAGGCTTTTAAAAGGAGACCCTGTGAAGAAGATGGAATTTTGATGAGCTGGGAGAGGTTACCCATTGGAGGAGATAATGTCCTGGAAAAGCAGTAACTTGGACAACAATACTGGTTGCTCTTGCACATGGCTGATGACATGACAAATCTTGATGGTCTCCAAAGACCACTTAATTTAATTTGAACACAGATAAATTAATCACGTTTGCCTGACTTACGAAATGGCAGAAAAAGATAAGAAACTTACTTTTCTTCAGTTTGAAAGAAATTCTTCTGGGCTTGTCTTGAGGGCTGCAAGAAGCTTTAATTTAAGAGCTATTGATTTACCTAAGCTTTGAGACAGGACATTTGTTCTCTGAGAAAATAGATCTTTGCCCACACATGACTCTAAATATATGCTTCCTGAGGTGAAGGGCTTGAAAAGTCTTGAGCAGCACATGCAGTACCGAGATGATTAAGAGTATGTATGTGTCCAGATGCTGAGTATGCAATTTCTGAAACAATTTAAAAATTTGAGCAATTTATATAGAGGGTCCTGTTGAGTCTATTATGTGTGGAGTGATGAAAGGAGGAGGAGAGCTCTGTGGCTAGGGTATATGGTTTCCAGAAAGACCTGACAGATATCCAGATGTAAAATGCCCCAAGCTATCATTAAAATCAATATTCTAGAGCTATACAGGAGTGAGTCTGAAGTCAGAGAGCACTCAAAGGAGAGCTTCTTTCCCTTCCTGAGTGATAGCCAGCTCTGCAAAATTTTAGCCTTTCTCTGAACAGCCCTTCTACTCTGTTCATGTGGGGCTTTCATTCCTGCTTACACAAGGATCAGAGGCTCCATTGTTGCCTTATGGTTGTTTATGTGGACAACTTTCTGGACCTTCCATCTTTTTGGCTCTTGGCACTATGCAGTTGATGCTTTGTCTTTTTTTCCCAGCCAGGCTGCCTCTGTGTAGGTGATAGCCAGGAAAGGCAGAGATGAGATTACAGGGCAGGCAGAATCATAGTCATGGGGTGATTTAGATTGGATAGGAAGGGATCTTTAAAGATCTTGTAGTCCAGCAACCCTCTTGCTGTGTGCAGGGTCATTTTTTTGCATTGCTCAAAGCTCCAGACAGACAACACTTCTAGTGATGGGGCATCCACAGCTACCCTGGGTAACCTGTTCCAGAGTCTCACCACCCTCAAAAAAAAAAAAAAAAAAGAAATTCTTCCTTATGTGTAGTATTAATTTACCCTCTTTCAGTTTAAAGCCTGGTCCAGTTGCAGCAGGTGCTGCTGCTCATCTGCAGGGCTCCTTTTGCCTGGTACCAGCACCAGATCCACAATTGGCTGAGCTTTATCTGTGCCAGATAGTGATGTGCTGCATGCTGGCTAAGACTGTGGGAATTGTCAGGGTGGATCAGACCCTGTGTACCTCTATTTCCAATGTCTCTTCTACAAGGTGTCAGTGCTGTTTATTTCCAGAGGAAAAAGTAGGAGCACCTCTGGTTTTTATAGGATAGTTTCTCCTACTGTAGTTCTGTCATGGTCTGTAATGGTTAGATACAGACCCACACCTTCAAGGTTGTCAGCAAATGAGTTTTAGTAATGAATTGTGTGAATTCTAGTAATGAATTATGTGTTAATGGAACATCTGTGTTCGGTCTTGGTCCTCACATAAAACATGACTTCCTGTAGGAATTAATTTTAGTTCATATTTATACACACATGCATTCTTGTATACGTAAACAGAAACTACCAGACTTCCTTTTCCAAGTAATTTTCTATTTTATCATACTTGGGTGTGTTTCAGCAGATTGGGATAGTTCAGGAAAGCAGTCTGAGGATTTTTCCATTCCCTGAGCTAGACATTACCTCTTTCTGAAAAGTGTAACCCTGTCTGGGTTAGCAGCATCTTTTGGGGTGGTTAGCACAGCATATTATTCTAGAGGAGTCTTGCACTTTTGTCTTCTAGAGGACATCTATTGGAGTAATTATATTCATCATTTCAATTCTGTTCATGTAAGGGTATGGAATATGTGGGGTTTTTTTTCTGCTCTCAAGCTATGGCTGTATCTTCAACAGAGATTTCTGCTGACCTATTCCAATTCCCTTTCCAGAGCCTTTAATTAATGGTTAAATTAAAAATCCTATGAGACTCAAGAACTATTGTAAAAGCCTGCATTTGGCGTGCATTTGTTAATAATACTGAATTCTATCGGCATGATATTTCTTGTTCATCTATTTTACTTATTTCTCTTTGCTGATTCTTCATGGTCCTTTCAGATACTGTTTTTAATCAGAAACTATCATCTGCTGATGTTCCTACTTCTCATCTCTCCCTGCTGCAGCCTTTCTTTCAGTTCATTGGGCACAAGGACATGGGAGAGAGGCTGCTGCTCATCTTTGCTGGCAGGCACACTGAGCCCTTATTCTTCTAACTAGGATTTGATATATGTGCATCCCACCACCTGACCATCACCTTCTTATCTTGGCAAGCCTGTGGTTGCCCAGGGGTGCAGGGGTGTCTGATGCCCTTCCCCTCTTTCCTTGGCTGGGTAGGCAATAAAAAGAGCACCTCGTAGGAAATGCTTCAGGAACTGCTGAATGTCAGATCCCCTCTCAGACCCTGGCGTGTGTGTCATGGCTGGCCAGGGTTAGTTTGTTGGCACTGAGAAAAGTTTGGGCTTGTGTGCTAGTTAGTTACTGGTGGCCTTCACAGAGCAGTCCAATATGCATTCTTCTTTGCATTTGTTTTGTAAAATACATAGAAATCGATATTCATGTGTAATACACTAATTCAAAGAATGAAGGGTCAGTAAATAAGATGAAGTCTTGCCTTAGAAACTATAGCTATTTAAGAATTAGGAAAAATTTAAAACCACATTGTTTTGGCTGAAATGTTCTGAAGTGTTTTCTTCTTTGGCTAGTAAATGTCAGTCGCTTTAGAAGTGTGAAAAACTTGGATGTGTTCCATCCTCATAGAATCATAGAATTAGCCGGGTTGGAAGGGACCTCCGAGATCATCAAGTCCAACCCTTGACCCACCGGTGCGGTTGCTAGACCATGGCACTGAGTGCCACCTTCCAGCCTTTCTTGTTTCTTTTCCCCCCTTACTTAGCTTATGCCAAAAAATACAACTCAAATGACTCAGACATAAGAACTCTTATTTTATTTTTTATCCCACCTTTTATATCCCATGAACTTCTAGAAAGCCACTATTTGGAATTAACACTAAGCAGCAACCATGAAACTGTGTGTTTGATTTCATTGTGTATAAACTTAGAGTAGTTAAACCTTGCAGAGAAGGGGACCCACATTCAGCAAGATGCAGGTACACAGGTGGGCAGCTGGCAGGTGCTGGTGGGTGCTCAGTACTGCAGAAGGAGGGAGCTTGGATCCAGTTTTCAGCTTATTTCCCATCCAAAAGTGATTATTATTATTTCAGTATCTACAGGTAAGTAACTGAAAAGCATGTGCTTTGAAATACACTTTTCCAAGTATTTCTGTGCAGTACTAGTCAAACTTTTAATAAGCACTGAGGTGATAGTTCCATAATAATTTTTAATGACCTACTATGTTTTTTTAACTCAAAATTTGTAGTCCCTATCCTGAGGAACCAAGGCTTTCTTGTTTATTAAATAGCACATAACATCAGAGTACATTTATGTGGTGAACTTGATCTAATGATAGTTAAAGTTCAATGTGATAACAGCACCTATTCACATGTTGCTCTGGTTTTGCTGCACATGAACTTTAATTTTTAGAGATTCATATCTTTCCTGTATTCAAAAGTTAAAAGAAATGCAGGAGTAGCTTCCGGCAATAAAACTAAACTGCCCAGCTTTCCTGTGAAACTTCCAGTGCTTCCTGCTTCTGTTCTGGCTTAAAATGAATGGTCTTGAAAAAAATACCCTTTGTTCTGTCATTTCCACTTCTGATTTTAGCAAGAATGTCAAAGCAAGAAAGCATTGTAACAGTAATAAGTAAAAATTTAAAAATTAATCATGACCACTTTATTTTCTAATGACAATGTTCCGAACTTCACATTTCTTGCATTGTTTTTATATAAAAGGGTCTCTATGCCTGCCTGTGCTTCCACTTGAGATCTCAGCAAATACTTGTGTACATACATACAAAGAGAGAGGAAAAAATTTATCAGAAAAAACAAGCAGATGAATAGAGACAAAAGTCTGTGTAACAGAGTTGTTTGACTTGGGGAACAATTGGCAGATTAGAGCAGAAAATGGCATGTATGTTACTTTGGGGAAATGTATGAGGCAGTGTGTGAATGCTGCCTTACTGTTCCTATGCAAGCCCAGCTGCTGAGATCAAATGCTGATTGAGCATTAGTCAATACTTCTATAAATGTGGGTCAAATATTTTCCAGCTTTTAATTGGTTTCCTTATATAGTCTGCAGGTAGTACCCCATTATATTTCTTGTCCAAGACTGTAGCCATTTTCTTCTTACTTTAAACAGTCTTTTTTTTGCTGATTGTTTTGTTTTGTTGTTTTGCAGAAATTTCAATAATTTTAGAAGCACTGAAAACTTGATGTGTTGCATCAGATTGATTCTGGCTGGGATTTGTGATCCTCCCAATACATCTTGGATGCAGAGTTGTCCAAGTGGTACTGATTCAGAATAGTATAGCTATTTCTTTCCTTTCTAGTGCTTGAAAAACTTACCACATAACATTTGACCTTTAGTGCCATCTTGTAGTGAAGATTAAGGTGTCTGGAAAAAGAGGATCACTTAAATTTTGTGTTGTAATTGTTTATGCTAAATGAGAAAAAATTGAGTCATTCAAGAAAACCCTTATCTTGCATTCTCTTTACCCGAGTTTTCAAATCTGAAGTCCAGCTTGCATGGTACTCTTGAAAAGTATCTCAACTTCTAGAGTCTCTCCTAACATACAGCTCAAATTTTCTGATGATACAGGTTTCTAGAAGACTGTAGCCAACATACATGCAGCAAAAGCATGAGGAGGGAAGAAATTAAACTTGGGTTTTAACAGCAGTGAAGCAATAAGCGAAGGGTTAAAAAATAGTGATAATTAATACTGGACATGCAAGTAAGTATAATTTTATTTCTTGAGTTTAAAACTTGAAAGCAAGCTGACTTTACATGGTGGAGTTTATGGCGAGGGTTATATAACATTTCCAAACAGCATTTTGAATTGGCCTTACTGGAAACAAGAAGAGTTACTGTTGTCCTTCATCTGCATAAGCCTGATTTGAATCTGATCCAGGATGATGTTCTCCTGAGATTGGGGCTTCAGAGGACAGGGGGTTTTTGTTGGATGTTTTTTGTTTGTGTGTTTGTTTTCAGCTAGTGCTCTGCCAAGTATCATTTTAAAGGCTTTAAATACAAGCATTGAAGAGCAGTGTAATGTAGTAAATAGTGAAATAGATGAGGACACCTGAGCTGGTGAAACTCCACCTGTGCTGTGCTGAATTCCAGCTGACTTCAGTGGAGTCAGGCTCTAAGATGGAGCTTCTGATCCACTCACGATCATCACTGCTGAGCAGGTGATGCTTCATATATGGTCTTTCATCCTTTACCTTGCTCAAGGATATGTTTTGCTTTGTAAAGCTGGTATACTGAAATAAGAAATAAGCTTTCTTTTGCGTAGCTGGTACCCAGTACCTACCCAAGCATAACATTTCAGGTCAGGATTGCACATGCTACTTGACTGCTCCATTTTGTTCAGTCAAGCATTGTTGGAATTTTTCTTGTATTGAACAGTCCCCTTGCACTTGGTTATCTTAGGAGGTTTACCTGCATTGCACATCAATGTGCTGTGGCTGCATAGGAGATCTGAGCTGGTCTCATGCAATCCAGCTCAGGGCCAGACCCAATGTGGTTGAGCTTGGGCAGCAGCCTTGGCATTTTTGGGCTGGTGCCATCTGGGGCGTGGATCTTTGTGCTTTTGACTCAGCATTGGTAGTGTTTCTAATGTGCTCCCGTGCCTCAGTGGGTGTAAATTGTATTACTCTTGTTTTTACATTTGGAAGACTATACTTAAAACAAAAGGTTTTATAGGTTAAAAAACCATACTTATCACGGCAAGTCATTTGGCCTTGCATTCCGTCCTTTGCGTCTCTACTTTTTAGTGTGCATATAGTTATAATGTATGTAAACAACAATACGTGGACTCTAATATTATTTCATAGCTCTACAACTGAAGGTCTTCAGGCCCTAATGTTTTATAAATTGGGTTGGGTTTCTGTTGGGAAAACAGTGCTGATATATTCTTCAAATTCAAGGGAGAAGGAGGAAGTGAAAAGTGCGTTTAAATTGCAGAAGCACAAACAGGGTTGTATCAAAGATGTTAGGAAACAGTCTGTTCTCTGTTACAGTTTTAGAGATCTTCAGTGAAAAAGAGGACTCTTTGTTTTTACACACCCTGAGGAATGTGCTCTCTTCTAGGTGGGGTACCTCCAAATGCTTTTAAACAGGCTAATTGGCACATAAACAAAACCACCCCAAAGGCTGCTTTCTTAGCAGAAGGACTGTGCTTGTGTGGTATGCGTTTCTGACTGCATCCAAGTAGGGTTTTTTTGGAGGCCGTCTGCATTTTTTGTGGTAACCCTATGAACAAAATATTTGGAGAACGCACAGGCCTGTGGTGTTCCTAGGTCTTTTGTGAATGATCTGTTGTTTGAAAGCTGTGTCTAGAGAAGTACCTGACTACCTTCTCGTAGTGTATTATCTTTGATGTGTTTCTGTGCTCTGCAGTTTTTGATATAAAGTAAAACATTACTGCAAGGCACTCCTAAGGTGTAGTTCAGCAGCACTCTAAGCTGGAGGTTTTGCCAGTGATGCCTTTGTAAGCAAGCTTCAAGTGTAGGCAAACTACAGTGTTAGTGATGTATGTTGCTGTGTAATCAGCCTTTATACTAGAAGCAACTTGGATGTGTTTCATGACTTCTCGAGAATGTAAACATTCAGTTCCCTGGGGTGGATTTCCCTGATTAGCTGTCAGACTCTTAGCTTTCCAAAAGCCAGCTCTTATCTGATAATAGAAAATAGTGCCTGAATGCTGAGGTTGGTGCTGGGAAGCAAGGAAGCCTCCATGTTCCCCCTTGTGCCTTGGAGCAGCTGGGCAGCCCGTGGCTGTGCTCAGTGGGATGCTGCTGAGCATCTCCTCACCTCCTCTCTTCTCTGCAGAGGATCACACGGAGTCACTGATCTTGGACTTGTGGCTGCATTTCCTAGTTGGCCCTTCTCTAGCAACGGATCTGTATTTCTCTTTAGCTAGTTTAGGGTGCTGAAGGGATGCTGACAGAAACAGTTACAAAACCAAAAAGAACAGCAATGCTTTAAAAATACCCCAAACTGAAGAGCTGTAATGTTAATAAGTAACTGTGGTACCTTCACACTGCCTAGGACTAATTGTTGTTGGCTGCTTGTTTTTAAAGCCAGCCCAAGCACAGAGGGACCATTGCTTGTGTTCAGTTCCACTTTCATCAGGAGACTTTCTGGATGTTATATGCAGCATCAAAATGCAAACCCTTAGTGGGGCACAATGGAGCAAAACATTCTTATGGTACTCCTCATGAATAGCTGAGCTCACGTGGTGTGTGGTTTTGTTTTTTTTTCTCTAGTCCTAGCCTGGGTTTTCTGTGGTTAATTAAATTTGGCTCTACTTCTTTTTTTCCAGTTACAGAAGCCATTTCATTGTTAGCTCAGTCAGCTGAACTTTGTACATATGTGCTCTTTTCACTGTACCTAGAGGTATTTCTCCTGGGGCTTTTTGAGCCTTCTACGGTGTGGAGCCCTAGGAACTGCAGAGGGATTTTTAGTGTGTCAGTATGGTTTCTGTTCACTCAAAGCAGCTGATTTTCAGAGACAGAGCAACGCCATTTTAGAAATCAGTTCAGGCAAAAAATTGTTGGGTTACTTTGGTAAACAGCAGGAACATCAGCTTGAACAAAAATGAAAAAAAACTAACTAAAATGTGCTGCAAACAGAAGAAAAGGAAGTAAGTTGTGTTAAAGGATTTAATCCTTTTGGAAACATTTAGAGCAAAAGCCATCCAAAGTCCTGCCTGCTTGTTCTTCTGAGCCTTTTCACAGAATCAGCCAGGTTGGAAAGGATCTCTGAGGTCATCAAGTCCAACCCTTAATCCACCACCACTGTGATTACCAGACCATGGCACTGAGTGCCACATCAGTCTCTTAAAAACCTCCAGGGATGGAGAATCCACCACCTCCCTGGGCAGCCCATTCCATTCCATTCCAATGCCTGATCACCCTCTCTGCAGCTGGCTGGATTTCTTTCAGCAGGAACACCCTTGGGTGACCTACCAGCATGGCAGAACTTCTCAAGGTGACCAGCATGGCAGCCCTTTTTTTTATGCTGATGCAGTGTTTCGTATTGTGGAGATTTCTGTTTCTGTGCTGTAATACATGGAGAGGAAGTATCATAGATTTGTGGTTTTGTTGGTGTTCCCCCTTCCCCCCATCACGTCTTGTGTTCCAAAGCAAGTGCCCTTGCATAGGAGTACCATGCTGAGTGTTTTGTGCAACAGGCAGTTGGCTTGTGAGTATATGAACAGAAATGGGTTTTTTTCTGCCCTCTGTATGTATCTAGTTGTGGATTGACACTGCAGTGATATACATGTCTGTAAGTTAGCAAAGGAAACTGTTCGTGAAGACTGTAGCAAGGGCTGAAAGCGGGGAGATCCTGACCTGGCTGTTGTCACTGATGGTGAACTTAATGGTACTGTGTGGTGTGATTCTGGGAGACCCAGCAACCATCTACTGTTTGGTTAAGGCTGCTGTACTTGATTGGATTAAGACAGTGTTAACTTTCTTAGACCTGTCCAGGTAGATACCATAGCAGAACAGTGTGCTGTTTTAAATAGGTACACAAAGAGAGTGATTGCTTTATCTGTTAATGAGAAGAGTGGTAATTCCCTAGAAGATTCCTGTCATTCTCGTGATGGAAATCAGTCTGGGCTTTCACAAAACAGAGCCTTGGTGTTTGTGACAAAAAAAAAAACAAACCAAAAAAACAACCCAAAGGTATGAGGCACTAGTGTGACCTCAAATCCCACTGTACAGTGGTTCTCCAAGCTGCCGCTCTTGGTTATTGTCCTTGGGACCTTCATTGCTGAAGTAGGATAAGCACATCACTCTCAAATGAAGTACTTTCTTTACTCTGGGTAGCTGCTGGCTTGTGTCTTTTGCATATTTTTATATGGTTAGGCATTTGGGTATATATCTCTCTCTTAAAGCTTCTGGATGCCTTTTTCAGTTTTTCATCTCCCTGATATTTCTGCCTCTTCAGAGAGGGTCTAGTCATCAAGCATGGGATGAATAAATGTTTCTATTGTGGCATGTTTCTTGATGCTGTAGCTAAGGTCAGTGATAGAGGCTGGGTCAGTAAGTGCAAAAAGGAGTCAGCTAGATATAATGACTATCCCTCCAACAGATGCTTGTCTAAGCAGATATAGAAGTATTTGTGGAAGTTTGCTTTTGCTTCAAAGCTTTTGTCAGCATGCAGTGTGGTAACTGCACACAGGTGCAGGTTTTAGCTGGCATAATCAAGCAGAGAAGTTTGAGTGCAGGGGGATGCCTCAGAGTGTACCACCTAAATGGTGTGTTGTTGTAGTTCTTTCAGACGTGACTTAACATGTCCAAGGCAGAAAGAGGAAATATTTGATGTTTGTCATGGTTTTAACCCAACAGGCAACTAAATACCAGGCAGCTGCTTGCTTGCTCTCTCCCCTGCCCTCTCTGGGGAGTGGGGAAGAGAGTTGGAAAGGCAAAGGTGGGATACTAGTGGGTTGAGATGCAAACAATTTAGTAATGGAAACATATAATACTAATGACTGCAGTAATCATAGAGTGTACAAACAAGTGATGCACAGTGCAGCTGCTCACTACCTGCTGACCAGTGCCCATCCTGTCAGTGGACACACAGTGATCCCAGAGGAGAGAAATCCTGAGGTAGCAATCCTATATACTGAACATGACATTGCATGATATGGAAAATTCCACTGACCCATTTGGATCCTTTGCTCTGGCTATGCTCTTGTGCACACGTAGCTGAGCAAAGCACGGAAAGTTGAAAAGTCCTTGATTTCTTAGTAGCAACTAAAACCATCAGTGTATTATCAACACTCTTCTAATACCAAATCCAGTGCTAAATCCAAAATATAGTGCTGTTCTAGCTACCCAGACGAAAATTACCTCTGTCCTAGCTGAAACCAGGAGAGTGTTGCAGTGTGCTTTTTAGAAGATCGTGTAGTTACTTCAGCAAAGCTCATGCTGGGAAATTTCTAAGGAAGGATTTTCTGTGAAGTGTTCCAGGAAGCTTGGGTTGGATGTGCAAAGGTGAGCATATTGCAATTTGGTCTGCAAGGAGCAAGACTGGCTGACATGTCTCATGGTGGCTGTTTGTGATTTCTCCCTTTTTAAACTAGTTAGTTGCATTAGATTGGTGATAAGGAAGTTGAAGTACTCGATTTTCCTTCAGTGATGTTGAAACTAATTGGATTTATGATATCAAGGGAGGAATACAAACCACAGGTAGAAAATGTATCTCGTTTTTGCTGTATCTAACAAGCTGTTATTTTTCAAATTTATTCCGCTGTGCAATGTTATGCTTTACCAGCCTGAAGTAAGCATTTTAGTGAAACTGAGTGCTCATTCACTGGCTTCCACATCCCTCTGAAACTCAGTGCTTTACAAGTATTTTTTTTTTTTTTTTTTACTATTGCTTAGTGTTGACATTTCATGCTTTTGCCATGAAGGTAAAACAGGATGTCTTTGTCCATGCTCAGACGACTGTTTTGAGGGAGGGAACTGGGTGGCTGGTGCTTACAGGCCCCTGGAGGAACCAGACAGAATGGTCCCTATTCATGGGGCCCTACTAGTGAAGTATACCTTCCTCAGCATTTTCCTGCTGTTTTACTTGGCTCTGCAAGTTGCCCAAGCTGCAAAGAGCTCCTGGCTCTTGGTGTTCAAGATATTTTGGGATAGCTGAAGGTGCAGGGCCTCCACCATCTTCCGTGCTTCCCATCTCCAGGCAGCAATAAGGGCACAGAGGTCCTGTGCTGTGGGGCAGAATCCAGGCAGACCCTGTGCTGATCAAGTTTTTATAGTAGGACCCTTGTGCCCTGTGGTAAATAGTCTCAATAAAAGATTGCTTTTGAGACCAAGTAGTCCTCAGCTGTGACTCTGGGTAGACAGCCTTGGGTGTCCTCTGCTGCATCTGGCTTCTGGGTAACAGGACAGAGAACATGGCAATGGAGGGCTCTCTGTATGCTGCATTCAAGATGTGTTTTTCTCTATTTTTGAACTTTCTCACTACTAACCCCCCAGTAATCTTGCTGGAGCAGAGTAGTTTTCAAGGAACTATGCAGTTTTCAATAAAACTTTCAGCAGAAGGGGGAAGGATTTCCTCTCTCTTTGATAAAAATCTTTGTTTAGGGAGGAATTGCACTTCCCAGAAACTTAACTCAATGCACTGGGCAAAAATTGGCCTGGTGGGAAGCACTTGCTGCAGAACTGCTCATGAGCTCCCTGAGGGTTGGTGTGTCATACTGTCTCTGACAGTCTAAATGCTGAGAGTTGCCATATGTTGTACGTGGGAGGGGAATATTCCATAGAAATCAGGTGTAGTTGGCTGTGAATTAATTTTTCAGAGCAAAATTAGTCTTGGGTGTTTGGGGCTGAAGACTGGCTGATGTCTGGGCCTGGTGTCCTATTTAGAAATAAAAGAGTTAAGTGAGTACCTGAGCTTACATTTGTTTCTTATGTTAAAATGGTCATATTTTATGCATCATGAGACAGTTTTTTTTATCCTGCTTTGCTGTTTTTCTCAAAAATTACACTTCATGTGGACTCTGAGTATTTATTTGTAAAACAGAGCAATCCTTTTTTTCCTCCATGATGTTTTATTAGCCCAAAATTAGTCCAGAGGCATGTAGGTAAGAGGAATTGATGAGAAAATCCACATTGTGCATAGGCAGTGTGGATGGGTGGGGAGCTGCAACTGCTCATTCTGGCTGTGTAGTGTTTAGAGTAGTAGTAGAGGTAGTGTAGTGGCTGTTCTGTAGAGGTAGTGTAGTGTAGAGGCTGTTCTGGAGGTGTAGGGTGACACTACAATACAGTAGGCTGTCTGTTCTTTTCAAATAAAAAGTCAGCATGGATTCAAGGGGAAATGTAGCCTTTTGTGATGGCATTACTGGTTGTGTAGATGAGAGAGCAGCAGATGTTCTCTACCTCAACTTCAGCAAGGCTTTTGACACTGTCTCCCATAACATCCTCATAGATAAGTTTAGGAGGTGTGAGTTAAGACAGGCTGACAGTGGATTGAGAACTGTCTGCATGGCAGAGCTCAAGAGGGTTGTGATCAGCAGCAGAGTCTGGTTGGAGGCCTGGAGCCAGTAGTGCTTCCTGAGAGTCAGTAGTGAGTCCAGTCTTGCTCAACATAATCACTGATGATCCTATAAAGGGACAGAATGTACTCTCAGCAAGTCTCCTGGTGATACAAAACTGGGAGGGGAATGCTGGGCTGCAGGTCAGTGAGACCTGGACAAGCTAGAGAGGTGGGTGGAAAGGAACATAATGAAGTTCAACCAAAGCAAGTGTAGGGTCCTGCACCTAGGGAGGAATAACCCCATGCACAGGTCAGGGGTTGACCTGCCAGAAAGCAGTTCTGTGGAGAAGGGCTGAGGAGACCTGGTGGAAACAAAGCAAACTATGAGCCAGCAATGTGCCCAAGAAGGCCGATGGTATCCTGGGGTTCATGAAGGAGAGTGCAGTCAGGAGGTTGAGGGAGGTGTCCTCCCTCTATACTGTGCCCTAGTGAGGCCACCTCTAGAGTACCCTGTCCAGTTCTTGACTCCCCAGTTCAAGAAAGACAAAGAACAACTGGAGAGAGTTCAGCAGAGGGATACAGAGGTAATAAGTGGACTGGAGCATCTCTCTTATAAAGTGGGTGTGAAGAGAACGGGGCCAGGCTCTTTTCTATGGTGCCCAGAGACAAAACAAAGGGCAAAAAGCATAAACTGGAGCATGGGAAGTTCCATCTGAACATGTGGAAAAACTTTGCTTTGAAGGTGACAGACCACTGGAACAGGATGCCCAGAGATGTGAAGTCTCCTCTGGAGACATTCAAAACCCACCTGGATGCAATCCTGTGCAATGTGCTCTAGATTAACCTGCTTTAGCAGGGGGGGACTAAATGATCTCCAGAGGTCTCTTCCAATCCCTACTGTTCTGTGATTCTGTGAATAATAATGCTTCATCCTACAGTAAGAGTGCCATACCCCTGCAGCAGGTATTATCCTCACAGAAGCCATAATTCTTCATGGGTCAGAGGGAGGAAAAGTTGTCACTGTTTCCTTTGCACAGGTTATATTTTGACAGGCAAGGTAATGTAAGAACAGAAATGTATTTTTAACAAGATTTTTCTGGTGTGTAATGCATACCAGACCGCTTCTGTTACTAATGACATTAAAGAGGGTAACTTAATGAATGTGATGGTGTTGTGACTGAGAAGAGCTCCATCTCAAGTTAATAACTGAAGACTCCTCTCTAATTAAGGCAGTTATATGCTTGCTTCTAATTTCTTCCTACTTACAGAGTTGTAGTGATTCTGCTGCTTGGGACCATGGGGAATGAAAACATTCAAAATATGAACTGTGGTCCTCTTACTTACTGGTTACCATAGAAATCTAAATAAAGAATGTTCTGCAAATAGGGCAAATATAGCACTTCCACAGCTTTCACTTTCTTAAAAAGATATGCCAGTGTTCAGAGTTCAGAGTAACTGATCAATAAAAAGGCTACTGCACACATTCTGAATAAATTTTTTTAAAAAGTGCTGCATTTGCACTATTTGATAAATATTCTCAGTGTCAGAGAACTTGCCCATTACTGATTTTTAACATCCATTTTTTTGTGGAGACTGGCCATGGTAAATGAGACCAGAAAAAGCTGGTTTGCATTCCTTATGAGCACTGCAAAATGTTCAAGATTTTATCGTTTATGAATGAGTCACCTACAGAACTGTTCCTGTAATTCCAGCAGAAAATGCAACTCAGTGACAGGCAGAGTCCACCTTAAAGCTACAGCTGAGAACTCGGGAGGCACAAGATTTCTTAACTGGAGAAGTGCTGCTCTTTTGGGGACCACTAAGACTCTCCCATGGTCCAGCTTTCTCAACTCATTGCATAGGCCCACGATAAGGAGTGGAGACAAGCTGGATTTTGGCAGCTTTGGCCTCTGCCATGGGCAGAGACACCTTCCACTAGACCAGGTTGCTCAAAGCACTATCTAACCTGTTCTTGACTGACACCATGGTTGCAGGGGTCAGTGCTGCTTTTTGTGTAGGGCCTTGTGTGTGAGTCCTGCGTGGACTCATCCCTCCTGGCTTCCCAGCAAAGGGCTGCTTCCCCTGGGGAATGAGACAGAGGAGTCACACACCCCCAGGATTGCTGTAGCCCTGGGGATGGCTTGGTGATCTCTGGGACTTGGGGGATCTCATTTGGGGCTCAGCCATGCTTTAGCAGCTCTTTGGGGTGCTGTTTTGCCTCCTGCGTTCCCTCCCCATGGCCATTTTTTGACAACAAGCCATTCTGCTGCTGCTTTCCTCACTTTTCCAGCCTGAGATCATGCTGGAACACACTGCCCTAGGGTGGTGGCAGGTCTGTCCCTGCATCCTGCTGGAGATCCTCAGGCTTCCTCCTCAAAGTATTGCACATGCTGCATGCTCAGGATGGCTTTGGAGGTCTTGGGGAAACTTTATAGTCAGTAGAGAGCCATCTTCTCAAGCAGCAAGAGCAAGCTAATCTTGTGGGGATGATGCCACTAGTGCCAGCACGGTTTCTGGGCATGGGAACACCACTGGGATTGTTCTGGCTGATACCCCCAGGGAGCAATCCAAATACCTCATAGTTTCTTTTGGCAAGTTTGGTCATAATGTTACTGATTGGCATCACTACAGGGTCCCTGAAGGCTTCAGTGTGTACAGCAGCAGGTAGGCTGGGAGTGATGTCACTGTGTAGGGGGATGCTACTCACTGGGACAGTGCCCTCATCCATGGGGACATCACTGCCCAGGGAGATTTCACCACCCAGGAGGATGCTGAACAGGCTGCGTTGCCCCTCAAAGTGGTGGTAGCCAGGGAGGGATGGTGACAGCACTGGGAGACTGGGGGTCACTGCTCTCCCTTGACAGCTGTAGGGTGCCAGCAGCTGAGGCTGTCCCTGGGGGACCCACTGGTCTACCCAGGACAGGGGCACCCTGCAGCACTGGGGTCTCCAGTGAGCAGGACAAACCAGAGAAACAAGGCTGATACCTTGCTGATAGCAAGGGTGGTTGGTGGAGGCAGGGTGTTGGTCATCCACTTAGAGCAGAAGAGGGGGGAGCTCAAACAGCTGCCACGCAGAGCCATTTGCAGACTTGCATGGATGGGTGTAGACTTGGTGTGCTGGGAGCCAAGGGAGTCTCCTGGGGCTGAGTTTCCCACCTGAATGAGACTCACTGAGCAGGCCCTGAGCTTGGGTACCAGGGCCTTGCAGAGCCCCTGTGCCACAGCTGCCAGGGGATCAGAGCTGCTGGGGATGCTGGAGGTGATAGGAGGGATGGAGGAGACAGGTGGAGATCAGCACCGAGATCAGCCACAAGATTTGGGGTGCTGTAAAAGGGAAGTTGCAGGAGCTTATGTTGATGAAGAGCTCCCTGATTATATTATGGTTATAGCTGCCAATAAGAAGAGTCAGGAGCCGATGATAGAAGACCTTCCCTTTTCTTTGGAAACAATGCTGTCAGATTTACTGTCTGGCTTCATGGGGTTTTGGATAAGCTGTGATCTGTGACTAGTGAACCAAGTAGTGTAAAGTCTTCAGAATCTAGTATCTTTGAGAGCAACCTTCCTTCCAGCAAAATCAGTTCATAAGTGTTTGATGAGAGGAGGCATGAGGATATCTTGCCACCTCTAGCAGTTTCCAGCTCTCAGACTGAAAGAAATTACTCTTAAGAGCTTCAACTAGCTCACAGGAACAAAGAACACTGCTTCATGGCAGGCATGTGAAGATGGTTCTGCATCTTAACATCTACATTTAACACCTACAGTCAAGCCTTTGAGGGAATTGTCACCCTCTGAAGCTGTGATTGACATTAAACCTGAACCAGGTGACCTAATTGAACAGGTCTTCTCAGGTGCTGGGGGCTAGGATTGCTGAGGTGCCAGGGCAGATGGGGATGCCATACCAACTAGAGATGCTTATGGTGCCTGCTGTGCCACCCTCACCAGGGGTGCCCAGGGAGCAGAGCAGGGCTGCTGCTCCTGCTGAGGACCTCGACAAAGGTTGGTTGATCCTGAAAGGGAGACATGAGTGAACACTGGTGGTCACCTTCCAAACTGGGGCAGGAGGATGCAAGATGCAGGAGAAGGGAGATGGGTGATACTCTTCATCATATGATTTAGTTTTAGGTCCAGGGAGCTGGACATTAGAGCTGGACTTTATTGTGCTTATGGGTCCCTTCCAACATGAGATATTCTGTGTGTCTGTGATTCTCTGTGGCATGGCCTCATTTCCCACAAGTGGGTTTGAGACTTTTAGGAACTGATTGCAGAGTAAAGCTGCTCCAGGTTCCCCACAGTCCTTGAAACATGCATTATGCACATTTTATCTGGTGGGACCTGATAATATTTTCACCACTTCTCATTTTTTCAAGGCAAATAGTAAGATTTCTTTTTTTAAAGCATCTAGTGGGGTTTGATCAGTTGTCATCTGTTGCCAGTCATCTCAGACAATGTAAGTCACTTTCATATGCTATAGGTTTTTTTCTGGGTTTTGTTTGTTTGTTTTTTGTTTTTGTTTGTTTTGTATTATCCTAGAGCTGGCTGGCTGGTAGTAACCTCCTTGCAGAAAGAGAGCTGAAGATGTAAGAATTTTAAATGAATTCCCATCTGGTGTTGTTTTTGACTTGGTAACAGGAATGAAAATGTCTTTCATTTTTACGAAGTAGAGGATTTTTTTGTCTTCTTATAATTAAAAGCTGAATTGAAAAGGAAAATGGAAATTTACAGATTTCCAGAGCCAGGTTGTGCCCTTATAGCAGCATACAGCTGAGGGAAACAAAAAAAGTTTCTGCACTGTGTGACAGCTGAGCAAACAGGGGATTTTTATGGAGAAATCTGAGCTGGCGTGGCTTCCCAACAGCTCCCTGAGCAATGCTGCTGTACTCCTACGATGCTGTGCTCTTGGAAGTTTTTAAGTTAGCTCTGCTAGTCATCTGTAATTAAGCCAAATGCAGTCCCCATTCCTACACCAGTTTTAGGTGTTGGAGCTAGGTAACTGTTGCAGTATTTCTTTGAGTGTTGGCAGTGCAATAGCTACTTAGCATCTTGGTGCAAGTTTGGAGAAAACCAGGCAGCAGTTCTGGATTTTGAGGGTAACACTAGTTTTCAGTCCTCTTTTCTTTTTTTCTTACTACTCCTAACATTGCTCCAGCAGAAGCTCAGGCTGGGTGAGGTGCTTGACACTTGTCTGAGGAGAGCTGAGGCTTCTGCAGATGATGCCTGATTTGCTGTATTTGTTTGGAAAATTCAGGGACCTTTTTATTGAGCAGGACAATGTTCCACAAGGCAGTGATCTGCTCTGTTTTGCTCTATTTTCTCAGTAACTGTGTCATTATTTGATGGGGTTGGTGCCAGTCTTTTGCTGATCTTCAGCTCCACTCTGCAGGTGCTGCAGAAATGGTCATGGAGGGTGCTTCACCTTCATGCCCCTCTGGGCTGTCCACTATGCCTAGCTTGGTGTGCCTGCATTAGGAAATCACATCCCGTCCTGCAGAAGATTGGGGCCTGAATATACATCTGAAAGTGAGAAGGAACAGTCATAGGCATTGTTGACCACAGTTGAAACCATTTTTTTTTTTTTTTTTGAGGTTGGAAGGATTGAGAGGACGTGCTTATTATTTAACAGGTATTTAGTAATGATTCAGGTCTCTCTTCCTGATGTCCTGACAAAAGAGTAGTCCAGTAGCAATTTTACCAAACTGCTGTGATAAGAAAAGGATCTGAACTCAGTCTTTTTTTTTAATGGTTCTGCGATTTTGCTCTGTTTTTTTCCCTATGTCCCATTTTCTAAAAGCTGCCTCAGCAAATCTAGCAACTAGTGTATCAGTTGACTGGTGGCTATGGTTTTAGATACTTGCAAAAAGAGTAGATAAAAGAATTTTAGGTAAGCAATTCTGTCCTTAGATCTAAGCCAACATATTGTTGCATTTCTTTTCCTTCATGAAATCATGAGAATTGAAGGCAGTTCTCCCTAAGGTGTAGGATTATAAAGAAAAGCTGAATTGGGATACAGCACTGCTAAGTAATTATTGTCTGGTGCACTAACACAAATACAGCTTGGAATACACTTAATTGCATTCAGCTGCAAACCAGTAGTAGTGTTTTGTTTGTTTGGGTTTTTTGACTTGGTTTGTACATGGTGTTTATGGCTACGGGTTCTTTTTCTGTCTGTCCTCACAATAAATAAATGTAGCACCTAAAATTTAATTATTTAATAAACATATATTTTTCTGTGTTTTCTGCAGTTAAGAAAAAGCAAACATTTCTCAGGTCAAGAGATCTTCTATGATCCCCTCATCAAAGAACCAAGATTGACAAAACAGCACAGATTTTGCTAAGCCAAAGGTTATAGAATGAAGGTGAAAATTTTGAACTTCTGATTTCGGTGAGAGTAGGGGGATTAAGCAAGATCTACCTGCAAAATTTGCTATTTCAAAGTAGAGAAATGCTTCAGCATGGTAATGAACAGAGGTAGAATTCTGCTGCTTTCAGAGAAACTACTGTTTTTACTGTATTTGTTTATTTTTAATGATCCTAAGTTGGAATGTGAAGTGAAATCACTGAACTTTGAAGTCCTTTGGTTTTAAGAACTGGATGTAGGTGTGTAAGCCATTTTAGGTCAGAGCACTGCAGAAATAGGATCTTCACCTTAATTGCCTCATTGAAACTGAGAGGATGAGTGGGGTATGGGTACAAGAGGTTTTCTGGGAGAGTTTTTCGTACAGAATGAGGAATATATTTGTCACAGCTTAGGAGTTTGGGCAGACCAAAAACCAAAGGACAGAATTATTCTCTATTCCTCGACTCCTCTCCTCCAAGGGAAGATAAAAGGGGAATAAAGAGTGTAGACTTAAAGTTGGAAATTTAAAAAATTGGAAAAAGATGTACTAGATAGAACAGGGGAAATGTAGTAACACATGGGATAAAGAATAAAAATCCAAATGTATACAAATATATATATATATGTGTATAATCCGATCTCGATGATGGCGGGGATAGGTGCCTGAGGGCCCATTGGGGCAGGGCCGACTCAGAAGGTGGATCCACGGCTCTTCCCAGCACCCGATGGATGCGGATTCTGAAGAGCAGATGGGAGCTGGGGGTAAAGGAGTGCAGGGAACAGGAACGCAGCGAGGAGCGGGCGGAAGAGCGGAGGGGCCGGGGCCTGCCTGAGCTTTATAGGGGCAGGGAATGGGCGGGAACAGACCCGCTGTGTTCCGCCCCTCTCAGAGTCTGAAGCCCTTCTTTAGTTACTCATATTCAAACCATGACAATTTTTTTAGCTCAATGGCTTTGAGTAGAATGAAAATTAGTATTGCAGCCACATCAGTGAGTTACAGCTGGAAGGTGCTATCCTTGTTCCTTTTTTCCCAGGTTGTGTGATGTGGCCCTGCACTCTTGTTTCAGCCAGCTCTGGGGCTTTTGTTTGTTATATATGTCAGTGGTAGTTAAGTATGTTTCCTGCGTTCATCCTGCTTCCTGTGCCCCTTCTGCATGTTCTGCTGCGTTAGTTCCCAGGGGAAGCTCTGCCAGATTGGGCACAGGAGGGTTGGGGTGTGTGTGTGTAGGCTCAGGACGTGCTGTGCGTGCCAGCTGGGGGGCAACACCTCTGAAACAGGAGAGCTCTGGAAATCCAAATAAAAGCATGTCTTGTGAAAGGAGGAGTAGGGCTCGTTGCAAAAACACCCAAAACCTCTTGCATAGTTTTTTCACTGCACACAGTGGTGTCAGATTTTGAGTGCGTTGTGTTTTATTTTTTCAGAAATACCACAGGTTTCTTGAGATAGGGGGGAGATGATCTGCCAGGGTTTTTGAAAACTGGAATTACACAAGTTGAACACAGCAAATTGAAATGCAGCTCTTAACAGTAGGTAAAATATAGCTTTCTACTCCTGAATCCTTAGTGTCGTGCTATATATTGCTGTTGCTGCTGTTTCTAATTTATTTTCTCTATCAGCTGGTAATCATATTGATTATTTTATGCCTGTGTTGAAGGTATGAACTGCTAGAGGTATTAGGCTCTTGAGTTTCCCTTCAGGTGTGATGGGGAGGAGGCTGACCTCTGTTGCCTGCTTAGGAGGAAACAGTACTGTGAGAAATTGCTTCTTCCCTGTACAGAACCCAGGTTCTCCAGCAGCAGGGTGGTTAATAAGCCATTTTTACTTGCCCTGTTTGTCTTCCCCTGACAAAGTAAATATACACTAATGATCGTCTTGATTATATGGTGCAATTGTCTTGTTCTTTTTAAATTGCAGCAGTTCCACACCACTTCCAGTTTAAGCACCTTCGACCCAAGTTTGACCTTGAGTTTTGCAGATATCAGATAGATAGCAGGTTGCAATAATCTGTAAGAAAAGAAAGTGGTGCAAAATGGAAGGGCCTTTGAAAATAAATATTTTTTAATACTTACCTGATTAAGTATCAGCCATATAAAACTTGTGTGCTGCGGAAGACCTCTGCAGCTTGTGTCAGGCGTAATTCAGTCATTGCATTTGAAAGCTACTAGTTTTGATTCTCATTATTCTACTCTGATTTGACTGGTAACAGATCATGCTTTAATGCATAAACACTGGGTGGATGGCCAGATCCAGAGACTTGTGGTCAATGGAGTTAAATCCAGTTGGTGGCCAGTCACAAGTGGTGTTCCCTGTTGCCAGTATGGGCCAGTAATGTTTAATGTCTTTATCAACTATCTGGACCAGTGGATCAGTTTCACTCTCAGCACATTTGCAAATGACACCATATTGGGCAAGAGTGTTGCTGTGCCTGAGGGTAGAAAAGCTGGACAGGGGGACCTTGGCAGGGTGGATCAAGGGGCTGCGGCCAATTGTGTGAGACTCAACAAGGCCAAGGGTTGGTTTCTGCATTTGAGTCACAACACCATACAGCACTGAAGGCTTGGGGAAGAGTGACTGGAAAGCTGCCTAGAGGAAAAGGACCTGAGGGTGTTGGTTGACACCCAGCTGAATATGACCCGGCAATGTGCCCAGGTGGCCAAGAAGGCCAACAGCATTCTGATTTGTATCGGAAATATTTTGGCCAGCAGGCCCAGGGAAGTGATCATCCTCTACCTTGCACTGGCGAGGCTGGATCTTGAATCCTTTGTTCAGTTTTGGACCCCTCACTAGAAGGACATTGAGGTGCTGGAGTGTGTCCAGAGAAGAGCAACGAAGGCGGTGAAGAATCTAGAGAGCAAGTACTATAAGGAATGGCTGAGAGAACTGGAGTTAAGTTTGGAGAAAAGAAGGCTGAGGGGAGACTTATCACTCTCTACAGCTACCTGAAAGGAGGTTGTAGCAAGGTGAGTGTCAGTCTCTTTTCCTTACTAACAAACAACAAGACAACCCCTGGCCTCAAGTTGTGGCAGGGGACACTTATATTGGGTATTAGGAGAATTTTGTCCAGTGAAGGGGTTATTAAGCATTGGAACAGGCTGTCCAGGGAAGTGGTGGAGTCACTGTCCCAGGAGGATATAAAAAAATTTGCAGCTATGGGATGCGGTTAGCTCTGGTCTTGGACTCTATGATCTTTAAAGGTATTTTCCACCCTAAATGGTTCTATGAAATCAGATTGATTTCAAGTCAAGTCTGTTTGGCTTGTGACAGTAATTGCTGATTGACATCTCCCTGTCCTTATTTTGTTCCATGAGCATTTTGTTGTATTTTGTCTCCCCCTGTCCAGTGAAGAGGTGAGTGATAGAATGACTTTGAGCACCTGGTATCCTGCCAAGGTCAACCCACAACAGTGGGTTGGAAAACAGTGACCTGGGGTTGGAAAACCTACGGTAATTTGAAGGAAATATTGTTGTTGTCTTAACAGGTATCCCTTCAGAAATCTTTTTGTCCATTTTAATGTCAGCATTGATCAGTCCTAAAATTATTTAAGTGATGAGATAGTTTGTGACAAGCTTGTTGAAATGCTGCTTGTCAGACAGAAACAGGATTAATTGAAAAGATGATCAGTAATATATACTCCAGGAGATCAGGTGGCAGATGACAACTCACACAAATGCATCAAGAATTTTAAGGCATTTTCTCAAACCAGGTTTATAAACACGTATTTGTCTTGGAGTATTATATGAAAGGTATGTGGTTTTTTATAAAAAATTATTTATTGATTGATTTCTTTAAAGGTTTGATAAAGACCTGTGCAAACATATTTGTAATTGTAAAGGCATAAAAAAAAGAACCCACTAATTTTAATTACAGAAACAGCATGCAGAATCTTTGCCCCACTGATTTCACTGGGAAAAGGTTTTGTCTGCTAATTACTGATGTGAACAAGGTTTTCCCCTCACTTACACCATCGCATTCTCCATTGATTTGAGACCATGCTTAAATTACTGTGACTGAAAGTACCTTTGCCTGTGGCGCTGTCTGCCTCCCTTAGGAAGAGTTGCAGAAGGCTTCTCTGGTTTCTGATACATTTTTTTAAACCTAAGATGACTTTGAGCTATAGTGTTGGTGCTTTCTCTGACTTCATTTTTACTGGAATACTGTTGTGACTGTTACAAAAATGCCACATATGTGGAGAGTGTTTTGGAGGGGCTTTTGCTGCCTGATCTTTGGGTCATCCTTCCCTTCCTCTCCTAGGTGGCAGTGAGTAGGTAGGGCTGTCCCTGTGTCAGCTACTGAACCTTCAGAGAAGGAAGAGGATCTGTTTGTCTGTGCTGAAATTAGATCAGGCTCCCATCTAAAATTCATATGAATCCATGTGTGTATTTCTCTAAGTTTCAGAGCGATTTCTTCCCCCTCCCGTTTTTAAACAACACTGAAAACACAGAGTGGGCAGGATGAGTGTCAAGCACTCTGGTGAGGGAGGTTGTGTGTGTGTCATCCTTAGTGCTGCCGGTGCTCCAGGCCTGTCACGTCTGCCAGATGTGACATCTGTCATTGAGTTTAAAGGTGTGGTGAAATATTGTGGGCATGGTTTCACATCAGTTTGGACTGCTCCAAAATATTTGTAAAAGCTGTTGCTGACAGCATCTGTTAAAGGGTGTCTTTCTCAAGCTGATCAATTTGAGGACTCGGATGAAATCTAATCCCTCAGAGAAGATGAATCCTTCTTGACAGTGCTGCTGTGATGATGCAGCTGAGCCTGTCCAAGGGCCAGCTGCTGCTGAAAGGGACAGTGGGCTTAAATTGGTGTAAATGTAAAACTGTACCCTTGTGTTTCACTCTGACAGCTGTGGAACAGCAATTTTAACATTTGGCAGCTGAGTGTTCATGAAATGATTCCTTAAGCTGAGTACTGCCTGTTCATACTCAGAGTTTAACCTGTTCAGAACTATGTATTCCATTTAAGTCCTGTCTTTGTGAAGTTAAAGACAGCTATAGGTCTTGTTTATGCATATTTTGAGTTTATACTGTGCTTTATAGCAATACTGAATGTCACTGTTACTTTTGACTATGTGAGTAAGTCACTTTTTAGTGAAAACTCTTGAGTTGGCTGGTATTCTAAAATGTGTGCCTCTGTCCATCCATATGTGTACTTGCACACATGCCTATACATGTACACACACACTTGCCTCTGACCAAGAAGCCTTCGAGCCCCTGGTTCCCTGCCAGTACAGTGAACTTGAAATAATGGGAATTCTTCTTGGCTTCTGTGAACTTCAGCTGGGGTTGTAGGTGCTCAGTTCTCTGGCAAATTCCAGCACCATTTAGGTTTTGAAGAGCCTCGTACAGAGTTCTAATGTTTTGACTTTCAGGCTGTTCCACTGCAGCCATCTGTGTTCAGCCTTGGTTGTGACGGGTCAGTGGTTTAGTTTCTACAGCTGTAACTCTGCACTTGCACTCTAAGAGGTTCTGAGACCTCATGGAGGTGGCATGAGCAAGGAAAAATACTTGTAAGCTCCAAAAGAGTTTTGGCTGTCATTTTTCAGTTGTGACACAAAGCTTGGTCTAGGTTCTGTGAAATTAGTGGCTAAATTCCTATTGACTTGTTGGAGACTTCCTCTATATCAATACTTCAGCTCAATTTGTTCTTTGTATTACATGCTTTGGTTCTTGTTGTAGAGCACCTTATTTTTTAATTTTAATTTCATAATACTTTGCACTTTTTGTCACAGTGTAGTTGGAGGGGATCAATACACAAGACAGCATCACTCTTGTGCTTCTAGTCATTGTCAACACTCATTTAAGAAGCCTCTGTCTGTAGTGAAGAGTGAGTGTTTTGGGGTTTTTTTTGCTGTATTGATTAACAGCTGTTTTAAGTAAATTTGACTGCCTGTGGCTACTCGCTGGCCTGAGATTTCTTTGGTACCTGCAAGCAAAATGCTAAACATAGCTGGCATTCTTGGTATAGCACGAGTGGACATGTTGGAAGTTTGGGCTGTTTAGGACAGGAGACTGCAGTGCATATCCAGAGCAATCTTTTATTTGGGGAGGAGAGGCTGGGGGGAAAAAACCCAAACTTATTCTGTGTTAAATTACATTTGCTAGCACAGAAATAAGATCCATCTTGCTGTGCTTTTGTATGATGCCTCTTGGTTTCCTACTGGTATGGATGGTTCTGCGTGGAAAAAAAATGGAAAAAAATCAGTGTACTGGGGGGAAAAAAAAATTGATGTAATTCTCTGGAATTGACTCTTTACTTAAATCCAAGGGAATGAAAGGACATTTTAGTTCTTAGCCAGAAATTATAGGGGTATAAATGAGATAGGGTGATAGAACATTATTAGGTTGAATTTTGTTGCTTCCCTTTGGAGTGTCTGGTAATAATGCTCTCAAGCCTGTTCTGAGATGGTATTTCTTGTGTTTTAGTGAAAGTGGTTGTAGCAATGTGAAGAATTTTTTACTGAAGATTTGGCAATATTGCAGAAACATTAATTTTTGTAGTTTGACTTTTTGATATTGACATGAAGTGTAAATTTAATCATTTGGCAGTGTCATTCAGTGTTTGACACCCTGTAGGAATATTTCTTTCCAATTCAAGAGGAAATTAATTTAGAAACTTTTTTATTTAATGCACACATAGCTGCCTTCTGAGTGTACTGTGTTTGTTTGTTTGTTTTTTAAAAATTACCCCACAACACTTTCTAATAAAGATCTGGGTCTTAAAACCATAGGAATGGAGAACTTGGAAAGAATGTGGCCAAAGTTAGGAGAATAAACTTTAGAAGTTTTTAAGATGGTAAAGGGAAACTTTGTCTAAGTTAAAGCAAAGATGTACTCATTGCTGTTCCAAAGTTAGAGGTCATACTAAGAACAATGGGAAGTTGCTGGTCTAAGCAGGAAGCAAGGTTAGAGGAGTAAGGTCTCTGTCATGGAAGTGTCAAATGCCTTCTCATAGGAAGGTCTTCTGTGGAGTTGGCTCTCTAGGCAGTGATTCTTATTACCTTTCTGTAGCAGATGATTTTATGTCTCTTATCTTCTTAATTGGTCCTCTGTGAAAAGCATGTTTTGTTCCTGTTGTTGCTAGAATAGTCAATCAACCTCTTCTCAGAAGAAACTGCTGGATCACTTCTACCAGTTACCTCAAGTAGATTCTTAAAACAAAAAGCACATGGATTAAGTAAGAGATTTTTAGCCTTCTCATGCGTTTTGTGACAAAGTAGGAAGATGTATGCTTGTTTTTGGAAGATGGTCAGAAAATCAATCTCGTTCTTTTCATCAGGTTATTGCACCATTAATAGAACTCCCTATCGAAGGTACAGAAATGAGGAAATACTTCATAGCACTGGAACTGCAGTGTTAAGTAAAAAAAATAGATCTGAATGTATTTCTGTGAGAACTGTGAGACTACAACTGCTGTAATTTTCATCCATTCTACTTCCTGAAGAGATCAGCCCTAGATGGTGAGTCAGCTAGCCAGCAAAGATGATTAATAAAACAGTAAGCTAAATAAGGGTGGGTTTTTTTATTAGCCACAGGCTATTCTGAGCAAGAATTTTCCAAGTATTCACTGACCCTGATATGTTAAACTAAAAAAATATCCCTCAATATTTGTTACATTTGAGGTGATGGAAATGGGACTCATATGATAGTTACTTCTAACATTGGCTCTGCCTTAATTGTAATAAGCATGTATATAATGGTCTATTCTAAGCCTTAGATAGGCTTGCATTAGGTCTTTTAATGCAGGAGTAATAATGTGCTGTAATGTGGGGTTTTTTTTAAGCTTTATTCCCCCTACCCCCCATTCCTGAACCAGAATGACAGAAGCTTGTAAGGTAGAGGACATGATTCCTTTTTGCAGCTAAACAGCTCTTGTGCAAAAGGTTTTAAATGTGTTGCCCTGGTGTGCAAAATCAGTATGATGTCTTCTAGCACATGTTGCCTTAAGTTCAAGGTTCTTCATTGTCTTTTAGTGGGGTTTGAAGCCAAAAGTATGAGGGCTTGTATTAAAATCATTAAAATTGATTATGACTAAAACTGGAGAAAGACTTTCACCTTTTATTCTGCCCTTTTTTTTTTTTTTTTTTTTTTTTTTTTTTTTAGCGCACTTATTTTAGGTCTGTAGTCTGAGTTTTCAGGAATGCAACTTATACATGTGAAAATAGTGTAAACTAAGTCGTATTGAAACGGCACAGATGGGAGACAAAGACACCCTTCTAATGGCATAATAAATCTGCAACGTGAGTGGATGCCCAGGCTAATGCAAAAACTGTGTGAAGGCAGCAGTGCTGTCAGAGTGTTTGGTGTAGCAGGATGCTGAAAGGCAGAGTGTGCCAAGCTGGCACTGCTGTGTGCCTTGTCCCATGATGCTATAAACTCCATGCCTTGCCCTGGCATGGTGAGTATCAAAGATGGTCTAAGATGGAGCACCCTGTTGTGTGCAGCATCATCTGGAAAGTGCCAGAGAATTATGAAGAGAGGTTAGGGAGAATTGTACAGTGATAATGGTACTCCAGAATAGGAGTGAATAACTGAAGTCAGTTACTGGGGAAGTTTGTACTGAGCACAGGTGATGATGCCTTTCTGAAAAGGAGCTGACTTGTAAATTCAGAGTTCATTTCAGTTTTGCAGTACAGTTTTAATAACTTGTCTTCATTCAAGCAGGGCTACAAGCCAAGGCTCCATTTTAATTTATCCTGGTTTAGCTGATGCTTTGTGGAATGATTTTCTTAATGGTGGAAAAGTACATCTCTTGGGAATTGTGAACAAAAACTGTCTTTTGGGGAAAATTTAATTTGGTTAGAGGAGCTTATGATGTAACATTTAAACATAATCTTGTGAGGGGGTGTTCTGCATTTCTGTTTGTGTCCTTATTTCTTCTGCAGCTACTCATCCTGTTTTGCTGGGTTTGACCTGTTAATGTATATGCTGAACAGGAGATAGGAGAGAGCAGAACTGAAGAGCATGCTTGCACCCTGGAGGGGGAAGGATGACTTAAGCTAAAATGCTGCCTCCATATCCCATGGGTATGATGTGTGGTAGAGTGACTGTATCTCCTGCATTATTCATTGCCTCTGGCTTCTGCCATGACGTGGGTGTTTATCACATGAATAGTTGTGCTGTGAGTTGCTGCAGAAAAGGTGTGTGTGACCTGAATACTCATCACCCACAGGGCTTTCTCTAAGTGACAGATAAAACCTGGTCTCAAGTATGGGATGTCTGCTAAGAAGTCAAATCACTGGAGATGTTTTTTTCTCAAACAGCTTGTGGATGAGCATCTTCAATTGTTTCTAAACATCATGGTTGGTCTTTGTAGCATGGATCAGCATGAATTCTCAAGCTTTCAAGTCCTTCCTTAAAATTTGATGCTTGTGTGAAAGTAAGTTTTATTTTTCACATCTATTTGGAAAATTGTTCAGCTAACTATATTGCACCCCATTGTGCTAAGAATAAGATTTTTGAGAGAAATTCTAGGCTGCTTTGTTTTCAAATTTTAATTCAGGTTTGTTTCCAATTTTTTTTTTTTTTAACTTGTATGCTTGAGTGTTTTCAAAGCACACTTGTTTTGCTGCTGAAGTGATAAAAACAAATTGTGTGCTGGGCTTTGGTGAGCTCTAAACCTGTGTCAGGGGGGAAGAGCAAACAGAAAATATGGCTTGATTGCCATCCACTCAGGGGAGTGCTGCAGTGGTACACACTTGGTGCTTGAAGAGTTATTGTTGAGCAACACATACCCCTGCTTTGATCCTGCTGTGCTTTTTGGCATAGTAACCCAGAAACTGTCAGCCTCAGCCCAGATGCCTTCTCAGACAGTTTTGTAATAGCAGATACTCCACTGGTACTTGTTGTGAGTCATCATAGCAGTGATGCTGATAGCTGGAGAGAAGGACTGGGCTTAGGGATAGAAAGGGGGGACTTGAGAGTTAGTTGTACTGCTGGGGGAGGATCCTCAGCACACTGCAGAGCACCTGCCCCAGAGCATGGGAGCTGTGTTGAGGCTATTTTTATGCTCTTGCTCTTCCATTGGCTTTTATGCACTTTATGTATGTGTGCTGAGACACCTAGCACTAGGACAGCATCTGTCTTTCTGGAACAGCTCCTTCCCTTGGCTGGTTCACCCTTAGGAAGCTGAATTACTCACCAGTGGAAATGCAGACTCCCTCAGGCTATAAGAGTAGGGTATTTCCATAAAAGTTTTTCCTGGTAGGATATTATGATTTATGGGTAACTATGGGAGCAGAGTGCTCATCAACATGGGGTTCTTGGGGTGCACTGTCTGGCAGGACCAGGTGAGCTGGAACGAGTGCTGTGCAGTGGGAGATGGTGGCTTCTCTGAGGCTGAAGATGACTTCTGCTGCAGTGCTTTGCTTCCTTCTGCTTTAGTGTCTATGCAGCAAGCAGTAAGGTTTGAGAAAAGCTGTAGGTCATGCAGCTAGAGGACCAAAATAAAACCCTGGTGTTTGGGAGCAATCACTGGCAATATGGATGTCTGTGTAAATGATTTGAGGGCAATGGTGGAGATGATTTGCTAAAATTAAAGAAAGTTTCTTAGCCCTCCCCCCCCTTGCAACCCTTTCTGTGCAAAACTTTTAAGACAAAAACCACCTTCTAATGTCCACTTCAAATATTTTTAATAAAATCAATCACTAAAGCAATGACTTGGGTATCTTTCATAAATATCAAGACTTTCTCTCCTCACAGTTTCTTCACTAGTGAACTTGTGAAGCATGCATTGTAGGGAGGCAGAAGACCCATGACCCTATTTCTTCTTGGCCCAGGAGGACCTGAGCTATCTTCTGCCCCTTCCAGAAAGGTGTCCAGAATATGGTTTTTACCTGGAAGGGGAAGAACAGGACCCCTCCTGTAAATGACTGATAACTAAATCTCTTGAGTTTTGTTGGACTTCACAGGCATCATAGTGCTGTGTACATTTCAGTGTTTTAGACAGAAATTGTAAAATGCTTCTTTCTGACCTTCAAAAAAACTGTGCTTTAAAAATTCAGGTAGCTAAAATAACTAACTCATGCTATTTTCCTTTTGACCCTCTGGAGCAGTAAGTGGGTTAATGTGTGATGCTTCCTTTGGATTTGGCAAAAACTTCTGTCAAAGAGGCTAAGATATAGACAAAGAAATGCAGATGCTAAAAATGTCAGGGAACTCTTGAGGCAGTGACAGCAACCTTCTCCTCTACCTCATCTTTACTGAGTCATTATATTATGAGAGTCCTGCATCTGTCAGATTGAAGTACAACTTGTTTATACACCTGGCAAGTGTTCTCTTTTTTGTTTTTCTTTCTTTTATTTTTTTAATTATTATTATTTTTTTAAGAATAATATAATTTGGTTGGTTGGTTGTTTTTTCCTTTTGAACTGTCTTCAGGTTGAGGCCCCAGAAAGATTTGTACTGAACTCTGTTCTTCTTTCTCCTCTCCTTTTGGGAACAACCCCAGCAGTCTGGGTTCTTGGAGTACTTGCATGGTGCTCACCCAGAGGAACTCTGATGGGCTGGAGTTAGAAACTGGTAATGTGCTTTCTAGAAGGAAAGAGAAGAATTTGTCCCTAAAATAGAGGACCGTGCTGTACTTATTAATTATTAATGTTATGCTGGACTACTTTTTTCTTCTATTTTTAAGCTGGAGGAAGAGGTGGAAATTTTAATGGAGGGTTAGGTGAGATCATGTGATTCCTGATTAAAAGACAATTGAGGGCAGAGTCCCCAGTCTGGCAATGTAAATGCAGCATGCCTGCATGTGCCTAGAGAAAACTGCAGTGTGAAAACTGCAGCCAGTTTCATACTGGTACCAGCTCACTCATCTGTATATAATGACTTGTACGTACTGTAGTATCCTCAGCTTCAAGCATAAATTAGTAACTGTGCTTCCATTCTAAAATCACAAGAATTGGGAATTCTGGCATTATTTTCCCAGAGGAATTGGATACCTGCTGATTTGTGTGTTGCTAATTTTGCCCCTTTCCATCCTGCCCCACACGGGTGGGTTTTGCAGGCTGTTAGCCAGTTCTGTAAAGGATATAGAAGGAACATGCTCCAGAGTGATGTAATCCTTACAATTTGTGTTCCTGATGCTAATAGGTGGGTTTATTTTCCTACCAAACAAACTTTGGAGGTGAAGAAGGGGAAAGCTATTTGTTACTCCCCTTGAAGAGCCTGGCTGCTCTCTGATGGGGCTGTTGCCTGGCAGGGGAGGGGGAGGGAGGACTTGGTGAATATTTTTATTATTTGGTGTCAGTTTTTAGATTAAGTGGATTTAAATCAGGGTGGCTCAGTTTAAGTCAAAAGGTGATCTGAGAACTGTGTTGGTGCAGTTTCTTCTCTTATAAAGAGAGAACAAAAATGCCATTGGGAAGGAACACACCATTTATATCGTGTGTGCTTCAGGAAGAAAGTTTTACTGAAAGATTGAACATATTCTGGTACTGAATGACTCCAGGTGATTGGATACCTGTCTCTTTTATATTTAACCCTAAACTTTAAAGTTCCTTACAAGTAGCAAGTATGTTGGAAAGAAGAGCTGTTGAACCTGCAAAGCTTCTTTGTTCTTGGCAGGAAGCCACCAGCGCAGACTGCAGTGGAGGACGAGGAAAAAAGCTGCAGAGATTCCTAGCTCAGTAAATCACTGCTAAAGCTCAAGAAAGTCACTTGGTGTGAGCTTAGACATGACAAATGCATGGAGATTTCTCTCTGTGTTTCGATAGACCTAAAAAAATAAGGGTTTTTTTTTCCGGCATCTCAATAAGGGCAATAACAACCAAATTTTATCCTTGTGGGCTGATGTTTTCTGTTTGGTTTTATTATTTCTAACTGAAATTCTGTGATGTCCCCAAGATCAGGTTGCACACTGGCTCCTGTGAGATCACTTGTTTCTGAGGCTAGCTGAGGACTGGATGGTAGGTCTGTGTCCCACGGAAACCCCAGTACCCAGGAATATCTGATCCCACTTTGAAGTATATGTAGCTATTGTCTCATCTTTGCAAGAGAAGGAAATAAGGACTATTTAATTTTTTAAACTTGCACCTAGTATTACCTCAAGAAGCCAGTTGTTTATTTTGTTAATAGCAACTGAATGTTCCTACTTTTGTCATCTCTGGGTGTTAAACATTCCCTGATTAATTTTCTAAGAAGGGTATCACAGGACCAGGTGAGCTGGAACAAGTGCTGTGCAGTGGGAGATGGTGGTTGTCTGCCTTCCAGCTTACTGCTTTTTATAAAGTTCTAAATGAATTACTCTAGCTTGCATAGATCTGAGAGACTGCAGTAGTGGCTGGCTGAGCTTTTCTTAAAAATAATATTTATAAACAGGAAGAATGAAGAATTCTCTTCATCCCCAAGTTGTTTTCAAGTCTGCCAATTCTCAAGGCATGAAACATGGTGAAAACATGGGTGGAGAAGTGGACGTGTTCAGCAGAATGCACAGGAAGGGAAAGACACCCAGGATGGTGGAAGAGATGTTCAACTGGGAAATAAAAAATGTTGGGTGCGCAGTAGCACAGTTTAAAGAATTTGTCATCAGTTCTACTATCCTTTTGTATCTGAGGGCAGATGTCTCTTGTCAAAACTTTGTTTTGCAATTTCCTATCTGCTGTTTTGTTGGAAAGCTTTGGTCATTCCTGCCTTTAAGGCCTGTATTTTGGATTTCAGGGTTTCCTTGGGTCTTAGAACTGGTGTCTGACTCTGTCTTAGTTTGGACTGAAAAATTGTCTTGTTTCAGGTGTAAAATGCTTTTTGAGCTGTTGCCTGTTTTTTTCAAATGAATTATCTGCTGTTTCTGGTGCAGTTATGATAGACTTGGTTTAGAATAAATTAGGTTTCACGTACAGGATGAAGAAGGTTAATTATAAAAATGGCTGTGCCAGCACAGAGGGATACATCTGTTTATCTTGGGGAGAAACCTGTTAAAATTACTTGGAAAAAAGCTAGTATTTATGCCCAATCTGCAGAGAAGATTGGGGTGTCAACACTTAAGTCGGGAAGTTTTGTTTATATAAAACCTTTGAAACTCAAACAGAAGGAAATCTCTAGTTTCTTATACTGATAGGAAGGTGGTAATAGAACATGTGTTTTCTTTCTGTCCTTTTTTTTCTCTCTTGTCTGATACAGAAGTCCAAAAATGTGCCCACTAATTCGGGTTAGAATACTAATTTAATGAGCATCGTTCTGTTTTCTTCCTGCTGCCTTGAATTTTTTATAAGGGTAATTTCATTATTGAAATGAAAATATTTTATTGATTTCTTTAAAAATGCTTTAGATTTTAAAATTATATTTTATCCGGCTTATATAAAGGTAATTGTCAAGTTTCCGAATGACAAATAACATTTTTAATGAGAACATTTTTAGCTCACAAATGATCTGTTCAGTTTCAGTACTTTCTAGGATTTATAGTTTTTGGATTTCAGTTAGAACACGGATAGGAAAAAGTAACTCTCTCTTTTAAAATGGAGTATAATTTAGCTTGATTTAGCCTGGCTTTTGCTTTAACAAAGAAAAAAAAATAAATTAAGCTCTACAACAGATGAGATTTGTATCTTCAGTCTTGGATTTTTATCTTTTCCAGATGGGAGAACAAATATAAAGTTGAATAATACGTGAATTGTAGAGCATAGTTTGACAGACAGATCTGCTGATGGTCATGAAGTATCTTGTAATGAGGAGATAACCTTGCTTCTGTCACTGTGTGTCAACAATCCAAATATATTTTTCAGTACCAAACCCCATATCATTAATGTAATAATTTACCAGGGGCAGAATGGTCGGGACTGTGATACAGCATACAGTCCTCAATACATACTTGATGTCTACTGAACACAAGCATAATTGGAAATCTGATTTTTCATTTTATTTTCTAAATTAGGTTATGAACATACTGTTCAGTGAGGACTTTTTGCTGCTTTTTTCTAGCTTGGGATTAATCTCTATGATCTAAATTATTTTTTTCATGTTACTCCGTGTTTGTGCATGGGGAAAACCACAGGTCTGTAATGCAGTGCAGAGGCAGAGAAAGAATTCCAAGCCTGCTTTGCAGCTTGTCTCTTACATGCCCCAGGTGTTGCAATCCAACAGCAGCTTGGGACATCTGCCTGGTTTGGGGAAGATCCCTGCACTGTAATATATGGATCCTCTGTTCTGCTCTTCCTTCTTGCTGTTGTCTGATTCCTAGGCTCCTGCTACCTTGCTGACTCCCGCTGTTCCTAGAGAGTGACCATGTGGGTTTCTTTTGCTAACCTGCACCCTTGTGAGCTCAGTAGTTTTCAGTAATTCCTCATTTTTCATAAACAAAACCTACATAATGTGATTTTTTTTTGTTTGTTTGTTTTGCAGCTTGCCTGATTTCTCCAGCAGCCTGAGGGGGTGCTGGTGACCAAGACTGCAGTACTTCGTGCTCTGGTACTGACTTTCCACCAACGAGCTGGGGAGGGTGAGTAACTTGTTGTGTGTCTGGGAATTCTCACAGGGAGTGGTGGTGGTGTTCTTTCTGTGCTTCTCTTGTCCTTTGTCTCAACACATATTTCTCCCAGCACAGAGACCAAAGGTACCTGTATTTCTATGCAATATTTACATTGTTTATCATCATGTTTGTTAACAAAGATGCTCCAGCTTTTCTAGGATCCCAGCATGAGCAGTTCTTGGTTTATCCATTCTTGCAGATTAGCTGTATTTGCATGACAAAACACTACAACTTGCTCTTCCACCTCATGTGAGAAAAGGCCGTAAAACAACAGAGGTGTTTCACACAGTAGTGTTGTTCCTCTGTGATGTCAGCAATACTGTCTTGTTTGCGTGGACATTCATGGTGGATTTCAGTGCTCTGTGCTGCAGAATTGCAGTCTTCTGCAATGTGTTCAAATGGTTCTGTGTGGGTCTTGGAGTGGGAGGGAAGCCCACAGCAGCAGCTGCTTTGTGGCACCAGCTGAAGCCATCTGTGTGGAAGGATTAGCTGGTGGCACACTCCCCAGCAGCTTCTGATGCTGCAGCTTTCCTTTTCATGTGACCTTACAGGCTGGGAATGTACTTCCCAGTACCTGGCAAGCCTTGAGGCTTCTCATCTTCCAAAGTAAGGTATGTGAGAGGTCTGGCATTGTATGCCCATAAAGAATGTGCTGAGAGACTTGGGCTGAGTGTGTGTCTTGGGTTGCCTACGCTGTACAAGCAGTTTACTTGTAGAGCCCTGCAGAGAAACTGCACCATTTGCTGCCAGAACCAGCAATTTTTTCCATCAGGATTGCTGTTCCACCTTCCTGAAGTGCAGCAGCACACTCCCAGGCTTTTGCTGTTGTGATCCCTGCAAGGCTGTTATTTTGTATAGCTCTAACTGATGGAGGTGAACTGGCAGAACGTTCAGATGTACTCCAGCCTTGTAGCAACTGAGCAAATCTTACATGTGCCTCAGGTTCCTGCTGTACTTACAAGCTCCACAGGTGCAAACTCTTACCCCTAGATTTCATCTGCAGCTGGTTAGTTAAAATACAGGCAGGGCATAAATGCTCCTACCTAGCTGAGACATTGATTTAGGAAATGATTGTTCACGCTGCATGTTCCTTTTCCCAGAGAGTTCTTTATTTACAAAGGACTTTCTCATCCTGAAGAATTACAGAGGTTTTATGGTTTGTTCCCCCCCTACCTCCCTTAGATAAAGGTACAGTCTGGTGAGAGGAGATGAGATACTTGCTATTGCACAAAGAGAATGATGGGACTCCAGCCAGGGCTAATCTCCTGTTGGTATGCAGTTGTGTGAAACACAAGTGTTTTGGCCAGTGCAGTAAGATGACTCTTAAGGGCTTATGTAAGGGTTCATGCTTTTCATGTAGGTTAATCAAGCAGACTGAGTGGTCTGTAATACATTAGTTGAGTTAATGATGCAACTTTTCTTTCCAAGTTGTTTTTCTCTAGTCTATACACCTACTTGACAGAGTCTCAATTTTGACATGGGAACTGGGCAGTATTATTCTAAAACATGGAGTTGCCGTGAAGATTATTAATTTGTATCATATACTGTATCATATATTCTCATGTGTTTTTTTTCCTTCCCTTTTTCTCCCTTTTCCTTTCCCTTTCTGTTCCTTTGTGGTCTTCTCCCTATCAGTAGAAGAGCCTGGAAGCCCTTTTGTTGTCCTGAATCATTTTATGTATCAGTAAGGAAGTCTCATAATTGCCCTGAAGATTTCAGTCTTTTCACCAGGGAAGAAGCTATTAGACCAAGGATCTTCACCTTAATGGGACCAGTTGCCCTAATACAACTCACTCTTCTTCGCAGTCATGTCTAGTTCCCCAAGGGCTTGTCTATCAGAGCATCTTCAGGTGAATTGCTCTCTGGATAATGTTTGGCTGGCCTCTGTTTTACTGTCAGGAAGCATTCTTCCCAGGCACAGTGCACCCATTGGCCTGGCATTAGCTAAGGTGTCTTGCAAGCAGCTTTTGTGAGACCACCACTGCTGATCTTTACTCAGCAACCTGATGTCAGACTGCTTTAATGCCAAGCTCAGGGGAACAGGACTTCAGTCATTGTTTAATGTGGCTGAAATTTCTCACCCCAGTTGCCTGGGGAGGATACAGCTTGCCAGACCTTTTCAAATTAAAAGGAAAGGCTACACATTTTCTGATAACTCAGTGTTTTGGAGTTCAACTACCTGAACAGCAGTCACTGCTTTTCAAAGTCTTTCAGCGAGCCTTGGAGGCAAGGCATGGGTGTCAGTCTTACAGTGGAGCTGGTGCTCACCACATGATTTCTGAGATTACAGATATTGTAGTGTAGACTTAATTCCTTTCCAGGTTTCACTGGAAATGCATTTTAAAGGTGGAAGTCTATGCCAAGAACAAACTCTGTACTCAGGACCATCTGAGTACTTCAGTGTCTTCCTCCAGGCCTTAGTAGAATCTCTGCTGCTAATAATGAGAGTTAAGTTTTTGTGGCTGTTCTGATATTTCTGCTGAGATGGTAATTTCTGGAGGTGTGTGCCTCTCTGTGAGGGGCTAAACCAGAATCAGCAATTTGTTTCATAGGCTAGTAGAAAATTCATGCTTGCTTTTACCTCAGTGTGCTTGTATTGGTGACCCCTCTTTAGTTGAACAGTTTCTTATTAAGTGTAATTTAAAACTCCTGGCTACAAAGCAAAGAGGTTGGTTGAATCTGAACTTCAGGTCCAAGCATGGCACAAAAGACACATACTCTGTGACATTTTGCAGGAAACCTCTAGGAAGCAGTGTTTAATGGGTTCCATCCTAGTTGCCCTTAGTTCAGCCTGTTTTGGTGCTGAAATTATGTGAGGTCATCTGTAGTACTTGTTGCTTGGCAAACATGGTTGCAGTACCTGCATGGTAGCTCCACAGCAATGTGCTTGCTGCAAGCCCTCTCTTGTGGCTCAGCAGAGGCTATCAGAAGGTTCCTGTTCTGCTATCATCACTTGAGACTGAAGACAATAGCTGCTTGTTTGTAGATGCTATTCACAACATCAGGCTAATTCTCTGGTGCCTGATTTGTTTATTAATAGTAACAGGTTTTGAAGGAAGCCCTAGGGAAACTTCTCAAATTGCAGCATGTAAATGAAATAACCTGCCCTGCTTCCAGCGTTGTGTCGTTTGTCATCACCTTTTGCCACTGGTAACAGCAGTAGAAGATCTAGTACTGGGTACTGTAGGACATGGTTCAGCCTTTTTACTAGCTTAATATATCATACTTTCAAAAGAAATAAATTTCTTGCTATATTGATAGCAATTGTCCTTGAAAACCAAGGACACTGCTCTTGCCTTGGGGAAGCTGTTGTGGAGAGGAGAGACCTGAAAATAAATAATTGAATCGTAGCTTGTTGTTTGTCTTGAGCTGGTAGTTTATTGTGCCCAGACTCAGCTAATTTGTAAAAAAAAATCCAAAATGGTACCAAGAGGTAGAAATTAACAGTATTTTAGAAAATGTTAAATAAAATAAATAAAAAAAAATTTAATGCATTGTTACTATATTTAACATGATTATTCATGGCTCAGGATTAGGATTAGGAAGCATCAGCAAAAACATGAAGCTCTATTTTGATTACTCTGACAGATGTTTAATTATTTTTAAAAAAATAGTTTTTCCTACGAATTAAGTACTTCCATCAAGAAAGGTGGAACTGCAGATAATGAACCATATCTTGACTTGTCATTAAGTTAATAATTATTTTTTTTTAATGCTGAAAATCCTTTCCACAGCATAATCACAGAAAAGCACAGCATGTGGCATGTCAGCTTAGGAACAAGTTATGCTGTATTGCAGTACTTGCCAATACAATATGGGTTGTGAATGGAGAGAGAAGGAGGTACCCAGGAATATGCTTACATTGTTGTAGCCCCTGTTTTTGAGAGGAGGTGAAACTAAACAAGTACATTGACAAAAGATCAATGTAATTTTCAGTGTAATTACTGCTTTGTTAACTTTTTCAGGAGAACTTCAGTGTGACACTGATATATTAATCGTAAGGGTATATTATAGAGCTATAGAGGTACTTTGTGTAGGTTCCTTCTAAAAAGGCAAAAAAGAAAGCCCAGGCTTTTTATTTCCTTCTTTCATTAACTGATCTTAAAGTAGTATTTTTTCCTGTGATGCTTGAGAAATTACTCTTTCCAAAATGTCTTTATTTACTAAAACGTTGAGGGGTTTTTTGTAGCTGATGAGCAGCTGTTTATCAATACAGGTGTTGTATGAAAGTTCTCTGTATGGATGGGGAAACCTGGAAACAAAGGGAAAATTTACTTTACTCTTTTTGAATACTATGGCATTGTTGCCCATGTGAGGTCCTCATGACTTTGAGTTTATTTTTCCATCATACCCTTGTGGGTTAACATCAAAACAAAACCTACAGGGGGCTGAATTGTTTTCTTGTCAAAAATGTAAATGAGTTGCTTTCTTTCTGCAAATAAAACTCCAGTCCTTCCTTCAGTTAAGCAGCAAAAGGAATGTACTGCTTATATTGATGGAGCTGTAATTGTTTTTCAGTTTATGGCAAATGAAGACATTCAGACACGTTCTTGGTAACTGAACCTAGACAACAACAAAAAACCAAAAAAAAAAAAAACACCAAAAAAAAAACAAACAAAAAAAAAAAATTGAAATCCTGAATCATACTTCAGAAATAGATAGTTTATCAGCTCTCAGGCTGCTGCAGAGAATTAAGGTGGCCAAAAAATAGTGCAGGAGGCAGAGTGAAAAATCTGTTCCCAAAGTTTCTTCTAAATCCTATTAGGTGAAAGCAATCCTATTTTCTGAAACTTGATACCCCAAATCTTAGATGTGGTTTTTGGGGTTTTTTGGATTGGTTGGTTTTTGTTTGTTTCTTGTTTGTTTTTTCTTTAAACTTTTTACCCACTAAGCATGCAGTTTTATAACCCTGCTGGGTTTTTGTCTGGAAGAGGTTGTTTAGAGTCTCACTAGCCTCTGAATGAATTCCACAGAAAAAAAGGTCAATGTTCTTAAGAAGTAAAAATAAAAAAAAATAAATTATATCACAGGAAATTATCTCCCAGTCAGATGCTTACCTCCATGACATTGCACAGTTTGTAATTTTAATATAGCCTTTTGGAAAGCTGTTCGTCAACCACCTTTCTCTGATGTTAGGTATGTTCTAATTTCCAGCCTAAATTTAGCAATAACTGCTTTACATGCAGCCATTTTTTGTGCCAACATTATGCTTTAAAGATTTTGTTGCCTTTTTTCTGCTGCAAGCCAAACCCTTAATATCCTTGTACAAGACAGAAATCTGGTACCTTGAGTATCTTCCAATTTCCTGTGTTTTCCATTAATCCCTGGTGTGTGAGGGACCAGATGCTCCTGGACTGTTTCAGATGAGGTCTGGGCATTACACTGCATGATGGTGTCACTGTTTTTCTAGCTCTGCAGGAAAGGCTGTAACCAGAGAACAGATTTGCCTTCCCTTGTGCATGCCTCACACTGGAAGCTCAGAAGCAGGTCAGTTACCCCTCTGATATAGCTGAGTCTCTTTCTTCCATCACATCCAAACATTTGCATCACACTGTTAGATCATTTAGATGCAAATGACCAGAACTCCTTAGTGATTCCTTGGATGAATTATATGCTCTGTGTTACTTCACTTCATTAGATTTCTATTATGCTGCTTCTCAACATCCAGTTTTCCTTTTGATGATTCCATCTTTATCCTTGCAGCAGTGTCCAGATTTTATGTCATCTGCAGATTTCACTAACACCTTTTGTGACATTAATGATAATGTTAATTGAAATTTCTTTTGTAATCTGATATTTTTCACTTTTTTACTTAATTTGTGTTTTCCCTTCTCCTTTTATTTGTGTCAAAAGAAGTTCCCAGTCTGCTTCTACTAAGCCATTTATTTGGACCTTTCTTTGTGTTCTCTCTTGTGTAACTCTTTCAGAATGTATCACTGCAGCCTTAAGTATTGCCCTCTGTTTTAGGTTTTATGGGGAGATCTGGGTTACCTGGTGACCATTGCTTTGATTGTGTAATGCCAGTTCTTCAGCTCATCAGCATTTTTTCTGGCACACAGCCCAAGCTCGCTGCAGCCCCAGAAGCTCAAAGCATGGCAGCCTTGGTCTTGTCAGCCTTAACTTTGAACAAATCCTCCCCAAAGATGAAGGAGAATTGAGATCATTAGCTGATACCAGTTCAGATAGCTGCACAGGAGTAAATGAAGTTATCTTAATTTATAAGTTTTTCGTAGTGTTAAAGTATATCGGGTCTGTATGGTTGAGCATAAAATGTCCTGATGCCTTTTCTGTGTTAAGATAACTTAATGTAGAATAAATAATTATGAAAAGCAGGTGTGTTTTACTGAGAAAGTATGTGTCCTCTGTGCAAGAGGATTAGGGCCAGGGGGCCATGAATGACTTGAATTCTGTTTGCTATACATGAGCTGGCTACAGAAGTACAGAAACACTAAATTTAAAAAAACCACATTTTTGGCAAGTTAGACACTCTGTGACAAAGCCTCAAGTATGATTTAGGGACACTGTAGGAATATTGTCCAAGTGACTAATAGTATCCCCAAGAACCAAGTGGGAAACAGTAACACCGTCCGCAGGTAGTGTATGGGAAACTCCACTCAGCAGGCAGGGGACACAGTACCCTGAAAAGATGACCAAGAATAAGAAAAGCCCTCTTAGAGAAATTTTCACACATGGAAAAGAGGGAAAGCATCCAAATATGAACTTGTTAGGGGAGAAGTTAGAAGGTATACATGCCATAAGGTATACAGGACAGAATTCCAAGTGAGAATGATTGCTCAAATTCTTGTTCCTTGCAGTGTGAGCGTGTTGGAAGGCACAGTGGTGGAGTCACCAGGCTTTATGGGCAGGACAGAGTTATCCAGGTCTCTGAGCATGTCGTGTCTGGGTTACAGTGCATTCCAGACAGGTCTAAGTGTGGCAAACCCACGGTGAGTGCAGCAGGGCTGTAGTGCAGGCAGGACATCCCCTTGGCCGTGGGGTTGCAGTTGTCTTTCCAGTTCCCGGGAAGCTTTTATCCCGTGCCAGTGAGCGGCGGTGATGGGGATTGAGTCCTCCTGTAAGCAGGGTGGCTTCCTGACCCTCAGTAGAGGCAGGTGGTGGGAAAGCAAAACCTTCTGCATGCGAGTGCTTCCAGACAGAATTGGAAAGCCAGGTGGGTCTCTTAAAAAAAAAACAAAAAACCAAAAAAACCCAAAACCTAATCCCTAAAATTACTACCTTGTTTTTTTTTTTTCTTTACATATGAATCATGGATTTCTGCAGAGGTCACACTCTCAAAGATAGAAGATATTTGGCTAGTAGACAACATTATGCTTTCTTCAGTAGGCAGTTTGTCTTAAAGATCCACATCCGTTAGCAGTTCCCAGCACTGCAAATGAATGTGCTGGCTCTGTATGTGCCTCCAGAAATCAGTAGCACAGTGTCCTAATGGCCTGGCTGCACACTTTACTTGCTTGTTTAAATTGCTTGTCACTAATGGTGTCCTACAGGTGATGCTCCCCAAGTGGCTGCTTTGAATGCTGACAAAGTGAGAGGCAGCTGAATATGGGAAGTATATTTGCATTATATATGCAAAGAGGTGCATACGTATACAAAATCGTGTATATACAAATACACTTTCTTATCTCAAAAAGATCCTTCCACCAGCCTTACAGGCTGAATTATATTTTTAATCAGCCTCTTTCAGTGTCTCAACCTATTGCTATCCTGGCCCTGGTGTGTTTTTAAAACAATGCAAGGCATTCCTCTTACCCATTCCTTAGCAGGGCTGTTTCCTGGTATTCAAAGCAAGACTTTAAAGCTGAGATTGTGTTGTTTGTCACAGTATCACCCAGAGAGTTCTGGAATGTAATTTCTTGTGTAGGTATCCCTTGAGAAACACCATGCAATAACCTTTTTTGTTTCCCTGCTGTGTGTAGCTATTCCTTTTGAGTGTTGAATGATGTAGTCAGTCACACTTGGGTGACTTCTGTAGGTAATTTGCAGTCATCTCTTTTTTTGGTATCCTTTTTCTTGAGCATGTGAGGGTAGGTCTGATGACAGTATATTGTATGAGATTATAGTAGCTTGTGTTAATGCACTTGTATTTGGGTTTGAACACGTCATTACAGCAAACATTTGTAAAGAATCCTGAAAGGTTAATACCTTCATAAGCAGCAGCATGTGTAAACAAATAAATTTAGGTGAAACCTTAAAAAGGTTTAGTGTTCATTAAAAGTGTGGAGGTTGAACAACGGGTTGTTTATCCTCAAACAAAAGATAATAGAATTAGTTCAAGCAGACTTGATGCTGTGTGCCTGCTGTATGTAACTCTTGGCTTGACTTGCTTATGAAAAAAAGAAAAAGGCATCAGAATTTAGGTTTTGGAGGGTTTGTTTGTTGAGGGGTCTTTTGTTTGTTTTTGTGGGGGTTTTGTAGTGTCAAAAAATAAATAGAAGTAAAATGAAGCTCTCATGTAACAGTTATAAAAACTAAGAAATGTAAAAGAGGCACAACAAAAGAAGCTCTGTAAACAAAATGTCTTAGGAAGATGACAGCCTCGGCTGAAAGTCCTGGCAGGCCCCTCTGCAAGATGATTTACGGCCTCATTATGAGTGATGATGAGTAGCTGGTAGCTCTTTCACCACAGCTCCTAGAAAAGACTTGGCAGGAGGTGTGGATAGTGCTTCCAGGTGCTCCCCTGGGTGGAAGGGATGCAGTCATAGCTCAGGGTTTGTTTCCATGGTTGTCTGTAATTGAAGCATTTGTCTGGTCACCTGAAACAAATCAGGGAAGATGATCAAGAAAGGACAAAAAAATAAATCTTCAGACAGAGTCAAATGGAAACATTTATTGAAGAGAAACTATAAGGCTATGTATATGTAGTTTTAAATTTAACTATAAAGAATCATCACAAAACATTTTAGAAGTGATTTTGTAATAAAATAGTAATAAAAAACCACAGAAAGCTGTTACAAAACACATTTCTTAGAAAACAAATGTGTGTGAGTGGGTTACAAATTAATACTTAGAATACTTAGAAGACCTGATCGGACATATTAAGTACATTCAAGTTCCACTCAGATCTTTGTGCATTTGTGGATATCTAAGTTGTGTACATGTAAAAAGAAAAACAAAACCCAAATATGTATATATATTGTATTTGGTTCTTTCAAAAGGAATATTTGAGACTTCCTTCCATTTTGTTAACTCATCTCATGGATGCATATAGAAAGTAAATGTTTGTTTTCAAATGCTTTCACCTTGGTATTTGGATACCAGCAAGGTCACTTAAATTCTTGTTGGAGTTCCCTGAGCTTGCTGAAGCTCAGGAGTCTCTCCAGCATTCCCCTGCATGACTGGTTGTGTTTAAAATGCAGGTCCCTTTGGCTATTCTGGTCACAATTCAGAGATGGTTCTTGGAAAAAAAAGAAAAAAATCCAAATTTAAGCAGCATCTTCATTTATCTTGATGTGGATATGGCCCTGCTGCTGTGCACAGCCCACTATCACGGTTACTTTGCAGGGCAACTTAACTTTACTTGCTGTCTGGCACTTGCCTCTAAAGTAACTTTTGATAGTTGGTTTTAATCCAGGTTGTAAATTTTGGCAGTTCCCATTTTTTTTATAAAGTAATCTATGAAACCTTTGCTCTAATGAGACTGTATCTTTATGTTGGCTTCTCCATGGAGATTTCTGGTATTTTAAAATGTCCATACCTTTAGGTAGCACCTGGCCTCTCCAAGGAGTGGTTTATTCCCATGATGGGAATGTCTTTAGGAAAACCATACTCTAGTTTGATTGAGCGGTTTAAGACCATAATTGTGGGGTTTGCAATTTTTAATATGTATCTCGCTAAGTATTTTATTAGGGTGTGGCACAGAAGGACCCCTCTGATGCTGTGCTGTGAGAGATAGGGAAGGAATAGTGTGTCTCATGTGTAGGCATTTGTTATAATTTAGTGAGTATTATGGTTTTAGAAAAGTATACACCTTCCAGGAAGAATGCATTTATGAAAAATGTCTAATCTTGCAGCTCCATACAGATCAAATTCTTTCATAAGCTAGGGAAAAGATTTGTAAATACTGTCATCTGGTTACAATTTTTGTTTCCCTTACATGTTTTTTTGTTTAATTCCTGCACAGCTAAAGTCTGTTCTGTTTTATTCTGCTATGATCTTGGTGTATAGGTATTTGAGGGGAGTAAAAACACGATGGAATTCAGCGTGAGGTGATACTTAATATTTTATACTAATAAATGTGGTTGTATTTTGGCTTTTTTAATTATTCCTATAGATCAGTGAAGGGAAAGCAGCCATCTGAAACATTTTTCTTGCACATTTGATGTGTTGAATTAGCAGGCCACTACAAGAATTTAAAAAGTTCTTTTGGGCCCATGGCAAGGAGTTGTCCCAAGTTGCCCTGCAAAAGAAATGCAAAGTTTTTTCCTTGAATGTTAATTTTATTGTTTGCTATTCACTTTTCATCTTAATAACCACAATTCTTTTTTGTTGCAAAGTATAGTCTCATTGGTTCCCTGAACTTTCCCTGTTGAGGACAGTTAAACACGACATGCTTTGTCAGCATTGGTTTGGGAAATAACTGAGATCTTGACCTGTTTTTTGCACTGTCAGATATCATATATGCAGCCTTGTTGGTGCATGTATTGCAAAAGTACTCCACAGAGTCCATAGCAATTTTATGCAATTGCATTTTAAGTTACTTTAAGCACAGGCAGCCCTTATTAGCTACCTATACTAGTGCAAACACCATAAACCTGTTCAGGAACACAATCCAGGTCAAAAATTCATCTTTATGGTGAGTTTTCATCTGTGTTGGCTCACAGGCAAATTCCATGAATGCCAATATATATTAAAAGCTTATCTAATTCCCAAGCGAGGTGGTATTCTGCTCAGTCACAGAACTGATATATCTGCAGATTTGTGGAAATCTCCTGGGTTTGCTGAAATGCTATTCATCTACATCCTGATACTTTTCTCCATTTCCTGCGAAGAACAAAATTGTTCTTGTAGCTGTAGCCTGGGACAGTAAAAATCCTTAATGAAACAGGAAAGATACTTCAGATGTGTTGCTTTGTTGATTCTTCTAGCAAGAGAGAGAATTAAATAAAAGGAAATGTGTCTTTATAAACTACATGGTTGTTGTAGAATGTTAGAGAGGATTGGAGAATGTTGGAGAATATTCCTGAATATTCTCAAAGAGATAGGGGGTGTGACCCCTTTACTGTGCCCAACCCCATGTTTGGGGGGCCAATTAGACCGGCCCATACTCTGGTGCTATCTGCACCAGGGATTCGCTGTGCTACAGGTAAACACACCGGGTGTCCAATAAAAGGTTATGTTGGTGTCGGGGGTGTGGTCACAGAAGCACTATATAAGGGAAAGTTGCTGCGCAATAAACCAGAAGTTCGTTTATCAACCATATTGATTGCACGCATTTTCTTTGCCGCTCCCGCACATGGTTGTCACGCAGTGGAAGACATACGGGAACATGGAAGCTATTCAGATAGACTTAAGAAAGAAGTAAAACTGAAAATCAGCTAACAGCTGTATTTTAGTACAAAATCTTATACCAAAGGAAGAAGCAATGAGGCTTGAGTTTAGACTGAAATATTTTACAATAGTTATTTGGTTCAGTGGCATCTCAATTAAAATTTTAGATTTGTGGTTTGTTACTCCATTCTTACCATAAGATGTGCCGTGCATTTCTTGTTTGCCTGGGGTTTTTTGATACTTCAAGAAGACTGATACACTACTGAATAGCTCACATTCCTGTAGGGGCTCTGGTACAGTGACAGATTTGAAGCTATCTAAGTTATGTAGCATGGATAAGTTTTGCTTCTATAGCAAACTGTTCATAAACTTGTTGCTTAATGATTGCTTTAAGAAATATAAGGCAGCATTATTATTAAATCTCACCTACCGGCTAACTTTACTTAAAGGCAAAAGCAAACTCTTCCCTGCAGTGTTTGTTCTCTCTCTGTGTCATGGGTCAAAAGAAGCTACTGTATGACCTGAGACTACTTTATGCTTTAAAATTTATGTGAGCTTATTAATGGAGGCCAACCACTAATAATAAATTTATGCTGCGTGTGTAGCACAACAGTTCATCTCCTTTGACAACACGGCTATGAATAATTTATAGATGTAGTTATCCTGAAATTTGTAGGGGTCATTAGCATTTTGATGAAAAAGACACAGCTGTTGTACTAAATCTTCACTTTCTTTTTTCTCTTTCCCCTCAGTTAAGTGTTTGGGTCTGCACTGTGCAAGCAGGTGGCAGCGTGCGGGGATGTGCTGACCGGCACTATGGGCAGGCGGTACCCGGGGGCTCACTATCGGCCAAGCAGCTCATGTATGTATGCAGTTGGTCTCATCTGTTTGTGGCAATAGTACTTTGGAAGGTTGCTAAGTTTATAAATTTTGAAACAGTATTTATAAACGATGATGAGATTTTTCTAATGCATGCCAGCTCTCCAATGTGTGTAACCAAATGGTGAGTATATTGATTTTTGTTTAAGCTGCAAAGGTGTGATTTAGAACTTTAGAAGTGGCTTGCTGTGTTACTTGACCAAGTTTACTGGAGAGTGCTGTGTTTTCTGTTTAAGGTTTCCAACTTCATTTATTCTAGCATTCAAAAGTTTAGCTGCTATTCTTCTTTACTCCTATCCCAAGTTTTTATTACCAGATACCTTCACATCTGCAAAATATTTGAGCTAATCCTAAAATGTCACTGTGCACTATAGCTTAAATTGTTTGCAGCTGCAACTAATGGCTCCAGTTCAGATTATTTATATGTTTGAGTTCAATACTATTCATGTAGTGTTTTCTTCTGATTTCTATCCTAATGGATACATCTAATTGTCTCTTATATTGTTCCTTACAAAGGTTATTTTCTGTAAAAATGCAAAACCAACTCCTAAAATTTGTCACCTGCAGCTTCCATTCAGTAAGCAAACATTTCTCATGTTAGTGCAGATAGCAGCTGCCACACAACAGTAGTCCCAGAGTAGCAGCTGTATGAAATGAGCTGATGTGACTCCTCTGGAAAGCTGTTGGGGATAACACCCCAGTTCAGGAGGCTGCTGCCAGTCCTCGTGCACTTTCTCTTGATACCTTAGGCTAGTGAGGTGAAGCTGTGTTATTGACTGTTGTTTCTGCTGGAGAAGAAAAACATGATCCCACATGGCTTTTGTTGGCATCAAAGCCATCTCAAGAAGCTCTCATTTCTGTATTGTTGTTTCTGTTCCTGTAAATATCTCTTTAAAAGCCCTGAACACTTTAGGCAGCCATTTCCACACATCCTTGCATTGGCTGTTGCAAGTAGTAAACCGTAGCGAGAAGTTACAGCTGTGGCAGAACAGGGACTTCCTGCAGTAACTTTGCCATCAGATATGAAGAACTGCACCATGAGGCCCTGTAATCAAAATTACACTTTTAGGAATTTTTCATTATCCTATGGATCAATCCTAGGAAGTATTTAAAGCTTTACTTTCTGCTGCAGACTACTCATAGCTGTCATGAAGATGTGTGTTAAAATGGTTCCTTAGGGCCATTGTAGATTCTTTCCCAAAGAGCTTGTTGTGGATCTGGTGAGGCCACAGCTCGAGTACTGTGTTCAGTTCTGGGCCCCTCAGTTTAGGAAGGATATCGAGGTCCTGGAGCAGGTCCAAAGGGGGGCAACCAGGCTGGTGAAAGGACTCAAGCACAGATCCTACGAGGAGAGGCTGAGGGAGCTGGGGCTGTTCAGCCTGGAGAAGAGGAGGCTCAGAGGAAACCTCATCACTCTCTACAACTCCCTGAAAGGAGGTTGTAGCCAGGTGGGGGTTGGTCTCTTTTCCCAGGCAACCCTCAGCAAGACAAGAAGGCACGGTCTCAAGTTGTGCCAGGGGAGGTTTAGGTTGGATATTAGAAAGAATTTCTTTACTGAGAGGGTGATCAGCCATTGGAATGGGCTGCCCCGGGAAGTGGTGGATTCTCCGTCCCCGAAGATATTTAAAAAGAGACTGGATGTGGCACTCAGTGCCATGGTCTGGGAACCATGGGGGGAGTGGATCAAGGGTTGGACTTGATGATCTCTGAGGTCCCTTCCAACCCAGCCAATTCTATGATTCTATGAATGTCAGTATATTGCCTATTCAATACATGGGAAGTTGGTTGTTACAGTTTTGACAGGCCTCTGATGGTCAGGACTTGGAGTTCAGAATTGCTTTAATCTATTTTAATCCCTTGACATAATCCCTTGGCCCCTCTGTGTATTCCAGGACATGATATCTATGTCTTGGGCCTAGACTTGGAGCTCAGAGATCTAAGATGATCCAGTGTAGAGGGAAGTAATCAAGTCTTCCCCATTCCTACCTGGAGAAATCAAGTAATGGGCAATAAGTTCTTACCAGAAGAGCCTAGGATATTTTTCCTGTTAACTAGTTAAGCAATTGCAGACAGTGAATAACTGGACTCATTTGCTGGGGAAGCACTGGCATTTCTGTCATCTGCCAGGGCAGAAACTTGTGTGAGAATCAATTGGCACCAGAGCTCCCTCTGAGGACAGAGATACAAAGTATGTACTTCATGATTGCTTTATGCTTTTGTTTAGCCAAGGTTTCCCTTTCCATTAACCTGTTCGGGGTTTCTAAGCCAGGAAACTTGCTTTAGTTTTGGGTTTTGTTACTGTAAGATTTGTGCAGCTTCCCAGTGCATAACATAATAAGTGTTTTGGGTATCCAACAATAATGGCATTGAAATGGCCCACTCGTTGGGAAATGTGGATCATAATGAAGTCTCTTATAGCAGATTAGATCTCAATGCAAACACTGGTAAAATAGCATAATTTTGCTTTTGTTTTCTTTGCATAAATAATGAGTAATTGCACTATCTCAGCTATTGTATTTCACATGTGCAGTTGTTGCAGTCTTTATGTTGTACCATTAAGGTCTTGGTGCAGCTTTAAGCCTTAGTTCCTGATCATTATCTTCTGTATGTACATAGGTATATACCTAAATGAAGTTGTGAGGGGACGAATTAGGTCTGTAGGGACTATAGCAGTTGTATTGCTGCTTTGGTGGTGAGATAATATTTCATCCATTTTTGACATTGACTGTTTTGTTGAGTGATTTCATGAATTTATTTAATATAATACTGTACAGTCTTAAGAGAATAGCAAAAGGTTCAAGGAAACACCTAACAGTTTAAATAGAAAACAGCTTATTTGAACCCTAGTGCTACAAAGAAACATCTTTGTAATACAGGTGCTGAAGATGTAAGAAACAGCAAGGTGTTTAGAATGTGAAATTGAAAGCTTTGTGTTTAACAGGTGCCTGCTAGTTTAGACTTTTAAAAAATGTAATTAAAGAGCAGTGATCTCCCTTGATTATTGACAATAAGTAAAACAGTGGTGGGTGTATCCCTGCCTCTGGTTAGAACTGCTTGTCCTAACTTAACACTCCCTTGTGTCCTTTTTTGTTGGATTTTTTCTTTTCTGTGCTTGTGAAAAATAAGTATTAAGGGTGTACAGTCTCCAGCAATTAGAGCTATGTTTTGTAATCAGACTTCTTTCAGTAATTGCTCCTGAGCTTTGCTTATATTTGTATTTTTCTAATATTTGCTCATAAACCCCACTTTTCTGCATTGACTGCAGCTTTTCTCCTGAAAATATGGTACTGTTTGTGTTGTTAGGTAGCCTCAAGTTTTCTTTTGTACTGTGGCTAAAAAATTTTTGCTGTGTGCATAGAGTAAAAGGGGAAAAGGTTTCTAGTGGGTTGTCCATGCATATATAGTTCCCAGCATAATAATGGATTTATTTTAGTTATTTGTAGTGTTTTTCACAAAATCGAAATCTGAGGAAGGTGTTTCAGAGGAAGTGAAATTGGTTTCAGCACCTTTCTGCTGGCATTAAATGCTCAGGAATGCAACAGTAACAATAATGACACACAGTGAAAAACAAACAAAAAACCCAGCTTTTTTTCAGAAGACATTGGAAGTAAGGAAATGCAAGAATGTGTGGGTGGTAGTCTGGGGCATTTGTTGACCTTTGAAGTGTGCCAGGATAGGGACGCAGTCCTATGGTGGCATGTCAGCATTGGCTGGAAGAAAGGGACACACTTGTGCCTGAAGCTCTATGACCAGTCCTTGCTGCTCACAGAACACAGTGCCACATCTCCCACTCCTAAGTCAGCCTCTTGATTTGTGACAGGCAGAGGTGGACTTCTATTCCTTTTTTAACTATTAGGCATCTGTTATGTAAAAATTACTCAGACTAGGGTCCATATGGGATTATTTATTGGTACAATTCTGCCAATGTAATTATTATTGCTGACTGGACTTCTATTTCAGAAAGGAAGGAGCTTGATTTTATTTTTTTTCCCCAAGCAAAACTTTCTGGGGAAATATCGTTTTGATTAAATGTTCAAAAATCAAGGATGAGGATGAAAGGAAATATCCCTCACAGGAAAGCACTCCCCTGGACTTTGGAGGGGAGAGGTTTGAGTCTTCGTTCTTCCTGATCATCTTCTGTGCTAGAGCTGTTCTTATAAATAATTCAACATACTTGAGGGCATAGAGAGCAGGGTTGATTTTATAAATTTAGGATTTGATTTCCCTCCAGGAACACTCAAATTCCTCCTATGACTGTCTCTTCAGCCCTCCAGGGAGTGCACATCTGTGACCTTCTTTGCGCTGGTGCCATCTCCCACTGCTTGCAAGGGGGCTATTGCTTAATGAAAATGAGGGAAAGCCTTAGCTTCATTCTAGTGTATTAAAGCAACAAATGCAAGAATGGTGACTTTATAACTTATCTGCTGAAAAAAACCCAAATTTCCAGTCTTGCAGCCAGTGCCAGTAATTACATTGCTGTCACTAGCCCAAAATGAGTTGGTGTGAAAATGTACCATGGAGTGGCTTTGTGGGCCTGGCTTGGAGCCACGTCCAGAGTTACAGAAAGCCCCAAGGAGAAGTGTATCCACTGTGCAACTCCTTGTAGAAGCATTCCAGTAGAACCTGACATCTCCAAAATCCTGCCATGTATCTCCTGATCTCCTGATGTCTTTCCAAAGAAAGATATCTTGGTGTAAATGAGACTGAAGCTTGTGCTCAGGGATTTTCTGTGAAAAGCTCCACTAACTGTTGTTTAGGTGAGGAAAAGGCAGGAATGCAAATCATTCATGGAGTAAAATTTGCAAAAGCTCCCAGTGACACATACATTGCTCTCCCTGTTAAAGCCTCTCTTGTTTAGGTTTTTTCCTTTTTTCACTTTTCCTAGGAAGCTGTGAGGAGAATTATACAACAACTGCATTGAGGCCTCTTGGGTTGTCCTGGTGAAGCCCCAAACCAGCTCTGTTCTTCTGCAGACAGAAGCTGACTAGGAGCTTGCAGATAAAATGCTTTGTTTAAGAACTGTATTACTCTACATGTGTATTATCATGACTGGTTTTATTTCTTGGCATAGTGAAATAGTACCCCTACTCCAGGATCGTGACCTACCCCAGGTCTCTTTCTTCTTCATGGTGAAACCAGAAGTGTAGAGTGCTCTGAAGCTGAAGGTTTTCTGGTAACTCCCCTTGGGTTTATGCATGTTCGTGGAGAACCACTCTGGTATTGATTTTTCACATTTGTCCTCTTTCACAGAAGCCTCCATTCCTTTGGTGTTAAAGTGCCTTGTGAAGATCTGAGAGTCTGGGGATAAGAAAAGGGAGTAGAGGATTTTGGCTTGCATGCCAATAACTCTAAGCTCCCTGTTGAAATTTGGGCCGGTAATACTGACAGTTTGCTCTTTTCCACTTGATTGACATCTTCTACAGTCACGTTTGCTTCTTGCTGGAACTGAGTATACTGTTAGCCACACTTCAGTGTATAATGTAAATGTCAGGAAGTGCAGTTGCTTCTTTGTTATGTCCTCTTTCCACTTTACTTTGGATTTTTATGTTTAGTTTATGGGGACCATAAAGCAAGTATGATACTTGGATTTTTATTTATAAGCATGTGGTTTTGTTTTGTATATGAGCACTATAAGTAGAAATTCCTCAGTATTAGTACAACAAATTTCTCAAGGAGCTTTATAGTTACAGTAGGCCAAGACTGAAGTTATTTCTGTATTCTAAAACCATAATTACATTGGGAGGGTTAATGACCATTTTAGTCATCTCTCAGTGTTCTGTCAACTTCAGCAGTACTGCAACAGTTAGTTTATAAACTGTATGTTTTTGAAGTATTCCTGGTTTGTTCCATTACAGTTTGGTTGAAAGCTTTGCAGGCAGCTTTTTAGCCTTTCGGAGATGTAGCTTTTTTTGTAATGAGCCTTATTTTAGTTAAACTTTTAATAGAAAAGCAGAGTAGAAATATGGAGACCTTTTCTGGTTTGGTGCATCCTGTGCTCTGAAATACATTCTGTGTCATTTCTGGAAGCAAGAATAGGACACGTAAGTACAACTTTAAGACAATCTTAGCAGATGCAGTTGAAAGTGCACATGTAATAGCTTTATCTAGGTGAGACACAGCATGTTCTTAAGGTATGTGGAACAGAAGCAATCTTGTCAGTGTGCAGTACCTTAATTTCCTTTCCTTGAGAGCCCTGATAGTCTCATTTTTCAAAAATTGGCAATCAGTCTCTTGTTCTACTCTAAGACTTCTTAGTTCTGCTCACCGGTCTTAACTTACTGTTAGCAATTTGAAATTGTTTGCATACATATACAAATTAATGAAATAAGATATTTTCAATCTTTATATTTATAGTTCTGATAGACAGACATTTTTATTCGTTATTTCATTTCACATAGAGTTGTACAAAGTCTATTTAATTGTCAGATTTTCATCTCTAGAACTCATTTTGATACTAAGTGCAATCTTATAATAACAAGAAAATAATTCTGATGTACTGTGTTCTTTCAAATGCATTTTAAGGTCTCAGCTATGAGACAGTGATAAGTGGTGGCTCAAAAGTATTACAACAGGTCTGGATAATTTGAGGGTAAATACATTTCTGAATAATCTTGATAAGAGTTTTGTTACACATAAATTTATTATGTGTAATTCAGATGAAGTTGTAGCAAGTGAAATGACAATGTTAGGCCATCACAAGTTCACTTGTGAAAACATATTAATGTAAAAAGAGAAGGTGAAATATCTGTTTATGTGCATGAAGTCTGCTGTTCTCAGGGAAGTGGATTGTACTCAGGAGTATGCAGTGTTGTTTCTAGGCTTTACAGGAACAGCTGAGTGTTCACAAGCTGCAAATAGCAGAGCCGCAGACAAGATGTGCAAGAGGTGGTTGATGACACATTAGTTAGTTTGGTTTTGTGTGTCTAGCACAGATACTATGCTGGAATTTGCACTCATCCATTACCTCTGAGAGGGACTTAGTTTGCCTTTTTGCTCTTTCTGTTAGTGCTGTCACCAATGCTTCCTCTCTTTCCTACTTCTGCTGCCTGTGTCTCCTCATCGAAGAGCTTGGTGTTGGGCTTAGTGCCATCACAGACAGCTTGAAACCTGGTGCTGGAGGCTGCAGGTTTCTGTGACCCTGTTTCCGAATTTGTGTTGCTGTAACAGAGAATGAAACCTATGCTTGTGTGCTTGTTCCCTATATTAGAACCTGCATTTACAGTAGATTTGTTTGTAATTAACACATAAGTCTGAGACTTGATCTTTATTTAGCGCTTGTAGTTTATAGATCGATTTTTATTTTTAAAAAAAGAATGGTAAGGCTTGGGAGTTTAATTTACACAACAGGGTTAGGAAAAGCAACTAAGGTTTACTTAGCAAATGTCATTGAGAATATATAGATCCAATGACAGAAGGTCTTATTATCTGTGCTTGCAAGTAGCCAATAGATAAAACGCACTCCATCTTCTTGCCTTGACAACACCGGTTTTGCCTGCCAGACTGTTCCATTCTGCACAGGGGGAGAAATCTAATTAAAGGGAGAAAATTGAATTAGGAAAAGACTTAGTATGCTATCTTGTTTTTTTTCCTCTTACTAAATGCAGGGTTAGTCATGATTGCATGTCATGGTTTTGCCTTAATGTAAATGAAAGAATTGCTCTTCAGTTCTTCAAGTGATCACTTGATTTAAGAATACTCTAGTAGAAAGATGTGATCCAGGTCATGTACAACATGGAGTTTCAGTCAGATAGTCAAATATACACTGATTACCTAGGTGCATCTATCTTAATAAAATTATGAATAAAAGAGCAAAAGGTTTAGCCTGTCTCTGTCTCTCTCTCTCCTTCTCTCTCTCTCCTTCTCTCTCTCTCCTTCTCTCTCTCTCCTTCTCTCTCTCTCCTTCTCTCTCTCTCCTTCTCTCTCTCTCCTTCTCTCTCTCTCCTTCTCTCTCTCTCCTTCTCTCTCTCTCCTTCTCTCTCTCTCCTTCTCTCTCTCTCTCCTTCTCTCTCTCTCCTTCTCTCTCTCTCCTTCTCTCTCTCTCTCCTTCTCTCTCTCTCCTTCTCTCTCTCTCCTTCCCTCTCTCTCCTTCCCTCTCTCTCCTTCCCTCTCTCTCCTTCCCTCTCTCTCCTTCCCTCTCTCTCCTTCCCTCTCTCTCTTTCCCTCTCTCTCCTTCCCTCTCTCTCCTTCCCTCTCTCTCCTTCCCTCTCTCTCCTTCCCTCTCTCTCCTTCCCTCTCTCTCCTTCTCTCTCTCTCCTTCTCTCTCTCTCCTTCTCTCTTTCTGTCTCTCTCTCCTTCTGCTAGAATGTGTTTCTGAGAAGCATCTTGTTGCCAAATTTTAGCTGAAAGAAATTTGACTTGCTGTGTGGGAAGGGGGAGGGAAAAAATGGGAAATGGGAAGGTGTAGTCCACTTGCGTGCCAGAACTCATTGCAGGATCTGAAGAGGTTTTTTTCCTTAATATGATTATTTAAAGACAGATCAGCATTATGGATTTCCATTAATAAGAGTATTGCTAGAATGTAAGCAGCACTGCTGCTAGGCTGTTGTAGTCAGTTGGCAGCATGCTTAGCTCTAACAGGAAAAATATAATTATTGTGGCAGCAGGGGCTGGCTGGATGCCTCTTGGGGAAGGAGGAGCCCGGACAGAAAGCTGGTTACCAGATGGTGATTTCAGTAGGAGCAGGTGAAGCAGAAATAGCTGGAAGTGGCAGAAGCAGCATTTAGCAAGCAGGTTGAAAAGGTGATTTTATTGTAATGTGAGGACAGTGCTAGGGCAGAGTAGAGAAAGCAGTAATTCCTTCCTTGGGCAGGGAAGTTGCACTAGAAGATCTTGAGAGGTCCTTCCTATCCTCAGCATCTCTGATGTTTGTGTTGAGTCTGCAAGCAGTTTCGAGGGCGTACATGCAAGCTGCTTGCAGCCCTGCTCCTTTCCCACTCTTGTGTTTCCAAAACTGCTCTGTGCACCACTGGAATTTGTTTTCCTGGCTTTCCTGCACTTTTCTGTCTCCAGCTCAGTCCAACAGAGATTTCTTTGCTGGAGGGAGCAATGCGAAGAAAAACAATGGCTTTAGGAACATCACTGGCTGTTCTGATGCAGCCCAGCAGTTCATTCAAGTTTGTCCCCTTTCCTTTTCACCTCTGCAAGTGTTTAACATACTTTGGCACTTGGGTGGAAATGTAGGCAAAACCGAGTGTAATGACATTTGATGTGAACATACCAAGTCCTCAATCTCATTTAAACTGCATTAATGTAAATTTGGAGTTTTTTAGGATGCTGACATCTTTTTAACTAGCTGGACCTAGAATGCATTTATGAGAAGTTAGTATGTTAGGATATTTAATTAAGAATTAATGTTTTAATAGTGGAATTTAGCCTTTTGAACAGAAGGAGTTATAGGCAGTGTTGAATTGCCAAAGGGTACAGGACCTGAGGTTGTAGCCCCACGGCACGAGTTTGTCATGAAACATTTTGTACTCAACAGATATTTTTGCAAAGGGGATACCTGCTGTGTGAAGAAGTTTGTAGTCTCCTTCCTACATTTCCTAAACACAGTGGCAGAAATTGTCATAGGTGCATTCCTTAGCTTCCAGTGCATGTAATTCATATCCAGAACAGAGACGGAAGCAAAATGGTTTATTTACTAGAAGATGGTCAGGAAAAGGGTCCCATAGAGGAGGTAACTGCCTACCTTGCTTTTTATAATTGCCTCCTATGGGATCAGCCCTGCAAACTATGCATCTGAGCTTCATATGCTGGATCTCATTCTGTATATTCTGATGTAGACATACATCACTGCTGTTTGTTTTTACCAGCACTGGTGTAGTTTCATGAGCAAGCTGCAGTTGGGTAACTGGGGAAAAAACTAGGTTTTCTAGAATAATGAAGTTTTTGCTAAAGCATTTTGATTAAAACTGAAGATTATTGTTGAGCATGTGCTCCTAGTAACACACACATTAAGGAAAATGTCATAGTTATTTTTTAATTGCTTGTTCTCATTGCTGTAGAGTAGCCTCGCCCATACTTTAATGACTGTCAAATATCATTGAAAGCTCAAAAGATCCTCATGTTATGTTACAGGGGTTTGTTTAGAATGCTTAACATCTCTCAGGAGCTTCTGAAATGTGGTGTTTTTATTTTGTGTTTTCCTTTGGTTTTAATTATTAAATGATCCCTCTTTTCAGATTTCAAATTGTAATCTATTTCCTGATGCATTGCTGACGCCCCGTGAGCCATGTCAGAAGTACTTCAAGGTCAGATGCCCTTTAAAAGATTCTGCTATACAAATATGTGAAACTTTCTTCTTCTTTTTGTTATTTTTCCCAGGCCCATATTCTGCTTTCATTTTGCACTTATACATACATGAAAAAGAAAACATTTTAATTTCTTTTTAAGTGTGTTTGAATAATCTCTATTCAACTTTTTAAAAACTATTCCTATAAGCAATACAGTGCAAAGGAAGTTTCATTAGAGGTAAAGATAAGTTGGTTATGCACTGTTTTCTGTTTGCAATGGCATTTTCACTCCTCCTTGTAGCTGTGTAAGGTTGATGACAAGATTGAAAACCATCAGTAAAAGCCATTTAAGTAATAGTGTTATTTGGATAATTACAGTGCTTAGAAATTCTGGACTACTTTGTGTTAAACACATAGTAGTAGTGAAGGTGTATTAATCTGTATCTGTAGGGGTGTTTCTAAATGCTAGAAGCATGCAGTTGAGACTGGGATTTGTTGTATAAAGTAAGCTACAATTTTTAATGAATTGCTATGACAGACCTTCTACCTACTTATGTGCTGTCTTTAAGCACCAACATTTTAATATATTAGTATTTCCTGTAATGATAATATCCTAATTATTGTTAGTTTTTCACTGGAGTCCAATGTTTTTTATTATAATACCCTATTTTTGCAGACTTGCAACTGAATGCCATTCACCTGCTTTAGCTGAGGTTCAGTACAGAGATTCCTGGTTTGCTTGTCCATTTGTTTGCTTTTCAGCAGAAGGCAGAGGAGCTGAAACAAGGGTGCCCTGTGCCAGTAGCCAGTGGCCAGGCAGCACAAGGAGCTGCTGAAGTGGGGAGGATGGGGTGTGCCTGCAGTGAGGTGCCTGGGTGCAGGACCCTTGCCACAGGGTGTTGGTTGCCTGCTGAGGAGCACAGCACCAGTGTGCATTGGGTACCCCTGTGGGTGCCCCTGAGGGAGGCAGGGCCAGTGGGAGAGGCAAAGTTGAAGGAACTCGGTGATTGTAATTACAGAGGAAGAAGTTGCATTTCCTTGAAATTTTTGGTTAGGAAGTTGGAATGTTGCTTCCTCTAGGAAAAACTTCATGTTTTGAGCATCACAGCATCCTGCAGAAAGGTCTGTTTGCTCTGTTGCTCTTCTTTCTTGTACTATTCTGCTATGCAACTTAGGGGGTTTTCACTGCATTTAAGCATTTTCTTGCATTCCAGCATTTTCCAGCACTTTAGTTGCAGTCTGGTAGCAACTTCTGCCCCTTCCCATCAGTATTTATTTGCTTTTTGACTCTTCTGTTGCTTCCCTTTTTCCCACGTTTTACATCTGCATCTGAGGGTGGAGGAATGCTCACTGCCAGTATCCCAGAGCATGTCTGGGAATTCAGATGACAGAACATGAGCAGGGATTGTTCCTGTCCCTTGAGGACAGCCTGCTCCTCTCTGTGCAGACCTTGTGGTACTGTTTGCATGTTCATTGATCACTTGATCATGATGATTTGATCAATCAATCATTTGAAAGGGGGGGGGTCAGGAAGGGAGGTGGTTCCTAGTGAAAAGTTCATTTTGACATTTTTCTGCTGATGATCAGAGAAACCCAACTTCACCCCCAGCTTACAAACAGTGCCTGGGACACAAAAGACTTTTGGAGGCTTTGGCTCATGGGTCAGTGTGCCAATGTTCATCATAAATCCCTGGGCGAGCTTTATCAAACAGATTAGTAAAACAGTACATTTTTTTTTCAGTTTTTTTGCCCTTACTCTTTCAATACTTTTAATAAGTGAAATGCCAATGACTGGTGACTGGCTAAAGATAATCTGGCAGACAGACACATGCTTTATCTAAGAAGATTATTTTTTAACAAATTTGTTCAGTGGTAAAAATAGTGGCAAACATTTCATGAAGCAGCTCACTGGTAACAAAGAACAAGAATAAATTACTGTCTTGTCCCAAATTGTGGCAGTTGTATTAATTGATGAAAAATTATAGTTTGTTTTAATTTGCTGAAGCATAAAGCAAAATATAGTGAATTGTGTAGCGAAATCTGTTAAATTCCATAAGTTCTGAAGGTGAAGCAGTGGTTCAAAATTATCCTGCCCTGTAAATTTATTTTCTTTGTGACTTTCAGAATGTCAGACTTTCAACTGATCCAGAAAAAATATTAAGCAACCAGTCATAAACACAGGCCATCTCATGTCATTTAATTAAAACACTTGCTTTGGTAACATTATGTTGGATCAGATGTGACCTTGCTTGTGTTTGACTTGGTTGGTTTTTGGCAAGATACAGAAAGCAACATTTATTGATGTAGTTGAGAAGCACTTTTAAATTAAGTTCCTTTAAATTATGTGGTGGTTGTGTTTTGGAAGTCTTTCGTGGCTAGAGCTGCAGTTATCTATAGGATGTTTGTTAACTGTAACCTAAGCTGATGGCTTTTGCACAGTGTGCGTGGGGTGATCTGTCTTATGAAGAATTTACAGTGGGTCTAGACTGACTGCCTGGTGCAAATTTAGTTTGAATTCCCTTTTGAACAAGTTTTAGAAGTTGATCTAGGTGGGTGATTCAGGGAACAAAGAATATACTTGTCTGCTTGATTTGAAATGAGCTGGAGTGATGGTTGAAGTGTGTGGCTTTGACAGCACATCAAAGGGAACACCAGCAACTGTGTGCACATGTAGGTAACATTGTTAAGTGCTCTTTTTCACTCTGTGTTTAAATATTTATTTAAAAAAAAAAACCAACAAAAAACCCCACATATGCATCATCTCTTGTAAATCTGTACTGCATTCAGTTCTGTCAGCATTTTCCTTGTATATCAAATATACAAGGATGCAACACAAATCAGTGGCAATGATCTGTCATCGGGTAGCTCAAATTATAGCTTTTCATTCCTGGATAAGCCCCAGGTATGCTTTTATGTGCAATAGAAGCAGTTGGTGATACCTGAGAATTAGGAAGAACAGGAAGGCTGTTTCATGCAGTGGCAGGTGGGAGTGATTTATTAATTGGCTTCTTACTTGGTTCCCAGGTGTCAAACATCAGTGACTACTACAGTACGTAAATGGAGGTGTTCCTGGAGTATTTGTGCAAATTAGTGGGAACCATGAATAAGCAGTACAGGAGCAAGTGGTAGTTTAAAAAAATACACTTTTGATCATTTTTTTTCATAGGCTAAAAATTTGTTCCCTCAACTAACCTAGTGTTTTTCAAAATGTAAGATGTCCCTCTGACTAATAAAAATCAGAAACTTGTAGATTAAAGAATTACTTTATTTAACTGTGAAATATGTGTCCTCTGCCCTAAGATGTACATTTTATCCTTCAGTTTGAACTTTGTGAGATGTAGAAACAGTGAGCCATCTTCATCTTTGGCACAGCCCTTTTTAAAGTTGATTGAGCAGGCTATGTTGTCAAGGCTTTCCACACACACAGAGAAATCAAACACGCTATTATGAAAAATTTGTATTTTTTTTTTTAATTCCCTGCGCTCTGACCCTCTACTTTCCCCTTCTGGGGAAACAAAACAAAACCCAAAAACAAACAAACAAAAGAAACCAAACCAAAAAACTTACCAATCAACAAAAAAAAAAGCAACAAGAAAATAAAAGAAAACAAAAGATTTTAAGAGACAACAGCTGACTTGCCAGTCAGGCTAAACTTAACATTACTTGAGTTCTAGCCTATATGAAAAAGCTGTAGCATCTGCCTGTGATCTACTTAGAAATTTCTCATATTTTCTGATTCCTAGTGATATGTGCTCAAGGAGTTCTCCTCAGCAAAGGTAGAGGTGCAATAGTAAAACGAAATCATGGTAAGAACAGGTTCTGGACTCCCAAGAATTTGCAAAGGGCACCTCTCCTGTCCCCAAGCCTGCTTGCAAGAGAATGGGACATGAAAAAAATGCTTTAAAACTGCCTTATGTTAGGGTCAAGTTTCCTGCTTTTTCTCAGCTTTGTGGTCCTGATAATCTATCTATATTTTTCTGCCTCTGTTTTTCCTTATTAAATAAGCTAAGCTTTCATCTCTCACCCACTTTAGGTTGTGGTAATTTTATGACTATAAAACAATAATGTAAAGTGCCTCGTCCCTTTACCTGAAGCAAAACAGTGTATGTGATGAAGGTGTTTCATGGGAGCTTCTTTTCCTTTTCCAGTCGATTCCGGTGTGGACACTCTGGCGTTTATGGCAAGCAGCAGCACGACGGATGTTGTGAACCGCAACAGCCCCGCCACCCCCCCCAACACCCTCAACCTCCGCTCCTCACACAATGAACTCCTGAACGCAGAAATCAGGCACACGGAGACCAAGAACAGCACTCCTCCAAAGTGCAGGAAAAAATACGCCCTGACTAACATTCAGACAGCCATGGGTCTCTCTGACCCGGCAGCTCAACCCCTTCTGGGGAATACTTCTGCCAATATAAAGCTGGTGAAGAACGGAGAAAACCAGCTCAGGAAAGCCGCCGAGCAGGGACAGCAGGATCCCAACAAAAACCTCAGTACCACTGCAGGCATAAACGTAACTTCTGAGAAGTTTGAAGGCAAAGAGCCGATCCCACAGGATTCCTCTGGCTGTGAAATATTACCCTCGCAGCCAAGGAGGACCAAGAGCTTCCTGAATTACTATACTGATCTAGAGACCTCTGCTAGAGAGCTAGAGCAGAATTTTGTTGTGATGGAAGATAACTCCGCACAAAGCAACAGCCAGGCTTCTACTGTTATTGTCAATGGGGAAGTCCTACCCCGCAAACAAAACAAGACGTCAAGCCCAGAGGATGGCCAAGTTGCCACAGTGTCATCAAGCCCTGAGACTAAGAAAGACCACCCAAAAACTGGGGCCAAAACAGATTGTGCCCTCCATAGGATTCAAAACCTGGCCCCAAGTGATGAGGACTCCAGCTGGACTACACTGTCCCAGGACAGCGCCTCACCGAGCTCTCCTGATGAAACAGGTATGAAAGTACAGGCTGCTCTTCTAGAGATACATCACTTAACTCCTCTCAGCTGATGGCTGGAAGGAGAGAGATGATTTAGGTGGTGCTTTTGGTGGGGAAGTGAACCGCCCACAATTGAAGCACAAGGGCTGGGCTTGCACACAGATCCTTGGGAACATCTGGCAGCCTCCTGCTCAATCCTAGTTGGCTTTACTGTTGCTTTAGGAAAGGCACTACTGGATGCTATAGACAAGATCCTAAAATATGCTAGCTGTACCTACTACTGGTTTATAAATAACTGCTCTACACTTACCAATGGGTACGTGTGAGAAGTATGTGATTGTCTGGAGATGCTAACAAAAAAAAAAAAAAAAGGAATTCTTTTTGCCTCAAAACCAAGAAAAATACTGAATTTCCTTTTACTCCCTGCTTTAACTGAATTTAAACAAAACCCCCTACTCCAGAGTAGGGAATATCTCCATAATAAGGAAGGTCCCTGAGATGTGGGGGCACAGTGCTGGAGAGAGACAGGTTTTCTTTTGCTGGAGCAATCACCCTCCTTGCTTTCTTCAGAACATACAGGGGCAACAGCCTCCTCTTACTCCTCAGCTTCTCAGCCTTTGACACCCACAACAGCTTGTTTCTCTCTGCCTGAAAATAACATTCAATGGGATCTCAAAAGTATGAGCATCCTCTTTTTCAGGGAGTGCTGCCACTGTATGCAACTGCCATATACCAAATGCCTGTCAGCAGCTGGTCTCTGAGCAAATCCTGGAGGGCAGTTTAATAGCTGGTTACTAATAAACACGGTCAACCTAGTGATGAAATGGCAGCAGTGAGACTGGCCCTTGGGGATCAGGAGTGTCACTTTTGTAAACAGAACCTTTTAGTCTGAAATAATGACACATCTGGGTAGACTAATGCTCCAGTACAATAAAATTCAGCAAATCGTGAACAGGACAGGGAGATTTATACCAGTGGGCAGTTCTGCCTCTGCTTTTAACCACCATCTTTGACAAAATTAAAATGGATATCCATTTTTCCTTTGCAGTACCTATCTGATACAGACAACAAGTATGTTATTTACTGCAGAACATGTTTTCTGTGTTCCTGAGTGTGAAAAATGATTTATGGTAGTAGAAATATGTTCAATTATGCTGCGAATAAACACAAGTCTGATAATACCAGAGAAAGAGTTTAATATCACCTATACAACTAATAGGGTTCTAGGTAAGCATCCAATTTTCAGATTTTTGGAAATAGTATGTGCTAGTTCACACCCTCATGGCCTGCCAACTCTTAGTATTGAGCTGTTGGGTTTTTTTTATCCTGCATGTTACTGATAACTATGTATAAGGAACAATGATTGTTTCATAGTCTCAGATTTGACTATTTGCTGACTGCTTACAAAATAGGAAGAGTGACAGTTGCTGTATATACCCAGTGTTTGTGTAGGTAACATTCTGTATGTGGAGTAACAAACTGTGTGTTTATCTTCCTTTTAGCTACCCCTATAAGAGGATTTTAGGGAAGAAAAAGTAAGACAGCTTAAAATAAATAAAACCTAAAAGGCCATGTGGTTGCAGAATGTTCACAGTAATGCTCAGCATTCACGATCTACTGGTTGAAGGCTATAAAATAAATTGAACTTGATAGAAAATGGAGCTTGAAAGATGACTCTTGAGTACATGTTGCTGCTCGCAATTGCATAGGAAGGCCACTTGCTGCATTTGGGTTGTCAGGTTGGTTTTACCCTGTTGTTCACAATGGAGCTACCTAAATCCATATTTTGCATGGTTCAGTAAGTGCTCTCACTTGAAACACAAAGTTTCTGTGGTGAAGAGCAGTGATCACCTGTAAAAATAGGGATGTAAAAGTGAGTTAGATATTTGTAGAATCATAGAATGCTTTTGGTCGGAAGGGATCTCAAAACTCATCTAGTTCCACCCCTCCCATGTGGGCAGAGACACCTTCCAGTAGACCTGGTTGCTCAAAACCTCATCCAGCCTGGCCTTGAACACTTCTGGGCAGGAAGGAGAGGTGGGGAGGGGGGGGGGGGGGGCAATTAATGTACTTAAATTCAGGAGTGGGACAGTAGATGTTTTATACAGCAGTGTTTAGCATCCTTTTCCAAGCTCTGCTTGCAATTACCAGAATTAGGAACTATATAAAAGATGCATTCCAGAATGTGTTGTATGGTCACATTTGCAGTTTCATACTTAGTGTTTACCAAAAAGGTAAAGAACCATTCTTTTTTTTTCATCAGAGCCATTCATAAAATAAATTAATAACTCTCACAAATGAATTAACCAGATGGATAGAGCCTACAACATCTACCCTGCAGTGCAGAAATTTCTTTTTCTGGGCCTGACTTTGTTTTAAAAATCACTCTTTTGTTATTTTCTCTCCTGGGGTGCTCCAGGGCTGAAGGACACTGCATTCAGTGACAGTTGCCTTCTGGTGGCTGTGCTGTGACTACCAAAGCATTGCAGTGCCTAGCTCAGTACTTTGGCTAAAATAGTGTCAAAGGTAGCCCTGTCCAAACTGGCACGGCTTCATTAATTTTTATTTTATTGCAGCTGAATTTTTATTTTAGTCTGGCCTCAAGGTGGGAATTTAATAAGCTGGTTTATTTTGCCCTTGATATTTCATTTCTTGTTTGGTCCTTGTCTTTCCAGGGACACTTTCTTTGATACCATAGTAAAGCACATAACTCCTAAAAAAAAAAGCCAGTGGTGCTGCTTTGCGTAAGTGCAGTGTTATAATTTTGAATGTTTTAAAAATGAATATTTTCTACTCAGTAAAATGTATAGTTATGGGGTAAACAAATGTCTGCAAACCTAGCTGCTGAAACATGGAATACCAGCAGGAGAAAGGCAACAAAGAGTAATAGAGGTTGTGGCAAGACAATCCAGGAAGGTGAATGCCAGCATTGTACTGCTGCCTGGCTAGAAGCTATAGAGTAGCTCATAAGATCTTGAGAGCACCTCAGGTTGCCCCTAACATCACACTGAAGTTTATATTGATATGTAAAGTTGAAGTATTAGGACATGCTATTTATACAGGGCTTGTGTGCTGTAGCTAAGTGGAAGGCTCTTCTGTGCATCTTTAGAGAAAACTTGAGTTTCAGAAGTGCTGATTAGCTTAATCATGTCTGATACATAACTTGACAAAGTATTTTTGGAAGCTTTTCAAGCTTCTGTTGTTTCAGGGATGGGCAGGTGTAATTCTGGATCCTGCATGTTCTTTCTGAAGTTGAATGTGTCATACTGAAAAAACTCCTCTGTGCCTAGGATTATGTCTTCACAGGTCTCTCCTGAGACCATGACAAGAGTTCAGGTCCAGTTAGACACAGGACCAAGCAAAGCAGAAGAGACAACATAACCACAGAAACCAGATAAGGTAATGGCGGGAAAGTCAGGATCCTGATATCTCTTTATGATGTATGGTTAAGCAGGAGGTTGCACAAAAGAAGAGCCACCATCCACTAATATCAGACTGCCTCTCCTTAAAAAAAAAACGTTTCCAGTTCATAAAGCCGTGAAAGTAGTAACTATTTATGACCAAAATTGATCCAGTAAACCTCTGCCTCAGCACTTCTGAACACTGCATAGAACTCGGGCCAAACTTCAATCCACCTGATTGATGCTTTGAAACGGGTATAGAACTCCCTGTCGAACAGAAGGAAGAAAAAGTGTTACCTTTGGGAGGACTCTTAACCTACTGGCTACTGTTAAGGCAAGCTGAGAGCATCATTATAATCTGCTGGGGGTTCTGTGTCTTTGCAGCCTGGCTGGGTGCTTGTTGGTAATTCTCTGTGCTCCCGTATCTCAGCTGCAGGAGGTATGGTAAAGAAATGGTATGGCTGCTCAGAAGAATGAGTCTCTGGTCTTTGCTGTGACCCCACAGCTTTTGGAGGATTTCACATTTGCTGGAGTAGCAGCGATTCACCCGGGTGCACAGAGCTGGGGATGGCTGGTACAGTTTTGGGAGTTTCCTGCTCAGAAGTGATTCCTGCCTCTTTGCAGCTATAGAGTGGAAACCCCAAGTCCTGGGTTGTTTCCCTGAGCATCTGCAGCAATAGCAGCATTGGGCCCCAGTAGCAGTGGTGTTGTCTCACTGCTGCTCTCAGCAGAGGAGAAAGCTTGTGGGGGAACAAGAAGAGTTGTGAGGTGAGAGGAAGGTAGGAAGGGTTGGAAGATGGGAGCATCAACTGGAGGCTTGTTGAAAAGAGGGACCTACTGGATGGGGAAGCAAGAAGAGTAACTGTAGCTGTGTCAATAAATGAGAATGTGGCACAAACTAAGGGGAAGCTGGAAGAAACAGGAGTTGGAAGCAAGCAGGGGTGCTTGTAGTTTGTTGGTTAGGTAAGTGACACTAGCACAAAGACAGTGACAATAAAGAGGATGGACTAAGATTGAGAGTAAAGTGGCAGAAGCGAGTATTGGGGAATTTGTATGTGCTTGAGTCTGGGATGTTATTTCACAGAAGTTCTGAAAACTTAAAGCAGGCAAACAAAGGGTGAAAGTTACTTAATACTCAAGTACTGCAAAGAGAAAGTCAAAACATCACTCAGGACTGGTGGAAGGAGATTGTTCAGTGAAGGACACACACCTAAATTTCCCTCAAGTTCCTGCCCTGGTATATTTGCACTTGTAGGTATTTCTTTTAATCTCCCCAAGGTAGCATCTCCAGTCTCTCAGTGCACTGGTTCCTTATGTGATTAACTCTAACACAGCTCATCTTGAGGAGAAGAACTTTGACTCAGTTTTAATGAATGAGATAGGATTGGCTGAATTGGGGTTGTGGATTCCTCAAGTCACAGCTGTGTTATTGAATGAAACACACAGAAACCTATGGCATCCAACACCAAGATGTTGACTACATGGTGCTGCAGGCAGCCTTGGATTCATTGCTACTGTATCAAGAGAATGTGTGTGGATTCAGCCATCTCCATGGGCCAGGAAAGGTCTTGTATGAGTGTACTTGGCGTGCTGCAGAGACCTTGCTATGAACTCAGTCCTTGCTTGTGAGTGGATGTATGGTCCCTGCCTTAAGGGACATGAAGCCTTTTTTAAGCAATCCCATGAAAGCACATATATTTGCCATTAAGGCTCAATTGCTTAATTCTGAGATGAATGGAGCCTCTGGGCATGCAGCGTTAGGTCATAAATGTCCAATATCAGGATGCCACAGAGTTTAAGATAATGACATTAAGTGGGCTTCTTTTTAGATTCTGAGATCTGTATTTCTAAAGCCCAGCACTGTGTGTGTCTTTTGGTTTGCACAGTAGATTTATCCATGGTACTTCAGTGATGAGAAATCCAAGGGGGGGAGAGAAGGGGAGAACAGCTCCAAATCCAAAGCATATATTTTGGCTTCCTGCTCTTAGTGTCTCTGTTTTTATCTGGTTTTACATGGTGTTGTGATTCAGAAGTTGGTTTTAACCACTATTTGTTATGTTGATCACTTCATATATACATCGTTTGATACACCAGACTAATTTATTGCCTAATAACATTTCCAAGCAAAAGTCTTGAAGCAGTCAGTCTCAGAACTATCCATGAAGCTATGTTTTGCCTAAACAGTGGCATAATTTAGTACTATATAAATTAATTTCCATTAGTTTGTTTTAATTGCTTTTGAATTTAGATTATGCAGGACTAAATTTAAGTATAAAACACTCAGATATAGTTGCAATGCACTGAGAAATAGGTACACTAGCACCATCATAGTAGTCAGGAGTTGTAACTCTGTAGAGCATATATTTTGTTTACATGTAACTAATAAAAGACTTTAAGGTTATGGCTTTTTTATAGTTTTTGGAAGTGGATTTTTTTCCCTTTCCTGAACATTTATCTATAATTTTTCAATAAGGAACAAAGGAGCCCATCCCTTCTCCTCTTCTCAAAATGAAAGCCAGAATTCATTCCCATTCAGACTTTAATTTAATTGTACTTCTACTCTGCAAGAGAGAGACAGTAAAGTTACCTTGGCCATTTTGGCTGACATGATTCTTGGCTTTGCTTAAATTATTGATTATAGCAAGGGGAGGGACTTAGTGATGAGAACAGTGCTCTCACTAATAGAAGCCTTTCGCTAAATCAATTTCTACCATTGCTGCAATGCACCTCCAGGAAGTCGGAGGTTAGCAGCCTGAGGAATTTTGTCTTCAAAGATTGGATCTTTGCCATATGTTTTTCTTTTCATGTTTATACAGGCAGCTAAGGAGAAAAAAACCCAATATAAATAGATTTCCAGGGGTTGATTTGCAGGGCGAGGGGCTGTGCTGGTCCAAAGTTGAACTGATTAAATCTTGATGTGATTGATATCTAAAGGCTTGTGGGGCTGAAAGGAGTTTCAAAAGCTTGTCTTCTGAGCAGAGTCAGTCAGAAAATACATCATTGTCTTGCAAGCTGGAATCAATTCAGTAGAGAGTGCACTGTATGCACAGACTGCTCTAATTCCTGTAGAGCCATCCCTCTCATTTTTTCCTGGCTTATTAGAAAATGCAGTCATTTGTATGTTCAACATGTGGTGTTTCCTCTGCTACACCTACAGGCAGTTGAATGAGGATGGCTTTTCTTTTCTTCCTCCCAAAGCACCATTCCTCGTTAGACTAAGTGTCTGTTTAAACACAGCAGTGTATTTTCTTATGTTTGACTTGGAGATGCTATACAGAAGGAGAATATGAAGCTGTTGGGACATATGTATAGCAAATTTAAAGGATGCTGGTGGCAGATCAGTACGTGTTGAGCTATACAGGAGCATCTAGTAACTGTAAGTAACACTACTCTTTTCTTTTACTATTTCCTAGCTCTGTCTGATGGTGTCACTTATTGAATTGATATTGAATGCAATTATTCTGTTAATAAAATTCTGCTCAGTGGAAGTTCAGCTGGAATCTGACAGCTTAAGTTGCAGAGTGCATGTGTACAGTTACTGCTGTGAGGGTATCTTGCAGAGTGCATCAGTTCAGTAGTGAGTTGGCACGTGATATTTGAGACTTGTGATCCATACAGCTGAAAGGTTTCAAATACCTCATGAACTGGACTTGTAGATTCTCTTTCATATGTCACAAATTCCTTCCCTGGGACTGCTTTATTTTCCTTGCAGTCAAAGGGGAGAAAATGTCTGTCTAAATAATCAGAGCAGTGCCCCTAATCTTCCCCTAAAGTTCAAGTTAAAGCAACTTTTGATATAATGAGAATGAGGTTTTGGGGATTAGAAATGTGAATATAGCCAGTGTTTGATTGGGATCTCTCAAAGAATGTTGATTAATATCTTGAATTTCTTTTCTTGTTCATTTTGCCAGTCCTAAATCAATCAATTTGGCCAGGTGAGAAAAGCAATCTTTTACCAGAATGCTGTTTCACACAAATCTTTATGCAACTTTTTGTCTTCATTTATGGAATTGTAATTTAACAGCAGAAATCTACTTGCTCCTTTCAAAAACAAAGTCATGATAGGAAACAGTGGTTTGGTTTGGCTTTAGTAAAATTTTTTTAAATTATGTGTTTTTTTCTTTTGTAGGCAAGCCAACATCATTTGTCATACTCTGTAGCTGTATCAGACATTCAAGATAATACTTGGTGTTTAAACTCAAATTACCTTTTTTTTTTCTTTTCATGCTTAACTAAACCAGAATAATGACTCTCCCTTTTTTGCCACTGGAGCCTGTCAGCATATCATCAAGGAACTTTGCAGTGTCCTGACTACATTAATTTTCCCTGGTTAATTGTGCTGAAACATAACAAATGTTTTTTTTTAATAAACAGTTGTGAAAACCAGGAACAAAACATCAGAAAAATAGAGATTTTTAGGGCTAAGCTTCCACTGTCATAGAATAAAAAGCTTATTTTTTTTTTCATCCAGTATGGTATTTTCCATGGCTTTGTGAAATTATATTGTCTATGCATATTCAGGGTGTATGTAGGAAATAAGGCCTTAATGCAACTACCAAAATGAATGAGGAATCATGAGCAGAAGATTGTTTTTCTGTATATCTCTTGATTTTATGTCATACTTAAATTCTCACTTTCATAAGAATACTCCAGATTTCTGTACTTCAAATATATGAAGTGTACTTCTTTATGGAAAGCTCCTCCTTCCTAAAATTGCCTAATCCTAGAGTTACTTAGTAGGAAAAATGCAGTTTCTTAAGAGGCTGCTTCATGAGTAAGGCGACCTGGAAGTAGGGTGACAGAAGAGTGACATTCTCTGTTCCTCTCAGTGTCTCCTGTCCACATTCACTTTGGTTTTAGTTTCAAGGATCTGTTCCTGAAAACAGGGGTGCACGGTCCAGAGTGCTTAACACTTCCCAAAGGACACTTGCCTTTTTTGGGTGGCCAAGTGTCCAACTTGCATCTGCTGTAAATCTGTGGCAAACTTCAGCTGTCCCATCGTATCATCACTTGAGCAGTGACTCAAGAAGAGTTGTGGTTTTCCAGGAATGATGCAGAGGGGTGGACTGACCATCAGGTCTCTGGCAGAAGTAGATAGAGATGCTAATGTCATGTTTAATCTGCCTTTCAGATTGACTGCTTCCAAAATTTGCTAACATCAGTGCAATAACTATTTGCCAGTATTTATTTTAAGAACCCAAATAGCCACATAGATAATATCTATGGATTTAAAAGCTGTGCTCCCTGCAGACCACATATGAAACTGTATTACTGTAGTAATAGTGTATTTTTTCAACCTTCCTTTTTATGTATTCAAGAAGTTCTACTGTAGGTGAGGCAATATATCTAGCATTTGCACAGTAGATCTCTCATTTTCATCTGCTGAGCACAGACAGGGAAAGTGGCATTTTTTTTATTTTAGGATTAAGCTTTAGTTCTAATTTTATTTTTTCAGCGTTTTTTATGGGGAGAACATGGGAGATTCTGGGGGTTGTAGTGAGTGGGTTTTTGTTGAGCTGGATTTTTGGGGTTTTTTTGTTTTTGGTTTTTTTTAAAGGATAAGCTACAGTTTTATCATGACTCCATGAGCTGGGGATTTTAAAAGTATAATATATCAAAAGACAATATAAAGTTGTAAAAATTTCTGTCAAAAATGCTGAAAATAAGTGTAAATTCAAAAAAATATTTCATTTCTCTATTGATTTAGAAGTAAACTTTTTCAACAGAGTGTGCATGCAACTGGAATTCTACAATGATGAACAAATCTGTTTCATTTGGTAATATGCAGATATCCTTTTGGTGGGATATGCTTTGTTATTTTATGACTTGCTGATGGGTAAAGTGGTACTCTTTGTTTTCTTCTTCTGGTAATGTTACTGTAAAAGGATCTGTGCAAAGGCCACCAGATCAGGTTGTTTTGAGTTAGTTATTTTTCTTCTGGTTTATCACTTTACAGATGCTGTATCAGAATTGTGTGTTGTACTGGCCACAGTCTTTTATTTGGGCTAATTCTGCTGTCAAAAGGTAGCAGGATCCCCTGAATTCACTGTCAGTGCAGAAACAGTGAATTTCTAACCAACATCTTGCATCCAATGTGTTGCAGTCATCTCTCCTTTCTATCTTATGATTTTTTTCTGGAATGGAAATAAGGGGAAAAGCAAGACTTAAACATTAACTGACATAGAGCTCTTTTGAACTGGAATATTAAATTGTCAAAAATTAAAGCCTGTAGTTTTAGCAGGGCTAGCTCTCTATCTGCTTTTAGTTACTGTACTTCATGGTACTTCAGATATGTTTCCCATTCCTTATTCTTGAAGATGTTTAAGCCCAGCAGATGTATTTGCCTGTAAAGAAATTTTTATCTATTATATGGCTCAGTACAATTTAATGTATAAGTAGTAATCTCTTCCTTTTAGATACATCTTAATGTAAAATTGAAGGCAACAAGATTAATAATATTCTGTCACATAATTCCTACACTGCTGTTGCCATATGAGGTTATTGTGTATCTCAGGGTAGGAAACTATGTACCTTTGCACCTCTGAGAAAAAAAATCACTTACTGTGGATTTTCCTTCTGGGAATATATATATATATATATATATATATATATATATATATATATATATCCCTTAGAAGAAGCTTGCATATATTGGTTTGAGTGCTCTCATAGCTGATGTGGCTTTTTAATCTGACACAGTAAAATCGTTGTGGTTACTTTTATCAAAGTCTTTCAATAATGTTGTTCATTTTTCTGTTTCCAACTCAAACTACTATACTGACAGGAAACCAGAGCTCACTTTTACAAGAGTTACAGAGATTACTGTTCCATTTTGTACATTGCCAGATAGTACATTAGCTTGTAAAATAGCTGTATTCAGCAGACCTGAGACTCATTCAGTTCTTCAAGGGTCACCTCTGACAGTGGGCAGTGGCAGAAACTTATGGGAGCAATGAAAATAAAAACCAGCAGTAGCATAAAGTGGTCCTTCCCCTTTTATAGCTTTTTAATTTTCACCAGCTGGTTTTGGGACTTTCAGACTTGGTATACCATTCATGTTATCTTCTTTAATTGCTCTTGATAGAGTTTTCTAACATGAGTTTGCTTAATCATTTTTAGTCTCATTTGTATTTCTGGCATCCACAGCATCCTGTGACCATGAGGTCTGTAATTTAATTTATATGTTGTATGAAAAAGCTCTTCCCTATAAAATTGCTCTCCAATAATTTCATTAGGTACCCATTGCTTTTCTGTTATAGGAAGCAGTAAATAGCAGTGAATTATCATTTCCTTTGCATTCTTGCCTTCTATCCAGTATTCATGATTCTGCAGATTTCCTTCCCCATTTCCTGCCATTCCTCTTCCAAGCTCGAGAATCTTACAACACTCAACGTGTCTGTCTGCAGAAGTGATATTGTCTGTCTTTGTCTATTCTAGATCTTCTACATATATTTTTATAATAGGGCATGTGGAAGTGTGTACACTGGTCCTATAGTAGTTCAATTCTACATTAAAACAGTAGGTATAAGGTTTTTGTTCTGATCTTAGTTGCTAACATGTAACTTTTTCAACTGCTAGTGAGTACCAAGCTGTTGTTTTCAAAGAAGGCAGTGACCTTAATCCTTCCAGAATAGCAAAAGTTAATTAATTGCTTGCCATTGTATATGAGGATTTTGAGTATCAAGCCAGAAGAGTTAACAGTAAATAAACTATAAGAAATTAATAAAAAGCAGGGGATGAACGTTTGTGTGGTGAAGGAAACTGAGAAGTGAATGCTGTGCATTAGAAAAATGTCTCTTGAGCCATGTGTGTCCTAATCCTGCAGGACCTGTTTATTTTCAGTCGTTTGTTTTTGCACCTCAATAAAAATAAATCTAGAAAGGGAAATATTCTCATCATATGTAAATGTGTTTTTTTCTTCCTACTAAGATAACCTGCAGCCTTTTGATGTGTTCACAAATAGTATCTCTGGTGAAAAAGATGAGATTCAGACGGGGGAAGGACCGTGCTGTTACTTGTCCATCTCTTGTTTTACTGTTTGTGACAGTGTGTGAGGACAGCTGTGTCTTTTCCATAGTGCTAAGCCACCTCCACGGCTTGTTGTGCATCACAAAGTGGAGATCTTATGTGGATTTTCTTACTGTGCTTTGGCATGTTTACATTATTACCAAGCCAGGTGTGTGTTTTGAGGGAGATTCTAGCTCAGGTTTCACAGTAGAGGAAACTTTTGAAGTTGTTCTGTTCTGGGCATGTGCAGCTTTAAGAAGTCTGTCCTCAAGTGCTGGGAGCAAGTAGCTATTTTGCTGATATGCTTTGAATTGAAGGCAGTGATAATTGCAACTGAAATTCTGTTGTGGTTCTGCAGAATTGAAAAATTAATCCCTCCCTTTTTTATCTCTCAAATGCTTCTCTGATGCAGGACTCCAGATGTGTGTTAGGATTTTTTCTGGCTACTGCTTGCTACATTAGATTCACCCAGATGATGGTAACATGGTTATATTTCTGAATTTTCTTAGAATTGCTTTCAGTGGTTATGTCAGAGATAAAATTTCCATTTTCTAAAATGTAGATTTCTGAATCTAGCTTCAGTTAGGTCTATAAATAAAAAATTTCAGTGCTGAAGTGCCATGAAGTAGACATAGGAGTGAAAATACTGATGTTTCTAATGCTAGATGGGTGTTTACAAAGATGTTAATCATCTCTGAGTTTGCTTAATACCAAAATTTAATCTGGATTGTATGAATAAAGATTTAATAGAAAGTTTACACCAATGTAGTGGTGTGAAATACTTCTGGGCTATGAGAGCCCCCTGTGTACTGTCAGCATCCATTCCTCTCCCATAGGGACAGCCAGCTTCCCCAGCACTTGCATCTGCTGTCTAAAGCTCCTGCTCATAAAAGTCTTCTTGTACGTGCTGTAAGTTGCATTTCATATATGGATCTGTGCATCATGCAAGATGCATGGGAAGACTTAGTTCAGCTGAAGCAAAGTTACTCTTAAAAAGGTTGAAGTGTTTTTTTTTAAATAAAAAAAGTCTCTAAGCACAAAGGCTGGGAAGTGGAGCTGAGTTCACATCTTACAAGGCCTTGACACAGCCTTTAGCTGCCTGATGTGCCCAACCTTCTCACTTAACAACTTTGCAGGCAAAGTGTCGACCCTAGAGTGCCGGTGCATTGGTTCCTGTGGAAAATTTCATGCTTATGTGTCTCTAATGGTAAAAGAGATGGTATTTTGCTGTAAATACTTCCTCCTTCCCTTTAGTACTGTAGCAACATGTAATCAATTTGGAGATGGGGAAACACTTAGTCTTCAGCTGCTATGGGGAAAAAAAGGAGCTTTGGGTTTGTTCTCTAAAGCACGTTTGACTGTAACTTTTAGGTGTCAAGCTAATCCATTATATAGATCCTGAAAAGTAACATTTTGGCTATTACTGATAGTACTAAACTGACTAATTGTGTAGGATAGGGTAGGAATTACTTTTTTGCCATGTCAGGAAGAGCAGCCCTTTGTGTGGGACAGAAGGGGACTCAGGCACATGTGCATATTGGAGGACAGCTGCTGGTCTCTGTGCACCTTGACATTTTGATTGGTGTTTAGGTGTAGGGAGACTGCACAGATCCTGGGGAGTATGGAGTGTCTGAGCATTGCTTCAGGCAAGTTATTTAATGCATCTCAGACCTCTCCTCCTACCTGTCTCCTGCCTCACAAGGCTCATGTGAAGATAAAGTTGTTGTTTTTGTGGCGTCCTAGAGCATCCACCATGCTGTGGGTGGAACCAGGCATCCTCATGGACTGAGGGATGAACAGAGCTTGCATCTGAGGCAGGCAATGGCTATTCTTGCAGGTTTTGCTTTTTCTTGAAGCACAGCACTTAAATTCAGTGAGTAACTGTTGTAATTCAATTTTATGTTCTGTTGTCATTGGATCATTAAATTCAGGAAAAGGTGTTATCTAATGCATTTGCACAGTGCTGTAAACGAAGCTGTTGGAGAAAAGCAGCTTTAGTCAAGCCACCATTTGAATTGTATGTCTGTGCCACTGACCAATTCATTGGCTTTTAATTACCTATGTATGCACGAAACCAACTAATGAGCATTTCTATAACATTTCAGACTATGTCAATAGGTTTATACAGCCTGTTCTCCAGAGAATAGAGTCCTTCTCTTCTCTATGTTGTTCTCTTCTGAAGTCAGTAAGCTTCATCGGATTTTAGATGAAGAAAATAATCATTTGGGTAGTATCTGACTTAGTATGCAGATTGCTTTTTGTGTCTGTTTGTAGACTAAATCTCTGTGGTTTGTGTGATTATTCCAGATTGTATTTGTCCACTGCCCGAAATGAAATCCTTAATGGTCTCTTCTGTTCATGGTTCAACACCAACACATCAATTTGCTTTTAGGGGACAGGAGAATCAGGCTATATATGTTAGTAGAGAAATACATAAATTCAGTGCTTCCATTAACTGATTTTCCCTGGTTTTCTGCCAAATGGTTGACTGCTGTAGCTGCAATTAATTGTGTGGGGGTAAGGAAGAGTGAGTGACCTCCATGCATGTGCACACTTCTTTTTCTGTCCATGCTGTGCCTTCTATAACAATACAAAGTAGTTTAAATAGGAACACAAGTTCATATGCTGCAGTCCTGCTGTTTGTGAGGAACAGCATGGGGATAAGAGGTACTACACTAAAAGACCAAAACAAAACAGAACAGCAGATTCAGATTGCTGCTGTTTTAGCCCTGAAAGCTATCACTCAGGACCAATTCTAGTGATTTTATGATGAAAATTATGATACTGCTCTGGATAAATTATTTAATGCTTAGAGTCCTCCTTGGTGAGGAGGTTCCTTGGGCTGCAGTCTCACAATGCAGAGTTATTGTGGATTTAGAGGTGGAGTTATAGAGTCTGTGCATTATATTATTATTACTTTTCAGTAAAAGCTTTTGCCATCTAGTGGAAAGAATAGAGAACTAGCATTTGAAATAAACGAGATACCCTAGTAATGGTTAGATGCAAAAGCCTATATAGAGTACCTCTTTTGCTGAACAGTAGCAAATTATTCTGATTTCCTGTGGAAATTTGTTGGTAGAAATAGAAAACTAGTTGGTAATGGAGTATTTTGTTCATGTAGAATTTGAGGCCATATCTAATTTATGCACAAAGTTGGTGAACAGGACATTTGTTTATATGCTGCTCTCACTCATCTGGAACACCTTTTCTTTCCACTCCAGAGGTTATCTGCCTGCTCTTACCTGGCTCCTGGGCTTGGCCAGTGGGCTTTGAATGCCTCTGTGGTGGTGAACTTTACCCCCCAACAGGATGGGGAAGACAATCAGAAGGGCAAAATTCATAAGTCAAGATAAAGACATCTTAAGACATGAAGAAAAAAGTATATTATAAAAAACAAGTGATGCAAACAGTTACTGACCACCTAGCCAGTCTGTGCTTGAGACCAGTGACAAACAGGGAAGGTCTTGGCCTGATGCAAGCACCACTCAGCAAAAGTTAAACTACTTGTGTCTTTTCAACATTTGTTTTGGTCACAAGTCTAACATACAGAGCCTTACAGGCTTTTTTTGGGTTTTGTGTTGGTATTTCAGTCCTTATGTCACCAGCTTGGGGTCTGGTGGTTGAGAGGGGGAAGAAGCCAAAACATCAGAATAAGTGGGTTTAGTGGCATGGTTCTTTCCCTGGATGTTGACACATCCACTTTCCTCTCGTAATTCTTTGCTTGAATGCCTTATGTGCCTGTAGCAGCTCATGATTTATGCAGCAGAATGAAGATCACATCAAATTAAAACAAAGCTACAGATAATTCACCCTAAACTTCCTTAGGATTTTTAAGAAATCAGTCTTTTCTGGTTATGGTTTAAGTCACAGTTGGTCAAAATGGCAATTCCTTTGGGCACAGATCTTGTCTGATTGCATGTAGGTCAGTAAATCCCACAGTTCAAAACATTTTCCTGGAACCTGTTGGAGAATTTTCTTCTCCTCAAATGCACGTGGCTGTTTCAGCAATTTGGTAAGGAGGACGACAGGGTTGTCATGACAACCAGTTGCATGCTGTGAGAAAAGATGATGCCAAATGACCAGCTTCTGTCTGTGTATCACTCCTCGTTGAGTAATGTTCCCCAAATTAGACAGGCTTGTCTGTTTATAATTATTCGTCCTAGTGGCTTGCATTTTTGCTGCATTTGTTCCTAAGACAGTGTTCGTGCTTCTTGCAGTGATGCTTAGGTGAGACTCCCTGCTGACCATCATTACCGTGAATTATTGGAGTAGGTGTTACCACCAGTTATGTTGAAGTGCATGCAAAATACGGAGAAAATTTCACTTTGAGGTCTTTTTTATTAAACCCAGGCAACTTAAATTTGCACATTTGCCCGCTACAGGAAATAAATGAGACAGAAACATTCAAGGCCCATTTTCTTCCTATTGTGTTGTTTAATAGAGAGTGCTCCTTTAATTTTGTTTGCCTTCACTCATTAATACAACATCCTTCCAATGCCTGCCTTGATCTTGGGGTGGGGGAGGAGGAATATGATCCCCTAGGTATCAAATCCTGGATGTGCTTAAGTCAGTGGAATCTTCTCAAGGAGATGAAGTTTCTGTGGTTTTCTTTGCTCTTGTTTTACTTTAGGCCCAGAAGACAGAAGGGAAAGTATGATCGCAAGATTTTGGGGAGTTCAAAAAGGGAAAAAAACTTCTTTACCCTTTAAGTAAAACCTTTTTATCCTGCTGTCTTCCTAGCTCCTTTCTTGTGCTTCCGCCTTCCTACTATTTTCCAATTGCTGCCTGAACACTATGACAAAGTCTTGGTGCAACCTGTTACCATCCCATTCTTTGCAATTTTTTGCACAGGAAACTTTGCTGCAGATCTCTTTCTTACAAAGAAGGTGCTTTGGAGTTTGAAATCCTTCATGCACATTGTGCACCCACTTCTGGAATGTGAGCAATAGGAGGCCTGGAGACTGACAAGTGGATTTAAAGATCTGTTATTGGCCAAATTACTTTTCTAGATTTGGAAAATTCTGAACATGTTTCCGTTTGGGCCATTGTGCTCCCAGCCTGGGCACTGCACTTTTTTTTTCAATTAGTTTCTCACTGTGGAAATACAGTTTTGAGACAGTGCTATAAAGTCTAGGTCAAAGCCTTTGTTTGTCTGACATTCCTTTTCTTCAGATGATGTCTACAAGATAATTTTTTTTCCAAAACAATCCTGAGATTGGAGATAGCTAAGCTAAGAATACAAAGAAGTGAGTTCTCTAGTCTTCATCTCTGTACAGGATAGGTATTGTATTTCCTAACCTATTTAGATAATGCAGATCACATGCTCACAAGTATTGTTGAGACTTGCAGACAAGTGATGTCACTTGGTCATTGTACCACAATGCAAAAAATCCTTCTTAGCTGGAAGGACTGACTGAAAATCAGAATCCGTACCAGAGGAGCTGCATTTGCATCAGCCACAGACTGTGCATTTACATCTGCTACTGCTTCCAGGTAGGGAAAATGAGGCCCATCCGTGGAAATTAATCCCTTAAAAAGCAAAGCACATGCATCTCTGTAATGATGAAATATTACCTCTCAGATTTGCATGAATATATTTTCTTAGTATAAGCCTACCTTGCTGTTCTTTCCCAAATTTGAAAAAAATAAATGCTTTTAAAAGTAAAGATTGTCATGTGATATAGGTGATGTTACTATGCGCCTCACAGGTAGAGAATTTCCAGCACTCTGTTTCTGTACAGCATTTTTGCAGTCTCTGTTTTGAAGTCACATATGCTGCCAAACTTGAGCCCTTTGGGACTGAGGTTGCTTTTACTCAAGAGTACTCTTCTTGCCCAGGATTTGATAACAAGGCCATGCGAGGTGATGGCATTTGTTTTTACTGAAAGAACTGTGCATCTGAAATACCTTTTTTTCCCCCTTGAGTACATCTCTCAGTTCAGTACAAAATTTATTGCATTAAACCTATCACTTTGCTCAACCTTTAATGAACTAGGTTTGAGGCTCTGTTTCCCTCATGCACAAGGACCTAAACAGAGAGACACTGAAAGTTTGGTCTCCATCCCCAGCACCTTGCTTATCACCAAGTTCTCTTTGAAGTGGAGGTAACATCTGGTTGCTGCTTTTCACCATTTTTGTTTAGTGTATGTCAAGGAAAGCAGAAAGTTTATTACAGACTATTTATATTGCATTTTATGTTTCCATACTGTTTCCTTGCTGGTGCATTTTTTGTTGAAGTATCTGACTTTTTCTTTCTATCACATAATGTGACCTTTTCCTTCCAGTCCTAAGCAGTGTGTAAGTACACTTGGCATCTTCTACTACCCTACCTTCAGAAAGGGAAGGAGCTAGATTGTGTTCCTTCCAGAAAGGAGTGTTGGGATTTATTGTTGGAATAATACAGTATGTTTCTAGTCTTTTCTTGGTAAAGATACTGATTTATTTAATGTCATACAGTCAGATTTTAGTACTGGGTTGGTGATAAACCAACTTAAGACAATTGTGGGTGGAGTATTATGTTTGTTCTATGGTGATAAATACAGACTTGGCTAATGACACAGGGCATAAACCAGTTTTCTAGATAACTGAATTTGGTCTATGGGAAATCAAACATCTTACCAATATTCCTTCATTCTACCTTTGTTATAACACCAAACCATCCATGACTAAACATTTTACTTCAGTGTAGTTCTTTCTAAAAACAAACAGTGAGTCATTATTGTCTCAAAAGTTTAACACAACTTGCTGTTAAAGTACAACATATTGTGCTCTACCTTTGCATTTGTGCTCTTCCAGAAACCTCCTCCCTTTCTCTTTCCATATGTATTTGTTCCTGAATTGGCTGCCTTTGGTCTTCAGTGAAAGGGATTTTTAGCTGTACCTTCAAAAGAAAGCCTGTACTAGCTAAAAGGTGCATAAGCTTCATGTGAGTCTAATTATGAAATACACACCAAGTGCATCAGCAGAGAATGGTGTTGACATAGGTGGGAACAGCAGCTGGAAAGCTGCATTGTGTTTAGGTACAGAGTGTCCTGTTTACATCTGCTGTGATGCCACCAATACCATGACCTGCTCCCACTCAGTGCTGGCCCAGCCTTACAGGGGATACCCGGGAGGATGAAAGAGTTTTGTGGCATTGAGAAATGATGGAAAATAAATGATATCTCTTCAGTGAAAGATCCTGCTTAATGCTCTAGTTTCAATTTCTATTTAACTGAAGGAGGGCTGAATAGTGATTCATAATGGCAGCAATTTGATTATTATCCTTTCCCTTAAAACAGTAATAAAATAAAATAAGTGATAAAAATACTAGTTTTGCCAAAGAGCTCCCATCTCTTTTTAGTATCCTAACACTGTTTTCCTAGGTCAGCCTCTGTAAAATAATTTAAGCTTGAAATAAAAATGTATTTCATAAAATTTCTAGTTCTTATGCCAAATTTAGTATCTGAACTATAGCTGCAGCATGAAATTTACCATTGCTCTCTGTCAGGTGACTGTCAAAGCCTGACATTTAGAGAAGGGAGTTACAGACAGCAGTATACTACATTATATTGGGTTTATCCTGTCTTCTTTAGAATACAAAATGTGTTCACAGAGCTCTCCTAGCCAGAATTGCCAGTTAAATATAGCTGTGTTCATGATTTTGTGGAAATACATCTCTGTTGCTAGGTCTTTCAAAAAAGGGAATTAATAGTTTCGGATTTTTTAGCAGACTTCATTTTTCCAGTGTTTTTGAAGTTCTAACTGCTCTCAGTTAAAGTGATAGTGGGATAAAGGCTGTATTCATTACAGGCTTCATGTTTCAGCCATTCAGACAAAAATTCAGACACAAGTATTTATTTCTGAGTGAAACTTGACCTGACAATTTCAGTGAGTGGGAATGTCTTCAGACTGTTCTAATCCTTTGTACATTTATTAAAAATGGAAACAACTATTTATACCTTTTTTTAAAAAGTCTATGTTTGGTGCTTTTTCAAAGCCTTACTTTCTGGTTTAGTTCTTTATTGATTTTTAAACGTAAATGACTTAACATAATTTCCCTGTGTGGTTTTAAAAGGGAATGGTAAAACACTGCAGGTGCTGCCTTTCCCTTGGGCTATCTTTTCTTATTATTTCTTTCTTCTCATCATTTTCCCATTCTTTTAAAAACATTACTATCATTGCTGTGTTGCTGAGTCTGAAGACATGAAGCAGAGCCTGTGTGGTGAGGTGCAGAAAGTTGATTCCTCTCTGAGTTCTGTAGACCAGTGCCAAATGTTTTCAGAGTCAAATGTTTCTGATTTTACCTACCTCATTTTAAAACTAGTTGAAAACAGTATGGTTGTGACAATCAGGATGTGGGTAAAATGATCTCTCAGATATTTTGTTCTGATTGTTTTGAACAAGCAGTCTTTTACATGTTGTAATTAAAGCCAGTGTGGGTTGTTTGATATGGGGGGCTGGTGTGTGTGTGTCTGGGTGTCTGTGTGTGTGTTGATTAGCAGAAATACATTCTCTGCTACCATGCATTGAGAAGGAAAAGTGCTGTGGTGAAGAGGGTAGGGTACACCACAACTCCAAATATTCCTTTGTATGATGTGATTTAATCTACTTAAAGCTAAGCCTTACTAGAAGAGCTAGCTTATCTGATGGTGTTAGATAGCTGCCATATTAGAACAGCTTTTTGGTAAGTAGTGTACTTTTTCCATCCCGTTATAGGCCAAGTCAATCCAGTGTTTGTCACCTTACTTTGAGCCTCAATAATTCAGTATGATTTTTTTGGTGTTCATTTACACAGAGACTGTACAAGAGTAGTACCAGCTGGGTATTATTTCCATCAGGGGCAGACTCATGGAAGAACTGTATGTATATTAGTAACATCGATTCATTTTCTTGGTTTTTATTTTTTCTGTTCCCAGCAGATATATGGAGTGATCATTCATTCCAGACAGACCCAGACTTACCACCTGGCTGGAAAAAAATCAATGACATTGCTGGGATCTACTACTGGCACATACCAACAGGAACAACTCAGTGGCAGCGTCCTGTGTCCATCCCAACAGATCTCCAGGGCTCACGAAAAGGATCGCTTGGTTCTATTACTCCTTCTCCTACTCCAGAGACTGAGGTAACATACTATGTTTTCCTGGAGGCTGTATACTGTAAAGAAAATTGAAATAACTTTTTGAACTTGCAGGTTTACACATTAGCTAAACTGAGCTTTAGAATATGGAGCCTGGTAATATCCTGAAGTACAGCTATCTGTTGACAGTACATTGTAAGTATCTGTGTGCATTATCTAGTGGCTGTGCCTCAGGAAACAGCCTAAACTTCAGAGGTGTAGAAATCCTGCCAGTGTCTAATGAATGTGAAACTACTGCATTGCTGCATTACGTGGATGCAGGATACATAAATTTTTGCACATTATAGCAGTCTTTTGGCTGGACTCTGGTTGCATCTTCTTTCTTTTTGGTTCACTTAGTAGGGGTATGACAAAAAGCCATACAAGTCTCCATTCAAGACAATAGATCTTTTACAGCTTAGTTTCTATTGAAAGTTTCTATTGAAGAAACACCAATATTCTTAAGCGTTAAGTCTCTTTAGCACCTTTCCAGTCCAAAAGGAGCTGTTTTGCAGTTAGACTTTAACTGGAAACAGAACAAAATGCACTCTCTCTTTCGCATGTGCTAAAAGAGCAATCCGTGACACTGCCTTTTAAAATAAACCTTTCAGGCATAATTGAGGGTTTGATAGGTGTCATATATTTAGAAATTTAAAACAAATTATCAGAAATAAGGATATGTTTCAAAAATTCAATCTCTTTGCTTTAGTATGCTAGGGTCACTTTTATGGAATTGAACCTAATATATTTTTTCTGTTACTGATTTTTTTTAATATAGCCACCAAAATAACAAGAGGAGTTAAGGACATTCAAGTATGACACTGAAACTTTTATGCATTATAGGCTTAAACATGTACATTCTTGTTTGTTATTCTAGAATGTTATTCTAGAGTTATTGCTACCACATGTTCACAAATGCTGCTCATGAGGTTTGCAGACTTTGTCAGATCTCAGTTATGTGCTACATCAGCCAAGCTCCTGAGCAATGTGTTGTGCACCAAGCACACTGGAAATTATTTCTGAGAGAGTACATGGAGAAAGAGCAGCAACTGAAAAAAAAAAATCCAGAAATTCTGGCACATGCTTCCAGTATAAATTCCAGCATTGTACCCATGAGTGATATAACTTCACCGTTAAGTATTTTTCTTACTCTAAAATACAGAAGACAAGGCTTTAAACAGTAAGTTATAGATATCTTTCAAAAAACAAACAACAAAAAAACAAACAAACGAAGCCAGACATTGGTATTGTTTGTAAATTTCAGAGGAAAAATGCGTGTATTTATTTCGGATATTTTTGTACCTCTGTTTAAAATATCTTTACAGTGAAATTTTCTGATCTGCTGGTAATGTACCTTTAACCTTTCACAATTCTGTTTGCTTAAATTTGTTATTATAAATAAGGATCATTAATTCTCAGCAGGATCATGAAGAATTCAAAATGTATGAATTGTAACAACATAGTTTTTAATGCAGTCTAGTTCCTAGTAAATAAAACATTTGAGGAGTCATTCTGAAATGCCAGGTATGTGAGTACTTAGTAGGCTCATCTAGTTTTTATATGGCAGTTCTGATTCAGCAAGGAATTTGATCCAGCAAAGATTTATGTATATACAGTTCTGTGGCAGCATAAAGACTGTATACTGTAGTGTAAAAAATGTGACAGAAAATAACAAGTTTCCAAAATTTCTGTTAGCATATTACATGGTTATTTTAAGTGTAGGTGTAGACAAAGGCATTTCTATCTTGAAGGTTTCTGCATTCATTTGTAAGCATCTTACATTAGAACTATTTAAACAATGCTGAATTTTGGTCTCAGTGGTTATTAGGATTGCAGTACTATACCAGTGGACTTATTAATGGTGTTCAAAACAAGAGTGGGATTTTGGCTTGAAACTTTGCACACTCAAACTGCTACAAAGAAGGGACCTAGCTATATTTACAATGAGAACTGTTAGGAAAAGTCCTTAATTTCTTAAAATCACAGATGTTGAACTTTATTAAGAGGGAATTGCAGGAATAATCCTTTGGGATTCAGCTTGTTTTGGGCAGAACCCCTGTACAGAGCAGTTAGAGTGGGGTTAACATATAGGGGTAGGTATTGAAATAGTTTGTAATCTAGATTTAACAGATTTAATCTAGATTTATCTGTCCCAATAGGCTTCTGTCAGTCCATAAAAAAACCCAAAAACTTCTATGGTTATCACATTTGTCTGTGAAGCATCATGTGCCGGTCTTGATGAGTTTTTTGGGCTCTTTCAGTTTTTGAATTTGTCAGCTAAATGTTTAGAATCCCCCCTCAGAGTAATGCATTTTTATACTTTGTCTTGTTTCCCCCTTTAATTTTTTTTTTTTATTTATTTATTTTTAATTACTGTGTGTCCCTGTCTTGTAAATGATGTGATGTACAGAAGCTTTACTTCATTTGGTAGAATGTGGCTCACAGCTGAGAGCAGTCAACAAAGAACAGATCAAAGCAGCCATTTTTATGCTGTAGTTTATTCTGGATATTTACCATTAAGAAAAGCAGTTAACTGTAGAAATTTTGAATCAGAAAAAGAGAGGTGGGGAAGAATGATGCTGTAATGCATACAAATGGCAAAAAGTGTTTTAAAAAGGAAAGAATGCAAAAATTTCTTATGTCTGAACAGGCTGCAATGCAATTTTTCATTCACAAGACAATCAGTAAATTTCAATCTAAAGCAATTATGGGTTAAGCATTATGTGAAACTCCTGCAGATTTAACAAAAACACTAATAAATGCTGAATATTAATAACCTGGAACATTTTTCCCTCAGAAGCATGAAAATGTATTTTGGTTTCGCACAGCTGATTAAATTTTACTTAGTTTTAGATGGCTCTTTTCTCCTCTGTGTTGCCAATTTCCCGTGTGAATTCTCATCTTGAACATTCTCTTCCAAATTTTACAGAAGTTGCTGCCTCTTTCCCACTTCCTATGCAGAAAAAAAGATGTAGAGTTTGATTTCAATAAGAACTTCTTTGAGATCATGGCAGAATTTGGTAGCTGGAAGTTGTGTCTTCTTATAGACTCATCCCAGGTCTGGATCAGCTCTTGAGGTTTTTCTCTAGGCAACATAACCAGTAGAGGTTGGTAATTGAAGAGAAGGACTTAATAGGAATAGATAACAATTCATTTAATTCAGAGGCATGTTAAGGAAGAGTTAACTCCTAGGAGTTGTTTGTCACAAATAGTTCCTTCGGTGGGGTTGTACTGAGAACACTACTGAGGTGAGAGGCCCACCCTGCAAATGAATGCTTTGAGCAATATTAAAAAATCCCATCTTGGGGTTCAGCTGAACAGCCTGGTGTATGTCACTCATCTTAAAATGGGGCCTCTAATTTTAGGAATACTTGTTTTGGTCAAGCTACAAATAAATGGCTCTGGGTCTGACAGCAACCAAACCTCCTGTCCCACCTGGCTCTTGTTCAGGACAATGGGAATTCTCTTCTTGTGGGGAAGATGAGGGGAAAATCCAAAATCAGTTGCTCCTCCCAGGCTGCACAGAGAAGAGTGAATCTCAGGTTGCTGTAGTGCTTAATGCACTGCTGCTTTTTTGATCATCAGTAGTGAACACCTCTGAAAATTCTGAGTAACTTCAACAGAAATGGGAGGGTGGGTGTTTTGTTTGCGTTTTTTGTTTTGTTTTGTTCTGCTTTTTAAAAAAGCTGCTAGACTTCACAAAACTTTTTTCAGCAGAAAATCCCTCAGCACTCCTCACTACTTCTTCCCCTCACTGTCCTTTTCTTGTTCTTTTCCTCTAGAAATATTTGATTCTTTTTAACCTGAATGTATCTTATCCTTGTATATATCATTCAGTATTTCAGGTTCCAGTAGTGTCAGGGTCTTTTAACATAAGTGCCAATCAAAGGGAAATCCTAATGTTTCCCCTTAATTGCTGTTTATGAAAGGCTGTAGCAGCTGTGGCCAACATTCATATTCAGATTCATTTTGCTTGCTTTTATGATCATAATTAAAGAGTAATTTCATAGTCTGTTCCTAATTTTTATTAACTTTCCTTGTTTCAATCATTTGTTTTGGTAAGTATCTGTTAGAAGCATGTCTCTTCCCTTTCCTCCAAATGCCATGGTATAGGGGAGTAATTAGTTGAAGTTTGAGGTGATCTGTTCCCTAACCCATCCTGTAAATATCAATGCTAACAACGGTGTCTTGTGTTTTTTTTCTTTTTCTTTTCTTTTTTTTTTTTTTTTTTTTTTCTATCAATGTGCTTCTTCCTGTGTGAATAATTATGTGTCTAGAAACAGCCATGGAGTGATTTTGCTGTACTGAATGGGGGAAAGATTAATAGTGACATTTGGAAGGCAAGTATATTGTCAGATTTTAGAACCTTTGATACTGTTACCCTTGTTTTTTGCATGGCAGTGGCTGTTCTTTTCCCCCTTTTATTTTTCCATGAATGTCATTCATAACCTAGGCCATAGTGAATGGGGGTACTGGTAGGGATGTCTAGCTCACAAACATGCTGCCTTTTCTGATCTTTCCACTTGGAATGGATTCAGTCTAAGCTAGCAGGGCACCTGCCGTGGTGTAACAAGTAAGATGCCTGCACTGAATGAAATGCAGCTTAAGAATATATGCATGCCTCTCTTCTACTGCAGCCAGAAATACTATCGCTTCTTTGCAGGGAGGATTTAATTTCCCTTTGAAATAAGGAATAACATGATGGTGTACTTAATATTATATTAATAGTACTCGATGCTACACTAATTGCACTTACTTTATCTCTAGGATCTACATGCAGCCACTGTGAACCCAGACCCAAGTCTGAAAGAGTTTGAAGGAGCAACACTGCGCTATGCCTCTTTGAAGCTCAGGTACAAAGACTTCAGAAGTCTCTGTGGAGTTAACATTTTGTGCTGTGCTGTCATTTCTATATGATATTAGATTTTATTTTTTTTTTAATAATTGCTATTTAATTCTTTTTTCTGTAACAGAAATGGTCCACAATCTGATGATGATGATTCTTGTAGCATCAACAGTGATCCAGAAGCCAAGGTCAGTAAGAAGATCCACACTGGGGTAACAGTTAAAATTTGGAATTGTAAACATAACTTGCAAGATGCAGAATGTGTCCTAGGTTGTGAAATTAACTGAATTAACTGTACTGCCCTCTTGGCACAAAGTAGATTGACCATGAAAGACTAATTCCATCAGAGGAATTTTGTGATTTAAAGCTTCATTCAGTTTTGTCAGGAAAGTGTGACATTTTAAAATCACATAAGCCCAAGAAACTTGAATGTTACAGTACTAACAAGATAGTACTTTCCAACTGTAATAACTGACCCTGTGATCAACTAAGTGAGTTTTCTGTCTTGAGTGGGAGAAAGGGCTGTGATACTTGTTGTGACTGAGTACTTTCGTGGGACATTTGGTGGCAGAATTTTCTCTTTATCCTTGAGTTTGTCCCTTTTTTAAGTACTAGTCCTTGTTTATATGGTAGCTTGAAATAACAGCTAGTATCAAGGAAATTGCTTCTTAGAAAAAGGAGCTTTGTCTTTTAGAACAAAGAATGCAACCTCGGTTGAGGATAAAATTTATAGAGAAAAATGAGACCATTTTGTGAACAAGCACCATAGCTAAATCAGAGCCTTTACTGTTGTAGTTTAATGCTTTTGAGAAGCAGCAGCAGCAGATTTTGAATGCTTGTATACTTTTTCCAGATTTGTCTTGTTGATGCTTTGGCCTTGTGCTTGCATCCATTTGTAAGAATGTATGTGTATCTCTGTAATTGGAAATCCAAGTAATTTAAATGTGTTTTGACTGTCCCATACACCTGCAGTGACTGGCAGGATCAGATGTTACTGGCATACAGGAAAACAGCATGTAACAGAGTTAATAGTCATAATAACATTGATGATATATTTTAGGACAGAAAACAGACTGATCAGGGTACTTAAACTTCTTTGTCATCTTGATTATTTTGCTTGTTCAAATCAGATGAGAATAAATGAGTTTTGCTTGGCAACCTGGCAGATAAAAAACCAGGGTTTCAGCTGTGCTCATTACAATGAGAAGCACTAAATCCGGAGCACAGTAAATGGAGCTGGAGGAGTGATGAGAATTAAGGACCAGTCCTCAGAAACAAAAACCTGTTCCTTTCAAGATAAGCATTACAGTATGCAAAGCATTTTAGGGAGGCAGTAGTTTGATATGTCTAACTCTTTATCAGGTGATTTGCACTGGTTAGAATTAGAAGCCTTTCCTGCATAGAGAACCATCACAGTATTTGTGCTTATTAAGTAACTCTTGTCATCATCTCCCTTCTCTCTCTCTGGTTTACTGTTTAAAATTCAAAATTTATGGAACTGATACTCAACCAGGGTTTGTTAAATGGGTCAATTCTGAAACCTTGTCCTCTTTTGACTGTCACAGCTGGGTTTGCTTCTCCTGCTTAGGTAAAACCATGCTGATGGTGCTTGAACAGGTAATCAAAACAGCACTGAGACATTCACAGAAGTGACTGAGAGGAGCAAGAAAATAGAGGAGAAACTGTTTGTTTGGGTTGATTTTTTTTTTTGAATCATTGGAGTCAAAGCACCATACCTGCTGTTAATCACTGCTTGATGGGGTGGCTGTGCAGGGACAGTAGTGACTGCATGCAGCATCCTGTGGGTGATGCACAGCAGCACTGATCTGATACTGCTTGGCAGTGGTGGAGGCTGTGGGCAGAGCTGTTCAGTGCATCTGCCTCTGCCCCATGGAGAAGATGAGCAGTTGCTGCGGGGATGCATGGGGGCACCTCACAGAGATGGGATGCTGTCTGGAAACAGCAGGGGAAATCCTCACCTGTGGAAACTGCTCTCAGATCTTTAATTCCCATATGGATGGGAATGGGGGTGTGGTAGGTGGACTATTTACTCAAAATATTTAAAGACTGGAAAAAGTCCGATGGATCAAATCTTTTAGCCCTTTAGGCTCTCTCCTGCCTCATGATGTGCCTAACTATATCTGACTGAAGCTTGCTTTTGTGTGGCAGTAAGCACAAAACTTTTTCTTCATTTTGGCATAAGAGAAGGAAGCTTTTTTTAGCTCTTTAAACTCTACTGGAAGAATCTGCTAAAATTATCCTTGTAAGCAATATTTTAAGAGACCTTAAATCTATTTAAATCTATTAATGACATTGGTCAGTACATTTGAAAAAAAATAAATTAAAAAAATCGAATTTCCTCAATGGCATTGAGTAATGCTGTCTTTCAGCAAAGGGAACCATGCCACCTTGTGGAAAGCTGAAGTAGTTGTCTTCCCTCAGAGACTGTCAACTTGTGAAAAGATTGTAGCACTGCAAAAATGTCAGTTTTGGGGAAAGTGTGTCATATAATTCTTGTAAAAATGTGATTTATGTAGCTACACAGTTAAGCATTGAAAATTGTCAATAAACAACAAATTATTCTTTATGCATCATGTGTTAAAGATGCAGTTAAGAGCTTCATATCCTTGGCATCTTGGTACATCATGTTTGCACAAGGCCATGAAGTAGAAGGGGAAGTGAGGGAAAGGGGAAAATTATTACATCCAGCTTCTTGATTTCAGTAGTTTATTTTGGTAGTAATGTCTTGAAGAGATTGCTCTTTGTGCTTGACAAGATCCTTATTCTGCATGTGAAACATGCACAACTGGAAAGGAGTTTGGAATTGGTACTTCCCGGGAGACAGATCGTAAACTTCCTGGTTAATTTATAGAGCCACCTGCACTTTCCTAATTGAGTTTCAAGGGAGGTAAAAAGATGCTTTTACCAATCCTGGGCTGTAAATTACCCTGGGCTGTAATTACCCTGGGCTGTCTCTTCTCACATTGTTGTGAAATATGGTGCCTGCTTGTAAAAGTACTTCATAGAGTCACAGAATGGTTGGGTTGGAATGGACCATAAAGATCATCCACTTCTAACCTCCTGCCATGAGGAGGGATGCCTTCCACCAGCCCAGATTGCCCCATCCAACCTAGCCTTGAATGCTTCCAGGGATGGGGCAAGTAAAGTGCTTAAATTCAGGAATGGGACTGCTGCTTTAGAAACCAGTAAATGTTCAGGATCTCAAACGAAAGGGATAGAAGAAGGACGTTTCTGAGAGGGGTAGAGGTAGGAGATGCTGATACCAGGTATTTAAAAAGAATGATAAAATCATAGCTGAATGAAAACACAGTTGGGACATGGGAAGTAAGTTGCTGATGAACTTCAACAGATTACCTGAGCATTTGGCTTTTAACCAGTTGAGCTTTTTGGAGTGATGAGAGAGATGTTTCTGACAACCTCAGAGTTGTCAAACCTCTTCTGGCTTTCATGAGAGTGGCCCATAAATAGCACTATCAAAATAATTTTATGAAATACTCTGTGCCCAGTTTCTGCCCCTAAGAGTTAATATCTATCTATGATACTTTTCTTTCTATAGAGGTGGGTATGTGTGGTTTGGACACATCCTACATTTGCTTGTTTCTGGTCTCCTCCAGAAGCAAACACCGTGGCTATCCACAGCACCTTAAGTGAAAAATCAGTGTGTCTCCTTGTTAATGGAGATGGCTGACTTGTGCTGCAAGTGAAGACAACCAATCAGTTTCAAAGTCTACCTTGTGCTGCATATAATCTTCTCATGAGCACATGGAACACTACAAAAAGCTTCAGTTTGATTCACTTCAATTAATGGACTCAATCAGTTAAAACTGAGGAATTTATTCCATCTTAAACCTCTTTATAAAAAAAGGATTAAATGAAAAATTAGACATCTCCAGCAGTTTTTATTCCAAAACAATACTTCTGCTTCTTTTTGGAATAGGAATTTGTTTCTTTCAAAACCAGACCTGTTACAGGTAGAGGGCTAGAAGAAATCCTAAACCTGTTCTGTTACACTTACAGGGAATCACAATCTAATCCCATGTATTATCTTTGAGTTTGTTCTTAAATGTTTTTTGTGGATTTTTGTGTGGTTTTTTTGCCTTCATTACTCTTAGTAGCAACCTAATTACCTTCCATTGATGGTCATAAACCTTTTAGCCAAAACCATTTTTATCCATTTATTTATCCTTTTTTTATCCATTTATTCTATGTTTAGATATTTTCGAATGCACATACAGCAGGCAATTATATCTCTTCATCAGCTTAGTTTTATTAAAGTAAACAAGCCAGTGCTTTTAATTATTGATAATGAGGCTAGGAGGATTGCAATCTTACTACGAGTCCCTGTTTCCCTGACTGTTGTAGTAGCTGTGTGTTTTCCATCTTTAATTTTTAAACATGGTCAAGCAGATGTGTTACTTTGGATGAAGTTTTTCCAGGGTCTTGCAGGGTAGCTTTAAAATGCCCATACTCTCCATCCCCCCAACCTCATCAGAGCAAAATACCTTTTTGGCCTGTAAAGTTACAGAACTGACAGTGACTTTGCTTCAGGATTTCTAGTCCTTTTTCCAGAAGTTGTTGCTGGGGTAATAAAAATATAAATAGCAATTTTGTTACAGGAGGATAAATGATGCATATGGGACCTGTGTGGGTCACGTTTTTCCCTGGCAGCAATTACTAGCTGTAATTACTACCAGGAGGGAACTTCCCTTACTGCCAGCTGGGTGAGGCAGTGCTGGACCAGCATACCCTGCCTACCTCTGAAATTGCAATGGGGAGAACCAAACCAGTGCTGTTACAGTTTGGAGCTACTCTACCAGGAAGTGTCTGGAATGTTTGAGATAATAAGAAAATACATTTTTTAATTATGTATTTTTTTCAACATGATGCTTTTTCTTCTAGTGGTGGCTTTTAAAAAAGAGTTTTCCATTGCTTCATGAGGTCAAAGTGTCAGTGTCCCCTTCAGTACTGTTTTTCATGGAGATGCATGATATAGTTTTTCTTAGGGCCTGTATACAGCATCTCACTGTATACAAGCAGTTAACAAACCTGTCTGTTGTTCAGAACACAAGAAGAATCTAGCTGCTGCTCCTAGAGATTTTTTTTTTCTTGGAAGAGTCAGCACTTCTTATTTTTTAAATATTTCTTAGTTTTAGGTTGTTTTCATCACAATTTATTCACTGCTCTGTGGTGCAGGACAGTAAAATTTCTGAGCCAGCAGTATTTTGTGTATGATTAATGAAGAAGCCCTCAGGAGTGGACAGAAACAAAAGGAAGCAGCAGTCTTCATCATACTCATGTCCCACAGGCAAAAAGCTCCTGTTGCTGTTCTGCAGAGCAATGGGTTTGGTGCGCAGGGAGCTCCCCATTTCTCTCAGCCTCTGCTGATATTGCTGGCAGGCCTCCCCTGAGCTCCCCAGCATCTTTGCTGTGTACTGCAGAGGTAATCAAGGCTTGCAGCCCTTCGTGCCCCCCACTGCAGACCCACTGTTTTACCTCTAGAGCAATATATAGCCTTAGGCTGCTCCAGCTTTAGAATGGCCTCTTGATTGTGAACTGCCACTTGAATGTCTTGTTCATCATCTTGCTGCTATAAAACAAACTGATGAGATGATATTTTTGTATTTCTCTTCAATTATTTACACTAGCTTGCCAGTTTAGTGTGGCTCAGGGATAAAGCTTACTGCAGTGTCCCAGAGTTTACCACTCCATTGAGTAGATCCTTAATGAAAAAAGCAGAAAGTGTGTATTTATGTGTGGAGGGGTATATAAAAAAATGTGTTACATGTTGTATATACACAGTTTGAAAAAGCATGGTACAGGTTTGGTGGGTTAATTGCCCTTGTGGGCCTCCTGAAATGTACATTTGTTGAGGAAGTTAATTTAAAAATCAGTTAAAATGCAACATTGTGTGGAGTGACAGAGTAATATTTAGATAGTTCTAGCCATCATTCACATTTATTTTAGTATTCTATCTCTAAATATCAGCTTATAAAACACGGGTCAAAATTTCCTGCTTTTCATTGAAGAGGGATAGGAGGTAATATTTAGCAATTTTTAAAAAAATGAGCTGTGCAGTCTGTTTGTAGTGCCGTGCTGTTGTTATGCAGGTGTGCCTTGTTCCATAGGTGTGAAGATGATCACTGTGCTGCAGGGAGGCAGTGTGGTACTAAATAGGTCTTCAAATGTGGGAAGCCCACCAAGGCTCAAGATTTCTGGACTCGAGATTAATGTTTGAGTCTTTTTCAAAGAGTGGGAATCAACGAAAAGTGATTGAAATTCATTGCCTTTGTATTCTGAGGAAACCAGATTACTCTAACAAGTTGGTCCTAAAGTGACGTGAAATCCTGACTCTAGTGAAGACAGAAGGTTTTTCTCCATTGATTCAGGGTGAGAGTTCACCTGAAGGATTTTGCTTGTTTTGTTGTTTTTTGGTTGTTTTGTTTTTTTTAAGTCGGATGTCATGCATATTACCCTTGAAATTATGCACCACAGTACTGGGTGAAGTGCTGCTGGCTTCATTAGAACCACTTACCTCTATGAGCCTGCAGAAGAGCCCTCATCAGAAATATACATTCAAGATAACAAGGTACAGAACATTAGTTTTTAAGGAATGAATCCACACATTCTTTAATGCCCTGTAAGCTCCTGCAGGGCTTGTCTTTAATGACAAAGCATATGTGTGCTTATTGGGGCCATTTTTGTGTGTTACAGAATAATGAAATCTGCCTTATTTATCCTAACAGATATTCTGCAAAATAGACCCTATTTTTGCATCATTGCTACAACCATCCTTCAATAGTTTCTGGTGAAAAATATGACTCCTTTTTCTTCACAGAGGAAGCATGTTTTGTATTTTACTGTATTAAAAGGAAACCCAAAATACCCTTGGTAGATCACAGCAAAGTTCATAAACCCATTCCTTTAGGATCTGAAGTCCAGGTGTCTGCAATGTATCTAAAATCAAAACCTATTCTTTACTGACAGTACTGCAGAAAAGAATAAGGTGATTTCAGTTTCTTGTTCAGAGCTTCATACAGCAAAGGGGTATTAACAGAGACTGATAGTGTCCATTCCATTATTGCTCAACTGAATAAGCTTTTTACTTGATTCAGAAGTGTACAGTAATGAATAAGAAATTGGGATTCAGATTAGATTCAAATTGGGGTTCAAAAAATCTTGAACGAGCACAGTGGTTCTGCATTGTTTCTATGCCTTTTGCACATTTGTGCCTAGAGCACATTTAACTTCTGGCTGTGAGCCAGAAGAAACCACTGAGATAGAAGTATTAAACTCAAAACTAGAGGGGGACTTCTGTCATCCTATGCATTGAAGTCTGCAAGTCCTCAAAATATGAGGCTGAAGTGTCTTTGGCAATGAGTATGGGACAGTGAAAGCAGAAAGTTCAATATTGACCTGCTCTAGAGAAGTAATTTATTATAAAGGTGATTTTAGAGTATTTGTAAATCCCTCATATTTTATTCCATAGGAATTTAGTTTACAATAATCTACTTGAAATAGCAGTTATTAGTGGATTTCTGAATTCTGCTGTGACCTGAATATCTGTGTGCTTATTTTTGTATGGCATGCACATTTTCACAGCAATTCAAATAATAGAACATGAACTGCAGTAGAAAGCTGGAAGTGTTGAGGAATCTTGCTAGTATAGATTTTATTCTGCATTTTGGATTTTTGTGTTAAAAATTCTGATGTGACAACTGTCAGTATTTCTCTGAGGGAACACATGAATTGCAGCCTATTCACATCAATTACATGGAAGTGTTTGCTTGTTCATTAATTGCACAAAATCTCTTTATTCTTTTGTTACTCAGTTTAGCTTTGATCATCTCCAGTACTTTCATCTGGAATCAATGCAAGCTTTCTCATGTATAGCAAGCAAATATACGGGATGGGTGGCTGTAGTTTAAGTTATTTTCTCTTCCAAAGCAGAAAGTAATATGATTGTTTCATATTAAACTACTACATAAAATGTAAGTGGAATTTCCATGACCGTGTGGGCTGCATAAGAAATAGTTAATTATGTGACCTACATACTGTCTCTCATGCACAAGCCTGCTCAGTGGTCTGTGATAAAAGGCCTTATTAAATACTGTAATGATTTATGTATGTCTGCAGACAGTTTTACCCTTTAAAAAGGAGAAACAGAAAGGGAAACAAAGGGAAATTCAAGCCCTTTAGGCTCAGAAGTAGAGAAGAAATAAGTAGCACAGATTTAAGTCAAGGCAAGCATACTCTAATCTAGATGTTCATAGTGGCTACCAACAGCTGTGTGATCTGAAAAACAATCAGTCCTTGTATTTGTAGTGTTCTTTAGTTTGTTGTTCTCACATTGATGTTGTAATCCAATTTTTCTCTGTAATGAGATCTTTCTACCCATACCCCTTATGATCTATCCAGTTTCCAATACTGGAACTGCCATCAGTAATTTGTAATTTATCTCTTGTCCTCCGTCTAATAGGGGATTGTATATGCTTTGGTTTTCCTGATTATATTTTTTTTTTAAAGATGCATGCATAGCACTAGGTGAGGTAACAGCTACAGTGTGGCATTTCCTTAGGTGCAGAGATTTGTCATGGCTTTACATGCCTCTCAAAGCTCCTTCCAGAGTTCCTTTTGGAAAAGCTCCTGCAGAGCAGAACCCTACCCTCATGAAGCTTTTGCAATGCCAAAGAGCAGAAATTTGGATCACTGTTCATTCATTCCTTCAAACCTAAAGCTTCCCAGCTTTAAGCAATTATTTAGGTCAGTACTGTGAGGGAGGGTACAGCCTTTTACAGAGTTTAGATTACAGCATGTTTTAGTTTGTTTTTTAGCTACAGGTCATTAACCCTGAAACATTAGTTGGATTTGCAGTAATGCAAACGTAAGTCCCTCAGAACCCTAAAACTGACCAATGATACATGTGCTTTCATTTCCATCCACCTGTCTTTTCGTGGGACAGCGTATGATAAGATAGTCCTTTCTCCCTTGGGTATTTTTTGTACGTCCCTTGTAGCCTATCAGGAAATGTAAAGTTTTTTAACTGAGATGAAAATACAAGCTTGCTGACATACTGTGGTTTAATTTCATTCGCCTGTCTCAGTCACACACTGTTTATGGTAGTATCTTTTATCATTCCCCATAGTAAACAGCAATGATCCAAATAGATTTGTCTTTTGTCCTATATTTATCCTGTATATCTTTCTTTGGTTTTCTTCAAATTCAATTTTCTTTACCAGCTCTGGGGACAGTAGGTTCAAGCAGGTAGGAAAATAATTTTTCACTTTTCTGTATTCACATTGTTTTGATTTTAAGATAAAACAGAGGGGCTGACTGGGCACTGAGAAGAGTAATATTTTATTTTGTAAGATAATGCTAATAATGTACAACATGGTACAGGGGTTATTTGTTTACACTCCCAAGGGAAAAGAAAAATGAGGTAGATTAGTGTAAGACAAAAGTTGGCATCTGAATTATGAAATTCTGATTTGCCAATAATCATGGCTTGTGAGTAGAATCTGTGAGCTGTGAGTAGAGGTACTTAACCAACTGGCATCACCAGGAATGTCTGTTTTACTGAGCTCATATTCTTAGTCAAGAAGAGCTGCACTCTGTTTTTCAGCTTGATTTTTTTGACTCTAGGTATTAGTTCCCGGAGAAAAGAAGGTGCCTTAGGAAAGCTCTTTCAGGTTAAAGTCTAGGCTCTGTCTCTTGGCTAGTAAGGACCATTGGTGAGAGCTAGAGAACCAGGATGCTTTATTAGTGTACTAGAGAACTAAGAAATTCTTTTTTCATGGCTTAAGCCCTTGCTGAAGAATTAGATCATATGTGACTGGATGCACCAGGTGGTTTGGTTTTTCTGGGTTTTGTTTTCTTTCATTTTGAGGAGTACCTCAGAGTTGAATAATTAAGCGGGAAGGAAAAACCCACCAACAATAAAACACAGAGTGGATCTTTTATAAGAGAGACCTGCAATTGCTGGCCACACACAGACAGGGATGCAAGCATGCATGAACATTTCCACCACCTGCACCTGCTGTAGGTGTGTGTATATATACTTTTAGTATAGTGGTGATAAACCATAGTTACGTACCATGTGTTACTCTGAGTCTTCAAATTTTCTTGTCCTCAAATCTGCACTAAAGGCTTCTGTCACTTCTAAGTCATGTCACCATGTGTATTCAGCTACAGCCAGCCAAGAAACTGAGCACTGTCTTTAAGTGTATTTTGAGCAAGGGAATGTTTCTTCTATGTGTACACTTGTGGCAATAGTCTTGCTTTTTGAGTGTTGAGTCTTTCTGGGTTTTGTTGTCACATTTGTTGTTTTTATTTTCAGTGAGTCTTTGGGAAATCACTTTGTTCTGATGAAACTGTCCTGAATGTTTTATTTGGGTTATGGTAAAGGGCTTCTTGTAAAACACAGGAAAACTTGCCAGGTACCAGAAGTCAACAGGGTTTCTCATGTCTGGGAAGTGCTGGAAAGGAATGGAAGCCAGGAAGAAAGCCAAGCTCTTCAGATGGTGGGAATACATGAGACACAACAAGAGTGTCCCATTCAGCTCACTCTACTGTCATGACAGTGGGCTGTGAGGGGAAAGGACTACAGTGAGTGCCACCACTGGAGAAATTAAAACATAAAATTAAAATGACCAGGAAAAAAAAAAAAAACAAAACAAACATCTACCATCTTTACTAGTAAGACACGTGCATTCTGTCAGCTTGACCTGGTTACCTTTCGTCAGTTCTTTGCCATCTTAAGATACACTCTGTTCAGTGCAAGGACTGTACTTATCTCTGTGCTTGTCAAGCAGCTAACACATAGTAGATGTTGTTGAGGTATGAAGATTAATGCTTATATATATTTAGGTTTTTGCCCCTCCTAATGTAATTTGGGAAACATTTTCTCTACTAGTACTTTGCTGCTCAATGTAATATTGAAATACTTATAAAAAAACCTTTCTCCTGGCACAGTAATAATCTGTATTTTAAAAGCTTGCAAAGATAAATATTTAATACCCCAGTGGGCATTGCAGCACTTTTAGCAAGGTTCATGAGACTCTGATGTGCCAAAAAGAATTCTGCAATCTTCAGATTAAATGACCTCAATAATTACTAAAAAATTGTATTTTAGTGTCTCATGTATCCCTGAAGTGAAGAGCACCTCTGAGAAGCCTTCTTTGTTTCTTCTTTCACCTTCTCCTTCATCTCCCTTTAAAATCTGAAAGCCAGCGCTTTTGTGGGTTTCCAGCAGAGCTGGGTCCAAAAGCAATAGTATAGTATAATTTACATATTGCAAAGCAAAAAGAAAAAGAGAAAAAAAAATCCACAGAAAATCTGGAGGCGTGAGAGGCTTTAATATTTCACCCACACTCACAAAAGGGTATAACACAATTAGCAGACTATTTTTGCTGTCCAGTGCCTTAGATGAAATGCATCATTAGTGGCTTGTTGGAGCAGGTGCCAAGGGGAGAAGAGGCAGGCTCTTGGGATGGGTTTTCTGCATGATAAAGTGGGCTGGGTGACTGTGTTCTGCGAGCTGAAAGAAAGCTGAAGAAGGAGAGGATTTTTAAAGGGAATGAGGGAGAAACTCTTTTATCTTTTTACCCACTACTAAATTTTATTCCTCTTGTATTTTGCCAAAGTTGACATATTATGCATATATAAAATAGCTTCATGGTTTGGGTTCATTTTTTGAGGACAGTGGTTCCCAAATGGCACACCAGTGATGGTGCATGAGCTTCATCTACTCACTGACTTCACAGCAGTTTTTAGAAAGTGGCAATTGTATATACAGTATCTTGTTTTGAACTCTAAAGCTGATTTATTTACTGCATCTCGAGAACAATTAATTGGTAGCTCCAGCATGGACCTTCTGTTGCTGCTTCTGGGCTGGATGCCTGTGTGGGCAGGGTCCCACTGGAGGCAATGGTGCTCTCAGCAGTCACCAGTGCTGGCTCCCTTCCAACAGCTCCCAGGATCATTGCCTGCCTTGCCGAGACCCACAGGGTGCTGCTGGAAGCAGACAAAGCCCTGTGGCAGGAGGCAGCAGAGCTCAACAATGAGTGTTCATCTTTGCAAGGTCAGAATTGCTCAGAGTACCTGACAGGGAGCTGGACTGACTGAAAAGATTGCAAGTCAGTTTGCCAGAACAACACAGCATGTCGGGACACCATAACAGAAGAAATGTATGAGTAACATTGAAGCAAGTAGGGTACCAAGGACTGAGGACTAATGGATGTCAATGCTTGATCTATCTTGGCAAGGGGAGGCTCAGGGTGGAAGAACAGAGATGTGATACAATGACAGATTTTTCAGTTTTTAATTGTAAATTGTCTCACTTCTGCTTTTGGAACTTGGGGCTGCTGAAGCCTGCACCTCTGAAGACAGCATCGTGGTTAGCAAAGAGGATTTGGATGTAGTGAATGCACCTTCATGTTAGTGCTGGTGCACCATCTAATCACTGGCTTGAGCAGAGTGACTGAGAAACCAGGGCTCAGAGATGGGGTGGGATTTGGTTTTGCAATGTTCAGTGGCAGTGTCTGTTGCCATGTTAAAAACATAGAAGACAGGAGGAATTTGGTGTGGGGTCATTGAGGAGATATTATTTGTGAGCCTTTAGGGAGCATCCCAGATGTTAGGTGTGTCTATTAAGGAAGTACAGGAGTTAAGTCTGTTGTGCATCCTTCTCTGCTGGTTCATTGCTGTCTGAGAGTGAGATACCTTAATGTGCTCTGCAGGAAATTTGGGTCTCATAGGCAAAGCCTCATTGACTTATTGGGAGGTCTCTACTGCACCTACCATAAAGCCTGAGAGCAAATTTGCAGGATTTTTTTCAGAATTAAAGCTTTTTATTCTTTGCCCAAGTAAATACGGGGTAAAGATGGTGCCATTTAATTTCTCCCATTTTGTTTTGTTTGCAAAAAGCACCATATGTGCAAAGTAATGTCGCCTTGGCTTGTGCTGCCAATTGAGTGCTCTGGTTGGCTAAACATCCTTCTGCTAAAAAGCTATCTAATTAGATAGTTCTATTTTAAAGGTCACTTGTAATTTCTTCTAGAAAAAAGCCTGCTTTCATTTTATGATTGTTTATCTTTTTGGTAGTACTTTGAATTTGTTACTGTTTGCTACCTTAGCTAAATACATTTATGATGATGCTGTAATCCACCACAAAGAGGTTACTTTCTTGTTAAAAGCCAGGCCAGTGAGTGTGAATCTCACAACAGACATAATCCAATAGTATTTTTTCTTTTCAAGTAGAACTCTGGATACTAGCTAGCATTTCTATTCTGCTGTTTCTATAACTGTGCTTTTTCCTTTACTTCTCTGTGGGTTTTTGTGTCCTATTTACTGCTCCCTTGTTTCCTCCTTTATATTAACAAAAGTATTTTATTGTAAAGTGTTACTGTTACCTCTAAACATACTTTGCTGCTTCAAATGTTTTCATCTTGTCATTTTCAAGTTATTTTAAATTTATTTATCTCTGAGTACAAGTTCATCTACAAGGCCTTGATTTTGTTTCCATCCTAGCCAGGAATCTTTAACCTTAGTTTTTGACTAGTTTCTGTTGCATGACAAGGTTTCCATACAGCAGTATGCTATGTGCTCTGATACATCTTAAGCTATTTTCTGGTCTCTTTGCAGTGCTTTGCAGTGCGGTCTCTGGGCTGGGTAGAAATGGCAGAAGAAGATCTGGCTCCTGGAAAAAGCAGCGTTGCTGTGAACAATTGCATCAGACAGCTCTCTTACTGTAAAAACGACATCAGAGACACTGTTGGCATTTGGGGAGAGGTAAGAACAGAGTGAACTACTCCTGCTCTTGGAACATAATATTCTGTCATAAAATATCTTGAAAGAACAACTCTGTAAGCAAATATGTCTATGCTCTGCATTTGGAATTCCCCTCTCCTAGCTGGCAATGCCAAAAAAATATAAAAGGGTTCAAGTGTTGTGGTTTTTGTTCCATACTGCTCAGGACACCACATGCCACAAAGATCTCACCTTTGTGTTTACATCTGTGCTAGTACACACACCTCTGCTGTAACTATGTTGAGGACACAAAAGCCAGACTGCTGAAATCTGAGGAAGTCTTTCTCCTAACCAGAGGCTTGAGAATGGTGCTTTGGAACAGCATTTTCAGAGATTTCCCAGTGACGAAAGGGCTTCAAGGAACCACAGACTGGTGTGACCCATGCTTCTGAAATGTATGAGAAGATTGAGACTGGTGGACAGATGGTTTATTTTAATATGATTATTTTATCAGTGTTTCAGAAGGAAATTAGAAATTCTGTGTCATCAGTCTGTCAGTTGGTTCCTCTCCAGTAACTCTCGAATCTGTTCACCAGTGTCATCCATCCAGTTTTGAACGATGCCAAATTCCCACACGCTGAGAGCTCTCCTCTTTCTTGGTTTGCTGATGGGTCAGTACACCTTCATCAGCTGGACCACACAAGCTCTGCTTCTTGCTGAATTGGCAGCAAAGACAGGGTATTACTGTAGAAGCTCAGGCAGAAACATGAAGGAAAAAAGTGTTACCAGTCTGGAAAAGTGATGTGCTGGGGACAGACTAAGGAGTGGAAGGTATAGAGGGATCAGTAAGTGAAAAAAGAAAGGCAAACGTTGGAGTATAGTGATTGAACAAACAGAGCACATAGGAGATAGACCCATAGAAATCTTTCCTTGAACTTCCATGGACTTGATTGTTAGTGGAGCAACTTAAACTTCAGCCAAATCTTATTTTTGACCTCGCTCCTGAAGTATTTTCACGTTTACAGTAATGTGGATTTACTATATAAGATCTGAATGTAAAAGTGAATGTTGCAGCCTTTATTTATGTGATGTAAGAGAAATGGTGCTGCTGTCCAGACAGGAGAGGAATTAAAAGAAAGACTTGTCATTTCTGTAAAAAATTTGGAAAAGGTATGCTTCAGTCTACCAAGCTATTGTTACAGTCTAAGACTTTTGTCCTGTGTCCTGGCTACAACCAGAACAATGCAGAGACAATTCAGAGGAACATTTGGGAGAAAGTGCCTGTTTAAAAATGGAAGTGATGTTTCCAGCCTCACATTTAGAGTTGCCTATCTATTTAAGTAATCTATTCCTGTAAAATAAAATGTATATGGTATATATAACTGAACAAGATGGCACTGATCTCCCTTTTTCTTACTTCTGGGAAAAGTTCTATTTAGTCAATATAGGTAGATGAATGATTTAGGGATGCATCAGTTGTGGACTTTGGACTTGCTGACTCGAGGAGAAAAATAACCCTTTACATGTGTGTAATCCCATCTATTTTTAAGATGACAGAACTTTGATCAACTTGAAATATATTGTTTACTTTTAAGTCGTGTGCTTTAACTGGCTTAAAAGTTAATGTTCACATTTTTCCATATCTCTCTCTGTCAGTGCCATTGTTCTTTGTTGGAAACTCTTGCAGGTTTTCAAGCCAAACTGGTGAAAAGTTTTGGTTCTCTTGAATGGAAGTTTTAATTAGCAATGCTATTCATTTAAAAAAAAAAAAAATCTACCTGGCAAAACAGGATAGGCACTGTGCTTGAATAGGTGACCCCTGAAGCAAATTGTCTTCTTGATCTTAAAAGAAATAATTACAATCATTTTTCTGCTGGCAATGTAGTGCTTCAAGAGTGATTGGGAGAGACACATTTTAGAGAGGAATGTGAAAAAAAAATGTGCTTGTCACTGACATAGCAGGTGGACCCATTTCACAGCAGGTATTTATTATGAAGCTAGAACTGATAACTGCAGATAGATGGTTGCTGAAGGATTTATTTTAGCTAGAAAGTGAAATCGGGAGTAAAACCACCCCCAAGTTTTAATTATTTAAAGTATGAAAAGTATGAAAGCCATGTATACTCTGGATAAATTCTTGACACTGTAGAAGCTTTGTCACTGGCTTTCATATAGGATTTCATGCCTTCTGCTCCCCTCCAAAGTAAATTCCTTGTAAATTTTTAACTTCCGTGGTCCTATAAATCTAGGAAGAAACACGTTTGCCTTGCTACTTTGCCATGCATTATATTCCTGTACACTACAATATCAATTACATTAAAAAGATACATTGTTGCTGTTGACCTTTATACCATAGTATATAACATTTCCCTTAAAAACTGCTGGGTTTGAGCCTTTCTTTTCTTTATTCACCTCCCCTGCGTGGCCCCTCCAGCGAGAGCCACCTTCATCTTGGACCATCAGATTTCTGCAGCTCTTCAGCAGGCTGAGACAGTGAGGTCTATGTGCAAGCTCCCAGTCTAAGTTATTTCTTCTGTTTGCATTTCTAAAATAGCTTTTGTATAATAAGGCAACAAAACCTAACAAAATATATTGCTTCTGGCTGCAGCCATACTATCCCTTGAGCACTGCAAGGATAATTTCCTGTGACTCATGTTGCTTATCTGCCCATTCTCCAATCTTTTCCAACTAATTTGGATTCAGTTTTCTTACCCTAATCCCAGTCTATTTTGCATGATGAACAGATTTTACCTTCTTATAATAATTTCCTTCTGAAATAAATATATAAGTAGAAAATGGGTCCAAAAAGCAATCTCTGTGACACTTGGTAACATTCTTTACACAATCTGGTGTACTGCTTCTGACCATCAAGCAAATATTTCACCTTTTTCTTTGTGATGACAATATTCTGTTTGGTTTTCTTCATTGTCCTGTTCTGTCTGGTGCTTCTGTTTTTTATTTGCTATGTTTCTTTTTCTGCTTGAGATCAGCAGTTCAGTTCTGCTGATTCGCCCCAATTACATCCACAGTTATTGCAGCTACATCTGTTTCTGCTTCTCTAGGAGCAACCTATATATCCAGCCTTGCATCTCAGCCACAGCTGTACTTCTTCCATTAGGCAAAATATTCCTGTGTTGGCATTCCATATACCAGCCTGCACCCCCTTCCTCTCCAACTCCTCCTGGTGGTTGTGCTGCCAGCTCCGTGTCACAGCACTCCTCTGAATCCCTGTTAGGAGATCAGTGAGTGGGAAAGGTGGTCAACAGTGCTTGCCCCTTGCTGGCAGCCTGGAAACCCTAGAAGCAGACCCTTACAGAGTGACACGAATGTGTCTTGAACAGACACAAAATTACACCTCATTAAGGCTTCAGCCACTTTAATGAAGCAGGAAAAGGGTTTCTGTGTGAGGTGAAGAAAAGGTCATTCTTGACATATTTGTCAGTAGGTAGGCAGACCCTTTCCATTCTTTCTGTTCTTTTATAGATTCTGGCATAATAGAGAGGACACAAGTTACTCTATAGGTGATGTCTCCTGTCTTCTTTTACAGCAGGAGCTTGTCTTAACCTCTTGGAAATAGGTCTAGGATCACTTCTGTGGAATCTTCCTGCAGTCTGCAGAGTACTTGTACAGCCTCTGAAAAAGAGAGCTATTAGATTGGATAGAAGAGGCAACAGACCTTTTGCAAATGCTAGCCATAGAAGGAAGATTAGTATTTGTGAATTAGCATCAAAAGGAAAATTACCTCAAAATTTGTGTGCTCTGAGGGGAAAAAGCAATCTCCTTGTCCATACAAGCCAGAAGAATTAGAGAGAAATCCTGGCTCCAGGATTCTGCAGTCATCAGCTGAGTTCATATTCATGTCTTAATGCTAGGTTTTCCCCTTTAATTAATCTTTCTTCAAAGAGTATCCTTTAAATCTTTGACACGTACAAATTGCTCACTGTTCCCATGACCTGTTGATTAAATTTTATGGAAACAAAGCACACTGTTTGAAGGAAGAAACTCTGCCTTAAGAATACAGGTTTTGATGTAAGCTTTTACTATTAAGACAGGTCTTAACTTCTCATTTATTTGGAAAAGTTTACCGCAGAAAGGATAAACACAGAATTTGTTGAACAACTCAGTAGCTTGGCTTGAATGAAACAGTTTACATTTAAATGATATCAAAGTTTTGTGATGAGAATAATGTAAAATTATAGTAGCAGCATGATACCACTGTAGATCTTTTTGACACCTGAAGGAAATGAACTTGTTATCAATTGTGCTGCGAAACTTTGCAAAAATTAAGAGGATACAAGTCTAAACAGCATAGGTATCACAACTTGAAGTAGTTTGAGAGGGGGTTGTATTGTGTAACTGTACTTTGTCTGGAGTTGCAGGGCAAAGACATGTACCTTATACTGGAGAATGACATGCTGAACCTGATTGACCCAATGGACCGCACAGTTCTTCATTCACAGCCCATCGTCAGCATCCGAGTCTGGGGAGTGGGTCGTGACAACGGCCGGTGAGTCCTCACCCTCCTTAACCATCTTGGCTTGGTGCTATTTCTGTCTGCTGATAGAGAATACAAATAACACGAGGGGCAAGTTAGGCATCAAACCTATTCATTTGATTGAAAAATTGTGTTGGGGGGCTCTAAGAGAATGGGTAAATGCTTCTTTTTCTTATTGGTGTTATTTTTTAAAATCTCTGCTTTTCATAATTTATCACTTCTGTGCTGTTTTGCTAAACCTGTATTGATCAAACCTTTTAGTTGAATTTAGCCACATACATAAAACTGGGGACACAACATTATTTTGTTCCAACTTTTTTTATATAAAACCATGTTTTCAAATCTGTCCTGTGGTATGTTTCTCCTGGCTATGTGGAAGTATGTCTTCCTGCTGGTCTGAGTTAAATGCATGACTTACACTCTGCATGTGTGTGTTCCAGTCTCTTGAGATACTTGATTTGGTGGAGAAAAAAGCTGGATTGAGGGAAGAGTAATGGTTTTAAGTCATTACTATTACTTAAAGATCTTGATGTGAGAAAACTGAGGTGTGTCCATGAAACCTGATTGCCTACGAGCTGAAGTTCTTTGTTTCTGTAGGGAGCAACCAGAGTTGAGCATTTTGATGTATCAAAGCAGTTGTCATTTATATTGAGTAATTCCAGGATCTTCAGACAGTTACCATCCTGACACATGGGTTGTATGGATTAAGTCAAGCTGACAAGCTGCTGCTTTTTGTGTCTGTGTTTAATTATTCAGATATTTGTGGTAGTAAGGCTGGGTTTTTTGTCTTTAACTTTGATGGGAAATCACATTTTGGGCCCAGAAATCTTTTCCAGTTAAAGATTTTTTGAAACCTCTTTAATCCTCCTCAGAGTGTCTGATTATCTCTGGCCAAATTTCCAAAAGTAAAGGCGATAAATGTTTTCTGTGACCCAATTCCATCGTTCTAAATTTTTTGCTTCTACAAGTTTACTGATGGTTGGTTTTGGGTTTTTTTAACTGTTTTTCTCTTCCATTGGTGCAGATTTTTGAGAGATCTGAAAAGGGCAAATCCAGTTTGAAATGGTGGGAAATAAAAAGGTTTTAACTTCTTATGAATAAACCATTACAGTGCTTTGTTTGCCTTAGAAAATGCACATTTTCCTTTAAGTCAGATTTTGTAATGGTTTGCCTTGGTCAGGAAATAAATAGAGCATCTTAAGGGGCACCTAAATGTGATACAGCTTTACAGAGTAAAGGAAGCCAGCTTTGCTTTTCATTATTTTTTTAATGCATTTACAGTTCTTTTTCCAAATATTGACATTTCTTTGGAAAACAAAATAATTCCATTATGTTGTTTATAAAATCAGTCACATTTCTCCAAGCTGGGTACCTGCTTCTCCTGAAGACAGACTGTTCATAGAAACTTCAGTGTGGAAAGGGGGCATTTAAGATAAATGTGCTTTATGCAATCATGTGGCACCAAACCTGTTGTAAGATTTTGATGAAATGTATCTGGGGATGGGAGGCAATACCAAACTCTCCTAGATTACTACAAACCCCATCCATAGGACCAGAAGGTAGTGGGAAAGGTTGTGTGTGCAGGTCATTCTGTCTGCTCTGACCTATGGATCTGCCTTGGTATCCCACAACATGTACCAAAAGCTTTGTACAAACCACAGGAAATATCAGCCCTGATCCTGCTCTTGCTCATTCTCATGCCATATATAGGGAGAAAGGCTGATTTTGAGTTCCTTTGACATTTTCACAGAAACTCATGTCCCTAGTAAGAAAAAAAATGTTACAGAGTATGTGGGAGAAGTTCATACACAAATTGGCAAAACCAAAATTTTCTCCCTCTTGGTCATAAGAGAGGTAAAAAACTTCCTCTACTGTTTTCCTGGAAGAAAATTATATTTGTGACATAGACAATAAACTGATATTTGGCCTTTCTGTGTTGAAAGTTAACATTTCTTGTTACTGGAGAACATGACTTTTCTTTATTGATTACTGCAAATAATAGCTAGAAATAGTTTATTGAAGATTTAATGTATAAATTACACAATCAAAAGAAGCCTTAATATTTAAATTGCTGGCACAATAGTGTTCTTTGCCACTTCTATTGGAAGCTGTTTTTTTCATCATAAGGTTTGATTTCAGAGCTTTGATATTATCAGCCCTTTGTAAGAATTTTGATACGAGCTTCTGCAGAAATTTTTAGTTCAGTATGACTTTCAAAGCTGGAGCCCATTCCTTTTGCAGTTTAATTTCTTTAACTTTTTTTTTACCTATTTAAGTAAAAAAATAAATTTTTAGGTAAAGCAGTGTAGCCATTATGTGTAAGTAATCTCAGACTGCATGTTCAATAGCAGATAGAAGATCTGAAAGACAAGCAGAAAGAACAAACTTATGATTGAGATCAGATGTGCATTTTGTTTTGGGTGTAGAGAGGTTTCATATAGGAAACATGCTTTGAAGGGTAGCATAAATTATGTAGAATTTGCTGAAGAAGCACCAACACATAAGAAAAAAGTCTTTGATGACAAGAGAATACATGCTGAGAAAACCATATTGTTGAGTTGTCAATTGCCCTGTATTTCTCTTTTCATGTATACATTAGCATGGGCTCACCTTGGTAAAATTACCCATTGTCCTGAGGTGAGAAACACCAGAGCCATTGGCTGACTGCAAAAACAGCTTTCCCTGATGGGGTTCACCCTCATCCAGGAAAAATGAGGGGATCACTGTTTTGGTGGATAAATTGTCCAGGAAGTTGATGAAATTGTCAGTTTCTGGGATGAAGCTTTCCCAGAAGTTGTTGCACATGACTATTGTTAATTATCTACATCTCCTGGTCTGAGATACAATAAAATACATTGGATTTATTGCAAAAGGCAGGGTTTAAATTTTAAAATACTGTATAAATTTATCTTTTCCTCTAATTTTTGAGCTATTTCAACCTCATTTTGATATGCTGGCCCTTCTTTTCAACTATATTTTGGAAAATGAAGAAGTTTTCTAATGACACCTGACCAGATGATTTTCTAAGCTTTGCTATAATGAAAGATTAATGAAATACAGAGATCTGCTGATGAAAGTTTAATCTTGAGGATGTGTCTACTAACTCACCTCCGGGGCTGTAATCACACACTCCATACGTTACACTAATATCTTGACCTCTGGAGTTGCTTTTGTTTTTTAAACAGTTCCATGATAAGTAGAAGCTTCATAGTTTGCCTGTTGCCAGGCTTTGTGGTGATTGCATGTTTTGAAAGGTAGCATCCCTTGTTTTCAGTAAGTCACTCAGTAAAATACATTTGACCTTAAGGAAGTCTGGATTGACAAGGTAAAATCATGAACAAAAATGGATTCCCACAAGAGAAGATGGTGGTAATGTGTGTGTGTGTGTATGTGTGTGTGTATATATATATATATATATATACACATTTTGAGCATCTATGTTGGATACATTAATATGGACATTAAAGAAAAATACGTGGATTGTGTCTGTCCTTCCTTTGGGCAGACTATTTCTTAGGCTATGTGATTTTTTAACAGTAAAAGCTGTTATTGAAACCAGAGTCTTGATGATTAATTTAATATTACTTGTTAATATCAGTGGGGCCAAGTCAGATATGGCGATGCACTCTCTGAATCCTTCCCAATAATCAGCGATGTGAAACAAGGCTGCATTCTCACACCCACTCTATTCACAATCTTCTTCAGCACGATGCTCCAAAGGGCCATGGCAGACCTTGATGAAGAAAATGGCATTTACATCCAATATCATACCAAAGGGAGCCTATTCAGCCTAAGGTGACTGAATGCCCACACCAAGACCCTAAATCACCAGGTCCCAGAGTTGCTTTTTCCTGACGATGCCGCCCTCATTGCTCGCACAGAAGCAGCTGTGCAGAGCATATCCTGCTTTGCAGAGGCTGCAGATCTTTCAGGGGTGGAAGTCAACTTGAAGACAGAAGTTCTCTACCAGCCTGCAAGACAGGAAGACTTCCATCATCCCCACATCACCATAGGTGAATCAGAGCTTAAGACAGTCCAGCAGTTCAGCTCTCTGGGATGCATTATTTCCTCAGATGCCAAGATCGACAAAGAGATAGACAACAGATTAGCAAAGGCATACAGAGCTTTTGGAAAACTTCGTCAAAGAGTCTGAAGCAATAAACACCTGAAGAAAGTACAAAGATCAGTGTCTACAGAGCCATTGCACTGCCTACTCTTTTATATGGGTCTGAATCATGGGTCATCTACCGCCACCACCTGCGACTCCTTGAACGCTTCCATCAGTGCTGCCTCTGTACAATCCTAAACATCCACAGGTGACTGTGGGACCAATGTCACTGTCCTTGAACAGGCAGGGGTCACCAGTACTGAGCCCATGCTGAGGACACAGCTGTGCTGGGCAGGGCACGTCTCCAGGATGGAGGATCACCACCTCCCTAAGATTGTGCTCTATGGTGAACTTGCCACCGGCTGCTGCAACAGAGGATCCCCAGAGAGGAGACACAGGGACTCCCTGAGACAATCCCTCAGCTGTGGCCATACTGACTGCCAGCAGTGTCCTCTCTGGCTTCCAGTCAAGAGACATGGAGACACCATCCATAACCCTGCTGCCTCCTTTGAGAACACAGTAGAATCAGTCTGGAGGAGAAAAGGCAGCACAGAAAGCACCGTGCCTTGGCTGTGCCCTCACAGGAGACTCTGCTGGGCCTTTTGCAGCCTCACTGCCTGTCCCACATTGGCCTTTTCAGCAGACAGTGTGCTTGCAGCAAGCCTGGGGAGAGCCCTTCTGAAACCTTCATTTGGGAAGCCAAGCCATGACTTGTTAATAAGAACAAGTCCTCATGCTTGCTGAAATAGTTTGATTTAAGATCTCTAAGGTCATTGTTACATGGAAGATTTATAATATCTCAGGTACACACTGAATAATTGTTAGGGCTTTGTTTACTTCTTAACAAGCAGGCCATAGAATGTTTTTTTCTGGGCTTTAAAAGGTGTTGGAAAATCTTAGTCTACTGACGCTATAAAAGGGTTTTTCTTTTCACTTGTGAGCTGCAGGACTGTATATTAATCATTCCTCAGGTTGGGTTTTGTCTCCCCTTCTGGACTGCTGGTGCAGCGCTTTGCTTTCTGTGAAGAGCTCACTAACAAGGAAGAAAGAAAATGTAATAGCCCATCTATTTTGTAAAAGAGTTCCCCTTAGCACATTTCACTGAATTCTCCTTTATCTTTGTTGCTCTTCAGCCAACCCAAGCACCCCCCCCCCACTCATAAAACCTCTATGGGACCTTAATTGCCTGAACGATCAAGGCTCCTTTTCTCATTGTGTCTCTGTACAACAGCATTGTATTCCAGATGAAAAAAATCAGTGGCTACCTGGCCAGGAGAGCTGCTGAGAGGTGGGTTCAGGACAGAGCTTTCTGAAGCTCACTGTGGAGCTGGTTGCTGGACGTTGGGGGCACCTGGCGTGTTGGGCAAAACATGTAACTTGCTTCTTTGTTCATCCACTGACCTTGTCATCACAAAGCAGAAATTACCTGAGCTCTGTTTTCTCAGGGGATGTTAGGGCAAGAGATGAGAAAACTATTAGGGTGGTGTGAGTTACAAAATGGGACAAATCTGTGCAAAATGAGGAGGAAATGGCATAAAAGTGATGGCTCAGATTCCTCAGAATATGGGGAGTTAAAAATAGTCTCCTATCTTGCTGTTTTGACAGCTAAGCAAAAATGGCCTGCTTTCAGAAGTGTTTAACACCTGCTCTGTCTGCTGACATCAATAGGATATCTGTATATTCAGTGTCTTAAAAAATTAAACGTCTAAATACAGGTTTAGGAGCCTTTCGCTAGACATCCAGAATTGGAAATTTTCACTTGAGCAATAATGCTACAGCAGGTTAAATGTTCTCTTTTTAGTTTTGAGTGTATGTGAAGCAAAGAGGAGGTAAGGTAGGAATGTGTCTAAGCAAGAACTGGTGTGATAGAAGACAAAAAAGTGAGGGTTGAAGTTGTGCTGCAGGTCAAATGCCTGTCTCGTGCGATTATGGTCCATATTTCCTAGTTGAGAGTTGACTGTGGTTTGGTATATCCATAGTTTGTTGTTCTGTCCTTCTGGAGCATGCTGGAATGTGCCCAAAGAGGGGCAATGAAGCTGGTGAAGGGCCAGGAGATTAAGTCTTGTAAGGAATGGTTTAGGGAACTGATGTTGTTCAGTCTGGAGATAAGGAGGCTGAGGGGAGACTTCAGGGCTCTCTACAGCTGCCTGAAAGGAGACTGTAGTGAAGTGGGTCTTTTATCCCAGGTTACAAGTGATAGGATGAAAGGAAATTGCTCCAAATTCCACCAGAGGGAGGTTCAGATTGGATATTAGGAAAAATTTATGCACTTGAAAGGGTTGTGAGGCACTGGAACAAGTTGCCCAGGGAAGTGGTGGAGTCACTATCCCTGGAGGTATTTGAAAGATGTGTAGGTGTGATGCTTAGGGACATAGTTTAGTGGTGAACTTGGCAGTGCTAGGTTAATGGGTGACTCTAGGAACTTAAAGGTCCTTTCCAACCTAAATGATTTGATGACTCTAAAATATTTAGTGTACAAGCAACATACTAGGCTTCATTGATGCAGTGTGGCTTATAGCTGCATCATTCAAGAGGGAGTTTATGGCCTTATGAGTCTGCCTTCCTTTCAAGATAATGCTCAAATGTGCTCTGAGATTGAGTCTTTCTCCAATTCTGCAAGAGAAGCCTATCAAGCTGAATGAGATAATGAATAATAAATTTTCTCTTCTACATTAGATGTGGTCAAGAAAAGCAGAAAATGAAATTAAAGCTGAAATGGTTTTTTGCACCTGTTCTTCTGAAAAGATAACACTGTTCAAAGAATGTACAATTCCAGCTGAGCTCGTCAAGCTCTAAGACATGTTAATCAATACTGCCTATTCCCCTCAGTCCCTGTAACCTTGACATAAGGACAAAACATACTGTGGGGAATCACATGCATAGGGCATAGGTGGGGGATTAAAAGGATTTTACTGGCTTTTCTGACCAGTGTTCTTAGCTGTGGTTTTTTTGTTGTTTTTGTTTTTTCAAGTGATCTTTTCCGTCCTAATTGCCTTTCCTCTAAGGCAATTGCATCTGAGTATCCTTCTTCTGTATGTTTTGATAGCATTTTCCCCTCTTGCTAAGAAATAGTTTAGGTGATCATTTTTAGAAAACTCTTTGTTTATATCCACAAGGTCTGACATTTTTTGCAAGTGCAGTGTGTTCTAGGAGGAGATAACGAAACAGTACAGCTATGAAAGGGGAGATCCAGTCAAGCTTACAGAATTAATGTGTTTTCAAACAAATACAGTTAAGTGGATGCAAAAAGCTGTATGTGTGCATTCTCACTTTGATTCCTGAAACTGGTTTATTTTAGTTTCAGGATCTAACATGAAAAACATAGTAGACTAAAGATGCATTGAAGTAGTCCCATACAATATTAGCTTGAAATAAACACCTGTAGTTTTGCACCAGTAAATGGGTTTGTATCAATAGTGGCTTCAGCTGTGTTAGGGCAAGATCCCTCTGTCCTCTCTGTCTAATGCCACTGAGATGAAAAATGTTTACATGTGATAGTCAGGGATTTCAGGGCTCCAGAAATGAGGCTTGTGAGTAGCTCAGGTGCTTGCTTACAAACAATGGATTCTCCCTTTGATAGCAGCTGAGAAACAAGGGTATGCCTAGGGAGAATCTTGGCCATGAAGCCGTACATATTTGGTCATCTTTGAAAAGTTTAAATGCAGAAATAGCAGCAGACAAGCATAACAGGAGTAGATGAGCACAAGTGCAGAGAATATTCACAGAGCAAGGGAGTTGGTGCAAACAGAAGAGGCAAATTCTGAAGAGAAGAGAAAGGAGCAGAGAAGCCCCTGAAAGAGAGCTGAGTGCAGTGAGGTGGCTTTGCTTGGAAAGAAGTAGGGGAAATGACAGGAGTCTGACCTTCTTATTAGGAAAAACAACCAGACAACCATTTAAAATGTGTCACTTCCTTTGCTAGTGGCTTCACTGTGACAGTGAATGCTTAGTCACCTTAAAAAGACCCCTGTTTAAATATTTTATTGTAGTATGTCTTTACTGCTCTATATTGGTTTTCAGGAAATAATGGAAAATATAGTGTGCAATTTAGGAATTGTATCTAGTGTTTCTTCTGGGAGGCAGGCTTTCTAAATAGCGCTTGGAATTGTTCAAGCTCTCAGTTAAGACAAAAATAATATATATAAAAACCTGGACTACAAATAACCATTGTGATGTAGTCAGCTTGTTTCAATTAATAAAAAAGATGGCATATTGACTAAGTCCCTTACTTCAATCTTTCTACAAATTTGTGCTAGAAAATCTGCACACATTCCCTGTGATGCCAGATATTAAACTCAAACACTTTTTCATATAACAGGACCATCAGTGAGCTTAAGTGGCTCAGGCAAAGGTCCCTCAAGAATAGCCTGAGCTGCCTGTGAAAGTGTCTGTGGCTTAGGAGAACTCCTGACTGCCACTTTGGGGTGGAAATATGATGCTTTCTTATGCTATTCTTTTCACTGTTTGTTAATCAAGCAAATGCTACATCCAGTCTAGATTCTTATATTTCACTGCTGCTTTAACTTCATGGCAAAGCAGTGATGCTACAGGCAGCTGCTCTCTGGCTTCACAAGGATCCTGCTCCCAGGCTCTCCAGCCCTCCTTGTTTTCAACACAGTTGGAAAGTTTGTTCTTAAGTGGCAATAACAAGTAGTTTAAACTTACCTTACTTACTGTGCTTCAACATGCACTGGGGTGCATGCAGTCTTTTGCTTCCTCTCAGCTGAGTCTATGCCAACAAAAAAAATAGCATCATCCTTCCCAAACCAGTTGAAGTTGACTGAAGGCACCTGCCTTTTACTCCTCATCTTCAGCATCACCGAAGTTAGGCTTTGTTACACACCTCTGGTGATAATGTCAGTACTAGGGACTGTGTATAAAGGGAGCCCCCTGTGGAATAAATTTTCACTGGAGAATGGGGCTTTGACAGCATTATGAACACTGCCAAATGGTATCAATGATAACAATGGTAATAATTGATAACACACTTCTTAAAAACAAACAAAAAAGAAAACCCCAAAACAACAACAAAACCTAAGCAACCAAATGAACAAAAACCTCAATTCCTTCTTTCTTATCTCAAGACCTTGTACAGTCTAAGGTCACTGTAGCAGTTAAGAGAAAAAAAAATCAGTCCTCAAGTGATTTCGCTTTGCTGGTCTAGTTTATATTGAAGGAGTTCAGTTACTAATAAGGTGGGCATATGAAAAAAAATGAGGGGAAAACCCACAGAGAACACAGACAACTTAAGAAGAGAGCAGTGTTTTAAGGAAGATTGTGCTAAGAGTACTTCGAAGCACCATCATGGCTGAGATGTTGAATACAGCTCTTTGTTACCTTGATTATGGCATGTTTGTATGAGCAGTAACAGATTTTTCTGTAGTGTGGTGGCTTACTTGAAAAGGTCAGACTTTGCAAGATATATTTACTACACTTACTGTTTTGTATTGCAGGCAAGAAATTGACTTCCTAAAAACTGTTACTACACCAGGTGAATAATTTGTGGAAAAGTAATTCAGAGAAGAAGATTTAATGTGCAGTAGAAGGGATTTAATTTGAAATACGGGACATTCACAGCTTTCTAATAAAACAAAAAGCTAAAATACAGCCAGAAAATTACCTGTCTCTAGTTCTTTTTCCTGTCCAAACAGTTTATGGCCATATTGTGGTGATAGGTTAGAGAGAGGTAGGATGCTTCTCCACATGTCTTTACTGTGTAATAATTATACCCACTTACATAAACACAATATTTTATGAAGTTATACCCCTGATATGAAGGGATCTTATGACATCCATATGTATTTGTACACTACTGAAGGTCTTCTGGAATTTGGTATATGTCACAGTAAAATAAGTCCAAGTTTTGTCTTGTGTCTCTCTCTAAACACAGTCACAAATATGACTGAACTGCACTGGCGTGATAATTTGGAATGTGTCTCTAAAATGTAAGAGGATGCACTTGGTATCAATTTGCCACTTCAATTATTTAAATGTCAGGTGTGTCTCAGGGTGACACTGAGACATACTGCCTTATGCATTACAAGTATTTAGAAAGCATTTTCACTTCAGGCTTTTAATTCTGAGGATGGGATGTTGGCTTCTTTCCTAACATTGGCTCCATCAGGGAAAAGGGCCTTTGTTGGTGGGATTCAGACCAATTTGCCCTCTGGCAGTAGAGGTAGATCACTTACTGAAGTCTCTTTGATATGAGTAGATGGATTAGCAGAAATGTAAACACTAATTTGAATAAGCTAAAAAAATATTTTCCATAGATAATTTAAGTGTCTTAAACACATAGAGTTTTTTTACTGAGTAGTTTTTGTGTTCAGAAACAGAACATCCATATTTTCATGAGAAGAAACTTGTTCTTAATGACACTGAAAAATCCATGTGCATTGTATCTTTCATTATGATGGTCTGCTCCACATAAATGCTTTTCATCTTCATGTCATTGAAATAATTGTAATTTATGATTTGAATTAACTCAATTGCCTGTAAAATTTCAATATTTTACTTCTTGAAATTCCCCTCTCCTTGCGTTGATTAATTTCAAAGCTGGCTAGCTCTATTTTTCTGTGCCCATTTAATCTGGCAAAATTCCCCTTAAAATTGAGGGGAGTTTTTTTATTAACTTCAGCATGAGTTGAATTAGTCCATAACTTACAGATGTGGACCTGGAAAACAAGTGGAAAAGTAAGGAGCCTGGTGTGATTCTTAGAAGAGAATTAAAGAGCTTGAGGTCTGAAAGGTAAAGCAAGGTGGCTGACTGCAGTATTCAGGCTGGTATTCTACCAACCAACATCAGTGAACTGAATCTTTCCACTTCAGACAAACACCTCAAGCCGTGAGCCTGCCTGTGGTCTGGGATGACCATTACTGATGTGTGGCAGTGTTTGGGATGATGCTGTATGTGTCCAGAAGATGCAGAAAGAGGAACTGTAGCATGCTTTAGGGATAATTATTCAGTAGCTCAGAGTGGAAGGGTCCACATGGGTTCTTCTGGCCTGTCCTCTGCAATTGCAGACAACCTATTAATAGTTAAGTCCTTCTTTTGGCAAATTAATAGAGGTTCGTTTTGCTGAGGATGGTTTGAACATGGTTATTTATCATCTGTCTTTCTTAACTGAAGTTTATTTTCTACCTGCTCCTTTTGGTGTTTTCTGGAGAGTCTAATTTTTGCATATGTTTTTCAAGTAATGTACATATACATTCAAGATAAAACGTACCCAAAGCCACAAGAATGCAGGTGCACAAAGGAAGATTTTTTTTTTTCCTTATCTTTTATTTGGGCACTCGTGTGTGTTTTAGGAAAATTGCTTTTTGTCTCTGCTTATGTTCAGCTACCATCAGGAGCATAATGAGATGAATTAGACAAAGCAAACTGAGCAATTGCTTGTGCCCTCTGTTCTTTTATGAAGTACATACATGGCTTCAAGGGCCTTAGCTCAAAAACAAACAAAACCCCTCTGGGATTTTGTCAACCCAAGCATTCCTAAATGGTATTCAGTCTGTTACTTTTGAGCCTTTAGGATTCAAAGTATTATTTCAAACTTTTGTCATCCATCCATGGGTTCTAGAAGCTTGGTTTGAGGTGTGTATGGAGATTCTCATACCCCTGTCTGAATCCATGTTTCCTCACTTATGTCTCACTTTGTCAACCCTCTCCTTAAAAATAATACAAAATTTAAGGTAAATTAGAAGATTTGGCACTGTTGTTGCTGCTTAATAATTCGTGATGGAAGTAGATATCAATTAGGTGGATGGTTTTTAGCTTACAAGTTGTTAAAGACTAAACAACGTTGTTGTACTCTGAGTTTTGCTAAAAGGAGTAATTTTTTGTTTCCTGGAAATGTCAAAAAGTTTTGCTTCAGGATAGGATGGATGCCTGGCAAAAGGCAAGATTTTTCCCAACCTTCCTTAAGCTTGGGAAAGGTTTCTTCTCTTCCTGTAAGGCAAAAGTGGAGCTTTGAATGCTGCAGGTGCAGAAGCTGGGATGCAAACTTGCTTCTGCTCTTATCTCAAGGATACAATTCTGTGAGCCAACAGTGTGAGTGCAGCTGCTAGGACTGACTACCACTCAACCTGCAAAAATACACTCTTGGCCTCAGAACATGAGTTTGTCACTACACTATCACTTCCCTTAAATTCAAACTGAAATAAGCTGCAGCTGGGATCCAGGTTCCTTACGCATAAATTCATCTTCTTTTTTCTTTAAAATTTCTGCCTGTGAAAACCTTGAATCCAGTTGTTGCACATACATGGGGTGGGTGTGGGGATCTCGGCCACCGATGGTGGTTTTGTTTGGTTACTCCAGCCATGACTCTGCTGGCAGTACCAGGGCTGTGTGTGATGGGGTGCTTAGTATTTTGTTCTGAGGTTAATAGCTTCTCACCATGCAGTAGGAATATTTAATCAATATGGAGAGAATAATCCCACCCTTGTGTCTGGAGTACAAGCTAATTTCAATTACTTGGATACCCTGCTGTTCACTGGCAGTTTAACCAGAGTTGAGCACGTATCACTGCCAAGTGCATGGAGATCTGCCCAGATTCTTTACCATGCTAAATATCCGCTCCCTGATTATGAGCTTGGCTGAACCTTATCTCCAGTGAGGAACACAGCAGCTTGGGGACATAGAACCAGCTGGGCACCCATGAAAAGGTGGCACAAGATAGCTGGAGGTGCTGAAAGAACACACATTTTGTCTTCATACACCAGGCATGCCCCAGACACCCCTTCTGCCTTGAACTGGGCACTTTTGGCAGTGCAGGAGTTGAATTTGTTGGGTCTTATGAGCTGCGAGCTCTCCTGGGCAGTGTTTGCCTTACCAGGGTGGCTGGTTGTGATATTTTTGTCAGTGTAAATTTGACCAGCTGCCTGCTACAAGCTCATTTCTTTTTCAGCTGTAGGCAAATTGAAGTGAAAAGATCCCTCCTGCCTGGTGATCTGGGCACAAGCTCACAGCTCTGGCTGGTAGTGGGAAAAGGGATTCAGTGCAGTGTTTGCACTGGAAACTTTTGCATGTGGTTTAGGGTAGCAGTTGTTGCTGGGGAGAGCCTGTCAGTCAAATTTGGCAGCCAGCTATAAGTGCTGCAGCTTCCATTGACTGGTCTCAAGACCTAAATTATTGATGATTGTTCTTTAAAATACAGCTCATGAGAGACGACTTTAGTGTGAGTCTCGCCTTTCAGTTTCAAAATACATATATTTGGCCAAACAAGCTCAAGGGAATCAGAAATCAGATACCACCACGCTCCAAAGATACCACCATCTAGTAAGTTCATGTTTGAATTCCACATTTTTGGGTAGGATTGGTAAAGCTAAGTTTGCCCAGAACAACAAACATGAGGCACGGCTGTAGGTATTAGGAAAGTTGTGTGTGCACAAACAGGGAGACACTGGGCTCCAACTGGTTTTTGATTTTCAGAAACTGCCTGCTGTCCAAGCCCTAGGGTATTTTCCTATTGCTGATAGCAGAGGTAAATCTGTTTTCATAGACAGCACTAGAAGCAACAAAGTTAAAGGAGCAGAGAGTGTGTGGCCAGGGAAAGACCTGGGGCTTTGGGTGATGGCTTAGTGGTTAAAATGGTGTGGGACTGACAGTTGGGCTCGATGATCTTGAAGGTCCTTTCCAACCATGATAATTCTATGGTAACAGGACAAGTTGTTTCTCCACAACAGAGCCAGTGGGTTTGTACCTAGCTGTATCAGTACTGAAAGGTGCACAGGTATTGAACATACCACATACCAAAATATCAAAACCAACACAGGATTAGAGTTCAGTCCCTGATCATCTGCTGGATAGCCAGATAGAAACTTGGGACACAGAATTATTTATACTTATTTTTACAGGTTTCTGAAGTTATGCTGAATCTCTTTGCTTGTACTGAATAGCAGTTCAGGGAGGAATGGTTCTTTCCCACAAACTATTCCAGCATATCCGCCAAAGTTTGGCTTCTCTCCTTAGAAGCCTGTTAAGTCATAGTGTGACATTGTTCTCACAAGTGCTGTCGTTTGGCCAGCTGGAAGTCTCCCATATCCTGTTGCATGTTGCTTGCTGAGAGAGAAAGAGGAAAACAGCAATGGAGAAGGGTAGTTGTCATAGTTATCAGATTGAGTCCATCTTTATATGCAAGTTTAAACAAGTTATGATGAAAGCATATTGGAACCTGCATTTAAAATACAGCGCATTTGTACTTTACAACATTTTATCACTTCCAGGTGGCCTTTTGCTTGCCCTTTCCTCTCCCCACCTGAATTCTGCATTTGTGTCAAGACTTTCAAGAACATACTTGTTTTCTTCAGTGCAAAAATTATTGCATGGTCTTGAGTTCTTGTTAGCGGTAGGCATCCAGCACATCCAAGAAAGGAAGAGCTGGATCCATTTCTTCTTAGGCAGTATCAATAGATTTGTTTATTAAATTCCAACCTGTTACTCCCATGGAAATCAGCTGAAACCTTTTGGAATGGCACAGGTTGTTGCTTGAGTGTAAATGGCCCTGCCAAACCTTGTCTATGATGCATAGGAGGGAAGGAAGGAAGGAACCTCACTAGAGTCTCAGGGTATATTTGGGCTGCGAACAAACATCCTGCTCCCACTGCATTTGTGCGGCTGGAAAAAGTGACTGCCAGCAAGCTGTCCTTAACTGCTCTTTACCCTCTCAAATCTGCTGGTGGAAATACTTGTGGTCATGCTCCCTGCCCTGCTTTCACTCAGATTTTGCTCAGCTAGTATAAAGAGGCTGATGCTTGGTGGGCATTTGCATGTGGGCTCATTTTCTTGGAGGAAGGCAGGGTGTGATCCCATGAGCAGCTCTGCTGGTGTGTTTGAAGGAGCAAGTCCTTTGGATCGAGAAGAGTGATGTGCAGGGTGGTGACCCATGTCCTTGCTATTACAGTTGTTCCTCAGTTGGAGTTTGTCCTTCCCTGCATCCAGGAGCAATGAGCAATGCCACAGATACCTGTGAAAGCTGAACGTGCTGGGATGGGGTTTAAGCCTCGCCACATTTTGAGTGCAGTTCCTGGGGAAGCAACCCTTTACTGCACATTTGATATGGGGACTTTTACCTAATAAACACTGGAGCTCCAGAAGTGTCATGTTTATTGTCACCTTTAGTGCAAGCAACACCTCTGAATTAGATTTACTGTTATTGCATGTGCTAGTTCTAGAAAATCAAATTATTCGGTGTGTTTGGTTTTAAAGATCAAGGATAAATCTCACTTCTAACATTAGCAGGTATAATTGCATTGAAGTAAATGCAGTTGTACTTCTGTCTGGTTTTCTGGATTTAGCTGTAAATCTTCACTGCCTTTTAGAGACTTTCTCTCTTATGTTCAGCTCAGAGTCCTGCTGAGAAAGCTTTGCATTTGTTTTGGGAAACTGGGAGGGGAAGACACCCTGCTTGCTTCAGCTTTCCCCAAAAGATTGCTTCCGTCACAGCAGATTAGCCTGGGAAGTTTATAGACTACAAACACAATGTGTAGCAGTAGAGATTTATTAAAGGGGGAAGGCAGAGGCCTCTCCTGTGGGCCAGAGAGCAGGGAGCAGACAAATGGTAAAAGCAATGGGGAGGGAGGAAAAGGCACACCCGTGATGGAGCGGTGCCTTCCAGGGAGAAGCACCCACTCACTCACAGCTGGAGCCTGCAAACACAAGCGTGCACAGTCCATGAGGAGAGTGGGAGCTGATATGGTGTGCTACAACTCGATGCAAAATGAATGAGCTGCTGTTCTCGAGGGTATTCAGACCCTGTCGCTGATGTACAAGTACACGGCTGCATCAAGTGCACTTTGCATCATCTGATGCCCTGGTACACGCTCACAGAGACGGGGACCAGGCAGAGCCTTGAGTTGGGTATTTGTGTATGATGTGCTTGGCGTTAAGTTCCTGTTTGCTGCAGCAAAAAGGTAAGAAACTTAGGAAGTGACAAGAAAAAACCTCAACCTCCCCTCCAGACGACAGTCTTGCCTAAGGAGTAGCCTTTGTCTCCGCTGTGTTTTCAAAGCTATGGTGCATTAGTCTGAGGCTTCTGTGTGGATGCCTGCGAGGCAAATTACAGCTCCTAGTGTGACAAAGGCAAGTCAGATTTTTTTCTCCAAAAGCTGACACCTAACAACCTTCAGGAGAGCACTGTAGCAGAAATGCTGGACTGTGTGCTGAGCGGTAAGTATTTGATGCTGTTCTCCCTCTTCTTTATCCCTTCAGTTGTTGCTCATTTGAGCAGTAAGCTAACTAATGGATCTTGATGATTAATAGGTTTGGGGGTCTGTGTTCAGCTCAGACTTAACGTGTTCCTAAACTGGCTGTGGTTACTGGCTGCATATAGATCAGCCTGATTCTATAGAGACTTATCTTTCTTTTTTTTACTGGTAATACTGTGTTAATGGATAAGAAGTCTTTATAGTTAAGAACACCAGAAACCTCACTTTCTGAAGAAAAGATACCTCCTTGTGTTTTCCCCCGAACATACAGTGCCTGTATAATTATTTATGTCTAATTCCCAGGTAACTTACAGCTACCTAGGCTGGGCTTTGTTTCAGAACATACCTGACAGTGGAGACTGTGCAGTTTTAAATCTTTGTAGAGCTCCAAAAAAGCAAACATGTTTGAAGGCAGAAGTAGTACTACGCTGTGTGGGAGTTATACATACATGTGAAAATACAGTTAGTCAAAATGAAATGGTTAATGGTTTTTTTGACAGACGAGGAAACTTCATGATTTAAATGTAATATGTTGCCTTGAGGTCTCTGTGCTTGCTTTGTCCTATCTGTATTCATAAAGAATTTGCAGCAGGAGAGAAGTCATTGATTTCTTAATTGATACATAGCTTTGAATCTTCATAGTGCTGGGTGCAGAGGGGAGAGAAGAAAGACAAGCACATTTATCTTTTTAAATTCTGCAGCTTCACTCTTCAATTAGGTTTCTCGCATGTTACAGAACCTCATTGCTCTCCCTGCTCTGTGAAGTAATTTTTGTTTTCTTAAAGGATAGCAAACGTTGCTGAGTGTTGATCTCTATCAGGGAAGTATATGAAGTGCTTCATCTCCTAAAACTATGGCTTTAATTATGGTTTTGTAGCTCTTGCCTTGGAGTTAATGTAATTATAGCAACTTGAGTGTGAGCAAAAAGATATTATTTAGCCCTGGAGCATTTCTCAGTAAAAATTGGCTTATTTATTTTCATAAGCAGCTAAAAGACAATAAGAGAAAGATAGTGGGTTTTTTAATGTAATAACAGTTAGAATTTTTTTTTAAAGTGTTAGTTTTCTCTTATACTGCAGTGAACATATATAAATAAATAACCCTATCTATGAAAGTATTTTTAAATGCTGATCAGTTGGAATACAGATGAGTCTCAAATAAACTCTGTGAATTAGTATTTTAGATAATTAAGGTGTGTATTGAATGTCTATGATATTTCTTATATAGTTACAGTCTGTAGAGTATCCTGTTGAGCAAGGCTTTCTTGGTTGCTGAGTTTCTGATGTTTTGTGGCATGAAGTAGAACTTTGTGTTACTGGGGACAAAATTCTGATCTAATTCTAGTTATTAGAGTTCTGGAATTGATTCAGATACTTTAATATATAGCTTTAATTTGTGATATAGTGCAGACTTTGCTCCAGTGTAGTTTGAGATAGGCTGAAGCAACCTTATTCTCTTTGTGAAGTCAATCCAGGTCAAAACCTGAAATGTAACAGCTTTAAATCAGGGAATATCAAGTGAGCAAGAAGTCTTCAGTTTCATTACATCCTATTGGAAAATGGCCCTGAATTTGGTTTGATATCTGCCAAAAAACCCAACATCCTCTTTTGTTGTATTTTCATGCAATATTAAAGCCTTCTCTGTGAGTTTTAACAAGTTGCCAGATTGGAAAGATCTTTTTCACTGAATTTAATAATGCTTTAAAAAATGAAACCAGACTGATCCATCTAAAATGTTGTTATAGTGACTTGGGAGAAAGTGGCCTGACATTCAAAGTTCAAACATTTCTGGAAGTATGAAATGTTTTGCCTAACCGGCCAAGCATAGCATTTTCTAAAGAAAGGGAAATGGTCTGCAGGGTGCTGTGAAAGATGCCCCTGGTTTACATCTGGAGAGGAAGTGCTTGGGGTGGCCATGTGCTTCAGACACCTGGAAGTGAACCCACTCTTTCAGGTCTTCAATCACTGTCATTTAGCATGTGCAGATGAGGGAAACCCTGAAGAAATGGTAAAGTCACCTGAGCTTGCTTACTTAAGAAATAAGAAGGAACTAGCTTGCCTGTCAGATACTCATGTGATGTCTCGCACCCAAACTCTCAGTGGAACTTAGGGATTCAAAGCCTCTGGCCTTAAGAGTACATAGACTCTTAAGACTCTTTACAAAACGTATATGTCAGGCTGTCTTATATTTCTTTCTATTTTAAAAATAGAATCTGACCCAGTTGTAGTAGTTTCATGATATAGGATTAGCAAATAAAACGTAGATCAGGCCATCAATTTTTAAGCAGAAATCTTCTTTGCTACCATTGGAGAGTTGCTTAAAAATTGATAGCACAATCTGGCCCATGGTGAACAGGGGATTTCTGCAGAAAGTGTTTCACTTCAGCTCTGTCTCTATCCTGGTGGTGACAACGACCCAGAAACTCAAGGCCAGTCTGCTGGACTAGTGTGATACATGTTGGAAGACAAAAACTTAAGGACTATTTGGGAAAAAAGGAGACAAACAAAAAAAAATAAATAAAGCTATTAAAACACTACTTCTGGTAAAAGCAACTATATTTCTGTAATGGCATACTTAAATGAAGAACATAAGCAACAGAGAGACTTCCAAATGCACAGAAATAGAATTTGTTTCCTTTTTTTGTTCATGTTACGTTTTTGAGGTATAAATACATTTTACATAAACATTTTGCTGCATTAAGTCCTACTAGACTTCATAATTACAAATCAGAAAACTGTGCTAGGGCCTCCTCTGTGCCTCAGAAGATATGCTTGGTCAAATACTTACAACTGTAAATAAAGATGAGAGATTCATGCATCACTATTTTTAATCAGGTAAAATGTGTTTTAATCCACTAAAAAGACATTTCAGATGGTAATTATCTCATATGAAGAGAGATGGCCAGGGATGCTGCTGATGGGTGTAGTCCTACATGAAATTTTCTAAGGCTGTAAGACAGACCTCTGTACTTGCTCAGGGTGTAGTTTACACATTGCAGCCTTATTTTTTTCTGATCTGCTCAAAAAAGACAATTGGAGAAGGAATTAAGAGGTGCAAAGTGCTACCAAGCTCACGTGCAGTGTGGTACCTTACTAAAACAGATGAGCATAGGAGCATCACCTTGATCCTTAAATACATTCATTATTAGAGACAGCAACAAAAACAAAACCTGTTTTATGGTGTGGTTTGCTCTCCATTACATTGTCCTACAGAGGCTCTTGTTGAAGACACAATAGCAACTGTGGAATATTGGAAGTCCAGGATGTCTATGCCAGTCACAGGAATGGATGGACATGAGGAACATGAACTGCCAGGGCTCTGGGACATGTTGTTTCACCCCTGCCAGTCTCCCTCCACCCAGCACATGAGGCTGTTCATCTGCACAAGCACAGCATCACCATCATGTTCTGTGTGCACAGCACTCCTCTGTCCTGTGTGTTGAGGTGTTTCTCCTACAGAGTCACAGGACAGAAGTTACCCTGGAAAGGATGACAGCAGGTCACTTAGACCAGCCTCCTGCCTAAAGCTGGGCAGGGCTCAGGATTACCTCAAGGCTGTTCCTGGCTGATGGTTTTAAAAGCCTTCAGGAACAGATTGAACAGCCTCTCAGAGGATCCCTCTGGGCTTATCTGCTCTTTTGGCAAAGAAACTTATGTTTATTCTGTTTTTTAAACGCTCCCGTGAGCGAGTGAGAGACACGTACTGGATCCTCTCCCCATTACCTCATAGGGGGGATTAGAGTGTTAGTGCTGTGACTCTCAGTTTATTCACTTTACAGTGAAACCTCCATTACCCTTCAATTTGTGGGATGGACACTGAGTATCAGCAGTCAACCTCCTGGTTGTAACTTACATCAGTCACTGAAGTACAAAACTTGTGGCTAGAAGGAGAAAACTGTCTCATACTCAGGTTCTGTCATGCATTGGAAAGACCTCTCCCACAGGATGGTGTCCCATCAGTTACACTGCTCTCTGCAACTTTAATGCCTCCACTGTGTCCCTGAGCCAGATACAACCCTTGGTGAGAGGAGTGCTGGTGCAAGCGAGTGGCCAGGATGCAGGCACACTCGGCAAGCACCCATAATGTGCTGTATCTGACAGCACTAATCAGAAAACAACCTGGAATAAATTGTCCTAGGAGGAGTGGTGAGGAAGAGGAGGCTGTCACTGGGAGGCAGTGTCCCCTCAGGGCTTGCTCTGGCAGGAGTACTCCTTTCCCATGTCTCTGCACTCTTGGAAGGTCACAGTCTGGTTTCCTCTGAGATGTTGGCCTTTTCCCTTCAGAAATGAATCTCCAGTTCTGCGTGGCAGCCCTGACACAATTTCATAGCTATCAACTTCCAGCTCATTGGCAGGCTTTGGCTTGACCCCTTTTAACTCGCTCAGCTTGGAAGAAGATATGTAGAGCACCATACTGAAGCACTTGCACAGCTGATCTTGCAGCATTTCTGGCACTTAGAGTCAGCAGCAAAATCTGTCATTTGAACTGAAGCTTCCCATGCCTGCTTTTCGGACTTGGGGTGAATTTTTAAAGTCTATTTATTTTAAGTTTAAAGATAAATCATTCAACCCTACTTGAGGTACCAGCAAGTAAAGAGAATACAGGTAAAAATAGACTTTTGTGTGAATATAATTCATAAATTTCAAAACACTCTATGAGGAGATACTGGGTTAATTGGAAAGCTGTAATCAGTTAGAAGCAGGATGCAAGCCCGTTGATTTTACATGCATCCAGCAGCACAACTACTCACATTTTTATATCACCTTCCTGAAATTCCTCCTGTGCTTTTTGCTTTGTCTGTGCTGGCAGCTGCAGGGGTGATTGTTCTGTACAACCATATATTGCATAATGACAGAGAAATTAACAAATCTCCCTTTAAGAGTTTGCACCAGCAGGTCAGTTTTGTGTCTAATTGTATTGTGTTAAAAATCTGCTGGATACAATAAATGTCCTTTTTTTTGGTCTTTATTTTATTTTAATTTGTTTGGGGGGTGGGGTTTGTTTCTGTTTTTTTCCCCCTAGCGCCTAAATTTCTGGAATATTTCTCCACTGTAAAGCTATTTCTGAGAGAGAATCTCCAATGAATCTCCATTTGTTTACTTCATATAAAGCCAGTGATAAATGCATGAAGAACATTTTCTTCTTCTTGTAGTATTTAGAAACATAGACTGTATTTTCTGGCCAAGTGATGATACTTTTCAATTCTGATTTTCAAATTGGCACTGAAATACAGAGTCAAAAACTGTTTAGGCTTGAAAAAACTCTGGAATTTGCAATACTGAGGTTTATTTTAGCTTCTTGATTCAGAAAATGCTATCAATAGGCATGGTGAAGTCCTTGCTGATTCTGCAAATCCCAATGTAAAATCCTGTGTAGCTGAAGCAAAGGAATGAGTGAGGTTTTGGTTGGGGAGATTTGCACAGATCACCACTGGATACTGAAAAATGGAAACTCAGTTCACTGCATGGAAAACAGTGGAGCAGAGAGCCCTGTGATTTTTCCCCTTTACATTGAGGCTAAGTCTCATGCTTCCATTGTGAAGTTTCTGGGAATGTTCATTACAATTGTAAATATGGATCTTCTTTCCAATGTGTCTGCTCTCACAGAATCATAGAACAGCCCAGGTTGGAAAGGACATGAAAAGATAATCTGATCCAACCTTTCATGGGAAAGGTAGCCTAGGCTGGATTTCTAGTACCCTATCCAGTCACATCTTGAAAACCTTCTGTGATAGGGACTGTACTGTGTCCCTGGAGATGTTATTCCAGTGAGGATTGTTCTTCACAAGGATCTGCATGGAGGCTGCAAGAGGCAATGAGTACGGTTTGGATCAGGAGAGGTTTCTTCTCCACATAACAAAGAGATTGAACCTCCAGCTATGTAAATATGCATCCATGTGTGTGACTTGCACTCCAGTGTTGGACAGGTGCATTAGCTAACTATACACATATTTAGTAAAAACCTGGCTTATAAAGCCTATATTTGTTCCACATCTACTTGCAAAGCCATTTCTAAGCAACAGACCAATCCTCACAAGCTTTGCAAACTTGCTAAAGTGAGGTGTCTAATGGGAGCTGTATCCCTTTCCTTAATGTACTCTGCTCTTATTACTTGAGATAGGATCATTTTTTAACTGTGCTACTTTTTTCCGAGTCAGTTACTAACTAGGATGATGTTGGTCCCTTGCTTTGTGCTCAGTGAATGAACTGTGCTCAGATGCTCACTGGAGATGAGCCTATCTCAAAAGAGGGGAGTTGTGAGATGCATGTGCAAGGCAGGGGGAGGAAAGCAGGACTTCAGCAGCTCTCTTATGGAGGCTTGTTACTATCCCTGTAGGGACACTATCCGTTGCATAAAGTAGTGTCCTGTTTTTAAGGAAGAGTGGGGAGAAGCAGGCAGCAACCACGTAATTCCCCAGCGTAGTTAGCCCTTCGGAGCAGCACCACAGGAAGCCCTGTGCTTTCTTTTCAGCTCCAGAAGTGTGCCTGTACCCACCAGCCAGTGCTGGGCTGGGTGCTGGGGACCAGCACTGAGCCCTCCCCAGGGCTCCATGGGCACAGGGCAGGCAGAGCAGTTCTGCAGGAAGGGGTAGAAGGAAGCCCCCCCCCCAGCCAGGGAAGTTTGTGCCTCCCCTTGACTGCCTTCACCTTTGGGATGTGGGTTAGGTTGTACCAAGAGTTAGTAGTTGCTGAAATGCTTCCAAAATGAGGGTGTGTAGTGATTTTGTATGTCCTGGCTTCAGCTCTGTGCTCATGTGAGGTTCTTACCCAGGCTGTCACTTCTTTGGGGTGCAGCTTTCAGAGGAGCCCAGGTGACCTTGGGGCGTGAGCTTTTGCAAAAGGCATTTTAAAAAAAAAATCTCACTGGGATCTTTTTACTCTTTCAATTTAAACAATGTAATTTTTTACAGTCTGATGAGTTATTCTTGTTTTGTCTGTGTCTGCTTTAAAGTGTTAGTTTGGAAGGTCCATGCACTTTGTATATCTATTTATGCTTTCTGCATACTACTTCCTGTACTTGTGCGGGGTATTTTAAGCTTGATTACCTCCCGGTGTTGATATGTCCATGCTGCCTCTCTGAATTCAGCTGATGCCTGTTGGCTTCATTGCATGTTTCCAAAAATACAAACTTCAGAGCAACAGGATTAAACCAAAAGAAGTGTCAAAATAGTGGCAGTATGGTTAGATACCCTGTGCTACAAACAGACAGCAAACGTCAAATGTACAGCAGGTCTTTCAGCTACTCTGTCTCATCATATTCTGGAGCTCTGCCTGTGTGAGCGCTTTCTAACTTGCTCTTTCTGTTTCTTCATGCTTCCCTGGATTCAGAGAGAGGTAAATGATTTTCATTTTTCCATTATTCTGTGTTTATTGTTCTGGCATGCACCAAATAATGCTTGTATTAGTTTGCTTGTATCAGTGAACAGATGCTGAACTTCAGTGAGTAAATTCATCTCTCTTGTCACCTTTTCACCTTGCTATTAACAGTATTTGTAAAGTGAAATTGCCTGCTTTGCTTTTTTTTTTTTCCAGGTTCCAAGCCCTCAGGTACAAGAACAGTTTAAAATCATGCAATGGGTTTTGATATTTGCTTTTAATGTTTGGGTTTAAATTTTAGACATTGTTCTCTGTAATATGAAGAGCAGAAAGATAGTATTAAAATCCTGCCTCTTATTTAAACTAAAAAAACAAGATGCTAAGAGCAAGGGATTTAAGAGCTAAGTTTATCAAGACTTGGAAGTGTCAATACTTATTTCATATTTTCATTATTTGTTTTGGATCCCGTTTGGTTAGTTGCTTGTCTTTCCAGATCAAAGAAAAGTTGTCCTCAGTATGTTTCATTTGTTTGGATGTACAAAGGGATCATTTGGGATTCTCTACAATGCTTCCCATTTCATGGGAGCATAGACAGTAAGGCATTGTAATCAGGTGCTTTGCAGCACAAGGGTTGCAGAGCCACTCCAAAGGCTCTTACTGGTAGAACTGCATCCCTCAGATGAGACCTGGGGTTTGTTTGCTCTTCTAAATTGCAAGGACTTGATGCCAGGACTGGGTGGAAGGAATGTGGTTTAGAGATGTGGATTGTTCCTCACGTTTGCTTTGTGGAGCATAATGAGAATGATTTCCAGGCTTGACTGGTTTTTAATCAATTCTTTAGGCGGCACTGGCCCAGGGAAATGTTTGAACTGCCTTGATTATGGCTTTGCAATCTAATGTGGGTTTCATGCATATGGGAAGCAGTGAACCTCCCAGACTTCACACTGGCAAAAGTGTGCTGCAAGCAGATTTGTGGCTAGTGTCTGTGTGCAATTGCTCTCTTCTCTGTCTCAATAATAAAGAACAAAGGAGAACTAGTTAGCATTGCTTATAAAACAAATCACACTGGAGAGGTTAACTGTTCTAGTGCAGTCTTTTGTCTTCTTCAGTTAAATCTGCAGTAGTGCTTTGAGCATCTCGGCTTGATCTATTTCTTTATTAAATCTTTAAATATTCCTTATAAACAAAGGCCCAGATCTCCCAATTAAATCTGGAAGATAGAAGCATTGTCAAAAATAGCTAAGTACTAATTTGTCAAAACAAAATTACAGGGCCCGCTCCAGAGAGGCTGTTCAGAGGCTCACAGGCATAATAACACATTCATCAGTTTTAAGGAAGTTCAGCATTTATCAGAAATGCTAGGCTGGCCAACCAGAGGTGTTGAACCACCACTTTGTAATGCTTCAGAGGAGAAGCAGCAGTTACAGTGACCTTGACAGTCTGCTTATTTGTGTGCCCTTACCCTAAAAACTGCTGCTCAGGGTGGGAAGGCAGCCACCTGCCTGTGCGTATTTTATAAATGCTGTGAAGCATTTAAGGAGAAAAAAAATTCACCATGAAAAGTTTATGCCAGTAAAGTTGGTAGACAGTGATTTTCATAAGATCTGTCCCTAAAGTTCTGTCTTCCTGGAAGCTCATTTTAAAACCACACTGATCTAAGCTGCTGCTTGACTTTTCAACTTGCCACGTCTGCCTAGCAGTTGGTGGGCAGCATTAAGCCCTTTCTGACCCTAGAGCACCAGCTGGATGTGACTTGGGCTGTTGACAGACCCCCCTCATGCTGCCAGTGCTGCAAGAGTGCAGGGTCTCCAGGGCAGTCTTAGTGGTGACCATGCACATGTGATAGATGGTCCTTGCCCTGACAGTAGCACTTCAGCCATGTGATCATGAGATGAGGTTGAGAAAGGAGAATGAGCACAGAATGTAAACCTTAGCTGTGTAATATGTACTGTTGTCACTATGTTGATAGAGCTTATGGATCTGGAGAGCTTAGATGCTGAGTCACACTTTGACATGACTCCTATCTATATATGTAGCCCTTTGCAGGGGTGGAGCATAGCCCTTGGTGTAGTAGAAAAGGAAATGATATGTAACATCTCAGAGCCAGCTTTCTGGCTCAGTGGCAGCAGTGGCAGTGCTGACAGAAGTCCTGTCTCCTCTCCACAAGAGGAGGTGGTGGGCAGTGTTGAGAAGCGTGTCTGGGGAATGGCTTTCATGGCTTCCTGAGCATCAGTCCACAGGAAGGAAATTGGAGTGAAAGTCATGCAAATGCTTTCAGGCTTGGCAGCTCTGGGCTCTGAAGGGCTGAGCTTTTTATCAGACCTATCAGCTCTATGAGGCTTTTAACAAATTTTGGAAGCATACATAACTGTGACAATGATAAGACATCAAAGAAAAACTGGCAGGCTGTGTGTTTTAGGGCTGCCAAATGAAAGCCTCCAAGTAACACATAAAGTAGCCATAGCTCCTCCTTGAGAGTTAGCAAGTGACGTTATCAAGAAAGGAAGCAGCCTTTCAGCAAGAGATAATTTGCCCTACAAACTTTATGCATGAATTAAAAAAACAAGCTATGCTATGTGAACGCCAGACCATTTGTGGAGAGTTTCGTAAATGAAGAACTGGTGTTTTGCTTCAAGAAAAACATGTTTTTAAGTTGTGTGAGAACTGAAATAAGAAAAGTCTTTACTTGAGAGGGCACCTTAACTACTTAGGTTAAAAATTAATCACCAGGTTAATGTGGTGGTGGCCAAGTCTTGGTTGTAGCTGGGGAACAGCCAAAGAGGTGCAGAGCTCTGTGGAGTGGAGCTTTTGGAGTGAAGAAAAAATGGCAAGACTTTCATATGTTTTCAGGATTGCCAACAACTGTCAGAAACACAGGGAGATTCCTTCTCTGCCACAATTTTTCCAACTCTAGTCACTGAGGAGAGAGGCATATGTGTTACATACACCATAGCTATCTCTGGGAAATGGGAAGGAGGGAAGCCTTGTATCTTCCTCCTTCTGCAGGATTTGATGCCAAACCAAATTGGTTGGTTGTAGTCACCTGGAGAAGGGGCTGTGGGTTTCCTTTGTAGGGTGTGGAAGGGAAGCAGTGGTTTCATTCAGTGTCTGTCTGCTATCTGGCAGGTCAAACGGAAGCTGAAGAAGATACTCAGTAAATCTTCTACAAACAGATTTTGCAGCTTGTGTGAATGCTGCTTGCTACATCCAGTTTCTTGTCTTCGGGTTTTTCTCTATGACTTTGTAAGCTCCTTGACGTGAGCCTAATAAAAAGACACGTGAGCTGAACAAAGTCCCAGACTTGTCTCAGCTATCAATCATTCCCTTTCCTCCTATGTGAAAGAACAGGCTCAATTAAAAAAAATTCGAAGTGTTAATCCGGAAGATCTGTGATTACTTATTACTGCAGGGCTTATTGCACCCCTTCCCTGTTGTTTGTGAAAAAAACCTCAGAGAATGGTCTTGTTGGTGTTACATTTATCCACTTTTCTTGTCATGTGTCTCACTTTCCTTCTTTTTTCTTCTTCTCTGCTCATTTACTCTGCTCCTGTGGACATTCATGTCTTTCCAGTGAATGGCAGCCTCCTACCAGGTGCCTTCTGACCCTTCTCTGCCTAAGAGTTGGATGCTCTTCTCATTTTTTTTTTCTGCCTTCAGAAGTTTCTGGTCAGCTGTTTGCAGGAAAGCAAAATGAAGGTTTTAGACTCATGAGATGGTTTCCCCACAGTCACAGGAGTCAGTACAGTCACACCAGTATGTTGAAATCATCTGAAGTCATCTTCTGTAGGCTATTCTGGATGAATTTCACTCATTCTTAAGGCAATCCAAGAGGATAAAATTTTCTGGTTCAAGGGCTCTTGTTACAATTTTAATACATAAATGTAAAGCGATTTACATTTTCCTATATGTATATAATTTTAAATATTTCAATATTTTTAAATAGTGGCAACTTAATTTTGGTTGATAAGAATGAAAAAGTGTTTTTTAAACTTCAAGGCTAGGGTGCTGGGGTTCTTAACAAAAAAAAAAAAGGTAAGATTAATCCAATTCTACACAAACTTTGAAGAAATAAGTTTATAGTGAGAATGTAATGGAGGATGTGCTGCTTTTTCATGCTGTACTTAATTGGGATGTCTACTAGGAATTTAGCCTAATGGTGGCAAATGACTGTGACTGCTACTCAAACAGGACAGCATTAGCATAAATTGCATTAATGTGATTATATTCATCCAAGGTTGAGCTGCTAAGTGATGCTCAGCCAGGTGTTAAATAGGTATGGCTATCTAAGGTTTAGTCAATTACTGTAGACATTTGCCAATTAAAAAGGGTAAAAGAGCAAATCAAAATTAAATTCCTTTCCACTTAGCATCTTACATTGTCTTTGCAGTTCCCTAAATTGTGTTTTAAAATGTCTCTCTCTAGTTCTGTACTCTTTCAAAATAAGAAAGATTTCTACTGAATTTTTAAATGCTCAGCAGAACCAGTCTTACCCGCTTGTGCAGAAAAATAATTTTCTGTTTTTCTAGCTTTTTTCCAGAGTACTTATTTATATCCAGTTCCTGTAACTAGAAAAATACTAGTGAATCATGTACATTAAAAAATGATATAAAGAAGAATTACCTGCTATGCAATATACTGCTCTATAATGCTGCACCAACAGAATTGGTGTGCTTGTGTTACAAGGTTTTAAAAATATACATGCACACAGACCTATTGAGGCAGAGAAGATTCCAACTGGATGAGATGTGATCTATTAATGCTATGCTAGCTCTGTATCCAGCCCCAGCCTTTGTAAAGGCTTTTGACCTCCTTTTTTCCCTTGTTTTCCCACCAAGGTATAAAGACAGAAGAATGGTAAGAGGAGGCATTTGCCCTTTTCCATAAATCTGTATTGCAAACACGTTACTCAGCACCTCTTCATTATCAAAGGGGCCTGTTACACATAAATCTCACTTAAATGTTGATCGGGTTCAAGTGAGCTGCAGTCAAATGAAGGTTTACAGATAAATTGACCCAGAAGGGATCCAAAGTGGAAGAAGAATCGGAGAACAGTCTTCTGGCTTATTTGATACTCAGGGTTTTGGACAAACAAGAAGCTGTTGATTTTCTGGTACTGTGTAGGGAAACCCAAAATCTCTCCCAAGTTTTACTTTGTTAATGGTGCTGTAGAGAGCAAATACTCTGGAATCCCCAAAGCCATACCTTTGTCCTTCAGGAGGAAGGACAGTTTTGTTTTCCCAAAGCCTAGAAGTGCCTCAAGTAAGGTTACCAGGCTTCTGCTGGTGTTGGAGAAGCCAACTGCCACCAGCCTGTACCACCATCTCCTGGTCCTGGCTTCTGGGCTGCCAGGCCAGGCCTGTGTCAGGCCACTCATGCAAGCACATGGCCATCTAGGTGTCTTCATGAATTACTTAAATCAGCAGTATTTTTTGCACACTGTCAGAAGTGAGAAGGATGGTTTGTGTGCTAATTTTGATTGATGATTTGGAACCAGATGGTTCTGGCAGGGTTGTGTGCGATGCATTACCACAGGTTTTGAAGAACTCAGATTTCATCCTCTGTCTCAACAGATTTACAAATGCAAGCCCTGATCATCTAAAGGTGTATGCATATTCACAATCCATGCAGGTAATTAGCTGATTTACTTGGTTCAAGCTGTTCAGGTCCTTAATGTGAAACATTAGTGTGTCAGTCTAAAAAGCCATGGTGAAGGTTTTATCAGCTCTCCGTAGGTGAAACTGATGTACTATCTGAGGTTTCATTTTCTCCTATAATTGTGCTATACTGCCTTGTTTAGGAGTGCAAAGCAGGGGACAGGCAGGGGGGGTTCAAGGTCAGTTCCCCACACGGTGTTTCTGCCACTCCTTCCTCCTCAGGGGGAGGACTTGTCACATTTTTCCCCCACCCCAACATGGGGTCTCTCCCATGGGACAGAATCCTTCAGGAACCCCTGCGACATGAGTCCCTCCCAGAAGGTGCAGTCCCTCAGGAACTGCTCCATCCTGGGCTGCACACAGAGTCACGGCTGCTGCGGGAACAGTCACCTCCTCTCCATGGCTGCAGATCCACATCTGCCCCTCTCCGTGATCCCACACAGGCTGCTGCTTCACATCTGCCCAGCTGTGATGCTTCAGGGGCCACAAATCCACACTTACCTCACCATGGTCCTTCAAGGACTCTTTCACTGTGCTTCTTCAGGCACTGCTCCACCACGCTCCTCCATGGGCTGCGGGGGCACAGCTGCCATCTCACCACGGGCTGGGGGTAACTCTCTGCTCAGACACCTTTCTCCCTCCTTCTTCACTGACCTTGATAATTTTGCTCTGGCGTTGCTCTCTCACCTCCTCTTCTCCTCTGCTCTGCAGATCTCTTTTTTATATATTTCTGCAGTTTCATTTCCCCTTTCATGAATATGGTACTCACAGAGGCACATCCAGCTTCCCGTATCTGCTCAGCCTTGGCCAAGCGCAGGGCAGGGAATGGAACTCTGAGCTTCCAGCAGCTTCTCACAGAAGCCACCCCTGTGGCCCAACAGCTTCTGAAACACCATAGTCCCAAGTCAGGGTGTACAGGGTTCTGAGCAAGCTGATTTTGTTGAAGATGCCTCTGCCTTTGAAGGCTCCTTCCAACCTTCCGTTAACCATTAATGGGGGGGAAAAAAAAAAAGTCCAGCAGTCTGTGGAGGAGAACATTAGGTGGCCTATTTGTAGGGTCACTACCAGCTTCATAAGAAAAACAGCATTTTGACTAAAAATATGGATAGTGCCTGTCCTTCCGCAAGTGCAGAGCAGGCTTGTCTGATTAGGACCATTGTCATCCTCCTCTTGCAGGAACAGCAGGGTTGCAGGCCCATCTGTGGCAGGACTAAGGTGGTAGATGAGTCTTCTTCTCAGCTAGAGCATCCCTTTACAGATACCACCTCCATAACACTCATCAGAGACTCCTTCTCCCATTTCTCCCTGCCCTCACCACAAGTCTTACCATTCAGAGAGATTACTAAGCCAGGCTCTGCATGGTGGCTTCTTCATTTGGCTGTCATCAGCCTCCCAGGAACAGAGAAATGTTCTTACTGGAAAGTGTGCAATCTCATTTTATGTCAGTGCTGCTTTCCACATTGGTCTCCTTTACAGAAAAGTCTCTCCTTACAGAAAAGTAAATTTATGCTTGTTAGAGAATTGAGGCTCAGCAGGATGCCCCCAGCCCACCTCCCTGCCTTTAAAACACTGTTGAAAATACTCTCATCGAAAGTGTTTCCCACTGATGGGGCATAATTATGAGTTGCGTTCCTTTATGACCAAAATCTTTGATCCTGGTAGAATTCAGTCTTCAGTTAGCACAGTTTTAATTGTTTGGCTTATTTTTACCTCTGCAATCCTCTGAGTCCTGCCTCCACTGGGAGATAACATGCTGACTAAATACATTTGGTATTATCTTTCTTTAGGGCTGGAAATCCTTGCAGCTGAGCTTACTTCTCAGATGAATTCTCTGCAGTGTGAGATTTAACGTGGCTTCAGGGGGTGTCCATGTATCAGGGACTCAGCAGCACAGTGGAGGTGCTTTGCCTGATGTGATCTCCTGCAGCAAAGCACGGTAGTTTATTGGGGCAGTCGTGGTGTGCCAGGGCATTGGCAGAGCTACTGACCAAAAGTTGGACAGCAGTTTCTTGGACTGTTACAAATGGGTTTTGCTGGCAGTGTGTATATCCTCCAAACCCTGATGACTTGCTTTGCTGGCTTGGTCCTGCCCTAGTTTTTACTAATGATAAAAGAAACATTCTAACAGATAGCTGTATGGCTAAGAGAAGGGTAAGTTATCTTCTGTGATTGTGCAGCTCCTTGCAGGTGGTCGCCTTATAATTAGAAGCCCTGGTACTGTACAGTGCTCCTGGGATTCTGCAGACTTCTGTTCATTCAAACAAGCTTCTGCACAGTGCAAGCTACTTGGCAAAACTACACAGGATGCACTTCCAAGGATCATCTTGTAAAGGAATACATAAATCACTTATTTACTAGTCCTCTGAGAAATAGTATTGATTTGAGGTAAATGCTTGTACCTGGTAATAAATAGCCATATAATGGTCACATAGATGGCTTTCAAGGTTATTTTAAGTTAATGCAAACACAGGTTTCATCTGTTAGTTATTAATGAGGTGTGCCAGCAGTGTACTTGTTGATGTATTTTTGCTACCCGGCAGTGTTGGGCACTGCAAGTTTTTCTTGCGTGTATAAGGGGAAATCTTAATGAAATTATGGTAGCATGTCTGTGTCTGCTAAATGAAAAATGTTTTCTTATTTCAGTTAAAATATTTGCAAATGAAGGTATTTGTCTCACTGCCTCCTCTCTCTTGTGCCATACCCTCACATATGCTGTCACATGTTGGGATGCCATGAGATGGAGAGGTCCATCAGCTTCACTATGTTTCTGAGTCGTTCTGCCATGTGGATTTGTTTCTGTATCTCAGCTCCAAACAGTCTGGGGGCATTTTGTGGTTCTGTTGTTTGTTTTATTATTTGTTTTTCTTCTTTTTTTGGTTGGTTGGGTTTTTTTCAAGTATTGTTCCTTAGGCTTCAGGTCGTAAGGCAGTTAAACATGAACAGCCTATGTCTAGCAGTGAGCAGCCCAGGCTGTGGGCAGCTGCCCCATTCATTGCAGGAGCTCAGTGATAACAAAACCTCGTGCTGCTAAATTAGATAGAGATGAGGACTATGTTTGTGTCTCCTACAGAGCTAGAAGTCCAGCTTTATCTCAGCCATGGTCTCTGTTTCTCCCTGGATAACTTTGGTGTAAAATTCTCCAATTCATTTGGTATCTACAATGATCAAATAAATTGACAATCTGTTACATGGACTGGCTACATGAAAAACCCTGCTCAGAATATTTACAGACTTCAGTATAAACTGAAGTATTCCCGTATATGAAACCTGTGGTTTAGGAGGGGAGGGACAATATGGGATTTTGTCCACTTGAAATCTCTTAATCAGTTGGGCTTTTGCTTGTAATTAGTTACATGTAAAGATGAAAGGCAGTGAGAAGAGACTTTGGGTGAAAGGCAGTTGGGAGCTCCATCTTCACTTGTGTGGTCTAATTCTGGTTAGTTACTCAGCTACAGCTTTTAAACAGCTTGAGACCAAATAAACATAATCCTGGAACTTTTATCACCTGTGCTAGAAAGCCATACCTTGCTGTGGTCACCAGCCAGTACTGTGCAAAAAATCTCTTAGACAACAGCTTTATTTAACTTCTGTAAAAATAAGGTCAGCAATTTAGGCCAATTAGTGTGAGCAGAGCTCAGAAGGTTCACATTTCCCTTATGCAACCAAGTCTCTAATTACTATCTGCATATTTTAAACACTTTGTACAGTCCTTTGGAATACAGTTTTTCTCTAACTAGATTCTTGTATGCCGTTTCTCAGATATTTTAGCATTCAAGAGATGCGTGTGTGTTTTGTCTTAATCTGTAATTCTCTACTCATTTATTCTTCAACAAAGTATTTGAATAAATTTTCCTGTGTATTTACAATTGCAATTGGAATTACAGATTGTAAATTCAGTAAATTGCCAGGGTTAGGAAACTGTAACAAGCTCTTAAATTATGTAGATTAAGCACCAAACTTCAAACGTGTGTTTCATGGGTATGCAGTTCATTTCATTTGTAGATCTTCTTTGTCTGAGGCGTGTGTTTTCTTCTTCAACAGCCAAGGCATAATCTGTTAAATTGAAGTAGGATTTGCTGTTCTGGAGATACTAGTGATGCTAATGCCAAAATTCATTTTGCCTGTTTCTGATGTGTTGATTTATTTTGTTTACACAGAGATTTCGCTTATGTGGCAAGAGACAAAGACACAAGAATTCTGAAATGTCATGTGTTCCGATGTGACACACCTGCAAAAGCCATTGCCACCAGCTTACACGAAATCTGCTCAAAGGCAAGTGCATTTAATGTCACCTCACTCATCTGTTCAGAGGTCCCTGAGCCTAATAATATATACAATGAGCAGCTGTACACAGCGTTAGTTTAGTTTCTCTCACTGACAAGAAATGGTGTAGAGAATTTGTAAAGGATGTGAATGGATGGGAACATTGGGAGGGTGAGCATTTAGATTGGAGGAAGATGATAGGTGCTTTTTATTTGATAAGTGTGTATAGAGCGTGAAGGTTTTCTTGAATAATGAAGAAGCTGTGGGTTTGAAATGGGAAAAGAACACACAGCTTCAATTAATAATATAGGATGATGTGTAACTTCATAAATAAATCAGACCTCTTTTAAATTGTATTATTCAGTGGTATTATCCTGCAGGACAGACAGAAAAATAGTTGCTCATAATGAAAATAAGGAGAAGTTTTAAGTTACTCCAGTGGCCAGTACCAAGGGATCTTAGTTCTTGCATGTGGTAGTGTTGTCTGTAATACTGTAGAAAACTGTTCAGTAATTTTAATATTTTATTATTGTTGTTGTTGTTATTATTACTATTGTTATTACTATTATTTTGAGATTTGTCACCATTCACTGGTTATTCATTTTGGTTTTCTTGCATGATCAGTCTATAAATGTCATTTTATGCAGCAATAGCAAGGCAGCACATGCCTTACAGCAGGCAAATCTGACTGAAACTCTTCACAGAGAGGCAGTTAAACTGATCTGCTTGAAACTTTCCTTATTCTTCTACTGGTGGTGGACTTGAGGCTGCATCCACCTTTTAAAATAAATATTCTGCTGCTTGGTTTGGTTTTCTTTAAAACATGTCAGTTTGCACCACAGGAAAAGTAGGCTGTGAGGATGACTAACCTTATCAGTTATCTCTGTCTAACTTGTCCCTCCTCATAAGTCACAGCTCAATCTAGAAAAGCTGGTTAGGAAACCTTCAGTTTCTAAAATTCTGCTGATTTACTCTATACCTGTCATTTGGTTTTTACGCGAATGAATGGAATCAGTGAATGGAATCAGTGATGTCAAATTCCTCTAAAAATGTTTCAGTTTTGCAACATTGGAGACATGGCTACTGAACTTGCGATGTTTCATGCAAACAACATGAGCATTTACACAGTGAGCATTACTGTAATCTTCTGGACAGCAGAGTTTTGCCTGAGGCAGTGGCAGAAGGTGGCCCAGCAAAGCCTGACAGGTCTCCAGGCTTGGGCACCTGAGGAAATGCAGGTGGCAGTGCTCAGGGAGCTGCTAAGGTTGGCCAGGGAGCTGCAGGCTCTGCTTGGTGAAGTTTGACACAGGGGACTGCAGCAGGGGCTGACAAGAAGCCTAGACCTGGTGTGTTCCTCTTCTTTTTCCTTCAATTCTCAATTCTCACCAATATTTCTTGCAAGTCTAGCAGGGAAAAATATGGTACACAGGCCACAGTTGCTTTTGTCCAGTAAGGTCAGCATCAAGTAAATGCCACAGCTGCTGTACACAGGGGTATCAGAAAGGCGGTGGAGCTGCCACGTATGTAACAAGGCCATGAAACTCCAGGCATTAATTTTGTGTAAGAGATCAACCGTAGATTTAAAACCATAGCTAATAGTAACACAGAATAAAACAAAATAGCATTGTTAGGTAGAGAATGTTCATTTGTAACTCAGCATTAAGTTGTAATCCTGATTCAGGGAAGCACTTGGCATGTGCTAACTGAGACACTGAGCCTCTTTGCTGAGTCAGGCCTTCTACCTGAGCTGTAGTGTGTATCATTTGTCATCCTTAGGGGAATATTGTCTTGTGTGACTGTAACAAAGAACACTCTCAAAATATAAAACCTAAAAACAACAACAACAAAGAAGGTATAAATTTGCTTGAAGCATCTCCAGACCAGCTGTCATCTGCTGGAACACTCTAGTTCTCTTTACAGATTAAATTGTAATTAACAGTTGCAGCATAAAGAAGCAGATAGCAATGCTTCATATTTGAGCTTTGGAAAACCTCTGTTAGCTTCCCAGGATCACTTCTTAATCATATATTTGTAAGAAATAATCATCCAAAGAGATTATTTTTTAAGCGTTTTTCTTTTTTCCTCTTTTGCTAATACACTTTTTTTGTGAGGAACAGGTTGTATTTTGCATGGGATTTATAATTCCAGAAAAAAACATAAAAATGGAGGAAAAAATTCTACATAGCAGAAGATAGATCAGAGAGAAATGAGAGTGAGCACCCCATGTGTTCATAGGAGTGTTTAGCTCCTGTTTAACTCCATAGCTGGAGTTTTTTTTCTTCTCCATCTGTCTTTCCTCTGGGCTTGGACACCACTTAATTATGTAGTTAAGGAAGGGTGAATAAACTGGAGGAAAATTAGAGTTGTTATTTAAAAAGAGTAGCTTGTTTAGTCATGCAGCTTCTAATTTATTTCAGAAACTAAGGTTGCAATAGGCATAGATTTATACTTGTAGTTGCTATTATACTGTTTCATGTTTTTTTAAATGCTTACTGATGACTATTTTATTCAGATTATGGCCGAGCGGAAGAATGCTAAAGCTATGGCTTGCAGCTCATTTCCAGAGAGGACAGGTGTCACCCTTGATGTTCCTCTGCAAGGTACTGTATCTTGCACCTAGTATCTTTGGGATGGTCCTGTTTTAGGTATGTTTCATTTCTGATGCTGCTTTTGACCAAAAATGGAGTATGTTGGGTGGAGAGGTGAGGAGTGTAGTCATATCTTTCATTACTCTGACACTAATCTGTTACCATATTAAATATTTTTATTGTGTGCTACAGCAACCACATCCTGCTCAGCTATGTCAACTTGTGCATTTTCTCTTTCATTTTGAAATAACAAACATTGCAAAATCAGTCTTACTCATTTGTGGCAACTTTTCATATCAAAATACCTTCTGATTTGAGACTCCACAAATTGGCCAAATCTTCCTTACAAATAGAATATGCTCTGGTTAATCACTTGGTTTCAGAGGAGCTGTTGGAGGAGGACTCCCATGTTTCAGCACCTATTTTAGCAGTTTCCAAAGAAAGGGGTGGAAGCAGATTGTCATCAAATTGAAGGGTCTTTTTGCACACTCTATAGCATGGTAAAAGCAAGTTGCTTTTGCTCGTCATTATCAGCCATAGCTTAATAGCTGCTGATTTGAAAGTATTCCAGGAGAACAAACTTACTTTGTGTTAGCTTTACAGAAAATTACAATCTTCTAAATCCACCAGTTTATACTGAGTACCTTAGTTCTATTCAGTATATCCACTTTATAATTGTCTGCTCTGGCAGTAATATTGTTTACGTATAGACTGTGTTTAAGATATTAACAGGGGTGGTATTAAAATCAGATTCCAGATTTTACATAGTTTTGCAGTGAAACTTCTGTCTGTATGTCTCAGAAGCACATTTATCTGTATTTTATGGCTTTTAATGTGACAGCAATATAATTTGACCTTATTCTTGACATAGATCAAGAATTAGGTGATTCCAAGCTCTCCCTAATTCCTTTAGAAATTACGGAGAATTGTCAGAGGGAGTGAAAACTTGTTTTAATTAATACAGTACCTTTAGAAGACAATTACTGGGTAAATTGCTTCATGTTATTGATGATATAAAACTGGTTCTCCCTGTGATGAATCCTTATGAACAGAAACTGAATTTTGTTCCCATGCAGTAGATTTCCCAACACCAAAGACAGAACTGGTACAGAAGTTCCACGTCCAGTACCTGGGCATGCTCCCTGTAGCTAAACCTGTTGGTATGTAACATTTGTTATGAGACTTCAAAAAAACCTTGCATAAATTCTTAAGGGCTGGGCTCTGCTAGGGAAGTGTAAATGCATGATTTTCAAAGGGCAGATACTCTTCGACTTGAGTCATGAAGACATCTGGTATTCAGGGCCTCACTGGAACGTATGTTTTGCAACCAGAATAATTTGAGAGCTGCTATGAGGGTGGAGTTTATTTCTATTGCTTTCTCTGAATATGAGCTCTGCTACTAATGAGAAGGGCCCTAGAGAACTGAAACAGTGCAGCAGCTAAACAAGATGTTATCCTGTTTTTTCTAAGCCGGTGGCACCTGTTTTGGTTTTGCAGATGAAGAAAAACCTTCCTTCCATCATCAAAATTAATTTTAATAAGACATCCAAAACAATCTGTTTTCTGTACTCCTGTGAAAACAAATGTGCTCATGTGAAAACAAATATTTTGTTGTTGTTTGCTTATACTCATTATTTTTTTTTTTCATTATTGCATTTTCTTCTGTTTTAGGAATGGATACTCTGAACAATGCCATTGAGAGCCTAATGGCTTCCTCTAGCAAAGAAGACTGGATGCCAGTTACCATGAATGTTGCTGATGCTACTGTCACAGTCATCAATGAAGCAGTAAGGCAGCCTGTCTAGTTTAGAACATGTTTAACATAATATGAGTACTGAAAGCAAGGAACACATAAACACCAGTAGAAATTCATTTGCACTAGATTTCATTTGCTTATTTTGCATTTTATTTCTTCCCAGAGATGAGAATCTGCAGACACTCTTACTGCTTGTATCAGCCTCACTTTTATTTACCCTTCCAAGCATGGCCTCAGAAATATAAATTGTTGTAATTACTAATTCACAAATATTTGTTTTAATTATTGGATACTTAAAACAAATTCATTCTTACTCTTTCCAGTATTTGTGAGGCTAAAATGTAGGTTAAGCCCTAAGTAGCAGTCCTAAATTCTAAATTCTGTTTCCCTTATTCTTAGTAAGGAAGCCAAGAGTAATGTTAAAATCTATTTCACATCACTGTTCTTTTGTAGAGTATTTTCTGTAGAGTATTAGTACAACTAAACTTTCAAATAATGTCTTCTATATATGTCTGGTGATGGAGTACCAAACCAACTTACCTACATACCAGTGGTAGGGGAGCATGTTGTGGGGTCATGATAGCCATGCTGGTTTGTGTCTTCACTTGACATGCACAGTGTGCTCAGTGCTACACCCAAAGTCCTGGTCCTCTGGTGACAGCCTAGAAGGGGAGATCCAGCCCAGGACTGAGCACACTGGGTGACTCAGGTAGATAGACAGGAATTCCACAACACTGCATCAGTCTGCATCCCCGTTTAATCAACTTCCAATTGAAAGTGAAGTTTCACAAACTATCCAGTAGTAATAATCAATAATTCATTTCATAACCAGAATGAAGAGGAAATCCTGGTGGAGTGTCGTGTGCGGTTCCTGTCCTTTATGGGAGTAGGGAAGGACATTCACACATTCGCCTTCATTATGGATGCAGGAAACCAGCACTTTGAGTGCCATGTTTTTTGGTGTGAACCAAATGCAGGCAATGTATCAGAAGCTGTTCAGGCTGCTTGTATGGTAAGTGACCTTCTGCAGAGCCACCTAATAGAACTTAAATTTTTCACTACCTCCATAAATAGCTGTCTTTTCAGATTTGCAGAATCAAGGCAGAAAAAGAAATTAAGATAAAAATAGGAACTGGGATTCTGATATATTGAATCAAACAAAACCCATGTATTTCTAAATTTGAAATGTCAGCTTAGTGAACAGTGCCCCTTCCCTCCTAACATCTGCAACTCTGTGTTAAGTGAGAAATCTTTTCTTTTACTACACATGTTTTCTAATGCTTGAAAAACATTTTGCTCGAAGTTGCATTGTATAACCCAGTGACAATGTAGTGAAAATAATCCTTGTTCTGGAATAGCTGAACCCAGAAAACTTATTTTTTATTGAGTTTTCAAAAGCTGTCACATGATTTAGTATCTGCTTTGTGTGTAGTTTCTGCCCAGACTGACAGCTGGGCTTTCATCATGGCCAAAATGGAGGTTTGACAATGTTTCACAAGTATTAAAAATGTATTTTAAATGCTCTGTGAAGGTACTGGATACAGTAAGGATAGCAGAATGCTTTTGCTTTGTTGCAGTTACGGTATCAGAAGTGCTTAGTAGCCAGACCCCCTTCACAGAAAGTGCGACCACCCCCACCTCCTGCAGACTCGGTGACTCGAAGAGTTACAACTAATGTAAAAAGAGGAGTGTTGTCCCTCATTGACACTTTGAAACAGAAACGCCCGGTCCCTGAGATGCCATAGCTGCATCAGAGAGAAGATTCTCCTAACATTTAACTGAAGATAACAGTAGCTACACTAAGGAAAATGAACTGACTGATGTCTGGCCTTCCATTTTAAATTGTTGATGCTTTGTCTTCAGAGAATTTATCCTTATTGAAACAATGTTAGACAAGCATGTTCTCTCGTTTTTGCCACCATCTTGTGATATGAAAAGAAGCATGAATAATTTTTTTGCTGTCAGTGAGTTACATCATGAGCAATGGAAGGTCTGTTTTGATTGTAAATACATGAACATTACCTGAACTCACACACACACACACAAAAAAAAAAAAAAAAAAAAAAAGAATATGGCCACATCCCTCCCAGTGAACTCATGCTAAAGTCCTTGGAGTGAATGATGCCCAAGTTGATAGCTTCACCGTCTTGAGTTGGATTTGTCACAAACCAATCTTAAATCCTACAGCACTTTGCTCTGTTTTCAACACTGGAGTAGGTACCAAGTATTAGCTACCATTGAGTTACGGTAGATTAAATACCAAGTTTGGCTTTCTACAGAACTACACCTGTTAGTTTTAATTATTTGTCAGCATTGGTCTAGCAACCACTTTTAACATCCCCTGACATGCTTTTGAATCATGGTGTCATAATTTTATTTCCTGGTTATACATTATGGTCTTAAAGAATCATGCTTAATACCAAACCAGTGCTGAAAAATCCAGTACTGTTTTCAGTAACTGAGTTTGCAGGATGATCCACTGAAGCTTTTCAGCTTTAAATATGCAAATGCACCCATTGGCTGTTAAATTTATTCTCCTAAATCTGGCATTAATTCATCAAAGACACCATGTCTTTCATGCAGGTCTCATACCAATCAGAAGAAAGAAGTAGTCAGTAATTTTTCTGTCTTAAGAGTCTCATAGAGACTAAAACGTTCCATACCTGAAATTTACAAGTGTTTGATGAAATGTTCCCTTCAGCATCTGGTTGCACAATTCCCCCTTCCCCACACAGTTTGTTGCTGAATACTTAACGTGCCACAAGAATAACAATCATGTTTCCCATTATTTATAAAATTCTGTGAAATTCCCTTTAATGTTCTTGTGACAAAATAGGAAGAGGAGTTTTCAAAAAGGATAGTGCTTCAGGTGGTACAATTTGATTTCAATGCTTCTGCTCCAAAGGCTTCATCTAATTGCTTTGATCTACACACTACTGCAGACCCTGAAAAAATCAGCCCAGTACTGCCCCTTAAAATTGTACCTCAGGCTGATTTTCAAATGCAGTTATGCATCTTGAGTCTCTCTCCTTTGCCATCTTCTGTCTAGACCTGCAGATTGGTATAAATTTTGGAAATGGAACATTAAAAATCTTTTTTAACTAGTGTTAAAAATGTTTTGCCTCCATTTATAGATATGTTCCAAACTGTAACTGTATCCCAAGTCTGCAATTTTTTTTTTTTTTTTTTTACTATGCAAGAGACTGTTATCAACAAACTGATTTATTTTTATTTCCCTTTTCAAAGAAATTACCAGCAACACCTGAGCAGAACAACTCAGGAATGCAAGGGGAACAAATTATGATTCAAGAAATTTCTGCATTGAAAAATGCAGAAAAATCATTAAACTAAACTCAGCCTGATGTATAAGCAAGTGTCAGGTGAAAGCTAGCTGTGCAACTATTGTAATTAAGTTTAGCTCTCTGGAATACCTGCTGAAGAGCTGATCCTCTGCCATTCTCAAATCTATGACCATTATTCTGCACCCCAGGCACTGAAGCAATTGCTTCCCCTCCCAAGCCTCGCAGCCCTGCCAATTTTAATTAATATAAATAAATTTTGTAGCTGCATCTGCACAGTGTTTATTCTTCCCAAGAGAGATCCAAACTCTCTAAACTAAACCAACACTTGGCAAACAGCAGCGTGTAAAGGTTCTTCTCCATATGTGTTGTCAAGGCTGTGAACATCTAGTTAGCTTTCACTAGCAAAGTGAGCAATTGCAGGGAGTGCTGAGAAGACAGAAAGGTATCTGAAAAGCCCTAGGTCACTTGGCAATATATGTTTTAAGAGTTTTGTGTCTGTTAACAAAATGTTGATTTTGCAAATATTTAAGTAGTGTGCTTAATGGTCTGACTATATGTGGCCTTTTTGCTTCAGTAGAGCTCCTTATTCTCCGAAGGATTAAATATACACCCAGGTGTTTGCAGAATCAGAGCCTAACATTGCAAAGACAGTTATCTTCTGTTAAACGATATTTAAGACACTCTTTTTACCATGGCCAAAAACGTGTATATGGGGTATGTATGTCTGAGCTGTTTTAGTTGATGTTATAGCAACCCTTCAGTTACCTATGCATTTTTTTATAATACCTAGTGATTCTATAGGCAGGCCACTGTGTTCACTATGCCCTGTATGTCTGTTGCCATATTTTAAATTAACCTGTTAAATACAGCTTAAAATATTTTTATTTTATTTATTCTATTTTTACTGAAATATCCTGCATTATTATGTTGATGTATTGTCTTTACTGGACATGCTCTTGTAACATTCTCCATTCTGTATACTATAGGTTGCCTAAAAAGAGGCAGGCTTTGTAATTATTTGTAGTCACTTTTTTTTTAAGTCTGTAGAAAAACCATGAAAAGCAAAGCTAATTTCTTAATTTTTTCAATGCAAGTAGTAAGTTAGAGGTAAGTATCACGCCAGTCATGTCATTAATATGCTCCCTTGCAGAAGCAAGGAGATGTATATTTACAGTCAATGACTAAGAGATAAAAGCATTTCTTTCAAAATCTGCAGTTGCTGACTGTAGGTTTTATTTAAGCCACTTACTATTTAATTTGAAGGGGAGCAAGGGGTTGTGGGAGGTATCAGGCAACAGAGGCCACCTACAGAGTTGTTAAACAGGAATAACAAAAATTGCACAGAAGGGCATGGAATCAATTCACAGTAAAATGATGTGAGGGATGTTCTTCCTGTGCCTGTTGCCTGTACCTACTGACACAACACACCCGTTTGTGACAGAGGAAGAAAAGCTGAGGAGTATCTAATAGCTTACACCTGTTCTGTGTCACTAAGTTCTACATCCTTTTCTTCTAATTTGATCAAGTATTTAATAGATCATTTAACTGGGGATCTAAAACTGTTAGTCACCCATGGAAAAATGAACTTCCTTATTTCAGCAGCTAATATGGGCTCTGCCTTTGAGCATTACCATTAACCCCATGACTCCTTTCTTGGGCAGGTTAATTAATACATTGCTAAAACTAGTGCTAGTGCTGTACAGTCAGCAAAAGCAGGATTGATTTTTTTTTTTTTTAACAGCAATAAGAGAGAAGGAAATATACCCACTGTTTATTAGCAGAGCTCAGTCTTACATAAAGCACCTGATTGACATTGAAAAGAACAATTTTCCCTGCTGTTGACCACCTCTCCACATTTAAATGTAATCTGTTCTGAGAATAAATTTAGCTGCTTAAAATGACTGTCTCAACTGTTACTGATCCATCAAACTGGGAAATTATTTCTTTTGTACCACATAGTGGTTGAGGGGAGGGAAAAACATTCTGGTTGTTTAGAAACAATAGCAGTACAGTGGACAGTTTTATATTTAGAAGGTTGAATCAACAGTTTTTAGCTGAAAAATCACAAATATGTAACCAGAAGCAAAGAAATTAATTCCCTGAGATACGGTTGTACTGGAAAAAGTCATCCAGGTGTTTAACTGAGCATGCAGGCTTCCACCTGTGAGCCAGCTGAACTCAGTCCCAGAGGTGGCCACCATGTGATGTTCAGTGCATACAAAATAAGCTGCAGACCTGCAGAACCACAATCTTCATTATCAGCTCTTTGATATTCTTGGTAAGACATCAAGAGTCCAACTGGCTCAGCCTCACAACATTTCAAAGATGCAAGAAAAAGCAAGATGGGGCCAACTGTGGGACATCATGTATGTTACTGCAAAGTACCCCAGAAATGCTGTCATCAGACAAACACATCTGTGTGTTCTTTCACAAGCAGTTTTAATTACATTTAATAAATGAATGATAGATTTTTATTTTAAAAAATAGAATTCAGGTCTCTAGCTGCACAATCTGAATTTCTTTTAAGCATTTAACAAGCATTTAAAAAAAAAACAAACTTGAGATGTCCTGACATTCCATTCATTTTCCTAACATGTAGGATCTCTCATTCTACAAGATGTTTTTGAAATAAAATAGGAAATTATATTTTTCCAGTTCTGTGTATTGCAAGCAAACAGATCCAGTTGTATCCCTACTGTTTGTTCAGAAACAAGAACAGATGGAGTTCATCCTTTTACTGGAACAGGTAAGGAGCACGGGTTACTTGCAGGGATATACAGCAGGTGAGTGATCCCTTTGATTAGGACAGCTGGCTCAGATTAAAATGCTAAAAGAAATTTTCACTGATTTTAAACAATGATATTGATCTGATGAACACAGCCAGCTGCCCACAGTGCTGGTGTATTACCATTCACATTCTTTCTTCTAAAGGTAGTGCTGATCTGCCTATGTTGGCTGGCAGTGAGGAAAAATAGATATTAAAATGTTTTCTCTGGGCAGGTCTAAATCCAAACTTGTTTGTCAAATAGGTCAAGATTCCATACAATATTGTCTACACTACTGGCAACAAATATCTTAAATGATTGTGTAGAGGAAAATTTCTCTTCTGGGACACAGCTACCTTTGCTTTTCTATATTGTTATGCTTTGTTTCATTTCTACAACAGTATAACCTAAATAAATGCAATGCCTGAGGTTCCTCTTTCTGTCATTCTGTCTTTGTTTACCATTTACTTTCTTTATACTCTCCATATTTAGCACTAAATCAGATTCTTGTTAAAAGTATCTATGCTTCATTTTTATACCCTGCTCAGGCTATAAGGCTATTGTAGATATTTTAAAGTTGTTTTATATTTGCTAGCAAGAGAGAGCAGGTTAGAAACTCACAGCTGTTTCCAAAGACAGTCTGCTCTGTTTTGTCATTATTCAGCTGATTAGCAATAAAATTTCTAAAAATAACTTATTTTGACAATAGCAGCTCTTTTCAAATAAGAACTACTTGTGTTGAGAAAGGTGGTATAAAGCAGTTATACATCATGCCATAGTCTGACATGACATTATGATGATAATTCAGTATTTTTACCTGAGACTTTTATATGGTTTTCATTGTTAAAATTGTCAAGCACTCCTGAGTAGAAACCGAGGGAGTAAATACTAGAAAGCTTGTGCATGGGGTTTTGTGTACTGGGACAGCTGTCTGTACAAAAGTTAACTTCTAGTTTTAGAAATCAAGGTGAGCTGCCTGGCTTACCGTGCAAGGCTTACTTCCTGTGTGTCACAGTCTAAACAGTAACTTGCAAAAACAGAATCTAGCACTTGTAAAGAAAAATGCAATCCCACAGTATTAAAAAGAATAATAATAATAATAATTTTGAAATACGAGTATTCTTCCAGCTCTGTTCAGGCTGAGGGGGGAAATCCTATATGCTATAACTTGTAATTTCAAAATGTATAGCAAAACTTTGTATTTTTGGACCTCATTCCCCAGTGGCCTATCGGTCCTATGTAGCTGAGCTACATTCACTTTAAAGTGAAATTACTGTGTGTAATTAAAGTGTTCAGAATTACTGTCTAACAAGGATATTTCCACACAAATACCCAATAATCTGTCTGTTGTCCACAGCAAGATTATCCTGCGTATAGATACACTGTAATCTATGTGTATTGATTAATATATATGCACGAATCTTTACCTTCTGTGTAAAGGTAGGGACAAAGCTTGAAGATTCTTACAGCCATGGGTGAATGTGGCTACGCACAGGTGGCTTGATCCCTTTAGAGAGAGGCTGTAGAAGTGTCCTGGCAGCCTTTGCTTTAGTCAAGCAATGAAAGCACTGCTGAGTTGATATCCTGGGTTTGCTTCCTTGTGGTGTTAGTGCTGGAGGAAAAACAATTTCCACAGTCTTCAGTGAAAGCTTCTTACGTTCTGCACGGGGCTTTCTAGCAAATGTCTGTCTTTCAGATGTCACCTTGCCTGCGGGTGACAAATCTGATGTGTGCTTCAGCACTTCAGGCAGAGCTTTGTCTGAAATGGGGTTGATAGATTTCTTCAGCTGAACAGAGCTGCTTGTTTGGCTCATGTGCTTTTGGTTTATGTTACTGACTGCTTTAGACACTGAAACTTCAGCTTTAATACTGGATACAGGTGGATGGTGAAGGAACTCTGCAGGCTTTGGCTCTATACCCCTACCACTGATATTACGTCTGTGCTGTGTTGCTTTCCGTTGCTTTTTCCCTTCCTTTGATTTTTTTACAGCAATGCCATCCAGTAGTCCTTGAGATGCAGCACGAGACAAAATTTCACTAGCAGGCACATTCTCAGGATCTTTCTGAAAATTTCAAAGGAAACAATAAGTTTAGCCACAACACAGAACTACAAACTCCATCCTTCAATGGGAGATTCCCAAGAACTTACTCCATGAGAAAACTATGGCAGAATCTAGCAGAAAGCTTTAAATCCCATGATAAATGCTAACCAAACTATTTATTCAAGAAATAACATGAAATGAACGTGTTGTGGATCTGAGCATTTGCTCTTTTGATACTTCGCCCTCTACAGGCCTGAAAAAGGGAAAAATAATTCTAGAGGTTGTACTACATCTCCCACATGGACTTGCTCTGTAACTTGCCTGTAATAACATGCATTTATATTTTTAAAAGTCTGTATCAGAAATAGTAACCAAGATACAGAAGTGTTATCAACAACATCAAACAGGGATAATTTTCATGATAATGAAAATCCCTGCTCATAATGTATAAGCAAGGAACTCTCAAACTGGATTAACTAGGAACCAGGTCAACATCCAAATATGTAAAGAGAAGCAATGGGAAATAAACTATTTACATCTAGCCTAGAAGGTTTCTGTAAACCAGAGACTTTCATTTAAATCACAAGTACATGTTTTATGCTTTTCAGAAAATAATTTCCAGAGTCACCTAAAAATTGGCAAAAAAAAAATTGGAGCAATTGCATTAGAATTTTACTTAAAATAAATCAGCTACCTGAAACAAAAGAGAATCTGGCAGACAGATGTACACAGGAAAATTACCAAAAACTTACTAGCTCAGGGAGCCAGGTTAAAAAATATTTTACACTGAAAAGGAGATCAATAACAGATAACTTGAAAGCCTTTTCATGTGTGATTCTCTTCCTCTGATAAAATCTTTCCATTCCCCTGAAGACACGAGCTTCTTTCAAGCACTGTAATTGCAGTATGATAGAAAGTGATACAAATAATGGAACAAGGTCTCATATTTTCAATGAAATTCAAATTAGCTCCCCCCCTTCTTCTTCTGGTGAAAAAAAAGTCCTGCTTTTTTCATACATGAGGAAAATGTTGATGCTTAGAGATGCAAACGAGCCCTTCAAGGGATTCCTTCCTCAGGAATCAGGCCAATCTTTTCCATTTACTCAGCAAAAGCCCCCTGCCTTTCAGGCCAGATTTACATATGCCTTAGTTTTGGAAGGAAAGATATTCACACCTGTTTTATTCAAATTATAATGAAGTCTCAAATCGCCAGGGGTGACATTGCTGGATACTGTCAAATCTTGGTGACACATCCAGACATAACAACTTTACTGGACACCATTATTCATGAGTAACCAAGCTGTGTATTTCATTCCAAGGTGTGACAGCAAGGATGTGTTACCTCTGGATATTCCTAGCATTGGTGTATAATGAGAAACTGCCCTTACCACAAACAACTCCAGAAGAAAAGGCACATGTTGGGAAGTTGTACTCAGCATAAAACTCTAGAAGTGGCACATTTAAACTGCTCACCTGTTCTTTGTTTTTAAGTCAACTGAAAAACAGCCAGGAATATTTTTTTAAATGTTTCATTTCATATATCCTTTCGTAGAAAATGGCAATATTTGTTTTAAGTCTTTTTAAATGGTAATTTTCTTAGCTTACCTCTCTTTCTAGAATAGCTAGAAAGCAACCACTGGAAGATTCTGATGGCTCCATTTTGAAAAACAACTCGGTGGAAGCATCTGAATTTGAACGAGTATTAAAAACAGGAGGAATAAGCCTGTAGAAAATAAGAAAATAATGCTTGAGGATATAAAAGCAATTTTAAAATATATACTGAAAGTAATTTCCAAATTGTGTCTTTCAGCAACAGCTTTACAGAGCCAATAATCCTCAATTTTAAAAACTACAAGAAAGACACAACAATTAATCTTTACAGAACTAATTCTGTTTTTTCCAGTAAGTAAGTATATTAACCACCAGATAATAGATACATATGAAGACAAATAGCAACTAAGTTCTTTTTTTAGTCTGCAATTACTAAGTTATCAAGTTGTCCACAAAGCTGGGGAAGGCTCTGAAAATGCTGAGCAGTATATAGAAATTGTAGAGGTGTTGGCTTTGAGTTACTAAGAGTATGCTCACGTTACTAGGTACATGCTTATAATATCTCCCTATCATCTTAGGAGAAAAATGCCAATCTGTAGTAAGTTTTTTCAAATTTACCTCACTGATGCATTGCAAAACTGTATCTGATCATCATCAGTGAGCATTATGTGTAACATACTTTTTTGTAAAATTCTTTGGACCAGTCACAGTTAACATTTACCATTTTAATCATTCCAAATTTAAATTCACTGAATGGTATCTTGAACCACACTACCACGATGGCCAATTCACTAACACCTAAGATAGTATGAATTCTAAAAACAAAGTATTTCTGTCTTGTGTTTTTGGCAACTAAACTCTTTTAAGTTGTATCCTGTAACCAACTATTGTATCTACATGCAAGCAAAGTGCCAACTGTTTGCATTCATCTACTGTGACTGAAAAAATCCAGAAAGTATCCATTAGTCTTTTAACAATTGCTCCATCTGACAGGGGTGACAGCTGGGAAGTTTTAGCTACATATATAACATATACAACACACATACCTTTTCAATAGATATTTGTATTTGTGTGAGTGCACAGGACGTTCTCTTACTGTAACCTGACCACCCAGAATTCATTCACCTGAGTACAGGGATAAGCAATCCTACAGCAGAGGTTCTTGTTCTTCTATATAATTCTCCATTTTAAGACTTGATATCTTCCTTTGAAACTGATTGTTCTAGGTGAGAAGCTGAGAGCATGCCTGTGAGTTCCCTGAGTTCAAATCTCCATTTTATCTTAAACTAACTTCATTCTCTGAATACCAATAGGGTGAAAGCCATAGCTCTATGTGAAGCTTGCCATGATGTTTTTTCCAACCAGTCATGCTTTCTGCCCAGCTTGATTTCAGGTGGAAACAAAAATATTAGATGAAAAAGTCACAAAGATGATACTTGCTTGTAACACCAACATTAATTGAATGAGAGATGGCAAAAAGTATTTTAAACACGAATCTAATGAGAGACACAGATCCGTCTAGGACAGGTTATGCTACAATTATGCTACTGTTTGAAGTTATACTTAATTTTTCCGTAGACAAAACTACTCATTGCCTACCTATATGGTTTTACTTTATTTCCTTCCACTCGAGATTCCAGTGCTTTTTTCACTACTAGTTCATTTTCTTCTGAGTAAACTGAACAAGTGCAGTAAACAATAGCTTGTACTTTGTTAACTACAAAACAAACAAAAAAGAAAACAACTTTTCTTCATACAAACAGGTTTAGTGAAGACTGAAACCAGCATAAAAATTATGCTTGATGTAATTTTTAAAAATAAAGTATATCCTCCAGCACACATTAGTATTCAATCTCTAGTGGTTTATAACAATGAAGATGTTTTAAACTATTTGCAGATTTCAGCAGAAATTCAGGGCTACTGTCCAGTCTTTTTGCACAGCAACCAAAGGAGCCAGAAAGAAAGTGGCAGCAGGCAGAGGGAAAGTGGCAGAGACTCCACTGACAACTTTCCCAAATCAGAGTACAACTAAGCCAGTTCTCTATACAGTGACAAAGATTATTGTATTACTGGGTGGTGAACACTAGGACACAGATACACCCTCAAACTTGAGGAGAGCGTTACTTATGGGGTTTGTTTACACTTCTAATAAACAGCACATTTTTAACTCTATAAAACCAGGTGGCAGTGCAATGGAATTCATAGTATAAGATTACCCCAGAAATCCACAAGCTGGCACACTTACATTTCATTGCATGCATCAACTCATTAAGCTGCCTCTCAGCAAGAATATTGAGTTTATCCACAGATACACATCCTTGGAAAAGGTCTCTTAGCAAGCCTGCATCTAAGTGCAAAGAGTTGTAAATTTATTAATGCAGCATGTATGAGTGTCTTAAAACTTGGCTGTTTGCAGAAAATGCTTTGGCAAGAGACCAGTTCATTACTGGTGCAGTGGAAAGGTAAGCTTTATGAGTTACAATACCAAGAAATGCCTAAATTATTATTCTTTGCCTCTTCACCCGTCTAATGAAAAGTGTACAGTGAACAGACTTATACAAACAGCCAATAAAGAAATATATTCAAGGGAAAATTACATATATTCACTGGTATCTTGAAATAAATTTTCTATCTAAAGGCTATATATACTCTGCTCCCCAGAACAACCCTCTAACATTATACTATTGACTAGAAATTGACATTACAAAATGCTGTTAATCCTTCAGTGCCACCTAGAGAGATTTTTTCTTGTTGAGAATTTCAGGATAGTCCAAATACACACTTGCTCACTTTGTGTGGAAAAATCATCTGTGTTATTTTCTTTTCTTTTACATTTCCATGGTGTCCTGCACATACATTATACTTACAGAACTATGTACGGTGTTTAATATATATAGTTTATACTAAAATAAAATTCTAAAAGGAAGGGTATTTTATAAAGTTATACCATTTACTGAAGCTGCTACAATGTCCAGCCCACAATACTTCAGTACTATTTCAACCAGGAAGCATGAGCTACTGTGCCAAAAGTTACCTCCATGATCATTGACAATAAAGTCTATTGGATTGCCAACACCCAGTCCAGAGCATTGTGGTAGCAACAAAATAACTTTTGCATTTTCAAGTCTTGGGTCTACTGGGTCAATATCAGTGAAGTCTTCATATAACAAGTGAATATCTGAAAAAAAAAAATTGAAAAGCTTGGAAGTTCTACATGCAAGCAAACCAGCCTAATTTCAACGTGATAAATGTGAAGAGACTGTGGTGTTCAACAGAATTCCATACAGCTAGACCCAGATCCTCCATAATGTGTCCTGCTGATTTCAAACAAACTGAAGGACTAGCTAGACCTTAGCATTTTCCACTGAAAAGACTCCTAATGGGGTTCCAGAATCTTGTTGCATTCTGTTCCTATTTTATCCTATGACTAAACTGGACAAGTGCACACGCTTTACAGTAGCACTCTCAAACAGCTGAAAATTGGACTAAAAGCACCAGCAAAGACACCAAATAAATGGAACTTTTTTCCCAGCTACACCATCTGCTGAACAGTAACTATTTATATGGAAAAAATTCCCCTTGACATTTCAGGAGCCTGATTCTATGACATGGTTAATCTGCAAATTTTTATTAACTTGATTGCAGCTGAAGAGCTGTCAGCTCACCTTGTGACAAAAAATAAGTTGTTGCAGCTCTCCCCAGGTCCTCAAAGAATGGATCTCTGAATTCTGATAGAACTGTGTCATGTTTATAGTTAAACATCTGTAACACAATACTTTATGCAACTGCTTTAACACCTACTTTTACATTCCATGTGACTGAACAAGCTCCTCAGTTCTTCTGCTTTTTCTGAAGATTTCACACCACAAACAAAAATACTGGATGTGCTGTAATTTGTCAGCACTGACAAATGGGCAATGGTCAGATGGGAACCCAGGTGAGCCACAATAATGTCGTCCCCTATGTTCAGCAGCGCCTGTGAAGAGTGCACAGCAAGGCTGCGAGACTTATCCTAGAAAACAATGACACAAAAATTGAGTATGGACAACTAACTTGGTTCCTGTGAATGCCAAACTTCTTTTCCAAACTGGGAAAGCATTTCATCATTTTCATGACACAGGGAAAAGGAGGCAGGAGAAAAGGTAATCAGAGATAGACAGTTCTGCTAGTACAGAATTAAGTACAAAATGAAACACTGTATTAAGTTACTAAATTTAAATAAATCTAACTAACATATAAGAAAGTGTAATATCTGTAGGCAAAAGAAATGTGTGTATCATCTCCATAAGGAGGAACTCCTAGCAACGGCCCGTTCCAGGAAATACAGAGGCCACAATATGTGGAACTCATCCTCAGAGGCAGCTTAACAGAGAAATACAAAACCATTCACACAGCTTTTCGTGGTAATTAACATGAGAAATTAAGCCCTTACCAGGGCTTAATTGAAGACCAAGATTTTGCTGGCATTCAAACAACACAGAGGCAGATTTGAATGCAGAAAGCACAGGGACCTCTCAACAAAAGATCTCATGCTACAGGTGATGAAGAGACAGAGATCTGTCCAGCATTATCTTCACCAAATTACTACACAAGGTAAAGACTGCAGATAGAAGCCACAGGTACTATGCTTGTACCAGATCTGGCAAACACTGATGATAAAGGGCAAGGAGAAAAAAAAAAAAAACAAACACAACTTTCAGTTCACATTTGATGTGAACTGATACAGCACTCAAGTACCCCCCCCTACCCTTCCAGAGAAAGACAGAGTTTTGAGGGTTCTGTTCCCTCACTTTGACAGTCTTAAGTAGTAATACCCAGCATTTGTTCCTGTGATCTATAATCTGTCGTGTATAGTTCTTTTCTGCAAGTCTTCCATTCAAAATACACATGCTGAAATTAAATACTGACTACTGGATTACTTTCTAAGTTGAGTAATAATTTTGAGGGCTAAATTTCAAGCAAATGCTAAGTATCAAGTGAAAATGCCCTTTGAAATGTTTCTGTTAAGTGCTCAAGAATCATCAGACACTTAAGACAATCTGTGGTTGTGTGTTGTTGCATGGTTATTCCACACCACTGCTCTAGAATAGGAACCTCTGACCAATCTTGCCCGGAGAGGATAATAATGGCAGGTCAGGAAAAATACCAGGGGATGTTATGTAGATTTAAAAACCACACTGCACAAAATACTAAGTACTGCCCTCATTCCAAAGATACAGTTAAAGAACAAGATATATTAACATACCATTACCTACTAACAGGTGGTAATGCATATAGATATATGTAGAAACTTTCCCCACATTTTCAGAAGGAAATCTGCCTCTTTGGCCGCTTTTGGTGCTTATTTCAACAGCTTTAAGATTGAATTTAAAACATTCTACTAACTTAATTGTAGCTATCAATTATAAGCATTAACATTTGCATGCTAAATTTACTAAGTGAAACAATTTCTAACGTTCTGATTATTAAAAATGTCCAAAACCTTATGAGAGTATGTTGCTTCCTGACTGATAGAACAGAACAGTCACACAATACATGACCTCTTCTAATGCAAGGCATTATATTAGTTTGCAGTTCACATTACTCAAGAGTGACATCAACTCACCTGCAGTACGAGTTTGCAGTCTGCAAAAATATCTAAATTAAGCAGTTCTTCCTTAAGAGAGGAAGGAAAAACCAATACATCAGGGCAGTGTTGGTCCATACAGTACGTGTAATGGTCCAAGTCTGACACAGATTGAACTCTTCTGAATCCCCTTTGCTCCAGTTCCCTGAAAACATCTTGAAGGCTGTTAACATACAACTCTGTCCATTAAATATTCAAGAGTTACTTAAGCAATATAATCACATTGATGATATGGTTTGTCTGTTCTTTTTCAAGTGTGTTTGTGTATATGTGTGTATCTATATATAGCTATACATTTTAAAAGAAATATGCAGTGCTGTCTAATGCAGGAGGGGAAATCACTATTTTAGGCACATAAATTCAGGTTTGAAATAATTAAGTTAATGTTTGGTAAAAAAGATTAAGAAGGAGGTATGAGTCTCCAGAGGATGACTCAAAAGCATCAAAACATAAATGTCCCTGTGCTCAGGAGACCATGTAGCAAACTTACTGCTGGAACAGTTCAGTTCTTTCAATTGCTTTCAATTTAGACCAGCCTGCCAATGAATTTAATGGCTTATAGCTGAAATAATCTTCGTGTAAATATAATAAAGGCATAAATGCTGACATTTGCAATTCAAATATCATAAAGATTTAAAGTATATACACTAAGACTCGTTGGAGTTTCAGGTTGTACCGTAAGCTGATATGGTGCATTAACCATAGGGTCAGCACAGCAGCTTTCAGCTCAGTCTTAGTTAACAGGTGCAAAATCACAACCAGATTAAGACACTTTCTCTATCTTGCCTATAACCTAAGCACAGACCATTGGTCCAACACAAGACTATGAAAACAGAATTCTTGAACACATGATAAAACATGTGACTACCTGTCTAATAAAAGACAAGCTATCCTGGTACTGTTCGTGTAACAGAACAGAACTGGGAACACCAGTGTTACTTGTAGAATAGCCCACCAAATATAAGGATTGAAAAAAATGTATTTCAGGTTTACACTATCCAGAATAATATCCAGTACTAACTATTGTATTGCATCTCTCTTAAAACTCTTTGCCACCACTATGGCTTAGAGTAATGCACACACTTTTAAACAAGTTTTCTCTTTCTCTGTTTTGTCACAGAGTTCACTCGCCTACAGAGATTTTTAAAATTTATTTCTTCATTTATTTGGTGAAAGACTCACACAAACAAAAGAATAGTAAGAAGAAAAAACGTTTCATAACTTTTTACAGTTCATTAATACCACTACTGCAATAGATTAAAAACTACAAACAAGCATGAGGCAAAGTCGCAGGACAAAGCAGAAACAAAGCAGAATTTACGATAAGAAACTTAAATTACTGGTAATAATATAAACTGGCAATTCTAAAACAAGTGTGTAGCAAACTGTATCATTTCATCTATAAGCCCATCAATATTAGATGATACCTTAAAGACCTTACCTGACTTTCAATGTGTTTACCCAAACACATAAAGGTAATGCAGAAGCCCTCTGTTCCTGCTTCCGTACGGTTTCTGGTAGAAAGGATTCAATTGAAAGAGCACCATGTTTGATGCGGTATCTTGCTAGTGCAGCTGCCAACTTGGTCTTAAAACTACACAAGCATAATCACAAGATTATTAAACTTTGCAAGTGATTACAATAGCTATTAGCATGAAATATTTCTTTTACAACACTACCTTGCTCAGAAACGGAAGCCAAAAGTGAAGCTTCATTTTACAAGATGCTACAGAAAATACAGAAAACCAAATGTCTGCTGAGTTCATCAACAGTCTGATAAAAGAAATACTTAAATACTACTTTAAATGTTTATTTTACGTATCTTCCGGTTTTGTACTAATTAATTACAATAATAAATATTTAACAAAGTTCTGTAATATAAGTATTACTAAGTAAATGGATGTTATTCCATTCCATGACATCTTGACTCTTCTAAAATTGTATGAAAAATGTTTCAACAGCTCCAAAATAATATACCTTTTTTAGCAAAGTACTTAACAATATAAAGATGTTTTTTTAAAAAGCTGTATTTTCCTTAACTATAGGAATGTGGAAGTTCCCATCAAATTATGTTCTCATTAAAAATTGGAACAAAGCACACAAAATTTGAAGCTGAAGACATCTGTAATATTATTATACACATCTGTATTTCTGCTAATACTTATAAACAAAATAGTTCTTAGCATGTATTACCTGTATAGATAATCCTCTATTTGGTGAATCTCTTCTACAGGTTCTTCTTTATCAAAAATCTTTCGTGCTTTAAATTTTCGGTCTTGTAGGTCATAAAGCATCACAACCAGCAAGCTGGTTAATTCATCTGGCTGCAACAGAGAAGCAACAGGACAGAGAAAGTGACACAAAACATGACTTAATTCTGCATAAGAAGATCCATATCAAAAAGTAGTCTCCCACGTGAGAGGCATTAAAAACTCCAATGAAGCCCTGATTTGTGAGAATATGAAATTAATTCATTAGGAAACATGAATTTCATGTTAGTGAAACATGAAACTCAGATACACAGCTTAAAATTTATTTACCTTATCAAAGTTAAAAACAGATACACAGCTTAAATTTACCTTATTAAAGTTAAAAACATTCACTATACACGCAAATAATATACAATATCTAAACAACTTCTAATAGTTTCTAGAATAACTGAGGTAACAAAAACTTCTTGTCTATCAGTTTGTCTCCTGTGGGATTTTCAGTATGTAACAACCAATAAGCTCAGTTGTGTTGACCATGGGACATATGTAAAATCTCCTTCCTATGGCCAAATGTTTAAAACAGGGAGCAAGCATCTCCTTAGTAGGATCAGTAATTAACAGCACTTCAGTTACTCTTTTCTACCTCTTTTCATTAAATTCTTTCCACTCTTACACCTTTGGAAAATCTAACTCTCTAACAACTCTGAGTGAAAGTAGCTAGAAAATTCAAGTTACTAGGGAAATACCACCAAATACGAACTGTTACCACATAAATCTTATTTCTTACAAAAACAAGCCAAAAATCAAACGTCTTATATCATCTGCCTGCTCATATCCATCACCACTAATCACATCAGTTCAAATTCATCTTGTCATTTTCAAAGGCATCAAAACTAAACTGGAATGAACAGCAGGTTACTCTGTCAGGTCTAGATTTTCTTTGCATGTCAAAGAAGGGAAATATGTTGAGAGTAAATGGGAATAATTTTTGCCAGTACAGTATTTTGTATACAACACAGTTTGCCCAGGGAATGAAATTCTTTTGTCTGATGGGCTTCACTCCTTCCTTTCCTGTTCCCAGGGACAGGAAAGGAGCATGACTTTTTTCTTCACTCACAGGGTAACACAGCAGGGAAGGGAAACACATGGACTGGCTCATGGAAAACATGACTGAGCAAGTTTTAACACTGTTTTGGTTCACTCCTCTTTCTTTGAAAGTTTTGATTCCTAGCAGTAAGGTGCTCAAGAATTTCACAAACAATTTTATCTAGTATCTTGGAGACTGGTGCTTTAGACAACTAACTAAAGAGCCCAGCAACGTTTCAGTCACAGGCTACCATGTAGTTCAGAACAACAAGTGGTGGGTTTTTTTGAAGAATGTTGAAGAATCCTCTGAAAAGATTCTAATTACATCAACTCAAAATACATAAAATGCACTTCCTCTTCACTTACTATTGAGTGGCATGGGTAAATACCACTATCTAACAAAATTTCTTCAAGAAGATCTTGATCTGGAAAAAAAAAAAAAAAAAAAAAAAAATTGGCAATTTACACTATGAAATCTACAAGATTCTATGGAAAAAAAATAAAAACTTGAAAATTGCCAAAAAATAAGCTGCAAGCTTAACCATCATTAAAATTAAGAGCAAACCATCATGAATTAACAAGTCCACGTACTTCCTTTGTAGCAAAAATTATAGAATTTATATGTTTCATTTCATTACATCCTAACAACACTTAGAAATATTTACATATCTAAATGATAGGAGAGTTCTAGCAGTAACCTGTAGTTTAACAAAACATTCCCCTGATCTCTGCAGGGGATCAGGTAGAAACTAAAGACTGTGTTTTTACATATATTCTCTGCTGTATAATTTCTGTTGGCAACTTCTAGAAATGTTTTGTACTTACATTTTAGAGCACTGAAAGCCAGTTCATAAGATACACACTGGGAATACTCATGTTTGAAAGTTAGCATGGGAGATAATGAGCCATCCCCATACCGCACCAATGCTCTTTCCTTGGGCTTCTCAGTATGAATGACTTGGAAAATCTTTGCTGCATTTACATACACAGTGTCAGGATAGCCACTCTTCTCAGTCAGAGTCATTGTTCTTTGCTCAACAAATCCTTCTTCGTCTGTAATTTTCTTTTCACTCCAGTCTGAAGTATCATTTATAACATTCTCATGCAAAGGCCCTAAGTTACTTCTGGAACCTGGCTCTTTTCCAGTTGCTGACTGTGTAGCTGCAAGTGACAATCCTGCTGCCTCTGCAAAAATTAAAAAAAGTCTGCATTGAATAATGAAATTTTCATGACATTTTTTCACTGTAATACACTTTTCTCTTAATGTTCAGGTTTTCAATATAATTTATTATCTTGTATAGGTTCTAATCCCATATATATATATATATGTATCATCTATACTTCTATAAGTCTCTCATCTTACATGTAATCAAGAAGTCTTTATAACAGTTTTCTTGCCTTAATTATTTACACTAACTCAGATACAAAGATTGGTTGTTTCCAAGTGACCAGAGATTTATGATAAATTATCCTAAACAGACTATATGCAGAGATTTGATTCTCTGTGTCTAATGAGAAGCATTATTGCTGCAAACCAAACAGTAGCTCTAACTAGGAATTCTACATTAATAAAAAGACACTACAAAAATTTCAAAGCAGCCATCATCACTTCCAAACTTAATAAAAAGAGTAGCAGTGTTTCTCACATGCTTGTCCTAAACAATGCATATCTGTTCCTAAACAATGGATGGTAGAGTTCATCTAAGTGTTAATGTATTTCATGTATTACCTAAATAGCAAAATTTTAAATGCAGCAAATCCATTCTAACAGTCTCTGAAGTTATTACACAATATACCATAAGCCCATGTGAATTTCTTAAATTTTCTACACATTAACAGTAAAATAAAAATTACCTTCCCTCAAAGTGAAAAAGCATTTCAAGAACGAGAAAAATAAAAAGCCCTCATGTTAGTTGAATTTAAAAAAAATATTTAAATTACACCTAAAACCTACTTAACACATATCCATCACAGTGCTTGGATTTAACACATTTGCTCGGGTTGCTATAATGTGCATTTGGGACGACACTTGGAGGCTTAGAAGTCAGGTTAAATGTTCAGGAGGGCTATTTAAGTCAAAGCAAAATTAGTCACAAAGCAAAGATTTTTTTTAAAACACACCCTAATCTATTTTTCCTGAATGAAGAAGAATGATACAAGAGAATCGTGAAGAATTTAGCAGCTGTAGCACAGGAAGACAGACGTGGACCTGGTACTGACAAATACTTCTGGGTATTTTAGGACTAGTATTACAGAACAGCAAAGTTTGTTCTTTTTGCCTGTCTAAAAATTAAAAAAAAAAAAAAAGGCAGCAATACTCTGACAAAAGTAAAGCATCTTCTCTTTTGCTACACAATTTAGTTCAATACAACTATTCTCAAGCTTTTTCTCTGCATGCCCCCACATTCCTCAGGATTCGATTTCAGCCAAGAAATGCCCCATGCAGAGCCAGCATTCCCCTCTTCAAACTGGTTTTCCCCAATATATCTGATGCTCAGCCCATTCCTCCTTTCTCCAAAACCAGCACAAGGTTAGTGCCCATCCAGTCCTGCCTTCTCCAAACAACCAAACAGTGCTGCTTCCTGAATTCTGGCAGCTCTTCCAGAGGAGGACACATCTGATTCTCCCCGTATCTCCTTTCCCAGCACCTGCTTCTCCAAACTGAAAGCCATCCTGCAACAACTATCTCTTTCCAGAGGTCCTGGGCCTCACACTGTCTTTTGGTGGGAATTAAGCACCAACACCCCTAGTGCTAGATACAGCACCGATGGATCCATAAAACAAATGTAAATTTATTTTATGAAGCCATACTGAAACAAAACAAGCAGCCCTATCAAAAGAAAAGCACTGTTCTAAAGTACCAGATTAACTAGATCAAATCAAACCTCTTGTGTTTGGAAAGGAAACAAATCATAAATGCTTTCAGGACGTTTTACACTAATGAGAAGATGTGTAATTGACTACACAGAAACAATGAGAGCACCTAAGAGGGACCTGGAGCTCAAATCCCTTCACCAGCTGAACACAAAATACTCTTTTTTGGAATCTGTCTCATGTGAACCAATGTTTGTAGTGTCAGGACTTTCAAGACTTGCTGGGTTACCATTTACTGGTTCTGACTTCTTTGCCCAAGCCGCTTTTGCTGACCTGCAGACACACTGCTGCTGCTACGGCTTATGCACCATGCTCTTTCCCCCAAGACAAATGTCACCTCAACAAACCGGAGACGCCAGCGCCCTGCGCACCACGGCTGCCACTGCCCGGCTCCGTGCCTAGCGGAGAACACCGAACTTCATCAATAGGAATCGACTGCAATTTCCCCGAGGGGAAGGGAATGTGAGCGAAAGTCAGAAAGTGAGCCACGAGCCCATTCCCAGCTCTGCTTTATTTGTGAGAAACGGCCCCCATCAACCCACAGTATAAACAGTCATACAGAAAAAAACATATTAATAATAAAAATACTCGCTTGTGTTGCGAAGAGCTTCTTGAAATGCTGGGCTGCAAGGCCTTAAAAAGAACTAATCCCTTCCCAAACCATACCGGTGCGGCCCGGGCGCCTTCTACGCCCTTTCCCCTCAGCGGTAACCCGAGGGCCTTTTTCTTTACCCCTGACCTCCCGGGGATGGCGGCGCCGGTTGCTGAGAGCTTCCCGTGGGCACCGGATCCCCGCTGCCGCGGCTGGAGTTACCCACGCCTCCCCCTCGGCGGGTCCCGTTAATCCTTACCCGCCAGCGAGAGACGCTCCCCTCCCAGCAGAACCCGACCAAGCCCAACCGAGCCCCATCGCGCCGCTCCCGCCCCGCTCACAGGCCGCGCCCGCCGGGCTGTGTCAGGCCTGGGGACCGTTGGCTTGGGGAAGGGGCGCCGCCACTCTCCGTCCTGCGGCAGGGGGGTCCGCATGCTCCGCTCCCCCGCCTGACGGTGCCTCTGGCCGCCAGCCCCCCTCCGGGCCGGGGACATTGGTTCGGGCCGTGGCGGGTGCGAGGGCGCGGAGCGAGGGGAGGCTGCGGGAGCAGGGGGGGTGAGGCGGCGGCGGGGCTGCGGGTCCGTGAGATGCGGGACGCGGGTTCGGCTGGGCGGCGAGAGGGGACCTGGCAGGCTGGCGCTGCGTCTCCAGGGGCCAGGCTGAGCCTTGCCCAATGCGGAGTCGCATAAGTAATGAAGAAACCAGAAGAAAATGCCAAGGTCCACCCTGGCAACGGCACGTGTGTGTGTCTGTGTCTGTGTGTCTGTGTGTCTGTGTCTGTGTCTGTGTGTGGTACGGGTTCAATGGGGCTGCCGGGACTGGATCTTGGCAAGAATCCCTGCTTCGGGAGCTGTTTCCACCTTCCCTTTCTGGATTTGGGGTTTTTTGGGGTTTTTTTTGCACGTTGTGTTTTTGTTGTTTTGTTTTGTTATTTTGCTGTTTTGTTTTTGGTTTTTTTAAGTGTGGGAGTTTGTTGGGGGTTTTTTTGTTGTTGTTTTGTTGTTTTTTTTTTAATTTCCCCACACAGAATTAATTCTTGCAAACTCGATGACCTCTTTAAAAATAAATCTTAACTGCACTCGCATTTCTAGCTGCGTTGTAACACCAGCAGTTACAGGAGGGGAAGTCCTCCCACAAGTACAGGATTAGCCCCAGGAAAGGTGCTGGGTTTGCACCTGCAATTAGCAGGGTGCTATTGATGTACACCATGCTCTGATAATGTACTCCAATAATCTGCCAATAAATCAGACATAACCTTCTCAAAAATCTACTTCTCCCCACAAAATTTGTTCCTGTTATATCAGTGCTTTTATGGGTAATCTTTAAATTCTCCTGAAAAAGGCAGAATGGTAAAATACTCTGTGATTAATTTAAAATCTGTGATGACCTTTGGTGTGTCATTTCTTCAAGACAATCCTGGCACTTTGCAGGAGCATCTGCCACAGGTACAAGTGCTTTTACATGGCAAAGGTAGAAATTCAGACTCACTTCTGCAGTAGAATTGCACAACGTCATCAGGGCTTTGGTCCTGTTTGGCTCTACGTTTACTAAAGCTCAGTCTAATTCATAGCACATCTGTCATTAACAAATCAGGAGGTCTCAGAGGTTTTTTTTTAGGAACTAACTCAATTGAAGCACATGAGCCAGTGCTTATTATCCCTGCAGAAACTTGGACATTAGCCAAGATCCCTTTCTGATATCTGTATTACCAGATATCTAATAGAACCAAGCAGCAACTCTCTGCAACCAGTCTGTGACTCTGTGCAATCACGTGCATCAGGACTAGAAACTTTGGGGTGTTAAAAACAACCCTTAATTTGCTGATAAGGCAAAGACACCTTTCCTGTTTAGATTTGCTATGTGTTCCAGCAATGCTGCTGCAGCTACCACAGTAGCAATTAATTACAAAGCAAGCCAGGTAGGCTGGGTAAACTTTGCACTTTATAGTTCAAACAAATCTTGAATGCTTCCTGATGAAAGGGAGAATAAATTGTGAATAGGTTGTGCGGATCACTATACTGGCTACGATACAGATGGAAAGGAACTGTTTGTGCTACTTCATTTTGTCCCAATACATATGGCAGCTCTTTTTGCAAGACTTGACTGGAAATTATTGCCCAGTGCCATTGTAATTTCTGTGTAATACTCTATCACCTTCAAAGTGAAATCATTTCACCTTCAGGTTAATATTATTCAGGTGAATATTATTTTGCTACTGAAGATCTGAAACAAGTAGCTGCCCTTCTTACCAAGTTTTATGAATTCAGCTTCTTCCTGAAGTTATATTTGAGACTTGGCATGGAGAGCCAAAAAGTAATGAGATAATTCAGTGCCTGTAGGTCAGCTGCAAACAGGGCTGGCCTGATGTCATGGTTTGGCCCAGCCAGTACCAACCGGACCTCCACTCACTCACGCTCCACCTCCACTGAGGGACAGAGAGGGGAAAATCCACCGTAAAGCTCCTTGATCAAGACAAGGATAGGGCTCATTCTCCAGTCACAGTAATGGGCAAAAACCAGACAGGTTCAACTGGAGAAGAAAAAGAACTAATTTAATCTACAAGGAGAAAGAGAACACATGACCAGATATTAATACCTTCTCTTCCCACCTCTCCCTCCCTCCCAGTCCCTCAATCCCTTCCCTCCTGCCTCTCCTCAGGGCACAGGGAATGGGCAGGGGGGGGTTCAGGGTCAGTTCCCCACACGGTGTTTCTGCCACTCCTTCCTCCTCAGGGGGGAGGGCTCCTCACATTCTTCCAACATGGAGTGACATGAGTCCCTCCCAGGAGGCGCAGTCCCTCAGGAACTGCTCCATCCTGGGCTGCACACAGAGTCACGGCTGCTGCGGGAACAGTCACCTCCTCTCCATGGCTGCAGATCCACGGCTGCCCCTCTCTGCAACCCTGCACAGGCTGCTGCTTCTAGCTGCCCACCTGTGACACTTCAGAGGCTGCAAATCCACACTTACCTCACCGTGGTCCTTCAAGGACTCCTCCACTGTGCTTTTTCAATTTTCACTAGAAAAGAAGTTTTCATTACTCATTTCATCCACTTGAGTTTACTACCTTGTGAAATTCTTCATTATGAAAGATTAGTAAATCTTTATTTAAATAAGAAGTCATTAGCATTATCTACCAGGATACTGTGTGTGATGGACATGTCTGTAATTAGCATCTTGTTCTTGGTGGCTATGGAACCTGATCCTCTGTGTTGCTCTGTTTTGATAGCTCATTCAAACATACTGGATTAAGCATATGATGAAGGATGCCCTTTTTATTTGACCCTACACAAGTTGCAAAATTAATGTGTAAACATATTTATTATATAGCACCTGGGAGTTAGTAACAGAACTAGGAGTTCCATAGTTTTCATTTTTAAATGCTCTGTTAATTTAGCTGTAGTCAAACTGAAAGTAAGTTTTGTTGCAGAAATTTTGAGAAAGTTGATGATTCAAACCTGAAAGTGAGTGTTTGACTCAAAGATTTCTTTGATTTGCTTTTCAAACCACTTAACAAGTACTGTGTGTTAAATTTAAATCCTTTAGGGATTAAATCCTTTAGTGGGGAAAGACATACAAGATCTTACCTTAAATATCTTTTTCCTATTATGTCATGCCTTCTTGTTACACTTACCATAAATTTCTGAAATATTCATTGGTATCCTGGTTAGGGTTAGCACTCCTGCCTCAGGAGTCAAAGATTTAAATCCTGCAACAGATAGACTTCTGTTAGTTAGAAGTTAATCTGAATGCATATAATAACTTCAGGCTAAAATACCATTTAACCATACACAAGCTACTTCCTAGACGATAATGTCTGAGGAAATAAAGGTGATCAAGCAAGTCTACTTGAAAATCCTGCCAAAAATCTAAAGAGATTAAAAAAAAACAACCCACAAGTTTTGAAATTTAGTTTTTCTGGATTTCTTAAAATTATTTTTACAGCTAATGGCAAAATGAGTCCAAAAATTGTGAAGAGCTTCAGAATTATCACCTGTCCCCTGGAAAGGTAGTGTGGATACTTTCTTTACTCAATAACTGTGCTTTGATTTACTTTTTGTCTTATAACAGGAAATTTTGGATTATGTTTTATAAGTATAAAAAACCATATCCATACCAAATAACTTAGAGATGTTCTTAAAATAAATGTATATACATTTATAATATTATTCCTTGAATTTAAGAACAGGAGAGCAATTACTAATACAAATGTTTCCCTGTGTAATCTAATTACGTCTCAAATATAAGGATTTAACATATAGGTCACCTCAGTTGCAAAGGTTTATCAAGAAAAAAAAAGTACTGCATGCATTCCATAGAAACTATTTATGCAAGACAAAGTTGATTTATGTATATACTAATAAAACTGCAAAGATGTTTACCAGGAAGATAAAGGAGATGCAGTACAGAGAAGTAAAGCACAGTCAGATAATTTGACACCAAAAAGCAGTAGTTGTGTGGTTTGGCAAGGTACAAGGGAGAATGTTCTTTCACCTGTCAGGGACAACATGTTCAGGTTTTAGTGGTATAAACAACTCATTTAATTTTCATCTTGTACAAAGGTAAGCACACTTATACAGAATGGAAAGCCCTGAAGCTATAAATGCATAATGAACCAAGCTCATACTCATTCACTACATTTGCAAATAAAATTATAATCAGCCTTTTCAGAACATTTTTTGTGGAATGTGTATGAAGTGGTACACACAACACTTGGTTCCCTGTTTTCCTCATTTCTTCTATTATATAGGTTAAAAGACAATCTGAATGTCTGGAACAATTTGAGCAGACGTAAAGGAGTGTGACCTTCTGGTCTTCTCCAGTACCCCTGCACAATTAACACTAAAAATCAGAAATTAACCGAGGCGTCCCCTCAGATCTTGCTTCTTCTACAAGAGTCACATGTAAACTCTAGGTAAGCCAAGGTAAACTCTAAACAAGACACTAAGATATCTAAACAAAGCCAACACACATGCTGTTAATGTCCACAACCACCTCTTTTGCTGTGTTTAGCTTTATTGTTAGAACAATTAATGATATGCCTAAGAATCCTCCTGGGCTTAATGAAATTTTCCTGCATTTTCTGGAGGGGAATTCCAGTTTTCAGATTCCTTCCATGCCCAACTGAGGCCCCAGCATCTAGCTTAAAAAGCTAAGAGGACCTGTCTGCCAGATCAAACAGCTCTTAAAACTCTGCCTGTTTATACAGGGGTATCCGTGCCTGATGTTGGGGAGATTTAACAGATGAACCATGCATTCCCACAGTCTTCCCTGTGACTGGCTATCATCTAGCAGCATACTTTTCAAGTATCTCAGCCAAAGCTGTTTTCATGTATCTCTTAAAAGTCTGTAATATGTCATGGGAAGCAGTATAGAAAAATATAAAACTTAAAAACATGGAGATTCATACTTCCAGAGCTCAGACCCTGAACAATATATGCACACGGTGAAAGAAATACTATTACAACCTGGGAGATTTTGCATTATCAGGGGGTTAACTATAAACTAACGCAGCAAATTAACATCTTTAATTATTTTCCTGCTTTCTTTGCCTACTGGAAATTATTAATCTAAAGGCTAAGTCTTCATCGAGTGTAAACATGCTGACTTTGCTATTTAAGGTACACCTGTTTGCTACAGGACATCTTTCTGATTAAGGGCATTCATCACAGTGCCTGCACATATTTTTCTCTGCTGGTGAAGCTGAATCCTGTTTCAGGAATCTCTGGCACTAGTCTGCAGATAGGAATATTGTAGAGAAAGCCATGAGTCTAACTTTCTTTGGACTGCTGCCAAGCATTTTAAGTCACAAAATGAACTTAATTCAGCCCTATTCACAAGATCAATCAGTTCCCTCCCAAATATGTCACATGAAACAGATTTGTGAAAAGTGTTTCTTAAGTAATGCAATTTCAATGCAACTATTGTGGCAGTACATATGTGTAGTGAAATGAGGCAACCAGATGGCACTAATTGCCAGGTAGTGGGCATGAGCTTGTGTTAAGCCCACCTGTGCCTGATTAGGGTGGGCCCCAACTGGGCATGAGCAGGATTAGGGGGCCAATAAAGCTCACTCCTGAGGAAGCCAGAGGGGAGGCCACTTTTGGAGCAGTAGCACTGATCCAGGCTGGTCAGCCCTGAGGGTCAGCCCTCAGAGCACTATTTGTGAGTTTCTGCTGGAACACCTGGTTGGACCTTGGAGCGCCGTGCCCTAAAAGAGGTTCGTCTTGCTACACATATGCACCATCAAATCATTGGCTGGGGATGAGGTTGCTGGATCTAATATGCAGTCATAGGAATAGGAAACACACCATCCTCCTACGTATTGTTTTTTCATCCCTTGCAGCTCACTTTATAAATGCTCTTGCATGAAATTGTCCATTTTCCCTTCTGAATACTTTGTCCCAATTTCCCAGCAATAATAACAAAACGGTCTGTTAATAACATGGATTGACATTTTTTTTTTAATATAACCATTGCTTTTTCACCAATACCTGGCAAACAGAGATAATGAAGAGGCACATTCTTTGCCCTGACAAATCACAGCTGCATTTCACCTTCTTGAACAAGGAGAAATTAAACAGTTCTCCCAAGCAGAGATTAAAAGAATTCAGTTCACCTAACATACAGAGCCAAAGTAAGAGTATTCATCAAAGCTAGAAGGATAAAGAGGAGGCATAGTGTTTTCAGTGGAGTTAAATGTTGCTCAGGACATAACCTGAAATTAGAACAATCTTGTTACTGGGCACCTTGTGACAAATCTCAGACTAGTGGCTTTTTTTAAACCTACTGTCTGCGAATCAGGCAACCTGCATACCCCAATGGCTTTCAAACTTGGCTTTTTGTTGTGTAGTGACTTATATTTATTAACATAAAGTCTGACACTTCCCTAGCCTGCATTTTGTAATGTTTGAGTACTCTATAAAGTGGGGTAGACTTTAGAAAACACAGCCTGGCATCTGATTTCACGTATCTAATAGTAACCTCTTAGGCCAGGAACTGTGCATGTGGCTCATGTAAGTGGTCATTCTGTCAAAGTAGACAGACATGCAGGCTACAATCTCAGAAAACCGTTTTACAAGCTGATGATAGGTGTTGGTTCTTTTCCATGCAGGCCAAAGGCATCAATTCCATAGTGGAATGGCCGACATGGTGTGAAGAAGCCAATTTTTTTCCTGTGGTTTTGCATAAAAGGATTTCTGCAGTACTCAGTTGTCATTGAGGACTGGCTTGAGTGTATCTTGCACTTGACTTTATGGCTTATTTGCTTTTTTGCATTGCTCAGTGGATGCTGGTGATAAAGTTGCATTTTCTGAGTGGCTAAATTTGAGCTGTTGAATGCCAGTCCACACAACTGTGGTCATATTGCCTCTCTGAGCAAAACTTTCCTGAACAGAAATATCAGCGTACTTACCTGTCCTAAATCAAAACAATCATCAGACTTCCATTTAAAATTTCACTGATTCTGCATCCATATGCTGATCTGGTTCAAGCCAAAGAATACTGTGTATTTTAGCATCTCACCACTTAGTAATCTAACTCAACCATTACAGCTTCCCACTGACATTGTTGGAATTAGATGTGGTGTTTTTTCATAGGAGTAAAACCAGTTCTGTTAAAAATGCTGCAAGGAAACTAACAAACTAAGAAAAGAATGAGAAAATAGAAGCTTGAGAGTGGTTTTGCATTTACCATCCATCTCCATCATCCAAAAGTTTAGATCTACTAAATTCATTGGGAAGCACACATGCTGTTATGCTAGCAAAGGCTATTGTAACATTAACTTGTAAAATTATATAGAAGGTTGTTGCTGCTCTGTTCTTTCAGTTGTTAAAATCTAAAGTGGTAGCATTAATTATAATAGGATTCCCACAGGGCCCTGAATCTTCATCTTGTTATATAAATGAATGAAAAAGTAATTGTTTGATATTGATCTATTTATTGGCAATTTGGAGGGTTTTTTTCTTTCCTGATGGCAGTTTATATGTGCCTCTGAATTTCACTTGATCTTCCCTTGACAGAAGTGTCAATGAAAAGAAAACAAAGGGATGAAAGTTTAAGCATTTTTTTTTCTGAAATGAGATCTCGAATATATGTATGCTTAAATGACAGAAAGTGTCTTCAGTTATTTAGTATTTCTTTTCTAATTCAAATTATAACACACTCTCTTGTTTGTTCAAATCAATTCCTCTTGATTTCAGCAGCGTAATCATAGCAAGCCCTGGATGGGCAAAATAGTACATTAACTCCCCCAGTTTGAAATAGATGTCCTTTTGACAAGAAATTGTGCAGTTTCTTAATTTATGCTTTCAGGTGACTGGCAGTTAGGGTTGCTTCAACAAATGAAAAGAGATTTACTTTTGCCTGAGGATATTCACCTAGCAGTTTCATGACACTAAATCAGTGAATTTTTTACTGGACATATACCAGCAAAACTGAGAAATAATTACAATTATTTTCATTTCAGTGATATTTTGATGAGGAACTGAACCTTGTCATCTGAAGGGTCATCAGGCTACACCTTCCAGATTTAGTCTCTCAAGTTTTTATTTCAGCTTCATAGCATGAAGTCCAGTGACACATCCAGAAATTATTGGCAAACATCTCGTATTTCTTTTACGTATTTCAGCTCTGGTACTTGGCTGCCTCTGCTTGTCAATAACCCCTGATGATGTGAAAGCTCCCAGGATGTGTCTAGAGGAGTTCTGTGTGATAGGACACTACTCTCCTCATCTGAAAGGTTTCTATCAGTGAGTTCTAATTTCACTACAACCAAGAAAACAGTTAATATTTAAAAACCGATCTGTTTCTGGTGCTGAATTTCCCATGTTTTCGCTAATTCCTGACAATGTTCAGACTCTTAAGGTTACCTTGCAGGTGACAGCTTACCTCAGGACACAGCTGTATCCTGGTACCTGAACTGAAGCATTTGTGGAATGAAATACACTGCATGCTATTTCCTAGTATGAAAACAAATTCCAGAGGAAAAACAATATTCCCAAACGGAGCTTTGCCAGAATAATACAGCCTGGGTTTTTTTTATTATTATTAAATATTACAACAAGTTTTGTAACATCACACTAAAATTACCATACAAAAGATATATATAGTTTTTTATATAATATATAACCTATATACAAAAGATGTACATAAATTAACAGATTAGATGGTCAATTTTGGGTTCTGTATTTCATCAGACATCTTAGTTATCTGATTGTATTTCATGCTACATCTTCAAATTCTCCTTGTTCTATCTTTATATCTCTCCCTGTTGAAATCCAAGCCCTGGAGTCAAATAAGAAAATTTCTCCCATCTCTTTGAAAGTCTTGGATCAAAGGAATGAGTGACACTTCTGATCTCTGAGAATAAAAAAGCACACACTGTGGTAAGATCTCGCTCTTTCTCAAGAAACCATGACTGGAGACACAGCACACGTTTAAAGCAGAATTAGGGTCAACTCCAGAGTTCAAATTTCATCTGCAACTGAATTAATGTGATTCCCAGTGTTAATATTCAGATTCAGCCTCACGTTGAAAAATGCAGATCCACCTTTTTAATGTTTGGAATGTAATGTTTAAATATGATAAAAAATTAAGATTCTCTCCAGCTAAGCTTAATGTAATGAGATCTCTGAGTCCCACATCCCAATATACTTTTTTCTCTGGGTTTCTTCACTTCAACTGTTATGAAAAAATACCACCTGTAATCAAATGGAGCAGCATCATTAGCCAATCCAGAAGATTCCTCAGGCTCTAAAGATCCCACTGTGTAGCTAAGTGCTCAGTGTCAAGTGGTTCAATCAGACTGCTGAGAAAAAAAAGTTATATTTTGCAGCACAACGCATCAGAAAATTAATAGAGAATAAATCAGTCACCATAAATTTGGGTATGCTGCAGCTGTTATCAGTTTGGATGCAGACTGAAGGCTGTGGTAGGTGTGAGAAGAGCTGTGGCTTGTGCCCAGGAGGTTGTGTGTGCCTGAGACCCTGCTCTCCAGTTCTGCATTGCCACCTCCCGGCCAAGTCCCTGCACACCGGGCTGGGAGGCCTGGGATAGTGCTGGGACAGCCGGTCTGTCCCTCTTCGTTTCCAAAACAGCCCCACTGTGGTCAGACAAACAGGCCCCTTGAGTCTCCCTGTGGTGTTTTTGCCTTACTCTGTTGAGGAAGGAAAGATGCAGTGGAAAGGCACCGGGGTCACTGCTGGCATGGGGCATAAACTTCTGAGTGAGAACATGGGGATGTTTCCATGTCAGTGGTGATGTGGGTTTGAAGTGTGACACTGCACGTCCTCCCTGTGTTTTCAAATCTAAGCTAAGCTGAGGACCCATCGTTTCATGAGAGGCTTCCCCACCCATCCAACTCATTAGCTCTATGTATTTCTCACTCACTTCTGGGCAAAGTTGCATATTTCCCAGGGCAAATGGGAAGTAGACTATAGCCTCATTTTCTTTGCTTGTCTATTTATCCCACTGTCCTATATACATTTGGAAGGGACACATCCACACCACATGTGCCTATCACAGAAGTAAAGCTAGGCTTAGACATATGTCCTTTTAACAAATGACTTTGAGGCAATTCCCCCCTAACCACACCTCCTACCCTAGGACTTGTTATCACCCCATCACCAGGTATCAGTGGTGGGTGAACACCCCTCAGTCACCTCAGCACAAAGGGGGGCTTTACCTAAACTCTTGTGCATGGTGGTTCAAGCTGAGCTGCAGGGTTTTGCCCGGACCACAGAAAATGCCCATATATTCTCTTCCACCACCAGATCTGAGAGGGTCTCACACACATGCAGAGAAGGCAGCATACAGCTGGGAGCTGTAGCACTGTGAACCTCCAGTATATTTTTTTTTCTATTAATATTTTGTGTCTGATTTCTACCATTTCTTTCACTGAGGGCTTTTAACAGAAGTATACCTAGAGCTTGGTCTTATTTGAAGTGGAGTAAAAGATTCATAATTTTGTTCCCTTGCTCATGCTCTCAATTTGCTGGTTATAAAACATTTAAACATTAAATTTAGAAAATGCACCTTCCTTCTTACAGTTTTACAGATGTATTTTCTTTTTAAATCTCAGAAACACATCAAAACATTAAAATGCTGGGTGGTTAATAAACACAACAAAACCAGTAGAAAATTATATTGCCATTGTGTAGCCTTTACTCTAGTGGGATGGATGTGCCCAACTTTACAGCAGCAGAGAAGCCATTTTAATTAGATTTTAAAATTAGATTTTGTAGACCTGTGAAAACGAATGTGACAAATATAGGTCAAAAGGTACCTCTGACTGCAGAGAAACTCATCACAAACCAGCAGCATCCTGGTAAACAAGATAATGCCTGCTTCTCCAGCCTGACCACACTGGAGGAATAAAGCAATGCAAGCTCTGTCACAGAGAGAGTGCTGATGTGTGGGCTTCAAACCAGCAGGTGTGGAGAGGGGCTCTGCCTATTTGAACACTTCAGGAAAACCTAGCAAGATAGAGAGAGACCTGAATTATTGGGAGCATTTAAGAATTCCTGCATCAGCAGCTGCCCCAAAGGGTAAACTAATTTGCTGGAGGCTTTGTATTGCAGTATGGCAAAGCTAAAGTTAGTTTCTGGATGCTTTTTTTCCTTTGGGTAAATAGTATATGCCAGTGTTCAGAACTGGCAGCTCAGCACTTTCCACCAGCTTTCCATTAAGAACACTTTAAATGTTAAAAACAAACAAACGAAGGAACAACAACCAACCAAACAAAAAAACAAAAACAAACCAAACATAAGTGTGCTATTTCTCAAATACAGCAGAAATCTCAATGCTGATTAAGAGGCAAGCTTCTCAGACATTGTTTCTTCCTAGGTATGGGTAATGAACTCAAATTTAACTGGATCCAAAGAGCTAATTGATTAAATGGGTCAGCATTTGAGGTCCTACTGATGACGGTAACATCATTGCGTGGTCAATAGCTGTAATATGGATGCTGACTTCTGAGTTGGTTTTTCAAACATATGAGTGCTGTGAAACTAGATGTCTGGTCTGGTGCTGAATAATGTTTATATCCCTGTAATTATCAGTGCATTTTGGTATTTTTTCTTGCTATAGGCTTATCTCAGAGCAATTAACCAGCATGCAAGCCAGAAGGCAACATTTTTCTTCCAGAAGGATTGGAGGCATATAACTGCACTATTTTAGCTCTGCATTATGGCTGCAGATATTTTCAGACACTTCCCTTTATTAAATGATGAAAGGTTTCATTTAGCTTGGGAAAATGACTGCTCTTGGCAATTGCTTACAGCACAGAGAGCAAGGAGACACTCTCTACCTTTGTTCCCCTGCATCTCTACCACTTGTCCAGCAAGGGGAGTTATAGGAACAACACAGCCACTTTCCTTCAGACTTGATCCTAAAGAAAAATACCAGTGATTATTAGTAAAGGCAAGTTCCCCTTGTGTCTCCAGTACTGTACAACAGGTCAAGTATAAGATATTTATCAGATATTTATTTACTATCAGATATTTACTAAATATCTGATTTATTCCTAGTTTTGTGGAAGGGCAGGAGGTTGTCATGTAATTAGTGTTTTCCGGTCCTGATGTTGGGTACTCTTCAATACTAAATTTTTTTGAGTTTTGGCTGTCAGTCATTAGTAACTCTGCAATCCACGTAGAAGAGATGTGAATATAGCTGAAAGGGAAAGTATAGGTTTGTTTAGCTTTTTATTATTTAGTGCAATGTTTTTAAACAAGCAGAACAGTGCAACATAAGCAAATGAAATTAAAACAACAGCCTAAATTACTTAACTATTCATAATAATAGACATTGACCTATGGATAAAAGGAAGTTTAGCCAACTATTCAACATATATTTTTTCTCTTACCTTACCTGTGTGTTGGTCTGTTTCATTACTAAAATGTATTCATCCCACTGTAGTATCTTGGTCTAGTCCTTCCTCTTTTCCATGGAAATTTCTTTCGTGCTGTTCATTTATCTTACTGTAGCACTCTGTCAGGATCAGATCTTGTGACAAGTTGTCTGCACGGGTTTCATTTCATCCCTAACCCTTTGCCCACAAACTCTTTTGTACTTTTGGGGCAGTAGGAATGCAGCAAATAGACAACTCTCACAAGTGCAAATCTCTCTGTATGTGGGCCTTTCTCTTATCAGGTTTGTCCAGTAACATCCCTCTGGTTAGGTTTTGCTGTCTGGTTTGGTCATTATCTTTGGTCCTTGTGTCTGTGCAGTGTCACAGTGAACTTTTTCCCCTCTCTCATGAGGCATTTGTTAGACCAGGACATGAGGCATTTGTTAGACCAATCTTTCATTCACCAAGCTGGGCACTGTAACAAACAGGAAAGTAGCTGCCCAGATCCCATAAGCACTTGACATTCATGCACAAGGAATAAATACAAAGCTATCTGGGACTCCAACAACTGGATACTTGTACTGTGCTTCTGGCCTTAATGCCTTTTATGAACATACAGCACATGTAGCTCTGTTAGAGCTTCCCATTCTGAGGCAGGCTACAATATGACCTGCTTCCTTGGGAGTGCATCTAAACTGTAGAGCAGAAGCAGCCTCCAGGGCAGGCAGAAAATACCCAAATCTATACTTTAACATAGTTTGTGTTTAGGTATGGATCTGGAACTTCACAGCAAGCACTGCCTCTGAACAAGGCTTTTTCAGGTGGCTCGCTCAACACTTCCTCAAACTCCAGGGCCATGGCCATGACAGTCAATGGGAGAGTTTGCAGAATATATTAATTTCCAGACATACTCAACCTCTGATCTTCTGCCTACTGGTTATATGATCCTGACATAGCAAAAAGCAGCAAATAAGAAAGTAGCAGAATTTTACTGAGCTGAAGTTTGTCTTATCTGCCTACTTTATCACATGCTCAAAGGATACATTAGCAACCACTTCACCAGAGATAAAGACAGAAATCTTGAGACATAGAAATCTTCTTTTCAAGTGATGGGTGAGGAATAAGGAATAAACCAGAGCTTATTCTGGAAGCTTTCCATGCCAGACTAGGTGATAATGTCAGCTCCTCTCCTTTAATCAAAAGGATGAACTTTTATCATGTGTCACTGTGAACATGATTATTTGTTTACAGCTGCTTGATCAGATGGAAATGGAACACAATCATACAGAGGAGCCAGACTGGAAGCAGTCCCTATGGAGCTGTGCAAGTCTTGAATTGAAAAGAAAGAAAATAGGAGTCTGAGCAGTTTCTGCCTCTCCAGGCAGGATCACCATGATTTTCTACAAGGAGATGGTGGAAGGAGACTGTAGCTGCATGTATGCTAGGCTGAGGGGGGGTTTAGGAACTCCCTCATATCTAGTGAGTGTAAAATACTGGGAAATTGTTGTGGATATTTGTGTTCAAGTGGAAAACTGAAGATCCAGTGGTTTTGGCATCTTTTTTTCATCACTTTTCTGATCACCTTCAAGCAAGAAACTTTGTCTGGCAGCAGAAAGGTGGAGCCTGAGGCATAAATCTGGTGCAGTTGCACCCTGCTAAATGCATGCACATACACAGGCTGAGAACTGAATGTAAACATTTGGGAAAAAAAATTACATTTTATGCTATTGAGAAGAAACTGCACTTCTCCTGAAGGTCACTTTGTAGCTGCCCCTTTTTAAAGGCAAAGCAACTTTTTCCAGGTTCTCTGCCTGATCTAACAGGTCATGAGGAAACACAGGGATTCCTTCCTACTTCAAAGTCCATTTGAGACCCAGGGATGAATGAGCACTATTATCTTCCTCACACTCATTTTTCTGGGAACCCTTCCTTTGTTTAGTCACTCCTGAAAGAAAACTTATCTTCCACCCTGTTCAGACTACAAAGAAAGTGATTTTCCTTCCCCTTTCATCACTTGTATGTTTTCAACTCTCAACTTGTCTCCAGCCTGAAAGTTGGGGTCAGTTTTGTCTTCATTTGAGTACAGCTCCAGGCTGCCACTTAAAGCATTACAGACAAATCTTTAATATCTATTAAGAGCAGTGATCCTGCTCCATGGGTTTAGCTTATATATATCTGTAGGTTTGGAAGGTCTGCAATCAGATTCTAATCAAGAATAAGGATCTCAAATTTCCTCTCTAAATATGCCTATGTCTAGGGCTTGAACAAATATTTTTTTCACTGATATTCTAATTATATAAAACAAGCGTGGATATAAAGAGCATTTTTTATTGCAAGTAATAAAAATGTGAGTACATATAAAAAAGTATAATGTAGTGTTTGATATTGACAGATAAGAAATGTATCATCAAACATCTGATAAACTCAGTGTGACTTGATTGTAGCTCAATTTCACAAATTAAAGGCAATTTTAGGTTCATGGCAATAATATTTAGGTTCATAATAGATTAATGGAATAACATTTTAAATTGTCATTGTTGATCGGTGACATTGTTAAGAACATAATCCCTGTATTTTTTATGCTGGAGTTGAGCAGAAAAAATTACAGTCAACTGTCAAATTTCTGAAGAAATGTTGCTGTAATATACATTTGTTGTTACATTCCCTAAGCTTGCAACAAACTAGATAGAGCTAATAAACCCAAACTGCTTAGTTTTAACATTGTTTAAAAGAATAGCAGAAATTTTGATATAGATTCTTGTAGCGAATCAAACTCTTGTTCTGATATTTCTTGCTAGAATAAGAGATTTTAAAGAAGTTTCTCTAGGCAGTGGTCTACTAAATGACAGAGTCCTTAATCCTTTTGTCACTCCTGAAAATGCAAATTGCTGCTCTGTATTTACCAGTTTTTCTTTATCTTCGTTTACTATGCGCTCTTTAGCTCCTTGGTAGATAATTAATAATATATTTGGACCTAGGATTATTATTATTTGTAACATTATTCTTCAGGAATCGTAACAAATCTGGACTCTACCTGACCTCTGTTTTCAAGTTTTTCTTAAGAGCAAAGTTATCATTCCTCAGACTTCTGAATTCAAGTCAGGCTTTCATGTTTTCAAAGTAACAAACATGATTAAAATCCCTGCTAGCTTTTTCTTTTTCTAAACTGTGTTTAAGTGGCTACCCGTGTAGCCAACCAAGAAATACTTTCTTGATCTGGCCTCATAACCTTTTGCACTTGTACTTTTTGCTCTCGCATCATGAACAGTAAATGCTTGTGTTTTTTTTCAAAAATATAGTCATGTCCTTGAAAACAATTGACATTGCCTATGCATTCCTTAAATCATGGCAGTCACACATGCCTGCACACATGCATGCATTCATGAGGGTAAAGAACTTGCTGGTTTGTAGGAGTCATTGAAATGCCAGTTGTTCTTAAGTAAAACCTTAAAATGCACCCAGCAACAATGATCTCTGCTGAACTTCGAGCTGCACTTTTTGTGCATCATTTGTATCAACATGCCTCCCCATTTTTTTGCCACAAAACTAGAAAACCACTCCTTTCTGACATGAAGAGAAGGCAGAGCATTAATGTTTTGGGTGGAACTTGGAGATAACAATTACAATAACTCCCAGGATGCTTTTAGTGATCCAGAAAGCTGAGCATCAAAGAGTTTCCCTTTGTTTCACGTGCTCACAAAGCAAATCCATAGAGGTATTTGATGTATAGGGTTTTTTTTCCCCCCTTTTGTGCTGCATGGAGTGTTCTGGCTTCCTGCTATTGTTCCTGTTCTCCATTTTTCTCCCCATGCCACAGGGCCTGGTGCCTGCCCTTGCCACTGATTGCTTTTGTTCACAGGTAACATGTGCTGCATGTTGCCATGCAACTCCCCGCCTTTCAGAAAATCCTGTAATTCTCCTTTCTCCTCTGACAGTGTTAGCAGCACCTCACTTTTTATATTCAAACCACCTAGGTTCTGTAAATCATCCTCCAAATTCCTCAAAGGCAGCAGGAGCCCACCTTCCTGATCTCTTCCTTTCCAGTTCAAGAGGAGGGGGCTACAAATTTCTCAGAAGTTGTGAAACTGTGAACTGGTTATAACCCTCCTCTGCTGAAGGCATTGGCAGTGGCCAGAGGCACTGAGGGGGATATAAGTTTGCAAGAAATAGAAGAAAACCCACACCAAGGAATGAATGATTTGTCTCCTCCCTAACTGCCTGAGCAGCTGCATGTCCCCTCTTGAGGCCATGCAGGTCGAGGTGGCATGAGCAGCAAGCTCAGCAGTTTCAGAACTGGAAGTCTGATGGGCCAGCAGCAGCTTTGCTGGCAGAAGATGGGATCTGTGTGCTTGCTTGGCCCAGCTTCAGTGAATACAGCCTGTCACTGCTCAGGATGCTCAGACAATCTAGATCTTGCTCTTCTGTTCTCCAGAGCTTTATGCCATGACAAACAAATTTAACCTGTGCCTTGCAACCTTTTTCTGTCTCAATGCATATTGAATTTGAAACTGTCACTGAAGTAGCTGAGGAGCACCCGTTTTAGTACATCCCAGTTACTTAATACACCTCTCTTACTATGCATGAAGTAGAATATTAGAAAACTAAATTGTATTCCTGTGTTTAGCCATAGATGGGAATAGAAATAATAGAAACAGATGAAACAGATGTAGAGGTAGAAGTAAAGGTAAAGGTAGAGATGAAGGAAAGGAGGTGTCCCTTTCCTTGCCAGGACATCTCCTCTGGTAGGCAGCAGTGGCTGAACTGCCACAGCTGACTGACAGCTGCTGCCCAAACTGGAACCCAAACAACAGTTTCTAGGAAAACCATCCTATTCTGAGCAGTCAGACTCCAAAGTTCACAAAGAATTACGTATGATACCTTCATACTGCAGCCTGTGCTGTTTTTTTGATTAACAAGATCTTTTTTTTCTGCCACTCAGGACTTCCAAAACTTGCCATTTTATGGATTAGCTGTTTTACTCTGCATGTGGAGGAAAGTCACTGAATACCTGGAGTCATTTCATCTGTCACTGACAGACTCTGCACGCACTCTTTTTCCATTAGACTACAACACCAGCTTTATTTACCTTCTCAGCTTCTGTACAGGATTTGTTATAAGGCCTTTGCTACTCCATTGGATCTGTGGAATCCATCCTAGAGCTGACTTTGAATAGCTCGCTTGTCCACATTCACAATCTATCTTTCAACGACCAGCACAAAAGAAAAGAAGCCATGTAATGCTGCTGGTTAGAAGTTTCCCCTATTGTTCATCAAAAATAAGCACATAGTTAGTTTAAAGTCAGCTGAGGGTTCTGAGGAGAGAGGATACAGCCTACAATACAACAACTTAAAGGGGAAAAAAAAAAAAAAAAAAAAAGCTGCAAATGTAATTTTTACTGTCCTTAGAAGTAACTTCAGAGAAGTGCTCTAGGTCCTGTACATCTGATGTTTTTTCTCTCACTGATGTTTCCGCAAGTACTTTACAAATGATTGCTTTTCCTGGTGAATTTGACACTATTGTTCAATACAATTATGTGTTTGCGACACTGGTAAGTAATGTTTCTCTACAATGAAGGGGGTTTTTTGCATATCTGTTTCCATTCTTTGATGTTGGTGAGGCTATCTATACCTAGTCAATGTGCTGGAATGCTTTTAAAAATGCTTTAAAAAAAAAAGAAAAAAGAAAAAAAAAAGAAAACTCCATCTTCTGGCTTTTCTGTATATTAGACCCCTTTGATTCCTTTGTAGAATGCTAGAACCTAAACAAAAGCCTGTCTATCTATAAAGAGAGCTATCAGGCCCAAGAGGGCCTTTCTGAGCTTTTATTCACCTGTTTGGTTTGCCTGAAGCGTTTCCTGAGAGCTCTATTTCAGAGTTCTGTTGCTCATGAATTTATGGGAATGACTAAATATATGTAGCAGGGTATATGAAATGCTTGCAGAAAAAGAAAAGAAAAAAATAGTTATAAAGCCTTTTGTAAAGGAAATACTCTTTTTTTTTTTTTTTTTTTTTTTTTTTTTTTCCCCTGAGTAATAATCCTTGTTAATATCAATCCTTTGCGTGTGCAGGGAAGGCACAAAAAGCTGCGGTGCCCACACTTCCCTCTGTCCCACCCCTGCTCCCAGGGATCAGCATTTGCCAGCCGGAACTCACCACAGAGGTCTTGCAGAAAAGCCGAACCCCGTAGGCACAATTTGCATACGGAGCACCACACCTGCAGTGCCAAAGGAGGTTTCGTTAAACTCTCGGTTTCGTTACCATGTCACCCAAATGAGCTGTATCACTATTATATGACATGACTCATTACCAGGAAGACAAGTAACCTGAAGACCGTGAGCTATATTGTTTCTGCACAGCATTCAGTAGTAATTGCCTTAAATAGCCATGCAAACAGGTTTTTTTTAACAGTTTTCTATTAAAGACAGAGGGTTTAAATTCGAAGAGTGTTCTCTGACCTGGGCATTGCACTGTCAGAATTCATACTGTGCTAAAGAGTTTGTATTCAAAGGCAGCTGTGTGCTCTGAGCAGCTCTGCTTTGCTATCAAGCTAATAAAACAGTGCTGGTATTCCCTCTCAAATTCAGATGGAGTAAGGGGTGGGAAAAGACAGCTCTTAAATTTGCATCTGCCTCTTCCAGTTCTTCCCAGACAGCATTTCCCAACTTAAAGCAGGAACACAGGAGGCCTGTGCTACCATTGCACACAGACACACCATGGAGTTCATGGGATTACACCACAGGGGTTCACCTGGGATAACCTTGGAGCAGAAGGGCTGCTGTGTGGCCTGCCAAGGGTTTGGAGGGGTATTTAGACCCTTAGTAACAAAAAGGTTCCTCCTCCTGATGTAAGGGATAAAAGGAGCCAACATCTGGCAGCAGTAGTGTCACAGGAGGTCCTCGAAGCCCTGTGGGGCACCTTGGTGGCTGTGGGCCTGTGTCCACACCTCATCCTCTCACATCCCTATGTAGAGCACCCCTGAGTGTTGACCACCATTGCTTTGGACAGCTTCAAGGAGTGGTGAGTGCTCTTGTGGATGCTCTACTCAGTGTCTTCCTCCAGTCCTCTGATGATCCATTTTTGAGTTCACAACTTTTACACCCTCTTTTCTTTTCTTTTCTTTTCTTTTCTTTTCTTTTCTTTTCTTTTCTTTTCTTTTCTTTTCTTTTCTTTTCTTTTCTTTTCTTTTCTTTTCTTTTCTTTTCTTTTCTTTTCTTTTCTCTCTTCTCTTTTCTTCTCTTTTTTTTTTTTTTTTTTTTTTTTTTTTAATTTTTATTTGATGTCCTATAGAATCAGGTTTTCTTCTTCTCAAGTTTTGGTTTTGTTTTAATTTTTTTTCCTCCTTCTTTTTTAAGTCCTTTCCCCTATGGGGAGGACTTGATGATTTTATGAGAGCCTGGAGCAGAGTGAGTTGCTATCCTGAGTGCAGCCAGTGGTTAACTGGAGAATGTGGGAGCTTGGCTGTGACTCAGGAGCTTTGACCTGTCCCAGGATAACGTGCCAAGCTCCTGGGGGTGGCAGGAGACCAAGGTGTGGTAAAAGCTCAATTGTCCCATCAGGCTGGAGGTGTGGGAGCTTTGCTTGGTCTGGTACAGTGGTAAGAAAATGTCTGGGCTGTGCCTACTGTTCCCCCTTCAGCAGGGTTGGGTTGGAGCACAGAACTCACTTGGTGTGCCACCAGCAAAGGGACCTTTAGAATAAGAGTATTCCCAGGCTCTTCTTTTCCTCCAAAAGCCACGGTTTTCCCTTTTTCCTGATTTTACCAGTTCCTGGGTTTTATTGCTCTTTTGAAACTCATAGTTCTGTCTGCCAGAAGTTTTACATCTCAGTGCAAGTGTGTTTAGTCTCCAGTAGTAACTATTTGGTGAGCAGTGTGGGAAAAAAATATGGTAATTTTCACATAGACTGTGGTTTGTTTCAGTTTTTCTCGTGATGGAAATGGCTGGGATTTGGCACATGGCTTCAAAACACCAGGCTGGAATGCATGAAAAAAAAAAAAAAAATCACAGCAGCAGATTTTTTCCAGAATGCCTTTCTCTGAAGATCATGCAAGTGAGGTGAGCTTTCAGTCATGAGGTTTGTACAGGTAGAAGACAACCAGCCCGGCTGAGGATGCTGGAGATGTCAAGTTCAGCTGGAAGGAGTCTATATCTGGATATTTTCAGCCAGCTGAATATTAGGAAGACAATCTCCCAGTATGAAGCTTTTGGGAGTCTTAACCTCAGACAGTACTGCTGGATCTTACTGTTCTTCAGGACATCTGAAACTACTTGGGGTTGGAGAATATTCCTGCAAATTCCAGTCAGTCATGTTTGTCTGCAGTGGGGTTGCAGTTCTTACAGCCACATGGCACACATGGAGCATAACTGGTACCAGTACTGAGTGCTGGAGTTTGACTGGTGCACATATTTCACAAGATCTCATAGGCAAATGTATGCCCAACTCTACATTATTGCGATATTTTTAAATATAAGGTGGCATTATATAAATGAACAGCTTTACTCAGCAGTTTTCTGCAAATAATGGGCACTTTATTAAAAAAATTCCAGATCAGCTTACGGCTTAACCCCAGTCATTGACAACCATCTTTCCTTTAACAATAAAACTCTACTTTTCAGGGAATAGGACTCATGCAAAATATTGAAAAATCAAGCTGTGGCTGATACACGTTTTAAGGATCTTAAATATTAGGAGCCTCAAATATCTCTGGGGAATGACAGTTTAGCCAGCTCTTTGCTTGCATTAGGAGGGTGCCATTTGTTGAGCACCAGAGCCTGTTACTGAGGTAGTTTGTAGCAACTGAAGTACTTTTTTGCTGGCATGGTTTATAACAGTACTACCTGAGAAAAATTGTGTGCTGTCAGTATGTTGTCTAACAGAGACCAAAGAAAGATTTTGCCAGTCTGACTGCCAAGACACTGATTTTTTTTTTTTTTTTTTTTTTTTTTTTTTTTTTTTTTTTTTTTTTGCACAGGCTATGTCATTGATTTTGCACTTCTTACAACATATATAGGCTGGCATGAGCTTTAAGCACCATCTGTGCCTGTGCTTACTTAACAGATATATTAGAAGCATCAGAAAATTCTAAGAATCTGAAAAAAAGGGCAAAACAAAGTGATACAGGTAGGAGTTTCATTTAATATTTAAAATTCTCTCCTTTTAGAACTGTAACAGCAGGCAAGTGTACCAGTACCTGAATGAAGCCCAGCTCCATTCTGGGCTTTGTTTGTTCTGAAAGGATTGTATATACTGACAAAACATATGCTGTGACCTTCCTTGTGCATTTCTCAGCTACAGAATTTATGGAGATGTACTCTGAAAGTACATTTCTTATTTAGAAATACTAAAAGTTTTATTCAAAGGGCAAATAACTGCTTTTTCACATTCAGCAAAAGTACCAGTGTGCTCCTAGAGAGCAGTAGTAAAGCAACCATTTTCCTATTGAATTATTGCAATTGGTTTTTGTTTATCACGAAATCTCTTCCTTTGGTTTAGCTGACACTTAACTTATAGCCAAGAGGCTGAGAGAGCCTGTTAACAAAGAAGAAAAAAAAAAAAGCGTGTGTATTTCAGTATAGATTTCGGCAGGATTTCTGTGTATCTTTAACCTCTCCACTCTCCTGAGAGATGTACAAAGTCTGACATCAGAGAACTGCACAGGGAGTGAAAGGACAGTGACAGAGATGGGGTGTCCTGTGGGTGAAACACCATCTTCCTATGTAACCATATCAGAGCAATGATCAAGAGCAATTCAGGATTTGGTGGTCCCTTCTGCTCCCAGGCAGGGTCCAGTGCATGTCCCAGGTCCTGGCTTTCCCACTCATCCCCAGCTGTGACTGTGACTTCCCCTCTGGCTGGCAGCATGACCTGACAGCCAGGGGGTTTCTGAGTGTGCTAAGGAAGAGAAACCAGGAACATTTCCAGAAGAACATGGAGGAACGATTCACCAATACACAGCTCGATACATCGTCACTGTCTCAGGTAACACTCATGTCTCTTACATTTAGTTTGGGTCTTTATGCAAGATGGCATTTCCCCCTTCCAAACAGGGGATAAAAAAATGCCAGTACAACCCAAAATATATCAGCTCTCCAATTACTTCTGGAAAGAGATATGACTCCTCTGACACTTTAAAGCTTTAGCTCCGGCTGTGTCCTGACATATCCTCTGTCCTCCCTGGATATATTTTCACCATTAACTAAAGATTGTCCCCCGGGGGAGCTGATGCTGTATGCCAGTGCAGCATCCCCTGTGTGACCTGCAGCAGCACCCCCCCGCCCTCCCCCCCCCATTTTCTGTCTTGGTCTCTGTCGTTCTGTTTATCTCGAGGAATCAACACCAATGTGTTTGCTGTCTAGTAGCTTTTGAGTTTCCCGAGATTACTCCGAACCGTGGGAGTTGTCCCAAAACTGCTGTTGTGACTGCCTTCGCCAGCATCTCTTTGAAATGCAAGCTCCAGGTGATTGACTTCTAAGTAAGAGGAGCTGAATGGGTTTAGACAGATTAACATTCTAACAGTAAGTGGCAGTCATTCCAAGGAGCTAAATCAAATTCTAAAGTGCTCATTAGCAACACGGGGCTGGGGGGTAGGCAGAAGGAAGAAAAAAACTAGTTTGAGAACTTAAAGAAGAATCCGCACATGATGGGGAGATTTGGTGAAAGCTCTTTTTTCATTATAGTTTTTCATTGATGATCACCTCCCTAAAACACCGGGTCATGGGGTGTCACTGCCTAGCATTTGTTTATAACTCAAAGTACGAAGTTGAAGCTGACTCAAGTTCACTTCAAGTTCAGAACCAGGGAAGTGGAGTTTGCCGTGCGTTTACGCTATCATTAGTTCTCCAGCGGCAGGGTAAGAACTGCTCCATTTGCTGTCCCCTCTTGGAAGGACTGCAACACACCTCTTGAAAAACAGGGCAGGAGTTTGATACGATTTCTCTCAGGTCATTCAGGGCACTGCGTATGCTCGTCGTAATTTGGCTGTTTGGAGTGTCCTAACAGGACAGAATTGCAAAAGTCGCTGTGTGGGGGAGGGAAAGAGGACATTCACCACTTAGCAATCTGGACAAGAAACATCGCTCTGTCTCGGGGCGTGCAGGGACAGTGGCTTCACCACAGGTTTGGAAAGGTGCAGCCTGCGTTTCCCGCTGTCACCAGCCATATCCACTGGCCCGGGCTCCCCAGGCACGGCCACCCTGTGTGTCCCCCTGCCAGACAGTTCTCACCTCCTTGGGCACCCACCGCTCCTCCCCCTCCCTATGCTGTCCTCATCACTCATTTCAGGCTTGAAGGGTGAAACGTGGGCCTGAATCTTACTAGCGAGTGGAGTAGTTTACATTAATTAAAAATATTTACATTTTTTTCTTAAGCTTGTTTTTCTAGAGTTCTAAGATCATGCAAACAGATATTTGCAGTTTAGGCGACTGCACTGCAGGACTTCACCTGTTCACACTGCAAACGTAAAAAAGGCTTTAAAAGAAAACTTTTGAAATCATTAACAGCTAGCCCCATAAAAATAAAATCATCTCCACCTTGGTGAGATTTTCTATGCAGAGTGAAGTCCCCGTTTACCTCTTATATTTCAGAAACCACAGAAGCAAATCCTGCCCCAGGTTTCCCTTGCTGCTTGATTTACTCAGAGAAATATTTTGGCTGCTGTTTCACTCAGCGCTAATGAGTTTAAAACCCTGTTGGTTCACAGCGGCTGAGAGGTGGTGAGAGCACAGCCCTGAGCTGCACCCGGTTACACACTCGCCTGGGGCAGAACTTGAAAGCACCTTGCAGGCTGGAATGCTTGAAGGAGAGCTGTCTTAAGGGTTTGGTTTAAATACAGCACCCGCGACTCGGTTTCTGCACACTGGTGCTCCTGCTGCCAACCCTCCCGGGCTCTGCTTGGCTGCTGCTGCTTCGTCCCCTGAGCTCTCCGCGCTGGTGCTGTGCGGTAGCGAAGCTCTCCCACGGAACAGAAGCAGCATCCCTGATGGAAAGTGTCTGGGTGCTCTAGTAACAGAATCAGCATGAAGCCTGGAAACAGTTAAAAGTCCACTAGGTCGACCGCACCCACATTTTTAAATGTCTTCCAGAAAGTTGCTTATCTAAAAAACAAACAAACAAACGAACCAAACAAACTAACCCAACCCAACCAAAAACAAAACTAAACAAAACAAAAACAAAAAAAAAAAAACAACAGCGAATAGAGCAAGATGTCAGGAAATGCATTTGCTGACTTGGTGCAAAGAAAATATTTCTCTTATCCAAAGCTAAAGAAGAAGCTGAATAAGCCACTCCACCTTCCTTCCTTTCCTCTCCTGCCTCTCTAGGCCTTCTGACTCTGCAAAATTCAGCCATTTGGCATCTCATCTAGCATATTTATTTGTGTTTTATTCTCTTGCATAATCTGCACCTGGGACTTTTCAAAATGGTGGGCATCTTTGAGTTTGTCTTCTACATGTAGCTTCTACTGTGGAACTTGGACCCACTCCTCTGTGGACCAGCACTCGATGGGCATGGCTTCCCTGAAGCATCTGGCACTGCAAAGCCTTCTCCATGGATTCACAACACACACACACACACACACACACACTGGTTACAGGTTTTTGCAGTGCCACAGAAACAGACACTGAAAAGATTGCAGGTGAATTTTCTTTCTGGGATTCTCTGTTTCAGTCTTGGTAATTTGTGGATCTAAGCCCATTATGCTAGAAAGATATGCATACTGCAAAAATTCTTGTAGGAATTTGAGTGGTTTCTGCTGGGAAGTGTCATGCCTTTCTCCCATGATCACTATTACAAAGCATGATCCTAATTAAAAAAAAAAAAAAAAAAGACAAAAAGTACCTTTGTGTTCAGAATGCTGGCTCTTTGCTAGAGTAACTGATTATTTCCTTCCCCTCTCCCCTGGATTTCTTTGTTCCTCTAAGCCAACATAGGTAATGAACAGTCAGATCCTTTTCCTATGGTATTGCACATCATCATCAGGAGCTTAATAAATCCTAATCATGTTCACTTCTACAGCCCCCATGCAAGCACTGTGGGCAGAACATGGTGTCTAGGGCCATTATTAACAGTGATGATTAATGGACAAGTATCTGTCAGAAACAACACAGGAGTAATTGGTCATCCCCTTTAGCAGGAGGATGCACAGGATGAACTCCTGAAGTGTCTTCCAGCACCAGGACTCTGTGATAACACCAGGAGGAAAGGCCCCCAGATTGTTTTTCAAACAGTTGGCAGTTTGCAGGGCCACATCTATCAGCTAAGAAAAAAAAAAAAAAGCATCTTTCAGTCTACAAGCAGAGCTCATTGATGGGTGTGCAAAATTCTCTCGCTATTTAAAATTTTTGGGAATATCTGATGTTTTTCTTCAAAGTATTAACATACTTCATTTGTACTATGATGCTACCTGCTAATGGCAGGCTCCTTGTTCAGAATTATGCTTTTTGTGATATCTATAATGTCTGAGCCTGGAACTGGAGCCTGGGCTATAATAGGTGTTCTGCTGCTTTGTTAGTTTAGCAACTTCAACCCAATGATCTTAGAACTCAACTGATAGATGTGTAGCAAAATTACTGTTTTCTTTATCTGCTTTAATGGAAACAAACTGCTGTTACAGAAGAATAAAACACCATATCTCAGATACTTAAGCTTTTCATAAAGCTAGTTTCAGCATCATAGCTCTTCTTTCCATCAAGAAGACTAAGAACAAGAACACACTTTAATGAAAATTTCCTTTTTTAATAAAAATTTCTACAGGGGAAAAAAACCTGACAAAACTTTGATGAAAGTGTGAACAGAAGTGCAATGGCATGAAGCTGGTGCCACCGCAGTAGCTCGTGTGCATGATCAGGTTTGTTCCACATGCTTGTGTGCATGATCAAGGCTGTTCCTTGATGGATGGGCAGCACCTTCCCTGCTGTCCCCAGGGGCACACCCTGACAGCTCAGGGACTATTTATGCTGAGTTAGATGACTTGACCTGAACTACATTTGGGACTGCTTACAGGATTTTTCCCTGTCAGCTCAGCTTCTGCTTGTACTAAAAAAGTGGTAGCAGATGGGAGGGAACAGGCACATTTCAGAGCCCTCTAGGTTTTTGCATGATGTCTGCCTGCAACATGTCCATGAGTGCTCAAAGCCCAGGTCTTGTTTTCTTCTGTTGCTCCTGCACAGTTCTTGCTACTCATCTCACTGGAAAAGGTTTGTGATTTTTGCTACCGGCAAGTTAAACTGGTGAATTTTGAGGTACACTGGGACAGGATGGGTAAGTCTGTGAGAAAAAAAAAAAAAAACAAAGAAAAAAAATACCACCAAAATACAACCAAAACAAATGATGAAACAAAACAACAACAAAATAAACCACCAACAACAAAAAACAAGCAACCAAAAAAACCACACAAAAACCAAAACAAACCCCCCCCAACAAAAAAGAAAAAAAGAAACAGGAAAAAAAAAAAGAAAAGCCAACACACAAACTGGAACAAAATCCAAAAAGCAATTTCACCATCACAGTAGAGAGTGCTATTGACAACACAACCATGTCAGCACTGGATAGAGAGGAGGTGCTTCTGAACTCTGCACCACATTCCTCTGTCTCTCCTGCTTAAAACAATTCTGTCTATAATGCCAGTAGATACTTTGGTTTGGTAAAGGTTATTATTAACAAACCACTAATTACTAACTTAATAGCATTTAAAAAAAAAAAAAAACAAAAAACCCCAAAACCTCAATCTTAAAGCTATTCAGGCCTATGAAACTCATATAAACTCTCTGCTTTTGTAGGAGTCTGGCAGGGATGGGAGAGTCCATTGCATGGGGCTCAAGGTAAGGCCCTCCTGGCTTCCAGGCAGTGTCAGTCATGGGATGTGAGGCAATTCATACTCCTCAGCAGAGATTGGAGGGGATTTGGGAAACTGGTTATTGCAAGATAATAAAAGGTAGGTTTGAATTTTAATTTGATTTCCTGCTCCCTTTACTTCCCTCTGCTTCAGGTTACCTATTGCCCTTGCCTTCTCAGCTGAACAGGAAACATCTTCCATGTTTATTTACACCAACTGTTCCTTGCTTCCTTGTTTTTACCCTCCTTTTTAAAGTTTTATCATCAGTATAGACCTGCCTGCAAGCACAGGCAGCACTGTGACACTGCCAGCATCACCCCTCATGGCTTCCAACCACCACTGCCCATGATGGCCTCTAGTACAGCCAGGCCCTTGGGTGTGGTGTATCAAACCACACTTCTGTCAGGGTGGGATTGCATTTGTTAGAAAGAGGGCACACAGATTTATTTGGCTTTCCCTTACAACACCAGACTCAGCCTATGGTTTTTCTTCTAGTGAATCCCATTCTTCTTCTTTCCAAATATTTCATCAGGGTTCCTGATGAGAAAACCTGCAGAAAGAGATAATGGTTATTATGATCTCTAATACAGTTCATTGTACTGTAGTGTTGGAGGGACTTGATCATGCATCAGGACCTTATTATGCTATACATTGTCAAATTTGTGTCATATCCCATGTTTTTCCCACAGAATTTATCAGCTGAATAGATAATGCCTTTTACTTAATGGATCTTCAAATGCAAACTGCTCTTCATTGTGAAGTGTACTCCTTTCATGGTTCTTGGTTCTGGTCCTATTTAGCAGCAAGATGTGTGGATATTTTGTAATGTTTAATTTCTCCTTCCATCCCCACTGCTGATGCCTGGCTTTCCAAGTAGTCTGCAGCCTCTTTTTCCCTTTTGCATCACCCATTACTGACTTCTGTCTTCTCTTCAGAGGGTGAGATGAGGAGCTGCCCAACCTTGGTGCTTGGGATTTACTCATTGGTAGGGGAAGGCAGCAGCTCCCCAAAATGTGGGAGGAGAAAACATGAGTAATGTTTGATTAAAGGTGGTTGAGGGCCCAGTCTTCCTTTTCCTTGGACCCATGGTGATGGCCCCATAGACATGTTTTAAGGAATTACTTTGTAAGTTGGTTTGGGGCATCTGCTACCCATTACTGAAGGAAGCCGTCAGAGGCTTTCAAGGCCCTGTCTCAGAGTGGGTATTAGAAACAAGAACAGTTTCCAAATTTTAGTATCAACACAGAGCATTGCTGAAAGCCAAGGCAAATGCAAAGATAGCCATAATTTCCTGATGAAATTAATCTTTGGTTTTATGTCCTTCTGGGGTTGGAAGGTCGAGAACAGTACTCCTCGGTGTGTGGGTAGACTGGGGACAACTCAGGGCTCAGAAGCTGCCTGCTGATTCACAGAACAGAGAAATTGGATTATGCACAGCTGTGCAGGTGAACAGTCCTATCAAAAGCCCAGAGATGGGCCTTCTGGTTTGGTATCATCTGTTGCTACAAATAAACCATTTCATGGTCATTTGGTTTCTCCCGTGTTCAAGAAATTACACACTGAAGTATTTTTGCAAGTAGTCTGAATTGCAACAGAAGTTCCTGTTTGGTTGGGTTTTTTTTCACAAATTTCTAATTAAAAAAAAAAAAAAAAAAAAGCAGCCTTTTAATTTTACCTAGCTATTTAGGTCAAAAAACCTATCAGTTGTTATTAACATATGGCTTATGTGGGACAGTGGTCTCATGTATCTGCATGACCTTTCTGTCTGATGGATTCTTTTTTCTGCTTTATAGTCCCACAGCCTGTGTCCCATGTCCTGCTGCAATACTTCTGTCCATTGGGGCATGAAAGAGGTTCAGCTCTCACCATTATTTTTGAGTCACTGAGTCATTGAGTACATTTTTTTCCCTAACCAGCCATAATGAGTATTATGGGATGTGTGTGAACACCCCCTCTCTCCCACAGGCACAAACCTTCCTAGTTGATCCCCTGACCTCTACACAAGTTCACACCCAGCCAAGCACACAAGTGCCTACATGAGCTGCAGTGATATCTGATGTTGTCTCTGGGTCTTTGGAACCTTGCTTCTTCTGTATGCTGAGAGACAAAAATTGTTAATTTAGGCAACTTACTTTGTTTTATTTTCCCCTTTTACGAGGATTAATAAATAAGCCGAATTCTACTTGGCTTGATTTTTGTTCTGTTCTCAGAGCTTGCTTTGGTACATAACGATAATTTCCTGCTGAACTGCTTCTACTGCACTTTGCCTCTTTCACTTCCCTTCTAAGAGAAGTGACTTTAGATTAAATACCAGACCAGCACTCCATGTGTCTCCTACCCAGGGTTAGTTCTGACCACACAGCCTTGTGATTTTACCCAGATTCTGATTTCCCCAGCCATGGGTTTCAGTTTCGAGCTACAGAAATACATGTTTGCTATGAAGAGAGCACGCAGGTTTCCACCTGTGAATTCTTAACCACCCACATGGCAAAGATCTGATACCTGCCTCTGAGATCCCCTGTGCAAACTATCCACACTCTTATTATGAAACTGAGAGAAGAGGAATACTACATTCAGAGGCTTTTACCCCAGGTTTTTCAGATCCTCATTTTATTATGAAGACTGGAAAACCACTTCATATATGTGAGAGAGATCCGCATAATAATAACAGAAAGGACATTGCTATTATTATTTCTGTGCTGGAGGAGACGCTGCCTGTGGTAATGTGAAAGTGCAGAGTTCTCTTTCCTCTAGTGCCTTAACAAAAGGCCAGAGGGAAGAAAAGCAGCAGCTTGCTGCAGTACCCTGTGAGTCATGGGTTTGGTCGGAGGTGCTGCCAGTGTTGTTTAAGGGCATTGTTTATATGCAGCCACAGTGTATTGTGCAGACACCCCCTAAACTAAACCACTCTGATGTACCCCTCTGCCTGCAGAAGCCCCCAAGGAGTGTTTGCTGGCCATGCACCTCAGGAGCACACAGCATACCAAGCATGCTCTGAGGAAAGGGCTTACAGCAGAGATAAATCAGACAGGCTGACAAATTGGGGTTGTTCAACCTGGAGAAGACAAGGCTCCAAGGAGACCTTACAGAGGCCTTCCAGTACCTGAAGGGGGCCTACAGGAAAGCTGGTGATGGACTTTTCACAAGGGCAAGCAGCAACAGGACAAGGAGTAAAAAGGGTTTTAAATTGGAAGAGGGTAGATTTAGGTTAGATTTTAGGAAGAAATTCTTCAGTGTGAGGGTGGTGGGACACTGGCACAGGCTGGCCAGGGAAGTTGTGGCTGCCCCCTCCATAGATGATGTGTGAACTACATTTGGGACTGCTTACAGGATTTTTCCCTGTCAGCTCAGCTTCTGCTTGTACTAAAAGAGTGGTAGCAGATGGGAGGGAACAGGCACTTTTCAGAGCCCTCTAGGTTTTTGAATGATGTCTGCCTGCAACATCCCCATGAGTGCTCAAAGCCTAGGTCTTGTTTTCTCCTGTTGCTCCTGCACAGTTCTTGCTACTCATCTCACTGGAAAAGGTTTGTGATTTATGAACCAGGGCCAGATTGGAGGGGTCTTGGAGCAACCTGGTCTAGTGGGAGGTGTCCCTGCCTGTGGCAGGGGTTTGGAACTGATGAACTTTAAGATTCCTTCCAACCCAAACTATTCTCTGATTCTATGATAAAACAGAGCTGTTGCTGTCAAAGGCAGGTGTTGCTGTGACATCCCTCACTGGGGGTTGCCTGGGGGGCAGAGCCCCTCTCAGCTGCCAGGCCCCGAGGGGAGGGGAGCAGCCCTGTGGCTGCATCTCTGGGACCAGGAGCTCCAGCACACAGCAAATGCAAACCTCAAAACCAAAAGACTGGTTCATGCATGGCTCCCACAGGCATAACTGGCTACACAGGGTGCACAGCAAGTGAGAGCAGGGGCTTAGAGAGGTGGAGGAGAGTTATTGCAGTGAGATGAGGGAAAAAAAACACATGAGGTTACCTGTAGAAAAGCAAATATTAGACTGACCTAGGTTGGCACTGCTGGAGTCCTGGCAAAATACTGAGATTGAGACAAGAATGAGAAGGGCTGAGGGTTTGAATGAAAGCCTGAATCCAAAAAGTGTAAGAAGATGAGGCTATTGAGGGGGTAGGATGGTCAAACCACCCAGCAGGAAACCAAGGTATACAGACTGGGAGGAGATTATGGGGAAGGAGGGAAGCCACAGCAACAGAGATTGCCATCAGCCTGTGTGGAAGTATCAGAAAGAAAGCAACACAGATGAGAAAAAAATGAGACAAAGACAGGACAGGAGAGATCATGTCAGATGCTACAATTTCTTAATAATTCAAATTATAATCCTTACAACTCACATTATCAGGAATAATTTTATTTCTTCCAATAAGCTTCTGCATTCAATGTGATGAGGTGCTTTCATGATGAAAAAGACAAGATTTTTCCCCAGAAAATATTCTCACACAAATTCTTCTGTACAGGTTTGTGATTCCTTTCATGAAGTTATGTGTCTGGATTTGATCTTGAAAGTAACTTTCGTTCTCTTATATTACACTCTTTTCATCTTGGAAAATGATCTTAAACCAAGACAGTTTTGTTAGTATAATTTTACCCAAGCCACAGAAACTCTGTGTGCAGAAGTTAGTTTAATAATTCTAGACTGGCACCAGTAGCAAAAAAACCTCTGTAAATACCTTACGAGGAGAAGTTTAGTTGGTAAGAGGTGTTTAAATCTACAGACAGATCCAGCTCTGATATTTTCAGCTGGGCTGACAAAGGAATGATTTTTCTGCCCTGATGCTGCAGTGACCTCAGCCAGCTCCCAGCAGAGTGGGCAGAACAGATGATGAGGTGGACCTGGGACAAAGAAGATCTGCAAGGGTTTTGTTGAGCTCTCTCTTTCTTTCCCCTTCTCTCCTCATTAGGTGCCCCTGTCTGCCTCATCCACTCTTCCCAAGAAATGGGCTCTCAGATCTGCTCCCCACAAGACCATTCTGGAGGAGAAGGTGCTGCCTCACGGGTTAAGTGTACAGAGATTTGTTACATGTGAAATGAGGGCATGTCACAGCCCACTCTCAGAAGTCTTCACTCTCCAAGCTTCAGTTGAATTGGGAAAAATTCAAACACTGTGAGATGACCAACTTAATTGCAGACCGTCTTTGCTTACTGAATTATATCCAAATATTTAACTGATATTAGGAAACATTCTGTGTTAGAAAGCTTAAACAAAAATTTAGAGTTGAAATAGAGGCTTTTTAACTTTTTCTTTTCACAGAAGTAACAAACTTTTTACTTCTCCTGTTAGTTTTCTGATATTTAGAACCATTTAATTCCTGGCTAGTGCACTTTCTCACTTGTGTTTTTCATAGTTTCCCAATCAGTTACAAAAAAAAAAAAAAAAGTTTTCAAATTTTCATAATCTCCTGAATGAAATGCAGTCGACAAACTTTCAACATGCAATTTCTTGCTGCAGTAAAATCAGCTCTTGGCAGTAGTGATAAACTGTACAATAGGTATTACACAATTGACACTGCAATAAGCCATATTGAGAAGGAAGTGGGAGTTATAAACTGGGAGACACACCCCTCCCCCCAAAAAACAACCCAGGTCCCCAATATTGAATGCTCATATCAGACATTTCTTTATTGCCATTTTAAGATCCGTTTTTGAGGATGACTTGCTTAATCAAATACTGTTGCTTTTCAAGATTAGTGTTCACAGACTAATCATGCTGCACTTAGCTTAATTTGCTTTGCTATGGACTCATTAAAATCTTTTATTTTGGTCAGAAACCCTACCATGGCTTGGCAGAGGAACAGGAAATCTCTGCTCAGTGCTGCAGAGTTGTGACTGCTCTTCCATTTTAACCCAAAGACTGGAGGGTGCTGCAACAAGTTATAGCTGGGTCACTTTTTCATTCCTGCTTCAAGAATTCACAACCCCTTAAAACACTGTCAGCTGAAAAACTGGGACTTACACAGGGAGAAAAATTATACTGATGTAAAAAATGACTCAGACTGCCATTAGATCAATTAAATCTAATGTTTAATTTTACATGATCTGAACCCCCACTGGCAACAATCCCTATGTCTCATCCTAGTTTTTCTGTGGATGCTTTCACCTCATCCCAACTTGCTACAGACCCAGCATTTAGCGTTCAAGAAGAGACTTTCCTGAGTTGTTACTGTCATCTGAAAGGATGTTGTATGCTGAGAAAGGAAAGTGCACTGCAGGACCAACGTGGCAACAAATACTTATTGTTTGAACTGGAATCTATGAATCAGAGTATGGTAGGAAATACTCTAGTGCCACAAGTAATAAATAGTGGAGGTTTTGCACTACTGTTTTCTGGCAGCTGTGCAGTGAAGAAATCCCTGGGCTTGCCAATGTTTGGAAATCCATTAGAAAGATGTGAGCAGATGTGTCACGGTCACCCCTGTTCCTGCAGAGGTGTGCAAACTGTACCTTGCAGTCTCAGGTGGGCCTGTGGAAAGTGTCTGTCACACAGAGACAGGTTGAGCAGACAATTTTAATTGTTAGGTGAGCTCTTGCCTGGTGTTAGCTCTAAGCAGACTCCCCACATGCCGTAACATTCTAAAACTGAAGCTGAACAGCCCTAAGAAAAATGTCAAACTCTTTCCTATCTTTGACATCTTCAAAGAAAACCTGTTTGAAACCTCCCCCAGGAAGGAAGGCATGAACTGGCTCTCAGAGAGGATGTTGAATCCTGTCTGACCAGCACTGGCAAGGATGCTTTGTGGTAGGTATGGCTGTTACAATGAGAGGAATATTTTGTTTTTCAGAGAGATGTCAGCCAGAGGTGAGACCCACAACCACATGTGAGGAGTCAGTAAAACAGGCAGAGCTACACTTTTGGCAGCCTACCTTACCAAAGTTGGCCTTACCACACTGGTGCAGCCACAGCTCTTGGTACTGTAGCTGCACCCAGGACATGTGGGGCAGTGTATTCACATTCACGTGCCTTTGCATTCTCTGTACTGCTCATTGTATTACAGATTCTCATTTATATATATATTCTCATTTATATGTTTATATATATATATACACACACACACATGCATATTGACTAAGAAGTACTTCTGCCTGCAATGCCTATTTTGCTCCTTTAAATGGGACAAATGGAGCATACCCTCTCTCTACAAGATAGATTTCCTGGGGTCTATATTGGCAAATTATCAGATGGAAACACTACAGAAAGGCTTGTTTTGGGACAAGTGGGGTACATTTTTAAGGAATATTATGCTAGAATACTCATATGATTTTTGTACCACTAAGGCCTCCAGTATTTGTTTTTCTGGACTATTTTTTCTTAAAGAATTACACTGTACAAAATGTTTGCAGCAAGTGCTGGATTCTCATTTTAATTCAAGTATTTTATGGCACTTTTCACTTTGATTATTTGCTGATTAATGCTGGTAAATTCTGAAAGATATTTTTTTATGCTTGGTGCATTTGGTAAAACCCAGATCACATCCTTTGATCAGCTTCTGAAAGAGTACACTGCTAACTTGGGCTCTCTGCAATATTTAGCTGTCTGGCTTCACGTGTTACCCCAATAAGTAGTTTGATTCATCAGTTTCTGCCTGAAGCAAAACTCTCTTAGGGAGTCAAGACAGATTTGCTTAAGTAAAACTGGAAAATTAGTACAATTAGAGAAATACATGTTTAGAAGGACAAACTGCTTTCAAAAAGTATAGGTAATATAATAGTAACAAAGCAGCATAGTTTTGTTGTGCTCCACTCTGCCCCTTTTAAACATTAAGAATTCTTAATTGGGAATGCCTATGAATAAATTAAGAATAAAAATAATTCATTTAAAAATTAGGGAGAATTATGAAGCATAAATTTCTGTCACTAGTTTTAACCTCAAATATTATTTCTTTTTTAAAAATTCAACTTGTAGGATTGTTAATCTACTGTTTATTGGGGGCTTGCTTTGTCCAGCTGTCCTAGATGCAGACCTATTGTCTAGTCATTAATTACAGGTGTTAATTGGAGGGGGTGGGGCCAACTAATCCGTGAAACTTCCTGCAAAGGGAAACCAACAGATGAATTAGATATTTAGATGACTACTGGTGGTAAATGCTGTTAAGTATTTGCATACACGCGATGAAGCATTGCCTGCATCTAGTTTTCCAATTAAAAAATTCCCTGCATTTGACAGAAGGGAGAAGCTGAAAACTTACTTGGGGTTTTTTTGTTTTGTTTTGTTTTTCTGTTCCATGACAATGCAAGCAGGAATTACTACTTTAAATAAATAAATAAATAAATAAAATCTGCTGGTGTGTGCTTCCTGTTCCAGTTTGTTTAGTCACAACTCTGAATTAGAGCTCTTTGTTGGTTGGTTTCATTTACTATAAACAGGTCTCGTGCTTTGTTTCAATACATCAAAGCCCACAGCCAGGCGCAGACAGGTAATGTATAAAGAGGTGAGAAAGTTTACAGTCTTGCTGCATTGTTTCTTTAAGCCTGACAACGGTCAGAGGGATCACCCGGAGGTTAAAAGAAGGCTTGGCTGGTTGGTTTGGGGTTGTTTTTTTTTTTTTTCTTTTTTGGTTTGCTTTGGTTTTTTGTTTGTGTGGGGGTTTTTTGTTTGGTGTTTTGTTTTTTTTTTTATATATAAACTGTTTTCTGTTTTGTTCCTTTTCTAGAAACCACTTGTAACTTTAGGTCACAAAAGGGTAAAATGTGGCACTTCTTTGACCAGCGCTACAGCTGCCTTAGGGTAACCAGATCAGGCAAAGGTATAGGCTCCTCTCCCCGCTGTGCTGAGGCCGGCGATGCTATCCTTCTGGTGAGTACCAGTGGTTTATTTTGTTTTCAAATGTCCATCCACCTGAAGGATGCAAATGGCTGCGGAGGGTATTTTCTCGTAACTGACACTGCCAAAAAAGAAATCACTGAGTTAGTCCTTTAAATATAAAAGGGAATCCCACAGCATTCTTAAGTGAAGCTGCTCTCTAAGTTTGTTTCCTTCCAGCCCCAGCCCTTGTATCTGTCCAGGTTTCCTTTTTTTTTTTTTTTTTTTTTTTTTTTTAATCTGTCCTCTTAAAACAACAGGAATGCTGCGCTGGCCCTTAGCCAGCCAAGGCTCAGCGAGCAGGGTAAAATTTCAGTTCAGATGTACGTGAAGGTGTTGGGAGTAAAAATCTGGTTTGGTGAGTTTAAGGCAGGGAGTAGTCAAGAGACAACCTTGCTACTGTGAGTGCGGACAGAAAGGGAGGAGGAAGCGGGGGGGAAGGATAAAAAAACCACCCAGGCTGGGGATGAGAGACCAATGTTTCCCCTCTCCGAGCTTCAGTGAGTGTTCCTGAACTCCTGCAGCCTTATCGAGTTCGTAGGCAGAAACTGAGGTCTGGGAGTGGAAGAGCTCAGCGTCCTGCTCAGCGCCCTGGAATGTGCGGCTTAGGGCAGGGGCGAGCAGGGGCTTTGGCTTAGCTGGTACTAATTGCAAGTTTTAGTGCTCAAAAACTCTGTTTAAAAAAAAAAAAAAAAGAGAGAGCGAGCCAAGAGAGGGTGTTAAGGCTGGGGAGAGCTGTTGCTCCAAGCAGCAGCGTGAGAAGTTGCTCAACTCTCCTTTAGCAGAGCGGTAGAAAGGAAAATGCATTAGGCTGCTGCCCCGAAACGCTGCCGCTGCTGCGAATGGTGCTGGGTGCTGAGGCGGGCTCCAGGTAGGTGCCATCACTTTTTGTTTTGCTTTGCTCTTCCTCTGTCCTTGCCTGAAGGTTTACTCTTCTGTGATTGGGTTGACAACGTAAGAGGACAAGGCGCTCGCTCAGAAAGTGCATTTTAAAATATTTTTAGGGGGAAAAGGCAAACAGAGAAGACTGCAGAGATTCTCAGTGAAGTTTTGGTGACTCTTTCCAAGTGACAGATTTCTGGTGATTCTGAGGAAAGATAGCAGATGAGAGGCACAAACAGGTACTAAATAAAGACAGAGTGAGAAGTCATCTGCAGATCCTAGAGTTTTAATTTTAAAAAACGTATGTTTCTCCATGTCAAAGAAAAACCACAGCATGACACGCCTGTTGTAAATTTTGGAGTAAATTTTGGCAGGGGTATTTTGTTTTTATGGCTGTTTCCTCTTCTTCAACATCTAAAATACCGTTGTTTGTAAGAACGTAGAGTGGTGGTACAAGTGACAGGGAAGTGATAAGAGGGCTCTGAGATAGGCTGCCGTCTGCCGATAAGTTATAGATACTAGCATAAGAACAGGACCTTATCTGGGAAAAGTTTCTGATGACCGTTTAAAATACATGTATCAATCAGGAGGTGAAATTTCTTCTTCACTCTGAGGCATGTGTGATTACACGGAAAATGTCAGGGGCTCCTTATTCATGTTAAAAGAAAAAGCTGATTTTTTTATTCTATTTTTTTATGTCCCCCCTCCCTGACAGAAAGCTACACAGCTCATTTCTTCTTAAGAATTTAAAATAAAATTTTGAGCAAAAGGCAAAGTATTATGATACTTAAAGATGGGTTGGCACCTAAGATGTCACAAAATCCCTCCTAATTTTTATCAATGCAGCTGTCCTGGCCTGGCCTGGCGGAGGGGCAGGAACATAAAACCAGACTGAAATGAGCTGCCTCAGGCTAATGCAAACGGAATATTAGTGCCTTTATATGCCTCCTAGACTTCGCAGATGATAACTTGGACAAGCCTGCAATTATTCTTTACCAGCTGAGCCGAGTTCACATGATGTGAGAGGGGGAACTCGGCGCCTTTCGCAAGCGGGGAGGCAGCAAGCGGCAGGGTGCAGGCAGGCTGCCAGCTGCCTCACCGTCGGGATGGCACTGCCGTCGGGATGGCACTGCCGTCGGGATGGCATTGCTGTCGGGATTGCTGGGATGGCCGGCAGGCTGCGTGCCGGCAGGTGCCGGGCGGCGGGGGTGCGAGGTCCGTGTTAAGCGGAGCCTGGTATCCAGCTGGAAAGCTGGAAGGCAACGCGCCCTCTGAGAGGAAAGCGAGATAACGCTGGGAATACGCCGCCGTTTGGTGTCCGTCAGACTCGCAGCATGAGCGCTGAAGGCTAACAAAGTGCCGCCTGGGAGATAAGAGACAAACACTTCTCTTGAGTATTCGTTCTCTCTGCCCCGACTCCCCTCCAGGTTTCCTCCTCGGGACAGGTTTTCCTCCTGTGCACCGCGCCCGGACCTGAGGGCCGGTGCTTCCACCAAGCCCCCAACTTCCTCCCCTGCTTTCAGGTACCAACTTTTTCTGAGACACAGAGCCTAGGTGTTGTTAGGGAAATGTTCAGGGTTGTTAATCACGGCTGTTAATCATTTCTGGGTGTCCCCGCAGCTACCCGGGATGAGAAATCTTTGTTTGAAGTTTTAGAAATTAAAGGAATGTGCTGCCTTCAACACACCAGATTAAACAGGCGTTGAAACCCTTGGAATAGAAGTATTTAATTTAAACATCAGACATGACAGAGCCTCCAGGGAATGCTATTTCAAAGGTGGTTTGGTCTGAAACCTTGTCCTTGCATGGTCCGTACCCAGCTGGCTTCAGATGGGCTCTCCTGGCCTTGGGGTTTGCTTTTGGGGCCACCCATATTTCACATTTTCAGGTTGTGGCTACCTCTGCATGGCAGGGCCCCCTCACCCCTTTGCTGCCACTCTGTGCAATGCCATGCCCTCTGCTGCAAAAGCTGTGAGAGCATCTGACAGAAGGCAGAGGGGTTTCTTTTTTGCTTGCTAAGATACATTTTTTTCCACTGTCAGCTGTTTCCCTATGTGAAAATTAAGACATCCTGGGTAAAAGCTGGAAATTATGCTTTTTTTGTGTCTGACTAAATATATTTAATCCCAACAAACAGATGACAAATCTTACTTCTACCATCATAGACTCAGTATTGGCTCTGACAAGCAGTGAAATAGATTTTTATGGTTTTAAGTGTGTACTGAAGCCCTGTTCACTGGGCTGCCAATGACATAGTCAAATTGTATTAATATCCCACAACTAGAGAAGAAGATCCAGAGGTTACTCTGGAGTGGGTGTGCAAGCACCTGTTGATTTACCATAGGAGTCCACAGCACTATGAGAGTGACAAAGTCCAGCAGACATTACACTATTGCTTCACCTGAAAGTGTAGTATAATCTTGGCTTTCTCATTCAAATCACTGGCCCTGATCATCTGTGCATGTCTGATTTATTGAGAAGTTTAACAGGAGAGAATAAGTGTTCTCTGAGAAGAAATGTTACCCATCCTGTTCCTGTTGAATGCAAGAAATCAATGACTTGGACAAATGTAGAGATTAGATTTGCCTTGTAGCAGACTAACTATGAAGAGACCATCTCCGTGCCTGTGGATGTGTGTATGTAACTCCCACTTTCATCAGGAAACTGAGATCTCCGAATTACCAATGGCCTATCCCCACAAATCCTTCCTTACATTGTAGTCAAGTCACTTTGAAATCTGTTTTATATGGGAATTTTTAGGTGCAATTTTCAAGGCTGTAAGTGGATCCTGTGAACAGGATATTTTTGTGGGCCACATTAGCAGAAGGAAGGACTGACTTTTATCTTTCCAGTAAGAGGCCTAAAATAATATTTCTTTCTGCTGTTGTAATTTTTTTTTTTTATTCAGTAAAATGTTTTTGGGTATACCTAGCTCTTGCCAAGATCAGGAACATCTCAGTGGCCTTGCTGAGACAATGCAGGCTTTGTATAGCTATGGTTGGTAGGGTTTTGGTGACACAGTAAACTCAACAGGGCAAAGCAACTTCTTAGTAACTGCAAAGCTGACTACCTGATATTTGAGGGCATTTGTCCTTTCCAGTCTTTCATATCCCCTGACCACAAGCAAGGTTTCATTTGAAAAGAAGAGAGAGGTTTTCGATAATTTTTAAGAGTTTGTTTTTCAAAATGTATGTAGAGTCTGGATGTTATCTTTTATTTAGCTTGGTCATAAAGCTGAGACTAAATCAGCACAGATGGTCTTATTTGCCATGAGATGGAAAGAAACAATAAGTATATAAGAATCTTTGGCTAAGAACCATGAGGCAACACTAAGTTTCAGCAATCTCCAGTGTGGATATGGCTTAACCATCTACTGACAACTGAAATGTTCTCTGTCCTAGTCACCAATGTGAGGGGGCACTGGGAGGTTTACTCCAGAGAAGCACCACCCCAAGTGATCTAGCTCAGGGTTTACATTTGTGTTTTGGTCTTTTGAGTACCCAGCGGATGTCCTTGAGTTCTACCTTTGAAATAAACTTAAATACTGCCTCTGTGTTTCTGTCTTTTATCAGAGGCATTTAGTAAGCTCCACCACGAGTCAGGCTGTAGGTTCAGCCTCAGCAGGCTGCTGTTAATTTTTGCACTGTCATAGACTCAGGATTGCTGACATGGGTGTTGCTGCTGTGTGTGCACCTGCTTCACAGGTAGAGCAGAAAGACTGTCATGTCGTTTGGGGTTTATGCCTGAAATACCCAGCAAGAGGCAAGAGATGGGTTAGACATGGGGTGGAGCACAAGGAAATGGTGAGGGGTCAGCTGGGTACAGAGCAGGCACAGCATGCTGGCAGTCTGGATGCTGCTGCACATCTTCAGCAGTAAGGGAGAGATTTTAGAAGGAATTTAGGCAGGATGGAGTAAAGTTTCTCTACAGTTATGATCAGGAAGGTAGCCCTAGGGAGGAAGTACAAGGAAAAACAGGTTTTTGATGGCAAGCATAAAAGCTGCAAAAGACACCCCTTTGTCACTCAGCTCTGCCCATCTGTGCAAGTGCTGTGTGTAAGGACACATTTTATTTTGTTAGAGAATGGAGAGCTGGTCAACAGAAGCACAAAAATGAGTGGCATACTCAAAGCATCAGCCTATAAGGATGACCCTTGTAACAGTATTTGGAAGATGAAACAGCAGATCGAGATTGCAGTTATGAAAGCAGAGAAAAGATTGTCACCGTTTCTGAGCTAATGCAAGGGTGAGACCCTAGAGAAGTTTTTTAGCTATGACAGAACAGGCAATGCCATTTACATGTAAGCTGAAAGCATCAACAGATCTTGGATGTACTTTGAAATCAAGGCTGCCCAGATAAATACTGTGTCCTGCCTGCAAACAGAGCAGTAAATGCCACTGCAAAAAGAAAAGAGATTTGGGGCATCCCTTGAGAGTGGTAGTATCAGGGACTCTGTTTAACCACGTTGAGCTGGACGTGATGGCCAGGGTTCCAGCAGGCAGTCTTTCAGAAGACAACAGAAAAAGTGTGGAAGAGCACCAACTGGCCTGGGTAGTATAGCAAAGCAAATTGAAGGAAACTGAAGTATAGGCAGAATTTGCAATTGAACTCAGTAGAAAGATGAAGGTTAAAAGCAAAAGAGAAGTTATCAGGGCTGATGGAGTGGAAATCACAGAAAGGCTGAATGGTGATACACAATGGGGGAGGCTAATGGGTGGTGCTGAATGGGACCACTTGAGGCTTAGTGCAGGGAAATTCAGTAGTAAAGAGATGGAGTCTAACCAGTGTATGCCAAAGGAATGGTGGGTTTTTTTATGAGTAAAATAAAAAGATCAGGACAGGGGAGGAAGGGAATAGGTAAAATGGACTCAGAATGACAAGGGGATGGTGTCGTCACCATAAACCAGCAATAGTGAGAAGAGAAAAATGGAGAAATAAAATTGAGGAGAAAGGTAGTGGTGTCAGGTGGAGGGGAGGTGTCTGCAGGACTGGAAGGGGTGTAAATAAGAAATGATAAATTCTTGTAAAGAGGAGAAGGAGGAGGGAAAAAGGGGAAAAAGATCAACTTGCTGACTATAGTCTGATCCCAGTTAGGGAGATTATGAGACAGAGATGCTTGATTGAGGTTTGAAAGGCTTGCTGCTGAAGCAACAAGGTTTTAAGACCTCGAGGGAGGGAAGACTGTGGCTAGCTGAGGTCTTTAAACCTGGAATGTGTGCTGGGGTGAGAACCAAAGGGCACGAGGGTGTGACTGTGGGAGCTCTGGAGGCTGGGGAGAGAGGAAGAGTCAGAGCTGGGAAAAAAAACACCAAAGGCAAGGAGGGAAGAGTCAAACATGAACATGCACGCAAGGACAAGTCCTCAAGATGTTTTTACCACAAAAGAGCATGTTCAGCTTACCTTAATAAAATAGTTGCATTATTAACATGACTGTAGGCCATGTCCACACCATGTACATGCTTCTGGCAGTAAAACTTCTGTTGGCAGTGGATGCTGCAATTTCACCAGAGTTCATGCACTGGTACCCACATCCTAACGTGAGTACTGCTTCCCATAGTGAACATTTCACTGTGAGTAGGATTCCCATTAAAGATGTCACTAATACTGAAATTCACAGGACCATAGCCACAGGAAAAGCTGCATGTAGAGATGGATTTTATGTGTCTGTGTGTTCAAAGTTTTGGGATCGCAGTACAATGTGTAGCTCTTGAAGACCGACTCTGTCCTTGGCTTCTTGGCTTCATGAAGTAGGCAAGGGAAGACTCACCTTAAATGACTTGCTGGATGCACACAGTGAATGGATGGGAAGCTGGAGGTGCTTCAAATTGGATCAAGGAGATCTGAACGTGCATATTGTTGCTGCTGTGTGTGGTGTCCTACTCATTTACAAAGTGAACAGAGTGAGGAGATGCTGCTGACAAGCAGAGAACAGAGTGAGGAGATGTCTGCTCACCCTGAGCACCTGGGCCCAGGGCTGCTGCAGATGTACCCAGCAGTGCTGCACAACCCCAGGAGAAAGCTTTGACTTGAGTGTGGTCCAAACAGGCCATGGCTGTCCTGCAAGAAAAAAATTTTTAAAAAGTGATTTTCACGGAAGCTAATTGTATGGAGCAATAATAAACAGAAACGTGCTTCTTCCACATACTGAGGTCCCATGCCTTGACTTACCTGTATGAGTCACAGCTCAGACTCTGTGTGTGAAAAATAAATCCTGCCAAGTGCCACAGGGGTGGTGAGGGTGCCTGGTACATGGGGAGGGTCCTTTGCCTCCTGTGGTGTGTGATCAGTGGGAACATGTTCTGGGACAGGCAACAGCTCCTGAAACAAGCCTGGCTGCTCTGCTCCATGCTGCTTTGTAACATGCCAGCCTGCAGCCCCTGGAGCCCTTCCTGGTACTGGAAGGTCTTTTCTCTGACCTGTGTTTTACCACAGGTATTTGCAGGTCCTTATCTGAGGTGCTGAGAAGATCAGAGACCACGTCTTCCCACATTCAGGTTTTACTTCTCCTGAAAATTCTGTTTTTCTGTAGGTATTAATTTGCAGGCTCACATTCCTGGTAAGCAGCAAGCCAGACTGACAAACAATTTTAGTTTTTACTGTCTGCTGACCTCATGCAACTAAGTAAGAAAATTCCTGTGCCAGTTCCTGGCCATTCCCATGGCCACCTGCCTCGGCAAAGTTTATCAGCTCACTTTTGAGTTGATATATGGGGCTCTGTATAAAACCTACATCCCTGAGGGGTGTGGAATGAATTGCCAGAAGGCCTGAATAAGTGCAGTTAAGTATTGCTGAGCTGGAAACACTGGTGGCCTTGGCTGTTGGCTTCCTCATCAGAATGAGAAAGCTCAAGACATACAGGTCTTACACTCACAGAGCAGTTCTAGATCTTTTTCTCCTCTTGCTACAGCATTATCTGGAGTTTAACTGGCTTTTTGATTCCTGTCATCTGCCAAAGCTGGGTTTGTGGTGACATGCTAGTGCAGAGAGAGGCACTGTTCAGGCACAGCAGGGATTTGAGAGAAGTGTGTTACCTGCAATCCTGCTAGCCCCTGGGGTTGCTGTGAGCAGGCTGCTGGCTGTTGGCACTGTTGTGGTGTCCATCCCACTGATAAAGCAATACAGCTGAGGGCTGAGCCTGTTCGACCAGCCTCAGCTTGTGACTTTACTGAAGAGACTGAAATCTGAGCCAGATCCTGGCATTTCCATCTGTAGATTGCTGAGCTTTTGAGCTTTTTTTTTTTAGAAAAAAAAAAGGAAAAAAAAAAAGGAAAAAAATAGAAGTATGTTGTTTATATTTGTACAGTTTTTAAAATCTAAACGCACTTGGGTTTTTTATGTTTATATGTTTTTGCATCTCTTGTGCAAATAGTATCTTTTCTTCTACACTGGTATCAGTGATCACTGACTTCAGTGAAGTCAGTAAAAGTGGCAGAGAACAAGGATTTGGGAAGTTTAACTTTGCAGCTGCTTGGGGAATACCTTGATGCATCTAAATAGTTGTAGGCTTCTCTATCTTTGCACAGTAGGTATCACAAAAATCAGTGTCAGTGCTAGATTTTTAATTCCCAAAGTCCTGCCAGGGTTTAGTTACCATCTTTGTCTTTGGTCTAGGGGGATGATGCTGACAGGATCATTTTCTCTCCCCGTGCCATGGTTTTGCAGCCAACAGAAAGGGAATACATGTTTTTTTTTTCCTCTCATGAAACACTAGAATTGCACTCTTGAGGAGTTCCATAGAAGACTGGTTGTTAAAGATCCTACTGCATGTATACAGGAGGTACAAGGGATGTACCTGCTTCTACTACAAAGCATCTCTGTCTCTTCACATTTTCCAGTAGGCACAACAGTTTTTTTCTGTGATTCTGTGACTCAAAATAAATAAATTGAGTAAGAAATACTCAAAAGAAAATGAAAGCCAAACTGCTGACCATGCCATCTACTTACTCCTGGACGCTGTAATAAACTTAATTTTATGAAAAATGCCATCTACTGTAAACCTCGAAGTTTAGATTTGCAATAAAGCTTCATACTGGCAATAGTGAAAGTCAAAGAGCACAGCTCTACATGAATTGTCTAGGTACCCAAGGAATGGACTGCACAGGGAAGTTGTGAGCTGGGGTCTAAGTTCATGGTATCTTTGGACACATATTTGTGCTTTTAATAGGTAAGCAACTGCATACAGTTTTTTTCTTGTACTCCAAAGTAATCAGAAAGGATCCTGCTGCTGTCTGGGAGCTGTAATCATGCTACCACAGATGCAGTTGTGCCCTAGGAATACTCACAAATAGCTTGGACAAACCCTTTCCAGAGCTAAGGCTGCTGCAAAGAGGATTAGATAAGCTTGCTAGTCGTTGTTGTGCAGGCTTCCTTCTGAGTTCTCTCAAAGCAAAACTCATCCAAAACCACAGATCCAAACTCCTCAGGGGCCACACTCCATGTGGCACGATGCTGTAGTTGGCATGCAGAACCTACTGCTGACCCATGGCTTCCCCATCCCACCATGTCCACCTTCACCTTCCAGCATGGGTACCAGTTTCTGGACCCTCTACTCTCCCCACTTGCTCTGCTGGTGTCCACTGGTAAGTTTGGGTCTGTGGGCAGGTATCCTGTGGCAGGATGCATATTTGGAAGGATGCAAAGTGAGGGGTTGCTGAATGAGGGTTGCACTGCATAGATGGATGCAGAGATGCTGGTACCATGGAAAAGCAGTGGGGATGAATGTAACATCAGCAGCTCTGAATGATGTCCAAAGGGAAGGAACCAGGCTTTCATTTTCACTGCATTTCTAAGTAGTTCATATCTGGGTTCCATCCACCATGCCAAAACACATGAAGGTCTTAGCTTCTGCCTTACCTCTGACGCCTCTCTGCCTCCTACAGCAAACCCTGTAACACAAACAGTGTGAGGTGAACAGCATTTTATTGTTTCTTCTGTAGGTCCACACCATTTCCACCACATTTCCTCTTAGTCTAATCTTATCTGTTCTGTGTCGCAATCCTTGCTGAGCTTCCCTATTTCCAAATCAAAGCACAATCTTTCTGCAAAAAGTCTGAAAGCTGCCTCCATTTTGAAATGCAGCCTGTTTTAAACAAAGGACATCAGTTGGCTGTTAACTCATCAGTTTGTTAATCCTTACCTGGAAGGTAAGTGATGCCAAAATCATTGCACTTTTAAAGCTCTTGCAAATGTCAATCACTATTAAATAAAGGTTTCTTCTGAGTTCACACATGCTATTGTATGTATGTGTGCAATAAGATGTAGAACAAGCCAGGCAAGAAGCAAAAAGTGTCTGAATTACTGGTTCTGCAGGAAAGGTACCAGTATAGAGCTTAGGAAACCTTTCTTGCCACAGAAAATATCATGGATGAGATAATGACAGTATGGTAAAGTGGGCTGGTTTGGGTTGCTGTGGGTATCTGCTTTGTGCTTCTGTGTTTCTCTGCCTGAGAAGATCTCTCTATGGAGATCTGGGACTGCAACTGCTCCAAGTGCATGAAACTTTGCATCCAAAAGTTCCCATTGTACAAGTAGATGTAAAAGGAAGACAGTCAGCTCTTGTTAATAAGGCTTTCCTACAGCTTATAGTAGGAGACTATTTTAATTTGTTTATAATTTTGAAAATATTTTGTCCCTGGATTGAAACATTAGGTGGCAAATATCTGTCTGATGCACGTGACTCATTCTGTGCTTGCCTGGATAGATGCTTAACATAAAATGATTTGACCATTTCTGAAAATCAGTTAAAGAATTTGCGCTTTTTATAAATTTTTGCAACCTCTTCCTAGGTTAGTGACTTGACCTTTAGCAAGGAAATGGGCCTTGTGCAGTGGTACCTGGGTCTAAGCAGACTACAAACCTTTGAAAATCAGTTTCCATATGCTTGGTAGAAGATTCAGCTTTTAACATCCCAGTCCCAGAAACCACTGTTCACACTGCAAAGGGATGAGGCTGCTGGGCTCTCTGCTCCAGAGTTCAAGAGCTTGGGGCTGTGAAGAGCAGGGAAGATTTGGGAGCAAGGGAAGAGAAAGAAGGGGGTAGGAGAGGCAAGACAGCTGTCTGCCTGGAAAAGCTGACTGGGAGTCAGAAGGGTGGCAAAAAGAGGGGCTTAAGGGGATAACTCAAAAGGAAGGGATTTAGAACTGGTGGCTGGGCAGGGAGATTTGAGAGCTGTGTCTGACATGGGGGTCTGCAAACAAAGCCAGCCAGGCAGGGGGACCCAGGGTGAGAGGTAATGGTGTGAGCTGGGGGCACTGGCATCGGACAAGCCTTGGGGAGGTGAATCCAGGGCTTTTCCCAGCACCACCTTTCCCTTGGAAAGCTGGAAGGAGCTCCCCACTCCTGCCTCTTCCCTCTTTTGCTGCTGCTGCTGGCAAATGCAGGGCTGGGCTGCTGCCCTGTCTCTGATTTACTCAGTTGCTTTGTGGAACAGAACTCCATAGAGTAAATCTCATGTGCTACCCCTGTGGGTGACACATGCGTCAGAAGGATGCCACATGATGGAATTTGGGGTTGGGTTTCAGTGTGCAGCAAAACAAAACCAACTAAATACAAGCTTAGGAAATGGTGCAGAGATATATTCTACTCAGAAAAAAATATGAAGTGTGCTATTCAGATTGTGCCAGATTTATAGTCTGCACAATCCTGATTTGCCTTCTGGTGTGTATTATTATAGTATGATCCTGTTTTTTTGACACATTCAGTACTGTTGAGATTTTTTTTTTTTTTTTTTTGGTAAATCCTTGCCATATACTATGTATGAAAAAGAGGGTGGTCAGTAAGCGCTTTAAATATTTATTTTCTTTTTCTCCCACTGTTCAGGATGTAAATTATTCACAGCCTTGCACTGCTTTGCTTTGAGGACAGATTTTTTACTCTTTGTCTTTTAATGGTACAGTACTTATAAACAGTAATGAGCTAATCTGCATAGCAACAATTTGATATTTATTTATCAAAAAGCTAGGAAGGCAGAATATGAATTAAGCTTACCACAGTTTTGACTGTACAATTTAGGATGCCAGGGCCAGGAAAAGGTGAACTTTTTTATTTTAGAATAACATTTCATTCGTTGACCGACTTCAACAATAAAAATGGGGTAGAGAATCCAAAAATTAAATGTTTGTCCTAGGACAAAATAAATTACCTCCTTTTATTTTTTTTTGCACTTCAGCTAGCTTTATGAGTCAGTAACATTGTTTGCCTTATGACTCTGTTTTCCAGAAAACTTAGTTTCGCTTAAGATCCACATTTTCTTTTCAAAGTGCATTTCCCAGGAAGCTCACCTGCAGCTCTGAGTGCTCTTGACTTCTGAAAGCAAATTGCAGACCAGAAAATGTTCCCACCTGAAAATAAGGAGCACACAGTTGGTGACCATTTGTACAAAGTTAGGTTTAAATTACTTGGCCAGTGATACACAGGATCCATGTGCAGAGCAAGGGTAGAAAGCAGTAGGCAAAAGCTTCTTTATCAGCCTTAGCTATGAGTTCCCCTTTCTCACAGTGCATCAGGCACCACATTCCCTCCAATGTTTCTGTGGGGGTGGTGGGGACAGCAGCTTACATCAGTGTCCAACCCCAGCTTCTCTGCTAGAGCAGGGCTACCCTCTGCACTATATGGCAAGTGAAGGAATCCACCATCTCCTCTGAGGGTCTGTAGCAGTGCAGGATTCAATTTGCAGCACCCAGCTTCCAAATACAGGTGCTTCAGGGGGCTTCTGGCACTTCTTGAGGGGAGCAGCACATTGCAGCATTCGCTCTCCTATGCGCAGGTCTGCAGCATCCAGCCAGATGTGGGCTAGCACCTTCACCAAGTGAAACATGAGGGTGAAAGCAGTGGTACCACCTGCCAGGCTGGAGGGTACCCAGGAAAAGCCCTGTGATGCTTCAGTCCCTTCTGGACCAAAGACTGTGTTGTGGAGTGCACCCAGAGGTGAGGGGTGGGGAGATGGCAGCCCAATGCCACTGCATAGCAGGAGAGCTGCAGGGCCAGGAAGAGAACCTGCAAGAAGAGACATCCTCACCAAACCAGGCTGATAAGGTTTGGGCTGGGAAGGGGAAATCCTGGGATGTCCTTTCTGCACCATGGTCAGTTTCTGTGTTTTATCCACATCCTTGCATGTCCATGGGTAGAAGAAGTAGTTAGTCAAGCTTTACTCAGGGGTGACTAATGATAGGACAAGGGGCAATGGTTATAAACTGGAGCATAGGCAGTTCCATACAAACATTAGGAAGAGTTTTTTCACTGTGAGGGTGACAGGGCACTGGCACAGGCTGTCCAGGGAGGTTGTGGAGTCTCCTTCCCTGGAGACATTCAAAGCCCACATGCACGTGTTCCTGTGTGACCTGCTCTAGGTGACCCTGCTCTGGCAGGGCAGGTTAGACTCAGTGATCTTTCAAGGACCTTTTCAACCTCTAATTTTCTGTGATTCTAAGTAGGAGTGAACACTGGCTTCTTAAGAGTGGTAGTCACCCATGCTCTGAATTGGCTGGTTTTTGGGTGCTTTTGGTCCCACAAAAGTCCCTGCTGGGGGGCTGGAGGGCTGGTGAGCCTGGCCCATCAGGGCAGGTGACCAGTGTCTCACAGGGGTAGCCTCTTTCACTGACAATATTTTAGCTGGAAAAACAGCCTGTGGTAAAGACAAATGAGACTGATGTCCTTAGCATAATAAGGAAAGATGGGAAGATAAAAAGGGAAGACATTATGGAATACAAACAGTGAGGAGAGTGCTGAGGACTGGGATATTACCCTTGCTAGGTGTCCTAGTGTTAGACATTTCCTTGCTCAGAGAATACATCTAGCACATCACTGACCACCACATCCTATTTAGCAACCTGTTTAAGAAAGGTTATTTGTAAAACCAGGAGTCCAAACACAGCAATCCACCCTGTGCTGTGAAGGTGCCTGGCTCTCCTTTTCCTGGTGGATATTAATTGTGTGTGACAGTTACCTGAAGTTAAGGTGTTTTCGGGAAGGAACAGAGGGTTGGTAGGAGGCTGAGATGATGGGACTGTAGACTTGGTACTATCTCTTGGCTTTGTTCTTTGCCTTCAGGCAGGTGAGGGCTGAGGCACAGCTGTGAAAGGGAGATGCTTCCCCCACCTAGAGACATCTCAAAGGCCTCTGTGACCTGAAAGGAGCAGGATCAGGGGATGAATGTATTAAATGTTCCAACTATCATGAAATGGCTTCAGTTTTGATTCAGAACTGATTCAGTTCTTTTAATATATTCTTCTAAAGCAAAAGCAGACAAAGGAAAGGTGCCCTTTGCACTGGGTACCACAGACACCGGAGGGAAAGCCAGCCCCTGATCAACCAGCTTGAAATCTATCAGAAACAGAATGAGAAACAAACTGCGCAGAGCAACCACCCTCATGTGTAGCAAACAGCTGAAGATAAGGATGAAACCTGTCCCAAGTGGGCTGAAATGTGGTGGATCATGCTGCAGCTTTCATTTAGCAAGCCTACATTGTGAACATGCCTATGAGAACTAGTGGGTGGATGACTCACAGACAGAGAAAAGGACCCAAAAAAATCAGAAGAGTTTGCACCCCCTAGTATGGAATACAGCGTTTAAACTCTTCTAACCTGGTGTGGTAGCTGTGTGTGCCCTGTCACACACCTGTGCCCATGCTCTGTTCTTCTGCAAGGTCACTGCCTTTGAGGAGGACCTGCAGTGCATGACAATAGCTTCACAGCACGTGATGGTGACTTTTGGAAAAGCTCATCATCATTTCATGTCTATCCACTCTTTCTGTTCATTTACTGGGAAGATCCCAGAGAATGCAAGCCGCTCTGTTTTTGTCTTCAAAGCTTTGGTCAGGTCTGCAGTGAAAGCATTGGCTGGCCCAGATGTGTTGGCCACATCATATTTAATTCCTTTTTCTCCCTGTGCTCCCCTCCTGCTTTCCCACACTGAAAATCTCACAAGAAAAAATCTTCTCATCTGCTGGCCATATTTTGCCTACATAGGCTGTAGGTACAGTGTGCTGGGACAGCCTACAGGGAAAACACAGCCTGAATTTTGTCAGGAGCAGCTCACAGCCACCTCAGCTGTCTAATGGTGGCAAAGAGAGTCTGTGCCTACACTGGTTATGCCTAATTACTTGAATCTGGTGAAAATCAGTAAATTTTCTTCTGGCTTTCAGAGCTGAATTGGTGTCAGCATCCTTGGAGTAACATGTATTATTATTTGTATTATTATTGTTGTACTTGAACAGACTTTTTTCTTCCTTTCCGTTGTCTCTCTGTTCAGATTTTGATTTAATACTCCTTCTGTCCATCTGTTTGGGTTACTCTGTGTCTTGGTGCTTAGAGATTTCCTGTCTGTGTATTGAAAGATTTTAATGAAGAATTTCAGCAACACTCAGAGCCCTCTGCAGATTTTGACAGAAGAAAGAGTTATATGAAATTACTTCTAATCTCTTTATCCTTGTCACACCACTCTGCTATGCAGTAATACACCAAAGAATTTCCAGAAAGAAAAGGTTGATGACTTACAATACCTACCAACTTGGTTGAAAAAATAAGGGAATTGGAATATGAATTCAATCTGCTGCTGTACTATGCTAGCTGGGGGACAAAGGTGGGGAAATGTGGAGAAAGAAGGTTGGAAAAAGTAAATGTTTTCTTGGTGTAATTAAAAAAAAACAAAAAAACCCCAAACGAGCTAAAAACCAAAACCCTGAGACTGAGCAAGCCATTTCCCTCAGAAATTTAGATCATGTTCTGGAAGTTAAAAAATGAGGCGTTTTGGTTGACTTTGTCATGGGAGCTATCAATGGCACATTGTTAATCCCTGCTAGAGTGGCAAAGCTGCAAAACAAATAACAGTATGTCCTTGAGTGCACCAGTTCTGTGCCTGACAGGTTTTCATTTTTCAGCCCATTGCATAATGCTGGCATGCACACACGACACGTAGCGTATGAAACTTTCTGGGTAGGGCTTGATCTTGCCTCCATTCAACTCAAGGGCAATACCCTTGTAGCTCTCAAAAGAGGCAAGGTTGTGACATGTGCTGGAGACAACCACAGCCTGGCTGGGCAGCCAGGCAGCAGTGTTTCAGGGCAGGTCAGCTGTTTCCCACTCTAGTCCAATCCCACATACACTTGTGTAAGGACTTATCTTTTGAAATCCCAAAGCAGCTAATGGCTTTCACCACTTGTTTGCTGTTTTCTCAGCTGTATTTCCTTCAAAGAAGGAAAAAGAAACAACAAAAAAACGAAGCAGGGAAAAGAAACCCTAGCTTTTATTTGCTTCTGAGATACAAACACACAAAGAAGACGATATATCGATTTTTTTGTACTCTGTGTTTGTCAGCCTTAGCCAAGCATTGTGTGTAGGTGTTATGTGATTTAAAAAAAATAAGATGAGATGTGGGTGGGACTGAAAATGCAGTTGCTATTATTCATCTATTTATGCCGTCATACACGTGTGATCAGGCTGTGATCTTGTGCAGCAGCCTAGGAACCTATGAATTGTTTGAATCATCCTTCTGTAAAAGGGCCAGGAGACATGTTGTTTAATCCTTCTACTAGATCAGCAAGATCTGTATATACCAAATTTGTATTTCATACCTACAGCCAGCACCAGCCCACACATGTGATGAAACATTGGCATTGAAATCCATATCTGTTCTTTTTGTCTTAACAATATGCAAGCTCATCAGGATTCCAGGTGGAGAAAACCACTGTGTAAACAGCACACTTACCATGGATTTTGTATTTGTAAGTTTGAGTCAAGTTTGCAAAACAACCCGATCTGTGTAAAAATAAAAATTCCAAGGAAAATATTTCCACTTTTCAATTTGGAGCACCTTATGTGGAAATTGTAGGAAACTTTAAAGAAGTACTAGAGAAAAAAATCAAACTGCAACCAGTTTTTTTTATTTTGTTGAGAAAAGCCAGGAAAAGAGTCTTTGATAGTATTGTTTTCAGGGTCCACTTGTGATAGAAAGAGGTTGTTTACACATCTGTACTCTTGATACTTTTACCTTCTCAGGATGTGATGTTGGCACTGGATAGCCAAGCCATCCTCAGCTGGCTTGAGTAGAGTTTTTTTACATGGGACTGCAGTACTGAATGCTCTTTCAGCTCTGAGAATCTTAACTGTGACATATGCAGACCATCCAAAAATCTTAGGTATAGATCTCTTATCACATTTTTGCAGGCTCAACCACATTCCTACTTCCACAGAGACCAGTTCTTCTAGCTGCAGGCAGTACAAACTTGTTGCAGTGCTAATTATTTGGTCATCTGCCTCAATATTTCCAGATGTAAAAGATTACTTTAGTTTGGTTGTTAAAGAATGGGTTTGGTTTTCTATCTCTGTTTCCCATTAGCTACGTCTCTGCTAGTGAATTAAACGTGCCCAAAATTGCTTCTTGGCACAGAGGTTGATTGCCTCCAGAGGAGGATGCTGTCCTGCTCACCAAAACCAAATGGCTGCACCCAAACTGTGTGTTAGGAACAATTTAGAGTTCATCCCAACCCTCACCAGCCTGTGCCAGGGTGAATGGTGTCTGTCCTCTGATTTGGGCAACTGGGAATTAAATGAGTTGGGTCCGAAGTGTGCCAGGGGCTGTTCTGGCCCTTATAGAGTGCAATTGTCTTCCAGCACCCAGGAATGATTGTTGATGTGATTCATCTCCATTTACTTCTGTAGAGAGGGAGTTCTTACCTCTCCCCCTTCCTTATTGGCACTGATCAGCACAACAGCCTTTTTTTAGAGTTCCAAAATCAGGAGTATATTTATTATGTCCCCAAGCTAAATATTTGCATTAAAATAAAAGTATAATTAGTGCTACTTGCACTAGCAAGTGTTCTAGAATGAGGCTGGTAGGAGAGAACAGAGCTATCAAGATAAAACCCTGGGATCCATGGGATGTTTGCCCAGGAAGAAGCAGTGAAACAAGGCAAAATGAGAGGTAGCAGCAGAGGCTGATGGTGAGGGCTGCTGACTGCAGCTGAGCTGAAGAGTCTCACCAGGAATAATGTCAGGGATTTCTGAGCAGGCATAAAACAAAGGTGTTTTTAGAATGGGAGGAAGAGTCTGGAGGCTCTAATGGCCTAATTTTGGTGGGGTTTTTTTGTAAGGAGGGAGCATTTGTTAAGCACAAATATTCTGTGGATCTAAATTCCATTTTCCCTAATCTCTGGTTACTGAGGATGCTATTACAAGGAATTCCTTATCAGGAGAAGAAAATGGTTGCCTTTTCCCATAGAAATGCAAAATAAACTGATTCTTCTTAACTGAGACCCCCCTGGAAGGACAAGGTGGAAAATCACTGAGAGCCTCTGACATCTCAGCACAACAGGGGTGACTCTTGGCCACTTTCTCAGATGAGTAGCAAATAATCCTTACTGATGAAACTTTGGAGTTGTGTTGCTCTTATTCAGCTTTTATTGCTATTTATATATATGTATGTATATGTATATAGCCAATTGGTTGCAGTAGCAAACCCATAGAATAACAGGAACTACCTACATTTCTTTTACAAGAATAGTGGAGATCAAATGATTTTAATTAAAGCTGGTTTTGCCTTCTGTATGTAGAACAAAGTCTTCCGCTATTACATGGCAATATTGAATTCAAGGAAGACTTTTTTTTTCTACAGAATATACCTGATTTAACTGCCATCTGAGACTTTAGTTTCACAGATTAATTTTGTTACCCACTCCTTCCACTTGCACGCACTGGGGTAGCATTTTTAAGAATTAACGGCAACAAGTTTGTTTCTCAGTTATGTGTAGTTTAACTAACATATAATCCTCTTAGATTTTATACCTTCACAAGCAGGGATTTGTTTGGCTAAAAATGTTTAATTAGCCCAATCACATGGACCAGGTATTTAACAACCCCAAGGCAAACCCAGCATCAGAGGTGTCTCACCACCAGATTCTGAGAGCTAATTCTAGGAGCCCTTTGCTGCAGGCTGCAGAACTTGAATAACAGGGTTGGTGAGTGGATGGCACCCAGTTTTTCTACATTAGTGGGCAGCATTCTTTAATGGTAACTTGCTGGCTCCAAACAGTGTTTTGTGATCCTTTGCTAGCCCCCATGCCTCTGCTCTCCCTCCAGAGCAGTCCTTTGGCTTGTGCATGCACAGGGCAGGCCAGCTCTGAAGAGAGCTGAAATCTTCTCATGGGTCTGGTAGGACTGCTGAAGACCTGACAGGTCACTGGAATAAATAAATATGTTAGCAGATTGAGCAAGGATTGGACCTGCTGAACTTTTGGTTTTAATAATCTGAATCTAGAAGAGAGGCTGCTCGAGCAGCTCATGGGTCCTAACCCAGGAAGCACGGGGTCACTGCTGAGGGCAGGCGAGGCCGGGGAGGGGACATTGATGCCCATGGGACTTGTGCTCCTGCTGTGTGTGAAATCAAATGAGAAAAGGAGTGGCTATCACAAAGCGGAAGAATGGACACTGGTGAAAAAACAGGAGTGAGTGTTTGCATAACATGCTAAACGTGTAATTATTAACTTGGGATTAACTCTGTCACTGAACAAGGGCCATGGCCATACAAAGCCATGAGCATCACCCATGTGGTTCTGGGGTCCAGTTTTTGGGAAAAAAAGTGCAATACTGTGATCAGATGAGACTGGACAGAAACACTCTGACTGGTGGCTAAGGGGGGTATTGCTTTGTTGCAGTTTTCTAGCAGTAGTATTGTTTTCAGCTGAACTTGTCAGTGCAGAGTTTTCAAAACACCTGTGGCAGTAGGAGTGACGCTGACCAAGTCACCCCCATTGAGTGTTCTGCTTTGGAGTTGGTTTTGGCAGATGTTCTTATCTTAAACTTGCTTTGAAGCATCCCAAAATGCAATAGGAATACATATGTAAATAACTAAGAAACAGCATGAGCTTCTGCTCTTTAAGTTGCAGGAAGGTGAGCCCTCAGCACCTACCATTTTCAGCCCTGACTTTGCAACATATTCAGAGCTTGCCTAGGCATCAGCTTTAACTGATTGCCAATTAACTTATGGTATTGGAGACATATGTCCTCGCGTTCTGCACCTATTCCAGCTGCCCGTCTTTGGGATGCCAGTGCTATCTCTCAGACCTGGGTGGCCCTGCCTCAGCAGGGAAGCAGATGCCTGGAAGGTCTGTCTAATAAGGTTATGACCTGCTCTTGAGATGCCTTAGCACATGCAGACCTGTGAGGAATACAGCTGGCCAGGCTGGTTTTTTCCAGATCTGGTTATGAAGAGCTGCCCCACCTCCATACAACTGAAAATGCCATCCCAGTACATGAGGAAAACCAGGTAGCTGTATGGTTTATGTGCTAAATGCAGTGCACTTGGTTTAAATCATATGTGACCATGTTCTATCTAGACATAAAATCAGTTTTAAAGCGAATACTTGTGATGAATGGACGTAAAATCAATTGAAAGTATGTTGCCTGAACAAGACCTGCATGATCAGGCAGAATTTCCATTACAGAGCTCTTGCTGAGAAAAGTTAAAATAGCAAAACCATGGTATTAGAAGTAATTCCTTAGGAAGCCAGCTTTTAAAAAAATGTGCTGAGCTCATCCTGACCTTTCAACTTTCAGAGGGCAACTGTAAAGCTCACAGGGTCCTGTCAGTTGGATTATTTAACTCAGTAGATCACATTCAGGCATTTGCAAATAACACTAAGAGTATGAGTGCTCACAGTGTTGATGATGGTCATATCACTAAAAAGTCCACTTTTTGGCTGTCTCGTACAGCTAACTGAAATTATAACATGAGCCAAATGAAAATCTGTCAGAATGATGTGATGGAAGGAAAACTTGATGTCAGGTAGTAAAACTAAGAGCTAGCAAGTAATCTAAGTAATGAGGGAACCTTAATAGCCCAAGTGTAGTACACCAAATAAAGCAAAATCATCTTTTACTTCACAGAGTACCAAGAGCCAGCGGAATTTTTATCTTTGGAGAAAGTATCATTGTAGATGGGGCACGTCAGAACTATGCAACACAGATGCAGAGGCTGTATAAATCCAACATCCAAGGAGCATACACAATATTCATTGTGTAGTAGGAGTGGAGACTGGGTCAAGACAGAACCCTATTTTTCCAAAAGTATGCCCAGTTTTAGGAACCTAGATGTTTTGTTTTAGCAGCCTGAGTTGCCTGAATGAACACTCCTGTTCATCCACTGCCTGTGGATGTGCCCATGGAGGGCTGGCATTGAACTTCATGGCCAGGCAACTGTTCTGTAGGTGGCTGGGACACTGATTACCAAAGCAGGAGGGTGGATTTCTACGTCTTGCTAGAGCATGGACACACTGGTAATTAAATACTTGGGATTATTGGCCCACACTGCACCTGGCATGAATGTGTCCCTTCTTCCAGTCACCAGAGACTTCACCTGAAAATATATGTACAAGAAATATATGTTATGAAACCAGAAAAAACCCCAAACACTCTGATATTCCAGTTGCTATTTTTTAAGAGTTTTTTGGAAAGTAATAAATAATTTTAGAAACTATTTTAGAATACTTCCTAAAACACAACAAAAATAATCCTGCAGATTTTGTGCAAACAAAGATGCACAAGAGAATTGTGCCAAATATGTGCACAAATGCATGTCACTAGAAACTTAGTTTCCTTTATATGGATTTTTTTTTTTTTTAGATCCCCTGTATTGCCTTCAATACAGACTTTTAGAAAAAGTTTTATAAATGTCATCTGCATTTTGTAAGTTGTATTGACTGTATAAGCATTTTAAGGAATAAAGCAACTCATTCCTATTACTAGTTGCACTGAGGAAAGCTATGCTGGAAAACCTTCAGATGATAGGCACAGTATCTGAAATAGTACAACTACCTTGACTGTACTGGAATTACACTAATTTGCTTTAACAAAGAATGCAGACTCATTAGGTTAGAAAAATCTGTCTCAAATTGAAACATGATAACCCAGACAACTCTGTAGATTCTGACTGATATGTTAATTTGCATGGCTGAGCACAGGACCATTTCTCTTTAGGTTAGAAATGTGGGCATTTAACTTTAATATTGCTTCTGCATCTTAGTCACAAGGCAAAATAGACCTTGGAGACACAGGTTTCTAAAAGAATATCACCAGTAACATGAATGGGGTGAAACATGTTTTTGAGCAACTGGCATAGTCCCATTTCCTTTTTCACTCAACTGGAATAAAATCAGTTGAAAATCTAATTTCTAGAAATCTATTTCCCAGGATATGCATTTTTAATGAGGCTGTGCAGAATTCCTTTCATTTTATCTGGAATGTCATCTTTTTTTCTTCCTTGCACATAGTACTTCATATGGGCCTACAGATGGCAAGAGAAGGATTTTAGCAGAATTAAGGCAATACAGCTCTCTTGCCTTCATTTTCAGTTACAGTGTGAAAGGAACAGAGACTCCAGGACTAAACAGACATGTGTTGGCTTGTCCCATATGGCACCCAAGCGATGCTAACCTCGGGCATGGGACACAATAGACTGTTTGCTCACAAAAAGTACATTCCCTCAGAATACCCACTGGCAACTCTGCTGGCTGCAGAAGCCCAGGAGCTCACAGAGCTCCTGACAACCAACAGCATCATGAGTAGCACAGGGATGGAGAGCACTTTGTTTAAACAGTGGCAGCTTCTCAGTATAAATCCATCTGTCCTTCATCTTTCTCCCTCAGTGACAGTATCATTGGTGAGTGATGTGCATGCCAAAGGAGCTGTGAGCCATCGTGTTCTGTTCTGTTCCTTAACACAGAAAGCAATCAGAAGGATGTTAGCACCCAAAACATTGACTAACACAATGATGAAAATTAAGTTTCAGCAAGCACTAATCCATGTGCCTTTTTTTTTTTTTTTTTTTTTTCAAAAGATCACTGCAGGCTCTGCCACATAGTCTGCAGACTGATTCATAGCCTGGAATTTCAGGCTCACACACAGTGTGATCCCAGAGGCTTATATTCATCACCACTCTGCCTGGTGCACGGTTTTTGTGGGCTTAGCACCATAAGAAAATGTTAATTGACACTGCTGATTTCCTTAACCGCAAGCAAATGAAACTGTATCTAACCTATAAATAAAGTGGCATCAGCCAAGAGCTCGAGATGGGCTCAGTAACTGGATTACAATCACTCAGTGAACTGTAGCATCCGTCCTGACAGCATCCGAGCCTCAAACATGCAGGCAAGGAGCAGCAGCAAACCCAAAAGGTGCCGTCCCAGTTCCCTCTGTGCTTCTATCTGTTTGTTTGCACGGGCTGAGCTGCCCTCACTGGTTTGTATGCAGCAATGACATCCCTCTGACCCACCGGTGTGCAGACAGACAGACAGACGGACCTTTCCTTGCCCTGGATGTGCTGGGAGTTTGGCTCAGCCAGGCTGGGCCATGGGGTGCTGCCCAGCTGCCGGAGGCTCAGGAGATCAGCCCTGGTGGCAGCCTCACAAGCTTAGCTCTAGAACCCATGCCCTGACCCAGAAATGGGCCTACAGAAAGGAATGAGGTTGGCGGGAGACTGGTACCAGCTGGTAGGGGAGGCTGGTACCAGCTGCCTGCCCCAGCTCTGCGGAAGGCCCTGGGTGCAGCAGCACTGCTCACCTCAGATCAGATACACCCGGTGTCTAGCAGGAGGTAATTTATTATTTTTAGTGAAGCAAATCTAAGTGGCAAATAGGAAAAGTGCAGACGCAGCCTTGCCTGGCCCCAAACCAAACACAGCAGCAAATGTTGTCGCTCTTTGCTACGTTGGACTGTTCTGGTTCTCTGCAGGTCTTCATTTTCAAGCAGCCACATGTGCCTACCTCCAACCTGAGCTGTGAGAGTAGGGAAACACTATCCATGATCTAGAACCTTTTTGTTTTTTTAATAATGAAATAGATGAGAGCTTTCTGACTTTTCCTAGGATGAGAGGTGCTTGCTGCTGGTATTCTTGATGTCAGTGCTGAGCTTCAGTAAGAAGAAAATCTTTCAAAGTAGCCAAGACACTCAGTTTCCCAAGCAAAGCCAGTTTTTAACGAGCAGCCAGATAATGTGTGAGAGCAGATAAATGCATTCTGCCTCACAAAACGCTCCCAGTAACCACAGTGAAACCAAGTGATTTTTTTTTTAATTTCTAACTTTAATAATTTCACACTGTGCTTTCCTTCAGAGCTCCCTGTATCAAATGAGGTGAAAGCCCTATGTGAAAATACCTCAGCAAATAAGCTGGGATGCCTTCAAGGGAAAGGCTGTGCAAATGTAAGCCATTAATAGCATTTAAAATCCTACAAGTATGTGGCTGCAGTATGAAATCCTGATTATCACTGCACAGTATTTCACGCTTATTCCAAAATACTGATCAAGTTTTGCTTTAGATAGAGGTGATAAGTTGTAAAAGAAAAGGGAGAGTGCAATAAATCACCAAAATGTCCTGTTTTCAGGTTTACAGTGCCATTCTCACCCTTCTCAACATTGCCAGGCTGTTCCTGGTTTGCTTGGTTTCTGAGTCTGGTATTTTATTAGTTTTGGATGATGCATAGAGAGCCACCTAACAATCTTTCCCAAGGCATCTTTTAAGACCTTCTTCATAATCAGGTGGTACTTAGAGTGTTGGCAATCATTAAAATATGATTTCTCACCTCTGCAATGTTCTGTAACAGCTATTCAGTTCTCTGAATGTATGTTATTTCAGAACAACATTTTCCCTGTGTTTATTTAAACATTATTTAAACATTATTTTCCTGTGTTTACAAAACAAAAAGATCTATCTGTCCATGACTGATGTGCAGTACCATAAAAATGACCCAGCTAGGAGTTCAGAACATAGACAAAACTTCAATATCCACATGGAATATATGGAGCTGTTTTGAATCAGATACATCCTTTAATTTCGTCTGTTTGAATCCTCACTGGTTAGGGGACCATTTGGAATCTACAAAGCCAAAGATCTGGCTCTAGAACAGACACAGCTGAACTTAAATGCAGACTCTTGTCCTCAGAAAGGTTTTGGTCTAAGCAGAAATCTCACAAAAACAAGCTGGTCCTGAGCATTCCTCTATCTTGAGCGAAGGTTAATGAGAGCAAACTGTGTAATTCCAGTTTTAACATAAATCAAATTCAAGCTTCATATCTGAATTGTAGCCTCCAGGTAATCTGGACTGAGACACAGCCAACTACAAATAGCTGCACTTGTGCTAAAAAATAGCACTTTTTTTTCACTGAAATACACGTGGCCAACAGCTCCTGATTTCATAGCAGTGAGCAGAGCAGGTTATGTATGTCAGCTCTTCAAATACAATTTCTGCCCAAGCTGAAAGGTTGCAATGTGAATTTTGCAGAAGCCAGTGAAAAGTTTTTGAATTCTAGAAGCATATGTAGAAACAAGACTGATTTTGTAACTTGGGAGTTTGAATCAGGATGTTTCCACAGGCCATGCTGTGGGACTCAGGATGGCCAGATTGCAGATCAGTTTGCCACTGATCTCAGAAAATGCAACAATGTGCTTGTCAGCGTGGGCATTACAGATTTTCTCTTAAGTCATTCATTTGCATGGAAAAACAGATGTACTTTGAGCATTAATGGAAGATCTAAAAAATAGAAATACCATAAAACTACTCTGGGAAACTGATACACTGACTAAATGCTGCAGTGTTCTGGAACAGAACATTGTGTTACTCAATTCTCCAGTTTTCATACAATGGACAAGAACACTACAAGCACAACACGTTGGTTATGCGTGCATGGGAGTAAATGATATCTGGTTTTAGTTCTTACATAGGAAAAAGAAAAGTTTAGCAATGTATTTTATTTGCACATATGAGATAGTACTGTGGAGAGGGTATTGCTGGTTCTCCTTAATCCCCTTTTACATTAAGATTTTTAGTAGGTAAGAAAATCTGTTTGGGGCTATTTTTATCATAAACAAGAAAAAGTTTTGTTGTTTAATTTTTCTTTCTGAACCGTTACCCCTCCAGTTCCCACTCCCCCTTTCACCACTGCACTTTTGGCCCAACCTCCCTGTTTTTCTGCAGTCGCACCCTCTTATGCTGTCACCTCTGGCTCTTTCCTTTTCTGTCTCTAGGTGAACTCCATTTCTTTCATCTTTGTGTCAGTGTGGCTTCCAGCAGCCAGGACAGTGGTGCCAAACGCCTGGGTTGAAAGCAGATGACCAACCAAATCTTCTCTCCCCAAGGGTCTAGCTATCTTTTTGAATATGTCTTTTCAGTACACTAGTATTTTACCTGACTCATACACATTTCTTAAGAGCTAATATTTGTAAATTCTGTATTTAGTGCTTCCTCTTTCCAATTCAGCCTTCATTTCCCCCTTGCAGTTCATACATTTTCTCTTTTCTCACAAACATTACTGTGTCTCATTTGTTGTCCCTCTGAAACACCTTAGCTCACCCCAGCAGTTCGGTTGCCCCTTCATGTTTTTTTCTTTCCCTTCAGAAATTATAGATTTCCTTGCATCTCTTCTACATTCAAGATCCTTTCCAGTTCAGCCTCACCTTCCTTTCCAGATGTCACCTGCCCTCTCGGTAGTTCATAACTTCTGTTCCTCCTAAACCACACCTATTAATCTCTGTAATTCTCTATTAACCTCTTTCCAGACAATTATAAAACACCTGACCCCATTCTAAACATCCTCAATCCTTCTCCCATTTTTACAGTTGTCTGTCTAGCTCCTGTTCCCCCAAAGGAGAGGAATGAGAGGCAGCCAAACACCTCTCATGGGTAGATGACAGAAAAGCCACAAAGCAAGAGGTGCTCTGTGTGGGTCAGACCTCCATCCCACTCACTTACAAATGTTGTTTCTTGTGCCTGGAATTTGGTGATGAGGTGGGCGTGCTGCAAAGGCATCGTGTACTGACACTGAGGGATGTTTTTCATTGCATGGAGATAATTAAACAGTAAATAATAGCTTCCAAATATTTAAGTACAGACCTCGGGAACTGGCCTTACAGAGATCTAGATCAATATCTCCTCTGAGACAGCAAATAAGAACAAAAAATATTTCATTCATCTACTTGACACTGTCTGCTGGAAAGGCTGATTCAGACCCAGCTTTTCTGTTCAGCTATAAAATCTCCATGGGTGTTAACTCCTTAAGCAGTATTTTTACATAAAACGTTACTTATCTTCTGGGGTTCATTCAAAGCACCTACCTACACTTGAGGAGTATGATGAAGATGTTGCATGTCATCAGATGTTAGGCAATGAATTAGCTGACAAATATTTACCCAAATCTAACAAAAGGCACTAAGGACAGTGCCAGAATACTGCTCATTGCTAAAATGGCTACTGGCCAGTTTCAGTTCAGCGTTGAGGCCCAAGAAAGTACAATTAAGGCATTGTTAGCAGCATACATATACTCTTTAATTAGAAATTTTTTACTTTTTACAGCTCCAAATACGCATTTGAATGTCCCAAAGCATTGTAAAAACCAATGTGACTTGAGAGAAAACTAGACAGTAAATAGATGGACAGATATAGACAGACAGCCCACAGAAGTTGATTCAAGTACTCTCCTGTTTAAAATAAACAATTTTATTCTTATCTTAAGGGAATTACAGGGAAAAACGTCATGTATAAAGCTGTGGCTTATGATTATTTAATTCACATGCATCAGATTTGTATTTAAACAAGCAATGAAAAATGTCTTAAATGAAATATGACTAGAAGAACTGTCACTTCCTAGTAATACCCCTGTAAAGGAGGAAAATAGTGAAAACACTGTACTGATATTCAAGTTGGTTTATTTCTCAAACTTTTACATTTTCTAAGCAACAGGCACTGAAACATATATATACTTCATTCTACTGTATTTCCTACCTGTCTCATGCCTGGCAGCACATTTGTGTGTCAAACAGTACCCTCTGTGGGGGACTCACTGTGGACCCTGCTGGGCTGCTGCAGGTCTCTTGGTGCTTGGCAAGCCCCTTGCCTTGGGGTGGAACTGGCAGAGGTTGGGCATGGTCTGAGAGGCAGCAGCTCCCAACCTCCCTGGGAAAAGGACTGATTTGTAAAATTGCTCCATTCTCCTCCTGGATGAATGCCAACCTGCCCATTTCCCCCTCTGCTCCCAGGCTGCACAGGAGGACACGAGGAACCAGGGACATGACAGGGACATTGCTAAAACACACAAAGTACACAGACCCCCCCTGACTGCCTGGTGAGGATCCTGAATAAGCCAGGGCTGAGCCCAATGTTCTCCCTCTGCAGTAATTGTCTGGGTTTTCTGGGAAAACCCAGAAGCAGCTTAACTGAGGAACTTTTGCACTAAAATCAAACCCATGGGGAACGTACATCTGTGATTTTAAACAATCACATTTCCTACATGATCGTTTCCCAAGTGTGACTATGGCTGGCATCATGCAACACATTTTGAAATATCTGTCTGCAGCATGAAGTTGTTAAATCACCAGCAGAGTGGAGTCATAATACAAAACACAGATGAAGTCAAAATAGCCAGCTCTCTGAAAGCTTTACACCCCTCCACAAACCCCCCCCAAAAAAAAACCAAAACAAAAAAACAAAACGAAAAACAAAAACAAAAAACCCAAAACAAACAAACAAAACCCCACAAAACCTGCAAATAAGGCAATTAATGAGAAAGGAGGGATCAAGTGATCAAGGTCTTTATTTTTTAAAAAAAAAAACTTCTTTTTTTAGGGAGCTTATAGCCGGGCATTATATGATTTTGTAGTAGTGTTGCCCATTACTTGCTAAACATGTATTTAACAATTCAGCTCTACAGGGACTATTTGCAAGTATTCTTTCCCATCAACATTCAATTTCTCTGTGAATCGGGAGCAAGTTTTCTTACACATCTCATGTATTTTGCAAGGTCTGTTCCCTCCAAGCAATAGTAATGACTGAACTTCTGCCCAGAGCAACCACTAGCAAAATGGCCCTGAAACCAGCTAGCAAAGGTGGTTTGTAAATAATTGCCTTGCTATCTCTTTCCTCTTATCAGCTGAAGAAGCACAATGTGCAAAGCCTGAGGACCCATTCTGCAGTAGATGAAGATATACAGGGCACTTTGCTCTGAAATCTTAGCACAGAATACTAAATTATGGACCAAAGGGAAGAATAGGTATGGCAAGGTGGTAGTGTATGGCTCCTGTACTGCTGGCATGCCTGGGTATCATTTCTGAGAGCCCAGACACCCAGCCAAAGCCACAGCTGGAGAGGTGCCCTCATGAGTGCCATATTCAGGCTTCTGCTGAAGATCCCTCTCAATTCACACTTTGGATCTCTGCTATTCTCCTGGATGCTCATGATCTGCCACGGCTCACAGTGGTGGCTTTTTTCCCCTCCCACCTGTTTCTTTTGCAGCAAGCTATTGCTTGTCCTTCTGCTCCAGAGGAGGGGATGTAGCTCCAGTCAGAGGTGATCAGTGCTGTTCCAGTATTTCCTGGGGAGGTGGTTTCAACACACTGCTTAGGGATGGGTCTGAACATATTCCTGACAGCACCGTGATACAAGAGGTTCTTTGCTGGGAATATGGAATTTCTGAAGCCTCCACAATGGTCCCTCTGGATCTGCCTGCACTGTTTTCCAAAGCAAGTGTTACCATACATGATGAAACAAAATTGCATGTGTTGAAAGAGAACTGGAACAAAATTAAACCCCACTTAAGAGTCACAGAAATTTCCCTTTCTGTTATCTCATCCCCACATTTTAGCTTTGTTGTTTGATTTAGTTACTGCTAACCCTTTTAAAGTAAATTGGTGTTCCACTGAAAGTGCTTTTGCCTGAAAGCTTGTGAATTTTAGGTGCTTTTTCACTATTAATATCCATATCTTTTACTTTCACAAGCCAGTCTGAAATTATACGGTGTCTGTACTAAATTAATGTTTGACTCTGCAGCCTGTGTGCTGTACAAGCCAGCACCTCCTCCATTTGCAGTAGGTAAATATGCAAGTGTTACGTTGCCCTTGAAACCTGTGCTGTCACAAAGGTTGTGCACTGAGAAAAGACTGAAATGCCAAAATTCCATGGGTCACAGTCTCTCCTGTCAGAATTGTGTTAATCAGAAACCCACCCCTGGTTGTCTGCCAAATCCTGGTGTGGGGAACTTTGGACCGGGTGACACGGGGCCAACTCATGAGAAGCATCCACCTCTCTCTGAGCCCTCGATTCTGAAACTTTGATCTCTGAGAACAGAAAATAAGGAGAAGCATTTTAAATTGGGGTTGGCCAGAAGGCAATTGTACTTGTTTCAGGTACATGGGCAAAGGTACCTGCAGAGCTCGCTGCAGGCATGGCACTGTCTTGCTGCGTGACTTTTGGGAAATTATTTTATAAGCCTACCCCAGCCTGTTGAAGAGCTGAAGGTTTCAGCTCTTCAGGGAAATGCCTGACAATGGTGCTTAATCCAATTGTTCACAACTTGCTTTCAGATATAACACCCCAAAAATTACTACTGCTATCACTTCCTTTCAAAGATAGGTTAAATTCATTTGGTATGTATGATTTTAATGTAGAAGTAAATCTCCAAACACAAGAGGAAAACTTGCACAAGCTTGTGTGAATGAAAGACACAGACAAGTTTTACACAGAGTGGTAGCTATACAGAAGTATGCATGGAAGACAGTTTTTTTCCTTATTGCTTCTGCAACAATGACAAAAATGTTTGGTTTCTTTTGCATTATAGCAACTGGACCTCCTACCTCATCCACCTCTGTGGCAGCAGCTCTTGATACCGGGTGGAGCAAGACTGCTGCCAGCAGTTCCTCCCCCCAGAGACGATTAGGCAGGGTCTTCAGTGTAGATAAACTTTCAGATAAGACCTCTCTTTCTGCCTGGGGGTCTCAGAGGTGATAGCCACAGCTGAGACCTCAAGCAGCTCTGTGGCACATAGCAGGTCATTATTTCCACTTACAACCAGGGGATCAGCAGAGCCCTGAGAGGCTAACATGATGTGGCAAATGTCCTGCCTTAGGCCTGACAAGCTGGCAGAGGAGGATGGGTCTTTCCCACCTCTGTTCATTTGTCACAGTGCTCTTCATCAGAGGTTGGGAATAAATCTGTAAAGCAACTGGCAGGGTTTTTAGTCCAGAGGGAATACAAGCTAGCAGTTGGGAATTAGTAAAGCTTATGCAGAAGACATTGCCAGGTCTTGCAGGTTGTCCTGCAGCAGCAGGATTGTGTCTAGCACCTGTAGGGAAGTTCATATGATTGTGTCATTAGCCTGTCCTACCAGGGAGTCCAAGGTTGCTGGTATGGTGGCCTTAAGTCCCAAATCCTTGAGAGATTCCCCTTTTGCCTCTCCTTTTCCAGGGAAGGTGAGTGTGGACCAACAGGAGGGAACACCACACCTGAAAGCACCCACAACAAATGGTGGCACCTTGTAGAGCTGAGTGGGCTGGTGTGTGTTGGGTGCCCCTCAGGCACTCCTGCTTTTGGTGGCACATCTGCTGAAGTCCAGCCACAGCCCTTTGACTGCAGTGGCTGCAGTGTGCCCAGCAGGCAGACAAAACCTCTCCAACTTGACCAGGCTTGGCTGGTGTGCCTCAGAACAGCATCACTGAGGGTAAACGACCCCATCCTTGTGTGAGGCCATGCAAGACCTAGATCAACAGCAAACACAGCTCATGGACATGCTCCTTGTTGCTCTGTGTGGCAAGTTTTAGCAGCTAATCTGATAAACTAGAACAGCCAGTGTTGAAGATTTTCTCCTTAAACATCCGCATTCAAATGTACACTGCTAAAGTCAGGGATGCCAGATTAGACAAAATCACTCACTCTCTGGCAAACCAGGACTGAAATGTGATGATAGACAAGGCAGGATCACACACAAAGTAGCCTAGATTTTCCTGTAGCTCCTCCATTAGCATACATCTGTGTACTAGGTCCATAAAGTCTCCCAGTCTGGGAGCAGCCACTGGGTCCCAGCCTCCAAGTCCTTCCCCAACTGGGCAGCTGCCCTCTCCCTCCTCCTCATCTTCTCCCTCTCTCTCTCCTCTCCATTCCTCTTCTCTCCTCAGCTCCGCCCTCGGCTGCCGGCCCGTCCTGGCTGCCCTCTGCCTGTCATTGGGATCTCGCTGGGAGGAGTGGGAAGGCTCTGGATGGCACAGGTGGAGCTTTAGCTCTCGGGCACCCCCGAGAAGCTGAGATGCAGGAGCAGAGGGGCAGAGCCTCTACCTGCAAGGCGACCATCCCGGGTTTTTCCACCATTTTTTTCCCCTGTATTTTGTCTAGGCTCTGTTTGCATTAATCACGCGATTTCAGAACATGTTTTGTTGTCTTTGTTTTTGGTTTTTTGTTGCTGTTGTTTCTTTTTTTGTTTTTTGTTACTTCTTAACTGTCATTTGAGTGACTGCTCTCCCATGTTGCAGTTTTACTTGGAAATTTATGTACTCCCATAAATCAAGTGTTCTCTCTCAGCTTTCAGCCAGGCACGCCTAGGCTTGCACACACCCTTAGAACAATACAGAGAAAGGTTATCATGACTTACCTGCCACAGATTATCTATTAATAGCACCAATTTTATTTTTTTTCCCCTTCATGGCACGCTTTCCCTGCATCCCCCTCTTAGCAGGCTTTTTTTGTGTGTGCACTGCTTTCTCTGTCGAGGACCAGGCAGGTAGAAGAGGGGGGGACCCTTTTGGCACTGGCTTTGTCCCCGTGGCCCTGGTGCTGCCTTCCCCACGGGGTGTTTGCAGGAGGGTGGAACAGTGATCTGTTCACAGCCTGGTAAAACATTGACCAGCTCAGGCAGTCGTGGCCACCGAGACGCTGGGCTGCCCGGGGAGGCAGGCAGCGGGACCAGCACCCACGGGAGCACGACAGCCTCTCCACAGGTATTGTTTCCACTTCCATTTTCCTAGCTTTGAGTGGGAGAAGGACAACTAACTGTGCTCAGCTATAAGGTTTGCCAAAGGTTTGCTCCCTAGAAGTCAGAAGGGGAGTTAGCATTGTTATTTTGCAGTTTGCTTGTGTCAACTGCAGTTGGCTGCATGTTGTCATCCAAAGCACGGGTTGATTAACCCATGCTTGATTAGATAGTTGGTTTGATTTTGTTGTATTTTCCTTAAAAAAAAAAAAAAAAAAAAAAAAAAAAAAAAAAAAAAAAAAGACAAAATTAATGCATTGTTGCTTTTGAAAGCTTCATGGTTTTCTGACAAAACTCAAAACAGGTGGCTTCTGCTCATCTTCTAAGTGAAGAGTAGGAACAGGAGTCAGAGTTTCTAATGAAAATGTGCAGTCTAATTATTGCAACAGGAACGTGGGTTGTGACTCACGCTGAAAAATACTTGCTGATTTCTGGACAAGCTTTGCAAATATAGGCAAAGTGACTAATTTTTTTCAAGACTTTTTCCATGCTTCAAGGCAACAGACACAGAAAAAGTACCAGGATTTAAGTTCTTCATGTGCTTATGCCACTAAGAGAGGTGAAGCTGGATAGACTCAAGTAATTGTTTGAAGTGTGCTCAGTGACCCAAAGTTTCTACCAGACTTTGGAAGCTGACTTGCTCATGCAGAAACTGTCTTCCGTGTGTGCTTTGCTGGTCTGGATGTGTCTTTATGTAAGTGCATATGGTGACTTCCCAGAAATCACCATTTACATCCCAGGTGCCTGTAAAATAATCCTGAAAAGGGTGGATTTTTGGGGGGCTTCATGTGCAGTGATTGATGTGTAGTCAGTATTTGCAGCTTATTTACCATATGATTTGTGTACAAAGCAAAATGCATGAAAAAACATTTTATTAGAATTAGTTGCTTCCAGTTTATCAGTGTCAGGCCTTAGCTGTTCTTACTCCTTGCTTCACTCCTTGATGTGACAGATTTTCTTTATGTGTTTGGTAACTGCGTGTGCACATGACATGTTATTTATGTTTAGTAAATGCTCAGTGGTGTTAGATGGTACTGAAGGGTGGTAGCATATTTACTTTATTAAAAGTAGTCTAAGTGTGGCTTCAGCTCTTAGCAGTACTAAAACTCCTAGAGCAAATAGCGGGAAAAAATTACTGGAAAACAAAGCAACTGTATTCCCACAAATATCTGCTTTAAGGGATTGAAACATGATTCAAGAAAAAATTTGGTAAAGGTTGAGCTATAGTTTCAGTCTGCCAGTGAATCTGTAGATATAGAGCATGACTATGATTAAAGTGTGTGATTTTTTTGTGTGTCATAGCTGGTGTGTGATTCTAGCCTTCTCCCAGGAATCATGGTTCCAGTATTTGACACTAATTTGGACTGATGTAGAAGTTTCCTTTGCAGTAACTAAAGAAAGAGTTCAAATCTTATCTCAGAGCTCACAGAGACTGCATTAAAAAAAAAAAATCTAAAACAAAAGACACTGATGACAATGTTATCTTGTCTATTTTCATACAAAGCTGGCATTCTAGCTAGTGGCTATAAGGGAGATTAAGTGGCTTAAATGGAAAATCTGTTCAGTTTTCAAGTCCTGTTTGCACTACAGAGGACTTTCAGGGCAACACCAACCCCTTTCCATTGCGGAATCAACAAAAAAAAAGTTATCAGAGAGACAGGCTTCAGGATAAGTGGTCATAAATATCTGTAAATTACAAGCCAATTAAATTTTCAGTAAATAATAATGTTATTATGCACTAAAACAAAGCAAGGAGGTTTCATGTTCTGCATTTTCAGCACAGCTGTTTACTAAGTTTCAGTTGGCTAAACCTGTGTAAATAAGCTGAAAGGAGCAGGTCTGCACAGGGGTCATGAGGACAGCCTAGTCTGCAAAATCTTTTTTGGGATATAGGAGGAGCTGGAAAAGTCAGAGAATAATACTCAGCCTGGGCTGGTTACAGAGTCACTAGTAAAAAGGAAGTCTGTCCTCACCCTTAAAGGCAGTTCTGTGACACAGGCATTACTGCTAGACATATGCAAAATAAAATACAATGCATCTCACAGGGATCTCACAGTGGCACTTTTGCAAATTTCCCTTCATGGGAGAGAAGAAAGATTTGTATTTGAACCAGAAGTACCTATAGCAACGGGATGTATTAAAATGGGAGTGCTCTCATAGATACTTTGGAAAGGAGTGATACTCTATCAGTAGATATGCTGATTATCCCGATTAAAAAAAAAAAAAAAAAAAAAAAAAAGGAAGCAAAACTCTGCCATCTCCCCAGAACATATCAGGGTTACTTGCTGCTTGTGGACACCAGGGCCCCATGTGCTGAGCAGTGCCTTGCAGAGCAGCCTTGGTCCCTGCTCTCTGCCAGCAGGTGCCAGGGCTGTCACCAGGAGGGTGCCACAGAGAGTGTCCAGGTTGCATGCCCAGCAGCCTGCTGTGTTCCAGCCCTGGTTCCAGCAGCCTTCATTTGTTTGTGGTTGTTGTGTAGCAGCCACTACATCATGGGTAAGATGTTACAGTCCCTTTCCTTGATTCCCCATCACAAACATGTTGACAAAATACCACCTGGACCAGACAGGTTACTTGGGGTTTGCTCTGCTGGACCTCTTTCTTTAAGAACATACCCCACGTGGAGACTTCGTATTCATTATTTTTTTCCTGTGACACATCAGCCACATGGCACCCGGGTAAGGCCATTGCAGATAGTGTGGGCTTGAGGAAGAAGAGCAACTCATCTCCTGTGTCTGGCAGGAGTCTCATTCCTTCTATGAAAATGTGACTCCCTGCTTTTCTCTCTCTCCATCTTTTCTGTAGTTTTTCATTTGCACAAAATCCACATGACCAGAATCTCTACTTTGGGAGAAATTTAAAACATTAGCATTTAATTAGTTTGTTATCTTAAGGCAGAATTGTAATTTTAGTGGGGGATTTTCACCTTTTATAGGAGTAGGAGTTTTCTAAGGGAAGCAATTTACTTTTTCAGAACCAGCTGCAGTGTATTTTTGTGACAATAAGCTGGTTTTCCTCTATCTGTTGTGGTGACTGAAATGATCAGGTAACATGCAAACCTTAAAGGACAGTGATTAGAGACAAGCATGTTTGCAGCTGAGCATAAGTACCAGGGATGCATTGAAACCCCAACTTTTCAACTTTGCTAAAATAACACAAAGTGTTAACCCATGAGTTGCAGCTGAATGTGAAATATAATTTCTGTGAAATGAAGTAACTTTAATTATTTTAATTACCAAAATTATTTTGTGTCAGATGCATGTATATGCAGTTCCTAATGATGTCAATGAGAAATGAATGCTTAGATCTCAATTTAGTTTTTTTCTTCTTTGCAATGTGTACTTTCAATCAGAATATTTCTTTATACAATTTGTTTCTTTCAGTAACAACTTCCAGAACTTCTGTTCTCATCAGAAGTCAAGGGTAGCATAGATCAGAGTGCAGTATAGATCTGATGACTAAACACACCCAACCAAATGAATGGCATCCCTGCCCTCCCCTCCCTCATCCTGGGTCACAATGTTTCCCACTACTTCCATTATTCAAGAACAGCTGTCAATATCAAACACTAGTTGATTACATGCTGGAAGGCAAAAGTAGAAATTATAACCAAGAATTTTAGCAGAAATAATTTTTTTAATGGCTGACTAAACAAAGGCTTACTTTTCATACTGTAGTATCCTGTCTCTGAATCTTCCCTGAATCTCCCAGGCTATGAAAGTGAAAAACTAAAGTCACTGAGCAAAAGATACAGTGCCATTTAACCTTCCTATTTGGATGGAGTCAAGTTTGAGAGGTCATTGGATTGCCTCTTTTGTACTTAATGAGTATTTGGCTTAAAAACAAAAATGCATTGTTCAAACCAAAACCTTTAGGTTGCTGAGTCAAGAAAGCCATGCCCTGCAGATGTGAAGCCTCTATTGACTTTTCATCCTTTTTGAAGAGCTGCAGGGAAGTAAATATTCTCATTCCTCTCTACATACTGCAAAGATAGTAACATACAAATGCTATGGCACTATCGCAGTGATGTATTTTTATAATGGTCTCCAGAAAAAATGCACATCTTGCTTGGATCTGCTTTCCTCTGGGCACTTTTTGTAATTGCAGCTGAAACTGCAGCCCCAGCAGCTGGGATTATGCTAAGCTTTACTGAATTGAATGCTTTCACCTCAAAAACTGGGGATGCTTTAAAGGGAAAGTTGCTACGTAAACATTCTGCAGTGCATAGGAACAGCTTTTTCTAACTTGGTTTATGGCACTTTTATTAATGCTTCTCCAAGCAATACTCAGGAAAGCCATTCCATCATGATCTTCCACTTGAACAGCTCCCAGAGGTGCTCAAACCACACCTGTAGTTAGCTGGTGCAGGCAGACAGCTTTATAAAGAAAGATGAGACTAAGGACTTGACAGTAGAAAATTCATGGATAATCAGCTACAGGTTGAGTTTAATGGAATTACTCATTCCATTGGTGTCAGTTGGTGGGGCTGATAGCTAAACTCGTGATTCTGCAAACCCTTCTCTACCTTGCATCATGATGGTTCCTGCTAATGTTATCCCTGGGAACTGCACTGCCATTATGTACTGCATAGTGAAGGGTCTTCATCAGGCCATGCTTATGAGTAAATGCCTTATCTGATAGGGCTATGCCTGCCTGGGCCATTAGATAGACAAAATGGCAAGGATGGCTCTGACTGGTGTTTCAGGGTAAAATTCATGCTGCAGGGTTAAAAAGGTGTTGGATGTGCCTATGGACCTCTGCAATCAAGCAGCATGAAAACAAAGGAAGACCACCTAGAACTACTGCCTGGAAAGTTTGTTTGCCTTGGTGATGGGTACCATTAGCATGGCTGGCAGGGATTAGGTACAGTGGAAGTTACTAGAGTTTTTACTTAAAGTTACTAGAAGTTACTAGAAGTTACTAGAGTTTTTACTTAAAACTTTTTGTCCATCAGTCTTGAACCCCAAGGCCCAGCTCTGCATCAGCAGTCAGGTGGGAATCCTTTATCAAGGGGATGTTTGAAACAGGACAATGCTGTAAACACAGGCATAAGTATAGTGGCTGCAAAAACAGTACCACAGGTAGGAGTGTGAGATGGCCAAGCACATCTATCCAAATGAGAAGCACCACTGATCCCAGAGCTCTCTGTAGAGAGGGCATGAAATGGGGACAGGCATGGGGGAGGCCTGCTGCCCTTCATCAAGGGGAGGGCTGGCAGGACAGAAGCAATATCATGGGAAAAAATGTGGAGAAGGGACTAAGGGAGCAGCAAGAAGCTGGACCATTGTCCAGCATTCTGGCCATCAGTGGAATTGCCTGTCTCAGAGGCAACTGAGTGGGGTCATCCAGGTGGAAATTTGAGATGACAGTGCTGAGGGGCAATGAAAAGGGACTAATCAACCCTACCATCTTTAGTTCTTCCTTTTCATCATCTTTCTACTTCTGAAAGATCTTGTGCTGCAGTGTCCTGTCATATCCTCAGCACACCAGAACACAAGAGGTACCAAAAACCAAGGGACAAGGATTTCCAGAAGCTTAGAGGCAATATGGTCCCTCCTACTTTTTCACAATCAAGTTAAGGAGAATGATCAATAAATCCAACAGAAACATATTTTGACAGGCTCAGCAGGCTACAGTCCTCTTCCACAAAGATCTAGTGTGGGTTCACCCTGGACTAAAGTAAATTAAGACCCTCCTGGCCCAGTTTGTCCTGTGCAATTGCTCCACTTATGCTAAATAGAAGACTTTCTGTCCTGTACTGTACATGTCTGCAAATGAATGTTTTTCAAAGTGACTACTTTCTGCACAGACATAAAGAACATTTTTGGATAAAGGATGTGTTTCTTTTTAGTTAGTTAGTTTTTTAAAATAGCAAACAAAGAGGTGAGTAGCCATTTGTGAACAGAGGTAGGACACAGAAAGCTTTCTTCTAAATTTCATGATGACACATCTCCCCTACGGAAGAGGAATGACATGGAAATGAAATCCGGTTAAAGCATTTCATTTTGTGTTCATTCAACACAGTAGACTCAGCTCTACTCTTCATTTGCATTTAAACAAGGAAGTTTCAATAAAGAAATTGTTGAATTACTTGGGAGTGTCTTCAACACAGCATGAAAACACAGTGAAAGCTCTTCTGTGTACTAACTTCAGTGAAAGGGTAGTTGCTGAGACCTCTGGCTACATTTTGGGAGAGGCAGGCAGGGTCCACCTCAGCCAGCATATGTGTCATTTGAAACACATTGTAATTGTATTAATGTAGGTTAGATTTAAACTGTTTGCATTTGTTTAATTTTTTTGCTGCACTGGGAGTTTAATTGTAGATTTTTTTTTTAATGGAAAACTGAAAAGCTAGGTTAAAAAGAAGTCAAGAAAGAATTGCCTTAAAAACATGCATAATAATAATTCTTAGTCAGATCTTCTAATTGGACAGTAGGAAAACTAGACAGTAGGAAAACTGGCAAACTCATGCTCTCAAGAGTTTTTCCCTTTCTTCCCCTACAGAGGTGATCAGTCTTCTCCCCTTGTGAAGGGAAGGGGCTCTGTGTTAGCAACCCGTAGCATCACTTCATGGTTCAGATCTCGGTGAGCCATGGGTATGTGGCACTCTACAGAAGCCTCAGTAGACTTTGCATCCAGGGTCCTCTGGTTGCTCTGCTTGGCAAGTTATTAACTGGCACTTATGTTTACTGTGGTGCTGAACTAAAACCTCATGGTTTTATTCTTGTGTATACTGGAGTTGTATATTAGAAAAAAGAAACAAAGAACATTTTGAGGAGGTCAAATTTGGACAGTATGCTAGGAAGTCAAATTTTGACAATGTTTTGGGAACAGAGTTGTGCTAACATGCCAGGCTATGGGAGATAGGATCTGTGTCTTCTCTTTTGTTTCACTGCTTGTTCAATCCAGTTCTAGGGAGTTTGCTGTTTTGTTTAAACTCGGGTTTTCCAGGGTCGTAATTATGTAAATTACTTCTAGTTACAGTTACGTTTTTGTGAGTGAAGTCCAAGTAATTTTAAAAAGGGCTATTCTAGCTTATAGACCAGTTTCTGTGTTAAGACAGCAGGCACATCTTTTTTAAGGGAAGTAAAAAACAGAAAATCTCTCTGGTTTGAGTCTTTCAGACAGTTAGCATGCAAGATTTGTAAGTTTGTGTAAGTGGAGAGGGGGCATCTGCAAGGATCTGACAAACAGATTTGCAAAAAAGTCAATGAGTGCAACTTCCCTCTGCTTCCCCTCTTTAATCCAGGTGACCACCTTGACTCTGAAAGACTGTTAATGCTCAATACTCCAGAATCTGCAGGTGGGATTTTGATATCAGAGATGATAGTAGCTCTTGATAAAGGAGCCACTGCACATAGCTCAGCAGCTGGCATTTGGCCATTCCAGATCTAACTTTCATCTAATTAATAATAAACAAAAACCCACTACTTTTTTACTTATCAACTTTATAAAGGTTAAATTTTTTTAGCTGCAAGGGCAGCTTTTTGAGACCTCAAATGAGCATATTTCACTGGTAGTATTTTTATGTACAATAGATTTTCCTGTTTGCTTATAAAAATATTTAGGAGTAGCAGTTTTTTGTCATATAGCTAGTTTATACACACTATAAGCCTCCTGCCACCTCTGTCAGCAACAGATGGAAAGGGTCAAATATTCTGGGGATTTTTTTGAAAATTAATGTAGAGTAAAGAGGCTGGGAGATGTTTGTTTTGTTTTGTTTTTTAAAAAACCACCAGGCAGAACAAACGTATCTGTCTGGATCATCTGTTGAAGTCAGCTTTCAAACAGGATTTATTACTGATCCACAAGTATGCTTTGTTTCTCATTTATTCCTCTGGCTGCTCACGTGAAGGAGGACACAAATACCAGGAATGTGTGACCCCCTTCCTGGGCCTAAAAATGAGGAAAATGCACAGCAAAGGGCAAGAGAGCTGCAGGTCAGCTCACCTTCCCAGCTGCCTGGAGGCCATGTGCATGGTGGCTTCACACCCCAGTCCCTCACCAGACAGGTCCAGTGGTTTTGCCTTGCTGAGGGGGACATAAGGCAGAAACATGGCTGGTGTTGACTGGGCTGGTACTGAAGGAGGAAGCATTCAACCCTTTGCAGCTTCTCAGATTATTATACTGCAATTAAATAACTCCCACCCTGTAAAAACTTGCCATCAGATAACAGGGCACTCTGACTCATTAAACATACCCTTGCCAAAATCGTTTCTCCGGGTGTTCCAGTTTCTTGCCTGGGTCACAGTGTTAAAAGCATTACTTGCACTCAAAACCCTTGAGCAGTTCCTGCCTGGTTGAATAGAGCCATCGACACAGCTGTGCTGGCAGCTGCTTTCTAGAAGGTTTTCTCCAAGCATTTGGTTTGACTTGTAAAAAAATAGCCTGTTCCTTTCTCACAGCCTCTCCTCTCCAAAGCATGACCCTCTCCTTGTTGAAACCTGATTGTGAAATGCCACTTTCCCCTTCACCTGCTACCAGTGGGATGCTCTCTGTGCCAGCTGGGTGCAGCAGCACAGGATTTCATTCCTGGTTGTGAGGTGATTTGATGCTCTCGGCGACAGACTGTGCCATGAGGTCTTTCTGGCTTCTCTGCTTCCCTGTCTCTTCCCAGGGGAAGGTTCCATTTTCATTTGTTTAAAGGGTTTTTGCCTGCACGAGGGGGGCAGGCATGGGGTTGTGTACATCAGTGTTTGTACCTCCCTCCAAACGCTCCAATGCCAGATGAGAATTTCTTCATATTTATAAATGAAATAACCTTCTTAGCTGTAGGCCTACATTTCAGAGAACTGCTCCATTTCCAAGCAACTGGGAGGAAAATAAGTTTTGCCTTACCTGAGCCCAGGGTAGGTTTTTCATGGCAAGTTTCAGTAGACTCACACAAAGTCTTTTGATGGTATGACACCAAATGCTTGCAGCTTGCACCTCAGATTTACAAATTTATTTGAGCTACTGGACATTATTTTTGTTTAGAATAACTTTTGTAGCCAGCAGCTGTCACTTACATTTACTAACTGGACTGTGTTGCTTAGGGGAAAAAAAAACTAGGCAACAGACAACTTACAAATTTAAATTACTATAAATTTATTATTTGTATCTGAAGCTGTGGTGCTCTGCTAATGCCTGCTGAGCAGGTTGGCCTATCCACACGTGATCTTCTCAAGCACCTGTGATGACCCTTCTAAGGCATAATTATGATTTCTCTTTGCCAGCTGTGAGCTTCTGCAGTATAGCAGAGGGGTTTCATGAAACTGAGGGGGTGTTCTCTGGCCACACCACAGAGTCACACAGGGACACCTGTAGGTGCAGACAACTGCATCTGGCTCAGGTTAGTCCATTTTGTCAGTCCCTGGAGCCACATCTAGGGCTACATCTAGGGCCCACTCAGAAGGAGCTGGTTGGTTCTGTCTGAAAGAGGACCAAAAAGCAAGCACTGATGCAGTGTGGATGCTCAGAAGCCCAGGACAGAGGATGACCTGGAGAACTGAGCTATCACATTGTGCAGATGTGTGGAGTGCTCTGGACTGCCCTGAGCTGCTCCAGGGATCAAAGCAGCTGAGGGTTTCACCAGCTGGGGCAATGGGAATGACACATCTACCTTCCTCTGCTCTATCATAGGCTGAATAGAGGTGCAGCACAGGCAGTGGTCCAGCCCATTTCTCCACCAGGAATCTCCTCCGCCTTCCCCTTCTAGGAATAAATGTTATCCTCCTTTAGAAGGGAGTATCTGCCACTCCTCTACAGAAGACAAGCACTAAGTAGGGGTTTACGTGCTTATTTTATGGCTTTTTGAGATTTTTTTCAACAAAACATAGTTTTGGCGGAGACCATACATGATTAGAACCTGAGGTGTTCTGAAGATGTCACAGTTTCAGTTAAACTTTTATATCCAGGATGTGATTTCTGGGCCAGACCAAGGGAAAGATCTGCTCCAAAGCAGCCAGGAGGGCAGAGAACTTAACCTGAGATTTGAGCCCACCAGCAGCAACCTGTGCCCTGACTACGTCAGCTGGGCCTCTTGCATGCCTGAAACATACTCACTTTCATGAAATCATCCCTCTAGATGTCAGTTCTTCTGAGTTAAGAACTGACACTGGGGTTTGTAAAACACTGTGCTCCCAGCTTGACAGGCACTTAGAGAAACTCCTGACAGGTAGGGATGGGTTCCCTTTGCTCCTGTTACAACTCATCCCTGATTTCATGATGTTCTTTATTTTCTTTGATAGGCCCTTAAATGTATAGTGACATTCCCTCTGACTGTGCAGTTGAACAAGATTTGATTTCCCTGTCCTGATGAGAAAGAGCATTGTTTGGTATCAAACAACACATTGTTTTGGTGATATTAAACACCACATTCTTTCAGTGCTTTTGCTGCTTTTGAGGGTAAGGACATCAGAAACAAAGCCCTTTAATGGGATAATAAATAACGTGGGTTTCCCCATTGCTGAAATAAATGCACAATAGTCTGCAGTATGTTAGCTGTCAGGGGTTTCCAAACCACCAGGCTGACAACTGATGGGATTTTTCCCTTATATATCCTTATCAAGGGACATTGTTGTCTTTTTAGTTTTCTACCCATCCTAGATGTTTCTTGCTTGTTTTATTAGGTCAGCTCTTTCTGAACACAGCTCCTTTGTTACTATTACCTTAAAATTAAGCACTGTTGTAAAAAGCGACTGAAAGATGAAAAAAGATAAGAGAAAAACAATTTCTCCTTCAATCCATTATATTCCATCTGTGCATTGTCCTATTTCTAGAGAAGGAGGGAAGGAAGGAAAATAGCTCTCTCTGGAGACAACACTTCTGCTAATGAACTGAAAACAGCAAAACCAGCTGCCAGAATTTTCTACACACATATTCCCATCCTGCAAATGAAAAAAATGCATTTTTTCTCTATCTGCTGCAGAACACACTTTTAGATGTTTTCATAACTTCTTTGACATTCCAGCAACATTACACTTTTGTCTGTAGTACTAATGGAAGAACAAATTTCGTGGTTTTGAAGACAGAAGGGCCATTTTGCCAACTAGGTTAATTAAAAGATGTTATATGTTTAGTGAAATTGAAGTGTAGCACAGTCTCAAAAATTTGATTTTTACTCTGAATTAGGATGTAACGGTGTGATTTTTGCAGACTTTTGTTGATAAGGTTTCTGGGAGTTGGGTAATATAATGATTAAAGGTTGTGTATGAAAGACAGAACAATTCTTTGTATATATATATGTTGCCATTTTAAGACAGAGGTATTTAAAGTTAGACCTCCCCAGGCCAATATGTAGGCACTTATGGATTCTTCAAAGGCTCTCGAGCACGCTTAGTTCCTACTTATCCCAGTGTGAATTTGACAGAAAAGGACTGGAGGATTTAACATCCTGTAACTGGCTGATCTATGAATAGCAGAACTTATTAAGTCTGGTTTTCTACAGCATCGCCATAGGAATCCAGAGCAATTTCAGCTCCTCCCACCCTTTGCATTCCTCCCTCTCTGGTCTCTGCACCCCCTGAGTGGCTGCTGAGGTTGTGGGTGCAGCAGGTTGTACATCCCTGCTGGCCACGCTTCCCCATGCAGGGTGGGAGAAAGGCTCTGCTGAGGCTGCCTCTCCCTCAGCCCGATACAAATTCCATCTCTCTGAGTTACCCCTGCCTTTTCCAAAGCTGCATGAGCTCCCAGACCTCTGTCCCTCCCTGTGCCACTTGGCTGCAGCTGGCCAGCAGCTCCAGGAGTTGGGCACAGGGAGAACGGGTGCTGGCAGACATGGCAGGAGTTCATACACCTGGGGTGGGGCACGGGGCCATTTTTAGGACACGTTCAGCAAAACCAGGAAGAGCGTGCAAGTGCTAGGATATGCAAACAGGGAAATTAACTCCTGGGCAAAGACAACGAGTCTATTTATTGCCTGTTTGCTCAGTTACAGCCGCAAATGGTGTTTGTCTTCTGTGCTGAAATGCACTCGCCTTCCAAATTTTACAGTAGTTGATACCTGTGAGCTTTGCATATCACAGCAGCTTCACTTCTGGAGCACCTGTAAGCAGGCTGGAGTGTCTTTAGCAGTTTAACCATGAGCTGCTGCTGGACTTTGTTCTCTTCAGCGTGCTGACCTTTGGCCAGAAGAGGTAGGAGAGAGGCTGGTTGCTCTTGGCGAAACGCAATCCCAGTGTACCCAGGGAGGAACCTTTTGTAAAGTGCCCTTTAACCAGCTCTGGTTGTCTTTAAGGGTTGTAATGATTTAGGTTCCCTTGATAGTTTCAGTTAAAGAGCATCTGAAAGCACGAGGTCTGTCCTGCTGTTTCTCCCTGACCTACGAAGTCCCCAGCTGAGGTCTGGAAGCAGCGGGTGGTTGGGTGCTGGGGACGCGACGGCGACGGTGGCACCAGGCACGCGACGGCTTAGAGGGGCACAAACCTTCTGAACCAGCCAGAGGAGCAACCTATAGGTCAGTAATTGTACCCTGCGGTGGTAATGTGGTCATGGTTATATTTCCTGTGGTATTACCAGGGTCACAGGCTGTGTCAGAGGGAGTCTGGTCAGTGGAGCACCTATTTCCACCTGCCGGGCAGTAGCAGATGCTCTGCAGCACAGTGTAAACGTTGGTAGAGGAGGTGGTGATGGGATGTCCTTGTTTCAGAGAAATCTGCCTTCCCAGTCACTAGATTTCAAGAGATTGTTCTATGCCTTATTTCTTTTGTGATGCTGACTGTGCTGTACAACTGAGTATCTCTGTTAGAAATGGGCAGCCATTGTGGAGGCTCCTGTTCCTCCAGGTGGCAAGTGTCCTTCTGGGCCACAGAGGTGTACATGGCATGCACAGCAACCCTCATGCTGTACTGCTCTTTTAACATGATGTTTAGTCTCCTAAGGCAAGGGGTAACAGACAAAATGTAAATTTTTCATTTATATAAAATGATGTTTTCAGGAGTAAAGCATTAATTCAAAATATTACATTTTTTCCTCTTTGAAAATAGATTGTACAATATTACATTTATTTCTCTTTGAAAATAGTGACTGCACAAGGAAATTACTTTTCCTTTATTGGCATCATCAATATATTTAGGAAATTACATGCAAGGCAATTTTATTCCTCTTTTAGGTTTCATTTTAAACAAGAATTGTTCCCAAAGGAACTGGGAGTTTCCAAAGAAAAACAGTGTAAAACCTTAGCAGAACCTTATCTCATTGGTCTTGTCGCACATCTTCAGAAAAATATTTTCTTCATTTACAAAGGCCAAAGACCAAAATAAGGGAACCTTTACCACCTGATGGATTACTTGTATTTTCTTAGATGCACTGTCTTGTACATACTATCAGTTTCATACCATGAAACATCTAGGAAGTCAAATTAAATCCCTAATATAGCATTGTTCATGTCACATGTGATGATCTGGCACAAAAATGGATTACCTGCATTCAGGCAAACTTACTCAGCAACAAAATTTCAACCATCTCTTCACATACATCCCTAAATATAAACAGAGCAAATAATTCCTTCAGCAGATTAAAAAATTCAGACCTGAAGGGTGATGTAGAAGTCAAAGTATTTGGACAGGTGAAGGACAGGTGAGAGCCTGGTTGTTGCCACATTAATCTGTGTCCTAGGCATGAACACTTTCTATTTTGATATTCGGAGATTCTGCACTAAATCTCACAGTGGTGAATCAAACAGGGTAAGGCTGTGAGAGACTACACAAAAATGTCATCCTTTTTCTTTTAGAATATTGTCCCTTAAGATAGCAGTAAGGGCAACGTCCACAAACACAGGTCTCTGCTTACCTCCAGTGGTGCTCTGAAGACAGCACATAGCCCTAGAAAGGTCAAATTTCAACCATTTTAGCTGCAAGGAGACTGTAGCAGCTCTGTCTCTGGGTGTATGGTAACATGCTTGCCTTAAAAATCTAACCTGTCACCGATTAAATGGGCTTCCTTTAGGAGTTCACCTTGCATGTTTTTGAGAAGGATAAAGTCACTGACCTTTTAAAGTTTCTGAGATTTTAGCTGGTTGGTTTTTGCTTTTTTCCAAAAAAGGTGTATCTCTGCATCATGAGGGTCATTTGTCACCTGGATAACTCAGTGACAAGCTGCAATTTCCTACTTCATTACAGATGCCTCCTTGCAAACAGTTAATGTCCCAGGTGCCCAGAGATTGAGGACAGACAGTACTTCCCGTGGGTTACATTTCTACTAACAAATGAAACATGCTGGGATCTCTTCCCTGGACCCAAAGGCAACACAGAACACAGCCTTTTAGCAGAAGTCTTCTCCTTCACCCAGAAAACAAGGTGGGCTTGCCCACAGATGCCTGCCCTGGGCAGTCTCAAGGTTTACCCACACACACCCTGCAGGAGAGAAGTATGAGAGAAGTAAGGCAGAGCTAAGAGTGCAGATATTGCACAGGAGAGCTTGCTTTGTGTCTCCAACCCCTCCTTTAGCCAAGGGAAAGGAATCTTCCTGTCTTGGGACCTTTTTGTGCAGTTTCTGAGGTGAAACTCAAGGGCTTGGAACTGTTCTCTTGAAAACTGGGACCTTCCCCTAAAGACAGTAAGCTTAGGTGTGTCCTGAATGAGAGCTACCTCCAGCCTAGGCTTTGAGAGTGGACTGAGAGTGGCAGATCCTAGGTGACTGTAGAAACATTTTCTTTCTCAAGGAAGAGAAAGAGCAATTTAACTGATGGATTTAATAATTACAGCCATTCAGACCATTCTTCTAATTCCTAAACATTTCGGCTATTATGGTCTTTGAAATCACAGACACTTTGCCTGGTTTATCTTGTCAAATATCTATAGAGTTAGGTTATGTCAACGGCGCCCCGAGGTCTTTCTTTGAGAGAAAGGTGTTTATAGCAGAGGCCTAGTCCTGTAAAAAAAATTACCTTCCTATGATTACCGAGACCTGCCCTTGAGCATTTTCATGTTTAATTAGGGCAGCTCTACCCCACGGGCTGACCTGCGGTAGGTCTGACAGCCAGGGGGTGATGCCCAGGAGCCCCACACCAGTGGTGGGGCCCAGCCCAGGTGCAGCCACAGAGGTGAAAGTGCCCTTTTACTCTTCAAGTGTGTCTGGTTACAGCCAGTGGTTTTACCACAGGGTTGCAAAGTTCATACCAAGAGCCGCTTGGTGTTACACTTGTGTTTCTGCACTGTGCAAGTGGCTCGGTATAGATGTAGCTCTAGGGCTTGGCTGTGTTGTTGGTAACATGTTTGGTGGAATAACAGGCGAATCCAGCCTGTTTCCCCCACTGTGCCACCACCTCTTAGACTGAGCACGGAGCTGAAACCAGCCCCAAAGCAGAGCAGGCCACGGCGGCTGGGAAGCTGGGTGCCTGCCACTGGTTTCTGGTACATCTGCCGCTGAGAAGAAATCTCAGCTGAACGGAGGTTTGCAGCTTGAATCCTGTCTGCCTGTAGCAAAGGTCGGCGGGGGAGAGGAGCAGACGGGATGCAAACAGTGCTGGAGGAGGAGCTGGGGCGCTGGGGTGAGGTTAGGTAAGGCGAGAGCATGTGACAGCACAGGGCAAATCCTCGCTGGTCCAGGGGACAAACTGTGCTGTGCCCAGGCAGGGCGATGGGCCAGGAGGTGTGACCTCACTGCTGACACACGGCAGCACGCACCGGTGACTCTGTCACGGTCACGGCAAATTTTACCGCATAAAATCCCGTCCCAGGTATTCTGTCAGCATAGGACTGGTGTAAATCTTTGTCTGCTTACCACAGGTTTCTTTGGTAGTGATGCCTTTGCTGTGTGTGGCAGTGCAGACTCTGCCGATGCCATCAAAAGCTGCTTTTTCTAATCCTGACAATAAATCAGTATTCTGAGACATGGAAGTTATGTATGTGTAATAAAATACAATGTAAGAGACATCTGAGTTAATGGATTCAGTGAACTCCCTTGCAGTTCATTCAGTCTCCTCCAGTCTAAATTTTTTTTTCATGTTACTGGGAGGCAGGATAATAAATTTGTCTTCCTGAAAGAAGCTGTGTCAGTTCCCTTGTCTAATAACCTTTTTTTACAAACAGATTCCAAATGATGCTTATTGGCTTATATTCAATAAGGCATTAAGAATTAAAAAAAGAAAAGCTAAGCAGACATGATACCTGTTGGCTGGAGGAAAAGCTGTTCTAGCTTAATATTCTTACATTCTACTGCTACCTGTAAAATATCAGAGCAATTGCTGGAAGAGAATAAATGAGGGTTACGTTTACTAATCACTTTCATTTTCATACCAAAATACTGGAAGCCTCCTGTAAATACAAATTTGGAGGGCTTTATACTCTCTCTTGTGAACATCTATCACAAAAACTTGTGATGCTCCCTCTGCAAAAAGGCCCCAGAGGGAATTAGGTAGAATGTTGCTTGCTGGTAACATTTTCATTATCAAAACTGGCTGGTACATGGCTGACTTGTTTATTTATCAGGCTTCAAAAGAAATATTTTCCCTTTTTTTTTCCATAATTTTGCTCAATAGGAAGGACTGTCAGTGGGACTGCTCCCACCTTCCCCTCCCCTCTGTCAGCACAGGCGCTGTGGTCCCGGTGCACAGGGCACAGCCACACAAATGCTCCTGGCTCGGGCTGCACAGGGGCCTGGGGAGGGAAGGAGAGGGACCTGATGCTGGCAGCACCAGTTTGACATGTTTGTGAGACTGTGGTGTGAAACACTGGTGTTCAGCAGCCACATCAGGCCAGTGAGGGCTAAGCCTTTTTCCCATAGAGTTTTTACTCAGGGACTGAGAAGTGATCATCATATTAACCTCCCTTGTAGATATGTCTGTTCAAAACCAACCCTGTATTTACTTGTATGGAAAGCAAACATGCCACAAAAATGCAGTGGTTGTGGCTATATAAAAAACTTTGGGTTTTGCTGGTTTCCTTCTTTTTTGTGTGCTATTAAAATCTGTTATACTCCATGAGTTTATTCAGTATCTGTCTTACTACATTTTGGAACCTAAAACCTGCTTTCTGTTTTAAATGAAAGCACAAATTTGCACATGGGGAAGCTGAGCCTAATCTCTCTCTGCTGACTTCTATTGCAGAAGGACAAAGTGATTGCTGAAAATAAAAAAACCCAATTTTTTCTAGCAACCATTAAGATTATCAGAGCAACTCACTGCCCATGAACCAGAGAAGCCTAAGATTAAAAAAACACAAAAGGGGAAAGCCCAAGGTGTCCTTGGCCGATTTCCCCCCTAATGGGAATCCACCTTCAGGGCTGTGACTTTGTCATCTCCGTGGTGGGATGGGGGATGTGTCTGGGGCTGGCAGAGCAGGGTAGTCCACTTCTGCAAGGGTGTTTACTGGGAATCCTTCGTGATGTGGCAAGATAAAGGTCAAAGAGCTGACGTAGGTTACTCATGGAAAAGGCTTTGGTGTGAGACAACTTGGAAAGCTGTTGTGTACAAATGTCTACCTGGGTGCCTGAATACCTATGAAAAAAATCTCCTGAGACTAAATAGTAAAGCTGTTTTGAAATATATGATTATATGTGTGTTTGTTGTCTGCTATGCACCCGTTAAAAAAAAAAAAGTGTTGTGGTACTGACTGCATGTTCTCTGAAGGTTCTCCCCAGTTTTTGGTCTGCAATAGCTTATGAAAGGCAGGAAATTATAAACTGTGTTGTATTAACCCACGTGGTGCAAGAACAGGTGTAAAATAACATGTTATTCATTTAAATAAAGTGTTGTTGTCTCTTTAAACATTCAAATAGGCAATAAAATGGTTCTACACACAGGTGGGAACCTGTTCCACCAAACACAAAGTGGTTTTGTTAAAAAGAGAAGGAAAAGAAAGAAAAGGGGAAAAAAAAGGCTGTCTGTTACTTTGAGATCCTAATTTTTGTGGCTGGATTGTGGATGAGGATGGGCTTATGTATAAATATAATGAAAAATTATAAAGGTTTTCTGGTGTTGAGATCTTGCACGTCACTCTTAAATTCAGCTGCCCTTTCAGTTAAATATTTTACTTGGCACATTCCCTCCTCATTCCACTACAGTCTCTCAGTAGCTTTAAAAACCAAATTTAACTGTAAAAGCCAAGGCATCTCTCACTCCTTACTCTCCCTTCTCCTTTCACTCACTCACATGTCTGCCAATCTCTTACCAGGAACATCAAAAATACTCACTATCAACCAGAGAATAACCCTACCCCAATAAAACAATGGGTCAGCCTCCAGATCTCCCAAAGCATTTGAATTCAATCTTTTAAAAATCTCAGAGAGCAGAGCCAGTGCTTTACTAGTGCTTGTGACTGTGTGGAGCAGCCCAGCACACCTGATCAGCAGAGCTCAGACTGTCTGATTGTAGAAGAAAGCCAGTGGAGGGGAATCTCTCCAGCTGCTTGAAAGCCCTTTCTGTGTCAGAGAGCAGGTCCCCATCAGACAAGCACTTGGACATTCCAGTGAATCTCACCTTTTTCCTTCAAATGTCCAGCCTTTTCTGTCGCTGTATTCAGGAGAACAATTATTTAGGAAAAAACATTCATGTGTAATCCCTCCAAGCATTGGAATGGGCTGTCCCAGGAAGTGGTGGATTCTCCGTCCCTGCAGATATTTAAAAAGAGACTGGATGTGGCACTCAGTGCCATGGGCTGGAACTGCAGCAGTAGTGGATCAAAGGTTGGACTTGGTGATCTCTGAGGTCCCTTCCAACCCAGCCAATTCTATGATTCTATGAAATGGAAACAGAAGATGAGAGATGTGTTTATACCCATATGCCAGTGCAGTGGATGCTGTATAAGGAGAGAAACATGTGCACATGCACAGGATGGCCTCCCTACTGCTTGGATGGCTCTGCCCTTAACACTTCTCCACTTTGCCTTAATTGTTTCCCTCTCATGATGGCAGAGGCATCATAAAGAGGCATATAAGAAGTCATCTAGTTGTTACAAACTCAGTGTGCTTGAAGCTAAGGGAAGTAGGTATCTGACATCAGGGAAAACTGGGGGACACATATGCAGTATGCTGCCCAACCTTCTTAGGTTCCCTATAAAAGCACAGACTGCAGGACAAATAAATATATTTTCAGACTCTAGCATTGAGGATGGTAACGCCTCAGAATAAACTGCAGCAGCCTGGGCTGCTGGTGTTTGTTGCTTTAAATAATAGTGGGGGCTTAATTTGGAAGCTGACAATGAGCTGGAACTAAAAGTGAAAATATAAAATGAAAGTCAAGGGTTTGAGTGACCTCCCTGCATGAGCCTAATTAACATGGTATACTGAAGAGCTTTCTAAAAGACAGACCAGTGGCTCACTAGCATCAGTGCTTTTTTAATTCTGCTTACACCAGAACAGTACTCCTTGTGCACTCAAGTACCACAATTGTAGTTGATAGGACTCACTTTACAGTGGCTATGGTTAACAGCTCAGTTTGTTTTCCCATAGAAAAAAAGCAAACTAAAGAGAAGGATACTGCCTTTAAAAAATTAACTAATCTTGTAGAGAGTTTTGCAAGCTTAGACCAGCTAAATATTTTATACTCACTTCTCAGTGAGAATTGAGGCATGTGTCTGATTTTGGCAGACTCTCTTAGATTTTAGCCCTGAATTTGTGACCGATTCCTTCCATAGTCTTGGGAGAACAATTTAATTTCCATGCTGCAGCTCCCCTGGCAGCAGAGCAGCACAAGCTTCTCCGCAGCTCTTGTCGCTAATGAGTTAACATTTGCAGAGAGGAATTCTGAAGATGAAAGACTTGTACAGTAGACTTGGGCTGCAGGCATTCTGGGACCAGGATCCAGGCTGCAGGTGTGTTTGTACAGTGTTTAACACGCCACAGCCACAGTACTGTGGATAAACAAGTAGAGAGAGCCAGAACAGGGTGGTTGTAATCACCCTTTGGGTTTGTGGTGTAAGCAGAGCAGCTATCCTTCCTGTTTGCTCTCTGAAACCACCACGGTTTCTGATGAGGATGGTTCTTTTGCCAGCCTTAGCCATCTTCCACATTTCTTGCTCTCTGACTTGGAGCCTTCTAACATTAGAGCTCTTATCTCGACACCTGCTGGCTCCCCTGTCCCTCTTCTCTATTGACCAGCCTCTGACTCTGCAGTACAAGGATGTCTCTAACTTTTACATGCCCAGCTTAAACCACTTGGAGGGCAAGAACAAATTATTCTGTAGGATCACCTGATACAAGCTGGCAAACCTTCCTTTTCAGAATCCACCCAGGTTGTCACTGAGAGATAAAAGACACTTCTTCCACGCTGAGATGACCTGAGGTTGCTGCCTGTGTATTGCTTGGCTAGAGATTTGGACCAAGCTTTTTGGAAAAAAGAGAAAGAAGAAAAGTAGGGCTATGCCAGTAAACAAAAACATGTAAAGGACTGAAAGCTGTAGTTGTTTTGCATCTGTGATAAGCTGTTTGCTTTTCACCTTCTCTGGGCAATATCTTTTCCCAGAAATGAGTTGTGTCCCAAGGCATGCCCTGCTCCCTCTTCTCCTGCTGGCTGGTTGTGCACTGACCGGGTAAATCCATCATCCAGAGAGTGTTTCAGTGCAGTTCCTCCTCTTGGCTGCTCGAGAAGGTGTGTTGTTTGCTTTGCTAAGTGCTCCTGGGGCCTAATGCTCCGTTGTTATGTACAGACCATTTCTGCTGTCATGAATCATGTTTTACCATGCTTTTTTTTTTTTTTACCTGCTTTTACTCCTGCACCGGGCTCTTTTTTGTTTTTTTTTTTTTTGCTTTCTTCCAAGCAAACACATTTGAGTTTCCGTGTTTGCCACTGAAATGGTGCGCGCTGGGTACACGGCACAGGCTGAGTTATTCTTACTGTCCCACCACTGCCAAGATCAAGAAACCTGCCTCTTGCTCCAGGAGCTGCAGAGCATTTTTTTTCTTACAAAGAAAAATAAATTAATTAAGCCTGAAATAACTTTGCCAGCCACATACAGAGAAAAACAAAACAAAACAAAACAAAAAAGGAAAAAAAAAGGAAAAGAAAAGAAAAAAAAAAGATTTTAGTGAAAAAAACCTCACGCCATCAAGCAAAATATGCCCTTTTCTTATCTTATCTGTTGTGAGTAACCCAAGCTATTTGCACAACGCCTTGTGCTAGGAAGGAGCTGTTTGTACATGTTTCACTCCCCTTTTTCCAAGTTTTAAATTTTGAATGAAAATCTTGCTTTTCAAACTCCTCGTCCCTGCGAAAGTGTCATGGTTTCTCTTTCCTGTGCTTCCCTGAAGGCTGGACCCAGCCCTCCCACCACAGGTCCCTTCCTTGCGGATGGTTTTCTATTAATCTTCAAACCGCTGTGGAGAGCTCTTTGCGTCTGGCAGCGCCAACATCCCCTCTCCCTCCCGTCCCACCCACTTAGCCTCAGCCTAAGAGCCCTTAACAAATGACTCCCAAGGAATTTAAATGGCTAACGCTGGCTGGCCAATAAAGAGATGCATAAACTCTATAACCAGGTTACAAGGCTCCAGCCATTAGGAAGAAAGGTTGCTCGGGCAAAGGCGCGAGTCCTCTTAACCTGTCGCCCTTCGACTGTGGGACCAGAGAGGTAAGGGAAATGTTGTTTGCTCTGTAGGGCTTTTTTTTATCTGGTTTCCATTTAGGGGGGAGCTGAGACTGAAAGTATGTCATTGTCAAGGTATCGAGTTTGGGTTTTGCCTTCCTTTAGAGGGTCCTGGAAGAGTTTTTTTGAGAAGGAAGCAACTGCTTCTAAGTTTGAACTATGAGCTCGACATGTGAACTTCTAAAAGAATTTGCGTAGCAAACAACAAAGCGAATATCAGAACAGTGAAAATTAAACCCTCGATGTTTTAGGCTGAGGAAAACATAAAATCGTTGTCTCAGAGATATATTTTCTATCTTAATGAAAAGGTAGCCATTTACAACTGCCTGGCGTGTTTTCAATTGGTCTCTCTGCTGCTGTCTGTTTGTGCCACCTAGTATTTTGTTCTGCTTCTTCAAGAAACTGACATAAAAAGTCAAACTTTAAAAGTGAGTTATCAGCTTTAGGTACAGAATTTGGGGCTTATAAAGCTATAAGGTGGCTAGGAAGGCTGAATAAGCAGGTTATACACACAGGTATTATTAATACAAATGAATCCATATAACTTATTCTGCATACTTAAAATTTGATAGAATTTTAAGACAGTAAAATGTTAGTATTTTTCTATTCATATTCTAATTAAGCAGCTGTGAAATTTTTAAGGCTTGTACATGACATAGGACACGTGACATTAGTCTGTTCAACCTTATTTTTTTTATTTATTCATTTATTGCTTTATTGGGGCCAGTGCTGATAACAATAGTGAAGTTTGAACTTGAATATGGGAAAAAATCAATTTAATCTAAACACATTTTTAAAAAAAAAGAAAAAAAAAAGAAAAAAAGAATATAAAAAGAAAAGGAAATATAGAATAGAGTTGTTGTAAGTCAGGTATGAATAAAATCAATTACGAAATTGTTCATTAACATGTGGACCAGATGCAGCAGGTGTGTATAATGTTGTCCTGTCCTGGGCTAGCTGGATTGAAGCCAGGCTTCAACATGTGTGTGTAAAGTGCTCCTTTACTCTTTGCACATCCAAGCTTCCCATGGATGCTCAGAACGTGTGAGGGATGTCACAGATAAACATTACTGCCATCCATCCCTTGCAATGCTCCATGGCCTGGCAGGCTGGGTTGCAGAAATGTGTCTTTTCCAATCATGTTGATCTCTGCAGACCTCCACACCCAACACAGTCTGGTGGCACATGTTGGTATTAGCTGGTGATGTTGCACCAAAGACCTTGCCAGTGTCTGAAGAGTTGAGGGAGCTTTTTAATTAAATGAACACAGTTAATCTGACAAAACTGCAAAATATGTCCTTTTTGCTCGTCAAGGCGAGGCCATATGACAGTCTATCAAGACCTTATTGTAATGTTGGTTTGATTATTTTTCCATGGGTTTCTCATATAGCTCTGCATTGTATAACCAAGATTAGATAATGTGTTGAATAAAAATAAATAGAGTTAACAAAGGAGAAGCCATTTTGATACTCTTTTTAATAATTCCTATTCAGTTCTGCATTTCAGCTCCATTCATTGCTGAAGGAAGAATACTGAAACAAATGTTGCTTGTCTTCTTTCTTCAGCTTTTAATTAAAAAAAAAATAAATTCCAATTAAGGTCAGCAAAAGGTGAATTTCAAATTACATCTGTCTCCAAGCCCACTCATTTTCTGAAGCACACAGAAATTTCCTTTCCAAACCCTAGATATTTCCAGCTGGGCTGTAATTTTAGTACACTTAAATTATCTTGAATTAACCCAGCACAGGAATGGTGCCTGCTGAGAGAGTCCCTGCATTGGTTAAACATTTTTTTATTTATTTATAATATTAACTCTGGGCACAGGTAACGAGTGTTAGAAATCTCTTCCTTGTACTTGTAAACGTTGTTTCTCAATTTCAATTTGAGGTTCAAAGGTTTGTACGAACTTCTTAGATCAGAGGTCAGGTACAAATTGCTGCACTTTGCAGCTCCTTTCTGCAGATATGACAGAATTTCACAGCAAAGACGATTACCTTCCATCCCCCTCTCCTCCACACACAGGCAACACGAGGCAGTTAAAAGCATGATATGTACAAGTCAGCCATTGGTACCTGAGTTTAATAAATAACTAACTGGATTTCAGTGGTGCAAGGTGCATATTATAAAAGGGGTCAAATGTCAGTGCACAAAGGAAAAAAAAAAACCCAAACCAAAAAAAACCAACACCCAGCCACTGACTGAGCCAAATGCTTTGAGTTTAATGTACTTTCAGCAGTGAACATTCACGTCCCATCTGTGGTTTGCCTTATGCTGATTTTAATTTCTGTGACCTGAGGGGCCACTTTCAACTTTTCTGCCTCCTGCTGCAAGCAGGTTGGGCCCCCTGTTGTTGTGGTGTTCTCATGGTGAACACAAAAAATGAGAATGTTGCAATAGAAATAGCACATAAGATTAGGGCTGATTGAAAAGTCTAAAGCTGTTTTTGTTGTTGTTAAATGGACTAAGCGGGTAGACTTTGTATGAATAGGCAGAATGTGTGATGTGTCACTGTGGGATCTCCAGAAGAGTTAGCTGAGAAAGTCAGAACAGAAAGGCTGAAAGGGAACTGTAGTCTGTGAACTTTTTTGGAACTCTTGGTAGTGTGGAACACATCACTGCAATGTTTACCTAGACAGACAGACAGACAGACAGACAGACAGATAGACTGTTCTGTATTATAATGAAGAAAAATCACAAGCTCGTGCACACATAGTCCTACTTCAGGGAGTTCAGCAAAGCCTTTCATGGACATTATCAATCCTTGAATTAAAACACTGTGTTCATATATAACATTTTTCTTTTAAGAGGGAAGAAGTGAAATAAGTGAATGTCCTATCCTTCCTGTGTAATAATTAACAGATGAGTCTAGTTGTGGTTTTGTTTTTAGTTGCAGATCATCATTTTTCCTGTCTTATGTATGGCAAAAGCTTGCAAGCTCCTATTCCACGCTGAATGAAAGAAACACTTCTTCTTTTCCTAGAAAGAATTCTTTTTTAAAACATTAATGAGGAGGACACACTTATCTGTACCAGCATCTCTTCAGAGTACACTGTTTAATTGCATTCCTGGTAAGAAAAAAAAAGGATGCAAAAATTTTCCCATCAAGTACAGTTCATCTGGAATAGGAAAGGCTTGTTACATATTGAGTGACTACATTGCACATTATGTCACACATTTCCCTGCCTGACTGTGGTAACAATATACTTTGTTGACTATATTGAAATATGGGACTCGGGGGAGAAGGGAAGAGTTGTGTTGTTTCCTGATCTGGAAAGCTGATAAGAATGATTACACAACCCATCTCTCATCTTCTCAGCTTTCCTCAACATGTGGCTTCAGTACCCTGCAGGATAATAACTTCAGCCTCAGCCAGCTACTGGTTCTATCAAAATAGCTGAGAGTTATAGAATTCTTCAGTGTTGGACAAGGTAAAATATGGAGCTGGGTCAAACAGTACAACACATGGGTTACACAATTTCTTGAAAGAAAATTCTGAATTACTTGCAGTAAGGGGCATTATAAAATAAGGGAGGAGACTCCCTTACTTACTGAAGGAGACGCTTACTGAAACTTCCTTCAGAAGCAATTTAAGATGAAATGGATGGTTTGGTGCTGCAGTAGTTTAAAAAGCACTCAAGAAACATTCATTGCATTGACACAATTCACATTGCACAAGCAAGGGAAATAACAATCGTCTTGGTAGGATGCTCTAGGTGCTGGTGGTGCTTTGGCAAATAGATAACTTTTTCATCAGCATCACTTCATTCTCACCACAGGAAAACTGTGTATGTGTGAACAGAGTTTCCACTTGTGACCATCAAAAAGAAATGGCAAGAAGTAGCGTGGTAGGCTCAGGAAAGTTTTCTCACTTTAAGTTATCATCACTAAGAAATTTGCTTGACTACTACCTTTGCAGTTTCTAGGATAGGAGGTCAGATTGTTGAGGGACCTCAGTCCTGGGAACGTTCACTGCTGGGCACTGACAGTATTTATTGATAATGCAGCAAAACCTTTGAAAGTCTTTTCAGCCTCACAAAATTAAAGATGCCTTAGAATGATGCAGAGAGGGTTGCTAACAGAATAGGCAGCAACTTTGCACAATTTCAGCTCTTTTTTTTTTTATTTTTTTTTTTTAATTGTGTGTTAAACTGTTGTAATGTAAGCTTAATATGGCTAAGGGAACTGATATAATCTGGCTGTGATTGATATTGGTCTTAATGATAATGATGAAAATGAAAAGTTTAAGCTTCAAATCCTAGTCTGAGGTTGTAGCCAATTGTTGACTATAGAAACTAAGTGTTCAGTTATCTGATTATCACTGAAGTTTTAATCGGAGGAATTCCAGGCTGTTAATTTATAGAATAATGTCAGATGATGTCCTCCTAAAAAGGAGCAACAAGTAAAAGAACAGATTTATGACTATTTTGTTCGGTGTTTAAAGCTAGATTCAGTGCTTTTGTTGGGTGCCTGGAGGGCACAATCAGTCCCTGCAAGACTTTCAAGGCCAGATTTTCAGTAGTGCTCGTAGTGTCTTAAATATAAGACCATAGAAAACATTAGAGCCTTAAAACTGTTACCAGGAAGAGAAGCTGAGCATGACAGAAAACAGCATCCTTAATTTTCTGTTTATTTATGTTGCTTCTTCTCTATATTAGTAATTAGGACCCCCTTCTGGAGTAGCACCAACCTGCAAACTGCTTTCAGGCCCAGAACATTAACCTGCCCCATATGAGAGCAACATGACTAACTGACCTGAAAAAGTTAAAGTTTAAGCTTGAAATATGAACTCTTTCACTGAAATCAGTGGCTGAACCCCTGATGGTAGCCCCTAGGTTAGGATGCTTGGTGTCACTGTTAATGAAAATGGGAATTCCAGCAGCCAGGCAGGTCTTATGCTGCCCCTTGCATACTTTACACTGTTTCTCTTTACATTAAGTACAGTGGGCAGAGAGCCACTGCTGTACATGTTTGTGCCTGAACACACATGAGACTGGGTGCAGCAAATGTTGCTGTGTGTGCATCTCCTTGGTTCACATGCAGCACCTGAGCCAAAAGGGTTCTCCAAGGTGATCCTAGCTGGAGATGGACAAGTTTGTTAGCCTTAATTCAGGCACGTGAGTGATGATGGGAATACACAGTGCTGCAGTGGTGCTGGCAGCAGGATAACGTGCACAGCAGACAGACATGTCATCAAAAACCAGTGCTGGTCTGATCCATGAAATCACTCTCCCCAGCTGATGAGTCTCTCATCACAGAGACTCATCAAGCCTCCTGCCAGCAGATGTTCCTGCCCCTTCAGGTCACTTTTTTCTCCATAGAGTTTTACCAAAATGATCCAAGTGAGGAAAACCCACCTTTTCAAAGTGTTTAAATTAGCCTGGGGCAGCTTCTTCACCCAGTTCAGCTGCAGGTAAAGCAATGTGCCTGACAGACTGCAGACATTGCCATGGCCTGTTGTCCTCAAATACTGCTTTTTTTGGTTGAGTTTGAAGGCATCATCCACCCTCAGTAACCTCCCCATTCCTGTATGAAAGACTTTAAGAAAAGGACTCTTGCCAAAAAGCTGTGCTGAAATGCTGCACTGTCTTGCACTGATCTACCACAAGACTCAGCTTCAGAAGTTTGCATTTCATTAGCAACAGCAGGTAGGAAACCAAGCTGTGGTCCAAGTTCTGTTGGAAACCACACTGAAGACTAGACTTTGACTCTTAAAATACAAATAAATTTGGAGTTCAGCAAAGCCTTTGCTTGTTTTTCTCCAGAGATGGAATCCTTTTTTCATCACACTGGCTGCTCTCCTGGCCTCTGTCTGCACTGCGCATAGAAGGGAGACAAGGATGCTACTTCCTGCAGGATGTCCCCAAGCTGATTGCAGAGGGGACAGTAAGCACATAGGGTGGCAGTGAGCACTTGTGGGTCCAGTGGCTATGTTAGGCATGTTCATAAAAGAGGTGTAACTTCCTATTTCACCATTAGTTTTGGAAGGAGAACCTTGAATGCCAGCTCCCTGCTGTGGCAGGACTGTGAGGCTGGTTCCAAGCACCACAGCTGGGCATGCCATGGCTCAGGGTTGGTCAGCTCATTTGTGCACGTAAATGATAGGAAAGGAGGGATGGTCTTGTGAGGAAAACCAAAAAATTATGTATAGCATTATGTCTACCATACTGTAGCTTTCTTTAAAAGGGGAGATAATTTGCACATTACACTTGAAGCAACAATCGAGCCACTACCATACTTAGCACTGACGTAGCCCCTGCCTTTTTCTGTTCAGCCCATGAACATGTAAACAGGCAAACTGGGTTTCCAGCAAGAGCATTTCTGTGGCTGTATGATGTTTGTGATAAAGTTATACAGTTGGTCTTAAGAAACTGCTGTTGTTGTTACAGACACTTTATGTATCTGAAGTTGCCATGAAAAAAAATCACTTTTAAAACTGAAGGGCATTAATAGCAGTTGCACTTCCAGAGCTGCTGCTCAGCATCATCAGCAGGATTGCCCTTATTATTTCAAATGAAAAACTAGGAAGGTCACATTTAAACCAGTAGCTGTTATTTCCCTCTCTCGTCAGGATACATTTATTTAAAGATTCAGTGATTAACCTTCCTTCTGTAGCAGCTGTCTTAAAATGAAAAGCAATGGCCATTTCTTGAAGCAAGCAGGCAGGCGGGTGGTGTTGGTGAGGACATGCTGCCTCAGCTCTGTACGGAGACACCTCCCTGGTGTCACCGCCTGCCCCCATGCTTTGTGACTGCTGTGTCATCCACAGGAGGACACATGATGCCACTAAAACTGCGTAACACAACACTGGAGGGATGAGCTGGGGTTGTTTAGACTGGAGGAGGCTCAAGGGAGACCTCATCACTCTCTACACCTCCCTGAAAGGAGACTGGAGCCAAGGGGGGATTGGTCTTGTCTCCCAGGCAGCTACCAGTAAGACAAAAGGGCATGGACTTAAGCTCTGTTGGGGGAGGTTTAGGTTAGATATTAGGAAAAAATTGTTTATAGAGAGGGTGATCAGACACTGGCATGGGCTGCCCAGGGTGGTGGTGGATTCTCCGTCCGTGGAGGTTTTTAAGAAGAGACTGATGTGACACTCAGTGCCATGGTCTGGTAACCACAGTGGTCGTGGATTATGGGTTGGACTTGATGATCTCAGAGGTCCCTTCCAACCCAGATGATTCTGTGTGATTCTGTGTGAATGAAGCGCAAACGTAAACAGCCCCATTTTACAGAAACACATGAGTGAAGTGGACATGCTGTTGCTGCCAGAAGGACACTGGCTGTGTACCTGTGTTGGTTAAGAGCCTGTTCTACCACACCCTGATTAACAGGAGCAGTTGGCTGTGTAACTTCATAGGGCTCTGCCCAGCACTGGCCAAGCCCAAGGATAAGGTGCTCTGTGGTCTGTGGGCATCACCTTTGTGCCAGGGCACTGAGCTGGCTTTGCCCTGACATGAGGGGCATCTGGACCTGTGTTGCTGCTAATGAAGGCATGGCATTTCTGTTTAACAAAAGATCTGCCTCAGTTATCAGCCTGCTCAAGGTATGCCTTAGGTCAGTCACTGCCAACACAGTAAGTTTCCCATTTAATATTCTGAGCTGTGATGAGAAAAAAAAAGATAGGCTGAAAAGAAGGTAATTAATGTTCAGGGCAAGAACTATTTACAGTCGACTTACTGGCAGCAGGGAAGGAGTTTCATAAGCAAGAGGAAGTGGAATTTGAATGGTTTCAGTGAAACGTGTAAGTTTGAGAGTTCACCTGTGTGAGGGAGAGTCCTTGGAGCAGAGACGCGGAACTACAAACCTGGCTCCTGGTCTGCTGGCAGCTGCTAGCATCCATCTAACGTGGCACTGAACAGCCAAGAAGGCTTTACCTCTTTCTGACAAGAAGAGAAGCCAGTCTGTTTCAGTCCTGATGATAAGTCGTTTAAAATTTAGCTGTCTCCGGAGTCTCATTAACAATATTTTTTTCCATCTCTCACTTATGAACTTTTGTCATCAAGATCAGGTGGACCTTCCTCTTCAGAGACTAGAAATTAAGAGCTTGTATTTCACAAGACACAACATTTTAATGTAATTTAAATTTTTGCCTCTTCTAGCATGCATTAATCACACTTGGTGGGTTTACTGGAATCAGTCTGGCAACAAGGGCATTGAACTCAGAGTATTAGCTCATGCCATGTGTACACCCACACACGACAGCAAGTTTTCATGACCAGTTTACTATGGACTGAAAAAACACACAAGCAGGGTTGAACATTGACAATTTTCTTGAGAGTGATTGCTTTTTTGAACATGACAAGGTTAGGTTGTGTTGGCAGCCCATTTTGTAAGGCTGTAACACGAGAAGAGAGCTCTCAGCCCAGACACACCCATGCTTTTTCTCAGCTGAACTTTGTTAAGGTTGTGGCATGTGGCAATGAATGTTGTTAGGTGTATATTTAGCTACACCAAGTACGACTACTTATAATTGTCTCAGGTAATATATGCTTATGAAACCCAACTCTGTGGAGCTGCACAGAAAAAAAATAAAAAATTTTGATCATTGATCTTGATTCCAATAAACTACATAGACATAAATGCAGTTTAGGTTCACAAAGACATTTTAATTATTCACTATCATGAATGGAGTATGGTAGTGTTTGTAGCAAAGGTGGCCATCAGCACTTAGCAATAGATTCAAGTACAACTCTCAGTACTAAAAATCATCCTGCTGGTGCAATGCAGAGGGCTGGTGAACATCCCAGTCCCTGTACCACCACTGAATCACCAGGTGGTTTCTGGTGGGTAGGGAAGGCTTTGCTCTAGACTATAGATAGCCCCAGTGGCTGAGCCTTGCAGACAACAGAATACAAAGCTTTTACTTTGTAAGTTGACCTAAAACTGTTGGTAATGACTAATTTCTCAATTTACCCAAACCTGGGGTGATAAGTAGTTCACTTGCCAACAGGTGGCCAATGTAAAGGTAATGATTATTCCTCAGCAAAGTGTTTGTTTAACAAGTTTTACTTTCATTCAGGGAAAGGTGAAGTCCCATTTTAAGGAAAAAATTGTCATGTGAAAAAGGCAATTTTTTTCTCTGCCTTAAATTTTTTACATTATGTCAAACAATTCCCAGAAGTAAAATGAAAACATTTGACTGTTACACATTAAAAAGGGGACAACATTTGAACCTGAGAGAAATACATTTATCAACAACATTTAAAGCCAGAAGTTATCAAAACTAATGTACTTCCATGAGAGACCTGGCTTCAAAGAAATTATGCTTTCTAAAGTATTTCCTGGCCATCAGCATGACTTTTAATGCTCTTCATCTTTTGTGCCTCCCCCTCTGCTTTCCATATTTTTAAATTAAAATGGCTCAAAACTGTCAGTGTGTAACCCTTCTGGCCCAAACACACCCAGTCCCAGAAACATTTGGAGCATGTGGCACAGTGAACCAGTCGCAGCAGTGTTTGCCCTGGCTGGTACAGAGGCATCTCTAGATAAAGACCAGCACATTTCTGGGAAGCTCATGAATTTTACTGAAAAAAAAATCTGAGGTGCTAAGGTTACTTATAATTTAAATGGGGGTTTGTGGACCATAGAAATCAGACTTAGATGCCTAAATTTTGTGCCCATATTTCTGTGAACTTGGGCCTACCATGCTGGTGAAAGACCTCCCTGCATTGTAACCAACACTGAAAATGGCCAAACTGTTATAACAAAGGGTGTAAATCAGAGTCCCTGTGGGACTCAAAGGAGAGAAACCTGCATCCCACTGAATAACACAACTGAATAAAATAAATGGCTGGCTGAAGCTTAGTCGTTTTTGTTTTTTTTTTTTAAATAAGCCTGTGAAACCCTGAGTGTTTCTTATGCTTGCAGTTTCCTACAGGGGCCAGTGTTTTTTGGCAGTTCCATCAACAGACTGGTCATGAATGCAAATCATGGCAAATAAATTGGTGGATGATGCAAAGGCTGATGCTGATGTTGAAAACAATGAGGAGGAGCCAATGGTGTAGCACTCAGTAGGTGGGATCTATTCAAAAGGCAGGCAGGGCAGGGCTGTACACAAGGTTGTATCATTTAGGAGTAGTGAGCAAAAGGCATGCCTTGTACCTGGGGCATGACCTGGGCAAGTGGTGCTTCTGGAAAGGATCTGAGGTTCAAATTGACAAACAAACTCCATGTGGTTTGCTAGTGAAAAGGCGTGGAGAAACAGGCCTTGGCAATACAGAGATGTGGGGAGAAGAAAGAAGGATGATCCCTGTGTATAGCAAAGGTAAAAAAGGCTGAAGGATTAGATAACTGTTGAAGAACCACAAAAATAAATTTAGGTGAAAAAAATTACTAATTGGGAAGTAATTCAGGAGTTCAGCCTGCAAGTTTTATTAAAAAGAATTGTGTATTGATTACACAACTTAAATATCATTTTAGGGCAAAAGCAGAGGTCTTGAAAGACTTCTTAATCTATCACAAAATGTGGAAGCAAAGGCCAAATTCTCATGAGAAACAGAGCACCCTTTCCTATCTCAGGGAGTGACTCAGAAAAAGCCATAAAGGGAAGTGGTGTGGTCTACAGCTCTCTGACTCTTTAAAACCAGGGTCCTTCTGGAAGATAGGACTTACTCAGATAAATGTTTGGGGAGCCAATGTGCAAATAACAATAAAATGTAATGGTTCATGTCATATACAATCGTTCATATTAAATGGCTTGATGGACCTTTCCTGCTTTAAAAGTCTGAATTAACTACTCTCGGAGTCACAAAGTGTCTTATTTAATTGTGCTCCAAGAGGAAGCCAGCAATGTTGCATTTGTGGTCATTAGCATGGTCATCTCCTCCCACATGTCTGTATTTCCAGCTCTCTGCCTGTGTTCAAATGCAGGAGGAGTTTCTGAGATTTGCCTTCATCTTCCTGGCTTGCAGGTCTGTTCTGGTCACTTGCTCTAAAGCAAGTTGCCTGTCATAAGGGAGTGGTTCTCTTCAGCTTTTGTGGAGTCCTGCTGTAATAACAGAAGAGACAAACACATCTCACATTGAACCACAAGCAGTAGGCAATTCAGAAGCTTACCTGACTGTCCTTTGCACAAGAGAACAAGAATTTGTCTCCCCAGTACTAAAGTATATTTATTGTTTCCTACATAAGGGTTACTGTGAAGGACTAGAGGAGTGAGGGGATGTTATCAGATGGAAACCACGCCTCGTACTTCTCATTCATTCGTCATCTTCCACCTTGGAGTATGGCAGCTGGTGCTTGCACTGTTCAGGAGTAGATGGATTAACTGAGGAATGGCTGAGAAGGAGAAGGCTCTGGAGTTGGGAACCACTGGCTCCATGGCAATATCTTCCCTTTTCCAATCCGGTCTCAGATGCTTCCTACTCTTTCAAAGATGATCCAAGCCTCCCTAGGGTTTTGTGTTTTGAGGTGCTTGGTGGCATCCATTTATCCAACTTCAGGAGAAGAGGAGATTGAGGGGTGACCTCACCAGTGTTTATAAATATGTAAGGAGCAAGTGCCAGGAGGAAGGAGTAAAGCTCTTCTCAGGGGTGACTAACAGTATGACAAGGGGCAATGGTTATAAACTGGAGCATAGGTGGTTCCTTATAAATATAACAAATAATTTTTTCACTGTGAGGGTGACAGGGCACTGGCACAGGCTGCCCAGGGAGGATGTGGAGTCTCCTTCCCTGAGTGCATTTCAGAGCCCACCTGGATGCATTACTGTGTGAGCTGCTGTAGGTGACCCTGCTCTGGCAGGGGGGGTTGGACTGGATGATCTTTTGAGGTCCCTAATTTTCTATGATTCTTCTGTGGCAGCAGCTCTGGATGCCAGGGTGGTACAAGCAGGTGGTCCTCAACCCCCTGCCTCAAAGAGGGTTTGTGCCTATATCCAGGATGTTCTCCCCATGCAGTATCAATGTTCAGGCTGGTGTGATTCATTCATCTGCTTTTCTGCAGTTTGGAAAAGAGTTTCTAATGAGTGTTCTCCTTCCTTTGCCCAGGCTTTACCAAGCTGTGAATGAGTTTGACACCATGACCGCTGAGGACTCCACTGCAAGGATGAGCAACGATTCCTCCAACGTGACTACCACAAAAGTTCCCGAAGGAGTTGCTGGTGCTCCCAACGAGGCGGCCCTGCTGGCCCTCATGGAGCGCACTGGATACAGCATGATCCAGGAGAACGGGCAACGCAAGTATGGCGGCCCTCCTCCTGGCTGGGAGGGCCTGCACCCTCCCCGTGGCTGTGAAGTCTTTGTGGGCAAAATCCCCCGTGATGTCTATGAAGATGAGCTCGTCCCCGTCTTCGAGTCGGTCGGGCGCATCTATGAAATGCGCCTGATGATGGACTTTGATGGGAAGAACCGTGGCTATGCCTTCGTGATGTACACCCAGAAGCACGAAGCAAAACGAGCTGTCAGGGAGCTCAACAACTATGAGATCCGTCCCGGCAGGCTGCTGGGTGTGTGCTGCAGTGTGGATAACTGCCGGCTCTTCATTGGAGGCATTCCTAAGATGAAGAAGAGAGAGGAGATCCTGGAAGAGATTGCCAAGGTGACAGAAGGCGTGCTGGATGTCATCGTGTATGCCAGTGCGGCAGACAAGATGAAGAACAGAGGCTTCGCCTTCGTGGAGTATGAGAGCCATCGAGCAGCAGCAATGGCCAGGAGGAAACTCATGCCTGGAAGGATCCAGCTGTGGGGACACCAGATTGCTGTTGACTGGGCAGAACCAGAGATAGATGTGGATGAAGATGTCATGGAGACTGTTAAAATCCTCTATGTGAGGAATTTAATGATTGAGACCACAGAGGACACTATTAAAAAGGTCTTTGGGCAGTTTAACCCTGGCTGTGTAGAGCGGGTGAAAAAAATACGCGATTACGCCTTTGTGCACTTTACAACCAGGGAAGATGCCATTCATGCCATGAACAACCTTAATGGTGTCGAACTGGAAGGCTCCTGCCTGGAGGTTACCTTGGCCAAGCCAGTAGACAAGGAGCAATACACTCGCTACCAGAAAGCAGCAAAAGGAGGAGCTGCAGCAACGCCAGAAGTAACTCAGCAGCCTAATTATGTTTACTCTTGTGATCCGTACACACTAGCATATTATGGATATCCATACAATGCCCTGATTGGGCCCAACAGAGACTACTTTGTGAAAGGTTAGTAAGCACAATTAGGGGATGTGAGGGGCAGGTTTGATCTTGCTGGTGCAACCCAAGGTCTGCTTGAGCCAAAGGACGGCTGGTGCTATGAAATTTTTCCTTAAACACTCTTTTAATAGGTCTTTTGCCATATTTATGTTCAGCCACCTTTTAATTTATGACTATATAAAGTATATGCAATTATATATAATAAGGTACATGCTAGTATGAAGGAGGCATCAAAAACATGGTTAAGAATGAACTAATGGACCAGGCATGGGATGGGGACAAGAGAGATCTGGGTTTTGTTGAGTGCTGTAGTAAGTCTGAGCAAGTCCAAGACTCCAACTTCTGATGCCTCCTTTCAAAGACCTGGATCCTAAATATTACAGATTGTGACAGAGTGCTCCCCTTACCTCCACCTGGAGGTGTGGGTATGGTGACCTGGTCATCCAAAGAGAGGGATGTCAGGAGAAGCCTCAGTTGGGAGCTCCCCAGGTGTCATTTGCCCCCCACATTAAAATGACAGCAGTGCTGGGCCCTTTATAAAGAAGCCATTTGAGAGGCACAAGCAGAAGGAATCAAGTGAGTGTGAAATATCTATTTTATTATGTATCCTTCAATTAGTAATTGGTTATAGTCATTAAAAAAATAACCAATAATAATAAAAACCCCTACAAACTATAACAGGTGTTACAATTACAGGAATTTCAGTTTTCCTGAAATGTAATCTGTCTTTCTATATAACAGGCAACTCAGAATGAATATAATCTTAAAGCACCCATGTAAACCAGGAAATATTTTTAACCCTAGGTGATTAAGAATTTCAGCTTCTTCTCAGTTTCCAGATTTGTACTTGTAATGAACTACAGAAGTGTTAACTGACAGCCTAAATATCCAATTACACAATCATAGAGTACATTAATACCTCAGTGTCCAAAGAACTGTCGTAACGTTCATGGAGTTGCTAAGATAAATAAAGGCAATATTTATGGAGATGGGGTATATCCACGTTACCAATAAAATACCAGAGAAAACAAACAACACTAGTAAAAATATATAGAATGATGGAACAAAATTGGTTAAAGGCCAGGTACAACTTTGGGCCACGTCTGCAGGATCCCATGACAGCCAGTTGAGAGTCTGGGTGTCCTCTGGGGGACAGCTGAGAGCAGAAGCTTTTCCTATTGCACAGAGATCACCCTGGAGGAGCCCCTCTCTCTACTGACTGTATAACAGTGGTCCATTACACTGGCCCTGAAAGCTGCACCAGTATAAATAAGCAGTTAATGTATGGTCAGAAACATCAACAGCAAAACTTGTGTAGGCTTGCTGGGTGCTTCTAAAGCCAAACTCTTCTGTTTCCCTAAGTGAAATCACTAAGACTCAGACCAAACTAACTTCAGCAGCTTCATTTCTAAGCATATGCCTCCCAGTCTCAGCCTGGGGACATTCATGCTCCCCCGTGGGAGCATGTTATTCACCATCCTCTTCTGTGTTGTTACCATAAGCAGGCAGCATACGAGGCAGAGGGCGAGGTGCAGCTGGCAACAGAGCCCCAGGCCCCCGGGGCTCCTACCTGGGGGGATACTCCGCTGGCCGTGGCATCTACAGCAGGTACCATGAAGGCAAAGGAAAACAGCAGGAGAAAGGATACGAGCTGGTACCCAACTTGGAGTTACCTGCGGTCAACCCTGTGGCCATTAAGCCTGGAGCAGGTCAGTATGTGCAAAGTATGTGCAGAAAGCAGAGGTGGTGGGCAAGCTCCCACTCCAAGCCCCATGTCAGGCACATGGGGACACTGGGACCAGCCCCCAGCTGTGGCAGTGGTGCAGCCCCATGGCAGGGACTCGGTGCTCCACTGTGCCAGATGCCTCCTGGCCCTGGCTTTCTGTAAACAAGAGGCATGCAGTGAGACAGAAGGCATGAACATCTGAGAGCTCTTCGAGCCAAAGAAGAGAGGGCTGAAGTTGTGCCCACTGCTCCTACCCTTTCTGCACCTCCTCAGGTGCAGACTTTCTGTCTAGTCATGTACACTGGAGCATGATGACTAGGAGCAATCTTCCTCTCTTTTAATTTCTTCAATGTTAATTTCACCCTGGGAGATTCCCATCCCAGATTTCCATCCAGGCAGAGCTCTTTCCTACTTGGTTTGTATTTCTCTGGTGCTAGAAGGCTGGGAAAAGGACCTGGGGTTTTCCCATTGCAAGCTCCTCCGTCACCAAGGAAGGAGTAATGCAGGGAGCCCTCAGGGTCCAGCTCACAGCAAGGTAGTGCCTACAGGAGAGCTCTCAGCTCTTCTGAGCTTAGGGCCTCAAATGGGGCAGGGATCACCCCTTTCTGACATATCCTCAGTTGAGTATCCAGCCCTTGCCCTTCCAAGGTGAACAGGATGAAGACTGAAGCCCTGCAATTGCTCAAGATCCTGTTTGGAAAGATCATTATTCAGAAAATCAGACTGAGGAAGAAGATCCTTGCAGGTGAAGGGGCAAACCTACTTGTAGGAGCCCTCAAGTCTTCTCTGCAGGACCTAAGTGGTGTTTAATAATAGAGTTGAAGTGGGTTTGCACAAATGTGCTCCATACTGTCAGTGTAAACTACAACTTGCATCTAATGAAGGCTTTGAAGAATTCTTTGTAAGAGCTAGATGAGACAATATAAGACGTCTAGATACAAAAAAAAAAGCTTAGAACCATTTCCAAAGGAAGATCAGACTTCCTGAGAAAACTACCCACTCACAATCAGAAAGTATTACTGCTCTGTGTGTTTGTAAAGATACTTCAGGAATTCCAGGTATTACCAAAGGATACTTGAAAAGTGGGCTTTGAAATGCACAGCTTTTAGTGAGAATTCATTTAACTGCCAAAAGCCTGAAGCTCAAGCCAAAATGTTTCCAGACTTTGAAGCATGCTGAGATTCAGATTTCTTTATCAGGTCTACCTCTGCCATATCTCTGAGAGCACATTAGCAAAACAGAGGAGTAGAGATGTACTGACTCTGCCAAGTTTCCTACCATTTGTAACCTTAAAGCTCATGTCTTTGCATATGGTTAGAAAACTCCTGAGATGTCACCCCAATGCCCCAGATGCCTGCTACTGCTTTTCTAGCAGAAGTTACTGCAGAGTGGAGCACGTGAACTTTCTGCCTTTGCTTCAGTGAGAAATTATCCAGGTTTTTTAAACCAGTGATAAAACTGTTTTGAGCTGACAAAGTGGACTTCGTGTAGATGGAGAACTGGAAAAGCTCATGGGTGGAGATCTCTGCTTGAGGAAACAGTGGTGGTCCAGTAGCAGTGGAAACATCTCTGCCTGGAAGATATTTCATCAGATTCAGTGTCCAGGATCAAAACAATAGTACTGCTTGCTGGCAGCTGTCCCCCCCATGAGCAGAATTGCATAATTCCACATTGCAAAGTTTTCTGACAGTGAAAGAAACCCATGTCCATATTTGTCTTCATTTCTGACTTTCTGGCTGCAACTCCCATGGATGCCAACATCACCTGTTAGTCCACTGTTTATTGATTACTCTGGTTTTCTTGTGAATAGCCTAAATACTGAAAGGCTCACAAACCGAATGCTGAAGTGTCGACTATGACACAACAATGGAAATCATAGCATCGTAGAACAGTCGGGGTTGGAAGGGACCTTTAAAGATCACATAGTTCCAACCTCCACTGTCATGGGCAGGGAGACCTTCCACTAGACTAGGTTGCTCAAAGCCCCATCTAACTTGGCCTTGAACAAATCCAGGGAGGAGGAATCCACAGCTTCTCTGGGCAACCTACTCCAGTGTCTCACCAGCCTCATTACAGAGTATTCCCTTCTTATTTCCAATCTAAACCTATCTTATTTCAGATTAAAATTTTTAGCCCTTGTCCTATTGCTTTAGGCCCCACCAGAAGTCTCCATCTTTTTTATAAGCTTCAGGTATTGAAAGGCTGCTATAAGGTCTCCCTGGGATCTTCTCCTCTTCAGACTGAAAAACCCCAACTCTCTCAGCCTTTCCTCACAGCACAGGCGTTCCAGCCCTCTGATCATTTTTGTGGCCCTCTTCTGTACCCACTCCAACAGGTTCATGTTTTTCTTGTGATGAGGGCCCCAGAGCTGAATGCAATACTGCATGTGGGGTCTCATCAGAGCAGAGTAGAGGGGCAGAATCACCTTCATGCTTCTTTTGTTGCAGTCCAGGATGCAATCGGTTTTCTGGACTGTGAGTGCACATTGCCAGATGATGTCCAGTTATTATTTGGAATGTTCAGTATAGAATATTTCTTCCCCAAGCTGTGCCATGAAGCTCCATTTTGGACCACATACAAACAACATCACTCTGACTGGAGCACTGGAGCATTTTCCCTATCTCTCAAAGACCAAAGCTCTAATGATTTTATGTTGTCCAATTTTGGCATAAGGGAGAATTCCCTATAGAGCAATTTCTTTTTTTTTTTCTTTTTTTTTTTTCTGTCATTAAATATATCAATCCTGTAGCAGAGAGATAGTATAAAACACATTTAGCCAACTTAGTTCTGAGAAATGCATAGTAGTGAAAGATCTGGTATTTCACAGGGCTGGCCAAAGGACAGCATATAGACTGGGCCAGTTGCTGCCTGCAATCTGCACAGTACAAACCACACTTTTTTTTTTTTCCTGGAGCAGCTCTGCCTATGGCAGCTATAGGTCCCTTGATCTCAACAGCTGGAGTGGGGACAGAACATGCTCCCACCCATCCCTGTGCTCAGGCCACACTCTTGACCAGGGGGGAGAACAGCAGTGGTCAGAAGGGGCTGTGTAAATTTAGGTCACAGCTCCCAGCAGGGCTCTGTCCCTGTGCAGAATGGCAGGCAGAGGAGGCAGTACCGAGCCCATCACCATGCACCAGCTGCAGTGCTTCTACCCATAGAGAAGATGGAAGTGCTCCAGCACATCAGCTACCTGCCCTGATGAGAGCAGTGCAGGAGCACTGCAACAGGGCTGGCTCATCCAGGAGGGAGGGCTCTTTGGGATGAGGTTCTTGCCCTCTCCCAACACACCTGATGTGTCTGATCTCTCCTAGTGGCCATCCCTGCCATTGGTGCCCAGTACTCCATGTTTCAAGCTGCGCCACCAGCCAAGATGATGGAAGATGGCAAAATCCACACTGTTGAGCACATCATCAACCCCATAGCTGTCCAGCAGGACCCGGCTAGTGCAGCAGCTGCTGCGGCAGCCGCGGCCGCAGCTGTGATACCGGCCGTCTCAACGCCTCCCCCGTTCCAGGTGAGTTCAGCACACAAGTCCTGCATCCTATACATCTTGGTCCCATACATCCTGCTTCCCATACAACACGCTTCCTGTAAGTCCTGCTTTGCATACCTGGGATGTGGGGGGGGAAAGCCTGGCCTCTTGCCCTCAGGAGATGCTGTTGAGGACTTCACAGTGCCCAACAACCCCGCGTGTCGTACGCATCTGCACTTTGGACACTGGCAGATCCAAATCTGGGAGGGAGGAAACAGCTCCCTGTGATGGCAAAACCCCCATTCAACAGGGTACACGCTGCCTACCCTCCTGTTGCCACCCCCCTCTTCTGGAAGGCTTACAGTTCAGGGGGTGGAAACAGGACACAACAGGAGTTTAGGCCCTTTTTTTGAGGCCTGAACCTGACACTCTCCTTTCAGGGCCGCCCCATCACGCCGGTGTACACCATGGCTCCCAACGTCCAGCGGATCCCCGCTGCTGGCATTTACGGGACAAGTTACGTGCCCTTCGCGGCGCCCGCCGCGGCGACAGCGACGATAGCCACGCTACAGAAGAACGCTGCCGCCGCCGCCGCCGCTGCCTACGGGGGCTACGCTGGCTACATCCCCCAGGCCTTCCCGGCTGCCACCATCCAGGTGCCCATCCACGACGTCTACCAGACGTACTGAGACTGTCGGCAGAGGAGAAACACACCCTGAAGGAACACTTTACTATTTATGAAGAAAGAACCAACTGCGAAAGAGTAAATGTTTGGGGCTCTGTAAACTGATGCAGGAAGTGAAGAATGTCATAGAAAAATGTGTCCGAAATGTTTTCTACGCTTGAAGTTTTCACTAACTTTTTTAGGCTATTTTTAAAATTTAACATGCCTGTATTCATACATTTCTAAAGGACCTTGATGCATCCAGCCCACCGCTGACATGCATTTATACCCATCCTAGTGGGGTTGCATAGGGTCTCCTTTTTTTTTTTTTAGCAGTTATATTTTCAATGTATTTGTGGTATGAAGGTTATTTTTTAGTAACTTCTGCACTCCAGAGATGTCTATTTTGTAGTGCCTTTAATAATATATCAGCTATATATAAAAAAGCACACCTGAGCAGCTAGGGAAAGTTTTAACAATATATTTTGAAGAATATATTCAATATTTAAAGAATACATACTTTAGATTTTTTTTTTTTTAAGAAAAAACCAACAAGTATCTTATTTAAAAAAATTATACTGGAAAGTGCAATTTGAAAAATGTGCAAGACCTCTGCATTTTTGTGCTGGCATTAACACAATCCACTTGTTCTTATTTGAAATCGGAAGTAACTGATATTTCCCATTTGGGAGAAAGAGGAAAGAAAAAGCCTCCTCACACAAACCTCTTCATGGTGTGATTTGCAGGCTTGTATTAAGTAAAGGAAAGGCTCTGAGTTCTCCTTAACAACTGGATTTTCCATTGAAGCTACTTGTAGCTGGAGCACATGCAGAAACAAGTAGCTGATATTTGATGTGAGGTTTCTTGACTTAGATCTTCATCCAGTATAAAACCTAGGCTCTTTTTTAATGTTCTTTATTTTATTCTTTGAAGTATATGTTGTAGTGACTGAGAATGTATGCTGCTCTCACCAAGAGGATGCGCAGCGTTACTTACCCATTGCTCCATCATGTTCTGTGAGAAATTTCCACTACTAGGGGTGGTAGTGATACTGGAATTAGTGAAACAGGGCTAACCTCCCACCCAGCCTCCCTTCCAAGCTTAATTCCCCTTCTCCACAACTGGAGTTGTACATGCACATCAGGGGTGGGAGCAATTAGACCCGATGATTTTAAGACATAGAGCTTGTAAATATTTCTTTTAATATACATTTTCAAAGTCATTTTATGTTGCAAATTTACATGGTATGTGGTTTGCCACAAAAAAAAACCTTATATTGCAATGTTATAAAAAAAGTTTGTTTTATTAAGAAGTAAATATATTATTGCAGTGTTTTGTGGCCTGTTCAAAGGCTTTTATTTAGTAGTGTGGTGAATGTAAAATATGGTAAAACAGTGAAGAAATGTCTTGCCCATTGTATGAAGTGCATCGGCCCTGCAAACACAGCTCTGGTGACACGAGGTGCGGAGCAGAGAGTGAGTAAACAATGTTCCTTTACTTTTTGTGGTAGAAGTGCCAACTGAAGGGGTTTCATATTGAATATAATTTGACAACCGAACGACTTACAGACCATGTCCAGCTCAATTAAGTGACATTTTAATATGTTTTTTTTTCCTTGCCTCAAAATGGAGCGGTTGTTTTTTAGGTGCTCTTGCTCAGCCAGGCTGAGCTCTCCTCATCCCTCACGCCCCACCAAGCAGCCAAAGCACTGGGAGGAGGTTAACCATTAGGTGGGACTCTGCCCCTCCGCACCCTTTCCCAGGATTTTTTTCTTATCTGTCCCTGTGCTTCTGAAAGCACACCCAGACCTTGCCTGAGGCCTGAGGCAGGGCAAGAGGAGGTGATTTGGCTGAGAGGGTTGCCCCCATCACGGAGACCAACACTGCTTCCTCCAGCCTGGGCCTTGCACAGCTCAACACTAAATGATGCTGTGGGTTCACAGGCTCTGCCTAAACACCCCTGGGGCTGGGAATAGGCAGCCTCATGGTTTGAGTCTCTGTCAGCCCCTTTCCAGCCCTACACCATGGCCGACCCAAAGAGGAGGGATGAAGGGCAATCGCTCTTTTCCCAGTCATTCTCTCCCCTCCAGCAGGACAAGAAGTGGCAGGGAGAGAAAGGAGCCAAAGAGGGTGAAAAAAAGGAGCCCCAAGCCACCAGTGGGTGCAGGCAGGACCCAGGAACACAGGCAGGAGCTGGGGAGGCAGGCAGGAGCCAGGTTGCACTGAGCCTCCCCAGCCCCTGCCTTTTACACTTTCTTCTAACCCATTTCATGTACACTACTACTGAGGTAAGTTTGATAACTTGAAATGTGAACATCTTTAGGTTAAGAACAAACTATTCAAAGAGGAAAAAAAAAAAAAAAAGAAAAAAAGAAAAAGAAAAAACCCAACAAAACTAGTGTGCCTTATTCTCAAAAGAGCTGATATTTTAGGTGTTTTATTGTATCTCTGTTTTCTGTAACGTCAGAAGCCTCTGAGTTATTTAGTTCTTGCTCCATTTACGGTACATTTCTAGGACGTAGTGAATAAAGCATTGTTTAAAAATGGAGACTCTTATTTCATTGCAACATCCCATGGCCAGAATTAACCACTCCACCAAGGCTGTGCTCCCCTCTGAGCTGGGCAGAGGGTGTTCAGGGAGAAGGGGAGTGGGGCACCAGAGCTGGCATCTCCTGCAGGGGATACACTGACCCACTGGTTCCCCCATCACACCAGTGCCCTGCCCAGCAGGCATCTCCCCATTCTTCTACCAGCCTTTGATTAACCTAAATCTCTTTTCACATCCAGCTTAGAGTCTGTGCCTGAATGTGGATGCAAGAACTGAAACTGGCCTCTCTCCCTGGTTTCCACCCACACAGTGCACAAAACCTCTGTAACCCTGTTGCATGTTCTCATTGCAGGGTAGAAGTGCTGTAGACCAGCTCATGGTTTTCATTTCAGCATGCTCCACCCTTCAAATGCACAGAAAGATAAAGCCGCACCTCTTGGCACTATTTGCAGTCCTCCAGAATCCTTGGCTGTTTCCTTAATGTAAGTCCACTCCAAGAAAATGAGCTGCAAATACCAAGTCTGGAGAGAAGAGCAGTGCAAGGGAGCAGAGGTAAACATGCAGAACAGAGAAAAGGGAGAAGTGGTAGCAATGAAGGCAGGGACTGGCACTAGTGAGTAATTCCCAGGAGAGGGAGATCAGAATAAATCCTGCATGACCTTCTATGCCCCTCGTAGGAATGCAACAGTGTCTCTAACTTCCTCTTGCTAACATCATATCATAATGCAATTAGGACAAGACACTGTATATCAACATGCCTTAGGTTTCCCAAAGGATACTAATTATGAGAGGTTTTCCTAGGTTTTTTTTTTTTCAAAAAAATTGAAAGAAAAAAATTTTTACTTATTTTTGTAGGATTTGGGGGTGGGGAGTGAGTCACCTAGTTTTGGATTAGGAGTCTGTGTGTCTCAGCAATCATTTCCACTAGCAAGTAAATCTGACTTGCTTAGAGAAGGGGTAATCAACATGACACTAAAAGTAGCTTTCAAGGAGCTATAGCCACAATAGCACTTCCCCTGTCAGAGAAATCGAATCACACGAGAAGCCCTACGTCTTCTCCACAGTTCTTTGCTGACCTTTCTACTCAGTAGAGGTCCACCTATGTTAACTTGGATAATAAAGAAAGTACCAGCAAACCACAGCCCTTTACAGGTATCCAGAGGTGTTACACACCTTTCAGAAAATGTATCATTTTCAAAGTGAGCTGGAGAACTGAAATGTGTTATGCCTCCTTTCTCTTTCCCTTTATCCAAGCTACCAAAGATTCGAAATGAAACTATACAGTTTTTTCTAAATGGATATTTACAAAATATTTTTTCTATTTTCCTAGACTGACTTGAGTTTTTTAAGATCTTAATTAATGATTAACTCATCATAAGGTTCAAATATGCAAGTCATTCTCAGGATATTAACATAAACAACACCAGAGAAATGCAATTGTGCTTTCAAGATGACCTTGCTGCCTTGGGAATGTCAGGAGCTCTGCTGAGGCCCTGGGCACTGTGACAACAAAACTTGCTGCCAAGTTGATCCCATTCCCTTTCTGAATGTCTTTCTTGGTGATCTTGAAGAGCAGACACACACTTCCCTGGCTGGTATCGACACAGAAACCAGCTTTGACTTTCTTTAGGAAACACTGCCTGTTAGCACAACTATGACACAGGTACTATATAAACAGATTAACAAGAAATTCAAGTGGATTATCACCACTCTGATATTGCAACACCACATTTATATAAGCACTAGAGTTCAAAGTATATGCAAAATGCATTTTTTGTATGTCTGAAAAGGTGTATTTGGTACCCTAGCTTCTTCTTTATGGCTGGTGTTACATCCCTAATGTCTCAGGTCTGGCTGGGTCCTCAGCTGCTGAGCCTTAGCTCTCTGCTCCCCATATGCCCATCAGTCACAGAACTGGCACATCAGGCTGACCTGTAAAGCAAATAAACCCCAGACCTACTCTGTAACAGGAGAAACTACCTCTGCTGTGCATCTAAAAGCCAGCAAAATCGGGTTTTATGCTTCAGTGTGTTAATTAAATGCTGAATCACACTTGACTGAGTTTCAGGGCCAAGTCCTGCCTGGCAAAACATTCGGAGGGGTGTTGCAGGGAAAAGTTGCACATTAGGGAATCAAAAACCACAATTTTGTGGCACAAAGTCCTTCTACCCTGGCACAAAGGCAGGCTGCACCATGCAATTACGGCTGCTCAAGATGCCAAGGAGCAAAGAGACTATGACAACTTTTAGAAATTTGGTACTGTAGAAACACTTCCATTTGAAGTATTTCCCATCAAGCTGATGACTTAGAGCACATATTTTTTTTCCTCCAGCCAGAAGGCCAAGACTGGAATTCACTGGTTTCCTAATCAAGGAAGACAGAAACTCTGCCTCGCAATCCTTGCTTGGGGAAAACTGCAGATCCTGCATGTGGGAGGTGAGCAGTCAAGGACTAAGTTTTCACTGGAAAACTCTAGGGAAAAACACACAGTCGTGAGCAGGTTTGTTCCACATGCACCAAGTGGCCATGTCTTCCCAGCACAGTGACAAACATCTCCATCTAAACAGGCTTTGATGGACAGTGCTCTGCCCCATGGAAGGCCCTGGGGCTTTGTCCCCATGCCCCTTGGGCTCCCTGCAGCCACCCTTCCCCTGGGACTTTGTAGTGACAACAATCACAAACTCTGTTTGGGCTGCAGATTTGTGCCCACCCTCACGGTTCCTGCACTTCTGCCTGCAGCTGGTTCATAGGGTGGCTGCCTAAAGCCACGACACGGTTTGTGGTCTGGTTTTCTTGTGGCTGTGGTTTTACTGAGAAATTATATGCTTTTGTTCAGCTTTTTTACCTTTTTCCAGACATACACAAGTAATTTTTGCTGGGAAGGCTGCACTTGAAGCCCATCCTTGTGCATTTTTGCAACGCCACAGAAGATCTGTGTTAGCTCGGCCTCTGCCTGCAATTCACATCTGGTGGGAAGCAGGAAACCACAGGTAAACCAGAAGATGTTACCAAAGCATTAAAAAAACTCAGCAAAGAACCTACAAAAGCCAGGGGTGACCTCAAGCTAACCAGCAGAGAGACAGAGATATTTAAATTAGTCACAGCCAAAACAGAATGGGCTTAGAGCAGCTTCTTTGTTCCAAAGCTTGGAAGCAGTAACTACAGAGACCAATTTTCACCCCTGTAACACAGTGGAGTGCTGCAGCCTGAGAAAACTATGGCACATCCCACAGTCCATGCAGACATTCTTCAGCATCCTGGCAATGTTTTGGTCATCCATGTCACAGTGACGTGGCAGGCCCTGGGGCACACCCAAAGGCTCTCATGTTGCAGATGAGCCTCAAGAACTATGAGGTGAAGTACACAAGGCTTGGCATGCATGTTAAAAATGAAAGATGTGGAAGAGCATTATGTCTGATTGGGACTTTCAGACTGAGTAATGAAGTGTTTGCAGATGAGGAGACATCACCCAGACTTACAGGGAAACTGTGATAGTGATATGGCCTCCTGAGGCCCTGGCATGTGGGAAAGCCAGTCAGATGTGGGTGGGTGTCAGCCTGTTGCAAGGAATAAATTGTTTTGTGTCCTTAATTTCAACACACATCTCTCCCCACTGGTGGTCCCTCCCCTTGAAGGTGTGCAGCTCAGCAGCCCCACTGATGAAACTGGCTATATTAGATGTTTTTCCCCACCACTGGCTGGTCAAATTCAGGACTTTGGCTGTGCAAGTTCGGCAACACCCACAAAAGAAAGAAAAATACCTGTCTTGTTGCTTTTCCCTCTTGCACACCAAGAAGGGCAGTGGTATGAGCACTTTGGCTATGAGCACACCCCTCTTCCCTCATACCAGCTCTAAGGGAGATGCAGAGGGGTTGGCCTTGCTTCTGCTGGCAGGTACAGCATTCACCTGCAAGCCAGTCCTTCCCCAGAACATGCAGGGGAAGACAGTGGACTGGAAATAGAAACAACCAGAACAGAGACAGGGTGATCCCTCAGCCCTGGGCCTGCTCTCACACACAGTGAAGACATTAAACTGAGCTGACCCAGGCAAGACCTCCCACTCCATCCCAATCAGGATATTTTGTTCTCAGGGTCTTGCAAAACAGAAACAAATGGAAGAAATTATTCTGTCAGTCTGTTTGGGTCTGACAGCTTATTTCTCTTTTGCCAGGGAATATACTGAATATAACATACAGCAAAGAAAAGCTGATTTTCTCCAAGAGATGGACGTACCCAAACACGTGTGAAGTAACTTAAATTAAAATTGTTTTTACATCTGACATCGACGGATGAATTTTTTAAATGACTCTGATGCTGAGCAGTCCTGTATCAGCAAAATGACCACTACCATCAAGACCAGTGAGATCACAGACAACAGAGTCCCAAATTCCCTTGTGCCTGTTGCCCCCCCCCCCCTTTTACACCTTAATTTCACTGGCTCAACTGAGACCTAAACCCCATCCCTGCAGCATGCCTATTTTTTTTTAAGACACTCTGTAACTGTTTTGTTAGAAGTTATTTTTTTCCACATTTTGGCTTTTGTACAAATTCTTCTCAGGCTGTTCCTTTTGGGGTAGGGACTAGAACAGTACTGAGGTCTTAAAGGATTAGATTTAAGAATAATAAATGCTGCTTTAAATTAAAAAAAAAAAAATCCACTCCCTGAGAAAGCAAACTTCCTTGTCTTTCTGTGGTGTCTTTGTGAGCAATAGGAGGGGAGGCAGAATATGGAAATGTACAGCACTTGGCACTGGGTACACCTCAAACTTGTTTTTCAACATTTTACAACCAGCTCTGGCCATGTGACCTATGTGGAAAGATAAACCAAGACATTTAATACTTTTTTTTTTTTTTTTTTTTTTTTTTTTTACCACAAGGAAATGGATTTTATGTGGCTGTGATCATTAAATTACAGTAGATTATTTGCCCACAAGATAATAATAATTTTTTAAAAAGAGTGGTTTAAAGTAGGGAAGGCTGGGACAGGGCATCTGTTTGTGAACAAATGCCCTTCCCTAGCTGTGAGCTTCACTATGTCACCCTGGCTGTGGCATTTAGGGACATGGCAACTTGTTCCAGGTGAGGAACACCCACCACTTGCTTTTGCAACGAGAATATAATTAAAATATTAAAATTAAAATTTTTCTAAAAGCCAACTGCTATCTGAGTTAAAGCAGCAGTAATCCCCCAAATGTAAGTTGTTAGAAAGCTATTTAACACCTTATTACTCTAGAAAGCAGCAAGCTTTACAACTTTCACTTCACCTCCAGAATACCATCAACTTTTGAAATGAAAGCTGGGTGCTCAGCGAGCTGGGCACTGAGGTGTACCAGGGTAGGGAAACACAGTTCAGCCCCACTGGGACCAGGAACACGCTCCCATCCTTTTACAGCAGCATGAATCATCACACCCCTGGCACCCAGAGGCCAGGGTGACCTCAGCACCAGAGCATCCCAGGGACCAGAGTGCAGCTTCCACAGTGACAAGGCCATCCCACCCCTCTGAGACACTTCTGACTAAGTTATAGGAGTGGAGAGGCATCCTTGGTGAGGCCATGGTTAGTCAGCATTGTCAGCTGAGACAAGGACACAGGCTGGGAAAATGTTACTGGAAACAGAAGATGTGCAAGAAACTGCAGACTGTGCCCATAAGTCACCCCTGGTATGGTCAGTCCTGTCCAGAAGGGCACATACCACAATGTTCCTGTTAGCAGAGACCTGCCCTGCAGATGAATGTGTGACAGGTGTGATAACAGTTGTCAGGGTGTCAGTCAACCAGAGGTTGTCCTCCCCAGCACTGAGAGTAGCATGTCCACTGGTTTCTGAGAACTGTGGCTTTTTACTTTTGTTTTTTGTTTGGCTGCACTCCCAAGTACTAAACACATACCAGTATTTTCTTTGTCTGACTATTTAAACAGCTTTTTGCCACAGTCCACTCAGTTCAAGATCCAAAGAAACCTTGGCCTAAGCAAGACAACAGCTGAAGTTGAACACACCTTTGTAAAGGTGCAGCTGCTATCCCCTGGGATATACCAGCAGTGCATCCAACACAGGATAACCAGAGTTTTTCATTCTGAGGCACTATCAGAGTCTGACATCCAGACTTCCAGGCCAGAGCTGGCTCAGCTTTGACCAGCTTGGAGCAAGAGCAAGGCAATCCATGAGTCCCAAGCACCCAAACACATACCTGCCACCACAACCATCCTCAGCCCCACTGCTGGTGGCTGGGCCAAAGGGGAGGAGCAAAGATTTGTGTTTAACCAGACTCAGCTTCCTGCTGCAGTCTGCCACGTCCCCACACCAACCATTGCATTGGCACAGGGAGGAGGCAGAGAGCCCACGGGGAGCCCTGCTTCCACCTGCTCCCACCTCATCTCCTCTTAATAACTACACAGCCATGCCCTGGGCAGGTGACTGCAACTGAGCAACATAAAAGCCTCAACTTCAGAACAGAAAACATTTTGTATTTGAAATTCTGCAATGCCAATTGCTATAACTGCACCATGACTCTTCCCTGTGGGGCTTATAACCCTCATCCCCAATACTTCCTGCTATGAGCCATTTTTATTAACTGACATCTCCCCTACTCCTATTTATTCTTTCAACTAGGTTTGGGGGTTTTTTTCCCAAAGATAATTTCTGGGTCCAGTGTGGCCCCACAGTCCCTGCCAGCACCCCAGCTGAGTTTCCCCTAAACCCTGCTCCACCATCCTCTGCTCAGCCGCTCTCCCGACTCTCCCTGATGCTTCCATAATGGTTACACAGCTCCTCAAGGCTTAGGAAGGGCTGCGGGGCCCATAGCAAGCTCCAGCAAGCAAGAAGAGGATCAAGCACCAATAGCTCTTGCTCAGGTCAGGGCAGCAAATAAAATTGTTTTGTTCCTTTCCCTTCTTGAGGAAGCTCCATCTCTGCCCCCAGCTGTGATATATTCCTGTCATTGTCCCAGGATCCTGCTGATGGCAGTGCTTCCACAGACACCACCATCACCCCCTCCCCTTTGACTTCAGTTCACTTGAGAAATGGGTTTTCACATCTGCAAACAGGGGAAGCTGCAGGGAGAGCTAACCTGGCCATTGTGGTTGGCAGCAGTTGCATTGCCTTTGAATAAGGAATGAACAAAAAAACCAACCAAACTGACAAGTGCAAAAGTTTCCTGTGCACATCATTCCTCTGCATGTGTCAAAGCCTGGTCTGATTTGACCAGTGTTGCTCAGACTTCACCCAGACAGAGGTGTTTTCTTCTCATCTTACCATGACCATGGAAAATTCCTACCAAGAAGCATTTTAAAATTCAACTTTAAAAAAACAACTTAGGAACATTCTTGAAATGGCCTGTATAAGATGAATGATTGCATATAATAATCTTAAATACTCATAACTCAATTACTTTTGAATACTTTAAACTCTTTTAAGAAGAGGCTACTAAAACATCCTAACACTATACATTATGCTGGGGAAAAAAAAAAAAGATGCCAGCCAGAAAGATATTTCAGAATAGCCTTCTGAGAGTTCATTACAAACTTAAAAGCATTATTATAAATTTTGCTTGATGCACTTTTCTAAAGCCCCTTGGTATTTTCCTATTGTTGATTCCAGCCTTAGCAGAACAGTCATTTTAATTTTTCTTTTAAAATTACGTGTCAATTAATTGCCTATCAATTTATTAATTAGGTTAATCCATAAACCCCAAAAGATTTAAATCCCACAGTGAATGGGGTGGGTGTATGTGTACATGTTATATGACAAAATTGTCACGTACCTATGTGCACATCCAGAATGTTTTTTCTTGGAGTTCAGTGTTACAGCCCTGGTGTGATGGGACAGACAATGTCACAGGGCTGGGCTGAGATTATAGGTCTCAGGTCTTGTTCCCTGCAAGTCTTCCACCTCTGTAGTGTTTGCCATGAAAGAAGTACAAAGGGGCCGGCACACAAGAGCATGTGGGAACATACACCTCTCAAAACAAAAAAGAAAACTACTCTTTTAATGAAACCAGAAAGGGGAAGAAAAAAAAGTGAAGGTAGAGTAGAAAAAAATGCAAGAGGTCAACAAGGGAAACAAAGGGCAGCTTTATGCAACCAGCTATTTCACTTCAGAAGCAGCAGGGCTGGCTAAGGCACCGCTACCCAGTGGTTTTAATATAGAAATTCAGTATAATTAGAGCTTTGCTTGTACCAAAATGATAATGGAAACCCAAATTATAAGATCTAATAGTAGATCAAGCTTGGGAAGATGGAGAAGAAGGGAATAGAATGAATAGGACTCTTCCCAAAAGGCAAAGGACTGCTTAGTAAAGATAGAGGTAATTCTCTGCATTTTAATTTTCTACTTTGATCAGTTGCAAATAAAGCTTTTGATAACTGTTACAGGATCTATTGATCAAAAATGAAAGCCAGGTCCAAATGAGCTAATATCTCTAATCAAAGGACAAATAAAGCAGATTAAAATTTTCTAGCAGAAAAGCAACTTTTGGACAACTAGTGACTAGTGTAAGAAAATATATTTTTAGAAACATTAGACTCAAACTGATGAAAGATAGAAAGAGATACATTTAAATAGACATAAAAGTATCAGTTTCAATTATAAACTGACATGGGAACTAAAAAATGATAAAGTTGGGCAGATCATTGTAAGATTTCTGCCAAAAAGCTATTCACATTCTTGAGCCACATCTCAAGCAGGACAAATACACACTGATGAGTGCAGGGTTGGGCAGCTGTAGCATCATCACCCTTACTGCAGCCCCAGCCCCTCAGTTCTGCTCCTGCAGGCTGGGTCTTGCAAGGTCAAGCTGCCAACACCTCCTCTCTTGGTAGGAAGACTTACCCTGGCAGCTTGCTGGCTGACAGCTTGCTAGCAGTCTGTTGCCAAAGCCAATGCTTCTGTGAATTTTTATTTTGGTTGGACATTCCCACTATAAAGAGCCTCATGTGATGGCTCTTCTGGTCCAAACATATTATCCATTTTTTTGCTAGAAGAAGAGAACTGTACTTACTTGAAACTCTGTTTCATTTCTACACTTGCTCAGCCCAAACTGCAAAGTATCTTGAATTTGCTTAACTTGCTTTCTACTTACAAGGAACCAAGAGAAAAAAATGGTGTTTCAAATTAGCCCAGGATGAATGGTAAAGAAGCAGCAGAGTGATAGTATCTCTTTGCTTCCACACCATTTACAGCCTAACAGATAATTCATTAATTTCCCAGGAAGATCTTTGCATCTCTTTAGCAGCTGTACAGTCAGAATGTATGGGCAGCTGTGCTAAGTTTGATGCAGAACCCATCTAGTTGAAGATTTAGTCAGAAGACAACAGCTGGAAAAGAAAAAAGAATCAGGAAAGTTTATCTGCTGTGCCCAAGCACTCCTCCAGGCACTTCCAGCTCAGGGGATTTCTACAGCTGTACATATTTTTTGCTTATTTAGTAAGTGTTAGCAGACATCTCTGCCAAATCCTCTCTCAAATCAAACTTAAGGCAGATCAATCAACCATCCTTTATTTTGCACAGGCACTCTGTATCTTATGCTTACTTTCTGTCACACAGTTGCTGCCATTTAAACTATACATTATTTCCCTGGGCCTGAAATATAGAAGGACCACAATGTCCGTGGGAAGATGGGAAGGAGCATTCACCTTTGGAGACAGTATGGTAGATGATCAGTATTTCACTCTGACATGTTGGCCCCCCCACCCCCCAGCAGTGGCTGCTCTGCAGTTTTGATTTAACTCTCAGTTTTAGACACTAAACTCAGTTTAGAGTAATGTGCCCTTGAAAATCTTGTCTCAATCATTTTTGAAAATACTGTTATTTGTTGCCATTTATTTTAAGAAAGGAGTTACAGATGAAAGAGCTACTTTCCACAAGGCAGTTCAGGACTAGCATATGGAGAAATAGCAGCCACGTTCTGCCCACAGGAACAATTAAATCTTACAACATACCCAATATTGCAGAAAGCGATTTGTATTGGCAGGTAGGTGGCACCTTCAGTGCCAGGGGTTGTTGCAGTTTTTCAGGCTATTCAGATCATGCCTGAACACTGCTCCAGTTAGGAATAAAGCCTGCGAGCTGGCAGGAACAGAGCAGATGTAAGGGACACACTGGGCATATCAGTGCCTGTGTGCCCAGCATGCATTGTGCACCAGGAGAAATGAAGGCTGGCTAGTTGGAAATCTTATTGAAAATCAAGCACCTAGGACACACTGAAAATTATTTGGAAGTTGAAAAATGATGGAATAGAGGGGCTGTGAAGTTGGGCTTTGGAAAAAGGAAATACACTGAGTGAGTAAAAAAGGAGAAGACATGATGGCTGGAAGGGCTCCTTTAAATGTGTTCTGGAAAGGGAAAGTAGGCAAATGCTTCTTTTTTAAGAATAATTTTGAATGTTACCTTTAGATCTTCTTTGGGAATGGTTTCTATCTAAAGCTGCCCTAGCTTTCACAACATGGTGCCCAAAAAGCTGCTTCAAGGCACACCTGATCATTGTTTTTGTGCCCTGTGTTGAAACATAATCCAGCAAAGGGGTTAAGAGACACACCTCAGAGAAACAAGCTAAAAAATCAGCTTTTCCCAGTAAAACAAGACGCAAATGTTACAGTGTAAGTGCCTCCTCCCTTTGCTCTGCATAACCCCTGCAGACCTGGAGTTGCAGAGAGGAGAGCAGCCCAGGTCCTGGGATGCAGCCACAGTTCCCTGGCAGAGCACATCCAGAGACCTCAGTCTTGTAGTGCTGGGGTACAGTAACGTGTCACTGAATCACAGAGTGTTTGGGGTTGGAAGGGACCTTGAAAGATCACTGAGTCCAATCCCTCTGCCAGAGCAGGGTCACCTCATGTGACACAGGAACACATCCAGGTGGGTTATGAATGTCTCCAGAGAAGGGGACTCCACAACCTCACTGGGCAGCCTGTGCCTCTGCTCTGTCACCCTCAGAGTGAAAAAGCTTTTCCTTATGTTTATGTGGAGCCTCCTATGCTCCATCTTGCATCTGTTGCCCCTTGTCCTATCATTGGACATCACTGAGAAGAGCCTGGCTCCATCCTCCTGACCACAGAGTCTTGGACAATTCCTATTGATGTTGCACAGCTGTAAGACCAGAATAGGGATAGGCATCTAGATGATTCATCAGAGCAAGTACATAAGAACCTACAAAATACTTTGAGGGCGGAAAATGCTATGTACATGTTATCTATTATTGATGAATCCTCACAAGCATTTCCTGTTTCTCCCATTTAATGCAATGGATTGCATCTTGCCTTGTGATTCATACAGCCAAGTGTGCTTTACTGCCTAGTTTTCAGCTCAGAAGGTACATTTTACAGTTTCCTCAAGTACTCTGTCAAACAGCAGAAAGGCAAAGCTGTCATCCTAGTCCATAGGGACCCTAGAGCATCAAGAGGAGATAGTTGAAGCTTGTACATATAGTGGCCTTCTCTGCTACATCTGCTCCAGAAAGCTTTCTAAGCTTAGGTAAGTCTCTCACACACTACCATGGCTGATTGTCAAGAGGTCCAGAAAAGCTGTGATGACACCTTTGAGAAGCTGTCCCCAGTGAAAAACTGTCCCCAGTGAAAAACTGTCCCCAGCAGGACCACCTGATCAAGGACTAGCTGAAGGTGACAACACGCAGAAAGGATAGGGGCAAGCAGCTGCTTCTACACATCCTCTACACACACACGTGCTCTCTACAGCTCACATAAAAGGCTCTTCTGCAGGATTTGGAATTAACTCTGCTCTACCTGACCTGCTGGACTCTGCCAGCCTGACTTCCAGGAAGAGCAACAGAGACAGCCCCATGCATTTCAGTGTGAGGGAGCAAAGGCTAAACAGGAGTGCCAGAAAGAAGGAACAGGGTGATGATGCCAGGTTTCTATGAAGCACTCTGGTGCCAGCTAGTCCTGATTCCCTCAAGCAGGAACTGGTTGGTTTGGGGCCCTGGATTGTTGCGTGAGACAAATCTCGCCGTGGGCACGAGCTCGGTTCGCGAACAGAGTCAATCGAGCTAGTGTTGGTTCGGGTCAGTATCAGTGAACTAACTTCGATCCGCCTGGCTCTGGAGCCTCCTCCGGAACCACACCCTGCCGATCCCGGGCATGCGCACCTGGGCCAGCCCCAACTGGGCACAGGCGGGGCGGGCACCGTCCGGGCCCATCACTCGGCAAGTCCTGGCACCTGCTGCCTACACTGGATTCTTTATCTGTATGCAGGCAGGGCTCTGGAAAGCAAAGCTGTCCCTCACAAACACCCACTCCCACGAGTGAGTTGTTTGCAGGGGTACAGAGAACACTCAGTGCTGGCTGGTGCAGCTCAGGCTTTGCTCCAGTTTCATCAGTCTGGAGATGTTCCTAGTAAAGGCAGGAAGTGTAGAGGGAAAACACAAAGGTATGGTTCCCAGTCCATGAAGAAGGGGAAGGCACCTAATGCAACATATAATTCAGGGTCAGATTTACAGCTGGAAAAAAAAAATAAATAAAAAAAATTCTACTATCTGATTGCACACCCATAAAATAAGAGGTTCCTAACCCAAGCCTGAGATGTCATGCAAAAATTGGATGGAAGTGAACTACAAAAGCAAAACAGTCTTCCTTTATGATGAAACCTCAGAAGAGTAATTAAATTAATCAGCAAACTTCAACACCGCCTTTTATAACCTGAGATGCACCGAGAGGCTGAGCTATAGGGGCCAAGTTATCTTTGTGACCTTTACCACCAGGAAAGTTTACAAACAGCAATTAGATTCAGAGGCCAAAAAAATTAACCCAGATATAAAGCATGTAATAAACCTCTGGCATTTAACTCAGTGAAGCAGAAAAGCCAAGACAGAAGGTAGTAACTGCAGTGAAAGGAATTAGCATTGATCTTCTCACAGAAGAGGTTTGCAAAATATCAGAGAGCTGTTATAGACCGAGGTTATAAAACTAAACCCACTTATCACTTGATGTGGGATCTAGAGTAATTGGACAGTATTTAAGGGAACAAGAGCAAACTACAAGCAACTGTATAGATCCTTGATAAGATACTTTTTCACAGAGTTTTGTGGTGAACCTTGAAACTTCTAGCTCAGTACCAGACTGAACCCTTTTCTTTCAATAGCATGCAATTAGGTGAATTACTTGGTATAGATAAAATCACTCTGTGGATAAAAAATACAGTAAGATAGCATAATCCATAGGAGCAGTAAAAAAGAGGGGAGGCTCATATACCAGGTAAAGAGCAACAAAGCTCTAACAAGGCTATGTTTTGTTGGGCACACCCTCACTCCCATGGTCCTTCCTGGATTAAAGTAATTCTCTCTTCTCTTTCCCTTCAGATTTAATCCATTTTAAGATAAATCATTATGTCTGTAATACAAATTTATTGTGCTCATTTATTCAACAATAACACCTGGGTGCACCTAAAGGGTCAACATGTGAGAACTGCAGAATTACAGGTAAGCCAAACACACCTTTGGGACAACTCCAAAGCAGTGGTCCTACTCTCAGCAGCATAGGTGAGATTCAGAGCTTAGGCAAAGCAGCTATTCTATCACTCTGTTCTAATCTTACAAGTGCATCATTTAGGGAAAAAAAAGAAAGCTAGAAGGAATAGAGCACTCATGACACATAGCCGGCAATAAAAAAAAACTCAGTATCACTCTGTTTTCTGCCCTGTATTCACCCCTATCCAGAGCAATTTATTCATACATTCTGAAAGAAAAAAATTAAACAAAACAAAAACAACAAAAAGCTCAAAAAAACACACACAAAAAAAACCCCAAACAAAAAATCACAGGGTGCTTGACTGCTGCCAGGGAAGTCACAACACTAGGCCTCAGTCTCAGCAAGATCATCAGTATCAAGACCATGGCCCAGACCCATAATAATATTACAGTGCCTCATTTAATATCCTAAAGCATCTCATTGTTACAAATGTCTAGGTGGCTCACTTAGAAGGTACTACTGAATCACTTTGAAATACATGTTTTCAGGAACTAGAATGAAAAGGCCTTTTTAAAACCACACATGACATTTTTGGATCTTGATTTCTGTTTTCTGGATGTCCACTAGATTGACTTCTCCTCTGAAGCTGGAATGCCCAAGGCATAACAGTTCTGTGCATCTGAAACTAAGGACAAACCACATTCTCCACCCTGCTATGCTCCCTATCAACTGACATCCCTCCTTCAAATTATATTTGCATTCCATCCTGTTGCAAAGGTAGCCCAGATTGCCCTCTCAAACACAATCTAGGCTAGAACTACACCTGCAGCACTGTCATGACCAGCATGACCAAGAACAGGTATGCCTGAGTCCACCCCAAGCCTGCTGTGAGCTTGCTCCTTGCACCCCAGGTAACCAGAAGGCAGGCTGGACCACCTGTGAGGCTCACCTTTGTGGTAGAGATGGACTTGGGAACTCCTTGTGCTCCTGAGAGCTAATAGGAGTTGCAAGACCCAAAGGAGTAACATTAAAAAATCCTTTCATAAATTCACTCCCTTTTTGTCCACCCAAGTGGCTGAAATATGCAGCTCTTGGAGCTCAGACTCACAAATCCCCATGGAAGGATGGGTTAAATCCATACAACTCCATAGAACAATGTAAGTGTGTTGTGTGTTCCTGGTGGCCATGCAGACCTTTGGTGATCTGTGGACTACAAACAAGGAATTAAATGCTCAAAAATATTTAGAAAAAGAGATGAGAACAAACCTGAACTAGATACTTGCAATCTCAGTTATTCCTTACTGCAAGCAATGTAAAAGCAATATCGCTCAGTCAACCTGCAGAATGGAGGAGTTCTTAAAGGGTGTCTGGAAACAATGAAGCTTTAATTTGCAAAACACAAACTAGATACAAACTCCTCCTTGTCCCTTCCCCACAGCTGGACTTGTGTCTAATGCAATAGAAACATTTCTCTTTTTGTAGTGTACTTCAGAAACAGTGAGAAAAGATGTTCAATTTGCTCTCCTCTGAGCTCTGGATTCACACTGCCTGCAAGTACAAAGAGGGTGACTGCACACCAACTCCAGAGGCCAACTTTGGCTCTATATGCTGTCACAGATAAAATTATTTTAAGAATGAAAACAAGGATCAACTTATTATTTCCTTCAACAAGTAACAGAAGTTTGTAAGAAAAGATGGATTCTTCACAGTTATATAGCTGAATACAGCTAAACACAAGAAACATACAAAATAAACATAAGTCCTTGGAGGGACACAAACTGCACAAAATGCAGTATAGTTAAATATTCCTGAAGTAGCTTGAAACCAGCAAGCCATTGTTTGTAGAAGCATGGACTTTGCATCAGCCTTGTCACCAGAAACATGGCCATGGAGAATCACACTGTGTTTTTATCCTGGAAAGTGATCAAGTCCAAAGATGTGACTCCGAGGGTCCTAGCATGAGGCTTCACAATAAATATTCAGGTACCAACTTCTACCAGCACCCAGTACCTGCTGCTCACATTCTTTACTGAGCCCAGGGCTCTTATGCATTAAAACCAGAAAAGTGTTTGTTACATAAGCAAGAACAATAATCACCATAATCTAAATGAAGGAACAGAAACCCTTGAGAATGCCTGGTGACCCAAAGAAAAGGATGAGAGAAAATAATTAAAAATCAAATATAAAAGTTAATAAATTCAAATAAGCAGGAACAGCTTTCAAATTATATTCTTGTAAGGAAGATAATTCTTTTGTATGATCCAATCTTCACCTAAAACATTTTAGGGAAATGCTAAATACCACTTCAACATCACCAGCCCAGCATGCAGCATACAAAGGAGCACCAGCATAGTAAAAAAGACCCATCATCCATCTGATTGCCAACTTTCCCTTTACAGGTGGGAAGACCACAACTGTAGCATCTGGTTATGAACAGAATGGTATGGGCACAATCCGAGTTTCTTAGAAATATATTCTATATAATCCATACCTTTCAAATTTCACAAATCCTGTTGCAGGGAGTTCCTTAGCCTTCTCATATACTGTACAAACTGTGTATATTTGATGTACCCACTACCTACACTGGAAGAGGCAATGAATGCTAACTCTCTACTTTCTTTATATTACAATAAGCCTTGTACAAGCAGTTGATCATCAGTTTTCCATGCTTAAAACTCCCATTCTGAATATTTTACCTTTATCTTTAAATATATTGCTCCCTTAGCTTTTGGAACAATATTTTTTTTTCCACAACAAATAAAAAATCAATTTCTTCAAATAGGCAGTGTAAGTGCCAAACACCAAACTCCATGACAAATGGGTGCAGCCATTTTTCTGCACCATGAAAATGAACAGCTTGTCTTTTAAAGGAGCTATTCAGAGTCACCCCGGTTGACTGGGAACTGATAATACACAGGGAACACACTTGAGACTTTTTCCACATACTGAGTTTATTCTTGGCTACCCACCTAGTTTAGCTTTACATTAGAACCTGGACTTTAAGGTTTGCATTATGTATGAGAATCCAGATAAGCTTACAGCATTAATTATTCCACACAAAAGAAAGCCTGCCATTAGCAATTCAATGCATCAATTACATTATAGTAATAATAATTACAACTCCCTTCCTTCCAATAAATTTGGGTATAACGACTGCATCACTTTTCTGTTTTGACTCCTCATTCTTAAGTTACAGCTTCACAAGTGTGGCCATACCAACTGCAACAATCATTAAAATTAGTTTTATCGCATGAACTTTTGACTAGGATCCATTACAATGTCATTCTGCCTCTCCCACTGCATCTAGGATATCACGGTTTCAAAGTTCAGAGTACTTTGCAAAAGCAATTCATCTGCCATCTTACAGGCATGTCTGGGGTACTAGCCTCTCATTTTACTACATGAGAAATCTTCCAGAGCTCTAATAGTTCAAGACTGTTGACAGAAATTAACACACAGCAGAGGGTGTTTTGACGTTGCCAGTGACAAACACAACCACATACATACTGAGGTTCAGCAAGAAGTGTTGATTATGGCACTATTTTAATGAGCCTGTAAGATCATGACGTTGTGTGAAGTAACACACAGAGCAACCTCAGCATTCCTGTAAACACTTGAAGCATTCTGGAGGATGTAACAGTGAACAAGGGATCCACGGGGTAAGCATTGGTGAAGGCAAATAAAACAAGCAGAGACAAAAGTCACAGCCTCCTATTTTAGCAGTCACAAATAGCACTTAAAGGCCCATCTTGCACAAATGCCCACAGCAATGAGACATCTAGGGAGGACAGGAGAAGCCTTTCCTATTCTTGGGCTCAAGAGAAAGAGAATAGAAGACAGGCTCTCTGACTTGGTGAGGAAGTAGGCCTGGGAATCTGGCTTACTGGAGACATGGTGACAATGGGGTAATATTCAGCAGCAGAAAATTATTAAGAGGAAGATTCATATTCAGTAAGCTCAACAGTATTACAAGTGAAAGGCACACCAGAGAACAGATAGTTAGGGTAGAGCCTATGAAATTATATAAAAAGTGGCCAGAAAGACCCGTAACAAAAAAGTAAGTTAGGAAGATGAGCTAAAAACGGGAAAAGGCAATGCCATGAAAGGATGATTTCCAAGAACTACAGCCATGTCACAAACACACATTGTTATTTTCTAAGTGAGAGAGAGAAAAGGTTGGTCATGTTTCAAGGTTTCAGGACTGCTGAGATGCAGTCCTGTGAATACAGTTCTCATTGCTAGACTATCTGCTCCATCGCTCCAATACTCCTCCCCGTTGAGTGTGAAGTCCTGGTCACTACCCATTAAGAGAGAGCACAGGGTGCTTACCTGGCAGCCTCATCAGGGCTGCAGTCTCATAAATAAAAGGCAAGGAAAGTCACTAACAAACTCAGCTGAGCAGCATCTCAACACTGTCACAGCCTAGAGAATCAAATTGTTTATTGTTACAGAATGCAAGACAAACATCTCAAAAGCATCCCTGTCCCACAGCTCCAGGGAAACAAGCTAACTCAATATATTCAGATTTACAAAAGGAATGCGCTCATCTTCCATTAAGCTGCTTTCCCAATGATCAGAACACTCATAAAAAACACCATGATAAAGAAAATCCACATGAAAAATCTGTCCATCACTTTTGCAACTTTTTTCCATTCAACTCCTTTGGCCCGGTTTGCCTTGTGGTCACGAACACAATTAGCAATATACTCAGTATTTTTAATCAGAATTTTGTAACAGGAACAGCAATTAACACTCTCCCTAATGTTTTCGCCATGAACCCCATAGCTCTTGTTCAAATTTCCACTGAGCTTCTCCTTGAGATCACAGTCATCATTCCTATGGGAAAGGTGTCTACTCTCCTGTTTGTGTCTCCGCTGACACTCATCTTCCCCCTCTAACTTATGTTCCTCTTCCTTCTCTCTTTTTGGAGTTGTGCAATTTTCACCCACATCATAAACAAAAAAGATTTTTGACATGTAGTTCAAAATAAGCACCCTGGCCCATTGTGGAACAGGCTTTGCTTCTGAGCCACAGTGATGGAGATTCATTATAATGATTGTCAATGCAGTAGAGGCTGTGATCATGGTCATAGTTGCTATATAATACTTTCCTGGAACACAAAGTAAAATTTTATTAAAGTTGCAATGCTAAAAAAAAATTCAACGCAGAAATAAGATAACATAGTGCTAACTATAAGTGCAAATGAAACCAGTTTTTAATCACCCTGATTATCTGGGCTTAGATTATACTTAATTCACCATTTAAAAAACTTAGATTAAAGCCATTAAAGTAAAACCTCATACTTGTTACTGGCATGCCTTTCTTAGATGAGTGACTATTGTATTAGCATGGTAAATATTTGCAAGCCCAAACCTCCAATGTATTGAAATATACTCATTCAGAAAACAGCTTAGAAGTGTTCATCAGGAGCCTTGCTCTTTTTCTGGTGTCTGTAAAATCCCAGTATTGATGGCTCCACACAGCACATGAAAAAATTCACTTCGAAATACAAAGGCAAGTGGTGATACTGTTTTGCAGGAGCTATGGAGCAGACAGATGCCATTGCATTCTCACAGACAAGGGAATATCCAGACTTTGTAGGGGTTCACAACTCATGTCTGAAGCCAGCAGGTCAGCCACAGAGCTGAAGGGTGGCTCTGTGGCCACCATTGCTGAGATTTGTTGTTTCTTCAGACTGTACAAATTTTAGCATAGAGATCCCACACGGGGGTCAGGATGGGAACAGACAGCAAATAGCGAATGCAAGCTGAGCCCTTCAGCCACTGCTTTTCACAACTGAAGCACCCAGCTGAGCAGCTGGTTCGTCTACTGTGGCTTCTGATCTGCAGCTGGGGCTGGCATCCGTGACACAGGGTGGGAGACTTGACAAGTGTGACGTGATCCCAGTTTTCAAAGGGGTTGGAAAGGATGGTGAGGCAGAGTGAGAGAAAAGAGAAAGCAAACCGAGGTTAGCTCCTGGCTTCTTAATTTGGACAGTGTGAAAGGAAGGTTGGGAAGATACTCTGCTTCAGCCATCCTGCATTCTAGGCAGGAATAGTTGCTGCTGGTGTGGGAAATACATTCAACTTTCCTGTGAAATGACAGGTGTTTTGTCTCAGTTAAACCATCAGTTTTTCATATAAAAAACAGTAATGAAAATAAAAGTAATGAGACCTTAAGTATCTCAATGAAGCTGGAAACCAGAGTGGAGGAAACTGTTTCTAGTCCTCCAGAAACCACGGCAGCATTGTGCTCCAGGGGCAGATCAGCAAGAAGCTGGGGGTCCTGGCAGAAGGCAGGTGCTGAACACCACCCTCTTGCTACACATCAGCTCTTTTGAACTCTCACAGATGTAAAATTCAGCATAATGGACTGCCAGGTATTATCATTCGATGTAACAATTGTTGGATATAAAATTCAGCCCTGGGCATCCCAGTCAGGCCATCCAGCTATCTGATCTGACAGAAACTTTGAAACAGTCTGACCTTGTGTGTACAGCTCTTGCTTACCCTTTGTACACTAGTTCTAAAATTGTTTTTAATTGCTAGCTTTATTACAATATGTGATAAGATAATTCTAAATGTCTAACTAAATTTAATAAGTACAAAATAGCTAGCTAATATATTTTTTTAAATGATCTTTGAAGAGCTTCAGCATACCTGTCCAAATTCTATGCACATTATAAGTATTTCACAATGTTTTAAAAATGCAACACCTTTATCTTACCAGAAGTCACAAATTGCATAGGGTTCCCCTGCCATAAAGCCCTGCTATTAATAAACTATGTTTAAAGACAATGTGTGTAAAACTCACCTATCAAGGGTATGCTTTCAGAGGGAGGCATGATCTCTGCAACCATCAGCTGGAACACAGTCAGAGCAAGAAGAACTGTAACACCCAGAGACACCTTTTCCCCAGAGTCTGCAGGGAGATAGAATCCCAGTGGGGCCAGGAAAGATATCAAAACGCAGGGCAGTAACAGATTAAATATGTAGAATGAAGACTTCCTTTTCAAAATCAGCGTGAAGGTCACATCTGGATAAGGCTCAGAGCAGCAGCCATAAGTTATGACATTCTTAACTGCTGGCATACCATGAATCTCCCATTCCACATCTTCTATAAAGTCAGAGAGGTCACCACTATCAAGAGAATTGATGATGTCTACCTGATTACCATTATAGGTCCAGGACCCAAATGTAAGGTTGCACTGCTGGCTGTCAAAAGGAAAATAAGATACATCCACAACACATGAGCTTTTTGTGATAGCAGGTGCATCCCAAGTGATTTTTCCATCATATCTCAACACAACATTAGTATTCACTGGCTCTGAAAAGTCATCATCAGCCCTAAAAGACAGAAAAGTGACAGTCAAGATCAACAGACAACAACTTAATGTGTGGGCCGGGAAAGGGGGAAGAAGACCTTTGCTTCACACAGTTAAAATCATGCTTCTGAAATCATGTTATTTATTGATACTGAATTTTATTAGGAACTTACTATTATTTACAGGTACAAGGCCCACTAACACCACACATCAGTGCTGCTAAATTATGTTGTATTTGTTGGCTACAGTTTCTTCAAACTTGAGCTCAAACACAATACCATAGGATAAGAATCCATTCAAAGATGCAAATAATCTGCTGGTCACTACTGGCCTGGGAGAGTAGGCAAGGAGTGCAGCCTTTGTGTACCACCTTTTTGTGGACACAAGATCTTCCAGAGCTCTTCAGCAGCCTCAAAAGAAATTACTTCATACTGCCAGTGCATTCAATTCCCAGTGCAGAGAAATTCGTAACAGTTTTGCTGTGTAGCATAATCAGCTGCTAAATCCTGTCTATGGCTTTATTGCAAAATATTTAGATGATCAACAGCAAACATTAAGACAACAAAAAAAAACCAACAAACCCTTGCTAAGGTATGGTGAAGTGGTGGAAGTTCAGACTCTGGGTCAAATCCTCATTCAACCCCCTCCCTCAGATAAATATTCAAGCTTATTTTCTCCAGTCATACTCACTTGTTATATAGGACAATATCTGGTCTCCAAACCAAATCACTTGGAATCCTAATAGAATCCAACCCATCGTATTTATCCTTGTCCCATTTGAGGTATGCATCATACCAGCTTTGTCGAATCCATAAGTAAGTTGACAAAATTTGGTTCCTTTCATCCTGCATAAAAACGTAGAAATATTTCTAGCTGAAGGTGACAAAATCACATCTCAGGTGGAGACAGAACTTATTGTACAGTGTCCAAAAAACACCAGAAAGCTGGCAGGCCATGAGAGTACTTCTCTGACACGTACACATGCCCATACATTGTAAGAAGAGCTTATTTATTTTAACTTTCTCTTGTCCAACCCTTCAACCTGCACCCTCCCTAGCTTTAATTATAGTTGTCTGAGGCTCCAGTATCCCAGGAATTTCCTTTTGTGAGCTTCAGAATACCAAATGGGTGATAGATTCAGCATACCAAATTCTCTGAAAGCTTGGAGAGGCCTTGAATATGTAAATCAGAAGTCACAAAAGTGATTTTCCATTCTCCTTCCAGACACATTTTCCTTTACCTTCAGTATATCTGGCTAAACCAAATTTATAAAAAAGTTATTAAAGGCCAAAATAGGGAGTTTATATAGTAATTAATTGCATCTTAGCAAAAGTTGCCTGGAGGGTGGAATACCAACCCTTAACTACAGAAGTCTTAACAGTTCAGTAGTTGTAAGTTTGAAAACTTAAAATGCAATTCTTAATGTTGCAGTCAGATAAAAATCTACAAAGAACTGATAACATGACTCTGGTGAGGAAGCATTATTGAAGTTGTCACAACAAAACACAAGCTGTTTTTCCTTCTCCAAACTAAAGGTTTATAGCCGGTACATTTCAACACATCTTTAGGAAAACAGAACTATACTCTTACTCACCATGTCTTTAATTTGGGACAATGTGATTTGAAGGGTGACATTCAGTACTTTATCTGTGTCTTCCACTGGTATCAGAGCATTTGAGTAGTCTTCAAACAGTTTATTAAACAGCATGTGAGCATATTTTCCTTTGGCTGATTCTACATCTAGATAACATTAATTTGGTACATCAGATTGAGCAGTAGCAAAAGATAAACTCTTTCTAAAGCTTCAAGTAGCATTTGCTGTAACTATATTTATCATTCACACACTGTAGAATATCATTTAGTGGAGAAATAGGAGTATTTTCAAATAAGGACAGCAGTCGCCTGTACTAAATGGATAGCTAACTCTAGCATTCCACACCTACTGAAAAAAAAACCTCTGCATCTATAGATTCCTGCCTTGTTTGAAGACAAATATCATTACCTCTCTTTTACTGATGTCTTTCACAGCCATTGAGATTACAGACTTCCAGTCACATACCTGCCAAGCTAAAATCTGAAGTCTGAAGACAAACCTGCTCCCAGGCTAATAACTTATGATATCTCCCTAGATGCAGCACTGAGATTCATGCTACTTGCAGAATTTACTCCTTTTTAACTACCACTTGGGATAAGTCTGAGCTGCTTTTCTTCACAAGCTGGCAAGTGCATGATGTATGAGCACATCCTTGCACTAACACCTTTTCCAAGCCATGTATTTAGAGATGGTTCTTGCTATCCAGGCTTAGTCACTAAGGATAATTCACTGACACTTCAGGTTTTAAATGACACTTCCTCTATTCTAGACCATTTTGTACATCACAGTCTGCAGGCAGTCTTTATATTACTTTTAGATAGATTCTGACATTTCTGCAAGCAAAGGGCAAGGACAGTAATGCTCAAGTCTTGCGCAAATGCCAGCTGGCACTATGTAGGAAGCAAGTGCTTTGGAGTGTATCACACTCTGGTGACTCACAGGGACTTCCTGGACTAGTAAGACTTCAAAGCAGACCTTCCTGATTGAAAAGAAAACCCAGAAAAATAAAGCTTCACAAAGAGTTAAGTTCTAGCTGTATATGACTATTCACTTTGCCTTTGCATCAGTGAGACAAAGTAAAATGAAACAGATGAACAACTTCTGGACATAACCTGCATAAGAAATGTCAGGACACTGGCTCCTATCTGAGTAAAATAAACCTCAATGCAACATTTAGCTACCAAGCAGTATTCTCACCTTGAAGCATCGCTGCTGTAAACAGCAACCAGAGAGAGTTGAAAAAGGACGACAGGCTATTTTTCTTCATTTCTGGATCTTACATAAAACTGTTCACTCAAGGGCACAAAAACATTTATCACCATCCAAAACTAACAAAAAAAAAAACCCAAAAAACCAAAAACCAAAAACCAAAAAAACAAACAAAAAAACCACCAAAGATGCTAAGGCACTGATGAGGTGCTAGAAGGAACTTAGTCCTCTCTCAGCAGCTGTCAGAGTCCCAGAGCCATCAATGATCTCTGTCCCTGACACCGCCTGGGCTGGAAGGAACCCTCCCTCTCGGTAACCTGAGAGCTGCCTGCTCCCAAGGTAATGCTGAGGAAGAGGACAAACGGATGGGGTATCAATAGGAAAACAATATTGCATCGTGGTTTTTACTAATAATGTAAGATTCTGACCAATTTATGAAGAATCTTTTCACATATCTTTGGTAAACCACATCTTACTGCCCCCATGTTCAGCAGTCGCTTGCTCAGAACCAGTTCTGTGGAACCTGCAGACCCTCGCAAAAGTGATCTGCCTCAGTACAGTCACACTGTGTAGCAGGCATCCAGCATGTCACACAGCAAAACAGCCCATAGCCTACCTATTCCCATGCTGATAAAACACTGTTTTCAACAAAGTGGTGCCAGGTGGGAGATACAGCTACACCAAAGCCAGACAAAAAGAAGAATATTTGCATTAGTCCAGCACGTGTGCAGACAAGACTTTCTTCTGGCATAGACAACTCTGAGACCAGTACTCAGAACAGTAAATCAGGAACAAAACTGAGCTCTGCAGATAAAATGCTATTTCCCAAGACAATATAGTTTTTCCCAGGCGAACTTGAAATGACTTTATAAAGAATTACAGAGCTATTGGACAGCTCTTGCATTTAGAATATGAATATGAAAAAATATCACACTTGGCCTCCCATCTACCCTTGTGATCAGAACTCCATTATCTCTGCCTATAGTACTCATGTTGCCAAGTTAGCTTCCTAGTACTGCTGGCATTTTCTTACACAAGTTTCTTACAGATAAGAGGAGATTACTTTCTCTTTTCCATAGTTTAGTCCATCCTTCATGGTATACTGCATCCATCCATTTTGCCATCCTTTCAGAAAAGGTAATAGAAAATAGTCACTAAAATAGAAAAGTGAAAATACAGAACAAACAAAAAGAATTGGACCAGAATAGTTCTGATCCACAAAAGATGAAGCACTCTTTTGGCTACAAGAAAGCTGATCCCTCCCTGCACAAATTTTCTATACAGCAGCACTCCTGGCACTCACTGGCTAACGTTTGTGCTTTGGTGGGGTCTATAAATCAATGACATTTATGGCCAGGCTTAGTAGGTAAGTAATATATAATTTCAGTTAGAACACCTGTAATGAAAGCCATCTCTATCAATTCATTTGATGAATTGTGAAAGGGGAAAAAAGTGGAAAGCAGTTTAGATGTCAAAAAGGTCAGAGCAGCCCATAGGCAGTATGTAATAAACCACTTTTTCTGTGGGATGAAGGCATGTGCTGTTAAGAGACAATGAAAATCAGAGACAAAAGATTAAAGATTTTTGGATACAGTCAGATCAGTGCATTCTCAGAGGGTACCTTTAGTCTACAGGACATTGCCATTATGTCAGCAAATAACTACTCCTTACTTCTCCTATTGTTGTAACAAAAGTGACCAGGGGTACCGCTTTAAACTGTGCTATCAACACTATAGGAACCAAAACTAAGGTTGCTTTGCCACACGCTTGTGAATCTTGTGACATATTACACCAGCAATATATATCTGCCAAGTAGTGCAGACTCATGTATTTGCATAAGATTATGTACATTAAAGAACCCTACACCCTTATCTTCTTGAACGAAATTGCAGGTTCAAGAGAAAAAAGAGAATCATTCTTACATGTCTTAACTCAATTTATTCTTAAAACCACATACATTACATACATTAATTATAAACTTGCAAAGGGATAGATCATAACTGAGGCATTTTGCTCTATCAAGTATACCAAATAGTTGCCACATATTGGAGGTACAGTCAGGCAAACATAAGCACACATACACAACAACATGCTACGCCTAACATGCCACATTGCTTACACAGTGCTTGTAAAAATAAAACTATTACATCCAAAAGACTTTCTCTGATTACAGATAAAAGAAATGTGACAATTTTCCAAACCATTTGGGTTTTTTACTTTTGTACAGAAGAAAACTGATCTGTAATTTTAATGAAAATGTCCCTAACGCAGACATTTTTTGTGAAGAGCAAGTATTAACATTAATAGGTATTATTATCTGAGGCACTCATCTAAAAACCCATGCTTCCTCAGAACACAGTTTTAAAATGTGGTGTTATCTATGGCAATACTACTCCCAGATCAAACAGCCCATTTAACATTTGAATGGAGGTTAAATTTATAGTTAAGCAGTTCTCTATTTTTACAGTAAAAAGTTCTGCTACAAGGTCAGGAATCACTATAAAGTACAGAGCAGCTTACAAAAGATAATTTAAGAAAAGACATGGAAGTCTGGAAGTTAGAATCAAGCCATTAACCTCTCCCAGAACTAGATTCATTACCAAAAAATGTGAAGTTATTTTGTTAAGAGTACATCTGCCAGCAGATGGCCCTGTTAGCCAGCCTTCTGATCCACCCGGAGATTCAACAAGATTTTTTGCTTCTCACACAAAAATCACATTGCATTTTACTCTACTTTGACTATTTTCACTGAGTATTTGCCTTACATTTGCCTTACAAGATGAGCTGAGACAAGATGTTCTTCTAAAGAAATAAAAAAGATAAGCAGAAGGAACAAAACCACTTAGTGTCTGAACCCAGCTCTCAGGTCTGCTTACCACACATGAAAACAGTCATGAGTGGGTTTCTGGGCAAGCAAATATATCTCACTGTCATCAACTGCATGATACAAAACCATATGTGGAGCATAGGCTGCTACTGCTGATGCAGAGAGTGGTTAAGGCCCATGGCACAATATCCAACCATGCTTCCATGTATTTTGTTCAGACATTTGAATTTGTGAGAATGTGCCTGAGCTATAAAGGGAGCAGAACATTGTGTTCATGCTTACATTCAGTGGGACAAGAGCATACCACTAATTTCTGCATTGAGCTTTTACTGAGTGTTGTAACACATCTCACTTTTTATGGTTCTAGACAAACACATATGCTTTTATCAAGGCAACATCCAAAAAATTGTGATTAAGTTTACTGCCATGTAAGGGAAATTTGCCTTCAGATGCTCTTTAAGGACAGAAGTGAAGATGATATGGGAGGGATCTATCTCTTATTAAAACTTCAAGCTTTAGATATTTATCTTAGCCAAACTATAAGCAAAACAGGAAAGTGTAAAAACATTTTTATTTAAAATTTTGTTCTTTCAGTTGAACAAATCTTTCCGCTCCTGCCTAAAATAATTCACTTCCGAGGCTGAGGTTTTGATACATACATTTTCTGATTTTTATGTGAATGGAATCTTACCCTTTTTTGCATAAAAAGCATTAAGAGTTTTTAAGCCTCCAACTGGAAAAGCTATAGATACAGTATTATCACAGGCCTCAAGACCGTCTGTACCATTTATAACTCGTCCCTTCATCAGAGACAATAAAGAAGAACAGATTGGTTTCTAAGCACAGTTTGTAAGAAGTGTCTCACAGTCTGCTTCTGCCTTCCTGCCAATTTTTCTCTCCAGAAGCTGTTGCAGTCACATTCTTCACAGAATATTATCTTGTGATAGGGTCAAGCAGTACACTAACTCTTCAGGGCCAGACTTTCCTCCTTAGACCAACTGCAGGCTTAACAGCACGGGTAACAACAGCTCTGTGCCAGTGGCACAGCCTCACTGTGCCTGCTCTGCAGAAAGAGAATATAGCACTTCATTTAGTTGCAGCGTGTTTCCTATCCACCTCATTTTTTCTCACCTACCTACTGCCTCCTCCTTCCTTCTCTCTGAAATCCCCAACCACCTGAAACCAGAACACTCATTCATATTTTCTTGCACCCTATTGTACACATGGAAGACAGGAAATGTATTGGGAAGCATTCACACTGGCCATGAGATAATGTAGAACATTAGCCACATTTTCCAGATCCTAATTTACAGGTTACAGTTGTGAGTTCTGAATATAAATTTTATTTGGGTCCATTCACATAGGCAGCTGTGCTGACCATTTCTCAACACCTGAAGCAGAGAAGCCTTTTGCTCCTAGAAGCCTTATGTGACCTAATATGATCATAAATGCAGCATGTTAGTCCTTTTTCACCAGGTAGCTTGGAGTCTGACTGATATTTTGTTCATCCTTGAGAAGCATTCTGTATCTGGCAAGGTTGAGAGCAAAGCTATTTTATAATTTTAGCTATCAGAAAGCTATGTTATATACAGTTCTCTGACTGGTATCATTTACAGCTTTGTATCATGCTGAATGGCTTAACAAAGGTTCTGTACTCTACACAAAGACAGCATCTGAGCTGAGACACCTGTACCAGATCACAGGTTTGCTGACAGCAGCTTGATACTCCAAGATAAACTGGACTGAAGAAATATTTCTACCCTCTTACAAAGGTACAGACAGACTCATGGACAACAGGACATTATCCCAGCTTTTGGAAGCAGAGGGAAACCTCCCAACTACCACTGCATGGCAAAGACACCTCCAAGTTCCCCAGAAAGCAATTCCTTTCAGCTTCCATGCACATCACAAATCTGAGATTAAAGTGAGGAAGCAAGACTGAAGGGCAACAGTTTAGATACTATCTCAAAATTAAAGTTTCACTTTCTCCAAAATTCAGAGGGTGGGAACATCCCTTTAAAACACTTACAAAGCTAATCACGTTCACAAGGGTATCAGCATAGAGGTGCCCCTGAAAATACCTGCTTTCTAGATAAGGTAAATTTTCAAGATTAAGTTCAGATCCACCTTACAACATGATACATCTGAACTTCTGTGTTCTTACCTGAGTTCCTCAGGGTTTAGGGTTTCCCTACAAATACATAATAATAATGTTGTACATCATTATGGCAGATGAAAAAACAGAATGTCAAATGATGGTCAACCTAAATTTTTCTTCTGTTTTCAAGGAACTCACAGAATTCCAGTTGCAAAATGACTGCTAACACAGTATGCATATATGACATTTAACCACTTTTGTATACAATTTTACTTACATAGTAACACAAATCTCTGAAAATACACTAAACAAACATTCATATTGCAAAATTTGGCTTTATCTAATTACTTCTGCTCCATTTCATCACACATATCTACCCAGGTGATTTCCCCATGTTCCCAGAATTTAGAGGAAGAAACTAAAAATAATGCTTTACTTAGACTGCAAAATTTCCACCTTTGCAAACTACTCCACTAGCAAGTTTTTTCTAAACCAAATAAACTAGTTTCCAAGCTTATATATATTGCAGAGGTGCCCACCTTAAAAATATCAGAACTATATGGGGGAGGACACAATTCTACATTCTCACAATGCCTTTACACTTCAACAAACCTCCCTACAGGATAAAGCAAACAGCAGCTACTCATCTTTTTGAGGTAAAAGAGGTTTTGATAAATCATGGATGTAGCTACAGAAACAACTTGCAGCATATGGCTACTGACATTCTAAATAATGTCCTAGCATGAACACAGCTACATTATGCTATGGACTGAGAAAGAAAAAAAAAAAAAGTATTGAGCAGGATACTGTAGTAAGCCTGCGCTTTTATTTAAACTCTTAGACTATGCTCATTCTGACTCAACAGTATCACTTAGATTTTGGTGACAAAGCATCACCATTTCAAGTGAAGACAGCATCCATTGTCTTAAACACTTCTGAAAACAGAGGCTGCAAAGCAGTTAAGGGAAGATGTAATTTATACATCAGTTTTCACCTGCAAAATTCTAAGCAATTGTCCAATGTCAAGATATTGGCTCCTTCTTTTCAACACACAACAAATGCATTGAAATGTAGGCTTAGTACTTCCAAGGGAAAAAAGTTCAAGTGTTAATATAGGGAGTCACCATTTGACCCATACATAGGATTTGCCATATAGAAGTGTAAACCTACAATAGTGACCTGAATCTTACATGCTTAATAACTGCTATTTTTCAAGTCTTATGGAAGATGAGATTGAGGTATAAAAGCTGTTAAGGCTAAAAAAAAGTGCTCTAACTGCTACTGTAATCCCATAATAAACCTGGTTGGTTTGAATGCTGTTGAAAAACACTTGCTGCTTGCCTGCCAACAATTGGCAGGGGGCTGTGAAGCACCTCTGCCAACTGCTGAGTTGCCTTTAGCTTAAGTAAGGGCATTTTATTCTGAAGCATAACCAAGATGTTGGGGAAAAGGCATGAGAATACTGCACAGCTTATAGCTATACTACAGCCAAGAGAACACAATCCTACAATCATCCTGCAGCTACAGCTTTTGGAAAATATGTACGGAAGTGCAAAAGCCAGATCCTCAAGCTACTATAAAAGCACTTGTATAAGAACATGGCTAGAAGTTGGAACAAGTTTAGCAATACCTTCCATAGTGGCTTGCTTCTGGGCTCTAACAAAAGCAGAATCTTACACTGCCATTTCAGAGAAACACTCCAAATCCAATGGTACCAATGGCAGGTATGGTTAGGTCTGTACTCTGATGGATAACTGCATTGTTCTTGGTGGAAAGCTATACATTAGTGTCACGGTTTAACACTGGCCCGGCAATTAAACCGAGTAACAGACGCTCCCTATTAATCTCTCTCTCCTCCCTGATAAGAAAGGAGAGAGAATAAGGGAGAGAGACTTATGGGTTGGAAACTAAACTACACAACTTTAATGAAACAGTAATGATAAATAGGAAAAAATTACTAAATATATACAACAAATATACAAGAAAATGGATACCACGTTCCTCCCCTCTTTCCCCCAATAGCTCTCACGTCACCACCGAGGCTGCAGGGCAGCCCTGGGAAAGTCCAGGCTGGACTCCTGGAGTCGGCAGCAGTTGGGAACTGGAGGCAGGAACACACAGATTCAGGCTGGCACGGATCAGGACCACAGGCAGATGAATGGACGGGATCCTTCCAGGATGCTGGGTGAAGGAAGGGAAGGAGGAAAGGCAGGAAGGGCAGGCAGCCGGAAGCTGGAAATCTGGCCTGGCCCTCGTGATCCCTCAAATTTATACTGCGGATGACGTATATGGGATGGAATACTCTGTTTGGTCAGTTCTGGCATCTATCTTGTCCGTTCCTCCCCAAAGGAGGGATGCAGATGGGACCTCTTTATCCTCCTGGAGGGTAAAATGTTTTCATCAGCATTTCAGGGCAATGTAAGTAGCAAACAAGATGCTGATATGGTTAAGCAACAGTGCAGCAAATACACAGCCAGGTCAGAGAACAAAATGGCAACATATAATTACAACTCACTGGAAGATTAGCATTTGGTGAATTAAGCACTTGCTTCACAAAACATAAAACAGAGCCTTCTTCAACTACCTTGACTGAAATACATTGTTTTTCCTTTAGATACCTTAAAATACTGTTCTTCTAATGTCTATAAAGCTTCCCAGTTTGCAACACAGACCATTGTAAACATCCTGAGAAGGTATGACTTAAGAATATGAAATGAAGCATCTTTAGCAGCAAGGCAGAGCGGGCAGGGCAGACAGAGTGCTGGGCATGTCACACCCAGTGTGCTGCTATTAGAGCTGCTGCAGAATGCCACTATTCCCCTTGCTATAGCATAGAATGACCAAGTCTCTTCAACATACAAGTAAACACCATAACCATATACATCTTAAAATAAGAAAGAAGTCAAGGTGACAAAAATGAACTATAGACACTCAAAAGGCACATTAACAAAGGGTAACATTATTTTTGTCATTGTAAGGAATATGTCTTTGATACAAGTATCACACTCAGATTAGAATCAAAGACATACCAGCCAGGTATACAAAGAAATTTTTTTGGTTTAAATAAAATGCAACTAACCACTTCCCCTTTTTTCTTGAAAAAAAGAGTCTAATTACTTGAATTCAACAATTATGTAAATTGTAAGAGTTCAAGCTTCCACATGAATAATGATTCACCATTATCTCCCCATAATACCATGAATTCCTACAGCAGACAGCCATCAGCAGTACAAGAGTAATTTAGCTCTTTCTGGAGTCAGTATGCTTAGCCTTTCACCCTTAACATGATAAAAACGTGTTAAATCACTAATTAACACTGTAAGAGAGGATCTTGTGTTGAAATAATTTCCCATTTTGATTCCTAAAGTAAATATCCTTCTGCTTCTATTCAGAATCTTTAAAATTGCAAATATCAATTTTTGATGGTTATCTGATGAGATGTGAAACTCCTAACATTCAGGAGAAAGTGAGTCTCATTTAGCCACAAACTCAGTTTTATTTGCTACAAAAAAGTAGACCTATAGTTCAACAAGTAATTACAGATCAAGCACTGCATTTATAACCCTGTTATCTGAAAATATGCTGATCAAAACAGGGCTTTTTGAAAAGCTAAATACCCCTTGTGATAGCTGTTCCTTAAAAACAAATTTATCTTCTTAGCACTGGGATAAGAACTCAATTAAGTTGACTTATCATCTGTCCAGCTAATTCCAATATTTCATTTACACTTAAAGGGTGCAAGACCAAAACCTCTGGATACAGCTACAGAATGTAGGTAGAAATAAAAAGAAAGGTAATTCTGCTTCATGTAATACAGAAGTTATTTTCCCAGTATTGTAGAGCAACCATATGACATTTACTTGACAAACACCATGTTTTCCATAAGACAGACTTACCTCCAAGCTTTAGAAACAGAATCACAGAATGTAAGGGGTTGGAAGGGACCTCTGAAGATCATTGAGTCCAACCCCCCTGCCAGAGCAGAACCAAGACTAGGGCACTTATATTATTGGTGGTAGTATTAATACAGCCATTCCCACTTTACTAGAATTTATTTATTAGAATTTAGAAACTCTAAAGAATATATGCAAGGCTTTCTTGTCTCCCCTTTAGGGAAGCATAATTTATCACTGAAATCAATTAAATGGGAAGGTCCCAGCAACGGACATCCACTGAACTGGTTTTGTAGTGCATTCCTTTTGATACCTCCCAGGTATGTAATGCTGGTGCAGCTATGTAGGTCTACTTGTATAGAGAGCTAAAAACAGGGAGATCACTTGCTGTCCAGGTAAAACAGACTTGGGAAAAATTAATTCATTGACAGCTTAAATATTTAGATAATGGGAAACAACTGTCCCTCAGCCCCAAGCCCCAAAACTGCCACATAAAGCTATTGCCTAGACCTTTCACAGCAAAGCAAGAGTACTAGAAGCTGGCATGATACAGCACAAGCCAGTGAGCAGACACATCACATACACAGGGGACAGCAAAAATCCATCAGCAAAGATTCCACAGGGCACAAAGCAGTTCCTTATCCAGGTGTGTTCCAAGCATCTGCTCAGCCTAACCAGCAGCAGCAGCTGGTGGGCACTGCGGGAGAAGTTCCTGGGTAGATGATACATTTGCATCACCTTAGCATTATTTACACTTAGATTTCATGCACAGGAACTGAAATATAAACATTTCTAGTGAATAAAGCCACGCAACGTATACAGCTTTTAGCTGAACTGCAGTTAAAAGAAGGATGCCACATATGATTGTAACCACAGAAATCTTCATGCACTCTAATTAGTTCCCACTGTGAACACAATGCCACTCAGCGTAGCAGATTGGTGCTGCCCTACATAGGCAGTATTTTATTAATCAAAAGTACCAGAAATCATGGGTAATTATCCACATGTCGATCAAGCCAGCATTAAATTTTAGCTAGCTCCCACACTTCTAAAACCCACAGCTTTGTTAGAAAAGGACAGAGAACAGAGCAAGATTAAAAATCAGGCTGCTTAGCATTAATCATGGTCCAGGTTTGGAGCACTGATTAGTAAAAGGGTGATCAAAAAGCTTGCTCACTACAGTGTTCAGCCAGGGGACAGTCTGACTCACCAACTCTAGTCCAGCCATATGGTTAAAAATATATTCCATCACATGCTACCAAAGCACTACACATGTTACAATTACAAAATTAAAAGTACTCAAGCCATGGTCCTTTTATTCTTGAAAACTCCTCAGTTTTGAAAAGCAACTTAAAATTCAGTAGGAAAAAAAAAAAAAGTCCATTGAATTAGGGAGAGCAAGTATCACAACCTAAGGAAATCATTAACTTTTAAGTGAACCATGTGCTATTTTTGTTATTTAAAATACTGAGTGGGCTAATTATGCTCAGAGGGAAATGGGTCTAGAGGATCAAATGAAATATTTTCAGAGACAGAGTTGACTGAATAGAAAAGCTGCTGTCCCTCATTTAAGCAGTACGAGATACCACTTCAAACATCTCATGAATATCAATGTTTTAAAAATCTCATCCCTGGGTGTCTGTTATTGGGCTAATAATGTAGCTTTTATTTCCCTTTTTAACCTTAGTGATATGTTAATGCTGAGAAATGTACAACTATGCCAAAAGATACTACAACTTAACTACCTCCGGTTTCACAAGGAATACTTTGAAGTCTCAAGAGTTTCCCTTCAAAACTTCAGAGACTGCTTGTCATGCATAGTTCTCAAAGTAAAGACTACAATTTGTTGTGGGTAAAAAGCAACAATATTATTAGTGGAACTGTTTTTAAAAAGGAAACATTTATTAACTCACACTTCACAAGATAAAACCGACGGCAGACATTCTCTGTCAAGACTAACAAACAAGGTCCACCCAGCAGGTTTGACACTCCCCCTCCCAACCTTGAGCACTGTGGACAACACAAGCAGCAACTCTGAGTGAACTTCAGAGATCACTCCACTGAGAGCCAGAAAATTCAGGTGTTAATTACTGCCAAAGACCAGAAACTACACAGTTCAAAGCAGCCAACTATAGAAATAAGGTAGTTCAGTAACTTCTTTCTACTTTCGCATAGATCTCCATGGGTATGATCTCTGGGGAAACACACAGGGCCATCTTGCCAGGCGAGTGATGTCTTCCCCAGGATACCCGTAGGAGGCAGCCGTGAGCGCAGTCCCCAGCCAGAAGGAATGCACACCATAGTGCTCTGGACACAGCCCCAGCAGCTGCAGAGCACACCGGAGAACAGTCAGGAACTCCCTCTTTGTTACAGTCCTATTATCCAAGTGCATAAAGAGGGGCCCTTCCAACTCTGAACGAACTGTCACATAGCTCTGGAGGGCCAGAACAGGGCACACCCATGGCTCTCCAGACAGCCCAAGACTGATGAGGTGTCTCTCCTGACTCACAGGAGAGTTATGCAGGCAGAACACCACTCTCCTCTTCATCAGCTGGAGATCACTCAGGTACAGCAGCTCAGGCTGCAGTACATCACAGCGCTTCGCCACCATCTCTCCTATTCGAAGTGCCCCAAAAAAAGCAACAGTAAACAATGCATGAAACAGTAAGCATTCATAATTAGTTACGCATACAGACTCCAGAGCTCCTAAGAGAGATCGCAAGAGCTCAATTGTTATAGGCAAGTATTTATCCCTCAGGATACCTGCTTGACATTTCAACCCTGTCACCATGCAATGGACTATAGGATCTTCCAGAGGATCACGGTTACCAGTCAATTTTGATAAGTAAGACAGTGCTGCCACATATATCAATGTCTTTGAAGATGAATTAGATCCCACAGCCAAGAACCCTCTGACTTGCTCCTCTGGAATTGGCCATGCTGCAGGCATCTCCATGCTTTTCCTAAAGACAAGGAACTTCTTCAGTCCTTCAAGGTAGGCTTCCCAAAGCCTACTATTGCCTGAGTATTCCAACAGTGACAAAGTCTTCAAAGGCTGAGGTCCCAAGGAATGTTTCTGAGGACAACTAGACTCCCTTCCTACAAAAGAGCACCCTCATTAGCACAGGCTGACAAGCATGTCACTCAAGCAGCAAAAAGACAGTGCTCCTCAGTGCAATACATCCACACAATAACCTGTTAGCTTGCATGATTAAAAACAACTCACACACAACTATACCTACAGCTGTTAAGAGCTCAGATATTTTTCAAATGAGAAGCTACAAGCAACATACCTGGTCCATTTCAGATACTGGACCTGAGGATACTCTGGGAATTTGAAAGTTTGTGGAACAGTAACACAGAGCACGAGCAAAAAGCAATTTTAAAACCGAGCCTTCCTAGGATGGCTTACAGAAGTTACAGCTTCAAAGGGCACACAGCATACCCCCGACAGAAGGCGGTACGTTTCCCATCCCAGGAAGGGAAACTCCCTCGAGGCCTCCCTCCAAAGTCTCCAGCGTCACTCAAGAACACGAGCAAAACCAAGGGAGCAGTGGCCGGCGGGAACCATGGCCACCAGCCATCTGCTCGCCGGAACCAAAGGCCACACGGCCCGCACTCACCGGCGACGCTCTCCCCGGGGCCTCCGCGCTGCGCCGCATCCTCGGTGCTCCCTGCTGCTCCGCAGCTGCGATGCGAGAAGGCGGCTGTCCGCCCAGCAAGGACCTGCTCCAGCCACTCCATGCCGGGCTCCAGGGACAGCAGCCACAGCATCTCCCAAAACGGCGCGGCGGCAGGCCCAGCCGGAGGGCGGGCACTGCGGGACATGGCGGCTGAACCGCTGACCGATAAACACACCGCACCGAGAGCCTGACAGCTGCTCCCATCTACACGGGACACTTTATAGCCGGCAGCCGCTCGCAGCCCCACCCCGCCATCGGGTACCCTGGGCCGGGCCCGGCCCCTCCCAGCCCGGCGGCTGCGGGTGTGAAGCGGCCATTAGCGAGAGGAGGCGGACGAGGAGCTGGGCTTGGCCTGCGGGGTGTGAAACTTAGAGGTCCATCTTCCCCCAAAGACTGCCTGCCAAAGCCTGAAATAGGAACGGATTTACTGATAAGGGTGAATGCCCTCGTTACCTCCTCGTTGTTCTCCTGGGCTCTCCAAGGTGTGGTTTCCAGAAAGCATCCCGGAGAGGAGGGCTCAGGGCAGCTGATTCCCTTCGGAGTTACTCATCAGTCATTCTGTCAAGTTGGCTGCTGATAACGCACCTCGATCTCTTCTGCACAGTTCAGCGAGATAATGACCCTTCTGCAGGTCAGCTTGCCCTGCTGAATCCCAAAATAAAACAAGCAGCCTTCACCTGTATTTTTCCAGTTTGGGTTTTTCATTTAGCATTTTCCTCATCTCCTTTAGGGTTGTTCTAGAGAGAGGGTACCCAGTACCCGAGGGCTCCTGGCCTCACAGGGCACCAGCAGCTGCTCCTCACCAGGACCCTTGAGACCCAGCTGGGTCCCTGTGAACAAAGCTGTGCAGGAATCTAAGCAACCACCATACTGGGAACTTCCTCTCCTTCAAGATTTGACTCTTATTCATAGAATCGTTTTGGTTGGAAAATATCTTTTAAGATTACGCCATGTGCAATTACAAGTACAAACACAAGTTTGACAGAGTGTGGATTGAGAACAGCCCTGAGGAGAAGAACTTGGGATCGCTGGTTGATGAGAAGCTCAACATGTGCCCTTGGCAGCCCAGAGAGACAATAATTCCTGGACAGCAGGTCAACAGAGGAGATTCTCCTCCTCTACTCTCATGAGATCCCATTTGGAGTATTGCATCCAGTTCTGGGGGCCACAACATACAAAAGACATGGAGCTGCCAAAGCAAGTCCAGAGGAAAGCCACAAAGGTGATTACAGGGTTGGAGCAGCTCTCCTATGAAAACAGGCTGAGAGTTGGGGCTGCTCAACCAGGGAAAGAGAAGGCTTCAAAGAGACCATACAGCAGCCTTGCAGTACCTGAAGGGGTCCTACAGGAAAGTTGGGGAGGGACTTCTTACAAGGGCATGGAGTGACAGGACAAGGGGCAAGGGGTTTTAGCTGTAAGAGCAGCTTTAGCAGATTTAGATTAGATATTAGGAATCATAGAATTTTCAGGCTTGGAAGGGACCTTTAAGATCATCCAGTTCCAACCCCCCTGCCATGGGCAGGGACACCTCCCCCTAGATCAGGCTGCTCAGAGCCCTGTCCAGCCTGGCCTTAAAAACTTCCAGGGATGGGGCTTCCACCACCCCTCTGGGCAACGTGTTCACCCCCGTGGTAAAAAGCGTATTCCTAATTTCCAATCTAAATCTTCCCTCCTCTAGGTTGAATCCAAAGAAGACATTGAAGAAACTTTAGTGTGAGGGTGGTGAGACACTGGAACAAACTTCCCAAAGTTGTGGCTGCCTCCCTGTAGGGTTGAAGGCCAGGCTGGACAGGGGCTGTGAAGCAACCTTATCTAGTGGGAGGTGACCCTGCCCATGCAGAGGGGTTGGAGCTAGGTGATCTTTAAGGTCCTTTCCAACCCAAACCATTCTAAGACTCCGTGATGATCAAGCCCAACCATTAACCTAGTGCTGCCAGGTCCACCATTAAACCATGTTCCAGACCAGCATATCTGCACATCTTTTAAATACCTCAATCACTTCTGCGGCCATCCTGTCCTAAACTGTGTTTGTGCCTCTGCCTGCTACGTTTTAGTTATAAAATGGTGCAGGCCTGAGACAGGGGAGAAAGAACACGACCTGAGCCAGGGAGGTTGTCACACTACGAGGGGGTACTTGTGGTCACACCCCGCCTCATGGCCTGCTCCTTCCTCAGCCCCCAACTGCAGCACAATAAAGGCGATAATGGGCCGTTTAGCTCCCGGCATCGACACCCCCTCTGCCAGAGGATTCCTGCCCAGGCAAGGGCTGGGAAAACAGAACCGGGTCGTGAGGTGAGCACCGGACCGGACCCCCCCGCGTGGTCCTCCCCTCAGGCTCCACCGCCGCGAGGCGGGGCGCAGTCACGTGGGTCGCTCCGCCATTGGCTGAACAGAGAGGCGCGGACGGGCGGGGGACGCTCCGATTGGGTGGAAGCAAGGGCCGGGCTATAAAAGGGCAGCGCGCAAGTGTCTCTCAGGCATTGCAGGTTCGGGGTGCTGTTCCTGAGGCTGTGACTTTAATGGCGCTGCAGGGCGATGGAGCCAAGGTGTCCCCAGCCCCTTCACCTTTCTGGGTGCTGCTGGATCTGCTGCGGCGGGAGCCCGGTATGGGCTGGCTACCGCGTCATCCTGGTGCCTGCACCAGATCGTGGGGTCCCAGTGAATTGGAGGCTGGCCACGGGAGAGGAGCTGGTGAGTGGCCCTTGAGAGGTGGGCTGTGTGGTGGGGGAGGTTGGCAGGGGCTGAGTACGTTCGTCTGTGGGATCAGATATCTGCTGAATATTGATAACCTGTAGCTTTGTTGCTCTCAATTGCATTTGCCCTGTAATGGAGGTCTGGGTTTGGAGAAATGTTACTGTAGTGGACTATGGCTGTCACCTGGCTTGAGATGTTGACTGAAAGAGATAAATCACTAGGGTTCTCTTTTTTTAGATTTTTTTAGTTTTTAATTCTTCTCCTGTGCTCTGGCTGTTGGGAGCTTTGCAGGTGCAAGTCATTAGAATGCAAGGGATGGTTTTTTTTTTTTTCAGAAGAGTTCTAGTAAAAGCTGGAGAGTGTTGAAAGGGGGGAAGACCTTATGTCTGCTTACTGTCCATTGTTACCATTGTTTTTGCCATTGCTAACGTGGATTTCTTCCAGCAGATGAACTCGGCCAGGTTCCTGACAGGCATCTCTTGGGCCCTTGTCCCCTGAAGGCCCTGCTTTTACTGGAGTACTCGAGAGACAGACACTTATGGCAGGTCTACCACGAAGGACTGAAGACATTCCTTGCCTTCAGAGAACGCGTGTCACTGCCTGTGGTCTGGCCAGTTCCAGTGGATCATGTGAGAAAGTTCTTGGTTGTCATGGAGTTGCAGAATCTGCCTCCCACAAAAATAGTAATGTATTTGGAAGGACTGTCCTTTATCTCCAGAATGGTAGATCATACTGATCCTCTTCAAGATCCTGTTATATGTTATATGATAGCAAGGTTGAAATGTAGGAGTGGCTCTTCAAAGGATAAATACTCTCCTGTAACTATTGGAATCTTAAGATCTCTCTTGGGGACTCTGGAATCTGTGTGTAGCTCTCCTTATGAGTGTTTATTGTTCCGTGCTGTGTTTACTGTAGCTTTTTTTGGTGCACTCCGTATACAAGAGATGGTGACATGTCACCCAAATAGAGCACAGCCAGAGCTCCTGCATATGAGTGACCTCCAGCTAACTGAATGGGGTGCAAATCTTTACTTACATACATCTCATATGGGCCAACAGAGGTATTTGATCCAACTGGGGTTGTCTAAAGAGGTGTGGGTATGTCCTGTTGAAGCTCTCCGTATCTACATGGCAGCACGGCCCCAGGGAGAGGGCCCTCTCTTTGTGCACGCAGATGGCATGGCCGTGACAAAGAAGGAGTTCCTCGCTGTCTTCCACCATGCTCTGAGGCTTGCTGGGCTTCCTCCTAACCAGTATGGTGTGCATTCCTTCTGGCTGGGGACTGTTGTAACAGCACTATCTCATGGGTATTCTGATGAAGCTGTTAACAGAATAGCAAGGTGGAGGGGAATATCCTGAAGAAAACATAGTTCTATCTTTCTGTTAGGCTTCCTACTAAGGGGTACCTTCTGCAATGCAGACAGAAATGTTATACTTTCTATAGAATAGTTATACTTATTCTATATAAAAGTTTCGGTGCTCTGTAAAGTTACAGAGAAGGGAAGTACAAGATGACTTCCCATCTAGGATGGTTTTAGAATGGAATGTCATGGTTTTAAGACTGCTGTGACTCTTGAGTCAGTGTGCACACTACACTATCCAGCATGTTTGTTCTACTTGTATTTTGACTTTTTGTGACCTTGTATTAAACTGCATTTTCTTTCAAGAATGTCTCTAGTCTAATCTTTTTACACCCTGGTCAAAGGTTACTCATCACAGTGGCGATAAGAACTTGATACAAGCTAACAACCTTTTTACTGTATAAGGTAGTGAAAAGTAAAGCTAGCTGATGGTAACTGGAAACTGAGTGTGGAGGGAATTGAGCTGCTAGCTGAATGTGATACCAACAGGGAAGCTGACTCTGCTGCTGTTCATAGCTGTCTTCCCCTTGATGGTTATTAGGATCCCTTGCTGATCCTTTTACACTGACCAAAAGTAGCCCTTAATGAAATGTGGAGAATACATCAAATATGACACTGCTCAGGTTAAAGGTTCCTTTGTAGCAGAGAACTTGAAATAGCTAACAGAACCTTCATTCTGTACTTGGAATGATTGTTGAAGAAATAATCTTCAGATTAATTAACTAGTATGTGAAGAAGCAGGATCCTAAGAAGGTTGATAAATATATATATATGTGTGTGTGTGTTTGTGTATATGTGTATATATATATGTGTGTGTGTGTGTGTGTGTATGATGTTTGAAGTAAAGGCGTTATCTCCTGTAGTACATAACATCAGCATGTTCAGGAGCTACTGAGGTGACAACTAGGTGTGCACAAAACAGCTCCAATCATACTGCCCAGTCTAGTTTTCAAGAGGATCTTTTGTTACAGAAAGTTCTGCAGAGAGCAGAGCATGCTGCAAAGACAGAGCAGTGATAGCAGACATCAATCTGTTAATTCCCTGGCAGACATTTGGTAGTTCCCCTTCTACAGCTTTACTACAAGCTGTTGCAGAATTAGCACACTGTGATGCGGGGTCCCAGTTGTCTTGCACATATTCATGAATGTGAAGTGGTATGTTGGAGGGGCTGGAACTTTATCTGAGTGAAAGGTAATTGGTTTGGTTGAAACATACACATGAAAAGCGTGCCAGAGGAAGCAAAGGTCTTAGGCTGGGTGATAGGAGAGAGGTGGAAGAGTTTGACTCCCCAGCTTTGGTTATTGAGGGGAGGCAGGGAAGATGGGTTTATTGTGAAACTGCAAGGAGGTTCTCTGGGCCACAAATATGTCACTCAAGGTGATGTAAACACTTTAAAAATACAAAAATATGTCTCTTGAATCGATTTTTTTTTTTTTTTTTTTTTTTCTCTTTCTCCCTGCTATGTGGCAACATTTTGTCAATTAACATATGCTTACCTCACCATATGCCTGACAGACACCTAAAAGATAAGAATGCTTATCAGGTCGCCTCCTGGTGCATGGTGGAGACAATGAAAGTAGCAGGACACCAAAAAGACAAAAAGATAGGGATAACTCATCTCTAGGAAGTCTGGAAGTCTGTGTGTATCAGGGACTTATGCAAAAAAGGGACCCCTCTTCTTTTCCTGTATAAACAAGCCCAGGAGAAAAGGAGAAGTGGCGGCTTTCCTCTAGACCCCCCCTCTCTCAGCACTTCGGCTTCAGCTACGGGACAGAGAAGCAGCAGGAGCAACAGACCCTATGCACCCGACTACAGCCAGAGGCCAGGGCTGGTGGACGGTGACAACATCTTAATTACTCCCTCCTTCTTATCTCTTCTTAACGACTCTTCTCTCCTAAGTAACTAATTGTATAAATCCTAAATAAATCCTTGTAACTTGTTTAAATCATAAAGCCTGGTTATTTTTGTAAATTCACGCATCGTCTATGAGTAGTGGCTGAATTTTCCTCGCAAACAAAATACAAATAATAACTCGGATCGTAACACAAGGGAAAAGGGATTTGCTAGGGAAGGAGAAGCAGGATTCTGCTTTGTGCATGAGGTAGAGGAGGAAGTGGCTGCACAGGACTGAGTGCTGGAATGACTGCTCAGTGTTGCACTGTGTGCTCACACACGAACTGTGTACTGCACTTTTTCATCCTGAATCCTGTGGGGATGACCTGTGGCAATGTCAGGCTGGAGGAGAGTGTCTGGAGGACCTGTTTTACTGTCTCTTGTGCGATCAGAAAAGTGCAAATGCAATCAGAGAAGCATAGCAGGCTGCAGTAACCCAAGGAGCATGGGGAACAGTGATCTCAAAGCTGTTCTCTGGTGTGCAGTTAAAAGTTTGTTCTATCTCCACCCAGTTAAAATCCAAGTGTGAATTGATAATCTTTCCAAAGCTGTGAGAAGAGTACCTTCAACTACAATGATGGTAAATGCTCTCATTGTACTGCGCCTCAGTTTTCTGAGATGGAGAGGGATGCTGATCTGTCTTGTGCTGGTAACAGTGGCAGCCTCACACTGCTATCAAAGACAGTAATTGTGCTGTCTCTCCATGGTGATGTAGTTACAGTTCACCTAAGAGATGGCACAAGAAAGGATGTAGAGCTCACAATAGCTAAGTCAGGAAAGTCTGAGTGTCACAAGTGATGATCTCCATGATGCTATGCAAGCAAGGAAAAATGACGTGAAGGATGAACTAAAAAAAATCAAAATGCCACTGTGGAACAGCTGTCACACAATGGTTTCTTGTAATCCCCATTATCAGTTCTAAAGCGAATGGTTACTCCTCTCCCAACAGGGAAAAGAGCTCCTGAACAGCTTAAGAGTGTGCTGAAGCTCACAAATGTTTCCTCAGCAGCAATACCAGTTTACTGTAAGCCCTTTCTCATCTACTGCTGTTGACTCCCTCTCTGTGTGATCTCCCTCAGCTAGTACATTCTGCTTGGCTAAACCTCAAGCAAACACAGAATCATAGAATGGTTTGGTTTGGAAGAACCTTAAAGATCATCCAGTTCCAATTTCCTGCCGTGGGCAGGGACACTTCTCACTGGACCAAGTTGCTCAAGGCCCCATCCAACCTGGCCTTGCACATTTCTTGGGGGGGCAGCCATGACTTCCTTGGGCAGCCTCTGCCTCACCACCCTCACAGGAAAGAATTTCTTCCTAATGTTGAACCTAAATCTCATCTCTTCAAGTTTTAAACCATTTCTCCTTGCCCTCTCACTACACACCTGTGTAAAAAGCCCTACCCCAGATTTCTTGTAGGCCCCCTTCAGATAATGGAAGGTTGCTATAAGGTCACTTCAGACCTTATACAAGAAACAAATGTAGAATCAAAATTATCAGATTATCATGTAGCTCTACAAAAAGCTGTACTGACCCAGCTAAGGCCAAGTAAGCCAATTGCATAGGTTGGTTCTCCTGCCAAAAAAAATTCATCAAATTATGTCCTAAAAATGCCTCTCTGAAGTCGTCTTTGTAGGACGCTATCTTCCTTACAGTGCATAACAAAGCCAGGCAAGGGGAAGGAAATTCCATCAGTTTAACTGATGTATTCTTAAAACTTCGAAGGAGCTTTCCTTCTGAGTTGCTAAACCATTGTTCACATCACAGGAGTTAAACACATTCTAAATAATGGTGTAATCACTTTGGTGTAATCATCACAGCAGCACTGAAATGCAGCCACTTCCTAGTGAAGGGGAATCAACTGACAACTTAGACAAATTTAACTTTGTTTTACCCTAGCAATGAAGCCAGATAGATCCACTTTACTGGTAGATACCTCTTTCATCTTTCCAGAATCATTCTGTAGTGGGGCAAAGCCATATGTAAACATAAAATTCAAAAAGTCCAGATAAAAAATATATAAGAGATTGGAGGCAGCATGCAAACTCCTTATGGAGATCAAGCCTTAGATAACATATTCTGCAAGTTTAGACTTGCAGAGCTCTCAGACCTTAAAATTATTAAAAGCCTTTTGTGTTATTTCACACATGCATTTTTCATTGAGGACATATCTAATGCTCTCTAATCACAAATTCCAACAGCATTCTGTAGGCTGGACACCAATATCCAGTACAAGCCACATCTTGCATCTCAGTTTGGCTTTCACAACAGCACTACCTGCTCAGTGACTTCATGGCTCATCCTCTCACCCCTGGTTGCTCAGCAGTGTGAGCTCTCCTGTCCTCATGTTACAGGCACGTTACACAGTCTGCTTGTAACTGACCTTTGGAATGAAAGCATTTAGGGGGAGAAACAGCAGAAATCATAGAGGATTTTACTGAATATGCACTTTTGTTGGTCATGCAATAGAATAAACCAGCACACATAATTTTAGTGACCAGAATACCCTGTGCACCATGTCTGACAGAAATTTAACAGTAAGATGAACTTCTGCAAGGATGGGAAGAACAGAGCAATGCATGTTGTCTGTGGAGCTCTGGCAACCCACTTCAGCATCTTGCTGTGTGACAGTATCTCCTCCAACTCTGCCACTCAGGGCATTTTCTGTTGGCCATATTTTGTTTGTTTTTTTTTAAATAAAAATACTCTGTATTCAACAGATACTTAGGTTTTAACCCCCAGCTGATCCCTGGTCTTTTCATGCCTGGATATGCAATGATTGCCAAAGGCTAGTTCTTCTGCAAGCATTTCCGACCCTCACCATGTAGTTCACAAAGTGTGTTCAGTAAGTGCCCAAACTGCATTCACCCATTTTGGCATACTTTGGCTGCTTCACCAAAGCCCACCCTACCACAAATCAAAATGCTAAAAGCCATTTATCAAACATATCCACCGAGTCCTGAGAGCTGCTCTGCACTGGGTGGTGCTCACCACAAGTGGCAGTGTGAGTTGTTTAGGATATGATAGCTTGTAAGCTCGTGCCATCCCCTTGCTTCAAGCATGATCAGCAGGGCCAGCACTTTATGGAAGACTTGCTGACTGCAGTCACCCCTACAGGCACCTGAAGGGAACCAGGGATGAGACCAGTTGGTAGTGCACAGCACTCCAGACCCTGCTGCAGCCACACAGATCACCTGCTGCTTTCATGGTCAGGAAGGAACTGGTGGGCTCAGTGCACTACAGACCAATGTCCATACAGCATTCATGCATGCATTCATTTATCCAGACATCCATGCATCTGCCCAGAGGTGTAGGAGGTGACACTTGGAGGGTTAAGAGCTGTCAGACCCACCTGGGCTTGCACGACTCAGGGATGGCTTTCACATGCCACAGATATTGTCCCCATCAGAGTCCCCAATATTAGATCATAGACCTCCTGATTGGACAAACAGTATGCATAGAAAATATACCAAAAGCTTGCCAAAAGCTGCCTGTGCTTTTGCTGGGCCCATTTTAGCAAAGTTTAAAAGAGCCAGGATAACTTTTTTCCCAGAATGTGACATTTAAATGTGCCCCAGCTTGGCAAACCTCCATTTTGTTGGAAGAGAAGAGTCGAGGAGCAGGGCACAGGCAGTGAACTGTGCGCAGTGGGCAGCTGCCAAAAGGAGGAGGCAAAAATGTTTTAACTGCTTGTCTGATCAGGCATCACGGGCTGCCCCTCCGCTGCCCTTCGCTAGGAACAACCCAGCTGCGACCTGCCCTGGGCTTTTGCCATGCAAATCACATCTCAGAGAGTTCAGAGGGTTCAAAAGCAGCGAACTCCTCATGAAGCACCACCAAGCTATCCCTTCAGATTCTGCAAGGTCACCGGTTTTGGCAAAACACATGGTACTTCCTCTGGGGGCATAGACGTCCAACAGCTACCCCCGGGCACGGCTGCAGCACCTCTGTGTCTGTAGGACCCCTCCCCAGTGCTTGGGGAAGAGCTGCTGACCACATTGTGTGCTTGGTTGGACCACAGCGCAGTCCCTCCCTCCCCATGGAGGACCAGCAGAGCAGCTCCCTGGCCCGTGCTTTGCCACATGGAGTACAAATCACACGCAGTTGTTCTGTTGCAATTTTTTTTTTCCCCAACTCATTTTAGCCAGTAGGTGAAATGCACCTCCCAGGGAGCTGTTTGCCATTGCAAAAAATGCTTTTCACAGAAGCTCCGAGCTCCTGTCCGTGCTCTGCACCTGGTGAAACGGCCCCGTGAGCTGCCTTGAATTTAAACCGGTGTACTGAACATCACCTCCTGACCTGTTGCTACATGGCTGGAAGTTTCATTTGGGGCTTTTCTTCGTACAGCCCGAGTGAACACAGCCTTTTTGGCAGGTGTTTCCGGCTCAGAAACAAAACAATCCCCTGTGGTTAAGCCGCGTTGTCGACTTCAGCTCACTGCCAATCGGTGCCGAGTGACGGCGGCCTTCCCCACCTTATCTGAGCCCCTGCGAAAAAACTCAAGAACCAGGAGAGTATTTTAACACCCAGCACTAACCTCAATATTTAATGTTTCCCAAAGAAAGCAGGTTAAAAAAAAAAAAAAAAAAAAAAAAATTAAAAATCAGTTGGCTTTTTCTGCAACCAAAGCTGCAGAAGCTGGGCCGGGGCAGGGCGTGGTGCGTGCTGCCGGCTGCTCCCATGCTCAGGAGAAGCTTCCCAGGCCCCCTGGGCCCCGTGTGCACATCCCCATTGCTGCGCCTGCTCATCCCAACCTGAGGGAAGTGTTGCTATACTCCTCTAGTCCACCAGGAGACTGAGGAAAAATAGAGACCTCTGAAAGAAAATTAAGCAGCAAAATTAACCTGAAAAGTCCAGTAATGGAATATGAGGTAATAGTCCTGTGGGTAGAGCACAGCCAAACCCAAAGTGAGTGCAGGAGGCAAAGAAATGGTTCCTGGGCCAAAGATATGGAGGCATGTGCCTATTTCTACACCTCCAACCGTACAACAAATATTGAAACTAGTTCATGTGTTTTCCACAAAATTTCCCCACCTTGTTCTGCAGAAGCAAGCTAAAATCTTTGTACTAGTTCTTGTAGCTACAAAACCCTGAAGGGGTTTGGGTGAGGTTTGGGTGCCTCACAGTCTTAAGTGGGGTGTTGGCACCTTGAACACTCCAGCACTCGTTTTTGCCAGTGGTCCCTGTGGCTCAACAGAGCAGCCCCACTGTGCTGCTTCTGAGCCAGCCTGAGATGAGGAGGACCACAGGAAAGCCTGCAGCCACACAGTTTGTGCCCATAAGGTTTCTCAGCCACTTGATTTTCCTGATACATATGCACAGAAGCAGCTTTGTTTTGACAGTGTATCCTCCTCACACCTCTCCGTACCAGAAACAGGGTGTTCCTCTGCTTAAGAGTATGGGCACATGAAGAAATTAATTGATAGTGTGAAATTACAGCATGTCACTTATTCCATGGTAACTGCCCATAAGTACACACTCCTACTCAGCAGAACACAAGTTAAAAAGGTGTAAATGACTTCACACTTCATCACAGAGCAAGAGCATTCACCCAAAGGTACTTTAACAAAGCAGCTTACTCCACAGTAAGCTTTGCCTTACTTCCGGCCTAATCCAGTTTGGATATGGTACTCTTCATTTCAGGCAATTAGCCCTCTGGCAAAGAGAAAACTTGCACCACCCTTTAACCAAATTATTTTTCTCTGTTTTTTTTGTATTTGTGTTCTGTGGCATAGGATAAGGAAGACTTTAACTCCTTTTAATTGAACAGGACCTGTTATCTCCCTGTTAACTGGGGTTAAAAGGACCCAGTAGCTTGTCTGTACAGGACTTAGACTTTCACACATTTACCTAGAGGTGTTATTTACATGATGGTGTTGTGGGTAGGAACCAGCATTTACAATTCAGAAAATAAGTGAGATTACATGGCCAGCAGCTCTTGTCTTCTTTTCAGACTTGGAGGTGTACATCTGCAATTGTTCAGACTGTCTGAGTAGAAAACATCCTGGTCACTTTAATTTACATGAAACAGCTAATTTTTGGTAACCTTGAACCCAGTGTCATCTCACCAGCTTCACAATGGCATTTACATGTGAAGGGGGGGACAGATGTTTGGAATAACAATGACGTTGTCCTGGAATCCCCATACAAAGAATACTCCAGGAGATGTTTTACTTAAGGACCAGTGAGTGTTAAAGGAAGAGAGAGTACTGCTTGCTGCATGAGGCAATGCTGCATCACAGGGGACTGGAGAACACAGAAAAGAGGAGGTGACCTGCCAGCTGGGCCCAGTGACTCTCAGCAGAGAGTATGTGAAGATGCTGAAATTAATATCACTTTTAACTGCTGAACACACTTTATAATTAGAAGCACCCTCAAATCATAGCAGCAGTGCAGTGATGCCCCCAATAAGGGAGAGGGAGGTTTGTCTGATACTGAGGGAGGAACTGTGCATCTGAGAGCTACTCCCTCTTCTCTCATAACATCTTTCTGATAAAACACTGGGGCATGTCCTAATCTCACCAAACGTTGTAGAAAAAAACATCATTTGGCACATAAACACCAGAGGCCTCTTTATTTCACTGCAATCACTTTGAGCAGTTTCTCATGTGTGGACCTCGGAGGACAAGACCGAGTTCTTTCCAGTCCATTCTGCAGGCATCTCCCTTGTCTCCTCCATGAAGATTATAAAGAGAGTGGGTAGGAGAGCTCAGCTCCTCCCTGATGTCACTAAGGACTGAATTATTGGTTTAATTGTGGGTATGGTGCCCACTGTAACAACTTCAGCTCTCCTTCCCCAGAACCTCAAGTAAAATTACCAAGTGCTTAGCCAGGTGGAAGGAATAATATTTCATTGTGATAATTTAGCTGGCCTGCACTTCTGTAACAAGATCACATCAAAAAGTCAAACTGCAGTCTCATGCAGTTGTTTGCAGGGTAGATGAGTCAGAGCCTCTCTCTTTCCATGCTGCAGCTTGCTAAACCTGCACTAAGTTTAATAATTTCCATTCCCTTCTGGAGAGAGGGCCATGTTCATGGGAGTGATCACCCAAACACTCTCCATGTAGTGACAGATTTTAAGGTCTTAACCTTAATGTGTAATTGGTGAACAATACTCCATTTAAATAATCAGATTTAACACATATCTGCTTTGGCAGAAAATCTCTTGCCTACAAATCCAAGAACAGACAAGTTTCACTGTTAATCTGGTGCCAAAATGACCCCTGGGTCATTTGGTAAAATGGCAGGGCAGTACCCATCTCATTAGCATCAGGCCATGCATTCACACTGCACATCCCTCACACCCCATCAATGTTCATCCCTGTATCAAGAAATCCTAAATCTGACATCAAACTCATCATGGCTGTCACACTCCCTGTCACACAGGAAGTCTCTGAAGTGGCTGCTGTGATATTAAAAGCCTCAAATCTACAGGACTGAATAAGACTGTCTTGATCTTGGTGCTGAAGTTGAACTTCAAACATTTAGGCCCATAAACTTACCTTTGTCTCTAGTTAATCTGATTTTTTTTTTATTCTAGATGAAATATAGATGATAGTAGCTTCACACCACTTTATTGCACAAAGTCATTCCCAGCAATTTCCAGTTCTGCCTCTGGTGTGATGGGTGGGGAAAAAAATACCTTTAAAGTGCAATTAATTTCAGAAAGACTAACAATAGCTGTGACAAGTGCCTCCATCCCTCTCAATGGTATAATGTAAAATACAGTTTAAATTCAAGTAGAAATCTCTTTTGCTATATCTCTGCCCACAGGTTCAATAGCAGTGTCTCAGTCATATGCATTATGTAGTTGAATATGCTGTTAGTTTGGAAAGGTTTTTCCCTAGGGATCAGACCAACTGCAGAAACAAGATGATCACTCTAGCTGCCCTAATTCCTAGGAAAACAAGGATTATGTGACTGCTGTCTGCTTGTCTATCTCCTCTCCAACTTGTTAATGCATTAGCAAATTTCAATTAATTTCAATGTAGGAGCAAAAACCTCAGAAGTACTTAGTCTTATGCCCACACCATTGCACATCTGCCAACAGGTGCTTATGGAGTCTGAGAGAACACTCATGAAAGGTGAGGAGAGGAGAATACAGCCCATGACTGTGTTACCAGCAGCTGCTGGTTACTAAACTTTAATTTCTGTTCCATTCTGTGGATGCTTCTTACCTGTCAATTCTTCTGAAGTGCTGTGCAGATAGGCACATGGATCTGAAACACTTTGAAACACCAGCTGTTGGGCCAGAAGCTCTGCTCCAAGCTATGCTCAGAGCAGTTATGTTGTTCCAAGAGCAAACCCTGCCAAAACCCACCAGAATGTACTGCTCATGTCTCAAGAGGTCCATGCATCATCTCGAGCCGCTTGGTCTCTCAAGCACCTGCAGGACTTTGCAGCAGAGCACCAGTCCCACAGCACATGTTCTGAGGGCTTTCTGTGTCATTTCATCTTAAGCACAACGTGATTTTTTTTTTACCCAAGTCACTCAGCTGGCAAATGAGATTGTTCAAACCACTGGATGCTTGGCAGGCAGCTCCCTGCAGTCTGCAGGAAACCCAGACAGAATCAGCACCACAGCTTGATTCCCAGCAGAGTGAAAAGCTCCTAAGTCAGATATAAAACTTGTTTAGGATGAGACCATATCATGGAAACCTTTGCTTTAGCAACTCAAGGGCACCAAGCCTTGGGTTTGCCTAACAGTTCCATGATGTTTGTAGTAAGTCTACAGGCTCCATGCAGAGAGGAAAATACCAGCCCCAGGTTTCAGGACCACAAACACTATTGCACCCTGGCTGCTACCACTTGGTGTCACCGACTGTCACAGATCTGGTGTCTCCCTGACCTTCAGGGAATTCACAGATGCTCTGTCCCCTTTCCATAGTCACCCTGGCTCCTGCATCTCCAAAACCACCATCTTCCTCCCTCCTGAACTCAGACTTCTTCCTGTGGGCACAGGACCAAGCTCCTGGCCCAGGGCAGAGCCACTCTGGCTGACAGGCAGCCTACCTGAGAGGCAGCCATGGTCTCCTGAGCTGGGGACACATGCCCTGAAACCGAGGCAAGGTTTGGGAGAGGAGAAGGAGGAGGCAATTGTGAGGCCACGTATGGGTGTCACAGCCTGATGCAGCACAGGCACAAAGCATATCTGCTTCCTTAAGGGGTGGTATTAGGCTTTGCCTTTAATTCTGCATGAAAGTGCTAGGTTGGGGGTAGCCCTGTCTGCTCATCCATGCTTTCCTGCATGGCAGAGGCTGGCCTTGCAGGAGAACCCATCCAGGAAAGGCAGGTCATTCTTCATGCTCTGTTAATCAATTAATTCCTAGTATGGAATGTCACATTTGTTACTCTTCTGTCAGCAGAAGAATCAGAGTAAATGGTCCAAATACCCACCCACTCTGCAAACCACAGTGAATGAGCAGCTTTTGAAAACAGGATTGAGGAGCTGAGGAAAAGCTCCCTTCAGACACATTATCTTTTCTCTAATTTCATCAGTTCTCGGTAACTTTTTTTACTTTTAACAGCCTCAGCTATTTCCTTTCACTACACTTTAGCTCCTACAGTTCAGCAGCCCACCTCTGTCTCCTCCTTCCCCCTCCTACCTTCTTTCAAGACCTTCTTGAGAGCAAACCACATCCTTACATTTTTCTCATTGTCAGAACCTCCACCACTGCTGCTGTTATGGCTCTTCACTACATTTTTATCAAGTGGTTTAATGCAGCTCTGAACCTAAACTGCTCCATCTGCAGGTGTGCAGACCATCCCAGTAAGCTGTATTTTAAACATTTGAACTAAGTTCTCCTTAACTGCATCAAGCTATATCTAAAAACCATAAATTGTGCAATGCAGTTAGTGTGAGCTCTCCATCAATTTGAAACTCGAGGCAGGTTTGTGTAAGAATAGTTTCTGTAAAAATAATTCACTAAACAAACTGCTGGATGCTTCAGAGAAAGAAAGAAAAGAGATAGTTCCTGTTGGTGTCAGTTACTATGGTATTAATTTTGTGTCTGTTAATGCTAAATCTGTGCATTGTTGGGTCTTTCAGTGATTGACTCAGAGTGGAGGTAGCTGAGGCACAGGTACGTGACTGAACTCTCACTGAGCCCCTGGCAGTGTTCACACTTGTCTGCAAAGAGCATGGAGCAGTGATCACAAAATCCAGCTGGTGCCAGGTATTGCAGATTGCACCATCTCCATCCCTGGCTTGCCAATATTTATCATTCTGTGACCTCAAAATCCTTAGCACTGTAGAAATATTTGGTTTAATATTTGTCTTAAAGGATTTGCCTTGCTAGGTCCAAGCAGCATCTCTGTCACAGCCGTTCAAGTGGTTTTGTAGCTTAATTATTTGATGCATTGAGAGGGAGCTTTTATATTGATCTGGGACCATGCTGGGAGGAGGCACAAGATGCAGACCTTCTTCTCAGTGACTTGTGACATATACACAATTAGTCTGTGAAAAGGAAATGATTTTGCAAGGGTTGTGCTGCACATGTGGGAAGATCAACATGGTTCCTGTTCACTCTCTGTGTCCTGAGTAATATTTGTGATATGAAGGAGGACCTGACCTCAGTCCATCATGGTCACTGCCTGCTCCAGCTGTAGCTCCTTCACTCACATCCCACTGGGAGCACCAAACCAGAAGATGCTTGCAGGGCTGCAAAATCCATCACAGCTGTTTGCTGTCATGTAAAGCTGTGCATGCACTAGAGGCACACAACAAACTTTCCTTTTTTTTTTTTTTTCACCTCTTGCTCCAGACTGCTCTATTATCTTGGCAAGCTTCTCTTGCAAACTCTGGTGTTCCAGCCACTCTCAGTGTCTTGCAGCCCAGTCCTGAAGTCCATTGCTCCATGCCAAAGCCAGGTGAAAGTGGGACCTAGCACTGTAATGAACCCATCTCTTAGTGACACATCAGCACTGGCACAGGATTCCCACTTCAGGACTAGTGGCTTTAGCTCAGGCACCTCTGCATGCTGTTGCCCATGTGGGCTATGGGTGTTCCTCAGATGTCAGTGTCCTATGTCTCTCATGCTCCTCCTAACCTAACCAGGGGGTGGTAAGTGTTAGACTCTGCTTTGTTGCCAGACATGATCCTGCCACAGTCCCTGGGATGTCCTCATGGCCTTGCAGATCCATTGCTGCCACCCCAGATATTGATGTGGCTCCTCTCTTTTGTTTCAGTTGTGGCTCAGCTTTCTCAAGCTTCTGCCTCTCAGAGACCTTTACAGCAAAATGGCATATTCATCATCTCCTTCCCTTTGGGCTTCAGAGAAAGTGTGAGGTGTTTCTCTGTAATATGTATTTGCTGGGGCAACACCAGCATGAGGGAACACTTCAGAGTTCCTGTTGTCCATTTGTCCCACCAGAAAAGCACAGCATCACCTTCACAAAACTGTAGCACCCTGGGGAGCCCCAGGTCCAATCAAAGCTTTTATTTCCCTATCTTCTTGTATACTTGCAAGTCCTCAGAGGCCCTGGAACAGCTCTTTTTTCACAGCCCAGAGATTTTATTGTAAGTGATATGTAATTATCTTTAGCACTGCAGTTGCCTATGTACCTCTGCCTGGTACAGAAATAAATGTAATTTTGTAGAGTTAAAGGTAGGGTTTTTTTTTCATGCCATCCTGCCTCAGGATGCCATCACAAAGAAAAAAGATTGGGGACCATTGTTAATTTATGCCTGTTTTGGTTTTTTTTTATCATGGAAGAGTGAAATTCTTAGGGTAAAAAGACCATAATCACTCACCTTGCAGCTACTCTTCCCACTCATGCTAAATTGAAATCCCTGCTAGGGTTGTGTTCAGTCCCTCCTATTCACCTGTAAGGAGATGGGAACATTTTCAAGGTTTACTCCAGTGACAGCTGTCAATTGGGCACTAAGTCCTTACTTTAAAAATATCCCTGTTGCACACATCACCATCAGTCCAGGCCAGAGTCCAGTCACTGCAGGGAATGCAAAAGTATGCTCCAGAAAGAGTGAACAGGGATAAGTATGGAGGGACCCCCTCTCTGCTTTACCCTCCCAGCACTCAGCATGACTACTTCAGGAAGAATCTAATTTCTAAACATGTCACTGATGCATCAGGTGTTAGTTGAGCCTATACACATGTTCTGTAGTGTTGATAGTCATGAATACCAATTGTTAAAAAGGTAACTAATACATTGTTATATATTGTCCTTTCTCTTTCCATCCCTTCTGCTTACTTATTCCCTATGCCTGCCACAAACTGAAGTGCTGGAGAGCCCTAATCCTGAAAAGTGGTGTTACAAATCCCTTCATAGCAAACTGCAGGTCAGACCCATCAGCAGATTCACTTCTCTGAAGGGGAACTAGGACCTGACAAAGTCAAAAGTACTCACCAGGACCAAGACTTTTCATGAATGATCCAAAAGTACTTTATGAAAAGGCCAGGGCCATCTTCTCATTTCATGCTTGGGGTCACTCACCAGCCAGCCATGGAGAGCAGACTCAGGCAAGGTGAACCCATTTGGGTCAGACTGATCTTGAACATAATCCCTGATTCAGGTCAGTTGGATCCGCAGTCAGTTTGGAGTTTTGTATCTAAAAGTTACTTACTACTTGCTTACAGAGACCCTGGTTAAATTTCAAAACCCCCCATTGACCTGACCTGGCTTTGGCCAAGATTTTTATGATGGGAGAGGGATCAAACAGCAGCATTCATTGTCTAAGCCAATGCCCTAATCATGAGCCAAGGCTACAGCTCTCATTTAGTGGTTCAATAACTCTATGATCGTAGAATCATAGGAGAGTGAGGGTTAGAATGGAGATGACTGAGTCCAACCCTCCTGCCAAAGCCAGATCACCCAGGGCAGGTCACACAGAAACCCATTCAGACGAGTCTTGAAAGTCTCTAGAGAAGGAGGCTCCACTACCTCTCTGGACAACCTGTTCCAGTGAGATACCAGCACAAATTACACATACTACACTATAATTTAAAATATATGTATTTATTTTAATGCCCAAGATCACTTAGAAGCCCCAAACTGGTCTCTTATGAAATTCTGTGCCCTGTAACCTTTACTAAGTGTGTGCTGTGTTGAACACTGCATCATTCACAGCAGGTTGGCACTGACAATGGCTTTTAAGCAGCAGATCTCATGTCATGGTGACAGATAAATGCAAGCGTTTAGTCAAGGTAGCAGCCAGAAAGTCACTTAGCATTTTATACATAAAAAGAACAGAGTTTTCAGAGAAAGAGAAAATTTAGCAGGTGCTTACATGTTACCAGAGATTTGGCATGTAAGACACATAAGTCTCCCTCCAGACTCTTCCGTGTAATTAATTCATGTGCCAGGTTGAGGCCTTGGGTCTCTCCCCTTGCATGCTAGGGCTGGCCTTCCATCTTTGGCTACTGTGGCCCTGCCTGTGGCTAGCGGGCACACTCACCCATGCTTGGGGCAGTCAGCATTTGCAAGGGATTTTGATTTTCAAAGTAATGCCTGCTTCTTCTGAAAATCTCTCTCACCTTTTTGTGGTACCTGAACTGCAACAGACCCACTCTTTATCATGAACAGCAGAAGTCTGGGTCCTGACGTGACAGGCTGGGCAGTCAGGTGTCCTCCCAGGCACTGCCAGGAGCTGCTGGGGTGCCTATGGGAGCTGCCACTCTCTGGAGGCTTCTTAGAAATACTGCAGATGCGGATGAGCAAGCACCTCACATCCTGCAGAGGCTTCATTTGTCGTTTCCTTCCTCTTTTCCAGAGACAGAAATAAGCTACCACCATACAGAGGCCTGTGCCCTTCTACTCCACCCCTGCGTGAATCATACTGAGCGCTGCCTGACCTGAGAGGAGCAGAACCCCCCCTGCCAGCCCCATGCAGGGCAGTTGTGGAAGGCCTGAGACAGGCGTGTTGCTCACTCACTTCTTCGTAACCAGGAAGGCAGCAACAGCTCTTCCTTTTTGCTGCTAACTGATTCAGGGCTCTCCCAGCTGATCTCTGTCAGGCTGGAGGACAGGGAGGGCACTCAGGAGGGGATGTGACACAGGTTTTGTGCCTTGTGACCCTCCCCAAAACGTGGCAGCTGGAGACCCAGCAAAGCTGAGATGCACCCTGGGGCCATACTGCCAGCACAGCAGTGCCTGCAGAAACCAGGCCTGGGTAACACCTGGGAGAAAGACTTTAGATTTTAGAAATGGCACGCAAAATAGATCTGTTACTGCAAGTGCACCTGCGGGAGGCAGCTGTCTCTTTGCCAAGCAGGGCAACCGCCTGCAGTGCCTGGAAAGGGGGAGCCATGAGGAGCATTCCTTCTGTCCCCCCTAAAATCCATCTGCCCCAGCGCTGTGTGGGCAGATGATGCTCTCTTCTTCTGCCCCTTGAGGAACACGGGCCACATCAGGCACACAGGGGGTGCCATGTGTCCCCCAGCAATGGAGGGGAAGGCCCAGCGCAGGGGAAGGGCCACCATAGCTGTAGTTTGTTTGCAACAGCTGACTGCTCACAGCATGACATGAAGGGCATGGAGGTCAGGTGGGAGAGGAAGACAGTGATAACTGGTCAGGATTTTGTTGTACTGAAACCTGTGAAGGAAATCTCTGAGACATAAAATATGTTTCCTTGTATCCAGAGACAGTAGTTGATTCCCTTCATTTCTAACAAGTGAGTCTGGGTAACCCGATTGTGACCATATCTGGCTTTTTTTCTGAATCTGAACTGCCTTTTAATTAAGTCAAGGTACTTAACTTGCTCAGAAAAGCAAGAGCAGGCAAGCTGTTACTATATTCTGAAATGAAGTTTGTTATTCTTTGTATCTTAACCTGAGCGCTTGTATATCAGAGCCACCAGGAGAATGTGCTAAGGGACTCAGAATTGCCCCATTCATTTGAAATTATTTTAATGGCTGTATTCACTCGAAAGCAAGAGTAATACAGGACAGGCTGAGATGTCAGGGTGCTGACATTTCTTTTTGATTTGTCTCTGATGCCTATGGTGATTTATTCCACTGTGATGCCATGTATAAAATGACTGCTTCACACGCATTTTGTTTATCAGCACAAGCATTAGCTAGGATGTGTTCAGACATGGGTGGCAGTGGCACAATACCCACAAAAATTACAAGAATATTTGCAAACTGTTAATGGCAAATATCAGACAAAAGAGTATCAGTTACATCTAACAAGCTTGAATAATGTCCCATATGAAAAATTGGGAGGGAAGATCCAAAACATATTTTTATAATTCATTCTTAGAAAACATTTATGTTGTGTGCTAGTGACCAAGTAAATATAAAAAGTCTAGGAAAATGGTATTTTAAATAACATAATACATACTCACAACATTTTGCAAATTACTAAAGAAAAATAACTTCTTTTCTGTGAAAAGAATAATTTCTGATTTCGCTATTACTTATCTATTAAACTTTTTATCTGACTTACAGAATTCAATAAAACATTAGTGACCCAAGATGACGTTTTCTGTCAAAATGAGAAGTCAGATGATGACAAAAATAACAGTTATTACTGTTGTCATTTTAAGTTCCTAGTATTTTATCAGGTTTTTTTTAAACTTTAACCTATTTTAACAGCAAATGGAAGTAAAATTAGCAGTGGGCTAACAAACCAAAAGGGATTTGTTTGACAAGGTAGAAAGAGAACATTTGGGGAAGGTCCCTTCCCTTAGCCTGAACAGCTCGACTTGATTGAAGTGCACATTGTTTCAGTCTCCCCCCAACCTGCTGCTTTTCAGACTAAAAAATCTGAAACTTAACATCTGTGTCCATTTGTCATTTGAATGTATTTTGAATATTCCATCCAGATTTTTATCATTGAGCTGTACCCGTGGAGCCTGTTGCTCAAGTAAAGCCAGCAAAACAACCTTGGTAGTTTAAGAGACCTCTGCAGTTCCTCTCCATTCACACCACGTGCAGTGGTGCTGGAGTTGTACAAACCCCAAAACCAGTAAGACATTTGGACAAATTTTCTGCTGAGTTCTTTACTACATCCAGATTTTACTCTCTGCATTTGGGTTGCCAAACTTTTCCATTCTACAGCCCAGGGAAAGCTGCATAATTAGCACAATGATGTGCTTCACTGTTTGTTCCCAGTAAAAAGTGCCTTTTAGCATTGAGAGTCTGAAAATAACCACCCTGGGACAAATGGAACTGGGTTTTTTCACAGTACTAACTCCAAATCCCCTTTACTTTATCTTCTTTCCAATTTGGTTATAAAAATCAGGCAGCTTTGGTGGCCTCACTGGCTCTTGCATGCACAATCACAAGGATGTCATCATTGTCCTTTGTGTCCTCTCCCATCAGCTCAGAGGTCTGAGGGAAACCTATCCACTTTGCTTCACTGTACTGAAATCAAACCTTGAATTCTTCATTTTGTCATACACAGTAACAAACCTTGTGAAGCAAATAAGGATGAGATGGGATTTTCAGTTATGGTGTGATTCTGGAGCATGCTTCATCTGACTTGGTCTGATACAACTCTCTGGAGTCTTCTAGTCCCTGGATACAGCATCTCACAGCAGACACCAAAACACAACATCCTGGCCTAGTGGTTACTGCTCTTCAACATATAAAAATAGCAGCATAAACTGTTGTAAACAAAGTTTAACCCACTGAGAAAAAACACATTTCATAGACCATGCTGGCAAAAGGATGTCTCAAAAAAGTTGAAAGCAGGTATAAAATTCGTTAGTAGCATGGGGACCATAACAAAATTGTCCACAGTTGAAACAGATTTCAAGATTCACAACGTGATATTTTCCATGTGATCTTTAATATTTAAACAGTAACCATGTCTGCTTTTTAAATTAGGGTTACAGAAACCAAAACTCTCAGTGAAGAGGCATTGCAAGAGATGTAGAAACATATTTCTCCAAAAGCCAAAATGTTTTTAACCAAGGACTGCAAATACTTGAGTAACTCTGCATGCAAGGTGGACATGGGAGAGTGTGACAGAGGGACAGATAGCATGAGGAGAGGAACACCACAACTCACAAGGAATGTACAGCATTATGTGTTGACCCACGCCATCCTCTAGCAGAGTTTTCTTACACACCTGAAGTTTCCACCCCCCTACCCTGGCTTTCTGTGCAGAAGGATTACCTGGTGTGTCAGGATTTGGCTCTTAAAATTGCCAGGCATCCCAGGATGCAAAACCTCTTTCAGTCTTATTACAACACAGGCACTTATAATTAGTATGCAAACTCAAATTATTTATCCATTCTAAATACACACATTCAACATTGCTATGTACTTAATTTTTTATTATAGTAGGTGACCAGTTTCACTAAAAAGACTGTTTCAAAAATAAGTGTACAAAAAAAATGTGAGAATTTTAGTGCTTATGACAAAATACATTTCATCCCTGGAGATCCCTTTTGCTTCCAGAGTGACATCAGGGACAACAGAAGTGATGATAGCACAGATTCATCTCTGCCACCCCAACCATACATCTAAACCAGCCCTGACTGGCAAGGCAGCCCTTCTGGGGTTGTAACCAGGTGAGGTCTATTAAGAATCAGGTTAGTTTCCTCTTGGTTCATCCCATCTTTGACCATGTTGCTGAGGAACAAGACTAAGATAACAAAATAAATCTCACAGGACAGCTGTCGAATATCACTGAGATTTGATCACTCTTCCTCTGAACACACTGGATTTGATCACTATTACACAGTGACTCAGGCGTATCTAAAAAGTGATAGGTTTGCCTGCAGGCCATTTATTATACAGATAGAACAATTTTCTTCTGTGGTTAGTGAAAGGAAGAACTTCCAAAATATGAAAAACACCTGTCAGGATATTACAACAATGTATAAAAGAGTCTTTTAAATAGAGGACACAGTGGTCAGATGTTACACACTAAGTTCTTAAAGTAAAAAACCTTCATGTCAACAGACATGTCAAGAGGTGGGGATTGATCCAGACAGAAGTTAGTCATTAAATAAATGCAGACAAACCAGTACTGAGGAACAGCAACAGAAACAACAAAATGAACACAGCTGTTACCTGCACATCTCCAGGCTAGGCCTGCTCCAGACTAGTAAAGTCCAAACACAGGCTTGTGAGTAAGGGCATGTACCTGCAGCTGTTGTTTATCAAGATAATGGTCATGTGAATGCAGAGGGAGCAGAGCAGAGAGAGTGCACGTCTGTCTCACTAGGGGCATCTCCACAGTGCTCCTGCCAGGAGTCCTCCTTTTATTCTCTCCACCACCACCACCATCCTTGTGTGGAGATGGAAAGAAGGAACGTGGGCAAAGCCACCGATGATCCTTAGAAGACCTTGCATTCATTGAGGGAGAAGAGCTTCCTCCTGTTCTGCCTTTTGGCTCGATTGACCGCTGTCCTCACGGCGTACTCAAACACCTGCTGCACGCCCCGGTTGCTGAGGGCAGAGCACTCCAGGTAGCCTTTGGCTCGCACCTGCTGGGCCAGACGTTTCCCATCCATTGGGCTGATGCAGTAGGAGCTGTAGGGCCCCACGTCACGCTGGTCGGTCTGAGTTGCCACTACCAAAACGGGGATACGAGGCAAATGGCTGCGGATCTCGCCAATCCATTTGCTCCTGAGATTCTGAAAGGAATTGTGGTTTGCCACCGAGTAGCACATTAACACCACATCTGCCTGTTGGTATGAGAGGGGGCGAATGCCTTTGAAGGCATCGCTGCCAGACGTGTCCCAAAGACCTAAGCTAATCTGTACACCATCCATGAAGACGTCCACTCCAGTGTTTTCATACACAGTGGGTCTGTAGACATCTGGAAAAGTCTCAGAGGTGAAACGTACCAAGAGAGATGTCTTTCCCACCGCAGAGTCTCCCACCAGAACACACTTGACTGCATCCAGCATTTTGTTAATGTTTAGGGTCAAGAGCACCGTTTCCGCCCAGCAGAAGTAGGATGGAGAGATGCGGCGGTCTCAGAGGCTTTCTAAATTACTTCCATTTGGTAAGAAACCACCCAAATCTCTTTACTTCTCAGGGCTTGATTGTGTCACTTTAGTATAAAATCTCCTTTTCTCCCACACGGCTCTGTGCTGTTGTCAGTATTAATTCTTCAGTAATCCAAATGATGTTTCTAGAAGAGTGAAAATAAAATGTGACATTTATAACCCACAGAGAAAAGACAATTTTTCAAGATAACAATGTCTGGACATGTCTTCAGACAGCCATGGGGAGTACTCCACATCAAGGATGCTGAACCCCACCTTTCCCTCCCAGCCAGCTGCCTGTGCACCAGCCATTCACTTCCTGCTGCTCCATTGGGTCTAGCAGTCCTATCATCTCTGCCATTCTCCACTGACACCAACTATTTTTTCACTCCCATTGTGTAACAAACTAGTCAAATCAATTTAACTTTGGTATAACTACTACTAGCCTGCATTTAGTGAGAGGCTTTCTACCTGCGACTTTCACCAAGACAGACAGAATTCTAGATCCATCTTAGCCAATGAGTCCCTTGAAAATGCTTTCTAGAAGTAAAGAGAAAAAAAGCCCTTCTCTAGCCATTTTAATTATTTGAGCAATCCTATAATGAACAGTAACACAGAACCACTTGTGACACAGAGGAAGCAAAGACATCAGGTGTGAATTTTGAGTGACATGACCCTTAACAGTTTTCAAAAACAATGAAGAATTCACAGCTAAAATACAAAAAAGTACAAATCACTTCCAACAAGCACAAGCTAAAGAAAGCCACCAGTGCCTGTCTTAGACAATTTCACAGGGCAATCCAACCACCCTGAGATTTACTCTCTTCTAAACCTGAACTGAGAGTACCTCTTCAGAGTATGCAACTGCTTTTGAGCTCCCGCAAGCATTCAGTCAAATTTTCCTATTTTGAAAGCATTTGCCTCTTTCCCACTAGCTGTGTGCAAGATTCACTGCTCACACAGGGCAACACTCAAGATGCTATGAAAATCACTAACTGCAAAATCAAAGGCAAAATAATTCTGCTCAACAGAAGTAATTTTTTTTTAAAATCACTGCATAATTTCAAAATGTCTTGTGTATGTCACAAAAATATTCTTTCCTCTTTTGTATATGGAGAAGTCACAGCATGAGGCTGTTTGCACTGAAATGAATGATGGCCACAAAAAGCATATACTCTACATTACTGTAATACTCTCCAGTTTCACCACCCTTGACCCACCACCACCATCCCTCACCCACACTTCCAGTGCACTCAAAGCTTTTGCTTACACCACAAAGGGGACAAACAAAGGAAAAGAAGAGAAAAGAGCTACATTATCTTAGAGAGAACATTTCACAGGCACTGACAACTGCTCCTGGCAACACCCCTGCTTTCATTTTCTGGCGAGGCAGCACCCTACCTCCTCTCGTGCTGCTGGCACATCTGCATCTCTCCTGCACAATGCACTGGCTGAAAGAAGATGTGTGTGTGGTTTGGCCAGAGCACGTTGTTTTATAGAGGCTGTGGGGCAGTCCTGGTGCGTGCGTGTGCTGCCGGCACCCACAGCGCTTCCTGCTCTGCCAGGGTGACTTTGCTCTCACCATCTCAGCTCACTTCTAGGAAGTGGGATGGGGCTGAGTTGGCTTCACGGCATTCCTGGCTGCCAGGAAACAAGCTGCTCTGTGAATTTAAGTTTTGACAGCAGCAGTGGGAAATGTGCTTTTTAAGATTCAGTAGGGCCACTAACTCCACTGTTTTGCCTTCTCCATCCCCAAACAAGCTCTCAATGGAATTAAATAAGACATTTACAAAATACTCCTCTGAATAATTTGAAGGGTATGATACCCTTGATATGAAGGGTAAACAGTCCAATTACTTAAATGCATCGTCATCTTTCCTTCAGGGTTTTCTGCTTCAGGAACAGGTACTATCAGCAGTACAGTTTGGAAACACCACAAGCCACCACAAGCCAGGAGACTGTGATGCAGACAAAGCTGCCAGCTCCCAGGAGATAGTAGGTACCAAGTCTCCTTTTCAGAACAAATATCTCTTTGTTGCAAGTAGTCCTGATGCCTTCAGGTTCACCATTCCATGAATATTTGAATGTGGGGAAAACCAAGGATGTCCTAAGCATCACTTTTGCTGTTTCATAAATGCCAGAACAGAGGAAGACAGATAAAAATATTCTGGTACTCAGCCTGTTGCTTACCAGGTACCATGATGTTGGCTATTTTTACAGAAAGTGTATACATTATTAAAGACTGAAAAAGATAGAAATGACTAATGAATATGGCTAGTCAGTGCATACAATAACAAGGTCTGAAATACTCCACAACAGTGCAGAATTGTTTCTAAAGCAAAAGATATTTTCCTACAATCCATTGATGACTAATAACAAACAGCATATAACAAGGATCTGATCCTATGGACAGATTGTCATCGGTGGTCCTGATCTGACTTTTGTTCTCAGCCATGTGAAGTTTATGTGCCCCCATATATAGTCAGGACTACATATGACCATACTGAGGATATGTTTTTAGTTATGCACATAGACTGTCCTTGACAGTAAATAAGAACATTAAAATAATTCTACAAATTCACCACAATTAACAGAAAGCTCTTTAGATCAAACATCAACAGAAAATGTCTTTTAAAGGACAGGCCAATACTGGGCATTTCTACAGCTACAATTAGTTGTGTAAATATTTGCAAAAGCTTAGGTTCCTTTCTCTTATATACTACAGTCTTACTCCAAAAGTACAGCATGCTATACCCATTAGAAGTCTGCACAAAATCTGATCACAGATGGTTGAGCCTAAGTTGCTGACGGATTTCTTTTTTTTTTCTAACGATTTGGTTTCCCAAATTTTACTATTTTATCAAGTCTGGTTTGGATCTGAAATTTATGATATAAACCTGTACCTTCCACTACTTTGATTTATGATTTAATCCCTAGTAACAGTAGAAGATTTTATTTTAATAAGGTGAGAGTTTTTATAATATTAAGTATAAGAATATATGTCTAATTCTCATGCAGTCATTCTAAACAGTGACCTTGTATAAACTTGGAGATTAACCTCAAAGAAAAATTTTGCTCAGTTTTAGATAAAGCACAATTTTTTTTCAACTGTGTTATAATCTGTATATATACATATGTATATGAATACTAATGCAACGTTTATTTTCTTTGCTTTCTTAATTCTGTTCCCTCTGCCTTTGGAATACAGCACCTTGGCACTGGTGTGTGTTTACTTTGAGAGAGAATCTTTGAGAAGCTGTACAACAGCCATGCTCTGGACACTGCCTGTCCTGCACCTCTGAAATCTCATGCCAGTGCTTCACACTCAATCACAGCTCAATATGATATGGAGGAGGTGAGTGGTGTTATCAGCCTGTAACACGACAGAATGGTGAGGGGAGCACAGCAGCACCAAGCTCTTTGCTGATGGAGAATTCATGTGAATGTACATCCTATGGACAAATTGCCTAATATTTGTTGAAACAATTCTAGCAACAAAGAAGGACAGGAGGACACCTCATATCAGAAGGGGTATGTTTATCAGTTTGGGTTGGGATTTTTGTTTATGCTGAGAATGCCTCTGGTACCTGCTATAAGATCATTGTGTGTATGGCTCACTATGGCTAAACATCTGCAGGGGATGGACAGTGTCTCATGACAGGGGAAAATAAGGAGTCAGGAACTCCTTGTTTCAAAACCTAGAATGGATATTGATAGTGCACCCTCAGAAGGGATTTGGAAGGAATTAGCTGAATGTAAAAAAACAATGCAGGCAAGATAACAGGCTTTTTAGATCAGGCATTCACAAAATACTTCAGAGAGTTAAAGCAATTAACATTCTAACCATTATTGCCATTATCCGTTCCCTGCCACAGTTACATCTTAGTGAAGTTCCTGTTGATATCAGGATAGGAGCATGCTGATTTTTCAGTCTGAGCATTGTGTATGCTGCAAGGAATAAAAACATTTATACTAATTTAAATAGCTGAAAACCACTGGAGAGACTTCCACTTGCTATGCAATGCCTGAATGCACATATTGTCCTTTCCTGCCCACATTAGTCCTGTAAATCCCATCTCACACAGAGGTGGTGTCTCCAAAATATTGCCTACAGTTCTCTGTCCTATTGACTGTAATCACTGCCCCATCTAACTTCATTACAGATACATAAAAACTCTCTTTCCATCGCTTAGGTAGAGACTCCTGAGAACAGGAAGGAGACATGGAGGTTACCCTCTATGGCCAGAACATCTTGCAGCTTAACACCTTCACCTCCATGAGTGCAGTGGGCACTGCAGAGCATAGATGGGGCCTGAGAAAACTCCTGTAAACAGAAAAAGAGGGGAAGGGAGGGGGAAGAGGAGGAAAGTTGGCAGGAAATCAAAGACAAGGCAGAGATGCTGTTGCCTGACTGGGGGCAGCATCCAGAAGAAGTATCAGGGAGATGGATGGCCCCTGTAACAGAGACACCATGGCTGATGTCTCTGGAACACTGTGGATCCAGTCTGGCTGCTCAGACAGATCACGAGGTTGCCATTCTACCTTGTTTTCAACTCTGTGGGTGTGTTGGAGTTGCTCCATTCACCTACAAGCCTCCAGACTGCTGCACCTTTGCTGCCACAACTTGGAGCTACTGGAAACTCACACGTCAGCTGCAGTCTGTCTGGGGACTGCAGCTGGTCTGTAAGCAAATGGCCCCTTGCTGCAAAGTTTCCTGTCAAGAATTCATTAAGCCAATGTTCTGACATTTGTGGTGTTAACTATCTCCTGGATTTTAAACTCATTTTAAGATGATTTTGGTCTACACCACTAAGTGGCCTGGTCTTGCCAGTCTAGGACACAGCCTCCAACCCCCTCAGACAGTGTCAGTGTTTCAGTCCATAGAGGCATTCAGTGGTGGTTCCACTGCCACATGAAGAACTGGCCCACAGTCTGTACCATTGTAAGGTGCTGCATCTTGTCCCCAAAATGCTCCACAAAAAAATCTGCATTCAGCTCATTCACTCTCCAAGCAGGCTACCACAGGGCCCATCATTATTCCCTGGCAGGTTATTTCATTGGCAGAATACTTCAGCTCTCTGGTATATTTATGATACTTATAGAGTAACTGCCAGACTATCTCTCAATGTGTTTTTATATTTTAAAGAACTGAGAGGATGCCTAGAAGCTTGGATGAGAAGGTATTTTATACAGATATTTAATCCTTAAGTGAAATCATACCTGCAATGCCTTCCTAAAGTTAGATGTACAAGCAACATGCTGTGAACCCATATTTTCAAAGCCAGAAGTCTTCTGAAGTCTTTTGAAAGTCATTTCAAAAACAACCTTCCAGCATTTAAAGCAAAGTGTGGATACAACAACTTTGAAATTTTAATCACATTCCCTTATTGACTAAACTGAAATCTTGTTCATATTTTCAAATTGCAGTACTTTGTTTTGAGAAAATACAAAATTATTGGGGTTTTTTATTTCTAATTTATGAAGCTTACAGAAATTTAACAACCACTTTCTTTGCAAAAAATCACTTCTTGGTCAGGACAACACCTGAAATCTCAGTTTCTATCATTGGCAGTTTTAATAACCAAAACTGAAGAAAAGGATTTCTGATCAAATACTCAATAATCTTGCCAAGTTTATTATTAGCAAGGGAATCTGTGTCATCAAATTTTCTCGTATTAACACTGGGAAATTTTTCTATAATATGACAAATACAGATCAATATTATTTACAAGATGAAATGAGGTGTGAAGTCATAGTAAAGGGATAAAAGCTTTCCATATAAGAAAATGTACATATTTACACACTGCACATGCATATACACCTGTATAATTAAATATCTTACATAAAAATTGCTAATTCATTACACATATATAGCCCATGTATAACAACATGTCTAAAGATCTCCTGTTTAACTCATTTTAACTGCCCAGGAAGACAAATTAAATATTTATCTCCAAGAAGCCTTTAGCTCTGACTAATCACACCTCAATTCAGCTACTTACAAGTTAAATATCCACACAAATTCTTTGAACCATTCCAAAAATCAACAAAAATTCTTTTAAGACTCTCATGTATCGACTCAAGATATCCTGAATTCAGCAGAAATCAATGACATCTGGCAGTGCTGAGTACCTGCTGCAAAACCTAAGCCATGAATCTGAAGTTATTTTTCTCCATGTTCCCGGCACGACATGGCCGTGAATTACAGGCTATGTGGTATTCGTAGCACTACAGGGCATTTTCCAAAGTGACCCATTTCCAGTGCAAACATTGCATCTTTCCAAATTAAAATTTGAGTAAACCAAGTGTAGGAAAGTAATTCTTTCAGAGGAAACCAACTCCTGTGCTGTTCTCAGCCTGATCCAATGTTGCCCGAAGTCCACGGGAACGGAGGGCCACGTCGTGCCCAAGCTGTCACCTGTGCCCTTTTGCTCACTGCCTGTTTTCCTTCTGCAAGATACTGGCTGCTGCACCTTCCTTTCCCAGCCTTCCCTGTAATGATTATTCTTCTCTCCTCTTAAACAGAGAAGAATTTTTTTTGTGACTCTCAGCAACAATACAGTTGTACATGGAGCAGCTCGTGTGCAAATGTCACACGTGTACTCTCAAGCACAGAAGTTCTCCAACCATCCATCCGTCTGCCTTCCCTCGTACTCTCTGGTTTTGTACACACACACATACATATATGTGTGTATGTATATATATATATATGTGTATATTCACCACTGAAATACTTTTTGGATGCAGATGGAGACACAGATATGCTTGCAGATGAGCATAGGTAAAGTGCTATGCACTGACTATAGTGCTATCACACACACCTATGAAAAGTCTTTCAGCTCTAACATGGGGTAGCACTGTGCTCCTCTCTCTTCTTTGCACAGTCTGCTCTTCTTTACTGGGTCCCTTAAACACTAACAAATGATCACTATTAACAGTATACCTAATATATGAACAACGCAGGTGTTGTGGCATCCTCCCCAGTGTTAAAAAGCCTTTAAAAAATTGTCCTACTATTTGTCCACTGTCCTCCACAGATCCCTCACAAGATCTTCAAGGTTACTTTCAGAGGTCTGTTAAGGTTTAACTTTCCTCTGGTTTTATAAAATGCCTACCACGAAAGGAGATTCTCAATCCAAGACCTTCTTCAGGGTGAGGAGAAGGAGGTTCTCCATGTTGATTACATTATGGATTTGCATAAGTTTGATTTTAGTGGGAGGTAAAGGTGGAGGAGGAAAATATTAGCTAGAAGAGAATTATCCAGTGATTGATGGAAGATTATTTTTTGCACATTTGTGGTAAGAATATAATTAATTGAAGGAATATGTGTCTTGAGCAACAAACGATGCTTCAGTTGACCAAACAATTCAGAATAATGACTTCTAGCTGAAATTATTAATCTTTTATTATTATTATTTGAGAAGAACGCATGTTTATTGCATGTCACTGTTCACTTTTGCTATGATGAATTAAATAAGACAGTAAAGTAAGTAACAGTCATTTGGTTGGTTATTTATTTTATTACGCTGAGAAACTGGCTGACAATTTTAGATTTTCCCCTTAGAATTGCCAGCAACAAAGACCTTTTTCTTGTCTATGTATATATTAGGCTGCTTAAAATGTTAGTCCAGATGTCAGCTAGAGGGAAATTGCCATCTTTTTAATTCTTAAAATTTGTGTGTGCATGCATGTGAGAGCCTGTTTGAAAATAATTTAAATCACTTCGTAAGTAGAAGATGCAATGCAAAACATACGGTTATCACAAGTTTTCTTGAATTTGTTGATCTAACATCCTTACCCTTTTAATTTGTTTTATAAACTAAAAAGGAGTTGCCTTTCACAGTCTACCCCCCATCTCAGTATTCATACACTCTACCCGCACAAGGATAAAAATGAAAGATAAAAGGATAAAATAATAGTTAATACGTATTTACAGGACAGGTAGGAAAATATTTTTTCTTACTATGTAGCCTCTCTAGAACTCCTCAATTGCAGTAAATTAACCACAATAAATGGACGTTTCTACTTGCCTACATCAAATTGCCAAAATCTTACACATAGTTACGATTAAAGCCCAATTTAAAATGAACATTCTGTCCAAAATTCTTTTTTTTTTTTTTTCTGGAATTAGCACAAGTTACACCTGGTACTTTAGATTTTACATTGATTTATATATTAAATCAACCATATGCCAGACCAGAACATATATTTCAGTGCCTGTTTTCCTTTACTCTTCTTCAATTCCAGTACAGCCTCAATCTCTTGTCACTTTTATAGAAAACATCTAACACTGCACACAGCACTGGGTCATATAGAATAGGTTAAGAGGAGAAAAGCCTCTGCTCTTTACAACCAAAATTAATGAATAAATCATTCTCATTCTTCAGCTTAGTATTTTGAGAAGGCATTTCAGATACTTAAAACTAACATCTATTTGGCTTTCAGTTGGTTTAAAGATCATGCAAATCCCCAGGCTACAGTAAATTTTAATGCAGAGTTTCTGTTTTCTCAGTGGGGAGCATATACATTTTTCCTTAATTTTCTTGATTTTTACACATTTTGCATGAAAATGATGACAGATATATGAAAAGAGAGATATTTTAGGAGAGCCACATTTGAACATTATGAGAACATTTCCCATGCTTTATTTTTGAATCCTGGTGGACTTGATTCAAACTCAGAGATATTTTGCCCAACTGCTTCTCATCCGAAGTTAAAACTCTGCTCTAAGATACATTAATTTAAAAACCTGCATTTAAATTGATGGAAACACAGGAAACTACTCGAGGGATGTTTTATAATATATTTTAGTAATGAGAAAAACACAAGCACATAGATGATAAGAGGAAGTTAATAGATAATTCTATTATTAGATAAGTCTATTATTAATTCAATAACTTTGAACTCTAAAGACCTTACCAGTTTTTAAGCACAGACATTTACAGGAAAAAAAAGCCAAGCTGCAAACTGTGTGCCTACTGGGGTGCCTGTCAACCAAAGGAAAGAACAGTGTTCTTGCTGGAGTGAGAGGTTTCATGCTCTTTAAATGACTGTGTGCACAGGAGGCTGCCAAAGGAGACACCCAACTATCTATGGGACTTGCTGCCACGCTTTTGTATTAGGAGAGCCACTCTAATCTGTAGTTTGACATAAACCAGGATAATCTTGAAAGGCAACTCACTGTCACTCATGAGGAAAAGAGAGATCACCAGATGGTACAACAGCCTCACTTACTGAGACTGGAACTCCAGGCTCACACTTGTGTCTCACAAGCAGCATAGTGAACGGTTCGCAATCACAGCCTTTCGTGCCAGCCTCTGCCAGGAGAGGTTTTGGTCCCTTTCCAGCACATGCTGAGTCTTTTCTATGGAACAGGTCACCATGGGTCCCCTTGGGAAACCCCAACCCATAGCAGAATCCTCATGTGGCTTCCAGCAGTTTCATACAATTCATCAGGTAAAGACAAGCGTGCCAAGTTCAGCCCCACCGTCACCCCTGAGGAATTTATGCTTCTCCTTGGCCTCTGTTACCAAAGACCAAATGCAGTTCCTTTTGTAGAAGAAATGCAATATATACAGAGCAGCAAACAATTGTGCAGGGTGGGAAAGATCAAAGAACAAAACAAACATAGGGCACAGGTGTGAGGGGGGCTAAGCACACACAAATATTCCATACCCATCCTGTGAGGAACAAGTGCACACACTAAGTGCTCAGTCCATGTCCAAGATATCCTCCAGCTGCTGTGCCAGCTGTGATGGTCATCCTCTGGATCAGCCTCCAGCAGAATGGGACTGATGGGATTATTACTCCCTACTATTTTGGCAGCTGCTTATTTTAGACCAAGTAAACCCAGGTTTTGTACCTGCTACTTCCAGTGCTCGCACTCACTGATGCATTACAGGTTTGCTGGCTGCAAATGTCTCCCCTTCTACTGTAGTCTGAGACTTTCAGTGGATTAAGTTCTCCAGTTCTTCATTGACATAAAAATTGAAGCATGCCTAAATTCTGCTAAGCACACTTGAAACTGTGTTTGGTTTTGTGGAGAAGAGCTAATGGTTGGCTACAGCCCACAAAATTTGTTGTTACCTCACTTTGTTGTATTTGTCCAGTATTTTGAAGCAGTAATGCTTTGATAGTGAGCTTGAAACAGCTGCAGCCAAATGCCTTTCCTAATTACTATGCTGGGGTTATCCAAAGACATTTTTCAGCTGTAAGCTGTGTTTCTAGCATGGAAACATTTTAAAACTGCTGATTTAATGAAACCACACACTGCTGGCCAAAAAGTGAGAACCTAATTTGGAAATGATGTTAAGCCAAGTAGTGTGATGCCTGAAATGTCACATTAAGGCTTTTAAACAGGCAAGTTTCACAATAACTTCTTTTATTTCTTTTCAAACTATAGTCAAAATCATTATTTAAAAATCTGTAATTTTTCATTGTACGGTCTTTGCCAGATAGAATTAATCACATGAATGGTGAATTCAGTAGCATTTGAATGTTTCTTAACAAAACCTACAAAATCACACCACCAACATTTTACAAGGAAATCGGGAGTGATTTCTTTAGAGAGAAGAGGTATATTTCATTGAAAATGTTTTTCATTCAAAGCTCCTAGCCCAGCTACCGATGTACATCTAGAGCTGCACAGCAAAAGCAAGAGGAGAAACAGCAGAATTTCACATCCCTGCCTGGGTGTCCTCCCAGCAGGTTATTAGAAAGTCTCAGGAGCTTCTGCTGGTGCAGCCCTGCTGCTCTACAAGACAGGCCAGAGGCACTGCCTGCAAGACAGCCACCCCAATTTCTGCTCCTTTCCTTCGTGCTCTGGATATATAGCAAAGCATCCACTTAAATCTTTGAGAATCCATATGGCTTGGTCCTCCCTGTACAAGAGATTGCCTCTCCTTGCTGTCACTGGCACTACAGCTGTTACCAGCTGATGCAACTTCATCAGCCTCTGGGTTGCCGGGTTTATGTAGCGGGTAGAATGCTTTCCTTTCCTTCCCAAATTTATACTCCTAGTGGACTAGCTGAGCCAGAATCTGCTAAACTTTTACATATAATGGTTTTCTTGAGAAAGCTGGTTATTTGGATGGAAAAGCATTTTTAGTAACTTTCTGGAAGTGTAGCTCCAGCTTCATGGTTTTACTGTGCTGCAGGTAGATACAGGGACTGTCTTCTGAGACAAGAAATCGCATGAGGCCTGTTGCTCTTCTGCCATGAGACCATCTCACATTGCTTTGGCCTGGTAAAATTCCCTCCAGATGAGATTAAATGACAGTAATTTACAGCCCCTTAGCCCTGCTGACAGACTATCAATTTGTGCCTCGCTATACATGAGAAGCAAGTCCATTTAAAAAAAAAATTAGCTATTTGCTCTGGAACTTAGAATGGAAGAACAGATCACTTATAAAAACACAGGTTCTCTATAAATACAAGACTACTATTTTTCATGGTTTGTAGTACCTAAATCTAGTGAATACAAAGCTTGGTATTAATCTCTACTCTCTCAGTTTAGCAGGAAGCAAGTGCACAAGGGGCTTTTCTGCACTACAGTTACTGCCTAAGTCTCAAACATGATAGTCACATCAAGCCTCTACCCACTTTCTTTGCTAATTAGATTCACTTGTGTAAATGTCAGACTTTCCTCTGAAAAAGGAGATTAAACCCTGTCTCAAAGTCAGGTCAGTATATGTGTATTGTCTTTTCCAGTGGAACATTTGTAAACATCCTCTCATCTAAGTGGTGGACTTTGGAAATGTGAAATACAAAGCAGCACAGTCCCACCTTATTCTGACAGCAGCACAAAATGGACATGTACAGACACCAACAAAATGCTGATAGATCTGCCTGCTAGCAAATATCTCATCCCATTCATCCTACCTGCTTCTTCTGCAAGTATTTGCTTCAAAGTAAATCCAAAGTTAAAGTAGGCCTCCTCCAGATGCCATGGACACACTCCTGCTCCGTCCACTGGTGCAAACACATCTGAAAGAAGTTAGAAAATGCTAAAGCCACATTCAAATTTTTTGCAGGGACCTGTGTCAGAGGCATGATTCCAGTCTCTCTGCACTCCCTTCTCATTTACCTTTTCCTGACAAAAACCAGCATATTGCCTCCCATTGGCAACTGACAAGGTCACCCCACTGCTACTGGAGCATTGTAAAATGCAGCTTTTGTAAGAAGAATGTTAGAAATGTACGTGCACAGATGTACACACATGGACACACATTCCTACTGCTCTCTAAGGGGATTCCACACCATGATCATGCCTGGGATGGCTCAGAAAACAGAGGAGAAGAAGCTGTGGGGGTGAGATGAAAGCAAGGAGTTACAGCCATGGCCATTTAGATGGCAAATGAAGCCCTAACATTTCACAAGGTGACAAAGGTGCTTGTTAGACACAATGGGGCCAGGCACCTACTGAACCAGAGCCTGTGACAGAAATGTTGGCAACTTGAAAATACTTTGAATCCCACTTCAGTCCTAAGGACCTAAATTTCACTTTTCTCGAATTCTCAAAATAAAATCTTCATCTAAACTTGCATGGGAACATTTAAGATGAAGCAGAACTGTTTTCTCATAATCATGATGTGCTTCACAAATGGGGAAGAAAGCCATCCTTTGAGTTGTTGCAGGGTTACACATCCCTGTCTTTCCTGTGTTCCTGGTTCATACAACAGTAAATGGGATCAGAATCAGACTCACCACTTTTAGAGTAATTTCCATTCTCTCTCTTTTCTTATCTCAGTTTAAGGGGAAAATACTGGCATGGTGTAGCCCATGACATGCCTCTTTCTACTTTCATACAAGGCATTTTTATGCTGAGGTGGAAACAAACTCTGAAACAAGTGAAAATCCAGAAAATATGTGACCTGGGACAGGATTAAGACCACTGTTGAACAACACAGAGTATTTACCAGATGGTATTAAAAGTAAAACCAACTAAGTGAATCAATTTCACAAACTTCTTAATAAAAATAAATCTAAAGATACTGAATTTTATTCAGAATATAAATTCACATTTAGAAAAAAAAGAAAGAAAATGCAAAGAACTCACCAGGTGCAGGAAGCTGAAAGCAGCTCTTAGAAACAAATGTTTCAGAAGTCAACTGTTCTAGATGAGATAAGGGGAAAAAAAAAAGCGTGGTGTTCTGTTCTCTTGGCTTTTTCCAATGGACTTCTATTTTAACAGATTAGAACACGCTATTGAGAGGAAAAAAAATGGAAAACAAAACAAAAACCCCACGCAAATAACAAAAACTCAAGAGGTAACCAGAGATCACTGCACATACAGACCAAATTAGTCCTGGCAGCTGGGTCTGGCTCATCTGGAGGCAGCAGTGACAGCAGACTCAGATGTAGTGTGACAAGAAATGGCAGAGTGGTTTAGGGTAAAGCAGCTTCCTGGTGAGGGCTCCTCAGCTCTGCCTGTGTGGGTTCTGTGGGTTGGTGTACGGGTGCATACGTCTTTCTCTCTGGTGATTATGGGAGCAGATGTAAAAGCCTTGAAGATGGGTGAGGAGGGCAAAGCCTGCAGGCTGAGGCAAGTTTTTTCTTTGCACTCTGCTGCTCCTCCAGCCACCTCCTCTCTGCTACAGTGGCTGCTGGCGCCCAGCAGCCCAGCAGCTCCTTTACATGTGAGGAGAAAAGGAGCAGATTGTCACCTGCCTGGCCCTACTACCTGCACTTCTCACTGCAGTAGCATGAGTGAGACTTCATGCAAAATATGGCCCTGCCTTAAAAAAAAAAAAAAAAAAAAAAAAAAAAAAAAAGAGAGAGAGAGTATACGTATTTAGTTGACCTGGTGCAAACCCCAGGCAGGCATGTTTGGGCTGATTCAGCATTGGTGTATAGGGGTTCATCACAAGTCAGTGAGGATTCCCCAGGAGCACTGGTTAGGATTGGCCAGTATCATTTTACTAGCATACACATCCTCTCTTTCACCAGCACAAGGAGGCCAACCCGGAGGAGGGACCACAAGCATGGACACTTCTGCATATCCCAGCACAGACAACTTGAGCTGGCCAGGCTCGTCACTTCCAGCTTTCCTGTCACAACACGGAAAGCAAAGCTCTGATGATAGTTTTCAAGATTCCAGGTGTCAAGTCTATACTCCAGGAGCTGTGGGCACAAGAGATTTTCCACTTTAGATGATCAGGCTGAAGGAGGGAATTTATGTCCCATACTCCTAGCACAGCAGGAGAAATGCCCCAGAGCTGAACGTGGGGGCCCCAAGTCCAATGGGCTGACTGCTCCTCAGTCAGAGACTTGGGTGAGGGCTTCCCAGCAACCTTGAAAACAGCTCCAGAGGCAGAGAAATTGAACCCAAGTCTTCTTCAGAAAGTGAAGCCATTTCAGACCATCCTCAGCAATTAAGCAGTAGGAACAGGCTGCCTGATCCAGATCTAAAGCCGTGCATTTTGTGTTCCTTGCAGAATGGGAACTCTCTGAAAAAGCTAATGAATTTGTTCATGTTAACTTTGTACAGTAGAATGCATTCCAAGATAGTCATACTGCTTCCCAAAATGATTTAAAAAAACAGAATTACAAGATAAAGCAAAAAGGAAAAAAAAAAAAAAAGATAATTTATGTGTAGATGAAAAGCAGTTTGTGCAAAAAATATAAATAGCTCCTGAAAGAATATAACCTATGTAATCATGCTGTAAAACTGCTGATATGAAGCTTGCAGAACAGTGCTGCACAGTACAGGCTGAGGAATCAATTTCTTTCTTTTCCCTTTAGAATTAAATTAATTCAGTTAATTATCAACAGGGATGAAGGTAAGGAAGCATGGCTCACTGAAGGCATTTTTAAAATACTATCTTCTTAAAAGCTTCAATCTTCCTGTTAGTTTAAGACGAGTTTGGATAAGGGGCCTGAGCACATTATCAGTTTGTTTGAGCACTTGTGTTACATCTATTCTGTTTTTACCTGGGTTTGGGTTTCCCAGTACCAGTGCATGCAATCAGGCAATAAATTTCCATTGCAATTGTGACAAAGAAAATCAGATACCCATACATTCTGAAATGTTTCTACCAGAACTGTGCAGCTTGTCAGAAGAAGATAAATAAACATAATTTAAAAATTATAGTGATATAAATGTCTTCAGCGATCATCACCCATTTTAGGTCTGCCACAAATAGCAGCTGCTTAAAAATGCAACAATTCTTTTCTGTTTTGCACTGCACGCTAATCCAGATGTGAGGCCATCTGGTAAGCAGTTTGCATTTTGGATAAGGAGTGGATCCTTCTGTAAAATAATTCATAAATAACTTTAGAATCAAGTGAGCTCAGCAAAAGACCAAGACTGTAGAATAGGAAACATACTCTAACATGTCTTAGTTCCCACCTATTTCCTTGCACTGTGCTTCCTGGAGCATCTGGACCCAACAACTTCCAACATCAGATTTATTTCTGCTTCTTGCAGTCTTTTGGAATTTTCTGAATAAAAATTTGAGACCTTCCGTAGGGAGGCACAATGCAGTGACCTGGAAAGCCACAAAGAGACCCTAGGCTCCAAGCTCTTGTCACAACACAGGCAACTCCAAAGGTAGGAGTGATACAACAGTCTGATACATTTCTCTTGATCTTTGATCTTTTTTTGTCCTTCCTACTGCAGTTTTTCTGCTCCTTTTCACCTCTTCATGCTGTGCAATGAAGAGGAACATCTGTCTGTGAGAGAATACTGTTAATACCTTAAAAAATACATTGCTTCTCCTTTTGTTAAAATTCAGAATGAGTCATTATCGGTGATTTTCAGAAACAAACACTTCATTGTGGAAAATATTTATAGGGGTGGAGTGGAGAGTTGAAAATTATTTTTGCATTGCAAAGTAAGTTGACAGCAAAAAATAAAGTCTTATCCCTCAAGTAATTAACATTTTATGACCAGTTTTGTGAAATGACATCATCCAGGGTTTTGTCTTGTAAAGACATGAGCAAGTTTATAGTGCAATGTCACTTTTGCCTCTTAATCCAAAAATTCCTGTCTCACTTGGAGAAACCATCAGCCTATTGATGGTAGGAAAGAGTGTGAGATCAAGGAAGGAAGCTATTCCTGTCCCCCCCCATCTAGTTTCCTTTTTGCTCTCAGAGTTGCTCAGCTTTGGTTTTGGTCTGCCTCAACTAATATGGTATGTGCAGTGCTCCGGAAGTAGAGCCATAGTATTTAGCTCTAAAAGCCTTTCTCCTGACCTAAATGATAATTGTATTATACAAAATAAAACTAATTGCTGCTTATGTGAAGGCACTGCATCAGGGACCTCAAGGATCACCTGGTCCAATCTTTCTAGGTAATAACAGTTTAAATGAGATGGCCCAGCACCCTGTCTTAAAACTGTTCAGTGTAGGGGAATTCACCACTTCCCTTGGGAGATTATTCTAATGTCTAACTGCCCTCATAGTGAAAAATTTTCCTCTGGAGTCCAATTGGAATTTCCCCAGGAGCAACTTGTACCCATTAACCCTGTTTTTTCCCATGAGACTCCTTGTAAAAAGGAAGTCTCCAAGATGTACACAACACACAAGAAGTTTGCTTATGTTTTCAAAGGGAGGCAGGAAAAATGGATGTGGTCAAGATGGCAGCTGCATGTTGGGAAAGCTGGGATGTGGCTGTGGCTATTTGCTTTCACTTGGGTTCCTAGACATGACCAGAGAAATCAGGTAGGGTGCCCAGACCCATTTCAACCTGAGGGTGAATGCACTCCCTTCCCAGGAACAGATACCCCAGAGAAAGGGAGGAGGCTTCCTCACAGCATGGCCAAGAGCATTATTGTAGTCCCCACAGTAGATGGGGCGCAGCAACTTCTGCAGTGTTACTTATTGTCAGAGAACTACATCTGAAAGGGGAAATTAAAATGTACACAAGCATTTCCTACATGGATTTTGGTAAAATTCTCACACTGTTAATTACTTTGCCTTGATGAATTTAAGGTCTGGTTCCTCAGCAAGCTAACACAGTGGTTAGACAACCCTCAGGTTTGGTATTGCAGTGGGACAAACTGAAGCATGTGGTGATAAAACAGAATCCAAAACCCAGTGTGAGGTGGGTTCCTGACACATTGTGTGGGAAGGACTAGAGGTCTTCAGAAGATGAGTCAAAACCCTCCAGCATACTAAGGCTGGAGTGACTGACAGAGAAGCCTAAATGCAACAGCATCTCTGAAGAGCCACCCCCTCCCTCTGGATCCTCCTGCATCCCTTCTGAATTACAGAGTCAGTTACCAAGCTAAACCCTCAACTAAACTCAGCTCTTGGGCCCCTTCCCTGGCATTGCCTCTTCCCTGGGACATGTGAAAGAAGACAACACAGTTCTGGCACAGAAGGAGAGAGGTCACAGCAGCAGAGGTGCTGTGCTGCTAGCAGGGAGCCAAGGATACAGCTGCAGATCCCCACTGTGGGGCCATGGGCTCCATGGTACCACCTCCAGCCTTTTCTGCTGGTTGCCATCCCACGGCTGGCAGGGCCATCGAGGGACAGCATGGGACGATCACATCCTGGGCACCACTGGCACATCTAGCAGGTAGAGTTGGCCAAGGGATGTCTCTATCAGAGATCAGAGCAGATCTGTACCCCCTGTAACAGGAGAATGGAGCTGCCTTCGGTGACAAACTTGTCTTGTGCTTCAGGTGGCCACAGAGAAGCCCTTCAGCTGCACTGGGGGATTTGGCACTGGGCCACCCAGTTTCTGGGTGCAAACAGTGCTGAGATGGCAAAGCACTGAGCAGCTCAGACCTGAGCAGCAGAGACCTCTTGAGCCCAAAACACTGAGAGAACACTGAGCTGTGCATATAGGCATTAAATTTGGGGTTTGCATTAACATTTAACATCTACATTTATCCAGCTTCTTTTCAAGATTGTTACAGCTCTGTTCCATAAATTAAACTCAGAGGCTCGTGCCAACAAGGCAGGCAGAGATCTCCCCACAGCCATCTGCAACCTCAACTGCAGAACTGCTGTTTACGGCTTTTATGTTTTCCTGTTTCTCTAGGATATTCCTCTTGTGATCGGGTGGCCAGACTGTGTGCCAAAACTAACCTTCTCACACTTCTTTTTTCTTGCTATCTAATAAGCAGAAAACAGTGTGCTAACTTCCCAGCACAATTCCTGCTGTGACGCCAGTGCAGAGCTGGTGATCAGGTGTGGAAAGTGCTTTCCCCCAGGGCAGCATGAAAACCTACTTCCCTTTTCTTGAAAGGGAAGTGTGCTTAGGAACTGCACTGAGGATTACTTAATTCCCTCATGTCTTGTTTTAAGACAAGCATAAACTTATGGGCAATGTCCAGCATAAACACAATCACACCTCTGAGAATAAATTCTATCTCCTTCCCCAAAACCAGGTATGAATTCCCAAAATCTGCCTTATGAAGGGAACAAGATTTTTATTGCGTCTGCCCACTGTTGTTATTTTGTCCTGGAGCTCTTAGGAGATGTTTGCAGCCCCAGAGAGCTCTCCCAGGGAGAGGGCCAGCATGGCAGGGCAGGCAGAGGAGAGCCCAGGCAGAGGTTGGTGAGGCAGGCAAGACCCCAGGGTCTGAGGGACAGGACAGCCCTTTCCTGCCAGCAAACACTTGCATAGCGTGCAAACCCACATCTGTTTCTGTAAATTGTCTAAGTTTTCTAATTTTCTCTCCCCCTAGGGATGTTCACACTTCCATTCCCCATCTGGATGTAATGAAGAAATAATCCCAGTGACTTGGCTGAAACTGTGGTTTTCTCTGTGAAATCACACCCAGCCTGAAGCTACCACCCATGGCTTTCCAGTCAGGTTGGCTTCCTACACTCAGTCCCTGACTTGGTCAGAGCAGCTGAGAAGCAGGAAATGCTGATGGATGTCAGAAGCACTGAGGAAACACTGCTTGCTCCTTTTGTTCTGCTGAGGAGCACAGAGCTCTGTCAGAGCAAGGAAGGTCTGTAGGAAGGAAGCAGCTTTTCTCACCATCCCTCCTCTGAGGTGGCCCTGTGGCCTGCTCACCTCAGGGCTCCCTCTTCCCTGCCTTCTGCCAGCCATGCAGCAGTGCCCCAGGACACAGTGACTGTCCTGGCAGGATGGGTCCTGGCCCTGGCACAGCAACACCAGCACCAACACCAGCACCAGGCACCCAGCTCCCCCAGCTGCTGGGATTGGGTGCTCCTCCCTCCCCAGAGGATGCTCTGGCCCCAGCCCCGCTCCACTCACACACCTTCCCATCCCACAGCAATGCCCTGTCCTGCTATTTCTGTACAGTCTGCCAGGAAAAGGAATGCCAGTACAAACCAGGGCTCCAGCAAAGTTAGAAGCCACTGGAGTTGCCCTTGGGAAAATCAGTGAGATGAAGGCAGCAGCTGTTTTTCTTTGGAATGTGCTTTCCCCACTTCCTCCTGTTTTGAAGGAGGTGGGGATAACCATAGTGTGCAGTCTCAGGCTCCCCACTTCACCAGTTTCTCCTTCCTAGTTCTTGAACATGGAAATGTTTCCCCAGGAGAAGGCTCAGAATAGAAGCCTGACAGAAGTGCCCTGAATTGCTCCCAAAACACTCTCTGGGGAAGCCCCCCTGCCAGCCAGGGTGCATCAACCCTCCCGGGACATTCTGCTCTCTGATAAACATCTCTGCCTTGATAAATGCTGAAAAGCTGAAGCTCCCAGTCACCTGTGGCTTGCCTATATGGCACTGCAAAACAGAAAAAGGGGGATAATCTGGAAAGGCAAGGACACATACAAGCAATTAAGGCTACTTTTACTTGACTTAGAGGTGGGAATCCAAGGTAATGCCTTGTGAGTTATCTGACATAGATTAAAGACCATTATAGCTCCCGTAGCCCAGACTGACAGGACTACCATTCCTTCATTTACACACCAAATTGACTGAATTTGTGGTGTAGGCATTGTATTTCCATTGCTTGCTCTCTTGTCCAGAGTGTACAACCAGCCATGGATGTGTAAGATGGAAGAGAGTCCTGTTTCTCAATAGAACACAAAAATAATGATGATCCATACAGTTGCTTACCAAGGTTGTAGAAAGAGCAGCGGTCACAGCAGCACCACCACACTTAAATGTCCTACTGCCCAAAGAAAGTCACAGCTTTCACATCCTGATCACACAGAGGATATAGGAGGAAATGTTCCCTACTCACAACCAGTACACAAATCTAGTTTAAGACCCAACACCATAGCAGAGGCCACTGAACAGCGTAGGACAACAGGGAGGAAAGCAAGATGGTGGCTTTTAAACTGCTCCCACTCAGTCTATTTCAGCAGCTCAGGTTAGGGATCACACAGTGTAAGGGCTTCACACCGTGGTGACCTCTTGTGGCCCTGGGGACACATGGCTGCCTTTTTCAAACTCTGAAATGTCCATCGTGGAATGGATGTCAAAAGCCTCAACTATTCACAAAAAATCTACCAAAACTTCAAGTTTTCCCCTCCCCCTAAGTCTGTAACACGGTTGTTGCCTCAGTCAAGACAAAGATCTATAGCATTTTTAAAATATGGAAGCTACATAAATAAAGCTAAAAGAAAACCCCAAACCTGAGCACAGTATAAAACAAGCTGCTCACAGGATGTGATGGATTGACAGGAAGCTGAACATGAGCCAGCAGTGTGCCCAGGTGGCCAAGAAGGCCAATGGCATCCTGGCCTGTATCAGGAACAGCATGGCCAGCAGGTCCAAGGAAGTGATTCTGCCCCTGTACTCAGTGCTGGTGAGGCCACACCTCGAGTACTGTGTCCAGTTCTGGGCCCCTCAGTTTAGGAAGGAGATTGAGGTGCTGGAGCAGGTCCAAAGGAGGGCAACAGGGCTGGTGAAGGGACTCCAGCACAAGTCCTGTGAGGTGAGGCTGAGGGAACTGGGGACGTTCAGCCTGGAGAAGAGGAGGCTCAGAGGAGACCTCATCACTCTCTACAACTCCCTGAAAGGAGGTTGTAGCCAGGGGGGAGTTGGTCTCTTTTCCCAGGCAACTCTCAGCAAGACAAGAGGGCACGGTCTCAAGTTGCGCCAAGGGGGGCTTAGGTTGGACATTAGAAAGAATTTCTTTACTGAGAGGGTGATCAAGCATTGGAATGGGCTGCCCCAGGAAGTGGTGGATTCTCCATCCCTGGAGATATTTAAAAAGAGACTGGATGTGACACTCAGTGCCATGGTCTGGTAACTGCAGCGGTAGTGGATCAGGGGTTGGACTTGATGATCTCTGAGGTCCCTTCAAACCCAGACGATTCTATGATTCTATGTTGAGCCCTATCTACTACATTTAATTCAGCAAGACCTCTGAATCTCAGCAACAGTCTGCTTTGAGATGTTGGTGTGGATACACCAGCATTGCTCTACCTGAGCTGCCCCAGGAGCAGTGCCCATCATGCATGGTGTACCCACCTTACAACAACGCCTCAACAGCACCTGTTGCTGTACCTACCTTACAGCAACACCTCTGGGCCTCCAGGACACCTCTGCACTGTCCCTCTGCTGCAACATGCCTTTCCCTATCTGCTTTTGCAGATCCCTTCTAGTGTTTGCCACCCTCCCAGATACACTGGCATGCCCCTGTTCCATGCCCCCATCCACCCTCTGGCACAAGGCCCCTCATGCTATACCAGGACTTTCTTCATTACCACAGCAGCCTCTTGGTCCTGGTCCGGATCCAGCTGCCAACCTTCCCCACAGCTTTTTCAGGGCCTGTGCCTGGAAAAAAAGCCCCCTCAGATGTGGCCTATCCACATGCCTCCATAGATCTTATCCACAAGACTCTTACAGTTTACAGAACATCTTCATGCCTCATAGGTTCCCTCACAATCTCCCCAATATATTTTACATTGGGGTGTGGAAGAGAAAGGCTGCAGACCCATTTCAGAGTCCCAAGGGCCCTCCAGCACTCAGGGACATAGGACAGACCAGCCAAGGGGATGGTGAAGCCTCCTGTATCCTCTGAAGGTCCTGTCATTCAGGACAAATACAGGCCCTGTTTATGGGAAAGGCTCTCTGGGATAATTGTCAAAAGACAGCACCTCTCAGTTTCATGCCATGTAGAAGCCACTCAGACTGTAGGAAAAAAGAAACTTTATCTCCTGACCTGTCCTGCAGAATTAATTATGGCTCCCGATAAGAAGCTGCTGATATCCCAGCTGGGCCCCAGATGCAGAAAGCCAAACAACATCTAGAGGGTCTTTCCCCACAAGGGTTTTCAAGAAGACTGTGCCACCAGCAACACCAGTGTCACAGGACTTCACCAAATAGCACAATGTCTTTGTGTCAGTCACTGAACAGACTGACTCACCCAAATGTCCAAACAGCCAACCTACAAAAAACACAGTGTAGCTAAAGGAGGAACCCAAATGTTATCATCTCCAAATCTGAGCACAAAAATGAGCTTGTCTTGCCCATCTTTAGCACATAGCAGCAAGTATATTTTGAAAACAAACTACCCCACCCATCTGTAAAGTAGGAAAAAAGTTACCAAAACAATACTCCGAGTACAGCATTCTCCCTCTGAAGAAGAAAGGAACAGCATGTGATGTGTGGCAACATCCTTTAGTGCATGTCCCACAGAGAAACAACAGCTCTGGTAAGAGCAGATTAAATGCTGCTGCCACCATCACTCTATGCCATTGGCAAGGGCACCACCTATTGTTGAGTTACCTGATGCATTCATTCCACCAGCAGACACAACATTTAATTAAACTTCAATGATTTGGGCTGAAAAATTCTGTTTGCCTTACACAGTATTTTTATTTTACCTCACTTCAGTTTTTAGCCTTAAAGTTCCAATCATTTCAATAAGTAAGGACAAATTAAAATATTCCACTTCTTACATGTAAATAGAGAGAAGGACTCTCAGAAATCCCCACACTGCCATCAAGAAGCAGGCAAGCAAACCAGCTGCAGGCAGGGAGGAGCTCAGAGCTAGCCCAGCACACAGATTAAATAAGGGCATAAACAGAAGCTGCAGAGTCAGGGCAGGAGTTAAGATGGGTCTCCATGTTGAACTGCTGCCCTAACTCCAGAGAAGGTAAGTCCTGCCGTATCCATACCTCCACATTAAAACATTACCATTTCAGACTGTCCACCCCCAACGTGGACCTTAAGCCACACTGCCAGAGCACAGAGTCTTGTAAGTAAGGAGCATACAACTGACCTGATATTCACTGACTTTGTGATCTAGTAGCTGTGTGATCAGAATCAGCCATGTCAGGTCTAAACCAGTATGTGCCAAGCTTCCTAGTGTTGCCAAAACTTGTCTTCCCTGCTCTCTGCCAAAGGAATGATCCTGCAGGAGTTAATTCAGGTCAAAGCTGGTTGCTCTCAACTCCAGGTCACAAAATAGGCTGGACTCCAGCCAGCACTTTGCTTTCAGGTGTCTTTCCATGCTTCCAGAACACAACACAGGAATATCTGCACTTGACTTGCACAGAGCAGGCTTGAGGAAAGTCAGGCTTACTGCCTCTGAACCCAGTGATGAAGCAGTTGTGATGAAGCTTCCCCAGGATCCAAGCTGCTGTTGCTGCCTCTGACCTCAGGGGTCTCGCTAGTGAGGTCAAACCAAAGCAGCCTCATCTCTCCAGTGATCACACCTGCCCTCTCCTTGGCATGCACCACTGCCCTCACTCTCCCACACAAAATAAGCCAGGCCTGAACAGCACCCCTGCAGCTACTTCAGGACAAAAGAAATCTGAAACAACAACCCTCATTGTCAGTAACGTGAGCATTCAGCTCCCACTTGCAACACTTAAAACCAAGCCACAAACCTGTTCCTTTTTATCCCTGCAGATGGTTGCTTCAGCTCCCCACAGATGGTATCCTGAAGTCAAGGCAAGTGGCTTTCGTGCAGAACTCCAAGACAAAATATGATACAAGCTGAAACATAAGTCTTCCAAGGAAAGACAGAAGGCTGTACTTGTGGCAAAAATCCTTTATTAAACTAGATTTTGTAAATTTACAATTTTTGTAAATTCCTTTTCACATTAGAAATTCTAAATGCAAATTATAAAACTGTATTCCAGTAAAAAATGAAAGTTATAGTTAACAGCAAAATCACAACTTTATACAAATAAAAAATATATTTTAAATTTTAATTTAAAAATAGACATTTATATCTTCCAATGTACTGGTCCTAAGAGCTTTTACAACTGGTAGTTGCAGTGCTAGGTCTTTCCACATGCATATTCACATATAGTAATTTAAATCTCTATATAGTTTATTTGGCTGAAATAGCATTAACAGTTGGGCTTTGGTTGGGGCTCGGGGGGGGGTGGGGTCTGAAGAGAACATGACCCTCAGGAATTGTGGTAAATCAATGAATTCTTTGTTACAGTGTTCACACTCTGTCCTCCCCTCAGGTCTGCAAAGAGGGGAATATTATTTTGGAAATGTGAATTGCATTTGAAGACATAAGCAGCAGCAACATAAAGTCTATGTATAATTTCCTGTATTATATTTATGATGATCCTTCTTTGCCATTATAAACAATAAAATTATCCTCATCTATCCACCATGTTTTGTGGCAATATTTCATAACAATGTTTACATTTTACCTCCTCAAGCAAAGCCTTCTAAAATACACATCCTGCTAAATTCATAAAGATCTTCCTTGACATTGTACATGGGCACAGCAGTGAGGTTCCAGATGTTCTAGTGATGTTCCAGGTTATGACTCAAGCACCTGGACATCATTTAAGCTGGGGTTCCCAAGTCACAATGATTTCTAATAGCCACAAAAAATGCCAGTTAAACTTTGCCTGAGGTGTCCTTCAACAGACCCACAAAAACATTGCTTAAATAATATTGTACCATGTATTATTAGAAGCAAAGGCTGAGGATATTGAAGTATTATCAAGTTATCTTGAAATATTTTTTTAATTACTTTTGCCCTATTACTTTCCCAATCAACTGAAATCTATTTTGAAACACTCACTTTACTTAGAAGAACAACTTTCTTCATTGCACCTTCAGGCCTTTTTTTTTCTTTACTGTAAGGCTACCGACCTGCTAGCACAAGCATTAAATTTTATATGTTAAAAAAAAAAGACAGTTTTTCTGAGTTAAAAATTGGGATGTTTTGTAAAGAAGAAAACAAATGTCAGATATTAAATGCTACCAGTCATCACAACCACATGCTGTTGAAGAATAGAATAAAAAGTGGTACACAGTATAGGTATCTTAACAGTCACATATCTCAGAGTGCTGGTGGCAATACTGCTAGAAGCCATTTTAATTACAAATATAAACCGATACAGGATTTACACGATACCTCAAGATTCTCACTGATGTAACTGTGAAAAACATCAGAAAGGCTGCAAGTTCTAAAATGTAACCTACTTTGAAATACCATTCAATTGGAACAATTATATTTGATGTAATTAATCTCACTATACATTATAAAAACAGTCAAATACTGTAAGTCCAGTGGTCCTTTTCTGGACAGTTTGGCAAGTAGCTGAAGGCTTGGAGATCCTTACCAATGAAAGTTTACTTCCTTTCTCTCTGAGCTTTGATCTTCTGCTCCATTCTATATCCAACCCAGCACAGCTTCTAAGCACATGCTTAAGGTTCTGTGAAAGAAAAAGGCTGAGCTGCCCTTCCATTCATAGCTCTAAGGAAAACCTGATCAGGAGCAGAAGGAAGTTCCCCAGTCCAAAAGAAAGACACCAGCTCCACTGAAGCAATTCCAGCATCTGCAGCCCTGGCCAGCTGACAGTCTTAACTGCTAAATGACATCTCAGTCCCTTTTAGGCATTGTCACAGAGGGTGGAGCACAGGCTTCACCACACAGGACACCGTATGGTGGCAGAAACAGCTCTGCTAGTGCTGTCTGGGGAGCACTGAGCTTTTGTATTTCACCTTCTGTTTATCAAAGCCCAGAGAAAAGGAAAAGGTCACAATTCAGATGAACTAAGAACTCACAAAAATATAAAATGTATTATCACAGTCTATTATGCCAGTAAGAATAACTTTGATTAACTATTATTCAAGGTGTTCTTACACTTGAAATTACCATGAAAAAGATTATTGTATCTGTTGAAGCATGACACTAATTTTTAAGTCTACTGTATCATTGCATTCACTGTGTATATATTACAGTAAATACAGATTTTCAGGAAGCATCATGTTTTTCAGTTTGTCAGCAAATTATACAGTTTCCAGTGAAACCTATTTCTGTGCACAGCTCTTCCCACAGAAGTTCCTTGTTTATTACTATCCATTCATACAAATGGCAGAACTTGCACACACATACAGATTCATACACAAATTCTTTGTGCATGCAGTTCCTCAATAAAATTTAGTGCAAAAGTGGTTTAAAATGAAAAAAAGCACTCTCATTAATTCTTAGCCTGTTAATATGGTTCATAACACACAACTCATATCTGTTCTGAAAAATGCTTAACAACAAAAATTTGTATGCCTTCAAGAGGCAAAGATTTAAATAATAGTAGTAATGCATTCTAGAATATATCTCTATTAAAAAAAAGGTTCTGATTGCTTACTAGAAACATTTGCCAAAGTAGAGATGTTTATATTTAATTGGGGTTTGGAAAGGAAGGTGTTGGTCTGGGTTTATTTTTTGTTGATATTTTGGCTTAGTTTTTTTACACAGGTGTTTCTAGATGCTGACACAAAACCAACACAGTAACTTCTGTACTCACAGACCTTCCAGATAGGTAATTACTACTGTAGTATTACCATTTGCTTTGATATTAAAAATATGCTTTAAACGTCTCACAGAATATTATTTTCTACAAGGAAATCATCAAATTTAATACACACAGAATGAAAACACATCACTATTAGACACCTGTGAAACAGTACTTGATTTGCTCCATTTGAAAACCTATAAAGAAACACTTTTAATCCAGTAGATGTTGAAAAAATTAAGGGCATTTCTGCAAAATCACGGTATCAATGCACAGTCCTTTGTATGCAACTTCTGACAGTATCAGAAGTTTAGAATGGAGTAAGGACAAGAGAGCTGGCCAGCCCATTACAAAACAACAATGAAAAAAGACATCTGACTTTTGAAGAAACCTGGAAATATTTAGCACTCAGCCATAACTGCATTTTAAATATCAGTAATTGCTGAGTTCTCACCTCCCCTGTGTTCCTCTGAAGGGCTTAGCATGAAATTCTGAATCTCAAAATAACTTTGTACAAGGTACTGTGTTTTAAAAGCACAGAATCCACAGCAATTAAAATGTGTGAGAGTCAAAAGATGTAGACTGGGTATGCTAAGAAGATAGTTATATTTAAAAAAGGTACTTTAACTTTCCTTTAAAACATCATATACTGCTCAGCAGAGTTCTTAATCTGCATTTCTAAGACTTCAAATCCTGTGTCTTCTTTTTGCAGGTTTAAAAAAGGAACAATTCCACATAAAAATTTTCTTGGAAACATGCTGTCAAAACCACTTGCTGTAAATTGAGAACATTTCTAATAAAATATCCTTTAAAACTGATTACAAAATACTGTTGCAGTTCAGAAAGTTTTAGCTACAACCTGACTTCTCAGTTTCTACATTCCTCTTTTCTTCTTGACAACTCTTCAGTTCAGCATGACTTTCAGGCAGCCTGGTTTTATTTCTGTGAACCTGTGAAATGAGAAAAGATGAAGCTACAACATGAACACTGTATGAATGCCACCTCCTTCAGCCCTCATCAAATGTATGGAAGATGGTAAGGGTGTGCCTGGGAGTCAGAAAATCAGCATCATGTCCTATGGATGTGAAAGTGAAGAAAGACTTTACAATGTCCAGAGAGGTGAAGAGCAGGAACTAGGAGGAAGATCTAGGGAAAAAAATTAAAAAGCTGCCCAATATTCTTGGTTATATCCATTCTGCTCTGCTTTCACTCCCCCCCTCCCTTATTTCAAAACATTTTCTTCCTTGTTTTCTGTAGAAAGTAAAAAGGAAATGGAAAGGGAAATCTTCACTATTTCCAAGTCCTACCTTCCCAATCACTTTCCTACCTTCCTGTAAAGAAAAAGCAGCAAGCACACTGATGCCAGCCTGGACTTGCTAAATTGCAGTTCCACACAAGCAGCTGAGAGCTAGAACAGGTACTGGAGACCTATAAAAAGCAGGATTAACAACTATTCACAGTAAAGTTAGCAACTTTGAAAGGAAATACGTAATTAAACTATGCTAGATGAGTTTAATACATAGTGCTTTTATTGACCTCAGAGGAAAGGATCTAATGTTTAATAGGTGTCCCATGTAAAATGGTTTTGTGTCACACAGTAGCATTAGATTTATGAATGACCAGACCTACTTTAATCTGAAACAGCAGACCTGCCTTAACCTACCTTAACCTTTAGCAATTTAACAGTACTGTAAAACTAACTTCAATTTACCGTTAGTTAAATGCAAGTTAAGAAAAATATATCAGTAACAAAAATCTAAACTCACCTGAAGTTGTGGCTTGTGAGGTATCTGATAGCTGCTGGTCTGATGCGAGCAACCCCTCCCTGACTATGGCTTCCTCTTCCCGTGATAACACAGAGATAAGCTTTACCACCAGTCTGCTGGTACTCTGCAACAGCAGGGATTGTAACAGTTAATGCTTTCCCTGCCCATCCACTCTTCTGAAAACTCTCACTAGTGACTTAGAACTTTGCTTTCTCAGGCTGGCTATGTATCTTTTACATAAACATAGCTGTTTCCCCTCTCTACTAAAAAAGATAATCTGGAAAAAAAATATGGTCAAGTTTTTCAAATCTAGATTGCTTGTAGTATGAATGGTGTGATCATTTAAAAAATCGTTCCAATTTCATAGCAGTTTTACTTTGTCTATCATGTAATCTTTACTTGGAATTCACACATGCTGATGTAAATTAAAACTGCAAAATTGAAAGAGGTAGGTGTAATTTAGTTATATCTTAATGTGCATAAAGAAATAACATTTTATTGAAAAAAAAAAGAAGGAAAATGTAAATTCACACAGTTTTTGACATTTAGGTCACATTTATTTGGACTAATATCTGCTATGTTGGAACACGTGAATCAAGAAATCGAAACCTCACATCACGTTTATTAGGGCATCTAGCCCTGATAATCAAAGAAATTGCTCTTCTAGAAACCACAGCAACCTAAATTGATAAAAGTGTTTGAAAAAGAGTAAAAATTATAAATTAAGCTGGATTCTCATAATATGCCAAGATTTGCCAGTTTGAGATTATCAGTTCACGACATCCTTCCTCAACTCTATCTCTGTCTCTCTCTTGCTTAACTTAATTTGGGTCTTAGATTAGTTTACTATTAATTCTGCTAGCACTTAATATGCTCAGAATTGATTCCTTTTCTGTGTATACACTCTGAAATGAACTTTTTTTTTTTTCCTAAACTTAGGTGAATGGACTGAGCATCATTCCAGAACTCCTGACTTACATGCAGCTCAGGAAATTCAGCTCTAAAAAGCATTAGATTACACCTTGAAGTATACAAATGTCATTTTAGGAATAGCAAAAGATAATGCAAGTGTTTCTTTCAATGTATACCAGAGATAATTAAATTGCTTCTACTGTGTGGAGTCAGTGTTTCAAAAAATCAGGTTTGTGCAGTGGTACCTTGCATAAGAACTATTTCATATAAAAGCATTCCCAGTGTGCTTAGTTTTATAGGGTAAACTAGCAATGCAGAAAATTTATCTTTTTACAGCATGAGCACTCATAAGGTACTTGAGCACTCCACTGGGAGAAAAAACAAGCCCTCAAGCACAACTGTACAAAACGACATTTATGGAAGCAGCAGAATTCTGATCTCAGGAGATCCTGCTGATAAATCGATATGGAAGTTAAGGAAAGATAGCTCAAATCCCACACTTTCATGTAAAAGTTGAAGAAAATATAACAATTTTGGTTAGAATTCCAACATAATGATTTTTCTTTAAAGATTAAAAGAAGCAATATAGCTCTGACAAAGCAATGCAAACATGACATGGGGGACAGACAGCAAAAACAATCACTGCCATGTTAAAGAAAATAAATTCCACGGGATAACTCTGAAAGTAAAGCAACAAAAAAGTCTGTTGTTTATTTACATGTTATTAAATTACATTCATTCCCTCCAATACTGCCATATGTCATGATCTCTTACTAAAAAAAATTAGGAGGAGAATAACTTTTAGCAGGCAAGAATTATTAGCTCGTTCCCACCTTCACTTTTTTCCTGCAGCACCCTGGACAAGTGATTCACAGCTTCATCCACATGGAGACCATGCAGATCCAACACATTCATAGGCAGCAAGGAAGTGTTTGCTTTCTCAAAGATCTGCAAAGCAGCAGCATGGTTGGCTTCTTTCATCTTCTGCTCATGAAGGCGACCCTGTATTCATGAGCACAAGAAGTGTTACACACAGAGGCACAGTGGTCACTGGGTTCAAAATGACAATCCTGGCAGGGTGTTTTTAGCTCACAGTTTGAAGCAGTAAAATTTGTAATTGCAACAGAACTTCTGGAAGAGGCTCAGTGAGACCTACTCACACAGAGATTTCATGAAATCTGTTCTTAAGAAACTGCTCAAATCTGGCACGAAGAAGGAATTATAACAAAAGCCTTAGAAGGCAGCAAAGGCACAAGCCCATAAGGTTTTTATGTAAGCTATAAAGTTACACTCCATGCTGATTTTCAGACTTATTATCCTAACAATAGAATTTTAATTTCTGAAAGTGTTTTGCTAAAATTTATATGGAACAATAATGGAGAAACTGGCTAACAGCCCAGGAAAAACCTGCTGAGTGTTACTCTTGAGGTTCATTCTTCTGAATGCATTCCCTAATATCAGACAAGCCAAGGGCAAACAGTTGAGGTTTTGGTTTTGGCTTTGTGGGGTTTTTTTTTTAATAGTTATCCATTATCTCCCCCAATATTTTTGACAGAGCTTTTACAACTGACAAGGTCAGTACAGTCCCTATTGGAATTAGGATTATTCACATTACACAGTGAACAACTACCAACTATTTCCCATGAATCTTGCAGTGATAATCTCTGAGAGACTGAAGAGATAAATTACGTCTTTGAGGGTCTGTAGGACCTGTCTGAAAAGGAACAGAAGGCTTAACTCCAGGTATTGGACTGACAAGGGCTCAAGAAAACAGAGGTAACAGTTGATTTTACACTTTCTTAAAACAGATCATCTGAAGCTTATTAGTGTCACACCAGAAAAACTCCTAACTTGCAGAGGATTTCCAAGATAGCCTAAGGCCACCAAGCAAAAAGTGAAAATTTTTCATGAATAAAAGGTAGCTTAGTTTGCATTTTTATTACCTAAAAGAAAACATACAATAAATGTATGAAAGAGAGGGTTTGAAATTACAAATCACACAGACCTTTGTTTAGAATCTCACCAAACTTCAAGAATATACAAACCACAAAGTAGCTCATTATAAATACAGAAAACCAGTATTTCCTACATGCACAGTAAAAATGTAAACATTTAAGAGTTATACATTATACCAATTGTGTGAAAACTTTAAGATAACCAAATTCAATTGATTCACTAGTATATTTTTCTTCTGTTGGAAAGCAATTCATATTTTAGAATTAAATGTTCTATAATGTGAATTCTTACCAAACTTTTATATGCTGTTAGCTACAAGCTTGGAAGATACTTGTAACAGAATTTTTAGGAGTTATCTCAGAAGTGTGAATAGAAGGGCCTGGTGCAAAGGCACCAAGAAAGGAATGTACAGAACAGTTACAAGAACATTTGATACTTAGAATCAAGAATAAAATCCAGCTGTAACTGAATTAGTATATACCAAGAAACCCTGAATCAAGATCACAAAGCTTGTGGTCCAAAACCAAAGAACACAAAACTGATAGACAGCAGATCTACACTTCAAAATCATATAGATGGCAAAAAGGGTGGCATATCATGTTCATCCCAACCCAAGACAGATAGATTGTAGCCATAAAGATAGTCAGAATGAGGAATTGCTGACAACAGAAATCTTGCCAAGTTTAATGGAGGATAAAGGAAGCAAGATTCTGAGGCAAATGATCACATCTTAATACCTATCTGACTCTAAGTATAGAAAACATGTCCAAACCCAGTTCATCGTGAATTAAGAGGAACCCAAAAGACATCCAGAGGATTCAGTGTCTGCAGCAGCCCATGTCACACAAATGAACCCCAGACCAGACCACATGGACACAAATCTTGCTGATTACAGTGGGAATGGGATCTATGAGAAAAGGTGTGTGGCTAAGCACTAAATATAACCTTTCATTAGGTCTCCCACTGAATTTGGTTACATTAGCTTCCTGTATCAACCTTACTATTGAAAAGGAGTTTACTTGTAAGGTGATTCTTGATAAAACACACAGGCAACAACAACTGAACAAATTTATCAACTCTAATAATCTCTTATCACTTCCAATTCAGCACTGAAGTACCTCTTTAAATTCAGGCAAAAGGCTCAATATTTATGTTTACCTGATGTGCATAGAATGCTGCCACAGACCTCATGCCCATGCGATAGGCCTCCCCAGCCTTTTTCAGACATTCTTGCCTCTTTTGCTGGTGACAAAAAGCTTCTGCTCTTAAGTCATCATATTGTGGATACTCAAAATCTTGAAATACTTCAGTCAAAGGATCATCTTCTTCCTTACTTTTTTTTGCCTGTAGGAATTCGCAATGTGGAAGCTAAGTATGCATTGTAGGGTGTTTTCATTAACATTGGGGTTCTAACTACATGTTTTTAACTACTATTTAAAAAAAAAAAATACCTTCTTCTCTCGGTTCTTTGCACCACTGTAGGAAGAAACTATTTCAGTTTGCAGAACAGTCCCATGAGCTATAACTGTTTTCACAGGATCTCCCTCCAGAACACAGTTCAGAAATTGTTCAGTTTGTTCTAAAGAGTAGCTGTAAAGGATAAGTAAAATCTGTGACTCTAAAAATACATTAATAGCTGCTACATTTATTCAGATGTGTATTATAAAACTTGGTATTTGTTACAGAATTAATATATACAATATACAATAGAAACAAGGCACTAGAGTGGAATTTTCCATTTTATTTCAAATGAGGGTTGCAGGCTGCATTACTGGCATCAACACACATGCAGTCTTGTTTAATTGAAACATAACTGAGGGGCACTTGAATATTAAAAGGACAATTAAATACTAAAGTAAATTGTACCCTACCTTAATCAAACAGACACTAGTTTAGAAGCAAACACTGTTTTTTGGGCTGGATAAGTTACTTCATCTTAAATCTTCTCTGGTCAGGGCTGGATAGTACAAACTAGTTTAAAACTAGCTCAGTTTTCTGAAGCCATTATGCAGGAAAATCCTTATATTTCCAGTCAAGATTTGTTATTAAATTTAATGAAACAGGAATAGGACACCAATTGCTACCAGATTTCTAATACACCTTTCTCCTTTATTCTTCTTGCTGTTCAGTAAGCAGGAAGAACGATCAAAGTAAAGGCAGAGAACACTATGAAGAGCATTTAGAATGTGAAGAACATGAGATGGTGAAATATTTGAGCCACAGAGATAGATGAAGGATGTATTTTCAACATCACAAGAGGAAATGTTTTTATAACAAACTGGGCAAGCAGAAACACTGACAAGGTGGCATGCAAACCCATAAGTGGAGGCAGAAACTCAACTGGACAAAGATGTAAAAGTAAGTTTTGCTTGGAAAAAAGTTCATTTCTCAGGAATTTTAATTTAAAAAGGTAGCCACATGCCCTGGAAAGATAATGCAGGAAAGAAAAAGAAAATGCCAGCAGGAAGAAATGGAGAGATGCTCATTCCTTCAGAGCTGCTGTAAAAGTACTCACAGCTAACATCAGGTGATGATAGTTTTCATCTTGGGCCATTTTCTCTGAACCCACTATTACCACTCCCACTAATTTCTCCCACTTTTTTCAAGCTTCAGCTCTAGAGCAAACACACAGTTCCTGGCAGTCTGACAGAGCTCAATAGCCAGAGACGTGAGACTCTCCCAATGAGAGAAACTCTCTACTCCCAAGAAAAAAGAAAACAAGTCTACACATTTATGCCTTTTTTGCTTTTAAGACCAGTGAGTTTTGCCTTCGTTTAGACCTATAAAAAGTGGGCTAGTTTGGAAAAAAAACATTCTTCAGCAGTAATGGTTAACTATTAACATGTAAGACCATAACCATGCTTAACTAACTACAGAGTGTTACCGAGTACCATTTTTAGGAAGGACTTCAAAGACTTCTTACTTGTTGTCCTTGAAGATGTCCATTAAGAAATTTTGATTAATAGTTGGAAACATCGCAAAAAGTTGCTTCTCCTTTAGTTTAGCAGCACAGTCTTTCCTAGACATAGAAGGAACACGATTCTATCCAGAAGACAAAGGGAAAATATTAAAAATTCTTTATTATAAAAATATATAGTAACAGCATTGCCAATCCAACTTTATTGCTATTTGTTAAGATTTTTAAAAATACCTAATCAGTAGGTATGCACCCACAGCAATGACAACATGCCAGTATCAGCCTGCCACACTGATTTGATGAGAATAAAGTAGGGGCAGGTGAGCTGTATTATATATCAGTGTAGTAGTACTCAACAATCATTTGAGCTCCCTCATGGCTTGGACAAAGCAAATGGAGGATTTCTTAAGAGGAATTTAAGTTTTGGAATGCCTTCCTTACTGGTCATTCTAGCCCAAAGCTAAGCTTGTGCAAAGTCCACCCCTCTATATTGAGGGTCTGGGTTTGAAATACATTTTATTATTAAACAGGGTATATTTGTTTTGGTGTATGTGAATATGTACTACTATAAATATTCATATTTATGGAGCCATGCTGAGAAGAAAACATAATTATAGCACAACACAAATCAGACTGATCATTCCAATACTCAGTTGTTTTTTTTACAGTGTGTTCAAAACAAAGCAAAGCTCCATGAATCCAAACTGAAAATAAGCTGCATTTGTTATTCTCAGTAAGCCACATACATGCAGTTCAAAGAAAGAATCCACAAGCCATTCTTTCAAAGTACAGGCTAATCCATGCAACTTCCTATATCAGTAGAAGCAAAGCTCTTTTTCAGGACAGCTACTTGAAAGCAACAACTACAATAAAATGCCTGTTCTGAACAGCTGCCAGGCTGTGGAGGGCAGCATTATGCACAGGCCAACCAGACAGGGCATTGGAACTGTGTGGAAGATACAGAATTAATAAAACCTTTTTAAAAATTACTATTTTTTATCAAGTGGCTGCCGCAACCTGCTTGAAATTAACCTCAAGTACTTCTTTAAACATTTCATCTATTACAAATATTGTGGGTTCTCCTTACAAAAAATACTAAATTCAGTTCAATCCACATCTAAACAAACAAGGCATAGAGCTATGTAATGATTTTTTTTGTATCACTGTCCCAGTAAAAACTGTGGGGAATCACACTGATCATCTCTCTGTTTTTAGGTGAGCAATCAAAAAACAATTAAACCAAACACAAATGCTAACCTGTATAGTGAAATGCACCATGATCTGTTTGTGAAACAATCAAAATATTACATTTGTGAGATTTATATATTTAAAACAGAAACACCTACCACAAGCAAACTCCTGTATCACAGTTATCAACAATAGTAATTGTCATGCATTTGTCTCAATTTGGGCTCTAATTAGCAGCACAGAGATGAGCCATCAGATAAGATATATTCTGCTTCATTAATGGTTACAAATTTAAACTGCATTTAAAAATGGTAGAGTCCCTACCAGGTCCTGTTTCTCCTGCATAGCTATTTCTTCGGAAATTATTTGTCTGAGAGAAACTTTCTGAATCTGAGCATTCCAGTGATCCATAGCAGGAAAAATGTCTGATGTTGCTGTTCTTTTAGGCTGTATGTCATTAGATGAGCCTGAAATCCAGCTCATTTTTTTCTTCTGTATTTTACTGTCTGCATTTGGAGATAACAGCATTTCTGAGCCATCTGTATCTATCTGCTGAATCACAGGAGGACCTTCAAAAGCAATAAAAATGAGGTGATGAAACAACTATTAGCTTATTTATACATGCAAAGCCAAAATAATTAAGTTTTTCAATCCAAATGTTTTTTAAAACAATATTAATACTAAAACAGAAAACATATTGCTTTCACCTTCCTCATTTCCATTTTCCAAAGATTGTCTGATCATCCTTATCTATTTTGTAAAACAAAAGCAAAACCATCAGACCACCTCACAAAATTTTCAAGCACCAAAACATACCTTACAGCTGTAAACTACCTTGCACATATGTTAAGAGGTTGGTTTTCTTTTAAAAGAAAGTCTGTATGTTTACCTGTCTTTCCTCTACAACTTAAGGACAAGTGTTTAACCATGTGGTTTTAAACTTCCAGGAGTTAATGCTAACGAGCACTGTTCGATCACTCAAGTGGAAAGTCTGCACTCACACTGCAATCCAAGTCTTTACCCAAGTTCCATGCAAGAGTAGTGGGGTTCTGCTGTAGGGGAACATTTCTTCTGAGAGCTGAATGACAAGTAGATTGCTAGAGCTCTTAACAGTTTTTGAACACACACATACTTCCCCCTGCTACGACTGACAACAACGTGTGAATGTTGTATTCCTGACTCACTCACCTGCAGAAATCTTACTCTGCTGCTAATTCTATGGCTGCACCTTTTCTCATCACAGAAATTAAAAGAATCCTACCAAATAGCTCTCTGATCCAGTTGGAGCTTCTCTAAATTCTCTGAACAAAATGATAGGCTTTTTAATTGCAAATACCTGGGACTAGCAAGTCTGTTTATAATGAACTATTTTCCCAACACACACACACCACTACAAGAAAATGTTAATGGAGCCAAGTGCAATAAGTAAAAGCTTAGCTTAATAAAAGAATCCACCATTTTTTTCAGTAGACAGATTATCTGCAACCGAAGTTCTAAAGAACTAAATATTTTTACAATGCGAATTAAGTGTTTTTAGGAGTAAGAGAAGTATGTAACATACCTTCTGCAGACAACTTACACAATTCATCTCTCCTCCGACGCTTCTAAATAAAAATAGTAAAGCCATGAATGCTGTAAGCAAACTATAAATTTTGCAGTGAAACTTTGCAAGTTTTAGCTTTTAAGGAAGCCAGCTTCAAAATACTGACTCACAATGTTTCTCAAAGATAGGGTATTTTGCAAGAAATACATTAAAGAAAAATAATTAAAATGTGAAGTTTAAAAGATACAACTATCTTTCCAAGATCAGAATAAATTAGAAGAACATGTCCCGCTGCTACGACTTCATAACCTTAATTAACTAAACTAAAAAATTTTGCAATAAGCATTCCAAGTTTCATTAGGCTACAAAGGAGCAGAGGTTAGAGAACTCTTCTCAACTAACATACATCAACATGTTTTGTATGTTTTGTATACATAATTCTTATTATATGTAAGAAAGCCAGCAATGATTTTTGGTGAGAGGAATTTCTGATCAGTCTTGTAAGGACATTGTGGATTATAATCCTTCTTTTTTAAGAAAATTTGTTTCGTGATGAGGCACTCAAGACATGCAATTTCTTCATCCCTTAAAACAGTTTTTAAGCAGCTGTGATGATTACAACATGCTGATACACTGCACATATTTTACAAACTGCTATTGTATTTTATCATTGCTCTAGCAAAGATAATTCTATCTTATACATTCAGACCCAAGCCTAGAAGACAAATGGTCTGACAAAGCACAAGCATGCCATACCATAACATAATCTACTAACCACAACAGATTCTTTCCATTTTTCATGAATCACTCTTGCCAAATTCAGATCAATATGAACCACGCAATCCTCAAGAGTTAGTGATCCTTATGGAAGAAAGAAAATACATTCATTAAAGCATTCTATAGAATCTTATCTAAGCAAGAAAAGTACCGTCGCCTTGATTTATTAATTTGGATTCTGTACAAATTGTCATGCCCCCCCCCCAAAAAAAATTTAGCAACTGCAAAGTTTAAAAAAAAAAAAAAAAAAAAAAAAAAGGAAAAAGAAGGAAAAAGTAACTCCATATAGAATTCATTATTTGCTGTTCAAAAATTCAAAGAGTAGCAAAAGTTAACATTGTTTGTATATTGTTGAAATAGGACTACCTTAGCAACTCCACTTTTTATTCTTCTTTTCCATTTTTCTAGAAGAACTTCCTTTTACAAAGCCACTGATCATTTACAAGCACTGTTTCATTTGTTAAACTGTGATTTTCCCTATTTTACTGCAATTCCCAGGCAGCTGCTTTGATATAACACAACATACTTGCCACTGCCCAGAAAAACTCACATCCCTCCTTTCAAACTCAGAGAGGTAAACCCCAACTACCCCTCCAACTCTCAAGAAAACTGAAAGAATTTTCATGGCATTATAATGACACATCTTGAAAGATCTTTCTGATATTATTTCTCAGCCTTTCAAAAATAAGAGGACAAGAAACAAATATGTATCAAATAAAATGGCAGGACATATTTCAGACATTTCTTTTTTTTTAGGAAATAGGCTCAGAAGGCAAAGAGGTCAGCAGTAAAAACCACCAATAAATAAAGTATCCCAGGCTCTACATTAAGTAATCTTCATAAGAAAAGAGAAAAAAAAAATAGAAAACAAACAATCTACATATTCTTTGCATTTCCTTTCTTCCTTTTTTATCAGTCTAACTTTTGTGATTGACATTCAAGTTGCTTATGGCCCCCTTAATCACAGCCTCTCAGCAGACTCATCTGTTTTCATCTCAGAAGTATAGCCACACTATCTTCACTCAGAATCATTCATATTCCCCTTCCCTGATTTAACCGATGCCTAGAGGTTTCTTTTTTTCCTAACCACTCATAATTTGCATCTTCCTCATCATCTTAATATCCCTTCAGAGTCTGAATATAGGCTCAAAGGCCTGTTGCTCAAAATGCAAATAAGCCAACATATTTTCTTACTCTTTTAAAAAGTACACGCATATACAAAAAGGCAGAAGGTAGCACTACTGCATTTGTATTTTTTGCCAGGCTTAGTTCAGTTCCATTTTTGGACTCACAAAAGCATGCAACAGTATCAAGAGGAACTGTACAAGTCTATTCCCTAAAAATCAAGCATGAGGAGAAATAAGGAACAGGCAAATGAAGAACAGTTTTCTTATGCAAACTGAGTTTTTTCATTAAAATGTGGATAATATTATGCCCATACCTGCATCAATGCCAACAGGCCCAAATATTTCATTCAACTGGAGGGCCAGTTCAGGAGGCAACGTTAGTTCTAGACAATCTATATTGAAGTTTGGATGTGATTCTGGTATAGGTCTTTGTATCTTGGCTTTAGTGTCATCCCTGCTTGGAGTTTCAACTTCTCTACCATGTATCTCCCTAGAACTCTCCTGGATTTCTTTATCTGTCTCCAGTTCTTTATCAGTCCTAGGATCCACCAGAGGTGCATGATCCATTTCCAGCAACGAAGGAGTCACTTTGGGGTTTTCTACGTTGCTTTCTGAAGAGTTACTGTCACTTTCATTATTTAATTCAAATTTTAAATCAGCAGAAGTCATGTTAGGACTGTGATGCAAAGCCATGGGTATACATAAACCTGTATCAAATTGTGAGACTGATTGATTATTTGTATTTTCTTCAATAGGACTCTCACACTCTATCTTCTGCTTTCCTGAAATGGGTATCTCAGGGATACTTTCTACTGAGCCTCCATCAGTTTGAGGGGATGCATCTCCAGAATTTTTCAGTTCTGCTGAATCATGCAATGAGGCATCAGTCAACAAGCCAGGCACATCACCATCTGTCACAGTTGCCTTGGTAGCCCTACTTTCTGCAATGCTGAGCGATGAGCTCGTATCTTCTGAATGCTCAGAAGTATCAGCAGCCTCAGTTTTTTGAGACATTTGTTCAGAGTCTTTGCAATTCTCATCATAGTTTGTACCTGTCTTGAAATCAAGGTCTTTGACAAGTGGTTCATGTTCTCTTACTTGAAAGCATTCAGTATCAACATCTTTGCATAATTTCTCATTGCAGTCTAACAGCAGACCCGTGGTCCAGTCTAAGTCTTTGTTACATCTTTCATACAGATCTTTCAGAGCTTCAAATGACACAGATTCAAAAAGATTACACAGTGTATTCAGCTTTTCAGACTCATCAATATTGGTAAGTTCACTTTCTTCCACAAATGTACTTTTATCATACATAACTTGATAGGGTACTTTTTCCAGAGGATCTGAAACATTATCTATGTTTTTTGATTTGAAGCCATCTAGTCTACCATGTAATACTTTGGTAGTCTCAGGAAAAAGCATTTTCTTTTCTAATCTCCACAGGATCGCAAAGTCCTGTGACTCAGTCTGTGAATGGCTACTTCTTTGTCCACATGAGCTTGTGTCATGTCCCTCTTCTGCTGTGTTTGGTACAGACAAGTGTTCCTCTTCCTTGGGATGTGGCAAATTGTTGTTTGTAAAAGTGAGAGCTAATTTGTGATGTTTCCTCATTCTCTTATTTTGCTGGGTTTTTTTCTCACTAACAGTTTCACCAGCTACTGTTTCAGATTCGTGCATATGCAAACTCTTTGCATCTGGTTGCTCTGCAGTGTTTGCAGGTGTCCCACAAATCACATCTACTGTCTCAAGAACACTTCTATTAATGTCACTTTCACTATTTCTACCTTCATCAGACTGATTTAGACTTGTCTTTCTTATTCTCCTTGACCTTTGTTGTCTCTGTTCTAAGGAGCCTGAGACAGGCCAATGCCCTATCATTTGAAATTCCAGTGTAACTTTATCTGAACTAGCTGAGGAACAACTAGAGGCTACATTTCCTTCCTCCTGTGCTTTTTCGACAGTACAGGTCCCATGCAAGTCTGACTGTTCTTCTTTACTTAACTCAGTATACTGCTGATTGGGAGTTTTAATTTCCTTATCACTCTTTTCAGAAGATTTTTCTAGTCTTCTAGCTCTTTTGATTCTCTGTCCCATCCTTTGTTCTACAGGCCAGTCACCCAGGAAGTTTAGTAGTTGTGGTTTTTCTGACATGTCAGAAGCTGAGCTGTTTGGTTCCAGTATGCTACTACTTTGTGCTGATTCTGGTTCCACACATGTATTACCCAACTGTTCAACTTCAGTTTGAACTCTGAGAAACTTGTTATTGTCCTGTTCCTCGACTCCTCTTGTATGCAAACACACAGTCTCTTCAGCTGTAGTCATATCAACCTCATTCATTTCTGTTACAGTATCTTTTTCTGTATTTTCTCCCTTTTCATCTTTCTTCTCCATGGCCTGTTCTTTTTCTACAGACGCTGATAAAGAAACATTGAAGTCATCTTGAACAGTGCTGTTCTCAGAATTGTGTTCCACTGTGTTAATTTCCATTTCTTTTTCCTCTTTCTGAAGATGTCCAGGATCACTTTCTAATGTTGAAGAAGTACTGGGAAAATTTTTATTATCTTCAGCTAATTCAAGAGGCTCCACATCAGAAGCAAAAGATTTTTCTTCCTTTTCATCAGACTGTGCCTCTCTCTTTCTGAAAGACAAATTGGAATGAAAGATAAATCCATTTCAAACCTTCTTTATAAACTTATCCACATTTTTAATTTTGGCTTGACTATTTAAATATTTTCAAATTAAAGACCAGAAATTACCTTTTAGTACACTAATCATCCAGTTAAAAATTCCAATGAGAGGACAACAAATTTAAGACTTATCCCTATCCTCAACACTCATCCTACTTCCTATCCCATCCTCAACAGTATGGTGCAAAGAATACTTTTTCAATTTTGAGCTGAAGCACTCTGCTGCTAGACATTTCCTCCTGCAGACCAGCAAAACTGGTAAGTATGCTTTTATTTAATGACTATTGCTTTTTATTGATGGCTAAATGCTAAACAAAGTTTAGAATTAAACTAGATCACATGCCATATCATTTTTATGTTTATACCATTATCATACCAATCTACTACATTCCATTAATTATTAGTGCTCACTGCATTTTCAAATACATTAAGCATGAAAAACACAAATACTAAATACAATAAGATCTGTTTTTCTATGCCTTGTTATGGTGCTTATACAGCACTATTCAATCAGGCACTACAAAATAGTTATGAATTTAACCAACATAAATCTGGACAAGTCTAAATTAAATATACTAAAGACCAGGTAGGGAACTTATTACTGCACAAAGAATTCACCTTCTATCACAAAAAAAAATCATCTAATACCAACACATAGACTCAAGAACAGTGATTTGTTTGTATCTGGGACATTTTTCTGATAAGCATTTCACAGATTTCAAGTGTTTTGTTTCTACAAGGCACATCCAAGAGCACATTTCTAAGGTAAGAGAAAGTCACTTAATTGTCTTATTGAGAAGTAACACACAGCCATACCAGGACATTTTCAAAAAGCATCAGAGAGTTGACTATATGCCTTGACCAGTCACTTCTAGAAAACATGAAATTCTTAAAAATTAAGAAAACTATGTAGTGCATTTCTTTTTATTATTTTTTTTTTTAATGCATTCACTGCTCAGCAGCATTACTTGGGTTCTGTTGCTGTGGTGGTAAATTCCTCCTTTCACTGAACACCACTGCAATGTCAGCACCAGCCAACACTGTTCTTGCTTTAGTTACAAGGGCAGTGAACCCAACAGTGTTCTTGTTTCAATAGCAAATGCATTAGGCTGAGCTAACTAGGGCAGTAAGCTGAAACAATCTGCTACCTCCTTGTCCTAGTGCAAATGCAGTCAGTTGGGATGACTGGGCACTCCTTAAATGTACCTGGAACTCCTGTTGCCTGGGAAACATCCCCAAGATGCCTCCTGCTTGGATCATAAGCCCACTCGGAAAGTTGCCAAAGATTTCCTTACTCAAATTGTGGCCACAATGGAAAAATACTGACCAAAGCCAACCATCTTGTAATGCTTACAAATAATGATCCTAAAATGAGGCCCTTTGGAGCTCTCTGGGACTTCAGCAGACTGCTACCCTATGTCTCATGAAGTAAGCTGGTGTATCCAAAAGAAAACAGTGAGCAGTCTCCTACTTAGAATTTTGCAGCAAAAAGATTGAATCACAGTCATATATTATAACCCAGTCTTGCAGAGATAAGTCAGAAGAATATTTCACTGCAAGTTTTTTTTGGTGCAGTTTGAAGATCAGTAGGCACCAAAATTCATTAACATCTTGACATGGGTTGACATCTATATCTGTGTGTGTGTGTAAGCAATTTAGTTTAGAAACTTTGTAAAATTTTTAATTAACCCACTTTGATTATATAAGTTGTTGATCACTGATCAAGAGTTGCTACTAATTTAAATATTGCTAGAAAATTATACAACCTAATTTTGTTATTTGTTATAATAGTGTAAATCAATCTCAATTGCTGCTATTCCAAATCACAACAAACCCATAATAATGTGTTGAAGTACTACAATGAAATTCTGTATCCAAACCCTTTGGGGATAAACCATTGACCAAGTCTGGGACCAGGAGTGGATTCAGCTGCACCTTGCTTCCTCTCTGAGAAGGAGTTGAGAAAGCAAGGGGCTTCACTTGAAACCTCAGGACTCAATGTGAAGGTCTCAGTAAATATCAATTTCTCTGATCCTCAGTAAATCAATCCAATTCCAATCCCTACAGGTCCTTTTCACATAGCAAGAAAGTGATCTTTGTCATCAAACTCTGTTAAGTCTAGCTTTTGTAAATCTGTATTAAAATCACCTTTTCCTAATACCTTTGTCAGGGATTCTTTAAGTGACCTTAAGATCTGCCACTCCTGTCCATGACAGATGCTATGAAGTCTGAAGTTTCAGCCTTTTATTTGAGACTATAAAAGTAGTAAAAGAACCTAACCTATGGCTTTCCTCCTGATAAGGATCTTCACTCCAGCCAGCAGCTTCTGATTTGTCTGGGACAGAAGAATCCAATATTGAGCTGACAGAAAGGCAGAATTCATACCGTTCCAACATTCTTCTGATCTTTTCTTTAGACACACCATGAATGTTTCGCCTGTGAATTAAAAAAAAATAAAATAAAAAGAAGTGTTTCAGATTTGTGTAATACAATGACAGAAGATAATAATTCAATAACCAATTAAATTATATTAAGTTTACTAACCAGAGAATTCAGGGGGACAGGGCAAAAGCTGTGAAACAGCAATTCTTTCTGTATCAGTGCACTAAGGCATTCCAAAGAGGGAACGTTAGACAAATGATGGCTCCACTTGACTTCTCCACCCCACCTGGTGGTCTTGCTCTGCAATAGGATGTTTGGCTCAATCCTAAAATCTAAACCTGTACTAATAATTCATCTTCTTCAAGTAAGTATCAAAAACACCACATCAGATCCTGACAATGTAGGAAATCAAAATGGGTGTGGAAGCTTTCTGAATTCAGTCTTCCTTCACTGGTTTTGCTAAAACTAAGAACTCCTTGAGCCTTGAGGAAAACCTGTTCACCTATCATTTTGGACATCCTAGTAATTTTCGCTAACTTAGAACAAAAACTGAAGGTACAGGAGGAAATGTTTAAGTTCTGTTTTAAGAAAGAAAACAACCTTCCTTACCTCATTTGAAAAGTGGCCACCTTTAAGCTAGGCATTCAAATTGAGATGACAACAGGTATCGTGAAATCACAAAATAATTTACGTTGAAAGGGGCATAGTCCAAGCTCCTACTCAGAAGTACAGCTAGATCAGGTTGCACAGAGATTTGTCAAATTCTGAATGTCCCTAATGACTGAAAGTCTACAAATTCTCTAGGCAGCCTCTTTCAGTGCCTTCCACCCTTTCAGACTAAGCTCTGTTTTTTTAAGTAATCAAAATTTTCCAAGTTCCAACTTGCTTTTGGTTTTGTCCTATCCCAGCACAATTCTCAGAAAATATATTTTCAGTCTTCTCTATAACCTCCCAAAAGGCAGCAGAACACAACAACACATTCCTCCCTTAACTTCCTCTTCTTAAGGCTCAAAAAATTACTCTTGCTCAATTCAGTACCATCTGCAACTCTGCTGAGAGTGCACTTTGTCCCAACATCCTAGTTGTAAAAAGGACATTAAATGGTAATGGATATTAATCCTAGAGAAACATCAGCCTGCTCTTGGACTTGGAAACACTGATCATACCCTTTGAACCTGGCATGCAGCCAGCCTTCCAGGTACCTTATTATTCACTTATATAGGGTTTATGTCTTGTCTGTTTTGGCTCTAAGGAATGGGTGACTGTGTAGAAGGTCCTGCTAAAGAAGAGGCAAAACAACAATGGTGATGCACAGGGGTTTGCCCCTCTCATACCATAAGGTGCCAATTGTCATAAACTCAGTAACAGCAGAAATATTTCAAATAAGGCAACAGACCAGTGTAGTGAAATGAGGCAACCAGGTGGCACTAATTGACAGGTAGTGGGCATAACCTTGTGTTAAGCCCACCTGTGCCTGATTAGGGCAGACCTCAACTGCTCATGAGCAGGATTAGAGGGCCAATAAATCTCACTCCTGAGGAAGCCAGGAGAGGGTTTAGCACTGAATCAGTGCTACTGCTCCAAAAGTACCCTCCCCTCTGGCTTCCTCAGGTGTGAGCTTTATTGGCCCCCTAATCCAGCTCATGAGCAGTTGGGGCCTGCCCTAATCAGGCACAGGTGGGCTTAACACAAGGTCATGCCCACTACCTGTCAATTAGTGCCACCTGGTTGCCTCATTTCACTACAGACCAGCCAGATACAAAACCAGCCTATTCTTACACCATTTTTGCAACACCAGGAACCCAAAGGAGCAGTCACTGTGCCTTAAATTCAAAAGATTTGCAGTCATGATAATATCACATAGTATCTATGTGATGCTATGTGAATAAGTCTCTTGTACTTAATCAGAACAAAATGACAGAAAAAAAATCGTAACAGATAAAACACCATAATACATTGTAGAAAAAAAATAATAAAATGCCATTTACTATTGCAAAAATCTTGACTGGTATTTTACTGCTTCCTCAACCATTGTACTAAGTGGTATCTTTTTAAAAATAATAGGTTTTGACCTGTGAACTATGTATCATCTAATATGAATTTTTCCATTATATTCTTACCTTTCAAGTTCTTTTGGCTTAAACTTCCACCAAGTATCCGGTTCTCGGAAAATGACTTTGTAATTGAACTGCTGAGCCTGAACAAAACAGATATAAACAAGAACAAGCCACATCATCCATTTCTTATTTCTGTGAAAAAGCACACAAAATGTATAGCCTGCTTCTTTAAAACTGTTTTTTTATGGTTTTTGAAAACAATTAAACATTTGGAATTACATACTTTAGTTCAGAGTTTCACCTCTGATTATGAAGTAAAACGGAGATTTAAAAAAATACACATAGGCATCACTTCAATTAAAAATATTAACTAAATCTGCATAACCTTAAGCAAGCTAGCAACATTTGATAACTCTAGACCTCCAACTGGTCAACTGGTATCTGCCTCATTTATGATGAAGCTAAGATCAAGTTTTCAAAGTTCATGTAGCATCAAACATCACTCATTAATTAGTGCAAACTACATTCTGAAAGTAACCTGTAATTTTACTGATCATAAGAATGATCAGGGAGCAGAATTTGGTTTCCTCAACAATTGTTTCTGTGCCAAAGAGCATAGCACTTGACTTTGTCACTGGAAACTAGGCTAGGTCAGTGCTCAGGAATGCACAAAATATGACACTGGGTAATACAATTTCCTTTTAACACTTTTGGGTTTTTTACCTCAAACTTCCTTGTGGAATAACAGCTAGGCTGAGAAAGACAATCTCATTTTAAAACATATATTGTTGCCATGCCGATCAATAATCCCTTTCCACACTAATCAAATTGTAATACTAACCAAAGTAACATAAGGCTTCATCTCCCATGCTTGTGTGTTTGTGTTGTCTATTATTATAGGAGAGATTCTCATTTCAAATGCTTCTTTGGCTGAAAGACACACATGTACAAGAGAAGGTCATACAGTTCATTTCATTATAATAGGATGGGTGTGTAACATTTATATTCATTCTCTAAATTTGCAATATTTTTAAAGTACATAATCCATAATGATTATCCACTGCGTAAAGAAGTCTTGCCATGGCTTATTCTGTTTCAAGGACACCATTTCAGTAATTCCTCCCCTCAAATGTAAAGCCACTGAGATACAGCATCGGTTTTTTATATGTATGACAACCAAGGACAGAAAATGCAAATGTAAAATGCACCAAGAAGACTAAACAATCAGTAAATTAAACTAAAAGTAACTACATGATCGCCTTAAAGTGGACTTCTCTGTTGCATACAAAAGTCTTGGCTTTATAACAGTCTTAAGATTAGTCTACTTTGTATATAAAATACGAAAAAAATCAAAACAATTATGGTAATTTAAATAAACAGTAATTAAATGTTTAGAATCACTAGCTTTTAGAATCACTAGCTTTAGTGTTTAGAATCACTAGCATTTTTTATGACTAGTTAGAACCACTAGATACAGAACCATGCTTTTGTAGCTATGTTACAATGCATCTGAACAAAGTTATCACTGACTCACATGTTTCTTATTAACCCACTTCTCCACTGCTTAGAAAAGTAAACATGGTTCAAATTTAGCAAATAAGAGAGTTGTTCTATAGTGGGATTATTGAAAGCCACTATCAAAAATCATACTGACTATGGAAAAAAAAAACCCTCATTAATTCTGTCTTGCTCTTATGATTTTGTTGTAAATTTGTCACACATTTACTGCTCATGAGAAAAAATAATCAAGAGCCAAAAAATATCTCTGTGTTATTTCTATCAACATCCTCATCACTTACTACATTTGCACATATAATGGCTCATCTCAAATGAAGTACTTCTGGGAGACAGCACAAATTACCACTCCAGAAATGGGACACCACCCAAAATACATACTGTGATAAAATCTGAAGACAAAACAGTCTTTGGACAAAGACACTGGGACTTTTGATCACACAATGGACAGATGACTTCTGAATTTGTGCTCGTATTATTTTTCCACATACATATTAAGAAATATTTCTATGATGGGATAACTGCTTGTCCTGTGACACAGGCACTGCAGGACAGGCAGCTTTTTGAACAGCACACATGCACTTAACTGCAAGCTAATCCCTTATTTATTTCTCACCTCGTTTCCTGTTCCAGTCATGTGCTTCCCCTAAGCAATCAGGATCATAATGGTATTGTCCATGTTTATAAAAGTAATCATCAGTACTAAGAATTATTCCATCTGGATTATCCTCAAGCAAAGTCCTGTGAAAGATCAAGAAGTAAATAGCTTTTATCCCTTCTCCTCCCAAGCTCTGCTGACACATACATGCATGTAGTCACTTGCACAAAACCAAGATTATTTGGAATGGAAGCAGCAAATTCAGGTAAGGGGGTGAAAATCATCCTCCAGGCAAGTGTGATCTGCCATAATTTCACTCAGTTGCCAAATGCTGAGGATATCTAGGGGAAAGGTTCTCTAGAAGTCTCATTTTCTAATTATGGAAGTGTTTTTCCATCTATACCTAGTGACATACTTTTGCACTGACAAATACATACGCAGTCTTAATTGTACCAAATATTTCATCTGCTGGACAAAACAGTCTAAGCTCAATCTAGGCTTTTGGAGAGTTAGAAAAGAAATCAATAATTCATCCCAAGAAGCTCCACCTGTACTACTTACACAAATTCCAACAGTGGAAGGGGAATTGCTGCCTATAAAGAGCTGGCATTATTTCCATCCATGTTATTGGACTGAAACACCTGAAATGAACTGTGACTGAAAGAACACAGCACATCTAATACTACTACAAGGATCCTCTGCTGACACAAATGCCTTTGGTAAGTGCTGGAAGTTAAAGGTAACCCCTCCCATTTCTATTTTCACTAGAGGTCAGTGAGCTCAGCAGCTCAGCTCAGCTGCAATAATTATTACTCATCATGTATGGCAATTAGGGTATAAGCATAACTATTTGCAAATGACAAAAAATTGCTTCTGCCTGCACTAAATCCTGTACACAATTATGCAATTTATTTTAAAAGCTCACAATATAGATGTTCTACCTTGCCAAATACGATTTTCCTGATCCTGGAACACCTCTGAGAAGAACAAGTACTTGACCTACAAGATGCATCTTTTTTCTCATCATGTGACAAACAGGCGGCTGCTGTGCTTGCGAGAAGTTCAATTTTGAGTTTCTATCTTGATTTCCCCATACCTTCAGAGAAGGGTTGTTGTCCCAGGCATTTGAAACCACTGGAGAGGGAAAAAAAGGTCCTTTTCCCAAAGTCCTAGAGTCTGAAACAGGTCTCCATTGCCCTGGACCTACAGCCACAGGAGTTACAAAGCTGTTATTTCCACTGCATGGATAAAATGCGGGAGCCATGAGATTCCAGTGCTGTTGAAGCTGACACGATGGTGTCAAGTTACAACCCTGCTGAGTGAGCTGAAAATAGGCAGGTTCTGGGATTTTGAAACTGGATGTTTCAAGAGAGACAGAAGGTTCTGGAAGAGAAGTGCTTTGGGGGCTGCTTGAGACAGTCACTACCTCTTCATGCTGTTCTAAGCATCCTGAATTAGAAGTTGCAGTGCCAACTACTCCAAATTCCAGAGGTCTTTGCGAGGCCACAACAGGAGCCGCTGTCACACTTTTTTGATCCAAAACAGTATCTTGTGTTTGTTCAGAATTTCCACATGGTATTTCTCCATTTGATTGTTTACAGACTTCTGAAGGTACGTCATGTTGAACACGTATGTCTGACACATCAGCATCTTCCAGTATCTGTTCAAAATCATCTGTTGCAGCTGGGGAGTTTGTCTGGGTGCTCAGCTGACTCCTGGGTGGCTGAGAACAGGCAAAGTTTTCTAAAAACTCATTATTTGTCCCTGTTTGCTGTGGAAAAAGTAGCTCACCGCAACCTGAATCAGATTTTTCCCACTCAAGAAATTCATTAAAGCCATCATGTTCCACACAGTACTTTTGTACTACTTGGTCATTTGTGGAATTAGTCAATTCATCGCTCAAGTTGTATTTCCAAACAGCATTTTCTATTAATGAATCCAGTTCTTCAGTCAGCTCCACATCAGGTGATAGGACCTTTTCTTTATCTTCCTTGGAATTACTTTGTTCTGCAGCACTTCCCCCCATTCTTTCATTTGCAACAGATCTTTGCTGATTAATAAGAGCTAGTGATGATGCTACTGAATCACAACTCAAGGTTTTTGAAGATGCTACTCCTTTGGCATGGGTGGACAGCTCTAGCAGACAATCCATAGCGTTTTCTACTGTTGAATAAGGTAAAGAGAATAAAGTATGGTCAACTAAACAAAGACAAGCTGATGTGAATGCAATTTTTTTTTACTTGAAGAAGGATTTATCACAACTAAAGAGACAAACAAATAAGAGTTCACACAGCTTCAACTCCCTTGATCTGTGTCTCATTAAAGGCAGGCATCAGTACAGACATATTGCAAAATAATAACATAATAAGCATTAAAAATATTATGAAAATATTTTCTAAAAATTATTAGAGTTAACTGGGGGAAAAAAATATTATTATTTACCTTTAAAATCACATTCAGACAGAACCATATAAACCACACTAGGATCTAGGTCAGAAAACATCTCTGACATGCTGTTCAAGAGCTCTTCCTTACGGACACTACGCATTGCTTGTGACACCAAGTGGCTTGGGTCCCCTTGGGATACAGCAACAGCTGACATTCTGTCACAATTGCCATTCTTTGGAGAAGGACTCCCACCAGTTTTCTTCCTTCGTGGCATTTTCCTTAATAAAAATCAACTTGCTTTTCGTTTTAGTTTGTTCACATGGAGCTGAGAGCACCAAGCTCAGAAATCACACAAAAACCTCTCATAACTGGGATATGTATAACAGAAACAACAGACCTGGAAAAAAGAGAACAGAAATTTTAATAAAATACACAGTCGCATGTCCACGTTTCCTATTTAGGTAGCTAACAGATAAAAAAAATCCATAAGCATCCAGGAAAGCATTTTCTCAAAAACTGGGTTTTTTCTTTTCAATTTGCTGACAGCTAAATAGCAACCTTATTTTCCAGCTAACTAGATATTGAATCTGCATCTGGAAGAGAGGACAAATAAAATTAAGTTCAAAAGAGAAATCCAGAGAAGGAAAGGAAGTAATGCAAGGCAACCAGTTGACAAATATTCCTCTGCTAACACCTAACATCATGGAACACTCATAATCTGTTAAAATTCAAAAATTTTGCTCCTCTTACAAAAGTGCTGAATAATATAACAGGTCCATACCTTCTAGACATCCTTCATGACTTCCCACCCCTATATTTTTCAGACTAAACAGCTGAAGTTCTTCTACATTCAAACACTGGTGCAGGTTGCTAAAAGAGCAACCTGGTCTCCAACCATGCAGATTCTCAAGACCTGACCAAATATGGCCCTGAGCAACCTGCTTCATTCAAGTGACCATGCTTGGGTGGGTGAGTTAAACCAGTGTCTCCCCCCCAACTACGACCATAGAGCCTTTGAATACATCCAGTTAAAACATTACAGCATCTGTAATAACTGCAATTACTGCATTAATCTCGTATAGAAAAGGAAAGCAATTACAGTATTGTACAGTAATTGTCATATTCTCTACTTGTACTACAATTGCACAGTATTGTACAATCTCTTTTTCTTTATACCAAATAATGTCAAGGCTCTGTTGTATTCTAGTGATGCTCACAATACAGTAATTGATAATTTTCACAAATTATTGAGAAGACTAACAAACCTTGGTAAGGCTGAGGATCTGAAGTTAATTACAGCAGAGTCCCTATTTAGTAATAACAGTTACTGATTAGGCTATGAAGTATCTGTTTCTATATAAAAATTACTATGCCAGTAATGACCAACTCAACATATGCAGATAAATCATGGCAGCACTTTCAAGCTCACTTGGTCCTTCTCTTCCTGGATCATTGGCACACAAATGATGATGACAGATCAGTGCCAGATTCAGACAGAACTCTGTTTTTCTTCAGCGATGTCTTCCAGCAATCATGAGAAGTATCATTTAGAAGAGGGGGACTGTTACATTCCCAAGTCACAGAAATTTATGTAAGAAAACCCAACAACTCCAGAAGCCCAAGAATTTCTACCATATGTAATATGGACCTTAGATGGACAAATGTGATGGGTGTTTGAAACAATGACGATGTCAACCAAGTCTGAAATGTAACACAAGGAAAACAATACAAAGGAAAAGGAAGAGACAGACTTGCAAAAATAAAAAAGAAACAACAGTGGAAGATGCCAGGGAAACAGACTGAGCTGCAACAATTGCAACTGTTTTTTTTGTTACACTTTTTTTGGTTCACCTCTCTGACCAGCTATCCTTACGCTGTTCTTTACTGACACAAAAGAAGTATTCAAGCAAAATAATTTTTTAAAAAAAGCTGTAGCAAGTCATGTTTTTCAATACTGTATTTCTAATTGATTCATCCTCTAGACAGTTAAGCTGTTCCTCACTGAAAGAGGTCCAGTAAAAAAGAAAAGATCCTGCAAGGCAGAAAAGATATTAATGGACCTTGACATTACTGAATATCCAGAGACTGTAAGCAGAATGCTCCAAGTGTTGTTGATGTTTTAATCTGACTCTCTTATAATGATCAATAAAACACATTCTGTAGCCTAGACTCATAACCAGTTGCCTTACTCCACCATAGGCTACTCCCTTCCCAGTGTCTTGCATCAGGCTATGTATCCCACTATATATTACAATGCCTTACTCTGACCCAATGGAGCCACATGCTGTGTGAAACTTAATCAGTGAATTTACAGTGCATGGGGTAAAGATTATTGATGCCTAAAGTGTTTATCATATTGAATCACAGAGGTAAAAAGAACACAGGGAAAAAGACATCAGTCACCTCAGAACTTACATGCAGATCAAAACCTTGGTGATTCCCACTACATCCATGTATGCTAAGGCAATGCACATATCCACATTTTGTCCCATCTCTCAATCTAAAGTCTTAGTATAATTGTAGAAATTGTTAAACCTACCAGAAACACAGATCAGCATTGCCTATGATTTAATTAAATAAGGTATTTACACAGGCCAGATATTGCATATAGGTATTTTGAAAGAATCTCTTGTTTACCACAATATTTCAATGAAATTCCTCGATGCATTCCTGAGCAGTATCTTCTGTTGATATTACCAAACACAATAAAATTATATAAAAACAGATGCCTGCACATATACAAAGCAGACTGCACTCTATTGTATAAGAGATAACAATAACAGACTGCACTCTATTGTATAAGAGATAACAATAACATGCTTAACAGAAAGGAATAACTTTCACTTGCTTTTTAAGAGCATGCCCGGAACTTCACAGAGATTTTTATCTACTGACTTGCTTTTTCAGATATTTAAGTTTCTTTTTGAAAATCGGTTCACTATAAGAGAGGAAATAATTTTGAATAACTCAACATCAAGGCTTGCAGGTCAGCTATATTTTCATTGGTTCTGATAGCATAATATGAAACAGTCAGTTTTCTGTGGAGAAGGGTTTTTTTCCTCTAAGATTAAAATGGAGTTATAATATAATGATTTAGAAGAGCAGGGCTGTGCTGTAGAAACTGAAAGGGAAATCTAGACAATTAGCCAGAGGCTGCAATACACTTGGAAGTTCACTAGTCAGTTCTGGATACCATGGTTCAACACAAATCCAGTTAGACCAAACAGCTGTTCCATTTCAGCAGTGAGGAAAAACAATATTCCTGTTGCAGTCTCAACTTCACCTATAAAAACAAAATCCATGAGCACCTCCTCACTCACAGTTCTTCAGAAATACACACCTCCTAAAAATAAGGATCTTCTCCCACTGTAATTCAACTACCACAAGCAAGAGTATGCATAAAAACCTGCCCATATCAAAATTACCTTTCAAAGTAAGCAATCTTACAAATATATTTGTCAAGTTAGTGGGCTTTAACATGATCATCTTTCTAATTGGCCTGTGCTTACTTTTAAGGGTAGATATGAGCCTCAGGTGTTTCAGTACTGCTACCCCTAGGGAGCTGGATGGGTGTATCACAGACATTCTGTAGGCACAGGCACCAGTTCAGGATTCATGACAGGCAAGCCTGTCACTACAGAAACAGGCAGGCACTGAAGTAATCAGCCTAACACAACAACTTCTTCTTTCCCCTTCAACAGACAGACCAATGAAGTATAGATAAGTGGCTGACTTGTCACAGCAAAAGGATGGGCCAAGATCTCAGTCCTTCTCAGTCTTTCAGTCCACTGAACTTTCCACTCTAGTGAAAGGAAAACCAAGTTCCATAAACTAGTTCTAAGAATGTGCTTATAATTCCCTGGGGCAAAGAAAGATGACCAATGTGTCTGTCAGTTATACAGAAGACAAATATGCAAGTCGTTTTTCCCCCTTCCTCTCTCTTTTTTGCATGCTTATACTGCATTGATGAACTAACTGATGAAGCATTACAGTCTTAGGAAAATATGTAAGAAAATTCTCCCATAAAGCATGAAGTGAGTTTGAATCACTTTGAAGACATTAAAAAGCACAGGCTACAAAAAAATCTAATTTTCTAAAATTAAGCCAAAAGGCAGGAGTCATGTTTACACTATGGCTAAATTAAATTTGTCCACTTAAATATATTTTGTTTTCCATAGCAAAAGCTAGACATTTTCCCCCTATTTTTAAGAACTGCTATATCTTGTTGAATCACACAGAATGTCTTTGGTTGGAAGAGACCTTCAAGATTATCCAATACAACCTTTGACAAACATTGTAGTTGAAGTTTGCAGTTTGAAGAACTGTATTTTTACAGAATCAGATGAAAGCTACCATAAAACAATATTAGGCAACATCTGACTGTTCTAAAATGTCTGAAAAAACAATTTAAGTCTAAGGCTTGAGGCATTTATTACGGTTTCATTTCTAGTGTAATAACGAAATGTAGATGCAGTGGCTGATTAAAGATCAGTTGGAAGCCTGACACATCTCACACTTCTTTTACACTGGGATGGCTCCTTAGAAGCCACACGTGGTAGCTTGCATTTTCAAAACATGTCAAAATTCTTGAGTGGACTGACTGCAAGTCTTCTTACATACATAATCTCAAGGAAGAGAAAGAAACAGGTAGTGTTCAAGAGCACACAAAACAAGAGAAGTAATATGCTAAACTACTTTTTAAGTGATTTAGGTAGATGATATAAAAGTATTCACAAAGCTTTTTACACCTTAGAATCATGGAATGGTTTGGGTTGGAATAGACCTTTACAGGTCACCTAGTCCAGTCCTCCCCCTGCAGTAAGCAGGGACACCTTCAACTAGACTAGGTTGCTCACAGATACTGCACTGGGAAACAATCAGCAGTGAAGAGAATTTTTCAAGGTCATTGTGAGAACTTATTCTTTAAGCAAAGACCAGAAAAATATTCTCACCACAAAGTATTCACCAGCACAGGCAGATCACAAATTACCAGTATTACTTCACTTCCTTTTTTAAGAGCAATGGAAGCCTCCAGCCTTGACACAATGTAACATGCAACCAATATAACCAAAGCTATCAAATTTATGTACAATCTTATATTTCTCTGATTAATTTAAGGAATTTAACACCATACATATAAAAGTGGTTGGTTTGGGGGTTGGTTGGTTGTGGGGGTTTTTTTGTTTTTTTTCCCAAGCTACGTAAGATACTTGAAACATATGTTCATTTGAATTTTCTGACTGAAAAAAATAAAACAAAAAAACAAACCACAAGTATATTTGTAATTCAAATAAAACAGTAATGGCACAGAACTTACATTTTCATCTTCAAGGAGTTGCCCTGCAGCAGGTCCCTTCTCATCTTTCCAAAAAACACTACTGATGCCACATTTAGTACAGATCTGCTGTTAAAAAATATAATGCACTCTTCTGTCAGGAAACCATTCTTTCAAACATATAAGTCAGACACTAGAAGAAGTGGATGCTCCCTCCTGACAAAGAAATTATCAGAACACAAATGAGAATTGTTATTTTGCTCAGAGACCATACAACTTCAAGCAAACTTTTTACACTGAGCGATACACGTAATTGGTTTACTAGATGAAGCACAGCTAACATTTTACTAACAAGTACCCAACACACAAAGCTGAGATCAAATATAAGTTTCCCTAATTATAAGAACAGCACTTAATTTCGTCTACTGATTTCTTACCTAAAAAAGCTGACTTACATCAGGTAAAGAAATAACATAATAGCAGCAGAATTAGTAAGGAAGAAAAGTAAGTTTTCTCACTTGTCATTCCATTTGGCTCTTCACCATAGTTCTTAACCATCTTGAAAAGGTTTACAAAGCCATACATGTCAAGAAGATTAATTCCATCACATGGAGAATTAGGCAATGAAAACCTGGTACATCAAAATCAGAATGTTAAGTACAGATACATCACTAATTTGCAGTGCCCTAGCAATGCTAAAAAAGGCACTTCTGTTTCATGGAAGCAGCTGCAAACTCCTAATCCACTCTATGAACACTGAGAATGTAAGGTCTATTCAAATCCTGAATTAGTTCAAGTGTACATATTAGCCCGGATGTCAGTTTCCTGAGAACAGTCTTGTGGATCAACCAATGCCCCACTCTGCATCTTACCTCATTCCACTGCTCTATAGAGTTAAGAATTGTCATCAAAACATGCACAACACTTAACAAGAACTCGCTGATGAGGATGCAAATTTACAAAGTAAAAGACAGGTTGCAGGCAAAGAATGCAATCTACCACATTCTCAAACACATGGTGTCACAAAAAATACAACAGGAAAGGCTGAAAAGCCACGCAGGAATTTTACAGAAAATTTCATTTCTGAACATGAATTCAGCCTAGAACAAAAGGCTGAAGTGTATCTTGTAACACTGTAACACTACATTATTTCCACTACTAAAGATTTCTCCATTCTGAAACAGGCTCTAATAACACACACTAAAACACAAAGCTTATTTCCACATTTGTTCACTTGCACTTTGAAATCTCATTAATGCAACAAAACAGGTAAGTATTTAAATACAAGCACAAGACAAGAAAAAAGCAAATGAAACCAAACCAAAACCAAATCATTGTACTCTTCAGTTATACAAGAAGCCTTTATTTTTGGACAGCATTCAAGTCCCCTCTCAAAAAAGACACAAGGTACAAAAGGAAAGAAAAAAAAAAAAAAAAAAAGGAAATCCCTTGCAGCCGATTTTTCAAAATAAGCATAAGAGTAGAAAAAGAGGCTGCTTGGGAGCCTTTTGTGTTCTGGTATTTCTTTCTGCCAGAAGTCAGCAACATAACAGGCCATCTACATGCTTTGTGAAAATCTATACCCAAATAGAAAGAAAACACTTCTTAAAAAAATTCAAGGATCGTTTCTCATCTTTTCTTCCTCCCCCTCAGTACTATTCCCACTGTTTGTTCCAAGGGCTTTGGCTATTTCAACAGTTTTAACTAAGGTCCTCTTTGTCCCATCAAATTCTGTCAAAGTGCAAGACACTGAAGACTATGTCTCAATGCATCTGCTTAAGGCAGCCTGCTCTGCCAGGGCATTTTTCCACTTGTGTGATTTTTAAGTCTTGTGTATGACTTGGGCCAGAGATGAATTTAAGGCAGCAGCAGAAAATAAAACTTGTTTTAACTACAAAACAAAAACTTTGTCCATCAACTATACACATGGTTTAAGAGCACAAAACAAGCACAAATTCATCCAAAGTAGATGCTTAGGAAGCAAATACAATTTAAAGGAAGAGCAGATCCCTGTTTACTGGGAAGAACTCAGCAGTAGTGGATCAAGGGTTGGACTTGATGATCTCTGAGGTCCCTTCCAACCCAGCCAATTCTATGATTCTATGATTCAAAGGCTCTTTTAACTATGCCATGGCATGAGGAGTTGTCAATGTGCAGTGGCAATCAGCTGCTGTTTTGAGAGATGACAGAAACTGCTGAACTCTACAGTATGCCATTTCTTTACAAGCCAGGAAGGTGCTCTTGCTAAAGACCTTCCATACAGGTGAGGACTGGCTTCCAGATCTCAAGTGACAGGCAGAGCTCCTGATAAGTGTACATGACTAAAGCAGTAAGGTGGGAGGAGGAGACCCACCATTAAGCACATTCTTCAGCACCAACCCCGCTTGCCAAGAACGGCTTTTGTACTCATCTCCCTTTTACTGTGTGCTGAAGGTCAAAGCTTGAGATTTGTCAAAAAGTGGAATTACAGAATACATACATAGGCAACTCAACAACCTACAAAAATAAAAAAGCAGGGGGTTTTCCTATTTTAAGTTGAAAGTATTGTTGCTTGGTTGTTAAGTTTTGGTGGGTTTGGTATTTTTTTTTTCCAGAAAATGAGTAGCTGCACAATGTCTTTCTAGTCCTAGCAGAGTTTAGAGATCAGGACCCTTCTATAGCTTCCCTCCTACATTCTTTGGTAGCCTCCCATACACCTCACAGCCCTGCTCAAGCATGCTGAAGGGTTACCCATGCTGAACTCGGGACATCTTCCAGGAGTCTGAGCTCTCAGGCTACCCGGGCTGTCCCCAGAGCAGACTCCAGACAGCCCTGCAGCTCCGTGACCTACACTCAGCTCCCAGAGCAATGGAACAGGCTGCAATGAAGGAGACCACACTTGTAGTTACAGTGATTCTGCAGTTTCAAACCTGCAATCAGTACTACTGTTTAAGATTGAAGATTGTGTTCCTGCTCCACATTATAAAATGGAGAGAGAGAGAGGTATTTGGAAAGAGAAAACTTGCCAAATGGAGTTGTGACTTGCCCACACTATGGTTCCAGAGACTCTGTCCAAAAGTCAGGCTGAAGGGAAGTGAAGAAAACCAACACGTCTCTGCAGAACTTCCTTTCACATCCTCTCCAAAAAACCTTCATACGGGCAGCATGCAACTCTGGTAATACATTACTAAGAAACTACAATATAATCTAATGCACAAACAATCAGAGTTTGACAAAAAACAAAAATATAACAATTTAAGGCTGAGCGTGGTGCTTCTAATGAGGTTAGTTTAAATTCTGCTGTATTACTGTGTCCTGATTCTTAAGGATTTGTTTTGCTGTGGGGCTTGGTTTTTGTTTTTGTTTTTTTCTGTGACTGAGACCTGGCCAAAGGATAAGCATTTATTTTAGTGCTTGGAAAGCCAGCCAAAGGGCAGCAGGAAGAGCGAGGACTGGTTGTCAAGATGAGAAGATACTATAACAACATTACTGAAGATCAAAGGTGATGCTTATTGCTTGGGTAGGCACATGCAGGTGGTATTATGGAGGAAGGAAAAGCAGAACATTTATTAATATTTATTTAAGGGTTTCTGCACTGGCAGCAGCCAGAGCTAGCAATAAATGCCAATGCTACTTCCCCAGATCTTTGCCTGCTGTAGCTCTTGATGCAAATGAAGACAGGTGATGCTGCAACTCTGACATGGTTGGAAACAAAGGGAAATGGCTGTCAAAGACTCAGGCTCCAGAGCATGAATCTTCAGACCTACGAAGACACCTAACAATTCTTATGCAATGTCACCAGGTCTTGGGTTTGGTGCTGCCACATACAAAGGCTGCTCAGCTCCACATTTTTCCCTTGTGCATGACAACACAAAATAACTCAAAGGCAGAACTGTCTGGCCACTTTTCTGCAGTACCCTGAAGGTCTGCTTAAGACCTTCAAGTCCGTGAGGCATTCTGGTGATCCTCAGCTGCCACTTCCCTCCTTACAATTTTCAGTTCAGTCATTCTAAATGAAGGTGTTTTGCACACTGAAACAAAGCTGAAGAACAAGATATTCCTGAACTTCAGCATGGACTCAAATACAGAAAACAAAATGAAGACACATTTATGTTTGCAGAAAGCACTTGTAAGAACAGGAGACTGGTAAGAATATGATGACTGCAAGAACATCATAGCACAAGGTACGTTGGAACATAAGGCAGATTTTTCACCAAGGTGTTATGTATTAACCTGTGACCTCAGAACAGTAGCAGCCACATCAGGAAGCTGAGATGTTGGAAAGACAAAGTGATAAAGTAGTTTGTTAACTTTGCTACTGATCCACATGCAACAGCATCATGAGAACCACTCCAGAATTCCCCAAACAGAAACATACTATAGTGACACATAATACACTTAGCCAACTCACACTGAATCAAGTTGCATCATACAGTTACAACTTAAATAGAAAAGCAAGACACCAAATCACATAAAGAAACCAAGAAGGGAATGAGATTAGCTTGTTCATGTAGACATGCCAGGTAATGGGTTTTTTGGGGGAAAAAAAAAAAACTAAAAAAATCACAGATCAGGCCCTAGGTTGGAAACTACATTACACAGATCTATGAGGGCAATTGTATTTACTTCATATGACCAAATGCAACTCCAATGCTGAAGGCATTACACCAGTTAATATAGCACACACCCGGCCACCACAAAGATAAAAACTTTCAGTCTGAAAATTATGACCTCATCCTGATGTAGGTACACCAACAAAAAGCTTACGGCCTCCAAATGACTGTCATTATTTACTTGATAGAGACGTAGGTCACGGATGAAACATTTTGACATGGTTATTGACTTAGCAGTAATTCAAAATGTATTAATGGTATAAGGCAGATCAAAAGGTGGGATTTTAGCAGCACCTAATGATTAACCGAACTGAAGTTTAACAAGTGATTCAATAGATTATAAACAAAATAGCAACTTATTTACAGATTTGAGAATAAGATCCACACTTACAAGGTATCCTGAATCAATATATATGTATATACATGTTAAACACAAAGCATGCAGACACACACAGACAGAAATATCTAGATCCTGTGAAATACACAGACACCCACACTGGTGAACACAAATGTGTATATTCAAACAGACAAGTGGAGAGGTAGATGGAAGACAGTTAGAATTTCCCTCTTCTGGAGTTCAGAGCAAATACAAAGTGTCAGCATTCCTGGTGACAAGCAATAATTGAGCCTCAAGAAGGTGGAGTTGCCCTGGCCTTCCCTCAGCTTTGTAGATAGATGGTCCTTGAGGGGTTTATGCCTATGGCATCCCAGCTCAGGGGAGACTCAGATCACAGCCCACTGCAGTCCAGAGGAGCTCAAAGGCTGTTTTATGGGGTCAGAGATAATTGACTTTTGTCAGGTACTTCTCCATTTCAGCCCAACTCAGTTGATGAAATATTTTGGTGGTTTCTGCCAGTTGTGCAGGCCCAGAACTTGCTACATTTTGGAGTTCTGGTATTATCCCCTTAGGGCCATGACCCAAGTAAAGATGTGCCAGGCTGTCAGGAGGTGACTTGACTGCCATTACTGTTCTCATGAGATAAGGGGAGCAGGAGCCAGCTGTGTAAATGGGGTGCCTTAACACTCTGGTCCTCTGCTTACGATCTAGATATAGATGTGCTAGGTTGTCAAGAGGTAAGAGATTGTCATTACTGTCCTCAAAAGAAGAGGGGAAGCAGAAGCCTGATGTGTTAAGAGGATAGCTTTATGCTCTGGTACACTGCCTTTCCAAATCCATACCTGACTCACCCTAGTTTGGTGTGTGGCCCAGGGAGGGGGAAATCACACCAAGTAGGCCAAGAGAGGGAGAGTTTGTACCACCACAACTTAGACTTGTCATTTACTCTCAGAAAGTAGCTCACATGGGGTCACCATATATGACAAAAAAAAGAAAAAGGTCATCCAGGTCCATTGAAATATGGTGGTTTGAGTAAACACAGGCAAATTTTTAGATGGAACACAGATCAGTTACATAAACCAGCCCACTTGAATCTGAAAAATCCCCAATGGAGTCACGAGAAGAAACAGCTAGAAAACAACCTCTTCGATAACCACGGCTGCATATCAATGTATGCAGCCTCACTTACTTCTGAGAGGCACTGTCACTGACAGCTAATTAACATCCTACTGACATTTTCTTAGTAGCAGAGTCTAAGAAACACAAAGGTAGCAACTTCATAAAACTAAAAAGCTAAATTCACAGGCAGAAGAACTCTACTTAAAATAATAATTAGACTGATTATGCCAGCCGTTTAGCATAGACTACAGATCAGTACGTGGGTAGGAGTGAAAGATGAGACACCTCAGAACTAGGACCCCCCCCCCCAGTCTCCATTACACCATATTTGGACACTAACTCAAAACAACACAATTCTCTTTTGTAAAATGGACAGTGTAATAATCCATCTACACACCAGAGTTAACAGCTGTAAGTAAACCATGCAAGTTTCCCAATACAAAGCTTACATTTTTGTCAGGTACTACTGCAGTTTCACATTGGTAACAACTGAAGTGCATTACTATTAATACAACAGAGGGAGAGTTCTTTAAAAAAAAAAAAAAAATCAAGCGTAAACAAGATCACAAAAAACCACAGGACAATTCCACAAAACAAAATGGAAAGCCAACAGAAGAAAACCTATAAAGAAGAAATGAAAGGATTAAGATATCCTTTGATGCTGTTAAATTTTCTTTACATGTTCTTCGCATACTTTCTAATATAAACTGTTGAAACTTCAAAGTGCTGCAAACATATGACGCAAGCAAGCCCCGCCTCAGTCATGATGACTGTACCCAGATGAATCAGGGTTAAAACCCTCATTCTTACAGTCATACACCATACTTAAACTTTTCTGCTCTTTTATAATTTGGTTTAGGTTTTTATCTCAACCTTCAGCTCTCCAGTCACATCCTAATAAACATTTTGCCCCAGGAAGAGTGAGATGGACAAAGAACAAGCTGATTACCTTCTCTGGGTGCTTTTTTGCTTTACCTGAAATATACAAATAAATACTTTTGGAGGTCTAAGCTTCAACTCCATATGAACTATTCTCATCTTTTCACCGCAAGGTCCAACTGAAAGACATGAGACGCACACTAAACCTTTTCAAGGCACCGTATAAAAACATTTTGTGTTTCTTAAGAATCAAGCTGTTCTTAATTACTTAGAAGCAGCTTTAAAAGAAGTAACGGTAAATATAGGATATTTTTTCTCCCCTTTGAAGTCAGGCTCCCCTGAAGCCCCGGTGACCTTATGGCACTCGACCAGAACTGCGGACCGTGTCCAAGGCACGCTGGAATACTACGCTAGGAAGGACACAAATAACCACACGATAAACACGACAGCGGCTCCCGACTGTTCAAAACGAACAAAACCTGAAGTATTAAAATCTTTTGCTTTCCTTTTTCACGGGGTGGATCTTTTTAGTGGGGCTCTACTCTTGGGAGACGCTTTTAGTGTTCATGGATACTCCTCATCGTTTGGCTCAGGACAAACGGGCCAAGAGTTTCTACCGACTTCCCAGCCCTGACCCGCCACACCGGCCCCAGCTGCCGGCAGGCCAGGCTGGCGCCCTCCCCGGGACTACCGGGAGCAGGACTCGGTATTCCAAGAGGCCGCCGCCGAGCGCTCTTACACCGTGACGGGCGAGGAGGAAGCACCGAAGGCGCAGAGCAGCCCGTACAGCCGCTCCCCACAAGGACGGGAAGCGGAGACACAGCGGCAGCTGCGCCCGTGGGGCCCACGAGGAGGCTCGTGGGGACGGGCAGGCCCGAGCAGCGGCCTCAGCACGCAGGAGGAAGGGCCCACCCGCCGCTACCAACGATGCTCGCCCGGCTCGTTCTCCGGGCACGGAAACCGCCATGGGCACCCGTGACCGACGGCTGAGGCCCCGGCTGGCGGGCGGGCCCGGCTCGCAGCACCCGCCCCGCTGCCTCCCCTCCCACCCGCAAGCAACTCCTCTACTGGGACACCCGGGAGCGGGCCCCTCAGCGCCGCCGGCCCCGAGACAAAGTAGACACGCGGCAAGGGGTCCCCGCTCGCCTGTCTGTGGGACAGGTAAAGCTTCCCGCGGAGGCCGGCCGCCTCTCCTCCCTCCCGAGATGGCGGAGGCCGCAGCGACCGGCGCAGGCCCCGCGCCCTATCGGGAGCAGGGGGAGGGAGAGGCTCCTCCCCGGTCCCGCCGCTTCGCGCCAGACCCCTACGGCCTTTACCTCCCGCCGCTCGGCTCGATCGCTTCCGCCGGCGGCGGACGCCGGGACTGCGGGGCTGCTCCGCGGCTGCCGGGGAGAGGGGGAGACTCCGGCCGAGCGTGCGCCGCGGGGACACAGTGCCGCTCTCCGTCCGGCCGGGGAAGAACAGCCCGGGAGGAGGCTCCACGCCCCGCCGCTCTCCTCACCCCCTGCCCGGGCGGCTCCCGCCCCGACACGTCTTGAGAGGCCGCCTGGGCTGCTGGGCTCGCAGTGGGCGTGGGCAGTGCCTTCTCCCGGCTTCAGGTGTGCGAACAGCTAGGCCGGACCGGACCGCCGGCGTCCTCCGAGAGTTCACCGGCACTTCCCCTCCTGCCAAGGGGTCGTTTAAGAAGGAAAAGAAGCTTGAGAGGATGGGAGGGGTCGCCTCCTGCCAGCTATGGGCCGGTTCGGCCCGGCTGAGGGCAGCTCGTCTCCTTAGCGTCGACCCTCGCCACCTTTTCCAGTGGTCACGGATAAACGTGGCTGCGGGTGCGGCCTCACGTGTTCACCGGTGGAAGGGGTGACGGTGCGCTCTACCGGTACGGGAAAAACAAACAGTGCGAAAAGACAAACCTTGCCTGCAGAGGCCATACTGCTGGCTACGGGGCCCCAGGTGAGTTCAGAAAACAGAGGTCGAGAAAAGTATAGCTGCATCTATGAGCCGTGTGGTGACGCGTTTCACATTTGTACTTAAAAGGATGATTAACGCCCGGTGCCGCTGCCCGGTGCTACCGAGCGATTTGGCAGGAGGAGAGAAAACTGCAGACCAGAATGGAGCAGTGGATCAGCGGGCTGATGTTAAGAGAAGAAACAGCGTTACCAGCGGCAGACGAGAGAGATCAAGAGTTAAGGAAGCTGAGGAGAGTCTGGTGGGATCTGGCATCAGTAACAGCGGTGATTTTGGGAAGAGGAAAGGGAAGAGAGACGTGCTGCTGACAGGCTGAGATGAGAGCAAGCAGCTCTTAAATCAGAACCTGTGTGAAGCCACCACGAAGGGAACTAGGTGCCTGGAGTAGTTTTGAATTTATCAACACAAGAAAGGGGGCAGAGCTCTTAAAATTAAAAAAAAGTCAAACAAAACCAAACAAATCTAAACCAAACACCAACCCTCAGCCAACTTGAGATGAGGAGGTTCTTCTGGGAAACTTTCCTGTAATTTTATGAAAGTTTATTGATCTGAGATATTTTAGGGTCAGTAAACGGGCATTAAAATATAACTGGAAAATTTCTGATGTTGACCCTTTACTGATTTCTAAGAATAGGACTTAATTACATGGCCATGGGCATCCTTGTCAGCTCATCCTTGTCTCCTTGCCTGTCCGAGCAAGATTACAAGCAGCATCTTCACTTCTTCCACCTTATTCATCTGATTCCCAGGAGGAGATGGGTGCTTTCCCAGCCTTCATTGTCTTTAGATACCTCCCTGCCATCTGTATTCAACCACCTCCCATCAGGACACAAAGCTTCATATGGTGTCCCACTGTGATTTTCCCAGGGAACAGAAGGAATGAGATTCCTGTAAAAGGGGGGAATTTCACACACACCAACCTCCCCCCCAAGGGACTAAGGTTGTCTCCCAGCCTAGAGGTCCCCTCACATTGTCATTCATCACATTCAATGGCGAGGTGGCATCCTCGAGCCTCATTTGTCCTTCATTTTCCTCCAAAGAGAGAAAGAAGGAGCCTGTAGAAGAGTCCTAAATCTCCACTTATTTAGCACCGAATCTTATTAACATGTTTTTCGAGAAAGACCGTGAAGCCACGGCCAGCTTGATGTTTCAGTAACTCAAACTCATATTGCTGTTTCCTTCTGGAGCCTGAAGACCACCATAACATCTAATTTTACAGTGAACTAACCATGCACAGGTAGCTCACTGTAACTGTCTGGAGAAAACTGCACAAAATTGCTCGGAGTAATTTTTCTTGTGGAGATCGCAGTCCCGGAGTGCTGCACATTAACTGAAAAGTAAATCGTTTTTATATGTAGGCTTGTATATGTTTTGCAATAAAAATAATATTAGACAATTTGAAATTAGTATTGAAAGCATTTAATAGTTTAGGAATTAAACTGATTTAAGCGTTGTTAATTTGCCTGTCACTTTGCTATTTCAGTGCTTATCTTGTAGTTACATAATGTGCAATATTTAAATAAACAAGGACAAACGTTTACATTTCTAATACAATCCATAAAGCATATACATACTCATCCACAGGACATGCTATTAAGTTTCAAGAGACATGCTGTCATGTGACTCATGAAAGGAAAAAAAAAATATATTCAATACCCTGATATTGTACATGTCCCTAAATGTGGAAGGTTGAATTTGTGTGTGCATGAAGTGTCAAGTCACAGCTTTGTGCATGTAACAGGAACTGCTTCCTTACTTCGTGTTCAGTGTCTGAACAAGCATCAAAAACAAAATCGTTTTTCTTTAAGGGCATGATGCTGGTAATGTCCTAATCATATGTTTGGGAAAATAGGTCATGTAAATTCCAGAATAATGACTGTGTCTTTATAGTTTTAAGGTTGCCAAAAAAAAAAAAAAAGAGGAAGAGAGAAGTTTTCAGACACTCGAACCTGATAGTGTCTCTTAAACTGCACTGCTGGAGGAGTGTTCCTGTTGGCACAAGATGCGTGAAGCTATTTTGTTCTTTGCCAGTTGTAGATCTTACATTATTTGACACCACGAAAATGCCAGACTAATTTGGGTTCTGGCAGATTTCTCACTACCACAGTTAACATTTTAAATAGGGATTTCAGTATCTAGATAATTATAATCACTGTAATAGAGGTTCTTTCATGTGAAATATGTGTGTCCATTTTTATTAGTTTTCACACAGCTTTATCAAACAAAACCAATAATAACAGGTTATCTGCTATTGTTTTGTTGCTTGTTTGTTTTGGTTTTGTTTGTTCTGTTGTGTGCTTTTTTTTTAAATTCCTTTATTTCTCTTTGTGTCTACAGTTGGCTTGTTTTTTCTTGGAGTGCTTTGAACATACAACATGTAATCTGTGCTGTTTGGCTAAAGTGTTTAGTCTGGTCTTTCACTGAATGCTTTTGCACAGATTTGCAATTTCACTTTCTACAATGCTGCATTCTTATAGTAAAAATACTCAGTATGTTCTTGCTTTTGTTGTTATAAGCCATATTAAAAGACCATTATTACCAGAATGGGACATAAAACCAAGGAAATGTCAGTCTCTTAATATTTCTATTATATACAGCCTAAGTCTACTCCATAAATTATGATTTGCTTTCTTCTACATCTAAATTGTCTTTAAAGGTCTATAGTTAAAAAAGATTAGATCAGATTTTGATTTGCAAGAACAATTTGCAGCTAAATTTTTGGTTTGAAGAACATTCTGGTGTGGCAAGAAAGGCATGTTTAATTTTGTCAATTTTTAAGACTTAGTTGTGCTTCCAGTAACATTTTAAAAATACAACAATAAATACTGTAGAAAAATATTGGAAAAATTTGGGTGAATTAAAAATTCATGCCTACCTGCAGTAAATATGAAATAAGTTATGTTTCCAGGAATTTAAGGTATAGTTTTTATCATTATTCAGAATTTTACTTTGTACTATTAATATATGCAATTATACCCCTGAATTATTTTTCCATCCTTCTGGGAAAAGAAATGAAAAGAGCTCTCATCTAGTTCCTGCAGGAAACAGGAAAAGTTGATTCAGTCCACCCATGCTATAACCCTTCCTCTTCCAAAGAAGCTTTCCACACTCTGTTGCTGGCTTTAGGTTTCAGTTACCATCAAGGGAAATAAAAAGTGTTAGCTTTTACTATTTTTTTTTCCCTAATGGATTTACCATTATGCTGATTTAAGATGCATAACTTGGTTTCTTGGAATGTCTGTGTTTCCAGTTAATATTACTTTGTCCATGTTCTTGGAGTTTGTGTCCCTACAAAAGATAACTCTTCCCTCAGTCAGAATATGATTTTCAAAGCAGAAATTTAATTACTTGAATTAAATATGAAAAAAAAAAAAAGGGAGGGGGTGTGGGGAAGAAGGACAGGTATTTATAAAATAAATGTTTGCAGAGTAAGTCATATTGTGGTGTTTTAGCTCTCCAAAGGAACTCCACATGTGCCTTCTATACTTGGAAATATATTGATCTTCTGTTCCATGTAGCTAATGCCTCGGGTAGTTAATGGTAGGAACCATCCAGTCAAGTATCACTGCAGTAATGTTAATTCACATATATAATTTTTAATTCCAAATTGTACATTTTTACTATATTTACAATAAATAATGTTTTAATTCCCTTCATACAGTGTTCTATTTTTAGCATTATTTTAAATGGGGAAAACATAGCATGTAGAACCAGCAAAAATCTAGATTAAGACGAGCGAAATTTCTGCTGGTTTCAATAGGATCACATTTTAGGGACCAGCATTACCACCAGTGAATTGACAAGTTATTTAACAAATCAGTACTTAGGTTTGATCAAATAATAAACTATCCAAGTAGTTTATAAGATTATTGCTGAAAGTTAATAGTTGTACATTTTCAAATTTTTGTTTAATGGCATTCTAAAGCAGCATATTACTAGTCTCCATAAACTACTTATATACTTCATAAATATAGCAGAACAGGAATAAAATTTGCTTACTATACCTGATATGCTGAACATCACCAGAACATACAAACATACTTGGATTTTTGGAAAGGAGATGCAGAAACATGATGACACAAAATGCTGTAATCCAAGAAGTAATGGATTACACTTAATTGCATCTTCTCTGCAAGCAAAGAATGAGGTCGTGCTTCTATAGCTGATGGAAGCCTCACTGCTACAAGAAACTGCTGAATTTGAAATAAGCTCACACTTCAGTTTTGATTTGTGGTGAATGTGATTCCTGTATTGGATGTTCTCTGCTATGCTGCTTTTATCAATCTGATATGTCAGATTTAATGGATATCAAAAATCCATCCCCAGCTGTTTAAAATGCAGAAGGGAAAAACAAATAATGCCTAATATGTCCCCTTGGTGTGTGATAAAAAGCAATAAGCTGATTTTCATTGTACATATCATGTTTTTATCTGTTGAATATCACTGCCTTTATTTTTAAAAACTGCATTGATCCTACCCCATAGCAAATTTAATAGCAGAGAACTTAGAGGTCAGTGTATTTAAGATATGGTCTAAGAACAAGACTAGCAGTAAAACTACATACCTGTGTAATTTTTAAAAATCAGAATTCATTTATATCACTGCAGTAATTAGGCCAAGCTTAACATTAGGGGGGGAAAAAAAGTTTTGACACTTCTGTAACTTTTACCATCCCCAAAGCATCTTGCAAAAAACCCCAGCTCTTGGGAATCCACTTAATACATCATTTTGCTGTGGCCACCTCTCAGACCAAATGCAGCAGCTGTTTCACTACACCAATGCAATACCACAGAACAGGTTAGCAGACATCAATATACTAAACAGAACTGTAGAACTCTGTAAGCAAGGTGATGCTATCTGACCTGGAATTTGAGTACTAAGTGAAAGTTTACTTACTGGTTTTTTTACAAAACTGTTTTTATATGCTGATCAAGAAAGAGGATGTTTCCAGGGAACAGTATCATTAATGGCCTCCATTCATTGGTAATGCCAGAGCTATAAAAAAAAAGTGCCCCAGGGCAGAAACCTGTCTTCAGGCATTAGCTATGAAGATTGTCACAAATGCAGAAGAAACTGGTTTTAAACGGGGCTAAATTTTTCTAGTATAACTCAAGAATTTGCAGTGAGCCTTGAACATCTTATTTTCTTAGGCAGCTGAGCTTCTCCTTGATTATTTTATCCAAAGTCCCCATCACAGGCAATAATTACTGAATACAAATCACCCCCTGTTGGGCTTTGTCTTCACTTAGTTAAAAATGGGGCAGAGGCCCAAAGGGAAAGAGATTTGTTTCTTTTAGTTAAAACAGTATCATATTAAATGTATTAGAGGTTTAAAATAATCTTATATTCCTACCTGTTTACCTTCACTGTGATAGCCTGTAAAAACTACAAACTACTTTGTATTTGGGTTTTATCACATTAAGGTATTCTGTATCACCTAAGGTAACTGTTTTTCTTAGGGCAAATCAAATGCATTTCCTCAAACTTATTAATGCCCAAGTCACTAATATCACTAAGTCATGCTGAGATGTAGAATTAAACACTTGAAAACAAACCATTAATCAGAAAAGTAATTTATCAGAATTTGACATCAAGAAAAGTAAAAAAACCGCAACTTTGTTATTGTTTTCTTTTGACTATTTGGCTTCTTCTAGTTTACATGTTTTTGTATTATATGGTTTTTGTGATGTCATAGGTTATCAATAAATTTCACCTTACTAAAATATTGGGGGAAAAAAATCAATAAAAATGTTCAGTGGTAAATAAAACCAATGGTGTCATTCTAGTGTATTGTTTGCTCCAATTCAGAAATTTTTAAATGGTAAAACTTTGGACCTTGCTGCAGAATGGAATTTCTAAGCAGACCTAGTGTTAAGTATAAGCCTGAATTTCAGGCTAGTTTCAGTCATCTATTAATGTCACTTGAATGAACAAATGCATTTACCTGTCTAGATAGACTACTCCATTGTTTCTGTAATTCATTTACCAGAAGTTAGTTGCTTGCCAATCATAAATGATTTATAAATCCTTTTACAGTAACTGACCTTCAATAAACAGAAGAGTAAAACAATATAAACATCTATATTATTTCTTTCCCCAAAGAGTTTCACAGAGGCCTTATTTCCAAGTACAGATCCTACCCAGACCTGTGTATTTTACAAATTTTTCTGACACCACAACTCAATGGCTTAAAATTTCCATGATATATAAGTTTCTTGCAGATACTATGCTTAGGGTCCATTTTACTTACTCATCATTTGTTATACAAAAAGTGGCTATCTACAGCAACCCTTGTGCTTGACCTCTGTCTCAAATGTCTGAAAATTACTCCAACTGCTTACAAAAATAAATTAGGGAACTTCTTATGGTCTAAACCTGCTAGCATTCCTTTATGAATTAAATTTCACTAACTAGTTTCTAAACTTGAATAACTTGTATGCTGCGTTTATGCTGAAACAAGCCAAGAGATGGGGGAAGGGAATAGGGAGTGATGTGCCTTTAAAAACAGCTGTATAGACTACTTTTCTTTAAGGAAATCCTTTGCTCCTTTGCTAGGAATGTCATTCTTTGTAGCTGTCACATAATTCAATCTAATTATTTAGACAGGAAATGGACTCCATGGCTATTTGGTTGACCTCTGCTGAATTAGGAATAGGGCCTTCTCTTGCTTTCCTCTAAATTCTGACCTCTTTTTATTTTTTGGTCCCTTTAAAATCCACCTACCTCTTCTACTTTTTTAACATTTCACACCCTCTGCCACTGGAAATGGGGCCACATTCTTTCCCAGTGATAAAGACCAGCAACAAAAGAAACTCAAATTTAGAAAGCTGCAGGCAGCTAAGGACCACCTTAGGGTTTCAGAGACATAAAAGTCACTCCTTGTAGCACGACCTTCTACAGTTTCCAAGTTATTTGAGGACTAGGAAAAAATTAGTTACCTCGGACCTGCCAAATTCATGCCACTTCCAAGTCCAGAGAATGAAGGAGTCAGATTGTAAGACAAGCTCCACTCCACCCTGCCCAAGCTCATGATATTCAGATTGGTATCTGTAACCAGATTTAGTTCACAAACAATTCAGGATGGAGGAGAGGTGGCGTCATTTGGATCTAGGCCCATCTATAATAGACAACTTATATTAAAAAATCCAAAACAAACAAACCAGCAACAAACTAGTTGATAAAACCAGCATGAAAACACATTTAAGCTTTCTTCAAAAAGATGATCAAACACTGAACTCTTCCAATTACTTCATTTCTCTGTTTATATTTTCCAAAACCTGGAAGAAAGAACACACTACCTTAAAAGAACATGGAAGCGTGAATAGTCTATATTTTCTAGGTAGTTCTTCAGTTTCTGAGCTATGGTTTCTTTTTCTGTGCATGGTGATGGTTAGGAGTGAGCAATGCATACCTCAAAACCAAGTAACAATTTTTTCTTTACATCAGCATTATGAACTTGCCTGTTTTCCAAATACAAAACATATATATATCACTGAAGTACTGAAGAGCAGAAAGTGAAAAGGTTAAATACTCATCACAAGAATAAATTGCCAATTTTCCCTTCATCTATATATAGGTGGCTATTTTCCTCAGCACCATTATGCAGTTTGTGACTATGATGGCTGTGACTCTCCAAATGTTCTGGGACTCTCCAAATTGTTGCTGGTTATACATCTGCTTTTCAAATTCAGCAGTGATCAAAGGCACATACAAATAAAACCCTATCAGGATTATATTTAAACCTATTATTAGGACTGAAATAGAAAACAAACAACACTTCCATAACTGAACCACATTTCATTTACCTGTCAACACTCCACACTGTCAGGTTCACCTCTTAGTGGATGCCAGGTTGCATCACTCCCAAGTCCAACTGTAGCTACTACCACACATATGTTCTACCCCAGCCTCAGCAAGAAGGCAGTTACTAACCATGGCAGCATCAAAACAGCAGACAGGACACAGACATACAGAAAACAAAATCTCCCAATATATTTTGATGTAGCTCTCCAGTTGACCTGAAACTGCCTCACATGTCGACAAGAGGCAAAAGAAATCCACACAATCTTTTTGAGTTTTAGTAGTATTCTCTGGCTTGTTTTGGTTTTGATTTCGGTTTTTAAATCTTGCAAGTTTGTTCAGCTAGTTTTAGAAAATATTATTTTTATAGCTTCCAAATATAGGAAGCCAAAATCTTAACTCGAAAGGAGCTGATATATCAAGTAAATATGAAGTGCTGGTGTAATTAGTTTTAAGATACATACCAGAACATTTAATCGTACTGGTTTCAGAATCTCACTTCTCCAATTCAGCTTGAATTCAGCAAAATTATATTTACTGATCACAAATAATATTTAAGATATGTTTGCTATTCACTCAGGACTACTTATTTAATCTTTTATTTCTGCATTCTTTGTTTGCTCTCAAGAAACTCCCTAATGCTTGACTAGCTGCAGATTCTCTACCACATGTGTTCATCTTTCTCCTTTCAATTTCTCCTGTTCATCCATACCTTTTCTTGCATTCCTATTTCTCATAGCCAGCAATGGGTCAAAGGACAAACCTTTTAGGAAGGAACACTGAGAAAAATAAGGGTTTGGCAAAACAGACTAAATGGTACTGCAAATTTGCTTAAATTCAGGAAAGTATAAAGCCCTTTTTTTTTATTATTAATAGATTATGCCAGCATTTGTGTATTTCCCTTAGTGTTACTTCTTACTTGCTATATGAAACTGCTTCCTTAGGGGGTTTAAGGATCTATTGCTATAGAAGTTTTCCTCCCCTTGAAGTAATTGTTTTGTTCTCTTATCAGAATCTGATAGACTTGTCAATGTATTTTTTCATTTAAATCTTTTTTACTATGAAGCTGTGTGAGAGGATGCTTTGTCACAGTTTTTGAAGCAAGGATATGAGACTTGTAGGCAGAGTCAAGCTAAAAGATAGGATACTAAAAATGGATGAAAAAATAGTTCACTCAAGTCCTCTTCTCTATGTGCTGGATTAGAGATGGCTGCTGAGCAGATTTTGAAGGAAGTTTTAAAAATATTGATTAAATAGAGATCAATGGCATTCCATAAGCAAAAACTGCGTACACCTAAAGTAGTGACTTAAATGTTCACATGCTGGCTAAAACCTCTTTGTCTGCCTTTTTAATGGTCTCAGATAAAGGAAGTTTACAATTTTTGCATGTGGTTCCCTGAAAGTATAAATTATTAGGTATAAGTATGCAGTGTCTGGAAGATAAAAAAAAACTGTACATAGATAGACTTAAAAAAGCAAGTGTTTATGTGCTTGATACAGTGTAGGTCTATTACACAGAGTACACATGAGCTGCCTTGCCAAATTCAGATAGGATATAAATAGTGGTTTTAGATGTTGGCAAAATCGTAAGTGGATACATATCAGTCTACTTTACAAGCAGTAATCCCTCTGCTGGCATTTAATATCATCACTTTCAGCAATCACTCTACAATCGTGGACTTTCTTATGTTCTGTCAAGGATAATTTTTTGTTTAGAAATCTGACTATTGTGAACACAGCTTTTGTATTACAAAGCATTCATGTTCGTCAAGATTACGCTTTTCTCATTTCTATATTTGCTCTTGCCTTTTTGAGCCTACTTCTGGCTTTGTTTACTCAATATTTGATATTCTCTCCTCTCTTAGGCACCAATTCATTGTCTACTTTGTTAAATACCCATTCAAGTACTGGATCAAATAACCTTCCCTGCTGCAACATATCCTGAATTTAGGAAAACCTCCTGCCACTGATACTCAGTATAAGCTGCTGCTGCTGCTTGATCACTGTGTTGTCAGTGAGCTCCCCTACCTGATGACCTGTGTGGATGAAAACCTGCAGTGTGTTTACTGAAGCTGAATCATAAGGATGAAGTGGACAGAGCTACACTATCCAAAGAAGTGATTTTATTTTGTTAATTCAAATGCAAATTGCTCTTTACAAGGGTTTGAAATTCCAACCTTCATATTCAAGTTCCCACATGGTGTAGTGGTGTAACATTTTAATGATTATCCCCTCAAGCTGTTCACAAAACACATTGATTAAATCATCATTAGTTGCTTTCCTAGCAGCATAAACCTATATATCAATATATTTCCTGACTTTGTTCAAAGGCAAATTGTAATGGTTCTATTGCTCAGAGTCATACCCAACCACTTTGATGTTTCCCTGAGTTTGATAAATGCAACCCCTTTTTAAGCCTTTGAATAGTACACCAGATACTATCCATCATCATGAAATGACCCCATCATTATAGTACAGCTCTGAGATTGCACATCCATTCATCAAACATCTTTCTTTGACCATAATGGTAAATTCCAAGTTCATATTCATTTGTAAAGTCTCATAAAATTCTCTTCTTTACTGCAAGCAGACATTGTATCTGTGAAAGAATCAGAAGCATCAGCATTAGAAATACAGTCAATACTTTTCACAAAGGAGCCTCTTCATCAGAATTTGTCAGCACACACACGTTCTGGTTTTTTTACCAGATCATAGGACAGTTCTCATCTCACAGGGCAGAGGAAAGACTCCACTCACACTGTCTTTTCTCCAGTAGATAGCTACCACGGGCTAAATATATTAACAAACTTTTTTTCCTCAGTGGTATTTCTTCTAAGCAGACAAATACATGCAGAAATTTCCCCGATCTGCCTCATTCAAAATAATACCAAGCAAACATAATGAGCCATATGCTACTATTGCAGCTGCAGGTAACTAGATTTCCTTGCAGTCTGGGTCAGGAAAAAAAATAATCTGGGAAGGACTTTTCAGAATGGAAAAGCTAAATTTTAAGTAGACTCTTTTTAAGTGACCTTTGGCTGATGACATAATGGTCTTTGTTACAACTGCTTATGCTGTGCAGTATTGGAGAGCCAATAAAAGGCTAATGAAAAATACAAGCTATTCTTGACTGTGCTATAAATAAAATAATTACTTAATTAATAAAAACTGAATTTAAGGCTAACTTCATGGTTAATGGTCTAGCCACAGATTGTTTATAAATTCAGTTACAAGATGAAATTCATCCAATCAGAACCTGTCCAACTGGAAAAATTTGAAGAATAGTTGATCTATTCCTGGCTTTCCTTATAAAATCCTGAAAAAAACTAAAGACATTTCACTTCAAAAAGTAGAAAGATTTGACTGGTGAAATGCTTAATTTTTTTGCTGCAGCAGCTTATGAATGTGACTTCTAAGAAATTATTGATAGTGACTGAAAGAAAATTGAAGCTTTTGAGATGTGGTGCAAGCGAAGACTCTTGCATATCTCCTGGACAGAAAAGAAGATAAATGCTCGTATTAAATGTATTATTGGGCAAAAGTAGACTTGGTTGTCAGAAATGAATAGGTGTAAATTTATGTGCCTTGGACACATCAGAAGTAGAGATGGAAATAACCTTGAGAATGTAATTACGGAGTGAATGGTGACAAGTCATCATAATAAGAGAATAGCTAGAAAGGAGGTAGATAGATGATGCAGTAGGCTTCTGTGACTTCAGTTTCTGAATGCTCAAAACTAGCAAAGGATCAAGAAGGCTTCTAAAAATTATCCTACAAAATTACCAATATGCAGTGCCAATAAATTGATTTTACTTCACTGGCAGGCAAAGGAAATTGTTCTGTCAGGACAGTATTTTGTAAATTACAAGTGTATTCACAAGTATACATTTTTTCACAATGGCTTAAATATACTGCCAATTACAATCTTTGTAATTTCTGAGTGTGTCTTGATACCACATAAGTCCAGTGGCAAGGATAACTGCCTGGTCTCCAAGTATGACTCCGAATAAGGACATTTTCAGCACAGGAGAAAGACCTTCTCACCAAAACAAAACAAAACAAAAAAACATTTAGACAGATTATGGGTAGGAATCCGTTTCAAAGTTGTATATCAACCATGCAGTATTTGGTCCTTGCCTTTATTCAGAACTGGTGGTACTACTCCAAAAAGTCATAGAGTTTTTTGGGGCTTTTTTTTGAGCTCTTCCATTACGGCAGCACACACTGTGAAGAAACCCACCTTTGACTCACATGTGTGTGACCCCTCAATTCACAGTAGATGTAAAAAACCATCAATCCTCTTATAAAAACAGGTATTTAAAACAATTAAGTGCTGTTATCAAGGATATGTTACACTGCAAAGGTTAATTAGAAACCTCAGGGATATCTCTGAAGATCCAGTGCAGCATTAAATGCTACGATTTTAATAGGACAAGCTGTGTGCAACTGTGTGTGTGTGACAGAATTAACAGGTGGACCATGACAAAAGGCAACCAGAAAGAAGGATTACTATGAAAGTAAAAAAGCTAATAAAGGAAGCTTCTGTGCTATACTGAAGAAAAAAAGTACTTCCCAGGGTTTGAAAAGCAAAGCCACTTTCCATCTTATTTGAAAACTTGTGGCAGTCTGGTGAAGTTCCCACTAATTGCAGATGGGGAAATATAGCCCCCATTTTCAAAAAGGGAAAAAAGGAAGACCCAGGGAAATACAGGTCACCTCTGCCTGGCAAGATCATGGAGCAGATCCTTCTGAAAGCTCTGCTAAGGAACGTGGAAAATCTGGAGGTAGCTGGTGGCAACCAGTATGGCCTCACCAAGGGCGAATATTGCCTGACCAGTTTGGTGGTCTCTTACAATGGGGTCACAGCATCAGTGGGCAAGGGGAGTGCAAATGACATCATGTACCTGGACTTGCACAAAGTGTTGGACACTGTCTCTCCTGACATCCTGGTCTCTAAGTTGGAAAGAGATGTATTCAATGGGTGTACCACTCAGTGGATGAAGAGTTGACTGGATGGTTGCACTCAGAGGGTTGTGTTCAATGGCTCAGTGTCCAAATGGAGACCAGTGATGAGTGGAATTCCTCAGGGTTCCACACTGGAACCAGTGCTGTTTAGAATCTGTAGGTGACATGGACAGTGGGATTGAGTACACTCTCAGTAAATTTGCTGACACTAAGCTGTGTGGTGCAGCTGACACATTGGAGGGAAGGGAGGCCACCCAGAGGGACGTTGAGTCTTGAATGGTGGGCCCATGCCAACCTTGTTTAAGTTTATAAAGCCAAGTGCAAGGTCCTGTGCCCGGGTTGGGGCAATCCCAAGCACAAATATAGGTTGGTCAGAGAATGGTTTGAGAATGGCCCTGAGGAGAAAGAGAGTGGTGGTTGATGAGAAGCTCAACATGAGCTGGAAAAGTGTGCCTGGAGCCCAGAAAGCCAACTCTGCCCTGGGCTGCATCAAAAGTACAGCCAGCAGGCCCAGGGAGGTGATTCTCCCCCTTTGCTCTGCTCTCATGAGACCCCCATCTGGAGTATTCTGTCCAGTTCTGGAGTCCCCAACATAAGAAGGACATGGTGCTCTTGGAACAAAGTCAGAGGAAGATCACAGAGATCATCAGAAGGCTGAAGCACCTCTCCTATGAAGACAGACTGAGAGAGTTCAGCCAGGAGACTCTGGACAGACTTTAGAGCGGCCTTACAGGACCTACAGAGAACCTACAGAAAAACCTGTGGAGGGACTTTTTACTCAGACATGTAGTGGTAAGATGAGGGGGAATGTCTGAAGAGGGTAGATCTAGATATACACTGGCACAGGCTGCCCAGGGAAGTTGTGGCTGCCCCTCCCTGGAACTGATCAAGGCCAGGCTGGATGGGGCCTGGAGCAGCCTGATCTGGTGGGAGGGGGGCACATGAAGGAACCAGATGATCTTTAAGGTCCCTTCTAAACCATTCTATGATTCTACATTTACTGAGTTCAGAGGAACTGGTGCATTGCAGGAAAAAAATGTGTCATTGAAAAAATAAATAGCCTTTCACAAAGCAGAGCAGAAGCCATCAATGTGCACTTGCAGTCCAGAAAGCAAATCGGGTTCTGGGCTGCACCAAAAGAACCATAAACAGCAGGTTGAGGGAGGTGATTCTCCCCCTCTGCTCTGCTCTGCTCTTGTGAGACTTCACCTGGAGTATTGTGTCCAGTTCTGGAGTCCCCAACAGAACAAGGACATAGACCTCCTGGAAAGTGTCCACAGGAGAGCCACTAAAATGATCAGAGGTCTGGAGCACCTCCCCTATGAAGCCAGGCTGAGGATGTTGGGGTTGCTTAGCCTGGAGATGAGGAGGCTCTGAGGTGACCTTATAGCAGCCTTCCAATATCTGAAGAAGGGGGGGTACAAAAAAGCTGGGGTGGGTCTTTTTACATGGGTGTGTAGTGAGAGGACAAGGATAAATGGCTTCAGACTTGAAGAGATGAGATTTAGGTTAGACATTAGGTAGAAATTCTTTAATTTGAGGTTGGTGGGACATCGGAACAGGTTGCACAAGGAAGTTTTGGCGGCCCCCTCCCTGGAAGTGTTCAAGGCCAGGTTGCATGGGGCCTTGAGCAACCTGGTCTGGTGGAAGGTGTCCCTGCCCATGCAGGGGGGTTGGAACCAGATGATCTTTAAGGCCTCTTCCAACCCAAATCATTCTGTGATTCTAAGGCAAAAGTGTAGGGAGCAACAGAAGGAAGAATTCATGACTAGGAAACAATTTTCCAGAAAGCAACCTGTTAGGTAGCAAAAGCTGGCTAAATGCTCTGAAGTTGAAATCAAACAATTCAGCTGTTTTTGTTTTTTTTTCACTCTACCTATTTGAGCATGACTTAAAATATTTATTACTGAAGGTATATACTCTACTACCTGGTTCTGCACAAAGCAGGAGCTTTCAAGAGCATAGCTATTATTAGAAGACAAGTGTTTTAGTCCTTTCCTAACCCACCAGATAGGGTTTCTTACTCGTTTGCTCAGTCGACTGACAAATAAGACTTTTTCTGCAGTTCATGACACACTGTTGTGTCTTGATACAACTAGTTTTTGGTCATGATTTCTATCGACACTTACTGTACTAACAAAGACCTGAGGACAACCATTAAGCTGTTTCTGGAAACGTGTGCATAGTTTAATTTCATCAACATGAATTAAGGGATTTTCTGTACTTAAAGCAATCACTCCATACTCTTTTCTGTTTCACCTGAAAGCCATTTTGTTCTGAAAATCTTGTGCTGCATTACTTTCCCCACCAATGAAACCTCTACATTCCTCTTCTCTTGGTACTTTCCTCTAACCTCTCCTGGCATGACCCAGATAAAGAAGCATCCAACAAGACTGCCCCACATATTCAGTACCTAAATTACACTTGCAGTGGTATTCTAAAACATCTCAACAAACAAACAACTAACAGACTGGAGTAAATTAATTCCAATAAAAATAATGGGTATAAAAGTAAAGAAATTCCAACATAAATCTGTCTACCCCATAAAATGTGGGTAAATACTGAAGGATTTGGTATTATTATTAGACAGAACCACCCATTAAAACACAAGGGATCATGTGAACATGGCTACAGCTGTACAAGAAGCATAGCCCAAGTCAGATTTCAGCTGCTTGCTGAAATTAGAAGGGTGAAGGTCAAACAAGTGAAGGCAACAAACCAGACACTAGCAGTTACAAACACATCTGCAAGCAGATTTCAGGACTAGTGAGATTAAGAGTACTACAGGTCAGATTATCCAAAGCTTTTATGTCTGCACAATGTGAAAATGCCATGCATATATTCAAGCTGCTTGGCATCCAAGTGTTCATTCATGCCTCCCTCAATTGGGTGTGACATCAGAACCACTCACTTCATTTTAGCCTTTCAGAATTTCAAACAGTGAAGTACAAATTCTGCTGCTTCTCTTCTGAGAAAAGATGGACCATTGCCTAATCATCCCATGATTACAGAATTTGCACCTACTCTTCTCTCAACCACTTTGCTGATCATGATTTGTCTAAGACTCTCTTTAAAACACCTCAGAGCTCTCTAACTGCATCTACATTAATCGTGATCCTGTCGACACGGGCTTTATCAGCAAGGCTGCACTCATACCAGAACCTACAATCACATAGCAAGCTATACCAGGAATGGAATAATCTACCAGTAGAAACTGCACCTGCTTTTAATAGCTATGGACTCCAATACTGAAGCTGAGGAGGGGTCAGTTTTCACACTACTGACCTGTGAACGCAAAAATCTAGTGTGAACCTCTCCCAGATACTCAGCTTTCTACTGATATATTTCAGGACTTTTCCTGTGTTATACTAAAAATATTTGAACATCACCACCTAGTAATTGCTAACTTCACTATCTTAACTCTGCAAGAAGACAGAGACATCTTGGTCTTCAACCAAGAGAACTCCAGTGGAGGGCTTCACAAACAACTTGCTCAAGATGAAATGAAATATCATTTTAATTAAATGAGCAACATTTGCTTGGCACTTTCAAGTGAAATCTTCGAACTGCCACATGTAGCTATCAGTTACAGTGTACATACACCTTAGAATGCAAGAGTTTTTCTTATTCTTCAGTGGGAAATAAAAGTGATGAGAAGTGCACTCTAGAAACTCCACACTGCGTTTGTTCCTAGCTTGCAGTTAAAACAAGTTGTGGGAGCTTAGCTCTCTACCTTTTCATCCTTATCCCTACTTCATGACCATGCTATATAAAAATTTCTAAAGATTGTGTTAATTTATGAAAAATTTGTAACCACAAGATGATGAGAAAAAGTTGTGACACTGTAGGTCACAACAATGATATACATAAAATAACTGTTCTTCAGCAACAATAAAGCAATAGTTGAAAATAAACATTAAAACCCAGGAAATTCAGAAACTTAGGTGAAATTTCTAGAATATGACACATATACTTCCATTCTGCAGAAAGATAAGCCTAACATCTTAGCTTAATGCTTGGGTCGTTAAAAAACCTCAGGAAAAATCACTTCAAATTTATGTCTTGCATAATTTTTACTAACTTACTCTATCCATTTTCTATTTAAATTGAAGACAGTTCATAGAGGGTCCGGATATATACTTTCTTTTATTAGTTACAGAATAATCTTCTAGGATTTGTTTCTGACTTATTGCGTTAATACAAGTGTATTAAAATAAGGAATCTGCTCCAAATTAATTGTGTGTACTAGTAATTTGATTTGGGGAAACCAAATATCTAACATAGCAAATGTAAGGATAAAAAAACCCTATTTGTTAAAAGTACAATAGTTCTTGACAGTATTCTACTTAATTGACAACAATTAAGAATTGATAGCTAGTTTGGGTTCTTCAGCTCGAAGGCAAATCAAAATGGCCACAAGTTTGGTTTAGAAAAAGAGATTAAATGCCTGGTGTTGGCTTCATTTGTTTATTAAATCAGTACAATCTTGCTAAAACTGAAACATGTATCCCACTCTTAGGGTCCGCTGTCCCTTGTGAGTGCCCCAAACCATCCATCCTTACACCTGGAGAGAATAATTTTATCCAAGCCTGGAAATCACAGTCAGATTCAAAAGCCTTGTCTGGCAGCACACTTCTAGATTTCTAAATCATTGCCTGGTATCTCCTAAGCATTCCTCCCAGTTCTCAGACATTTTTACTATAACCCTTCTGAGATGATTTCATAGAGGCTATGGAAATTCAAGACATTAACTCCCCTAGGACAGCACAGCTGGGAGGCAAATAACATAGGTGTAGGTGTTACCAACATGCTATTACACCAGAAGTACCTGAGAGCTCCTCAGTCTTTGTACGTTTTCCTCCCACTCCTTGAAAATCTGGAATCTGGCATATTGCACTATAATCCACTTACCCCCTGCCCACCCCCTCACCCTCCTGCATCTCCTGCATGACAAGCAGCCCATCTCAGCCCATCACAGCCACATGCACAGCCTCTGGGGCCCCTGGACCCCCTGGGGCATCCACAAAAACCCGTCCTCCCCCACTAGCCTGGTCCCAGTTTACCTTCTTTTAGTTTGCTCTACAGAAAATGCATTCGAGATTTTCAAAACTGGAAAGAATGATACCTCTACCTAATTCAAGTACCCAAGAATAGTCAGTCGAAGACCCCAAATTAGTTTTGATCAGTTAAATGTCATCTTTGCAGCTGTCACGCACCTTCTCTGAGCAGGGCAGGCATCTGGAAAATGCTTTCTAGCCACCTATATTTAAGACATGCAGGGTACATAATGGAGATTCAAAACAGACAGATATATCCCAGTTTGCTACTGACTTTCCAGACATATCCCATCTCTTGGAAACATTAAAGAATATTAAATTACAAAGACATTTTGCACTGAAGGACTTCCTGAGTTGGCTGGCAAAGGCTCCATTGGTCTGCATATTCAGGTTTCCCTCTTAGATGTCTAACAAAATCAACGCTTGAGAAACTCATCTGCCAATAACGTGTATGGAAAATTTGGACTTGGGTGCGCGGGTGCTCTTCCCCATGTGCCCAAGGAAGGGGTTTTTACCCCTGCCCACCCCAGCATTCTCCATGCCACAACACACACCGTTTCCCCTCTTCCTATTTCTCATGCCGAGCAGGCCCCACCACCGGTCACTGGACAGACGAGACCGCGTAACCACGAGCAGCCCGGTTTCCTGAGGAAGCACAAACATGTCTCTCCCCATCCCGCGCTCGGCCCTGCAGCCGGGAACCCGCCGGCCCCCCTCCCCGGCAACGCCGGCAGCTGGCCCCACGCCGCCCGGGCCTTTCCCTCGGAGCCGGCGATTGCTCCACGCCGCCCAGGAGAGGAGCCCCGCGGCGCCGGGGCCCGGCCGGAGAGCGGCCCTCAGGCCACGGACCCGCCGCTCCGAGCGTTTTGGCGCCAAGCGGGAGGTAGCGCCGCGGCTTCCGCACCCAGCCCTACACGGGGCTGGAAAGGCTGCGAGACTTACTGGCCGGCCGCGCCCCTGCCCCGGGGCTGAGGCTGGGGGATCCTGGCTGGGCGGTGCTGCGGGCCCGGCCCCAGGCCCGAGGGCGGGCGGACAGGCGGAGGGGGGCGGCGCGGAGCCTCCTCCCGGGCTGTTCTTCCCCGGCCGGACGGAGAGCGGCACTGTGTCCCCGCGGCGCACGCTCCGCCGGAGCCTCCCCCTCTCCCCAGCAGCCGCCGCCGCTGCCGCCACCGAGCAGCCTCCCCCTCCCCCCACCCCTCCCCGAGCAGGAGCCGCCGCCGCACCGCGGAGCAGGGAGGCGGCGGGAGAGAAGCAGGGTAGCGGCCGGCGGGGGTGGCGGCGGAGCGGCGAGGACCACCCGGCACGGAGGCTACTCAATGCTGCACCTTCCGGAGCTGCATGAGGTAAAGGCGGCTCCGGGTCCCGCTTCTCTCGGTCCCCGCTCCCCCGCTCCCTGTCTCCCGCGGCCGGCGGGGGTGTATGCGCGGAGCCGGGGGGGTGGGGGGAGCGCTTTGTGGGCCCGGCCGGGTGTGGGGCGGAGGTGCGAGGAGGGGCTGCGGGGTGAGGGGCTGAGGGGACATGAAGTTGCGGGAACAAATGGAAAGTGGAGAGTAGCCGGGCCCCCTCCGCGGAGGGGCTCCCGCCGCCGCGGGGGGGGCGGGTGGGGGGCTCGGCCCCGGGCGGGGGGGTCGGCGGGGGTGTGTTGTTTGTGCTCGCCGCCGCCTGCCTCCCTCCCTCCTTCCCTCCCCCTCTCCTGTTGGTTTCTCTGCCTCCTGATAGTTTTGAGGCCTAACTGTTTAGGCCTCGTCTCCCGGCTCCGGCGCCGGTGTACGGGCTCCGAAGCCCCTCCTGGGGACGGGAATTGCACACGCACCCCACCTCGGGCCGTGGCGGACCCTCGGCCCCGGGACATCCTTCGATCGAGCCCGAAATTTCATTGTAAAACCGTCGGCTCCGAACTAAGAGTGTTGGGCTGGAGCAGCCCCGCAATGAAAGGAGGTGCCGGGGGCGAATGGAGGGGCCGGAGTTGTGGGGAGCGGCGGCGGGGCCGGGCCTCGCCCCAGCGGCGGCCGGGGCAGGGGGGAGCGGCGGGGGCAGCAGCGAGGGGCGCAGCCGGCGGGGGGCTAGCCGGGGCCTTCTGCGAATTGAGGGTGAGAAATGGAAAAAGAGGGTTAGAAAGTCGTTTCTATTCCGCTGAACTTTTGTTTTCTGACCGATAGAGGCCGGTAGAGGACTGTGGAGAAGGAAAGTTTATAACCAGCAGCACCAGGATGGACTTCCCTGCTACCCAACCAAAACCTGCTGCCGACGGTAAAATCATCTACTATCCTCCTGGAGTGAAGGAGATTACGGACAAAATTACCAACGATGAAGTGGTTAAACGGTTAAAGGTGAGCAGTCCTGACCACCATCCCCTTCCCTGCAACTTTAGCTCCTGAAGGTAAACATTTCATCGTGGGAGAAAACTTCCCCAGTTTCTGTATAATAGGTGAAAGGTCTCCTCCTTGCCTCAAGACCTTTGTGGGTGTACAACTTCCTTTCTTTTCCTCAAAAAAAGGAGTAATTTTTGTAATTCATGACTGTTCTCTTGCAAGTTCTTGGAAAGGCAAGAGTTGAAAACTTGAACAGCTGATTTGTATGTGGAATCCATCCACAGTGTTGGGCAGAAGCCTGAAGTGAAATCATAAATCTTAATTGTAGGATATGTTACTGAAAATTGTTGTTGGTAAGCTAGAAAGTTTTTTTTTTCTGGTTCCAGCACTTTGGTCAAGCTCAGCTGAGTGGGAGAAACAAGTAGATCTAGTTAAAGATATTCTTGATTGAAAAGATAGCACAGTGAAGATGAATGTCTGGACTTTGTAGATAGAATTTTAAATTATTTCATATGTAAACCTGCCTCAGATGTTGCAATTTGATATAATTCATATTGTTTCCTTCCTTTTTGGTGTAACTGGTGTTTGGCAAAGTTGCTGGATTTTCATAAGCAAAAAGCACTGCTATAAAACATCTTCTCAGGTTGTTTGAGAGCATTCTAGGAGAGTGCGGGCTCATCTTTTTAGTGTTTTAATCTGTTTTTCCACTGGAAATATGAAATTTCACTGTGATACAGGACTATTATTTCTTACCTCTATACTGAAAATAGAGAATGAAGTTGTGCATTGATCAGACATTGGCACAGCTCATTTGGTAATGCCATGGTCTTTGGACTAGAAAGTTGTCGTAACCTGGGATTTGGTCCTGTGCCCAGGGTGGACATGTAGTAATAGTTTTTAGAAATGAGAAATATTCTCACATCTGATGATCTGTTTCCTGTAACAGTAGTGTCCTCACAAAGGCTGAAAAATAAAAATTATGGTCTTGGCTAGTCAGTTAATTAATACATTGAAAAATGTCTTACATATAAATGTGAAGAGAATGTAGGCTTTGTGATCTGCTTCTGAAGCAGCAAGGCACATGTTTGCAAACGAGCCTTATTGTCCCGTTACAGTTTTGAAAATTATTGAATGGACAATCCCAGCCTAGCTTTTTCAGAATTTTGGGGGAATATTGCCAGTTCCAGGGGATGAGAGTTCAGAGTTTTTGGACAGAGAACTTTTAGCAGTCTGTATAGAATGGAGAGGGGGGCAATTTTGAGGTGCTTGTCAAAAAGGGTATTTTGTCCCAGATGGACGATGTGAAATATTGAACTGTGCCATTCCTACATAATAAGAATGATAGAATTTTGAAGTAATGCATGTATGTTTTGCTGAATTCACATGTGTGTTGGCCATAATTTTCAGGCTAAGAGCAAGTTTTTTTTTCTGTAATTTTAAAATGATTGTTTATGTAAACTGTTAAGGACTTCAGATGACCTCAGGAGTGTAGACTATCTTTAAATAGGAACCAGTACTTTGCCAGTGGATTTACCATTACTGAAACAACAGAACAAGATTTTTTTATATCATTGGTACTGCTTAAGCTGTGTTTGAGGCATTTTTTTGCCTTTACTGAAGCATCAAGAAAAACAGAAGTACTTTTCACTTTAGAACTATACCAACAAGTATTTTTTCTTTGTTTTTTTTATAGACATAAAACATAAACATTTTATATAATATTTATTAAATCCATGCTTCTTGGTACCAACTTGATTTATAAAAAATTCTCTTTGGTATGTGGAATACTATGATGATGCAGTGCTTAGGATGGAAATGCTTGAAAAAGTTGTGGTCAGTTGAAAGATAACTTCCCATAACTTCAAATAATGGATCAATGCTAAAAGCCAGCTTTGCAGAATGTACAAATTCAGGCATGAATAAATCCTTGAAACTATTTTTTATACCTTCATGATGTGTGATCCAAAGATGCTCTGTGTGTCTCTTGCAGAAGGTGCATGTGTAATTCAGTGTTCTGTACAGCAGGCTTTGAGTCAGTTTCTGCAAATTTGCCTTCTCTTAGCTCATTGGAGTCACGGTGAAGTTAATTGGTTACAAATTTGTGCCCTTATTAGCAACATTTCTGATATCACATCTGTATTTTTGTGTCCAGACCTCTTCTTGTAATGAAGGCTTTTCTTATTATTTGAACTTGAGACGTTCTGGGCACCTGTCCAGCAGCTTTTGTGCCAAGGACTTTGTAAAAGAGTGTTTTTCTATCCTTTCCCTCCTTCTGCTTGGGGTTGTGGGTAATAGAATGTAGGCCAGATTCATTTACAGTGTTTTGATAGATCTGTATGATAACATTATCGCTGTCCTGAAAATGGAAGGGTTGAGGGTTTTAAAATCAGCATGTACTTTCTGAGCAATGCAGAAAGGAAAAGCATCTGGATTGCATATGTGTGATGAATGAAACACCCGTTCAGGTGCTTAACGGTGTCACCAGTGTTTTTTAGCGTGTAAGGTTACATTGATGGGTCAGTGCCTTCTTGGAGTAGGGACAGAATGCCATAATTTCAGCTACTGAAGAAGTGATTTTAACTGTGGTATACTTTCAGGGGACAAATGTACATTTAATATATTAAATTAATTTTAACCAAAATAACTCTGCATGTAGCAGAGTTGTGGCTTTACCATACTTCACTTACAAACATTTTTTTTTGCTAAGGTTCCTCTTTACAGTGTATCTCTTCACATTATATCATGATTTGTTTCAGGACTGAAAGTTAAATGCTTGTCCATTTACTAAGGCTTATGGGGAGAGATGATAACTTTTATTTAGCCAAGCAATAAATAGACTTGGAAAACAGTAAACAATTACAAAGCACTCAAGCAGTCCTTCTTCAGTTCCAAAATTAGGCTAGCAACTAAGTAAAAGTTGAGAAGAATTGTACTAGCAATATTATATTTATTCCCATAAGATAATGAAGGTTGAAAGAAGTTTTAGAAACTCAGCATCTTCTTTGCCATAGAGCTTCTCCACAGCTATTGTATTTTTTTTCAAAATTACTGTATTTTACTGCTTTGGCAAACTCTGCACTTATGTATCATTGTCAGTAAACTATTAAATCTCAGATACAACTTTCTTTGGTCACAAGTGAGTATTTTCATGTAATTTTACATGTAAACCTTATTCATAATGATGACAAGATCAATAGTAGTGTGCTTAGTTGTCAGATACACTAAAAATAGCCCCATCAATTCAAAATGCATAGAGTTTCTCAGAGACTGGTTTAAGCAGCCTTTGTAGGCAAAGCCAGAACTGCCACTGAAAGAGCTGGCTTTCTCTGCTGTGTGTCTGTCTCAACCTCAGTACTGTACAGGCATTTTGTTTTGCTGCATGCCAAAATGGATGGGTGAACAGTTCTGGGCTGAAACTTAGAAGGAAGAAAAAAACAAACCTGTGTTAATTTTAGCCTGTACCATTTTCTTGTTTTATCTTGAGAGCTTATAAATGCTTGTCCTGGCATAGGGTAAAAAGCAGCTACATTCTGTGGTTGTCCTGCCTTAAAATGGCACAGAAAGTCAATTTGAATGTGAAAGTTTGCAAGTGTTATCTTTTGAGATAGTTTTGCAGAAACAATGCAAAAGTCCTCATCTCCATACTGCGTGCTTTTTTTAAGTAAAAGAAATTAATGATGACAACTTCAGATACGGCTTTGCACCAACCACTATACAGTGTGGTGAAGTTTATGGACACCTTTAGAAAAAAGAAAAACATTTGGAGTGCAGTGTTCTATTTCAGGGATAGGTATCAGTGTAAGCAATGTTAATTTCTAAAATCTGTACTAAAATCTGTAAAAAGCACACTTAATCAAACTAAAAAGATACAAAAATTTAAAAAAAAACAAACCAGTTTCTCCAACCTTCCAAAGGGAAAGGAATGATAAATTACTTTCAACATAGAGATTTTTAACAAATGTTCAAGGAAGTTTAAAAAACCTGTCTTAGTGAAATTAAGAGATTTATAGCTTAGAATTTATTGAGGGCGATGTAGCTTTCCTTTATCACAGCTTGAATTAGTATTCTGTTTTCTGGGGGGTTGCTTGTTTGTTTGGGGGTTTTTCCTTTTATTTTTCAATCAGTGCAGTAGTCTTGTCGCTTTTCCCATGGTGGCAGTCTGGGAGGACATTTTCTCTGAAAGTTTCTTTTGATTTCCACAAATCCACCCCCTCCCACCTCTCATAAATTCTCCTCCTACCACCTCACTCCAAGGCACACCTAGTGATCATCTGGAGAAGTTAGTTGTGCCTTGAAGTTGTCCTTATCTTATGGCATTTCTTAGTTATCTGATATGTATTTGTGCCAGAGTGAAACAAACACTGCCTCTCCTTCCCATTGTCTTTCTGCATGTTCCTCTGCAGGTTATTAGGTGTTGTAGTTGTGCCTGTCATGTCTTTATCTTTGGAAGATTATCCTCATATCACTAGAAATAGTTAACGCTAATAATTTGTCATATTACCCACAAGTGGTTTTTAGGCATCTGTTACATGTTAAAATTGGGAAAGGTTGCTTTTTTGCAACTTAAATGTTTTGGTGTAAGCTGGAGGTATGAGAGAGGGGAAAAAAATTATTCTTTACTCACCTATTTCACCTATTTCTGCATAAGTTAATGACCACTTTCTAAGATTGTGTGCTTATATGGACCTTTGATTTGACCTACCTGATCCTAGGTGATTAATTTTAAGGAAGCTAAGAAAATACAAAATAGATTATCATCTGGGGTAAGAAAATACACTACAATTTGGTTAGTTTGGGCAGGGAAAGGTGTACGAGTGAAGTATATTAGATTGTATTAGTAGACACTATTTGATGACAAGATTTAGATGATAGGCATTTTCGTGACTTAGACCTCTGACTTGCATGTACTTACATTTAGGAGTTATAAATAGTTTTGTGGAGGTCATATAGTGAGGTTAAAGAAATTATATACTCTTAATTATTCGAACAGTTTAAAAACTTCCATTAATGGCATTTAACTGCAGACAGCAGTTTCCAATGTTCTTGAACTACTGCTGGCCACATAAGCCTAAAGCCAAATTTCTAATTTGATTTTGTTCATAGTTTAATTTTTTAATTAGCTTGACTCTTGTAACAATCAAGTTTATCATTAACTAGGACAGGCCACTAGTCAGAGAAGAAATCTTGTTCTGATTTTTTTTTTCCAGTAGGATATTAGCTGTTTGCATTGTAAATGTCCCAATTTTATAAGTCCTTAGAGAAACAGACTGTGTGGGCTCACCCAGTTCACCCAGATGTTACTTAATTTCAGACTGATTGATGATGAGACCCTTTGTTTTTGAATCTGATAACTTTCTTTTGTTACAAGTGCATCAGTAATTAATGGCAATTTCACATGTACAATATTATTCTAATGGTTTCCTGGCAACAAGAAGATAATTGTGAAAGAAAAGAAGCTCTAATTGGAAAGTGGGGGAGAAAAGAGCTTGCTGAATTAGGAATGATAACTTCTGATGATTGACCACCAAAAAGGACATAGTAATTCAGAAGTCCTCATTTCCCCATATATTCTAGTATAAACCTTGAAGAATTATTCATTTTATTCTTTTGCTAATGCTTTTTTGTGAGGTGAAGACATGATGTTAATCATTGCTTAAAAACAGGGAACTGAAGAGGTACTGAATGGGGAAAAAAACAGAACCCAAAGAGGGGAAAGACAAACTGGCTTCCTTTGCCCGATTTGGCATTTCTGAAATGTGACTTCTGAAGAGACTGTGAATTCCGTTGCACTGCACATGTTCAGACCAGAAGTTTTTGATTTCAGTGAAATTTCTGAGTGCCTAGCAGTTCTGTAAACCAGGTTTCATTGTCTCTGCTTAAGAACCCAGAAAATGACAGAGGTTTTCTGTGGAAAACTAGTTACAGACTTTTTAACAGGCATCATATAGAAACTTTGTAATAGGTGGGAGGCTAACATGCAAGTGTTTTTATGCTTAGCTGTTTTAAAAAATAGCATAGAATATTTCTTTCCTGCAATATTTTCCTTCAGTTACACTCTTCCAGCTTCAATAAATAAGAAAGTTGGCCTTTGGGAACTATGCTCTTCTACCAAACAACCTTGATTAACTCCAGACTAAGTCCTTTCTGTGGACTGAATGAAATAATGTCTTCAGGTTTGGTTGGTTGGTTCTGGGTTGTGAGTGTGTCTTGTTTGAGTTTTTTGTTTGTTTTAAGGCAAAAAAAAAAAAAAGTAATCATCTACCAAATACTATATTAACATCAGGATTAAGGAGACTGTCTAGAGGTTTGATAAGTGTAGGATTATTCACCTTGGAAAAGAGATGAATAAGAGTTGTGATAAAAACACACAAACATTGAATGGCAGGTAGTAAATTAGGAATTTCTGGGTTTACCCCCCTCTCCTGAAGAAAATGTATTAATTTAAATTGCAACCTAAAAAATTCTTGATGGCTAAATATTTGTTAGGGTCATACTGAAAGATTGTGGAGCTGAACTGATGTAGTTTTCAGTGTAAGTGACAGTCTTTAATTGTATAAATCGATTACTTTAGATGGGTGTGCCTGTGAGTATGTATTTTTGTGGTATAATGTGGGAGACTTCTTGTGTATCCAAGTATTTTAAATAAAGTTTGGATACAATAATGCTTGACATATCACTGCATTTTTACAAGGAGTGTCTATGCATAAGTTTGCACAACAGCAGGAGGCTTAGGTATGTTCAAAATCATAAGCGAAGTGATAATCTCGCAACAGAGCTATGAAGTGGAAGAAGAACTATCCTAGGGCTTGCAGATAGTATGGAGATGACTGATAGGAAGACAAATCAACATCATCTTAAGTTATTTTTCTTCCTTGTCTACTTGAATCAATTCACATTGTCTTGTCTGCTTAATGCCTGTGTACATCTTTTGCTCCGCAAAAGAAAAAAACAACAGACAAAATAATGAGCAGAACATTTTTTCACTGTATGTATTATAGATATTTTGGTAGTTAAAGAAAGTAAACTTTTGTGTAGCCCTCAATTTGTGTTAAACATTGTTCATATATTATTTTTTTCCAGACTGCAATATCTTCTTAATCTCTATTGTTACCTAGAAATCTAAAACACATGCTTATTGTTGATGTCACTCAAAGCAATGTGTGTTTGCTGGCTCTGCAGCTGCAGTAAACTAATGAACAGCATTCCCACTGCTGTGCTGACATCAGAATTCGGCTGTTGCAAAGATGTCTTAAGCATGGTGAAGTACTGTTAAAGGTAAACAAAGATAAAATTGGCACAAAGTATGTTCCTGCTTAGAAAGGGAGGCTGAAAACTTTGTGGTGCCTAGGTAGCAAGGAATAACGTAAATGTATGTTTTATTTACGTGAGACAGGTGATCCATACTTATCTGATGGAGATGTCAGCTGCAGTGTTAGGATCAGTTTTGCAGCCACGGAAAAATCCATCCAAATTTACTGTGAAGCCTCGTCAGCCTTTTTAATGTCTTAGTCATTCCCAAGTGAGTTCCCATTTCTTCCTAATTGTTAGGTAATAATATCTTATCTTAAAAATTCTGTCATCTTCCATGAATAGAGCCTATCACCTTTTACTGAAACAGTATTTGGTGTAGTGGTTAGCAGTTTTAGGCCTTAGATTGTGTTTTCAGTCTTGTATTTTGATACCTTATGGCAGTAATTACTACATCTATCTCCAGGAGATTTATCAAAACTTTCCAAACTGTTGAAGCAGAGAAAAAGGTTTTTTTACTGGCAAAATGCATTCATATGCGTTAAAGGGACATATGTCTTCCTTATTTACAAGTATTTTTTGGAACTGATACAGGCATTGAAGATGAGAGAGAAGAAGAAACAACATTTTAAAGGAGTTTGGAGAAATCAGATATTCCTGGAGTTTTTACCTTGCTTGCTGACTACAGCACCTGAAAAATGCAGACACAATGAGGAGTTCTGTTTAGTTCTGGTTACTTCTGGTTAATTTACTAGTATTAGCATTTGCTTACAGTCATTAAAGAATTCTCTTTTTCTCTGCAATTGCAGTCTCTGTCTTGAGACTTTGTATGGGTAACCTGATTAACTGTCAGAGAATAACTTACGACCTGCAGGTTAACTTGTTTTATATATTATTGTTGAGTATTGTGTAACTTAATGATCCTTAAAAAATTATCACTGCATCTAATGTGACAGTGCATTGAAAGACCAACTTCAAGCTTGAACTTAGGAAAATTTTATGAAAATCTTATTGCTGTAGTTTGAAGTGCTCAAGAATTACTCTCTGGAAATTCTAAAGAAAACTTATTTGTGTTTTTCACAAATGTGATAGTGCTTTGCCTGTTTAGCTTGTTTTTCTAATGGAAAGTTTTTAATTTGTTCATACAGTCTAATTTCTTTGTTACCAGTCTTCCCTGAAGTTAGTTCAAAACTTACTGCCCATTAAGTAGAGGTTTCAGAGGTGCAAGATTTGTCTTATTGGGCCTCAGCCCAATAGAGACATCCAAATTCTGTTTATACAACGTGAAAGTGGACCAGCACTGTTAAACATTTCAAAAGCAAACAGCCTGCATGCCAGCTGAAATAAATTAATTGATCAGCTAATTCTCACATAGGTGTTTCAGAAGTTGTAGGGGATGTGCTGCCCCCTCCTCATGAGGCTCTCCAGGCACAGCACCTGGAGTAGGATGGGCAGGTAGTGTAGGATGAGTTGGCAGTGGCCTCGGAGGAGACTGATGGGGAACAGATCTGTGGGAAACCATCTGTGATTAATTTTGCTGCTTATGGTAAAACTCATTTCATACAGCAGCAGTAAAGGAGAGAAACAGCTAAAACAAATCAGACTTTTTAGTACTCTCTTACCACAGAGACTGGTAGAGGCTTCTGCACGTTGTTTGAAAAATATTACTAGATTTTAACTTAGTGATGATTTTTAACAACTTAAAATGATACCTGCATTCTTTGATTGTCCTGATGAAAACTGCTTATGCAAGATGCTGCTACAGAAAGGGAAAGGCAAAAATGGGAAAAAGAAACCAAACAACTCAAAATTAGCTAAAAATCTCCAAGGACTATCATCGAGTTCTTTAGTTAATGTTTTATATTTTACTTACATAATTTGTTTTTCTGTTTATTTTGGCTTCTTAGAATCATGGTGGTGGTGCAAATGCTGAAGCAAAACGAATGTTGTGAAAGTCGAGTTGGACTTAAGAATAGCTTAATATAAAGAAAATTTGCAGTTTGAGCCTTACAATAATGCCATAATGTGCATGTGATAAGAAGTCTGTTAAAACAAGTTGTTCTTTGAAGAAAAAAAAAAAAAAAAAAAAGCTGTTTAACCTTATTTTTATTATCAGTTTATTGAAAGGAAAATGCTGTTGCATATTTCCCTTTAAATTTTTTACTCCACCTTCAAGTAGAGCAGTAAAAGTAGGCTAAATCCTGTTGTTTTAATACAATTTGGTGTTTCAGATGTGTTACACTATCAGTATTTGAAAATATATGTGTGAACTTCTTTATCCAAAATGCACTAATGGTTCTCCATGCTAAAATCATTATTGAAATTTAATGAAACCATAGTAATATTTTAGTAGAAAATTATTTTAAATTAAATTTTCATAAATACAAAAAATGTTCTTGTGATGTAAAAGAGTAAAACCTCATACTTGGTCTCTTAACTGTCACTGGCTGCAGTGCCTTCACGTGGGCTTTAATCCTAGTCAGAAAGAATATAATTTTTCTTTAAAAACTTAATTTACATGAAGCAGTGAAGAGGAATCATTCAGAAATTAAGCTCCTTTGTTCATGCAATGGCACGATGTGTTGTGAAGGGAAGTGAATTCTTAAGCTATTGTAGTAGTAAGCATGAAAAAAAGTAAACTCAATACTTATTTTTGAGGTTAGAAACAGAATTCAGAATTCTGGGGGGAGATAGAAAAGGTAACCCTGAATGGTTTTGATCGGTGTTGATTTCTCAGCAGTGAATTGCTGCAGTTAACATTCATTCATTTGCAAGCAAAACAAAGAAAGTAAAGGCAACATTAAAGCATTTTGCTGAAAATACATGTTTATTTAAATACCTTATTCAGTCATCCTTTGTAAATATAGCTGGTATATGTGTCACTATTTCTGAAAAACTTCTAATCCATCTCTTTTTGAAAGCTCCCACTTCGGCTATTGCCAGTAAAATTCCAGTGGCAAGAAAAGAAGTACTATTTTTGCTTGTGTGAAATCAGTAAATGAAGGTCTAGGAGTTGCACTTGTGAGCTGTTAGTGACATTTTTTTCTTAGAAAATGTATGTAGAATTCACAAGTAGGCAAGGCTAAAACAGCTAAAGGCTGTTTCTAAACTTCAGCTGAGAAAGTTGGGGTGGTGTGTAATGTTACAACTTTTAGTCTTAGCTTTTGTTGCCTTTTAAAGGTTAAAACCCCTTCAGTCAGATTGCAAAGTAATAAGGCTGCCATTTACTTTTGTTTCATTTTGACATCTTTGCCTATTGTTTTTAGTTCAGGTTCTTGGGCAAATTGGAGCATTCTACTTTCTATCTAGCAATGAAACTGGTTTAAGAGACATCTTCAGGGACTCTCCTACACTGGCTCTGCCTCCTGAGAGATCATACTATGGAGCTGCACCCTGATTAACACCATTTTGAGACTCTAGAGTCACTGCAACTTCAGTCAGTATGTGGGCTGTGATGAGTTTAGGTTTCTGTGTACTATCTGATTTAACACCTGTCAACAATTTTGTGAAATGCCTGGCACCATGCAACATCCCCATAAAATTAATTTTAAAACTATCCAATCACCTCAAAATATTATAAATGAGGAAAATATTAATTGCTAGCATTTTTAGAGGCTTTGTTGAGGGTTTTCCCACTGAATTGCGTAATCTTTATCAGTCTTCTGCTCAAAAACAAAACTATGGGCAAAAGTAATGTCATCAGGAAGGTGAAAAGTTGTAGGGGCAAGTAATGACAGGTTAGTTCTGCAGTTTTGTGAGTCAGTTTAGTAATCTGAGCTGACCTGCATAGCAAGTATTTAACATAGTCAAAAAGCAAGATAGTTTATCTTAAAAAGGACTTGCATTTTAGTATCTTTTTTCACAGAGTGGCAGAACTGTGTTTTGGAAGCTCCTTATCCTGACACTGTTATGCCTGAGGACCGAGTACTCCTTCAGTAGCAGCATCAGCTTCAGAGTTACTCATTCTCACTTCTGCTGCCATTGCTGTTCATGGGGAGAAATGATTCAAAAGTTGTTTGAGTCAGCAGCACTCTCACAGTCGTAGAAACAAAGTTTTTGAAGATGAAGAGGACAAAAGTAAAAAATAGAGGCACATAGTGACTGTAGGCAGGGAGGGAGAAAGTGTAGTTGGAAAGGATGGTGTTGCTACACCAGTAGCTGCAGAATTGCCTTGTATCAAACCCTGGGATACTTAACCATGTGTGGAAGTACAGACACTGAAGCCATCGCTTTGAGCTGTGAAGTACTCTTTTTCTCTTGTGAGACATCCTTTTCCACATGCCAGCCCAGGTGTATGTGACCTGCAGGATACTGGAGTGTGGAAGTGATCCTATTACAAAACACTTTTTTCCAGGTTCATTTTCATTTGGATCAGTATGACTTACACAGTCACCTACTACACCCTCCTTGTGCTGGCGAAAGCTCTACAACAATTTTGTGGTGGCAGAACTGTTACTTGGAGTGACAGCTTAATTTGCAACACTGTGTTCATTGGCTTTGACCTTATTAAATCAAGTTAAAGTTTCATTAAGATGCACTCTGAGATTGGACTGAAGCAGTCCCACCCTTCCCTGTGCATTTTCCCAGCCATGGAGTGAGCTGGTTCAAGAAATAGATCTGTCTGAAAATTAACCTGGCCAGACAAAGGGATTTTTCAGTAGTGTCACTCATCAGTGAAATGTGTGCTGCAGTAATGGAGGGATGGGTCTGGCAGATTTGGGTTGACTCACACTACTGTAAAAATGCACCCTAAGAAATTCTTCAGACATCCCCCACCCCCTCAATTTGGTAAGGCAGTGTCTATGTACAAAATGAAGTGTATCCCTCATTTCCCAGTGCTGCAAATGCAAATGCTGTGAATGATGCACTACCCTTCCACATCTGAAAAAGAAACTAATATATAGAGGAAAATGTTCTCTTCTTAGAAACAGTTGAAGTCAGTGCAGTGTTTATGTGCAAATGTGTGGATTGTGCTGGTGCCAGTAATTTTGAACTAACCTGAATGTTGTGGAATCCACAATGACTTTTCTAATGTTTTAGCTGACAGGCTACATGATCATACCATTCATACTACTACTTGATTGTTTTAAAAATAAATTGATTTTATATTGAGGTTTGGGATTAGTGTAGTAATGCTTAGTGAGTGGCACTTTTTTTTTAGCAATGTTTCATTTTCTCCATTTACCCCTCATTGTTTTTCCCATTTCTTAAAAAAAAAAAAAAAAAAAGAGAGAGAGAGAGAGGTATTTCAGTGTTTCTCAGGCCTCCTTAAGCCCATTCACTCACAGTTCTCCACCAGTATTATGATCATGAAATGTGGTCTTTGCTGTTCAGACTGGTCTTTTCCTGTTCCACAGTCCAAACTGCAAGAATCTTGGACTGGTACAGGCCAGTGCTTGCACACTAATTTGTCTTTATGCCAGCCCTTTTTTTTTTTTCCCTGCCTCCTAGTGCCTGCTGTATTTGATTGTTCTTTAAAGAAGGACTTGTGCTGACTTAAAGGAGTTGTATCTGTCTGTAGGGGCACATGTGTGTGCATAAATACACAGAAATGAATCTTTCATTTCCAGATAATCACACATTCACAAACAAATTGTACTACCCAACAGATAGGCACCATAAATAGCTTTCATCCCCCCCAAGCATGAAATAATAAAATGCAAGTAGTAGAATCTTTCCTTGTGTCATCCCAAAGCCAGTATTATTAACACTCCACAGGGCTCATAGAAGGGACAGACCATGATTTTAGTGTTGCATATGAAGCCCTTCCAGATTATTAATAGAAAGTGAAAAGCCTTCTTCTTTAAATGTTACTCATTAACTCATATTTCTTACACTTTAGGGCCTGAGAGTTGTGCAGAAGAAAATGCTAAGGACTCCTTGATAGGCTAGAAAACCTGCTTCTCTTGAAAAATGTTTGAATGTAATTTTGTTTATTCTCGAAAGAGAGAAGTGTTTACAAAGAGCTTATACTTTTGTGGAGGTGTATTGAAATTCTGTATGCATTGAAATTCTGTAGTTGCCAAACTTTAGCCAACCTTAGAACTGAATTTCACCTGGTTTTCTAGTACTTATTTGTATATAGGAGCTTCTGTGAAAAAAGCTACATGAGAATGTTGCCAAAACCTGCTGGACAAAGTAGTGTGGATAACTTTGATTATACAGATCCTCATTTTGAAATAATTTGATGTCATCTCATGTTACTGAGTGGCTTTGTGGGTTGTTGGTTTTAGTTGTTTCATTTTGTGGCATTATTAAAGCAAATAGTTATTTGTAATCTTCAGTTTAGAAAGCTTCAAAAGAATGCGTGAGAAATGAATGTGTGAATTTGCATGTATTTACTCATCAGTAGTCTCCTGTGAATTCCGGGTTCAGTCCTTCTGTTTTTAAATACATTCTGGAGACTTTAAATGGGTCTTGATTCAGTATCTCTAATTACCTTTCAAATCCTTGATACATTAAAAAAATGATGACTGATACCATTTATGACCAATGGATGAAATGTTTAGAGGCTTGACCAGCACAGAGAAATTTGGGTACATTGATTCTAAATGCTAATCATGTTGCAAAGGAAAGCTAGATGGAAACTATAGTATTAATTCCACTAGAAACTGACTTTGTGCTGTCTTAATTTAGACCAGCATGCATAAAAAACTCTCATACCAAAAATGAAGGGCAAGATGCTCTGGTTTTCCTGGGCTGCTCCGAAATTGCTGACTGGGTGATACTGCTCTCTTACCCAAGAGGGGTAGTAAGCATGCAGGATGCAAAATGCTTAAGTTGGAGGAGTATATTCAGTGATGGAAAACTACTTTTCTACCACTTGGCCTCTCAGTACCTGGCTCACAAAGAGTCAGCTGTGTTTTTTACTGTGTCCAGTTTTGGGCTCCCCAGAACAAGACAAGGAGCTGCTGGTGAGAGTCCAGCTGAGAGCTACAAAAGATGATTAAGGGGCTGGAGCATCTCTCTTATGAGGAAAAGCTGAGAAACCTGGATCTGTCTAGCCTGGAGAAGACTGAGAGGGGGTATTACCAATGCTAATAAATACCTAAAGGGTGTCAATAGGATGGGGCAGAACTCTTTTCAGTGGTGCCCAGCAACAGGATGAGGGGCACTGGACACAAACTGGAACGCAGGAAGTTCCATCTGAACGTTAAGAAAAACTTACTTTGAGGGTGACAGAGCAATGGAATAGAATGCCCAGAGAAGTTGTGAAGTCTGAAGTCTTCCTTTTGACATCTGAAAGCAGCTCCTAAGCAAATTCAAAACAAATGTTGTAGATCTAGTGTCAGCCACGTGCAAATGGCCTCTGTGATTTTTATGTTACCCTGTGATTTTAGCACTATCCAGATAATGGCTGTGTGTGAGCAGTCAGAGCGCTGGCAAAAGGCAGACACTTAAAAGCTGAGCAAGGCAGTAGATTCAGGTAGTTTCAAGGAGGCATTTTTCTTCATCCTTCAGATTTTTTTTTGCTGGATGTTTCCCTTTAGTACTAAGATTTTTGGTCCATGGTACAGATCAGAACTTGCCACTAGTGAGTAAACTCCCAACAGCACCTTCTGGCCTCTGTGCTTTGCTAGGAATTTCAGCCCTATCCAGGTGACAGCTATTTCACATCTGGAAAGAGAAATCTGTAATTATTCTCATAATGAATTTATCAGTATTTTGGGACTGATAGAAATACTGAGGCATTTTCCTCAGTGTAAGTTTCTGGGGCAGCAACTTCTCTTCTGTGCTAATTTCCCATAAATTTAACAGTCAATTATTACATCCCAGCCTTCCCTTTAACTTGCTAAATGGCCTAATGCCCGTGTTCTAATGCCCCAAACTAAAGATTATAGTTCACAGCTTTCGTTTCCTAATCATAAATCTCAGCCAACAGCATGTTTAGGATGTTAAGTAAACTCCTGGAGCTATTAGAGGCTGATGCAAACCCCCATCATCTGTAGGCCAAAGTGCACTTCTGAAGTCTTCCTTTCTGGCTATGAAGATAAATTGCAGAGTGTTTTGAACTTCCTTTTTGTTTGTTTTTCTAAGCAAACAAACAAACGTAAAAACCACAAACCACACCCCCAAAACAACACAAATTAATTCAGAATACAACAATACACTGTTCCCTTTTTATTTTCAGGATGGAAATGTGAGAAAACAAGCATAGCAAGATACATTCCTCACTCAGTTTGGTATACCATTTCAGTATGATACTGACCTGAATGCTATGAGCATGAGGGTCATTTAAAAAAAAGGAAAACAAAACACAAAAACAGCAGAAGAACAACCTACAGAACATGCATGAAACTGAGTTTTGTTCCGTTTTGTCCTTCAAAAGTTAAAAGCAATGGAAGTTCCTGTATTTTAAGTCTTGTATAAGCCAAGATTAAGACAAACGTAAGACCTTGACATGGGATTCAGGGCCTGAAGGCAATAACTATCCAGTTTGGAGTATTTCTAGGTTAGAAAAGTTAGATTTTGGGCTTATGTATGCTTATGAAAGATCAAATGGTTTATTTGACAATCACCTGGTCAGCTAGTTGTCATTGCAGAGTTCCTGTGTGGGAGATCTGCTGTGTACTTTCATAAATAAGATTTCCCCTCCTTTTTTGACTCTCATAATCATTGGTAGTAGTACTTTTTTTTTTTTTTTTTTTTTTGTAGTATTTTTTTGTGTTCCAGTTCTTTTTAAAATCTTCAGCACATGCATGTGAACTGCTGTTGTGAGGTCACTGCAGCTGAGCGAGTGAAGTTGCATCTCTGTTCCATTTTTTTTGAGTCAGAGAAACAAAAGCAAAGATGATTTTTAAACAATGAGGCATTATTTTTGCACGTGGCTTCAGGCCACTTTAGTCCCAGTACTCTTGATGCAGTGTGTGCTGTCTTGTATGTCCTGGGCAATCATAATTATTTAGACCAAGGCTTTCTGCCTTCTCTGTGAGTTTCTCAAATTTCCCTTTGGTACTGTCTCACAGCAGGTGCAGGCATTTATCAGATGACCATATCCTCTGCCAGTGGGTACTTAAGATATGTTGGGCTTGGGATACAGGTTAGTTGTTTCAGATGTCTACTCTTATAAAGGAAATAAGTTGCATATTTGAGCGATTTTAAGTGAAGGCAAAAGTTACTCTGCTGCCATGTAGGCACTGTCTTGAGATAGTTGTGTTGTATTGGTAAGACTTATTGAACAAGTTTTAGTAACTCTACTATGAGAGTCTTAGAACAGTAAAAATCAGTGGGTAATAAAATAATAAAATACTCTTAAATAAAATACTCTTAAAACAGTTGTGAAAGTGATTTGGGGGGGTATAGCCTTAAGAAATGGATTGACTTTCATTGGTTTCTCAAGTTTTTTCATAGAGAGGGTAAGTGATTTTCTGGATGAACATGACAAAGGGTTCTCAAATACAGAGCTACCATATTTCAAGTGCTTTAAATATGTCACACCTTGAGAAATTTTCTATGATTCATGTTTTCAGCAGTCTTTATAAGAGTGTTGCTGGCAGCTATTTAAATTATATTTAGTAAAATCATGTAATTAAATGTATCAATTTATACATTAAAATGTAAACAGTATATTTTCAAATGTTGACTTTTCAGCCTTTAACTTTGATAAGTCTGCTGGATTTGAGGTCTTCCCTTAATAATTACATGGGGTGGTTTTGCTTTTATTTTTTTCAGAAAATACAGTATTTTTGCTTATAAAATTGACTTGTTATGCTAACTGGAGAGTTTCATAGTAAAGCAGAAGTGAATGTAGAGGTTAAAATGGGAAAACACTTCATGATGCAGGTGATGGGAATCAACTTAGCAAGAGTGGTGTGGGGAATCTAATGGTGGGTTCCTGATATCTGTAGCTGGAATGGTCATAGCATGCAGTCTTAATCTGAAGTCTTTTTCTAGCAAAGAAAGGAAATTGCAGTGCTCTCTATGATTTTTGAGACATCTTTGTTCTTTACTTCTTTTAAAGAAGTCAGATGTGTTTTGAAAACAAAAAAAAGTCTTTGCAATAGCACTTCGTATCTGATTGCCTGTTTCTTATCTGGGCAAAATCAGTAGCTATAAAACTGATTACACATGAGGAATGTTGAGGGACAGGTACAGAAGTTACAGGCATATTCTAGATATCCGCAAGGCAAGATTTAGATGGAACTGATAGGCAAAATGGTTGCAGAATTCTTGCAAAGGAAATCGGGAGTTACTTAAAGTTCTCAAAATATTAGAGAATTCCTGTCCAAGACTGTATTAGCCTGAAATGAAAATAACTGTAGAAAATGAACAAAATCACCACAACTCAGGAAGGTGACATACTGTTTTTTAAAATAGTACTGCCAATTTAGAAAGGTATGGCAGAGCTCTGAAAAAGCAGTAGTTTGTTTTTCTTAAGCAAAAAAAAGTCTAAGTTTTGAAAATAGTATGTGTCTTGGATGGGGAATAGTTTTCAATAAGCTTGCTGTAGATATACAGCTTGAAAATACTATTAAATGTTTAGCAAAGTTATAGCAAAGTGAAAAGCTATGACTGGTGATTGGGTGTAACATCAAGATTAATCAAAGAAAACCAGATATGAGATAAGGGACATGAATGGGCAAAACTGCTTTTTTCTGTCTTTCTTTTCCTCATTCTCCTGCCTTTGTATTTTCTTTTTTAAGTTTTCCTTTTCTTTTCAACATAGGACTGCACTTCACTTCCATATCCAAAATGGAAAAGTCTACATTCTTTTGTGAAATACTGCACCATAAAATGAACAGTAAAGTAGTAAAAATAGCATCTTAAATACTGTCACATAAAGTCCTCCAAAATTATTTCTGTAAGTAAATATTCAATCTGAAGTATTTCCACACTTTTAATATTGAAAATTATGATGGTAATATTGCAAGTTAATTTAATGAAGACTTTTCATACTAATTTTTGCTACCTACATTACAATAAAATATATAGTCTTGTCATGTTAATTTTCCAGGCTTAGTTCTGAGAAACCAAGTGTCCTCCATATGATCACTGTGTCTTCAACATCAATTCTGTTGCTGAGCACTGTGGATTTGACTTTCATGTCCTTATTTCAGCAATATTGGGTGTCTCTTTCTTTTTCCTTTAGTCTCCCGCCCCACTTTAAATATTTTTTTTAAATGGAAATTTTAATTTTTAAAAAAATATTATTATTTTAACATGTATGAGAAGTCAGTCTTTTAATTTTTTGTTATTATTCAGAGTAAAATTATTTAAACTTACTGAAGGAATTCTACCAATACAATACTTTTCATGCAGTAATTATACATAATTTTCTTGTTCCTTATTAAAGAATTAAGTAAGACTTACAGCCAGGAAACCACTGTAGATACGTTTCAGATCCAATTTTTAATGCACCATTTCCCCCTCTGCTTTAAGAATTTCCAAAAGCTTTATTTTTAATGGGGCTACTTAAAAATAAAATGTAACACCAGCCTCACACAGCATAAGCAATTTTCTGCATTTTGATGTCAGTCCATTCTAGAGTGACCTATTTTGGGGCTTGCTAGCTGCTTAAAGAGAAAATATTTCTTTCTGTAAATAATGCATATAATAGTGCTCAACAGGTAGCAAAATTCCTTGGTGAATTAGTGCTTCATTGGAGAAAGCTATTCTGTCTGAGCTGAAATTTTTTGCAGAGTGTGTCTGATTTGGTAGGTGCAGTAGCTGGTAGCACCCCCAGCTGCTGGCTGACTTTTGCTACAGCGAGATGAACAAGAATGTCCATGGCATCCAGTGCATTTTGGGGAGCTGTCTCTGGTTTGATGTTCCATTGGTTAGGGATTTTTTGTTGTTAGTGCTGGTTGTTAGTGATAGTTTTATTGTGAAAGATCAAAAACTTTTTATAGTTTGAGGGTTCCGATTTTTCCCAGCCTTTCACATGGGAGTGGATACCCACGTCTTCTGCATTCCAGATGATGGCTGTTAGTATGACAGCTCAACTAAAGCTCCTGTAAATGACAGACTGTGATGGGTTGGCCCTGGCTGGATGCCAGGTTCCCACCAAAGCCACTCCTATCACTCACCTCCTCATCTGGCTGAGGGAAAGAAAATACAACAAAAGGCTTATGGGTGCAGATAAGGACAGGGACATCACTCTCCAGTAACTGACATGGACAAAACAGACTGGACTTGGGAAAAATTAGTTTAATTTATTACCTAGCAAATTGGAGCAGCATAGTAAGGAATAAAAACCAAATTTCAGAATACTTTCCCCACCCCTCCCTTTCTCCTGGGCTCACCTTCACTCCTGATTTCTCTGCCATCTCCCCCCCAGCAGCACAGGAGAATGGGGAATGGGGTTGCAATCGGTCAATTAGTCAGTCAGAGGTTGTGTTTGCTGCTCCTTACTCCTCAGGGGCAGGATTCCCTGCATTCTTCCCCAATTCAGCATGAGGTCCCTCTCATGGGGAACAGTCTTCACAAACAGTGTGAGTCCTTGCCATGGGCTGCAGTTCTTCATGAACTGTTCCAGTATGAGTCCCTTCCATGGGGTGCAGTCTTTCAGGAGCAGACTGCTCCAGCATGGGTCCCTCATAGGGTCACAAGCCCTGCCAGCAAAACTGATCCAGTGTGGGCTTCACTCTTCATGAGTCCACAAGTCATTCCAGGAGCTTGCTTCAGCATGAAGTCCTCCAGAGGCTGCAGGTGGATATCTGCTCTGCCATTCATCTCCAGGGGCTGCAGGGAAACTGTCTGCCTCATCATGGATTTCACCACATGCCTCACAGGACTTTCAGCTCCAACACCTGGAGCACTTCCTTCTCCTTCACTGATCTTGATGTGTGCAGAGTTGTTTCTCCCACATCTTCTCACTCCTCTCTTCAGCTGCAGTTGCAGTTTTCTCTCCCCCTTTTCTTAAATACGTTACCATAGAGGTGCTGCCGCTGTCACTGATGGGCTTTGCCTTGGCCAGTGGCAGGTCTGTCTTTGATCCAGTTGGCGTTGACCCCATTGGATATGGGTGAAGCTTCTGTCAGCTTCAGTCATCCCTGTAGTCCTGCTACCAAAACCTTGCCCCACAAACCCAGTACACAGGAATCCAGACAAATTTCCTCAGTGCCATTTCATCATTAGGTATGGGTTCGTGCTGGGATTTCACATGATTGGCCTAAAGAAACCAAAAACCAGTGCTATGGCTGAAGGTGTTTTCTTGTTCAGCTTGTTAGCTTGTGCTACTGAGTGCTATGATGGTATTACATGTAATTGCCAGTGACTGAACAAGTTCAGTGAAAGAAACTAAATTCTTTCTTATGTCACAATCTGTGCAATCAGAGCTGAAGATCAAAGTGCAAATATTTTGCAGAATTTTCTGCTTCAGTGGAAGTTTTCAGCTCACCATGATTTACAAGATTGCTGAAAAAGAAAAGCTGTGTTTTCTTGGGAAAAAATATCCCTATTTTTGGTCTCATTTATTGGCTGTGTTGGAACACAAGCAGAAGGAGAGCATGATGTGCTTTATACACCCTTCCCTTCTGGATGACTGAATCTGGGAGACTGTACGATGTACCACGGGAGGCACCTACACTGCGGTGTAGAAATGGACATAAATGTAGTCTTAAAAACAGCAGTATTGCTGAGACCACAGCCCTCTAGTTGTAGTTTAAAGTGAAACTCTTAACACATTATTTTGTTAGGAGAATTGAGCCAAAAGATTCACTTCAAAATGAATCCTTGCAGTCAGTTCAAAGTAGAAAAGAGAATGTCGTTGTTTTGTTTTTCCAACACCACCTTCTCTTTGGGAGAGGAAATGAATTATCACACAGCAGTGAGCTGCTTATAAAGAATCCTCTCTCTCACATCTGGAGGCTATTATCAAAGTACTTCATATGGAAATAGAAACTCCTTCACTGTGGGGAATATGCTTTTAAGAATTTTTTCAGCTTGCCCCAGCCATATATAACACTTGCTAGTATACCTAGGGAAAAGTACTATTTAATGAAATGCTTCTAACTGATGATGTCTTGAATTATCATTAGAATGTTTAAAGAATAGGTTCTTTTTAGTCCCTCTGCAAATGCTCTTTTGTTATGTATCTATATATGTGGAAGCAGTTTCTGGAAACTTAGAAGGCTTTCAGTGTTTTAATTTATGAACCTTCTTTAGAGTACTTAAACAATCATTGGATTTTGGCAGGAAAATTGAAAAGAATGCTTCTATAAGACTTTCCATTACTAAAGACTAGATACTACCAAAGACTAGATTGCTTTTAAAATAAAAATCGGTGCTGTTGCACCCCAGTCAAATAATGGATGTATAAGAGGTGATGAGTAACATGAATATGAAGAGATAATGTGCTGATACGTAGGCGCACTGTCTCCTCTCGTTATGTGAGAAGAAATATACACACGTTGTTAGAACAAACTATTTGATCCACAATATTATAGCTTGTGTAAAACTAGGGTAACGAAATACTTGGAGGATTTCAATATGTCCAAACTATATATCTTAACATTTCTTACATTGAAATGACTTCAAAATGTCTTGGGTTGAGTAGCCAAGTATTGCCACGCATCACAATAAGAGTGCGAACAAAAAGTAGATGTAAACAAATAATTTTTATTTAGCAACAATCCATACAGTCACTCTGCACTCCTGAAAACCTTTTAGCTGTTTAGGAACCAGGAAACACAATGAGGTGGTTTGGTTTGGTTGATCATGACCAAGGAGGATTTCACAGAATTCCCATCAAGTCAAATAATTTAAGTGAATGGAGTGAATCCAGTGGAAGCTTCTGGCTTACTGTCATAAAAGCAAGGTGAGGTATAGTGAGAGAAAGGAAAACTCTTTGCTGACTTTATGAACTTTTAAAGGACTTAATCAGGGAAGGTTGATGCATCAGTCTAGACCACTCCGTGAAATCTTTCACTGAATAGTTTCTCTCAAAAAATCTAATTGAACTTAATGGTGCATAAGGAGCCAAATGGTAAACACTGTGAATATTACGCTTCTCTTGTATAAATTAGGCATGTGTGCTCATTTGAATAGTGTGCTCTGTGCAGTACTGCAGTTGTAATGAACATTTGCCTTCAAAGGTATAGGATAAGGATGTGGTGAGAATTGTAAGAATGTGGAAAACAGTGTAGAAGTGATAGTCTAACAAGGTAAATTGGGAATCTCTGCTGTTTTGGGTCATGATATTAACCCAGGAAATATATAATTAACTTAAAAATAATAAATCAATTGATACACTGGATACAGGTTTTGCAAGTGACCATAACAAAATGCTTCTGAGACCTCTAATGGAAAATGATCAGTGATCACGTTATGCTTATGCTGGTTTCTAAAGAATAGAGGTAAAGGTATATTTTCTGGGGGAATAGTAGGATTTGGGTATAGCTGCCTGTTTCAGGCATGATGTACTTGCCACTAGTAAGGTTGAATTTTAAGAGATTATATCCTAGAAGGCTAAATTAAATTGTTCTTCTCTCCCTGGCCTTTGCCACTGAATTCTGTCTACCTTCCTTTCTCCTGGTTCTGGAACATCTCAGATCTGTCCACGGTCTAGCTATACCTTTCAGAAAACTATCCATGACTTTTTCTGAGGAGATTTTCAATGAGATGAGTAAGTTGAATTGACTCATGGAGTTATTTAACAAGCATTGGGACCACTGCAAAATACACAGTGACACTTCATGGCCAGAAGCAAGGAAGGATCAGTAATGGGGAAGGGAAAATGAGGTGGTGGCATCAGGAAGTTGTTAAACTGGATCTCCATCATCATGTGGAAAGAAAGCCATAGCTACTGGGAGAGGGATTTGAATAGTGTACTGCTATGACTCCTGGCTGGCAAGCAGGTCTGAATTTCTCCCTATGCTCCATCTTCCTTTGTTATTTTTTTACCCTATCAAATATGTATGGAACTGTAGCAAGATCTCCAACCAGTCAGTTAAATTAATGACAACAGCAAGACTTCACAACAATCCATCACCTCCTTTCCAGTTCATTGTTTTTATTGTTCACATATACCTCCTGCTTAATTTGTGCAACTACTTCTGTCTAGCTACAACACTGAAAAATGTGAACCCTAAAAAGTAATTGTTTGCCATAAAGGGAAATCCTGTGAGAGGACAGTGCTTCAGAGCATATGCTTCTGTGGTCAGAAAGTAGCCCCAGTTCTCAGGCTGGAGATGCTGCTGGCCTGTTTCTACTTACTTCTACTTGTAGTCTTTTTCCAGTGCATAAATGGTACTCCTGTGTTTATGACATATTGAGAGAGAGGAATTTGGCTGTTGTCTTGGTAGTCTAAGCAAACCAGTCTCCTAGTGTCCCCTTTTGAGACTCCTTTAGTAGCCACCTTCTGTACTTTTTTTGTTTTGAAATTTTAATTTTTTTTTTTTTTTTTTTTAATCAGCAGGGGTAATCAAACCTAAGTGATTTGTTTCAAATCAGCTTTTTTTTTTTACTAAACTGTATTGCTGTTTTTTCCTTTCCTTGACTGGAAATACTTCTTTTGTCATATCCTGCAATTGCATTTTCATTGTTTTCATGCACATAGCCTGTTGGCTCATGATCTCTTTACAATTGCTTAATAAATGTCCATCTTTCTCTTCTCCTGTTGTTTCCAACTGATAAGTGCTCAATAGCACAAGTTTTAAGCATATGACCACTAGGCAATTATTAATTTGGGTATTTCTGTTCTCATATAGTATCCTGTCCTCTATTGCCAGTCCCTAACTGTTGTCATTCTGCTCCATTTCAGTTTCTTGTACCACAGTCTAACAAAATTCTCCACCAATAAATTGATTTTTAAGATTAATATTTCTTACACATAGTTTAAAGGTTTAGGAAGAGACTAAAGAGGCAGTGTTAAGCTTAATCTCTTCCAAAATCCTCAATTTTTGTGTGGCTCGGTGTGGTGCAGTTCTTGACAGTCAGACAAATTGCCTGTCCTGTTCTTCCTTGTCTGAAGAGCTGATTATCAGAGGAAGTGTGTCAGGTTAGCAAAGTAATTACTTTTTTTTACTCTTACCCTGTTTTTCTTATGTGTTTGTTCAGCCTTTCCCAGTTAGATTTGTGTTATAAAATTCTGTTAATGTCAGCCTGTTGGATATCTTGGCAGGATTCTCTTTCTTGGTTATGAGGTTAACAGTTGCTGATTTTTGGCCGGCTGGTGTCCTTGTTTGGGTGTTAGTTTGTTGGTGTCGTATTGATCTTTTTTTTTTGTTTCTAATTTTCATTTTGCCTTGTTTGGTGATTGTGGCTGATAGACAGGATTACAATCCTGTACAATCTAAGGGAGACTAAGAGAGACCAAGACTCTAATCTAATTTTTCATGATTTAGAGGTATTTTTTTACAGATATCTGAACATTTTGCTGTTTTGCAATTAGGTCTCAGTGAAAGAATATAATTTATTGTTAATAGCTAATGGTAAAGGTCACCCATAATGCTTCTTAAATCTTGCAAGGAAAAACCATAAAAACACTGATGGCAGAGTTGAAAACTGGATAATTTGTGTGTATTTTCAGTCTTCTCGATGTCTTTCTCTGTGCTCTGGAGAAGTCATCTGGTCTCATTTCAATTTGGGGAAGTTTTACCACTAACTATTTTTTGTATTTAATCTTAATATTGAAATTAACTTCTAATGCAAATGGTATCAAATTCTCTAAGCTGTTAAATTTATTAATTTGGTGATTTGGTGATTTGTTAAATTTATTAATTAAGGTTAATTTCAGATTACTCCGTATCCTTTGGTGGTCTGTTTTCAGGTCAAGGCTGGTTAAATGTTGCTTCAGTGGAATACTATATGAATAAGCTGTTGTAAGAACAGTAGAACAAATGCAACCTGCACACACCTTCCCCATGCTGTTGTAACTAGCTTGGAGGTTTGTGGTTGTCCTGCCAGCTGCAATAAAGCTTTCCTACCTCTGCCTGCTTCTTCCTCTCTGCAAGCACTGTTCAGGGCTTTTCCCTATCTACACCGATTACTCTGTCCACTCCTTGTGTTTATGTAGCTCTCACCCTATACTGCTGGATTCATCAGTGTATTTCCTGGTTCAGAAACCACTCACCTAAAACTACGTGGTCAATAACCACAAACCAGGATCTGAACAGCAGAAGTTAGTGTTCCTGTCTGAGGCACAGGAACTTGTCTGTGTTCAACAAGCTTGAAGGTCTTGCACAAGCGCTGCATGCGTCTGAGTCACGTAAGAGCAAGCTACCCTGCTAATTTACTGTCTGTGAAAACAGACTGCACAGAAACTGTATATGAGGTGTAAACAGACTGTGAACAGCGCTTTGGTAACATCTGGACTGTGTTTCAATGCAATGCAAAGTCTCAGAAGAAGCTGCAGGTGGAATTGATCTCTCCTCGTTTCAGGCACCTGGTCACCCTGAGATGCTTTCATGGTCAGCGTAGAGAGTTCCAGAGAAAAACTGAGTTGACTTCTATAGATGTCATGAAAGGCTTTGGTGCTTAAATTCAGAGGCAGTCTGTGCATTTTTTTCCAATGGATGAGCCCACAGTGACTGGCTTGCACAGTGCATGATTTTATGCAGTCAAATGAACACATCCCTGAAGGCTTTAAATTGTTCAATTTTCAGTATGTCCATAATGTGCTAAGAGTGACTTTTCTCTACTGTTTGAATTAAGACAGTTTTCTGCCATCTCCAATGTTATAATCGGAGGATTTCACTTAAATGTCTGCAGAGCCTGGGAGGGTAAAATCTTATACTAGTAATTGGAATGTCAAGGTATTGTGGTAAAAATGGCAACAGTGAAAATTTCTAGAATAGTTATAACACTTGAATTTTGGCAAGGGAACTGAAGTACCAGGATAAGTGATAACTTAATGCAGATGCATTAAATCAAAAGCAATGCAGAATGACTTTAATTGTAAATGTCAGTAGCTGTATTTTGTTTACATTTACTAGCAATTAGTGTTTAAATTGAGTGCTTAATTGTTTGGAAAAGAATGGATGATGTTACATTATTTTTTTTAATAATACTGTTCTGTCCTTTTTGCACAGAAAACTGTAACAATTTTCTGTGGTGGAAGCTAAGAGTCTGTAGGGGTTAGTGTCAACAAATATTAGTGCTCCAGCTAGGGTTGTTTTGACTGTACAGCAACACTTCAGTTAGACAATAGTGCTGTAATTTGAAAAAGTAGTGAGTTCCTGTCACAGCTGAATCACTTTTTCCTGGAATAAAAATTGGCTTAGCGTGATAGTAATTAATAACTAACTCTGAAATAACTGCTTCGTTCTGCTGGAGAAATATTTATGTAATTGTTCAATCAAAACTTTGGGAAATTGAGACTCCTTTTAGATGTAAAATGAAAACCTTAATATACAGAGGAATTGGGATGGAAGGTTGGTTGTTTTGTGGTTTTGTTTTTTCCCAAGTAGAAAAAGGGTAGTTAAAATGGACATGTTGGTTACAATTTGCTATAATAAAGTACCTATAATATGAGTAAGTTTAGTAACAAGGGTTTTCTTAACATGCAGATTCATATAAAAAAATATGAATCTACTATAGTACTATATACTATTGTACTATAATCTGTCTGGCAGTAGCACTTCATGTCTCTTCTCTGCAGTTGTATTTTTTTCTTCCCTGTGGTGCTATGAAATACTAAGCTCAATCTTGAATTTTTGGGGGCTTGTTTCCCTCGTCATATTCCCTCATTTGTTGCATTTGCATGTATCATTAGTTACAAAAGTGGTTTCCAGTTTGGGTTTAAAAATCAATGAACTTGAAATTATTTGGACACTTACTATACAGTATATATAGTTTTTCAGTTTCATTAGCAGATTGTTTTAATAGGTCAATTTATATCTGTCACAATTAGTACCAGTATTGCAGTGGTATAGCTAAAAAAATTTAACTGTGCAAATCTTTCTGAACCAATAAGGAGCAGCTCTTTACAAGATGTTATAACGTCTTCATAAGATGTTATCAAGATTTATTAGACATCCAGACTGCTGCATTTTTAAATTTTTCTCTGTATTTTTTTAAAATTCCTCTGCGGAAGCCCATAATTTGTAAGAGAACATGTATAGAGTAAAAAAAAAAAATGTACAGTGAGTGGGAACTATGACAACAATAAACTTTAAGAAAGATCTTTGGGAAAGGCTATGTAAGTATGCTTAACTTTATATGTTAATATTTCTATCAGTTCTATGTATCCCAAGTAATACCAGTCCCAGGTGATAGAAGTAACTAGCACTCTGTATCTTGTTTATGTGTTACTTTCATTGGTCATATTATAGTGTATCTTTTGTGTACCCCATACATATTATTACTTGTATAGCTTGGTATCTGGGATCTGAGGTAAGAACCAGTGCAGTATTCTGTTCATGGTTTTGTGTACACTGTAAACAGAATGTCACCAGAGATCTCAGTATAAAACAAAAAAGACAGCACACAAATACAAGCAGATATGAGACTATAAAGAAACAATGGAGGAAACATAACATCAGTATGTTAAATAGCAATTGCAGTTTGCCAGAAGCCCAATTACTGCCCAGTTTTTGTTTTCTAATAGAAAAGAAATTTCAAGGAATGCTTTGCAGGGAAATAGAGGGAGGTTTTATGGATGTTTCCTGCCAGTTCCTTCTGAATGCCTAGGAGAAGCTGTAAGGCTGGTGTATTTTCAAAGAGGCCAAAGACCAGTTTGATTACTATAATGCCTTAATATTGTAACGTTTTGTTAACAAAGGGGAAAGCTGTGTGAATTTTCACAGTACCATGCTACCTTGTCTTGTCTGGTTTTGATATATCAGAGCAGGCATATATGCAAGATTGATTCATCTTGTCACATGAACTTGAGAACCCAAAGAGAGATCTGAATCTAGGAGAATATTCTGGTTCTGAAGTTTACAATATACGTAGGGAGAAAGAAGATGGGGCTTACAGCAAAGAGCAGAAGTTCATTTATACAGGTTATCTATAAAATCAGTAAAAACACTGGAAGAAACTTTAGTAGGACAAGTTTATATGGTACAGATGGCATTTATCATCTCCAGATGATATCGTCTCCAGATCCACAGATATTTTAGTTCTTTCTGTGCAGTTTTTAAAGCTTTCAGTAATAGTTATCTGAATTCCACGCTGCAAGTCAAGGCCATTATTCCTTGTCCTGCTGCCAGCATCAGAGTGTGGTGTGGTTTTTTGGTTTTGCATCATGATGGTTTTTGGTGTGGTGGTTGTTTTGCTTGTTTGATTCTTTTTTTTATTATTGTTATTTTTTTAAGCCTTCTGTATTGAAAGATTTTGCTAGGTTTTGAAGTCTATGTTGGGTTTTTTTGTTTGCTTGTTTGTTTTTCCTTTAAAAAGGAAGGACAGGTGATCTGTGACACTATGAAAGACATACCTATGCTGTCAATAGGAATGTTTTGTCCTGTCAGCTAAGGCTTCAAAATACAGCTTAAGAGTAATTTTAAGGAAATAGCTAATGCAGGTGGAATATGGATTCTTATCAGCTGTGACAATAAAGTTATCTTATATTCTGTGTTGATTCCCCTCTCTCCCCACCCACCCCACCCCCTCTACTGAGTTTTTGTTTTGCTATGAGTTGCTTCCTTAAGGAATGCACTTGTACCTTTACAGAAATTGAAGCAGATTTTTATAACATAGTGATGGAAATGTTCCTGTCGAATGTTTAGACTAATTTTTAAGATCTGAGCTTAAAACTGGGTTTCAAAAATTCAAGGAGGTAGTAAAGCTGAAAGCTGGTGTTTTTATGCTGAGGGCAAGGGCATGCTTAATCATGGAGGAGCAACCTTAGTATCATTAGAATGACACAATAGCAGAACTGTGGTAAAAGGTGTGGTTATTAGCTACGTGGGCTCACTCTCCTCATGTGTTCTACGGTTAATATTCTAGAGGAAAATTTGATTTACCATTCTGTGTTTTCTCTGTACCTCTTTAATGGGTATACTCTGCATGTAATGGGTGTAATAAGTCCTCCTGGAATGCAGTATTGCTGTACTTCATAATTTTAACTGTAAGGATGCTCAAGTGACATGGAAGTATGGGACACAAGGACTGGTTTGACAAAGATCATATTAAGAATGTGTGGCGCATCTCCCAGTTCTCTGTTAATATCCTATCTGTATGCTTCAATAAACCTTATTCCAAAAGTAAGTGCATCTTATTTCTTCAGGTTTTCACTTTCAGTTTTGCCAATTGATTATATTGAGATGTTTCCATTAACTGGGGCTGTAGAATACTTAAACCATTTTGGTGGCATTTAGTAGATCTGAGCTGCACTAGAGGAAAGAAGGAAATCATGTATTTGGTATTTTTCATTATATAGATAAGGCTATAGATGTTGCGGCGAGCCTTCTCTCGGGGACACGGCTCTTCTCTGGAGCTCTCTTGCCGTCCCTCTCCTCAGGCGTCTTCATCTCTTTATCCTTCTGCTTCTGGGAGCATGCCTTTTATCTTGCCCTTCAGCCCCGCCCATTTCCGGCTGGGGCAGGCCCTAATTATTGGGCACAGCTGGGCCTAAGCTCCCAGTTCATTATCAGCGACACCTGAGGACTTGTGGTTCTCTCTACATATAGATGCAGTTTTCAGTATGCAGAAAGAACATACCTGCAGTGTTAGACATTTTACATAAGGAATTAAGTTCTTGTCTGGTATCTTCTCTGGTACCCAGTAATTCTTGATCTCTGTGCCTTGACACAGTCAGCATAAGACTGGCCTCTTAAGTGTTGGCATAGCTCTTAAAGTATCTGCATTATGCTGTGGCTCTCTATGTGCTAGGCCAGATTGCTTGTAGCCCCTTGTGCTGTCCCTGCTGAGGCAAACCCACAATATGAGGTGCTCTGGGGCTGCTTTGGTGATGAGGTGCTGCCATCTCCAACTTCACCAGTGTGCACCAAAGTAATCCGAGCTGCAAAGCATTTTTCATTGTCTTACTGTAGAATGCCAAGTCCAATAGGCCTTCAAGTATCAAACCAACTTTTTTCTCTGACGTTTGTCCTAAGGAAAAATAATAAAAAATAATTGTAGTACTAATGTGATTATGTAGTGGAACATGTATTGGTAGCATTGCATCCTTTTAGAAAATATTGTTTAGTAGTTAGAAGGCACTCAAATGGGTGGGTTTTTTCTGCTTTTCAGATGGTGGTAAAGACCTTCATGGATATGGACCAGGACTCGGAGGATGAGAAGCAGCAGTATCTCCCATTAGCCTTGCACCTTGCATCTGAATTCTTCCTCAGGAATCCTAATAAAGATGTGCGCCTCCTTGTAGCATGTTGCTTGGCTGATATATTTCGTATCTATGCTCCTGAAGCTCCATATACTTCCCATGACAAACTAAAGGTAAAAATGCTCTATGAAATAAAGGCTTTCTTCCTACCTCATTTTTCTAGTGAGGAAAAAGTATCCACCACTACTCCCCCACCCTAAAAAAAAAACCACCACCAAAAAAAAGTGGTTTACTCACTTTTATACTATTGCTCAGTCTTATTAAGGAGATGCTGGTTTAGTCCTGTGACTCAGTGTATTGCTTTAAGGTCCAGAGATGTGTAAAGGAACACTAGATAGCCAGTGTCTGTGTTGGTGATAGCTTTCTGCCAGTGCCTGAAAAGGGCAAAAAGATTTTCTTATATCATGAATTTGTAAATGTGGGTAGTTGTCACTGATGAAGGGCTGTATTTTTACTCTGCTGAATCAAGCTTGTAACTGCTTAATCATCTTTTTGACAGGACATATTCTTGTTTATTACAAGACAACTGAAAGGCTTGGAGGACACGAAGAGCCCTCAATTTAACAGATACTTTTACTTGTTAGAGGTAACACATTATTTGTAATTTTTAGCAGATGATATTTGCTCTGTAAGTCTAAGAAATGTAATCAGTCTTTTTCCAGGTGTGCCAGTATGCCTTGGAAATTTCTTTAATGAGTCTGTTGTGGTTTACAGAATAAAAGTTCAATAAATTGCTTCTTTTAGCAGTTAAAATTCTGTTTGTATTTAGGAAATTCATGCAGCCTATGATTAAGAACGTAAGATGATTGGTATTTTTTAATATTTGGCCTTTATCTTATGATTCTATAAATTTATTTTTTTTGTATCTTGCACCCTTACTCTTATACTACCTCATCAATAATTTGAAGTGCTGAAGCGCATTTACATTAAAATGCAAATCTGCTTATATTTGTGATGTCAGAAATACTACAAGACTTTGGTTTAAAAACATTAGAAAAGCCTACTCTTGGCAAGAAATGCATATTTTGAAGCAGTATCTTGTTTGTAAACCTTTTATTGATGTTTAAAACTGTATTGTTTCATAGCACGAAGAAAAGAGCCAAGAATTATGGACTTAATATATCAACAATTTATGTCAATCTTCTTTATTCATAAGAAATCAGATGATGCTATATTTAGGTTTTCTCTGGATGTATGTTGTAAAGCTCCTTTGTGTTAAGAGCTCTTTATATGCAAAGCAAATACTGTCTCTTTCCCCAAAGGGTTTACAATCTATTGTATAATATTTTTCCTTAAATAGGAAAAACATATCTACCATTGTTATGTTTATGTGACTTAATGTCAAGTTGTAATATCCTGAATATTCTATTTTTGTTTTAGAATTTAGCTTGGGTTAAATCTTACAACATCTGCTTTGAGTTGGAAGATTGCAATGAAATTTTTATTCAGCTTTTTAGGACTCTTTTTTCAGTTATCAAGTAAGTAGAATTACTTCAATTATATTAAACTGTCAAAATATCAGTTTTGGGGGAAGACTGAATCCTTGCATAGTCTACAAATGCCTATGCCTGCAAAGATCAAGTTGTTTGTTCCTCCAAATGGGGGGGTAAAGGAAAACCAAATGAATGCAGATTACTGACACTGTGAAGGGGTGTGTGTCTAAAAGCAGGCATCAAAATTTCATCTCCATTCTGAATCATTTATCTACATCCATAGTCATTATTTCTTTTTTGTTTCACTTCTTAAAGAAAAGCTGGGGTGTCCCAGGTTTTTGAAACTTCCTATAAGCATGGAAAGGCATGTCAAAGTTGTTTTGAGATACAGGGAGTGTAAAGAAGGGGAAGATGGAGAGTGTTTAACATTGTTTCTTAGCAGTACTGCTAGTATTTGTCAGGGTCAGAAAATTTAATATTGTTAATATGCTTTTTCATCTTAGTAATAGCCACAACCAGAAGGTACAAATGCATATGCTGGATTTGATGAGTTCTATCATCATGGAAGGCGATGGAGTAACTCAGGAGCTGCTGGACTCCATTTTGATTAACCTCATTCCTGCACACAAGGTCTGCAAATTAAAATACTATAGTATTATAACATTATAACAATTTTTATTTCCCTGTTGTTTATCTCTCCACACACTTTAGCCATTATGACTGCTTTTCCATCATGACTGCTTTTTTTTTTGCCCAGCCTTGTAACAATGGATTTAAAATTTCCTTTGGAAATTATTTGGTACTGTTCATTATGTTTATTAGCTGTGTCTGGATTATTCAGTATCAAGACATTCTGCCTACTTGCTACCTCAGGAACTCTGTACTGAAACAAAAATAAAGTGTTTTCAAGCAAATGTAATAGGAAAACATACTATCTTAAAGGTGGTGGGTCCTAGTTTTTGTGTTTATTGTTTTGGGGTTGTTTCTTTATTGGAAAGATGTGAAGTTTGGGGGATTTTTGGTTTGGTTTTGTTGTGATTTTTTTTTTTCTTTGAATTCTTTTGTTTGTTTGTTTGAAATTTAATAAGGAAAAGAGGGAGAGGGAAATTACTTCCACAAGTCTTCTTTGGTGACTTGTTGCTCACCTTAGGTTGACCATCAGGCATCCCTCTACCTCCCTTGTGGTTTGGGTCCTTTTTTCCCCCCCCAGTGTCTTTTCTCTTTTTATTATCTTTCCTTGATTATTATCTGAAGTGTAGTACTTTTTTTTTTCTTTTTTTTCAGTTAGTAAGTTGGTTGTTTTGTTGCATCATATATTCTTCTATGAGTTCCATAAACTTTCTGCCTTTCAGAGAGTTCATCATCCCTTTAACTCACTTACAAGGAACACATTCCCACACACATGCCCCAGGCCCTCTTTCTAGAGGAGTCTTATGAGAGCCCCTCTTACCAGATTGCTGCTGTCACACAGATGTTGTCTTAGCCCAGCTACACAGCTACTTCAACAGGTTTTTCAGAGACTCCCACTTCACACTGAGCTTCATGAACTGTGACTGATGCTGTCCTTCTGGATTCATTGTGTGGTTTATAATCTGGTCATTGGGTCTGCAGCTGAGCTTTTGAAGTGCCTTTACCATAATGGCTAAATATAGTTTAAAGGAGAATAAACATAGCTCCTTCAGCCATGAAATCTAGGATTTGAGGGGCAGGCTGGTGTTGCCTTGCACTGATGGAGAATATTCCCTTGCTAAAATGCTTGTCCTTCTTTCTGAAAACTGTATTTATTAATTTTAAATAACGACAAAATAAAAGCAGCTCCATCCATGACTACATAATTAAAGCTAAATTAACACTTGAAAGCAGGGATTATTCCTTTGGTTACTAAAGAGGGAAAATTCATGGAAATGTAAAGCATAGAAATGTGGCCATTGTCACAATGTGACTAAGCTGTGGCCATTGTCATTCACCTGTGAAATCTCAGCAAGAGGTGTATAAAAGTATCATCTGAGATCAGTTTACATTCCTTCTGTCATGATCATGAGATGGGAAAATCATATTGTCACCTAGTTTTTAATGACAGCAAGGACACGATGTCTTATTAAAACTGTTAACAGGAAGGGAGGCCTCTCATTCGTAACAGTAGAAAAAGAGTATTTTGAAAATATGCTGTTCTTAGTAAAACTAGTATACTATACTAGTTCTTGTATAGTATGTAAACAACTTAGTAAGTTGTTTATAACAAATTACAGGCAGTAGAGCTCATGAGTGGAAATTGAGTAGTGGGATGTGTATGTCAGGTTTTGGGTGGTGCTGTTAACAACGGTGGGCATGTCTCTGAGGATTCAAAGATCCAGTAAACCTTGTACCCCTGAACAATGTGTTGTGAGTTGATGTAGGCAAAGTAAAAGTGAGTATTATCCTTTAACATTGCGAGGTTGATCATATAATTTTGCTGAATGAGGGAAATTCTTGAGGATGGCTATGATAAAGAGGGAAGTAAACAATATAAATATTGGATGTGTCTCTTTAGTGGACTGATGGCCAATCCTTACTGGCTCTTGGCTATCGTGACTGAGCAAATAATACACTGTAGTCAGTGTTTAGTATCACATTTGTGTCAGTATTTTGGCCTATCTAGTTTGTCCTATAACAACAGAACTTCAGCTACTGATTTTCCATGGTATTTAAAATTAAAAAAAAATGCAGAAAGTTTTTCTGTCTGTTCTACCTAGCAGAGTTTGACTGTAGTAATTATGTTCTCCATTCATGAACACATGTCCTATAAAAATCTGTGATTATATTAATTGTATATCCTTTGGTGTGTGAAACAGAAGCATCCTCACTTGAAAAGCACAGTTTAATTTTCTTGTGGAGAGCTAATAATAACAATACCTTTTTTGTCCCTGAAAAGCAATTGAACACTGGTCATTCTCTGCTATGACATGATAGAAGTATCAGTTTGACAAGACTGTTTAAGCTTAGTGGAAGTTTGTCGTTGTAAAGGATCTGAAATATGTGGTTTGGATAAGGTATTATATTCCTTACTAGGGTTTTGAGTAGGTTTTGTGTTGCCTTGGTTTTGTTTGTTTGTTTGCTTGGGTTGGTTTGTGTTTTTTGTGTTGGTTGGCAGTTTTTTGTTTGCTTGAATTGTGTTTGTTGGTGTTGGGGTTTTTTTGTTTTGTTTTTTTTTAAGATGCCTTACATTGCATAACAGTACTGCAGTAAAAAGATAAATATGCAAGTACCTAGACAAGAAATAGTCTACCTCAGCATCTAAGTTACATTCATTTGTACCTCCGTTATCAGTAAAGTGGCTTTACTGTACATTACAGTATGGTATTTCACATTTTGCTCAGACCAGCTGTGGCATCAAGGTGTAGTCCTTTTTGTTAACTTTAAGACTGGTGCTATTTAGTGAATATTTTTTTTTATACTCTTCATGTCAAGGTTATTTTTTAGAAACATATTTCATGGATTTAAAATGAGTATTTTCCTCTGTATCCTCTGCATCATGGTAGATCCAAACTGTCAAGGTTTTTCTTTCTTCTAACAGATTGATTATTTGTTTTTTATTATTATTTATGAACAGTTGTTTATTTTATCAATATATATATATTTACTTTTTAGACTGTTTTGGTGTTTGGTTTTTTGGAGGTTTGTATTGTTGTTTTGGTTTCTGTTACATGTTTTCGGGGTTTTTTTGTTTAAGTTGTTGAATTTTTATGTTTGTTGGTTTTTTGTTTTGTTTTTGTTTGGGTTATTTGTTCGGTATTTTAAGCTCTGGTGTACCTCTCCCAGGACTAGATTGCAGGAAATCTTACAAGTTCTATTGAGCATCCAAATAAAACATACTGTCTGTATAAGGTTGGCAGTCCTTTAGTTTAATACAGACATACCTGCCAATGAGATTTTAATCATGGTCTGGTTTGGAGAGAAACTGTTTTGTTCTGAATTTAAGAGCTTATACGCATCTCTGTTCTATAATGAGACATCAGTTTAGTGCCATGGTGACTGAGGAAGTATTCAAGCCTTTGGCTGTTTGTTTCTCTTTACTATCAGTTGATGAACTGTCTTTTGGTTTGTCATCTCATCAGCTGAAAGAACACAAGGGAGTCATTCTCAACATAGACTTGCCAAATACTGCCTTTCCAAGAATCAGTCATCCTTAGGGTTTATGTGTATTTTGTCTGCAGTCATTTGTAATTTTCAGGGCAATCAGCTAATCCACCTTACTTTTTTTTTTTCTTTCTTGAAAACCCTGCCTCCAAACTGCATTAATCCATCAATGAGATGAGATATTTCATCTTGGATTTGTGCAAATTTGGATAGTCACATTTTTCAGACTGTGCAGTTATATTCCTTATCATGCTCAAGACTTAAGAGAAACTATGTTCAGATTTGTTATGTTGCAATCAAACATTTATTTGGAAAGTTTGCAGCTCACTCTGCCCAAAAGCAGGTGATTTCTGTGAGCTATCTCAGAGCATGCAGTGCAGTCCATGAAAAAGTCAGCATGCAGATTTACCCTGTAGACAAAGCTGAACTTTGCTACAGGTTGTACTTCCAGTGAATATGTGAGGGGGAACAAAAGCATGTTCAAATAGGACGTTCATTTTTCAGTGCCAAAATTCATTGCATGTTAATTATGCAAGTATGCAGGTGTGGTAATGTTTCTTCAAAATTTTTTATGTGATTGCATGTGAAAACTTCTTGTAGACATGAATGTAATGCTAAAGGTAACAACTGAAGTGATAAAGTATTAGAATAATGTGCAGAAAGTGATGGGTTTTGGGGTAGGTTTCTTCTATGTGTGTGAAAAACTAGTTTTAAGATCTTCCTGATCTGTAGTTGTGGAATTAGAATAACTGAACTAAGTTAGCTTTGAAAACAATTAGCTTTGTCATAATACACTTTCCTTAAGTCATGGTCTTCTAAGGCTGGGAGAGAAAAGTAAAGTAAGCTAAAATAGTTTGTCTCTTTAATTTTTTTTCTTTCAGAACCTTAATAAACAAGCATTTGATCTTGCAAAAGTCCTGTTGAAAAGGACCGTCCAGACCATTGAACCCTGTATTGCCAATGTATGTGAACAAATTAATTCATGTTATCTAGAAGTAATGTGTTCTTGTTACTGCCTTGATTATTAGAGATTTGTTTTTTAAAAAGTATTGTTTGTAAAACTAACATTTTGTAATACAGCTCCAAGAATACCATTTTCCAAATAGGATATTATTAGCTTGGTTATTAAATGAGTTATCTGAGGTGATTCAAGTAAGTGAAGAGGAAATTAATTTTTATGCGTTATCTAATAATATGTAGATCAAGCATATTAAAATTTAATTTAAAAAATCATTCATATTTTAGGCTACTTTATTTTTTTCCTGTTAGATCAGTAGCAGTCATACAATCTTAGACCTTTCAAGGTTGGAAGGGACCTTTGAGATCATCCAATTCCAAACCCCCTGCCACAGGCAGGGACACCTTCCCCTAGATAAGGCTGCTCAGAGCCCTGTCCAGCCTGGCCTTAAAAACTTTCAGGGATGGGGCTTCCTCTGGGCAACCTGTTCTAGTGTCTCACCACCCTCAGGGTGAAGAACTTTTTCCTAACATCTAATCTTTCCATCTAAGAAAATTAAATAGAAGATACTAAAATTTTTTTCTCTACTTCCACTGGATAATTATGCATTTTAGGATAAAAATTGTTCTGCTAACTGTTAATTTTACTGGGGAGATGGTTATTGATATTTTAAATTGTCAATTTACTATGAATTAGTTGATCCTGATGGAACTAATAGAACTACAAAGTATGTTTGTTTATAACGTGCTTGAGCTAAAACTGTAATGGAAAAATGCTTTGATAGACTGAAAAAAGCATATTGAATACCTTCCATTAGAATTAAAGTATTAGTGACACTACATTAGAAGAATACTTAAATTAGTACTTACATTAATGAATGAAAATATGCTAAATAATGTTGTTTATATTTCAGTTTTTTAACCAGGTTCTGGTACTGGGAAAGTCTTCAGTAAGTGATTTATCAGAACATGTGTTTGACTTGATACAAGAGCTTTTTGCCATAGATCCTCACTTACTGCTTTCTGTCATGCCACAGCTTGAATTCAAGCTAAAGGTAGGTTACAATGTAGCTTTGGACAAGTAATAAAATTTGTGTTAATATTAAAGAGTGCAGAGCTATTGACTTACCAAGTGTTCTGCTGGAGGGATAAAAAATTTATATCACTTGCAAGATATTTGTATTTATCAGACTTAAAGATTAATGTAGTATAAAAGCACAGACACTGCAAAGTTGTATCCAATTACATGCTTTCTGTGCTTGTGAATGTGTATAATGCAGAGAAAATATATATTAATTATAGTGATAAATTCATATGACTTGCTGCAAAAGTTATATATATCTAATCTTTGCATTTGACTTGAAATTTATAAAGTAGTTAGGCTTTAGTTGGCTTATCTCATAAAATGAAAGTGCATTAACTTGAATATTGATTAGCAGAAGTTTCTTTTGTGAAATAATGTTTTAATAATATACATAGTATATGCAAGTATTTTCTCAGATTTGTCATAGCCAGCTAATAAGTCAGCTGACTGATTTTGAATCCTTGGAAATAATTTATTTATCCTTATTTAGGGGGTTGGGTTTTTTATTTTCAAAGCTCTCTGTCCTTCATGTGATTGTAAATGGCAAGAGAAGTAATTTCATGCGTTTGCATGTACATAAAGGGTGTGGTGGCAACAAACAAAAACAACTAAGAAACAGATACCTGGTGAAAATATATAAATCTTTTATTAGTACACATCTACTTCCAACACACAAAATAATGTCAAAGTATGAAAAGCAAAATAAGATTATTTCTCTCTGGAACTGTTAGGAATATATATTATTCACACTACTGTGTGGGGGATTTTTTTTCTTCTCTGAAAGAGAAGAAATTTTCAAAGCATAGCCATCATTCAGTGGCATCTATTCGGGGGCTGTAGTATGTTAACTCAATATGTATGTATTTTTTTTATATATATATATATATACACACACTTATATATATATTCCTTCTGTTCACCTAATAATCCAGTTAGGGAGATTGAGGATTATTACTTAAAATAGAAAGAAAAGCCAGAAATTATTAAGGTATTACAGGTAATGATTAACAGTTTCTTTTTCATGTTCTGATTTTTAGAGCAATGATGGAGAGGAGCGTTTGGCTGTTGTTCGACTTCTGGCTAAACTCTTTGGTTCCAAAGATTCTGATCTGGCCACCCAGAATCGTCCTCTTTGGCAGTGTTTTCTTGGGCGGTAAGAGAAACAGGGATTCTGAATTTCTATTATTTTTATTTTGAATTTTCTGATAGTATATTGTCTTTTTCATTGTGTTGATGTAACTGTATTTGAACAGGTTTTGTTAAATCTTTGAAGCATAGAGTTGCATACAGTTACGTTTTAGACCAAAGAAGCCTGAAAGACCGCTCCTATATTGCTATCAGCTATGGGAATATAAGTTAGATAGATAGAACATTACATACATAGCAGAAATTACACAATAAGTATGCCAGCACTGTCTGAAATTTCATATTGTTGAGCTGTATCTGCAACTGTATCTGTCCTATATACCTTTTTGAGTGAAGAGTTGTTTCCTTTGCAGTAAATAGAGGAATATTTTTGTTTTTAAAAAGTGCATGTTTTCAAATGGAATGCTTTATAAGCAATTTGTATTTTTATAATTTCACATGCGTGTGTATACACACACACACACGCACACACTACTGACAGCATGTGGAGAATTATGTTCAGAAGTCAAGGGATGAAATCTGTTGGGTCAACATTTCATCTACCTACAGCATAGTCATCCTTTAATTTTAGTCCTGACTTAATTTCACAACAGATAGCATAAAATTTATATGATGTGTACATTATGGAGATAAATTCAAAACATTTCTAATGTGTTGAGGAATATGCTATCCACACGTTACTACATAGAGAATAATCTTGATTTGCAAGGCTAATTAAAAATTAACATTCATAATCTTCTATCCCTCTAGGTTCAATGATATCCATGTCCCTGTGAGATTAGAGAGTGTGAAATTCGCCAGTCATTGTTTAATGAACCATCCAGACTTAGCAAAAGACCTCACTGGTGAGATGCTTATTCGGGGCTTAGAATAACTTAAGAAATGAGCAAGGAAGAATGCCATTATTTCTGTATGTAGCAGTGTGGTTATAAAATATATGGAGTCCAGTGCTTGATGCTGGGTGGAAGAGCTAACTATGCTAAGAGCTAATTGAGTAATTGCTTTCTGCTGAAGACAAGCATTAGTTGTTAATAGAAAGCGAGAAGTGTGTGACACTGTGTGGACTTTGTCAGGGTGAATCTTTAAGAAGCTAACCACTGCAGAATGAGTTTTAAAGTAACTTCAGATTCTAATGAAATTTTTGGCAAGTCAAGCAAATTTTGGTGCAGCATGTTGTTTTGTTTTCATTAACAGTCAGTGCATTCCTCAGTGCTCTCTTCCACTGAGTTTAGAAATGCTACCTATGAAGTTTCCTCCTTCACTTCAGCATCAGTTTAACAATGAGCAGAATTTCAGACACAAATGAAAATACTGTTCTTTTTTGATACAAGCTAACCTGCAACAATTGTCAGTATTTTTAATTTAGTATTTACTTCTCTAGCTCTTTGAGAATAAGAGTCTGTGCTATTTTGATTTCTTCTCACTCCGTCACCTCCCTTCATTTTCAGTATATTTTAATCAGCTTTTTTTCACTTCATTGCTTTTTGCAAATGAGGTTACTCTAAAAGCTATTTACTTTTGTATTATTCTTATTTTTGCAGCTGCATAATTGCTTTATATTTAAGAAAAAAAATGCTGGAACAGATGTTTCCTGTGGGCAGTTGCATGTTTAGTAGACTACACGGTTCTGATATGTGACTGACGTTTAATTTTTTTAACATTATCAATGAACTGGAATACGTCTTAATCTACATTTGAAAGCCAAGCTTTTAATTGTTTCTGCTCATAACAGAATATTTGAAGGTTAGATCACATGACCCAGAAGAAGCCATTCGACATGATGTTATTGTTACAATTATCACTGCTGGCAAGAGAGATCTCTCTTTAGTCAATGACCAACTGCTGGGCTTTGTAAGGGAGAGGACGCTAGACAAACGGGTGAGTAGCAATAGCTTATTTTCACAAATATCTGCTTCTAATATAGTTTTGTAAAAGTAAAACAAACAAAAAAACCCAAAGCCCCAGAAACAGTGTTGTCAAGTAAATGAGATCATTGAGTTATGAGGAATACAGTCATATTGTAAGAACATAAGAATGTTCACATATGCTTAGGCTAAAGGTCCCTATAGCCCAGTATAATTCTCCTAGTGGTCAGTTTTGGCTTCCAGCAATCTGTGAGTTAAGGATTTCCTTGATCTGTTTCATCATGTTCATCATAGCTTTCAATGGAACTTTGTTCTGTTAGTTTATCAGATTCTTTCTTGAGCTTACTTGTACTTTGAAAGCATCCATGGCATTTGCATCAGTAAATTGTTTCAGTATATGTGTGGAAAAAGTAACTTGTTCATTTTTAAACTTATCAAATAATTTCACTGAGCATCTTGTAGTGCTTATATTAAGTAAAATAATAAATTTTTTTGGCCCAGTTATGATTAATAAAAGCATATAGCATTATCTTCTCCACTTCTCTGCTTTCCAAGCTAAAGAATCACCTGAATAACTTCCACACAAATTGATTATTGCACACATCTGGTCCTTCTTGTCTGGTGGTTCTCTGTCCTGTTGGAACCAAGGTGGCCAGACTCAGCCACAGTATTCAAGGTGTGCACTATATTGTTTATATGCTTCATGATAGTGTGCTGGGGTATTTTTATTGTTTTATTTTGGTTGTTTTTTTGTTTTTCTTTAATATTGTGTTTGTCTTTTATGCTGTTTCTGAGCACTGAGACCACAATTTTGGAAAACATCCATGTTGACTTATTGAGCTTTCCTGAAAAATATCAGATGATATGTTGCCTGATACTGTACATGCAGAGTTAATGCAGCTGGGAAAACCTGCATTTCTGTAATTTCATATTGTAACAATTCAGTAGAATGAGATTTGCCTGAAGTTCTTTATTAGGATGTTAGATCTGACTATCTCAGTTAATTTGAGACACACTGTTCATCTTGTTTTCTAATAATTTTTCATATTTTAAGTGTCTCAGACTTCCTGTTCATTTTTGATAGGGCTTATCCTTTCTATGACCTATGTAATTCTAGGTAATAACTTTAATTCTTTTAAACTAATTTTCTTTTTATGTTCTCCTTTTTAAATGAAGATGTTACTGTAACAGAATTTGAGAAAAGGGTCTTAGTTTTGCACCATGAGCAATCCTAATTTTGAGTATGTTTAGTATTTTAAAGTAACTCTTCAATTAGTTGTATCTGCAGCTTAACCTTGCGTTTCTCAGGAATGATTTAAAACCACTTTCTTTCTTCTCAGCCATTAAACATACACATTCAAAAATCATAGACGAGATCTAAAATCTTTCAGTATAAGCACCACTTCCACTGGGACTTCCATCTAGTCATGGGGTGGTTGGCACTGTGTCTTGTACAGAGTGCCTCTGTTCTCTTTTAGCATGTCCCCATCAGTAGAGAGGCAGTCACTTGGATAGCTGCAATACTAATTTCTGAGGAGATACAGATTTTCAGTTCATGTAGCCTTAAACACACTCGTTTGATGGCATGTTACATTTCAAGGTTAGGTGCCTTTTCAGGCTCTCATTAGTGAAAAGTAACTTTCCTTCTAGGTTATATTTCTCTTCTAAAAATCTCTGAAGCAAGCTATAATGAAAATACATCCCATGGAGAAATTAAAATTGAGGAGTGACTAGAAATTAGTACAACAAATACTTAACATTTGAAGTAGACCTTAGCAAATAGCATGTCTTTGTAAATATAATTAGTGTCATAAAGTGAATATTAAGGACTTGTAATTTTTTTTTTCTTTTTTGGAGGGAGGGAACAGTGGCATTGATATGTCCATGTTATTTCCTTTATATTCTTTGTGAAGGTTTTTTTACCATTCAGATACCTGAATTATACCTATTGTAATGACTGTTTTGCTTTAATTCTGTTCTTCTCTGCTGATGGCATTTACCCTTTGTAGCCAGGTTTCTGCTAGCCAAATCTGCAGACTCCTAAGTGCATCAATTTGACTTCCTCTAGTTCTTCTGAGGACTGCAAATGAATATGGTTATGACTATAAAAAGAACAGCTGTCCAGTAGACTGAAGTAAAATGCTTATTCTTTAAATATACTAATCTGTCATTTCAGTTATGCGTTTTTTCTTTATAGATCAAAGTGGAATCTAGAAGACTTTAAATCATGCTGTTTTGCTGTTTATGTCAACTGTTTGGGGTTTTTTTTGTTTCTGACCATATTTTTATTGGTGCACACTATTGGGAGAGAGAACCTTCTTATGAGTAAAAGTTTTTGGCTAGTAGACACTACTTTGTTTTTTAAAAAAACATCCTTAGCTAACTCTGTATGTATGGGCATTTGTACGAATATTATAGCTATTAAAAAATAAAAAAAAAATCCCAAACAAGCCCCTCTCCCACCTATAGTTCTCACATCTATTTCTATTGGTCCAGTTGGAAATCTCTGAGTACAGATGCTTCTTACCAAAACTTGGGTAAGAATTGTGAGGAAGTTTCCATTGGAGGCACTGTCTGTAGGGTGTTTCCAGTTCTTCACATTTCAGAATAATTAGATTCTGGAAACATTTAAAAACATTTTTTAAAAAGAGTTTTTGGAAGTAGTTCAGGTACTTCTAACTTTCCTGTTATACTGGGACCTGAAAAGTTAGAGGAGAGGCTTTTTTTATAGTGTTTTTTCCAGATGAAGGTAAAGGATTTTAAGATTTTAATATTCTTAATTCTATGGAAGAAATAGGTTAGCTATTCCAGCAGGTAAGAGATTGACTTGAACATTCAATAACAGTTGGGTTTTTTTTTTTTAAACTCAGCTCAGCAGTCTTCCCTGAAGGAAGTTAATTATGCTGGTTAGCCAAGGAAGCTAAGACTGTCAAAATTCTTTTCTTAATTAAATCAGGATAGTAATTCTGTTAGCTGTGTTTATTGATCGCCCTTTAAAACTCATTATTACATTCTCCTTCATTTTCATTTGCCTTAGTCTTTTGCCCTGCTGCTTGAACTTTAATTCTCAGTGCTACTCTCTACTCTCTACCTGCTGTTCAGTGACTTGCTGCCATGGTCTCTCAAAGCATTCTCTAAGGGATTCTGTCCAGTGTCTCCCATCATCTCCCTGAAACTGCCTTTCTGCACATGCTCTGACATGACTACACCAATTTCAGTCATCAGAAATCTATCAAAAATGTAAACCTCCTTTCCTTGTAATCTTGTTAAGTGCTCTGTTTCCATTTTAAATTACATTTTCTAGAATACTTCCTTGCAATCCTTCTCTGTTCTCTTCTGACAGTCTGAGGAAGCTAGCACTTATATTGGAAGGGTATATCTGAATGCAGAAAAATATTAATACTTCTCTGAAAATGTTTCTCTTTCAGACATTTATTCTCTTTAAAATGTGCTTTAGATCATAATGGATGTGAAAAAATGTCTGTTTATATGTAAAATTTTTCTCTCCTATCAAAACAAAATATTATACTGTATACTGTCAAAGACATTACTATCTTGAGCTTTTACTTGTGTATTTAATATTTAAGAAATGTGTAAAAAAATACATGTTTGTGGTTTTTCCCATCTTCTTTATGTAACTTAGTCCAATAGCTAGTGGTGTCTAAGGCTGTTGTGTTGACATAAACCATATTATCTTCAAGATTTTTCTTTTCTTTGCCTGTCAGAAAAAGGCAGACACTGAGTAAAACCATTAAGAAATGAAATGTTCGCTATCTCGCTTAGTGTTACTAAAACAAGCCTTCAGTTTTACAGGACTGAAGTGTCAAACATAGTATTTATATTTATCCTTCATATGATGAAATGTTAATCCGTAGGATTCAAGGCCAAAATGAGGGAAAACAAATTTGTTTTGAGGTTTTCTGTGTAAATCATCAAGTTGGAGAGACTTTTATAAAAATTAATCTTCAGTCTGTCCTGGTATCATTCCTTTTACAAGTCATTGTAGAAGAGGGTACAGATCTTACCTGTTGAACTTTTTAATAATGGGACATTTTATGAGGGGATAAACCAGTGGCCACCAAAGCAGGGATCAGAACCCAGGAACTCCATCTGTGGATATTGTAGTTTGTTTTTTTTCTGGATCCCTGGTGTCTTACAACAATTCTTGCAAAGCTTCAGCAAAAACAGCCTCTGCTGCTGCCCAGGAAGTTGGCCTAAGAGTTCAAACCCTAGCAGGTTTTGCTAGGCCTGAGCTGCCTGTCTCCACACGTCTGCTGTAAAATAGCATAAGGTTATGGGGAGAAAGATTGGTGTCTGTCTTAATAGATAAGTCTTCCAAATCCTGGCTCAAGACAACAGTTATTCAGGCATATATGTTAAGCTTATACTCATGATTTTTCTACTGACTTGCTCCCAGGTTTTCCTTGCTCAGCCCAGTGCTGGGTTCCTTTGTACAGACAATACTTAATCTGCATAGTACAAGGAAGAAACCCCTCATGTGGGCTACACAAATTCTAATCTTGAGGCTCTAAACAGCATTTTCTAGCTTTTGAAGCGTTTAAATATATGAGGTCAGAATGTGGCTGTTTATGTCTTTCGTGCTTCTACATCTTTACTGCATTTTGTATGCTTGATATTTATTTATAAAAAACATTCTTCACCTACTTTTTGTTTCTTCCCCCTCAAGTGGCGAGTCAGAAAAGAAGCAATGATGGGTCTTGCCCAGCTTTACAAGAAGTATTGTCTTCATGCTGAGGCTGGAAAAGATGCTGCAGAGAAAGTGAGCTGGATAAAGGATAAACTTTTGCACATATATTATCAAAATAGCATTGATGACAAGTGAGTCAATCTAAGCCTTCCTAATTTTAATTGTGTAGTGATAAGAGAGACGCTGAAAATATGTGCTTATCCTGGGATACATTCTGTGTATGTGGCTTTAAGTATGATGTATTCAATTATAGTAATTGAGACATCTACTAAGATATTCAGGATGGTTGCATTATCTGTTCATGTATTCATTTTATTTACTGACAGAACTAGATCTGTGATGATAGTAGATTGTCATTAACTAACAATTGTGTGGAAAAAAAAAATGTGAAATTTTGTGTTTACCCAGTTCTTGTTTGCTTTACTGCTTTCCAGGGGCTAGCATGTTAAAATCCATTATTTGAATACATCATTCATGTACACACCACATGTGTACATGTGCATGTACAGACATCTCCTTTTGATAGGTTGGGTGGAAAAGGACCCTCTTGGTAGAAGAAAAGCTGAAGAACTATCAAGAGTGTTTTCCCTGTTGCCTAGTCTGTCCTGCTTTGTCATTCAGTCCCATTCTGGCATAGGGAAAAATATTTTGGCCAAGTGAAAGATAGTTTTCAACTCCCACTATTATTCTTTGTCTTTCACAAGGAGAGCCAAACTGTGAGATCACACAAAGATAGAATTTCAGCCTATATATTTAATACAGCAGACTTGCAAATTTCTTTATAGTGTTTCTTACCATCTTGCATGTATCAGGCTGCTGCCTCAGTTAAGTTTTGTGTTCATAGTGACTCTGAATGAGCTAATACTTTCCTTCAGTTGCCACTTAAAATAGTGAATTCTTACTACTGCAGTGATGAGGGCTCTCACTTTGTTGATCGTAAGTGGGCCAGAATTACATATTTGATCAGTTGCCTCTTTATTTAAAAAAAAAAAAAAGAAAAGAAAAAATGATATGGTTATGAGATTGCACACTCAGAAATAGAAATTATAATGAAAGTCTGCTGAAATAGAAGTATCAAATAGTGAAAAATGAGGACATCCTAACATGTTTATACAACACTAACTCTGCATATGTATATGCATCAAATACACTTCAATTTGCTCTGAGAGGCTTGTTTGTATTTTTTCTAGTATGTTCATGTCTTGCTTTCAGTAGACAGGCTTGTAAGTGAGCAGAGAATGAATCAAAGTTTGATAATCAATGGGGCAGATGTTTTCGCTGTTCCTGCTCACAGGAAATGCAGAACACTGTGGGAAATGATGCAAGGAATCTTTAAGGAAAGACTGTTCCATCAAAGCTGAGTTTCTCTGTCATGATTTCTTCTGAAAGTCAGATTAGGCCATTGAAACTGGTGTTAGCATGAGTAGGGGTGGGTTGTATATGGTTTATTTTCTGGGAATCCACACTGAAAGACTGATGTCTTGTTTTTCGGTGTTCTTCTAGTTCAGTTTGGTACCCTCAATTTTAATTCAAATTGTACTCATTTTTAAGGCTGACAAGTTCTTGCTCAGTCACACCCTTGGGTTGGTTTCCTCTTCTCGGAGTAGAGAAATAAATGCATTTCAGTGTTATCATTATTAGAATAGAAAGTTAGTACTTTTACCACCTGAAGAGCTATAGAAATACTATGATATTTTAAGACAGGATCCTCTTGTTTCTTTAAACACAGAAGCATAGCACAAAATTACCCATCTCTGGCCTGTTTTCCTTCTGTAATGAGGTAAGAGGGAAAAAAAGTAACAGTGAACAGCTGTCTGAGCCTTGGAGCATTATGCAATTTGTGCATGGGATAACCTAGAATAACAGAATTGTCAGGGTTGGAAGGGACCTTTAAGATCATCCAGTTCCAACCCCCCTGCCATGGGCAGAGGCACCTCCCACTAGATCAGGTTGCTCAGAGCTCTGTCCAGCCTGGCTTAAAAAACTTCATGGATGGGGCTTTGACCAGCTCTTGGGGCAACCTGTTCAGTGTCTCACTGCCCACATGGTGAAGAGCTTTTTCCTAATGTCTAATCTGAATCTTCCTACCCCAAGGTTTAATCCATTCCCCCAGCTCCTCCCTTGGCCTGCTGGCAGCACTCCTCTTGATGCAGACCAGGATACCATTGACTTTCTAGGCTGCAAGTATACAGTGACAGGTCATGTTGTACCCCCAACTATACAGTTCTTTCAAAAGATAATAGTGCAATATGACACAGTATTCAGGCATGAAGTGAAGTAGAAAAAATTTTCTCCATACACCCTTAATTCAGTCACTTTGTAATGTTTTTGTTTTTGCTTGACTATCGATGTATCTACTCCAGACAGAACCGTAAGAACTGCCTGTCACCTGTGTGCTCAGAGCTGCTTTGTTTGACAACAAATGCTTAGTAAATGGAGCAAAGTAACCACATGCTAAACACTACCCCATTACCAATTCCTGATATACTAGACAGTGACTTTCACAGGAAAAAGATGTGTCCCAGAGGTATTCCCTGTTTGTAAATCTTGACTCTGTCATGGGCCAGGGAAGGCATGATACAGCCTTGCTGTTTGTATTGACATCTTTTCTAGAACATGCATCTGAAGTGTGATGTTCATAAATTAATAAGATAAATCGGATGCCCTCAATCTCCTAGTATGTTAAACAGACACAGAGTCCCCCGAGATCTGAAGAGTCTTGCAGAAAATAGTTGGCCTTATTAGTTATAAAATGTACAATGAAAGCAAGAAAGCCAAGTTTTCTTTAATACTAACAGAGGTCCTTGGGACAGTTATATCCGTGTTCATGGTCATCCTCTGCCTTGCCATCATGTCTCTTGGATTTTCTTTGAGCTTGATATACAGTGAATTTGACCTGTGTTGCCTTCTGTGGCCGTTGTACAAGGCTCTCCCAGATCACCTATAAGGAGTGAAAGTGAGAGAGATTGTAAATTCAAACACACAAAGTTTTTGTCCATAAATATCAAGTTGTATAGCTGAACATTGTGCAGAGCTACCATTGCAATGGATGAAATTAATGTCTGAATGTTCTTTCATTTGGGGGAGGGGGAACTGTAATTAGATCAACTCAATAGTCATGTTTTGTACTTCAAGTTTTGTATTTTATATAAAGCTTTAAATATGTATTACTGTTCTTTTAAAAAGATAACTGGAAAATGTTTTTGCTGGATGGGTTTGCTCTCACTTAATTTTCCTCTTCCTTTGTTGTATGTGTTTTGATGTTCCTTCTCCACCTTTTAAGTACTGATTTTTACATTGTTTTGCTTCTTTTCTCAAACGCTGCAATTTTATTTTAACTTGATGTCACATGAGATATTTATTTCTCCTTTCCCTTCAGTATAGTTTTTAAATCTTTCTTTATTTGGGATTTTTACTGTCTTCATCTCTTACCCTTATGTATGAGAGTGAACAAAGGGATATTCTCAAGAGCCTGAAGAAAACGGAAAATTTGGATGGTTCCAAATAAATCAGTTACTCCCATTTACAGGTGAAAATGACAGTATATGGAAAAGCTTTAGAAAAGCAGTTCTTGCTAATTTTTCTATCAACTATTGAAGGGATCCTTACAGTTAAGAAGACCTACTCTTTTTTCTTCTCTGTTGAAATCTAGTTTCAAAGACTTTGAATACTTTTTGTTCTTTCAGCTTGTCTGAAAGGTATCACCACTTTTGGAAAGACAAATTTTATCTTTTTTCTTCCTGCAGGTTATTGGTAGAGAAAATCTTTGCTCAGTATCTTGTCCCACACAATTTGGAAACGGAAGAGCGAATGAAGTGCTTGTACTATTTGTATGCTAGCTTGGATCCAAATGCTGTTAAGTGAGTATAGTTTGTACTCAACAAATACTTGACTTTTCAGGCTTTTCCAACATCTATATAGACTTGTATTATCACAATTTAAATAGAAATATGAGCGAATTATGCTTAGCATTATTTGCAACTGTATTTCAAAACATTTAATTTCTATTTTCAAATGCCACATGTCCATTAGACAAAAAGTTAGTATGGTATTTGAGAAGAGTGGCTTAATGCATTTGTTTTCATCTACTGAGAACAGTGAAAAGTTAAAAATGCTCAAGTCATGACTTCTGAATTTGGTCTATATTATTAGGGCCTGCGATGAAGTTACCTATAACTGAAATCTGGTTGATAGTAGCTTGGTTTTATGTTGAAAATATTTATTTTCAAGATAATTTGAGTGGGACATACTATGGTTGTCCCACATATGTGAAATTTTTCGAAGTACAATAATGGGAGAAGTGATGTTATGTAGGAAAAGAAAATCAGTTCCACTTTGTGTGGAATAGTTATTTTTAATACTTGGCAGGTTTATATTATACCCAGATATTGTACTTTAAGATAAATAATTAAACAGTCTTGTTTACTATTACATCAAGCAAGCTCTTTTCATGAGCAAATAGGTAAACTTTTCTGGTTTTGCACTTTTTCAGAGCACTGAATGAGATGTGGAAGTGCCAGAACATGCTAAGGAGTCATGTACGAGAACTACTGGACTTGCACAAGCAGCCCACTGTACGGTTATTAGTGTTAATACTTGATCCAATGGACCTGGTAGACCAGATACTGTGGTTTTTAATATTATTTTTTCAGTGTGACTCTATTACTACTCTGTTGATTTTGCCTATGTAGACAGTGTTCCATTCTGTATAAGTAAAGTTGCTTCCAATAATGCTTAAAGGTGGCCTCCTTATGTTGACCGTTATTTTATATTACTGGTCAATAACTTTGGAAAAAGTTAAAAAAAAAATTCTTAAGATTGTTTTTGTTTTCACAGACCTTTTTTGTTTCTCATTTGATTAACACATTTAATGAATTAATATGTTGTAACATAGCACATTAAGGGGCTTTGAAAACAAAAGTTTTAATAAATTTTTACTTCAAAACATAACTTCAAACTATGAGATACTTTAAATAGAAGGGCACTACTTCAGGGTTTTAATGTGGAGGTGGGCTTGGTTCTTTGGGGCTTTTTCCAGGTATTTTTCCAATAATTGTTTTTGATTGGTTATGTGAATTAGTGAATTTCTGCAGTTCTTTGATGCAGCAAGAATTTTTTTCCATTTTTCTGTGTGTAGCAGCTGCTAATGATACCATTACATTAGTCTGATGTTTGTTTATAATACAAAAACACCAAACAGCTTAAAGGTATGTTTTATAAAGGAGATGTTGCTGATATGTTTGTTTTTTTGTTTTTTGCTTTTGTCCTCAGTCAGAAGCAAACAGTGCTGCCATGTTTGGAAAGCTGATGACCATAGCAAGTAAGTGTTAATAAGCTCTATGAACTGTTCCTACAGCATTCCTGAGTATTGCATTTCTTCGAATCTTGGCATACCAAAGTGGCAAATTATTTAATGTTAAATTGTGTTTAATCATACAGAAAACCTTCCAGATCCTGGAAAAGCACAAGATTTTGTGAAGAAATTCAATCAGGTTCTGGGTGATGATGAGAAACTTCGGTCCCAGCTTGAACTGTTAATTAGCCCTACCTGTTCTTGTAAACAGGCAGATGTCTGTGTGGTAAGGAAGTACAATAGCAAACTTCTATACCTTAAATATTTAAGCTTAAAACAGTTACTCAGAGTTAATGATCTCTTTTGGTTTCTTAGCATGATTTTCATGTATTTCTAATTTTCATAAAATACCTTTTTGGTTAACCTGTAAAGATTGTTGAAAATATAATTTATGGTAGTTGTCTTGCTTCCTAAGGAAATATTAGCATTATTCCTTTCTAGGGTTACAAGCATCAAGCATAAAGTAGTTTAATTCTTTTCAAGTATTTGAAAAATATTTTTTCTTTCAAGTATCTCCTTTATGGTAAGAGTTCTAAACTGTCTTCTGACACTGATGAAGATTCCTCTGAGTACAGTCAAGCCACATACTATAACATCTGCCTGTCATTATCTTTATTCCGAGAATGTAATTTGGAAATAAGTCTTTCTGCCTTTCACTTGCTCATCTATTTAACCTCTATGATGAAAGTACACCTCTTAATATTGAATTGGACTTTTCCAGGGATTTACTATCACAACAGACTTTTTTTCATTATGGTCCCAAAATAACAAGTGATTTAATTGACAGAAATCACAATAGAGAGCATCAACAAGCAAACAGGCTTCATGGGATTTGTTGCACTGAAACTGTCTAGGGAGGACAGCAAAATGACCTTGAGAATGATGTCCTAACCAGTTGATTTAGGGAATGTCTTCTAAACTAGTAAATTTTGCAGTTTGGGAATGCGGTGATTCAAGTTCAAGAGAGAGATTTCTTCCCTCTTTGTCAAGATAATTCAGCACAACAGGGCAATTTCCAAGTTTGTAGGGTCTGCAGCATCCAACATTTTAGGAGAAGAAAGATGAAGTCATTTTTTTCAGAGATTTTTTGACTTCTGTTCAAAACAAGAGATCATCTTATTCACCTTCTGCTGGATTTGCAGCTGAATTTGATGTTCTTGATACTTGGGGCATTCAAAGGGGAAAAAGATTTTTGGATGCAAAACAATTGTAGGCAAGTACACAGGTCTGCTGGAGCCAAGGTAGTGTAGTGCTTCTGCACATCTGCAGTATTGTAGCTTTTAGTGCTGCTTTTTTCATTGTTGCTTATGAAGTCTCACACATGCAATAGATGACTTGCAGATCATGGATTACTCTTGTCAGCATGGGCATTTTAAGTTCTGTCTACATTGCACTTGTCTCTCCCTTCTCTTTTGTGTCTGTCCTGCAATTCCTTAAAAAAAAGTCTGAAGAAGTCTCATTTGAAATCTAATGCAACTTATATTTAATGTCAATGTAATGTGGTAAAGAAATATTTGGAGATAACAGTAGCCACCTTTTAAAATACCCTTCACTGTATTATGTAGACAGTCTCAGTTAATTAACTAACTGAGAGGTCTTGTCAGTGTTAGGTTAGTGGTTGGACTTGATGATTCTGAAGGTGTTTTCCAATCAAGGTGATTTTGTTAAAAGAAGTAGTTATATTTAGCTTATTCAAGAGGTTAAGAAGTAACTAAAATGAATATAATTCTTGTGTGTATTTAACATCCTTGTAGAGAGAGATAGCTCGGAAACTTGCAAATCCGAAGCAGCCAACAAATCCTTTTCTGGAAATGGTCAAATTTCTTTTGGAAAGAATTGCCCCTGTACATATTGACTCAGAAGCCATTAGGTAAGTTTAAAAGATCATACTAATTCGTTAATTATTTCAAAGATTACTTAAATGACCGACCCCCCCCCAAAAAAATATTTTCATGGGATTCAGACAAGTTTGTCACAGCAGGAAATAGGCTTTTTAAAAGCAAAACATTTTATATAGATGTCTTCATTTCCAGCAGCCTAGAGAATGCAATTTTTTTTCTTTTTTGCAGTGCTGTCTGGAAATTATTTTAAAAATATGGTAATTCCCAGTGAAACTGCTATTTGTGGGGCTCAAGGTGAAAATTATGGTCATAATTTTCATATGCTTAAGTGCCACACAGTCTTCCATATAGCATTTGAATTAATTAGCTTTTGTGGGATTGTGCAAGAGAGTGCTTGGATTCCTTTTGAGACTTGTTGGACAACATAATTGCATTCTGAAACTCATGCAGCTATGTGTTGATCTGAATGCTGCCAACATGATGGGGTGTTTTTGTTGCTGTTATGTTTTGGTTTTTTCCTGAATAATTAATTTTGCACAAAGCTAAGTCAGAAGGAAAACGAATAATGGAATAGCTTGGGTTTGTTTGTGTTTTTCCTTAACGATACAAAAACTAAAAGCCAAACACCACAACACCTCCCTCCCAATGGGCTATTGCCTTCCCAATGGGCTATTGCCTTCCCTCTACTTACTGCCAAAACCAAATAATCTTGCTGGTATCTCTAGCCTTTTACATTGTTCATGGTCCCATTAATTTACTGCTTTTTTTTTTTTTTTTTTTTTAACTCTTGTTTCAGTGCACTAGTAAAACTTATGAATAAATCCATAGAGGGGACAGCAGATGATGAAGAGGAGGGTGTAAGTCCTGATACTGCAATTCGTGCAGGACTTGAACTTCTCAAGGTAATCTACGTTCATGCAGCTATAGTTTGTAATGGAAGGGACAAAAGTGGTATGACTAATGAATTAATATTAGCATGGTTTTAATATTAACATGGTTACTGTTTAGATAACTTTTTAACGTATGAAAGTGTTTGGTTATTAGTACTCTCTGGGAAAATAATGAAAGAGAGGTTTTGGAAGAAGTATGTTTTGAAAAAGGTGCCAACAGCCTGAGTACACATATTAAAGCAGAAATTAAAGCAGTTTCTGCTTAAGGAAGTCATACAGAAGAAGGTGAAGTAAAGTGAGAGGAAGAGAAATGGGGAAAGTGGGAGAGGCACATTGTTTGGGGCCTGTATGATACTGGAAGGAAAGCAAGCAATGAATGCAAGAACCAAGTTGTGTAGAGGAAAAAAAAGGAGGGGGATGGGGGAATTTGTGTGGTGATGAGAAATGGCTGGAGGAGAAAGAAGGATTTGGAATAGCTGGAAACATCTGTTATGGATTTGGCGGTTCACTAATGAGACTTTATTTTCAATATGTTATGAAGAGCAGTGCAAAGCACAGGAGGGAACAGGTTACATAATTACTATGAGACCTTTGAGAAGTGTGAATGAACAAAGTGGAGTTTTTGAGACATATCAAACCAAATCTGGTAATGGCAACAATGGTAGAAAGAGTTATACAGAAGTATGTAAGGAAGTAATGTCTGTTAACTAATGTAGCTCAGAAGAGAAGTCCCCAAGGTTGAAGATTTTGTTGCTGTGATGTGGATGTCTCTGAGAATGTTATTTCACACATTGATACTTATGCAAGTAGGCCACTCTGGTGGAAGAAACCAAGATAAGATAAATCCAAAGAATACACAAAATACATGCAAATTTTCATTGTTCTCCCTACCTTACTTTACTATGCTTGGTCCAGTTTTGCTTTGGGATAGCCTTTTGTTCTCTTCTCTGCATGATTAGTTTCTTTTTTGATGTTTCTCCTACTTAACAGAATGTGTTATTTCATTAGATTTAGATTAAAAGGACAGCAAATCTATGTATTCTTTGTAGCTATCTTAACCTTTTTGATTTCTTTTCTTCTCTGCGACTTCTGTTTTTGAAAAATCAAGATTTAAGTTAAGCTGAAAAAAAGGCATTCTTAAGTGTGTTAGAATGTAAATGGATAGTCTTGAGTATGTGTTCATTTTAATAAATGCTTAAATTTTAAATAATATGCTATAGTATAAAATACTTGGAGAAGGGGAGGAAAAAGCATAGATGAGTTAATTTGAAAATGCCTATATCACCTTCTCCAAAACGAACATAATTGAATGTCATAGTGTCACATGAAGATGTAATAGCTATTTATGCTGAGGGTAATGCTCATAAACAGCCATAATTTTTGTTATGATTCAGTTACCATTAATAAATATACCTTTGTTTTAATGTGTACCTACAGGTTCTGTCCTTTACACATCCTACCTCGTTCCACTCTGCAGAGACCTATGAATCTCTGCTGCAGTGCCTCAGGATGGAAGATGATAAAGTAGCTGAGGCAGCCATACAGATTTTCAGAAACACGGGTCACAAAATAGAAACAGACTTGCCGCAGATAAGATCGTGAGTGTATTTCTTTATGTGCAGTTTTTCATACCTGGAATTCTGCATCTTGATAGTTTATTCAGTATTGCACCTAAAGTTACTTTATATTCTTGTAGATAAGAACAGCTTCTCTTTTTCCATTTTGTATTCCTTCACTACATTTCTGTCCCTTAATGTTTAAATCCTGCATTGTCACATTTTTGAGTATTTATTGAAGATGTTATGTACTTCTTAAAAATCTTATAATAGATGCATAAAACCCAGCATGTAGTGTTTCCCAGGTTACAAAATAAGCAACAACAAAAATACAGCAATGATGTAATTGCCTGGCATAATTTCTACTCATGTCTGTCCTTCACACATTTTTTTTATCTTTGTAAAGGAGTAAAAATATAATCTCTGATGGTTAACAGCTCTGTTTGTTGGGAAACAAGATCCAAAAGCAGGCATGAATTTCCAACGAAGAATAATTGTCTGTCTATAGGTTGTCATTGTGCAGTTCATGCTTTAACTGCTGATTAAAGCTGTGTAATCTACTAGGTATTCACAGACTATTTAAAACCTTGTGGGTAAAATCTAAAACCTTAAAATTAGCCTGTTAGTAACTAACTAAGCACAGGTTTCAAGTTCCTATATATTGAAATAGTGTATTGGGTATTATTATACTAAAATGCATACCATTGTACATCTTAAGTTCTCAGTGAAGATGAGATGTAACCTTAGTGATTGTCACAGATTTGAATCAGATTTTGGGCAAAACAAAATTGTTGCAGTTTCATATAAGACACATTTTTAGACATCTGTAGGGGTGAGGAGAAGAAAGACCAGCAATCCCCATTGTCAGTATAGTTGCCAGTGTAGTCCCAACTGTCTGTAGTTCCCTACTAGAGTTCAGTCAAGACTGTGCTGGAGTGTGTCACCTTCTGTCACAGAAGCCTGGTATTGCTGACATTTCTTTTGGCTTCATGCCTTAGCCAGGTATTGCTGAAGAGCAGTCTCAAATAGCCTGAAAATTAAACTGACAAAACTGAGGTCTATCCCTTGGTATAGTTTGCAAGCAGGTCAGGTTAATGTTCTGAAAGTTCACACTGATGCAAAGAAAAAGAAGTCTCAGGAACAATAGATGTTCAAAAAGTCATGTATTCATAAATCTTTATGATAAACAAGGGATGTAGTAGAATCATAAAATGGTTTGGGTTGGAAAGGACTTTACAGATCATTTAGTTCCAATCCACCTGCATGGACAGGGACACTTTCCACCAGACCAGTTTGCTTAAAGTCCCATCCAGCCTGGCCTTGAACACTTCTAGGGATAGAGCATCCACAACTTCTCTGGGCACCCTTTTCCAGTGTCTCATCACCCTCACAGTGAAGAATTTCCTGTGGGCCCCCTTCAGATACTGGAAGTCTGCTTTAAGGTCTGCCTTTCCTTCTCCAGGCTGAACAGCCCCAGCTCTCTCAGCCTGTCTTTATAGGAGAGGTGCTCCAGCACTCTGGTTACCTTTGTGGCCCTCCTCTGGACTTTTTCCAAGAACTCCAAGAACACAGTAGTCCAGGCTTGGTCTTACAAGAGGGAGCAGAGGGTGGGAATCACCTCCCTTGCCCTGCTGGCCATGCTTCTTTGATACACCCCGGAATACAGATGGCTTTTTGTGCTGCAAGTGCACGTTGCTGACTCATAATCAGGAAGGTATTTTGGTTCAAGTGATCTATGAAAACTGTAGGTTAGCCTATGAAGCTTATTTTAGCTGTAGATTTTACTGAATTCGTCACTATTTTGGTTCTTATTTAATCCAGTTTGTGGAATCTTGGCAGATTTGAGACGAGAAATTCTACTTTAGGATGTGGTTAGTGGTATTATAGGGGTCTTCGGTTTTGGATTTTGTGTGGGTTTTGAGAAAAATGAGACTTCATTCTTTCAACCCTGTGAGCTCTCCTTCCACCTCATTGACCATTTGGATTATGCAGTGTGTCATTGAAGGATGAGTACTAAAAAAATCTATGTGCTGAGTGCTGCATTGTTGCTGAGGCTTTCAAGAAAGGAATTTTTAAAACAGATTTGTGTCAGATGTTTTCTAGAGAATTATGTTTTCTTGTGTCAGTTGCTGACTGAGTTCTGTGGTAAACCTCACGAGTTTCACGTGTCTCAGACAGTGACTTCTCAGGGGACAGGTCTGTGTTCCAGCATGTTCTCAGGTGTGTAACCAAACAGTCCTACCAACCTCGATTTGGTCTCTCAAGTGGCCTGATCAGCAGACAGATTTTGGGGAATTCAAATGTAAAAGCTCAGAACAAAGTAGTTCTCACTTGAGTATCCATTGCAATTAAGACCTCAGTTAAAGCAGTAAAGGCTTATAAATACATTGATATTTAGTGGTTATTCCTGGCTTTTAATAGGGTTTTTTTTCCCTGCCCTGTCACTTCCAAGCTTGGATAATATCCCAGGAGTTTACCCTAGCTGAACCTGTCAGCTTCCCCTCATCTTTCATTTTGTTTCCTAAACAGTCTTATTTTGATCATTACTTTCTTTCACGTTTGTTTTTTTTCCCTGTGAGCTTTTTTTATGCTTAAATGTATAGAGTCGGATGTTCAAGTATTATTACTAAATACAGTTCCGTCCTGCTTCTAACTTTATAGTTATGACCTTTTCTCAAAAAACTTACAAGGAATCCTTAATTTGTGAGATGGTGAGGTTAGATTTGTATAGGTGAAAAGCTTTATATTTTATAGATTGCAAATTGCATTTTGAAGTATTTTGTTTAATGTTCACAGAACACTAATTCCAATTCTGCATCAGAAAGCAAAAAGAGGCACTCCTCACCAGGCAAAACAAGCTGTTCACTGTATACATGCCATATTTTCAAATAAAGAAGTGCAACTTGCACAGATTTTTGAGGTATGTCATCATTATTAAGATTTGTTTCTGTTCTTAATTGATATTGGTCATAAATGTTAATTGAATTCATACTGTTTATTAACAGATAATTTATGAGGTCAGGGAGCCTACAGGTGCCTGGTAGTAGAGAGAACTCATTCATTTTACAATAGCAAATATTAATGTTTGTGTCGCAAAGTCATGGTTTTGTAATATTCTGATGTCTGATAGAGAAGATACTCCTTTTTGCCTACACAGAAGTTAGGGGGAAATAAGCTAAATATGCTGGAATGATCCACACTAAATCCCATGAGCATTTAGCAGATCGTAAATGAGATATAACATCCTCTCTTCAAACAATTTTAAATTATTGTGCTTTTAAGTTCTTTGCACATACAGCACTTTCTCACTGGAGGTGTTACTACTTGACTGTAAGTTCATTTAACTTAATGCTCACATAATTTATTAATTTAGAGAAGTTGTAAAACAAAAAGTCAAACAGAGCAGAGAGGTTATTATTTCTCACTGTAATCTCTTAAATAATATTATTAATCTTAACTTGTAAAATAACTTAGGTTCTTAATCTTGGCTGTCTTTGAACCTTTGCATAATTCAAAGGTGTGAAAAGCTTTGAATTCAGCTTTTGGAGTTTGATGTCTAGTTCAATTTATTTGAGACTGCATGTTCCCTCCCCAGTACCAGAATACAGTATGAGGGTATTGGTCACAGCAGCACAGATTTATCCTGGTGACTGTTACCTGTAAGGGAAATACTCATCACCAATGTCCCTAGTGGTTTCCAAGGTTTTCTTAAACCTGCTGTTATTTTCTGCCATTGCAGTTACAATGTAAGTTTTCACAACTTGTGAATAGAAATGAGAGTTTTTCCCATGTCTTCTACCTTGAACGTGTTTCACCATTAAAACAGGAAGATGATATAAATTTGTTTTGCCCTTACCTGGGGATATTTTTTGGTCACTGTTGTTAATTTGGACATACTAGCATTCTGTCTCCATCTTGATTTGCTACCTTTATTAATTCTTATGAAAAAACTGTGAAACTTATAAGTAATCCATTGGTAAAATAAATTATTTTTAGGCATGCTAGCTTACTTATCGTTAGTTTAATCTTGATTTATTTTTTTTCCTTCCTCAGCCTCTTAGTAGAAGCTTGAATGCTGATGTACCAGAACAACTTATAACTCCATTAGTTTCATTGGGTCATATTTCTATGTTGGCTCCTGATCAGTTTGCTTCTCCAATGAAATCTGTTGTTGCAAATTTCATTGTGAAAGATCTCTTAATGAATGACAGGGTAAGATTTTCTTTTTTTGCTAAGCCCTTACTATTCTGTTTGCCTGTTGTTATCTCTGTGAGGAATAGAGCTTTTTTGGTAAATGAGTCACTAAGGGAATGTTCTGTAAATTGCTACTACAGTAATAATTGCATTATAAAATATCTTTTTGTTAAAGCAAGCTTAGTCTGTGACATTTTCCGTTTTTACTTCTACATTTTCTGTATGGATTGAACCAGTTCTTAAACTTAGATGAATGTCTGTAGTCAACAGGTGAGAAAAATGGAAAATTGTGGTCTCCAGATGAAGAGGTTTCTCCAGAAGTACTAGCAAAGGTAAGTGATCTGCTTTCAGTAACAATGTGAATATCTGAGGTTAAAGATTTACTTTTTTTCCCAAATTGTGCAATTGAGGGTATTAATGTAAATCCCTTTGAGTATTTCTGTATGAGTTTCCTTAGAATATGCAGTGTTTGAGAGTTTTTGTGGATTTTGCATGCAGTTATAGAACTGATAGAAACTATGCATTTTGGTATTCATATTACCAATATGAATTATGCTGAATCTTGAGAAAATGAAGATATTAAAAACTTTTAGTTTCCTTTGCAAGAAAGGTAATTTGACTTTCCTGACTGTAAAAAGATTTGATATAAATTGAGGCCCTGATGAATTTTATGCATTCATCTTTTACAGGCTGTTTACTTTGAATCAAATTATGGCCACTTTTAGAAAACTTGCTTTAGTTGCTCTTATTTTTAATTATGTAGCAAGTATCCTGCATCCTTTAGATGCACTTGTGAGAAGACACTGAACCACAGTTGAAATGTCCTGATGCCATAAGGACTGCTACTTCCTTCTTCACTCTATAAATATTTACTGCTTCACTCTGTTGCTTTACAAATGTATCTGTTTTAATAAATGGGAGTCTTTGGAAATGTCAGGTTGACAGAGTTAAGTTTCTAGTGCATTCTCAACTTTAGGAACTCAGTTCATGGTTGATTTTTTTCATTTTTGATAGGTGCAAGCAATTAAACTTTTGGTACGCTGGCTGTTGGGTATGAAAAACAACCAGTCAAAATCTGCAAATTCCACACTCCGGTTACTGTCAGCCATGCTTGTCAGTGAAGGAGACCTGACAGAACAGAAGCGAATCAGGTCAGATTTTGTTCCTTTCAGGCTTCCATCAGTTTTGTTGCACAATTTCAAAGAATATTAGTTGCTTTTGAGCTTTTTCAAAATTCTAAGGTGAGCACAGAGTTGGGTAACGAATGATGGAAAATGGATCTGATTAAGTTTAGTATTAGGAGTGGAATGGCAGTATAAATATATGCTCAATGCCTCCTCTTTGTTTTAATTTACTAATACTCATAACTCAGAATCCTGTTGGTATCTTGGTAGTAAACAACATACTAGAGAGTAAAAGGCATGCAGGAGTTTAAGGTTTGGACTTGATGATCTCAGAGGTCCTTTCCAACCAGGCTGATTCTGTGAGTATCCTTGTGAGCAGTTGAGTAATGAGGTTTAACACATGAGTTGGGTGATCTTGGGTAGAGTGTATGTAATTTTCATTCTGAGGATGAGGGAAGAAAAGAGAAAATTGGTGTAAAAAGTGTTGGTTTTGTTTAGAAAGTGATATAGAAACAACATGGACTTTTCTCATTTCACTGTTTTACTGGTATCAGTATTCTGGGGAAAAGCAGAGCACCTTATTTTCACAAATTTGGTTGTGTTAATGTAGCTTGACCTGAAGCTATAGAAATCTGATTTGACCTGACAGAAAAAAACTTTGGTGGCTCACCAATTTTTGTAAAAGGAAGAAATACTGACATGGAAGTAATTTAAGAATAGTTGTGGTAAGCTGTGTTTTGTTCTGATTTTTCCCCTTCTCTCATGTTTGTACAGTAAATCAGACATGTCTCGACTGCGATTAGCTGCTGGTAGTGCAATAATGAAGCTTGCACAGGAACCCTGTTACCATGAAATAATTACCCCAGAACAGTTCCAGCTCTGTGCACTTGTCATTAATGTAAGTAACTGCATTTAAAATTAACTGACTCTTAATTGAATTCACAGTCCTTACATCTGAGCTTTTGTTGCTGCTGCATCTGAGTGTTTTCTATTCCTTTCTGCAGCTTGCATAAGAGTTCATGAAATTTCAAATATTTGCTGTGCTGTACCTCTTCATATTTTTAAATGTCTCCTCATAATTCCACCTTGAAGGCTTGCTTTTTTTTTCTTTAAAGGCAGTTTTTTATGGTTGTACTCTTTGTTTTATGTTGCTGTAGGATGAGTGCTACCAAGTGAGGCAGATATTTGCCCAGAAACTGCATAAGGCACTTGTGAAATTACTGCTCCCTTTGGAATATATGGCAATCTTTGCTTTGTGTGCCAAAGACCCTGTGAAAGAGAGAAGAGCACATGCCAGGCAGTGCTTGCTCAAAAACATCAGTATACGAAGAGAATATATTAAGCAGAATCCTATGGCTAATGGTTAGTATTCCAATAAAATTGTTACAAATACAGTAATCAAATACTAAATGGAAAAGAGTAATCATTAAAACTTGAGCAAATTACTTTTTTAAAGAAACACTGGATAATAATTTGTTTCCATATATTTATATTAGACACATTCAAATCTAAATTTACTTGAATTTAGCATTAGCATAAACCATAAAATACTTTTCTATACATTGCTGAGAACTATATGTGTAAAATACAATGCTGTTACTGTAGTAGTTGTTTTACTTGATAAAGGTTTTTTTCCTGATAGTTTAAGCTTCCTGAAGTAAGATCACGTAGTTCTGTAGTAATAAAACTTGTTCGTTTATTTTTAATGATTCATTAAAAGTAAAATTTGTAGGGAGAAAATGAAAGTTGAAATTTTACATTCCATTAGTTGAAAAAGTTATATTTTTAAAAAGTGTTTCTTGTGATGCATGTGTCAGTAATAGGGAAGTTATTTATTTTTTTGTTACTGTAGAAAAACTACTATCCTTGTTGCCCGAATATGTGGTACCATATATGATTCATTTACTGGCACATGATCCAGATTTCACAAAACCTCAGGATGTTGATCAGCTTCGTGATGTCAAAGAGTAAGTGCCATGATTCTAGAACTGTTATGCTTAGAATTTTTCTGTGCTTAGAATAAACTGATTAGGAAGAGAAACTCTTTGTTTTATCAACAGTAATCTTGCAAATGGAAAGCACTTTAACCAAGTAAAGAAGGCGTCAACAACTGTTTAGCAGCATATTCTGAAAGCCTGTAGGTCACACCATAGTATACCAATTTTAGTGAGTTGTTAAGGCTTCTTTTAAAGTGAAGTAGTGATTTTTGATTCTTTTTTTGTGCCTAGGAGTATTTGCAGACTTTATTAACAAATGCCAAGATGCCAAGTAATGTCAGTTTAGAAATTTTGGAATTTATAAAATACAGAGCTTCTTCAAGACTTAAAAATGCAGTGTCACTAATGCTGAATCAGATTCCTGCTTCACTGGAAAATTTTTCCTTCCCTTATGTGCAGTCCTACTAGAATTCATGCTAAGCTTGCTGCTGAATTATTATTTGCATTGTTCATCTGCAGTGCAGTCTTAGTGCTTCTTAATTTATTCAGCACGGATTATTGTACACAAGCCTGTTTTACAGAGGCTTGTTCTGTGCTGTTTCCAGGCTGAGACCTTCTTGTATACCTCAAAATAAGCTTTCGTACTCAAGTATAACTTTTCTGTTCCTTTGTGTGTTGTAATGAATTTTAAGAAACAGTTATATTTTAACACTTTTTAAAAATTCTTATATCATCCCCTCCAGCTTTAGTTTTAGTGGTTTGGATTTGTCTTAGTTTTTTGACTGTGAGCTGTTTCAGTATTACAAATAGACCAGTTCACATCTTCGTTCTTTTCGCACCTTTACCTAATAGAGTCCAAATCTGCTTCTTTTGTTAAATGAAAAACTTAATTTGTTCTGATTCCTGAGTTACTTGACTCACACCTGGTCAGAACCTGGATTTAGTGAAGATTTCTTACCTAATTAACAAGTGTGCATTTTGTCCCAGGACTCCCTGTTCCTGGCAGCATCTGAAAGCATTCTCCAGCATGTACTTCATCCAAAATGCATGGAACAACTTCTGATTTGTGGTTGTTAATGCTTTCTCTGAGAAGTGCTTTCTAGTGCACAGTGCTTTTTTGGACACCCCTTGTATAGCTGTCCTTTGTTGTCAGATTTCCTCCCATGTTTGTCACAGCCTGGCTGAACTAGCCAAGGGACTGCTCCAAACAAAGAAATACTCTGTACAGGAATTTTGGCAGGAGTACTTCTGTGAAGAGTCTTCTGAGATAAACGCAAAACATTTTTCTCATATAATGTAATACAGTGTTTCTTTCAAGAGTAGTGAGAGTCATAGTATTGACTCTAAAACATTAAATGTTTGTGAACTTGAAAAAGCAGACTCACAGGCTGTTCTGTAGTTGTCTCCCTGGTTCATCTTGGTTTTATGTGGCCTAAATAAAGTCACGTAAGGAACTTGCTGAGCTTGTATTTGCCTGAACTATGATCTGTGCTATTTGTTCTTATACAGTTTTTTATTCTTGTCCTGCAAAGGTATATTTGGGTTTGATTGTTTGTTTTGGTATTTTTTTTAATCTTTAGACATTGTCTTTTTCTTCTGAATTTATATTAAAAAAAAAACAAAAAACAAAAACAAAAAAACTGAAATGAGAGTGAACTTGCTTTATGTGACTGTGTTGTTCTAGGTGCACATTTTTTTATACATTAAATCCCCCAGTTCTGGAAGCATGTTGTTCAGGGTTGATAATGATTTGTTTACTTTCTTGATTTACTGAGGAAATCAAACTATTGAAGTTGACCTGTGTTAACTGGAATTAGGAGAGTAAAATTTGTTCTCAGTAGTAATCTTCAGATGACATGAGGTTTTGGAGAGGCAGGGTCAGTGTGGTACATTATTAGTCCTGTATTCATCCCATTTAAGCTCTTTAGAATAGTGAATAGGTAGTTTTACAGGTATCTGGCTGATTGCATTTGAGTTGGAATACAGATGTCTTATTTTGTTTGAACACCAACTATTTTAAGTGTTTAGATGGAATACAACCCTCTCTTTGAATTTTTGAGAGAAATGTTCCTTCATCTCTTGCATTACAGTCTTTAATTTGTATCATTTAAGAAGATTGAAGCTTTTGTGGACAGAGGATTCTAATGTTCAGACATGCTGTTTTTCTAGTTTTTTATTAGCCTCTTTCTACAATATAAGCTTTCTTCCAGAGCTTCAGAATTCAATTAGCTAGTGTCAAAGTTTGCATTTCTGTAATCCACCTATATGTATTTACCAATTAAGTATTATTTTACCATACTATGACTATTGTTGACCCTCTAACCATGTGCAGCTCTGAAGCTTGATAGCAAATCAGTGTAGATGGCCTAGTTGTACCTTATATCATACATGAAAAATTCTTAAAAAAAACTTCTAGTCAAAATACGTGGGTTCTCCCTATAAGTAAACCAGACTTAAAGAAAGAAAACTTGGAAAGCTTATTCCATGATGTTTGTCTGTAAGGTTTTTTTTCCTCTGATATGGAGCATTAGCAAGACTCTACTAACCTCTTCAGTTTTGGATCTCCTCTGCTGTGTGAGTGCCAGTGTTAAGCCACACAGTGTGAGTAACTCTCTAGCAGCAGTATGATTTGTTTAAGCCTGATTTGAGTACAGTCATGGAAGAACATTGTTGATAAGGAACATAGACATAGCCTAAGGCAGTCATTGCAGAATGCCATCTAGATGATGGTAAGAACAGAATTTTTGCTTTTATTTATATTTGGAAATGAAAAAAGTTGATTGGTTGGCCACTGTTTACAAATATAGCAGAGAAGCACAGTAATTTGTCAGATTTATTTCAGAGTACAATTAAGGCTCTGTGTGTTCAAGGTCTAGGCTCTCTTTGCATCTTTGGATGATGTTACCTGTTTATGATACCTTCAAATTGATTGTGGTTTCTTAAGAAAAAGCTGGTACAGCTGACATTTTTAAAGGCATTGTTATATGAAGGAGCTGCAGTATAAAAGCTGGAATGTAATTTCCTGCGGTTTTATGGTTTCTTAGGTGCCTGTGGTTCATGCTTGAAGTTTTAATGACAAAGAATGAGAACAATAGCCATGCCTTCATGAAAAAAATGGCAGAAAACATCAAGCTTACCCGAGATGCTCAGTCTCCTGATGAGCCGAAGGCCAATGAAGTAAGAAATGCAGTTCAGATAAGTGTTGGGTGATGGGCTGAGAGTTTCACAAGCAGTTGTTGAGCAGGATTTGCAGGAAATCTGAAAGCACTAGCTCAGACATTTTTATGGTCTTTTAGAGAGAGTGTTAATTGCAAGCATACTCTGTATGTTGCCAATCTCATTCTTTCAGAACCACTTCAGCACACAATACTTAATGAAGAATTTGTTAACTATTCCTGTTTCTGCCTGCCTTATTTTAACTCCTACTGCCTAGTTTCCCTACATAAGTGTGTTCTGCTGTTGGAGGAAGTACTGTATTATATGGCCACCATTAAACCTCTTAGTTTCTAGCAGAGATGAGGAACCATTTATTGTGACTTGATGGAGCAAGAGCTTCTGTTGTACAGCATAGGCATGTAAAGTATTTGTAGCTTTTATTAAATAGCATCATATGAAAAATGGGGACTTCTGTATTTGTATGAAGAGTCAGCAGTATGGTTAATGATGCAATTACAAAACATGTTCTAAGTGGTGGTTATTTTAACACAGAGATTAAATTCTTTAAAGAACTGTGTTCTCTGTACACTGTAAAAACATTAATTAATTCCTAAAATATACTTTTCTTTTTTCTTCAGAAACTTTATACAGTATGTGATGTAGCGCTATGTGTAATAAACAGCAAAAGTGCTTTGTGCAATGCAGATTCACCAAAGGACCCTGTATTGCCAACCAAATTTTTTACACAACCTGAAAAGGTAAATTTGTTAATATATTTCTGAAATAATAAGAGGAAATACTTTATTTTTTATAATTGAGAGCTGATTATCTCCATAACATAATAACATGAGTGAGAAAATGCATATATTTTGTCCTTAACAATTGATTTTTTAACATTGGCTGTATGCTGTGTTATCTGTGCCTTATGAATGTGTGCCAGAAATGTTTGTACCCAGATTAGGCTAATTAGACTAAATACTGATATGTTAGCATGTATTGCTTGATGATTTCATTAGTGTTCTACAAGTGCATCTGAATATATGAGAATATATGAATATTATACCTGGGTATCTGAATTGGAATGCAAAGCATAGAAAAAGGGAGGGAATTATTTTTTGTTGTCCATGGTATCTTTGTATCTGTCAGCAGCTGTTTGGCTGTTCTGCTTGCTGTGCAAGTTGGTTCTCTTATTGCATAGTAATAGTCTTGGTTAGTATAGTGCTATTGCTGGCATTAAAACTACTGTTCTTTGAAAGGTGTACTTTTAAAAAGTGTAAGTGGAACCATGGTAATTCTCTGGACCAAACCTGATGTTTTGGTTTGTTTGTACAGAAGAACACATTTTTATATTTTTCAGTGTCTTAGACTGTTAATTAACAGCCTTTCCAATCTGTTTAATAAAAACTCGGTTTGTTTATATAACTTCTAAATGCCAGATGCCACCTTGACAGGGAGCTGCTGTGTGTGATAGCTGCCTGCATTCAGTTTATGTTTTGATCTGTGTAAATTGTACTCAAGAGTGACTAAGGTAGCAACTTTAAACTTGTTTAAAGAAAACAACACCTCTTTTCCTTTCTTTGGACTTCCTATTAAAAAGATGAAAGTGAAAAATAGGGCAGTTTTGTTTCACTTCAAGTTACTCATGTCATTCAGGAAGAAAAAAATTAATACCAACTTCAGGTATGGCATACTGCAAATCTTTAAAATGTTACTTTGACCTATCTTTATTAGATTCATTTGTCAGGTTGTATGGTGCAAAATATCTGCAGCACTTGATAGTAGCATCTAATTTGAGAAGTCAGTCTTGTATATATATTAAAAAAAACAACTGCAAGATTGAGACATCAAATAAATTTTTTTTTTTTTTAATTTTTATATAGGATTTCTGTAATGACAGGAATTATATTTCAGAAGAGACAAGGGTTCTTCTTTTGACAGGAAAGGTACTGTATTTTGACAATTTGCAGTTCTTTACATTTTCCTTGTATGTTTGGGTTTGGTTTATTTTTAATGTCCTGGTATACTGTATCAAGAGTTCGTGTACAATAATTTATAATTCTTCTCTTTGATGGCATAATGACTGCATTTAACATACTACCTGGTGAGTAGGTAACACCAAGATTGTTGCCTGAGCACTGACTGAGGCATAGCTTCTTGATTAACTACAGTTTTTCACAAAACTAGTTTTTCCTTCATTCTAGTTTCTGGTTAAATTATGTTGGAAAGCTTTGTAATCTAGGTCAAAAAACCAGCATTTTTAGTGGAAGAATGCTGTCAGACCTGTAAAATACAGTATAAATAATGGTTTTAATATAAAATTAATATGCATTTATCAATTTCATGTTCTGTGTACCATGAACTGTTACTGTATTAGTTTCTGAAGTCTTCAGCTGGAGCAGAACTGTGTGATAGTTTTTCACTGTAACAGTAGACACAAATGGGCAGCTCTGTCCATAGCCATTATTATTTAAAAATTGCTTCTTCTTAAACTGTTTTTTCATTTATATTGAAAGTTTCTGCTATCAGAGCAGTTCACTTGGGTGAGGCTTGCTGAGCTGGCAGAATCCTGCCTCTCCTTGCTCCATTTTCCCTCTGACCCTTGCCTGGATGCTGCTCAGTGAGATGGGTTGGCAAGGTGTTAGGGAAGGAGGAGGCAGACAGAAGGTGACCTTAAGCAGCAGCCAGTACCAGAGGGGTGTTAAAAGTAACCTCAGAAGAGTCTGTCTACTGCTGTAATAGCTTCACCTTTGATAATATTCAAATGTAATCAGTGAAGCATTGGTAAGTTTGAAGAAGCAGTTTTGTTTGGTTGTATGCACTTAATACATTTCTCTTCATATAAGGCAATGAGCAATTTATGCAAAAGTTATGTTAACTAAAAAATCTTGCTTATTTGAGACAGCCTTCCCAAGAGAGACCAAAACCAATTTATTAGGGAGAGCATGCAAGTCTAGCTGCTTTCTGCAGTACCTTCCCCCTGATGCTCCCCCAACATTCACAGTATTTTATGATGGGAGACTGGAGTGCATCTATGGCTGTTGGTTTTGATGTCTGCTTAGGGACTTGTTCACATATTTAATCCCTTCTGGTTTTGAACCTCCCAATGCTTTGCCTTCACAGTCTCTTGTGGCAGTAGGTGCCAGAACTTTGCAGCCTGTTGGTTGTGCAGAAACACTTTCATTTCTCCCTTAAACGATTTCTCTCTCCTCTTAGTTGCACCAAATGCATCCTATTTTTTATAAAATGTTCAGTAAAGCAAATAAAACATTCTAAGAGTAATATATTTAAGTAACTGCTATGCAGTATGAGCACTAGGATGGTGCAGCTACTGAACATGTGCTTCAGTTACATTGTTCCTTAAGAGATTGTTGCCTTTTTTGCTGTCCAAATGTTTTCCAGCTTCTGTGGTACCTTTCTCGTGCCTGCTCCCTCATAGCTTCAACACATGGGAATTCATCTTAATTTATTAACATGGTCTCTTAGTAACATGAAGAATGTGCCATGGCAATTATGAAAACTTCCATGATTTTTCTCCAGAGGCAAAAGAAACTTCCTACTGCCTACCCAGCCTGGCCAAACCAGTCAGCATACACGAGTCAGATCTTAAAAACTATCTCTCAGAGAACACCAGAACAGATGGATGATGTTAAACATTTTTACACTGGCTTTCTGTATACATTTTCTACTGTTGTAGTAAACCTAATTCTGCATTACATGTTGGAAAGTCTTTCCCAGAGATGCTTTGCTTTGTAAATATGGGATGTTGACACACCTTTTCCTCTAATGCTGTCTAATATTATGGGATTTGTTAGGATTTCTTTACCTGCTACCCCTTCAAAGTGAGAAAAAACAAGGCAATTGAAGTGCTGTTAAATGGCGAGAAATTAAAGAAAACTAGATAGTGTTTTTTAAGTGAAGATGAGGTCTGTAGCTCTAAATTGATGGTATCGTGATTAAGACACTTAATCCAGAAGAAGTATTTTCAGATACTTGAGGAAATATTTTTAAAATTAAATATGTATCTGAAGTTCTCATTTTTAAGATTAAACATTTTCTTTTAGCCAAAACCAACTGCTGTATTAGGTACAGTAAACAAACCATTATCTGCAACTGGAAGAAGACCATATATTAGAACTACAGGATCAGAGACTGGAAGCAATATCAGTGTGAACTCTGAGCTGAGCTCTTCTGCAGGAAACAGATCAAGGTACAGGAGTTTGAAATTTTGTTCATCAACTGGTTTTGGTTCATGTTCTCTTGTTCTTCCATGTTTTAGAACAAGAGATGATTTGTTGTTTGTGCCTTTGTGTTTGAAGAGTGCCTTATATTTAATTCAGTTTTTAAAGTTAAAATAGTTCTCTATAAGTAAAATATCTGTCTGCTTTATGGGGGGAGGGAGATTTAGCAGACAAAAATTCAGTACAGTGTTTAGGTGTGGCCTTGCAATAATTACATATAATACAACAGAAGAGACATACTGTCTGAAATTTTGGTGGTTAGTATAATAATATTGTTAAATCAGAAAACATTAATTGAAGATATCACTCATAATTAATACTAAATAAATATGCAACTCACATTTTTTATGTATAAGTTAGGATTAATCCTGATTGGTAAAAAGAAACATTTTTGATGTAGTTGAAATATTTTGACATATTTAAGATTAAGAACAATTAAAAAGAGCTTGCTGAAGAGGACCAGGATCTCAGTGGAAAGATCCAACGTAATACTCAGTCTTTCTTCTAGCAAGGGTTATTTTTATGTGGATCCAGAATTTTTAAGTATGTCCTAAAGCATACTTAAGCAGTTTACACTTTCAGATTTTAAGGTTGTTTTATTTGTTTTGGAATTTATTAACTGCCTAACATAAAGGGTTAAGGAGAGTAGAGAAAACCAACTCTAGTTGCTACATTTCATAAGGCCAAAGAAATTATAACTCGGTTCAGAATTTGTTCTGTAAGTATGCATAATATATGTTGTAATAATCATGATTATTTTTTTAACTTTTGTTTTTAAAACTATTGTATGTTTGTGTAAATTAAACTGAAGTTTGAGCATTGCTGGTCTTTATTTTTCCTTGCTACCTGTGTCAGTATTGGCTTTTTCTATCTGGAAAAAGAACACTGACTTTTTTAAAGCATTGGTTTTAAGTTTGCAGAAAGAATTACGTGGCATTGTATCTGTGATAAGGGGTTTGGCTCAGTGCCTAACCAATCCCTTTCTGACCTTTTCCAGTTCTGGGAAAGAAAATACAAGAGTGAATGCAGGCAAATTCAACTCTTTTTAAAACTTACTTGGCCTGGCTGCAATTAACTGATTAATTTAATTTATTTTTTAACTAATTGCAAACATTTTTCTCCTACTGTATTGTGTATTTTGATTTTATTTTGTCTCAATTATGCTACCAGGGAACAAAGCTCGGATATATCAGAAACGGGGGTCAGTGAAAATGATGAAAATCCTGTGAGGATTATTTCAGTCACACCAGCGAAGACAGAACCTGTGAAAAACAAGGTGTGTCTGGGGAATTTGTGAACTGTATCTCTTTAACAAGCTTGGCATTGGGAGTTTATCCAGTACACATCACTGCAGGTGGAATCTGAGGAACTGGTAATGTCCAGTTTCATTTCATGGAGTTACATCACTTTCCTAGCTCAGAAGAAGATTCCTTGTTTTCAGAACTGTTCTTTATTTTATCCAGAGTAATAAATAGAGCTCATGTGCTCAAAAACAACACAGGCAAATCATAAGGGGCTTGATTCTTTTTTCTAGAATTCCCAAAGATTTCCACCTTTATTTTATGTTTTCCAGTATAACTAACAGTAAGGCTGTAATTCAGAGTGATAGTTGACACCTGTAGCTTTAACTTGAGATCTTGCCAGGAAAATTCCAAGCGTTGTCCAGCATGAAACAAACATCTAACTTTTGGATTATGTCACAACTAAAATATTCCTTATACTTTGAGGATTTTTAATGCTCTCCCTGCCCCTTCCCCCTTCCAATAGAGGGAGAAGATGGTAAAAAACAAAAATGTTATCATGATTTTTTTAATTTATAAAACATACTGTTGCATAAAGTTTAACAAAGGTCAGTGTGAAGTCCTGCACCTGGGATAGATTTAACTCAAGCAGCAGTACAACAACAACAGGGATCTGCCTGGCTGGGGTGTAGGTTGGCTGAGAAGGACCTGGGGAACCATCCTAGTGAAGACCCAGTGGAGCAGGAGTCAGCAGTGAGGGCAGGCTGGGTCCTGGGCTGCATCAGCAAGAGTGCAGCCTGCAGACTGAGGGATGTGATTATTCCACCCTGTTTGGTATTCATTAGGCCACACCTGGACTACTGTGCCCAAAATATTGTGTCCTCCCCAGTTCAACACAAATACTGGAAAACTGGAGAGAGCTTAGCAGAGGGCCACAAGGATGATACAGGCTTGGAGAAGTTGATGTCTGAAGGAAGGTTGAAAGTGTTCAACCTAAGGTAGACAAGCTTTGGGGGCATCTAATCAGTCTTCTAGTATCTAAAATATATTTATGGAGAAGGTGCAAGCTCTCTTCCCAAGGCTGCATGGTGACAGGACAAAAGGCTACAGGCAAGCAGTGGCTGCAGGGGAAATTTCATCTAGATGCTAGCAAAAAAAAAAAAAATCTATATTGTGGGGAAAAATTTAAAAACTGAACTAGCTTTCCCATAAAGGTGGTGCAAAGTCTCTGTTCATGGCTTGGCTTGTCAAGGGCCCTAGGTAACTCCTGAGGTTCTGCTTTCAACACGAGGTTTGATCAGATGATTTCCACCTTCAAGTTAATGATTCTAAAATCGAAATAGATTTTTGTGATGATGTAGGAATACATAGGTGGCTCATGCTGTGCACAGTTTAAGAAGTTTTTTATTAGATGAAATTGGAATAATAAGCAGGTGGTTTGGATTTGTATCATCACATAGGTTAGTTTTTCCATAATTTTTTGAAATAACATCTATTCAAACCTATGAGCTAATGAAGAAATAAAAATTGTTCTCAGATTTTTATGTATGGTTTCTTTTTTTCCTCTTTTCCCCCAGAATACAGTTTTTCTGAAAAATTAGAGAAGGCAAAGGATTTATGAGATAAATCTTCAAAACTGAAGAAACTTGAAACATGACATGAGTTGAAATTTTCAAAGAGTGCCTGTCTGTAAAATTCTTAAAATAGAAGTTGTAAATGTCTGCTGTGAAGCTGCTAGAGCAGTAATACAGATTACAGAGGCCACCTGACTTATTTAACATTTAAGAAATAGTGGAGAGTATTCAACAAAAAAGTTATTTATTCATACCTGGCACTTCTTTGTGGCCTTAATTTGTGTGTTTGAAATTAAGTCATCCAGCCATACTTCCTCCCTTTTCTCTGCCCCTCCTCCCAAGTGTTTTGGGAAGCCAGTGTTCAAGTGATGGTCCATCATCCAGTTTCCTCCACTTTGTTTCCATGTGAATCCCATCTCTGTAGAGATCTACATTGCCACCACTTCGTTTCACATACACAGACACCAATTAATGAAATTTAATCATTTTCCATTACCTCATTTAGTGTAATGACAAAAATATGCATATAGCCCATACCTATTCAGACACAACAAAGAATGAACAAAGACAGCAAGTTTCATTTGTGGCTACATCTTACTCCCTTTTATTCCCTGCAAGCCTTGCTTTTTTTTCTTTAGCTTGTATTTAGGGTTCAATAATCTGCACCTATACTGAAGGTTGGTCTCAGAATTTGCATATATTGAAGTAAATATCATTTGCTGTACAGGAATCATTAGTTTTGCTCCTTAGTTCTCAGTTGGCATCTCTCCTGTCAGTTGGCAAAGAGGGAGTGAAAGGAGTTTGTGCAAAAGAAACATGACAGAAGGAGCTGGGATTATTGGTCACACTGTAATCTCACTTTCAACCAGTTGAAAGGTACCTTGTGTGCAGATGTTAACATTGCACTAGAAAATATTTTTTTGAGGTTAATGTCCAAAATGCCATTTAGTAGAAGTTTTCACTACATGTAAGCTCATGTGATGTGTTCTCATAAGAACACTTACTTTTTGTTTTATAAACTCATGTTTCTCTCTGTGAGTTGCAATTTGAGTTTGCCTTTCAGAATCTTTGGTTTTTTTCATCACATTCATGATTTTTATTTTCCAGGAGATTAATTCTGATCAGGCTACACAAGGAAACAGCACTGAACGTGGGAAAAAAAGAACAGCAACAGCATCTGGAACTGAGAACATTCATCAAAAACCAGAAGAAAAGAATGTAGATGAAACAGGACCATCACTCGCAGCAAAAACCAGAAGAGGGCGTCCAACCAAACCTGAACCTCAGGGTACCACTGCAAAAAATGAGGAAACAAATAAACCACCTGTGAGGGGGAGGAAAAGGGGAGCAGTCAGTCAAGAAAGTCCAGGGAGTCTAGAGGCAGGTAATGCCAAAGCACCAAAACAGCAAGACACAGCAAAAAAGCCAGCAGCAGCACAGAGACAAATTGATCTACAAAGGTAAAAACAAACAAATGATAAAATACTTGGGTGGGGTCAGCCATTCCTGTCTCCAGGTAGACACAATTATTGCAGATCCAGCATAGTTAGAGGGCACAGCTAAACCTCAGTGATCTATAAACCCCATGCCCCAGGGTGTATCATGTCATGTTCCATTTTTCTCAGTAACTACCAGGGCAGCTGGAACTGGAGAAATTAATTTGGTCAGAACAGGATAATCCAACCTGTTCTTAGCAAATTTTATTTTTTGTCTGTTGCAACCTGGTTCCCCTTACTAGCAGTTGTATGTGAAAAAACCTAGAAGTTGAGAGTGCTTCAGTGTATTCATCAGTGCCAGGCACACAGGAATTCAAGTGTTCTGCTTCAGTTCATTGATAACAAAAGCTTGGAAAAAGACCACCTTGAATGAACGGAACAAACTTAATTCTGACTATGATTTTTTTCTGAGATTTTGGTTCTGTACTGGTTTAATTTACAGTATTTTAATATATAACTTAATTATATAAAAAACAGAATTTGAAACCGTGTGAACTAGAAAACAGCTCCTGGATGATTATTTTTATATATATGCTCTAGTATTTAAATGTGTTGATTTGTCTTCCAATATAAGCAAAATAAATACTCACATAAACATTGAGAGATTTGTTTAGCTGCATCTCATAAAATAATAATTTTAATGCAAAAGTGTCCAAAAGTTGTAGAGTAATATGATAACCACCAGTGTACTGGAAGAAATCACAAATTAATCTAAAAGAAGAAAGAATCATGGGAGTGGTTTCTTTCTAAAGATTCTGTAAATTAAAGATCTTGCAGAGAACCTTGATCAAAAAGAATTGCTTTTCCCTCTCATAGCAAGGTTCATAACACCAGTAAATTGTTCAGTCCTTCAAGAGAGCAGTATTTGTGTACCACCTTGCAATGTGTGTTTTATACAAGTTTCTAAGTCTTTGTAACAAATTGCACTATCCATAGCTTATAATAAGCCACTTGTATCAGATAGCTTCTTTAAATTATGTGATACCTCAGTCTTTCTTGAAAAAAATACCAAAATATTGTTAACGTTTTTCAGAAGCCAGGTGCTTGGAAGTGATGGAGATTCACTGTTGGAGCTAGACTCAAGTCCAGAGTATTCCCAAAATGCAATGGATCTTTTTAAGGCCTGTGGAAGCAGCCAGGAAGATACTGAGGATACAGAGATAGCAGAGGGAGGCTTCCTTAAGGTGTAGCAGGCATCTTATATAGGACAATTCTGTGGTTTTTAATTGTAGTTTATATAGTAAGGAATCAAATAAATCTGTCTTCTAGAAAAATTTATGTAAAAATATCTGGGTCTGGTAGGGTTTTTTGCTTTTAAGTAGACATGTAAAAGTTACTGTAAGTATTTGAAAAACATTTGAAGTGTGTTCTTAAGACAGATTGGTTTTATGAACTTGGATAATTAAATGTGGTTAATTAGAAAAAGTTGCCATTCTTATTCTCTGATTCCAGTGAAAGCTGTGGATAAATGTATTTCTGTTTATGCTGAAAAAAACAGCATAATATTATGCTCAGTTATGGAATGATTGATATTCTCTTGGTGTATTTACAAGTTTATCAGTAAGGGAGTAAGGAAATTCAGTTGTATTCAATTAATTATGTAATTGTTGAGAAGATACACAGTATCACAGAATCACAGTATAAAGAGTGTAAAAGCTGAAATGTAAACAATATAGGTAGGATTTTGATTCAGAATCAGTTGTAATTTCCATGTCCTTACAATTAACTTCTATTTCTTTTTCTCCCCCCACGCCCCACAAGGTAAAAAGAAAACTTGCTCGAAAAGGGAGGAAATGAAGGCCAAATAAAGGCATGCTCCAAGCTTCTGCAAAAACTAGGATTCAGAAATTTCCTGCACAGGAACTGAAATTACTTCAAAACACACAGCTTTCAGCTCTGAAACAAGAAGGAAAACTATGCTTCCCTTTCACATGAAATTAATCCTTCTCAATGGAAATGTAAAGCAGAAACTCTTGAGAAAGAGGCTAAAAGCATCTGTACTTATTTCCCCAGAGACTTTTTTTATGAAAAGTCAATAATTAAGCAAATTGCTTAACACTTGGTTCCAGTTCCTGCATTCTGGAGTTTAAAAGTGTATTTACACCATTAATTTTCATGCTGCATTTTTTTTTAAAGAAAGTCAGAGGAGGTCCTTACACTGACATTGAAAATTCATGATCCTAGAACCAGGTATTCCCATGTTTCACAGAAAAAGTAGAAGTCTACTGAATGGATTTTAAACAAGACTAGAGGAGAAAAAAAAAATCAAAAAAATTTTTTTGCTTTACTTTTGGAGACTGTTTTATGTATAATTCTTTCTGCCTGCCTACTTTTCTGCAAAAATAAGATGTACAGATTTCAGTTCCCTGCTATGAAAAGTCATGTGGTGGCAATTTTATAAATGTTGCTTTCTGATTTTTATCAGAGTGGGAAAGTAATCACTTAAAATTATTAATTCGCAAGTAGACATTTCATTTTTTTAATTTTCCCTCCATTTTAGTTTAATATAATTTGCAATAAATGTACATATTGATGTTTGTTTTATAAAAACATATATCACTTTTAAGTGTTTTTACTCCTGCAGTTCTGTTGGAATATTCTAAATTTTAAAGGAGTAAAGACAGTCCAGCATTTGATTTTATAATGTTTGTCACCAGATTTTTATTATTGATGTAAAGAAAAAAAAAAATCAATTTTTAAAAATAGTTGGACTTCGGCAGCTTTGTAAGGAAAGTTGGAAATGTTTAGGATTGCTCTCAATTTTAAGCATCGTGCTGATTGGAAGTAAGTCTGTTTTGCATTTTGTCTTCCTGTCCAGGCTCATTTTTTAATGTTTATTTTAGAAGATTGTTGCATCAATACTATGTTTCCTGGCATTGTTCAGCATAGATACAGTGTACACTTTTATGTACACATGATCATATTTAAGTTTGTTGCATAAAATAAACGCTTCTAGGTGTCATGTGGCAGTCTTTTTTTTAATTCTGTTTTTTTTTTATTTTTTTTTTCCACAGAAAACTATTTGCTCTATTTGTGCATGGTCTTGGATGTTCATAGAAATGCTGCATTGAGCAAAGGAGTTGCAATGCAGACAGTGAGGTATTTGAAAGGGAGCTCTTTGAGGTGAGGGTACAGTGTAAAGCTGTATGGGAAGAGTGGGGTTGGTCTCCAGAGTGGCAGCAAACACTTGGCTTTGTTCCCCTGTGCCTCAGTTCCTTTTCTCTTCTGCAGATTTTGAGATCTTTTGGTGCACTGTAGAAGAGCTGGGTACTGCTGATGTTATTTAAGGAGTACTTGCTCTCCTAAAATGGACAGGGCACTATTTGTGTGCTGCCAAACACTTACCAGGTCTCTTATTGAATGTTTAACTGGTGCTTGATGTTTTTCATCTCTGACAAAGAAAATCAGTCTCTTCACAAAGCAGTATATGTAAGTCTTTTTCTAAAGCAATTTGCAATGCTTTGATTTGAAGGGTTTGAAATACTTTTGACAGGAGGTGACTGGGACATTTTAAAAAGTATTTATTAGACATCCATCAGGGGTTTGATTTCTAAAACTGAGATGATTTCACAGGATCATAATGCAGTTTCACCTTAGTGCTCTGGTCAAATATTTCCCCCACTCAAAAGTTACAGTAATTTGGTTTAAATCAATTAAATAACTGATTGAAACATTAAATGAAATGTATGTGCTCAAGGTTTTTAGGCACTACCTGAAAAAAACACCCCACCTCATAGAAATGAGCTGTGGTACCTAGTGGTGAGCAATGAATTGCAGTCTGGACTTGACTTGCAAATCTTGTAAATAATAACAATTGTTTCCAAAAGCTTTAATTTTTGTGAGGCATGGAGAATTTTTAAGTGGTTTTCTGTTTTCTTTTTGGGTCAGTTTTTAATCAGTTAAAAAAACAAGTTACTCAAGGAATCATAGAATAATTTAGGTTATAAGGGGTTTCAGTGCCATGCTCAGTAGGCTCTTCAGTTGCCTTTCTACAGAATAAGGTAGAGTCTTTTCTGTTTTCTTCAAGGGGACATTTGAGTTACTTCCATATATTAATTAGCAGTGTAGTCAAAGAAAATTGGCATGTTCATGCAGTAAATTATGCTGAGCAAAAATGCAGTATACAAACTATAGGAAAGATCATCTGCTTAATTCTGTCATTTTCAGAACTTTTGCCAGAAAAGGACACATACAGAATTTCTCTGCCTTCTCCCTGTTGCTCCCTCACCAAAGTCCTGGGAGGGACTTTTTGTCCCTCAGCAGTGGACATCTTTCTCTAGGAACAGTATCCCCTCAGGCAAGGGGTCATTATGTCAGTCTTGCTTGTGATAGCAAATAGTTGGAACCATCAGGACAGGTGTAATTTTCATACATACATCATTTAAGCATTGCTAGCACTTCTTCCAGTGCTTTAAAAATAAAACCTATTAAAGGGTAATCAGTGTAAAACTGGATTTGAAGGCAAATTATTCCAAAGAAAGAGGTGGTGGGGGGTGTTGCCCTTGGCCATATCTGAGTTTTTAAATATTTTACATGAGAATGGGGATTCTCTCATTGTAATTCTCTCGTTGTAATAAGAAACCTCTGAGGTTTTCACTTGTTAACCTGTGAGGTTTCACATTCAGTTACACAGTTAGAGCTAAGTTCTCATAGTCAATTTTAAGTTTCCATCTTCATACAAGTGTGGCTTTGTTTCTTAGCAGACATACATTTATTTCTGTTTCTTTGTGTCCTTTGATGACTGGACTGTACAGCTTTCATAACAGGAAGGCTGTTCTGAGAATGTACTTTATAAACTACTAAATTAAGGCTTTACCACTCAACAAAATTGAATTTGAATAGCTGTTTCAGAAATTTTCTAGAGCAATCTTAAACAGGAAAAATACTTTATGTAACAAACCTTTTCTGCACATGCTGACGAGCCTTTAAGTTTTAGAACTGATAAATAACATATCCTTATCTAAAATGTACTTCCAGCCATTGGATACTTCACACAAGTTGTTGGACCATGTTCAACTGGCTCTTGGATTTCAAGTTAATGCTGGGGCTGTCATTGCTGAACTGTCTCCTCTAAAGATCCAAAAAGACAGAGACCACCAAACATTTGCAATATGCAGGAAACTTGCTGCTCCAAGAAATCATCCTTGTGGATCCTGGCTCCCTTGCACTTGTGCCCCAGGATGGTTTTCTCAGCAATAAGAGGTTTGCACATATAAATCGAGTCCCAAGTCTGTGCTCATAGAATAAGAAGCTGGACTCTGGCAGTCTGCTTGCCAGCCAGGCTGCAGGTGTGCACAGCTGATAACCAAGCATTAGTCACAGAGTAGCTGGTCTCAGCCCAAGGATTGTACCTCAGTGCAGGAAACAGGTTTGGTTTGCATGGGGTATAGGAAGGTGTTAACAGCTATTTACAAAATCCTTCTCTACAGCAGCACTTGATGTGCCCCTTGAAGCCTGGCACTGCTTGAATTTCTGACAAGGAAAGGAGGGAGTTGTCCTGACATGACTATCTCAGGTGCTCAGATGGTCAGAGGGAAGATCAGATCACTCTATAGCAATACCTTTGATACTGCTAAACTTCAGACAGTAACAACACCTTCCATTTATTAGAATTTTAAAGTCTGATATTCCCCAAACCAATTTACTTGGTTCCTAGAAGTCTGTAAACAAGACCAGGTTTCTTCAGAAGCAGGACTTCTATAAGATGGCTGACACCCTCTCCTTTCTCTGCTGCACAGCCTGAATCAATTGAGTGAATCCAAAATTTCTTATTCCTGCATTTTACCGAGAGAGACCAAAGGGGGTGAGTGACCCAGTTTCTTTCTTAGATCTCACACTTGTGTTTCTCACTGAAGGTGGCCAGTCCTGCAGCTCCAACAGAGATTCCTTAGCACAAAGTCACTGTGGTGACCCACAGGATGACTACTTTCACAAATGCGTGACTCATTAGAAATGGTTTTAATTCAGAGTAGGAACATCTCTCACTCTTGGGCAAGTTCCCAGTCTTATTTTCTGCATTACAAAAGGAAATGAGCAAGTTTTGAGCATTTGCAGCTTCTTGTAAAGAAATGAGTGGGACCACAGCAAGAGGTCTGTTCAAGCTGGCCCCAGTTCAAACAAACTCCCCCTTGCTTGGGGAAGCTGAAGAAGCAGCTGTGCTTACACCAGTAACTGGTAGGAGCAGCACTGTGAACCCAGCATCACATTGTCCCTAAAGACATCCCTAAAGACAATGTGACCATTGGTGTCACTCACAGGTACTTGACATAAACTGCAGGTGGAAAGCATCTGGAATTACTGCCCACAACAGGCAGAGTACAGTCATTGTACCATTGCCCTGGAAGAAGTTCTCCTCCTAACCTGATGGAAAGACATTTCTGATCTGCAAGAAAGCATCTTCTCTCTTTTTGCCTAGCAAAAAGTCATAGCAAACTTCTATCAGGAAACTGTCTGTCTGTGCAGTGCCCAGGTGTTGAAAAAAAAAACAACAGGAGGAAAGCCAGCAAAGCCCTTTAGCTTTGGCAAGAACTGATTCTGTGATTTTAAGAAGTTGTTCAACATGGAACCTGGTGGATTTACCACTAACTGCACAGCTTAGGCCCATGATCAGCAGACCAGAGCCATCCATGGGAAACGCAGGATTGCCCTTCCCCCTGCTGAGGAGGGACAGCCATCAGGAGCCAGGTCTGCTCTTCAGGGGGAGCACAGAGGTTACCTGAGCTGATTTATAACTCAGTGGAGTTGTGCTGGCAGCAGGGTAGCGTCTGCTGCGTGTCAGCTGAGGCAAGAAGCATCACCCAACAGCTTTGCATGCACTGAGTGTCCTCCTCCTACAACTCAAGTGTTATTTCAACAGCCGCAAGAGCTCAGGTGTGTGTTCATAATGCTGCAAGGGGGTGTGTCCCAGAACAAGAAATACACGCTTTGCTTCTGAGGTTCAGGCCTTTAATTCTTCTCTTTTCCTGGAAGCAGAGATTGATGTGTGTTGACCCTGATGCACCAAAGCTTCTGAGGCAAGAGGTGATGGGCAATTATGGCAGTCCCGGGCATGAGCTGAGCTGCTGTGGTGTTGGGTCCAATTGCTGCAGTGCTGGGGGGTTATTGTTCTGTGCTCTAGAAACTGCATAGGCAACAATCTGATTTCTTACCTCAGCCTGGCCAACATCTGTCTGGGCAGTGGGTGCCTGGTCTGGCACTCTACCCCAAGGAAAGCTGGGAATGTTTTTCCTTGCAGTACAAGTCAGGACTGAACAGACCATTTGCTTTACTCAGCATTCAGGTGCCTCAGCCACATCCATCTCAGGATGAAATGGGGCAGAGGTCTGAGCCATCAGCCTCCTCCTCTAAAGAGGTTTATGGGCCTTCTCCACAGTGTGTGCAGGGTGTCCCTGCATGGACACCACACCTTGCTGCCCACCAAGTAATTCACATCTTGGCTGCTTCCATCCCTGAGTGTTTCCAGGATAGGAGAGAGCAATCTGTAGTCTGGATAAATTATTGTGGATGGTGGTAGCAGTGGTGATTGTTCATCCTTCCTCACACTGTTACATCAGGACAGAATTTGGGCTGGAGCATGGACAAGGAAGCCACTCTGCAGACCCTGGGTGTGGACATGAACCCAGTGGCTCTGGACCTGAGTGCCCTTTTTCCCATCCTCTTTTCTCAGCCTTCCTGCCACAGCATGTTGCTTCCCAGCCATTCTTCAAGGCCCTTTTTGCCAAATCCATCCATTGCTGCCCATGGCATCTTCTGAATTACCCTCTCACTTTCCTCTACATGAGCCTAGCTTGAAAAGGTGCCCTCCCTTATTCAGCACAGGTTGCTCCTCTTACTCCCTGCCTTCAGCAGTCAGGGGGTTGTACCTTCCGTGCAGATTTTTGGCTCCAGTTACCATAATGTCACCCATGAGCCACATGTAGTCATCTCAGGAGGTGCCCCAGAGTCTGTCTTTGGCGTGCACTCAATGACCAAATCTCTAAATGCTTCAGGGACATTTTCTTGTCATCTGGACTATTACAAGCTATCCCAGGAAATCCAGTATCCCCTCACCCAGAAGCAGTGTGTGTTTTTAAACCTTTCAGTTCCACAGCTGTGTGAAACACCAGACCCACACAGACTGTACCTACCAGGTCATGGTGGTATTTACAGTCCTGCTGTATTGACCATGAGGCTGACATGGTCATCCCTCTGGGTTTTCAGGTTTCAAAGGCATCTTCCCATTAAGAATATCCCTGAGAGCATGGCAGTGTCTGTAAATACCTAAATGTGAGCATTTAATCAAGTGCAGCCAGGCTCTTCTTAATGAACACACGTGGTTGGAGGTACATCACTAGAGAAATGATTGATTAATTTATTTATTTTAATATTTGGCTGTGAGTTTTCTAAAACAATGACGATTGATTGTTCCCATTGAGCATTACTTGAGCTTGGTCTTCCATATCCAAAGCTGTGTCAGTAGCTTCACCTCACAGCAGGAGCTTTTCCCTCTCATTTTCTTTTCCTGCTGATCTTGTTTTTTGTTTTGCCACAACATTGGCTCATAAAACCAAGTTCAACACCTCAGTGGCACGCAGGTCCAGTAAGGACAGGGTGTGGGAATAACACAAAGGGTTGTTTTTTTTTTTTTATAATCTCCTGCAACCTTCAGGCACTGGTCCTGCCAATGCACTGACACAGCAGATGCTGCCAAAATCCTTCTAAGCAGGATAATGGAGGGAGCTTTGACCTACTTAAAAAAATAATTAAAACAATATGTTTATTTTATTACAGGTCAGACTGGCAGCAACTTCCTTAATGTCCAAGCAGTTGTGTGTGGAGGAAGCTGGTGCAATAGCAGAGCTGAGATGGCAGAATCCTGCTCTGGCCTGGCAAGAGTAGTGTGTGGGTGCCAGGCTCAGGTACCACTGCCTCTTGGTGGGCTCTTTCCTCTCTGTCTGGGCTGCTGGACTCTCAGGGCTTTTTTTAGGCTTTCAGTCCAGCACTGCCTAGCACTGGACAGGACTGGTGGCCCACTTGGTCAAAGAGCCCCATGCCAGCTTCATGAGTGATTTGGGACAGAGAAGCACCTCCCTCGCTCTGTGCACCTCTGTGTGTTTTTAAATTCATCCACAGGTCAGTGCTTATCCCCCAAGCCACAGATCTCTCAGCACCTGTTCAGCATCACGGCCACTGCATGGCCAGTCCTGAGCATCTCCTGGGGCCACAAGCCTGACCCAACCCACAGCAGAAATGGGAAAGAGGTGCCCCCTCTGAGGGAGCAGAGGGCTGGAAGGGACCCTGGGAAAACTTCCCTTTTTCCAGACCAAACGTATCCTGATCTGTGTCTTTGTGATCCTGAGACAGTGTGTCCTGTACGTGGCTACAGCAGAAAGCCCATGAGACTCTGTTCATCCACTTGTCACCCTCCCCTTGGGGTCTCTGCAGGCTGCTGCTCCCTGAGGCTTTTTGCTGCCCTTGGGAGAGGGGGGATGAGCACCACCAGTGCTTTGGCACCCATCACCTTCGCCCCCTCCGCTGCACTCCATTTCCTTGTGCACTTTCTCCAAGCATGTTGAGTTTGACCAACACGACCCTTTCCCATGTAGCCATCAGCTTATAGATAACTTTCTGGCCATTTAGAGGGCACCACTCCCCTGCCCTCAGAACCTCAGTCACAGGGGCCAGCTGCCTTCCTATTAAATTTACCTAGACAGACTCACCATCTTGTTTGGATCTCAGCAGCTCACAGCTGTGTATTACTTGGTCACTCTTCAGCCTTGAAATCCCTCAACAGCCTTGGCCACGTGTTCCTCCTCCAAAAGACCACTTGCCCTCTTCTGCCCAAGCCCTTTCCCACCTACCCTCTGTCCAGGGAGCTGCACCACACTGGGAGGACACTGATAGCCTCTGCCAGGGGCAGGAGGGAGGGTTTCTGGGCTTAGGCCTCAGCCTTGCACACATTTACCTTGAGAATGTTTTTGGAAGTTGCCTAAAGCAGTTAAGGAAGATACCAGAATTTCATTTTGCTCAGCATCATTGAGCTATGTCCATTCCACAGCATCATTCCTTTAAGCCAAAATGTTTTTTTGTTTTTACCCTTTTCCTACCAATGTTAGTTCACATCTGCAGGATGTTTCCCTTTCTCCCTTTTGTGTCTGTCCATCTGCTTCTTTTGCAGACACCCTGCCAGATGCATCCCCCCTGATGCTCCCAGGCTGCCTCCAGCCCATCAGACCTGGACACCCCCCCCTGACTCCACCTCTGGCCTTCCCAGTGCTGAGCAGCAGGGCAGAAGCAGCTCCCTGGACCTGGTGGCAGCACTGCCTAATGCAGCCCAGGACACCATGTTCTGCCTTCCCCACACAGGCACATTGCTGCCTCATCTTTAACCTGGGGTCAAACAGGACCCCAGGTTCTTTTTTGTCCAGTTGCCCCAGCATGTACTGGTGCACAAAGTTGTTCCTTCCCAGGTGCAGGACACTGTGCTTCTCCTTGCTCAACTACCCACAGGTGGGGAGAAGGCCAAATAAACAAGACACAGAACCCTCTCCTTCTTTTTCTTGGGAAAACTTACTTCAGTGTTTTCTTTCACCTCAGCAGCATCTGACTCAGTGAACCTTTTGTAACTACCCTGTTCATATGTGTCTACTTCTGAAGAGCTCTCTCTTCTGACAAGTACAGCCTAGAGACACTTGACTCCTGGCATTTTTATTTTTTTTTTTATGTGGTGCAAAGTATTTAAAGGACTTGAATGTGGAAGATGTTCTAATGGGAAATGTGCATGTCAAGCAAAAGGACAACATCCCTCCCCTACTGCCCCATCCCCATGGGCTGTTCACCTCTGGGAAGCTCACACATAGACTTAATTTCTTGGAGTCTGCCCCTTTACAGTAAAAGCCACAAACCTGAGAGGTTTTCATGCCCTTTGCCCTGACAGCTTCAGCTCCTCTAAACCACTTTATTCACAGATAAACTTCACGTTCAACACAGCTTCTGGCAGTGATGTGAGGAGGTGTTGGCCACCACTTGAAGGAACACCTGGGCCCCTCTCTGTATCTGATATTTGTTCTTCAACCTTGCATTTAGGGAAATCTAAGCCTGTGGCAAGGATATGACATCCAGTGCTCTTGCTGTGTTACTGAACAGGCTTATCTGCCAGGCTGTTCCTGACTGCTATGTGGGACAGGACCAGCCAATTCTAGGTCTGCTTTGTGAACCAAACTCCACCTTGGAACATACCTGGCTCTTGGGTTTTGGGCTGTGATCACAGCAAGGTGTTCCTGCTTCAAGGAAGCCACCTCATAGCCAGCTCTCCACCCAGAGATGTTTAACACTGGGGGAGGAAGCTTTGCCCTGATACACGCAAGGGCTGCTCCATGATCCAGTAACAACTCCATGCCTCAGCTGTGGGGAACTTCCCAAGCCTCTCCAACAGGATCAGCAGGAGCCTTGACTGCTCACCAGCTATCATGTGCTTAACCTGCTGGCTGGGAGAAGTGCTGCTTGGGGAAAGATGGAGGATGGGAAGAGAGCAGGGCAGGGAAAGCAAGGAACTCACTGGGAATGGTCCCTTTTGCCACCCCCCATAAGAGCAGGGGGGGGATGAGCCCATCCCCTGCACCACCTGTAAGCAAAGGCTGCTGCACACCAGGGACTGCGTTGGTCAAGGCTCTGGTGGCTCACAGAACATCAGCACAAACCAGCTTCTCTCCTACCTTCCCCCCAGCAACTCCAGACTTGTTTTTCCCTCACCATCCCAGACAATCAATCATCCTTTATTTTCCATCAGGCTGTCACAAACCCTCCTGAGACTTCACGTATTTCAACACAAAGCAGCCACTAAGTGAAGCAATGTAATTTATTTGACATTATACCAGACATGGATGCTCCAGATCCAGACTTGACCTTAAAACAATTAAAAGTCCTGGGTTTGCTGTACTGGCAGTGTCAGAGTTACCTGCCTGACAGCTCAATGTGTCAGTATTACAGCTACCAAAACAGAAAATGAAGCATGGGAGGCATTAAGCAGGTAAGCACTGTTAGTCCATTTCAGTTGTGAACTTACTTCATTTCAGGGTGCTGGAAGGAATGACAAGGCTGCAGTTCAACTTCGCAAGTATTTCAGTAAAAAGGAGCTCAGTTATTCACATCAAGTAGTCTCTTAACTACCACAGAAGGGAATACAGATAAATGTGGTTTTTTTTCGTTTTTCTACATTAATGGGCAGGCTCAGAGAAGCAGACACCACCACCCCCCTGCAGTAGTGGAGGGAGCAGGTGAGTGCTCCCTCTCCCTTCCCCTTAATGAACAAGGTACCAAAATACAACATCTCTCCTCAGGATAGTAAATTTAAACAAACAAACAAAAATCTCTTATACAACTGCTTTAACATGATAAAACTACAGCACTACCAGAGCTGGTAGAGCCTGCCTGGAAACCTGCAAAATTCACCCCACCCAGGGACACAAATACACCCAAGGATGGGACACAGACCTGAAGCAGAGCATTAAACCCAGCTTCACAGCTCTGCTCCCTGCTCACGGCTTCAGCTGGGCAGACACAAGTCTTTCAAACTGCTTTACTACATCTAACAACCATTGAACAATGCCAAAAAAAAGTGAACAGTATGTACCAGTGGCAAACCAAAATATTCACCCTCTCTACCAGGTTCTTCCCACTGCTGTTACCACCTAGCAGGCTGTCGTCTCCCCCCTGTAAGAACCCACTGTAGTTTGTAAGAAGTACATAGTTTAAAATGCACAAAGAAGAAATGAGCATGAGCAGTGCTGGAAAAATCCAAAGAAAACCTTTTTTATCCACAAGTTACTGACCAAGAGTTTCTGCAGACACAGCCTCTGGAAGGAGACACAAGGTGTTGTATATGTGTGTATATATATATCACATGAGGCAGTCCTAGTGAAAATAACACACACTTTCATTACACAGCTTATATTACACAGTTTTTTTAGAATTTTTTTCATGTGCATGGATCATCCCTTTCTCTCATTACTGACAGAGGCAACATACCTTGTGAACTCAGAACAATTTCAAATACCAGAAATAAAATGAAAACTATTTTCAGGGAAACATGCATTTATTGTTAAGCATTCCCAGTGAAAATCAACATCTTTTAAAATGTGTATTTATTTAAAAAATCATTTGTGTACAAAAGTGTTTGTGTAGTTTTTATTTTCAAGACAAAAAAAAAAAAAAAAAACCACTGATGCTGCATTCCAGCCCACCCGCTCCTCCTGTACAGGAAGGCTGATTCTCAGGAACCAACCTCCTGCAGTATAGTTTATTGGTAAAATTTTTTTTTCTTTAATTAGAAAAGTCAATTTAGGATGGAAAAGGTAAGTGAAAAAGCAGGGTTCTTCGACAGTTGACATCAGCATTCATGTGATGGCAGCCTCCTTCCGACACCACACAGAGCACCAGCGGTTGCCGCAAATGGTAAACCAGACAAGTACAGCATTTTCACAGTACATTTCCTCATCTGTGGAGTCACATATTGTAACTTACATCATCCACGAATGGCTCAGCACCATATGTGACTGGCTATTTCGATGCCTACAAAGCAGGTAACAGCAGAGAAGGATCATCACACAGTACAGTGCAAATGATTTGATAAAGAGGTTCTCCCATGAGAACAACCCGAGGAGTCAAGTTGCTACCTACAGAGCACTGCAGCTGGATAACCAAGCAAGAAGCAAAATGCCTGAAGGACCAACTGGTCTTGAGTCTAATGATGAATCAGCTGATGACACCAACACCACAAGTGAGAAGAGCAAGCTACATGATTTACTGACGGGTTTGGAATAGCTCAGAAAACTACCAAGAAAGCAGTGACTGCCCCTTTGCCTCACCACAGGATAAAGCTGTGCCTGGAAAATGAGGATGGCAACAGTGAAAAAGATTCTATGTGGTCCTTAGTTCTGTGGCTCAATGGGCAGCACGATGGAATGCTCAAAACCTTAGAAAACCAACCACCTGATCACAAATCAGTGACCATGCTCATCGAGATGCTCCTCATCAACTCCACCAACAAAACATCACACGAGAGGAGAGCTCATCATCTCATGACATCTGCTCACAGGCAGACATTAAGTAAAACTTTCACTGCTAAATTATTTAACATTTCCCCCATTGGGCAAGGCTCCAAGCCTAAGCTTGCTTTTCTTGGTATTGAGGAAGGAAGCAAGGGACACACACAGAGTGAGGTTTCTCCTTGCGCTTAAAATGGAACACTTCACAGTGTATGACCAGTGTGGTAAACAAGAACTCTTGCTTGAAACTGTGTTTTGGTATTTCCCCCCTCCCTTTCTCTCCCTTCCCCCAGTAAATAAGCAATCCATATTCTCTGAAGTGCTTGGTCTGATTCACAGCTGTTAAGCTTATATTTGCATAGTTTAAATGTTTCTGTTACCCACACCATATAATGCAGATTTGGTATTACAAAGTAAGCTTCCTTCTGGCTACTTATTTCCTCCTTTCAGACAACAACAACAACAAAGATCCTATATTCCTTATACCAGTGTTCCAGTTTACTTGACAGTTTACAATTTAATTGAAAAACAACAAAAAAAGAACGATAATTTTAAGAAAAAAAGAACAAAATGTATTCCTACATCATTAGTACCTACTTGTTCAGATAAACACTACCAAACCGATTATAGTCAAGGCCCCATGTACTCTGTGGCAGGCTTTTTTAAAAACAAAATAATAACAATTTAAAAGTTTGGAATATGCAGAATGAATAGCACTAAGTGCAGCATCTTTCCAGAATAATACATTCCTAAGTTTTTGTCTCCAAAACGTACCAGTTTGTCATACTGAGAACACAGCTTGCTTGCAGGAGCAATGGGAGGAAGCTGTGAAATTGGCAAGTGGGGGTGAGAACTCGTTGAGGCTTTTGGCACTCATGGGAAAACAGAGGCTACTGGCAACAGGAAAGGGCATTTCTCTATCTTCAGACTGTTGTTTACATTTTTTTTAGGAACTGGACAAGAAAGGAGTTTCTTGTTCCTTACCAGTGAAACAAAACAAGGAGTAAATCACTTTGCTCAATTCACGTTAAACGTTCAGCAGTGAAATCTGACGGATGTTACCAACTGGTGAGCATCATGGCCAATACCTTGTTTGGAAAAACAGGGCCATTTAGACTTCAAAACTAGACTCAAGCTGTCATCTGGTATGATAGAGGAAGACAATGCATGATTTATTTGTTGTTGGAAAGCAATTGTACCCACGTTTTATGTTCTTGTAAGAAAGTGGTAACTGCAGCCTGAGCCTGCAGCTGCAGAGAACTGCATGGCAACTCCAGGTCTGCAAATGCTCAGGGCCCTGAATATTGTGATGTTCAGTCACACAGAAAACAGAACTACACTTTGTATGTACAAACTCACAATGATAAGCTGAACACTAACAGCAAAAATTCCTAGGGCTCAGCCCTAGCTGCAGAAACTAACCTCATACAACATTATCCCTATATTCAACTCTGGTAATTACCAATAATACAAAAACATTCCTTATAAAGGACTTGGATGTCAGAATTCAGAGGGACTTAAGACACAGATGTCTCCTTAATGCTGGGTCATGCTACTTCCCAGTTCACTTCTTGAGAAACTTTCCTCCACCCAGTGCCTGAGCTAGCATCAAGATCTCTTTACTACCAAGCACGTGGATGGGAGGCAAAACCCAGTATCCAACATTGATACATGAGGGGAAAGGGGAAGATGAGTGCTCTGCCATAGAGAAGAAAATGAGGTAACTTCATGAGAGAAGTAAAAATTAACAGGGCATTGTTTCAGAGGTGACCATGCTCACCTAAAACCATTTCCTCTTTCCTCCCCCTCCCCCTTTCCATGGCTTCCTTCATCCCTTTACATACCGGTGTAAAAACCCGCTCCTCTTTTACCAAAAGACACCTTCAGGAGCCTGTAACTGAAGTTTTATGTCCCCAGCAATGATTTCCAAGTTTTTTTGATAAATAGCAGCGAAGAACAAGGGAAAGTAGTCAGCAATTTATAATTACCACCAGGGTAAAAAAAAAAAAAAAAAAAAAGTGTTGATGTAATCAAGAAAATCTTAGCCTGTATAACAGAAAAGACAGCAACTTGAGATTAACACAAGTGGCATTTTGCCATAGTTTCCTACTGCCCCTGGTTTTCACCTAGTAAACCAGCTGAACAGTAGCAGCTTCTTGTTAAAAAAAAAAAATAAATAAATACAAGGAAAGACAAAACAACTCATTTCCTTTGGCATCACTGCAAATGATTTAACTCAAGAAACTGATCACTGACTACACATTAAAAATAGCACGTATAAAGACTAAGCAAATACATTTAGTATTGCACTGATATGAATTCAAAGTATTTACTGTCTGTGCCCTGAAATATTTTAAGTTTGGACACATCAGACAGAACAGTACAGGGAACATCCCTGAACTAGCTAGGTCTCTATAGCTCTATTTTCTGGTTCTGTTCCCCTACCACTATGCTCCAAATATTTAACAGATACAATAATGTTCCTGATTTATTCTAACATGACTTATAAACAGACTGTCTATGAAGTGTGAAACTATTTCAACTTGTACTTCATATTTCCAGAAAAACCCAGACATATATTCTCCCACCCCATTAATCCACAGTTCAGGAGAAAAAACATGTCATGGAAAAGGTGACTTATACAGTACTCCATTATCCACAATCCTCACTCTCTAGTCTCAGGATTTTTCTCACCTTCCTTGTCAGATAAGTTAGCATCATATTCACAAAGACATTATGACTCTCTTTAAATAGATGTACTAGTGTTTGAAGTTGCAAAACTAATAATTTTCAAGCTTTTGCACTCAGGATGAAATGTCCATTTTAATACGAATCAAAAGACTGACTGTATGTACACGCCAAGGTAAGATTTCAGTTCTCGTTTATCAGAAACATCAATCCAAAAGAAATCTAAAATTGAAAACACACTTCTACTTCTATGTGCATTTGAAGTATGTACAGTAAAAACACCAACACAGCCTCCATGTGTCAACTAGAGAAAAAATGCAAGCAAGGATGTATTTTAATGTACCTGGTAAGCAATCCTTAAATTGAAGCCCAAAATAAAGCTATAAAGTGGCTGCAAAAACCAGCTGATTGCATCATGTCAAGTACTCAAAGAAAAACTTTTAATTCTCAGTATGCTAGAGAATCAGCTTTTTCCTCCCTCAAGCCCAGTCAAATCGTATGATCCAGAATGTTCTGAAGAACATTTAACATCTACTTATGATGAAAAAAACAAAAAGGAAAGAAAACCAGCTCCATCTTTTTGTGCTACATGAAGGCACACTCCTTACGAGATTGTGTAGAAAACATAACGGATGAAAATCATTACTGATAATCCAAAATATTTTTTTTTAAAGGGGAAACTAGACTACTGTAAATGGCACACATAATACCCATAGATGATGAAACAATCTAGTGAGGATTTTCAGCTGTATGATGTAAGGGACAGGAGAATCAGGTTTCCCAATTAATAAGCTAGAAAGAAACTGGTTCTGAACAGGTCACCATTTGGAACTTTGGGTATGTCTTCAAAGTCTTTCAGGAAAAAAGTTGCAAGAACACTCAAGTATTTCAATGGTGCTCTCTTCAGCGACCCTACCTAATATGTCTATTAAGTACAAGCATGCAAACATAGGTCAATCCACAGGCACATAGGATCCGTGTTAAAAAGAGTAAGATAGCTGTGATGAGTGGCACCAAAAATCTTGATGACCAACACTCAAAAATGTTGCTTTCTGAATTACTAAATCAATCCTGAAGCAAGTTCCTGCTAGTCTTCGTCACACTGCTAAACACTAAAGTTGGCATGTTTTTCCCCCATTATTTTAGCTGAGCTCAAAGAATTTTTACAATATTTAGTAAGAAAAAAAATTAAAGTATTTCCCCTTTTTAAATTTACACAGACGTTTAATTAGCTTTATTTACAGAGCGTTTTTTTTTTTTTTTCAGTCTCCAATAGTGCCTAGATAGCATCATCAGGCAAGAGTGCCAGTTTTAAAAGAGAATCTATATAGAATCCTAAAAATAACAGATGGTGATGCTCCTCCAGAAGGGGCAAGCTGGACTACTGAAGCAGCTCTCTCTACATGGCTCAGTTACTCAGGAGTAATTCTGTTGCAGTCTCTACATCCCATGATTTTGAAGACAAGGCCACTATTACTGCATTCTGCAATGAGAAAAAAAAAAAGCAATGATATTTTCAGTGTGTGAACCTGCAGCTGCAGTGGACCGAAGAGCTCAGATTAATCATAACACATTAGTTTAGCATTTGTTAAATCCCAACTAATAGTTTATAGAAAAAGTGTTTTAAAAAAGGCAGGGGTAGCAAGATTTACTAATAAGGCAGTAGTTTAAAACTTCGATTCTTAAAAAAATAATTAGCAAAACAGAATCTACAAAAAGTCATGGAAGGATTGAGTCTACTTTAATTTAATAATGATTCCCTGTGTTCATATACATACACTTGTCCTGCCCCTACTGAAAAAAATTTTAAGTTACATATACTTACCCTATCAAAGCCCATAGCACAAAGGTTTTCTATTTTTTTGGTGTATTCTGGACTAGAAACTGGTGCTCCAGCATACACATGTGCCCAAAGCCGAGCTGTCTGTTTAAACATTTCTGGATTTTGTTTGTACTACACAAAAGAGAAAGGGGGGGAGAAAGGGAAAGTTAAATCAACTCAGCAATCCAACCGAAAAACAAACGGATACGGCCGATTCCAATCCATTCTTTCTACCATCATCTTCAGCAGTGCTCACACTGATCATGCTGCTGGTTTTTAAATGAAATTTGGAGGTGAGGATTACAGAGTAAACCTATGCAAGCACTTGATTTAATGTGGCTGCCTTTAGGTTAAATTACACACTTTTATTTTATGTGTAGAATCAGGTACTGCTCTCAATTGCAGTGATCACAATTAAGCAGCTGTTTTTTGCACAGCTACTGAAAAATGATATTCAGTGTGGCAGAGCACAAATTATCTCTGTATTAACATCATGTACATACCACACACTAATGCATTTCTCTGATCACGTTAAAAATATGCCTGGTTTTATACTCTACAGTTTTTCAGGCAGGGCTGACATTTTACTACCAGGCTTCTCCCTGAGAACAAGGATATTGGTAGCATGTGACAAAAGAAGGGATGGAAAATGGGTATGAGCAAAAAGCTAGGAAGTTAGGAACTTTTTTCATGCAAGCTATAACTTATCAGGAAAAAAACTGTGCAGGGTATGGGAATATTATTTTGCACTACCAAGTTTCCTAATAAACAACAAAATAGACCTGAGAGAGTTTTCAGCCTGCACCGAGAACTCAAAAGCCAAGGAAGACAAATTATATTCAGCAAACCAAGATGAGTTTCCTATTTTAACAACTTTTGTGTGTAATGTTTTCTGGAAAAAAAAAAAAAAAAAAAAAGCAAGCACAACTAAAAACAAAAAAAACCCACCCCAGAATAAAACATCAACAAAACCCTCAACTCTCTCCCTTAATTATTACACTTCTAAAAACGAGGTACTCCTATTTTAAGATACATATTTTAGCATCAAATAGTAAGACAAGATATTAGAAAAAATATTATTCAAATACTGAATACCCAGGTAAGTTGCGGCTCCTCCCTCCCTGGAATTGTTCAAGGCCAGGTTGGATGGGGCTTGGAGCAACCTGGTCTCGTGGGAGGTGTCCCTGCCCATGGCAGGAGGGGTGGAATAAGGTGATATTTCAGGGTGCTTCCAACACAAACCATTCTAGGATTTTGTGATTTAGATGTATCTTAGGAACAAAACCATGGCTGATTATCATTCTAAGCATTTTATTCATACATAAAGCCAACAATTAAATCTATAAATCACTGTAAAATCCCATACAATATTTTTTACTGCTGCACATTTCATTTTACCTCTCCTCCAGCAACAGGCATCAACTACACTGCTTGTGTGCTTTGGACCTCTCCCACTAATTCTGCTCCACATGAGGTGGGTCATTTATTATCTGATTATTAATGGCATTAAAACAAACATAGAAGACAATCTACCAATCTACTCACTATGTTATAAATACACTGGTCTGTAATAAACTTCTTTGTCTGTAATGACGGAAGGAAGGATTAAGTCAAGCATCAGTAGCATCCTGAAGAATTATATTCTTCTGCTCTTAAAATTTCCCCCATTTTTTTTTTAATATTTTTGAGAACACTATGAAAACTAGAAAGCTACCAGCTGAAATGCAAAGGATTCGTCATAACTGCATAGCTGCATTCAGAACATTAAAGTAGCTTTCAGTGTTCTATAAATAAAATTCCTTTACTTAGGTATCCATAAATAATCTACCTTCTCAGTGAATTCAGAAAAGCCTAAAGGCATCTTTTGCTGATGTCTCTATATCAGGAACCTGAGGCAGTTAATGTTGCTGTACTAAAAAACAAACAAAACGAAAAAAAAACCAAAAAACCAGCAACTAGCTGAAGTAGTTTTGACACCAGACAGCTGGTAGCTGAAAACACTGCCATGAGTCAAACAGGACTTCTCCCTGGGATTCTGCTCAAGAGCTCGTAGGACAGTCATTTACCTGGACAGTTGTGTAGTCTCACAGTTTAGTAAAATAACATGAGAAATATGAGTGTAGAGAATAATTGCAGGTGAATTTTTGCTATAGAACAAAAAAAAAACAACCAAACAAACAAAAAACCCCCAAACAAACAAAAAGAGATTCCATCACCAAATAAACACCACATTCCTTCATGAGTTTTATTATCACATCTCTCAAAGATGTTATAATCACTTTCTTTTTACAGACACATGCTTGCAACCCAAGGACAAACTCCAGAGTCTTTGCACAGGTATTTGCATGGAACAGGAGGAACTGAATCCTCCCTGCAACAGCCGTGCCATAGTCCCATCAGACATATGCCCAAAAAAGACCTGAGAGCAGCCTGAAGAATTGCTCTTCACAATCTAGGAAGTTTCATTAAGTTTTTTTTTTTGCCTGGAAAAAACTCTCTTTCCAGCTCAAGTACTTCTATGAGACTGTTACAATTCCCACGCAAAATTCTACCAAGAGGGTCAAGATGGGAAACACTACTCTTGCCCATTGTAGGAGAGGTAATGGTGGTTTTGTTTAATAAAGAGAGTGTGACAGCAAGGGCATGCACCTGACAAGAAAAACCAGGGACTTCCCTGATGGCCTTGCTGGCCTCTGCAATAGTTCTCCCTGCATAGAGCAATTCAGTCTGACAGAAACCTTTGGGGACAATTAATCAGAGCAGCCTTAGAGTGTAGCAGAACCCCAGGAGCAAGCCTGCTGGACTTACTGAGTATGGCAGTAGCAAACATCTCTCCCCCACCCAGCAGTGCAGTGGGCTACCTCTGATCTCCACGCTTCCCTTCAAATCCTGACAGGTTACAAACACTGCTAAGCAATCACCCTACAAGGATTTTTAGAGGGAGGAAGTAAACACTTTGTCACCCTATCCTGGAGGGTACTCACTTCCAGGAGATAGGAGATTGATGCTGGAAGTATCTTCTTGCTTTGCTATTTTGTTACTGAAATAAACCCTTCCTACCAGTCACTGGGAAAGCCAGGCTCTTCCTGTCTCTCCTCAGGGCAAAAAGGAAACCAACAAGCCCAGACTTGGGACTTTGTTGAAAACTGTCAGACTATTTAAAGTTCAGGAATGACCGTTCCTATCTTTCATTGAGACCTGAAATAGAACCATGTCAGCACTGGTCTGGCATAAGATCCAACTGACATTTTATTGCTCCTGCTTTTTAAAAGCTATTGCTCCTGTTGGAAGTACAAACCCTGCTCATTACAAAATTCTACTGATACCAATTTAAAAAGTGACTAAAATAATTATCCCAAGTACTTGCAAAAGTAAAATACATAGGATGTTTCATTCAGATAAATTGTTTCTCAGCGTTAAATGCAAAAGGAATTAATCTGAAATCATGATTCATAAAATTTTGATATTTTGAACAAATACAATGCTCAACAACATCCGTTCTTATCTGGAAAAGGAGCTACATATCAAGCCAGATCCAGTGAGCATCAAATTAAACCCAACCCAACACTGCCATTCTCCTAATGTTTCTAGTATATTTTAAAAATCAAGTTATACTGGAACTCATTTTACTACACTGTTATCTCCTGACATACCGACAAGCTAAATAAGAAACTAAAATTTAAAAAAAAAAAAAAAAAAAAAAAAATACTCCTGACAGTAAAATAATTGCTACCTACTCTGGAATCCAAAAAGTAAAAAAAAAAACACAAAACACCATAGTAACTCACACTTGATGTAAGGCAATTTTCCAATATATTTTCAAAAAATCTCCCAACATTTGTGACTTAGCCAAGATTACAGAAATACTACACATTCACAGCCAACTGAGTGTCTTACCTGGTTTGCCACTACTGCATCTTGTGGATCATCTGGTTCTGCAGCTGCCAACAATGCTTGCAGTGATAACAACACTGTCCTTAGAGTCATTGCTGCTGCCCTAAAATTAACATTTTGAAAATTACTTTATCAAATTCCATGACTGTACTCACCTTTACTACTGTACTAGTATCACAGAAGATACAAGAGTACAAATACAGACTAAGTCAAAAAGTGTGATTTTAAACTGCTTTTAGATATTAGAATACCGTTCAACATAATTCTTTAAATAGGGTTTTACATGTGAACTTTCTTAACAGTGCTTTCTTAAGGTTATGGAAAATACAGTCCTTCACCTATACATTTGACCATGCCCACTTAACAGAATTCATGTAATCTGAAAAAAAAAAAATTAGAAACAGGCAAATTTGAAGTTTGATTCATCCTTTCTTTCATCCTTTTCTTCTTCATGCTTTCCTACAGCACCTTGCATAAGGTCTTGGTACTGAACTGGTAGCCAATATGTGCTCCCTCTGCTGGCACTCTTCATACCAAAATAGCACAGACATATGACCTATATTTTAAAAACTTGTAACAGACACGGATTTTTTTACATTAGCTATCTTTTCCATTGCATCAGTTTTAATATGATATTTTTCAGTAAAATTTAACAATTCACATAATTACTACTGCAACTCAAAAAAGGTTTGGCAGTTACAGAATGCACAATTGGAAACAATCTCAGCTTCCTCCCATTCCAATCGGACACCTCTGTTGGAAAAAGGAAAGCATTCTCTCATCATGGTGATGTAAAGTCACTCCTTTGCCCCTGTGAAAGAACCTTGTCAAAGGTAGCATACTGCTAGAGTCATAAATTTCTAAGTACATTCTCATAATTTATCTTGTTCTCAAAGTAAATTTGGAGTAAGAAACTTCAGCAATTTAGTAAGGGAAAACATCAAGTATGTTCATAAAAGTCAAACAGAAAAGTGAAAGTATGAAATTGTTACACATATACAGTTGGAAAATATATAGTTAAATTTGATTTTGATCATGTATACCATCTCTGATCTACCATTTCAGCTGTCACACACTGGAAACCAAATAAAGACTCCAAAGAATGTGTGAAGGGTCACTATTTCACCTGATTTAAAGAGGTAAGTAGACTCCTAAATGTTGTAACAAAGGCACAAGCAGATGTCCAGGCTAAAACATGTAGCTGCTTATTCTACTTAAGTATTACTAAAAAGGTCAGTGAGGAAAATGTCACATGGTTATGGCACATGACATGCCAGAGGAAAGTTATGAAACACAGACATCCAAACACAGAAAACTGCTCAATTTTCAAATCAACAGAAAATAGTTTCTTCTTTTCAGAAGACCACAAGTAAATGCAGAGTCTGCTGGAGTGGGTGGGGGAGAGTTTGACATGATGGTCTAGATACAAAGGCAACAAGCTTGCAAGTTATTACCAGTCTCAGATTTCAAAAATTACTGCATTTTCCAGTACCAAGGCACTGAACTGAGGGACAGTAGCAGAGACATCTGAATATTGTATTCCTAGACGCTTACAACTTTCCTGCTAGGTCACTAACCATTCAAATATGGCATTCTTCTCTAATTGTTTCTAATTCTGGAAGATTTTTCCTAGAAACTTTTTTCTTTTTTTTAGCTTGCTAATCATCACTGAGCTTTCACAGTGCAGTGTTCTCTACATCAAAAAGCTAGTGAGAAACATCCCAAGTGACAGAGATTTTAATTAGCACATATTGTCTCATTCCAACTGCTTCATCAGCTTGAAGTCCCTCAAGCTGAACTTAAAAAAAAACCACTCATGCTTTTAGGTCTGAATTCTAACAAATCACAAAGCCTTCACAATACATTTCTTTTCCAAACCTATTCCTCAGTAACAAAATAATCATCCTTTTTTTTAAAAAAAATTCAGATTCTCTAACAGTTAAATTTATGTATGTTAAGTTCCAAGCTGAATGCTTCTTCCAAGTCAAACAACATTTATTTAAATTACAAAGCAAGCTAGAAATTAACTAGTAAAATTATATTTAATCAGATAAAGAACTCTTATTAGTTACTCAAACACACCCTCAGCTGCATGAAGAGAGCCTGGCTAACACAGTACACTCATGAGTACAAAGATACCTGTTTTTCCACACCTCAATCTCACACACAAACACCTCAGTGAAAAACATAAATATTTTTGCTTTACATGTACCTATGCTATTTTTCTCTTACAATTTCCTTTTATTTGTAATCTCTATTGGTTTACACTCTGTCTTGAAACTAATCTATTTTATTTAAACATTGATGATTCTGAGTGATTTTGATTAAATGAATTCATGGCACTGTAATGAATGTATTCATTACATTCAAATGAATGTAATGTGTCTACTCTTCCATCATTCAGGTGTCAAAGAATGCAAGGTCTTTCAGGCCTTGCTATGCTCAAATAGATTTAGCATTTTTATTTTTGTGCAGAGAACCTCAGAAAACCACCAGACCTACCACACATGCTAAAAAACCCCAAACACTTTTGTCCCAGTTAAGTAATTTCTATGCTACTTGGTTTATTTTTAAAGGTAGACATGAAATATCTATCAACTGTAACTGATACTGTAGTTATATTCACCAAATAAAAGTTGTTCTGCACTTTCCTTTACAGAAACCTTTCTACTGGAGGGAATCTGAAAATACTGCCATTATTTAAAGGAGTTGTGGCCACGTTTACACAGCACCTTCTAGGAGTGAAAAATACACCTTGGGGACCTGGTGTCATTAACAAGAACCAAAGGTGCTATGGACATGCAGAATTCAAGTTCTGTGCTGGCTCCAGCTGTCTCTGACTGCCAGGCCCTTCCAGTCCCTGCTCCTCTGAAATGTCTGAAGATTTTTATATAAGGAATACTGGGACTTATTGTCCTGTTCTGACATTCCTGTTTCAAAAGGTCCATTTGGATACACAAATGCAAAAATCATTTATAGACAGGACTATTTCAGCTATGTATGTAAAAAGGCTTTAAAATTTAGGTTAGAATTTATTTTCAAGCCTCATGTCTCAAAATGCCTATCACACCTCATGGGTAAGACAGTTTCCACTGGACACAAACATTTAAATAAGTAACAGAAAATCCTAACAGAAAACCAGCTACAGCATCAGCTGTTGTTTGTATTTATGAGTTTGTGATTAACGGTAAAGAAAATCTGACACGTTTCATATAAACATTGTATACTCATGTAACATCTTCTATCTTTAGGACACCAATTATCTCTCCTGATCAAAGAAAGTAAAAAAGCCTAGTTATCCTCTATGTAACTTAGCCTCAATTTTCCAGACATAAATTAAGATTCCCAGAAGAACTGGAGGCATAGCTAAAAATAGATTCTTATTTCCCACGCACCTTAAAAAGCTCCTCTTCCTTTCCAGTACCTTCTTCTGGGAGAATAAACTGAATGGAGATGACTGCCCAGAACTATATTTACAGACATTAGGTAAAGCAGGACCCAATCCTCATCAGCAAAGAGCAGAAATAATTCCCATCATCAGTTCTGGAGGAAAATCTATGCTGATAGTGGCACAAACACTAGAAAACCAACATACACCCCACGTGACATCCCCACAAGATAGAGATTAATGTGCTGCAAAAAAAGAATTGTATTTCCATTACAATGAACTTCTAGTGGAAAGATAAATGGTCTTCTGCACTTTCCAGTGCTCTTTAAGGGTTCATTTTTCCAAAATAGAGCCCTGAAATAAAATAAGTATTTCCAACTCTTCTTATACATGAAGTTTATTTCTAGGTGTGGACTTACACGCAACATTTCATGGCATTCAAGCAATTCCCTTTGGTAGCTCAAGTTGGCTTAAATGCTTGAGGTTTAGGTTTTTTCTTCCCTCCTTGCCAAGGGCAAGGTTTTGATTTACTCCTGACAGACTTCTGCCTAATCTGTTCTTATCTGGAGCCTCACAAGTTTCTCAGAAAATCTACTTTACACTATATTCTGCATATTCAAATGCCTTTCCAACCTATTTGCTTAGACTATCGTTCTTGTTATTTTACTCTGTATTCTTCCTATGATTTCTTGGCATACAACACTCAAACTGAGTACACTACTCCAAGTAAAGCCTGAACAGTCTTAAAGAAAAAGCAGGCAGTTTGGATCATGAGTTTTGCTAGTAAAACTTCCAACATCCTATTTGCCTCACACATGACATTACTGGCTTCTGTGTTCTTCTAAAACTTACAATAACACCTGATTACCACTCCCATCTCAAAGAGCTGCTTGGCCACTATGAAAGCTTGGGAGTTTGACATCCACAAAATGGGAGAAAAGGCCAGTAACAGGAGTGAGCTGCAGAGAGCTCACTACAGGGAAACACTGTCCCTCTGAGAGCTTCAAACTAAAAGCTTTCTTTCTGTGTCTCCTAAGCAAAAAACAGGCTGTCCATAGGCATTGCATTTGTTAAGAAGCAAAACCTGAAGTGAATCAGAAGAAAGCTGATTTTATATATATAAATTATTTTTTTTCTTAAGGTGATATCTGGGGGCATTTCCATTTTAAAAATCAACATTTAAAAGGCCAGCAAGCCAGCTGTGCCCAGCATGCCTGAGGTAAGGAATCTCTTACCTTTCCATGAGCTGAAAGAGTCCTAACAGGATTATGAAACAGTGCCATTTTCCTTTTTCTTCTTCATTTTTAAAGGCTAAGTATTTTTCCACTTAGGAAGCTTTTACTTATGTTCTGTGTATTTGTCTCTGGAAACACTCTCTCTAGTTACACTGAAAGGTAGCCCAGCAGAACAACAGAACAGCTGCAGCCAGCAGACTGCTACTTCTCTCTCTCTCTCTCTCTCTCTCTCTATCAAATAAACATTGGTCCACTAAAAAAAAAATCTGCAATATTTATTCTATTTGTGAAATAACTAAGCTTGTTAATTGAAGAGAGAAGCTCTGGGAATTTGAACCAAGAGCTTACAGAATTTGGAAGGAGGGAGACAATGAACAAGGCCTTTGAGTGGAAGCCTGTTGTACAGTCACTATTTAGAGGAGAAATACAAGACTGGGCACCCAGTAATGGAAAAAAAAAAATAGAATAACAGAATACATTTGACATAGCACAAGGGGGAAAGACAGTCTGCTTGCTGAAGAGTTCCCTCAAAAAAATGTTAATATTCTCTGCATTTTTCTGAAAGCTTTATAGGCTCAGTGGGAGGCTCGTCAAACACCCTGAGCAAACCCAGCATTCTAGATATCCAAGACAATGATTACTAAGAGCTGGCTGTTGCTTATGTATTTATTACAATTGTATTGTCTTGTATAATAAGGAGTATTATCTTATATAATAAGGATTTCTGCATCTCAACTAAAACAGAGTGAATCCTCTAGTACATCCATTATGAAAAAATTATTATTCATTTTTATTTTCAGTGTCAAAACCACAACAGCCAAGAGGTTTTGTAGACCTGTGCACAGTTATAACACATTCACTCAATAATCACTGCTCAAGGGATTTATGCAGAACAGCTTCCAAGTAATTTAGTTGTCAGGTTTCAATGAATAGTAGATAAATTTAAGAATAAAATTTTGAGACAGAGGACTAGCCTGGAAGATAAATATAGGCTACAGTAGGCAAAACCACATTATAAATATCAGATCAGATCAGTATAAAAACTCTTCCTTCTACAAAAATCACACCCCCATGTTAATTCTCCCAGCAAAGAGTAGCTGTTTTGCAAACAAACTGGCCTGACAGGTATTTACAAATCTAAACATGATGAAAATCCACAGCTGCAAAGCATTTCAGTATCAAGCATAAACTGTGGAGAAAGAATTAAAGTAATTTTAAAAAACATTTAAAGACATTACTTTGCAAAATGATAAAACCTCCTGCCAGTATGTAGAAGAATATCTCAACTATGCTCATTAGAATAGAAAATCATTATAATGGGATGGGTGAGTGGAGACTTTAAACTACACAAACACATTCAAATCTTTTTATTTGCATAAAACTCATTTACATGTGGTGAATATCAGTTTATTAACTCTTTAAAAACCCCTACTAAGTCCCACAGGCCCAAATTCAGCCCTTCAGCTCCTACTAAGCTCACTGAAAAACCACACAGGGATTGGAATTTGAGTTACAATTAAACACAGCAACAAGAGCAGCATTATTCAGTTAAGAGCATTACATGCCAATGAAGTGGCACTTCAGAAACAGCTTGTTACTAAAAGATTTGACAAGAGAGACTGCGGAACTAAATACATTTTCTAAAAGACAGCTATTAGAATATTTCCAAATTACATTTGTCTCACTTACCTCTGAATACCTAGTAAAATCCATTAAACATTAAATTATAGAGGTTGGTGGGGTGTTGCTTGCTTTCTAATGAAGCTATAATTTTATTCAAATCATTGTTCAACCTAAACATGCAGAAGACTTAAACATGGTGATGTGGGCATTACTCAATTTAAATAGCTAAAACAGCATACACTGAAGAACGAAAAGCAACTAATTTAGACAGTACCTAACCATTCATTTGGCTTAAGAAGTTTTAAGAAGCTACTCAGAAAAAATATCTTTATCTACCCAAATACTGAAATTTTTCAAATGAGAAAGCACAGAGGTAAGCCACAACAGTTTCCTCTTCTCCAAAGGACAAGATGCTTTGATAAGCACTTCAACAAGGCTCAGGCAATTTTCATTTACCATTTCATGATTTAAAAAACCCAACTTGTAGCATCACTAGAAAATGAAGGGATCATTACATTAAGAATCATTTGTAATGGGTTTATCGTATATAGGAAGCCTTCCCACCTCCACACCTGCCAAGTTCTGGGACATTTTTTCCTTAGTGATTCCAAACAAGTGTTTCAAAGGAGGAGTTTAACAGTATAAAGGTGGCATAACACTGGTGCTCCTTGTGTGAGCCCAATTAAATACACAGAAGGTAAATTTTTGTTCCAATATTTCTGTTTTGTGTAAATCTTGGTGAAGGAAGGTACTAATTTGTTGGCTTGGGGTTTTTGTTGTCAGGCAGTACTAAACACACAGATTAGATCTGTGCAGGATCTAATTTTCCAAGATTACATGAACACAAGCCAAATCACCTCTCCTGTTCTTCCTTTTCACATCTCTATGGTTTTGACTAAAAAAAAAAGAAATAATTAAGTTGAAGCTTATTACTTCTTATGGTCACAATGTTTGGCAGTGCTGAAAGACCATAAGACCACCTGTTCTGGGGCTGAAAAACTTTGGATAAATTATTCCAAGGAGAGTAATAATTACACTGGGATAAAGTTCCACATTAAGTACCTTTGCTTCTAGAAATAATTTTTCCCTTCCCAAATCATCGTTACTTTAGCCTTGTCCTGAGTAAAATTAGCCTAGCTGGGAAAGCAGTTTTATGTGCCCTAGTAAAGTGATCCCTGTTGAAAACACCCTCTGAAATCTGTTTTGCCAAAAAACCTAGACAACCCAAAACCAACCCACAAAAAAACCCCAAACAAAACCCAATGCACGAACCAGCCGCTCTCACGGGTATTTCACAATTTGGAGTGTGGTCTCCCAGGAATCTGAACTCCTCCTCACATTGTTAGTCATTAAGCTTCAGTATAATTGTAAGATGTTATGAGTAACTAGGTGCAGGTACAAAATTTAATTGACTTCACTAATAGAAAATGTATAGCATGTACCATACACATGTATGTTGCAAGATTTCACTACCTGAGAAAAAAACAAGTGCTCTGAGACTGTTAGAAAAAATACGCAATTTCAAAAAAGGAAAAGACAACAGATTATTAGGATTCCATTTTAGTAATCTACACTGCTTTGTGCTACATAATTTCCATAATCTTCTCATCCTGCAAAAGATTAACAAAGTGGAACAGACATAAAGGAAAAGAAAGATTAATTCCACCTATGTTAGATATCACGTCTACCATACAATTGATGCGTATGATCTTCAACCCACAGGAAATGTGGGGGAAAAAAAGAAAACTTTAGCTATTAAGAATCTGTTCCACAGGTTTTGGCTATTAAAACTTTTTCAGTAACACTAAGTAATCGAAAGTCAGCAACTGAATAGCAACCAAAAGGCAAAAGGTTTATAGAGGTGCAAATTATAAATATCATCTACTTATTCTGTCAGTTATCACAGTCAGTCTCTTCTCCCTTTCCTCTTGCTGACCTGTTAACTTTTATACTCCCAGGATCACCTCACACAATTGTTTTAGCTCTATCAGAAGTAACTTTTATTGGAAGTAAAAGTCAAGAATCGGAACAAAGGTAAATACCTCGTTGTTTTCTGCTTACACTTCAGGTGGCAGAAAGAACAAAATTCAGGAGGCAATAGGTAGCATTTGCTAATGGAAAAGAACTAAATAAATTTAAAAAACAAAAAACAAAAAACCATCAACAGCCATGAAACATTCACATTAACCCTACTGAAGAATTTTTTGGAAAAGCACTCTCTGTATAACATTTTGATACTTTCCAAAACTGCCACCTGATCATTTCATTTGCATCTTTTCAACTCAAAATACTATACTAAAACATTGTAAGCTTTAAGGACATCTCAAACTACAAGTGCAAAGAGAAAACAACATGAGCTGTTGCCTCCTATCCAACATACTGGTATGTTTGATTCTGTGCATTTAAATCAATGCAGAAACTTACCACTGATCTTTCAGAATATCCAAACAAATGGCCCCAGTGACTGAGCTAATATTAGGATGCCATATTTTGGTAATAAACCGCACCTAGAAGACAAGACAATTTTAAAAACCCAAAACAGTTATTAAATGCAGTATATTAAAGTAAGCATTTTAAATCCACAATTTCTAATCATATTACAAAGAAACACTAATTTAGGAAATATCAAGCTAGAAAAACAGAGCTAGAATGAGATACCACTCATTTCAGGGGGCTTCCAACTGACAAGGCCATTTATTAGACAGAGCCACATTACTCAAAAGCAGACTACTGCTCAGCTCAGGACACCAAATTCATCCCCAACTTTTTCCACTATTATATATGCACATCCCTGCACCATACAAAGACTTTTAGAAATGTCCTCCAGCAGTACCAGTGTTTCAACATAAGCAGATGATCAAAATCCAGACTTAAAATTTACAACATTGTAAATACCAGAAAGTCTACTTTTAATAAAGTTAAATAGTCCCTCAATGCTTAACGTAGTCACTGGATCTCACTGTTAAGCTAAACTGTAAGTAGCTATAGAATTATAAAAATTTTCTTGGTGGATACTATTACTTCTTTAACTATTCAGTCTCATTACCCATAGGCAGAAAGCTTTTCAATAAAGAAAAAATTAGATCACTGTTATTTTTCTTTGCTGTTGAAAGGATCAAGTCCTGGCATTTGTTCATTGATCACATTCATATTTTTCCAATAAATTAAAGTGTATTCATGGTCACAAAGCATGAATAAAACTAAGTTTGTTTTCGTGCTTTTTTAAGACACAGAGAGTTAAAAGGACTTTCTTTCAAAGGACTCAAAACCCAAAGTTGGCCTCTGAAAGGAATAAATAAATGACTTCAAAAACTTCTTCCTCATTTTCTTCAACCCCCTTATTTGAGGTTGCACTTTAACTGCCTTCTAGTGACTTTGACCTATCTCTTTGTTTTTCATCTCTACCTCTTCAGCAAAATCTCCTGACAAACATTTTACATGTAGCATAGATCTTTCAACTTCTGCCCCAATCTGCAAGCAAATGAGTGCAAAAGACATGTTATTTGTCAAGCACTACAGCTAAAGACAGTGCTTATAAGGCTTTAATAAAATCAGTGCAATCATGGTGTATAAATACGCAAGACCATAACAGTTTTGCTTTCCAGGACAGAAAATAAGAGATCGTGTCAGCTGTGCCACTTATTAACAAACTCAACTGCCTACACCTCTTGGAAAATGTAAAAAGCCATGTAAATACCAGGTAATTTTTCACAGTGAATGAAGGCTAACAATGGCTGTCAAAGCACATCCTGAATAAGATAAAGAAATCTTTCAGATGAAAGGCAGAGCTAGACACAAGCAAAAAGACTACAGGCTCCAGAATAAGCAGTACCATGCTACAGTGCAGCTGTCTAGAGGCTTTGGAAAGGGAAACCACCAAGCCCTAAAGCATCAATTAAACCATGGTCCATAGATTCATCTTTCCATGTCTATGACATGTTTCAGCCCTCCTTATTTTAGCTCCTGCCAGAGCACATGCTGATGAAATAAGTGAAACAAAACAACATTTCATTAAGACCTTGTCTTTCACTCCAGCTTCTACAAAGTTATTCAAAAGATACAAGCCAAGGAGCTGTGAGCTACTGGCACCTCTCCATTTCTCCTCTTCCCAGTTCTTTCCCAACATTACATACCAGGGTGAAAACAATCAGGATCTAAGACCTATTCTTAGTTCAAAGACACCTTTCAGACAAAAAGAAAGCCAATCAAGAAGTGAGTCAGACAACTCAGGAGTCTGCTGATTCATCAGAATCCACTAAAGCAGGACACAGGAATATAGAGTACCAGTTGCACATGGCTGGGAAAAACACTATCCAGACTGATCCAGTTAGGACGGAAGCAGCAAAGTCACAAATTTAAAGTACTAGAAAGATACAGTGAAGTTGAAAGGGCAGTAAGTTGCTAAAAATGTGTAAGTGACATAGCCACAGCTGCTTCTCATCTCTCATCCACATGCACGTTTTATAAAGTCCTTCAATAGAGCTGCAATAAACCCATGATACTTCTGCATTGGTTCTTCAAGTCTCAAACACCTTTACACCTTGTTATTTTATTAGTACCAGAAACTTGGCAGGTTAGACCCAAGACTCTACTAAGCATAGGTTATGAAGCCCAAGAAATTAAAAGAAACAACAATTACCTATTACAGCGTTTCTTTAATGATATTCAATGGGAAGGAACATAGCCATACTGTCTACATCACATAAAACCATCTTAATAATTATATTGCCAAAAAGAAATCTATATAAAGGTCCATAATAAGGCACAAGGTCTCATGGAGAATTTACTGGTTTGTACTTTAAGAAATAATCAGAGTGTACTTTTGATTAGATCCAGCTATGCATCCTACATTATTTCTACCAAAATATGACAGCTCTAATGAGAAGAATGAAAAAAATTGTAAAACAGGTACTACAAAGAGACTGCACATGGAAACAAATAAATAAGAATACTCAAAACCAACTTCGTAGCTAATTTATTTTATCAAAAAAGTGTTTACAGTACCTTAGGAGGATTAAATGGATATGTTTCTGGAATTTTTATTTCTAGCTGATACCGTCCACCTGTGAAAGACAAGAACATATTAGAAATTAAACAAAAAAAACTTCACCCAAGCTTAGTATTTCATTAAATAAAGCTTGTTTCTAAATAGACAATTTTATTTCCACTATGTTGTACACTACTGCCTGAAGTAATTACTTTTATTTCTGTTCTGCAAACACTTTGGCATACTAGTACTGTTAGCAGGATTACAGCATGCAATAAAGGATACTATGAGCTTGGCAGACAGCACCACCTCTTACTGCCCTTTTCTAAATATGTTTTTTCTCTCCCTGTTTTAATATCTTTATCTATGTATATTTGAAATACAGTTTTGTTAACATTCAAGTTTACCATCAATACTTATGTCTTCTGGAGCAATCTGAAACTACCTCTGCCTGCCCACTGAAGATCACCAGCCTATAATTTAATGACAAAAAGAACTGCATATAAAAAAAAACCCCATATATACCAGTTTAGGCATTTAGAGACACTGGAAGCATTTCTCCACACATGCAATTTTTGTCCTCATCCTACTGCTTTTCTTTCATAAAGAAACCTTCTCCCTCCCTCAATATTTTGTTACAATTTATAAATTTCCTTGAATTAAAGTCAAACTACCTACAATCTATTTTGTCTGGGATTTCAAGAGTTATTTACTCTATTTCCAAAGCACTCTATAACAAACCAGCACTCAAGTAGTCTCAACACAGGCAGCAAAATTCACATGCAGGGAAAAAAAAAACAAACCTCAAAAGGAATACCCTGAAGAGTTACAGCCTATGGCACCTCTTTATCTGTGCCAAAATGCATCTCAGCACCTACTAACAGCTCACTTTCAAAATATAATTTAGTCTAATTCACTCCAAAATTATAATGGTTAATGTCTAAGCTGATTGCTTGTCTGTTTACAGGACAGTACACAAATATATTTGAAGACATGTATTGAAACCAGACCTTCAGTAAGTCTGTTTTTCATTTTGTCTAAACTGAAGCATAATTCAGAAGCAATTTTTCCTAAGAAACAAAGTAATTACATGGTTCCCAGATTCCAAAAGTTCCTCAGTTCTTGTATGATGTTACTGACATACCATCTTGTAAGGTATTACAAAACCTGTCCTATGTATTACTATTTCTTCTGTTTACCACTAGAACTTGCCTTTAAAAGACAGACTGTTACAGCCTTCTGCATTACAGGCTGTTCAGTCAGAAATTTTTTCCACCTGGAAAGTACAAGTCCAAAATTTTTTAAAACTGCAGGGACTGGTAATACTATTCATACAGTATTGTTGTGCACTGAAGTTTATAGTTAAAGACTTGAAGACTTAAACTGAAGAAATCTAGATATTAAATTCCTTAATACTACATTGAAAATGCAAGTGACTAACATACTATCTTTTGCATGCCAATATTTGTGACTTTTTTAAAAGAAGTATGCATATGTATGGCTTTTTCCTAGCTATTTAATTCTTGAGATCTAACTATACAGTAACGGCAGAATATTCATTCTGTACTCTTACTGCAGCATATATTAGAGCAAGTTTTAACAGCCTCTCTTGAAGAAATATCCTATCATAAATTTAAAGTAACTGCGGCTCATGCGCAAACATGGCTTGAAATTAATATCATGGTTACACAGTGTTTAAAAAACAAACAAACAAAAGCAATGAAAAAACTCCAGCCTATCTGTTGAAAAGTTCTTGAATCAAGTGAAACCCAGCAGCCATTAATCTAGATATACATGTTTTATCACAGGATGTAAATGTGTTTCAACTGAAATCTTGTCTTGGAATATTCTGATAGTTGATCAATATGAGTTGACACTACTGACAAAAAAAAAAAAAAAGCAAGCTGTAAAATTTGACAACAGATATTCTTCCACTCATTCATACTTCACATGTCCCAGCATCACCTATGAAAGATTTTTTGCATCTGCAATTTGTTTTCAGATACCTTTCTAAGTGTGGCCAACAATAAAACTTACTGTTATTTTGCTTTACTATAGCCCTAGAATTCCCTCTTGTATCACAGAATTGTCTGACTTGAACTACTGCATTAATTAGCTTTTCTTCATAAAACACTTCTTAGAATCATAGAATGGCTCAGGTTGGAGGGGACCTTCAAGATCATCCAGTTCCACTCCCCCGGCATGGGCAGGGACACCTCCCACCAGACCAGGATGCTCAAGGCCCCATCCAGCCTGGCCTTGAACACTTCCAGGGAGGGGGCATCCACAACTCCCCTGGGCAACCTGTGCCAGTGTCTCATCACCCTCACAGGAAAGAATTTCTTCTTAATGCCTAACCTAAATCTCCCCTCTTCAAGTTTTAGAACATTTCCCCTACCCCAGCTTTCTTGCTGTGTCACTGTTCAGACTGTAGATGACAGATCAGTCAGTAATTATGCAGCATGCATTACTGCATTAGTCATGAAATGTAAACTACACACACTAGCAAACCCTTCATAATTATGTAATGGAATAAATGCCTAAAAATATGTTACCAAAATATTAACATTACAAAGTAAATTTATCAAGAGTCAGGAAATCCCAGAAATAGGGCTGCCAGTAACTTTGATTTTGCTCCTTGGTGCATATGCCTACTAGGTAAAAGTAAAAGCATAGGATCAAATTACTTGCCCATGAGATCCCTGCTATAATCAGAACAGATAATAGTTTTATCTCCCTAAAAGGGATATTTACTATATCCTCATATCCTCATTGTTTAATATACTTACTTGTATGTAGGTTTGGATACATGCATTTCACATCATCAAATTCTGCACTGAACACATACTGCTGATTTTCACTAGCTGTATATGCTGAATATGTGAATACACAGTGCTTAGCTTTTGAAATCTTGTCTAGCTGGATTATCCAGTGCCACACAGAACCCAGTTCTGTAGACAGGCTTTCAATTCTTCTTTTACCCTCTCCATGAACTGCTATAAAGTTTTTGACTTCTGTGACACAGAATACATCTTTCATTTCAAATAACACTCAATACATTCTTAAAAAAAGGTCCATTTTATAAACTAAGGTTTATAAAACTGAGGTTTGTAACTGAGGCCATGCTGGCCTGGAGGGAAAAAAAAATTGCAAGTCATGACAAACCAACTCACCCGAGCAGGATTAATAGTTTGAATGGGAAAAAAAAAAAAAAAAACAATACTCCAAAATCTTTCAAAACAACACCCTCCCCACATCATTCAGACCAACTATATTTGCAAAAGAACTATTACACAAAACAGAATGATGCCCTTCCAAAGAGGTCACCAGCACAACTGTGTATTTTAGGTCCACAGCACAGTTACCTTTTTAAAGTGAAGACACACATTATGAAGATAAGAAATTACCTTCTTTGCAGACAATGTCTTCTGTCAATTAAACACTAGTGGCTGATGAGATGATAGAGACACAAGGGGGAAGAGAGGGAGGAACTCCAGGACCCAAGTTCTAGAGGGGAGCACCCCTACCATTACAGATGCCTCTATTCTAGTCTCTTCTTTCCAGGCTCATTTACTTCCTGCTCAGCTTCTGAAACCACCTACCTACCCCAGCCTGATATTCTCTGGTGTCAACTTCTGTTAATCTTATTTCCCTCATCCTTTATCTGCCCTGGGACCCAGCATGGGAAGGCTGGGGGGTAGGGGGTCATTGAGAAGACTTCCCATGCTCTCAACTCCAATGCTGCTGCACCAGCAAGCAGCTTCTACCCTGGAGAAGCAATCACAAGGGATGTCCTCCTTAGCATAGGATGCAACAACCACATTTTCAGCACCAGCCACTGACACTTTCAAATGCTTGTACACCCATACCTGCAAAAAAATATTCAGGTATTTTTCCTAATCTGCTGACAATTTATTTTTCAAAATAGTGACAAACAGCATGTGTCTCGTCTCTGGACAATACTCAAGTCACACTGATAGCTCCGAGGCATGGAGCAACTAGAGCAACTGAAAGCTTGGAAGAATTTCCAACAAAACAATTTATTTTCCCCAAGATATTTTTTTGCTTACTGGAACTTCAAATTCAAACGAAATATCTGGCACGGAAACTTGGAATAAAAGACCATCTTAAAGTAACCATTTTTAAAAAAACAATTTAAAAATAAAAATAGTCCTCATCATTAAGGAACTTTAATAGAAGGTGCATCTAATAACTCCATGTATACTACACACAAACAAAGCTTACAACTATGGGCACTGTTGAGCAATTTGGTATCTCTGATGAAGTATGCTGTATAAGCTTCTGTTAAAGCTTCTATATTTAATAAGATATCTTTTCCAGTCTGGAGAGATGCACAATTACCTGCTCAGCTTTAATAAACAAGAAAGCCAGTAAGGTGTAACTTCTAAGCAGGGCTAGAGACAAAGTTCTACTACACAGTCCCCCATTCAAGTATAAATTAAGTACTGGGACCTATGGATTAATGCCCAAGATTAATCCCAAATTTAACTTGCAATTACACTTCTCTTTAACAAAAGAAAAATGTTTTTTTTTACCAACCACTACATTAGATCATAAAAATGCATGTACAGTTACATTAGATTCTGAAACTCAGTTTCTTGATGCTTAATGGCTAAGGAGCTTAAACTGTCAAGACTCCAAAGAACTAAAAGTCAGCATTATATCAATTATACTGCAGAGCTTGTGTGTGTAAATTAACCTTTGGTTTGGGATAGCCTGCTATACTCAGAAAAGATTTGTCTTCCAGCAACAGAAGTTGAACTGTTCATTCTTTTTTTTTTTTCCTAATAAATAAATAAATAAATAAATCGTGCTACTTCAAAATACATAGTTCTACATTTTTATTCTATACATTAACTTACAAATTATCTCAAGACACATGATCTGAAGTGTACAATGATTGCATACACAAAAATATTACTTGCCTTCATATGGTGTGTCCGGAGGTCCTGCTATTTCTCCTCTTAATTCTGTAAAATTCTCATCTACAAGATCTACTTTAATTTGATTTTTGCTCGTCTTAAAAATAAAGAGAGAAACAAAGAGTCATAAATAAGCATTTGACATACTGATTTCCCCCAAAATACAGTATTCTATATTTTTGGAAGAGTTGTTCTTTAAAAAAAAAAAATCAGAAACAAAAATTTTAAAAATACAGTAACCAAAAGTGAACAGCAATCTTCCAGTTGGAATTCTACTTCATTAAAAATATACTTGTGAAGCATTAGAAATTTCAGTATTATTTATATCGTCACCAAAATAAGCCAAGCAACCCAGCAATGTAACAGCAAAAGTTCTGTTTTTGAGTTGATCACATTTAAAAAGATTGTGATCCTACAAATCAGTTATTGATTCTATGCATCTAACTATAAAATTAAATTGACCAAGTTACACATTGTGGGTTTTTTCCTTTTAGAGCAATTTAATTAGACATGCTTGTCACTTTTATTGGAATACAGAAAGACCTCCCCAAATGGAGTGTTCACTGTTTTCAAGCCATATCTGAAGCATGATCTGAATAGAATTCAGTAGCCTTAAAATCATGTTTATCTTTAATATTTAGGCATAAGGTGCCATTTATTTTTACACTGGCATTTCATTGTCACCTCCTCAACATTTTCACACCCCACAGCAACTTGCCTATAAAATAAAACCACTGTATTTTGATAACAAAAAAGCCCATATGTTTTCCAGAAACTGATTCTCTGAAGTGTTCGCCAGAGCTACTCATTCCATTTAATTTGTTTCCCAAGTCCTGAGAGCAACATTTGTAAAATTCATACAAATACTCCAGCTTGTAGCTTTTTTTCTGGGGGTATCGCAAAACGGAATCTCCTTTTGAAAAAATATACCATGAGGTTTTTAGAGGTAAGTAATTACAGGTTTGTCCATTCTGCCACTTCTGTACACCATGTGCTCACTGGCTGCAATGCAGATTTCCTATGTTATTATTTTCAAGAACTCACATCATCTTGCCAGATCCAACTATTACCACCATTCTTACTTCATGGTGTTAAGAATACACCATGAACCTCCAAAATCAAATGCCAGTTAAAAACTAAATGTTATGGTTCTGCTTACTCAGTTATATCTATAAACTACCTTTTTGTTTTCAGTTCAGCATCAGATCTTGTGTTGTCTTCCAAGACCTCAGGTAAGATATCAGGGCAAGGAAGTTACTAATAGAGGTTATGAAATTATGGGTTTGAACATATTTCAGATTTATTTTCTTTCTTGCCTGACCAGAGAGCAACCAAGACAATTATCTTTCACAGTTTTGTTACCATAATACTGAGACAGAGAAGGACAGACAGTCCCAATGAGACAGCCCTCCTGACAGCCAGGCTGGTAATAAACTCTCTCTCTGTAACCAAACTCTATCATAGACAACACATTCCTCTTGCAAGTGGCAGCTCGTTCCACAAACTCATAATTGTTAAAAGCTTTCCAAGCTACAATTTAGGTCAAGTTATAATCTATTTACACCCACCTGTGATAGCATTGTTGCCCACTTATGGCAGCATCTTTTTTGAGCTTCAACAAGTTTCTTTGCATCCCTACTATTTATTCCCTTTGCATATAGGTGGTATCTGTACAAATTCCACTTTGCAGCTTCAATTTTGCTCTAAAGAAGCTGAAATTTTAAACCCACCATACTGATTTTTTCTGAATCTCTCCACTCTATATCTATCCCACGATGACCTAACTAGCCCTACATAAACGAATCTAGATGAAAGCTCAAAAAGTATCACAGACCTGCTGTTCCACTCACTGAAAATACATAACCACCAGCATAACCTGAGATCAAATTTGTCCCCTTCCATGGCAGCATGACACATGGCTCAGTTCAAGTGACAGAGCCCCAGGAAGGTCTCCTGTGGAAGTTTATGTCCACTTCAGCGACAGCACTGTGCTTCCTCAAAAGTACTGCACATGTGCATCACCTCTTAGTTCACAATGCAACACATCAGCTTAAATAACCAATACAGCTCATGAGTGATCAAAACTACTGCTTGGGTAACACAGTCATTCTAAGATCTATTCAGGTTCTTCTGCTCTCCTTCTGTCAACTATTAAGTTGCCAACTCCACCTGGTAAGCTCCACGTTGATGGCAGTTCTTGCTCTTTGCAAACAAACCTGCAACTTTCCATCTTAAGGACTTGAACAATGACAAAAAGGATGAAATTCACTGATTGACCCATGCTGTAGCTTAACTTTCTGCAATGCATTTTACTTTTCCTCAGTGCGCTGTACAGTATCATAGCGGTGTGAACATTCGCCTTCACAATCAATTTCAAGTAGCTCCACACATTAGTTATTTTCACAACAAATCCTTCCTGACTGGATACATTTGGTAAAAACACAACAAATCAAACAGAAACCCTGCTGCTAAGCTCTGTTTCTTTCAAGAGTCAATGATCCTGGTTCCCCCAATTGAGATGACTGCTTTTATTACTACAGCCGAAGCTCTCTCCAGAGCTTTATTTCCTTTGTACAGCACCTTGAGGAAAAATGGCAGGCAGAATTATCCTGTTTCACTGTAAAGATTAATTTAATTTCATCTTCATGCTTAAATTCTATCATGGCCTTCCTACAAACACATTTTTTTATTTACATAGCTGAGGAACCTTTTCAGTGCTTTTTAAGGTGGAATTAAGCTTGACCATGCCAATTCTTACTTTTTTCTTCATCCCCAGAGCAATAACAAATATTTAACAGTACTTAAGTGATTATTCATCCAATTAAATCTGGAGTATATTCCCTTTAACAAGGATCATATAGGATAAAATCACTTCATTTTAGCAGCTCTAACAGAATAAAACTCTGGCTTCCACAGTAACCATCTTGACTGCCTCTAAAATGTTACCAACAGCACAGCTCTTCAAAAGCATGCCTCTGACATCAACCATCTTAGCACAGAACTTGTGAATCAACTTGTGATCTCACAACACAAGTTGATTTTCCAGAAGCGGTTCTTCCACAAAGATCTCATTACATTTCCATACCAAGTCTAAAATAGCATCACCTCCTGTTGATTCAGTGACAATTTGGTGACTAAATCACTGGGTTAGCAATTCCCGAAATATGAGCCACGCCATCACTAGCAGCATTTATTTCCACAATCTCAAAGTTAAATTCTGTAACAACACAATTCCCACTAGCATTTCTTGCCAACATAAAAACACTCTGCTGACAGCAAAATCCTTTTACAGGAATCTATAAATCCAACACTACAACAGCAGAACTTCCCATCATCACACCTGAAAATTATTTTGATCAAGACTGACACACAAAAAAAAAAAAGTGTTAACGCAATGTATTACACAATGCATGATGCCATTCCTTCATCTTGTTTTTCTCCATATTCTAGTTGGATCATGCATAGACTTTTTTTTCTTTTCAAATGCATCCCCTGCTTCACACTAGGCCTCTAGTCAAAATTTTTTCACCTTTTAGACCATCCCAAATGCTGAGACTCTTTATGCACTGTTATAGCTATGCTTACCCAATTTTATTCTGCTGTGTTAAACCCAAGCGTGGATACTGCAGAGGCAGAAAAGTTGGGCAGGATTCTTTCAAGGCACTTTCAAGGAGAAAGCCTTTTCTCTAAAAAGAAACCTGAAGGACTGCAATAAAAGCAGCTAAGTATTAAAACTCTGCAGCCATTTAGTGCTTTAAGACTAGCAACTTACACATTAAGGAAAAAGTTTTAAGAAGGAACAGAAATATTAAAGAATGTACGTGCCAAGATTTCCAAAAAGATTAAGGAAAAAAGGATTATCTCAGAGTTACAGAAAAAGATCATGTGATTGACTACCATAAACCACTATTTTTGCAAAACTCCATGAGCACTCCAGGTCAACATCAGCACTGAGCAGAAAACTCCAACCTCTCAAATGCAGTTTACCCCATTAAACAATTATCTAAATGAATAATCTAAAAAACAGAAGCAATTTCATTCTTACCCTATTTACCAACCTCTTGCAAATCTGTGATAAACATTCAAAGTAACTTTGTTTTGTCTATATTTCCCACATTATTTCCTTATACTCTTGTTACAAAAACTTTAACTTTCTCAATTTAGTCCAAATCATTCAGCTCTCTCCATTCTACTACTATGCCAGAAAGGGAGGACCCTACCAAAAGCTCATCTCTTATGCTGCTGTCTAAGAAGTCACCTACCACCCTCTCCTCACCTCCATGGGCTTACTTCTTTTCAAACCAAAGACTCTTCCTTCTTAACCCTTTGCTGCTCCAGCATAGCTCAGGATTAGCACCTTGTATCCGCTTAGTTCACTCTTTGCAAGAAATGGGAAAACAGCAAAAAGGCAGGATACTTCACTGTACTAGGAAGTGAAGGGCAGGGACACTTCTGCAGCAAAATGCCAAATTCAACATCAAAAATGTTGTTACAATAATACTGTTCTGGGTTTTTGGGGTTGTTGGGTTAAGGGAGTTGTGCAATACTCTGGAAGTATTACTTCAGACTCACACCAGCTTAATCGTATCTCCAGAGCTTGAGCTTATTATTATTAAAAAGAAAAGCAGAGACATAACATAATTAGCACAGTCAGGGCTATGAAGTACACACACTCAGGCACTGCACTATCAGTTCAATCAGTTCAAATACAGGGATCATATTTGAATTCCCAGAGAGAGCTCTTGCTGACCTTCAAAGCACAGAGCAACACTCATTGGTGAAACAATCAAATATTTGGGGCAGGGCTAAGAGAGGAAAGAAGTCTGCCTAAAGCACACTTAAGTAACATTGTACAAGAGAAGATACAGTCTATATAAAGTAAAGCATTTTCTCAAACACCACACTCTTTGACCCTACTATCAATTTTGGTCTTAAAGATCTTCCATATTTCACATCCTATTTCATCTCAATATAGTAAGATATATTTTATAGAGTTACGATTTTTTCAGTAAATCCATGACTCATTTTTGCATTCGATACTATTATTTTTTTTTTATTTACCAATTAATTTATGGTGTTACTAATAGGGACCTTGTACTTTAATATATCTAAGGAGTTACAAATTTTAACACTGTGAATTCCACAGTACTGGCAATAGACTCAAACAAGATTTTTTGATTTCTCAGTTTTACTTATTAAATGCATGCTTATAAGATTCTTTAATAAAATGTCCTAAGATAATAAACCTGTGCCATGCTTAAAATTCTGTATTATTACCTGTGCTTATATACAAGAACAATACTGAGATTTCCTTTTTTTTATTCCTGTCAGAACACAAAACATCTCAAATTTTTAAAATGTCCTAATTTTGCACAGCAAACATCTGAATTAAAACTGCCTTAGTAGCAAAGTTCTCCCATTTTAACCTAACTCCCTGATTTGATGCACCACAAACATTGCAACCAAGAGAAGGAGCAGAGAAGTGGGAAGAGAAGACCAGGCTACAGGAGGAATGTGACACTGCTGCTTAGGACAACTTCAAAGAATTATGAAACTTCAGCTCTTGAGTCTAAACTGTTTCTGACAAAATCATTGCAACAGTCACGCACACGCAGAGGTGTAACTGACACAGCTATGCTGGCATAAGCCCTAGGTGGTTATACAATCATTGCTTGTCTCACTAAGGGACAGTGTGATTAAACTGGTGATGCTACAACTCTGAAAGCTGTGCACAAAGCAGCATACTTAGTCTCATACTGGTGTACAAGCTCCTACACAGTCATAGGCTATGACTAACTACAAAAGCTATTTAGAGAACCTAGGTGCATTAATCATGGGCAAAAATTGCCCAAACCTGAGTGCCACAGAGATACTCAACATCATAATGGGCACAATGCAAGGGATCCCTGTTCCGGGGACCTGTTAAGGAAAGCCTAAGTGAACAACCAATTTTTCAGGGATGCAAGATACATTTTCCTTATCTTTTCCTGCACAGTTCTGCCTTTGATGCAAAACAACTGAAAAACCCTGCAGATAAAGTATACTCTAATAATCAGTTTGAGCCATACTTGGAGTAGGGCATTCTAGAGACACACAAAACCATTTGATGCAGATTCTGCAGTTAATTCTCTAAGTCTACCCTACTTAGGTTGCTAGTAAATCCACATATAAAGGAATCACAGTATTCAGCTAATGTTAAATTGATTATGCTGACTCACAGTCCAAAAGCTTGAAGACTTGCTGATGTAGCTCAGAACAGTTTTTCTGTGCTACCTTCCTCTTATTCCAAAGTGGAAGAGCGTACCTAAACACCATGAAGGCTCTAAGAGGTAGGGGGCAAATACAAGACAGCTGCCTGATTTCCCTTTTGTAAAGGCTACTTTATTACTTTATTTACTTAGGATGTGTAGTTAAACACATCCTAATACAGCAAAAACTTTAGACGGCTTTCTCAGAGTTCACTTTCTGCAAAAATTATAATGCAATATAAACTAGGTTTGAATTAAACTAAGTAAACACAGACTAACGCATTTGTGGGTTTGGTGGGGATTTTTTCCCCTTTATAAAACACTGTAAAATATGTTTTAGAATCCAAAGGCATGTCACCTTAAACTTTGATTTTCTTAAGTAACTAGACTTATACAATCACTAGTCTTCCTTTCCCAATGAACTGTAGATCTTGCTGGCTAATAATGAATAGGAAGGATGAAATAATAAACACGAATTAGTTTCCTATGTGTCTTGTGACAACAGACAAAGGTAGACAGGATAATCCCAATTAGCATTCCAACAGAAGAATGACACACAGTATGAGCTCAGCTCTCTTAGACATAGCCAAACTGGAATTATACTGATGTATGCTTGAGTGTTCAATACAGTTTAAGGGCTGAACGAAGTTTCTTCTGTTGCCAGTGTTCCTCACATTGCTCTCCCATGCAGACACTTAGAAGACAGAGAAGGAATCCACAGCCTTAGTACAGTTTGGCTACAACATAGCAGATTAACACATACATGTCTGGTCCTAAAACAAGCTTATTTTTTGCTGCTCACAGAGGTACTTTATTTAGAATGTAGATAGTATCTTATCAAAATACTCCTGGTGAGTATTTAAGTGCTCCCAATTCAAATATTACAAGTATTAACACTGACATAATCTGAAGGGAAAATGCTACATCAGGAGTGCAAAAGTGGACTATAAGCCTAGAGCGCCTTACAGAATACTGTTTCTCAAAATATACTCTCCTTGCCACAAGAAAACTAGATCACTTATTTTTCTATCTTAATAGCATTAAAGTTTTACCTAGTCAGAGACAAAAAGATAGTCTACACATTAATGACAAAGTTTAAACAAACATATTTTCTCAATTTAATAGCAGCAGCAGTTATTAGTGTAAAAGTGATGTAGTAATGACAACAATCCTGACTAAGATTATGATACCAGTTAGATACAATTTATAAAAGGAGAATAATTTAAGAACTACTTTAAGTACTTGCACTAGTTTAACAAGTTCAATGCAGAAAGAAAAAACTTGGGACTGGACAGTTAACCAGGACTTTCTTGGAGTTTATAGTTACACAGATTTGCTACAACAAAATGTTAACTTTATTTTAATTTCATACTGAGTAAAGTGAACTAACCTTAGGACTCGTACACTTCTTTCCTATTAAAGCCAAACTCCTGGAAACAAGCACAGAAAAATGAATGGGAGACTGAGAAAGTTAAAAGATTTGCTAATTCCCACTACCCCTTAGCTCCATGAAGAGTTGTGGTCAGAGGGTCTGGTAGTGGCAGCCTAAACCCTAATCCTAAATTGACCAACCCAGTCCTGTATCCAGTGATTTCTCTCTTTCCTCTGTTTTATAAGAGATTACCAAAGACAACTAAATGAGGCAACTGGTAAGTGTAGAACTTTCATGAGAAATCTGGACTCAACAGGATACATGTTAACATGAAAAAATGCCCCTAACTGAACACAGGAATGTGCAACAGATCTTGCCTTTCCTGCACAAATAATTCTGACTATGTGTACTTGGCTAACTCATAGGTCTGGTCGAACAATCACTAACATTGAATCGCAGACTTAAGTAATTCATACTACTAGTGCTTATTAGTACCCATGTAATACTACAAAACAGCTGCACTATTGAGATTTCATAGAACTTGAAAAACTACATAGTTCAGATTAACAGGTGTAAAACTACAAGTAAAATAACAATTCAGAAAAAGACCTCAAAAGTGAGAATAGTAAGATGTTTTCTTAAAGCATCCTAGTAAATGCATTTGGGTTTGAGTCAATTATTGCTTAGTTACCAAAAAAGTGACTTAAGAGACAAACTCATTTCAATGCAAAGATCTACAGATCCATCCTGAATTATTTTCCAGAACTGTAAGATATGACCAAACACACCATAGATAAAATTAAGAAAACCAAAGATGCCCAGTCATGGCATTTCAGTATCCTTTTTACATAATTATAGGAAACAGCTATAAACCTTGCCTTGCCTAAAATAGTCATGGCTTGAAATATGCAGTAGACAAAATTCTTTTGGGCAATCTACAAAGGATCTCACAAACAACTACTTTAAAGTTAAGATTATCTTCACATTTCAGAGAAATGCAGCTTAAATAGGCATTCTAGATCTCGCATCTATTCTACCTTCAGGGTTCCAGCACAAAACTTGTTCCACCTAAAAACCCTGACAGCTTTGCATCCACAAGAAAAACCCAGCCTCTTATTTAAAGAGAACTGATTACTGTCTTTCAATAGCAGAAACTTCAGAACTAAACAGTCTACTTCAAAATTCTTCAGCTTGTTTACAGGGGTAAGTTTTATTAGGTGTGGCAACAGAGTTGGAGACTCGTCTCCAAGTTTTCTCTCACAATCAGGAAAAAAAAAACAACACAGTCATTAAAATAAATCTTATCCTAGAAACAAAGAATGTAGGAAGAGACACTTGGACGGCCTCTAGTCCTGTGTCCTACTCAAAGTGGGTACAAGGACAGCAGGCTGCTCAACAACTTGTTGAGATTTGAACACCTCCAAGGATGGAGATTCCACAAGCTTACTGGTCCATCTGTTTAAATGTTTGACTACTATCGTGGTAATTTTTCCCCAGTGTCTAGTCTGAATTTCCTATAATTCAGCTTGTGTCTGTTGACTCTCATCCCCATGCACTTCTGCAAGAACTCTGGCTTTTCTCCAGAACTTCTCATTAGGTATTGTGGATGACAGGAATATGTCCCTTTGAACAGTTCCATAACACCACCAGTTCTTTCCTCACTTATCACTTGCTCCAACCTTTTAACCACTTTGGTATACTGGAGTAAGCCTATCACAGTACTACCAATGTCCTACACTGGAAATCCCAAAACTGGACACAGTACACCAGATACAGTCTCACAAGCATGGAACAGAGGCAAAGAATCATTTCCCTGCAACTCACTGACCACATTTTTGCTAATGCAACCCTACATGTGGTTGGGCTTCTTTGCCACAAGAGCACTGCTGAATAATGTTCAACTTGCTCTTTACTAGGTCATGCAGATGCTTTTCTGCCAGCCTGCTTTGTTTCCAGTCTCCAGTCTGTATGTACTAGTGGTGGTACTTCCTCACAGATGCAGGACTTCATACCCACCTCTGTTCAAAAGGTTTCTGTCAGGCATTTCTCCAGCTTAAGATCCCTCTGCATAGCAGCCCTGCATTCCAATGCACTAAAAACCCCACCATCACCAGTTTTTTAGCCTATGCAAGCCTTCCGAGAGGTGGTACCAATATCATAATGTCAGTTTAAAAGTCTGCATCTTTATCTGGTTTTTATCTTTCTTTAAGCCTTTTAATTAACTAGGCACACTCCAGCTTTATTCCCACAAACAGTCCCACTGCACTCACTCAATCTCTACTGACTTCAATGGGACTATTCTTATTCATCAAAAGTTAAGCATATTTATTAGCAGAAAATGGACACTGATTAAAAAAAAAACATGCTGCCAATTCAGAGGCCATAATAGAAGACATCTCATTCTTATATATCTGCATTGTTTCTACATGATAAATGGAAAGAATAGATGATTGCTTTTCTTCCTAATAGGCTTTTCCAGTAACACTAAAGCACAATAGCTACTAGAAGTTTCAATATCAGTGAATTCACCTTCCACATGAATATAAACAAAGTAATGAAGTTTTTCTGAGCCTGAAGATCAAATACTTATGGCTTTTCCAAATAGCAAAAAAAAAATTCAGAGATGTCACTTAGCATCTTACTATGAACTGACATAAATCACAAAACCACTACTGGCAATGACAGAAGCAAACACCACAGCTACTCACTAGAATTTTAAGAAGCCTAAGAAAAATGGTATGGCAGACTACCATTACCATTGCCTTCTCCCTTTCTCCTGTAAATAACAAAAACTCCTGCTCCAAAACAAGTAACCACTTTCTTCTTGAAAATCAAGTACTTCAAATTTTGCCATTAACCTACTGCCTTCACTTGAAGGCTATTTTGGATCTGAGCAAGTTACAAATTTTAACTGTTACTTCAGATACCTGCTCATACAGACATTCACATACCATAACATCAACCGAGTTTAATTTATTCTCGGCTCTATCTGGGTTTACTACTCATGCAGATAAACCCCTGCCTCTTGATATCTGTAAGAGAAGAGCATATTGTGTTTGAGATACCAGCAACTCCCTTCTTGCTAGGATGAAGCTCTGTTTCTCAGTAGGTTACCTTTTGTACCAAAGCTGTAAGGTACATATTTTCCTCTGACTTTTAAAGATGGCCAGGAAACACCTTACATTTCTACATTATAAAAGAAACTAGAGGGCAAATTAAACATTGAATCCTTCAGCGATAGCATAATATATTTAAGGCTGTATTAAAATATGAAAACAAGTCACACATTTTTAAGATATCTGATGAACTAGAAGCACTGCTCAGCATCAGTCTTCAAATGACAAGATTTTAAACATTTCTCTTCATTGTTAAATGACAGATTCTCCCTCTCAGAAGACAGATGCTTATAAACAGAGTAGCTAAGTATATGGCTACCCACTGCAGCATTCCAGTAACTCTTATTCTGAAATAATATCAGCTAACCTTAACCAAAGCCTTCTCCCACCTACCAAAAGTGGGATACCATTCTCACCACCTATTTATTGGTTTCATTATCATGCTGCAATCTCCTACTTTAGTTCAAAAAAGCCACTCTGCAGCTTTAGAATTTCAGACCATAAAACCAACCAGACAACAGAATAATTAAATGACAGAACAAGAAAGGAGATAAAGTTGAGCTACCTATGACTTGCCTAGACTAGGATATGGAATATGATGACTTAATGTACTGTTTACTCATTTTGGAATTTTAATACAAGCATAGTGCAGTACCCTTAACACATATTTAAACAGTAAAGTTATTAACTAGACTAACTTAACAGCTTCAACTTTGTTAAAGATGCAGTACCTCATCTACCTTTGAAAACCCAAAGCTTTTTTCCACTCACAAAGCTAATTTTTATTTAAATCATACTCTGGAGAACACTTCTGACAAATTTCTGTTAGAATTAAATAGATGAAGTTAACACTGAATTTGCAAGGATCTCTCTTAAATATACAATATACCACTTATAAAGGTAATGTGTAGGGGTCATAAAAAACTTAGAAAAGGGTAAAGCAAGCGCAGAAAAAAAGCTTTTGTTGCTCAAGTGAGAAAAGACTTTAAATACTTTTCCAAAATATGCAGAATCCAAAACCCAATACTAAAAACTTAAAAATTTTTCATCTCTTATCTGTAAACCAGGAAGCAAGACAGTCTAAAATTCACATTTTAGTGATTTCCCAGAAATGCCATTTAAGTCAAGGAAACAGCACTAAGTAATGTTAAAGGTGTATTTGCTATGAATAGCAAAGATCCATAGCATCCTTACCCAAGGATCCATAGATTCTTATCCATAGCAAGGACAAAACCATTTTTCAGAACTCTTTCTTCACTGGTATTTAGAAATGAAATTTGGTGCTTCCAACACACACTTCAAATGCAGAAGGAATTAATTGCTATCCAGCTGCTCCCTTTTAAAAACATTTCTGGTTCTACCACTCCATTTCAGCCCAAAGGCAAGGACTAGAAGACAAGAGACCAAACTTCCTATTTATCTTTTCCAAGTGTGCCTGCCCCCTCCTCCAAGCACCTGTGCTCATACTGCATCTTCAAGGAAACAAGGGGGCTGCTCTTCACATTTAAGTGAAAGTCAAAACATCGGAAAAAAAAAGAATTGTGCAGATAGTGTGAGCCATTGCCTTCAGAAAGGGACTTAAACCTTTTAAAAGATAAATTTAGCAATTCCATTTATTAAAGTTTTCCTTTTTTTTAAAAAAAAGAAACCAGGTTAAACAATTATTTTAGAGCACAAATCACACAGAAAAACACATTTTTCCCCTGTGATTTGCAGTATGTAATTGTATACCTCCATTCACCATCTCACTCCATGTTTTCATTCTCAGTTGTACTGACACTATAGTTTGACTGCCCTTGAATGTACAAACATTCACAAAAGGATTTGCTTTCAACTTTGACAACCAGAGTAATGCTGAAATTTTGCATTCAAGATGGGGGGAGTTAGTATATTCTGTAAACAGCAATTCTATACATACTGCTGTACCAGTATAATACTCACACATAGCTTGGTAGGGACAGAAATAAGACTTACCAAGCTTTTCTGTATTATAATTTTTAAATTCCATAATTTTAGTTTCACAATAATTATTTCTGTGAAGCTTCAGGCAGCTTAAAGCTCTTTTGAAATATTATTTACCTCCAACATTTTGTACTGAGCCCTCCAATGCACAGCCTAAACAAACAAGAATACTGAAAAATGTGCTCAGTAGATCCAATCATTAGAGTAAGAAAATTTAGCATGGATCTTCCCCAAATGCTTATATAAGTTAATGTTTCTTTTTTTCTACACAAAGCAAAGCAAAAGGGGCTTGAAGCATTTAAAAACACTTTGAAATAAAGACTTCTTTGTTCCCACAATATCACCTGCTTATATGTGGCGCAAGGTGTAGATTTTCTAACTCTGATATAAAGGTATCCACCTAGAAATTTCTCTTAGTTTACATGCAATTCTGTATTTGCTGTGTAACAGCTTGGCAAAATCATCCTGGGCTTTGAAGGCATCTGTAAAACAAGGCCCTTATATTTTCTAGGGGCTAGTTCAAGCTGCATAGCAACAATGGTGTTAGCACACACTTAAATTTAAAAGCACATCAAATACTGCTACCCTAAACATGCTTTCCTTAAACCACTAGTATCTTTCGAAATTTATCCTCCCCATTTTTCCTCTGTGAATACGTTCAGATTACTAGAACACCAGCTGCAAGAGTTACATACTCACATATTTCACAAGCATCTAACCTGCAACATCATCCCAAGTAGAACGACAGTGACGACACAGCCATTAAAATCTCTCTGGCTGACGTCCACCAACTCAGACACAGACACAGCAAAAGCTGTACTGATGCAACCCTGCAAATGCTGCTGTGTGCTCCCCCACACTGATCAGAACTTCTTTCATGTCCTCCTGAAAGCAGTCAGCCTCTCTTACTGACCACCACATCCCTCAGAACATACTGTTCAGGAAACATGAACGAAATTAGTGAGGCTTTAAAAGCATCCACCTGAAGGTGAGTAAGCATGCAGTGGGATAAACGAAGTTCTGTATAAAGTAACCTAAATAAACAGGGGTTTACTTGCATCCTTTAAAAAGGAAAAAAAAAAAAAAAAAAAAAAAAAAAGCAGTAATCAAAACCACACTCCGCAGCCTCAGGCACTGGCTGCCCAGAGCGGTGAGCTACAGGGGATGTGTGAGACCACATACCCCCTTCTCGGCCTCACCGATCCGCTCCATCACCTCCCGGCCCGCACAGAGCGGCCTCCCCCAGTACCCCCACCCCCACCCCCACCACCGGAGGGGCGCGGAGCAGCAGGCGGGTGCGGAGAAGGGGGGGGGGGGGGACGCAGGCCGGGAGCGGCGGGCGCCCCGCAACGGGCAGGCCCCACCCCGCCTCGCACCCTTCGGGCATCGGACGCCCGACGCGGCGACCCTCGTCGGGGTCCGGCCTGCCTGCCTGCCCGGCCTTCTCGGCCCGCGCCCCCCACCACCGCCACACTTCTTGGGCCCAGGCCGCCGGCCCCGCTCCCCGTAGGCCACCGGAGGCTCCCGCTGCCCGCTGGGGGAGGGGCTCCGCGGCCCCCTCCTCCCCCCTCCCGGCGGCTGGCGGGTCCCGTCTCCCCGGGAATCGCCATTCCCCTCCCCGAGGCCGTCGGACGGGCCCACCCCCAGCGCGGGGAGGTGGGGCCGAGGGGGAAGCGGGGTCCCCGCGCAGGCCGGCGGGGCGCCCGCACCTTCCCCCGCCGCCCACACTCAGACACATACACACGGGGGAGGGTAGCGCGGCACGCAGGGGGTGAGGGGAGAGGCTCTGACCTCCTCGCTCTTCAGCACCTCCTTGAACTCCCGCTTGATCCTCTGCACCGCGATGTTGGCCATCTCCGCAGCGGGCACCCACTCACCGCTGCCTCCGCGCCGGGCCCAGCGAGCTCCGCCGCCGCTCGCACTGATAACCCCGGCCCCACCAAAATGGCGTCCGCCACGAGCATGCGCGCTAGGGCGGTCGGGTCTGCCGCCGCCGCTGCTGCTCAGGAGGGGCCGCCGTGTGCGCGGAGCGGGCACCGGGGTTCCCGATGGGAGGGGTGGTGGGTCGAGTGCTGGCTGGCGCGGGCGGCTGCGGTACGCGCTCTCAACCGCCTCTCGGCCTTCTCGCCCCTGCCCTCGAGGGAAAGAATGTCGCCGCCGCCTCCTCCTCCTAAGGAGGCACGGGGGGTTCGTCCCGCTCGCTGATCGCCCCGGGAGACACCCGCCTGCAGCTGCCGCTCACCGTGGCACGATCTAGGCGGGTCCCCGGCGGCGCCTGGCGAAAGCCTGAGGAGAAACGCCCGGAGGCAGAGCCCTGCCGCTGCCCCCCGCCACTGGCGGGCCCCGGGGCAGGGTTGAGGCCGTTGTGTTGTCAGGCGGGCGACGCGGCCCGCCCGGTCCGGCCCGGCTCGGCCTTGTGCTTGCAGAGCGTAGCACCTTGGAGGCCTGAGGCATCGGCTGAGGAAGGGGTGACCGAGTGCCCTCAGGAGGTGTGAGCCAGTAGCTGGGTTGGGCCGGGGTGCTGCGAGGTAGCAGGGGAAGTCTGAGGTGTCCCTGAGGAAACAGCTGGCTCAAAGAGCAGTCTAGTGAAGCCCCTGAGCAAAAATAGCCAGGAGACCTCTCACATGCCTTGGGAATTTGATCAACCCGACCATACAACAGTTCCCCTTTATCATTTTCCTCCTTTATGCTCACTGGTGAAAACCACAGTTCCTTACTGTCCTGGCCCAGCTCTTTGTCCTCTCCACATCCTTGTCCTTCCCCTGGAGAAGCTGCTGTGTCCTTACACAGGACAGGGCCTGGCAGGCCACGGAGCAAGCACCCTGAGGGGGCAGGGTAAGGAACTGTTTCTTTGCATGGATTCTGCTACAAGATTTTAAAAGGTGAACATCAGTCCTGTCTTACAGACTGTTATATTTTATTACAGAAGCAAACATGGCAAGCCACAAATGTTCTCTTATAGAGAGAAAACCAAAAGAGGATACCAGTAACCATCCCAGCTATCCTGAGGTGCACAAAACACAGTACGGTATGGAAGAGCTTAGATGCATTTTCACAGGGGACTGAGATTGCATTTACAGCTGCTGTTTATTCAGGAAGAGAGAGGGTTTCAAGATGTTAAGATTCATGAAAAGATTTTATAGTGCCTCCTCTTAATAATGCAATGCAGGACTATGTATGACATAGACATCTATCTCAACAAATGTGTGGCTGTCATCTGCAAGTGTTGTTTATTTATGTCCATTACTATGCACACAATTTTGACAGTCATATACACAGTAAAGAAAGTATAGGCCCAACTGAATTAAAAAATTATCTGGCAACCAGATACAGATGTGAATGTGTGTTTACTCTCCCCCTGTGGTTTGAGTAGAAAACGTTAATCTTTGCGTAAGAATGTTGTACCATGTGCATCTGTTCATCAACTCAGATCTTCAGTCTAAAACTTTTAAATGCAATACACAGTGCAGGTTTTCTGCTGAGGTTTTTAGTACCTTTTTGAGAAGGATCATTTTGCATTAGGCCTTATTTCCTTTTAATGCCTTATAGTGTCATCTTGGGCCTTAATCTTCAGAATAGCTTAGACATCTAAGTCCCATGTGTGTGTCTTAAGTTCCTTTTGAGAAGGTAGGCCATAGCTTCTCTGTGCCTTAGGCCATCACCTGTAAAATAAGGGTAATAACTCTTCTCTCCCTTTTAGAGCTCACAGATGGAAGTTAGTTTTATGGTGTGATGAACTCCTATTGAGTACTGCAGACAAAAATTATAAAGGCAGCACATAAAATCTCCACGCCAAATGCCTCATGTCTGTTCAGACAGCTCATAGAAAGAAGCTGAACTAATAATACTCAGATTTTGCTCTGGCTGGAGCAGAAAGCATGACCTTTAGTAAGTGTCAGAGTCCTTTGTGTTCCTGTGAGTGTGCTTGTATGTTATAGGTAGTACACATTCAGTAATAGCCATAGTGAAGGGCAATTATTTTGCCTGGTTTCTATCTAGGTTAATTTTCATGTGCTCATTTGGATTACAAATGTCAGAGTCTGTTACTGCAAAAAGCAAATAAAATTAATATGAATTACTGTATCTGTTTTCCTTAGTATACCCCACTCTTTTCCCTTGTCCTTAAATAGGCATCTTTCACTTATCTCACAGCTGCTCCATATTCACCATATGCTGTGTTAATTTTCTCTTTGGTAAAACATAGAGCATGTAGAAAGGCTTTTTGAGGGTAGAACAGAGTAATCGCAAGTTTTACAAGGATTGAAATACTACATAAAATCAGTTCCTCATCAGCGTGCTGGGGTTATCAATGTATACCTCATATGCTGCTTTATGCTTTACTATAATTTCCTGTTTTACAGAAGACTCTACAGGGATTTAGGCGAAAACAGGACCAATCTTTGAATAGATATTTTGGGGGGTTGTTTTGGTTTGCTTTAGGGTTTGTTTTAGTTGTTTTTTTGTGAAATACAAAAATGCTTAGAAAAATAAAAGAACATATCTGCTGTGTGATTTCAGCAACTCCCATGTCTGATTTGATAATATATTTTATTGTACGTTTTACTTATGGTACAGTCACCGTGTGCATGGTTCATCTGCCTTAGAATATGGATGCCCCTCTGCCCTGGTAATACTGCCGAGGGACTCTAAGATACTTATTAACAGCAGTAAATATGATTATATTTCTGTTCCTGAAGTTAAGATTCATCATGATCTTTTGTCTTTTCCGTATTTTCCTAATTTTATGTTGTTCATATAGGAAATTTTTCTGGTACAGTTACTGGAGAGAATTTGAAATTACTGAGATTGTTCCCTGGCGTTAGAAGAAAATGCTATTTTTGAAACCATAAGTTTCCAGCATGCAACATTCTGTTCCTCTTTTGCTACTTTGTGTCTTGTGTAACAAGACTTTCCCCCTCCTCATCTTGGCCTCCTTAAATTAGAGAAAATAAAAAATGTCATGCTTGATCTTCTTCCATTATTGCTGGAGAATTTCTTACTGGAGAGAAGTCTCACGAGATCTGTATATTGATTTAAAACACTCTAGAAGTAGGGGCTGAACCTGTAACATATTTTTAATTCTTATTTTATTTAGTTCATGAGGCATCCGTACAAGGATTGACTTTACAGATGGTATTAGGATCAGATAGTATGCATGCATTTTGCATTTGAATCTTCATATGCTCATTTATAATAATGCTTTCTTTTTAACAAGTCAGGAAGAAACAAAATTCATAAAACCAGGTTATTTTAACGTTCACCCTCATTTTTTCACCAAACTTACACCTACAGCTCTCTTTCTGTCATCCCAGCTTTTAATGGAGAGGCCTACATGCCTGAAGTTGTCTTTTTTATCTGAATATCATTTAGCAAATTTCAGAGACTACCAAAATAAATTTAGCCTGCACTTTTATTGCCTGTCATTTTGTATTCCTGTTGTGGCAGCATCTGGATGACTCAACTCATTCCGAAGATTAGCACTATCATAAAAATGAGTAACTGGTTGTGCAAGTTGACCGAGTGTTTAATTGTCACCTAACTTTCCTGTTCCTCCCCATCCATGTCCGCGTCCGGTTGCGTGGACAGGTGTCAGAGTGCCCTCTCCTGGGTGGAACCGGGCAGATTGGCTTCCCCTTGCGAGGCGGATCCCTCTTGTTGGGGAGCGCTTCCTTACAAAGAGTGCACGGGATTGCTAGGTCCTGGTCCAAGCTTTCCTCTAGAGGTGTGGAGGAAGAACTTGTAGGAGTTCTGGAGCCAGAAATGCCTAACGCAGCAGGACAGAAATTGCTGGCTGTTCTGGTAGAGAGGGGAGCTGTTCACTCATCATGTCTGCACTTCCCAAGCTGCATTTTTTGATGTCACTGGCAGCTTCGATACATGTGCTAAAAAAAGGAAGTAAGCATACTAAGTAAACACCAGAGTTATCTGAAGTCATTGAGTTTGAATTCATGTGATGAAATTCATCTGACTTAGTGGAGTTAGATCAGAAATTAATTCAGTTATTGATTTTTACATAGCTTTATCTATGGTTTAAACAAGATTTAGCAAAGTTTTCATTCAACAATGTATGTGCAGAAATTTTTGATAGCTTAATAATAACACCCTGTTGTTCTTCACTTACTGAAGGCTTTTATTAGAAACTGATGGTACACCATGGACTTTTCATCAATTTGGCACGGCAGTATCTCCTAAAATAATGTTACATTTGAACCTGATGTTTTTGCTAGGGAAGCCTAGATACAAACAGCTCCAATGCTGTTAAGTCTGTTAGCAAAATTATTGTTTGGGTTTTTTAAAAACTGCTTCATGGTGGAGGAGTGATTTTCCACTGGTGGTACATATACCTTGGGGTCTAGGGGTTGAAGCTGGTTAAGCTGTGAGACAGTTCTTGTAATTCTGCAGGGGGTCCCAACTTTATTGATACTCTTAATGAGTGGGCATCTGCCTTGAAAAATCTGGCATCATCAGACTGACAAGTTGATTACAAGTTGATTAGGATACTAAAATAATTCCTTCTAAAGGAAAAAAGGTGTAAAGCTATGTTCCTTACTTTCTATTACAAAAAGAAGATAGTAATTTTTCTGAGGGTACTTTCAAAAGGAAAGCAAGCTGGAAATACCAAAATAAATATAACAATCTAATATGGCTATTATAAGTTTTGTGAGCATTAAAGTGATAAGGGAAGAGATTTGGCCAATAATGTAAAGCATATAATCACTGTGTTACATTGCTGGCATATTGTTTTCCACTCAGAAACATTTTCTGCTAGAAGTGAAGTATTTTTACCGTGTTAAGCATTTTGTATTACCATCTATTAATGTAATAACTTCTAATACATGTAATCTATGTAACTTTAATTAAATATGGCAGCCTTGCTTTCATAGACAGGTAGAAAAGGGATTTAGAGCTGCCTTAAAAGGGCAGCTGGTCAGCTTTTCATGGCCAGCTGGACATGATTTTCTTCTCTTGTCCTTAGGATTTGTTACTGAATAACAATCCCTGCTATTTTAATGACTACAGGAGCTGAAATCAGACTCAGGCTGATTCGCAGAAAATCTCTGCTTCATAAATGTCATCAGGGCCAAATTATATAAGACCTTAAAGCTAGAAGCTTAACTTTGTTGTTCAGTGTAGTGGTAGCCAGGGAAGTACCTAAATGCAGTGAGTAAGGAAGAAGATAAAGCAGCATCCATATTTTGGAACAATTGCTTGGGGGTAGACTTAGGGTCTGTCATTAGGAAAGTTTAGTTTAGAATTAGAACTGGAACAGCAAATTATTGTGAAGTTTGCATTGGAATTAATATGGAAATTCAGAATAAATAAAAAATAAACCCATTTTATTTTAGAGGAAAATAAATGCAGTCACAGCCTAATTGCATAGCATTGGTAATGGTCTTTAGTTGCCAAAATATTCTTGTATTCCTAGAAGTGTAGATAACTAGCTGCTGGAAAGCTCAGTGTGTACACAGTGGTCAAACTAACAGCTTGTTGGTCAAACTAACAGATTGAATCTGGGACTCCAGGATGCTTCCACTTGACTTCCTGTCTTCTTTGAGAAGACAGACAACACTTACTCAGGGAGTGGGTGTTGCAGACTGCCCTCCTACATCACTGCTAGGTCTTGTCAGGAGAAAGGGATGTGGCTGGACACCCTTTCCTCTTCATGTATGGAACCTGAGACATACAGCCATCAAATGTAGGCTGCAAACAGACAGATGCAAGATCAAACTCCTGGCAGGCAATAGCATTTACAGTAAATGTGGTCCCAACTCAAAAAAGTTTGCCATCTCTAAGATAATATAGATTAAAAATGTATGAATAACCACAGTATAATACAATAATATAAGCAGTAAAATCAGAAATTTACTAGAAGCCAAGCCACAGAGAGAACATACTGAAATGTACTTGGCATCATCAGTTGTCACGAATCCCTTTAATGGTCTATGTTTTGTAAAGTGCAAGAGTTTTTAGAGATGTCAGCTGAGAGGTAGGAAAATACAATTCCTTTTAATAAAACAGAAATCTAGAGGTCTTGAATTCAGCTATTACTGCTTGATCTAGCTATTTTGGGATTCTGGGGATTTTTAAAGTTCAAATGTTGGTTAGAATTTTATTTCTAATTATGGCTGTCTTGCTAAACTGCAGTATAACTTGTCACAACGGACCCCAAATGCAGAATTGGTGGAAGTATTTTGGAACTATCTACAATAACAATTTCCAAAACAGTGAAGTTTGTCAGAGATCATCTAGAAAGAACTCAACCATGACAGCTAGGTAATTTATCAAGCTGTCTTGCTGTTTATACCATCCTAAAATATCTGCATTTCAGAGACTAGAACAATTTTGTATTAGGAAAAAAAACCACTTTTCTATTGATCTTACTACAGCAGAACAATAATTTAGGGAAAAATCATTAAGTTTAAATAATTAGTCACTGTTTAGACAACACTTACATAAAAAAATTCTTGAACTGCATTTCATGTCATATAAACTAGTAAGGACCAGTTGAAGAATATGAATGAAGACAAGCTGATTTTGTCGATTTTCTAGCTTGATTGTGTCCAGTTTGACCATATAGGTTGCAAGATCTGGCAAGTTATTAGATTTAAATGTTGAGGATAAAGTCAGGTTAAACAAACAAGGCTCTATTAGTGTTCTGCTAATATATCAAGTAATGTACAACTTCCCTAAATGCAGCAGAAATAAGCAATTTCTCTGGCCTTTTGATCTCTGTCAGGCACACAATGTTTCACAGAACAGTATCTAGAAAAATTGTATTGTTTTGTGTGTCTTCTCAGTGGTAGAGTATGTCTTTTTTTGAAGTGGAAAATCTAGTTTAGATGTAGGGAGCTTTTTGTCTTGCATATTTTTCTCAAACAAGGAGCTGTTAGAGGTTTCACATCTTCCTGACAGAGTTCAAAAAGATCACATGGTAAATTGGAAGCTCTCAGCTTTTAAAAGGCAGTATTCTAAACTGTATCCTTCTTTCCCCAGCTAGAGGTTAGTCATGCAGGGAGATATTCAGCCAAACTGTATGATGGTCTCTCAGGATTTTATATACCCTAAGTCTCAGTTGTAGGAATGTTTTGATGTTACATTGTTAGTCTCCTCCAAACAAACAGTAAACACAGAAGATCTTAACACTGAATAGTCTGTATATATATATATATATATATAGTGTCTTCCCACAGAAATATTTCTAGGTATCTTACTATCCCTCTATTTTAATATCACCCATCCCAAATAATTTCACTCACACTGAAATTGTAGTGACAGTGCTCTGCAGATGTACTTCCTCCTGGCTTCCCCTTTGAGTGGCACAGTAGCACAGAGCCACAGCGTGGCTGATGTTCAAAGGGACTTCTAGACATGATGTAGTCCATCCCCTACTGTTAAAGCAGAGTCAAACATTCCAGGTTGCCCAGAAGGAACATGTCCATTTAGGTTTTGAATATCTCTAAGGATGGAGACACCACAGCCTTTCTGGGCAGCCTCTGCCAGTGTTCAGCCACTCACAGTAAAGAAACATTTTCTCATGTTCAGCTGGAATGTCATGTGTTTCAGTTTGTGCCCGTCCGTGCTCTTGCCCTGTCACTGGGCACCACTGAGGAGAATCTGGTTTCCTTGGTAGTTTTTCTATATAAGAGTTGGACTTCTGTTATAATATGGCACTGGCTTTAAATCCTACTGTCTTTTTTTTTTCAGTAATTACCTCTCGTTTTAGAGACAACATCTGTGCCCAATTTTAACGGTTTAGCTTAACATAATTTAACCACTAGAAACTATTTAGACACTGAAAATGTAAATTCACACTCTTGAGCACTGAAATGTTTTCCTTTAGTCTGTGCAGTGTTTTTGCAAAAATTTTAAACCGTGACATGTGAGATGAGTACTTTACAATTTTTTTTCCCCTAACAGAAAGTGTTATCAAGTTCTGTAAATCCTAAGCTTGTTTCTTATACCAAACCACTTGTAAGGTTTACAGTTCCTGTTCAACAGGTTTGACATATTGTAGCAACCATTTAGCTGCATCATACCGCATCCTCAAACAGCAAATACACACCAGCTAAACTCCTTGTATTATGTTCACACAGATCCTGGCCAGCTGAGAAAGCAGTCATTTCTAGTTCACTTGTCAATACTCATGTTCTAAAATCCAAAATGGAAAGCATGGCTGAATGTGCTACAGCAGCCAAAGTCTTAACTTACAATGATAATAGATCAGCTTCTTTTCCAAGAGTTTGATGTAGTTCTTTGTAGTCCATACAGAAATTATGCCATGTTTTATGTGACAGAATACTGATCTCCAAGGACTGATTGGCAGAGTTATGCCTTTTGATAAACCTCCTCAGTGATGCATGATATGTGTTCTCTCTTTGTTTGCTCTTTCTTCTTGGCAAATAATGCCTAGGATTTAATGGATGGTTACTCTTAAATTTCAGCCATATACTCAGTGCTTAATACCAACTGCAAAATTGCACATATCCATTTCGGATCATAACAATTCCCAGTTCCCGAGCAGAAAAGTTTGAGTCTTTGCTGATTTTTTGTAGCAAAGTGTTCCAAAAAAATCCTTTGGGATCTTATTTTCATCTCCTTCTCTCTCATTCTCTTCTGGACTAACATTCATCAAATCGACTGGCTTGCACTTTGTGTCTTTGGTTTGTCTATTAAATATGGCTTCTGCTATTAGATGTTCACTTGGAAAATGAACAGGGATTAATTTTTATTTCAAGTCAGTGAGAACTGTAACGGCTGAGGGCTCTGACTCATGTTCAGAGGCAGCTTCAGACTGAATGCTGAGATGTCTCTGAACACAGAGAGAGAGGGTGACTTGAGATGTGTTTTTCCCAAATGCCAGCAATTTTCAGATGAATATAGCAATGTTATCTGCTGGAAAGTTTGTGGCTGCTGATAGCTTATGGCTGTGAACTACAGTTGCTTAAGAAGCAGTTCACACTGTTTCTCATCTTTTTTTTTTTTTTTTTTTTTCAAGAAAGCCACCACAATCATCCAATCATCCAGCTGCTATTATGGATTCTGTCCCAGAGGAGAAAACAATTTGTTAAGGTTGTACCACTACTGGCTCTCTTAGACCACATTTTTAGAGAAAATATCCCTAAGTATTTGCAAAATATGTTCCTGATACTGATTGCATAATTACCAATCACAATGAAAATTAGTGGACTGTTGTCTTATTAACTTATGTGGTTCCTGAGAAATTACTGTTCTAATTCTACAGATCCATTTCATTCTACTTCAGGTAGAATATCTTTACCAGTGAGCGTTATCATTAACAAGTGAGCATTATCATTAACAGTTTGGTGGTTCAGATCTTTATTCTCTCTCTTTATATATTTTTTTCAAGCCTGATCTTGTAAGTGTCCCAATTGGCCTTCTTGCATTTCATAGTTTACTCTAAGTTACTCTTGATACTCTAGTTAACTGTGCAATAATGCTTGTTGTCATCCCCTGAACTTCAGACTTCCTTCCTTCATTTCCTGGTTTGGAAAGCTGCATTGGACAGTTGTGATCTGGCAGCATCACAGCAATCCTTTGTGATCATTTCTCCTGGACTGTGGCTAATTTATCTAAAAGTCTTTGTTGGTGTGTTTGTGCTTCAGGATCACAAAAGCTTTCCATAGATCCTCTGACAATTACAGTGGAGTTACTTCTTTCCACTAAGCCATACTTTCTCTGTGAGTCATGACAGCTTAGGATATTAAGATTGTATCTGTATGTTGAGAGAAAATCTGGCGGTGTAAATTTTGTTCAGTGGTGATCATGGGTCTATCTAAATTTCTGTTAAATTATCCTAAGTACACAGTACAGTCTTTGTGCCAGCTAATTCACAGGCTTGCTGCCTAAGATCCCAAAGTACTTTGCAATTCTTCAGTGAGTGCTTTGTGAGATGCCAACGTAGCTGAATTCTAGGAATGTTTGTGAGCAACTTTTCTAAGGACTTGGCTTCTTTTTCCCAAATTAGGTCCCTCTTTCCAAAATCCCCGCATTGCTACCAAAAGGCCACTCCTAACTTGCTTCTGCAAGGGTACTGTATTATCTTTCCCCTTCCACTTCCTGGATGCCATTTTCAGACCATGCTGCAGATGTCTTCCAAGTGGCTGTTCAGTATCAAAATCTGCAGTAGAATTTCATGTAGATTCCTTCTGGGAGTAGCATTATCTACTTATTATGGACTGCATACAAGTAAAAAGGGAGTCGACAGAAAGGGAGTTACAGTAAGAGGATTTGCCCCATTTCTAGGTCATTTTTCAGATCTGATGAAACTACATGCATTGCAGGTGAAAAATTTCCTCTTCACCAAGTGTCTGGATGTGATCAATACAATGCCTGGTGGCATGAGTTATGCAGCATAGTTGAGAAGAACATCAGCAGAAAGAGAATGGGAGTTTTCAATTCAGAATAGAAAAAGTCATACTCTTGTGTATCTGTAAAGAAGCTCATCCATTATTTGGCAAGTTGGATCATCAACATGACTCCTGCTTCTCAATTGCCTATCAGGGCAGAGGAGTTGAAAGCTATCACTAGGATGTGGAATATGACATCTGCCTGTTGCTTTACGTAGTGTCCAATCCAAACTGCTTTCTTATGACAGATGTAGAAAATGTCACGGTAAGTTCTGCTCAACTCCCACCCTTCTCCATTGCACAGTGTTATTGGTGGAATGTTATCTTCTTCTATCCTTCAAGCAGAGTTGCTTTCATAGTTCTAGTTTGCAGTGGGGCAGCACAGTTCTTTTTAATGTGCCATTATCAATGGATTTACACTTCTGTTCTTGTTACTAGCCAATTGTGAATGCATCTCATGCCTTTGTTCATAAAGCCAACACTGTTTTCATTGCAGTTTGATTGTCAGAAAGGAGACTTCATAGAATGAGTCTGTAAGCAGCCTCCATATCAGGTTCTCATTTTGCTGCTGTATTGTGCACTAAATTTGTGAGTGTAAGGGGAGCAGATGGCTGAAGCCTGGGAGTGGGAAGCTGAGATAGCATCAGTGCCTGCTATGGCTTGTTCATTTGCCCGTGGGAACCAGGAGGGCCAAATTCTGAGGGATGCTCTGGCAGAACGTTTTATGCAAATTACCTAGCTACTTTCTGCTTACATATATGTACTTGCTGATATGAAAGCATTAAGTTTATGCATTGTTTGTCTTGCTCGTGGTCTTTACTTCTGCAGCTCCTATTGCCTACCTTGACAGTTCATACTCTTCAGTTTCATCGATGAGGGTCACCCTTTCACTAGGCCTCCCATATTTCCTTAGGATGAAAATGGAAACGTAGGCCCAACAATAAAAAGTAATCAGAAAAACAATTGGTATTATGCTGTCAAAAAGGCACTACAAACAATGGAGAATACAATACTGGAAAGAAAGAAAAAAAAAAAAAAAAGATAGAGAAACATATTTTTTTATGAGATCTTTTATGTAAAACTGTTTACAGATATGAGAAACTTTGCAGTAATAGGGGTAAAGAACAAAGGTAGGGAAGGGGAGCTTTTTGGGGTGAGTGCCTGCATCTCACACAGAGACCTGGCGAGCTGGCTGGCCAGCCAGATAGTGTGGCTTGCAAACCTCATCAAGAGACAATTTCAAGACATCACCAGACAAGATGTGAGTTCCTGGACTGGGCAGTAAAAGAAATGACGCAGAAAGATTTGATGTGCTGAGTTTTGAGGAGGCTGCATTTGGTCCAAAATCAGAGAGGAAGATGTCAGAGCTTTAGCTGAACGTGCCATCACTGCATACTGCTTTCTTGTAGATCACTCAGTCATCATACCCATCAGCTCCTGCCTCTTCTTTACAGACTCATATAGTCTGCTATGGCCAACATATGGGAACAACCTTGGTTATTGTCTTAGCTGTGAATAATTTTGGCTGAAAAAGACCTTTAAAATCAAGTCCAACCTAAGACCACCACTAAACTATGCCCCTAAGCACCCTATCTACATGTCTTAAATACCTGTGGAAATGGAAACCACTTCCCTAGGCAGCCTGTTCCAATGCTTGACAACCCTTCCGGTGAATTTTTTTTCTGATATCCAATCTAAACCTCCTTGGCACAACTTGAGGCCATTTCCTCTTGTGCCACCTCTTGTTACTTGGGAGAAGAGACTGACACCTACCATGCTACAACCTCCTGTCAGGTACTTAGTTGTAGAGAGCTGTAAGGTTTCTCCTTAGCCTCCATTCTTCCAGGTTAAACAACCACAGTTCCCTTAGCCACTCCTTGTAAGGCTGTGCTCTAGACCTGTTGCCAGCTTTGTTGTCCTACTCCAGCACTTCAGTGTCTTTCTTTGGGTGAGAGGCCCAAAACTGAACACAGTATTCGAGGTGCGAATGAACTTCCTTTCTCTCTAACTGCAGCATCTTCGTTGTTTTCTGGCTTGGAGGAGGTTAAGACACCCTTGTGAATACTGGATCACAAGATTTTCTTCCCTGTGCAATCCCCGCTGCCTGATGTGAGGTGTCAGTGTCCCCAGGACAGTATGTGGTCCATCTTTTTGTATTAGACAGTGACACACCAGCTCCTTGGCTAATCACAAGTACACCCTCGTGCCTGATGGGTTAAACCATGCTCTGAAATTTTCCCTTCTAACTTCATTCTACAGCATCTAAATGCGTATTTCGAGGGATTCTTTAATTTCAGGGAACCCTCGTAAGTCATGAGCTCCTAAACTAGCTTTAGGTTTCTAGGTGAGGAACTACACTGTAAATTCCCTCATACCTGGGAGGTGGTGGCTGGGGGACAACCAAACAGAGCGGCTGTGTTTCTGACAGGGGAGCAGAGCCCCGACCGCGGGGGCCGTGGCAGATCCACCCGCACACCAGGCCCCAGATGAGGGGAGCTACTTCCCTTGTGCCTTCTCAGCGCTGTCTTACGCAGGGCTTTATTTTAATGCCGAGGCATTGCTTGAAAATGACACCGCCCGGTGTCCGCCTGTCCTCCCGCCCGCCTAGCGCCCAAGCCTGCCTCAGCCGGATGGCGAAAGTCGGCACACGGCTGCCCAGCCGGGGGCCTGGAGGCGGCGGGGTGCGGCCCGCCCCAGGGCCTCCTTCATAAGGTGGCAGCCGCCCAAGCGGAGAACCGAGCCGGGCTCGCCCGGGCCGCGGAGGGGCGTGCGCGGGAGGCGGGAGCCGCTCGGCACCGCCCCGGCACCGCCGGCAGCCGGCAGATCCGGGTCTCGTGGCGCGGGCTGACGTGTGAGCCGGCCCGAAGCAGCGGGGCCGAGCCGCGGGGCCGCCCCTGCCAGCCCGGCCGCCCTGCCCCTGCCCCCGTCACCGCCCCGGCCGCGCAGCCCGCCGCAGCCCTCCGCGGACATAGCACGGTGAGCGGGGGCGGGGGGCGGCGCGGCCGGGGGCGCCGTGGCGGGGAAGGGGAGGGTGCGGGCCGCCAGGCAGAGCTGGGAGGGTTTCCACGGGTACTCCCGCTCGTACCTTCCTCCGTCCGCCGGGCGCGGAACCTGGGGAGAGCCCGGTGGGGGCTGCGGGGGTAACTTCAAGCCTGTTGAAGTGCTGAAACGTCCCCGCTGTCGGGAAGGTAAACACCCGGAGTGCCGGAGCCGTTCCCCTTGGTGTTGGGCTGCACTCCTGTTTCGAACCAGCGAAACGTCCACTTGTCTTCCGTACAGCTGCTCTGATTCGGGTTTTTCTGGTAGTTGCGGTTTTTGGTGCCGAGTGACACGCTTCTGGTTTTTGTTTGTGCGGTTTTTTTTAAAGGGATTTTGTTTGTGCGTTTTACTTTGAGCCAAAGGGATTTAGTTTTCTTTTCTTTAAAGAAGCTGGAAGTGGCATGCTGACACCAGAGTATGTGCTCCCAGGCCGCTCCCAACTCTTTGGAAAGCTTGTGCAAATAAAGTGGGAGACATTCGACAGTGTATTGTGAGCGATAATCTCAGGAAATCAGGACAGCGTCACACTGCCATTAATTTATTGAAGATAGGATTCCTGCCAGGAACTCTTCATATGCGTGCTCCAAGATGTTATTCGTAGGGGAGGGAGTATATTGGCCTTGGAGACCACAAGTCTCCAAGTCCACGGTCATTCCTCTGCAGCTGTCACGGTGCCTGGTTCGCAGATGTCCTGCCCTGCAGCTCAGCTCCTGCCTTCCGTGGCAGTTCTGAGGCCTCAGCTCACCACCCCCTCTATGTGAATGCGGTGTACGACCTACATCAAAACTTTTGTTTCCTGGCAGACACCTGTTTGTCTGATCAGTCCTCAGGGTTGTCTTTTAGATTATAGATTTGCTGATGTAGGGACTGTTTTTGTTGTATACTGGCTTGAACGTTCATCTCTATGCATGCAGATAGGTTCTCAAAATAATCTCCAGTTTTTAGAAGGGAGGACATCAAAATTTTTTGATGTAAATAGCTTACTACATTAATAACATGTGCCTACTGGCGAAGGTACATATCTGCAGAGAGCATTACTATGTTGTGTCTTAGCCTTTGCATGCTTAGCTGTTAGAAAAAATCAAAATTAGTAAAAAGAAGGAATCAGTCTCACTTTTGATCTCTTTCTAGTGAGAGAGAATAAGTCCTTGATAGTTGCATCTAGTTGTGACATGTCAAGATGAAAGAAATGAAGCTATTGTTGTCAAACAGTGATTTTTAAAAGTGATCCTGGCTCTCACAATGTGCTTTGAAATGGTAGAAGCAGTTGGCAAAATGAAAGTGATTGTAATTTTAGCAATTTGTATATTTAGTCAGTTCAGTCCTGAGCAACGTCTGCTGCTGAGGTGAGTGAACACCTGCTTCCTTCAGAAGGTTGGTATTTGGTTTTAGAGAAAGTTAGTTTGTAACTGACTTCTTGTTTCATTATTAATTTACGATTTTCTACTTTCAAATATTTAGACTTCAGAATAACTGATGTGTGAATGTGGTTTGCATAACAGATGTGTAATGAAACAGAATGTAATGTTCATGTTTCAGAATTTTCCCTCCTGGCTATTTTAGGTATTTGACATCCATTCTTAAAGAATAAATGTCTCCACTGAAGCTTGTCATAGCAAAATTGGGCCTAGCAGCATTGTGGGTCTTCACAGGGGCAATACAATGAAAGTAGCAAGATGCTCTTTCTCTTCTTATAAGAAGTGCATAGGAATGGAAAAGGTGTACAGTACCCTGACAATGCCAACTATCAAATTCTTACTCTGTATGTTTTAAACATTTGTTAGATTACTCATTCCAACAAATACAAAAATATTTTGACAGATGTATTGATACATAAAAATTATCATCACGTGTCTACATTCTGCTTGGGAAGCAAATCAGGGAGCCTGTGAGCCTGCTTTGCATGGCTATTACATATATGAAGTTGCAGTTGATGTTAAGAATGTTTTTTGGTTTCCTTCGTAGTTTATGGATTCCTTTCATTAATACATAAAGTTCTATCTAGTTGTTAATTAGGCACATTCTGTAAGATGCTGAGTCCTCTGTAAGTACAGTGGGAGCTAAGAAAACATTTTAAGTTTCTACCAGAGAGCCGAATCTTGCAATCATTGTTCAGGTAAAAAAAAAAAAAGACAAAAAAAAGGATTATTTTCTCAGAGTAGCTCGTTCACCTTATATGCCTCGACTCACCAACAGCTGACTTTCACAGTTCCCAAGGAGCCTCATTTGCAGAAAAACTCCTTAGCTTCTCATTATGAAGGAATATAGTCAGGTGTACAAGAGGGATCAGTCTGTGATAGCTGTGTTAAGTCTTATTTCTGTTGTAGCAATAAAGTCTTATTTCTGTTGTAGCAATACAATGGAGAAGTGCGGCCTTACCCTCTTCTTCCTATCTAATCACCTGTTCCGTGTTATTGGTTGGGGCAAGAAAAAGGTCTCTCAGTGATGATTGATATGGCTTTTCATGAAAGATTTGAAGATGCTTAAGAAGCAACCTCTGGCATGATTGAGTGGTTGTACATTTTTATGGTTATTAATCAAGCAAATATGCTTCAGAGGCTTTTGTCGAAGTGCCTAGATGGTATTTTTACAAACAATGGAACAAATTAGTCCCATTTGGGTGGGAACAGACAGAATTACACTTGATAAAAATTTTCCTCATTAAGATCATTCTGATTCCTCTGCATTAAACCCCATGGCTTTCTGGAGCTGAATATAGTTTCATTCTTACTTTATAAAACTCCTGAACCAATGTGAGATCCAAGCATGAGATTCTCCTAGGAAAGAAAAGATTTTTATCAGAAAGATCAGAATAGCTGTACAAAAATGTAGCTTCAGCCCTTTATATGATATAAGTAGCTGCAATGCTTTATTTGTCAAATCTTTGTCAAATACAGATCTCTAGAATTAGAGCTATGTTCTTACTTGTTCATACATCCACATGTGTATGTTTGTGTATTTTCTGCTAGTTAATCATGACAACTTTATTTTTATCAAGGCAGTATTTTTAGACAACTTAACAAAATGGTTTGTGTTGGTTTTCCTAAATTAAAAAGTTAGTTTAGGAGAAAAAAACATCTGTCTGGATGAAATTGTATGAAGATGTCAAGAAAAGTTGGGGGTTAACTCTTCAAATAATTGGATTAAGTCAAGCGTGAAACAAAGCTTCCTGGTATGAGTGGCCTTAGTTAAGAAGAATTCCCATGCAAGTGCATACAGTGTCATTAGGGGCTCATCACTTTGATATCATGGGTGAGACTGATTAGATGGCATCTGTCATTAAACAGCCCTGTTTGAAGTTTACCAGAGAAAGCTTTTATCGCAGAGCTCCAGGAAGGACAGAAATATTCTTATACGTAGACACTTCTTGAGCCATGGAGGCTGTTGGGTGCTTCAGTATTAAGTTAGTACATAGAACAAAAAGTGTCTAAAGATGAAAAAGACCTTCAGTCCTGTTGGACAGCTGTGGAGCCAAAGGTGAGATGTGTGTTGCAAACTAATCCTTATGAAGTAGTACTGTAAATTCTCCTGCAAATTAATGTAATAGATTTAAAAATCTGTTGCTAGTAGATGCAGAGGAGGCTTGTATAATTTGCATAGCACTTTCTTTTTGATAATCTGAACTAGTATGTGAGTCTGCTGAATTAGATGGATGTTATTTCTCTGGTAAAAACTAGGTCATCTTTTAGCTAAACATATGTAAATAACCAAGCCTAGAAATCCTGTTAATTGCTACAGATTCCCTCTGGTATAAGTACTGATTAAAAATATTCTAATTGATAAGCTTTAAATTGTTTACTGCAGGTAGGTAGAAAACCTGATTCAGCTTCCATTGAAGTCAAAGACAGGCACTCGCTAGCTTCAGATAAAATTTGATCTGGCCTAAGGGGGTTAGGAGCAGGGCTGCCAGGGAATAGAGCTGCTTTCATCTGGAAATTGAAAATCCTGCTATCTTCCTCAGCATGCTGCTACCCTGCTAAATCTGTTTGCACAGTGGCAAGTTATTAGAAACATATGTCATCCCTGGAGAAAAAACATAATGAAAACATTCCAAAGAATTTCTGTATAATTTTGTGTTTGTATGTGATTGAAGTAACATTAAGGAATAGTATATTTTTACAACTCTAAGGATTTAGTAAGGTATTTTGTAATCTAAACAACTGTAGTCTTAATAAATGAGTCTCAAGAAACTTCAGAGCTTATGGTTTAAGGCTGCACTTGCTGGCTCAATATGGTGGAAAAAATTTCATAGCTATTTGTTTTGAAACTGTACAGGGGTTAATAAGAGAATTTTATAATACTTTTTTTTTTTTTCCAGAGAGTTGAAATGTCTACACATCTCTGATTGATTTGCTTTCCAAAGAAATTACTTCAAAATAATGAATTATTGCAGGCCACCTGAGCTGCAGTAACTGTATGGGTGTGTTCATGGTTAGCTCAAAGCAGCTCTGAGGTGTCTCAGCTTAATTTTGCTCTCTTCCAGACTAAGCAGTCACATTTGCACACAGTTCCCATGGGCTAAGAGCGTGTGCAGGGATCATTTGTGACACCAGTGTAATTTACTTATGAGTTTGAGTCCTGAGCCCCACAGGATGAACTTTAAAGTTTAATCCAATCCTAAATTGCTTTGGTATATTTGAACATCTAAATCATAGTCTTATCTTGATTCATGAATTTTGGAACAAGAGCTGAGACATTTTATGGGTAAGTTACATGGTTTGTTGCACGAGCATATTCTTTTTCTATACTTAGTCTTTTCAAGTAAATTATTAGTTTTGTACTACAGATCTCAAAGGTTAAGTGCAAAACATCTCATGGGTGAGGTAACCAACAGCACAGTCAGTTTCCCTGTTCTACTCCCATGGGGAGGCTGGTGCAAGATGCTCACCTCCACCCTTTGTCTGGTTTCCCTGCAAAAGTCTTCCTGGGAGGCCAGCTTATCCTTCATCTGTAGTCACTTGTTCAGAATCAGGTTTGCCAAAAACTTGCACGAGCCTGCAGGACAATCTTGCAGCCCTGGTTGGCACAGGTGTTCTCTCAGTGCCAGTGCAGAAGCGCTCTCGGCAGGGGTTTAGATTCAGTATGTGTTGCTTCCAGCCATACTGCATCACTTGTACAGCTGCAGGGGTGCTGAATTGAGAAAACTGGCAATTTTTACTGTGGGATGGGAAGAGGAATGTCAACATAAGCAGCAGGCCTATATGTAGTGCCAGAGACACTAACCAAAAGCGGAAGAGTAAGCAAATTTGCCTAGGAGCTGTCTGTTCTACCTACCACTCAAGCTGAAAATCCTGTTAAAGCCAATGAGAGTTCATACCCAACCGAAGACAACAGGAGATGGCTCCCAGTTTGCTCAGTAAACTCATTGAAATACAATGTGCTAGTAGTTTTACAGTGGATAGCCCACCCTTTTGCATTGACATATGTCAAACAAAATTATTAAATGGTCATTAGTAATTCAGTATAACAGAAATAATTTTGTTGTCCTAGACCATTGTCACAGTCTTCTACACTAGAAATAAATGTTAAAGTGAAAATGAAGCATTTACTTAGCAGAAAGAGGGTATTATTCTTGGATGATGTTCTGTGTTATTAACATATCTTAATTAGCTTGCATATTCCAAGGGATTTCTTTCAGAAAAATAACATTTTAACAAAGGGATGACCAAATGCTGACAGCTGATGTTTGGCATTAACATTCTGTATCAAATATCAGCAAATGAATTCTAAAATAGCTGAAGTCCTTTTTTGGTCCATGACTGGATGTGCGTAATTAACTCCTTTTCAAGTGTTTCACCAAGAAGAAATGTTAAGCCACCTGCATGGTGGCTTTTTAAAATCTTAGTGGGTCTTTTTAGGTCCGTTGGGGAATTCAGTTTTGATCACTGACATCAGCCTTATAGATTTAAAGCCTGAAATCTCTGTCCTCTCACACTGGGGACTGGCCATGCAAAGGAAGGGGGGGAACAGTGTTGGAACTGTTAGGGGGGTTTAGTGTATGGGTTCTTGTCCTCTGAGAGTTGTACTTGACACTGACAAACCTTAATTAAAATGAAAGAAGGATCAATGTCCTCTTCTATGTTTGCCTGATACAACGTTCTGTGTTGAACCAACGCACCTCAGCATATCTGTAACCTTGGTTAGCCTTTTCCACAAAAAGTATGTTTCCTACCAGGTCCCTACTAGATTCTGCCATTCTTTAAAGTAATGTAAACTTTCTCACTCAATTCACTGAGAAAAGCGTTGTGATGCTTGGCTGTGAAAGGGCTTTGATCATAATTGTAAATCTTTTAAGTTTTCATGCTCTGGCTCCCGCTTCACGTCTCTGTGTGGTAGTGCTGTTGGCAGAGTTGCCAGAAGTTTCCTGAAGCACTCAAGGGAGTCCAGATGTCCACATCAGGGTGAAAGTGCAGCAGTGCTCACAATTGTGGTGGTCACACAGTGATGTTCTCGTGCTGAGGGAACAAGTGCTCCAGTAGTCTTGTGAGACCATCAGAAAAAACATCAGGAAGATTCTGAATGCTGATTTATCAGTTCTGAGCCTGTCCCTGCTTGAAAGTTTCTTCCCACATTTCAGCATGTCACTGTAGTATCCTTCAGTAACTGGCTCAGCACTTCTTAGTTTCTTTGGTTTTACTTCTATTTTTAAGGAGTTGTTTTAAATCAGCATTTGTAAGAAGCACCAGATAGTTGACACCAGAAAATTAATTCATGATTTACTTACATAATAAATGATTTGTGGGACAGTAGCAAAGCTACCCACTGTTGTGCCTTGAGCAGGATGTGGTGGGGTGGAGTCTTTTGTGGAGCTCCTGCTAGTCTGGATGTCCTTGTTAAAACCAACAAGAAGAGCACCAGTGGCATACATCTGTGTTCATGGCTAAGCATTGAGTTATGAAGAAAAGAACTGGTTTAGCTTAAACTTTTAGCAGTGAAAAGTTCATCTTAGATCTTGTTAATTATCCTAAGAAAAGTTGCAGTGCAAAAATACCCTTGCCAACTCATTAGGCTACAGTTGGAAGTCCAGGGAGATGTGTTCATGTTTCAAGTACAAAATCAGCTCCCCTTGCCTCCTGGAATTATAAGGAAATAGTGTGGAAAGGATTGCCTTATACTCTGAAAGTATTACTATGTCTAGAAACCCTCTTTGGCTGTTATATCAGCCATCAAAATCATTGCAGTTCTTTTCCCTAGAAAAGCCAAATTGATGATCTGAACTGGGACAATTAGTTGGAGAAAGTGGTAATTGGAGCCACGCTTTACTGTGGCAGAACTCCTGGCAGGACCCAAATTTATGTCCTGCTGGTTTGCTTTTGCTGCCCAGCCAGCCAGTTGGTTTTCTTTCATCCTGAAAACTCAAATTTATTGCCCAGGAGGAAGCCTGGTAGAAAGAGATCAGGAGTCCCCTAGAGATCTGTGATCTTGCAGAGCTACTGGAACCTGGTTTTCTGGAGCCAATAGGAGTGCTGGTGTTTGTTTCAGTAGAAGCAGGATGGAGCTGTAAGCATGGAATAGATGATGGGAGAGACCTTCTCTTGCATTGTTAATTAAAGGGATCATAAGTTGCCATTGTAAAAAAGATGTAATATGTTGCAGTGTTTCAGACTGGGGCTCTAGGAGGGTATATTTACTTGAACTATTAAAGTTACACTAAGAGAGAAGAGCCAGTTCCTGAAATGTTTTAATTAGTATAAATTTGTATACAAGAAATTTGTTTTGTTTTTTCTTTTTTTACAGAACGTATTTTTAGCCTTGTTTGAACAGAGGAAGTAGTTTTTCTAAAGGAAGTTTCCTTAGAAATCTTCAAGCTTTTTTTGACCAGTTCTATAACCCTGATTTAAATTTAAAACTCCTGCATTAAAGGTGCAGACCACCTCCACTGAATACTTGTGTCAGGCCCTTGACTTCTGGATAAATTTCGATTTAGTGCAATGTCCTGCTCTCTTGCCTGAAGATCCTGCATCCATTAACTTTGGGCAGAGTGAGTAGCATTTGTTTATTTTAAAGTACTATTGATTTTTCTCTTTACTTTCTCCCTATTTCTCTATTTCCTTTTGTGATGTTTCTTCCCTATTCAACTACAAACACTGTTGTTTTCTTTGTCCATCCTGTGGTTTTATCCTGTGTTTAGTTATTCCCTTCCTTTGCTTCTTCAGTGGCACTGTTACCATTTCTGTCTTGTTCCTTCAAGGAACAATTTGATGCAGAAATCAATGGATAAGATTCCCTAGACTTTCTTACACACAAATTTTAACTGTATAACAGAAATAAAAGAAAATTAAATAATAGACTACTGAGCTGGATGAAGGTAGTTCATCATAAAAGTAACAAAACATGCAGGTTTCTGGGGGGGGTGGGTGTGAATGTGCATGGAGTACAAATATTACAGAAGGTGGAAATCATCAGGAAAATGTGGTATATAGCAAATAAAGGAAAAAATCTGAGTTTGGCTGGATTTCACTGAATTTGAATGTCTAGGCTCCTCTTTGTTGATTGGTCACTAGTAAGCAATCTTGCCATACTGAAAACACCTTTACCTGTTCTTTTACTCTATACCAAGTTTATGTGGCACTGGACTGTGTGATTCTGTGGGGTTCATGAGTCCCAGTCCTTCCAAGAGGCAGGTCTAGAACCAGATTTTGGAGTAGCCACTTGTACCAGAGGCATTTTGAAGTTCCCAGTAAGGAGTCAGCTGTGGTGTCGGCTGCCCTGATGGTAACCAGGGGGACAGAGTGGCCAAGGTGAAGAAAGAGTCCTGTAAAACCAGTGATCAGGAGCTTTATGAGGATGTGATTCCTGCAGTCTCTTCTTGTGGAGCAAATTTTCCCCCCTTGGGTTAGTGGGTACTTTGGTTACTGCCAGGGGGTCACTGCCAGGCTGTTGCCCCTGTGCCTGGTAGTTTCTCTGGGACAAGACTTCATGTGCAGGATTGCAAAGGTGTTACACTACATGAGGCCAATATGCAGGATGTTTTAGATGCCAGAAGAGAATACTTGGAGGTCTTTTGGATATGGATAAGATTATATGGGAAAAAACAAACTTTAGGCATGCTGTGAAGAAAATAATTACAGAAAGGGTCAGATTTTGTAAGAAAACATGGGTATTAAGATGGCTTAAGTGCAAGTAAAAAGGAAAGAGACCAAATCATTTTTATGGAAACCTGGATCCTTTAGAAGATCATGGAGGAATATAGGAGAGAAGGTTTTTTTCTCTGATAGCAAGATAAAAATGAACATTTTAAAATTTGGGGCAGTGAATTGTTCATGCTTTGTGTATCACATTTGCTAGTTTAGCCCTTTACCATTTTTCAGAATGTCTGCAGAGGCATAACAAGTCATTTACTTTCTTTCTACATTTTTCTTTTGAATTTTATAGATATTTTCATTTGTTCTGCCACACCTCTCAAACTTAACTCTGGAGCAAAATTAACTTTATGGCTTGTTAGAGATATTTGACAACTGTGCTTTGAGTTGTTGCAGTTAGCTGAAAAACAGTCATGAGGAATTGACCAGGATTTTGTTTCTATTTAAAGTGATTTGAAAAGATTCTGTTACTTGTCTGCTGTACTGTGAGGTATTTTGCTCCCAGGGATTTCTTACTTTTGATCGTCAAGTAAACAGCAACACAGCAAAAGCAGTTCATAGCAGAAGAGATCTTCAGACATTATATGTACTTAGTGTGATATTCTACATTTTTAAAGTGCCTAGATCCAGGAAAGATAAATGTTCACGGGCTTAGAGTTTTGATGTGAAGGTCCTAAGTTAGTCCATGACAAAATCTGCAGTGACTCTGATTTATGTATCTTAAAGAGTAGAGTGAGTGTTTCTTTGAATACTAGAGTTATAAATATATTTACACAGTCCTTTATACCAAGGAGTAGAGATCACCAATATGTGTGCTTTGACAATCTTGCATCATATTGGGGACACATTTGAGGGCATCCAGCATACAGAAATTTGACAAAACTTGTTTGTGTTCATGCTAGAAAGGAATCCAGTTTTGTAGTGATTGGGGTGGAGAGAGGCAGAGTATAATTTCTGTCTCCTAGAGCTCACCAGCTGCATGCTGTCTACCCAGGAGAGGTGGTGCTGAATTGAGAAATAACGTATAGGCATTGCAATACTTTAAAATACAGAGGAGTCTCCAGGTACAAAAAAACCCCAGTCAGATTGTAGCCATAGAAATTGCTTCTTTGATAGTAGGGTGTATAAAATATAATACACAGCTGTAGGGTTGGGATTGGGATATAAGATAAAAAAGAAGAAACAATTTACAATAATCACTATAGCAGAGAATGCTTTTTTTTTTTTTAAATCATGAGACAACAGATATATTTTTCAATATGGCTTCAGCACCTACAACGTCAAATAGCTGGTCAAGTCAAAAGGTAAAGGTGGGGTTTTATTTCTGTCTTAAGTCATCAGAAACCATCCTCTATTTTGCTGCCAATTTACAGGAATTCTGGCTCTGACTACAGTATTTGAATTTCAGTTATACTGTTTATGATTGCCTCTGTGGGCCCTTTTTCACTGTAAAGATTATGTTGGCTCTGATGGTACATCATATTTGTTCTAGTTTACTAATTCCTTTATTATGCTTTCTATTAGTTTTCTTAGTCTAGAGGCCATGACATATACCTTTTCAGCTGTTACCAGTCAGAGCTTTAGCATATTTACCAAATGTATCTTCCAGCTATTTGTAAACCCTGTGAATTAAATATAGTACAAGCAGTAATATGGCCAACCCAAAATCCAGCTGTTTTAAGCAGAGTAAAAGTAATGCTTTCAGAGTACTTGCAGGGATTTCACATCATAGCCTGACCAATTGCTGTGATCTACCGGTTGGTTACTCTGTAAATTCCAAGAAAAACAAGGTAACAATAAACAGGAAAACAGACGGAAAAGCAAGTAAAGTAAAAGAAAAAAAGGCTGTCAACTTTTTTTTCTTTCTTTCTCCAGGTCATGAGGAAAACAGTGGAGCACATTCTCTCTTTTTCTGTAATAGGTTGTATACAGAACTGTATTTGCAAAAGGTGGAGAGCTGGTGTGACTCAACAGCAAAGAGGTCAGAGCTGGGCAGAGCAAGTTAGCAGCTGACGTGGGATCAGACAATTGCAAGTACCAGGAGGCAGGCAGGAAGCACCTTGCAATCCTGGAACAGGATTTTGATATGAACGGGCTGCCTAAGAACATGCAGTGGAGCCAAGGAATCCTGCTCTCTGAGACCTAAAAAATGCTAGTCTGTTACTACAAAATCTTACAAAGGGTCACAAAACACTAAAAAACTTCAGGATCTGATTACAAATCTTAGTTGATATTTATTACTTTATGCAATTGAAGTGTGTTACAAGTAATACAGTTGTCAAGCTGAGAATATTTTAATGAGAAATACAGACATTAGAGTGATATTTTACAAGTGAAAATAATGATATAGTATAGAGTGTTCTCTCTTGTTTATGTGTGTGGCTGACATGGTTCTTTCTCTCTCATATAATCTATTTCCTCCAGTTCCAGCAAAAAATATTTGCATAAGGGGGGATTAGTTGGTTTTTTTGGGTTTTTGTTTTTTTTTAGAGTAATAACCTAAGTTTGGCATCTTTACCAGGGGAAAATCCAGTCCTGTTGCCAAAATAGATGGTCCAGCTTCAGTCCTTTGGCAATGAAAGAGCTTGTTCTAAGCTTTGAGGAAGGAAATATAAAGTTTGATTGCTTTCAGCATCATGTGAAGATGAGAAAGCTTGTAAGGGATCTTTTCATTGAAAGCTTGGATGACATTTTACTTGGTGACATGTGTTCTGCTTTATTTTAGGTCATTAAGATAATTGGTATTGTACAATTCAGGTGCCTTGGGGTAAATTCCTTCTAGTGCACTTTCACTTAGATTTATCATGGTACATGACAGATTAATTTTCCACATTTATTGTCTAATATTGTCTAATATTTTTCAGTTGTATGCTCTATGAAGAATGTTAAGCTGGTTTCATTGGTGATGACTTATCTGGCATTTGATTTCTTTTAGTCATATATAGATTAACACTCCTCAGTTAGTTGCTGTGACATTACTGTGTGTTACTGACTCCTAAATTCTTTCAAGTTACTGTTAAATATTGTTGTGCAACTTTGCTGTTTCAAATACCTTTTTTTTTTTCTGTCATTATGTCCAGAGAAACCGTTTTGGGCTGCTCAAGCAATCACTGCTTTTACATGTTCCTTTTGCTAAAACAGTTTTAGAAAGGCTGTTCTGTCTGACATGGCATATCACCCAGGGACCTTAGGTAGTTAAAAAAATTCTTGTATTGCTGTTGTGTGGTTCTAGTGGTTCTGAGATAATTTCACATGAGCTAGTGTAGTAGCTTTATAATTAACTTTCAGAAATAATAGTTAAATAATCTGCTGTGATCTCCTATATGTTGGAGAGCATTATATCCAAACTTGAGTGCTTCTGTACTTTACTAAGTAACTTGTGTTTTGCCAACACACATCTGAATGCATTGAGATGGGAAATCCACCCCTTTGGCAGCTTGTTGCACTACTCAGTTACTTTGGTGGTGAAAATGTATGCCTTGCTTCTCTTGTGAGCTTGGTTGATGACAGCTTCCAGTCATTGCTTCTTGATCACCTCTTCATTGAAGAACTTCCCCATACTCAGGTTTATTTTTCTATGACAAGATACTGTACACTATGTAATGAAGCAGTCTCTCAGTCTTCCTATCCATATGTTGCCAGATTACTCTTCCTTAGTGTCTAGGCAAAAAGACTTTCTACCATCCCTTCAATTTATTAATTTTTTTTGCTCTTTTTCAGTTTTCAGTATTCTTTTTTTAAAAGTGGAGATCCTAGCAAGTTAAGGGCACTGATGTTCAGACTCCATAATCAAGATACAGATTTCTCTTACCTTCTTTTACTGGCTCTCTTCATCATGGCAGAGGATGATACGGAAGAGTGGTAGGAATTGATAGAGATGCATTTTCTTTTTTCTATCTCTTTCTTCCCCAAAAGGGAAGAACTATTGTGGTGATACATTCTGTTGAATGAAGCTATGTTATAACCATATAGGTTATTACTCTTTCTCCTAGTGAGGTTAAAACACTAAAATGCTTATGCATGATCAAGGCTTGTAAGTTTTTGTAGGTGATGGCTGCAGAGCACATCTGTTGATTCAGCAAACCATTATCAAGTGTCTTGCACCTCCATGACTGACTTGTTTTAGGGTTGAGAGGATGTATCTGCCCTATGCTGCTGCATTTATTAAGCTTGGCAGGTATCTCGTGTTAGGGCCCCAGTGTGTGGAACAGAAACAGTCTGAACCAGCTTCATTGATGCCATTAATAAAAATATATTTTTTTAAATTATCATAATGCAGAAGTGATCTAATGCATCATAAGAGTCCTCATCCAAGAGAACTGTAGCTGATTTCACCACAAAGGTAGAAATGCCTTGCAGTCTGCTACTTGTTTTGGCCATCAATTGGTAAATAGTAAAAATAGTCTTGCATACATGACATGTCTGTTGTAAATGGTTTTAGCAGGTGAATAACCTAAAATTGATTCCCTACCATGTCCATTACAGCTTCTTTGAACTTCATGTATTGTTAAGTGAATTACCTACTTCTTTGATCTGAAATTATTATTGTGTATAGCTCCATTTTTCAAGTGTTTCCAAGTATATCCACTTCTACACCTCTGTTTGCTTTCATTATACAAAAAGGATGATTTTCTCCCTGTGGGAAAGGTTTTAAATTATTTTCCTTTACATTGATCCAGAGGGAGAATGCCAGCAGTTTGTTAAAGGGTTTAGGAGAACAAGTTCCTCTGAGTTTTCAAATTGTATTCACACACTGAAGAGTCCCACTGTGCAGATAAACGACTAGAATTTAATCTTTGTAATTCTTGTTTGTTAGGATGTATTTCATAGTGGTATGTTGGACATCCCAGGGGAGACACACAAATTCTTGAAAAAAAAATTATTTGGCTCTCTAAGAAAGCCCATGTGAGACACTGCTTTCAGCAACAACAAAATGTTACTGCACATACCAGACTTCCTCATTCATGCTGCCAAAGGAATAATAGGATTACCCTGCTTTGTTTTGCTTTTTCACCCTGGCATTAAATGAACTGAAACTTGATACGTGAGCCTTTGGAAAATAAGGTCAGTTGAAAGAGTTCATTATCCTTTTTTTTTCTTATTCTTCTTAGGTGTTCACAGACAAGTTCAAGTTTATCCAGACAGCCATGGCAGAAGGTGGATTTGATCCTTGTGAATGTATTTGCTCGCATGAACATGCAATGAGAAGACTGATTAATCTGGTAAGGATAACAGGAGGATATTTGGAAGGGTGATTATTCAGGCATGATTTAAGCTCTTGCAGATTTGCAGTTACCAATGCTTTTGATTCTGCTTATTCATTGCATGCACTGTTAGAGTCTGTATATCTGACTTTCTGATGAGCTTTTGAATAGTTAATAAAAATGATAGCTTTCTGTTTGTTTTCCAAGGCAGCACTGACAGTGTTTCTGTTGAACTGTTAATTTATAACTTTTTTACTCTGCATAGAACCAATGATACTACCCAGCAAACTTTTTGAGATCAGAGTGATTCTATATGTGAAGTTCTACATACTCATCTCACAAGAAACTATGTCTCAGTTTTTAAAAGTAAGCTTAAAAAAATTCTGAAGTTGAGAATCCAGTAATTTTGAGTTCCAAGTTCTCAAGTTCTATTTCTTGAGATGTCATGGGCATGGATGACCAACTTCAGCTTGACAATATAACTTGAAAGTTATATTACATTTCTGTAACTGCAACTTGTAAAATAGAAATGATTCTTTGCTTCTATATGGATCGTAGTTCACTGTTAATTAAAGAAAAAGCTACAAAGTACTACATTCTTTTCTAAGCATTTATTTTTTTTTAGTAACACTAACAATTGTTAACTGTGAGGAATTAGATTAACTTGGTTTCAAGTTCATTACAATAAACATTTTTAAGATCACATTGTACACTAGCTTCATTTAATGTACTTCCCCTTGTTGATTTGCATAAGTTTTTTTTTTTCCATTTTCTTTCTTAGGGCCCAAATTAATGTCCTTTTAAGTTACTGGGTACATCAGGTGTTCAAGGCAGTATGTGTAAAGAGCATCCTCTCTAGGATCAGGCTCTTCTTCAAGAGGTGTCTTATCAGTGTTTTAGGAAGGTTATCAGGCAAATATGGCCCCAATAACCTACAATAAGAGTAGGGCTAATGTGCAAGTCCCTAAAGATTGTATTTGTGGGGATAAAGAATTGGTTTATGTGCTTGCCCGTAAAATAAAACCACTTTCACGTGCATACATCCAGAAAACAACAAACTTGTTTCAAACAGCACTTTGTAAGAAGTATAAATAGGTTGTACTTCCCAATGTGTGGCTCATATAGCTCAACTTCACCCTGAACATAAAATCCTGAGTGTCCACACTTTCTTGGCCTTGGAGTGCATTGTTACAGTAGCTCATCTGGTGTGCCAGGGGAAGAACATAAAACTAGGCAGATGCTGTACCTGTGCATGCTCTCAGGGTGCTTGGATGATCTTATTTTCATGAACTACTCTGCTCAGAGTGAGCAGAGTTCACCACCCATGTCCATAACGTGGCACTGCAGAACCTGTGCTATTCTGTTCTCACATTGTGCCCCTGGACCTGTGCAAACAGAACACCTCCTGAAGAACACACAGGTCACACTGGAAGCCTCTGTCCTCTCCATAAACTCCTTGTCAGTACTGGGGCTCTGCTGCTAGATCCACCCAAAACATTCTCTTCTGTAGGGGAGCCCAAGACTGGTGCAGTGTTCAGATAGGGGGTTTAAAGTGCTGAGTAGGGGGATGTAATCATGTCCTTCAGGCTACTTATGCACTGATTAAAGGTCAGGACTGCTGGCACAAGGGTGTAGAAAATAGAGGCTTCTGGGGAGAAGAGTTGTCTCCTTTGTGGAGCCTTTATGCCAGGGCCCAGCCATCCTAGCTAATGTTCCCCAGTTAAGAGGCACAATTTAAGAAATACTCTGAGCTCTCCCTGCTGCCCCCGTATGGACGCTCATACACATGTTCTTTCCCAAGAAGGATTTTCCTCTTGTCCTCAAAGTGGCATTTGTGGCATATCCCACATTTGTGAAGATTCTGGACTCAGGCTACAGTAGTGACATAGAAACCCCCAGGACCAAGCTTCAGGAAGTTGGGAGGGAGAAAGGAGGGTGTGTATTGGCTCCCTTTCTTCTGAGGCTTGTGCAATGCAAATCTGAACCAGTATGGCTCAGATTTTTGACCTCCATTCCTCATTTTATATCTCTCCATTTTTTGCTACAAGAGAGTGACAGTAATAGCAGCAACCAGGCAGTCCTTTTTACATTGTGGCTGAAGGACTGTAGGTGTGAATGAGGTGGGTGGGTTGTGTCAGAAGCTAAAAAAAGTGCCACATGGGTCTGTGAGATTTTGTTCCTGGGCTGGTACATGCAGGATAAAGTGGGTGCAAATGGATCCTCTGGAGGCACACTTGTTCCCATCATGTAAACAGAGCACATCATAGGTGCACCCTTTTTGGCAGTCATCAAGACCAGTCTAACAGTGTTCCTGTGTAGTTGCAGGAATGGAGTTTATTGCTCAGTGTCCAGCTTCCAAAAAGATCATAACAGTTAGTACTAGAAACTGTGAGAAGTGAGGAGAAATGCCAGATTTAATCTGTTCTAAAAAGCGAAACAGATGCTCCTAAATATTCATAAGAGCAAATCACCAACTGGGATAATTCAGCAGAATCTAGAAAGGAAAAGTCTCAGTCAGCAGCCAGACTGTCCTCAAGTAACCTGTTGCATGGTTTTAGCAGAAGACTTGGTAAACCTTCATTATTGCAGCTGTAACTCTTACTTTTCAGTAGGGTTTTGCTTTCTAAACTGCTGCTTTGTCACTCAGTCTTGTGCAATATAAGCAAATTTTACTGTTTGTTTTAAGAGGAACCCTTGGACATCAGTTCTTAAAGTTGCTGAACCCCAAAAGTCTCAATGGAGACTGGGTGCCCACAATGTCTAGAAGTTGGATCCTCAAAACCTTTACTCCAAAACCATTATGATATCAGAAAGCTAGGCAAATTGTAGCTATCCAGCCTGTGTGTGTGGAAAAATATCCAGACATTTTGTGTATCCAGAATGGTTCCCTAGTCTTCCTTAAATATTGATCTTTTTTAAAAAACTAGATAGGTATAAAATACACCAGAGCACATTTGAATGGGGTTACAGCTGGGAGTGCTTGTCAGGATTTTGGAGCAAATTATATATCAAGGTAGCTGTAATTATCTCCAGACCCAGTGTTGTAAATCCAGAAGTTCAGAGTTAAGATAAAATTTAGCAGAATGCCAATGTAATTATAAGAGATGCCCAAGTGTGCAAGTGTACTTTTAGGATTCTTCAGTCTAGTAATGACACTGTGCCAAAACCCCATGATTGATGTAGACTTCAATAACTTGCATTTGGGTTACAGTAAACTAATTTTTACTTACTACTTTGTTAAACCTGCATAGAACAACGTTGGTAAGAATTTAGGATTCTGCTAATGAAGAAGTCATGATGTAATAATTTATGACCGTTACATGTGGAGGAAAAAAATGCATATTCAGATATACAGGATTCCTGTTAGAGTTCACAGTATGGGAGATTTGAATGACACTGCCTATTCCATGGTCAGGAGAGTGAACTTTGCAACATGAAATCCTCATTTTAATTCCCATAGTGCCATCTTTAATTTCTAATTTAATTGGTGTATTTACTTTCAAATTCTTAGAAGATTTATCTGGTATTAAAAGTACAATTTATGGGTGAATACATAATTTCTTTTATATATAGCATGTACTTTAAATCTCTGCTTAAAATGCAGACTTCATCTTGTCAATACAATTAATGCTTATACAATGAAAAAAAGTTACTGTCATTTAAACTCTTCTTCCTCTTTGAGGAAAGAAACACCACAGAAAATTACAAACAAGAAAGCTGTTTGTTTTTAAAAAGTCTAACTTTTATTAAGCTACACAGCTTGTTTATTTTTCTGTCCCTCATCCTGCTTGACTAAGCAGGTGTTTGTTTTGTTATTTTCTTCTTGATTGTAATATCATGGAGATTTTATAGACAGTGGACTGTACCTAATGTGATTATATATTTAAAAGACTCTGCAGCTTATTAGGTTAACTGGGAGATACTATTCATGCCCACAGTTTTTCTGAGGTGCATATACATGCTTAAGTGGCACTCAATGCTCTTGTGCTGAATGTTCTGTTTTCCTAAAGTGATTTTTTCAGGGTTCTCATTGGTGTCTAAGTATGAAAATTTTGCACATGTTAAGCTTCTGTAGTGTGGCCACTCTAAATAATGTGCAAATATTATGACTTCCAGATACTGCTAGAAAGCAATAGAAATCTAAAGTCTTCGGCTATAGCTTCATAATTATCGTTTCTAGTATGTAATACCCATGGCAACATCTATTATGATTTGATGTTGTTGTGTAACAACTTGGCTATTGTATATTCAGCTCACTATTTATTCTATGGATATAGCAGATAATTGGGAAATTCTGTAAGAGGAAGTAAGCATAAAAGAAAAATACCATCAGACTTTCCATCCTCTGCAGATACACAAGAGTTGTCAAGAGACAATGACAGCAATGTCTCTTAGCTTGTATGACTTTATCTCCTGTTCAGTCTCCTCCATCTTCAAAACCAATTTTGACAAGAAGAGTCAAAGTTCAAGAATGAAGAACAACAAATGACATTAAGTACTTTAATGAGGGGGACTCTGTCAGACAAGGAGCCAGTTGTTTGAAAGAATCACTGTGAGGGTCCTTGTGTGGTATCCAGAGCAAATAATTTCTGTCTTAGTTGTAGCAGAAGACAGCAAATGTCTGGATTGCTATATTAAATGTAGCCCTTTTTATTTCCCTTTTTTTCCACTTCTTTTGTAAAATAAAAATCTGATTGCACTGTGTTATTCTTCCTAACTTTGATGCTCTCTGAATAAGCATGGCTGATCCATGGAGTATCTTAGCTCAGTTCAAGTGTGAAAACTAAACTGACTGAAAATGCAGTGTATGTGGTGGTGGAGGGTAATTGTATAGAGAGCATCTTCCATGAAGATTGACACTTTCGTATGACTACTTAGAGAGGACAGAAATGTCAAAGCAAACCAGCAAAATACATAACTTTGTGTGATGTAAACATCCTTTTTTTTCCCTTTCTGATACAATATTATTTGACTTATAGAAAGTCTGACTTCAGAACTGCCTCATACTGGTTTCTATGAAAATGAAAAATAGGTTCTTCAACCCAAAACATTTCTAATTCTGTGATACATAGGGACTCATTTTGGTGAACTGTCATCAGTTCTAGAGGGATTTGATGGCCTTAAAACCATTTGATTTGATGGGAATTGCAACCTTGTGTTTTGTTCTTCTGTAGCTAATTGCAAAGTAATGGCCCATGTCTAGTTATGTTGCTATACCAGAAGGCTTGACTGTCTCAAAAACTCAGGAATACAAAGCAAGTAATTCTTCATTTTAATTGCTCTTGTATTTGGAGATATAACTAGATTTTTATAGCAAAAGTAGCAAATTCTTTATTTCAATGCAATTGTTTCGAACACTGTTTTATCAGCCAAGTTTCCATATAATTTGTTTGACCAGGTCAGTTTAGAGTCTTATAAACTGGCATAGTCTGCAATAGTATCCAGCACAGCCATGAATCTTGGCTGAGGGAGACCTTGTGCAAACCACACAGAATAAACAGAGATGACTAAAATAGATCTGCATTGCGTGCTGCAAAGAGTTGAAAATCTCTTGAGATGTCAGCACAGCTAAACCTGACTTAAATAGTCCCTAAGGCCACCAGCAAAATTGAGTTACCCTACTGATGTGGCCTTCTACTGAAAGCACAGCAGAACAAATAAGTAAAGAAAGAATAAAACACAAGGTCAGAGTAGCAGGGTATGAGCATGTGTCTGAGCACCCTTGCTCCACTGACTTCCATTTCCCCACCTTCACTGGGTGCTCAAGGTGCTCTTGTTGTACAGATTGAGGCCTCAAAACTGTATCACTGAATTCCTGTGCTGCTAATGGTCTTTAAGATAGAAACTACTTCTAGATCAAGCAGTTTAAATAGGGCTATTTTCTAGACAGATAAGTGGATGTTTAAACAAATGGTCCACTCAGGTCTATGTCCCTTGGGGACTATTTTTTCCCCTCAAGGAGTTAAGGTGTCAGGACTTAACTGAAGGTTGAGGATGCCTGTCATTCTTTGGGTTTCCCATTCCTGAGCTTTGTAGTGTGCTGGAAGCTGCTGCTTCTTAACCAGTATATATTTTTTAAAAAAACAAAAAAATCTCGGTCACACTTCATTGCTGCATCAAAACATGCAGAGTGTGACAGTATCACAAGCAGTGTAGAAAATCATGCATTAAAAATTCTGACAGGTTGGTATTACAAAAGTAATTAATAGCTACAAACTGTATTATGAATGGCTGAACTGTGCTTGAAGACCAGAGTTGTGTTGTAGCTGTCTCATTTGAGGAAAGAGGAGAAAATTGTGCTTTTTCTGTCCAGCCACATATGGATGTAATCGACATGTAGAGCTCCTAAGTTGGAACTCCTTTAGTTGGAACTCCTAAGTTCTAAACTTTTTCCTCAAGGCTGTCCTTTGCACAAGATACTCAACTGGTCAAAAAACCCCACATCTATTCTGGTTTTGTATTTTAGTTCTAAATTTGCTGATACCCTCTTGGGAGATTGGTGTATGTTGTTTCTGAATGTTTTCAGGTGCTTCTGTGGTAATAATGTCTAATATTCTATCTTGTCCATTTGTTCTCTAGTAGTTTCTGTAGTCAGAGGTGCTTTGAGCTCCATGTAGTGATCCTGACTATCACACTGCTTCATCTTCTTGTCCCTGAGTCCCCCTGACCTGCTGATTCATTCTGCTTTGCACTCACTAAAAGTAGCATTCCAGTGAAATCCCAGGCCCTTAAGGCCATCAAAACTATAAAAACAAGTACCAATAAAAGTAATTCAATTTTAGGAAAGTGAAGGAGGTGTGGAAAAGGGGGATACTTATGATGCTGAGGCTAAACAGTAATTGCAGGAGAAATGAGAAAATAAAGGGAAGAATGATTTCTTGCCTGAATCAAGGTTCCTCTTTGCACAGGGATCCGTGTGACTGCTGCCACTTCTTCCATAAAATGTCATATCTTTCAGTATGAAAGTTAATGTTCTCCCTCTGTTGTAACTGGCTGATGGGTCTTAACAGTTGGTTTGTAATCTAGGGTTATTATTCCGAAAGGTACCAACCCTCCTTCTGTCTTATTTGCCATGAGAGGGAAACCACTTGTCACCTACAGAACCAAACTCTATATTTTTGTTGCAAACTGTTATTCTGTCCCCATGTGAACAATCATCTGTTTTATTTTAATCCTGCATATGCTCATAGAAGATGGAGACGTGAGCAAAGCAGTGTTCACCTTTCCCTTTTTTGTTCATCTAAAAGAAGGTAATGTAGTTTAAGAGACAATTTGATTCCATTAGGGTGTCCTTCTTTTCCCCTTATTTTTCTTACTTCTCTTGGCCAGCTTGTAGCAGAATAATGCATGTAGGTGTCATTTTTTTCATCTTTAAATCTGAACTGTACAGATAATGATACAACTGAATTTGCAACCTGGCTTGTACTCAGGACTGGCCTATCCTACCACAGGAACTTATTTATCATTTTGTTTACTAAATCATTTATATACTTTACACAGAATAGATGAGGCTGCCAACAAAGCTTAAACAGTGATTTCATTACTCAGAAGCATGAGAATGCAGTCAGGAGTATGCCATCGTTTTGTCAGCTTTTGGCATCACTGGAGAGAAAAAGCAGAGTTTACAACTGGTCTAAGCTGCTGGTATTTTCATAAGGGATATTTTGCCCTTGCTATAAAAAAAAATAATTCTATCAACAGTCTTTATGATTCAATTTTAAATTTAGCTTTATTCACGGCATAAATGATGATATCAAGCCAGTTATCTGTCCTTGCTTTCCTGCTTATCTATCCTTTTCTTTTCACTGGCACCATTATCCATTTATGCTCTCTTATCTTTGTACCTAATTTATCAGTTTCTTTCACACATTCTCTGGGCTTTCTTCCATGACAAATTTTTTGTATGGAGGTCTTTTCCTGACCTGGCTCATGAACCTGCTAATCTTTCATTCGTGTCTTTTCTGAGGATTTCTTTCTGCTTTGAGCTGACTCACAAGTTATTCTAAAAGGCAGTTATTTTAACTATCACTACATAAAGAATTAATTTTCATCTCATCTGCCATTCACATTGGACTATATTGGATGTTGCACTTTGTTACTGGCACTTGTCCTGGTTTTTTTTACCTCTTTATAACACGATTTCTGGAATTGGAAGGTGCATTTGGACAAAGGTTATGCCATTATTTATTCTGAAAATGGCAAAACTCTATCTTCCTCATATGTCTCTGCTTTGTCTTTGGGGTTTGGTTTTCATTTGGTTGGTTGGGTTTTTATTTTAGCTCTTCAATAATATACTTAGCTCTTAAAAAGCATTCATACTGGGTAGGAACTCAGTCTTTTTTCAGGCAAGGTGCCACTGGCTTTTGAAATTGAAAAAAAAATTTCTGAGCAGAGGTTGCAGAACCAGTCCAAGTATTTGTAAACTGTTGAAGTCTAGGCAAATTCTGAAAACTCACATGAAAGTTTCAGGAAACTTCTCAGGAGAGGAAGTAAGGGAATTGACACAAGAATGAGTTCCTGGGAAGGGATGCAGAAGTCTGAATTTCTTCTCCATAGTAGCTATTTGTGATGAGCGAGACAAGCAAGCTATCCTGACTTATTTCATGGGAAGACTGAAATGATCCCAGTGGCTGAGGTCATTGTATTGGAAAAAAAAGTTCTCTGTTTAGGTAGATGAAGCTGGTTCACTGGGCTTACTATTTCACTTGGACTTAAGTGATTTTGTGGAGCAGCTAACATGCAGTAAAAGTTCACACCCTGTTTTCACCACACAGTGGCACGTTTGTGTGCCCCTAGTAGGTTTTCATGGAAACACAGAGACATTACTTGCTACAGTGATTTCACAGAAAAGTTTCCAGATAGTGACGTCACTTTACTGTGACTCTTCACATTTTGCTCACAGCTGGGGATTCTGAAAAGTGGTTGGTCTCATTGCTGCAATCTGTGCAGACTCCTGTCAGAACATGGCATCTGTAATAGGAGTAGCAACAAGGCACAGTCACGTTTCAGGTGTGCTTGATGGGTGGATCCTCTTGATCCACAAGGTGGCATGTTGAACCTGAACCTGAACTTGATATACAGCATCAAAGGAGCAGGAGCTAAAACACTGTTGTGTTAGTGTGAGCTAGGGCTAAAAAAGGAAAAAGGAAAAAAAAAAAAAAAGGAGCTGTTTTAAATTTGAACTGGGAGACATTTTAAATGTGCTCTTCTTTCTGCGATGCAAAATTAGAGTGTCACAGGGAAAGAGTGAAGTAAAGCCCTTTTTGTTCATACCACTAGAATTAACTTGCTTTCTTTTTTTCTTGGCATTGTGTTGGGTTTACATTTAAACTAAGTCAGTGAGTGGACACTGATTTGCTTTAATTCAGCCTCTTGTGTCTCCCAGTTCCAAGAATTTATGTGAAGCTTCATAGAAACCAAACACTCATATTGAACAAATGTTCTTGTGGTGTGGGGATTATTAATTTAATTTATTTTAACTTAAGCTAATCATGATTCTAAATGTTCTTGGAGGTAATCAAAGTTCACAGTTGCATTTTGAACAATGTGCATTTATAATTAGTATTATTACTTGTATTGCCTGTAAGTTTGCACTCCATTAAACCAGAAAATTTTGAAGCCTTTTTAGCTTCCTTTTAGCTTTAATATGGTTTACAATTTGTGTTTTACTTCACTTTGAACAATAAAAGATAAATAGTTCATTTTTTGGCTCAGATGCACCAAGCCATTTATTGTATTTGGATGACAAACTGCACTGAGAATGTTAAAATTCAGATATAATCCTCTTCATTTACATGGAAGAAAGTAATAATTTCTACAAATATTTAATTTTGTATCGTTTTTCACTCTCTGCTTTTTTTGCTGAATAAGCACTGATGTTTTGTTTTATTCACCTAATATCTGTGTTCTTATTAAGGGCTTGCTCCAGAACATACTGGAATTCATGAAAGGCTGTTGCTGATTTTAGAAGGTGTTGGATCATGCAGTCAACTATTAATCTTCCACTAAATTAATGTTTTTGACAGCACAATCTCTGTAATGCAAATAAAGCCAAACCCACCATTAATAAGCTTTTAAGTATGTAAGAGTTAACATATTTTAAGAATTCGTTCTCTGTTCAGAATGTTCTCATCAGCTCTATGGTGTTTCCACTCTGAAACTCACAGAGTGGGTTTGCAGTGAGTGCATTTGACAAGTCTATTTGAGGGTTTTGTTGAGAAGAGGGAAGGTCTGGTTCAACTTTTTATTATTATTCCAGAAACTTTCCTCTAAACTTCCCCTCCACATTGTAATAGAAAATCTGAATACAAAGGACTGTTTATTTCCAGTCCCTGATAACTTCTCTTTTTTCAATTACCTGATGATTGAAATGTCTCACATTAATTTTTTTTCCTAACAGTTGCTATGTCCCTTAAGGGTGTAGTTATCAAGAAAGATGTAATTGGTAGAAGGGGCATTCTTGTTTCAGCAAAAGGCATTACCTTTCCCAGACATTCAACTTATATAAGCATTTCCCATGCGTGCCAGAATTGTTTCTCTACTTTTCACTAATTGAGTGACCATAAAGGATCAGATTTGTATTAGGTTACAGAGTTAGGAACTGGTTCAACCAAGTGAATTGAGAAAAACCTGTTTTTACTGCTGCTTGCTTTCCATCTTCTGCCATGTTTCATCCCAAGAGAACAATATGCAACCTGCCACTGAGCTGTTAAAAATAGATTTGTAACCTGGCTCCCTGGCTTACAGAGCCCTCCCTCCTATTATTTCTAATAAATATTTATATTGCTGGATATGAATGTAGCAGTAACTATGAAGTGTAATATTTTTTTAAGGTGGGGTCTTTAAATCTGTGTGATCATATGATTATGTTTTGTTTTCAGTTTAGAGGAATTCTACACAAATTCTAAAAAATACAGCTCTTTCATACTTTTTAAACTGTTTCACAACATAATTTGAGGTTTCTGAACTTACAAATTAGTTTCTAAATCCTCATGAAAAAAAAAAATACTTGTTGTCTAAGCTCTCTGGAGAACACAGCCCTATTTATTATCAGACAAAGTACAGGTGGCTCTCTGACCTTTGTAAAGGTTCCTTTGTACATTGTTCTTCCATACATAAGCAGACTCTTTTCCTTATTGGCAGGATGTGGTCTAATACAAGAGAATTTTTTCAGCAGAGCTCGGTAGAGCAGCTCCTAATGGTATTTTTCTTAAGACTGCTTGCTTGCTGTAGTATTTCTGTCATTGGTGTTTCCAGCAGTACTTTTCATTCTAAACTCTTGGAGCCTGTCCTGTCTTTTGAGAAGTCACCAAGGATGCCCATAGGATAAAGCTCAGTGTCTGAGTGCATCCCTTGGGCACACAAAATCTCAGGTATTTAATACTCATTGTGTCTTAATCTAGTGGCTTACAGCATCAGGCATTTCCAGTTTGTAGACTTTTCATGATGAAATAGTCAAGGGAACAGTGAAGGACATGTCATGGTGTGATCATGGCTACCCCTGAGAGCACTCTTGACGAAAGGCCTAGCTGTAGCCAGAACACTTTTCTGTTGTTGTTAAATGAGTTTCTCTGCTGGTTAACATATTTGTGTCAGTCAAAGCTGGAGCTCCATCTGTTTTTGGGGTTTTTTTGTAGTAGCAGTGGAAGTCTGTCTGGTAGGCAAGTGAAGGAATGGGATGTAAACCACAACATACCATTTTTTGAGATAGCTTTTTTAGTAATGTCAATTGCATGGTTTAGAAAAGTTGTATTTGGACAAGAGTGTAATACTTAGAATGAGAGATAGATTATATTGAACCCCTCAGGGCACTGCTGCCTGGCTGGCAACACTCCCTGCTGTAGGAATGAGTGCTGGGCATGCAGGGGACAAAGGGATAACAAGATGCTGTGTCCTTGTAGATCTGTGCAATGCTTCTTACTGTATGCCTGTTACCCATTTCCATTCTGTGTTAAGAATATCTGCAAGCTGTGTTTAACAGAGTGGGGACTATAAATTAAACCCCTTCCAGAAGTAAACCCTTGTACAAACAGAAGGTAGGTGTGTTGCTGATCTCCTTAAAATGTGAGTATAGGATAGGCAGTTTTCCCAGTTCAGGAGTCTTTCTGTGCCAGATATTCGGAATTGGTACTATTGTTGATGTAACCATCCCCCCACCACTCCCCTTTGAGAATGACTTTCAAAGTTTCAAAATAAATGAGCTTTTACTTTTATATAAAAAGGGTAGGAAATGTGCATAGTTTGATAGATTTTTTAATAAGGTAAAAAGAAGTCTTTTTTATTTCCCCTGCTGTTGTTTTTAAGTATAAAAGTAGCTGAAAGGTTAAATCCAGCCTTCCTAGTACTTCTTAAGGAAATTCTTTGTAGTCTCAGTAAATTTGATAGCAGATATTAATATATTAAGGAAAGAATTAATGTGATCAATCTCCATTTACTTTTTTTTTCCTTGTCAAAAGCATTAGTCATTGAAAATCTTCATGATAATGGAAGGAGCTTAAACTTTTCCAAATGTCTTCCTCCTTTAGTGGTTCATCTGTTTCCTTGATGTGCTTTGCATAATATTATTACTATATAGAGCAAATCAGTTATGCCAGTGCAAGGGGAAATTGGATTTCTTCTCTTTTACATTTGTATATTTATGCTGACAATAAACAGATTAGCCTGTTGTGACAAGAAATGTTGGGATATTTGACACCACCGTGACATAAAACCTGTCAAAAAGCAAATATCTGTTCTAACTAAGGCATTGTAACAATTCTGTACTTTTTTTACAACTTTTATCATTAAGCAGTGTAATTTGCCTGAGGAAGCACCTATTTCCATAATACAACAGATTAAATCCCATCCATTTAACCTCTCCATGCCCGAGAAAGAATGTGTTATTTATCTTTCTTTTTTGAGTCTGTCATTTGTAAAATAGTTGTACTGATTTGCAGGCTATCCAGTGCTGACTTTTCTTGCAGTTAGCAAGCTTACCCAGTCTGTAAATACAAACAGTTATTGCAATTGCTAGCAGTTTGCTCACCAGTAAAAAGAAAAAAATAGCAAAATATATACCAAAATCTGCTTTTAAGAAAAGATTTTAGGTGGCAAAAATAGTAATTGCTAAGTTTGAACTTTTAATTGATGAATATGAACTTTTAATTCAGCTTCTCTGATATGGTACATAGCCATTATCACAGTCTGATCATTTTTTGTTATGTAATCACAGTATTTTTAAGTTACTTGATACAGATAACAGTAGTATCACCTACTCAGTATAAATCTCAAAATGGGTGTAGTGAGTATATCTGTATCTAACAGTGTCTATAACACTATAGCTTTTTAACTTGAATTTTAAAAGGCATTCAGTGTTTGCAACCTGTGTGGAAACAGCAGCAATTGAATCAGGGAATTTAAAGGTATTGTGTAAATAGTGTTCAGAAACTGCCTCCATACCTGGGATTCTTCACACGCCATAAGCAAAGTGCAGTGAAGTAAAGGATTAGTTAGAATCTTCCTTATCTTGAAATTGTGCTCTGACATTATATTGAATTATGATCTTAGTAAAAGCTGACCAAGTCTCATTGCTAAATGTCATGTCTTTCTTTTTCTCTGTTTCAGCTGAGACAATCCCAGTCGTACTGCACAGATACAGAATGCCTTCGGGAATGTGAGTTACTCTTGAGATCAGATGCACAGTAGTAAAATAAAGAGTAGTAATTAAAATACAGTTAGACTGGTCTTTAAAATGCAGCAGATGATATAATGTTGCAGGAATGTATTATGTGAAATCAAGTACTACAGTGCTAAACTTACTATGTGGTGGGGTAATTTCTGAGAGTCTGTGATGCAGATTAACATTTGTACATTGGAAGCATTGTATGGAAGCAGCATTGTATGGTGAGCAGGCTGGATGTATCAATATGCCAGCATGACCATTGGTCATTACTGAATCTTACCATTAACCTCCAAATAGGATAATCTGAATTTTTCCATAAGGGGAAAATTTGGAGGGGGCTTTATTTGTCCTTACAGCCATAGCAGCCTAACCAGTGAAGACTGGATATTCAGCAGAGTCCCCCCCACATACACCTGTTCATGGCTGAGGCTGAGAAACTTCTTAGCAGGCCTGTAAAACCTCTACTCCTCTGTGAGAGACAGGAGATTCCCTTCCAGCTCTGACTGACAAGTTGACATACACTGTGACTGCATTTCTGTTGTGTAGTTAGCAAAGTATTGATGGATGCATTTCCTTGAAATTTGTTGTGAAATACATCCAAAAAACTCCCCCAAACAGTGAATGTAACTAGGACAGTCAATCACTACCAGCATCTGCAGGGAAGCATAGCTGTGCAGAGGTTATGCACTGATGTAAGCTTGCCCTGAGGCACTCTGTTTACACTTTTCATGGTCTAGAGGGAACATTGCCAAATGCTTATAAATAAAAATGAAGTGGATCTGTTTGTCCTATATTGCTTTACCAATTGAGCATATGAACACTCTCAATTAGCCTGCATCAGCACAGCACTACTGTAATGCTCAGAGGGAGCTAGGAGCATTTCATTAGTGTTCCTGGAAGAAGGAGCTGCTGATGCCTGTCTTCTACAGGTCCAGGAGCAGTGCAGTCAGGGTTTCTAGGGTGTTAGGGAGAGGGTTTGCCTTTTTTCACTCTCGTTTTCCTTCCTCTTCACTCCCCAGTAAAACTTGTTTAGAGATAGGCATCTGGCTTGGACTTGCACTGTGCCCTCCCAGTATGAAACATTGCCAGAGTCATTGCCATGTTGGGCTGAAGGTGAAAAGCAATGAGCTTTCCCAGATAAACACTAAAAAAAAGGCAGGTGCTTGGTGCTGCTGGCTTTACTCTTTCTTTATGGGGTTCCATGTTAGGCTGTGTGACTTCCAGCACCTTTCCTCTCCTAAATGGACCTCTCAAAGGGCAGACTTGATTTCATCTCCCACACCTTAGACATCTACATGTGGTTTGTTTGTTTTTTATAGATCACAGGGATGTAGGAAAGGGAAAGAGGCAAGTAACAGAGTATTTTTTGTATTTGAAGTAGACACAGATAGGCTGTGCAACTTCCTGAACTTCAGTCAAAATCAAGCAATCCGTAGGTCATTCTCATTTAAGCCTTGGGAGTCTTGGCTCACCAAATTTATGAATCTCTTAGGCTCAAGACTGTGTAAATGAGTAAGGTTTTTTTATGTGTGGGCACAAAGCTTGTGGGATACCTTTCGTGCTACCAGGCTATAGTATGCTGGGGATGTGAATTGTTTGTGGCAAGTAGCTTTCCATCCTGAAAAAGGTCCTTGCAATAACTGCCTTTGCAGATGCAAGCAATTTGGTAGCAATTGTTCCAAACCAGTGATTTGTTTCAAAAATCAAAGCAAAAATTACAGAGTAAACTGTCTCCTATGTTATTATAGTGCCTTAAATTTGGTTCCAGCAAAGGTATTTTTCTAGTGATGCAATGACACAGACTGCCAGTTTGTCAGATTATTTTGTGATGCTTCTCTTACTCTGTGCTTGGGCCAACATGAGCTCTGTAAGATTCCCAGCTGTCAAAGGCAAAAACAGATCGAGCCTGGAGAAGATTCAAGAGATGTTCTCAGAGACAGATTAAAACAATTCTGGGCCAGTCTTCTGTGCATTGCTTCATCCTGTTCTGATGAGCTATACTGTGATAAGCTTATTTTTGAGGTGGGTCTCCTCTTCCCTAGGTCCCACAGTATCATTTCCTGTAACTTGCTGACTTTGATTCCTCATTTCAGGACCTTTGTACAACGAAGCTGTTTCGCTCCCACTTGTTTGCTCATTCCCAGGATTTGGTCTTCCTTCTGGAAGTGCAGCTGGGAATGTTGTCATACACAGATTCTTAAGTTGCAAGGTTGTGGAATAACTGATGAGATGTGTGTGGTTTTGTTTTGGGAAACGTCAGGGCTGTGGTTCAGCCAGTGTCACAGCAGCATCATCTGTTACGCTATTGGTACCAGCTGGAAGTTATCAGAAACACCCTGCATTGATTCTTCCTGAGCACACTTTGCTTTTTCAACCCTTGATTTCAGATCTTTTTTTGATTTTTGGAGGCAGATCAAAGCAGTATCATCAAGGCTCCCTCATTCACATTTTTGTGTTATTAGCTCCAAATTCTTATTTATGGTTGTTGGCACCATTATACTGTCTGACTGCCCTGCAGAGTTTAGTGCCAAGGTCAAGATCAGTGCTTTTGGATTTGTAGTCCTGCATTCAAGCAGGATATGAGCACCACTTCAGAGAGATTTGGGCATTCTGCTTGGTAGCTGTTTGTCTGCTTATTTTCCATCTGACTATCTGCTGCGATGGTAAAGCATCTATCAGTCTGATGACTGTTTCTTCCATTTCAGTGGGTGCCTTGGAGGAAAAAGGCTGCAAGTTTTGAATATGCAACACATCTAATATTCTGTTGGGATTGTTTATGCACAGCAAATCAGAAGCTCTTACAATTTCCCTAGAAATTACTAATAAGAGATAATTATTTTCTGAATTCTGTCTAGTGCAAGCGTAGCAGGGAAGATTTCTCTGAAATGTGTTGCAGTTGCAACATCAGCGGTTCATCCAGCCCAGGGAGGATCCCCAGCTGGTACTGAGCTGCTTTGATGGCTCATGGCCCTTCACAGTCAGCCTTCCATGTCAAAGGAAATGAGATGCCACAAGCCTGAGGTTTTTTCCTCCATATTCTAGCAATTCCCAGATGTTGTGACCTCGATTTACCACATTCAGATTTTCAACGCTATTCTCAGTTATGTACTCAGCTTGTAATATGGTCAGAGATTACTATCTCAAATGTTGTCAACTCCCAAATTTTTATGTATTTCTAAGTGAATGCATATCTGTGATTCATCTTGAGCTGTACTCATTAGGGGAGTCACAGCAGCCTAACCTAACGGCATGAAATGTCTGCCAACTCTTCCCTCCCTTTTCTGGTAATTCCCTTCTCTGTTCCTCTGCTCCAGTTCTTTTTGGCTTTCTTCAGTTTCCTTATCCCTGCCTTTGAGAGTGTCAGCTTGCAGGGATTATCTGCTGAAGGTTCTGTAGGTTCTTTGTCTTCCCTGATGATTCACCTGCAAGATACCTCACCTGTTCATGCGGTTTTCTACCTTTCTTTCATAGAACAGACAAGGCTAAACACACCATGGAAGGAGAAGGCACAGATCAGAGAAGATGCTTTTACTGTCCTACAGACAGTAAAAAAGTAAAGATCCAAAAGGAGATTCATCCACCATGAGAGGGCAGACAGAAAGCACCACGTGGAATATACTTTTACAGTAAAAGAAAAGCAATTTTTCCTCTTTATAGTACAACCTGAATGAAAAATAGTACTTTCAGAGGAGTGCTGTGTTCATGTAAGGAGTAGTTAATTGTGGCATTTATTAATTTTAATATTGTATTCTTGATATTTCAGTTGCATGCCAGGTGGTGATTGACCTTTAATCTTTAAAAATTATTTTTAACACTCATCATTTTAGTAGCTTTGTCAGCCTTCTAGTAGAACATTAAATGAAGTGGCAAGCATGTCACAGAAGATTATTTTTTCCCTTACCTTTTCTATCTGAGAGAATGCTAGTTTATACAGCCTAGTCTCTCTTTCTGTAGGAAAAAGCAAGACAAAGATCTGTATCTTGTATGTGGAGCAACAGATAGGATTCACCACAGTCATTACCTCCCATGAGAGTTTATCCCAGTCTTAGACCAGCCCCTCATAAAGCTTTGTCTTGCGCAGAAATAATTCACCCATGATGTGAAAACATTCCAGGTAACCAAAGAGGCAAAACTTCATCCAGAAGTGCATGGGTCCAGGGAACATGATACTCTGAAAATAAATATTTTGGGCTGGATTTGATGTTGTGTGTAGACACTGTAAGTTTTCTTTCACTTAGTGACACAGAAATATGTACTGCTACATTTTGTATGAGCTGGTGTCTCCCAGGCACTGGAGATTAATAACCAGATCCATCCATCCAAGTGGATGGTGGCAGGGACATTCATCTCTGAGGTCAAAACAAGACAATTTTCTAGCCATCTGGAAATACTAAAAAATATAATCTGTGGGTGCTTTTATAGGATGGCCTTTGTGCTTCACAGAATAAAAAAAAGCACTTCTAAATTACTTGCAAAAAAACCCAAACCAGTTTTAGGTAAAAGCACTGTGGCTGAGAACTCTTAAAAATAAGATTTTTTTCTTTTGCCCATCAGCATAAATTCCATCCTATTTGGCTTCAGCTTCACTCAACTGTTCTTTATCCATAAGCTGGTTTTATCTGATTATTTTGTGATCTCAGTGATGGAGATCCTTGTAGCTAAAGATTGTTATCTTCTACATATTACTGCTCTTAGTAGCTGAAACAGCTTCTTGTCTGTTCTCATGATTTGTGATGCAAAACTTTAAAAATTGTGATTCACCCCAACTGTGTGAGATTTTGCTTATCCTCATCTCCTTAGGGTAAGAGATCAGTGTAACAGAATCTGCAACATCTCAAGGCTTTATTAAAACAAATGCTCATTTGAAAGAGATGTGGTTTTAATGGTACTTGAATAGTGTCAATAGTGTTGTGGCTGTTTCAGTATCTGGCACACTTTGGGTAGGTAGCACAGGGCCAAGCTGTTGTCTTGTTTAAGTTAATTTAGAACAGGTTTCAGCACATTTGGGTCCATCCAGACTGTATTACAACGCACGCTGGGTAGGAATCGCATCCTGCACAAACACCTGTGGTTCCCTCTGCTCCCTTCCTTGACCTGTAGCATGAACCATCCTAGAAACATTTACTTAGCCCAACTCTTGTTTAGCCACAGACCCTAAGTGCACTGTGGTTCAGCAGAAATTCCAGAACAACTCTCTGTTTCTCTGCATTGTGTAGGGAATCCAGCTTAATGGGTGATCTGAATTTTCAGTGTTCTGCTGAACATGTCAGAGCAGGGACCTAAGGCTGTCTTATGTCCTGCTGAAAGTACTCTCAGGATGGCTATTAAAGTTGTCTGGAAGTCCCCAAATAAAGTAGTTGTTCTTTCCATGATGAATTATATGCTAATTTACTGGACAGCATATATAAAGGCCATCCAAGATTGAAAACATTGATACATCATGTTGAGAACAATAATGCATTCCCTCAACACAGCTGCAGGTCTAAACTCTTATGTGCACAATTCCATATGCTTTCTGAATCAATTATATGATGGTTTTTAATGAATTAGAGGCTGTATCATTCTCATTTATTTTCTTCACACTATGCCTTCTCCTCATATAGAGCCCTTTATTCACTCAGATCTCCAAAAGAATTGTCACTTGTATATATTTCTAACCATAAAATTCCTCTACATTAGCAACTTCTTGAGTTTTGAAATGTCTGTATTTGGGACATTTAAAAGGCAAGAGCTATATGTCAGTTTCATTTTTTTCATACAAGTTATTGGTGTTGTTTGTGCTTTGACAAGCATAAACTTATATAATACATGTTTTTTTCTTCTTTTACACTTTTGAGTACGTTATGTCATTTATGCCAACTCAGAAAGTCATATTCAGAGAGCAGCAGTCTGTGAATGGCAAAGCTGTGAGCTTCCCCACGGTGCCCCTCTGCTGTGTCTTAGCTGTGGGATGAAGAAAACACATTCATAGAGGAGCCTCTCTTAAAAATGCTGCTCTGTGGGACAGTGATGAGGATGGTTCTTTGGTATCAGCATTAACCTTCAAGGAAATTACTGACTCCAGCAGTTCACTAGATATCTAGCAATGTTAAGCAAGAACAACTTCCAACTGATACTGAGTCCAGACTTGACTGAATAATGGAATGATCCAGATGAGTTAACTGAAAAAATCTGGACATGAATGTCTCTGTGGAATCTCACCAGATGTTAAAGTTTTCAACTTGAGTAATAAAATAGAATAGTTCTTCTCTTTCTGAAGGTTATTCATTATACTTTGTATTAATTGCTTTGGGTTAATTCATAGTCAGGATCACCTATGAAGATGTTAAGTCTTTAGATACTATTGTGCAGTATACCATGTAAGTACTATAGATGATTAACTATATATTGATTTACGCTTCAGCTGACAACACTAGTTACAGTTTGATTATTTTAAATTATGTCTTAAGAGAAAAGATGTTGTTTTCAAATATGCAGATGCTTGCAAGGGTTTCTTGATCCAAAAAGATTAACCAGACATTTCCAGCCTGATGAATTTTTCTCAGTTTTATTTCCATGCTTTGATGTCTCAATCATTCTGTGTGGAAATTAGGTGTAAAATTTTTATATTGTATTCCTGGCCTTTTTCATGTATCTCCTTAGCACTTTTTCTGCTCCTGGCAGATATGTTTTCTTTGATGCTGTCAGACGGTGCTGCCACATGACATGGATGATCAGTCACGGAGATCTGGCATACTGACTCTGATACTTGTTCAAACAAACTCTCAAGAAATAACTTACTGTAAAAAATAAAATTACAGCCATTAGTTTGCTCCCTTCTCATTAGAACTAGCTCCTCTGTGGAGGGGCTTTCAGTGGAGCCTAACCTTTTATCTCTTTAGTCTTACTTTTCTGTTAGTTTGAGGAAAAAAACAGACACCAACATACAGATGTTTCTCCCACACACACACATAAATGTATTTTGCATTAAGTTTGATTCCTTAAAAAAACAGTTTGATTTCTTAGACACAAAGGGCGTGTTTGTCATCTACAGTCCATTGGGAGTTTATGTGAACTAAGAAATATTTGTTAAAATTCTGAGGATTCTGGTGAAATCTTATGAAACAGATTCTCTTTTCAAAGGGATGAGAAACGTGAAAAAAACCTCAATGTAACACTGAGTGAAAATTACTTTTCTCAAAGCCAAAAGGAAGGAGCAATCAGATAACTCAATAGAAAAGTATTTCAGGATGGTTTTTTTTTTCTGAAACATTGCATTTGTGTTTTCGTTTTGGGGAAAGGACTCTGGTGTCACTCCGAGTTTTAACTTGAGTTTTCCTTGTCTGTAGTGCCAGGACCAAATTCCTCCAGTGACAATGGCATCAGCTTTGCCATGATAATGATGGCCTGGGTGGTGATTGCACTTGTCTTGTTCTTACTGAGACCCAGTAACCTGAGAGGATCCAGCACAGCCGGGAAGCCAACCAGCCCACATAATGTAAGTGCATCTGAAAGGGCCCTGCAGAGAGACTTGACAGCAGCTTACATGGATTTGCTTTAATACAGGCTATTTTATAGTCATTTTCCCCTGCATTTTTTTCCCTGTATTTTCTTTAACAATGAAAATAAGTAAAACTAAAGGGTACAGGTGACAGTGTGGTCATAATGTTCTCCTGAACACCAGGTGTACCTGGTTGGAACTGCCTCCTTCCTTGTGTATAAGAGGGGAAATCACAGCTTTTAAAGAGGTCAGTAAACAAAACTACAGCATGAAACTAGGAAGGTGATCTTAAGATACTAAAAGATCTTAAAAGAAAGTACAATGTAACTGTTCTGATTTCTTTTATTGCTAAATCCTCTTACTTGAAGGACTGTTTCTAATCCTGTACATGGGCTATTTTTTTCTTTTTCCTCCTTTCTTCACCCTAGGGACAAGAACCACCAGCCCCACCAGTGGACTAGAGCGTTCAGTATTGGAAAAGTTCAGCAGCTAAAACCTTGCACGACCAAATGAACGAAGTGACCAGATTACTCCTAAACCCCATTCAATACTGTTTTCTTTTTGCATTTATATAGAGCAGAAGTACCATTCAGCAGTTACCTTTATGAACTGCCCTTAGCAACTTCAATTTTAAGTTAATTTTTGCTATCACAATTCCTGGTAGATAGTAATTTGAATAATGATAGGCATTGCAGGGGTTTTTGGTTGTTACTGTTACTGCGGACATTCCACTCAGTCTCTCAGTTAACAATGATGTTAATTTCTTTGCAGTGATTTCTGATATGCATTGAAAGGAAAAGAAAAACCCTGTCCTTCTATAATAATGGAAGGTTACTGACCTTTCTTCTGATTAATCCATGTTTTTTCTCCAGTGTGCTTTTGAGAGTTATATTATGGTTGCAACTGCTAGCATAGTTATGTGGTGAAAATTTGATACTATTTTATATTTGCCCTGGATTCAGAGCTGGTTTTAGTCTGGTCTTTGGACCACTAATGTAGTTTTCAGGGTTGTTGGCAAAAGCACGAATTGTCCCCTAGAATTATACTCTGTGTGTGTGTGTGTGTGTGTGTGTGTGTGTGTGTGTGTGTGTGCAAAGAAGTGAAAGTTGTAATTGCCACTGTCAAAGCTTTGACATATATAATGGGAACTTTACACAGGAGATTATATCACCAAAAATAAATTAACCTAGTCTTGTTCATTAATAAATTATGCATCTTATTCAATATATTATTAAAAAAATTATTCCAAAAATTGTTCTGTTTACTTATAGACTTTATGAAAAGATAAACTCAGTGGGGAGAACTTGGTAGAATTTTCTGTTCAGGTATAGTCCTTTAATAATAGGTATCTTAACAAGTTTTTAGCCATGATGTAATGGATATCAGACAGGATGAAATAATTTCAAGAGGTTACCAAGGTTACCAACTTCTAGCATTCAACAAATACTGGATATTCAGGTTTTTTCACCTGCATGTTATCAGCAATTCTTAACATTTCATCCTTATCTACTGGTTGTAATTGTAGAATAACAAACTTGCAGGTGGCTACATAAGGCATGTCTTGTCCCTCTAATATTTGTGTGTATGTGTGGTGTGTTTATGTGTGCGTATGTGTGGCTGTGCACCTATCTGTGCACATCTCCCATTGTAGCAAATGGGAGTGACTTTTATATGTACATTAATTTAAGAACACTTTAAAGATGTACAGAAAAGTAACACTGTATATTTTTCTTGATCAATTTGAAAAATTGATGAGAATAATGTAAACAGCATTTTTATGTTACCAACATGAAGCTTCTTTCCGAAAAGGTCAGTAGAACAGACATGTGAATTCAGAGCCTTACTTTACAAACCTTTATTTCATGAGGACTTTAGTTACAGAGCTGAAAGGACTGACTGTTATGATGCATAAAGGTTTGAATTAATGGGCTCCAACAAAAATCTCACATCAGATGTGATGGTTGACAGGTGCAGGGTTTTCCTCCTCAGGGTAAATGATGGGCCAGCTAAGCCTCCTTGTAAAGTACTGCATAGACCTGAAGAAAGGCCTCTGTAAATGGATGTAATTGCCCTCTGAATTTCTGTGGAATAGTGTGCTCCTAAGCACAGGAACATGTGTTAAAAAAAAAAAATAGAAAAAAGAAAAAAGAAAAAAAGAATTAAGATTGGGCCAGGTGCTCTCAGTGGCATCAGTACAGTGCCATGTAAAGCAGTGGAGCTGCAGCAGACAAGCTGAGAGAATTTGTCCTTTACACCTAATGGTGTACAGGCCATAAACACTGTGTAAAGATGTCACTGGGACAAGCAATCTGACTGTGCTTGTTTTTTGCCTTCTGTGTACATTTATGTTCAGGATACTGTTTTGAAGAGAATGATTAATAAATACATCCAACCAACAAAAAAATACCGATAATATCCTACAATGACCTTTTCTCCAAGAATTTTTGGCCAGAATTCTTCACTATTGGATGCATAAAACAGGCTTCCAGTTGATTAAAAAGCCAACTGAAAATGGCTTCATTTCAGACAAAGCACCACTACTCATCCTTTTGGAATTTGGTGAGATTTTCAGCACATGCTCTCACTTGTGAGGATCAGTCCTGCTTTACTTGTGTGTCTGTATGTATTTATAAAACTCACCATGTGCACCCAGCTCTAACAGCCTCAGCAAATGAACTTTCTGTTCAGAGCAATGCTGTGTTTTACATTTAAATGAACTGTCTTTGCTTGAAATTCCTCTTAAGTAATTGTCCCAGTGATTTTATACATGTATGTGTTCCTCATGTAAATTGCTATTTTAGATTTTCTATGGAAAAGGAAAAACATTGGAAATATTTTATTGTAAAATGTTTTACTAAAGAGCCAGGCCACTATCCCATGTCAAAATGTATGCCTTTTAATTTCAGATAATCTCTCCAAGATACAATTAAAATTAAAGTAACTAATTTTAGGACTGTATTTTGCCACTCTTATTCATGTTAAATAGTGCCTTACTCATCAAGTAGTTGCACCAAAGTTTGTGGGACTACTCTGAGATAATGTACTAGTAGCAGCTTTAGTAAGGGTGGCAGAAATCTGGCCTTTAGTGATGTAGTTTGTAATGAAATAATTGTATCATGGTTACAGATGTTTATGGTAAATTTTGAGAAGAAACGTGGAAGATATTAGTGGTATGTGGAGCTTCAGGATATGATTAATTCAGTAATGAAGATTTTAAGCTCAGTTAGTAAGAGACACAAGTTGTAGCAACTTGTGAAATACGGAAGGAAGTTTACAATTATACCTTAGTGTAGAATTTTGTTTAAAAAATAGTATTTTTAGAGTCTGCTTAACATAATTATACTCTGAAATGAGAAATCATATGTATTCATGTATTGTCTGCAGATCACTTAGCCTTGTAATGTTTATGATTGAAAAGGAAGAGTGATGATGTGACGTACCTAATGTAAATCGGTGGTTTCAGATGTCTGAATTATGCCAAACAAAAAAATAATCTGTGCCATTTGCAGTTTCTTAGTAATCTTTTACTGAGTACTTGGATTGGGATAAAGGGCTTGTACTATGCACTTTTTATTGACTTAACAAAATAAATAGCAATCATTAGTAAGCTTTTGTCTTTGTCTCAGTATTTATACAAGGCATAGGACTGTGCCAACCTATCAATTTCTGAGGTAATCTGAAATAATCTAAAAATAAGTGTCAATAAAAATAGCTTGTCATCTATGTAAATTTTAAAACTTAAATTCCAGCTTTTCAGTGGCCGCTTGCCTTCAGTATGTATCTCAAGCAAGTCAGAATGAATTATATATGTGTAAGATATTTTAATAACCAACTCAGATCTTTGCTTTTTGCTCCTCAGGGTAATTATGCAACCTGGGAAGTTAGAAATACTGCTGTAAGAAAAGTGATGATAGAGGCCAAAAATGCCAATTATTTCACTTCATTTTAGATTAAATCCTACTACTTCGGGATTTGCAGTCTATTTTCTAGTCCCATTCCTTGGCAGTGTTGGACTCAGAGCTGCTCTGGGAAAGGAAGATGCTCCAGTGGATCAAAGGCAGCATGTAGAAGTAATAGAATCCTGCTGCTTCCTTATGGTTCCCATGGAGTGCAGCACTCTTCTTCCTTCAGCAGTAGAGGATGAAATGCTGAGCACTGCCTTGTCAGCAGCTGGGACCCCACTGTAAGGATTCCTGTGTTAATCCAAGGGAAAAAAGGAAAATGCCAAGGGATCATTAGGGATAAAATAATATACAGCTATCTAGAGATAGCAGTAATAAATACCAGAGAATCAGAAACAAAATTTGAATTTATTTTTAGTAATAATGATTTTAAAATAGTCATTTAATAACAAGTGCCTTAGGCATTTGAGTTAGTTTAGAAATTGCATGATCTTAATCAGAGATATTAATTTATGCTCATTAAGACTTAGTGTTTTATTTGAACATGAGGTTATAAATAACCCCTAAAACTAAAGTTAAACTTGACTTACAACAACATTTGTTGAAATTTTTGCCAGGGATGCACTTTCCTATTATGAAAAGTGATGCAGAAAGAAAATAAAAATTAACTGATTTAAATTAACTAAGTTGAATGGATTTGTAATGAGGCCTGGCTGCTCAAGACCACCAGGTAAGTGGGGAAGGTTACTCTGCCCCAAAGACTGAAAAAAAAATTTATCCTCTCTAGGATGTTCAGGAGAAATACATCAAATTATCACAGCAAAATACTGCATGAGGACAAAGTGGGTTCCTTATGAAACTGACAACTTCATTCATTTTTCATTCTACCCTTACTTGTCCAGTACCAGCCAGCAGCCTACAGTGCAATTCACTGCAAAGATACAGACCTTGGGGTGGGATCAGCTGCCTGTGCCACAGGGAAACACATCCTCACATAAACAGCACAACTCTGCTAACTTACAGGGGGTTACACTCGGGGACATCAGCTGGAGATTTCTCTCTTCTCATACAAGAGTAACTGAACCCAGGTTATTTGATCTTCTATCAAAATTCTTGTGAATTCACTTAGCAGGCACTTTGTAACTGAATATAATAACCAGAAGAATCTGGCTTTCACATGACCTTTGTAACATCCCTGGGTAAAAGCATTGGTCAAAGAGGGTGTCTGAAAGAAATGTATTTCCATACATGACAATAAATGTTAAGTCATCGTATGTATCCAACTTTTTAAAGTTTTCACTCTTCTTGCTTGGATGTAAAGTGATATAAAATATTTTCTACAATGTTAATTGAAAATACAGCAGTGATTTCTAATCAAATACTTCAAATAGCAAGCTTTAAAAAAGGTATTGCATTTATTGGTTTTGTTACTGCATCTTCCAAGCTACAAATGATGAAACTGAGGTAATAATTTCTGTGACTATGCAGTTTTCAGACTCGTTTTAAAATTCTGGAAGTTTATTATTTCTGATGCAAAAAATTCTCTTAAAATGTGAGAGAAGATACTAAAGTTGTTTTTTCTTAAGCAAAAACAATTTAAAAAACACATTATACAACATTTTGAAGGTCAGAGTCATTGCTTTGATATAAAAACTGAATCTTAGAAAATATGTAGGAGCTCAGTTTAGAGCAGAACTTGCAGATTAAATGGGAAAGGATAATCTGAATATAACTGGCAAGAAAATAATCTGCAAAAGCCCCCACAGGACTGGATGTTGCACCAACCTCTACATGTAACACAAAAAAATCTGCTTTGTTGTTGTAGTAGTGATGGTTACCTGGTTTCCTCAGCTCTCTTACTGATTTCACACAGCCTTGTTTTCCATCCTCAGTTTCACATAGATGAAAAGGAAAATCCAAATAATCATTTTTCCCACTTCACCAAATATTATCTTGCAATTTAAATCACAAGTGCATCTTGTCTCTGACAACCCTTCCGGCTCTATGGTTCTTCTGGGCTTCAGTATGTACAGGGAAGAAATTAAGCCAAACTCACTCTTAGCTATTCTGTAACAGTGGATCAAATCTTCACCTTATTTTATGTGAACAACTCTTATGGCAATAGGACAACTCTAGATGAGTAAAATCCTTCAAAGAGGTCATTCTACAAGACTAATTACCTCCAGTGGGGCTGTTGTGAAAAGCAACTGTTTTTTACTTCCATTGCATTAGTTTTATCATTTAAGTCTTCCTTCCTGGAAATGGCTGTTATGCCTGAAATGGTTCTCCTGTTGGGAGACAGAGTGTGCTCCATGTTCAGAGACCCAATGCTGCTGCCCACAGCACTGCCCCTGAAGGAACAGCTTTACCTCTGGTATCATGTGTGCAGTTTCAAGAAGAACATCAGAAGGGGGAGGAGGGGGAGAACATAAAACCCAAAACAAAACAAAAAAACCCACACGCACACAAAAAAGGGAAAATAAGTGGCATTTACTAAACCATAGATCAGGCCATCAAGCAAAATCATGCCTGGAAGGAAGAGTAAATAATTTCTGTGTATACTGAGAGATTTAAATAATCTAATTAGAGGAAGGTCATGTACTGGGAAACAAAACATTGTGCAGGAATGAAAAAAAAAGGTTTGAGAGAACATTGTCCTCAGTTTTCAGTGTAGCCTTCCTCTGATTTTTAAAAGTTTTAATCCTGCATAGCTTTTCATTTCTATTTATACTGCACTATTGTCGGTGAGTCCAGCAGAAATTATTGTACAGATATTTTATGCAAATACAAATAGGCTTGTTGAAACTCACTGCATTTTGGGACAAATTTGACCAGTAATTGCAGTTCAGGGTCCTAGATGTCACTAAAAGAAATACTGTCTTAGATTAATCATAAACTACTTTAGGCAAACTGCCAGACCAAACAGTGAAGTTGAAGTTCTGATGAGCCAGAGAGGTAAAGATGAGAAGGGTCTAAGCAGGGACGTGCCAGGTGTAAAATATATCTTGCAATAATTCATAACTGTGGCTCTGCACAGCTCACTGCTAGAGTTGGCTCTGAGCACACATAGGAGCTCGGACACTTGGCTGCCTGTGTCCAAAACTGGGACACAGCTTTCTCTATGCAGCTGTTGGAGCATTTTCTAGAGGAACATGCATGCCCAGTCCCACATGTCCCTGTGTAATCTCTTTAGCTGCATCTCCTTCCTTCCTTAGTGTTGTAAAATAAAAAGCATGGATTCAAAACTGATCCAACTGGTCTGTGGGCAAGTCTTCTGGGCACTTTTTGTGCCTTGGCCTGGGTATGTTGCCAAGTAGCTCAGATTTCCCCATTACATGTGAGGGTGCCTCCTAGTTTTGCTGGGTCAGAAGGTAAAGAAAGGCTTGATAGACAATAATGGTTGTTGAATCTGTGTCAAATGTAAGTGTCACAAACTGTCACAAACCAACACAGCTGCCTTTAGTTAATGATCAGCTAAATCTAGTGGGGAATTAGCTTGACATTAAACACTCACTAGACATGACACACACCACCTTTCATATCTGGGGTTCTTTTCTGGCTTTGCCTCTGGCCTCCAACATCAGGGTGGTGGCCAGGAGGTTATGCAATCATGAACTTACTTGCTCTCTCCTCTCCTCTCCTCTCCTCTTCTCTCCTCTTCCCTTTGCCTTTCTCCTTCCCCTTCCCCCCCAAATCCTTCATAAATCATCATTTCTCCCTTCCATAATGGAACAGCTTGTACATGAGAGGTGCTCCCTCCACCCATCCCATCTTTGGCTGCAGATTCTCCTTCGCTCAGTGGTTTCTGGAAAGGCCAAGGTAAGGCCTTGAGCCCACTCCCCTATTTTCCATGGAAAGGAGGACATAGGATCTGATCTCATACTGGAATGTGCTTTAGCCATTAAGCTGTTGTAATAAAAAGCCCTTACCACTTTCCTTGGCCAGGCTTTTTCAAAGAAGCAGTCTTAAATCTTTGGATTGCTGCTTGATCCTGCTGGTGTGAGCCTTTGCCTCAGCACACATTAAAGGTCAAGTCTGTGAGAACATATAGCAAAGGGACTGCTCATTTTCAGGAGCAGATAGCAGGTTTAGATATGAGGCAGGCAATGGAACTGCACAGCCCAGATTAGATTGAGGCAGAAGATGTGCTTTCATGTGCCTAAGGAAATGTATTGTTAACTCTTCAGTATCTTGATTTTATATACCTTTTGGAGTTTATCCCATAAGGTTAGGTTATTGACAGGATATTGACTAGGTTATTAACTGTTCCCTGTGTATCTGTAGCCTAAAATTTACAAGTACCTCTAACAAAAGCCTATTCTCCTCAAGCAGGTGTGTATGAATTGTGATAATCATCTTTGTTGGACATGGATGCTTCCATGAATTACAGTTTGTATCAGGATCTGGAAGTATAGATTACTTATAGGTTAACTATTAAGTGAAGCACCGTCTTCAAAATGTAGAATCATGGATGAACGGAACAGTGACTTCTCAATTCTACCAGCAGCTCTCTCAATTTTTTTCCAAAATAACACACATATGAACTTCCCTGAAAAAAATGAATACTGAGATGAATCATGTAGCCAGACTTCTGACCCAGGCTGCCATGCAAACTTAGCTTGAAGAGCAGCAATCCCCCACTGATGCTGTTCCATTGATTCAGTTGTTTAACTGAATGGATGCTGTGCCAAGGTACCTGTGCCAAGGTAGCTTTCAGTGCCCTCACCACCAGAGTGTAGGGAAACAAAAGCAGCCCTCCTCATCCTTTCTGAAGAAGTTGTGTGGTTCTGCAAGAGACAATGCAAGACCCACAACCCAGGGGGACACACAGGAGGTGTGACAGTGTGGTCTATTAGTGAAGGCCCTTTGATAAGGGCAGAGAGATGGGAGTTCATTGCCAGCTCTGAGGACTGCTCAGACATTTGAAATGGCTCTCAAATCATAGACTGCAATCCAGACCTTGCTCCTCCCTGGCCAAAAGGCCATGATTACCAGACCCATAACCTATTGCCTTCCTATCTCCTTGGCACACTAGCACAGCTAAAGGTGGTGAATTATGTCCCTGTGTTTCTTTATAACCCAGATGAGGCAGCACTCTCCTGAGATGGGCAAGCCTCCAATTCTCCAGCTAGGGAAGGCTCTGATGCTCCTGCCCTCATTCTCAGAAAATGCCGTAACCAGGAGGTATTTGCTGACTTCAGTGAGCTACAACCACCCATACACACCACAACATGCAAAGGGAACTCCTTCTCACAAAGGTGGATGTGCACGTGGTGACCACTGCTGTGTCAGGCACACACTAAGCACAATTACCATGCCAAGGCCCTTTGGGGACCAGGTAAGGAATGTGAAGTGGATTTAGCCTTGCCAAGAGAGCAACAGGCATGTACAGAAGGACCAGACAAAGTTCTCAGTAGTATGCATTGATGGCTACTCTGAGACCTAAGGGGGTTGACAGGGGTTTTGAAAATCATGGTATAGGTAAGACTGACTCAGTAGTGAGAGCTCATGGAGCTGATATTTGCTTTGCTTAGGCTCCCCTGGAAAAAAAAATAACATGTTCAAAATCGAGACATCTGGGAATTAGTAATAAGACAAGGCACTACTTGTTCTTACTCAGAGTAAACACAGTTAATGCTGCTCCTTCACCTGGCAGTTCTTTGGCCAACACACCGACTCCGTGACGATCCCACACAGACATTGCAAACCTCAGCAGGCTCTTTCAGTGGGAACACACATATTTTACAGTATCATTTATAAAGGACTAGTGAATTACAGTGCATACTCACTTAAATAGGCACGGATTCTACTAGGGAAAAATCAGACCCTCCAGAAGAAAACAGTAACACAATGAAGTATAAAACAGAATCAGCAATTCAAATTTCTTTTTTACATACTTTAACACCTATGGACCAAAAGGACATATAAAAGCAAGGAAGTATTCACATTGTTACCTAGGACATACCTAGGTATATTATCCACCTAATCTAGCAACATTTAACATAGAAATTGTGGTCTGCTGAAATTATAAATGGATTGAGTATTGCAGATGCAGCAAAAAAATCCCAGCTTTTGGGAGATGCTGAGTAAGTGAATGTGAATGCAAGGCAGAAGACAAGAAAGCAATTTCTCACAACTCTTCTGCTCCCAAAGTCAGATGAAGTGTACTGGTATCACATCTATACAGAAAGCAAAAATAGTATCTAAAATCTTTGATACAATTAAGCAGGAGATCCCTGGGCAGTGCCTGAATCAGAACAGCGAGAGACAGCCACTTGTATTTCCTTACTTAAGCAACGTTTGGAGTTTGGACTTTAAACCTGTAGTTTACTGTTACCTATCCCTGTTTCTTGCCGTCTTTGTTGAGTCGGTGCTACACTACAGGAAGGAGAACATACGATGAGTTTTGTATTTCCCAATAAGCACAGCTGGAGGACCCAAATAATTCACGTGTATTTGACCACCCAAATTTGGCTGCTTTATAAAAATCGTTCAGTGAGGGATCCGTCACCCCACTGCTGGCACCTGACCTGGAAGCCCAGGCCTGAGGCACCGGCAGTGTTCAGGATGGGTCCCGGAGGCACAGCTGCTCCCTCGGTACCATCCCGTCCCCAGTCCCTGGGACGAGACCGTCTGGGGACCCTTCCAGGGGCTCTCAGGGACCAGGCTGCCACCCAGAACCCTCTCCCAGCAAGAGGCAGCGAGAGCAGCCATCAGCCCAGCCGCTGTGACGCAAAAAATTCCCCCAGAATTAGGGAAATGGAATGAGATGTAAAACCCCCGGAAGCGACTCATGAGGAAAGGGGCCCCCTGGGCACGGCCCCACCCGTGTGCGGTGGCCGCTCCCGGACGCGCCGCTCTCCTTCCCCTCCCTCCCTCCCTCCAGGCGGAGGAAGCTATGGCGGGGCCCGCCCAGGCCCAAGGTCCGAAGCCGGGACACAGAGACCCCAGCCGCACCCGGGAGCCCTGCGGCCCCTCCACCGCCCGCGTAGGGTCGGAGCCGGGCCTGGCCGCCGGCAGCGCCTGAGGTGTCCTGCGCCCATTCGCCGGTGCGGCGGGGCGGAGCGGGGAGGCGGTGGGGCGGGTGGGCTCCGTGCCGGACTCCGCCCCACAGGGGAAAGGAGGAGTCGGGCCCGGCCCCGCTCGGCGTCCGCGGGATGAAACAGGAGCTTCAGCCCCGCGGCGGCCCTTTAAATAGCCGGCTCCGACACCGCGGTTCCGCTAGAAGCGGAACATTCTCCTGAGCTAGCTGGAGCATCATCGCCGCAGCCCTCCAGCTCGATCCGCGGCGGCGGGGCAGGACCGCGCCCTCCCGCAGTAAGTCTCCGGGTTGCGGCTTCGCTGCCGGCCGCGGGTCCCCTCGCCCCCTTCCCCGGGGCCGTGGTGGCCTTTCCCGCCACTGCCGCCCTCCGGGGCAAGGGGCCGGGTTGCCCCCGGGGAGCCGCTCTCCGCCGCGGCCGGCGGGAACCTCTGACTGGGCGCCTAGGGATGGAGCCCGTGGGGATCGGCCCCGACCCGAGCCGCCCAGGGGAGGAACGGGGTCTCTTCCCGGCCTGCTCCCTCCACTGGGGAGAAGGCGGGGGCTGCGGCCTCCACGCTGACGGTGGCTTTCCCGGCCGAGGAGGGGCTTCGTGGGCTGGGCCCGGCCATGGGGGGTCCGGCCGATCGCGGCCTGGCGCGGCTGTGCCCCTCGTGGGGCTGCGGCGGTCCCTCCCCTGCGCGCTGCCCGCAGCGGTGTGGTCCCTGCTGGTGCCTGGAACCATCGTGGCATCCCCGGTTCCTCGGCCTGAGGGGGTGGTATTTAGGCGGGCGGGCTTCAGAGCCGCCACAGAAAACGCTTCCTCTGCGGTGTGAGAGTGCTGGGGCAGCGGGGCCGGCTCCGGAGCCTTCCCCGAGCAGAAGGGAGCAATTACAGAGCCCGTTTCAAAGGATCTGCTGTAAGAAAATGTTTCTCCCTGTGTCTGCACGGTGAAATCTCAAAAATCATTAACTCTCTTTTACGTCCTTGAATTGTCGGCTAGTATTTTCATTTACAGTTCCTGATTCTCTCCTTCCCTCTTCTTCCTAGAGCAATCATGTTTGAAATTAAGAAGATTTGCTGCATTGGTGCTGGTTATGTTGGTGGCCCAACCTGTAGTGTGATTGCACAGATGTGTCCCAGTATCAAAGTCACTGTGGTAGATGTCAACGAAGCCAGAATCGGTGCCTGGAATTCAGATACACTCCCAATCTATGAGGTAAAGGTGTCTCACTGCTGTCTCCTCTTCCAGACAGTGTTCTATTTGCTTCCATCATATGACACAGAATTACAACGTGGCCCACTTCTGAAGACTGATAAGTATAGCACAGCAATGTCCTTAAAAAGAGGAAAAAAAAAAAAAAAAAAAAAGCGTTATTCTGGAATGAGCTGCTTGTTGCTACTGATACTTAAACCAAATATTTGAAATAGATTAATATGTCTGGTGCAGGCAGGTATTTAAGGACTTCATAAATATATGAAGGGTAAGGAAAAATGTAAATGTATATATAGTGAATTGTACTAAATAATGCTGTCTTTATTTTGGGACACAGCTTAATCATAACATAGTCCTTTTACTTGGTTATAGTAAGTCTGGTGTGTTGTAGCACCATATGAATGTGTAGTACTGAGTGGAAGCTGTATTCCTGTTCTGAATGCTGCCCAAGTCCAGTCTGTGGTGATCATCTTAACTATGTTGTAAGACAGGGACAGTCATGTTCCTGATTCACTTGTACCATAAATCTCCAATTTGACCTTAGAAAAGTAGGCTAGGGGAAAAGCATTTTAAAATGTATTGCACTGGCACTTCTTTATCACAGAATTACTCTAAAGATTTATGAGCCTTTTTTCTATTTTGCCTCTCAGAGCAGTTGCTATTTTTCACTCTTTTTCACCTGTAAAGATTAAGGTTTTTTTTTTTCCTTTTTTCTTTTTGTGGTAGAGTTTTTATAGATTCCTTAATGGGAGTGAAAACTTCACTCACTCCCAAAGACAAGGCGTTGCCTTGTATTCACAGTTACTCTTTTGCAATAAGAAGTCACCTGAATCCTGTCTGTGCTGTAACATTAATATAGTTTGGTTTTTTTCCCCCGTCTTGAATCAAACCTTTACTGTCACTCTTTAAGTGAAGACAAATAGACCTCCTTTGTCATGCTTAAAGGAAAATGTGTATAATGCTCAGATAAGCAGGTGAGACCTGAGTAAAGGTCATGAAAGCAAGTACTATAAACATTTCAACTGAGAATTAAAGTAGAATTAGTGGTGGCTGCTTTTTTTTTTTTTTTAAACAAAACAAAATGTCAACATCTGTTTCCTGGAACAGTGTCCCTTCCTTATGAAGAATATACAAAATCTGCCAAGAATTAGTTCAGACAGTTGCTAAACTGAGTCATGGCCCAATGAAGGTTTTTTGTATTCTTTGTTTTGTTTTTTTTTCTTCCAGTGTCAGAAATTGTCTAGTGGGCTGCCTTTCTAATTACATCCCAGTAAGACCATAGTTGGAACACCTGATGAACTGCATAAGAAAGCTTCCGTTTTGTTTTCTTCTGTCTCCCTTTGAACCTTTGCCTTTCTGGCACATACTCAAATATTTCATGTCATGTTATGTGTCTCTTAAGTTGGAGACCTGATTGCCAGGTTACATTGTATGACTTAATTTTTCAAACAAAAATTAAAGGCTGTTTATCTATATCAAGTACATCTTAGTTAAATAATTTTGTAGACCATTCTAATTTGGAGGACTGCTCAGCTACACATGGCCTTCTGCTCCTCTGCCTGGAGGTGTTAAGGCAAGGGAGAGGCTTTCAGCATCATATGTGTCTTTAGAAAGAATCTCAACAAGTTGTGCCTGTGATTCTTCCATGCTGCAGCTGTGGTGCCATGATAAGATTAATCTGTTCCAAAAATGAATGGCTGCCAAAAGGAGCAGTCTTTATCTCCTGTGTGCCTCCACTGCCTTTCTTTCAGTAGATCTGGGCTAGCTAATTTGGTGGAAAACTTATTTTGTCGTTGGGTTTTCTTGATTTGTTTGGGCTTTTTTTTTGTGGAGATTTTTTGCTTTTTGTTTGGGGTTTTTTTTGTGTTGAATCAGTTTTTGATCTGATGTTGGGGAGATCATGGAATGTGTAGCTGAGGGAAAAAGTGCCCCCCAAGCTCTCCTTTTTTGTTTGCAGCCTAGGAAGTACTGTAAGGCTTTACTTCTTGAATCTACTTAACATCACTCTGTAAGGTATTTCTTTAAGTGTTGCCTGGCCTGTGGTAATAGAATTGAGCATGGGAATAACTGGAGTCTAAACTCTGGTTGTGCAAATAATAATTCAGTGTGGCTGAAAGCTGTGAGGCAGCATTTTGAGTACTTTGAATAAGAAAGGGCTTTATTTTTCTCACTATGGAAGCTTTACTTTGCATTGGCAGACTGCAAACGTGCCACGCTGAGCAGGGAGTGGGGGAAGATGGACACACGGACATCCTTCTGTATCTCAAATAATGTGCTGTTTGTTTGGGCATGCAGTTAACTGTTCTTCTGACTGCAGTAATCTGAACTGCTTTTTTTTTTTTTTCCTGTTTTTCTTTCAGCCAGGGTTAAAAGAAGTAGTAGAATCCTGTCGAGGAAGAAACCTCTTCTTCTCCACCAGTATTGACGATGCCATTAGAGAAGCTGATCTTGTATTTATTTCTGTGAGTTTAGGGGGAAAAGGTGGTTGTGTGTGGTCGTTTTTTTTTTTCTCTTTCTTTATCAAATCAATATGTTGCTCTTATTAGGAAGAGGCCTTTGTTTTGTCATACAGATCCAGTTAGCAATGTCATGTTAATGTGTCACAGTTTTCTCCTTGTCTTTGTGTGTACCACGGTAAAAATCTTAAGTAAGCTTTTCATTACATTTTCATTACATTTTTCTATTTCTTATCAAACAATTGACAAATGAACAGTCAAAATGGTGATGTTGATCTTTAGCTTGGTTAGACACATGGGGTCTTAGAGCAGAATGTAGTGCACATCAGTCAGTGCAGACTTCTGAAATCTGTGGGACTTTAATAATATTGGTGTGGCTCCTAGATAGGGATGCAAAATCATATACTGATTACTGGGTTTACAAAGATGACTTAATTCTAGAAACTTCTAAAAGCAAGTGTATTAATGGGAGAGGGATGGGCTTTAATATATTCTAGCTTTAGTATTTTTAAGGTGTTGACACCACTAGGAAAAGGATCCACACACAGTGTGACCTTTTATAATCTAGAAGGTTGTTTCTAATGCAGAATCCAAAAGAAGTTGTTGCTATTCATCTTGGCAGGCCACAGATGAGTTATTTTTTGTTACTTATGTCCTCTTTTCTTGAGAGCTCCTCTTTGTTAGGGCATCTCAGCACAGAGCTCTCTTTCTGGTAGTATTTGCCTCCATTCATTAAGTCTAAAATAAATGCTACTTGACTGGATGACTGCCACTAATATAGGCCATATATTGCACCTGTCCTTGGTTTAAACCCTGCTGTTGTGTTTTACATGTTGTTGCCATTTCTTCTTTCAGTTTGTAATGAAAAGGATCCTCTGTCTTAATCTGAAGGACGTGTTTTCCCTCATGTTGCCTTTTTTGTGTACTTATGTGTGGCAGTTTTCAGCAGCTCTACAAATAAGTTTCACTGCAAAGTGGGTTTAAACCATAACTATCTGCACAGTTCTTATGAATTTTTGCTGTCCTACTGTGTGGGACAGGAAACAAAAAGTGGATGGCTGTAATGAAGAAGCTGTTTTTCTAAAATAAGGGCTTAAGTTTCACCAAAGCTTGCAGTGCTGCTATGAATTGCTCTTCTTAAAATTCTATTTGAATAGAAGCCAATGAGCTCTCTTTAGAGGACAAAATGGGTAATTGAGAAGGCTTATAGCAGTTCTGCTCATATGTAACCAAAATAATTCTGGGGTAGAAGGAAGGAAGATCGGAAGGAAGATGTCTGTCATTTTTTACAGTTTCACCTCAACAGGATCTCTTGTTAAGAGACCTGTAACATTTTTTCCCCTTCCGTATTTTTGTAACTAGGTTAACACTCCAACAAAGACCTATGGCATGGGAAAAGGCCGAGCAGCTGATCTGAAATACATTGAAGCTTGTGCCAGGCGAATTGTACAAAACTCAAATGGCTATAAAATTGTCACTGAGAAAAGCACAGTTCCAGTACGTGCTGCAGAGAGCATTCGTCGGATATTTGATGCTAATACTAAACCTAACTTGGATTTGCAGGTAAGCATGATCTTTGAGTTGTGTATTTAAAGGCTGGGTGTTGCTTTGGACTTTTATGTTACTCTTTATTTCTGTGCCTGTAGGTGCTGTCTAACCCAGAGTTCCTCGCGGAAGGAACAGCCATCAATGACCTGAAAAACCCAGACAGAGTGCTTATTGGTGGAGATGATTCTCCAGAGGGACAGATGGCTGTCCGTGCTCTTTGTGCTGTTTATGAACACTGGGTACCCAAAGAAAAAATCCTCACAACAAATACCTGGTCATCGGAACTTTCTAAGCTGGTTTGTATTACTCACTGCTCTTGTCTGCAATGAGCAAAGGGTGTAAATGAGACAGAGCTCAGAAGCAGAAGCTCTCTGATACTGAGCAATGCATCCAGGAAAGACAGATGACATTGGGAGGACCCTGAGTATAAGTAAAAGTAAAAGTATATTAATCTTTCCCAGTTATCACAGTTGGGCTAATAGATGATACCAACTTCCCATTAAATTGTTTCCTCATTTTTATTGCTGTGTAATTTATAGATAGTAATCTTCCAGTGCTTCAGAAACTAGTTACCATCATAAAATGTTTCAAACTCTGCAAGTTAAGCATGACATTACTTTGTGTTGATCACATGAACTGGCATTGATGTATTAATTTAGTTATGTTACCATTTTGTATCTCTATGAAGTTAGGTAGCTACTGAAGTAGTCCTTCCAGTAGCAACTCACTTAAGTCTGTAAGTTTCTTGGTTGCTGGAACAATCAAGTTCACTCCACTGCTTTTTTTTTTTATTTACAGGCAGCTAATGCTTTCCTTGCCCAAAGAATCAGCAGCATTAACTCTATCAGTGCTCTGTGTGAAGCTACAGGAGCAGATGTTGAAGAAGTAGCAAGAGCTATTGGAACAGACCAAAGAATTGGGAATAAGTTTCTCAAGGCTAGTGTTGGTAAATGAAAAATCCTTTTTTTTGTTTTGTTTTTGTTATTTCTGGCTTTCTCTTTAATAGTGCAGTAGGTCTAGTAGGAGTGTTTTGAAGTGATTGATACTCTAAAATCCAGAGCATGAATGTGTGAAAATATTGCTGTAGAGTACTAGCATAAATAGTTTTTCTGGTAAAATGCTAGGACTGAGGTTGCACTAGACCCTGGTGATCTGATACCTGGGAGATCAGAGTGCATGGTTTATCCTGCCTGGGATGCTGGAAAGAAAATTGCAACTTTATTTTTCTGAAACACCACTGATGTTTGTGTTCCCCAACATGTCTTCCCAAGTGTAACTGCTGCAGTTTAGTCTGGGAGTTGCTGCCAGTTGCTAGAGGAAGGGGATGCCTCTAGATTAAAATGTGTGAAGGCAGCTTCTAATTTGTAGGATGAATTCAGTTGAGTTTTAGCAGAGACCAAGATGTGATCAAGTGGTGATCACAGAACAGGACCTAGAGCCTGTCTGTATGGCTGACACTCTTCATGTTAGAATGAGAAAGTGTGGCTTTAAAATAACCATATTAAATATAACCTCTTCTAGAGTCAATGCAAGAGTGAAAAGTAGATAGCAAATACATTACCAAAATTCCTGTTGAGTTATTATAATGCCTTCTACAATTCTTTCACTATGTTTAGCACTCGTGCTGCCTAAACTTGAGAGCTGCATGCAGTTCTGGGCCCCTCAATCTAAGAACAATGTGAAAGTCCTTGAATGTGTCCAGAGAAGGGTAACAAAGCTGGTGAAGGGGCTGGAAGGAATGCCCTATGGGGAGTGGATAAGGACTTGGGGTTTGTCTGTTCCATAGGCTAAGGGGAGAGCTCATTGCTCTGTGCAGCTTCCTGAGGAGAGGAAGTGGAGAGAGAAGGAGAGAGAGAGAGGTGCCTATCCCTTTTCCCTGGTACCCAGTGATAGAGGACACTTGAGAATGGTTCAAAACTGCATCCAGGGGAGGTTTGGAATGGACATTTGGAAGCACTCTGTACCAAGAGAGTGGTCAAACACTGGAACAGACTTCCTAGGGAGAAAGGTGTTTGGTGTTGAAGAGACATTTGGATAATGCTCTTAATACCATTGCTTCAGCTTTTGGTCAGCTGTGAAATGGTCAGACAGTTGGACTAGAGGATTACTGCAGGTCCCTTCCAGCTGAAATATTCTATGCAACAGCATGTTTCTTCTGGAATTCTGCTGAGCAAAGTTCAGGGATCAAGGATCCCTCCATTAATTATCTCTGTTCTCCTTTAGCTGTGTTGATCTTTGCTTCTTGGTAATGATTAGATATCTATTTGGGGGTGGGGGAGGAAAGAACCTAATCTTAACATACTTGTTGTGAGAAATATTAATCTAAATCTCTCAGTGGGGGCAGGGCAAACCCAGGAGTTTGTCCACTCACATGTGATAATATTAAGAACTTAAGTCTGTTACATGTTTCCCTGAGACTGGGTTAAAACTTACATTGACTTCAGCAGGACCTGAAGCAGGTTTTAGTGCTTCTGGAACTGACAAAGTAAGTTAAGTCCAGGAACTCAGTTTTGAGATTCTTAAGGTTTTCATTTGCTAGCAGTGAAATGCTTCATTTATACTGCTATGCCAATGACTGCAAAGAACTACTTGATTTCAAAGACTGCTGTTAAAATATTACCTTAGGCACTTGTAAAATAACCATTTCCTCTTTCAGGGTTTGGAGGCAGCTGTTTTCAGAAAGATGTCTTGAATTTAGTGTACCTCTGTGAGGCACTGAACTTACCTGAAGTAGCCCGCTACTGGCAACAGGTACAAGTTCTTTACTCATTTTTTTTTTTTTTTGAGAGGGTGGTGTTTCTTCAGCATGCAGTATTTGGGCATTGAGCTTTTCAGCATTGTCCACATATAATTTATGTTTCAGCTTTACGGAGCAGATGCCTTAATGTTGATCATGTTTGTTTTAGAGCCTTCACCCTAGCACTGGCATTTGATACTTATGGGTGCTTAGGCTTTTTTTGGGTGAGTTAAGTTGCCAAAATGAAATAGATTGGGAAGCTGTCTAGAAGCAGCAGTAGAAAATGTGAAGTACAAGCAAGTCTGGACTAATGTTTTCCTCTTGTACTTGGTTATCTCTATGCACTTCGAATATGGAGCTTATGACCTGTTTATCAGGGTCTGCTTTTAAAGTGCATTTTCTGAAAGAACTCAGCAGAAGTTGCAGTTCTTTTAAGTAAATGTATTCTATGCTGTTCCATTGTTAATGCTGGGAATGGTTGAGAAGATGTGGATGCTTTCAGGCCCAGCACCAGTGCAGCAATACCAGGATGCTCAATCTGTACCAGCAAGTGGTTCCCTATTAACCAGTGAAAACACTTGCCCCTCTTCCCAGTCCTGGCTGAGGAAGCTACTTTGACGTGTGATATGGTCAGAAGAACAGCTTTGGTTTACTGTTCTGATCAAGTACAAAGTTCTCTAGCAGGTAGCCCCCAGAATACCAAGCACATGATCTGCCTACCTTATTAGCAGCTTTCCTTTTGGCTACTTATTTTGCCCTCACTTTTCTATATTCAAGTCTGCTGCCAAATAACTAATTTGCCTGTAACTACTTTTTCATCATTGGTCAGTTGTGCCATGCTTGTAGAACTCTGCCATGCCTCACAGTGCTATTCATGAGTTCTCTCAGTTTCTTGCATTATCTGTAGTGTCCAATGGCTTTTTACATCCTGTTCAGATATAGTGACCTCCAGCCAGAGCATAGCCAGCTGCCCAGTTACCTGGCTGCAGCTAAAAATCTTAGATCAATTGCTTGAGACAGTGAAGATGTGGGGTTTATGCTGTCTGCCTCTGAAGAAGTTGAGTTCAACATCTTCCTTAAAAATGTACTTCATTAGGATAGTCCAGTCCATGGTGGAGAGGCTTGCAATCCCACCAGTGAAGGTGAGACTAACACACTGAGTCAGCCCTGTGCACACATCCAGGAGGGGTTTGATTCAGTGTAGGACTTGGATGCATTGGCCAAGTAGGAAAGAGAAGGAGCCTTAGATTCTGATCTTTACTTTGAAGAATACTGCTTTTCCTCAGTATAAAGTATAAGCAGACAACAGGTAATCCATGGAGCCAGGAGCTAACCATGTTGCCATAATAATAATTTGAATAAGAAAAAATTAATCCTGTCTTGTAAAAGACGAATTGGTTTTGGCTCTGTCCTTTGAGATCACAGGAGTCTTCCTCAGAATGCAAGCTACTTGGTATCTTGGCAACACAGAGGCATAAGAACACTTACAGTTTGCTCTGTGTGGAAGTTGTTGGGTTGTTTTATTGAACAAAACCCTAAAAGGTTGCATTGTTAATGTAAACAAGGTAGTTTAAAGTTCTTTTAATGCTTTTATGCTCTCTTACTTGGTTTTAAGAGCCATTCTTTGCAGTGTTTCTATGTGGCTTATTAAGCTGTGGACAAATTAGATAGTAAGAGAAGCCTCTGCAGTGTGGATAAGGTCAAGAGTGCTGTGATCACTTAGTGAACCCTTTACCTCATGCCTCCTCAGAGCACTGTTATCTTGAAGAGGTCTGCCTGCCCCAGCCCACTCTGGTCAGGTCATGCAATGCACTGATGTGCACCTGTACAAGCAGGTGACTGTGTGAACCCCTTCCTTGTGATCTGAGCACTGCACTGTCAGCAGCTCATCCCAGCACATGCATAGAGGAGACCTCAGACCAGTCTGAGGACGGGATGCAAATTCTGGAGGAAATCCTGATCAGAGTAGCTGCAGAATCTGAATCTGCTCTCTCTGGCCTCTAGATAGAACAGGGCTCTCTAATACTGAAATCTTAATTGCTTGAAAAAAATACCTAGAGGAAGAAAAGTGTTTCTCTTATCCTGTCATTTGCTACCTTTGTTCCCCATCACCACCCTGCTGAATTGCATAAATCTTGCTGTTTTTTTTTCTTTTCCTCAAATAAATCTAATTCACCAATACCTTTCTACTGTATAGTTCATACCCTGTGTTTTATAGTCTGCTGCTTGGGTTGAAAGTCCCAAAAATGAGAGGGAAGTGTAGTTCTTTCCATTTCACATTGAACACTGACTAGGTGTGGAAACCATCTTTCATCTGCTATGTGATCCAGTGCCCTTTGTGTGTTAAGGGCTGGAGATCAAAGCATGAAGCAGGCTAGAGCGAAGTACAGGAATAAACAGAGTGAGTGAAGCTACCTTCATGTAACAACATCAGTGAGGCACTTAAAAATCTGGTTTAACCCCACTAGTTTTGGGTACTGAAGTCTACTTTTGTGAATTTAAAAGGCAAAAAATATTCTCATAGTTATTATAGATAGGATGTAAATAAGAGTGGATCTGGCATGTCCATGTGACATCAAATACTCTTACAGTGAAATTGCTTTCTGTGTTTCTGCCTACAAAATTTTAAGTTGTAGACACAAAAAAACCCCTGCAAATATCCTAGCCTTTGAACTAGATAATGCATGATAGTATATGTGTATATGTATCTACAGCCACTGGTTAAAATAGGATTTGTCTTGGAATGTAATAAATTAACTGAATTTATCTTTGGATTACTTATGATAGTGAGTAAGAATACTTAGCTTTCCCTTTTAAGCCTCTTTTAAACTTATTTATGGCTGGTCTGGCTTTATTGTTAATACAGTCTGTTCATAATTTAAAATGTCTCCCTTCTGTACCATCATGTGTTATATAATTTCAGGTAATAGACATGAATGATTATCAGAGAAGAAGATTTGCTTCCCGCATTATTGACAGCTTGTTCAATACTGTCACTGACAAGAAGATTGCTATTTTAGGGTTTGCATTCAAAAAGGATACTGGGGACACAAGGTAAGAAAGTGAATTCAGTTTACTAAGGTGGATTCCCTACACTTGTCACCAGCTCTGCAGCTCAACCTTCCAACTGATTTGCATTAATAAAAATGTCAGATATGGGACTCTTAGTCTCTTCTGACTGAATTAGTTTGCAACAAGGATTATTCTTTCTTAAATTCAATTGAATCTTGACCTCTACAACATACCCAAATCATTCAGAAGCTAGAGCAGCAATCAGGAAGCTAGTCCTTATTAACTTGCATGACCAAAGATAGATTTTGGCAGACTCTTTCCATTCTCCACTGAAAGGAATGCAAGCTCTTCTGCAACTGGTTCTAAATTGCCACCTGAAGTCATAGTTTCAAGTTTGTTTCCCAGAGGTGGTTAATTCTGTTCTCTTGTAAAGCTCAAACTTGAAATAACTCTCCAACTGCAGTTTGTGGGGAATCTTTGTAAGCTTCATGCCTTGTAAATGATGGTCAATAGGAGTCCTGGGATTTAGTATCTCTCTTGCATGATTCATCAAAATAGATGCAAATTTGGTTTTCATATTACTGTCCTTGGTGCCCCTTAAGATTTCAAGGTTGATGCTGGTATGGATTACCACTAAAATGTTTAATGTCAAACTGGTATAAAAGCTCTGGCACAGAATATTGTTACACGTGAAGACTTTCATTACTTAGAATATGCCATTTGCTTCATTAACTCATTGATTCTCTTCCCCAGAGAGTCATCCAGTATCTACATTAGCAAGTATTTAATGGATGAAGGAGCAGAGCTCCATATCTATGATCCTAAAGTACCTAAGGAACAAATCATCTTGGATCTCTCACATCCAGGTGTCTCAGAAGATAACCAAGGTAAGAATGCTCATGTAAAGCTGATTTCTCCCCCTCCTTTCCCACCCACATTCAAAATGCACCAGGTCTGTTTAAGTACTATAAATCCATTTTTACATTTTCCCCATGGCAGTGGGGTGCTGTTGGTTACACGTATTAGAGGGTTGTCATAGTTCAGAGGATTACCCTAACTCTTCTGCCTTTCTCCATGGCTTTTAAAGATAGATGCTAATTCTGTACAATTGTATGATTTTCTTTTCATAAATATTTATTTGAATACATGCAGAGAATTTTCTCTCTGCATAATTAAAAGATCAACAAGCTGTGATGAAGAGTGGAGGGTGTACATTATTTAGCAATGCCCTTGAATTAGGGAGGGAGGAGAGGGCTGCCTCTAGGCAGCTGCTGAAGCAGTGGAAGGATGAAGGCAGCCCCTGGTGAGCTGTGTGTATTTTCTCTGGTGTGAACTGAGTGCTACATAGAACTGTGATGTGCTGATGTTGTACAGGCAAGGACCTTTGTGAGACCTGGCCTTTGAACAATCCATAGAAACTTCTAATTCAAGAGATGCTCTGGACTGTTTGAATCAAATTTGAATGCTTCAAACATTTAAGTGCTTTGATTCTACTCAGATGTGAGACACAAGCTGCTGTCATTTAAATTAATTAATTCCAAGTGACAAATGTCTTGATAGAAAACATCTCTAGAAGAGTGACTTGAAACTCCTTGTTTGTGTAGGGCAGGGAAGGAGACTCATTAGCCAGTAGTGCAGCAGATTGAGGATAAAGATGTGTGCAGGATTAAACTTCATTTTCCTTCTGTTACAGTGTCTCGGTTGGTCACTATAAGTAAAGATCCCTATGAAGCCTGTGATGGAGCTCATGCCCTCGTAATTTGCACTGAATGGGACATGTTTAAGGTAAATGTTATCTTCATACTAAAGAAAAAAAAAGAGGAAGTGTTATGCTACTTATTTATTTTATCTGCTTTAATTGCCCTTTACAGGAGTTAGATTATGAACGTATTCATAAGAAGATGCTGAAGCCTGCATTTATCTTTGATGGCAGGAGAGTTCTGGATGATCTTCATAATGAGCTACAAGTCATTGGCTTCCAGGTAATCAGCTGGGTGAAGCTGCTGCTTGTGTTTTTCCTTCTGCTTCCTTACCTCTTTCTGTCTCTCCCTCTGCAATGACTTAGTAGCAAGGGGAAAAAAAACTCTTCAGGTGATTTAAATCTAAATTTGACTGTGTTTAAGTCTCTTCACTAGTGCTGTCTTTCCTCCATTGCCTTTTTATTTTTGCAGACTGGTCTGCTAAAATCCAAGCTACAGCAGACTCTGCCATCACCACTCTGCAGTATAAGCATACCTTGAAGCACTCTTAGGCTTCAAGGAATTTGACTAATACTAAAATTGTCAAACCCCTGAATAATCCAATAGCAGCATCTTGGCCAGATACAGTCAGAACAAAATCTACAAGCCAGATCAAATTGATATTTCAGTTGTGTTTCACTCTCTACTCCTGAGTACTGTGATTACTTGTGTAATGGCTATAGGCTTTCTCTTTTGGTTTTTTTTATCTAACTTGAGCTACAGTTATTTACACAGTGTGTGAGCAGGGTTAGATAAATTGATTTTACCAGTCAGTTGAAGCTTGAAGTTGTTACAGGCAAATATGGTGCATATGGCTCACATGACTGTTTAAACTACTCTCTTCTCGTAGTTAACTGAGATGTCTGTCCAGAATATATTAATAAGAATTCTGTTAAATTTAAAATAGTTGATGTATTTTAGCTGTTGGCGCTTTGCGTCTGACCTGCACTACTTACACAAGAGGAAAGCTGCAGCTCTTCTTATTTACTGGGTGTCTGAGCTGTTTTGCTAGTTGGTATTTTGTCCTCTACAAGCTCTGTCTTTAGTGATTTATATTAGTCTGACCTAGAAGCTAGGGGAACCTGTCTCTCTCTGAATTTTGCAGTACCTGGCTTATGTGTATGTGTGTTGCCTTTGTTACATGGTTCCTGGAGGGATTTAAAAGACTTGTGGTGCTCAGGATTATGGTTTAGCAGTGGATTTGGTAGTGTGCTAGGTTAATGGTTGAACTTGATGAACTTAAAGGTCTTCAACCAAAACAATTATCTGATTCTGTTCATATAGAGTTGGCTGCCTTTAGCCTTTCAGTGCTGTATTGTTTCAAAAACAACCCACTGCATTAAGGAGGGAAAAAAGCGTCTAGCCTTATTTACTGGATATAAATTTTTAGACAAAGGCCACATTTTCTGAATACCCAGAAACATTTTTATGCTTGTACTGATAGTCCTGTGGAAGCTGAGGCACCTGAATGATATTCAGATTAGCTAGATGCAGTTTTAAATATGCAAAGTGGGGGCTGCTTTTAAAAAACTCTTTGCAACTCCAATCCCAGAAGCTGTTCCTGGGCACACTGTGCTTTGTGACTTGTATTATTCTACTGTTTATGAAATGTGCTCATGGTCCTAGATTTGGTTTGTAGATTCCTCCTAGGCTGATGTGATTATGTTAGGTTGCAACGCTCGTTAAATATGTGTTCTCTTTCAGATTGAAACAATTGGAAAGAAGGTGTCAGCCAAAAGAATTCCTTTTGCTTCTTCATGTGAAATTCCCAAGTTCAGTCTGCAAGACCCACCTGTCAAAAAGCCCAGAGTATAATGTTTAATAGGTATTGAAGGAATTCTGTGGACCTTCATAGTGATAAAAATTGTAAGCCTATGCTTTTTTTAAAGAGAACTATTTTTCATAAACTGAAAACCAATTTTACACTAGAACTGGTACCTGGTACATGTGAATTCAGTCTATTTTAAAATCTCTATTTTTATAGTAATTTCTTTTGGTTACTGAAGATGGTACAAACCTGTTTTTAATAATTAATCACCTTTTAAGTGGAAAAGTTACCTTCAAACTGCAGATTTCTGCTTTCAGAAATCTTCCAAAGCAGCACTTTAAATGTTTCAAGTGGTATGAAGCAAAATAACTAGAATATCTTTTCTCTTTAGTCCAGTTATGGACAGGGATCATGAACTTTGGTTTCACCAATTTTTAACTTTCCTTTGGGTAATTCTTTGTTCAGTTAAATGCTTGCTTTAACTGGCATTGAAGTAAAAAGATAAGTTCTTAAATGAATTTGGTGAGATTTGGGCTGTGCCCTAAAATAGAAATCATTGTGACAGTGATATCCTGATCCTGGTTGGGATCAGTTGGCACTGGTGGACTCCACATCTGTTGGGAGGCCAGATGGTTCAGCAGGCATCTATCATGTAACCAGTAACAGTGGACTAACAGCTATGATCTGATCCACTGGCAAATCCTCACTTGATTCTTTGGTTGTCTTGCTTACATTCCATGTGCAGCCACATTAATTATTGATCTGATGAGATTCCTGGGGCGAGTTTTTCCTAAATTACAGCAATACAACTCATCTTCAGCAGAGGAGCATTCTGCTTGTTGAACATCAAATTTAAGCAGAGTTACTGTAATTTCGTCTCGGTACAAACAGAAAGCAAATGTTGGGTTCAAAGCTACCTTATGGTTATTTTTCTTCCTTTCTGCTTACAAACTTCACTGAAAGCAGTTTCCTTAATGAATCTGCAGAAACCATTCTCTGCTGCTAAGAAATTATTAACAATAAAAAATTCAGCCCCATAAGTTAGTCAGCTTGCTACCTCATTTAATTAGTGGAAATTTATACTTCCTATGTTATCTTGATATTTTTGCCTTTACTATTACTTGGATTTATTTCTACTTGTTTTTATTATTCTCAAGTGACCAGTGCTATTAAAATCCGTGAGATGAGAGTTTGTGTTTGGCTTGATCCAAGGGGTTGTAGAGGGGAGGACAGAGGATGACTATCAACAGGTTTCAGCCCAGAAGGCATAGATGTCTTGGTTGAGTAAGAGTAGTGTTGGGATGTTAGAGAATTATCCTGTAACCAGTCACACAATACCTTTTGAGTTACTCAACAGGTGTGCCTTCAAGTAACCTTAACTGGGAGTAAAAAAAGAGCCTAAGTTAGTGTTGTCCTGGTGATGAGTGCTATTATCATAATGATTTACCCACAGAAATGTAGATATGATTTAAGCTGTAAGACAGATACCTGAAGATTTAAGGAACTTGTGTAACAACTTGGGTAGACAAAACAAGACACTTAGCTGACCAAAATAGCTGCATCCTTGGACCAGATGCTTTCAGATTCTGCAGTTAATGGCTTCCACATAGGGACTTACTATGCAGCAATCACTCATCACTTTGGGCAAATAAGCCTTGGGCTTCTTGTCCTGTTGCACAATTCTTCTGTGAAGAGCACATGAGAAGCCACTCAAAGTGAGTTGGGAATTATGGGGACTTAAAATCAAGTTGCTGTCTTCTATCATGCCATCTCCTCTTCCTGATTCACTAGTACTGCATTCCTACAGCACCCACAGAGCAGGGACAATCCTGTGATACAGTGGTGGCATCTCTAAGTGTTGTAATCCAGCTGGAAGATCACCCTGTCTTTGCAGGTAGACCTCATCTTAGCTACCTCTGTCCCCATAGCACCCACGATGGCAGGCTGGTTGTTACTCCTTGGGGATTAAGAAGGGTACTGACAACTTGTGCTCCAAGAATCTCTTGTCCTGTGCTATGTTCAGGGTAGCACAGCACTGCTGCAGGGCCTGTCTTAACAGGGAGGGTGCAGAGACTTGGAAAATCAGGATGGTTTTCAGAAACTCACACACAGCTGTAATAGCAGTGCCTCTGCATGGGACCCGATCTTGGTTTGACATAGACAGATGAACCATTAAACTCTTGTGTCAAGTGTTGCTCCTGTTAGGAAGGTGCAGGAGCAAGAAGGCTTAGAAAAGGGGGAGCAGCAGATCCTTTCTGAAGACCAACAAGGGGTCAAAGGGTGTAAAAGTATTTCCCTTGCTTTCCTGGAAAGCCAGGGGTTTTTTTCAGTCTCTTGGTGGCTGCATTCTCTTAATGGGATATGGATTCTAGTATGAATCCAGTCTTACAGCTGCTGGTGGGCCATGCCTTCGGGATACTGAAGTACTTAACCTTGCATAAATGTAAGAAAACCTTACCACAGGCCAGAAGAGACATCTCTGGAGGGTTTTGCAGCATCGTGAATCACAAGCCACCATCTTCACAATACAGTTGCCAGGGAAGTAAGAGTTGGAGTTGACTTGCATTCCTGCTTTGAAGGCTTTGAGTAGTGCACATAGTAAGAGATAGGGGTTAATGCTACTGAGTGTCTATGGGATCTTACAGCATGTAATTCTTGATAAGAATTATGAAATATGAGTAATGGACTCCTGTGCTCTGAAATTCTTTCCTACAGCATTATTAATAAAATGCAATCCCACAGTAACACTGCTTTTCACTTCAAAATTGTGAATGCAACAGATGAAGCAAATCCATCTTTAGTAAAAGCCCATCATTAGTTTGTTATAGTCTGCATAAATTAAGATGTACATAACAAACTGCAAATGCCAGGCAAGCTGTACAGGGTTTCTTTTCTGTACGTATTCAACACTTTGTTCCAGAAATATGATAACAAAAAATAATTCAAGTGAATAGAACATGTTTGACCAACACTGGTTAGTATGGGAGCAGTTAGGGGTGAGATTTTGTACTGGCTGAAAAGTTTGCACTTCTATCACTTGGGGTTCTTGTGTTGATGTGTCACTTACAGTGGTGCTACAATCTTGCTCAGCATCAGGAAATCACAGTGGGTTATCTATGGGCAAGTTTAATTACTTGTTTTATCCCAAGTGCAAGTTGAACATCTGCTATAAATTGACATACGGTGGAGTAAAGAAGCATAAACATGTGCCATTTTATTTTTAAGTGAAGGGGACAATGATGTTAATTCTTGATCAAGTAGGGGAAAAAATAAAACTTCTTAAATGAACACTGGCTTTTTTGGTTTAACCTGAAGACATGAAGTCACTGCAAGATGCAGCAGTTCTCTATTCAGCTAACATTTAATTGTGCCTTGCACAGTGTAGGAGATTGATGTAACAATATTTAGAAAGAATGTTTATTCTTTTAAAGTTTCTATGTCAATTTGAAATCATATTTCCGAAACTCAGGTTGATGTTTTTCCCAATTGTGAGAAGATTGATGTTTGTAATGTAAAGTATTTTATGGCTGCTCTGTGAAACAAACCGACAGAATGAGGTGATTGACTTTCTAAAAGAAAATGTCACTTAACATGAAACTTCATCAGAAACAAAACTGAGATTTGTAAAACCTGTGCTGAATTAATAACCAGGACTTTTTTGAGAGTTTGATGCTATTAACAAACAAATACTTGAATTTCCTAAGCAGGAAAAGAACTCTAAAGACTTAACCATTTTTATAGTACAAACTGTGAGATGTCAAGGACTGCTAAAACAAAGCATATTTGTGAAGATAAAATATGACTACTTTTCTTGTAAACCACAGCAAAACATAAGTTAGAAAGTAGGTTCCATAGCTTCTGAAACTTGGTATCAGCTGGCCAGACAGTTGTGTAAAGGCATGAGATAATTTCCAAACCACCCAGCAGCAATTCATAAGATAATTCTAACACTAAATAACACTGCTTCTAGAAGCGTTCTTTCTCTCACTGTAAAGAAGTCATGGATAATTACTGTACAATGGCCTCTTTTTCCAGTTTGATAATAGCTGTATGGCTCACAGCTCCCTTTCGTGTATTTCTGGTGTCAATATACTGAAAGAGCAGGAACTTGGCAAAAGCTATACTAATGTTCTCTTAAATCTGCTCTGTAGGCAAGGCAAAACCATTATTTATATTAGCAACCTCTAATAAAGGATGGCAGCTGTTACATGTGTGGATATCCTGGAGTTAATGTTGAACCCTCCTTGCCTGCTGATGTGGAGGGAGTATTGACTTTCCTTACCACAGCCTGCCCTTGCTGTGGTGTTTAGTGTACTGCAGCTGAAGCATTTTTGGCTTAAGAGTATGCCTGGTCTTTCCAAGACTAGTGGGCAGACCTTTTTAATTAAAGTTATAAAATCTATTATTTTAAATTTTAGTATTTAGTATTGAAAGAGAAAAGTGGCCTTTCTTTTCTTTTACAAAGCACAGCTATTAAGACCTCTGTTTCTCTGTTATTCTGCTCTCTTCTTTGTGGCTCAGGTTTCTCTTTCCCTAATTTACAGGTCCATTATATTGTTTAATTAGTAACTTCCTTCTATCTTAAGGCTATTTGTCTTTGTAATACTTTAAAATTGCTATACTTTGTGAAGCTGTCAGTTGTGCATCACTGGCCTCAGTACTATAACCTGATCTCATCGTTTATGGCAATACCAAGTTTCTCCTCTACATTATAGTGTACTAATTATTACTTCTAACATCTTATTGAGCAAGGGGGTGGGTGGAGGGTCCACTCTTCTTCATATAGACTACAGTAATTTAGACAAGTACCATGGGCAGCCACAGAATTACCTGTGTGATGAGAGTTTGGGCCCAGGTAACAAATTCCTGTCTCTTTTCCCAAATAACTTTGCTAAGATAGAGCTTAAGTCAGTCCAAAAATTGTATCCCATGCCCATAGCATCCAACTGTGACACATCAGGGAGAGCTGCACGTTGACTGTAAAGAATTTACAGATGCTAGTATACCATAAGCCATGCTTTTATTTCTGTTTGAGCTTAGTACAAGACATCATGGATTTCACATTTCATTTATGGTGCATTCACCTCTCTGCACTCAGATCTAGCAGGCAGAACAGGTCTCGAGGGGCAGGTAACCAGACCCACCAAGCACAACCAGACCCTTACACCGGGTATTTACCTGTCCTTTCATGCCAGGATGATCCCTGTGGAGCAGAAGCACAGTACACAACAGCAGCAGCAGCTCTGCATACCAAATACCACAGAAGCACCTGTGCAACTCAGTGGGGTTTGTTACAGCTGTGCACCCAAACTAGGGGTGACTCTATTTCTGCTGTTACGGTGATTTTGATTTTTCCATATGATTTAAACTACATTGAGTATGTAAGGTTGTCTTGACAGAAAGGGCTGTTTTCTTCAGCTTGACACCTTGTTTACCACTTTGAGACATGCAGACACCTGAAAAACACTAGCTAGTAGAGCTTATTTTCTTAAGATGCAGGTAAGAGATACCATTTCTTAAAAGAGTATAACCCAATACTTTCTCAGGTGTGGTTCAAGATAGCCCTAATATGGTACTTTTTCATGTACACTATCTTTACAATTCCTCTGCTTCCCAGAGCCTCTGTGAACTTGTGTCACATAAGACACCAAGAGACACCAAAATATCAGTACCTTTCAAATTACCTGCTATTAGCATCTTCACAAGTACCTACCTACAGCAATACTCATGGTAGTATCAAATCTGTTTACTCAAATATGTCCTTTTTTTGTTTTCAGCTTACTCTTCTTCACCTCAGTTCCACCTCAGTTCTATCTTCTGATTGTTTTGCTGAACAACACAAGTACTATGGCAGTTGTAGCCTTGCCAGGGGGAATTAGGTAAAATATTGTAGTGTTTCAGAGAGAGAAAAGTGTTCTGGACAGATAGTAAATTTATTCATACATCCACCATCTGGTCTTCTGCATTTCTGGAACTGAGTATGATCATATGCTGAAAAAAAGGATCCTAAGAACTGGCTTGCTTTAACTAGGTTCACTTTCTCATTTTCAGATGGCTTTTGTCTTTCTTTTTTCAACCAAATTCTTCAAGAAGAATTCACCTAAGTGTAAGGCAAAAAAAGCACCAAATTATTTGTAGGTATGTCAGTGAAATAATGGAAAACAATACATATTCTCATTTAAAGTGAATATTCTATTCTACAACTATTCTTACAAGTATTTTACAGTAATTAAATTCTATTTAACAGCATGTTCAATATATACAGCAGGGATGAAAACAAAACAAAAGCAAAAATACCAACAAACCCCCTAACCCAACAAATCCCTCCACCCCTGAAATCCTGATTTCTCCTCATGCCCACTTTTGTGGAATAGCTCTACTTTTTTGTGATTTCCAACAGGCAGAAGTGGAGTGGTTTAATTAAAAATTAATTCCTATCTCATAAAGTATCAGCAACTGGTAGTGAAACCAATAAATCTCATTTGAGCTAACATTAAAGCAGTCTGAGAAGCAAGGTGCCCAGACAAGCCTTCCCTGTTCCCTCCTCAGGAAAAGCAGGATGTTGGACCTACACAACAGTTCCTCTGTATCAGCTGCTATTAATACCCTGTGTTTTGTCAGAAAAAAGCATTGCTGTAAATATATCTATTGGTAAGGCACTGAAATAAATTCTGCCTAAAGCAACCAAATGATACCACAAACAAAAAAGGATCCCATTAAACCCTAAAGTGTCCAAGAGGCAGAATGTAAAGGGAAACTCCAAACTGAGTACACTTTACCCAGCCTCACACATATACAGTATGAACTAGGTTTGGCCAAAAACCAGATTAAGCAGCACAAGAATCATACAAACATGAATTACTGTCATACTGATGCACTTAGATGACATTTAGATTTACTGGAAGACAGTAAGTGTAAACAATAATTTAAAAAAGGATAATTATATGAAATGTCCTTGAGCTAAGGTGATCTTTGTAGCATATTACTTCACATTTTATTAAAATATTATCTGCTAAAAGATCCGATGCTTTTCAGTAATTTACCTGCTTTATAGGAGGAGCGCACCAAAGGCCCACTAGCAGTGTAATGGAATCCAAGATCATTTCCTACTTTTTCCCAGTACTTAAATTTTTCAGGAGTTATGTACTCCTCAACCTGAGTGTAAAGAATTCATTTAGATCAGATATTAACACAAAGGAAATGGCTATAGCTAGCATGTAGTGACATGAAAAACAGTTATACTATAGGTTTAAAATTTTACAGTTCAAAACTTTCAGCAGCCAAGTCATAAATGGAATTTTCTCTCTGCTTTCTACCAAAAGAATACACTTTATTTGCTGTACATGTTTAGCTGAAAAGTTTCAAATTTAATTTCTAGTTGTTACTAGAACAACTTCTCCACATCACTAGAACAACTTCATCTTCTTCACTCCGTTTTTGAATGGCCCTTTCAAGCAAACCTTTCTTTCGTCTACAGGAGTGGGAAAAAAAAATCCCAACAATAGTCCCACAAATCTCTTCACTAACAGTTATTTCAGAGAAACACGGTAACAGGACAGAGACTCAAGGTCTGGACAGATTACAGAAGGAGAAAATGGTAACGTGGCACCAGTGATAGTGGCACCATTAGAGGACAGCCTGAGACAGTGAAGGGGAGCTGTCCTGAGCCATCATGTTTGAGACATACACTGAGACTCTTGTTTTCCAGAATCATGCCTCAGCCCCAGCTGTCCCTCCAGCTGATAGTAGCAAGTAGCAGTAGAAAGTCTGCAGAAGACTGAAGGGATTAGATGGCTGAGGCAATTTTTAGTGAAGAGTCCATAACAAGACTCCTAGGGTTAGGGTCCCAATGCTAGGAGTCCATAACAGGACTCTTAATATATCAAGTTAAACAGCAGATCAGATCTCGTAACAGCAGGGTTATCATCTCAAAACAGATCAGGTTAAACAAGGAAGGAAATTCTTCCCAGTAAGGATGCTTATTGAGCCTCAGTTTAGAAAGAAGACACTTGACAGTGCAAGATGCAGACTGTAAAGCTGCCTGACAATAAAAGGCCTTTTTACCTTTAGGTGCCGTTTTGTTGGCTGCATGTACTGTCCCAGGGTCAAACAATCTACCTCTGCTTCCCGCAGCACTGCAAAAACAACATTCTTTATTATTGGCAGAAGGATCTCGAGGGATTGTCAGTAATTACAAAACACCCTCCTTCCAAGGAGAAGAAAGGTCACTTCCCAGCACCCTGCAGGGGCTACATTCTGATCTCCAGCAGAGAACTTACAGCCTGCATGAGCAGTAGTCAGGTAACCTTGTTCTGAGCTGTGCTTCTGCAAGCCCTGAGCTACCTGGTTTAAAGCTGGAGAAACCACCAGTGCACAGCACTCACTGCAGTCAGGTGTCTCACTGCAGAGACAACAAGCTCTTGTCTTCTATCTTACTGCTTTCCAGTGGCTCTTTAGGTCAGAGCCTTCATTTGACAAAAAAGAGATGTATCCACATACACTTGGCAACTCTCCTCTCTGCTGAGAGACTGAAAAGATGCAGTTCTGAAGAGCAATAGATCAGGGGAAATTCTCTGCATCTTGTGCCAGTTTTATACAGTTAGGATGTATGTTTGTCTTAATGCCTGCAAAATCTCCTAAACCTAGTCTGCTAACATTTGAGTGTATATAGTAGAATCAATATACAGCAAGCAAGGTCAGGCAGTCTACTTACAGTGGGAAATCCTGACAGACTGCTTGCCTGAAGAATTATGTTCGCTGCAGCTAATGGGGTGTTCTGAACAAAGGAATGGCTGAGGAATCAGATTTTGCATTAACACATTTTCTGACTACTTGGGCTGATTGCCCCAAGTCAAAGAGGAAGAAAAGAGAGTGGTTTGATTCCTGTATTACATTCCCTGTTACCCCAGAAGCTGTGTTTAGATTGATATGGTTCTATAAGAAACTATTCATTATCAGCACATTTACAAGTTCTTTAACTCACACGCAGAGGAGGGAAAGGGACCAAAATTAGAGCAACTGAGTGAATGTGGTGGGCAACAGTTTGTCTCTGGATACACCCATACTTTTTTCTGAAAACAAACAGCACTAGATCTGAAATTTCGTATTCTTGTGGCTAGGAAATGTCAGGCAGGAAGACTGGTAAAAATCACGATTTGTAATTTTATGGTCCAGACTGTGGGACACTTGCAGAAGAACTAGACTGTATCACTGCATTCTAAATATGGATTGATGTATACAAAAAAAAAGTACTGGGTAGACATTCTTCCAGGATATGGGAGAAATGCCATAGGATTTCTGAATTTCCTCTTACAAGTGCATTGCATCCACTTACCCCTGCGAACATTTTTCCTCTTAAAAATACATTTAAATGGAAATATAAGAACATGCTACAGCTCCATGTATAACAACTTTTTTACATCTAAGTAAGCAAACCCAAATTATTTTAAACAATAAGATCTGCTATTTCTAAAAAGAAATGCACAATAAGGCAACTATGTTGCAAGCCCATTATTTAAGAACTGCAAAGGTAACAACAGTCACACAAAGATATTCATAACTTCCATAACAATCAAAAGGTCCTGGACTTTCCCATCAAATTGTGTCTGAAAATCTAAAAGTCATACAAAAGTAAAATATTTCTGAAGTACAAGCTTTTTTAACCGATCAAGTTTGGCTTTTTTTCCATAAAACTCCTAAAACATTTCTGGTACCAGCAAACTGATCTGCATGAAGAGACAAAGACTCTCACAACTATCTTCCAACACAATAAAACTTCACACCCGTGAATTCTGCCATGTATTTCAACACCAACTTACATTTCATTGTGGAATATACTTGTTCATCTGTCTCGCCCAACCCCAGCATGATGGAGGTTTTAGAGATGACTCTGGGCTGGACCTTTTTGGCGTGTTTCAGCACACGTATGGATTGCTCAAAGTTGGCGCGGGGGTCACGGACCTTCCTTTTCACATTTTCAGCACAAGGGGAGAAACAAAACAAACCACATGACAGAGTGCTCAGGAGTTCAGAGCTGTCGAGAACGGTGCGTTGTTTCTACAGAGCCAAAACGGACCCGTAGTGGCTTTAGTGGTGCGGTTCGACACTCTATGAAAACGCCCGATCCAGACTCGGTTTCAGTACCAGAGCCGGGCTCCCCGCAAAGCCGCAATACACGGCGGGGCGCCCCGGACCCTGGCAGGTGGTACCGACACAGCGCCCGCGCCGGGTTAGGTCGGACCGGGTCGGGTCGGGTCCCGGTCGAGGCGCGGGCGCCCTCTGCCGGCGGGCGGTTCGGCGGGCGGTTCGGCGCGCGGGGCAGGCTGGGAGCGGTTCCGGCCATTTCGCTCCGCGCCTCAGGGCCCCGCCTGCCGCCCGGCCCGGCCCAGCTTCTAGGCGGGTCTCAATAAATGCCTCCTGTCCCAGAAAACCCTTCCGTGTTTACACGCCGGACACCCCGCCGTTCCGTACCTCTGCAGTTCGGGCACCGTCTCCACGTTGTGGGCATAGACATCCAGTCCTGACAGAGCCACTTTCTCCACAGCTTTCAGGTCCCCCCGAAAATCGGGAGTTAGGCATTCCACCAGAATTTTTGAATTCCTGCAAAAGGAGATATTAAAAAATGAACGCATCTGTGGGATTTGTGTCACTGTTGCTAAAAAAGAAGAACCTCAATATAGCAAAAAAGCCCCAAACATGACTAAGTAAATGACGCTGTGATAAGCAAAGTAAATTCGGGATGCACTTCTAAAACAACAGATTTCTGCAAATCCCTGTAGTGCAATTCAAACAAGCATCATGTGTTCAATTTCTGATTTTACTAATGTGAGCTGAAACAGAATGAAAGCCAAATAATAAATATAAAAGCTCTTCCACCAGTCTCCTCAGCAATCACATTCACTATTCATCAATCTGTCTTTGTTGCAAGTTAACTTCACAGAAGTTTAATATCATTGCTCCAAAATACAGAGGAGTTACAATCCTGCCTACTTGGACAAGAAGTTCTTGCCAGGAACCAGATGTCAGCTCCAAAAAGCAGGCAGGGAAACCTGCAGGAACCCGTTGGGTCCTCAGGTAGTGGGTAAAGCCTCAGATGAGGTTATGCAAACAAAATCAGCAGGAAGATAAGTGTGCTATTTATTGAGTGGCACAGGGCACTGGTGCAGAGTGGAGAAGGCATGGCTAGGGAAGGCAGGAAGGTACAGTCACAGATGAAGAAAACACCCACAGTGGGAAAATTCAAAGCAGATTGATCACTGATGAAAGAGAAACCTGGCTCCTGCCATCCTGTGGTGACACCATTATCTAAACCAACTGTGAGCTTCAAGAATTAACATAGCTCAGAAGTATGTGCTCATTTCCTGGTAAGCCAGCCACATGGTTCAAGAAATAATCCAGTGCTTAGCTTTAAATAAGCCTGGGCTATTGGAAATGCAACCAAAATCAAAATACTCTGGGGACATCATAGAAAAAGATGAAAACTTCAAAAAAAGGAACACAGACAGGCTAAAGGCAGATTTTTGTATTTGCATCGTCCCTGGAATAATCCATCTGAAAGTATTTTTGACCTATGTGCCCACATTTTAAAGTTGTAATAATAATAATAGCAATACTTTAAAAATATACCTTTCTTTCAGATGAGAGACTGTCTTTGCAAAGTGTTCTGCTCCACCATCAGGCATATCTAGAAGCATTTCAATCATTCAGTTAACCTTTATGTTCAAGAAACGTATTTACTTATTAGCAAAGCCACAAACTCCTGCAGAGTCAAATTTAAATGCAAACAAATAAAGCAGTTGTTAGTCAAACCCCTGTCATACTGCTCACGTCAAAGGTTTACAACAGATATTCTACCAAGCCTTATCTGCACAAAGTCTGATTGTTTAGGGCAGACTACAAATGTTTACTCTGAATTTACCTGTCTCTAGGTTCACTGTCAGCCTGAGCAAAGAATGGCTTTATCTATTTCTGGTTTTGGTGTGAGAAAAACAGTCCTACAAAAATTGAAATATATATTATTGCTCTTATACTGTAAGCCACTTTGAAGCTACTGCTATTCCCATCAAAGTACACTGAACAGTCTTTACAACTGCTTTCCCCACCTGCATGATGCCACCACAAAGCAGCCTTAGAAAAAAAAAGCAACGTTCAGATTTCTTAAGTATAATTTATTGCAGGTTTAATGTTTGGAAGGAAAGTCTCTCATGGTATTATATATATTCATGGAGTTTGGGGTTTTTTTGCTGATTAAAATAATAGAACATAGTGCATATGTATGTATTTGGGGGGAGAAAATGTTAAAATATTTAATAAAATGCTGTTATCTTTAATGCTAATTCTTTTATGTTTCACCAGACAGAGAAATACTAGGAATATGCAGAAACTGTTTAGCACTGCTGACTCCTCTAAAATAGCAATCATAGAATCATAGAATCATAGAATCCTAGGGGTTGGAAGGGACCTCGAAAGATCATCTAGTCCAACCCCCCCTGCCAGAGCAGGGCCCCCTAGAGTACATCCCCTAGGAACGTGTCCAGGCGGGTTTTGAATGTCTCCAGTGAAGGAGACTCCACAACCCCCCTGGGCAGCCTGTTCCAGGGCTCTGTCACCCTTACAGTAAAAAAATTTTTCCGGATATTCAACCTGAACCTCCTATGCTCCAATTTACACCCATGACCAATGTTTATCAAGGTCTGTGTCTACCCCACATAAGGCACAGGAGAGCTTAGAAAGCCAGGAGAGACAACGCACTGACCGTCTCTGTCGACAGATGTCAACACAACATAATCCAGGCCCCACTCAGCTATGGCCTTTGCTGTGTTGTAAGGCTCCTCAGGATCCAGTGGAGGTGGATTCTTTGCTGTCTTTACTGAACAAAATCTGCAACCTCTAGTGCACGTGTCACCCATCAGCTACAATAAGGAAGATGTTTCTTTATATTGTACATACTGATATTGCTAAGAAACAGCTGCATAAGCTAGATCAGATAAATCCCAATAGTAAACAAAACCATGATTTACTTCACATTTCTTGTAATACACCCACACCACCACAGTAGAGATCCACTACAAACAGCTCAGACATTAATAGAGCACTTCAGGAATGGTTAAAGGCTTTACCATAATAGTAGCTGTAGCTGTAGCATATTCACCACCTCCCCAGCATTCTCCAATGTTGGGACAACGTGCTTCCTCACATACCTGAAGGTAAAAGATAGTCATGTACCTGACTTTTTTGCATGTACCTTTTGTTTTTATTATTATACTAAAAAACAATTTCAGTAATAGCTACAAACACAACATAATTCCCTCTGTGATGAGGAGATTAACAGAGTAAAGGGAAAGAGTTCTCCATGCATACCCACTGCTTTTTACCACCTGGAAGGTATATTTAAGGCACTTAAATTATTTCTATAATTTCTTTTTCATGCAAAACATGTATGTAACCCTAAAATTATGTGTGTTTCCATTAAAAATAGTCACTCATAGCATCTTCTGATCGTTTTGGTGATGCAAGTAGTAAACCCTAGTATTTAAAAATCACATCAGGAAAACCACAAAATACACTTTTGGGTTTGTCTTTATTTTTTATGGCTAAAATTCACCTCTGGCAATAAGGATCATCATTGGGGTTGGTTTCAGTTTCGAAGATCATGCAAGACATGATTTCTACCTGTTCTTCACCAAGAGATAATTTTGTAACTGTAAAAAAAAGCCTTATTTCTACAGAAAAACTTGGTCAGTATGAGATTTACCGTATGAAGATTTAAACTTCTCAAGGTGTTCTTTAGTTTATTGTAGTTCTTTCCCATGGGAATGCTAGTTTTCAGCCACGGAGGAAGATGCAGCCTGAATAATGTCATGCAAACACAAAGATTACTAAACTATTTACATGGTAAGTTTCCATTAATTTCATAGAACTGCTCTCATTTGTTTAAGATTGTGACTAGGAAAGGCTGCTTGAAAATTGAGGCAGCTCAGCAATCAATATTAGTATCATTCACAGCCATAACAGACTCCTCTGTTCCATGTCTGTGATCAAACCAACATGCAAGAGTAGGAGTTTGTTGTCATTTAAAGGTTTAAAACTTTACTGGTGGCATTTACCAGTGCCACACTGGAGACTGCAGCAGTTAAGGGCAGTATCTGTTACACAGCTATTACCAAGTCTTATAAAATAAGTAACTGGCAATATGAAGGTTTTAAGCATTTTTAAATTTAGCTTCATTTGTCAGTTTTACTTTACCAGTAGCATTATTTCAACACCAAAGTAAAGTACACTCATGTACTTATTTATATTAGAAATCTAATGCAGGGCATGGCACAGACACTTAAATGAGAAAATACCACCATGTCTTCATGTTTTGTCTCAAATTTGAAGTTAATAGTGGATTTGTTCTTTCTTGAAAAAATATTAAATTTTTAAGCCAGTATGACAATTAATAAAAAAACATTGTATACATTTCATTGTTAACTATAAAAATGCAAGATACTGCACAGAAACAACTACAGTTGTTAAAAATCACATTTACCTTTCTCCTTTCTGACGCTTTAAGTTGCCTTTATACTCAGCCCACGTGCTCTTGTCTGACAAATCTCCAGATACAAAGTCTTGCAGGTCTGGTCCATTTTGCAGAAACTCTTTTTTTTCCTCTGGCAAAGACCCTGATGTTGTGTACTGGTTACATGCATGGCTCCCAGACACCTAAGAGAAGCAACACTGTAATTTATTGCATCACAAATGTACCAGTATCATACACTAAATAAATGCTTCTACTTTTGGTTATTAATGTACACTTGGTAGAGTTTGTGTAAGGATTTTCCCAACTGCCTGTATTTTAAATATATAATGAATGCTCTTCATTTTAAGTAATGGGAAACAACCACAAAGCACGATCTCTTCCACACTATCCTCGCAACACACTCAGTTATATGGGGTTAAGATATAAATAACACTCTACGGAATAATCCGAGATTTCAGGGCTGAAAAGCAAGACGTCGAGACGATCAGCAGTTCGCTGCCGAACCCTTGGGCACGGAGCACCGGACCGGGCTCCCGGAGCGGGGTTTAAAGGGATGGAGCCCGGACCCCCTCACCCTCCCCTCCCGTAACTCCCCGGTCTGTGGGTGCCGGGGCACCCCACGTTCCCCATCCCCGCTGAGGGACGGGGACAGCCCTTCCCAGGGTCAGCCACCGCTCGTTAGGAGACGAGCTCAGCCACCGGCATGGCCCCGACCCCTCACCGGGGCACCGGTGCCTTCTGCCGGGCCGCACCGCCCACCCCGGTACGCTCCGCCGCCGGGCACCTCTCTGTGGCAGATAGCCCTGACCGGGCACCGACTCACCCGCCCTTGAGGCCCCAGGATCAGCCTCCGGGCGGCCGTGGCGGCGGTGGCGGCCCCGCAGGAGCGGCCCCGGGGCAGCAGCGACATGGCGGGGCCCGAACCGGATCGCCCGATCGATCCTCTCAACGCTCGCCCGCCCCGCCTGCCCGCCCCGCTCACCCGCATCGGGGCTCGGCTACGCTCGCCTCGCGGACGGGCTCCTCGGCGTGATGACGCCAGGGGGAGGCCGAGCGTCTACAAGTACGTGATGACGTCAGAAGCGTTCTCTTTCCGCTCGGCCTGCTGCGAGGTGAGGTTCGGGCCGGTGGCGGTATCCGGGACCATCCGGAACCATCCGCGGCGGGGAGACCCCGAGCGCCCCGCCCGGTCGCCCATGGCCTCCCGGGGCGGCGCCGGGCGCGGCCGCCGCTCCCTATCCCAATCCCTTCGGGAGGGACCCCCCCCCGGATGGCGCCATCCCTCCTTCCCGGTGGTTGTAGGCCCGGCGCTGCCGAGTTGGGCTCTGAGGCCGCCGCTGCGCTGGGGCCTGGGCGGGATGTGGCGGTGTTGGAAGCGGAGTCCGGCGTGACCGCAGCCCAGCGGTGGCGGAGAGGGGGGGCTTGGGGCGTCGGTTCGGCTCCGCGTAGTTGCGGGTTCCGGGGAGGAATGGAAAGGGCTCAAGCGAAGTGCGTTGCCGTGAGGGTGTGTAGCTCCTCTGTGGGTTGTCCTTTGCAGGATGAAGACCATTCTCAGCAACCAGACCGTTGACATCCCCGAGCAAGGTACGGCTGCCTGTCTCTGTCTGTCTGTCCGTCTGTCTGTCTGTGCGTTGGGAGCACGTTCCGTGGCGCTGACCCCGCAACCCCTTAACGCGCGTTTCTCTTTGATTTCCAGTCAGTGTTTCGCTGAAGGGCCGGACAGTCATTGTCAAGGGCCCCAGAGGAACCTTGAAAAGGGATTTTAACCACATCAATGTGGAGCTCTCCCTCCTGGGAAAGAAGCATAAGAAGGTGAGTTCTACGGAGGTCCTTTCTTTGCCCAGAGAGGGGAGGGTAGGTTTACCAAGAGCTTCTTAGTACTGAGGGACATAAAAGTCAAACGTTTAATTGCAGATGGGCTGTTTAATTTTTTGTTTATTTCTTCTGTTCCCTGAAAGAGACATATCTTGTGGAGCCCTGGGAAGTCTTGCAGTTCTGTCATGTAGAGGAGCAATTTGTTGATTGATTTCTGTTGTAGTTAGTCAGTTATTGGGAAAGGAGTTGATGATTGTATCCTGTGCTTCATAAATTGACCTAAATCTCTACATTCAGTATCCAGAACTGTTAAGTTACACTAGGAGAGCAGATGATCTCTAAAGATCTGTATAAGATTTTCATGTGACTTTAAAACCTACATAAAAAGGGAAGGAGTGGCTGATTTCAGCTACTTTTTGTCAAGTATTTAGGGTTTCTTCAAAACACTGGAGCCACATCACGTTTTGGTAAAATGTGGAGGGATCATAGACAGGAGACTGACTCAGAAACTTAAGTGTTTAGTATCTGATAGCACATCCTTCAGCTTGAGATGTCGGAGTATTTATCCCAGCTTCTCTGAAGATTTGTTAGTAATGAGACATGAAAAAAAAATATATTTAATGCGTCTGTGAGTCAGGAATTCACAGGCTTGAGCTAGGTGGGCCTTTAATAGTCATTACAAGAAGTAGTGTTTATGCCTTTGCTAGGTGGACTCTTAAATGTTTTATCTAAATTTTTCACTTTTAGTTTGTCAGAAGAACATAATTTTTAGTTTGGAAGTGTAGCTGAGAGCTTTGTTAATTGTACTTAAATTTCTTCTACGTAGCTGCGTGTTGACAAATGGTGGGGTAACAGAAAGGAGCTGGCAACAGTTCGCACGATTTGCAGCCATGTACAGAACATGATAAAGGGTGTTACACTGGTAAGTTTTGTTTTGAAATAGAGTAACAAGCCTTTTACATTTGTGTGAGCTTTCCAGAGCATACAAGATGTAGCTTTCCTTCTATCTTTTTTTCTTGCACTTGCTGTCAAATGAAATTCTGTCGTTGGAAGAAAGCGCGAGTGTCTCTTGGACTTGGTGTCTTCGTCTTGTTAAGGAACTATTTTCAATATATCTTGGGTTTAGATTTCTCCAGTAAGCTAAATGCATTTGGTTTACCCATTGGGCCTGTTCTGTTTTCAGTACCTAATGATGTCCTTTATCTCCCAGGGCTTCCGTTACAAGATGAGGTCGGTGTACGCTCACTTCCCAATCAATGTAGTTATACAGGAGAATGGGTCCCTTGTGGAAATCCGGAACTTCCTGGGAGAGAAGTACATCCGCAGAGTGCGTATGAGGCCAGGTGAGCAGATCTGGGGGTGGACTTCACTGTTTCTCACTGGGTTTCCTAAACTACTTTGTACTGCTGCTGTTACAAGAGGTGGTGAATGATGAAGCAGCATTTGCCAGTTTGAGTTTATGTATTCTTACAGTACCTTTGCCACTGTTCACATCTATGATTAATAATGTATAATAACTTGTAATTGTTTTTAGTAATGAAAGCAAGCTGACAACTAGCTCAAAAGTAGTTATTGTAACAAGAGTTACGAGGAGGCCAGTGTTTACTTTCATGATGGTGAGATCCCAGCAGTGTTCACAGTTGGTAGACTGCAGATGCTCAGTTCTGGAGCTGTGTTTCAGTTTAAAACATCTCACCTCACAAAGTACTTTTGGTCTCAAAAGTGTTCTTGTATTGTGAATTTCCTGACTGTTTAGGAGCACATGTGATAAATTTCAAAATTACTATCTTGGCTGTTGCTTTTACATCTGGCATACTTGTGAGTTTTAGCAAGATGTCTAGCAGAGTAGGCATTTGTTAGAGCATGGTGTATGTGAAAGGGAGGAGACAAGCCATGTCACAAACACAGTCACCTGTGGGAAAACCTTCCATGTTGATACTTCTGATAGTTCACTTCTGGTGAGGTATGGGTGAGGATGTTTAGTGTGACTGATGGTGTTTTGCAGTGGCTTTAGATTCAGCCTCTCAGACATATCCAAAACCACTGGTAGATACAGTGTGGGCTTAATTTATGTGGGTTTTGACTGATTTACTTCAAAGATACTGAAGTCTGGCTTAAAATCTTAACATCCATTCACTAAGATCAAACTTTGAGGATTCACTTGTGTAATGGAGTTCCAGTTAGACTCTTGAAGGTCCTAGTGTTTACTCCTTGTGAGTATTTGCAGTGTTGCTAGTATAAACATGGTGATTAACAATGTTAGGGAGCTTGTTTTTTTAATATGACCCATGGTTAGGGTTAATCCAGTTTTGTCTTAATGAGCATAAGAATGTGGAAAATGGCACCACCTAGCTGACAAAGCCGTGCTGGCAAAACCTCTGGTTTGTACATGGCATTGGTCATTAATGCTGCAATACAGTAACGTTACAGTAGGAGTATCACTTAGTTGCTTTGAATCCGGAGGATGTCTTGCAGTTACCTTTGTTTGCTGAAACTGAGAGAGGGCAATCTTGGGAGGGGTTTGAACTATTAACAAAGTCACAGAAGTTATTTATTGCCCAGAATACAATTTGCTGCATCTGTAAATTGGGAGAGGACATAAGTACTGCTTCTTTAGTACACTTGGTGTCTTCATCAGTGATAAAGATTGTATTTGTTTTCCTTTCTATAGGTGTGTCCTGTGCAGTATCTCAGGCCCAGAAAGATGAGCTGATCCTTGAAGGAAATGACATTGAATTGGTCTCTAACTCAGGTTTGTGATGTACATGTGTGAGCATATATAATGATACAACCATTTTTATCTGAAAATGTTAGCTCAGCAAACTCTCTCCTTTCTCAAAGTCTGCAATAAATGCCAGCTCAGTTTTATTTTTTTGTTCTGTAGTCATTGTGATTGTTTTTCATAGTCCTCAGACTTTTTCTAAACTTCAAGATACCTTTACATGTGCATGGAAGTGTTTGAACCTTTGAGTCAGTGTTGATGGGCTTCTTGGCACCAAACCTTTTCATCTTTCCAGTTGCATGACTGTGCAGTAATAAGCTGTGTATTGAGTTGCCAAGGTGGGCTCAGTGAAATGCATCTTGTTTTCATTATAACTGACAGGATTTCAGGTTGGTAATTCCCTTCTCCAATTGACAGTTTCATTTGTTAGATATAATACTGGAGATTAAACAAAGGCTTTGGTCCTCTTACTTTGTGCTAATGGTCTTGCTTTGCCTGCAGCTGCCTTGATCCAGCAGGCCACTACAGTCAAGAACAAGGATATCAGGAAATTCTTGGACGGTATCTATGTGTCTGAGAAAGGAACAGTGCAGCAGGCGGATGAGTAAAACTCAGAGGTTGGTGTCATTGTACACAGATACCCATGTAGAGATGGTTACTCAGTCTGGGGACTTGACAAAGTTTCTCCACTTTACCGAGGTGTTGGTTAAGCAGGATTCCATCTGGAATGCTGTTGTGCTCCTTAGAGGTGTCCTTAGAAGTATCATAAAATGTAACTTTTGTTGGGTCCCTTGCAGCAACTTCTCATCTTGCATCAGCTTTCCTAGCATGCTACTGTTCTGGGAAACACCTGACTCAAGTGCTGTGTTCTGCACTGTGTGCTAGTGATGGTGGTGGCTGAGAATTCAAAACAAACTGACATGGGAAAACAGGTTTACAGCTATTTGCAGGGAAGACTTTGGGTGCTGTTCCTCTTGGTTGGACACTGACTTAACTAGAAAAAGTGGTCAGTGCATAATTTCCTTATAAAGGTCTTCTGTGTAGCTTTGATGTAAATGCTTGTAATCAAAGGTCAGTTTAACAAGAACAACTATTTAACATTGTGTTCATAGATTTATTAATGGAGTTGTGTGCAAGGATTTTGGGATAATTTTACCGGCTAAAGGAATTTGATGCATTTCAGCTGTGTATGGTTCCATACATGGTACAAAAGAACTTGTGCAGAATGAGACAGGCAGGCTTTCACATAAACAGATGCTGTGTGCCTGTTGAACCTAAGCTTAAGACATGGTGCAAATATAGTTCCATGAAATAACTTTTTTAATCATCAGGCAGGTACCAGATAATTGCAGGCTACTGGAAAAGTACTTTCTGTTTCGAGTTCTTGAGAGAGAGATTAACATGATACCTTCATGTTAAACACTCATGAGCTGTTGTGTTTGCATCTTTAATCTTGTCTGAATAAAATTAAGCAATTCTTCAAGCTAATAACGTGTGTCTTGGTTAAAAGTGTCAGATTAATTGATTTGTTGTATGTCTATAAACTTTAGTTTCACATTTGCAGTGCAATTACCATTCTAAAGGCTTTTAACTTTTTATTTACAGATGACTGGATCCTGAACCAAACCACCATGAGACATTATATCAGCAAGTACCAGATAAAAGAATGTGGTACATAACCTGAACATCATGAGAAGTTTAATAAAGTAAAACCTATTTCATATCTTGGCCTTTTTTTTTTTTTCCAAAAAAAAAAAAAGCTTAACTGTGATTGTGTGAACCTGTTGAAGATCTTTGGGAGAAGCAGTTTGCCACAGGGTAGCACAAGGTAACATTAGGGCTGTGTACACATTGCTCACTGAGAACATTCAGTGGATAAAAAAGTCTGATGGTTTGGAAACCTCCTGCCAGTGGAGTGCAGAGCCAGCATGTAAGTCATGAAATGGTAGTTTTCAGTCATGCCATTAAGTAGCAAAAGCATTCTCACAGAAAGGAGAGCAGTGTTCTTTCACACTTCAGAACATCAAACCAATGGCTGCAAAAACTGATTTTCATATGCAGTTCCTGGAGAGGAGTTCAGACTTGTGATGACAGAATCTGAAGTAGACTAAAAATTGGAATAAGTGCAACCAAATTTTTAAGAGTTTAAACTGAGCACAGAGCTGGAAGTGGAGATCTGAAGATGTGAGGCCTTAGCTGTATTGCTCAATTAAGGAAACCAAGGACTTGACCTCAGAGTTCATTCAGACACACTGCTGAGTTTTACTCGCAGTAATTTGTGTCATGTGAAGATAGAGCTGGGTTTCACTTTGTTACTAATTTGCCATGCAGCAACATCCAGTGGGGACTTTGTGGTATTCTGGTCTATGGTAAAGCCCACGTTGCATCCAGTTTTGAGAAAAGATTCACAGAAAATGCTGAAGTGATGGAGAAACACAGCAAGTGGCTAAAGCTTCATGTTGAGGGGAGCATCTGCACACCTATAAAAATCAGAAAATCACCCAAAGCACCCACTTGAATGATTCTGCTGAGTTCAACAGTGGTGTGCAACACCAGTGTCTGAGTCTGGAGAAGTGGTGATGAACTTTACAGGCATGGCCTTTGTAGATAGCCTGCTTAATGTTTTTAAGCTGTGCCTTTCTTCTCTGAATTGTGTGGCTAAAAGAGTCTTCCCAAATTCTCTGCTCCTGCAGTGCACATGGAATTGAAGAGGGGTTTCCCTGTACAGGATTCAGTTTGATTCCCTGGTTCTGTGTGTGAGAACCAGTCAGTGGCTTGGTGTGATGGAAGGATGCACACACCTCCAACACCTCTGTTGCACAGGTAGAGCACATAATAGTGTAAAATGGTCCAGTCTCTCATTTTAGTACTTACCTTTTGAATTAATGAACTTACCTTTTGAATTAATGAAGTGATGTTGACTGGTACTTGAAATACAGTGGAGAAAGTTCTGTGCATTGATGAACCAAGGTTCAAGGCTGGGTAAAGTATTGGTAGTTTGGGATTTGGTTGATGGCACTTGTTCTCAAAGCAGCACTTCCTACAAAGTTTCTAGTAGTGTGCAAGTGGCCACTAAGGTTTAAATTATGGAAATAACTCACCTTGTGTTTGATGCTATCTTGTTTTCAGATGCAGTTAGAGAAGACAGTATTTATATGCCCTGTGTCTTCAGAAGCCCTGGGGTGAGACAGTGCATCTGTTTCAGGGACCCTAAGACTGAGATAACCAGATTCTGGTAGGAACAGGAGGTTTTGTTCTGTCTTGAAAATGGTACTAGCCATTGGAAAAATAATATTGTGAAGTGGAATAAGGCAGTAGGAATTTAACTGATGACTCCTTTTGCTCTTTCCATTTTTTGAAACAGCCTCTCCAGAGGTGCATGGTACCTGCCTGGGTAGGGATGATCTGCGCAAGTGATTTGATGCAATAACTAAAAAGGCTGGCCAGTGTTAATTTAAAACTAAAGTGCAGCTCATGGGAAAAACTGATTGGGGTCCTTCTGAATTCACCAAAACCAGACAAAGGGAAACCTGGGTGTGGTGCCTGAGAAGTTCAAGAGAGATCAGCAGGTTCATTTGTCTTTTGAGACCATTATGCCTAGGTTGGTGGCTTTTGTTTAATGCAGCAGTAGCAATAAACCCTCATGGTTTTATCCCATCTGTGGCTTGCACTGGTGAGTGAAGATGATAGTATATTTTTAAGGAAAAACACAATTAAGAATTAGATTAATAATTTTCTTGAGTAGATTAATAGTTACTGTTTATTTGGATATTTTCTTTTAGTTAAAATTTTTACAGTTGCTCCATTTTGGAGATAAGTGATTTTATATTGTTTTGACTTGGGTCCATTTTTTGCTTAAAATATAAACATCTGATTTCTACTTCATCCAGTGTGTAAGGGATACAGGTATGTTGGCTGATAATGGAGTTAGGTTGGATTTTTTCTTTTCACAGTATCTGCATGCAGAAGCTGGCCCAGCACATTTCATACTCAGTGTTGTACTTATTTGAAAGTTTGTGGGGTTTAAGAACAGTTTTATTTGTAAACCTTAACAACTGCAGTTTCATGCTCAACAACGTTCATAACACGAATATACATCACAAGATGTTTTCATCAGAGAAGTTAATAAAAAAGTGCATATCAGTTCTCACAGTTTAGTAACTCTTCAAGTCTAACTGAAAGGTTATTCCAAGGCACAGGAGAGTCATAAAATTTTCTGCCTGTTTTTTTTAAAGTAGATGAATTTGACTGAAGGTCAATTATTGTCACCAGATAGAAATGTCATCATAGCTCTTCTTCCTGTGCATGCAGTTACTTCCCATTTTCCAATGAAATGCCTGGTGTGTATGACTGGAGTGACTCACGTAGTGCTTTCCTACAGTTGCCTTGACCTCTGTAGAATGCAGACAGGGATGGATCTCACTGGAAGTGGACTTCTGCCCCCTTTCTAAAATGCAACACAGATCCGCTGGGTGCTTTTTGCCCGAAAATGTTTTCTTCTTTTTCTTTTGTGAAAAACAGTAATGGTTAAAAGCAAGATAAGGGTAGAGAAAAGGCAGCAGGCAAAGAAGATTAATGGCTTCTTCTGAGAAATAAACAAGCAGAAGCTGCACTGCTTTTCTTGGTTGGAGGGATGGCAGACTGAGTAGTCGGCAGGGAAGCCGTTGTTGCTTATCAGGTTATTGTAAAATTTTATTGAAGGCTTTCCTTTTAAATCTGAAGTAAAGAATCCAAATCTGGGTTTAGATTTTTCTTCAGTCATCTTAAATGCATAATAGCCTTTAATCTTGACTTTATCAATGTAATACGCTGCAAAAAGGGGGGAAAAAGAAAAAAAAATTAAGAAAACCTTGCATGATCTGCAAACCTTCTGGTGGTGAGTTCAGATTTCAAATTATTATGAATTTAAAAAGCATCATTGTACCATAAAATCTTTTCACTTACTGCTTCTAACAATGCTCATCTCCCACTGTTTAAGTAGAATCATGGAATTGTTTTGTTTGAAAAAGATCTTTAAAATCATGGACCTAACTCTTCCGAGTCTAGTGCTAAACCATGTCCCTAAGAAGAAACAGTGCATCATTGTTTTTTTAAGAAAGTTAGAATTTGGGAATTTTCTGCACCTACTTTGTGAAAGCTGGATTTGAACAGGGTTAGAGCTGGGAGCTTGCTTGCTTGGGAAAAGCCAGATACAGCTCTATTTTACCCAGCTGTGATCACTCAAGGGAGCAGCTGCTCGTGGTGCTATTTGAAAATGCCTGTCATAGATGCTGAGCCCAGAAAATACCTGAAAAACTGAAAATTAGAATGGGAATACTAGGATGAAGAAAACTTTAAACAACTCTTTCCTTTAGTAACTTCTTTCCTTTAATAACTTACTGGTTTTTTGTTTTCAGTGTGAAATTACCATGGAAAATAAATCAGCAAATGCTCATTAGTCCTATAGTAACAGAGAAACAGCTAAGCACTGGAGGGGGAATGCTCTGGATCTTGCTGGTGTCTAAAAGCCTTTGAAGCAATGCTTAGCCATGAGTAAAACCTGTCTCAGAGTTTTTACACTCCTAGAGATGAGAAACTAGGATGCATTGATTATGTTTGTGGACAGGTGCCTCTGAAGAGGTTTTCAACACCTTAGGATCAGGGAGCTCTATAGTGCTTGCCAGTAGGGAATAGTGAATGCAAGGATGTATTGTATGTCTAGTTTGACCCTATCTTCAATAGCAACTCTAAAAACTGGTGTCCTGCCATATTTTTTCTGTATGTCCCTCCAAGTCTTTGACTTTCTTGTGCTTTCCTGTTCAATTACTTTTAATTCAAGAGCAATTAAGGAGGGTCCCACCTTGCTTTGCAGAGATTAGAGTTGTCTCTTGGGAGTTGTTCGTTTGAAGTGCCATCTCCTACTAACTTCTGAACAACTATTCTGATGGGTATGCCTGCCCAGATGGCTTCTCACATGGTTTAAACTGGGAGCAGCTGTGGCTGTGTTCATGTGAGGGCTCAATACCATTGCTTTGTTGCAGCTGTGTTGCATCTGCCCTGAGCCTGTAAGAATCAGGCCCCTCGGGAGGCTGAATGCTGCTGCCTGGTTCCCTGCATCTCAACCAGAGCTGCTTGTGCTGCCTTGAGCAAGTCTTATATGCTTGCTTAAGGCGTGCCTGGGTCTGTGCCATGGAAATAGCTCTGGGGACCATCGGTCTATCATATACTCACCTTTTAAAACCTCTTGTATGTATTTTCCCAAGTAATAACTTCTAAGTTCATCATTCTCTAAGGACTGGTCATCTATTCCATTTGCTGTGATGTAGATATCAATGTCGCCGTAGGTTTCTTTAATCCACTTGAGAACTTTGCGCAGTCCCCAGGGCACCACTGCCAAACGGGAGGGGGAGTTGAGGCAGGTGATATCCTGCAGAAATTGGATGTCACGATCATATCCATACTGGCTCCCATTCTGAGGTTCATGGACCACAAATCTGGTGGTGAAATGATTCAGGGCATAGAAGTCAGCTGCACCTTTGACAAGCTGCTTTTCCTCGCTTGTGAAAGAGGGCAACAAAGAGTTTGAGAGGCCTTTTCTGTTTTTAATATCTATATATTCCCTCATGGTAGCTGGATAGTCCCCAGTCTTAAATATAGGGTCGGCAAACCAGCCTATTTCAAACTGAAGAAACCTGCTGGCAGCTTCTGAGTGAGATTCAAAGTAGGGGTTGGCAGGTTCAGCCCAGTCTGAATGCAGGGACAGGGACACTTTGCCATGCTGGAAGGACCGGTACTGCTCATTGTATATTTTCCAGGCCATGCCATGTGCTATTAACAAATTGTGTGCTGCCTGGTAGGTGTCATTGCTGCTCCCATTGTAGACGTCAGTCAGTCGGTTGGGCTCGTTTATTGTAATCCAGAGTTTAACCAAATCACCAAGTTCCTGGAAGCATAAAGCAGCGTAGTCTTGGAAAGCGTAGGCAGTCGATGGGTTCAGCCATCCTCCTGTCTGCAGCAAGGGACCTGGCAGGCCCAGGTAGGCATGAGTTGGGTGATACAAGGTGACCATGGACTGAACGTTGAGTTTCAGTGCTTCACTGATCACACACCTGTAATACCTGAGAACTTGCCTGTTGACTGCAGACAGATCTCCATTGGGTAAAATCAGCGACCAGTCGAGTGCAAATCTGTAATGAGTCACTTTCATTTTTTCCAGGAGGTCAAGTTGCTTTTTAATACTGACAAAATCTGTGCACTGTGCTGGTCGGGTTTTTAGCTTCACCCCTTTAACTTTATGCAGGAGCCCATCTCCTGTGACGTTCCAGAGGTACAGGCTGGAGTCACAGAACTGTGGTGAAGAAGCCACAGATTCTGCCTGTGAAAATAAAAATGTTACAGTGGGGTTTAATTAAACAACTGCAGGCTCATAGTCTGCATCTCTGCCTGTGGTGCTGGATGTCAGATGCTCCGAGGGGAAGAGGATAACTGAATCACCTTTGCCTGTGCTAGTGGTCATCTCTTACGTTGCTTCATCCACACAAAACATAAAAATTACACTCTTCATGCAGCTACACGCTGGTATTTACCCTACCACCAGCTTACATGACGTATTTTTATACAGATAATCTCCTGGGTGGAGTTCACTCTGTGGTCATGCAAACAGCAGTTCTCAGGCAGCTGGCAGGAGAGCTGGGTGGTAAGAACAAGGACTGGGGGTATATGAGGCAGGCATGGATTATTTTGGCACTGCTGCTGAGATCAACCTTGTGAAACTGTGGCGTAGTGCTCCCTGGTTTTATTGGTAGTCCTCCTGTGCAAACATCTGACACAAACAGCTTTTAGTGCTTACTATTAGTTGTATCTTTACTTTCATATTAGTTGACAAGGTTAGCAGAAGATCTATCTTGTGTAGCACAGGGTATTTTTTTACTGTTCTAATTTTTTTAAAATATTTTTTACTGGATTTGTAGTACAATATAGTGAAGTTCAAGCTACTTAGATTAAATACAGGTTGATTTTTTGTTTTGCTTTTGGTTGTTTTGTGGGGTTTTTTTAAGGAAAATGCACTTTTCCATGCTACATATTTCCTCAGAATTATTTAACAATCTATAGAATAGCTTTGCTTGCTTTTTTTTTTTTTTCCTATGGTTGTCAGTGAATAGGTGAAATTATGTAGTTTATTGTTATTTTCTGAGGCTGATGTTGGTCATTGGATTCTATGCAATGACAAAAAAGAGTATGCCAACACTGCCCATCCATATGGTTAGCTTATGTACCACATTTAAAGTAGAAACAGATACTCTAGGAACCAGTTTGGAAAAAGTGATACATCTGTTTTGAAAAGGGAGCTGACACTGGCAAAAGCCAAATGCACTGATGTTGGTTATTTTTGCCTGTAGTATAAGTGTTCTTTAAGAACTGCTTCTTGCCCACTATTCTGAGTGTCACTCAGAGCCAGGCTCAACCCAGGAATCTGTTTCTACCTTGTTCAGTAGCTTTAGGGAAGACCTTGAGCCTGCAGGTAGCTCTGCTGCCACCAGCATAACCACCCTGTCCCTGCCCTGTGCCACCCTCTCCACCATGCTGTCGTAGGCATCCATCTGGCCACACTCTGAACTGGATTGGGAAACTCCCCTGGTTGAAAAATAACCCAGGAACAATTGGTCGGGGTCAACTTCTTAGTCTGAAATTTCCTGATCTGATCTGATCTGCCACGTGGAGATGCAAGCAGAGGGAAGGTGAGGGAAGGCCCTGCAGATGGATCTGCCATTGTTGCCAGGCTTAACTTCTATTTGCAGTGTGCATTGGGATTCCCAAGTGAATGTTGCCATGCAGTTATTCCCAAAGTAAAGCTGTTGATCGCTCTGCATCCTGCAGTCTTCCCATTATTTTACTCTTACCTTGAGAACAGACTCGGTGATACCCCAGGAGAAGTCACAGGAGAACTGAGCTTGCAAGCTTGGGGTAGACTCCTTTGGGAAGAAGCCATTTTCCTGGATGATTTGTTTATAATAAAGTGCAGATGACTTGGGAATCCTTTCCTTACTCCTGCTTTTGAAGTCTACATAAAATAATCCACGCCTGATGTTGTAAGCGTGTTGCCATTCAAAGCCATCAAGTAGTGACCAGGCTGTGTAACCAAACACATCTATGTTGTCGTATTTAATAGCTGTGTAAGAGAAAATAACATCTGTGAGTCTAATATTTAGGATTCTTAGCATATATAAGGGATATTTATGGAAAAGGTCTATTCACTTTTAAATTCTTGAAAGTTTTCTCAACAGTCATAGTTATTGTCCCACTGTAATTCACTGCAAAACAGTGACTGACATGTATCTTGGTCCTTATTCATTAAAAAATATACATGCACCAGTGTTTCCTTGAGAAATTAAATTTCTGTAGGATGCTTTATTTCTGCACTGAGCAAACAGGAAATATCACACTACATCCAGATTTTAAGTTGCATTTGATAATTTGCAGGTAAGACATACCAATGAAAGTTGTGAATCATGACTAAAAATTAAGGGTGCAGCAGCTGGTCTAGATTGTGACTTCCTATTTGTCATGAAGCTGAAACTCTCTACATTTATTTGGAAGATCTCTGCAAGCTCTAACACTTAGGAATGTCTATTCAGCTTCTAAGTTTAAAAATTAAAAGTGTCAGTATAGGACATGTAATGCCTTTAGAAGAAGATGGGTAGATCAGCCCAGGGGGTAGATCACCCCCTGAAGTTTATTGGTTTATTCACAGAATGGGTACAGTCAATCTTAATGTCCCTCCACCTTGCAAAAGAGTATGCATTTAATCTTTTACATGTACATATAACTGAGGGGATGATAAATGACTGCTTTCTTGGATGTGGAACATGATTCGCCAGGGAGGGCAGCAGAACTTCCAAAGCAGCTTCTGACTGGACACAACTGACAACAACATTCATTACCCACCTACAGCTTGTGCCAGCTGGCAGCCTGGAAGAAAAAGTCCAAACTCCATGCTCAGCTATGTCACCTGCCTGTTGCCACCTTTAAGCTAGGAAAGAATTCAGGAAAATGCCTCCCAATAACCTTATAAGGGCTGGAATATCAAGGACAAAGCAGTGACCAAGTGGAATTTCTGAGGATTTTGACAGCAAACAATTCTTTACCTGTAATCCATTGAGAGTAAGCCAAGAAATAAAGATCAAGTTTTGATTTAAAGCTCTGTTCTCACCCAACATTGCTTTGCCTTATTTTCTCAGCATATTTAACTTTGCATAAATTTATATTTCCACTCTACTTTTTTCCTTAGTCACCAAGCTGGAACTTCAGCAGAAGGCAGTTCTGTGCACTACTTGTATCCACGCAGCAGAATAACAAGGTACCAGCAGTAGTGTCTCAGTCAAGCATATTTTACCAGCTGCTGGATTAAGAAGTCAGAAAGCCCAAGAGCAATGTAAGTATATGAGAAGCTGACAGACAAGGTCAGAATACTGGTAAGGAGGTGAGGGAATGTAGCAATGATATCTCATGTATTTTCAAGAAAAGCAGCTTCTAAATATTAGGGAAACAATGGGGAAACGTATAAAAATGTTTGAAAAGATCAACTGCAAAATTTAGAGGTGGAAAATGTAAAGGATAAAGAGGTAGGCTATGAGGGCCTTGCAAGTAAAGATGAGTACTTCATGTTCGTGGTGAGGAAGGCTGAACAAATGAAAGTAGATATATAGGGACAGCATAAGTGGCAACTGGAGAAAAGTATTTTTTTTCTAGAAGCATACTGAATTAATGGGCATTAAGTTTAACTGTCAGAGCAAATGATGCTGTGGTACTTGAGATGGTGCATGCATTGATGAGAATGTTTGCCTGCTTAAATGGGTAACAAAAAAGCACTATTTTATCTATATATTATGGTAGGAAAATGTAATAGTTAGGCAGGTGATAAGGAGGGATCCTGTGGATGAGTGTGAGAGTATGTTTGTAGTATTGTCTGCAGTGATGCTGAAAAGTGAGGGCAGAAAGAGAAGCCAGGGTCCTCACTGAATGTTAGAGTGGGGATGAGAAATTCCTGCTAACAACCCCAGGGATGGCTGGGGGCCGGAAAAATGAGCTGAAGGCAGGAGAGGTCAGGAGATTATTAAGCTCCCTGTGTCACCTGAGGTGACTTCCATGGGAGCAGATCTTAAGGTATTCCTGTGTCTGCTGTATGTGGAGCCTTGGGAGTCCTGAAGAACTGCCAGTTTCTGTATCAATGGGGATGTGAATGCCACCAAGAAGCTGCAGTTTCAGTTGCATCCTTGTATCACAAGTGGGGTCAGTTCACTGCCACTGTGGTGTTACACTTCACATGTTTCTGTGACTCTCAGTGCTGTAAGATACAGACACACAAAGTTTACAGCACTCTCCTTGAACACACGTAGAGCACAGCTCCTCATAGCCTGTTATGTGTTAACAGCCACCATCAGTTTGGACTACAGAAATTATGTTTTGAGGTTAATATGACCTAATTGATTTTGCTGCACACAGAAAATTTATACCTGACTTCTCTGTAAGAAAAATAAATACATGTAAATATGTTCCAGATTTTATTCCTGGTCAGACAAATAAAAGTTTGCTTCACATAAATTGCATTATTTAAGAGATAACCCTGTATTTTGAAGCAGAGATTGAAGTATATGGATACATAAAAAAAGATGACAGTTTTTGAGAAGTGGTTATTGGTTGAACATTGACCAAATACTCAGTAGGTGTGAATCCATGGGTGGTTATCACAGCCAGGTCTGGTGTAGATTCAGAAAAAACTACATCATGGATTGTCTTATGTACATGTCCAGAAATCTACCTGTTCCACACCTCTAAATCCAGGCCCACAGCTAGACTCTTCTCTTGTGTCAAGGCAGTATTACAATACCATAAACCAAATCTTGGAATGTAACCTCCTCAAAATCTAGAAAAGGCAGAACATGGCACATTGCTGCACAATGTGAAGTTTGCAGGTTGAACCAACTTCAAATATCTGTGGCTAATCTTAATTAGAAGCTTGATTACATTTGTTGGTGATACAGTGCTTCCTGCCTTGGTGTCAGATTAAATGATTACTCATGTTTTCCTTTTTCTGAGGACAGGGAAGGTTTTTGTAAAGGATGCAAGCCAGTCTGTGATTGCAGTGTGGCACTGACTCAGAGCATGGCTCTCAGGCCAGCTCAGCTGTCCCTCTCCCAGCATCAAACATTCAAACTGACTGAGAGGGAAAAGAGAGACTGGTTTTGCAAACACTTTAGGTATTAACAGCATTTATATTGCATGCAAAATTAAAGCTTTTGCCTTCAGAGAGCACCCCTGTATGCTGGCTTTATGAAGGGAAAATACCAAGATTAAAAATACCAAGATTAAACATAATATCTCTGTTTGGCATGTGATAATACTGCAGTATGATCTCCCTTCTCCTGCTGCTTTCCTTCATGCATTTTACATTGGAGTAGGACCCCAGCATGGCACTGGCAGCATGTAGTCATGGTCTCATTTTCCTGCTGCTGAGATCTGTTCCTGCACAAAGATTTTCCAGTTGGGATGCCAGCAGTGAAAAGTGGTATCCAATAGATTTGTTTTCATTATTTTCTGACTCAGTTTTGCACTTACCTAGTTTTAAAATCCAATGCAGATGTTGGACTTTAGCTTTCTGGGACAGGGACTATGGTTTTTTTCTTTGTTTGTACAACACTTAGCACCAGTAGATCCTGATCCATGACTTGTACTCATTCAGTATAAACAATTAATAATTAACTTGGTTGACATTATCTCATTTAAAAAAAAAAAAATATTAAATCATAACAGAGCAAAACAACCAACAACTAATTTGTGTACAAACCTTGTAAAGCCTTATTTATGAAGTTTTTCATCATATAGATGGCTGTGGTGTCATCAGTTTTCACATGGCTGTCAGTGAACCAGCCGTTCTCTGCAATCAAGATTCGAGGACTGTTGTATTCCAGTTTGATCCAGTTCAGTACTTCCCTCAAATTGAGTGATAAATTTTGTCCCATTTTTTGTAGAGTGCTTGGAGGTTTAAAGTTATCAGGACCAAAAGAAAAAGCAAAGAAATCAGCTGTTCCCTTTATGTAGCTTTTCTCGTCCTCGGTAAAGCGTGGCAAAAAAGCAAATTCATTTTTCAGTTCTTTTGGATAATCGCCGTCTCCATGGATGGGTTTAGCAAACCACCCAAGAACTTTCTCCATGGATTGCTGACATTTAGAGATGTCCAATGCATCTTCTGATTTGTTAGGTTCAATCCAATGGGACCCCAACACAATGGACATCATCCCTTTCTGATACGGTTGAAAGTGGGTTTTGTAGTTATGCCAAACTTGTGCGTGAGCCTGATGAGAGAAAAATAGTATTAAATAGCAGTAAATCTTAGCATATGTAGGCAGCTAGACAGGCAGCTATCTGGATCCATTTTGTTGTACATTTCTATGGCAATACTTACAAGCATACACTAATTACCCTGTAATTGTGTAATGGGCAGTGACTGTAACACTGCAAGGCACCTTGAGATGATGGTAATGCTCAGTATCTCCTATGAGCTGTTGCTATGATACCCTAGGGCTGTGGTTTTTGCCTTTTAACATAGGTCTTAATTTCAGCAGAGGTCCCAACAGGGGTGTGAGCAGTTGCTACAAGGACACTTTGGGTCTAAACAGCTGTTGTTGGTGGGATTTGGACTCCATGATCTAGGCAGTCCCACCTAGGTCTTTCTTTGTCAAGCAATGATTGCTGATATAGTTAAAATTTTAAGCCATTGTTGCAACTGGTACATAAATTATGCACCTCAAATTAGGTTTCCTTTTTCAGTGTTGCCTCTGTGCTGCAGAATGCTCTGTGCTATGGACTTTACCAGGATTTCCTCTGATCAAAACACATCCACCCCATACTCTTAATGGCATACACTTGTTTCAGTTTGGCCTAATCATATGAGTAAGCATTCTACTTTTGAGACTTGAACAGTCCCTAGATGTAAAAATATGGAGAAAGGACCCAGCTGTAAAGTTGGAACCCAAATCATCGAATCATTATGGTTGGAAAGGACCTTCATGATCATCAAGTCCAGCTGCCAGTCCTACAGCACTGTAACCATTAAATCATCTCCTGAAGCATCACATCTGTTTTCTGAACACCCCCAGTTCATAGTTTTGTGTGAGAACTTTCATGTAGGATTTTAGTTCATTCCTTCTTTGAAGTTGTTATAATAATAATAATTTTTCTGACAGTAACAACAGTACAGATTGAAGCTCATTCATTTTAAGTATTGATTTTAAAACCAGCAGCACCTTGGTTTTAAAAGGAAATTTGGCAGCAGTATCTCAAAACACCTGCTGGATATGGCATGTTTTAGTAGGGATAGTTGGCTGAATATTGACTTCTCCAGGAAAGACAGAAGTTTTGTTATTTGTGTTAGTGACAATGAAAGCCAACCATGTATCACATCATATTTAATTTTTATCAGCATGTTTTAGAAAGCTTAACATTGTCACACGGCAGAGTTACCTTCAAATGTCATGTTGTTAATTAGTTAAGTAAGAGACCACAGCAGTCAAAATTACATGGAAAAAGGGAGACTGAGGAGCCACTAGCACTGCTGAGTCCCTCAGGAGAAAGGAAGAGCTTGGGTGTCAGAGAAGGGTGGCTCTGGATTGCAGCATGAATTATGCCAGAGGACCTGATTCAGGGGAGGGGAATTGACCTCCCCCAGCTGAGGAGCTGTCAGGTAACTCAGGGTTTACCTTATCTTCCTAAACTGGAAAGAAAATAACTGTTTGCACCCAGAAAAAAACATTGGGAAGCACTGTGAAACAGGAGTGCTGAGTTGGACTGACACCATTCCCAAGCCAAACAGCATTGCTTACCTTTGATGATAATTTCAGTTAATTTATCTGAAACACACAGCCTTGACAGTTAAAAAAACCCAAAAGACCTGGTGTCAGGTAGATATTTGGGTAAGCTAGGGAGCACCAAAGAATTACAGTTTGTGAAATTTTGTGTATCAGTTGTTTATGGTTTCTAAGGTCATGCTCGTAACATTCGTTCAAGGTCTGGCTTTGAAAATACTGATAAAGTAACATTAACCTTTGAAATGCAGGTTCTGTAGTTGAAAAGGGAAGTCAGCAAAATGGTACTTATTAGGCAAATTGCAAGACACAGTTAAAATATTATTAAATATATTTCTTACCAGTCTCATCAGAAAACTTAAGTAGGCAGTGCTGTCTCCTCTCTTACCCTCACTGTCCTCTCCCGAAGGTCCCTCCAGCCTGGAGTGCCTGCTGGATCCAGCCTTGCTTTGCTCTCTGCCTTTACTGATTCCTCACCTAGTAAGGATATTTTTTTCCCCGCCACAGGCTATTAACACCACTGTTTAGTTAAAGCTATAAATCTGTGTTGGCTCAACAAGAAAAACTCTGCTGAAATAACCTGAATTATGCACAGTGCAGAGCAGCATGGTAACAGGACCAGGTAAATCAGTGTAATCACACATTTCTTGGTGAAGTGGAGAAAGATGCCTTTGCCAGAAAACAACTACTTAGAATCCATTACTGATATGTGAAAAACAATTGAGGACAGTTCCTCGCATTCATATGCATCTACAGGATATTGATTAGAAGAAAGTGAAATTACTGTTAAAAATACCATATGCAGTGAGAGGTATAATTCTACAGGAGTAGAAATCAGATACAAAAAAGTACATTTGATCTGAGTCAAGATAGGATCCCCGTACACAAATTCACATGTGTAACTGATGCCTTAGTTCTGAGAGTTAACTCTATAGAAAAAAATTGTTACTCTGTCTGCAGTAAGGATTTTTATAGATGTAGTAGAGAGAACAGCATTTGCTTCCCTATAATTCTGTTTTGAGTTGTTAATTACCTGTGAATCAGTTTAAAATTCTCAGATGGAAGGTGTTGGCAAAGAATGAACTACTGTTGATGGATCAACTGATTAATATAATTCGTTTTGTAAGGTGATATATGAAACAAGCATCAATTTAAAAGCTTTATCATACATCAAATTGTCTATTTTGAGTAAATGTTGACTTATCTTTTTTTCAGTTAGAGTTTAATCCCTAATCTTTTGCTTTCCTTGTTAGATCAAGGACAGATGTCAAGGCTAAGTACACAGTGACAGCAGGATCAATATTGTATATTTATTCTAGATATATACGACACATTAATTTCAGCATATTTTCCTGGTATTAATATAGAAATTACTCCATAGACTTGAAAGTCACAGAGTGTACTAAGTCAGTTAGTATTAATCCTTTAAAAATGGCAAGATAAGTCAATTTAATAAAATCAAGACAACAGTGTTTTTCTCCCTTCTTCTTTAAATATTTTCATACTCCTTCCAACTCTGATCCTTTAACTTCTCCTGTATGTACAAAAAAAGCTTACTATTGAAAGACAGATACTTTAAAATTATTAAGATACATTAAAGTCAAACAGTTTTCCTGAGTATCTCAGCAGTGAGCACACAAAACAAATGCCATTGTGTTTAATTTTTTTTTTTTAAAACCATGGAGAGGTAGAATAGAGAGGCTGATGATGATGGTGTTAAACATCACTTCAGAAGTAGGGTGGCTGTGTGTGTGGCTCATTTGGAGAGTATATTTCAGTTCAAGGCCAATTTGGTCTGTGATAAAGATTAAATGTTGTCAGTAGAGCTAAAGCACTCATTTTCCAAGCAGGCTCTGAAGCTCAGTCTTTGTGAAGGAAAAAGGGTTTTTGGGATGTAGGCAACTAAATTTCTAAGACTGTGGTGTGAAGTCCTGAGGCTTTACTACCACAGAAATATAAGAAAGTTAACCTGCAAATAACAAACCATGCCCTAAAAGTGTGGATCTGTGCTGAATTTGCATGTCATCACATCTACTGCTAGAAAAATTTCCTATCAAAGACATTTACAAGCATAGATAATTCTGCTGTCCCCCCTAGAGCCATACTTGAGGGAGACAGATTTCCCTCCTCCTGTAAGAAGTACTGGCACTGGAGCAGCTTTGTCTCTCTAGATCCTGAGGAAAGGAGACCCCTTTGGAGGAATGGAAGGAAGTGTATAGTTGGACATAAAGGTAAGAATTATTCCTCATTCATTCAGCAGAAATGTGGTTTTTATGGAGACTGAATTATGTGACTTCTCTTGGACATGCTCAGCCAAAGATCCCAAAGGCAGTAGTGTCCATGAATTGATCCTGGGATAGTGAGAGCTCCAGGAGAGGTGGGAGTAATGCAGCTTGGGACAGAGAGGAACCTGATCTGTGAGAGATCTATAGGAGACACCATGTTTGAAAGGGAATTCATTGCCTCTTTCCAGCATGGGATATGAAGGTGTGCCCATGAAGAAAATTTTTAGGGAAATCTTATTCTGATAGTTTTCTTATGGGCTTTTCTGCTGGATGGAAAGGAGTGTGAATGATTTTTAACAGGAAGAAAAAAAAAAAAAAAAGAGCCCCTTTCTGCCTGCTGAATAGCAAGGCCAGAACTGCTTGTAGGGCACTGATAAGTAAGTAAGGACAAGTAAGGCAGCTTGTCTGCAATTTGTGATCTTTACAAGCCTCAATCCAAGCATAAAGGAATATAACTAGACCCAGAAAAAATGGTAACAATATGTCAGGTATATATCTCATTTAGCTCCAGACACAATGATTCACGTTTTATATTTTCTTGCTTTGTGTCTAATTTATTTACTGTTAAATCAAATAAATCCATCCAATTGCTCTACGTGCAGTTTTAATTTCTCTGCCTCAGTATACAGCTGCCTCAGGCACATGCTTATAGATTCTGTATCTTTCTTGATGTGCCTTTCAAATATTGCATGGCAAGTTACGTGCTATCACCAAATCCTTTCCATCTTGCTTTTGTGAAGTAACAGTCTTCTTCAATGAATAAGATATATCCTTTGGTGGCCACTCTCCCTCTGGTATAATATTTCACATGTTCCTTGTGTTAGTGGTAATGATCATACAATTGAAGAGAGAGCTTTATCTAAGTTAACCACTTTGCAATTTATAATTGATAAGCACCAATTGATAAGCATCAATGGTTAGTTATATTTTTTTTGTGATTCTATGAAACTTAGCTTCAGTTTATGATTGCTATGTCAGATAGAAGTTGTCCTTTCAATAAATGGTGATTTATTAAGTGCACCGGTAAATGAAACTAAAAGTAGGACTTGTGATAGAGCCTTGTTTAGTTTATCCAAAGTGTAACAAAAGGCTTTTGAGAATGATTATTCACCGATGTGCTCTGTAACAATGGTGGCCAGAGTGATTAACAGATTAGACCTGTTTTTCCTGCTCAGCATATTTTATGGGTGGACCTGGTAATGTACATAGGGTGGCATGAAGAATATTGTCTTTCAACAACCTGTTCAAAAATGATGCCCTGTCATGGACAAGAGTGTGGCTCTTCCTAAAGCCACTGACATAAAAAAACGGGAATCTTTTCAACAGCTTTCACAGACTTCGCCTCACACACCTCTTGGTACGTCAAGAGCTTCCATTAGAAGTCCAACCCCAAACATCAAACTCCAGTTCCTCAAATACATTACTACAAATTTAAGATTGTTCATGGACACCTAAAATCTTCAGAAATTTTATAATGCCACAGGATAAAGCTGCCAACGCATGAGGTAATGGTCACAGAGTGAAAATAATTTCTGCCCAAGAGTAATAAAATATGAGTAAATGGATTGTGTGCTGCTCAGAGTCTCATTAACTATTTAATTGAAGTGATTTATTTCATACTCAGCTTCACTGAGTTTAAAACTAGAACCAACTATCAGATCAAATCTGAGAGTTAAATGATATTGAATTAAGATCTTAGGTTGGTAATTTGTGTATCAGACCCATCTGTGCTTCATGGAGCACCCAATCAATTCTCCAGCAGAGGCATCGCTCTGTGCGCTGATTGTACAGATTTTACAGAGTTGAAAAATGCAGATATCACCTAACTGGTCCTTCAGTTTTGATTGTGCCACTCTGAAATGAAAGCAAGAAATGCTTCAAACTTGTGTTGTATTATTTACATCTATTATAAAAATTTATTTTATATAGCACTTGGAAATAAAAAGAATAATTGAGCAACAGTTCTCTTTGAGATGCTTCACAAATCTCTATAGTTAAATCATTCTTGTGCCAAGTCTGAAATCACTCAGTGACTCAGAGTGCTTGATGACTTTTCTGTGCATAAAACTTCTATTGACTGAAGCATGATTTCACTGAAAAAGGAGATTCTCCAGGTTCTAGCTCAGAAACAAATACAAGAAATAGAAATGGTCAGTTGTGATTAATTTTTCCCACAGGCACACTTCTTTCTGTGGGACAAATATATTCAGATGTTTGTTAATTACATTTATAATGTATGATAGGTAGTAGAAAAATTATTTGTTGGGAATAGTTTCAGCAGGGACAACTATACTGACTGATCTATCAGAGACAGGATAGTGACCAACTCTGTAAAGTACTTTGAGCACTACAGATTAAAAAAATGCTGTATTGCTATTGTTAATTCTTATCCTAAAGTACTGTTATTTGAAATCGTTTTAAATTATAGCAAGAGAAAATAAGGATACAAGTTACTCTGTAGAATGAAATTAATAATCTATCACAGGGGATACTGTCAACTCTGCAATGCTGTTGAGAATATCAGGAACATCTGCACTTTCTTTATAGGTCCTTAGTCCACTTCAGACTTCTCTTTTTGTCCTTCCCAGAGAAAGAATATAATGAACTGAGGACCCATTTTTGCAGCTGCTGAAGCTATTGATTATGGGATCAAAGCTTTTGGATATTTCAGTAATTATGTAGAAGACAGCTGATAAATAAAATAAGGCTGACATAAAAATTTAAATTCTGAGAACATAATGGAAATAAGGTAATCTCCAAACTCTCAAGTATTGAAGGGGACATTTGTTTTCTTCCAAACCCAAAACAAACTTTTTGCAATATGATCTTACTAAGCTAGAACTTTATAAATAAACTGTACATATACATATTCTATTGCTAGCAGAATTGATCCAATATGCAAATGCAGGTAATTTTACACTAATAGAATACTCGTGCCAGTATAGCCAAATGAATGGCCATGACAGTGCATTTAACTAACTGAAAAGAATAAAGAAGGAAAATCATACTCTTTAATAGCCAGATTTTGTAGGCAAAGCATAGTTTAAATGACATAACAAACAAGGACTTTAAAACAGTTACTGAGTCAGCTGTTGTGACAACAATAAAATAAATATGAGGATTTTAAAAAGGCTGCCTTATCTAAGGATTATTTCTCTATGTTTTCATATTCCTTGATTTTTAAAAAAAAACATTTACTATATGGCTGTTTTCTTCTACCAATTCCGATAGAGCTGAAAGATCAGTTTGTAAAATCTTACTATACTGTACCTTGATTAGATTGTGTCCTACAGAGTAGACGGTTGTTAATTTCCCTCTCTCTCCAGGAGCATGAATACCTGTGCCATACCCATGCCAAGCTACTAAGTATGGATTGTGGATTGTAATCCAGTACTTTACACGATCCCCAAAGGTCTGGAAGCAAAAGGTGGCATAATCATTGAAGATATCAATTACTGATTCATTTTTCCATCCCCCATATTTTTCTTGCAGCATCAAGGGTAAGTCCCAGTGGTACAGTGTGACCACAGGGTCAATATTTCTGTAGAGTAGAGAGTCAATAAGGGTGTTATAATAATGGAGTCCTTTTTCATTGGGAGCTGTTACCTCTCCAGTAGGAAAAATCCTTGACCATGCAATTGAAAACTGATAAAAAGTTACTCCCAAAAAATCCAAAGCAGACAAATCTTTGTCCATCAAGGTGTAACTATCACTGGAGGCATCTGTGCTGCCAGCATCCTTGAACTCCGAGTGGACGAACTGGTCCCAGACAGAGGAGCCTTTCCCATCCTTCTTCCAACTCCCTTCCACCTGGAAAGCCCCGGTTCCTACACCCCAGCGAAACTCCTTGGGGAATGTGTCGTACAAAAACATCTGTGTTTCACTCACAGGGCTGAAGTGGGGATCCTTTTTCCATACAGATCTTCCCTCTCCAGCAAGCCCAGTTACTACTCTTATGAAAACTAATGTCCAGAAAGCAACAAATCTCTCCAGTTGTCGGCCATACATTATGCTGGTTTATGGCTCCAGTGTTAAAAGTCAAATTTCTTGCACTGACACTGAAAAAAATCCATTAATTTGCTGGAGTCCCCGTTGTGCAGGCTGTCTTCCTGTGCCATGAACTGCTGGAGTGTCTTATCAGAGCTTCACTAAAAGCTTGTGATCGTAAATGTCCTGTCAATGATTAGCCTGAACTGTGAGACCTACAACAGGTCAGAGAACGGTGTCATTTTTAGGCAAGTGACCTCTAAATGACTACTGAGACACCTTCTTACTGCAGGAAAATAAGTTGTCTGAGCCATATAAACACTAGTAACCAATTCATTGCTATTTAAACCTTGGTCATTCGGATAGGAGGACACAGGTGACAATGCTAAGAAGCTGTCACATCCTTTACTCCTCAAGCAGCTGTATTTTGAGGAGATATGGCAGAAATATAATTCAGATTACTTAGTATCCAAATAAAGGGTTATCTATTCTTCTGTATAATAGGAGGGCTGGAATGGCAGTGCACCATTCCTTGATCCTACCCTGCTCAAACATCCTATCCTACTTCTGCTGAAAATATTTCTCGTAGACTTGTGGGAAATTTTGTTGTGGAAAAGAGATACAGTATAACTATATGAAAATGCAATGAAAGTATTTATTTCTAATGTATGCTGTTCTTTTTCTGTCCTCTAAAAAAGTCTCCTGTACAGCAGCAGAAAAAAATTAACAGGGGGCTGTTATAGTCCTCTAGCAATTTCCCTGGATTTCTTCAAATAAACACAATTATCAAAGATAATTAGCCCTGGAAGATACTATTTCAGTACCAATTAATTTGATAATCTTGGTATACACAACTGGGGCATCAGTACAGTACAGTACAGTACAGAGCAACTATGCAATATAATTTAATCTTTTACCATACTTCAAGTTACATCAAAACTACATGTGTTAAGATATATTCAATTTACTAAATACAGTAAGATTGACACCTGCCATTTTTTCTTCTCTTGGAGTATGGTAACTGATGTAAGCATAAAATGTATCCACACTTAGACCACAGCTGATGAAGAGATTCATGGAACATGACAACAGTCTGAAGTAACCTCAAATATAAGAAAGATACGCACTGAAATCTGAACATGCAAACAATTGACCACCTAAGTATAGCACCAGATTATCTTGGATTATTTAGCCTTGCTGACATGTAGGACATGAAAGTCCAGACAGACTGCTGGGCTACTGCCACTTCACAGCTCCTGCTGCCTGTCAGTGCATGCTTGCAGCCTGCCCAGGAGTCCACAGCCAGCATTGCATAATGCCCCTCAGACACACCTTTATGTAACAATGAAGCTGATTAAGCAACAGAAGATGGAAGACACTTTAGGTATTTGTCTCTATGACACACAAAAAAAGTTGTACCTCGATGCAAGTTTACAGCATTTCTCTGCAGCGCCTTTACATGAAACAGTTTCATCATAAATGAAGAAGAAAGCTCCCACTGACACTTTCTGCCTGGCAGATCTCTGCTGGTGGGGTAGCCATGCATCTAACATGAGTCTACCCAGCCTAACAAACCCAGCACTTCCTAAGATCTGGAGATCCACAGTAGTCAGTAAAGATCCTACCAAAGGCTGCTCAGGAAAGAGTAGAGTATACAAGCACTGTGTACCAAGTTGGTCTACACTATAAACTGATGTTCTTCTTTTATTCCATGGAATAGCATTTTATAATATTACTTGGGATTGCTATGACATGAACATAATCCTTCTACCTTAAAATTTAAGAGCTTTAAATGTATACAATGTACTTTATGAAACAAAATCCAAATACAAGTAATGATGGATGCTGCTATACCTCTAAAGCAGTTGGTCACCATGATTACCAGATGCTTGAGTTCAAACCACCCACAACAGCTCTGTAACACCACAGCTGCATAGTGACAAGGAAAATACAAAGGCTTTTCCCCACCAAATACAGCAGAGTTAGTATCACTGGCATCTTACTGCAGACACGGTGTTGCATCTGCATGAGACAGGAGAGGTGCTGCAGAGCCTTGTGCTCTCAGATGCTTGATCTGTACAAAGGAAAGAACTGGATTTCTTTCCTTATTACTGCTAGGACTGGGAGCAAGTACAAGACCTTGAATCCAGTTTTTTACTGCTTTGTCATATTTAACTTTTTTTGGCTATATTGCTACTTGATTAAGGAGGAAACAATTTAACTGATGGAAGTCATATAGTGACTTGAATTTGGAGGGAGGTTTTGATCAGCTTGGGAAAGGAAACACTATGTCTGTTAATTTGGAAAACAACTAGCACAGACGGGTGAGATGTGAGCAAGGGCTCCTGACAAGTGAGGGTGCAAAGGGAGAGGAAGAAATTATTCCTCTGGCTCAAGCAGCAGAGTTGGCACTGACTCCAGCCCTGATGCTGTACTGGGCCGTCAGTACCTTGCTGCACAGTGGGATTTCCTGCCTCAGGTCATGCACCTCATGAGTCTGGTTTCAGAATGAAACAAGGCTGGGAGAGGCTGAGGTTCCCAGGGCACCTGTCTGCCACAGTAGTTAGGAAAACCTACTGATTATTCAGTTCAGTTCTTAGCTATAAAATTTTCTATCCTTACCTCTGCCAAGGGAAGAGATTAAAATTATGAAAACAGCTTTTTCCCTTGACCTTTAAATATGTTTTAGGGTCTTGGCTTGTAACCTGGGGTTTGATCTGCAGAACTGCTGAAGGAGTTTTGACTGTATGTAATGTTGGACCAAGTATCCCAGTTAAGACCTTCATTCTGCCTAGATATGCAAATAAACAGAGAGAAAAGACCTGAAGACAAAGTTCACTTAGCTGCTCATATCTGCTAGTGTTAGGTGCTCAAAAAAGCACAACTTATGTAATTGCCCTCAACGCTGTGACGCAAGCCAAACACTTATCTTTACCTATACCTTGACCTTACACAGCAAAAACTGTTTGAGGTGGGATCAACTCTTTTCTGAAGACACATAATTGAGATGGATACTATAGAAAACCTAACGTAAATAGAAACTGGACCACAGATTTACAAAGAATTTTTGGAATTTTTATTCTGCAACAAAATGCTAATTCCTGTTTCTACAATATAAAAAAAAAAATATTTTCTTTACCAGAGACTCTAGTAAGCAAAATATTCCCTACAGGATTCCTTCAAAAAATAGAGCCTACCATCTAGGAAAGGAGTATTTTAATGTCTCTTAATGCTATGGAAAAATACAGAATGCAACCAGAAATTTGAATTTCAGGAAACATATTGTGTTTTCCTAATAATCTCAGCATTACCATACTGTATTTCTTTAGGGCAATTCTTAACCTCAGAGATCCTCTGGATACATGTGAAGTTCAGAACATCTTTGTTCCATTTTAAATATTTCTTAAATAATGAAGTGCATTGTCGCCTAAAACATGAGAAACACTGCCTCATGGACTTCAAAAGTACCTCAGTGTTAAGTTACAAGTATCCACCTTATACCTCAATTTAGTTTCAAACAACTCAAAATGCAATTTTTGCAGAGCAGTAAAAACATTTCTTCAGAAGGTGCAGTAAAGATTGATTTCAATTCCAAATTTGTATCAACAGATAAATATACAAAAATTTGAAAATAAAATACACAGGAAAATATTAACAAAAAAATAGACCAGTTTTTATTTCTCAATATAAGAAAATGTTTTTTTTTTCATAAACAACCTCCTCAGTAAGTGAGACAAAGTCTTCTCTAATAATAACAGTAGGACTGGTATTGTTCTAGAAGGAAAGAAAACTGTTTTGAGAGTTTGTATCTCACTTTTTTCATGTACTTTGGAAAAAACATAAAATGCCAAATAGCCTATGATTTTCAAAAAGTTAAAAAACTAGTCTGATTTTTTATTATTAGTAATATCAGTTGTAAATAGAGTGATGATATGGAGTGTACTTCAGCTAATTTTTAAAAATGTGTACTTTTAGTTGTGTAATAGACCTTTAAAACATGACCCATGATCAATTATAGGTTCAACAGGGGTATTGCCTTTGTTTTATCTTGAAAAGCACATCATAATACAGAATAGTCAGCTTTGTTCCCTATGACAGATCAAGGTTTTTCTTACTTCCAGGGATTTCATAGCCATGTGTGTAGAAGCAGGAGGTATCCTCTTGTCTCCCCTCCATAGCCACTGTGGGTATCAAGTCTGATCTATCCATAAAGGGTTAAACTTTTGCCTTCCAAGAAACGTGTCACAAGCCCCCAAGCAGATACTGCTCTGCTGGATGTTATTCTAGGTAGCTTTATCAGCTACAAATAGAGATAACCACCTGCAATAATTGTTTTAGCATTATTTAAACAGTTTGTCTGGCTACACGTCAGCCATTTTAACTACTCATTAGTTCTGGTATCAGGAGTAGGCACAGCTTTAAAAATTACATAATGAGACTCAAATACAAACAGATCACCACAGATGTTTTTTAAAGAGATTGCAGTTTTGCTTGCATAGACATTACAGTTGAGTACATATGGAATAACTTGCAAATCAGGTGGAAAAAGCTGTGGGTTGTCATTCACTGGCTTGCTCTGTCGTGTGTTTCTTTCACAGAAATCCAAACCCATGAGCTCTGCTAATGTTGAAGATACAAGACTCCACCTGACCATGTGTGTGTTCATAAAAGAACAGCAGCAAGTTCGACACAAATGGGGTGTTACCATTGATAAATGTCCAATTTAAAGAATTAAATAGGAATGGTTAATAGGCATCACTAGCGTTCACGTTTTCTCAGATCAGACTAAACCATCTGACTTTTATTGCTATGTAATTATTTTTGCTGAAGATTGACCATGCCACCGAGACAGTCTCTTATTCTTGGAAAAAGAAAAGAAAGAAAATTAAATGAATACAGAGATATAGAAATGACAGCACTGGAAAAGCACAAATTGAGTTTGTACTTTTGAGGGGTTTTTGATAAGTGGTTTTCTAACCCAATGGCAGTATCTTTAATGTCACAAATTCTCTTTGGCTTCTCCATTCTTCTCCAAGATTAGCAATTGTTGGTGAGTCAGCAGCCTGGCAGAATCCAAACATCAGACAGATAATTATTGACGGGGATCTGCTTTATTCGGTTTGCCCAAGTTTATTCCCTCCCAGTGTTTGGCAAGTAGAGGGGGAAAAAATGATTGGAAATTCAACAGTGAGTGAGTGAATGTCATGGTTTAACATTGGCCCGGCAATTAAACCGAGTGACAGATGCTATTAATCTCTCTCTCTCTGTTACTTTCAGCAAGTGCAACTGCTTACAAGAGACTTAGCTGAAAGCAAAAGACAGAAAATCACCCTGATCCTGGCCCAAACCAGGACAGTGAGTGAAGACAGAGTGCAACTTTTATTTTCTCTTGGACTCCTCAGATGTAGACTCCGAGCTCTCCCAAGCCTTAATGCATGGAAGAAAACACCACAGAGGAATCCAAGCCTGACACTTCCTGCACAACCCGGAAAGAAGAGGGAAGGGATCAGCGTATGTTTACTAACAGGAAATTCCTTCCTGTGCCGGTTCAGACCTGGCTGACTGTGTCTGCACTGCGTTATTAGCTGTCCAGGTACTTAGGATGCTTCGTTTGTCCCAGTGCATTAAAACCCGACAAATCTCAGGGTGCCCGTCCTGTTCCCCTGTTCGTTAAACCCCCCCCCCAACTCCGCCAGCTCTCATTCCCCACCAGAGGTGACCGGAGACACAGCTGCCCCTTGGGGAGCCGCAGCACTTCGAACCCGACCCACGTTGCTCCCATTCCCTTTCCTGACAAGCCAGGCTCCTCACTCGCCGCCCATGCCCCGCAGCCCGGGTCCAAGGGAGCGGTACCAGTACCGGTACCCGTCCCGGTTCGCAGGGAGTTCCGGCCCCGCCCGTCGCGGCTGTGACGGCAGCGCCGCGCGCCGGGCTGCGGGAGTTGGCGCGAAGGCTGCGGGGTGGGCGGCATGGGGCCGGAGGCGTCCCGATAGCGAGGTGACCCGCAGCCGGCAGCATGGTGAGCCTGAGCCCGCCGCACCGGGGGGCCGCGGGGCCACTAACCCCCCGTCCGCGGTTCCTCCCCGGGTAGGGGAGGGAAGGGAAAGGGTCGTTGCGCAGTGTCCCGCGGTCGGACGGGCCGCCTGACGCGGCCTCTGGCTGCAGCCCCGCGGGCGGTGGGGCCGTTGTAGCCCGGCTCGGGCTGAGCGGAGCCGAGACGGAGCTCTCACCTCCGGGAGCGGGGGCCCTGAGCTGCCGCGGAGCTCTGTGCGGGAGGGAGAGGCGGGGGGGCGGCTGAGGAGAGGCCGCCCTTCCGCGCCTGCCGGGTGCTCCCGCGCTTCCCGCCGCTCCCGCCCTGAGGGGCCGCGGCCCCGCTCCGCACCCGTGCCGGGAAAATAAACCCCTGTCCTAGGACACGTCCGCGATTTTACCCTTGTCCCGATGCAGAAGCGTCTAAGCCTCTCCATCAACCCCCTCACTCCCCTGAACCCGGGTGGAGAATCGGGCCGTGGGTTTGCCCCGGAGGTGCGGGGGAAGGCGGATGGGTTGATCTATCTCTAAACACAGTCTGCCCAAGTTTTAACTCTTCTTTTAATTTCAGTAAGAGCATACACGAGGGCGTTTCTGCTTCTGAAATGGATGGTTTGCACTGTTTTCAGGAGGACAATTCAGTTGGGGAAAAAAAGAACTTGAAAATCTAGAAATAGACACTTGTTTGTAAAGGATAGAACTCTCAGTAGGGTGTAAAGAGTTTGTAAAAATAAATATATATTGTAAATATAAATATACAAATGTTTGGCCATGTGATATGCAGAGGGCTGCTCACTTTTGCAGCCCTTATAAGATGGCATCCACCCTTCATCCCTGGCTCAGATAAGTTTGCTTCTACTCAAATGGAGTCTCTGTGCACATGTTTTTGTGGCTTACAAATGCCTTTCAAAGCTAGTTAGGTTTGAGTGCAATTTTGGACTCTCCATAGAGTTTAAACATTGATGTTCAGTACAGTCTGAGTCTTTCACTGTACTGGCAGAGGTCTGCCAGCACCTAAGAATGCTGACACGATTAACTAATATTTTCATAAATCATTAGGGTGGCTTATGACTTTAAATTTATATAAGAGGATGAGTCTGCAGCTCCTGTTCTCCTGTCATCACACCTCTTTAGAAAACTGATGTTAGTAGAAGATTTGCTTCTTCCTGTCACACTTTCCTGGGGCAAAGAGTTTCTCCCTTTATGTAGTCTTCTGAAAGTTAAACATCTCCAGTATCTGGCATTTTCCTAGGAGGGAGGAAGACAACTACTGTTTGGAGAAGAGGATGAGTTGCTTCAGCTCATACCCTCTGAAGAGGCTGTACAACTATCCCTGCTGCAGAGACACAGGCAAAAATACGGTGGTGTTATTTACTGTTCAGCCTGTTCTGTGTGTGCAGTTGCAGCACAAGCATATTAACATCATACCTTGCAAACAGCCTTTTACCATGTAGTGCTGGATGTAAGTAATCCCTGTTGGGTTGGTTCTACAACATCTCAGCTGCACTGAAGTGACGTGCTTAGAGTTACACAATTAAATGATTTGTCTTAGAAGAGATTTGTTACTGGGCTCAGTGGCCTGACCCAGTTCCCAAGCAGAGAGCTGTATTGGTGAGAGCTGTACTGGTGAGAGCTGCACTGGTACAACTGAGAGTGAGCAACTGTGAGTAGTGGCTACTTGAGTTGCCTCTAGCTGAGAGAGGCATTCTTATGGCCAGAGCTGTAGCATCAGCTGTTATGTACTCAGGACTGTGATACTGCTCAAAAAGTACTGTGTACTGCCTTTGCTGCAGTTACCACTATTAGTAAACATTAAGTTTATCCAAACAAGCATTACTGTCTTCACTGAAGTAATACTATGTTTTATTTCAGTTAGTGCAATTCTTCTGGACACACCAGTTACCAGAACTGATGTATGCATAGAACTTGCACTGAATTAGGTAGACTGTAAATAAATACATTTTTTTAAAGTACATCTACATTAGTGGACACTAGTCTTCTAAAACCAGTGTCTATTATGGTTAGGTTGAGATGGTACTATCATCAAACTGTTGGAGTAATTTATTTTTGTTTTAGGATGCTTTTGAAATGCAGAAAATAATCAGCATGGTGTATTTATGATTTTATACCTGACTTTTTTGAGTTGGGTATTTACTAAAGTCTTAAAAGTCATCCTAACAGACTCATCTAATATACTAGTCTTTTGTACTACCTAACAAATAGGTTTTAGCTTCTGTTTGTGTTGTTTTCCTCAGTAAAATAGATCAAAATCTTTGAAGAGAAAACTTGAGTAATCACTCATGTTACCGCATAACATGAGGAGGATTTGAAATGGAAGTCAGAATTGGCAAGAACTGGATGGCACAGCCATCACTGAGATCATGCAGTTGCTGAGATGGTTCAGCAGGAACCAGTGCACCTTAACACAGCTTTTTTGGCTGTTCAGTTTCTGTGTGTCAGTGAGAGTGATTGGAAATTCTTATTAGTCCCATCTCTTACTTAGATGGAACTGCTTAAAGTTACATGTTTTGTTGCTGCTGCTGAAGCACCAGTGGGGTGCCATATTAATAGTGCCTTGCCCTGTTACTTTTGGCCTTCTGGACAAGGGGACCACCTGGGGCAGCCCTGCTGATGAATGTATCTGCAGGATACAAAAGGCTGATGACTCCTTTATTTTTTTGAAGAATGTCCCAGAAGGAAACTCAACAATTACATTGGTGCATGCCTTTCCTCATTTGAATGTGCACAAATAAAAGCTGAAGTTTTTCCACCTGGGGAAAACTCGTATGTGTGTATGGTATTAAATGCTAGTGAAATGGTCCATTAGAGTTTGTTAAATAGATAAACCCAGACTGGAGGCAAGTGATCCTAACTGGGGCATAAGCTTATATAACAATTCAGAAGTAGTCGTCAAACTTGTCTGATGGGAATCAGTCTCAGAGCTACTTACATTGTTTCGTTCTGCAATTAGTTATGTAATGAATTAAGGCTTTATTTTTCATCTCTTAAAAAATGGCACCAAAAATGTCTCATGATTCTTGGATAAGAGCTTCATGGAAATATAGTTTTGTTGTGGCACTGTGGCAGACTTTTCTCCCAAGCAATTCTAAATTCACCATCTGCTACAGTCCAGCAGTGGATACCTTTTCTGAAGAGCAGCATGGCTAAAGGTGCAAGAATTTATAACTGTACACAGATGCCAATTTTCCTTTGTAGGTTAGGGCACTAGTAGGTTAGTCACTCAAAAGTAGATTGTTACTATGGGAAATTCAAATTTATTACCCTAGTACAAACTTCTATTCTGAAACCTCTGGTTGACTTTTATGCTGATATTCACAGAATTTTCTGAAAAACTCCTTAAATACAAACATGTAACAGTAAAAGGGAAAAAGATGCTGTTTCTTGAGGACTGAAGTGCAGTTTGTGTGAAAGAAATGGAGGGAGTTAACTTTACAAGGTAGTTTGGGAATATGTACCTGCAGTATCACCACAGTATTTTCAAAGCAAAAATAGTATCTGTGTGTGCAAGGTGCTTTCTTAATAAATGGGTAGAAGATGCTGCATTGAATAAGACAAAAAAATTCTTTTGAACTGTTAATCTAATGAAATATGACTTGCATTATAAAATATAGTAGCCTTAAGTCTTAATTACGTTACATCTTTAAAGAGGTCAGTAATAATGATTGAGTGATTAAGTCTATGAATCTACTTTTTACAATATTTTAAGTAGATGCTTTTTTCAAACCTGTTACCTATAGTTGTCCACAGTCAAAATTTCAGAGTTTATGTAATCCTGCATTTATATTATAGGAATACCTGTAAAATAGTAGAGTCTTGAAAATTTATGCCTCAAGGCATAAATTCCATAGATGGAAATGATTTAAGTCTCACTGAATAAGCTTGCTTCCTGGTCTACTGTTTGTTTGCTGAATCCATGTGATTATATTCAGGTAAATAAAAGAATCTAAATTTTTCGGGGAACAACATTTCTGATTCTACAACATTGTTTTAACCCAAAAGTACTAAGTAAATCTTTATATGCCCCATATTTTGTGTATGCTTTCAAATTACATACTTTATTGTAATTTGATTTTTTAATTGATTTTTAAAGTATTGTAATTCGATTTGATTTTAAACCCTCTCTGATAATCCAAATCCAAACTGCCAGGAAACTGACTGGTAAGAGAAAAGGAGCCTGAAACACCCTTCCTTGTCAATTGGACTTTTATGGAGATTACTTAGAATTTGCATCTTTAGTTGTAGTTCCCTATAAAAATAAAAAACTCATCAGCTGAACTCTATGATGGGGAATAGCTACCACCTGGATAGAATGTTGTCCTGACCCACACCCTTTACCTGCTGTATATTTAGGACAAATGGGATACTTTTTTGTTCTCTCTAAAATGGCTGCTGCCCCTGGAGGTAGTGATACTAAACAGGTACATGTTTTCTTGATTTTTAAAGTTTTTTTTATTTTAAAAAGCTGAAATACTAGTTTTTTTTAAAAGAAGTCAGATTTGGGTTTGTGTGCTTTTTTGAAACTGAAGCATCATATGATTATTTTATATATTTAGATTTTGCAGTTGTACTGTGGTCAGATAATATGGTTCCAAAATAGACTTTTTAGAGCTCTTCATATCAAGCCATTTCTGTTTAAATTTTAATATGTTTCTTATTATTTAATTTTTGTAGTGAGATGAGAGTTACTGTCCTAAGCATCTGAGAAAGTCAAGAATGCAGAATGTCTTGCTGCTTTCTGGCCCTTGGTGCTTTTCTGTCTTCCTACTTTGGGTGCTGCTTTATAGCTGAGTTGATAATTTTTAAGTTGATAACTTAAGTGCATTGCTGTTTTGTAGTGTGAAACTTATAAGAGTTACCTGTATTTAAAAATTCATAAATGTTTTCCCTTTTACTAGGATATCCGAAAGTTTTTTGGTGTTGTTCATCCTGGAAAGCGACAAGAATGTGAGGCTGTGAAAAAGAGTGAAAAAATTAAAAATGGTGAAGGATCTTCAAGTGCAAAGAAAAGGGAAAAGGACACTAAGGTTAGTGTTGTGTTTTACTGTGAAATGCTTAGTTTCTCTGATATGGGATTGTGTAGTAGCATTTTTTTAAAGTCATAGTTCCTTTCATATGCTGAAAAACTAGGGTATATGTCAGTTGTTTTTATAGGCATGGGAGGAAATGACCACTTAATATTAACTTCTAGCAATAAAACTTTGTAGGTGGTGATGAAAATTGCTAATTTTAAAAACATTTGGGTTGTAGGGCGAAGAAGAGGTAGGTAGAAGTTATGGTTACATGCTGATGTAGAAACAATTGGATGCATTTGAAGTTATTTTAGCTATAGCCTGTAGTTCTCCAAGTAAGTCTACGTGTTTAACTTTTTACTTAATTTTGAGGCTTAAGCTCAGTAGAGGTAGGCACATCTCACAGATGTCATGATTTCAAGTAAGGTAAATTCTGTGCTTGAGGTAATCTCTGACTTATTTTAATGGGGTGTTGTAACACCTACTGGGGGAAACATTAACATGGCCTTTTTTGATGGGGTCACTTATGTAAACATATTACAGAGACCAATTTCTTTAAAATGACAAGTTTAAAATTATGTGCATTTTAGTCTCGGAGTACTTTACACGTTAATCATCTGAGTTGTATAAAAAAAGAAATGAGTGGGTAAAGAGGGCTTTAAAATCACTTGGAGAATGGAAGGATTTCTGATAGGGTAGAATGTTTAATGTGAAGCATGTTACCTAAAGATAAATGTTTTTGCTTTATGATTTCCTTGTTTCAATGTGAATATAAAGGGCCATTCAATGGAACTGAAAGACATAGCAATTATCTTGTGATCTATTATTTCTGCTTTGGAATTCTCTGATTATATTGAGGCTTTATCAGGTTTCAGATTAGAATTGAATGTAGATTGTAGAATGTGTAGTTATATTTATTGAGAATTATATTTTAAAAGTATTTACAGGTGTGCATGGCCACAAAACAAGCATAACTGGTAGTTTGGTAGACCCAGGAAGGTTCCTACCTGTCCATATTTTGATTTTTCTAAAACTTGTGTTTGAAAAAATAAAATCCCAGCAAATTTCTTGTGACAATTTCTGCTGCTAGATAGATAGATAGATAGATCTAGCAGCTAGATGCTGCTAGATAGACAATTTATCTGCTGCTAGATAGAGCTGATGTTTATCAGCTGTGACTGGTGATACAATCTCTTATTGTGAGAGGAGAAGCTGCAAGCAACCAGGACACTGAATGGGGAATGAATCTAGCTTCAGCTGTTGGGTGTGCTTTCTCCTTTTTCAGTTGGCTATGTTTTACTCAAAAGTCATGTCAAATTCTGGTGGTCAGAGTGAAGCCACTTCTATAAAGGAAAGCTGAATTCCATACAAATAAATTTTTGGCTTGTACAATCTCTGTTTCTGGTGGGACCATTCAGTTTCTTTTTTGATGGAAAGTTGGTAGTGCTTGAAAATCTGTTGATTTACTGTAATTGGTAATAAACTTAAATATTTATCCTCATTTAATTGTCTGTGGTTTGCTTGGAGCATATTTAGCTTTATTGCTGCAGTTTCTTCCTTATTTTTCCCTGCACTTTCCTGAGTCAGCACAAGGCTGTTTGTAAATGTCATACTGGGAAATAAATAATATCTGTTAGAATTTGCTTGAAACTTGTAAATTTGAATGCGTAACTGAGTGAAGCTGTTTCCTGGTTGAACTAATGGACTGTTACTCTTAGGTGAATAGTTCACCCGTTGAAGATGATGATTACAAACCAAAAGGAACAAGCAAGAAAAAAAGAATAATCTATGATTCAGGTAGTGTTTACAGTACTCCTTTGTATCTTTTGCATCAGCTTTCAAAGTCAATTAGGTAAATGGTACATATGAAAGAAAGCTATGGTTGGTTTCTTTTAGTAAATGCAATAAAAGTATTTTTCACAGTAATTATTGCTTGATAGCTAAATCCATTTGATAAGGAGTGCAGTGTATGCCATGCATGTAATATATGATGCAAAGTAACTTGAAAAAATACCTGTTAAACCAAAAAAACAAAGCCACAAAAAAAAACCCCAAACCTCAAAAGCCAAGCTCAGATAATAAAATCTGCAAAAAATGCAGGACTCTTTTTCTTGTTATTAAAATGTATATAAATTAGTGGGATTTTTAGGTTTCCTGTTCTGTTGGGAATAAGTAACATCCTTTGCTGGGTACAAGAGGCTAATAATTTGCTACAATTTCACATTTCTGTATTGTTTGAACATAATGATTGTTCTAAAAGGCAAATCTGTTTCCATATGTGTCTTAAATGTGGTAAATGTTCATCCCATAGTTATAACTATACAGTATGGAACACACAATGTAACTGCTATTGCATTAAAAAATACTCTCTTGAATGTTACAATAAAGGAAATTCCTTTTAAACCACTTGCATCTTGAAAAAAACCCAAACATCCAAACAACAAAAACACCCCCTCCCAACAAAAAAAAGTCCCATTTAATTTAAAAGCTTGAAATTTATAATTCAGTCTTGCTGAGCTTTTATGTCAATTAAACCCACTGTAATTGTAATCTTAATCTTGAATAATTGTGAAACTGAAGATTGCAGTGGTTTCTACAGTTTCTGACTCCTACTGAAAGCTCAGCTTCAATTTTTAGAAGAGATCTTTTTTACAATTTAGAAGATTGCTTCTGTTGTAGAAAAAAAATGATTACACATCTGTCAGAATAATATGCATAGGAAAATGTGCACAGATCTTCATAAACTGTTTTATAAACAATTAGCAGTGGGGAATAGCAGTAGAAATGTTTCTGCATTAAAAGTCATCAGAAAAGCAATTAAACTCAGCTGCTACCTTTAAAGTGCTGATATCATCTGCAGGTTTTGCAAATTCTAGCCTATTAGTAGTGGAAGAGGAAAAGAAATCCTGCTTTCAGTTCTGAAGATGGAAAACTGTGCATTTATGGGGGAAAGTGGGGGGGATGTGGATGTTTGGTTTTCTTTAATAATTACGATATATATTAGTGATTATAGTGGAAAAAGGTAGGCTCTGAAATGCAGCCCCCTCAAACTCGTTAGTTATCACAGGTTCAGTTTGTCCTGCTTACTCATTTGGATGTAGGGTTACATAATCCACAGTGTTTTGACTTTGTCATTTTGATAGCTTTTGGGATATGAAGAATGGTTGGTTCTGAAAAATCAGTGTACAGTCTCAGTGATCTACTTTAGCCTGTTAGCTTTTGGTATAGGTGTTTATACCAGCATAATATAAAACCATATAAGATTAATTTGGCTAATTAAGCTATGTTAAAATTTTGTTGTTCTGGGGTTTCTTGTTTAGTATTTTCTTAGTTGTTTTGGATTTTTTAAAATAATTTGCTGTGGTACTCTTTGTTTCCAAAAAGTTTCCTTTTTGGAAGACTTTTCATGCAGGCATAGCAGTTCTTGGAATAAAGAACAAAATATTTCTTATGTAAACAAAACCTACTGTCTAGACAGCGTTTTCACCAAATTTTCTTTTAGTCATTTATATGCTGGAATATTAAATGATGTCTAGGCCATTAGCTAATGGAGAAAAATGAAGCTTTGCTCTGATTTATCATACAGTATCTTTCATTCAGTTGAATGTATGTGAACATGTTAACTAATGCTGTGTGAGAATGTGATCTGTTACTTAAAGCCTGTATATGTTTGTGTGTGGTCAAAATACAGATTCAGAAGAGGAGGTACAATTGGTGAAAAAACCCAAGAAGCTACCTGAGAAAAAACCAGCTGCTTCAAAACTTGGTAAAGTTCTAAAGCAGGATCCTGTTGTTTATATTTCAGAGACAGGTAATGGAAGAAATGTATCTCTCTGTTTCAAGCTATAGTGGGGTGGATTTATTTTACAAATGGGATAGATTATTGGGTTGATCACTCTTCAATATGACCATGAAATCTTACCTTGAGGAAAACTTGTTATGTTCTCCTTGAAAAGCATGACAGAAGTTTAGCCTCAAGTATTGTGAAGTCAAGAGCAGGATGAAACTGAGGTGATGTTGGGTAGTGGCTTAGGCTGATTTAAATAGGCATATAATTTTAGGAGCTAACACTTGCTTAGGAGTATTCCATAGATTCTCAGGCTCTTTTAAGAGTCATTGCTTCTCAGAAGAATTGTGCTTATTGTTCTAGATATCTGACATGGCATTTAGCTGTACTGTATCATTTGTTCAAGTGAGCTCAATTTTCCAAAGTACCTGACCACTATCCATCTTATTTCTTTTCATTCGAAACTTTGTTTCCCTCAACAGTTTTTAACAACAATTTTTTCCTAATTAAAAGGATCTCAAATAGCATTGATTGTAGGGGAGATAAATGATCAAATTCCTGAGGAAGAAGCAGTATGGATTTAGGTTCATTGTGCAATTCAAGGTGGTAATAGTTTTTCTGCATAGGCGTACTACTAGTCAAGGAATTAGTGAAATTCCTGAAAACCACAGCTCAAGGTTACTCTTACTGAGACAGTGTTAAGTACACAGAAGTTTGATTCAATAGTCTGTGACTAAAACAATGCCTTTGTAACCTTGAGGCTTGAGATGTGAAATTTGTTTAATCTGTATAAATTGTTTCTTCAGTTTAATGGAGCTGTCAAGCTGGGTATGCTTTAGTGTTAGTGGTACAACTATTGGCTTGAGATAAATGTCTTTTACAAGAATAGCAATCTAGAAATAGTAGATAGAAAAAATCCTAATGAACTTTGTAGGCATTTGCCTCTCTCTTGCTTCTAGCCTTATGTATCTGCAAATTTAAATGAAGAATATACATGTTGGACTCCAGAGTCAGAATCTCATTCTCAAGGGCTCTGTCCCTGGCAGTGTGTGTTTGAAAGAGCCTTTTTGCATCAAGCAGTCAGTAGAAGCTTGGTAGCTAATTGCCTCAACCTATTTTCCAAATTAATTTGAAATTTTCTTCCTGTTGTTGCTTGAATTTTTGGCAGCTCTTCTACATAACTATGTGGGATATAGCTTTCTTGAAAATTGTTGGGGCAATGAACTTTTTGGTTTCAGTGATTGATGAGGTTATTGCATTACTTCGTTTTTTTTTTTTATCAGTTTGTGAAGTTGCCTTTTTTTAAAGGCAAAAAAAATCAAGAATAGTTGCTTTTTGTAATTCTATAAGAATTATACTTTGAAATTATTGAAACAAATTTATTTAAATAAGTGTTTAGCTTAATGATGGCTAAAGAAGTGAAGTTAGTCTGGCAGGTAATAAGGGAAAAAGGAGCCTTTTTTTGGTTGGTAGAACAGTCTTAAGTGGATTGGGAAAAAATCCAAATGTTTGTACTTGTAAAATAACATTTTGTTTGACTGTTTAATGAAGTGTGGAACCTTGAGCTTTGTTTGTACAAGATGACCTGTTATTGTAATTTGTTGAACCTCATCTGGTTTCATCAGAGGTGATTATTTGGCAGGAACTGTGACCTCACTTCTAGTCAATACCTAATCTTTTATATACATCATGTAGTCATGTAATCTACATGTGATTATACATATGTACCAATTGCCTTAGTCCCTTGAGTATTGCAAAATATAACTTCTTCTAGAAAAGCCTTGTTTAGTTGTAGGGTGAATGGTTTATAAAGCTAGACAAATCAAAGTGGTAGAAACTGTATAAGGATTTCAGATTACTGGAAAGCTGTTCCTTGAGAGCTTAGAAGACAGAATAAGAGGAAAAGCTTGTGAATGTGTTTGTAGAATATAGACTCTATATTAGAAGAGAATATTGGAGGGGAGGGGTTAAGGAAACAAACTCTCTAAAACCCATACCAAAAAAAATCAGGAGCTAGTGCTACTGAAAAAAGCCAGTCAGTTTTTCAAATTAGCATCAGATTGTTGGTAAGTAAGTGTGTCTTAGATTGAAACCTTTCATAGGGGAGTAAAAAATTGCCAGTACTAGTGCCTGGGCAATGCTAGCATTGTGTATTCTTTTATATATACTTAGATGAAAATGGGTAAAGGTGATAAATAGTGGGCTGTGTACCAGCTTTCCTCTGAAGTGTTTTCTGCAGTCAGTTGAGACTGTCGAGTTGAACCCGAAGGGAGTTTGATTTAAAATGCACTAGAAGAATGAGTATAGATTCTGGTAGAAATCCTAGGAAAAAACAGGTAGTAGTGTTACAGAGGATAATGTAGAAGGTATTTAGGAGTGAGTATTGTTAAAATAGAGCCTATCTATAGCAGGACTGGAAATCATGGTGTGGGGAACAGCCTATTTCTTTTCAATTAAGTAATGCCTGTTTCTCATCTCCAGCGTTTCCTGTTGAAGATTAGGTAGATCAGTCTTTAATCTTAACCATATTTTAATGTTTTTAGTCTTGTAAGTACAAATATTTTTTTTCTTCTGTACTGTTCATTTTTAAGGGAGAACCAAGGATCATAACACAGAGGTACTTCTTAGTAATTTTTGGAGTAGAACTTTATGAAAATAGTGACTTGCATAGATTTCCCAGTCCCATTAACTCACACTAAAGTGAGATTTAACATGAAAGTGGTGTGTTAAGGAAACAACAGAACCTGTTTTTTTTTAGACCACAGTAAATCGCTTTTTATAAGCGAAATGAAGTTAATTCCCCCTGACTAACCCTGAAGCAAAATAAAAAGGTTCTATGCTGTTAAAAAAAGTGAAGGACCACCAGAACCACTCCAGCTTTACTCTTTTGAATTAAATTTACATCTATTTTAGTATTTTAATTTATCAAAAATTGTTTGTTTTTTGTTGTATCAGCCTTGTTTCATTTATAATTCAAAGGTTCTCTGAAATTTTTATCATAGTTGGTACTAACTGTTGTGTTCTAAATAAATCATCTTGAACATGAATGGAATGTCTTGGAGTCACTTGGCAAATTTATTCTTCAGAATAGTGGCTCTGCAGTCTGTAGTTTGAAGATGATATTTCTGCTCTCCCCTGCTTATTCCTTTTTACTTGCTGAAGATCATCTTTCTCCCTTTCATACTTTCAGATCTGCTTACTGAGACTCTTCAGTAAGTGGTCTTGACTCAGTTAATCTGCTGCATTAGTAAGACACTACTCTCTTGTGTGGGTTTTTTTGGTTTTTTTTTTTTCCTAGATTAATTTAGACCAGAACATCCTCTCCTGAGTGGCTCAGTAAGCTGAGCTGCCTAAGCTGCATCTGGAAAAAATGAATGTACTTATAGTTGCCTGGATTTTTTTCAAGTTACTTTTTTCCTGTTTCCTAATTATTGATTTTGTGCCACTGAATATTCCTATCATGCAGGTAACTTCAGGCAACTAAACCAGAACATGGAGTTCCATTGTGTGTTGAGGCTTCAAAACTGCTTTTGTGAAATGATAAAACTGCTACTGTGATAAAAGTAATCAGTTCAAGGGAATAAAACTCTGGAATAAACTGTAGAGTTAATGTTTGGCAGTTGCATACATGCAGCACTTGCTATGCCAAGTATATTTCATTTGGAAGGAGCTGCTATAATTAATGATTTTGCAGATGAAAGTAATTAATTTCAATTTAAAAATAAGTTTGGGATCATTAAAATATGAGAAGGCTGAATATATTTAAAGTTGTTTCTAAAAGATAACTGTACATATTTTACTAATAATTCTATTTGGAATGTACTGGAAAAGAAGAGTATTAGAAGACTTAATGTAGTTTGGTATTAAAGTGTATAATTACAATTAGATACGGCAGTTGCTACGTTGCGGTTTTGGATTGCTGAACCTTTTCCCCTTAAGGTGAAAAACATGACAGAGGCAACTGCTTGAATTTATCTTTGATAACTGGAAAATCCAAATGTAAATTGATTTCAGGGCAGTAAAGCTGGAATGGTTCTGGTAGGCCTTATGTATTTCTAACAGATTGGAACCTTGACTTGTCGATATAAGCAAAGTGCTCGCAATTGTGGTCTAAAGTACATGTTTGTAGTACATCTAAAATCAATTAAGATAGTTGAGAAAGGACATTAAAAATCTAAATGTCTGTACAGAACATTTTTTGAAATGTAGGTTGCAACGACTGTGTTTCTAAATGAGGAAGAAGGTAAAAAAAATGCATTTTGCTAGTTACACAACATCTGGTTCTTCTGGGGGGGGTCACAGGGTTTGCATTTGAATAGATATCTGGTTTGTGGGATCTTTTGGTGTGGTTGGTTTTTGGGTTTGTTTGTTTTTTTTTCCTTTTGAGAAACAGTGATTGTCTTCAAAATAATGTTCTTCAAGATTTACTTTAGCAAAAGATGAATGCAAAACTGAAGCCTGCTAAGTTCTGGGACTGTTGAGTATTGACTGCTGATTTAAAATAATCAAAACCTGATGTAATGACTTCTTTTTGTACAAACACTTGCTGCTCTGGACTGCATGTTCTTTAAGACAGGAGCTGTTTTCAGTACTTGTGCAGGTGTGTTGCCGTTGAAATGGAACAATTTCCAGCATATTGTAATTTTATGCAAGAAATGTAGATTTAGTGCCTTTTGCCTGGGATATATAGTTGCTTAGCTCTATTTAGAAATCCTTAGTAGTAGTCTGCAATTACTAATTTAATATACTTTATCATAATGAGTTATTTGGAACCTGTAGATGCTCTGCTTATCTTTGAATTTGGTCTTGCATCATCCTAGTAGGAGGTTCTCTGCCTGATTTTGCATTTTAAACAGAATAGGAAATGGGAATTATGGAATTATGTTCTATACTGATGGGGAACTCAACAGTACAGAAATAATAAATGAAGATGAATAAAATATGTTATTCTGAAGGCCGTCTGAGGGTGATTCCTTTGCTGCTCATTCCTGTTGTCTTTTCCTGCAATAGGTTGCTTCCTTTTTAGACTTGCTGAGGTCATTGCTGAACCTGAACCTTTTAAAATTACCTGAATTTAAACAAATATTTAAAACAGCCTTGATAATTTTGGCACAGCTGGATCAGGGGACAACTGCATATGTTACTCTGTAATTAGCAGGTGAAAACCTGTTGTGAAACTGTGAGGCTAGGAAGTAGAAGAGGAATAACAAACAGTTACAGGTGGGCTGCAGGCATTAGTTTATTAACTTAATTGTGCTACTGCTAGAACACTGTGTAAAATGAAAGCCAGATGTGTTTTAATGTCCTGGAATAGTTCTTACCTCTAGGATTTAACTGTTGTTGTTTGTTGCTAGGGAAGTTTGTCCTTGTGCATTGCCTGGCATACTAGGTCCCTGCTTCTTCTGTAGTGTTTGCATCCAGAATAATTAAAAGCAGTCTCCCGGTTGCCATGCCTGTCTATTCCATTAATCACATGACTATTTCTTTTTATCACATCTACTTAGTTTCCAGAAAACTCAACTAGAATACATGGGCTTGGCTTGTGTTTGTAATTCTCAGCTAATCCTGAAAAAAAACCAAATCTGTATGCTCAGAGTGCTTTTTTCATGGTATAGCACACAAAAATATATCAATGTAAATAGGAAGTACTGTTCTTGAAATAGTCTTGTTCTTCTCTACAAAGATTTTGCATCAGAAAAGTAATCTAGTTGATCTTAAATTGATTATTCTTCCTTACTTGTGAAGTCCCTACCCTCATGTAAGGCTGTCTTAACCATTCACCTAGCAATTCCTATAAGAATACAATTAACCTACAGTTTTTAGAAGCTGAAAACCAGATTTTCACTTAATGTTTTCCCACAAATTCCTGATGTGCTTGATGGTGCCTCTCTCCTTTTACAGATCATATGTTAAGAAACATTGACCTGAACAGTTGAGCAGCAATACTAGGGCTTCTGATGTTTTCAAAGATGTAAATGAAGTTGCCTGCCTGTGAGGGAACTGAAAGTGTACATCTGATTAGCCTTGCTGGTCACTTCTCAGGCCCTTAGGCATGTGTGAGCAGTTTGGTTCAAGGAAAAAGTGTTAAGATTTTACTGAAAAAGTTGATGTTCTTGAAATACGGAGAGTGCCCAGAAATGAGGTGGATTTGTGATGAGTTTATGAATTTCCTGAACCTGGGATAAAACTGTAGTCAGAGTTCCTTAAAGCATCTTTTGAAACCCACATAATAGAATAGGGGTGGGTTTGTTTCCCAATGACCATTTCCATACTCTCATTCTGCATTTTCTTTCTTTATAGCTATACATGACTTTTCCCAAGTGCTGTCAAGTTCAGCCACCGCTTGCAGCCAATAAATGCTTCTAATCCTGTTGCTTCTATGAAGTTTCTAGGAAGGATGTAATTAAAGCAACACTCTTACTTATTGGTAATAGTTAGTACTGGCATTATAAATAACTCAATTCCACATCCTTTTTAATTAAAATCTAATTATATTTACTCTGCTTCTTTCATCTTGAGAGAAAGCAATATCCTGTTGGGTGTTTTACTGTTGCGTTGCTACTTGAATGGTTATGAGTGAATAATGAAAACAATCAATATTGCGTGGAGATATAGCAATAGTCATGATAAGATTCTTTTCTAGCATGGAACAGTCCTTAGCTTAAGCAAAGCTGGGGGCAAGGAGACAGAACAGAATTTGTATCTTCTTTCCAAGACAAATAAATGCAATTACATCTGCATTAACATAAATCAACATCTGTTGATTTCTATTTACTTCTTGTTAAACTGAAAGATTTAGAAGAAGCAGAAATATTTCTGAAACTGCATTTGACATAAACAGTCTCCTATTCAGACCTCAAGGTATGGTAAATTAGGTGCCTATAGCATCTAGTGTCCAAATCTCCCAACTATGTAATAGTGTGTTAAATTCAGCTAAATGACAGTAAGAGACTTATTGCTGGCTAAGGAAAGTAAATCATGTTGAGAATAGTAAAGCTTTTAGCTTTGTGGCAGAACTTGCTGCTGTCAACTGAAGGATCTGAGCTTGAATTTTCTCCAACATATATTGCTTTGTGAACTGAATTGGCTAAAATGCTATTTTTCTCATAGGTTGTAATTTTTATCTTCAGGCATTCTTACTGCTGAACCAATGTCCTATCTTACAGATGTATCTTTGTTTTATTTTTCTTTATCTCTGAACTTTCTCTCCTATGAGTAGTAAGGATCCCTCTTTGTACTTTTTATATTCTGCTTAGTAAGTGTTCAGTAGCAGAAAGTTCCAGCTCATGCCTAAGACACTTGTTGCAACCATCCATGGAGGAAAGGCAAAAATAATGTTTTCCCTTTATCTCTGCCTAATATATAACAAAAACTGATTGCAGACATGACATTGTCTAAAGTTAGGAAAGTGGTTAGGAAAAGAAATTTTTGTATTTAAAGAAATCTGTAGAGTTAAATTGGAGGTGACTGGAAAATGAACGTTTTTGTGATAATACTGTCAATTTAAGTTCAGTTATAAAATGGATGTTAAGGATGTTCTGTGTTTATGATATGTTGAGGAGAGTGTCTGAAAGGTCTCTTATTTTGAGAAAAGTAAAACCAGACTTCAGTTAGAGGCATGTAAATGAGGTGGCCTCTGTTTCTGTTCCTCTCAACTCTTTGTGCTTTATTCTTTCTGCGTCTGATTGTGGGGATTTTATGGCAGTCTACTTCTTAGCTCTTGCACACTTTTGAGTTTTTAGAAGATTTCATGGAGAAAGTGCTTTTATCAGTAATCAAGAAGTTTGTCCAGTGATGTTTGTCTTGTGTGCTGTCAGATTAATCTAATAATTTGGTAATGGGTTTGGAAGGTTTTGTATGCTTCAGTGATAGTGTTTAATTTGTGTAACTGCCAGTAGAACTTCACACCGTGACACAAAACTCTTTGAAGTCTTAGGTAATGTTTTCTGCTGATTGACTGGTGGAAGAGTTTGGGTCCAGAATGAATAAATGGCTATAAAACCCTTCTTCATTGCTGGGGAGACCGTGTCTTGGCTATTATAGAAGAGTCTTGAAAGAAAAATGGAGGTTTTCTTTAGTGGTCTGTGGGCTATTTCTTAATGAAACTGCATGCCGGTTTTTTTCTCTTCCTTTTAAATTGCAAAATATATTTTGTATGCTGATCTCTTGTCAGATTTGTCTGTTCTGTGAGATGACTGCATTTCTTTGAGGCTTTGGCTGTACTGGAAGGAGAGTGTATTCAAGTGCTGAAATACTGAGCATGTAGAATACCTCCTAGACTCTCTGACTAACAGGGAAAAAGTAATGTTGAAATGTTTCTGCTAAAAGATTCATAAGCCAATCAGCAGTACCTTACATATAACTGGTAATAATTCTTGAAGAATAAAATATTCAAGAAGATTCTTGAGTAAGCTTCTTTGTAAATATAATGTTGTACTATTTTCCTCTGGCTCATAGTGTAATGCTGAGAGATTCTTTAGAACATGTGAATCTACAAACCTATATTAGCTGCTCTGTTAATGAATACTATAAAATAATAAAATAAATGTAGATTTGTATTGTACATTTTATGTGAAGGTAGAGTTGTGGTGTCCAATTTAATATTGCATTAATTAAGGAAAAGGTTCACATTTCAGTGACGTAGATTTTCTCCTTATCTACCATACAGAAGAAGGGAGGGCATTCTTTTTGAACTTTTCTAAATGAGAGGTAATCTGTAAACAGAAGTAATAAATTTTATGCATCTTTATCTCAGTACTCAATCTATTAAGACTTAAACTGTGCTATTAAAGATGTTAAATACAATGTATTACACAACTCAGACTTTTTTTTAAAACAACTTCTAAATACCTGTATTTTTTTTCTTAAGATATGAGTTGATGTAATCAGCCAAAATAGTTCTCTTGACAGTTCCATTATAAGAACTTAAGTTCCATGTACCAAAAGTAAATGAATAATCTTCATCTTCAGATGAAGAAGACAACTTTGTTAGTGAGCGAACTTCCCAGAAACCAAAGGAGAATGGGACATCAGCAGTCACTTGTGCAGGAACAGCTACAGTGAAAAAGGAGGATGTAAAACCACGAGCTAAAAGCAAACCATTATCTCCAGTGAAGCAGACTCCCACCTCAGCACTCGACTACTTTGGGACAAGCAGTGTCCAACGATCAGAAAAGAAACTTGTAGCAAGTAAAAGGAAAGAAGTGAGTATGGTTGTGGTTTTTTTAGACTGCTCATGTGTCTGATAGATCAAAATTAACAGTTTGATGACTACTTCACTTACTCTGCTTCATGTTACTTTTAATAACCATTCGAGTATGAGTTCAATTCTGATGATACGTGAATTTTAAAGTAGAGTTTCATGTTTGAGAAGTAGCATGAAGTTGAAAAGATTTTCTCTATTAGTTCTTCCCAAGTGACTTTTCTTAATTCATTTTGTGAGATAAGTAGTTGATGGGATAGCTTCCAGTTGGGGGGGGGGAGGGCAGGGATGAGAGGAGAGACGTCATTTTCCCAGGCTTTGTGGCACATGTATTCATGGAATAACAAAGCAAATGGAGTGTGGAGGATATGAAAAATTCACACTGTAGTTGTTTTCTCTTTCATGCTGGCCAACTGGGATAGCTTCAGAGATGTTTAGCATTGTTTGAAGAAATGGGATACTTACATTGCAGTGTGGTTTGCTTTGAGTAGTAAAATCTCTTGAAAACAGCCTTGCTTTATAGTGTTAATGTTAGAAGGCTATGAATAAAATGCTGCCTCTGTTATTCCCAGTCCTTTTCTGGAGGCATAAAAAATGAACTCATACAGATTAAGTTACAATTTACACAGTATTGGAGAAGCTGAACTGTTGGTCTTCTGTTCTTAAATACAGCCTTCACTAAGCAGAGAGAGCACTGCGGATGATGAGGCCATTGCCAGGCAACTGCAACTTGAAGAAGATTCAGAGGTGAAATCTCAATAAATTTGTTACTCTGTCTAGAGCAGCTTGTTTAACTTAAAATGTTTTTCCATAAGAAATTAAGATGGACTTCCCATGTACACTACAAATAAGTGTAGTAAAATTCATCTGTATATTTAACTCTTGGAAATATGTGCAAACGTAGCCGTGTAGTTATTTTTATGGGCATTCTTTCTGTTCCTTAAATAGAACATCTCTCTTGATTTTCTGTCTATCCACACTTTCTTGTCCTATGCAGTTAAATGTTTTTAGTGTAACAAGTCCAAACTCTATCAAGAAAAGTACACTTTTTTTTTTCAGGGGAGAGGTGGTGGGGCAAGGAGAACCAGGTAGTTTTTCAGTGGCATTTTCAAAAATTTATTTGCTTTCGGTAGTATGTACTTTTTCCAGCTATGTGCTGTTGTATTTGTATATTATTTTAGATAAATTTTTTGTCTTGAGTTCTAAAAAATTATAGTAGAATTAAAACTTGTCAGATATGAACCTAAAATGTTTTATTCTTTCAGCTGGAGAGACAGCTGCATGAAGATGAAGAATTTGCTAAAACTTTGGCCATGTTGGATGAAACACCACAGAAGAAAAAGGTTGGATTCTTTTTAAACTTCAGTTTTTGGAAATTGTGTTGCTGGGAGTGTTCTTATTTAAACACCTACCCTTTGTTTTGAAACTTCCATATAAATGCATTAAAATCAGCAAGAAAGTGTTTGTATAAAAGTTACATACCCATTTCTCACGCTTTCCTCCTGGCTTTTTGTTGTTCAGTAAATAAATTGTCCTTCCTAATCAGGCAGCAGGCATCATTGTATCTTTGTTCTTCTGCCTCTGGTGCTTCTCCCCAAGCACAATTTTAAGTTCTAGTTCTAACTGAGTGAAATGTATTGCTGGAGACTCATGGTTTAGATAAGCTGTGGTTCCATTGGTTCAGGAGGACCAGGTCAAGTAAGACAAGTCAGTGGCACAACTTGGTGACAAGTGATGGGAGAAAAAGGCAGGAGGATAATACTCTCCTTTGAGTGAAGGAGTGAGCTGTGATCTTGAATTTCAGACTAAAACCAGTGGTGGGAGTTTTCCCAGAACTCATACCTTGTGGTGTAAGGCATAGTAAAATATTTTCAGAGTTGCACATCAAGGCTCTTAAAATTCATTTGAATATAGCAACTATCTTTACTTCTAGAATAATCAGCCTACTGGAATAAAAATTTACTGTATCCTGGAAATCTGTGTGGTCTTTGACTTAAGGAACGATTATGTGCATGGCTGAGTGATGAATTTGCTCATCTGCTTGCCTTTGATAGAGGTTTTTTCTGATGTGTGGTAGGGATCAGCTTTGTTTGATGTCATTCAGTCTGCCATATTTAACAGTAGAAAACTCTGGGATCTGGATGTAATGGTAGCTCAGGACATGCATCTCTGACTTTGGCATTGTGTGTTCATTTAGGCTCGGAAAGATTCAGGAGGTGAGCAAACAGTGTTGAGCATCAAGAGCAGTCCTAACGTGACAGAGAGATACAAGCAGCTGGAAAGAGGTATGAGACAGAACATAGAAAACATTTTAGCAAGTCATCATGTTAATGAGATACATTCTTATATATGTGCTCTCCTCTCTCTGCCTTCTATCAAGTGAAAGCAACAAACTCAGCAGGTGAAGCAAAGATTTCCACTGGAAAGGAGCAAACTAAATCTGAACATTCTAAAGGGTCTCATGTGTCTCCACAATCATCTGATGGTAAAGCAGCCAGGCAGTTGATGGATAAGACCTTACCTTTGAAACCAAGCTCTAAGCTTGTGTCTCTGAAACATAAAGAAGACTTAGCTGAAAAGGAAAGAGGTGCTCAAAGCTTTGTATCAAAGGGGAAAACTGCTTTGGGGAAAGAAGAGAAGATAACACCAAAGAAGGAGAAAATTTCTCCCAAGAAGTCTGAGGTAGGAGCTACCAAAATTAATCTAGTGGGCTTGATGGAATTAGCAGGAAAATAGCTTTCAATTATTGTTTCCATGTCACTTTTGTACCTTGGTACTTTGAATCTTAGCAAATTTTAAGACTTCAAATTTTGGCAAGGCAATTTACAATTCCTGGAAACTGTAAAAATTATAGGGAAAAAAATGATCTGAAAAGTGTAATTAGAACTGCATGAAAGAAATGAGTGTTCTTTATTGCTCATGAAGGAATGCATATACACTGCAAAACCAGTTTGATGCTTGTTCATAGCTTTCTTGGAAAAATGCAGAATGCAGGAATTCTGACACAGCTAGTGAGTGAAAGCTTATTGTTTGTGTGAGCATGGTAACCCTGTGGGTCTGTACTGCTATTGGACTGATGAATGGCACTGTTGGGTGGTTTTTTTGCCCTTCCTTCTTGCTCCCTGGTCTCCTTTTTCTGAAGTATATTTCTTACAGTTGATGTATTACATGGGAATTTAATTTAGTTTTAACAGTAATTATTGAACACACAGTTACTGGCAACCTCAAAACACACGTTTTAATCATAAATCAGATTTGACACTTAACATTTGTAATGTGGAGGGAGAGACTGCAGCTTTTTTTGGGGCGAGATGTAAATAATTTCCTACAGATTAAATGTCTCTTAAAAGTAGAAATCCTAAAAAAGACTTAATGGAAGGTGTGGATCTTGTCTATACCTGGTCATCAATCTGAAACAAAATAGGATATAAATTAGAGCAACAGTTTATGAATTGAGTGTGTAGGTGTGGAACATAGATGAAGTTACAGAAACTTGACAGTAAACAATGGGTACATTTTTTAAACTCGGGTGATTTTTTTGAGATATTTTCAACTATTTTTGCTACTTTTATAATCAAGTGCCAAAACGAGAGCAAGCTTCCTAATGTATTTCATGTTAATAGATTAAAAATAAAAGTGTTAAAACTTTTCCTTTGGTTCATAAAAATGTTTTAATTGAATGCCCATGTTTGGATTTATTTTGTTTTTATATATTCAATATTTGTATTAATTTTTCCTCTCTTGCCCAAGTCTGTAAGTCCTGAGGACTCTGAAAAGAAACGAACCAATTATCAGGCCTACCGAAGCTTCCTCAATCGTGAGGGTCCAAAAGCCCTGGGTTCCAAAGAGATACCTCAGGTGAGATTGGCTACAGCAGTATTCTGGGTGTAGAAGTGCCATTTGTCAGATGTACTGCTGTAAATAGTCTGTCCAGTGTCAACTAAACTGTCTAAAAACTGGTATCGTATTCTATTTCGAATACATATTTCATGCATTTGAAAAAGCTCACTTGTCACGCAGAACAGTGACTAAGGAAATGTACTAAGAAATTAAGTTCAGTACTTGGTTTATGAAGCCATGATGATGAAAAATAGTTAGTGGTCTTAAAGGTGTAGATTAGTGTCATTCATTTAACTGATGTGATGCTTGAAGCATGGAGTGTTAAGAGGATGATCAGTCAGGTTAACAATGTGTGAAGTTTTGTTGGTAGCTGTGCCTTTTGGTGTCTTTTGGACATTTAGATCCATTATCTAGCTAGATACAATAGACTTATTTTTAAAGTTCCATAGGGTACTTGGTGTGGTAGGGGGCTAAAAAGAGCTGAAGGTGAAGATGTATTTAGTAAAATCGTATCATGTAATGGTATTTTCTGTAATGCTGTGGTTCTCAGGGGGCTGAAAACTGCTTGGAAGGCTTGACATTTGTAATTACGGGTGTTCTGGAGTGTATTGAGAGAGATGAGGCCAAATCTCTGATTGAACGTTACGGAGGAAAAGTGACTGGCAATGTCAGCAAGAAGACAAACTATCTGGTTATGGGGAGAGACTGTGGCCAGTCGAAATGTGAAAAGGTGAGTGCTCCTGTCTCTGAGCAGAGAAGTGAAACTGTAACTTGTTCAGACTTATTCATAGTGGTTTTCAGTACCTCTGTCAAAAGGAGACGGTACTACAATAAAATGCATGTTAAGAAGGGAAAGTTGCCTAATGTTTCAGGGCTTTGTTGTTTTTTGGGTTTTTTTATATACACATATATTTTTTATAAACACATATATTTTAAAAATCTTGTGTTTCTAAACAGTCTTCACTGTGAAGACTTCACACTTCTGTGTGAAGTGAATTAGGTAACTCTTTGTTTACTTGACCTTTTAATTCTTTCTTTGGCTCCAGGCATCAACTTTAGGGACAAAAATCATCGATGAGGATGGCCTGTTTGATCTCATTCGAACTATGCCAGGCAAAAAGTCCAAATATGAGCTGGCTGCTGAAGCAGAGGTTTGTTTACAATAAACTTAAGTTTGGTTTGGTTTTAGTTGAATTTTCCATTTTCTTTTCAGTTGCAGTAACCCTGTGATAGTCAGTTTGACATCCTAGCTTAAAAGCACTGAAAGTGAAAAATTGCTATTTGTGCTTAAAGAGTTTTGCTTGGGGGAGGCTATGGAGATTTTCTCCACCTTTTATTTTTATACTCTGACTCGATTATTCTGTATTTATATATTAATCTGTATATCTGTATCTGAGTGAGGGGGTAGTTGTATTTTCTGAGGTGGTTTAAGTTTTAAACTTTGAGTAATTGTTCGTTGTTCAAATCAAATAATCGGGACTGTTATGGTGTGGTACCCAGACAGGCCCAATACAAAATTGTACTCTAGACATGGGACAACTATATGTAAACCATGTGTATACATAACAGATGTTGTGTTTAATGTTATTAGTTCAAGAACCATATAAAAGTTAACTTTTTTTCAGGGACTACTGTACAAACAGTAACAAGTTTGGGTTTTTAACGTATATTTAAATTTTATCTGCAGTGGTTGATAGAATATTGTTAATCTCCCTTAGCTTTAGCATGCTGTACCTTCAATATCAGCACTGCCTTGGTATTTCTAATGTGGGTAGACATGAATTATTGCATGTAAAGATTTTATTGATGTTTTAAGGAAAAGCAGCTCTGGGCTTACTAGCTAATTACTTTCACTTTGTTGCGAATTGAAGACTTTCTGGGGTTGTGGTTTGGTTTTTTTTTTGGTTGCTGAATAATTGCTTATTTTTGAAAAATTGTGTGCTTGAGAGGAGTGTTCTCTTAGTGGAAACAAAGTTATTCCCTGTCCCTCCTCCTTTTAGCCATGTGTTCCAAGTTATGTCTTTTTTGTTGGTGTTTTTTGTGTGTGGGTGTGTTCAAACTTGAAAGTGGTTTTTGTTTTTGTTTTGTTTTTTTTTGAGAGCTGTGCTTCAGCTTCATGAGTGTCTGGTGGCCCATTCATCCCAACCTGACAGTCACCAGTTTTTTATTAATTTTTTTAAGGACGTATCAGTCTTAGTGAGTTAAGAATGCTCTTGCAATGATGACAACGCTTCCTGCTTTTTTTGTGGGTTGTGCTATAGAACCAGGTGGTACTGTGTTTAACAATAGCTCATTTTTCAGAGAGGAGTGTTTCTTTATCTGCTCTTGGAGTTCATCAGTACATAAACTTTGTTACTTAAGCATTCCTGTACATGTGTTCAAAGGCAGTGTGTTTGTTTACTGTACATTGTTTTTTAATTTCCCTTTTAACTTTCTTACCTTTGTTTTCCTAAGGCAAAGAAAGCAGACTCAAGACCTAAAAAATCACCTCAGAAAGCTGGAAAAACGAATTTTAGCCCTTTCAAAAGGGAAGCTGATAACAAAAAAAATCAGTCTACTCCTGAGAAAGGAGGTGCTGTCAGATCTGTTAAGAGAGAAGCCAGTGTTCGGAAGCTCACAGACTTCAAACAGGAAACTGTGGAGAAGAAAGAAGCCCCAGAGCCCAAGGGGAACTTGGGTCCTGAGATTAATGAAGATGGAGCAGAGAGATTGCTATGGGTAGATAAATACAAGCCTGTATCTCTAAAGGCAATAATTGGACAGCAGGGTGAGCAAAGCTGTGCCAATAAGCTGCTCCGCTGGCTCCGAAATTGGCACAGGAATACCTCGGATGATGGACAAGGTGACCAAGTGTGGTTAACTTCTCTCTGTGTTCTCTGATGCCAATCACACTGCTTGGCTCCTGGGACTGATAAGGGTCATTGAGAAAGCAGAGCAGCTCTAGAGCAGGAATGAGGCTGAAGTTGGGTGCACTTCTAGCAGCAGTTGAGCCTGAGTATGGTAGTTTTTGATTTTTTTTTTTTTTTTTTTTTCTTTAAATGAAAAAGTAGTTGTTCACTTTCCACTGCACTGTGTTTTAACCCCAGCTGGCAACTAAGCACCTCACAGCTGCTCACTCCCTCCCCTCACAGTGGATGCAAAAGAAAATAAAAGGTAAAAGTGAGAAAACTCATGGGTTGAGATAGACAGTTTTTAGAATTAAAGCAAAATCTGCACACTCAAGCAAAGCAAAACAGGAAAATCGTTCACCAGTTCCTATCAGCAGGGAGGTGTTCAGCCATCTCCAGGAGAGCAGGGCTCCATCACACCAAACAGTTGCTTGGGAAAGCAAATGCCATCACTCCAAAAGTCCTCCCTGTCCTTTGTCTTCCTCTCAGTTTTTCCTGCTGAGTGTGGTGTCACATGGAAGGGAATATCCCTTGGGTCACATAGGGTCAGCTGTCTTGGCTGTGTCCCCTCCTAACTTCTGTGCTCCCCCAGCCCACTCACAGGTGGGGTGAGGTGAGGAGCAGACAAGGCCTTGAGTCTGTGTAAGCACTGCTCAGCAGGAACCAAAACATCCCTGTGTTGTCAGCATGTTTTTCAGCACAGTTCCAAAATGTAGCCCTATACCAGATACTGTGAGGAAAATTACCTCTATCTTAGCTAAAACCAGCACATGCCTGCCCACCTCCCAAGAAACCCAAACAGCAAAACCACCCTGAGAAGCAGATTGTCTGAGGATATTTCTTAAATCTCATGGTATTTTTTCCAAAAGAAACCAAAATAACCTAGCAGTAATATATATAAAAATGGCCTTGCTTTTGGCCTATTGAGTTCTTTCTTACCAAGAGAAATATTACCCAGTGCTAACCTGCATGTACATGTGATGAAAATACAGGACAGGAACATGTCTAGAGTGCTGCCATCCTGCATGAGGAAGAGATAGAGTCCTAAAGTCCTGGTTGTGCCTGACAGGCCTGTCCATAACTTGGGGTTTGTGTAGTGTGTCAACCTGCAGACAATTTTTTTTCTCTGTTTAAAATACTGGGTAAGTGTAACTTCAAACATAGTCGGTCGTGGATTTTTTCCATGTTGTGTTTGGGGTTTGGTTTTGTTTGGTTTTGGAATCACTGCAAGTCTTAAGCTAGGATGGTTTAAACTGCTTTTCCCCAAATGATTAGGATGCAGATGTGCATGTATTTTTGATATGCATATCAAGCCCTACATAAGAAAAAAAATCTTTAATGATGCTTGGAATCTTTAAGGATTTACATGAAGTATGCAGTTTGTTTTGTAATACATACCTGGGTAAAACATGCTATCTTCTTTTATAGCAAAGACCAGTAAAACTGGAGGCAAAGATGATGGTACTGGCTTTAAAGCAGCATTACTTTCTGGTCCACCTGGAGTTGGTAAAACTACTACAGCTTCTTTGGTTTGTAAGGTGAGTTCATAAGAACAGTCGTTCCCAGCACTGTTCTGTGTTGATTCTGTAGGTGGCTGCAGATGGGTATCCCCTGAATGACTGGGGTCTGTTCCCAGCCAAGTTCACCTGCTTGAAATGGAGTCACAGGTGAAAATTCAGGGGTGTGTAGGTACCTTTCTGAGGTCTGGGTGAGAATTTAGCAGTGAGCTTATGTGTTTCTTTCAGTTATATTGAGAGGAAGCATGTCACAGTATGTTGAGCAATTGGAAATGGCTTTCAAAAATTGTGCTTAATGGAAGTTGGAGAATATTTGCTCTGAATTTAGTGGGAGTAGCATTCTGGCGAGCTTTTTGAAGGCTTCTGTGAAAGACTTGATTATGGCTTTTATGTGTCTAACAAGGATATCTTTCCCAGAATAATTCTAAATTCAAATACTAATTTAGGATAGAAGAAGTTGAGAGGAGTATGTGTTTAATCTCTAAATTCAGATTGAGACATTGTTCTTCCTAATTTAGGTGAAACACTGTGTTCCACCAATTGTGTAATGAAAATCAATGGGGAGCTTATTATTTTAGAAATACCATTAAAGCTAACTTAGTAGTAGTGCTGTTTTAACAACTTGGAGATTATTTTGTTCTTTGAACTGCAAAAATTTTCTTTGAATCTAATACCAGCTTGGAAGGGTTGAGAACTTGTCAGCTATCTGATCCCTGTGCTAGGAAGAAATGGTTACATAATTCAGTATCTGAGTTTTATAGAGTAACTCCCAGTGTTTCCCCCCTCTTCCCCTCCACTTTAGAGGTTTTTGTTAGCAAACTGATGCTACATCCAAGACTGGACATGCAGATAAACTGAATATGCTGACCTGGACTCATTTCTGCACTACCATGGTCTCTTCTACTTCTGGTTTTTGACCTAGCTTGCTCACAGCTCCTCCAGGTCTCCTCAGAGCATTTCCCTGTGCTCCCCAGGAGCAGCCAACAGAACTGGGTTGTTCAAGCTGCAGGAGTGAGGCTGTGCAGCTCACTGCTGTGCTGTGGCATGGCCCTGGCAGGGGAGTTCCCTGATACAAGATCAGTGGGGTGAATGCTTTCAAGCTCAGCTTTGTTCTGTAATGTTTGGACTGCTGGGGGATTCTGTTTCCTAGGTATTAAATATTTAATAGCTTATCTTTCTTTCAGCTTTCAGAGGGATGTGGCATGTTTCTTTTCCTGACTGTGCTTAATGCACAGCTGGAAATACCATGGAGCTTAGCCAGCCTTGGCACATTGCTCTTTTTCTATCACTGGTGGCATTTCTGTTAATCTTTAAGAACTAAATCTGTGCCACTCCGCTTTTGTGGAGTGGTTTGTTTTGGTTTTTTTGGGGGTTGTTTTTTTTCTTCTTCCCTGCCTCCCCCTCCAAAGTTCTCTTTTGGGCATATCTGTTCTGTGTCTGGTTATAAATATCTTTTGGAGTGCAAGAGGAAAGGAGTGTGAGGAAGGAATCATCAAACCCACAAATTGTGTGTGTGAAAATGGTGTAGTAAGAGCTTTCTTCTGTAACCCTGCAATACTGTTTCCAATTCTGAATATGTGTGTACTGTTTCACTGATCTGTGTTCTCATTTCTTGTGTGGTTTGTGTGTTTTGGTCTAGGAGCTGGGGTATAGCTATGTGGAGCTGAATGCCAGTGACACTCGCAGTAAGAACAGTCTAAAAGAAGTAGTTGCTGAATCACTGAACAACACCAGCATCAAAGACTTCTGTTCTGGTATGTCTGTTGTTGGAAGGAGGATTGTTGTTATGAGTCTGCTTACTGGAGAGACATAACTTCCTTGTGAAACAGCAGCGATAGGAATGTAATGTGATCACGTGAAAGGTTCTAGCTCTAATAGGCATGGCTTTATTTAGTAAGCTGTTTTATTTCATCTTTAGTTGTAGAATTAAATCCTGCTATGGTGAAAGTTGGGTGTTAATCTGCACAAACTACTCAATAACTCTGGTGCTGCTCTTCTGCTGCATGGGACTTGTTTCTTGGAAGGTGATGTGGGGCTTTAGGCAGTTCAATCCTGTCAGCATGGTTCTGTGTCATCAAGTGGCAGAGCAAGGGGTTCACCACCACCACCTCAGTTGTCTCAGACTGGGCTTACCTAACTTATAAAGCTTTGGATGAAACTGAGCAAGACCCTGTTTTATTCCCATCTCATTTTCTTGTCCATGTTCATTTTCAGGCACATCCTCATCAGTTAGCGGGAAACATGTATTGATCATGGATGAAGTGGATGGTATGGCAGGCAATGAAGACAGAGGAGGGATTCAGGTGAAACTGCTATAGTTATTAGTTAATGCCATTGCTAAGAGTGCATACCATATACAGCACAGCATATTTCAAGCCTGTGTGCTGTCCTCAACACATGGTCCATAAACAATCTCTGTAGTACAGTATATCTGACTTATTTTAGGAGTCTGTGTAATTGTACAATGGTATCAGGGGAAGAAAAACCTGGAGTGATGAGCGTGGGTGTGCATGCTTCAGCTGTTTATTCTTGGAGAGGTGAATTCATTGTCAGGTCTCTGCAGCTGACATCTGCCTGCAGTGGGATGTTTGTAATCTGACTGGGACAGTTGCTCTCCTCAGCAGAAAAATAATGTGGTATATGCAGCGTTATATTCTGTTCTCCTTGGCAGCTCCATTTGTAGCTTCTGGAGATTTCCTGTGGTCACATGCAGTGCTTTCACAATTGAGGGCAGACAGAACTTTAGCTCAGATGCAGCCATTTGCATTGCAGGAATATGAAATTGAACTGAATTTCACCTTCACTGGAGCAGGCAGTTTCATAGAATCATAGAATCATAGAATAGGCTGGGTTGGAAGGGACCTCAGAGATCATCGAGTCCAACCCTTGAACAACTACCGCCACAGTCACTAGACCATGGCACTGAGTGCCATATCGAGTCGCTTTTTAAATGTCTCCAGGGACGAAGAGTCCACCACCTCCCCAGGCAGCCTGTTCCAATATCTGATCACCCTTTCCGTGAAAAAATTCTTTCTAATATCCAATCTGAACTTCCCCCGGCACAATTTAAGACCATGCCCTCTTGTCTTACTGAGAGTTGCCTGGGAAAAGAGACCAACCCCCGCCTGGCTCCATCCTCCTTTCAGGGAGTTGTAGAGAGTAATGAGGTCTCCCCTGAGCCTCCTCTTCTTCAGGCTGTTTGTTGTGGTAAACCTAATAGTCCTGTAACCTCAGGGTTTTTGTTCTTTAGACAGGGAAGAGCTGATCTTTTTACCTACTGCTGCTTCATTGTTGGTGGAAGGGAGCAGTCAGAAAGACCTGAGCTCCCTCTGGGCATAGGCCAGATCAGACTGGCCTCTGAACAAATGGATCTAGTTCTGCAGGTTGACAGCTCTGCTCTGGGCTATTGGTCTTAATTGCTTCATGAAGAATGGTCAAAAGATGATGACTGGAAGTGGGCAGACAGATGTATGCAGCTGAATAGAACAGCAAGTGGAAAAGTTAAGAGAGAGACTCGGGTTTTCACTGTGTGGAAACATGGTTACAGTAAGGAGAAGGTTTATATACCAGCATCTGTCAAGGATCTGGTTTGAGGCAGGGATTTGTTCTCCTTGGTCTGACATTTTAATAATTCCTGTTTTCTGAGGTATCTAATGAAATTGTTGTAATGTGTTTAAATCCCAGGAGCTGATTGGTTTGATTCGACAGACGAAGGTTCCCATCATCTGCATGTGTAATGATAGAAACCACCCAAAAATGCGTTCCTTGGTCCACTACTGCTTTGATCTTCGTTTTCAGAGACCTCGTCTGGAACAGATTAAGGTAAGAAGGCTGTGACTGTATGGGCTGCACTGAATTATCATCAGTAAATTCTGTCTTTGTGTGGCAGAATTCACACAGAATGGGGAAACACCACTTAATACATCACCTCAGAGCATTACTCTGATTTTCAAAATGGGTTGTCTGAGGCTTTTATTCCCACAGAATGTAACATCCCAAAGTATTTCAGATTTAGGAGTCTGTCTTAAATATATCCAATTTTTTTTTTTTTAAATGATCACGTCCTTTTTTTTTTCTCACCAATGTCAAGGGATGACTAATGTTTGAGTGAAAATTTGAATTATTATGTGCTGTAAACTATATACATTAATGCTCCGTCACAGATGTCAGTGTGTTCTGTAGGAGGAAGTATTCGTAGGAATTCTCTAGTGACATTTCCTCAATTGTGTGGATTACAGGGTGCCATGATGTCTATTGCATTTAAAGAGGGTTTAAAAATTCCACCACCTGCTATGCAAGAGATAATCCTGGCAGCAAATCAGGACATCAGACAGGTGAGTGTCCATTCAGAGAGCACCTCATGTACAAGTTCTTGACTTCAGTGTCATCTTTGAATAGTGTTATGTTTATGTTAGAGATCAGGCTGGTTTTCTGGTAGTCTTCCTTTAAATGCTATTATGTTACCAAATTGTCAATTTTGTTCTTTAGGTTTTACATAATCTTAATATGTGGTGTGCAAAAGATAAATCATTGACTTATGATGAGGCTAAAACAGATGCCAGCAGAGCCAAAAAGGATATCAAGCTGGTAAGTGTGAAACAGCAAGTTGGCTTTTACTGATGTATTCTGATAACAGTCATTAGGCTTTATCACATCTCCTGAGGTAAAGCCTGGCAGCCTAGGAGCAGGGGGCTGTTCACCTTGTCTCAAGTAATTCAAGAGCAGTAAATCCACGACTGAGTGTGTGTAAGAAACCAGTACATCAAAATATAAGATGCAATTATGAATCTAATCCCAAGTCCTCTGTTTAGGAGAGAAATCTCTTAATATCAGAAGTAAAACTCAATTTTCAGAACTGATCAAGTACTAAGAAGGAAGCACTGAACTTGAACTGATGTTGTTGGGTACTATCACTACAGGAATGTTGTTGATACTGTGCTGTGTCTTACTGTGTGCAACCCACTGACTTCTTGAAATATAATTTACTTAGGGCCCTTTTGATGTTGTCCGGAAGGTTTTTGCTGCTGGAGAGGAGGCTTCTCGTATGTCCCTTATAGACAAGTCAGATCTTTTCTTCCATGATTATTCCCTAGCACCTCTCTTTGTCCAAGAGAACTATGTACACGTGAAACCAGCTGCTGCTGGGTGAGTTATTCCATACCCTAAATTGCCATAGGCTTTTGTGTTGGGGAATAAAACTAAAATAAAACATACCTGGATATTTCTGTTTTGTAATACAGTCAGCTTTGTTTTTTTCCAGAGGAAATCTGAAAAAACACTTGGTGCTCTTGAGTAGAGCAGCTGATAGTATATGTGATGGTGATATAGTGGACAAACAGATTCGTACCAAGCAAAACTGGAACCTTCTTCCAACACAGGTGAGCACTTACCACTCTTTGGTTGCTTTGTGGATGCCCAATGTAAAAGCCCTTGAAATTGATGTTTCAGTATAATTTTATGACCTGTACAATTCATATGTGAGTGGAGCAGTTTCCTGGATTCATATTGTTGAGCCCATGCTATATCATGACTTTGTCTTCTGAAACTTTGAGAAGCCTGAACCTTCCTTATGAAGCATAGGAGCACACATCAGTTCTGACATGGCAGTCACAATCCCCCTGTTCTCTTTATGGGCTTCCTCTCCTGGCTTCTCACCAGGCCAGGATTTCTTGCAAAGCACAGAACTTTGGCACTGCACAGTGAAACTGATCACTGGGATGTATTACAAGACTTGTGCTTAAAGGACTGTGACTTGCATTAGAGAACTTATCATGGATGCCTTGGAAGGCACCTCTGGAGGTCTTTTAGTCCCCCCTGCCCTGCTTAGCACAGGTCCAGTCAGAGAAGTTGCTTAGGAGCTGAGCTAGCTGAGGTTACATAGATTCATGGTGTTCCTAGGAAGTTCCTCCACCATCTCCATCTGCTTCAGACTACAGCACTGGTTTGTGTGAAGTCAGTCTGTGTTCTGAGCAGTGAACATACTTGGGAGTTCTGTTGTGTGTGCTGTGGTTTTTTGCTTTTTTTTTTTTTTTTTTTTTTTCCTTTAAATGGCTTTTAAGACCCAGGTAATTTCACAGATATTTTGTACCACCTCACGTGTTACCGTGTTCTAAGAACTGTAAACTAAAAGGGGTTGGACAGAAACAAGCAAGGATGAAGGAGTTAACACCTATTGACATGAGCTGTTTCCACCATAAGATTGTATTCTCTACCCCTTTTCCTGCAGATGGGTAGGGCAATATGTCATGGTGTCAGTGAGACCAATTAACTGTGATTTGAGTTTGGCATGTGTTCCTTTTTCAGGCTATTTATTCCAGTGTTCTCCCTGGGGAGCTGATGAGAGGTTACATGTCCCAGTTTCCTGTCTTTCCCAGCTGGCTGGGGAAATTTTCATCCACAGGCAAACACGACCGTATCGTTCAAGAACTGGCAATGCACATGAGTCTCAGGTAATACTGACATTCCTTTTTTGGATTATATTGATGTGGATATTTAGTTCTCATGTAGCTCATTACAAACCATTAATTCCTTGGTGGGTAATTAATACCTGCGCTTGGTACAGATGTCAGTGTATGTTCTGTGAAAATGCTCAGATATTGTTGATGGTTTCTTGGCACTTAAACTGGACAACAATCAAACTACAAACACTTTTGGTACAGTCAGCAGTACTATGACTTTTTTTTTTTCACCCCCACATTGTTGTTTCTCAGTTGGGGATGTATTTCCCCAGACTGCTCTGTGTTTGAAGTCCTGGCATCCCTGATGCAGGTATGGTGCAAGGAATGGCACAGTACAGCTGCAGTTAACTCTTAAGGCAGCTGATTATCCCTTTGCTGAGGGCTTACCTACAGGGTGCTCGTGTTTAGGAGTGAGTGGTGGTGGTGGTTGTACACTTTGACTCAGTACTTTCTGTTTGACAAAGAACCCAGGCATGCAAGAGGACAGTAAACATGGAGTATCTGTCCTGTCTGCGGGATGCGCTTGTCCGGCCCTTGAAAGACCTCGGTGCAGAGGGAGTACAAGAAGCTATAACATTCATGGACTCTTACTGCTTGATGAAAGAAGATATTGAAAATATAATGGAAATAAGCATGTGGGGAGGCAAACCCAGTCCTTTTTCAAAGCTGGATCCCAAGGTAATAATCTGTGGTCTTTTTCTTATGTTGAATCTCTTTAAAAAGAAATCCTATGATAACAGCTGTAGCATGGACATGTTGTTGAAAGGCTGAAGTTGGTGCAGCTGCAAATGAATCATTTTATTAACAGTAATCAATGTGATACCACAGCAATCTTTGCAGATCAGCTGTCAAACATACTAAGGGTTCAGGGCTATGTACTAAGGGATACTCCGGCTGTGCTTCATTCAGCAGTCTTATGCCTGTTGTTCAGGTGAAAGGATCACTGGGAACCAGCTGTATCTGGGCCACAGAAGTGGGACACTTAAGGGACAGGGAAAGCTGGGACTTTGTCACTTGCAGGCTCCTGGCTGCATGCACAGGAGCATCCTCGTTGAGTGCACAGCCATATTTGTTACAATGTGGGCACAGGAGGCTGGCTTGCAACTCGCAGCTTCCTCAGTCCAGGTGCCTGGACTGCCGGACCTGAGGACTGTGTGTGGTGCTTCCCCAGTGTCTCCTGCATTTTGAGGTGATTTCACTGGTTGTTACCTTTTGTCTGGTGTAAGATGAGCTTAAGCTCAAGTCCCTGCTGTAGACTGTTATGGTGTGACATTGGAACCATGATCTCCCCCATCCCATGTCAAGTGCTCAGGGAGAGAAGAATCTTCTCTGCTACCTAAACCTACATTTACCACCCCTTGTCTGAATATGTTGCTTTAATGGGGTGGGTGTCTGGTGCTGCTGAGGGTGGCTTTGGGGTAAGTGAACAGAACAACAGTGCCAAAATGATTGGAAGCCTAAGAGGAACATCTGAGGATTATGTGGAACTTGCTTTAAATGAGCCTTCATCATGCAACACTTGGACGCTTCCTGCTTCCTTCTGGGATTGTGTCCTCTTCTATGAATCTTTGGTCATCTCTCCTGAAGGACGATGTTAAGAACTCTAAATCCTGAAGGAAAGATGATGTGGAATCTCTAGCCAAGAGTTGGTTAGCAAACAATCTGCAGTGCCTAAGCTGGTGCTTGTTGTATTTCTGTTGAACAGGTCAAAGCAGCTTTTACACGAGCCTACAACAAAGAGGCACATCTGACTCCCTATTCACTTCACTCTGTCAAGACATCAAAAAGGCAGTCAGGATCTGCAGTGACCTCAGAACTGACTGAAGACTTCAGTATGGAAGAGATCCAGTCTGAGGATGAGCAAGAAGATACTGTTGAAAGTGATGCAATGATTAAGGTGACTTAGTGTCCTCAGTGTTAAACTACCACACTAAAATGTTTGCTTGCTTTTACCTTTCTGGGACTCATAACATCATCTGAATTGAAAAAAAAATAATCATAGTAGATTGAATATATAATTGCTGAACTTATAAATTCTTAACTAGACGTAGTGTAAAAAAGTCTCGGTTGCTTCCATCCAACTTTGTTTGAATGTGGACTGAAGCCAGACATCACTGTAATCTCATGAATGCTGAATCCAATTCCAAAACTTAGTAATATTTTAGGTGTTGGTTGGGGATGGTGCCATTGGTAAGAAGCAGCCACAGGGGAAGGGAAAGATCTTTTTCTTAGCACTGATCCTATTTTGACTTCTGCTTTTGCCATGTTGCAGTTGGATTTTAAACTGTCTGTATGTTCTATTTGTAGCAAAAAAAGAAGCCTTCTAAGCTGCCAAAAGGAGAGAAACATGAAGAAACAACAAAGAAAGAAGGGAAAAGGAAAGAGAAAACAAGACATTAAACAGAATAAAATCTCTCTCTTGATCCAGCTGTGCTTCTCTAACTTTTGGCAGGAACATGAAACAGATGCAGTGATGGAGCTGGGGAAGCAGAACCAGTGCACTGAAAATGCTCCTCTCGTAGAGGTGATGCTGCTCCTCTGCTCTCACTGCAGCTCTGTACTTACCCGCAATGTGCTGCAGCATTACCAGCCATAAATATCCCTGTACAACAAATGCCAGGGTGCATGAACACTGAAGATGTGATGTCCTTACCTGGCATTTATACGAAGTCTTCCTAGGATTTCACTTCTGTTTTTTTAATAAATACCCTGATACTGTGTGGTGAAATCTTGTAAATAGTACATGAAGCAAAAAAACCCCAAACATAAATTGCGCATTTGTACATGACAGAAATTGAGCAGTGTATAAAATTACAATAAAATGTTTCACAGGAATCTCTTAAAATTTTGTTTAAGTTCAGGGGCAGTTTGTCTCTCTCCAAGCTTCTGCCTTTCTTGCATGTACGGGATGCAGTGTTTTTTTTTTTCCTCCAATTTTCCTTTTGTTCTGTTAGAGATGGAAAAGTAGTGAGGGGTTGAGTTGTAAAACTTGAGGAGCCTGTGCTTAGGACTTGTGTCTCTAATCAAAACCAGACAGGAAGACTTGGAGTAAGAAATCTTTAATAGAAACTCATAAAAGTTCAGAACTGAGGTTGAAAAAGAGAACTTGAGGGCTTGTTTTTTGCCATTCATGTAACAGAATGCTCCTTGCTTTGTCTCTGTGGACAAATGCAAATTTTGCTTGGTAAGAACCATTATTCATCAGTTTTATAACTAGAAGTACAAAATTTATCAAAAACAGAGTATTTACAGGCTCTCACAAAATAGTAGTGATGTTGTGGTTGTTGGTAAATCCTAGTGGAGAAAAGATGAGTAATGAGAATGCTTTTTTTGCTGCTTCTCAGACCACACATGCAGTTCTGAAAATAAACAAGATATAAAGAGTGTGATAGTAAAATGACAAAATTTTCTCTGATTGAAAAAATGAACAGAAGTTACTGTGGTGTATATAGAATTGTATGCTATCACTTGTGTATTTCTTTAACCTATAACTGAGGTGAGTTTTCACATAAGGTGTTTGCAATAGTAAATCTGCCTTCAAATATTAAAATTAATGAAGAACTTTAACACATTTTCAGTTACCAGCCTCCTAACAAAACCAAAGTCTGGGATGTAAGTGTGTTGTATAGACAGAGAAGTGGTCTCATTCTTTGAAATCTGAATATTTGAAGCCATTGGTGTGTTTCTGGTTTTTATATACCTAGTAGTATGCTGCTCTATCCTCTGACAGATATATTTAAATTCTGTTTAACATCAAAGCTAAGATCATGTAACCTGCATTTGAGATCTGCTCCTTTCAGTTTTCATCTCTCTCTCCCTGCACTTAATACTCATGATATGTAGGATTTGATGATGCTGTTGTAGGATTTGATGTTCAGATTGTTCTCTGAGCTACTCAAGCACAGCTGGTAACTCATGCAGATGATAATGTGATCATAGAGATAAACTGGTTTAGAGCCTGAAAACTGGAATGATTTAACAGAGGGTTTACTTGCAGTAGCAAAACAGCTGATGTTTGCATGACTGAGGGTGAGCAGGTGTTACCCCTGAGCCTCTGTTGGCTGAGGGAAGACTCAGGCTCTGAGTTCAATGCTTGAACACTGCATTTTACTGGATGGGAAAAACTTGCTGTGTCTTCTACAATGAGCCCTGTTAGGAAAATAATACAAGGTCTGGTACATACCTGAATTTATTGGTCCCCATCTTCTGGTTTGAGGTATTCTGTGCAATCATTTATTTTTTTAAGCTGAACAATGTTGATCCTTTCAGAACACATTGGACATACGTTTTCTGTCTGTAATATGCTGTATTAAAAGAAAGGTGATCAGAAGATAATTTTAACACTTTTAAAGGAAGGGCTGGGCCTGAGGCAGAAAGCATAAAGCAAAGTTCTGACCTGTGCTGTGTGGCACAGCAACAGCTGCTTCTGTCTAGGTGTGGAGCAAAGGGTGGTTGGTTTGTTTCTAACACTTGAGAACTAATGCCACAACAGGAGGGCTGCTGCTTTTCACATGGGCATGAGGTAAATTTGGAACTTAAACACCAAGGAGCTTAGGGCTGGAATACAAACTTGCTGCAGCTTTGCAATTCCTGCCACCTGAACAGAGCTATCCCAGCCTGTTCCCACAGAGGTGATCACTGGGGACATTACTGCTGCTGGGTCTGTACCCAATACTCCATGTGCTTTGGTACCTGTTCCTCTGTTCCTCCACCTGCCCTCACCTCAGGTCATCTGCCTGGAAGGAGCTGGGAACTTCCAAAGCCCCCCAGTCCATCTGCATTACAGCTCTGTTCTGGCTGAGTCTTTCTTTATGGTAGTTTTTCATCCAATCTGAAATAATATTCAGTGAGTATATTGGATTAAACTACCAAATAAAGGGTATTACTCTCCAGCCTCCCAGCTGTTACATGGTTTTTTGCTGCTAAATCATGAACACATTGGAATCTTGCAACAGAGAAAAAAAATAAGTCCCAGCTTACTTCTTGAACTCTGAATAGAGGGCAGGAAAGTCACAATGTGGGCAGACTGTCCAGTCATCTTGAACCATATGCCGGCCCTGCACACAAAAGCCATAAGAAAATAATTAGATGCAGTGTCCTACAGCACTGGGCACTGAGTTCTGTACCTTTTCTGGTGAAAAAGTCTCAGCAATTCCTCAGATCCTGAGGAATGAAAAGAAAAAAAAAAAAAAAGAAACCATAATAGTGTTACTGTAGTTTGATATCCTGTGTAAATTCTCTAAGTAGAAAAGGAGCTCTCAGTGAGATGCAGTTTTCATTACTATTTGCATTCTTTTAAATCTAAGAATGTATTAAATTACAGCTTTTATAATTCTTTTAATACAGTAATTCTAGAAAGTTATCTATAGTTTTATATTTAGAGCTTTACATAAATCTTACTGGGATTTTGGTGTTGCATATGAGCCACTCAAAACATGCCCCCTGAGCCCAGGAGGTTGCATTTAATGCTGTCAATTTTGTGATTATTGTGACTGCCTGGTACTTGCCTCTTTAAACAGAAATTATTTCCTCTGTTTTGGTATAGCTTATGAATTTGCTTTTGACAGACTTCATTCCTTTTTGAACTGTATTGAGATTTATGCTCTAATATGATACACAACAGTAGACTTGTAAGATATTTGAAATGCTGCATTCCTCATGATACCTGTGACATAAAAGAGCAATAACCAAGATGGAGCCTGAATCAATAATGTGACCTATACATTGATACCCACATTATGTTTGGCTCAAAGCTAAAGCTGTATTTAATAGCCTGGGGGTTTTTTTGGTGTTCTGTTTTTTGTTTTGTTTTTTTTAGAGTAACATTTTAAAAGTATTACTTTGGTAATCTTACTCTTCTAAACCAACAGAGTAAAAAAAATTATATTAGTATTTTTTGTAAGATTGAAAGTTACCTATTAAAACTAAAGAATTAACTCCATTTGATTCCTGCTCAAATAGATTTTTTTTTTTTTTTTTTTTGTAATTCTGGTGTGACAAATCACATGTACCTAGTAAAAATAAAGTGTCAGGATGAGGATCAGGAATACAAGAAATGTTGAGGGCACTGGCTGAGCCTTGGAAGTGCCTAAAATGTCAGTTATATACTGGGCATTCCCCAAAATAGAATTTTGAAATGCTTTATTTATGGAAAGTGAGAAGCCTGGAGGTTACAGTAGGAAAATTGTGCCTACCACAAGCTCCTGTCCATGGCAGCAGAAAGTGGGAACTTACTTGTGTCTCTGCTGTTACTGCTCTTAGCACTGGAGCAGCTGAGCAAAGGGTGGGCTGGGCAGGCACCAGGAGCACCACAGGTGGGTGGGCTGGGTGCCCAGGGGAGCCCTGCATTCTCAGGGATGCAGAATCACTTGGTGATTTCACTGTCACCTTTAAGTGCCTGTAATTTACAGCTAGCAAGTATGGTAACTACTGATAGTTAAAACCAAGAAAAATGCTTTTTACTTACTTGGTAATAGCTTGGAAAAAAAAAAAAAACCAAACCACCCCACAAAACCACCTAGCCTGAACCTGCTAGCAAAGCAAAGCTGTTCAGATGAAGCAATTTTTAGAAGGAAAGAAAAGCTCTGAAGTTCATTCACAGCAGAAAACAGGGCAGACACTCACCGTGGCAATGCAATAGGGGAGATTGTTTTTACAGCTGGGACAGAGAAGTTCACACTCTGGGAGCTGGAATGCACAGTAAGGACAGGCTGTTGTTGGCTCCTCTGCCTCTGTTGTGTCTGGACGTCTGGAAGTAAGATACAAATGTGGTCAAAACCCTCAAATGCTTTGAACTTGAACAAAGATATTTGGTAATGACTTTTATACTTTGCAGGTGTTTCTCCACTGCATTATTTACATAGCTTCCAGTTGCTAGGTTATATTCTAACATAACTCGGGCATTATCCCAGTTATGTAAATTCATAAGTAAGTAATTTTCCATCTACTTTGAAACAATACAATTCTTTTTTAAAGCTGTAAGAGATCATATTATTTCAAAAACTATCAAGACTCATGGTGTATATATATAAAATATAAAGTTATGGGTGGTCTATTTTGTTGTTTTTCTGTGACAGGAGTGACCACTAAGGCTGAACTAACAAGACATGAATCTGGCATCCTGCTAGGACTACACAGTGTGAAACTCTGCCTTTCACAGGCTTTTTCATCCAAGTGTTTGTCAGAATGAGGGTCTGGATCCAGACATTACAGCACCAGGGTTAAGGCCAAGGGGAGACCTTTTCTCAGATTTCTTGTGTGATCTTAATATTTAATCTCAACAGAACATTTCTAGATAAAGAGTTTAGATTAGCATATTTTTCCAGTGAAGAGGCTACATCCTTTCTAAGTACCCTTACAAATAGATGGCTTCCTTAGTTTTCTTGAGACGTTGGAGAAAGCCCAGTTTCTCATTTTATTAGCCTAGGCATGTAGCTTTCTCATGCTGTGGCCTTTGTTTCTGATAAAATCTAAAAGGGATAATCATGACAGATTAAGAACAAGTCAGCTTTGCTTTTAGCATCAACGTCATATTTTAGACACTTATGGAACATTCTAGAAATATTAACAAGCGGATAATAGGGAGGAATGTGCTTGGATTTAAAATGGTTAAAAGAGACTGAACAGAACAGGATTAACAGTTCCACAGCACACATCTGTGGTAACCTACTGCTGGTTTGCATGCTCATAAAATGTAAGTGAAAAATCACGTGATACCACAGCTTGTATATAATATTCAGACTGACATGGGCCAGAGCCAGCTTTAAAGAATTCCAGAACTTTGTGACAAGAAAATAGAAGGGTGGGGGAAAGCCAAAGCAAGGCCTGTTGGAAAAAAGTTAGTGTTTACAAAGATAGATTCTAAACAGCTGTAGCTTTGAAGCAGGATCTTGCAGTTATAAATACATGCTATGAAAACATCAGCTTGCTTTAAAAACACTCCAAGCAAATCAAGTGGGGTGGGAGAAGGGCAGTCATTCTGCTACTAAATTCACGGGTTGCCCACATTGTAAGTGCAACATTTAGTTTTGGTTCTGCCTCCTCCAAAAAAGTTGTAAAAGAGTTTCAGAGGAAGGCCACAAGGATCAGTATCCATAATAGAATAGCTATGTCAGCTGGGATGCTTCAGGTGAAAACTGACTGATAGACTGGGGAAAAGGGAAAAAAAAAAAGGGATCTACAAAATAAGTGACACAGAAAAGGCTACTGCTCTCCCAAGGGGAAAGCTACAAGGCATGACATTAAACTAGCTAGGGACCAGCCCTGAGACAGTGGAACTTCTCTCACAGCAGTCACCTGGTGCTAAAAAGGGGAAACGGTTCTTAGCCTTCCAAATTTAAAACAGTGAAATAATAATGAAATCAAGATACAGCCCACAGCTTTAAGAGCAAAAATAACATCAGAAATAAAGCCTTGATATTGTGTACATTTAAAAGTACAGATTAACACCACTCACCTGACCATTGCTTCAATTTTCTTCTTGTATTTAAGATCTATTTTATTACGATACTCAGGTCTCATCAACATAGCAGCAAAACTGAAGGCTGAGTTCTTCAGTCCTGCTCTGTGACACTCAATTACAGCTGAAGTCAAAATTGGCACAATGTCTGTAATAGAATGAAACAATGATGTAAAATATTTATTTACTAGCTTAATGTTGAAAGCCTTTGAGCTAATACAGCTCAGAAGGTACTGATGGAAACCAGAAGCATTTTTATTCTTCCACATGGTACTCAGTTGTGCCACGTGTGCAATTTCTGTAGCCATACACAAGAAAATCATGGTTTTGCCTCTCACTGCCTGGCATTCCTCAAGCTCAGCACAGCAGCTGGAATGCTTTCATTGAAACCATTTCTCCCAAATCTGGTCTGCACTGTTTAAAGTCTACATTTTCTATGTACCCAAAAAGTATTTTCAAAAGAAGATCAAATTAAATTCTGTGATAAAATCAAAGACCCCATGGGTTCAATACATGTGAACCCCAGACTTTCTTGTGTGGTTTGGGCAGCTGCAGCAATGGTGAGTGAGGACATTAAACTGCTGGTGAGGAACCCATCCTAGCAGAGACCTTATCCCAAAGAGCTCTCCTGTGCAGGATGGCAGAACACACCCTGTATTTACACTGTGTTGAGCACTGTAGGATCTCAGGAGGAAAATGTACTTTCTAATGCAATGATTAATGAATTGTCCTGCAGAACACAGCATCATGCCCTTCTGTGCTGCCAGCACTTACGTGATGGGAATTTGCTGATGTTGTTGGCTACACGTATGAGCATCCGTGCTCCCTTCATGTGATCTCCGCGTTTCACGTGAGTCTGGAACACACCAAACATCAGATTAATTGCACTCTCCAGAGAGCAATTCCTGGAGCCACCTCTCGGTCTTCCTCCTTCTAGGAGCTGTGTGTCCCCAACACTTTTGCAAAGCTGAGCAGAGGTGTGTCCTGTACCAGGGACTTTACAGTGGCTCTCTCCAGAGCAGTCTCTGGCATTCTGCCCACTGCTGTCAACTCTGGCCATGCAGCTGATAAGAGGGAGAGGCCAGAATCTGGCTGCAGGCTGGATGGGTGTCCTGGTGGGCCATGGATTAACTACCAGAAATCATTTGAGGCCCCCTGCTTAATTTAATTTACAGAAAAGCAGTGATCTGCTTATGGGTAATAATAACAACAACAACAAAAATTAATAATTGTATTACAACTGTAATATTTGTCAGTATGAGTGCAAAATAACTACAGGAAACTATATGTAGGTTTTAAATTGTTCATTATTTAAAAAGAAAGACTATGCTCATCAAAGAGGCAGAAGCAACCATGGATTGCCCCCCTGTAGCTTGCTGCTAGCATACTCTCGGTTGCTGTGATACAACCTATAGGACAATGGCATTTATGCATATGGAACATCCATATGTACAGTTCAGTAAATCCAAAGCTGTGCAATTTACACATAAATTCAGTGCTCAATTCTTTACCTTCACTAAAATGTAGCTGTGTAGAATCATAAGGTTTGTAGCCATCTCTGAAGGAATTTTTATCTTCTGTGCCTTTAACTCTGAATACATACCGAAGAGAACATCATGTGCATTGCGGTAATTTCCTTTAAAAAAACACAACAAAACAATGGACAGGAAATTTAATTTTTCATTAAAATTTCTTTACTAATGACATATGTGGGTGCTGAACAGGAAGTTATGTTGTTTCTTACAGCAGAACACTTGCATGACAATTTTTTTTGGAACACAACAAGCAGTTGTTTATCACAGCATCCTAAACAGTATCAGCTAGGGAGTTAAATAAAAAAAAAACTAAACTTGCAGAAGTCGTCTAAACATGAGCAAACTGTGTATGTTGATGACAATTTCATATAATGAAACTTTAAAACAGAAGATTCCAATACATTGCTTCTACAATAAAGATGAGAAAATCTATTCCTAGAGCATTTAGAGATCTTCTTTTTTTCTTTAATGTCATATATTCAAAAGTGGTTGTTTAAATGTGCATTTAACATACATTTACTTTATAATTTGCTTTGGGAACTCCTTGCCTCTGAAACCAAACCCCAAACCTATCAGAGAGATAATTAAAATTTGAATGTTATTTCACTAGACTATACTGCTTCAAGGCTATTACCAAGGATTGTCTAGGAAACCACAGGCTTTCATTAAATTACCAATGTAGTTGAAAACAACCAAAGAGTACAACATAAATATTATTTTAATGGATTTTTAAGGAAAGAACAAACTACATTGGTGTAGACTTCAGAATCAAACTCATGAAATCTGAAGGAAGAACAAGACAAACGCCTCTGTGGAGGAAACAGTTACTGCAAGATTGGTGATTTTAATAAGAAAAATACTGTGCTTATTATTACACTGTTGCAGAACATCTACAATATCAGGGACTATGAAATACAGTACTGAATACTGTTTTTTAGGCCTAGGTTTTCAGGTTCAGAGAAACTAGTAATTTTTTAAACTCTTGAGCTTCACATTTCCTGCTTGCATAATTAGCACAGCATGCATTATTCACTGCTGTGATGAACTGGGAGATCATGCTTGCCAAGGATTGAAAAGATTTTCCACTCCCTAGGCCCAAGGCTGAGGAACACTCCATAAATGTTAATTTGTCTGGGCTGTTCCTGACACTGCTATTTTTCCTTTATAGTTTTTTCCTTAACTGACTTGAAATGAAAAGCAAGCATGTTATAGTAGGGCTGTTGCCATGGCTACAGAGGATTGTGAATAATGGAAGTGATTTTTGCTTCTAGCCCTGTCTCCTATTACCAGCTTTTTGTGTTTCTAGCTTCAGCTACCTATGACAGGGGAAAACAAGGCTTAAGTAAGTAGGTATCTGATGCTTCAGCAGAAATCATCTCCTCTGCACATCTCCCACTGAAAAAGTCATGTGTAAAGACTAAAGGATCAGTATTCAAATCAGAAACTGCATGTAGAGACTGCAATTCTAATTCTGTGATACACAGAAAAGCTGCAGGCACTCTTAATCACTGTTTACCTGGATGCAATAAGTAGTGTTGATATTTTCCACAATTTTATTTTTTTCCAATATTTAACATACAAGTATCAGCCCTTTTTCAAAAACGCTGCCTTCAAACTAAAAATTAAACTTGAATATAATTGAAAGCACCAACACGTGCCTTTTCTAAACACAACCCTGTACAAATAGCAGTACCCTAAGCACTGCAAGGATGCAGTGTCAGACCTGCTGCCACACCAGAGAACACTCACCTGAACGCTGCTCCTCCCTGGCAATGATCACAGCAGTCCTGGCAGCCTCTCTGTATTGCTTCAGGGCCATGTACAGGCGGAATAGGTACCTGGCATCCTTGATTAAATCATACAAAGGGATCAATAAAACCTGAATACATGCTGCTGCTTTCCCTGTCTTTACTCGACCCTCTCCTCCCCCCTCATTCTTCAAAGAAAGCAGACAAGCTGCCTTATTTTGTAAAGAGCTCTTTGACATAACAACCTGCTTTAGCTGTGCTATGTTCACCTTTGACCATTAGTAGGGTCAGATAAACACCCACTAAAGAGTGGCCATTAAAAAGTGTACGTTTCTGGGATGAGATGGTAGACATCCAAAACAGCTAAAAAATAGAAAATTAAGGGGTCAATTGCCTAACCAGGTGCATAAAATTTATAATTTGCTATATTACATGGTTCAAGGATGGCAAATGTAGCACAGGGTTCATCCAAGAACGGGCAATCCAACAGCAGGAAAATTATGAAAATAATTTTAAAACAAACCTTCAGAAAACAAGATGGCAGTATCAAAGAAAAATACGCAAATTTCTAGCAGATTAGTAAAAAAAAAAAAAAAAATCAACATGAGAAAAGAGAATTGGTCTTTCATGAAGAATCTAAAAATATCCTGAGAAGAAGTAATTCCTAAAAATACAGCTAAAATACAAAATAAAATGATCTTTCTTATGACCGAAAGGAACTATTAAGTACAAAAAACCCTGAGATCATGTCACTACTTTGTAGTGTTAGCAGTGATTTCTAAAATGTGACCAATAAAGAGTAAAGTCTGTACATTATAATCTTTTCACCAGTAAATCAAGATTAAATTAAGCTGAAATATTATGTGTAATAGAACTGTCCCAACTTAAATATAAAAATCAGAAAAAACCCTGACACTTGAAGCTTTACAGGAAGCTTAGCAAAAACACCAAAACTAACTAATTCAGCAATACTAGTACTAAACATTTACAGTGTGTATTCTATGTTAAAATTGCATAAGGTTTATTTTAAAAGAATTGTACCAATCAACATTGTGCTGTTCTCTGGAAGATTTTGTGGGCTTTGTACGTAAGTCTCAAACACATAGCTAAAAAAGCAGAAATCCAAAGGAATAGAAATATGAAAGATATAAAGACATTTTCTTATAAAGAAAATGACTGCAAAGATTAACTCCATACTTGAGAGGCAAGGAAAAAAAAAGATGAAAAAAATCACAGAAATAAAAGGAAGAAAGACTGGCATAGGGAAAGAAAAAAGGCAATAAATTTCTTCTTTTTAACTCACAATACATGGAAAAACATTAAGTGACCAAAAATACTTCATTTTATCTGCTGATGAATTTTAAGTTACACATGAGCAAAAGAGTGAATATCATAAAAAACATAATGTAATAATAATGAAATAATTATCTGGATAATACAGTAACCTCAGCTACTTATATTAGTAGCTACTTATATTAGTGTATATTATTTAGCCACTGTGAACTGCATTAAAAAGAAAAACTGTTATTCCCTGAGTGGGGTAAAGCAAAAATTATTATGACTGGTAGACTAAGATGCAAATCTTCCCAACTTCTGACACCTCCTAATGACCACAACTTCTTCCCCATTTAGGTTGCTTCTCCCTTTCCTTCTGTCCCAGCACTGAACCAGTGATTTTATCTATCTGCCATGTCCCTAATTATACAGTTAAATCTTACGTGGCAGCCATATGTAGAAAAATATGAAAGTAGGAGGCATTTTAGAAAAATCAGTCTCTGTTTTACTTTCATATTCTTAGCTTTCAAGTCAGTCATTTTAAAAATAAAAAACGCAGGAAGGAATTTTCAACTGTCAACACATTTCCTAAGGGATTTGGAAAATTTCATTATTGCAATGTAACTGATCTTAATATTAGATAGCCATGATTTTAATTCAGTTTTGCTTTCTAAAACACATGTACTTAGAAAATATGCACACAGAAAACAGCAGAACCTTGCTAGTTAACGCTCCCTGAAAAATTACAAAAGAACACACAGGACATCTTAAGTACCTTTATATATTAAAGTCAACAAATAAAAGAGTTGACACAATAGCACATTAAAAAGCTTCTGATTAGTCAGACAATACTGTAGCAAAACTTTGGTAAGCATAATAATTTGATAATATGGTGCTGCATATTATATTATGCCACAAAATTGTCAGCTATGAAAGATGTAAAGCAATCAGGCTGCTGTGAGCTGTCTGGTTGGAAAATCAGTGCATGAAAGGATTAGCAAGTTTCTGCTGCATGGCTACTTTAGGTTCACTCTTACTTCAGCTTTACCACCACAAAAAAGCTGCTATTCTCTAAAAACAACCCCACTTGCTTGATAATTTAAAAAACATTGTCTCCATAGCATAGCAAGGATAAAGATAGATTGTTTTTTAAGTAGATTTTAAAAACAAATATGTAAGATTTGATAAAGTAAAATTTTGTTACTCACTGAGAGAGACTAGCAGATTGGATTAAAGCATTCAGAAGAACAAGAGAGAGCTTTTAAACAAGGGAAAGAAAGCTCTACACTGATTTTCAAAACAAAGTTAAATATGGCAGTTATGGCATTCACAAAATTCCCAAGTGTTTTCTGAAATTTTTAGAACTTCTTAACTATGGAGATCATACTGTAGATCACTTTCCTCCTCCAGTCCCACGAAAATCTTTCAACCAGATGGTGAGGCTGCTGCTCTTAGAGGAGACTGGATTCTACATTTTATGTCCACCCAACTTTCAGCATAAATATGAAATTAATTTTGTTTACACTGATGCTGCACAGATTTTTCATCTAATGCCTCCAACACCTTCATTCTCTTTTGGTCTGTTGCAATTGAATGATGCTTGTTTCACTATGATTTGCTTCTCTCATAATTTTATTAAAGTTCATATTTCAAATTACAGGTAAATAATAAGTAAATAATAAAGAGATAGAGGTTGTCTTTGTTTGGTCTTTTTTTAAAAAAAAATCTCATTAAAGCAAAGTAGCCCTGGCCATCCACTGTCCAGTGCCTACAGAAGCCTAAAATATCAAACCCTTAATCTCTAGGCACCATACAAAGAGGAGAAACAGAATCATAAACCACACTTACAGTATGAGGGGTGAAAAAAACTTAAGACCACCAAGACCACCTCCATCATTACCAAACCCTACTCCCCTCAGTAAGGCAGAACTTTTTCTTCCATACATAGTTTTGCACCTGACTGTATTGTGAATTTGTATGAGAACATGAATTCCTTGACTAAGGAATTAACTGCAGACTGCAATGCCTGCATCTGAGGTCTGGCTTTCACAGTAGGAAAACGTGTAATTTCATTGTCTTTTCTTTCAGAAAAGAAACTCTGTGGTTTAGTTTACAGAACTACAGCCTGTATCTGCAGATGAACTGCCTCTGTGAATAATCAATTTAAATTTAAAAGGAAATACTTCTACATCATAAGAAATAAAAAAAAAGAGACTTTTAAAAAATAAGATATAACTGTGATATGGACATCCACATGAAGCTGTTACATTCTCAAGTGATTTCAGTGGCAAGTTTTTGAGTTGCTTTGCACTGTTCTGAAAACATGGTCATTAATCACTTCAGAAATCAACAGGGAACTAATTTTTAAAATTTGTCTACTACTTTTTATGTCTCATTTTGATGTGTGAATACAGGAAACTAATGTAGCTTTTGGGTTCTGTCTGTCATCTCCTATTTACTACCATACTTTCTTCCTCTGCAACAACTCCCCACAGTATAAGAAGAGATGAGTGCTGTAGCTAGTCCTGACAGGTACATACATGATGACAGCCCATCTGGGAGAGGCAACAGCCAGCTGGCTAACTGGCATCCATCACCAGATAACTTTTCTCTCTTTCCCTCAGCATGAGGGTAAATTTGAATCTCCCCTGGTCAACTACCTGCCTTCATGAAGTGTGGAAAAAGTTGATTACATCTAAGACAGTTCCTTTCTTATCTTTCTGAAACTGAAGTTACTGGGTGAACGGTCATGTAAGTCTTGCTTCTTAATGAAAACAATGTAAAATACAATCTGTATACAAAAACTTTAGGACAGAATAAGCTCAAAAGATCTTGTGGCACAGCAGCATGACATAATAGCAGTGATAAAAATACAATACCTTGGGCATGCCATCACTCTCTCCCATAAGATAGTCAATCAGCTGATTTGTTAGGGCTTCATCTTTTGCCCGTCCCACCTATTAAGACAGAAGAAATTATGATATGAAAGAGAAAGGAAAAATACCCTTAAGGAAACTTTCTATTAAAACATCAAAACTAGAAACATTTAAAGCATTATTTTTTTTTAGTTCTGTGTGTTCAAGACAGATAATTACTTGGTTCATCAGCTTTGGCATACAGTAGTTTGTATTTATTTTCTAATGTGTTATATGTCAGGGGTTTCTAACTAATAGGTCTGTACCAGCATGAACTGTTCCTCTGCTTCACGTTGGGAAGGAACCCAGGGACAATGAGCTGAAGCCTGCTGTCACAAAGCCATGTCTATCACCCAGCACAATTTCTGTTTCAGATCAACACTTAGTGCTGGTCGCTAGAACAGGGCCAGCACTATCCAGCCAAGTTGAAGAGACAGCCTCAAAAATATGGCTGAGATGCTGAGAGACTCCACATGGATACATATGGTAAAACTGCAGCAATAGTCATGGTTGTAAAGTCTTTGGTTTATTCATTTGGGCTGAAACATTGGGATCCAAAGGAAAGCATTAGACACCTCAAACTTCAGTCTTACAAGTTCTGCCAACAGCTCTGGGAGATGGAATGCCTCAAGAGTGGCTGTGCTAGCTCTGTGCAATCAGGTCTAGAGATTGACTCTGAAAACTCTCTGGTGATACCTAAGAAGATTTTTCAAAGCTGTGGGTTCTTCAGGGGAACAGAAGCACTGAGAATGGTTTAGTCACAAATGGATATTTTGTCTAGGAAGGAATCTCAAGAAACAGAGCAGTGTCACATGCCAGGACCAGTGGCAGTGGGCACAAGCTAGAACATAGAAGGATCCATCTGCAGCTCATGAAACATTTTTTCACTGTGAAAGTGACCAAGCACTGGCACAGGTTGCCCAGGGAGGCTGCAGAGATATTTAAAAGTTGTCTGGACATGGTACTGGGCAACTGGATCAAGGTGACCCTCCTTGAGCAGGATCAGATGACCTTTAGATGTTCATTTCAATCTCTACCATTCAGTGACAGCAAGCCAGAATAGATGCATATTGATCTCTCTAACCATGTGCAAACTGGAAAAATCAGCAAAACTGAAAAATCATATATGAATATTACTAAAATAGAAAATCCCAAACTTAGGTGTGTCTGACACACAATGACAAAAATCTTCATGAATTCATAAAATCTCCTTTGAAGACTGAAAACACATTTTGCTCTGGTACCAGTAACTACTTACTCCACGTTTTTAATGTTTCATATCACCTTTACTGATACAGTTTTCCTCCTATTTGCAATCTGTCCAAATGCACTCAATGACATTAGGAAAATATCACAACACTGAAAATAAACTTCTGTAAAATATGAAGAATTTTTAGTTTTATCAAAGTTGCTTACTGTTTCGATTGCCATTTCTATAGCCAAGTTGTCTTCTGTGCCTGGACTTTTCATAAAGTGCTTTAATGCCTAAAAGGATACAGAAGAAAAGTTAAAGCTGAGACACATGAAATTAACATTTTCCTGATTTGTATCAAGTTGTTTCTCTCTGCATTTTGACAGACAAGTGGTAAACTGAATGCTTATCCTGTAAAAGTGTGTTTTACAGCCATAAGGATAACCACATACACTTTAGAGGTAGCAGCTGTTCTTTTAGATACTCCTCCAAGAAGAAAGAGTAGAGTCTTTGCCAAATTCTAGTGTATAAATTCACCTAACTGTGAAAGGTGTTCACAGCAATATGGTGAGAAGAAATGAATGATTAATGTTCATTGGATCCCCCTCCTACATCCAGGTTAAGGAGTGGTCACCTCCAATGGTTGTAATTTGCAAAAATCAGTAATATTTTGTGTTCAGCATGCAAAAGTCAAATACTTAATAAGCATCAGTTGACTAATTTGTAACTGATCACAAAGACGTGTGCCAACTGACATATTTCCTTTCTTAAAAAAGGTTTAAGTTAGGTCATGCTACAGTATTAAATTAACTATCTAGCCAGCAACCAAGTCTTCGTTGGTCAAGATAATAAAATATAAGTAAATTCTACTTCTGTGTTGATGACATTTAGAGATTCATGGAGAGCAGTATATCCTTGATCCACCTGGAGCCTCTACTGCTATGAAAAAGTTATGTGCATGGCAGTGTATATATAATTCAGAGAACACAATGTATATAGTTATAAATATAAATACTTTAATTAAGTTCATTATACTTAAAAAAACCATCAGTTGACCATCATTTAAGACAGCTTAAGTCTACTATGAACGTCCCTGCTTTTGAAGTATTATATTTTGAACAGTTTCTGTCACTGGTTTATGCTTTAAGTACTGACCCGTCCATATTGACCACAGAGCAAGAAAAATTTCCCAGCCTGAAAATGTTTCTTTTCACCTTCAAAATACAGTGCAATGCTCTGATAGTCTTCATTGGTAGTACTTTCAGAACCTGCAAGAGACAAATAGCAGTGTCAGCTGAGCATTGTTATTAAGGAAGATAAAAGCTCTACTGAAGAATTCCTGTTCTATGTTGTTTTGTTTCTATTGATATTTTAAGAAAACCAAAGCCAGACAGACTCAAATTATGTCTTAATACATTGTTTTCCTATTTATTCATATTAAATGTCAGACATCAGGCTAAAAATACAGTGAAATACAGGATGGTATTTCTTTTTTTTTAATAGGCATAATAAAATGGCATAACTATGATGTACTAATAAAGTTTTCCATTATGTCTTGGCAGCCATAAAACAGAGCAAGTGACTATGGGATTATCACCTGAATTATTTTCACAGTTTAAGGATATATGAGTATATCTGTATCACACTGAGCAAGACTACCAAGACCAATGTAACTATGTGGTAGCAGGGAACATTACTTAGTCTTCAAATGAAGACTCCATTTTACTGTACACATTTAGACCAAATACAGTCAAAAGTTAGTTTTAAACCCTTTTTTCATCCACTTAGGTTACTATTTGAGACATCCTATTTTGGATAGAAAGAAGAAAGCATAAAGAGCAGTAGAACAAGAGTGGCCACCTTGACAAGCAGCTGCAACAATAGGCTGGCTGTTGTCAAGTTTTTATAACCTTCATAACAAGAATGCTTTTTTAATTAAGAGATTAACTGAAAATATTAGATAATTTAATAGATACATATGTGGAACTTTTTCCACAAATAATGGCGCCTGACACAGGTGAAAAATATAAAATTTATTGCAAATTGACAAGCTGGCCATTGACTGACTTGATGGCCTGAGGTAAAAGTGACTTCTCAGTAAGGTCTCCTTTTTGCCTCTCACTGAAAAAAGAGGAGGCTATGAAGGGCCTGAAAGGGTAAAAAATGAAAGACAAATGACATGCACATGTAAGAAAACAGATGAAACCAAGAATAAAGGAGAACAGGAGATAAAAATAAAAAACTGTACAAGTAAAATTCTCTGTTTTGGAAATGCAGTGCTACATGTATCAGAGTCAAGGAACAGAATTCCTTAACAGACAAAAGAAAATAGTCCAGACAAATGTTTTATCCCTATGGGTAAACAGGAAAGGCTCTGTCACAGGCAAGATTTGAAAACAACCTGGACAGAAGACGAAGGGAGAGTAAAGCTGAGATGAAATGAAAGCCTGGCTTGTGGGCCTGAATTAGACAGATTACCAAATCCATCCATGGTGACTGGAAATGGAAAAGGCCAGGAAACAAAACTTCACTTCCTTTGTCTTACAATTTTCAATTGCTCAAAAATGATTAAAAGAACAGCAAAACATATTGAGAGCAAACTATTAACCTGGAATACTCACTGATGATATCAGCATAAATCTCCATCTTGTTGTGCTGTTGAGCTAATGTGAAAGCTTCATTATTGCACTTGGACATGACCAGGAACTGGATGGCAGAGCCATAGTCACCAAGTTCCAGAAAGAACCTAATCAGAATGAACACATTAATACCTTAGTACAAATAGGCATATTGAATACACCAAATGTTTTGGGAAGAGAGTATATTCTGTGGTATACAATTATGATACATTTTTAGTTTATTTTATATCTTGATTATTTTAAAGAGTTTACTAAAACTAACTTAGCATAAATAGTACAGCATGACAATTTTTATTATTGTCTAAACTTATTCCTTCAGGTTAGTATCATTTTAATCAGAAAGTTAAAAGAAAAAACAAACTAAAAAAAAAAAAATCAGTAGCTCCTTAGCTGTCAAATTTTAGAGAACTAAATATATAACCTGAAATTTATAGTCACTGGCCAGATACCAGTAACCAGAGTCTGATCTATGTTAGTAAGCCTCACCAACTTCCAATAGGTATGGCCTCTCTCACTTTGGTTTTTTTCAACCCGGATAATACGATTGTTACCTGGCCACCATCTTTGCTCCATCAAGAGACTGTGTTTCTTTCACAATATTAACAGCCTTCTCAGGATTATTCAGGTGATCCAAATACAGTCGAATTACACTGTCCCATTGTTTGGCATGCTCATAAGCTACCACAGCTTCCTTGTAACTGCAAAACAATGGTTCCACATAATTTTTTCTTACTTCTAAGGTGTGAAAGAAACATGCATTATTTTATGTTAAGACAGGAAAACCATCAATGAGAAACACATCTTTGGTACTAGCGGAAGGTCCTTATAATACATTTAAAATCTTTACACCTTAAGTTTACATATTTCAGAATTCATTAAATTTTACGCAAAATTTAATATATTTTAATTTATTTTACAAAAAAATAAATGTATAAGAACGATAAAAACATTTTTATAAGAAAATATAAGCATTCAAACACACCTGCCATCTGCTTCTTTGGCCTTTGCATATTGTAAGTGAATCTTTGGAGATGAAACATGAGTAAGAAGTTCACCAACTTTTGCCCTAGGAAGGGATGATCATAGTTTCAGTTAGTTCATAAAGGTAACTGGTTTCAAATTTTCTCCATTAAACCAGGCATATTTATATCAACACTGAAAAGGAGGATTAAAAAAGAAGTAATTGAACAGAATGTCTAAGCTTTGAAGGCTTTAGTATTTAAACACCCCCCCCATACCTTATATTTGTAAAAACTGGAAATTATGGACTGCTTCATGAACATGAAGTTTGAGAGGTATGAGCATAACAAGTGCCAGACCAGCAATTTTTAACTTTAGTGTTCTCCAATTAATGTACAGGAGCAACACAGTATTAAAACTGAACCTAAAAGAATGCGTGAAAGAGTACAAAAGACCAGTGCAGGTGCAGTTGTGATACCCCCATGGCTGTGTGCTTAAGGCCAGAAGCTGTACAGAGAACTCCAAGCAATTAGAACCAGATTCTCTGAGGGATTAAATCTGTAAGAGCAGAGCATGAAGGAACTCTGAACTATGTCAGTCCTTCTGTAACTACAGCTTCAGGAGCTGCACACAGGGATAGGATCTATAAAAGCCAGAAAACCAAGCTGTGGGCCTCTCAAGAAAAAGGGTAAGACAGACTGAAGTGAGGCTGACCTTACATCTCACCTCTGCCTAAAAGATAGATCACTCCCCCAACCAAACCTCCTTCTGCTAGAGTAAACAAAGCTTGCAGTTCCCCCTTTCCAAATCAAAGCTATCATTACATGCAATCTACCACACTTAAGTGTTTGTTGTCTTGGTCTGTTCTGATGCCACTGACATTTCTATGATGGAAAAAGATTCCAACCTAATGTTTAGAGCACTCATATAAAAGAGAAGGGTTTTTTCTGATCTCAGCTCCAGTTAGTTCTTTAAGGACTTTATGGAATAAAAAAAATGGAACTTGACAAGAATTAATCCCTTAAATCTCTCAGTAAATTGTACTTTTCCTCTGGAAATGTGAAAATAGTCCAATTCACTATTAAAAATATATATTGAACATAATGCCAATGATTTTCATTATTCATGACACAGACTCCATTTAAACCAGGAACTTAATATTGAGACAGTTGGAAATCATTCTGGCTCAGCTGAATTCTGTAAATGAAGAAATTTAATGAACTAAATGGTAATAGCATGAATAAAATCATCAAATTCGTGTGCATATGCTTGCACAGACAAAGGACTCAAAACTGCAAGTAACTTTAGACATAACACAAAAAAAAAAAAAAAGGATGATCTCCCATTTACAGTAAGACTATATTTAACACAATATAAGCTTCTGAGAGAACACTGCTCTTCTTTAACCTTGGCAGAGGGAACAACAAAAACAATGAAACAGAATTAATGAGATGTTTGTGCTATTCAGAGAATCATTTTTTTCCAAAGAAATTTTCCTGAAACCTGTACTTACCAGTTTTTACATCGGATGTATACTGATGCTGCCTTGTCATAATATTGTCCGTTTTCAAAGAGCTGAGCAGCTTCTGAAAATTGCTACAAATATTGAAAGTCATTAAAATATAATTTCTAAATTAGATTACAAATAAATAGATAGCTTAATGAATTCACATACTCAGCCTTAGCCTCATTAACTCCTTTGAATACCTTCATAGTCTCCAAAATATCTCCACAGTCTTTTTTGAGTAGTCTGCTGGGATGTTTCATGGCCTGGTTCACCCCTCGATGGATATCTCCCATTCGAATGGCCATCCGAGCCACTCCAGCAAGGCAAACTTCATCATGTTCCTGGTGCTGGCAACCAAACGAAAAGCAAAAGCAGTAGCTATACACTACACATCAGAACTACCAGGTCACAAAAGCCACAGTAACCAAGAACTGAAAAAAATTAACACAGCATTACATGGACTTGTTAAACCAATTTTGTCTCAAAATTCACGCTTAGCTGCAGCTATCACTTGTTTAGAAGAACTAGGTTTACTTTTCTTCCTAAGTTTTTTCTTTAATTTTAAGTCACAAGATCTGCCCAGGCTAAGCATACATGGGAAGAATCTGTTTTACAGACAGCTCAGTACTACTGTCCTCTTTTCTCCAAAACCAAAAGAAGAAAAAAAAAAAGAAAAATTACTAGCAGGATATTTAATTTTTTTTTTAAGGCAGTAAGGCCACTAATGTTTCATAAAGCCAAATGGCATGAATTGAAAAAACATTGCTATTTCCCCTATTATGTTCCTCTATTGTTATTATTTAAGCTGAGCCATAACAGACATTTTGCAAACTACGGGCAATAATGCCAGCACAAGGGAGGATCTACTGAAAATTATATTTATTTTCTAACACAATCTTTGCTTTTCACAGGTAACAAAGTGAACTGAAGAACAATAGTGAAGAACAATAGAAGTAAAAGCGAAGAACAACAGAAGGAATAATTAGGACTTGTCCTGTAACAATGAAAATCCTAGCAATATTTTCTCTGACATTTGCACATTTATTATAAAGCTGCTTGAACGATAAATACCTAAGCCTCGTTTCACCATGCTAACACAATGTCAATACTGCTTTGTGCCTAGATACTGCTTTGTCCCTAACACTCCGTATATTAAAAATTAAATAGTAAAGGCTACCACCCCAAAAGCAAGTCATACAGATTTAGAGCTGAATAAAAAAATTCTGAATTCAAATGAGTATGACACATGACAACTTAATGTATAGTAGGACAGTAGAAATGCTATCATTACTAAAAAGGAACTACCTCATTGTTTCCGGTGATTCCTTTCTCATAATGTGCCAGAGCGTTAACATAATCACCCCTGAAAGAAAATTAGAAGTTATATGGAAGAATGTTTTTGATAGGTAGAGATGGGTACCTTCCAGTCACACAGATTATGAATGTACCTGTCTTGCTTCAGACATGACTCCATACAAAGATGCCAAATATGCAAGAGATGGACAGTTCCCCAGTATGTGACAGCACTTTCACAACCTATTACTCAAAGCTGCTATACTCAGACAAATACATCTATACATCTCTCTTAAAAGACAGGCAAAGAAATTTTCCACACAATATGCCTCAATAATCTCATCTCTACTTCCACATTTTTCTGGAAGATAAATAAAATTAACCTTCTAAAACTATTTAGAATTTTTGCACCATAAAAATGAAGGCAATTTTTTTTCCTTAAGAACATTCAGAACATGTTGCAGACGGCTGCATTGCTCCAAGTGCCTCCATTCCTTCCTTTCTGTGACCAACAAGACCAAAAGTGCCAGGGGGAAGGAGTTGCCAAAAAACTCTATTACAAGAGAAATGTTTTTCCTCTTAGTTTAGACATTAAACAGACCAAGTTTCATCTGGGAAAAAATAGCTATAAAATAGACTTAAAATCATGGCAAATGGTTAATACCATATCTCTTTCAGGGACTGGCAGCCTTGAAATTTGATATTCCTCTGTCTAAAATATGTAAGAAAATGAAGGCTACTGGGTATTTAAGGAAGTCAGGCAAAAGACAAAGCTTTCATCCAAAGAGAGAAGTGTTAAATGGTGCAAACTTACTCCATTTTCTAAGCACTTGCCTGCAACAAAGCATTTATTTAGTAGATTATATTATTATGTTGTGGACCTACAAGTTGCAAAGAACCCACATACACTGAAATGAATCAAAACTACTGGTTTTGATTATCTAACTAATTATTTAACTACCAGCAACTACATACGTTGCTAGCAAGAAGTACTCCTTACAAAACTACTCTCCTTGGACTATAGCTGCAAGACTCATGAAGTCCTCTCTGAGCAATGGAGTCGGAGTATCTGAGATCTAAGTACTTCTGAGAAACATGACCCCTGGGTTAATATTCTTAAACAGCACCTTTACAGAAAAACTTACAGGAATTCAAGCTGCATTGCATATTCCTTTGATATGAAAGGGATCTGGTCTGGGGCCAAACGCTTAGCCATCTGAAGTGCACTGTCCCAGTGCTGCAAGTCTTTGCGCATCTATTAACAAAGAACAGTAACATTTTCTGATGCAAATATCAAATTCTGAATTCTCATGAACTTTGGATTATCCTAAATACAGAGCTAGTAAGAGTCAGATAATTTTAGAGTGAGACGTTAATCCTAAAAGAATGTGTCAGATGCACAATGGTGAGAACAAAACCATAGAATTAGCAAAAGGTAAAATATTCCAACATTAAGGTTGAAATAATATCAGCAGAAAAAGAAAATTACACATCTTAAATGAATACCTCAAGTGCAGCAACAGGACAGGACGATGCCAGATATAAATCCTGAGCCAGATTAAAATCATTAGTAAACATTGCAAGATGTCCTGCTAAAAGGTTGTGGTCTTCTATTCCCTGTAAAAAGATGTAAATAAGTGCAAAGGCAGTCCAAAAGAAAAAAGTATTCAAACCACATGCATTGGATCCTACAGACCAGAAAAAGCCCTCACACTTTCTTACTGTAGCTCAAAGCAGCTACAGTTAACACTGTCTAAAATGAGCACTTTGAATTAATACATTTTAAGGCACTATTTCATGCACACCTTTACTTGTATAATTGCAATATGGTTTGTTTTTTTTTTAATTTAAAATAATACTAGTGGCCTTAACCATTTTCTCAAAAACAACAATGGAAAAAAGAGCCTCCAAATGCCTGAGATGTGAATATATTTTGCTGCTCTCAAGCAAATGCAGAAAGGAATGTTATGCATTCCAGTAGAGACTGCAACCACTTCAAGGGTCAACCAAGCAAGACACATGTGGTTTGGACACTTCCTCCTCTATAACTGTTAACCCCCTTGAAAATAATTTACCTACTTAAAAAAAACCCACAAATATAAGAATTCAGCAACTTTTAAAGAAGCATTAAATCACCATATTTCCTATTTATAAGCGATTTTACATTTTACCTTTATTTGCTCTAGTGACATCACCATCCCAGCATTCCCAATTGTCCGATAAACACGTATGGCAAAATCCACCTCCATATGATGTAAGGAAGCTTTGGCCAGCTCATTCCAACCAGACTGGCTGTTCAGAATTCTGCACACCTCCCATGCTTCAGAAAACCTACAGAAGGTAAAACACACTTAAAACTAGTACTACTCATACTTAAAATTCCCTATTAACATTTTTTCCTAATACTATAGGAGGGAAAATACAAAAGGCATTTAGTTCCAAGCCACGAGAGAGAGAGAGATCTCAGGAAGAGTGGAGAGACAAATGATTAACTTACAGCTCTGTTTCTACTTTTCCTACTTTGCTTTCCCTACTTCTACTTTCCCTATCTCCTTTCCCTACTCTGCTATTCAATTATACTCATTTTGCATTGCTTCATTACAGTGGGAGTGGAATATGCAAGAAGCATCCTTAGCCAGCTTTGGAAGAGCCACTGTCACAGCAACCTGAATCTGTTTTGAAAAAAGTTACTTTAGCTTTTCCTTGACAGTGGAAAAGCAAATAAAGCACCCCTAGGTCTCTTACTTCACTTGGTCTACACAGACAGACTCATGGATCAATCTAATTTATCGATATTCATTCTAACATTTTATAATAACCAGGATATGCTATATTGCACAGAAGTAAACAATTTAATTAAAATGTAGATGTACCTTTTCAACATTAAACTCTGAGTAAGCATTTGTGCCAGCTCATTAGGTCCAAAGTCTTTCAAATTGCCAAGGAAATGGTGAGTGCTTAGATGAATATTATTTGTTTTCCCACTCTGAGTCTGACAAGTTAATTCTCCATTATATAACAACAAAGGTTTATGGGAAAAGGGGACTTCCGTACCACCTGCCAGAATAATCTTTGACCCTAAATTCAAAGATCAGGAAGAAAAGAAGGCATTATTTTAAAAATTCCTACATGGTACAAAGTGTAGCAAACAATCCCAGAGGAAACAATGCAGATTTGCAGGGCATTACTTCAAGGTCTCTAATTCTGGTATTCACCATCTCATGTACAGTGCATATTTTTCAGTAAAGTAAATACGTATAACTTAAATCTTTTGAACTAGTATGGTCATTTCTCAGATATCTGTAGGAAATCTTCTTACTGTTTATCTGTCATAAATACAGAAATTGCTATGATTATAATTTTATTTAGGAATGCATGAGCATACAAGTTTTATCACCCTGATCCTAAGATTTTGCCATAAACATTTCAAAACACAATTGAAGTACAATGTGTAAACTTCAGGTAGAAGATTATAACAGCAAGAAGCTCAGGGAGTTAAGACTAAAATGCTTTATGCTTACACAGAAACCTACAAAACAACTTGGTTTCTAATTATCAGTTGCACTTTAAAACCTCTATAGTATTATTTTTATACGGAGTTATGAACACATTTAAGACAAATAAAGACTCTCTACATGTTTTACTTTATTAACTGAAGCAGCGAATAAATTTTTTAAGTATCTACATACCTTGAATGGTATTGTTATGAAAAACATAAGTGTACACTTTATCATCATCAAAAGCAACAAAAACACCTTTATCCATTGGCCAGTTTTCCCACAGGATACCTTTAATAGTTGGTGAGAAGTTTGGAATCTCATACAATTTATCATTTATCTACAAATAAAGCAAAAGTAAAATTATAGCAAGTGACTAAGGAGACAAACTAAATATGTATACCAGTTATTATTTAAAAAAAAGAGTAAATAGTGCAGAAATATCAAAATTGTATTTAAAAAGTCTTTTTATAAGCTGTGACTCTGAATAACAGAACAGTTTAATTTGGAAAGGAAATAAATGGAGAAAATTTATATAAATGTTATTTGCTTGTCTTAGGAAAAAGGTATGGGGATAGGCAATGAAACTAGCAATGCTTGTTAGTGGGCTAAAATATCTGTGCTTGAATACACAAAGCCATATATTTCTGAAAATTACTGATCAGGAATTTAGGATAATGAAATTGTCCTGATCTATTATGACAGATTTTATTTCTTTACATTGCCATTAAATTATTGTTGACCTTCACCAGTGATTTCTTCAACCAGCTTACATATTTGGAGTGACAAAAGCTCCCTCATACTCTGTTAAAATCACTATGTAGTTGAAGATTCTCCTTGTAAAGAAAATTGTATGCATATCTCACACCAACTTACTGGACAATAGACAAAGCCATCACTTTTGTCATCTATGAAAGCCAATCTGGTTCCATTGGGATCTGGAAAAATTTTTCTCACACTGACAGGATGCCGATACTCATTCACATACTGCCAGTCCTCAATGTAGAAATAATGAATAACTCCAATCTAGTGAGAAGTAACAGGAAAAATTAATCAATTAAGTGGTGAGTAGATAATTAACTTGTTTGTAGTTTCTCCCATCTTAGAACACTGAACATGAAGCACATTTAAAGAAAAATACTACCAGGTGAGTTTCTTTGGCTTCCTTCTTCACTCAGAGGTGGTTTTGGGAGGACAGGAAAACCTGAGGCTTTCTGGGGGATGGGGAAAGGAGGTGGAAGGTTTGAGGGGTTCTTGAGGGGTTTTCTGTTCTTTTTTGTTGTTTATCTCACTCTGCTTTGTAGACACAAGATGTATTTATTGTGCAGTTCCCTAAACAGGGGAAATGCTTGCCTTGTGGATGACAGAAACTTAAACTTCAAACAAAACTGAAAAATTTGCCTCCAAGGAAGAACCACACATTCTTAAAAACACATGTACCTAAATCAGGGTAGAAAAGCAATCAAACTGATTTGTGATTTAGGCTATATTTAAGGCTATACTTGAAGCAAATGTAAAATTTGCACTCATCAAATGAATCAATTGCAAATTTAGTTCTTCAGATTTATCAGAACCAGTTCAGTTACTGAGAAGGTGGGAAGGTCCTCAACTGCTGCAAACCCACTCTTCATCAAACCAATGATTAACATCAAAAGTAGTGATTCCGCCTTTTGTCTGGAAGGTGGAATCATCATCAGTCTGTCTCACAAAAAGCACAATACTACAATGCCAAATGTGTCCTGTATTCCCAGTGCCAGAAAATACTAAAAGGAAAGAAACTACCCTTCATGCACAGGAAAATATCTGGAAAAATCCAAAAGCACGTACACATCCTTCCTTGGTGCCATCTCAATCCTGTCTTTGTTGAAATACCTATAAAGATTTCTCTTCAGGCCAAGTCTTTAACAGCAACTCAAAACTTCCATTTATTCTATCACACTTGTTTATCTAAGATTCCTTTTGTCTAGCACATCATCACTTAAATCAATATATCTGCAAGGCAAGTGGCCTACTTTATCTCATATCTGGAAGACAGTTTGATTGCTAACCCTCTCATTAATGCAACAGAAGTAAATTCTGCTTTGAACATCAGTGTTTTGCAACAAACATTAGAAAAAGCAAAACCTAATCTTCCTGCCAATTCATCTTGTATAAATGCAGCAGAAAACTAGATGCATTTTTTACTGTACTTGCATCAAGTTACTGTGTAGAAAAGAATCCACTATAAACTTCTCAGAAGCACAGGGTTTTTTCCTAAAAGTATGAGTAATAATCCAAACAATTCAGATAGAAATGCATTTCATCTAAAAAGATCTTTCAAATCCAGAAGTAATACTCACATCTGTACCATATATGAGGAAGTCACTTGTTAAAGCATGGCACAAAATTTGGTATTTATCATCATCTGATGGGAAGAGTCTAGTTTCTCGTTCTTCCTGAGCATCCAAACCTTCACTTTCTATCTAAACATGAAGAATAGCATGAACTGAAACATTCTACTGTTGAAATTTTTGCCTGTATCAAACTGTGAGGAAATGATATGAAGCCAAACTTGCACACGCATACCTTAAAAAGCCAGCATCTGCTCCTGCCACATTCCCACAAACATGTTTAAAATTAAACTTATTAAACAGTTCACAAGAAAACAGTTTTTCTTCACCTGTTCTAGATTAGGCTGTATTTTTTAAGTCCACAGGAATTCCCAGTAATAAAATTCTAAAGAATTTTAAATTTTTATCTCCAATAATTGAAGATCACTCCATTTTATCTCATTTTCAAAATAAATTAACTTGTTCAGCTTAGATCAGCACATCAGTTCAGCACTTTAAATTGCCAGAGCTCTTACCATGTGCAACTGGACTTTACCCTCAAAGAGGGCAGCAGCATAGTCGGAATTAAGGTGCATACTTGCTACTGTGCCCAGGTACTCCATATCTTTAAGCTTTTTTACATCTGAAGAATTAAAAAAGAAAGAAAAGGTGAAAATATCTTGATTTTTTAATGGGTCTTAACTTACTATCTAAACTTGCTGCCCAGATTTCACCAGATGTGAAAAACTCACAACTAACTAGAGATGGAACAAGTCACATGTAAAGGGACTTTCTCCCCTGACTTAGCAGTTCTGACTGCTAAGAAAGCACAAGAGAAACACACATCCTGTGCAACTCTGACTAGTGTTCTTACAGTTTTCATTAAAGCTATCAGTCAGAAAAGGTGATGCTTAGAGAGACATGAAAGCTTTTAATCCAGTGTAAAATTTGGAAAGAGCCTAGCCAATTTTACCTTACCCTACACAAATAACACAAACATCTACCAAACTGAGAATTTAAGCCCTCTGATCATATAGCCAAACTTGATATTTAAAGGCAGTCAAATAACATCTCAAAGGCCTAAAAAATTCCTTCATTAGTTAACAACATGATCTAAAAAATACAAAACAAAAAAGAAACATTCTACATTTTGTTACCAACACCTTGAATCTAAAGTTTTATTTCTATTATTTTCAATGTCTTGTCTCGATTGCCCCAGTTTGCAATTCAACTTGTTATTGTACCATGTGGAATGTCCAGAACTGCTAAACATATTCATAAAGTAAGACAAAATTATGCAGTAGTTGTAAAAGAACTGAATTTATGCTTACTATTCTCTCCAAGTGCATAAAACCAAGCTCGATTGTTCATTCCTACAGCCAAATGATAAACACCAATAGCAACAAAACTCGGCTCTACTTCAACAGAGACTCTGACTGGCAGCTCCTGTAAGAAAACAAAACAAAATACAACAATTTTCATCCACTGTTAATACTTACTTTACTTGTATCTACATGAGGTTTAAAAGGAAGAGGCTATCATACTCTCTCCACATGATTTGCTACAGTAACTTCCAGAAGAGAGGTGAGGCATGCGATCCGTGTACTGCAAGTATCTCCAAGGATTGGGAGCTTTGTCAAGAAAACGTGGAGGGATCCTCTTCGTGTAGATGCTGCCAACAACTGTCCATCATCTGTCCAAGAAATCTGATCTACACCTAAAACAATAAAACAATTAAAAAAAAAATAATCCTTTAACTGGAGTATCTACAGTTACTACAAAAGTACAAGAGGAGGTAATGGTGATAACTTATTACCAAAGAACACAGATAGTCTTGTAACTGTGTTCTGGGAGCCACAGACTCCTGTATATTAGGATGAGAACAAGTTAAATATTATATATCAGTACAAGAGACACTAAAAAGCACCAAAAAAACCCACCAAAAATAAACATGGAAAGAAGCAGAAAGTAGTTATGTATATTTTTTTTAGTAACCTGAATTTACTGTATTACATATTAAAAAAACCAAAACACTAATTGATCAAGTATGATTCAGAGGGCCATACTTCTCTATACTTTGAACAGATAAGATATGTTCCCATTTTGCTATGGGTCACCTAATAAATACAAGTTGGGAAAGAAGTCTATTTTTACACATTTTCTCCAAAACCAGTACTTTCACTCATGTAAACAGTCACCATCAAAATTCTGCTTTTTACCTAATTTGTAAAAAATTTTGTCCTCTTGACTGTTAGCATACCTTTGCTTTCATCATCCAAGTGTATTATGGCATAGATTTCTTGCAAGTCTGACAACTCATGGATTTTAATACTAAAACAAAAAATAAACAGTCATTCTCACTAACAGAAATCTCACTCACCATAAAATGGAAGAAATCTAACCCAATCAAGATATCCTAATGGTGCAAAAAATAGAGTACAAATGCAAAACACCTTCTGTTTCCTAAGGAGCAATGCACACATTGTTATCCATCATCCTAAATATCTATGCCCTATCACTGTACAAAAAGACTTGCTCAGAGGACTAAAATTTGAGGAAAAGGCACAAATCTAATTTGAAAGAACTCAGGGATGGCAAATGCACACTAGTATTTCCTTCTTACTTATTTCCTTACAATGCTGGTTGAGTTAAAAACACATTTCATTTGATGGACAAACACTGCTTGAAGCAGATACAAAGAACCCTACTTTACATAAAAAAAGGCAGAGTCAGAGTTTACTTGCACTGCCATGTGACAATATATGGTGAAGAAACTCTTGAAGAAACAAGAGCTGTATAATAGCTGAAGGGCTTGAAGTTACACCATGCTTTGTTCATAGTTATCCCACTCTTGATGTGCAAGTGTCATAGATCAGCAGCCTGCTAAGGTCACACATAGAACTATGGACAAACAGACTCCCTGTCATCACTTCACTCCTCTTCCATTGAAAAGAAATTCAGGCATCACAGAATAAGGGAGAAGCAAATGAGGAGCTAAAAGAGATATTCTATCATGTACACAACGTATTTTGGAAAAACCCCAGTCTCTAGTTATTTTTTCCTAAATTGCTTACACATTTATATTACTGTCTAGATTGCATGTAAGACCAAACACCAGGGAAGAAGGTATCAGGACATCAGCATACTCAGTACAGCCCTGCATTAATAGTTCTCCTATTGCTAAGCAGATGTTTACATTCAATCAATAAATTACAGTGAAGAAATTTGGACATTTTTGTTGCCATTAAACATAGTATAAAAAGAGAGAATCAAAAGGAATAATTTATACTAAAGCTTAATTAAATTTTATGTGTTTACAATTAATTACAATAAAGTTAATTATAATTGCAGATATTTTATTAAAAGTAATCTTCTCCTAACTTTAGGCAAAGAGATAGCTTCTCAGAGTAGTTCATCTCATCTTATCTGCACTGACTTCTTGAAGCATTAGGCAGCCTAGGTTTAATGCCAAACAGCTACAGTTTGTGAGATTAATTCCATCCTTTATGTACAAAAATATTACTTACCAATTGTCTCCACATGATGCAGCTTTGTTTAATGCCTGTGATATTGCAATGCTGCTTAGATTATTCTTATGATTATGAGCTTGAAAGATTTCGTGACCTATCTCACTCCTGTGTGTAGAAATCACTACAAAACACCCGCGTGAGAAACCAATCATAATGTAGCCATCACCATACCTGTCACAAAAAACAACCAACAATTAAGAGACCTGCTTATGAAATAAGTGATATGCATTTTCTGTCAGACTACTGGGGTAACTGTTAATGCCACTCTTTAATAGAAAAATATAAAATTACGAGAATTTATATATATAATGTGTAACAATACAGTGTAAAATAAATCAAGGGGAAAACCAACCAATGATTCTTAAAGGACAAAACCATTTCTGTGCCCAGAGTTCAGTCATAAGTCATCTTTATTCTCTTTTCTACATTCTATAATGCCACTTTACTTTCAGCAATCTGTATAGATGGCAGTGATGGCAAGAGAAAGACCCCTGGTATCTTCATTGGAATAAGCCTTCCAAAAGACAGAAACTTCCATTTCAATGTTCTGGATGACTTATTCCATCAGAGCTGTGCTATATATAAGGCCACTCATTTTGTCCTTAATGCATACTACTGCAAACACAGTGGAAGCATCAAAGCTAAAATCTCTATTAGTGAATACAGAGTCTGTTTACTTTTCATGGTATAAAGAAGAATTCATGAGGTTAGGGCGGGAATAGTTACAGCATGTAGGGATGAATTCAAACAATATCTCATCAGTTTAGATACAAAAAACAATTGCAAGGGAAATAGCCCAGGTATTCCTTGTTAAGAAACGTGACCATAAATTAAGAAGCACGTAGCTACGGGTTTTCTTACACAGTTGTACCATAAAGGGAAAACTGTCAATTCTGTGTTGTCTGGACAAGCATTAAGACACTGTGTCATGATTCAAAGATACAGAAACAGTACAGCTACTTTTTGGGTACAGAGCTGAAATATCTAGTTTGGGATTCTTGATTCTTCAAAGGAATATTACCAATTGGATTACATAGAAGGGAGGCTTCAAGAACTCTGCACAACTTTGTAAACCAACAAATTACCTTAAGGATACTACTCCACCCCAAGCTCTTTCATCAATCACTCATCTACACAGGAAACAACCTGTGTAAATCCCTATTAAATCCTCAGTTTAGTCTACTGTTTAAGCAGAAACAGTGCTAGTGTTCCAAAGCTAAGAGGACCATCAGCACTAATATTTGAAAATACTGTTTTTATAGCCATTGAATTACCAAGTAAACAATTACACAATGCAGACTTCTTTTGTATTAAAAAAGCTACAATCCATCCATTAAACTTCATTATAAGTAAGGGATATATTATTTAATTTCTAGAACTACTACATCAGAACTACCTGGAAAATCTACAGCTTGTTAATACTAGAATGCTTCATTAAGAAAGTTCTGCTCACCATCTGTAGGTTACAATACTGCCATAAATCTGCTGAAATGTCACATCAATCGGGTTATCAGGATCATTCAAATCAAAAAGAAAGAGAGCCTTCTTGCCAACCACTACACTTACCTGCCAATGAATAAAAAGAAAAATTAACTTGATAAGAATGGCAAAACTTTAAAATAAGGCCCTGCATCTTCACTAGAAGATGAGATTTAGCACTTTCAGAAACCCTTAAGAATTGCATGGATCTGAATTCTGAATGTTAACCAACAGTGAAAGAGTTTTTCAGGATATTCCCCCAGTGGTTCACAGATCCAAATACAAGCCCAACAGAACACACATCTCAAATTCAAGGCTTTATACCACAGAAACATTAAGTTAGCTCCATTTCCTCAGGGGAAAAGGCAACAGATCACATGGAGTTATCCTGTTGGGCTCACCTGAGTCACAACAAAACTATCACAGGTAACTCACTGAGATTTCAAAGACAGAGAGACAATTGCAAAAGAAACCACCTGTTCATTTTGTATTAAAGATGCAATAGTTATGCTGGACTTCATATGGAAAGACAGGTTGAACTTTGGGTTTTTTTTTAAGATTATTTTCATTATTAGAGTGTGCGTTACTGTCAGGCAAGAGCAGAACATTCATTTTAGGAGGAAGAGCTGGTTTCACCTTATTTTTTGACAAACATACCTAGAAGGGCTAATTATAAGTTTACTTCCCATTACATTCTGTTTCAGCTCTCCTTGTCTAAAAAGACGACAATGGTTTATTCCTAAAAAAGCCCTGGAAGAATGAAATATAAAGCTAGTATTTTCAAATGGAGAAAAAAAGGTATATGTTGACCTAAAAATCCATTAATTCAGAATTACAAACTCAAAATCTGACCTATAATTCCTAAAGTTACCCTAAATATATAAATAATGTTCCCTGCCTTTTAGAACATTTTGCTTATAATTCCACTGCAGTTTAATGATGAAGTATTTAAGAAATACTGTTTCTTAAAACTGTTCTAAGAAATTACAGGAATAATTTTATGTTGCAGATCTAGATACTAACTCTAGAAACACTTACTTTGATCCATCTTATTGGTTGTTGCTTTATTCTGATGTCACACCTAACAGCTTTGAAGTGATCATTACCAAACCAAGCCCCCTGCCCCAGCCCAAAACCAGGCACCAGGACTGTAAATACCACGTGGTTTAGAGCTGCTGAGAGACCACTCAAGCACAAACACCAAGAACTAGAGAGCTACAGGATGTTCCCTAACATTTTACAGCAAACTTGAGAACTGTAATAAAAAACCTGCAAAGCCTAGGCTATGGCATGCCCCAGGAAACAGCACAAGAAATCAAGGCCCTCAGTTGCTTCATTTTAAAAAATAAATGTTAATTAAATTAAATTTAAATGTTAATTAAATTTCCCAAGGAAGCACAAAATATTTCACACCATGAAGAAAGACAAATACTCTTACAGATCCTTGTCAATGTAAACATAGTGACATCTTTTTTCTTGACAACTGTACTCCATAGATTAAATCTGGCTGTAAGAATTATGCTGTGTAAGGGTATAGATTTAGACAAATTCTAACACAGCCCTACCTTTCTATCCATGGATTTTCTATGTCTTGTCTTGGTATTTCATTGCTGATGGTTTAAGAATTTGCTCTGCTAATAGTTATCATTACCACATTTTTCTGTACTACACCATTGACTGATCTGCTGGAAAATGAATCTGTGGCAATTTAGACAGAGACAAGATCATGCTCACCCCAGAGATGGACACCTCAGAGTCTTATTGATGCTGAGGTTTGCATAAAATGTAAACCTAGCAAGCAGTGATCTGTTCTCAAAACCCAGAGCTGAACATCTGCCCTTTGAAAAGCAGCATCTCTGCAATGTTATCAATCATGCTCCATTTCCATCTGCCACACACTGCATATACTGTTCTGTATTTATCCTGTATGCATTTCTTAAGTCCCTTCAAACACTTTCATCTATTAAGTACAACCACTGCAAAACTGCTCTGTCAGTTTTGTCATATTGCTCACCACTGCATTTTCACTAACACATCCTTAATGAACAACTTTCCCTAAAGGAAAGTTTTGGAAAAGAAAAAATAGATCTTCAATAGCCAATTTTAAGTCAAGGAGGAACAAATTCCTTCCTGGCTCACACTGGTTGGCAGCAGAAACTCTGAAACATCATATTATGACTTTTTGTTGTATTTTGGTTTATTGACTTCTTACTGTGCTTTCCTTGGTTGATACTCTTCCATCAGTCTTCATAACTGAGAACTGCAGATCACTGGGATCTGAGCTCACTGAGGTCTGCAAGAAAGAAGTTCAGATTGAGAAATCAACAACTGATGTAACAAATACTAATTATTACTAACGTAGTAAATAATTGCATTGTTTCTGCCCTGTACATTTTAGGGATAAGGATGGAAAGATAGATAGATAGATAGATAGATAGATAGATAGATAGATAGATAGACAGATAGATAGACAGACAGACAGACAGACAGACAGACTGACTGATGGACAGGCAGACAGACAGACACATAAAGCTGTTATTGCATTAAATACCAAGACTAAGAAAAAAGTTGGAGAAAACATGACCTCTGTTTGAATCACAATGACATGTTATCGTGGAGCATACTGAAAAAATATCCAGGAAAGTAACTGGAAATACAAATCCAAACAGAAGGAAAAAATCCAGATAAGGAAGAAGACTTGCAAGGTGGCATTATACAGACAGTACTAACTGGAGCAGTACAAATACAATTTGCTCTAATGCAAATTTAAAGAAAGACAAAAAATAAGGCATATAGGTTAAAATACTTAAAATGCTTTGTACCTTATGTGGTTTAGGTAGTGATAGCAATCTAGTTGCTTTTGTAGCCAATATAAGATTTCAAAACCTCATAAGCAAGCCTTGCTTAGGTCTCTGCTTTCTCAGCTACACTGCTTCCACTGCCTAAGCACAGATACACTCTCATAACTACATATGTAAACAGAATGCTTGATTAGAGAACCTGAGGGCACTTGGAGGAAGCACTGGAATCGGCCGCTCCATTTTGCAATGGAGGTGCAGCCTGGGAGTAATTCTTGCACAGAGGTTTTAAACCAAAACAAAAAAGTATTCCTGAAGATCTTATGAACAGTCAAGTGAGAGCTACCCTCTGTTGCTGCTGGGGAAGCCAATCCTTACAGACTGTGCTCCAAGGATCTGCTTGTAGAAGATACAAATCAGCATCAAGGATGAGAAGAAGCATGTGCAGACAGACCACAGCAGAACTGCAAAGAACCTGGTATCATAAATCATATTTACATAACACAGAGGCTCAGATGTTTAGCTCTGTCCCCATGCCACATGAGGTTTCCCAAAGGCTCCTTGTCCTTGAAAGCAGTGGAACTGAGAAGGCATAAGCTCCCAAAGGCCCCAGCTTTCTCAGGAACCAGGAGTATTAACGCATGCCTTAAACTCAAATGGAGGTTATAAATACTACCTGTCTTATAGTATCCCCTTCCTGATTGCTGATAGTAATCATTTTGTCTTCACCACCCAGAGCCAGAAGGTTTTCAGTACTCCAACAGCCACAAGTAATCCTCTTAGTGTGCTTACCTGAAAAAGAAAGAAACCTGTGCAACATAAATAAACAACCACCAAGAAAAAAGTATCTGGGATGGAAATATGCTCTGTTTGGTCACTCAAACACAGACCGTCAGAATGTGAGACAACTTATCAGACAATTACAAATTCAAGAGTCTTTTTTTTTTTTTTTAAATCTTCTCCCAGATGAAGTGTTGACCTTATAGGAACTTGCACAGCCCCTGTTCTTCCATTTCTTTGCATCACATTTCTGGGGACTGTGCTATATCCTTAACCTTTCTGACTAGAGGTCCTCTAAGCAGATACGAAAAAGTAACTTAGCAAGAAAAACACACACATCCTTTGCAAGAAATGTAACACAGGATTTCCATAAGGCATATACACCAGGTATGTGTATATTTATTTTTAAACTTACTATATATTATAAAAACATTCTGGTAAATACAACAAAACGGAAGGTGCAAGTTGAGTACAAAACTAAAAAGGCATCTGAGTAAATAAGCAAAATTCCAATTTCACCTATGCAAGCTTAGTTTCAAAGTAATGCATACCAAGAACAGAAACCTTGCGAGAAGTCTGACGGTTATATATAAATAAATTTCCCTTTGTTGTTCCCACAGCAAGCAGAGTTCCAACTCGAGACCACAATAAGAAAGACATTGCATCCCTAAAATAAAGAAAAAATTCGCTTTGTATGGAGTTAGAAAATACTTTGGGTTGTAAAATACCATAAAGATCATCTAGTTCCAAGTGCTCTTCCGTGATAAGGACACAGTAGAGATTCCTTTCATGTGCTTACATATAAAAATATTTTTAAATTTGTTTTGAAGTTCTATGAAATCACACAGACCAGGCAGAATTTTTAAATTTAGCAAATATTTTGTACAAGATGTATCAGAATTATTTGTGTGAATGAAATAGTGACAGTAATAAAAAGTTATACGATGTAATGTAACAAGACATGTACAGATGGAAATGTGCCTGCAAGTATCAATAGTCTTTGATAGAATCATGGGTAATTTAGCCAAATAGCTTTAAAAAACACTCAGACATATTTTTTATACTATGTGATAACTAATAAATAATGACAAAAACATAATGACTAAGAAATAACTAAGTAATCCACAAAAATCTAAACCAGATACCTATTTAATGCTAGATAAAATTAATAGGACACTAGGAATAAGTAATCACTTACAAATCTCTCACTTGTATGTACAAGAATTTGCTTGTTTTGAAACTTTTTTAATATGTGACTTAACACTTCAATGTCAAACAATCTTCAAAATATAATTTCATTAAATAATGTATACATTAAGCCACTCTATATTTAGTGCAAAGCTGCAATTCTTTTAATTTTTCGGGAATGGAATAAATCATACAGAAGTTATTTGTTTGTTTGAGGAATGTTTGCCTCAACTCAGGTAAATAAAATAGCAGTACTATCAAAAATTATCTGTTTCTCTGCTCAGGTAAGTGGCCTAACAAACATGGGAGAAATTTGTTTTCACTTTTCTACAGACACAATGTTTATATAGACTGCAATAGCTTAGTGGAATAAATTCGAAGAAGCTGAAAGTTTAACTTTCAACCCTAGCTTATTTGTTAACCCAACGCTTAATTGTTATATATAGGCCTCAGGAGAATTTGAAGTCTGGAGCCAAATTCAGAAAGGTAGGGATTTGAACTGTAGGGTAAGGATTGCCTTAGCTACCTCCTCTCATCCTAAACCAGTCTGTTCTGTGAATAGCATTTTAGTCCCTTATAAATCTAAGAGGAAAAAAATTCTAGCACCACTGAAGTCTCCCTTACTTTTCAGCTCTGTTGCGTGCAATACTTTGGAGAAAGTGTAGCTGATTCACCCATCTTTGTTACTATCACAAAGTGGAAACATTTCGGAATCTCCCTGGGGACTTGTGCACTGTTCACAACTAAAAAGAAACAGAACCTCTACAAACCCAAACCTCCAGCCACAACAAACAATTAACCTGCCAATAACACCAGACAGAATGTAGCAACATACCCTAGGGTATCAGTCTAAGATGTAGGTGCCACAGGGACTCCAATAAAATGATGATCTTTGCAATATATCTTCCACATAGTAAGTCACAGTGGTCCAAGTCTTCACACATTTAAAAAAAAAAAAACAACAAATAACACATTCTTACCTTATGCTAGTGTCTACTTGGCCTGTTTTGTTTGTGTTCGCATCCCAAAGAAATATGGCACTAGACTTGTCTGTGATTATGGCTAAAATATCTCCATCCTTATTCCAGTCCATACCAACACACTTCCTGAAGAAACAAAAAAGAAGACTTTCACTAGCAATATTAATATGTGCTTGTAAGTGTAGAGAAGCAGCCACAATTATTCAGTTGAAGTTCCTGTCCATCCTTTCTTCCCCAAGCAAACCCATGGCAGATTGCAGATTCATCTGCAAAGTGCACTTGGACAGCAACTACACCCTTACTCAAATGCCATCGAAACAAGGGAGGGCTGAAAGGAAGGACATAAAAAAGAGACTGCTGCCTACCTGGTAGTACTTGAAATACTGCCACCTTGGTTTTCAAGAGACAGTGAAAATCCCCTGAAAGGTTCTGTCCTGTTAGAGGCTGTTTGGTGTTGGGATTATTCTTCTCATAGTTCAACAAGCATTAACAAATTTGGACAAAAAACTTATGCAGAAACAGATAAAACCTCTATTTGCAAATAGGTCCCAGAATGATGAGGAAGCAGACTTGTACTTCTAGAAAACTGGAAACAGCGTTTGCAATGCTTATTTAATGCACCATATACTTTAGACTAAGAACCCGCATCATCTGGCACCACCTTTTTCTTTCTAGATAAAGAAGTTGATAGTTTAATGTAAAAAAATATCTCTATGAAAAATTTCACTCATAACCACTCTAATATTGCTTTCTAATATTTTGATGAAGAGTAAGTTTACTACTAATAAGCAGTGCTCTGGATAGGAGAATCTATTTTTCTGACTATCCTTGACAGTTTGCTGAGAGTTCAGCTTTTACTGTCTCAGATTCCACACATGCCTATCAGTTTGTCTTCCTTTTCAGGTATGTCCACCAGACAAAGTATCTCTTCCCACAACATTCTCACATTGCATAAGCAGGCATCAGCTGAGAAGCACTTTTAGAGAAAACAGCAAAGAAAACAATTTAAATCCATCTTAGTACCTACCCTGGTAAGTTGATTTCATTTATCTTCTGACCATGACGATCAAAAATTTTCACAACACGATCATCTCTAAAAAAAATTACCATAAGAGAATAATGGCCTTTTTTCCATCAGTGATTTCCATGGAGAAATACAATAGATATTTATAATCTTACCCTGATACAGCAAGAAAATTTCCCAAAGTTTTCTGCCAAGCAAACTTCACAGAAGAACCAGACCAAGCTTTTTCTGATAGACAGAATACTTGCTGGGAGAATAAAAATTACAAAAAACAAAAAAACAAAAGGTGGGGAATTACACATCTTAAAATCATAAGCATTAACAATAAACAACTTTTGAACACGTTAGCGACTATGAGTACTGTGGAGGGAAAATCCACAAACCTCAAACACAACTTCTGGGTGAGTCTAATGCAGCAAGGTAGAAATCTGCACAAAAAAATCCTTGGTTTGTGCTTGAAAAATTGAAGTTTCTGGTGCTGGGTGTCTGCATTGAGAAGTACTATGACTCTATCAGAACTATTATATTCTCTTACAGAATTACTGCAATAAAAGAATTCTGAAAGACTCTCCCCTTCATGTCCAGAGACCAGAACTCTCAGTTCTAAATTTCATGGAAAAGTTTGGGACCAGAAAGCATCCTCAGTGTGTACAACACAGAAGGCCCAACATCTACGCTTTTAAAGACGTGTAACTATTTTACCCACTTTGAATTGTTGTGTCTTAAAACCTAAGTCTCCAAAGTTACTCAACTGCAAAAACAGATCCTAAAAAAGTTTCTTGACTTTCTTTCCCATTCACACTAACTGCACAGATTTTTCTAGAATCTGTGGGCAAGATAAATCCCCCAACTTTGTTTCACAGCTTGCAATCATGACTTTTTCCCTCCCACATCATCAGATAAAAACACCATCACCTGGTGTCCACCAAATGCCTGGCCGCCTTGGCCAAAGGTCCCCCGTTCCTTCTTCTGGGTGAAAGTGAACTGAAACATTCTTCACAGAATTCTCATGGTTGGAAAAGGTATCTAAGATCACCGAGTCCAACCACCAATCCAGAAAAAAACCCAACGGCCTCTACAGTGGATTTTTGGATACTCCAGCACCTCCCTGAGCAGCCACTTCACACTCAATTTGCATTTTACCCAACTGTAAAAGTTTAAGTGTAAAAATACAAGCACCACAAGCACAAAGAACATTCGACAAATGTGTTTGATTTTGAAAAATATTTAATGAAGTCTATAATAAACCAATAATCACTACGGGGGCGCAGGGGGGCTTCAGCTCTCCGTGCTCTCTCCACACCGTAACGCGCAGGCTAACAGCAGCCCCCTCAGGAGGAAACTTCCCTTTCAGCCCAAACATTTCACCGTGCTCCCTCTCCGCTGCCGGGGCCGGCGTGAAGGCACCCGGCGGCGGGAGCACCGGCGCTGACAGCTTCGGGCGGCGCGGGGCCTCAGGCAAAAGTCGCGGGAAGAACCCTCCTGCCCGGAGCCTGAGCTTCCCTCAACCCGTTCCCGGGAGTAGGGCGGAGAGGCGGGATAGGCCTCAGCTCCCCTGGGAAGCCCTCTCCGCGGCGCCAGGCTCCCGCTCCCTTCGGGCCCGCTCCCCTCCCCAGGCCGCAAGCACCGACCCCCTCGCCGCCCCGCACCGGCACCGTGCAGCGCAGAGCGGGACCCACAGACCCGACCGACCGCGACCCGACCCCTTCAGCCCCTCCCGCGCGTACGGCGGGCGCAGGGACTCACCTGCATCGCGCCCACCTCTCGGTGCGCAAAGCCCCGCGCATGCGCTGCCCCCTCCCAGCCCCTCACGCCCGCCCAGCGACCCAGAGCCCGCCCGTCCCGGCGTCCCGGTCACCCCGGAGACGAAGCGGGCGGGACCGAGCCGCCCGCAGCCAATGCGAAGCCGCGGCCCAACCCCCGGTACCGCAAGCGCCCCGGCCTAGGCCGGGCCTTTCCCCGGGGCCAAGGAGCTGTGGGACACCCAGGGCTCTGGGGAAGCTGCCAAGTGGTGTGCGGAGCTCTGGAGGGAAAAGCTGGTGTTTCTGCAGCCAGAAATCCAAACAAGAGGAGCAGTGAAAATAACATTTCTTAATGAAAGCTGCGAATTCGCAGAGAAAGGGGCACAAAATGGAGAAAACAGGCACTAGGTCCCCAAGGGGTTGAAGTTCAGCTGTATTCAACTGCAAACAGTGCAGGGCTCATCACAGAGGTTCATTGCTTAGTAATTTCTTTTCAAACAATAAATAGTTCGCTGAGAGCATTAACACATTTAAAATTACAAATGTACAAAGACCTTGGGTATGGGACACTTCAAATTTCCAAAAAACATTCAATGAGCTTGCATCTTCCTGTTCCCCGTGGCACACACACATTGCCATGTTCTGAACACCTAAGGAACAAGGCACAGAAAAGCAAATACAAAAAGACTTTCCAAGAACATTCAGACCGTTCAAAACAATTCTTTGTAACAGCATAGGGCTTAAGAAAAGGCAAACAATAAAGTATTTGAAAAAAATTAGGTAACTGCTAAATAAGGTAACTAATTTGATATAACCCTGCGAGGCACACATAACTCTCCTGTAAGATGCTGAACATGCGTAAATGGTGCCAGTTAAGCATCTTGCAGGACCGGGCCCTTGCTGGAAAGACAGACAATTGTTTAATTTCATTTTACAAAATTATATTTTTTAAATTAGTGCAAAGCCTCGTGTAAAACTGTAATTAGTATGGATGTAATGGAATGCTTCAAAAATCCCAAAGTGCAAATATTAAATTGGTTAACTTAATCACACTTTAGAATTCTTCCAATAACACATGCTTATATATTTTTCCTTAAAATTAGCAAAAGTAAATATAAGAACCAAAGTAGAGAAAAAGGTATGATGTTCTGCATCACATAAAAATCTGAAACTTCAAAAAGTACACTGGATGTCAAAAATCCCCAGCAGAAATTATTAAATAGCAGATTTCTGTTAGCATAAGACAATATTTAAAATAAGGCTTTGGTTAAATAAAAAGGTTGCTAAACTAGGAATGATGATAAAAGTGCAAAAGATTCATCAAATACACAACTTCATTTCCAAGGAAGGGATTATGCCTGCCATTTACAATGGTTTGCATTGGTTCACCAGCCTGCATTGTAACAGCTCAGATATCTATAGCCAAACATGGTTATTATAGGCAAATTAAATATATGGGGTCCAATCCTGTAATTTGTTTCACCCAGAGATGGACTCAATTATATCTGTGGAAATATATCCATTTGCAGCATCATTCCTCTGCATATTTGTACATCTATGCCCTACATCTGTAACATTTGATTATTAAAGCAAGTTCACTAATTTCTCAGCACTTCCTAAATGGAAGTCCACTGCTGGCAACTGGCTGCTTGCAGCTGGTTTTCTTACAAATAGAGTTCTTGTAATACAGGTACTTGTAACAAGGACAATTTTTTAAAAAAGTGCTTAATATTGGTCCGTAAGAACAGCATGTACATGTTATCTTGAGACCAAACACTTTGCTGTGGTAGGTATCCTGCACCTGGCTTGGTGCACTGGTAGTTTGCTTGAAGAAAAGAGAGATCTCAGTCCACCGAGGAGAATGTCACCTTCATAGAGAAAATTATTTACAGTTTTACAGTCACAACACACGCTCCAGCTCTTCCCAAGCACAATGGTGCAACCTGCAAGCAAGAAAAAAACAAATAACAACAATCAAACAACAAATCAACAAAACATCTGTGAGGTAATGAAGTCAGCGTGAAGTATTTTTCCCCTAAAAGTATCAGTGTTTAATTAATACTTGCAATAATAGTTGTACAACTGCAGCAGAGTGGCAATATCCCCCACACTGTGTTAATATGTCTTTAAAAAAAAGCTAATTGATCCGAAACTTGGATAAAAACCACAGGATAGGTGAAGGTATTTTATATGATATATATGATATTTTATATGATAGAGTGAGGAACTTTGAAAACAATAGCAAACAACAAGAATATGAAACAATTCCTATTGATAGTTTCAGTTACTTGGTATTACAGGCAAAGGAATCTTTAGTTATGGTACAAACTGGACACCTGAGCTAGACAGTCTGGCACCTTGGCAAAATTATACCTTTTTCTTTCAAAACAGAAAATGCTAGATGCGACAGGCCTCTCCTTTTTACTTCAAAAATTTATAAATCCTGAAAGCTCTTGAAATTTCCCAGTTTCTCTCTTTCTATATATATATATATGTGACAAATATGTGACATGGGTAATCATAACCAGTACTGGCCCTGAAGGCCCCATGCTCTGATGAGCCTCCCAGGTGCCTTGTGTTCTAAGATCTTGCAGCAGGATGAAGTGTGGGGAAAAGGGAAGCTCAGTTTTCTGTGTTAGAAAGATTATGATAGAGAGTTCAGTTCCTTTTCTGGATTAGCAATTTGGGACTGTCACTGGGATAGCATATTCAGGAGGTCAGAATTCAGCTGCCTAAACACTGCTGCCTAGTAGTCTTGAAGACCTTGGACATTCATGCTGGTGTGCAACTGGACTCCAGAAGGGCTTTTGTCTCCCATAGATTCTGTGTTGTATCTGCCAGCCTCCTATGGGTGTAGATGCTTTAGGGTATCTTATATGGCAGTAGACACCAAAGGAGAGCCTGTCCAGGATGTCCTTATGTGTGCTCTTCCCACAGAGAAGCACTTTCCTGGAGCCACAGACAAGTAAAAGTAACCAAGCTCTGAACTGACAGCAGAACTGACAGCATGAACTGGTCATGAATTTTTTTTTTTTTCTCCCCAAGATGGTTACAGAGATTAGGGAAAAGGCTTCTTTAAAGTTGCACACACTGTGCATAGCACTCAGATCATGAGGGGATTATTTATGAAAAGACAACCAAAACCTTGAATAAACTGATAAACTTGCTGTGAGACACATTAGTGCTAAACCTAATCATTTAATCATTTATCTCCAGAATGGGAAGTCATATAAACAGGACAGTTTGGGAAACATCTCAGTGTATTTTATTAACAGTAGTTGAAATTGTCAAAGAAAACAGGCATACTTCTGCCAAAGACAGAAAGGCAGTTTATTAGAACAGTTTATTAACAAGATAATCTGCTAAAGATAAATTATCTCAAGATGGTAGGCCAAGGGAAAAAAAAGAGATACTTAAAATAGACTAGTATGAAAGTGCTTTATAGAGGAGTATTTGAATTCTCCTTGTAAAAAAGAGGCACATTTGAAATAACAAGATAGTGCATGGTATCTTGTATGGCTGTGTATAACAAGTAGTGAACGGTCTGATTAGAAACTGTACCTGTGTCCATTCATTTGTCTGGGGGTCGTAAGACTCCACTGTATTAAGGTATGTTTGACCATCATATCCTCCAACAGCATACAACTTGTCACCAAGAAGACAAACTCCCACTGCATCTCTGCTAATGCTCATGGAAGCCACAGCAGTCCACATATCTGTTTTTGGATCATACCTAAAAGATAATTTGTGTTATGCTCTAAAACTGTTGCCAAAATTCAAAAGAAAAAATGTACCAGAAATTATGCTCTCAGGATAGTAGAAAACAGGAATTACTAGGACAGTACAGATCTGGTTGTTAATTGCAAATTACTTTTACCCTCAACTACTCTCTTTAAACACATTTCTTTATTCAGCTAATATAGCCAGCACTAGCTACATACCTACTTTGTGCTGCTTTTCATACAGTAATACACACACACATATATATATATATATACAGCTGCTCTTGCTGTTTCTTACTGCATGTCTAAATGTACCACTCCAGAAACAGTTCTGCTGCTACATTGCAGTACAGCAAGTGCTTGCTCTAAGTGATAACTACTACAGACTGTTAAAGAATTCCCATGAAGAGTAACATTTAAAACCAAACCAAAACAAAAAAATCACTTAGAGAAAATTCCAGGGGAAATGCAAAACCCTTAAGACAATTTACAGCATTTCTTTAATCATAGCTCCATATGGATCAGGAGCATCAGCACAGTAAAAAACAGTTTAATTAAAAACATTAAATGTGATTCTGGAGTATTTTCAACATTCTTTACAACTCAAACAGTGAATTACATAGAAGAGTTCATGCTCTCCTTTTTTCAAGGAATGTATTTCAGCCTGACTGAGACAATGTTAAGATTACAGATGCTTACAACAGAAATTATGTAATCACAGCTCTCTGAAGAGCTTTAAGGATATATATGAAGAAAATATTTATTTGGTTAAGATCACACTTGCTAAAAGCAAGTTTGGAAGATGCTAGTCTTAATTTGTTTGCATGAAGAGTGTAGATACAATGAGCCTTAGCAATTTCATCTGCATTTCTCTACAGATTAAATGTACTTGAGAAATGCATGCAAACATAATCATAACATAAAAATAATGCCTGAAGCACTTGCTGGAAATAGAAGTATAATGTAGTGAAATAGGGTGATTAATAAACTACAGACAGAATTTAATTTTAAATGTAAGTTGGATTATAATTTATAAACCAATGTCTTTATCTGAGAAAGCAACTTTTGTTGTAAAATACAGTGGTATACAAATATTCAGTAACTTAGTGTGGTTTTATGAAATGTCATTTTTAATGGAACTATTTCCATGAAGCTGATGGTCCTCAGTTTAATCTCACTTAAAGAGGAAGGACAAAATGTATCACCAAATTATTCCTATCCATTAAAGTTATATATTCTGTAAATTTGTTTCTGAGAATACTGATGCAGAAAAATACATTGCTTTCTCTTGGGCTTCTAATTATCTGTATTCCTCTAAAAAATTGGTATTTGCTAAGATGTAGTTTCCTATCTGCAAACGTTTCTGGGGTCTTTTTAGTGCAACTTCCATATGTTAAGTAGTATGGGTTCTGGGGTGTATTAGAACACTGAAAACTTGAAAACTACAGCTCTGTTTTGTGGTGGGATTTTTTAAATTGGTTTCAGGTTTTTTGTGGTTGGTTTATTTTTGTTTGTTTTGTTGTGTGGTTTTTGTTTGTTTATTTTTAATTAAAACATATTTCAGAAATACTTGAAATGCCAGCAAAGAGTTAATGTAGTGCTTTACGAAGAATTTACTGTAATTTTTAGTTATTTTATGGATCACACATGCTTCTGCAATTCATAATACAGTCATGCATTAACAACTTTACATAAAGACATGACAACTGTGGAATGACTGAACTAGACTCCAGTCTTCCAGTGATATCAGGGTGTAAAAGAAAGAATGGGATATTTAAGAATGCACAAACCCAGACAGTTAACTCTTATGAAAGTTATACTATTAACTGACATAGACTTCTCATGTGAAAGAAGTTCTTTTCCATTTGTAAAAGCATTCAATGCCAAGTTGTTTGCAGCAATCAATCATAATTCATTCAATGAGATGCTTGAAAAAAAAATTTTCTAGATGAAACGCATAAAGGAGAATTCACTTTAAATAATCTGTATTGGCAACATTTTAAATCATATTATGACTACACAGTATGTTTTTAGACACATACTTACTCTGCTCATGCTAAAAAATAACATGGCTATTTTATTTGGCTTCTACTTACAGCTCTTCCATAATCAGCCTATAGACTAGCACTACTAGAATACTAGCAGGAGATGCCTTCATCAGGGTATTACCTTTCTACACAGTCTGACAGCCTGGATGTTAAGTTTGATGCTGGGGCATCATGACCACCTATTGCATATAAGAAACCATTCCAGGTGGTTACACCTACACCACCTCTTCGTTTTGACATCTGAGCACAGAGGGTCCATTTGTTTGTATGAGGATCAAAACATTCTACTGACTTAAGACAAGAACTTCCATCTCGACCACCAACTGCATAAAGCCTACAAAGTAAAAATAAATAAATAAATAAATAAATAAATAAATATTGTCTGAACAAGAGAAAGTTTCCAGTGATGTGTAGACTTACAACTTTTTTAAACAGGGAAGTTTAGAGGAAGACTTTCAATAAAATGTTAGAAAACTCAGATAAGACTTTGTCCCAATCTTTTCCAACTGTCATGACCAACACATAACAACAGTATCTATAACACAACATTTATATGCTAACCTATGCCTACTTCTAACATTTTCAAAAATTTTCAAAAGTACTTATGTGACTTGAAATACAACAGTCCATTTTCAGCATGATCAGAGGGTCAAATTCAGTAGTGGATCTGTGCATGCAACAACTCTTCCCTTACTTCATCTTAATCAACCAGGAACATTTAGACTAATTTATGAATGACAGCACTATGTTCAGTCCCTCACACCCAGTAGGTGGCCTAGTTTGCCCATTCCTAAGGAAAAAGGCTCCAAGCATTTAGTACTGACAAGGGACTTCAACTTTTTGGAATGGTTAAAAGGAAAAGGCTGGCTTAAGGAGCACACCACCACTGACTTATCTTTAAAACTAACCAAATCATCAAAACTGATAAAGAGTTTATGAGCAATCTATGCTTAGAAACAGAAATAATGCAGCACTATTATTTGGAAAGGTAGAAACTCAGAGCCTATTCTAAAAAGGAAGCAATACAACAGGAGCAAAGCCCAGTTTGAGAGATTACCTGAAATACCATTAATGAAATCCCTTCATAGCCTAATGCACATTATAGTACAGTTAAATAATCAAATAAACAGTAGATGCTACATATGATGACTGAAAAATTTACAAGTTACTATTCAAGATTTCTTCAGTTTGGGAAACACAGTTTTGTCTTTTCAAGCATACTGACTAACAAACTTAAATACAAATACCCTGTAAACATGATGGACCAAGTGGTTCTCAGTAATAATTTTAATACTGTTTAAACCCCCCCAAACATTTCCTTGGAAGTTTCAGTGTTAACAGAGCTTGTTTAAGGTAAGGAATGTACTACAGGATATTGAAAAATCGTTTTGCTGTTCCAAAAAGTTCATGACTAAAAATCAGCCCTTTGTGCAATACAGCATTTCAATGAAAACCCCTTCATTACCTCCACCCAAAATGTAAGAGTTTCGATCACTTATACAGTAATTTCACATTTTGGACATGAAGCAATGCTATTAACTTCTCTATATGATGGTTTTGAGCAAACCATCATATAAAGCTACAGATAAGATTACATGGAAGTCCTGAAGTTACTGCTCCCTCCAACTGAAATGGTGCATGCACTTTAAGTGTTTTAGCCACAGGCATCTAGTGTTGCTGCCTACATTAAGAGTCCAGGGAATGTTCTATAATAAAAGAGAAAAGTGAGGCTCTGATTCCTGTTCTTTTCATCACAGCTGGGTCCCTCCACTGAATCTAACATAAGCACAGATCTAACATAAGCATCTGAGAGTGCAGATCCAAGGCAGGATGAGGCAATCTGCTTGCTGGTTGTTCCAAGTTCTGCCCTCCTTCCTTCACCCAGTGAGCATTTCCATTCATTCCTGAACTTGTTCCAGATCTCACAGGACCCTTTGAAGGTGCATTTCAGCTGCACTAATTTAGCAGGAGACTAACCTTCCTGTCCCTCCTCCCAGTTAAAAAACAAAATAAGTGTGAAAAGCTTTTTGCTATCTTACAATATTCAAACAGCTCAAGGGAGATGCATCAGAGAATACGTAAGCAGGAAGTGAAGATCTGTAGCTGAGAGTGTAAATGCTCTGCTGCAACCACAATACTACACAGCAAATCAGGTTGACTTTGTCTGCTACTGTGTTCCTGTAGCCACTCTGGCAAAGTATGGTCTGGATAAGCTCACTACACGGTTGGTGGAAAACTTCATTGGCTACTGGGCTCAAGGGGCTGTTAACAGTAGTATGAAGTCCAGCTGGCAACTGGGTATTCGTGGTGTTCCTCCCAGTCTGATACTGTGGCTGATAATGCTCATTATCTTAATTATCTGAAAGATGTAATAGAAATCAGTCTTAGCAAGTTTACTGATAATACCAGATTAAGGGGAGCTGCTGATGTACTGGAGGGCTTGGTTACTATTCAGAGACCCAGACATGCTGGAAAAATGGGATGGCTGTAGCCTCATGAAATTCAAGCAAGGCAAATAGAAAGTCCCCTACCTGGGATAGCTTTATTGCCATGCAATGGTACAGGCTGGGAGCTGACAGGAGAGGGGACAGCTTAGCAAAAGCAGACTTGGAAGGACTGGCAGAAAACAAGCCAATAGTATGCCCTGTAAGTAATGACATCTGCTTTCCTTTATTCAGTACATACAAGGCTGCTTCTGGATACTGTATGTCAACTTAGCTTTGGGCTCCCAGTACAAGAAAGATCTTCCTGTACTGGAGAAAGACCAGCTGATGGTCACTGAGATGATGAGGGAGCCTCTCCATCCTTAGAGAAATTAAAAACTCACACATGTTCTATGATTCTATGATCTGAGCTACCTCAGTTAACTTTGAAACAAGATCCAATTTTAAGGTTGGCTTTGCTTTGAGTTGGTGTTGGATCAGATGACTCCAGAGGTCCAATACAAATTATTTTATGATTCCGTGATTCTAATCTTTATTTTTTTAATAGCTTGATTCGAGTACCACTTGTATTTGGGGAAGCTATTGAAAAATAACACTTCTCCAAAGGAAAACAATGAAAATCACTCAAATTCTAGGAATCATAGTCTAGAAATAAAGACTGGAGGAGCTGGAGTTGTTCAGTCCTGATGACAGAATACTGAGGGGACATGTGTCTTTATATACAGAGGGCTGTAGCAAACAGAAAACATGCATTTTCCATGTTCATTTGGGATAGTACAAACAGTAATAACATAAATCAATAAAAGGTAATCAAGGCTTGACATTAGGAGAAATTGTCAGAGGTACTAATAGTTAACCAGACTGCTTATCAAGGTTATAGAAACTATCACCGGGGGGAACGAACAAGATCACGCTGGCTATGAGTGGTTTAAATATAACTGATTCAGCTTAGGGGTAGGAAAACAGATTAGGGAGCTCCTTGAAGCAATTTCCAGTAACTGCAACATAAAGTGATCTGAGTTGTCTGAGTATGCTTTGTATTAGGAATAGCACATACTTGTAGGAATTTCACATACCACTCAAGACTAAATTCATTCTGCCAGAGCCTAGTGTTCTGAGTTAATGCAATTTGGCATGAGTACTCCTCCATGACTTCACAGTAATTCTGGAAGCTGATTGTTCAGACCACCGGAGTAAGAGGAAGTCATTGGGAGTCTCAGTGAGAGAGAAGAATTTGTTCCTTTCTGAATTAAGGAGACGGTAAGTACTTATTAACCCATAGAGATGGTGTTTTGTGTGCAATGCTGAGGGGCACTGCAATGCTGTGGGGAAGCTTGCTTGACCCTATACAGTATCTTTTCTGTGAATTAAGTAAGGAACTTTTTTCTTAATGCTATCAACAGATATCTATCTAGAGAAATTAATAGTCAATTATGATGATCCTGTAATTACATTAAAATAATGAGATAGAAAAGAGAAGTTGCCTACACATACTTTCCACTTAATATTGCTACACCAACAGTGCTCCTTGGAGTTGACATACTAGCTACAAAGTTCCACTGACGAGCCTGGGGATCCCATCTTTCTACTGTATTCAGGTAGCTCCAGCCATCGTGTCCTCCTACAGCATACATGGGACCTTCCAATACAGCTACTCCTAAAAAAACAGATACGAAAAAAATTGAAAAAAAAAGAAAAAGCTCACATTTTCCTAGTGAAAGTCTAGTGTGAATCACAAAATATTTGAAAACAAATAAAAAGACATGTCCTCTTGGTAGTCAGTGCTGGATATGATCTAAAGGAGAAGAGACATTGAGTAAGAAGTTGGCAACAAAAGTTTCCACCTCTCTAAGCTTAATTTCTGCATGGTTTTTGACCAATCCTAAACCAGATAGCCCATTAAAAATATGCATTCAGCCTTTACAGAACTCTACATACCAAGACCATGACGATGAGTGGACATAGGTGGCATTACACTCCAAGTTTTTGTTCTAGGGTTATAGCACTCGACAGTATTCAATGTTTTCAGTCCATCTCTGCCACCAACAACATACAATTTATCATCTAAGACTGCAACTCCAAACTGTAATCTTCGTCCATTCATGTTTGCAACAGGAGTCCACATGTTTGTACGAAGTTCATACTTTTCAATGCTTGTAGCTCCTGAATGACAACACACGTAAGTTACACACACAAAATCCCCCCAAAGTCTGAATTATTAGTCTAGTTTTTATTTGAGCAACATGCTGATCACACAAGACAGCATGATATTCTGCAGCATGTTCTTAATCTTTTTGATACAAATAGTAGGGTTTTTTTACTTCCCTGGGAATAAACTGCACCTTTATAAAGGAGGACTTTCTCAGTGCTTTTAAGAACAAAAAGCATGATTTCTAACTTTTTTGCAGAATCAAGCTTTTAGAAATAAAAATGTTAGGATTACAAAACAACCCTTATGAAATGTATATATATATTGAAATCAGCTGTTCAGTAACATTAGGAAAAAAGTCTGAAACTATGTGACATGAAGTGCTGAAGCGCTAGCTTTAAATAAGCATAAGAAAATGCTTTCTCTGCCATAACTTTTTTTGACTTAACAAATTCTTTTTCTAACTTACCAGACTACCATAAAATGGTATAGAAGAACCTATTCAGAAGAAAGCCTAAGTAGCTCTGACCATAGTAAAAAAGCCTACTTTTTGTTTTTTATTGCACATGCAGGTCACCTTTGTGCCCTTTATGTAATTTCTTCCATTTCCAAATTACTTCCCACTTGAGTCAATAAAGATTAGTTTTCACTCAATTTCAATTTTACCCAGAGATCAGATATTCTCTTGATAATTTCAAATCAATCATAACTCCAGCTTCTAGAATGTTTACATACTATGAAAGTTACATAGGATTTTTAACCCAATAAACAGTGTATCTTTAAGATGTTTCATGTTCTATACTGCAGAATCTTTGAATTTTAGAATTAGCATGTTGTACAAACATTGATCAAACATTTCTTTTTAAAAGAACAGAAGCAGCTTATCAACCAATCACTATGTGAGCAAATACCTTTTGTTGCATCCATTCCTCCAACTGCAAACAACACGCCCACTGTAGATTTTCTAGGTTTGGTGCGAGGACTTTGCAACATAGGTCGTCTCTCTGGCAACAGATGGTACTTCATTGCTTCCATAATGAGTTTTTGACATTCAATGTCATCCCTGAAGAGTGCATTATTTTCCATATCTGCCAGAAACTGTGAAAAAGAAAGAAAATTAAACAGCTGCATTGCTATAAACCACAAAATATAAACCAGATTACAAAGAAGACATTTTATCCAAAGGCTTTCACTGCCTGTTTTAAAATCTATTTTCAAAAATGAAAGACTAGGGTATATAAAAAAAAAAAAAAAAATATATATATATATATATATACATATAAAAGACTAGGGTAAAGATAAACTTTTAATAAACAAAACATTCAAATTTTAAGCTATGCCATTAAGTTAAAAAAAAAAAAAAAAAGAAAGGCCCTCTGATCTTAATGGACGATTTAAGCTTAATGGTCCAAAGGAAGAAAACAATGCTCCAGTGACACTACAGGCAGTTCAAGGAAATGGATTAAAAATGGATTCAGGCTCTCAGTATGCAAGTCAGTTTAACCTTCACACTCTTAAGCTCCCAAATCCATCTAATGTAGAGCTCTGTAAAAGGTGCTTCTGCTTCAGGCACAGGCAGAATATTTTAATATACAGTCTATTCCTCACTCTGACAGTGACCCAGTTCACAGTATATCAATTAATAAAAACCTTTGTTAAAAATTTAAGATCAAGGATGCAAGCAAATTTCACAAGTGTTAATTTTTAAATCTAACTCAAATAAAATTAAAATTAAATAAAGGTTACTAATAAGGCTATTAAGTTTGAAGATTCTGGAATCTTTTATACTCAAAGCTTGTCAGAGTGCACGAAAAATATATTAGTTGATTGAGTGTCCTAACTGCACTTAATATAAGTCTAGTTAACTTGCATTTCTCTGAGCTACAACACATGGTCTAAGTAACAGAGAAAAAAGCAAGTGAAGTGCCCCACTGGGACTTGTACAGTTGTCAGAACAATGAGAAAGAGGCAAATGCCTCTCGACTGCCAACACAAAATCCAAACATTTTGTAAATATCAGAAATATAAGTCTACAAATCAGGATGAGATGTTATTGTTGATCTGTTGACAGCCAGCTGATAACAGGTATAAAATTACTGTGAAATTAGTAATCAGGAGTACTAAAGCATGTGTTTTCAGTTGTGCACAACAGAGTGTGCATATCCCTGGCTTACAGCAGCCTTAGGAATGCAAAGTGGCAAGTGTGACATCCATAGTGCCAGAAGAGATACAGGCAAGCTCAGACTGCTAAGACTGAACATCTCTGTATCAGACAAATAAACTGTTTTGGTACCAAAAAAACCCTACAGGCTCCTGAAACCAAACCTACAGTATTAAAATTTCCTGTAGACATTCTTCACTCAAAGAACTTGGAATGGGCTCACTTCAACGAAAGTAATTTTTTTCTAAGTCCTATTATTTACTTGTACTACTTGTACTATTTTATTATTTCCTTGCTCCTTGCTGCATTTATAACAGCACCTACAAATGATGTGTTAGCATGAAATTATAGTAACTGGATACCTGATGAAAAGGTAATGCAGATACTTAAATATTAAGAATTTCTGTCTCAGAGAAAGCTGAACTCAGAAATTGCTTAATCATATTTTTCATTATTTTTCAGAGGTAGAATACTTGCCACCTTACAGCTTAGGAAGATGGCAGATATTAATCTTTAGCCTTTTTAAGAGCAAACAGTGACTTAAAAATACTTGGGACACTGCTTACATTAACCAAGGAGATGACAAAATGCTGTGTGCAAAGAGATGTTTAAATGCATAACCAATATAACTGACAAGTCATGACAATTTTTTTATGCCAATGCTAGCACTTCGCAGTATTTCTCACAAGTTTTTTTTAAGTATATGAATCTAATATTTTTTGCATCTCTGCTTGTCACGTTATTGATCTCAGCAAGTTGTTCAATGTTCTAATTAATATCTTTTGAATAGCTTTAACCCTTCAACCGTAAAATTGGAAACCTTTTCAGTATGTTATGTTTGCATCAGATTGCCTAATGCCATCTGATCATGAAGCAAAACATAATTCTTAAAATATTAAGACTGTTTTGGGCACTGCAAACCAACTACTCAATGCACTAATTGTTGCTATATAAAAATCCCAGCTTTAACATTCTGTTTTGTTAAAAAACACAGTCAAAAAAAAAGCAACAGAAAACTATTGTGTTAAAAATATAAATATATATTTGGAGATGACTGAAAAAACTAAAGATAAAATAATGAGAGAAATATGAAACTACTTTTGTGGTTTTTGTTTTTCCTAATCAGTTACTCAGTGGACAATTTTATTTCAGTATTTATTTCTGGAATAAATTCTGTACTTTCAATTTCTGAAGATGTTTCAATTACAGTCAATTAAGTGAAAGGAATACAGCTGTGGTTACTTAGTTGTTGTTGTTAAATGCCCAACAAAAGAGCTGTTAGCTGGCTTAGACTATTATGTGTCTAGAAAAAGTGAATTACAAAGTCAAGGCCACAATGGAGAAAATCCTGCCATTCATATATAATAATCAGTATGGGAATATTAATAATAAAGTGCTTCCTAGTGAATTTTCCTATGTAGCAAGAGGATACCAGATTAGAGGTAATACACAGCTCAAGTCTTCCTCAACATTGCGTATAGATATCCAAGAAGGCGAAAAAGTATGGATTGGGAAGAACAAAAATTACCCAAAGATGGTTTATCAAGAGTTAATAGAAGAAAAATTGCTCTACATAATTTATTCAAATTATATTTCCTAAATCTTAAGGGTAGCTATAATTATATGAAGGAAATTTAATGAACCAAATAAACTGTGCTAGTTCTACAAACAAGAAATATAAAAGGACCTACCTCCTGGTGACAACCTTATCCGTAATAAGCATTTTTCTAGGAAATACAAGCAATTTTTTTCTAGCAACCACAGCCCTTCTTGTGTCCTGACTGATCTCAGGTTAGGATTAGAATGTGCTGCAGTTCACAGACAAAAACTACAGAACATAGAACATGCTAAGTCTTTATATGCAGAATCCTGAAGCTTTTCTAACTTGTCACTATCAGTATATCGAAGCTGTAGACATTAAGCCCATTGTAACCATGGTATAGCTAGAGAGGAATTGAACAATTTACTTGTGGAGCAAGAAGAGGCAGTCTAATGTAAGCCAGGAGTTTACTGAGATCTTTCCTTCTCTGTTCCAAATCATGTCGAACCCATGTAAGTAGTGCATTCAGTATAGTTTCTTCATTAGGAATATTCATGTCATCACTTGCTAAAAGCTTTGCAATTTCAGTGGCTGGCAACAAAAGAAACTCCTGGTTTCTAATTACTTCCATGAAGTTTTCCTGAAAAACAAAATTATTTTTAATATAAGTAACACCACACTTTTAAGACATTTTATGGAACTCTTATTGAATCTTCCCCTCTTTTCCCTCCATTCACAGCATCTCTCAATTGGGCCAGTAAATACCACTGGAGAACTGACCTAGGAGAAAAAAAAGAGTAAAACAGAAATGTACTGAGTTATCTTGACATCTGAACATTTCGTCAGATCTCTAATTCAGTCCCACAGATGTGCTGAAACAAATGAGAGGGAAATGTAGGAGCAACAAAGCAGCAACAGGTTGTAGCAGTTACTATCTCGGCACTGCAAATTGAAGAAACTTTTTGAAGTATAGTTTTAAAAAAAATAAAAGGTGCAGTTTGTTCCTGTTGACAATATAGAATAGAATACAATGCAAGATGCTTTGTCAAGCAAAGAGCACAACATACTACAACTACTGGACATATCTAACCATTTTCATTAACCATTTCATTTTCATATAGTGTTAGGATTTCAAAGAAAATAAACACCACTAACAATTTTATTGTTGATTTAAACTGGATTATTTTAAGCTTATTTTACTATTTAGTAGGTTTTATACAGCTGATCTGATCCACGATATTGTACAGACCTTGCTTTATTAACAATATTTACTTTAATAGGACTCAATTGTCTTTTACCCTGTCACTTCCAGCAATAAATGCTGCTTTGAAATAGGAAAGTCACAATATGTAACATTTCCAACACTGATATCTTATTACCTCATAATACTAGAACTTGCAAAATATTCTGTAAGGATTCTCATTAATTTAGGCAGAAATAGGAGACAAGTATGTAGAAACACAGTCAGCACTTTGAACTTAGTAAAAAAGCTGAATGTACCAGGAAAGGGTGAGATCACATCTATCCTCTTGGCCCATAAACCTTTACAAGGCAGCATAGGAAAGAAAAGCAAAAGCAGCTGATGAATCACAATATCTTCTTATATTTTGGTAGCTCAAAACCCAGTTAACCTCATACACCAAACTTAGAGTAACTTCATGACAATAAAACAGTATTACTATCGATTTAGTAAATGCACTGCTAAATAGCCAGCCTGGTTTTGCTGTCATCACATGTAGCTCCAAAACACCTGTAGGATAAATGCATAAAATCTACAGAGTGGGCCCAGTATCAAAATTAGACTTAGTACCTTGTTTAGTTATTTTAAAAGAAACAATTACACAGTAATGGAAAAACTCTGGACTAGAAGCATGTACATTTAGGAAAAAAATGGGATTTTCAGGTCAAAAAACCAAACAGAAGCATGGGAGCAGAAGCTGGACTTGCACTGCAAAATAGGTATGAATTTAGCACACAAAATGGCAACAAACACATACAGTATAGTTTGGCATTGCATATGCAAAGGACAAAATGACAACAAAGCAAAAAAGGTAACACTTTTTCCTTTTTATTGCTTAGTCTAATAATTCCAAAACAATACCTTGGTACTAGAAAAATATTAACTGATTAAAGAATGCTGAGCAAAGAGGAAAAAACTAACAAGGAGTAAACCAGTCCACCTTACATGAAAGCCACACATGTGCAAGATGGCTATAAGATGTAAGGGGAAATATCAAAGTGGCTCCACTCCACAGGTAACTCTGGAGCTGAAGCTAGGAAAATAATTGAAAGTGTTATCTGTGTATGTAGTTGTATTCCTGGATAGAATTTGGAAAGGAAAATTTTGCATTTAATGCCTGAAAAGCTTTTCTACTAGGGAGATCCAATTGACTACACAAAAGCAGTTCTTCCAAGTGAAAACTATACTAGATTAGAAGGGAGACAGAACTGTCTTTTCCTCTTTCATTTGTTGAACTCTACATTACAAGACAAAAGTTAAGAATATGACCAAATACAGGAATTAAAAACAGCAAAAGGACGGTACCAATATTCAGTAGCACTACACATGCACCACTATTTATTTTATTCTGATTTCTAATACTTGGGAGAAAAATGTGAAGCTGAAAAATAATCACCATTATTTCCACAGTTTAAACATGCAGTTCACAGAAATTCAAGTTCCACTGAGTCCTTTCTTCCCACTGCTGTTTCTTTGCAGATTCTCTGTCCTAGAGAGTGTGCAAGCTGGAGATGTGATTTTAATTTTGCTGAATAAACAGGCAGTGAGCACTGACAAAGAGAAAAGCCAACACTTACTACCTTAAACTTTCCATAGTGTCTATCCAGATCACAGGAAGAGGAAGGGAAAAGCACCTGCATGGAAAGTTTCCTTTGTCTCTGAAGGCAATAAGCTGATCTTGAGTAAGTCAGTCAGGGATCCTCTTGGGAAAGCTTTTTTCCAGCTGGGTTTCATCACTTCAACAGCTGTTGTGTGTAAAATGCCTGATATTCCTTCTTGTTGCTTGCAGACAATTGCTTTGTGATGGGAACAAGTTCAATTTCCTCTTGCTCCCACTCTATTTTTAAAGCAGAGACTCCTTTTGAGCACAGTATCAAAACATTCCACTGGGAATACAGCCACAATTTGGCCTACGTTTGGGTTATTTTATAATCAGAATCTGACAAATCCTCTTCCTCTACAGACAGAGATTCTGAAGACAAAAAGGAGGAGCCAGTGTATCTCCTAGCATTCTTAAACTCCTCATTAGACTTTTCTTTCCTTCTTCTTGTGGGAACTCTCTGTGGAAGAACAGGATATTTCAGAGAACAAACTGTCTACAGTTTCAATCTCCTGCTTTCTGGTCCTGAAAGTAAGAAAAAAAGATTCCCACCCGACAATTGGCTCCTCAAAGAGCTTGGAAACTTTATAAAACGAGAAGCCTGTTGTTTATACCATTAGCTGCAACAGGGACATGGAGTCCCTGTGCTCAGTGATGTGCATTGCTCATTCACAACGAAACCTTAAATTCACCCTTCAGCAACCACTGACTGAATGCTGCTGACACTCTAATCCACATTTCTGCTTTGGTCTTGATACAGAGCAAAAAATATTAGGAGCACATAAGGCACCATGATGCTTATTTCTAAGTGGTACTCAATACTCAAACTGGGATCCAGTGAGATGGTTAGTTTCCCTCTACCATGTGTCAGAAGGATTAGAACCTCGGAGAGCATCAAGATACCTGCAGGCTGAGAAGGCTGGTACACTGAGGTGGCCCAATAGGCAGGTCTAACCAAGGATTCTGTTTAAACTCCAAATCTGGGCAGTCAAAAAGCAAGAAGTGCTGGACTCATAGGACTGAATGAGAACAAACAGGAAATGCAGGTTTTTCTACTGGCTGCTTCAGTCGGGTGGTCAACCGAGGTCTGAATTCACAAGAACCTTACCTCCTCACAAACTGTGGTCAGACAGATGTCTGATAGCAGCTACTCCTAGTCAGCTCTGACTACTGCACTAAGCAATAACCAACCTAATGCTTTTGGTATGCCCAGGATTTGTTTAGAGTACAAATATTGTAATCTGACTCTTCACAGTTCATGGATTGCAGAACAGGCTGGGCAGCATGCAGAACATACTTAGTTTGCCAAGGCAGTACTGATCCGCTGTATGGGGCAGAATCAGGAAGCCTGAATTACAGAAATATCTTGGGTTTTCACACATGAGAAATGGTGAATTAGTACTTTCCTAGTCAGATGATTTCTGAGTAGGACTGCGATTTCAAATACAGGAATATAAAATTCTTCCTTTAGGAAATAACACAATCTTTGGGTCTAGCCTACTGTGGACAAAACATTACTGAAATTTCTCTCCTTTTCATGCTCTACCCTGCAAAGAGAACAAACTGTCCTGGTTGCTGCAAGAAAAAAGACAGATTAGAACTCTGATGCTACCTCCCAAATCATAATCTCCATATTGGATGTTTTGCCATCCAAATCCTGCCTTACAGAAGAAAGATGTTTAAGTGTCCCACATCTATTCTGCCAAATTCTTATTCTCTATGCTTGCCCTCAAACCATGATGCTGTGCTAAGTTTTTTTTTCTTATAAACATCAATTCTTTATGTACTGTGCTCAGAAATCACACAAACTCCAAAATTAACTTTATTGGAATCCTGTAACATTACCACCACTCACATACTTCTGAACACTTCTTATGAAAATCAAAATGGCTTTTCACTCTGCTTTAAGCATGGAAAGATGAGCAACAAATAGATACCAAGGTATCTACACAAGTATTGACTCAGGCACTACCACATATAACATTTACAATGTCTACTTTCTCTTTTTTTTTGTGGTAATTAAGAAAGTTAAAATCTGGCTATTGAAGAAGCTACTGACTTAGCTAAGAACACCTATTCACTATAGATATTTCATGTTCAGGAAATGACATAGGCTATCTTTTTCTCATCTGAAATGTTTAAATTCCCCTTGATTTACTTTTTTTTTTTTGTGCAAAACAAGTAATTAGTTTTCATTCAAGGTACACTATAAACTGTGCAAAACAAGCAAGATGACAAAAGGGGTGTTTCTTTTGACTTTACGAACACAGCAAGAAAAATGCACTAAAGGCATTTTCACAGAATCATAGAATGTCAGGTTGGAAGGGACCTCAAGGATTATCTGGTCCAACACTTCTAATATTATTGTTTATTGAGATGTCTCAGGACCCCATCAAGCTGTGTCGGGTTATCTACCACTTCTCCTGGGAGACCATTCCAATGTCTGACTGTCCTCATAGTGACAAATTGTCCTCTTATGCTCAGCTGGAATCTCCCCAGGAGCAACTTGTGCCCACTCCCTCTTGTCTTGTCCATGTGACTGCTGGTAAATAGGGAAATAGGGAGTCTCCATCTTCTTTGATGCCCCCCTTCTAGAACATTATAATAAGGTCTCCCCTAAGCCTTCTCTTCTCAAGACTGAACAAAAACAGTTTTCTCAGCAAAAAAAAGCAAGAATTTTTCACAAATAGGCTTATTCTGTCAACTGTATTTTTAAACCCTGTTGCATAAAAATCAGAGCTGCTCTTCATACAGCATTAAATCCACTATTAATCACCTCAGTTTATTTTGTTTCACTTAATGCATCCTGAGGGTTTTTCAAGCCTTAGTCTGCATTTTCAAAAGCTGATCTGTTTTGATGATCACCTTAAAAATTATTCTCATCCAAATTTATCAACTGTCAACACAGCGACAAAGGAATGCAACATTTAAGTCTTTCTAGCATGACATGTGTATGCAGATCACCTAAGTATGAAAAGTGCAGCATTCAAATCCTTCTTGTTAATTTATTTTTTTAATTGCACTGGGTTATGTGATTATAATCATGCCATAAACTGGTGCTAATGCTTTTTAAGGACACTAACAAACTTTATTTAGACAGAGCAGGTTTTTTTACCAGGGGTGATCCTACTGGGAAAACTTACTGATTGGTCCTTCAGTTTAACCAAATGCTGGCTTCATGTGGATATCTAGTCTTCATGTAAAGAACTCTTTTAATGAAGCAGGTAAGTTACTTATCAAATTATAGCATGTATCATAAAAGCCTTTAAAACTGAGAATCTGTTTTAATTGCAGAATAACAATTATAAAGCAGTTTGATTTTTTTCTGTCAAAGGAAAACTCATAGCAAATAATGTATATAAATTAAGATTCAAGTATTTTGTATTATTCATTACCTTCTACTTCAAGTGCTTTAAATGAATCTAAATTACATGGAAACACCAGAAGCATATACTATACTTGGTGCAACCCCTTACTGTTCTATGCTGCATAAAAGTAATTCCTTGTTTTAACAGAATTTCCAGGTACCATAGGTGTGCTTAACCCTTACAAGTGTAATACCTCTTAATATAAAGAGCATCAAGTGGCTACCTCTTATTACTGTTGAACATTTTGTTTTTTCAAACCACTTTTAAACAAATGAAATTACTTGGGGATTTATTTTAATTGAAGATTCAAATGTACTAAATATTTCTATGCAGTTTCCATAGCAACATTCATTTCAAACTGAAGAAGCTTCTTCTCTATTACTCATTATTACTAAAATTCAATTTAATGTCTCTGTTGGAACTAAACAACATTAAAAGAGGCCTTGGGAAGAATCCATCTAGCACAACTAATTACTTTTCAAAATAGCTTTTTAAAATCCACTTAATTTAAATTTCATCCACGTTTTAGCCTTAAAAGTAACGATTTTGCCACTGAAGTAAACAATGGTCACAAGATACACAACTATTTTCCAGTGGTCAGAACAAACAAAAGATAAGTGCCATGGCTTTTAGAAAGTTCACAGCCCCCTTCTCACACAAGTCATGAACTGCCAATCAAAATAGTAAGACTGTAATTCCTAACTTTTATCTTTAAAGATGCATTAGTCTTATTACTGTTCTGATATTGACAGTCTACTCATAAGGCACATGACAATAGCACAGACCAAAATACTTATTCTGAAAAGAACAAGTAGGTCAGAGGAGGGAGGTTCTTCTTGCCTCCTTTTTGTATTGATCTCTTGCTCAACATGAATTCCAATATTCCTCAAAGGCAAAAGCTACATTTATCTTTACTATTTCATCTGTCTACCTAAATACAGACTCCTTATTTTTGTTTCAGCAATAATGAAGATTAAGGACAGAAATATGAAAGATACAACCTGCACATTATTTATTGACCTGTTTGGGTAAATTTCAGCGTTTAACAATTTTAAATACAACAGAGATCCACTCACTGAGGAAGGATGTGGTATCACATAAAAAAAGAGCTATTTGAAACTGTTAGATATGCTAAACTGCTACTTTAATCCAAGAAGTATTCTTTTAAAAAAAAAGTTTTTAAACCAGCAAAATCTCAGGTGGCAAGAGAAAAAGCAATGGATTCATAATATGAACTACAAGACAGAAATTATACCTCTTGGAACTAAGCCAATATCTTAATGACAATGCTGTGCCACGCTACACAAGCAAATTAAGTCCTATCTTCATTCTCACATCTCTTCTGCAGAATCTACGTGCCCTCATTCAGGTCCCAAGAGCTTACACAGGCAAAATTTCATCAAGAAGAGAAACAAATGCCTTACAAAACTGCGCAGATGAAGTGACCTGACTCAGAGATAATTTTCCTGCCTTCTTCTGCTGAAAACATTTCTAAAATATACTTGTGGGAAAGAAAAGAAAAACATTTTACATTAAAATAAAAGGATTACTATTAAGAGGATGAAGTTTAATTAAGTTGGCAGGTCAGTCTTTCTATAAATTAACTCTGAAAATATCATTGTCACATCTGTATTTAATCACATATAGCCTAGTCTAAGATTAAATTGATGCTATCTTGACATTCCACTGATAAGAAATTAAGGATAATGAGGAATCTGTAATGATGAATGCCCACATTGATACTCCAAGTGTAACTCTGAAACTGATTACTCCAGCTCATTAGAAAAAAGTACTCTGCAGTTTTGTTTAGTAATGGGTTATTTTGGACTAGATCATGGCAGCTTGCACACTGTTGAGTTTGTACTTTTTGACTGATAGAAATGAGAAGCTTTTGGATTATTTCATGTGTTCCTCACTATGCCATTACTGTTACAGGGTATTAATTCTTGCCTATTTCCTTCCAACCCTAAATCAGCAACTTTATAGCTTTTTTGTCATTTCTCATCGTGGGAACATATGTGCATTCTTGCTTGAAAGATGAGCAAGGCTTTGTGGGGGAAAAACATTAGTATTTTATTCAGGAAAACATTCAGTATTTGTCTAAGTAAAGTACTTAAAATAACACCATACCATAGTGTAATTGTGAGCCACCTTGTGCAAGTCAGTGCAACCCTGTGCATCAGCAAAAGATCGGATTCCAAGGCAATTGGAGGGGTGAAGCTGCTTCATTAGGAATTTACAGCAGGCTTCTACAACCTGAGAAAGCTGAAGAAGGCAAGCTGTAGACAACAGGCACTCAATATTATCTTCTTTTAATTCAAGGCGACCTAATAACATTAAAAAGGAGATCACATTAGTTTGCTCTTATCATTTGTTAAATTCCCTAAAACTCAAGAGACAGCAGAATTATTTATAGATTAAATGACAGAATATAAAGATTAACAGATATCAGCCTTAGCAATACATAACAAGTTTTTCAAAATCAGTATCTATAATGATGTAAGGAAAGAGAATCCTGTAAGATTCCTTTCATTGTCACTCACAACACACTAAAAATATTCACACAATTTGTTAACTAACTGAATACAGTATTATCAGGGAAACTATATGCTATCAGGTTGCCTCAGGAAATGGCAATGATGATTTATTTTTATTTATTTATAAAGAATTAAAAAATGTGAGTAATAATTTCCAAAGACCATTTGAAATCTAGTAATGGAATATAATGCTCACAGGAAGACAATGTATTATATGGAACTCCCATTTTCATTCTAATTACCTGTATATGCATATTGAACCAGAGCCCACAACGCATTTGGCTCTACACCTTCCATCTTGATTTCCTCCTGTCTTGCTTCTCTTACATCATTAGTGAACATTGCTGCAAAGTAGTCCGAAACAGAGGAGAGAACCAACCTGAGGCCATCATGCAGGGGAAAAGGAGAGAGGCAAAGAGGAAAACAAATTAACAACCTGATGTTTTTTAATTTATGATACATTACTTTGCCCTTTAAAAGAACACTTGACTGAGAAAAATATTTTTGAATTGACAAACTGCTTGATGCTCTACTTCCCCTCTATGAATAATGAAGTGTTATTACTGAATCTGCATTTGCTGCTCAAGTAAATGAATTATCCTTTCAAAGCCTGATGACTTTTAATAGCCAACACAGGAACAGCCCTCAAAAACCACATAAATGGAGAATGAAATATAAACATACATTATGGAAAAAAATAAATTGAATTGATTTCCATTTATAGTATGCCTGTTACTTTCTTAAACATGAAAGAATGGCTCACTAGTCCTTTTCAAAGTTCTACAAAATTCCTTTCCTCTTGGTGTACACATATGCATTAATTTACTGATAACAGGCACAGGAAACATGGAGATGGTACAGACACAGTAATTTTTTTTTAACCTTTTGTTGACAATTCTGTGAATTTTAAGACACTGACTAAGTTATCACATTAGTGCACTTCACTGTTGCCTCACAGGGAATTAAAATATAAATACACTTGCATAGGTACTGAGCTGCACAAACAGCAAGTCCAAGAATCAAGCCTACTGTGAATACCCTACACAGTCCATCTCTCTCTATATATTCAATAAGTCTAATACTTCACAAAATGTCAGTTTATTCCATGCCAAATCATTATATTGGCTTGATGAGATGACAGAGGTCAGGAACCACAAAACAGAGTGAGACTAATGAAAAAGGTGAAAACTTTGAATTACAGCTCCCTTCCGGAGAAATCAAACCTTTCAAAATTCATTTGCTGCTTCTGACACTGAAATTACTATTACAATAAGCCCTTTAATAAAACTTTGCAAAATAGCCACACAGTAGTACCTTTTTAACACAAAGCTATCATAGATCTTCTTATTTATATGCTTTTACTTTAAAAAAAGACACTTGGTTAAACTTCTATAAACATGTAGCTAAAACAAAAACAAACAAAAGGCTACAGTGAAAGATTTTCAAACTAAAGCAATAAAGACTGTCAAAGAAAGGAAACGTTATTAAGCCCTATGGAAAAGAAGTAAAAAGATAAATAAGCCCCAAGACAAAATATGTCTGCAAATCAGGATTTGTGCTCTTTCAAACAAGCTTCCTAGCCCCTAGAGTACATAAACTTCCACTTGCCTTCTTTCCTTCAGTCCTGTATTTTTCATATTTCCATATTTCAGGGTCAACAGGAAGAAAGTTACTCAGATTGCTGGTTAAAGGATGCAGAGCAGGATGTAAATCCTTTCTGCCCAGGAATGTACTCATGTCTCTTTTCTTATTGTAATGTTATTATATTCAAATATTATACATAATACAGGTTATCACAAAACAAACTTTTATTATGGACATAGCAGCTGACTGTAATAAATAGGAATATAATAAATGACCAAGACATGTGAAATTGCAGTGGACACATAAAAAGGATCCATATGAAAAAATTTAATTAAATTTAATTTAAAGTCTGGCAAAATTTATTTATGAAACTGCAGGCTAAGGGACTATAAAGCACTTTTTCCTTGTGGAGAACTGTCCCCTTTACTAGTTGATTCTTGATCTCCAAAATAAATTCTTAGCTATAATTTCAGCTCAGAATGAGAAGATAAACACTCTTAGAACCATAGAGATTCACACAAGAAAATAAGGACTACATGTGATACTCTTATAGAAGTAGAATCAAAGCCTGAATTCTTTGAATAGACACATACCAAAACCTGTCAGAATTTAACAGTAATATAATACCTATGGTTATTACTACTGCAAGACACCAAACTTACTGCTCTTTTCTCTACAAACATAACATAACACCTCAGAACATTCAAGTATCATCAAAAGCAGAAACTGAGAATTAAGCTAAAAATAAAAGAAATGTTAAAAATGTCAAGTTCAAAAAAGAAAACCTGGAAGCTCCTCTCTCTGTACAAACGTGATTATTTATAAAAATAATAACGAAAAATATTATTTCTTATAAATTCTATGTAGCCACAAGTTCTACAACTTTCTTTCCCAATATGGGAAAGTTTAGTTTTCTGTGAGGTACTTTGGACATACTGAAATGAGGACTGTAAGTACTGCTTTACTTCTCGGTGAAAACACAACAGTAAGAGCAAGAACTTGCTATACAAAAAGCAAAGCTCCTTACACTAAGTTGCTCCAACATCATAGAGTGAATTAAGGACAGTCATAAGCTTCCTATCTCCTGCTACAAGCACAAGGTGTGCTTTTTTGGCTTTAACTTTCATGTGTATTTAAAACACAAAATATCAACTACCACAAGATGTTTCTCCTCCTGAGAAGACCAGAATAACTAACAGGTGGTATTGTGTGTCTAGTGCACTACAGAAATAGAAACAGTAGCAGAAACTGAAGGAGCTAAGTCAGTTATCTAATTGATAAACAGGTACAAATCACATTAAAGATCTTCTTAGCATGCTTGCTGTTTATCTTGTTAAAAAAAAAATAAAAAAAATCTTCCGGCCCTTACATGAGATTCACAGCTGTCCTCTGCATCCTTTCTACACTTAACTATTACATAAAACATACTCCAGAACTGTGTACCTTAGCCATATAAGGAAGTAAAATAATTTCCTTTTTATAATTCCCAGTTTTCTTGTTTACAGAACTACAAAGTTCTTTGACTTCTAAATTACTTCAGTGGGTGCAAACCCACCAGACCTGAGCGCATTCCATCTGGTTTGCTCTTTCCACAGGGGCTAATTTGAACAAACTGAGGAACAATCTTAAGCAACTCTGAAGCCACAGGGAAAGCCAAATTATCTTGCTCAGACTATTGATTCTGCAAAAAGGATTCATTATCATCCACAGCTAAGTGGTTGTGTTCACAAAGGAATCCAGGTCAGGGGTTGGGTGGGGAGCAAGACCACCCATTTTAGCACAAATTGCAGTAAGATTTAGTTAAATTAACTTGGAAAAATCAGGGATCGTCTTGATTGTTTAAAAATTAAGTTTCATAAAATGAAGGCTCTGAGACCAATCTTAAGTTATGGAGTACCAGGCTCCCTGCTTCTCAAGTCTGTTCCCATCCCCATGCTATCATTCCCTCAGTTGTGTCAGCACCACAGTGTGGATGATATCTAAACAAAAGCAGAATTCTGTCTTTTTATGAATGAAATAAACACACAAACAAACCCAAACCAGCAACTTCTATCTTTTTATATTATTATCTTAATACTATTCCAGTATTGAGCTGTCATTTCACTGTGGAGGTAGGAATGAACAATTAAAATAGGAATGCTTATGGCTGCTATTTCTGATGTAGAACTAATCTGATGAAACCACAACTTAATTATACTAGGTTCCTATTTGAACTATTAATACTGTGCATTAAATACTATAACATGCTTTAGTTATTAATACTTTTGTTTTGCAATCTTTGATATTTTCTTAGCTTTTAAGCAGCATGTTATATGATCTAATTACACAGATGACAGATAGGGTAACGTTTGATTTAATTTAGCCAGTGTTCAGTAGTCTGCTATCAACTGCTATTCACTCAGAAAAACTGAAGACAGAAGACTGTCCTTATTGTTAATTATAACTCCAACAACTTGTTAATACGAATAAAAAATTAAACCTAAAATTTTTTTTACAACATTCTAACATATAGAAACCACTACTAATAATTTTCTGAGGGTGAATTTGGGACCTTTGGGGTTCTTATTTTGCTATGCAAATATCCTACTATATGCTTGAAGACAAAAAATAGAAAGTGAAAATATCACAATTAATTTTGATGCTATATTGCATACAACAGACAGAAACTAACTTTTAGTTTCCAAACAAATGTTAAAAAACATAAGCATGTTTAAAGTACTCTAAATTGTTTAGGATGTTCTGCCTTTTATTAAACAAAACACAAGACAGACTTTGAAGATGCATTTGCAAATGAATATGAAGTTTTATAAATTATAATAAACTTACCTGTGAGCTGGAATTCTACGATCACCAGCAACTAACACCACATCACATAGCTGTTTGTGTCTAAGATAATTCTCCATCTTCTTAAAAGTTTGTTCTGCATGGTTGAGAGCCTGAAAAAATTCATCTGAGGTACAGGGCTCCATAGTTTGACACGATGATAAGGTATGACTGCTGCTGGAGGTTCTGGTGAAGACAACAATAGAAATCTTAGCTCACACAATATTAATGTACACCAATTCCATCTACAGGTGATAAAACAAAAATCACGTGATTTAAAAATTACTTATCTGATTAGTTCTAATATATATTCTCTTGCTATTTTCTCTTCCTAATCATACTTTCTCTCTTCCTCCAAAGCTAAATCCTTGCTAAAAAGGTATCATCAGCTAATGTAGAACTTTTCAGCTAACAGACACACAAAAATTAGTCCAGTAATCGTATCTATACTGTTATCAGATGGCTGAACAGATATCTACCAGGATCTTCAAACTGAAAAAGCAATGGAAGGATGTAATGAGGAATCAAGTCTCTCCCTGCCACTTATGTTGAAGTCTTACTTCATTAAAGTCTTGCTTCACACTTTGCCCTAGGTGCCTAGAACAAAACTCAGCATATATTGAGCTAGTAAAAGTGTGGGCATGTAGGAGAAAAGAACCATTAAGAACATGTCAATGTACCACTGCTCCTACTGCAAGAAGCCTTCTGTGTCTAAAATAAGATTTAGGAAAGTAGAAGCCAACACAACAGCAGAGTGGCTGGGGAGAAAAGTTCTTCATGTCCATATACTCAGCAGCTTGGGAGGAAATAGGAACAGAGAGAATGTAAAAGGAATGCCTGGCCTAGAACATAAAGGAGATTAATCCTAATTATGTACACTGAAGGGAGCACCTTTTTTTGCTCACAGATCTTTAACCAGCTACAACTTACTTTTCCACAATGTTATACAACCTTATACAACACTCTGGAACTACCATAATATTTGGAAGGACACAGATTCACAAGATCTGTATCCAGACCCCAGCTTTAAAAAAGATGTCATGAACTCAGGCAGCATGGCCAGCATTAAATCCACCAATAGATTTTGCTCAGTCCTTAACCTAGGATATTGATTTCAAGACAGAGCTCCTCAAGACAAAATTTTAAATTTTTAGCAGGAAATGGTCTGTAACAGTTTTTTGTTTGGTATCATCTTTCTTTCTTGTCCCAGATAGCTAAAATTTGGCCCTTAATTCAAACTGAAATCTAGTAATGGATCAGAAATTAGATACCTGCCCACCTAATCCCCTCGGAAGACTTCATCTTACATGTACTCTCTGTAGCTGTGGTTAGCCATTTATTTAAGCCCTCTCAACTTCTCATCCCCATGAATCACTTGTTCTGCTCCACCTCTGTGCCTCTGATAAGCTGGAACAAGCATTCTTTGTGACCATTTTGGAAACTGAAACAAGAAGCTGGTATATCTGAAAAATGTAATTACATAACCATAAAAATGTAACCATAAAAACCATTTTATTGACAAAACCGGATGGCATTCTCACAGTGGCTGAGCAAAAACCACTCAGAAAATGCAACTCTTAAATCAGCAACCCTGCCAAAAAACCCAACAAGCAAACAAAACAAAAAACCAGTGCTGGTCAATAAGATACTTAGGGAATTCTTGTTCCCTATCACAATTTATTACATCCTCAATTGTGTTGATACAGGTTGTTTGGTGTTTTTTGGGTTGGATTGGGTTTTTTGTTGTTGTGGTTGAAACATTTTAACACCGATTCCTCAAAATTACCTCATTAGTGATGATTTTTTTTTTTAATTTACACTATATCAGGGATATGATTGACATTACAACCTCCTCAAAAGTTGCAGATAGAACCAAAGAAGCAACAGACTACCATGGAGAAAGGAAAAACTTTCTAAGCCAGCACTTTGCTGGCTAATAGAGCTACCATCAGCCACAAGACTGCACCCATGTGCATTCTGCACAGAACCAAGAGGTCATCACAATTGCAGTGACACCTGTTTCCCACTTATTATCGAATAAAGCACTTATTCAAGACACAAGAGAGTCAAGCTCAGTTCTTCTGCTCAACTGAAGAAGTTCAACTCTGTGTCTCTCTTCTAGCTGCTAACCTACAAATTATTTTCCATAAGGAAGGAAAAGGAGAAGGAAAGAGATAGAAAGATTAAACTTCAGTGGTCCATAAAGAGAACATGAAAGATGCAGTCTAACAGTTGAGGCACTTGCAAAAAATGAAAAGCTATAGCTTCAAGGGCTAGTTCTGCCTATTAGCCAATGACTGGTTATGAAAAATTCAAACCTCTCCCCTTCCCTAAATGATTTCTGAACCTGTTTCCCAGAGCAGTTTGCTAAAGCCAGAATACACGCACAAGGGAAGAACATAAGAAGGGAAAGACCTGCTTTTCTCTCTCTCAACCCTTATACTGTCTTTACTGTCTTAAAAAATTCTTGGCTTACATCTTGTCTACCTAGAGAGAGGAAGCCTGGTTATCTAATGCAGACCTGCAAATCCTGTGCTCATAGCAACCCCTCAGCCATGAGGGCCACAGCTCTGCACATCACGGGGGCTCTGCTCCTTCTGGATTTGACTCTCAACTCAAATTTAAGCACAGTATCAATTTCCCCTCCCACAGACAAGAGGTATTGCCACTTCTGCACAACTCACACATACTACTAAGACAATTATGCTAAAGACTGGGCTGTTAGCACATGAGATAACCATATCAAAGAACCCTTTTGGTACACTCCTTTAAGATTTAAGATAGCATTTTTAACACATTAAATATAATAACAAATATCTTGGGATATTAGCCAGTAGGGTTTCCTTTTTATATTCTTGAACTTCAATCACACTTTTCTTGGTCTTTATTTTCCAATCTATTTATGTGTAAAATATCCTGTCTAGCACTGAACAATTTTATGAAGTATGGTACAATTTCAGGTTGATTGTAAAAAATCTAAGTTACTCTAATGACAAGGTCTTTCTCATGTTACCTACACATTTTACTACCCTGATGACAAAGATGCAAACACAAAAGATGCTCATTATCTTCAGCTTCAATAAGGAATTTATATGACTGCCTTTTGAAAACAAAATTATGCATAAGCCATGCTATAAACTCATTCATTTTTAAAGCATTTTATTTCCTGTTTGGTTAAGGATCTTTGCCCAATGCAAAGCAATGAAGCAATTAATTGGATGGTAAAGTGGTGATAAGCAGTTTTCAAAAAAGTGAAAGCATATATGATGATACATGATGATGATGATGATGATGATGACCGGAGAGCTGAATTCCTTCTGGTGTTGATTCAGGCTTCATTGTTGAAACTTAAACAAAGCCACAGTGCAGTTTTCAATGTAAAAACTCCTGCTTTTTACTAAACTTTCTCTCAAAAGAAAAGCATCAGTGTTTTTAAAATTTTATGGAGGAGAAGCACAACCTGTTCCTACTAACATGATTTATAATTGTAATTATTTTAAAGCATTGGGATTCATTTTAAAGGAGATTAATTTTACAGCAATTACACATATTACTTAACAACTTATAAATTCCAATAAGTATTAACCTTGGCTATCAGAAATGTTGCAAAACTTTTTAAAAGCATTTTATTTTATTAAAAATTATTTATTCAAGATTTTTAGGAAGGCATCTTTCATCTTAAATGCCTCTATGTTTTGTCTTTGAAATACACATGCATCAATAAAAACATTATGACTACGAGAAAAAACGACTACAAATTTCAAACTCTGCATTTTGGAACAGAGATAGAGGAAACCCATCCAAAATTTGAAACTAATTTTAAAATTTTTTTTTTCTGAAAAATTGTGTAAAATTCTGCCTTAAAAAATTGTATCTGAAAAGTATGTGCAATCTCAGCTGTTCTATTGTCACATTCAGTTCACCTAATCTAGCTGCAACTTCACCTGTACTTCTAAAAAAGGTCAACTTCTCCACAAGATAATGTAGTTATACTGCTAGGTAAGAGTGACATTGTTTGGTCAAGGTTATTTAGTACAGATACTGACCTTCTTGCATTAAGAATTCACATTTCTTTTGACAGAAGCAACGTGTTGTAGTGCAGCTGGTTACTACAGCCTTGATTGTACAAAGGAGTCAGGTAGCATTATGATGGGATTTCTATCTGCAAAATCTTGATGGAGAAAAAACCCTCAAATAGAGTGCTATTATGTCTGCTCAACCCAGTTGGTTCACAGAATGAAGTGAACAAATGAAGTCTGCTTTTTCAAAAGATTTCTATGCTCTGTCTCCCTTTCCCACACCATCCACTACTTCTCCTTTCCCCTCAGTCCCTCAAGGTATTGCCTCACCAGGCAAGAGACAGCCAATAACCTGACTAGGGGCAAGCTGTGCTCTGCAGCCAGCTTTGCAGCAGATAAATTATGTCCTTTTTCAGCAAAGACAGCAAGCTGGGTTTCTCTCCATTAACTAGTTGACATCTGCAAGAAGTGACATTATTTTTGAGATTTCTGCCTACCCTCAGGTTAAGATAAAAATGGCCCGTGGGTTTTAAAGCGGGCAATGGCAGAGATGATGCAGGAGAACACAGCTGCAGGAAAAGCTGATCCCCTTAGGAAACCAAAATAAAAGCAAATGTTTTATCTACACTACTGAAATTTGCAGGATGCATGGTACACCAACCCAAATGGCTTTCATAAATACACTGAAAACAGAGCAAACTGGGAACTGAAGCAAGAATAACATGTGTATAGAATTGGCTTAAATTATATTTTACATATGTTTCTCTAACAGAAACTGGGTGCAGATGAAAGCATTAGAAGTAATAAACGCTGGAAAACCCACAAAGGTGGGAAAAAACACACACTATACTACTCACTACTATGTTTCCAGTAGTGAATGGGTGACACAATCATTTAAACCTGAATTCATGCAGAAGTATTATCTTTAGAAATATAACATGCAAATAAACCAAAAATCAACAAAACAAGACAGACGTTTTGACATCTACAGATATTATAAAAAACATCGTGACATTTCAAGGAAGAAAAATAGTGAAAAAACGTTAGCTTTATTCACACCTCAATGAGGTTCAAAACACTAAGAGGTTCAAAAATAAGTGATCAAAAATTATTAAGTATGAGCAGGAAAATGGGTGTGACTTCCTGGTGTTTAGAGAAGACAATGAAAGAAAAAATAACACATAGCACCTCTGACTATAAATTATATCTGCTGTTACATTCTTGTAAACACAAGGATAATGTCAATGAAATCAAAGGACAGCTTTTGACTGATCAAAGCAGAACTCTGCAATCACAAATATGGGATTTACTCTAGTGAATCACCTATAAGCTCTAAGTTCCACTTAAAACCCCAGCAAAGGCCTTTCTAGTTTCACTAGAACAGACAAACCTCCTATAGCTGGACTTTCTAACTAAAGAAAAAAAAAGCCTACGCAGCCAAACAGCAGGCTAATTGTCTTCTTTGAGACAGGGCACTGCATTTGCTAGACTGCACAGTAAACTCATCATTAAGGTATTTTTTTGGTAGCAATGTAAGTAGAGGAGCTGCTCCAACTACAAGTAATCTTTGCCAGGGCAGTCAATCCTTTAGGTCACACACATCACAGAAGACAGATTCTATATCCTCTTGGGCAAATTAGGATACATATTAAGATACACCTTTTATATTTTTTAACCAATTATATTTTTAACCAATCTTAACTTCGCACTAAAATTGCTTCCTGCATTGTAGATTTTACATACAATGTTTCAAATTAGATTTTAAAATATTTTTTCAACAAATTGGTGGCTTATACTGCTGTCCCCATGCCAGCTGACATTTTATTGCATGGAGATCAGAGCATAACCTACTGAAGTAAGAATATGCCAGCTTTTATGCTAGCTTCCATGATTTTGTATTATACTGTGTAAAGAGCAAAATATTTCCTTCTTTAAGTCAGTAAGACAAGAAACTTAACAGCAGAGAACGGAGTTTGTTGGAAAGAATAATGCTGAAATGATTCTTGGAAAAAGCGAGCAAGGGTACAGATCAAGACACTCTTCCCAAAGTCTGGGAAGAGCATAAACAAAAGGAGGATGCCATAGATGGTAACAACACAGACTGCTAAAAAACCCATGCTGTATCATAACTCAAGATAAGACAATGGAAGGGGGACAGAAATTACTGTGGAGAGACTGTAAGACTATACATGCATGTGAACTTGAGGGCTAGGATTTACTCTATGCTTGAGAAAAGAATTGTAGCAACAGCCATAATTACAGTCTTGCAACCAAAAGGCACAGATTCAAGCAAACCCAAGTATTTTTGCAATAACTGTAATCTAACTGGCATAAATTACAACAGACACAAGAAGCTGAAGCACAGACTCCACTGTTACCTATGCCAGTTCAACAAAGACATGCACATGCAGCCTGCTAAGCCATCTTTGCTTTTATTATTAATTTTTAATTTTTAGAAGAAACAATGTGGGTTAATTTCATTGTAGCTAGACCTTTGATTAGATCTCTGAGGTATCCTGTCTTCTAGGAGGTGTCTTGGGTTTACTGGAACGAATTCATATACCCACACACACCACCAGTAACATTCATTCTCTCTGGAAAACATTAACCAGCCTACCCCATGATTCATCTACCTTGCAGTGTGATGGAGAAGTGCAGTAGTACAAAAACAGACCATGCTTTAAATTAGTCAAGGCATGTGATAATTACTCCAAAAAGTAATCATCAAAAAGGTGATCATCTTGCATGGAAGCTCATTCCAACCAAATAAGTAGCTGGAATCTCCTGTGGTTTTACGAAGTCCATTGTGAAGCCTCTTGTTACCAATCTTTTTGCAACATCTACTGTTCAAGTTTACTAGATTAAATCTGCCTCACATATGCTATATAATTGTGCTGCTTTTCAAACATGCACAGACATAACCCAAGTGAAGACATAATAGGCACAGAGGAAAATGAAAGAATTTCATCCTGACTAGTATCAGGAATAGTGTGGCCAGCAGGACTCGAGAAGCGATCATCCCCCTGTACCCAGCACTGGTGAGGCTGTACCTGAAGTGTTGTGTTCAGTTTTGGGTCCCCCACAAGAAAGATACCAAGGTGCTGGAGAGAGTCCAGAGAAGAGCAATGAAGCTGGTCAAAGGCCTGGAGAAAAAGTCTGATGAGAAGCCTCTGAGAGACTGGGGTTGCTTAGCCTGGAGAAAAGGAGGCTTCAGGGACACCTTATTGCTCTCTACAACTACCTGAAAGTGAGGTGGCTGTTGTCTCTTCTCTCTAGTAACAAGCAACAAGATAAACAGACACAGCCTCAAGCTGCAGCAGGGAAGGTTTAGATTTGACATTAGAAGAAACTTGTTCACTGAAGGGGTAAACACTGGAACAGGCTGCCCCCATGGGTGGTTTTATCACCATGCCTGGAGGTGTTTAAAAGATGAGTAGATGTGGTGCCTAGAAATATGGTTTAGCACTGGACTCACAGTCAGGTTTAATGGTTGGACTGGGTGATTTTCCAACCAGAATGATTTTGTTATTCTGTAATTTTAGCAGTAGCATCAAAAAATGAGAAGGCTCAAGATTTCTGCTGTAAAACAGCTTTTCTTGAATGTTTCTTATTTTGCATGGCTTATTCATGCATATATATAGCAAAAATTGCTCTTATTTTTAATTTAATTTCAAGGATTATACTACTATCATGCCACAATCAGGGAATCTATCAACTGTCCTTATTTGACAGTTTGCATTATTTTGTCATAGGAGATATATAGAAATACACAGCACAACTGGAGTCCAAAAGAAGTTGCAGTCCTAAAGATCAGTAAGACTGAGGCTATGAAAAAAAAATAAAAAAAAATTCAATCTTTCAGTGCATGCCTAGTTGAAATGAACAGTCAGCACACTGGGTATTTTATGCTTGTTATCCACTGTGCCTTCAAAGTCTGTACACTTCTGCTAAGGTACCCATAAAAAGTTAAGAAAAACATTTCTCTTACTAATAGGCTTGAACTTGCTACACAGGAGTCTGCACAGCTTCTGGAAAATGTGTGTACAAATCCAAAGCAATGACCATTGCCTCAGGAATGCAGGAGAGTTAACAAACAGCATGATTCAGGAAATGTAGGAGACAAAATCAAGCAAAAATTTCAAACCTCACTAGCCCAGTAAACAATATTTCAGGCTAACCCTGGTTACAAACACTACACAGGAGCATGAGGTGAACAGCATTCTCCCTGAACCTGAATGATCTGTTTGCATTGCAGAAGCAGCCTTTGTCAAAGATCTGGTACTAAACTTTGAATTTGCTTAACCCTTGTGCCACCAAGCTCTATATTAGTAACAAATAACTTCTACAGAGGCTCTACTCTAAATGAATCTCATAGTGATCTAAAACTTTCATAATTACTAAGATGTGACCTATTTCTACCTGTTCCATGGGATGGCAATGAGGAAGGATGACACACAAAACAGTAAAGCTGCTTCTGTTGCTGTGTGCTTTTAGGGCTTGCAATTGCACAATAAACTATAGAGGAGTAAAGAATAGGGTAACTCCACAGCTTCTATGAAAAAAGTATGAAAAAAGGAAATTTTTCATATACACAATTTGTTTCCAATGGAAGGAACAGGGTTTTAATACAGGAGAAAAGCCCTTTGAAATCTACATTGATGAGGGTGTTATTTTTCTCTCGATTCAATACATAAGTTATATTTTAGACTAATAAAAAAGACTATTTAATTAAGTTCTTAACATCAGAAAAATTCCAGATGTTGGGCAGATTATGTAAGTCTGCCTAACAGCTTACGCATTTGTAACAAAGGAACAAAACATGATTTAAGTACAGTCTCAACATAAGACTAGAGATACAGATAACAACACAAAGCAGGTTCTTATTAATATTACCATTAGTTACCTATTAAATTGTTCCAACACTGAACTCAAAATTTACCTAAAATACTTATTTTAAAGCATGAAAGTGAAGCTGATCAATAAATAAAGTAAATGTAGATGCTATCGATGATTAAGCACATAATCTAAAGATATTTGAGATTTACTAAATTCAAATCCTATGCACATTTTCTGTAGTATACAACTCTGCCTGCAAAAAAAACCAAAAAACCAACCAAAACCCAAAATAAATCAACCAAACAAACAAAAGCAAAAACCGAAACACAATGAAAAACAACCTCAACAGTACAGACTTCTCACATTCCATAAGTATCTGCAGCTCCCCAGTCCTAAAAATTTAAAAAAAAAAAAAAAAAGATCTGTCATATGTAAACTCTTCTCCTACTATTAGGAACAAATTTGTAGTAATTTCAACCGATACATTTACCTCTTAAAATTATACTTTTTCTGTGGTGATTGCCTTGCTATGGTGAGAATATCTTGTTTCGGGTAATGCTGTACATAAAAATTTCACATCACAAGCAGATGTTGCTGAAATGGAAAGTGATGTTACACCTATATCATACAGTGGTATATACTATACATTACACCTAGATTATCCAGTGACACAGCTATTTAAAAATTCATAGCTGAATTATCATTTAAAATAGGACCTCTTCAGAGATAATTATTTCCAGCTATATAGTTGTTGCATCATGATAAGACTGCTGCTATGAAGCACCAGAATGCAGGGTTTCCATTTCCTGTAATTTACTTTTGCCATTCAGTGATAAAAGCAAGTACACTATGTTGACACCTAAGCACTTTTACCCTCCCTTCTTCCCTTGAATCTGTTACATAACCATAAACAGGCAGTGTTTGTATTATGGACTACTTTGCACTAACTGAATTCTGTGCCCACAGAAGGCAAAACACAAACTGCCAAACTAGGTTGATCTGTCCTTAGTAGGCTTTATTAAACTGCCTAGCCTTTAAAATAGTCATTTATCCTGAAATGCTGTATCCTTGCAAAGTTATCTTAAAAGCACAAAGCAAACATAATAAAATGTGCTTGAAACGGTAACTACTTTACACACTATGTGCACTATAAAACAAGAAAAATACTTCTAGTGAAGAATGGCTGACTTACACAGTAAAAGGAAATAAAATAATTAAATTGATACTTAACAAGAAATATTAACTTTCATAACTTACACCCAGTAAACAACTTTAATTTAACAACAAATTTTGAAGTTTCATATTTAGCAACCACATGTGAGAGAGGAATACCAAAACATCTTTACAGACAATAATTTCTTCTTTTTAAGCTAATGCACAATTGAAGACACCTAGACAGACAACTGCAATCACTTTAGAGCACAAGTTGGTTGGCTTTCAATAGATTAAGTATTTTTCAAGTTGCATATGCACAAGAAAAAAAAATCTTTGCTTTATAGTCTAAGTATCTTTTACAGTTTCATCTATCTCATCTATAGAAACATGTGGAAACAACAGATGAATGAAACAAGAAACTTGCATTTCCATAGTTTTCTCATAACAGGCATGTGACTAATTCTCAGCATAACTAAACCATCCCTGTCTTTTCAAAATAATTTAGAAAGCACCCTGCAACATTACCATGCAATGGACAGTACCTTGTTCAAAGCAGCATGTACTTGGTATACTGTTTAAAACACAAGTACATCCACATTTGGGCATTATTTATCCACATTAACTAAAGGTGCTTTTTATAAGATCCTAGTAAACACTCAGAACTCTGATTATAAGTAATTTTTTGTTTTTGATGCTCAGCAGCTGCTGTTTCTGAAGCATTTTAATCTAGAATAGAGGCTAGCCTATACATGCATGCTACCTGTAAACCTGAAATTGAAACACATTTCTCACAATAGGAAAGTAACAATTAACCTGCATGAACTGCTGTCCGATTCATTTTCTTCTTCGCTTGCTCTACCATCTGTTTCTTGTCTGTTAAGCCAACGTGCCCCTCCACAGTCTTCTGCTGAGAATTCAAATGCTGGGATTTCCGAGGTGGATGCCATTGGCCAGGGAGGTGAATTCTGGAAATCCTGTTGGCTGGACCTTCTGTAACCAACTGATGTTAAAGGTAGGTTACCTGAATCTAAAAACTTTGTGCCACCAGTTGTTACATTTTGTCCTCTATTCCAGAAGTCTCCCTGGTGGCTTTCAATTGCAGAATTAGGGGCTGATGCCTGATGACCGAACCACCTCCATCTGATTTTTAAAATCTGCTTCACGTCAAACTCTTTACGAGAACCAGACATCCTTAGCGAAAGGCAGCGATCGTCTAGGCAACGGGGTAAGAAGCAGCACACATAAAAGAAGATTTGTGCACTCAACCAAGACAAGTGAAACACATGCTCTGGCTGTCTGTGGCAAGCAGATTTTCTACAGAAGGAGGGGAGAAAGCACTGCATTCGCATAAAAAAGGCTTCTTAAACGCTATGTCATTTGAATACAAACAATAGGCAATAGACGTGAAAAATCCTGAGATAAAAAGAGGAGAAACAATCACCTCAATCAGGAAAGACGCTGATGAGTTTACACTAAAAGCTCCAAGGCTGTTTCTGTAGCTCTTCTCTGACCATTAGCTCTCAAAAACACCAAACAGTATTCATTAAAGCCCTTTCAAGAGCTGAAAACCACCCCCTTTTCTTAAACCACAAATGACAGAGAACGTAATTCCCATACTGCATCTTAGAATCTCTGCTTCTTGTTCTGTTAACTCTTGCTACTACAGAGAGGGAAAACCCGCAAAAAGCAAATTAAATTCCTCCTGCACTGCTAAAGAATAAATTTACAGAAAAGACTTTAAACCAATCCAAAGATAATTGATTATGCGGGGGAGAAACTGAAGTGTAAATAATTCTTTTTTCCATTACAGGACATGCACCAACTTAAAAAGGACAAGAACAGCCTGGAAGGCTCAAGGGACCAGTACTGAGTTATAAAGCCTTTCATCTTGATATGCTTTGATTCAAATCTAGGTCTGCAGTAACTGAAAATTTCTATCTGAAATGAGCTAATGATTTCTATTCACTTACACATGACTAAAAGCAAAAGCAAGAAAAGCTAATTGGTCACTGTCCAGGACACTGTCCCCTACAAAACAGACAACAAAAGATGACTTTTCAAAAGGTTTCTTTCTCATCACAATCAGCAGTTCCCGATCAGGTTAAAAGTACCCTGATGGAACAGTGAAAAAGAGAGATGCATACTTTTGAGACAGAATCCCCTGTAGACAGGTAATTTAGGTAATGTATTAAAATAGCCAACAAAAGTTTTTACTTGAATGAGGAAGAGACAGCCAAAAGGATAAAATACACAGTGACAAATTTACATTTCCTATGAGAAACAGCCTATTTCCTCTACAACATCTGGAGATAGTTAAATATAAAATGCTGAGACTAACTCCAATAACATGCAAATAGTAACAATTTTAGACCAACACAGAGGATCTGGATTTTATCACTCCGTGATAAACAGATCTATGTTTTCAGTCTTCACAGTTCAGTGAGGCTGCTCAACCCTCCAGGATAAATGCATGAAAAAAACCCAATAAAATCCAAGTGCCTCTTTTCTACCTACAGTTTTCATCAGAAGTGAAAGTCTCTTTCTCTCGGATAAACATTAATGTATGTGATCTTGCAATTAGGACACCTGCAGTATCCTGTTCTTTGAAACAGGTTACACACAGAGTCCACATGAAAACCTAACCAGTGCCTGAGTTTACCACCCCAAAAACAAACACTTCATTTTATACTCAATGCCAGGAGTAAACCATGCTATTTTCTTTGGAACCACAATGCTGAAAGGGCTAGTTTTAATCTGAAAAGTAACCATTACTACTTTTAACACAATTACTTATGAAAGTGTATCTCACACATGCTAGCAAAGCTCAATTCTAAAGAATCAGAATTCCAGTTGCTCTCTACAGAGAGATGCTGCATTTCAGAATGTGTACCTTGCCACCATCCTGGCTTACCAGAAGCTATCTATCAAAACTTTTGCAGCATGTCCAGAAAACAGCTGAAAATACCTTGGGGGTAATACAATTAAGTAGATAAATATATAACTGTATATATATATACACACATATATAACTATTTCTTTGCTGGCAATTTCATTTAAACACAGACAAACAGGGAAATATTTAAGAAGGATAATGATTTAATTTATCAGCATAAAAATGTTAACAAAAAATGGTGTGACATGTAGACCCCCAGCCATCTGGTACAAATTCAGCAATTTTTAAAAGCTTAACTGCATTGTTGAAACCATCATTTGTGTAACTGCAAGTTGGGTAAAGCTACAGTACAGCTTAAGAAGTAGTGACAAAATGGCATCTTTTTATTTATCCTTCCTTACATTTTGTGTCGGTATTCATCAACGGTGGAGAACCAGGACAAGCAGTTTCTGAATTTATTAACATTCAAAACAGCAGTAGTGTTTAAATTACCCAATTAGCTATGAAAAGCTTTAAATACATTTATTTCTGCTCTTATGTTAAATCTGTTATACATACAGACTGACCTGGATTCTGTTTCTTGTATAACAGACTCATTTAAAATTCAAACTACCCCAGCAGAAGCCTACTAAGACAAAGGCAGATTTGCCGATTCTAGTGCTTTTTCAGCACTTCCTCATGACTTACTGGGAAATAGTCTAATTACTGCTTTTCTTCAGCTGTGAAGCTGCAGGCTCAAACAAATTAGAAAACAAATGTGCTATAGTTTTATGAGACCAAAACACAAAGCCATTTGTTTTCTTACATTTTTCTAGATTATACAATCTCTTGCTCCTTTACACACTCTCCCAAATTACAGTTCTAAGACAGACTGCATAAGTATCTAAAATATTTCTCTGTTTCATCTAAATCAGATACAAGTTTGTATTACAAATGACAAGATGAGACAAGCATCACTTAGTTCTTCCGTTCAAACTGAAAACATTGCACAGAAATAATTGAGGACCTCTTCTTGTTCTGGACAATCTTTATTGCTATCAATAATGTGATAGCTTTTATAAGTTTTCCCACTAGGAGTTAACAGACTTCTGAAAATACCTTAAATGATGATGTGTAAGGACTTCCACTTATTATGACCATCAAAACCTCATCTTTGACATCCTTTTTGCTTGGCTGTTGGTGCTCACAAATCCTAATGCCCACCCCTAGGACACAGCCTCCCATCGTATGTCTTTCTAATGCGTTAAAACACATTTCTGAGAAGCCTGCTAAGAAGATAAGCTGAATGCTACCATCTTAGTTCAACACAGCATACATAGACTTTGCAAGAATTATGAAATTTTTGTCATTTACTAAGGCAAAAGTTTTCTTTTAATGAAAAACCAAGAGTGCTTATACTATTTTTCCTGTCCTTTGTCACTGCTGCAGCTGAATAAACATTTTCTGCTTTGTGGTGAATCGTAACATTCCAAATAGAGGAACACTGTCATCTTTGGGAACATAATCCTGTTCACATTAAGGAGGTTGTGTAAGCTTGCTGTTAACACCATTTTGAGATCTCCAGTTTTGACAGAGCAGATTGATATTCCTATGAGAAGAGGACCTGAGCATTTTAAGTACATAACTTCTCCTATGACCTGTTCCATAAAGTAAAACATTTCTGCAGTTAGCAGTGAGGGACTGTTTCCCAGATTCTGCCTTGTGAACAAAAGGAAAACATTCAAATGCAGACTGTATGTTAAATCTGCAATTGTGCAAACAGGTTAAGACAAAGAACATAGCATGACAGCTTTATAAAGTGCTCATTTCAAGATTTTCAGAACAGTTTACCTCCAGAGAGATATAAAATTGTTTCTTTTACTAGCCAAAAACCTTACTACACTGATATTCTTTGATGTTCTATAGGTTTATTCATACCAGTGTTAAAGAAACATTGCAGCCTAGCATAACTAGTTAAAATTTAGACATTTTGACTCCTACGATAATTCTGCTGTATATTTTGAGGGAAGATACACTCTAAATACTATCAACTGCATCACTTGGAAATGTGGAAAAATAATAATAATCAAGTCTAAGGACTTTTATTAATTATGACTTTTCCTTTATCACTAAGTAGTCAAATTAAATTTTCAAACAAATTAATATGTTTATGGAATACTTTTTTGCGGCAGTCTTAAAATTTTAATCTCAACACATTTTCCCTGTTCCTGCTATGTTTTCGCTACAAAAAACTATCACTGCTCATCTTCAGGGCAACTCAGATACAATATTTTCAAGATATTCAGTCTGTCAAACGGATTTAAAATTATCCATTTTTAAAATTAAGATTAGGGCATAAAGGCTCAGCTAATCCTTAGGAGATATTAATGATCCTTTTAAGTGCCAGTAAGAATGAAAATGTCAAGATAATAAGTCTTTGTTTTGACTGCAAGAGTTGTTTTTATTTAAAAAAAAATACTGCTTAAGAAAAGCAATAAATATAAAAAGATGTACTTTAGACATAGCTAGACTCATTAAATGATACAGTAATATATTGCCTATGTTTAGCAATCCCAGATAAGCATTTAAAAGCGTAACAAAGGTTCACTCACCACAGATGTTAATCAATTAATCAAATATACACTTTCAGCAATAAAAGGCATTAAAAATACAACAGTTTTTTAAAAAGGATTTTTAAACTTTAAAATATTTGTGAGGGATTAAAATAACTGTTCAAAGAAAACTGCTGAAGACAACCCCCAAATTGCAGTTCTGCTTATAGCTGTGATTATTTTAAAATAAATGTTCAATGTTTTCTTTTTTCTTCCTAGTCTTGTGTTCCAGCCCCCAAATTACAGCAATAGCACAACAAAGAATTCAGGAAGATTATTATGTCCACACTCTGATTCTGTGAAACAGTAACCACTTCCTAAGTTTTATATAAGTGTGAACACTTTTGGCTCAATGCTATGTGAAAAGTCCATTGTAGAATCAACACCAGAAGAAAGAGAAGAAAACTATAGTTACTGACTCTATGTGCTTAAATTCATTGTTCTGACTGGCAGAAATGAGCTGCAGCCAAGTTATTTGCACAACATTGCAACTTTCTGCCACTTTACATGGCACATTTTCCTTGAGCGGTGCAAGCCATATGTTTAGAAATGCTGACTTCAAAGCACTCAGCTTAACAGTAGAATGAAAAGACCTGTACAGAGCTGGTTATTTCACTCAGATAAGGAAAGGGGGGGGCAAAGGAGAAAGATTTCCATATGTAATAGAAGACTATGCTGTCAGAGCCTAGACTTTTTTTAGTCCACACATCATACTAGTTCACAGAACTATAGTTGTGATCCAAGACATTTACATTTCTTTAACACTAAATCATTAACATTGATTTCTGATTATCAAAATAATAACCAAATATTATCAGGAACTGCACCATTTGCAAATAGCACTGTAATGCAAAGCTATTCCTAAGAAAACTGGGCAGCAAGCCCCCTTAAGCTTATTCAGCCTGAAAAAAAATTGCAGTCTGAGACCATCAGGTCAGCTGTGTTTTTTTCAGTTAGAACTCATTTATAATACTGAATGGACAACACTGTGAAAGGCTAATCCCCTAAAACCAGTTTTCTGTTCAAGCAGCCACACAAAGATTATGACAAGCAAAAGGTTCCCAGTTCATACACTCATACACAGGAATACTGATACCACCTATTCCAATGAAAAAAAGGCAAAGTCATCAATCTAGAGACAATGATACTGCAGCACAAATCTCCTGTAGAAATGTCACTGTTAAGGAAGAGTGGTAACAAAACCACTGTTGCTCAGATATTTAAAGAAGTCCTGCCAAAAGTAAAGTTGTTTTTTAGAATCAGTTTAGGAAAGTACTGCCTAATAAAGCTGTAATGGCCATATACCACATACTGAAGGATCATGGCAAAACCAATAAAATAACATGGAGATAATTTCCTTTCATCAAATTAATATAAACATGGCTAAGGTCACTTTTGTAGGCGGATTTGCAAGCCCCCTGGAACATATATTTTTACATTTTTTCAAGAGAGCAGCAGCTTTACTTCACCAGTAAAGAACACTTCCATCAAGAGCAGAGTTGACGTTTGTTTGGTAAAATTTTACAGGTACTCATAATTCTACATTGGGCACCATATAGAAAACCACCAGTTTACCATGCTGCAAAAGAACAGAGAAGTAGATTTGCAAGTGATTAGGTAATACAAGATATGCTACAATATATACCTCCCTGAGCAAAAAGTTTACACTCTATTTAAATGTCAAGCTATGCAATGCCACAGCTATTGAAGCAAAGTATTTCAAGATAGAGGCTTGAGCTCGATTTAACACCAAAAGACACCTCAAGAGACTCATATTTTTTCTGTCAATGAGAACCTCTGTTTAATTAAACCCCCCCACCCTCCAATGAGACTTTGAGCTGCATAAGGGATAATATATGATCATATATACTTTATTACATGGTTATGAAACAAATGGTGTGTCCTCATCTGGAACTCCTTGTGTGCAATTGATCATTCCAGCTCAAAAACAGTGTCGCAGAAAACAGGGTTCACAGAAAGGCAACACAAAGGATCCAAGCATAAAACTAATAATCATCACACTAGGAGGCAGAATGCTTAAAAGAATCATATCGATGTTTGTAAGTATCCAAGTATTGTTTAAAATTATATTAATGTCTCATCAACATGAAAAACAGAACTTTCACGTAGTTTTAAGAATTAATGTTACACCTACACAAAACAGACATGACATTTTAGGAACCTAGCTGTGTGTAACATCATATATGTCAAAAAGAACTCATAAAACCCCATGCAATATAAACAAATCTAACCCCACATGCCCATCTGGAGCTGAATCTCACAAGGCATGTCAAAGACAACACGAAAAACTTCTATAGGTACACAGGTGAAAAAAGGAAAACTAGGGAAAATGTGGGTCTGCTGCTGACTGGGGCAAGGCCCTAGAGAAATAGGTTATAGAAAAGGCTGTCTTTACTGGCAAGATTGGCCTTCAGAACTTCATGAAGTTCAACAAAGCAAAGTGCAAAATCCTGCACCTGGGGAAGAAAAAGCCTTTGCCAAAAATAACCTGGAGGTCACGGAGTTGAATGTGAGTCACCAAGCTGCTCTTGCAGCAAAGGACAATGGTATTCTGGGCTGCAGTAGGAGTCTTGGCAGCAAGTTGAGGCAGGTGATCATTCCCCTCTCTGCAGGACTGCTGAGGCCACACCTGGAGCACTGTGTCCAGTTCTGGGCTTCTCACTCCATGAAAGAGATGGACATACTGGAGAGAGTGAAAAAATAAATGCCACTAAGATCATAAAGGGCCTGAAGCACCTCTCATACGAGCAAAGTCTGAGCAAGCTAGGACTGTTTAGCCTAGAGAAGATTCAGGGAGGTCACAGCAGTGTGTACAAATATCTGACTTTAGTGACAAGAATTCTTTCAATTAATAACAATTTGCATTTATCATACAAGTAACATGAAAGCAGCATAACCTATAAATATGATCATCCCAATTCTATTTGTGCATTCACATCAACTAAGTGCCTTTATGCCACCAGATCCTTAAAAGTAACAGCTAGGCAAAATGAAAGCATGACCAGAAGATCATGGGAGGTGATTCTCCCCCTCTTCTCTGCTCTGCTCTCCTGAGACACCATTTGGAGTACTGTGCCCAGTTCTGGGACTCTGTGCATGAGAAGGACAGGGAGCCATTGGAGCAAGACCAGAGAAGGTCCACAAAGACAATCAGAGGGTTGGAGGACCTCTCACAGGTGAAAAGCACCTCTTTCACACGCTGAAAGAGTTTGGGTTCTCCAGCTTGGAAAAGGCTCCAGGAAGATCTCATAGCAGCCTTGCAGTATCTGAAGAGGGGCTACTAGAAAGCTGGGGAGGGACCTTTTATGAGGGTATGTAGCAATGGAGAGAAGAGGAATAGCTTCTAACTGGAGGGGGTAGATTTACATCAGACATTACAAAGAAATTCTTTAGTGTGAGGGTGGTGATATACTGGAATAGGTTGCTCAGGGAAGTGGTGGATGCCCCCTCCCTAGAAGAGTTCAAGACCAGGCTGGAGGGGGCTTTCAGCAACCTGGTGTAGGGGAAGGCATTACTGCCCATGGGCAGGGATCTCTAAGGTCCCTTCCAACCCAAACCATTCTATTATTTTGGTAAGCTCAAGATCAGAGAGGCAAAAAAGAAAACATTTTTACCTACTGACAGTTTGAGGACACAATCCTTAAAAATACAAAAAATGACTGCCACCTGCCAAGCATGGTAACTAAATGTACAGGAGGTGAGGAATTCATTTAATCAGTTCCATGCAACTGAATGGAAAATGACAGGTTATTGTCATCCCCCTGCTAAATGAAATATTTATTATATCTTTTATACACATAGACAAAAATAATAAGTACTTTACTTTTTAAAAAAATACTTCAAAAGCATTTCGTTAGAACATTAACAAAAGAACACTGTACATGCACGTGTTCTTCTCCCACCAGCATGGTATTTAGATATTCTATGCCACCTCTAAATATCTATGTTTAACTTTAATACAACAGCATGGTACAGAACAGCATTTCTTCATCTCAGCTTGACAGTGATGATTGCTCTTTAAACAGTTAATTGAACAGAGATGAAGAAATGGCTATGCAAGAAATGCCAAAGAAATAACCTCGATTTCTTACAAAATACATGTATAATAGTAAAGGTTTTTAAAAGACCATTTAAGGGTTCATATTCCAATTAAGCACTTGTAAGATGAATCATCAATCAGTACTAAAGATTGTTTATATTTATACATAGTCGTAGCTGACAGACACTATTAGAAAGTATTATCTTGTAGAATAGAAAACCCAACTCTTTCATCTTATTTCCCCATGACAAGTAACATTCACAGCAGTAATTGGATATCTGAAATTAAGCACTGAAATAAGATCAATACCAGAGCATGGTATTCATAATCCAAATAGTCCCAGAGATATTTAGATTGGATCATACATGTATTTGTTTATATATGTACATATTGCATACATGTTTATATATATGCAATAAGATGCCCTGTATTACTTGCTTTAGTTATAAGCATTGTATCCTGACAATAGGTTTTTCATGTTACAATAAGCTTCACAAAGTTATAAAAACAACATGATTAAATTAGAGATGTTAATTAAGGGCTTCAATTGATTTTGCCAGTGATTTGGCTCAAGGAAGTATTATTAGGAAAAAAACATGCAGAACAAATCGCAGTACATTCAATTATCCCATTCTCTCTAAAACAAAATTAGTCCTCTGCTTAGGGTCAATGTTGCTTAAAATAATATGTATCTGAGGCACATAAGGAAACAGAACCTTTAATTCTGTTTTTGAATACTACTAAATCTCAGATTAAACTATTTATCAAGTCACCATGGATTCCTAAATATAATAAGAAAACTAGTTTCTTACATTCTCCCTTCTGTGTCTGCAGTTTCATAAAGAAGTAATCTCAGGTTCCCCAGTATTATTTATTTTACAAGCTCTTCTAACAATAACTCCAGTTGTCCTGCATGCTTCATCTCACAGAGTCTCCACACACACACACACCTCCCTACTAAGTACCAGGATAGGCAAGATGAGCAAATCCTTCGTCGTATTCAGACCCAGAAGCAGACAGGCTCATCAGCTGGCACATCAAGTAGTATCACTTTCTTGGCCTTCCCTACCCATCCATACTTTCAAAACCTTTCATTAATTGAAACACAATAAGGGCTCCACTCTGTCAGAGCCTGACTGAAATTGGCAAGTAGACAGAAGTGTTATTAGGGAGAAAATGATAAAACAAATGCCAAAAGGCAGCTTTTCCAGGGAATTTACAGCCTCACAAGATGAATATCTACTGCTTCTGAGTATGCACAACTGCCTTAGCTTCAGTATCAGCTAAGCCCAGGATTTAGAAACAAAGTAGAACAGCAGTCATCACAGTATCTGACTGACCATTCAAACGCAACTATGAGCTTCCAGCCTTCCACGGTTGTATAAAAGCGAAATTGGCTTGGAAAACAAAGCGACAAAGGTAGAAATCTAGATAACCTATTAAAACTTTAAACCATTAAATTACTTGCAGAGTTAACTGTCTGGCTAACCTAACAGGCATACTGATCCCCATCTTAGCTGCCTCACCCCTGTTTTTACAAAAACCCTAAAACCTTTCCTGTTCTGCAGAAAGTGAGCAGCAGACAACAGCAATATTGATAAAAAGTCAGGAGGGACACAGGATACTAATCCAAACTGTTAGCATTCCCAGGGCATGAGGCCCACTACTGAAGTAGCATGCTTAAAAAAAAGGGAAACCTCTTGAACCCAGATGGCTAAACTGTCAGAAGAAGGAATAATTGAGAAAAAATTTTTCACTACTTGCTTAACAATTGGGTTTTTTCTTCCTCTGTTATCAACTCTGGTTAAACCTCAGTAGAAATACAAAAATAACACGTTGTACTACTACATGCTGGACTCATCAGATTTGGATGGTCTGCGATATTTGCCCATATATCCTTCCCAATAGCTCAAAATTCTAGGAATTCCTAATGTAGCTTTCAGTGTTAATAAAAAAAAATATCTAATTCATTAAGCTTGTAAGTTTTCAAATAATACTGTTTGAGTATTCACTGAAATTAAAATTTAATCTCTTTTAAGTACAGTTGTTATGTGAAGTTGTAATGTGAAGTAAGAGGAGGTACAAAAGAGCAAATTTTTATTATTTATCACTTGGTCTGCTTACGTGTTTATAAATGCCTGAATTATAGCTAAAAAACTTGATCTACTTGGAAAATACTTCCAAGCTTAAAATGCTTTGATTCTTGGTGAAGAGCTTGCCAAGCCTTATCAAGTTTTGGTAGCATCACTACATGCCCTACTTTCTTAATGGTTTAATTATAGTTTGAAGGCACAAGCTTGAGATTATACTTACAATCAAAATACCACTTCTCTTAGTGCATTTAAAAGATCAAGATTTAAACTCTAACTCTACCTTCCAAGCGACCATTTAATATACAAAAGTACTTATTTTAGAATATATTTTAAAATATCTACTAGACAAATGCAAATGAATTTGCATATAATGAATTATCAATGTAGATCACTGTACTTATCTGGAAGGCAATTGTGAGGTTAATAGATTTTTTGTGCAAAACACAACATAAAATGTCTACCTGGTAACAAGTAAGAACTTGCTTACAAACAATCCAATCACCAAAACCAATGACAGAAACCTTATCTTCCTGTGAGCCTTTACTATCTCCTTGCCACATACACACTACTTGTAAACATTTAATTAATTTGATAATTCAGCCATGTTACTATTTGTATTCTTTACAGTTCAGGTTAGTAAACCTCTCTGGGCTTGATTATTGTCTTACTGTACATTATGAATATGTGCAGTATTACACAGCCAGCTGCTGCTAATATTTCATCTGTTCTGTGGGTATACTTTTGCCAGATTTTGACAAGTTCAGTTGGTTCTGAAATTGAGGCTACAGTAAGTCTAAAATTAGCATGCATTTTTTTTCTAATAATGAATGAAACTATTTTCACTTAAATCAACCAAAATTAAAAAATTTGTACTAGACAGAGTATATCATCATCATCTTGCCTACATAGCTCATATCAAAATTTTATCAGTATTTCCTCCTACAACTTCATAACATATTGGAGAAAGGAGAAAAGACAGAGATGGAAGACACATCAGAAAAAACACCGGAATTGAATTTTAAAAATAGCCTAACGGAGGCCTGAGATAATGTAGTTCTCTTTTTTTGTTTTTGTTTGGGCTTTATTGGCTTTTGTTTTCTTTTTTTGTTTGTTTGTTTTGTTCTAAATACCTATAACTGCACAATACCTTACCATACTTTGAAATAGATTTCTGAGACCAGGATAACAAAAAGATCTGAGCACAGGCTTTTCTCTTTCTTCATAGCTGTTTCCCTCTTATGAACCACATATACAGAAAACAGATGCAGAAATGCAGAGCCACTCTTCTTTACAGTTCTAATCAGAACTGAGATTGGAGGGGAAACATTTCTTTTTAACCAAATACAGAACACTGAAGGAATAAAATGAAGAGTGATGGAAGAAATAATCATTGTTATGGCCTTATAATATCCAGCATTTCACAAAATGAATTTTTCATTTAATGTCATCCTTTCCAGTGGTACTGCTGTAGTGCTTTGCCAAGGTGACAACTGCTTTATTGTTGGAGACAGAAAGCCTATCTACCTGAACAAAAAGTCTGCAATTTCAACTCCAAAGAAATAATTAAGGAAAGACCATTAGAAAAAGGTCTGAAAACATGAAGCTGTCCACAGCACTCGTCACATTACTTAGGCTTTCATTCTTTTCAGGTAAGACATGTTCTGCTGCTTCTTCTCTCACCCATATAAAATTCAGTGAGTGTAAGCATGAGAAACTTCTTACATTTTCAATATGTTTTTCAAAGACTTAAAAGGCTGTAATTATCTGAAACAATTAGGCAAGCTGTGGCTTTTTGAAACTGTTAGGAGTGACATTTCTCAAAATTAAAAAGGTATTTATCCCTTAAGTAGGAAAGCACTTAAATGCTTCTATCTTAATTGCATCTATCTAAAAAGATGCCTAGAACAACTGACACCCGAACTAATGCATGTGTAATACAGGGTCATAGGAATTTTCATATAATAAAAACAGAATGTTGATTTCATTGGCAAGTTATTGAAATTGAAAGCATTGCAAATTTTAAGCAAGTCGGCTAAACCTTTGTTAAATGTTAAATAAAATGAATACAGTGCATATTGGCTATTTTGACAAAAGTATCAACTGAGGCAGTGGGACAAGTCTATCCAGACACACTTTACAAGAGATTAAGGTAGTGCTCTACCTTAAGTTTCTTTTGTTTCCTTACAAAAATGTCTTGTACAGTTTTATTAACAGTTTTCCATTAATTCTGAAAATGAGGTGGATATCTTTGGAAGAATACAAGTTACTAATAAAACAAATTCTTCTTTAAAATATATCCTGTTGTTATGTATGAAGACATCAAGATCTTTAACATCAGCTGCATTTAGAATTGCCAGAAGAGGTAATTAACTGGCAAAGTATTCGTCTGAACAGATTGAAATCAGTTTCTCTCTCAACTTGACAGAAATTTGTTTTCTGGAAAAATGCCAGCACCATCCGTAAGTCATAATTATTAATCAGCAGCCATGCCTGATAATTAGTCATACTATCTTTTCAGTTCCTTCTCTTTCGAGTACATTTTGACATTTGTTTTCAATTCTTTTTAACTTCCCTGACCACTAGAGAAAAAGGTGCAGACCAAGTCCAAAAATTCTGACAATCTGGAGGAGGTCAGCTATTTTAGTAAGTGGAGGTACCACATTTAGAAATACTGCAAAATAATGAAAGCAAAAAGTCTGTTCTCAAAGTAATCTCTGGGGAACCTTAGCAGTTCCAGTATTTTTCAAAAGCTCAGAAAAGTGCTGATGTCATCCATGGTGGAAGATACCAACAAGTACATAGAAACTTGTACTTTCACAAAGAAAGGAAAGAAACGGGAAAAGGGGGAGGATGAGGGGGGAACGGGAGAGGGGAAAGGGAAAAAGAGTAGGAGAATCCTCCCTGGAAGTAACCTGGATGGGGCTTTGAACAATCTGGTATAGTGGGATGTGTCCCCCACCCATGGCAGAGGGACGGAACTAGATCCAAATCTTTAAGGTCCCTTCCAACCCAAACCATTCTGTGATTCTATAAACACTTCCTTAAAGGAGTATTGTCTCTTACAGATTCAGTATCAGCTTTTCCTGGTTTTCCTATCTAAAGGGTCAAAGTTAAGTGATGTCTCACAGATTTCCAAAAGATTAAAATTGAGCTTTTTAGTAATACTGAAAGCCTTCTATAAAGCATGATTTGATAAACAGCAGAAGTGATTAAATCACACAAAAATGTTCCAAACACTAGCACGTGAAGTCCACAGTCATTTCCTACTTCTCTACACTTACCACAAAGAAGCCCTCACAAGATGTATAGCACAAAAAAAGATTAAATTTCAAGGTATAAGGAAGACCCAGTACTTTTGTGAGCCAAAAATCACAGTCCCTGTAGTATAACTTACTGCTAGAATTGAGTAAATATAATAATTACCTGTAACACTGGAATGATCACTATGTGTTCGAAGAATCATGTAGTTCCATTTGCCTTCCTCTTTCCAAAAATTTGAGGTAGCAGAAAAAAATCTAGAGTCAGAAAAACAAAAGTATAAACAAATAAGAACAAGCCATTAAAAGAAAAAAGCTAATTTTCAAAGCAGACTGCCTACTCTCTTCATAGAGAACTTCCTTTTGTTTGTCCTGTGATTACTAAACGTTTTAAGAGGAAGGAGCTAAGTGTGTCACTGCACAACTGTCACCTTAACTCCTTCCACAACTGCAAATTACATACACACCAGAAAGACTTCAAAGAAAGAGAAAAAAATATTAGGACATCTGAAGGCATATACACTCTCGAGAAACATGGGGTTACAAAAGAGTTTTGTTTTGTTTCAGTGTACTTCGTCCCCTGCCTTTGCCTAGCTGTAATTCCATGAAGGGAAGAGCACTGAAGGATTGCTCTACCACATGAAGCACTTAAACTGAACACTGTTGCCAAAGAGCAACATTGATTGTGCTGGTGAATAAAGCCAAGTGCCACCACTAAACATGCTTCAATAAATGGAGCAGCTCTATAAGAATTCACACTTACTGTTACAGTGGTTCTCAATTCTTTCCTATATACAGGTCACAAAAAATTTTCCACACTTCTACTTAGAAAACCTAGTCTGCTGAAATACTATGTCTGCCTTTGGCTCAGCACCAAGAAAACTGAATATGCACTTTAAAGTGAAGGAAAACATAGCCCCACGGGACACCTGCATGCATAATGTGATACCTAATATTTGACCTCTCATGGTCTGATCTTTTTACAAGCTGCAAGAACCTTCTATCTGTCTGAATAGTACTATCAGCTCATTCTTGCATCTGGAGTATGTAACCTCATCGCTCCCATACATATATATTTTTAAAGCTATACAGCCAATCAATGCATGTATTTGTGGTCAGCAGTTGCTTTGTTGGTAATTTTGAATTTTTTGTTCTTATGAAAAAAAACAAATGGTGGATAGTTAGGTTGGCAATTAATTCATTCTTCTATTTGTTAATACTGCTATAACAGAAGGCAATTAACCTGACAGGGGAGGAAGGAAACTTTCCCATTCTAAGTGTTTAGTAAGGGAAATGTTTTTAAAACCACATGGTAATTTCTTAGGACATGTAGAAACTTTCATTACTGGGTGATGTGATGTTATGTCTGATTAGGTAATCTTCTTTACCACATCATGAAACACTTAACTGCATGACCAAAACCACAAGACAACATCACAACTAAAGAACAATCTTAAAAAGCTCTGGTGATACAGAAGTCCAGAGAGATGGACACATTCACCAATACGAAATTTCATTGTTGGCAGCAGTTTTCAGTCATGTTTGACGATAGTGGTCTAATAGGAGATCTTTTAATCTTCTCTCATTCTTTTCTATTTTAAATTTGCAGTCACCACATTTCTGTGAAACACGTGTTAAAATCTACTGCCAAGGAGTAAGGATGCTGGCTTTGGTAGTGGACCTGCCCATCCAGAGGGCATACCTGAAGGATAGTTCAAAAAAGCTGATCCACCAGAGGAAGGCCCTATCTCACTCAGATCAGGGTTGTCATTATTTTGTTACTTGGTTCTATCCTGCTTTATGCTCTTTATCATTATGCCGTAAGTGGAAAACAGGAAAAACATAAGATGAGAACACAACCTTCTATATCAGGAGCACATCTATTAAGAACAAGGCTTTTTTTTTTTTTTTTAATATTCATCTACATATCTCTGGAAATTCTCATGCAAAAATACCTTAAAAAGAAATGATCAGAGATCTTTTCTAGCAATATTAATAAACTGCTCGTGAGAATACACCTTGTAATCTGTTTTTGAAAAGGTTCCATCCCTACAACACATAAGAGTACAAAGGCTCTAGATACAAAAGCAACACCAACATAAACCATGAGTTCCAATTTTTATTCCTTTTCATGCTAGTGAGAAGGCTTAATAGACAATTACCTGGAAATATGGTTGTGTTTGGAGTTTAGCTTATGTAATTTCAGAATTAATTTTTAAGTAAAAGAAATGAGAAAACTCAAGCCTACTGGTTTTGCGATTCTGACGTTGCTGGCTAAAAATCTGACCTCACTGCTACAACACCCTGTGATCATGAGCCATGGATGGTTTGACTTCAGCTGGACTGCGAAGCTCTATCATTGTTCACACAGTTAAACGGGCGCGAGTTCAAAGCCACAAACGGGCTTTAAGAAAAAACATAAACCAATAATACATCTAAACAGCAGCACTTAGACTCTGCGTTTTTTTTCCTCTCTAATAACACCACTCCCCATTTTGGTGATTCGGCAGCCACTGCTCTACCTCTGTTCGTCAAGACTCAAAGAAAAAAAAACCCCAAAAAATTACTTGTTCACTCTTTCATACTACGATCGTGAAGGTTAAGAGACAAACGGGCCAAATACCCGAAAGCCTAGCGTGTTAAGTGCACTTTTACTTCGCTCCGAACTGGGTCCGCCACGGGGGTTACCCCGCCCTCTCCCCACCGCCCTACCCCGCACCGCAGCCCCCGGATCCCCGCTCGGTGCCGGCCCAGTGCCCCGTGCCGCGCCTGGCAGGGACCGCTACCCCTCCCCAGCGCTCCCGCCGGCAGGCAGGCAGGCAGGACAGAGCCCGGCTGAGGGGAAGGCGATAGCCCGCCTCTTGCTAGCCCTCTCCCTCCTCTTCCTCCTTCTCCACTCTCTCCTCCCTCTCCCGGCAGCCACAGGCCCCCTCCTCTCACTGCCAAGCCCCGGCCGCCCTTCTCACCTCTCAAGGTCCGGGAAGGGGGCGAGGTTGGGAAGGGGCGGGCAAAAGAGTAAATCGCACAGGAGGCCCCGGCACCCCAGCACCCCCCCCCCCTTCCCTTCCCCTCCCACTGCGCCCCGGCGGCAGCCAGCACTCCCGCTCTGCCGGGGGAGGCGGCGGCGAGCACTGCGCGGTCCCTCCCCGGCGCTCACGGGTTCCCCGCGGGCCCCGCTCCCGGCCCCTCCCCTGCGCGCTCGGGCGGCTCCGGCCCCAGGGCCGACCGCGCGGGAGGGGGGAGGGGCGGGGACAGAGGAACCCACGGGGGGCGGGGCTTGAGGAGGAGACCCCGCCCCTCGCAGCCCCAGGCCCCGCCCCTCACAGCCCCAGGTCCCGCCTCGCTGCCACAAGGCAACCGCCAACCGTCGGCTTCCGCGCGCCCACCGGCCGGGGGAGCGCGTGGCCGCGCGTGGGGGGGCGGGGCGGGGCGGATCCTCTCAGGCTGCGGCGGTGCTCGCGCTCCCCCTCCCGGCGGGGCAGGCGGGCAGGGCAGGGAGGGGCGGGGGGAGGCAGCGTCCCCGTGTACCCTGCGGTGGGGTTTCCTTTCTCTTGATAAACCCCACAAATGGCCTCATGCTGGCCCCCAGTGCCCTTGCCTGTCGTCTCAGTTCCCCGGAGCTGTAACTTCCCGCTCCCCCATTCGAGTGAAATAAACGGACAGTGACACACACCGCCGCCCTAAGCCTCCTCTGGGATCCCGGGATCTCCGTCTGACAGGCGAACGCGCTCCAGCCTTTCCCGGCCTTGATACGCAACGCCCGGCGGGTGATCTCTGCCACCCGAAGGCAGAATAATTTTCCAAGCTAATAGAGTGTGTGGCAGTCAGATGTGCCTCTGACTGGTAAAACTGATTTAAGGGTGTGCGAGAACATTGCTGAGGCGTGGCAGCACAGGACTGGTGCAGTAATGAGGTAAAAAGTGCTTCTTCCTTTGCCTGACTAAGGAAATGTGGCCTGTGTCGCTCTGTGCTTTGGCTGGCTGCTCCTTCTTATCCCGGTTGACTTTGCCAATTTCAACTATAATGGACCAAAGGATAGGGGTTTCAGAGCTACTAATGGTTGCGGCTGTCTAAAAATGAATAGCTAGGTGAAGGAAGCATGACACCAAGAAAGAAAACTGGTTTTCAATTTAGTTTTCACTTGAGGCCACACACACATATACATGTTTCAGCTAGTATATACACAAACATATATATATGTATATATATATATATATATATATATATGCTAAGGGCAACAGAATCTAAAGTTCAGGGTGTCCCTGGGATGTGTGGACAGACTATACGTGGGCTCCTGAACTCAGAAACTAAACTGAAATGTGCTGTCACATTAACTCTAAAATAGATACTACTTATCTGCTTATTTAGTTATTATTATTTCAGGCTAAACTCAGGTGGGAACCTGTGGAGTGATATCTCTTCTGACCTTAGGCACTACCAACTACAATGAAAGTCTGAATGTATCAGGAAAAGTAGAAACACATTACTTGACAAAATCCTCCTTTTATTTTCCAGTATTTTTCCTATTCTTTCTGGCAGAAAAGGGTGGGAGGACACGATGCAACTTTGAAAACAGGAAAATATAAAGAAATTGTGTGAAAGATACTTAAGGGGCAATCAGGTCTCTCACGAAGTAAAGCTAATTTGGTAACAGATGACAAATATAGACTGAGCAGTGGGTGTATTTTACTTTTTAAATTCGTACCTATGTCCTTATTCTGTTGTACCATGCTGTAAAAAAAATCAGTTCATTTTCCCTTGTTCTCATTGCTTTCATTGCATAAAAGTGCTTCACCTGAAATAGCGTATTAATAAATTTATGTTCATTATAGTCTGTTAAGAGTATTCCTGTACAATGAATACTGTACTTGCTTCCACCTTGCTCACTCATCTTCTGAGATAAATAGATGACACGAAGGGCATTTCATATTTGTAGGACATCTCTTGTTTTAACTTCAAGAGCACTGATTCACTTTGGTAGTACGCAATACTTAATGGCTCATGGGGAAAACACTGTATCAGAACAGAGCTTTTGGAATTAATTAAATCCTTCATACTGTATATACTCTCTACTTGAGTCACATTGTTTTTACATATGCATTATTCAGAGTACTTTTATTTGGAACTTTTCAGCAATAGTCTTTGCAGTCTTATCTGTAAGAAAGATTTTATGGAACAGAACAGTGGATGTCAGAAAGACTTGTTTTTTTAACTGGGAAATTTAGCTGAAAATCGTGGCTACAATGTATAGGAATAGTAACGGCTATGTCTGTCTTTTTTCAATGTAAAGGATAGTAACATACGGACTGAAGACATCTGCAGATTGGGAGAACATCTGCTGTCTTTTCAGAATGCATCAGCAATGATAATATGAACATCTCACATTCAGTTCATTGTACTTATTGCATCACTTATTTGCCAGATCAGAGACAAATCAAAATAATAAAATAATAATAATAATCAAAATAATAGCCCATTAAAATTTTAATGATTTTCTACTACATAAAATTTTCTTCCCCCTGGCCCCAATGCGTATGTATATAATGCAATAAAACTCCATGTTTGACTCACGTGGTTCTGACTCATCTTTAGAAGGTCTGTCTCATTTTTTTTTTTTTAAATCTTCTTGGCCAAATGAGAACAAAATTCCTTCACCAGGGTTCCTTTAATGTTTAGAAGGTTTATGAAACTGGCCATCAGGGGATGATGTTCCTAAAACAGAACAACCCCAAATGAATAAAACAGTTCCTATGCATGATTTTTCTCTTACTTTTATTATGGTACATGAATTTAATCTTCAGCATGTTTATTTGAATCATCTTCATGCCAGTGTAAGAACAAAACTTGTCTCTCTGCAACTTAACATAATGAGAAGTAAAAAGAAAAGCAATAATAGCAAAAGGAAGTGAATAGATGTTGTTTTGCGTAGTCTGCACTAAGTTAAAAGCCAAACCAGGAAGGAAGTTGCCACCACTGTGCTTGATGGGAGCTCTTCAGTGACATGTGCTTGCTTTGGAGACAATCAGAACTCTTCAAATTAGCACTAGGAATAATTACCCTGTTTATTTTGTGCTTACCTGAATTTTTCAAAATCCATGAAGGTGAGTGATCAGCTTTTAAAATAGCCTTTTATTTATTATAAAGTCTGATTGCAATCCAAAATTTGGCACGTGCTTTCATAAAAGTGATGGTTAGGATGCTGAACTCACGTGGACTTTGCAGAGTGTGTGGATTTTTTTCATTAGATTTTTAGCTTGACATAGTCAATATGGTAGTTTGAAAGGAATTTGTTGTGTGTTCCCTTACACTGCAAAAGGTTTGTAACTACTTCCATGCAACTGTACTTTTACTATCTTCAGCATGAGGAGAGTAGTGAAAGTGTATGCTCTTTTATACCAGATACTAAATGTCTTAAAAATAACTTTTCTTACAATTTCTATGCTTAAATGCCTGTAAAACTTTGCACAATTACTATCTGGCTTGAGATACTGTTTGAAGGAAATATGCAGTAGCAACCTAACAAAAAGTAGAGCTAAATACATGTAACTGAGTGAAGCAAATCTTTTAACATAAATCCCAAGAACATCTTGGTGATCCTAAAGGTCAATACTGGATTTACGATGAATGCAAAATTTTTGTGTGGAAGTTCAGTGCTTTGTTAAAAATCTATAAATAAATTAATATTAAAATGGTTTTGACACATCTATTCCTAACTCAGCTTTTCAACAGATAAATGTTATATTACAGAGCATCCCTTTGACAAATGGTGTGTGTTCCCAGGCATCATGAAATAAATTATTTATGAAGCATAATTTTCTGGGGAAAAAAATAACCCAGACTGAGTTACTTACATTTAATTTCTATTTTAATTAACCACAAAGAATAAACAGGACAGTAAGTAGAATATAATTTATGGATTTTAGTATTTTATAAATGAACAAACTTGGTAAGTCACAAGTTTCAAATATTATAGAATTCCTGAGTCAGTTGAAGCTGTTGGAATAATTAATATTTCACCTCTATGCAGGGAAAATGTCATCTTTTTGCAGTCTTGCTTGTGGTGTTCAACAATACAAATCCCTCTCTAGAAAGTCCACAGTCCTGTAAGATGGAATAAACCAATGTGTACTGATGCTAGACTGTAACTTGTGTGGCTTTCTCAGTAAAGATCATTCCAGAGGATGGTAAGCACCCTCCCTAACAGGACAGCATTCAAACTTTTCCTGCTCAGAGAACGTGCCTTTTGTGTACAACACGGCTCACAGGCAGCTCTGGATCCTGTTTAGCTGTGTGTGAAGTCCAAAATGGGCTTCACAGTGCTGTACATGGAGTGCTGTCACAGCAGAGTCAGGAGATTCTCAAGTCCCTGTACAAATTCTTGGGGAAGGGCATGTGGTGGAGAATTACCACGAGCTGACCTGGAGAGCTGTAGCAGGGGCTTCAGAGAGGCTGCCCAGGTGCACACACACCTTGGCATGAGAACAGCACAAGCATTCAGTTTCTGCACCTGGCTCTGCATCTCAGAAGCTCTGCACAGGATGCCTTCTGCAGCTGGGAGAATTTCACCTCAGGAGCCTGCTCCACTCCAGGTTGTGTGGGTTAGATTTTTGGGTGTTTTGAGGGAAATGTTTTGACTTGCCTCAGGGAAAAATCAAACTATAAATTTTGCCTGACCTTTTTCCTTTTTGTATTAAAATGAATTATTTTCTTACCTGCATGAGACTTGTATTTCAAATTTCAATTAATTACATTTTTTAAGGAGTTTATGACTCTCTGATGTAGTGTTAGCAAAGTGAAGATAATTGACTTTGGCACTGGACTTTTGGATTTTATTCCCGCATCCTGTCTGAAATCCTTCACTGAACTGTTTCTGAGGTCAGCCTGTTGTGATGTGAGCACAGGGTGGCCTCTTGAAGCTGTCAGATTGTAGCTGAGCACTGGTGCAATAACGGGCTATGTTTTTCTCTCTGTAGGATTTATGAACATATTACTCCAATTACTCATAATAGGAGTTAGATGCAAAATTTCCTCTTCATAGAGAGGCAAGGGTACTACTAGAATCAGAAACTCCGCTGCAAAACCACAGGTTGGAGCTGCATCAACTCCAGGAAGTGGTTATCTGTATTCATAAATACATATTTCATGTTGGGGTCAGGATTTTTTATTTTTAATTTTTTATCATATTGAAAAAATAGTTGCAACTTAACTGAGGTAAAAATGCATGATTTGTACAATAAAGCCCTATTTTGATGCAGAAGACAGCTAAAACAGCACCATTAATAATTAATTTGATGTGGGTTTTGCTACTTGCCAGAACTGCATTAATGTACTTCTGCTACAGTAATTTGATACTGGAATTTGACAATGAACACCGAAGCCAATGGTCATAATTAAGACTGATGTTTGTTGACTGAATGTAAGAGAATATGAAGGGTGTGGTCAGAGGGTGCAGCAGCGTTTCTGTGTATTTTCACTGTGCCATTTCAATGTCATTGCAAAGAAAGTTTTTGTTCTGATTATATCTATTTTACAACAAAATTGTGCCAATGCTTTGCAACTGCATCATTCCAGGGCTAAGTGTTGGCTCCAAATGAGAGTGCTTTCATCTTCTGCTCAAGTACAATCAAAATGGAGCAGATTTGAAACAGAAATGTGCCTCGATACCACCACTAGATACCACCACAAATGCAAGTTAGTGGTATAAGAGACTTCATACAATTCAACAATAAAATCCAGCATCGAGACTGTGGGGAGACTGTGTTTGCTTTCTCTCACTTGTTGGTGCATTCAGTGTGCTGCCATAACCCTCAAGAAAGTGCAATTCTTCACAAGATGATTAAAGGATCTGCTACATGATGCTTCCACACATATATTTGTCCATGTGTCCTATATGACTGTCTTATTAATATAGTTCTCCTCTTTTTACAGCTAACACTGTAATCGTGTCATGCATGGATACCTGCTCATCACAAAGCACCACTTTTCCACTTTGTACATTTAACAATTCTTGCAAAAGATCAGTGCAACAAAGAGATAAACAGAACATTTTACTGAAGGTCACTGTAAATCATTCAAATTTCCAAAATATCCCATGTGTTTGCCAGTCTGCCATGAGGGAACAGCAGTCCCATACTAAACACACAGAGTGTGAATCCAGGAGAAATGTCAATGTGGATCATCAAGGATCAGGGTCAGCAGTTAAAGAAAGTAAGTAGATGAAGAGAAACTTCATTTTGAAGTAGTTAATTACAACATAAAAGACATTTTTGTTTGGTAATTGAAAGAAAATTTTAATATGCTGCTGGTTCTGTGTAGTCTTTGCAGACCTATGAAGAATGTTTTTTTTAGCTTGTCTTTACATGGCTAGAAAATGCAGTTTTTATGCCAGATTCTCAGTGGCATTCATTCCCAGCTGTCAGTGAAACATATCAGTAGCAAAGTATGGGTTTTTTTTGTTGAATATTCTGTATAAACTGTGGCGTGGGCAGGTGTCATTATCTTCAGAGGGCTTTGTATTGGTCTGGAAGTAGGGTGCTGTGAGAAAAGAGTAAAAAGAGTACCTTATCTGCAGCTACCTAGAACATTTTTGTTGTAAATTTGACATCTGCCATCTGGCTCTTAGGAATGCTCTTATATACCTACCTTCCTACAGATTTTTGTCTGTTACATTTGACAACAGACAACATAGCAACAACAACACAAAAAAACCTGAAAAGCTCTAAAGCTGGTAGTAAAGCAAAAAAGGGGCTATAATTTGCAGAGGAAGTATATTTTGTATAGATATGCAATATTCTTCAGGCATGTTCAGAATAACTTTTCATGGTATCCTTTAATTCATTTATCATAGTCAATAATGTAAAGGCCTAGTGTATGTTTTTGCAAATTAGACCAATAACTTACTCTGTTGTTCTTTGATAGCTGTCTCTTTGTGTATCACAGGTCTTATAACAGTTTTGGTTTTTTTTAAAATTTTTATTTCCAAAAGCCAAAGGTTCGTTTGAAGTGAAACCAGAAGACGCTATTTATTTTTATAAATATTTCAATTTCACTAAGTTTTCTGAGAAAGAAGTAGAGCATACTATTTACTACCTTCTGGAAATCCACATCAACAGTTCTATGGTTGGAGGAAGAAATGCAACTGAAGAATACCTGAATCATTCCTGCCTAGTGTCAATGATGGAAGACCACAATGACTGTATAAATATTTCACTACAACTGAAGTCCTATGTGGAATGTAAGTTACAAAGAAGAGTCAGAATGGAAATCAAAACAGAAACAATATTAAAATTGAAAAAACAAAATTCAGTTGGTAATTCTCTGTTTTCAGCAGCCATTTGGAAGTATTTAAGTATTTCAGAAGATAATATAATTTTGATTATCCCTTAGTATAAAAGCATCCCTAGTACACAACTGACAGTTTTAAGATTGATTTAAAGAAGGTTTAGCTGTGCATTTTTTTATTTTTTTATTTTTTTTCCTGGAAGCAACACAACAAAGTGTCTGTACTTTTTTTGTTGTTGTTGTTTAGCAGTGACAGACTCACAAACTGCTTGTATGACAAACCTTGGAATTATTTTTTCCCTCCCCTCCCTGATAATGGCATAACCCTGTTGCCTTGGAGGTAAAATAAAAAAATTCCTGTTAACTTTTGTGGCAGAAGAACCAGGAGACAGGTTTGACTTTTCTTAATGTCATACTGCAATATCCTATTATACAGCCTCACTACAGAAGGCTTAAAAGAGAAATCTAAGCTGAACTAGGCTTAGTTTTCCCAGAGGACAGGCTGTCAGCTTTTTAAATTTCTCTTTGTGTTGTGGGAGTTTTTTGGCTGATTGCCTAACTGTGATCAGGGCTTCCAGCCCGTCTATATGCAATACTTGCCATCTGGGAATTGTTGAATTATTACACTCATTTAGTTTTGTATGGGAAATGCATTTTATGCTTTACCTTAACTGAAAAAAAATATGTGTTATGGAGCTGGCTAAGTCTATGTTAAACAAGCCCAGGTAAAATCCTAGAGAACAGAGGCCAGCTCAGGTTTGTTTTTTTTTTTTAAATGAGTAGGTTGAGCTATGAGAGTGTAGTTTGTCACTTGCCCTGCTAACTCATGTCAAAACTATGGTGTAACCACCCTTTGCTAATGATGATATACCTAGGAAGCAGTTATCTCAAATTAGCAATAAAGATTAACAATGTATTTTTTTTCTATTTACCTCAAACAAAGCTAGAGAGGTGCTCAGGGCTTTCAATCGGCAAGTGATGTACAAGTCATTACAAGTTACTGCAAGATGTTTTAAAGGAGCCCAAATGTCTCTCTAAAAATATAATTTTAATTCTCAATTAGGAGGGATGAGGTGTGCTTACCTCAGAGCCATGGGATCATTGGCAGATACCTCACGACTTCTCAGTGGAGAAGATACAAAAAGGACATTGGTGTAGGTCTAATTATACTATTGAGTCAAGGAAAGGAAAACTGTGGTTTGGCTATAGTATGTAATTTTATTTTATATGAGTCATAGTAATATAATTGGGTTTTTTAATAGTTATTTGACAATGATAAAGTGTGCATTAGCATGCAGCTCCTGCTCCTGAAGAAATTTGAAAAGTTTTTCAGACAAGCAGGGAGGAAAGTTCTTTTGCTGTGGTACATAGTCCTGACTTGAACTAGTTACTGGGAACTAGGTTCACTGTGGGAACGCTTCTGCTGCAGTTGTCCAAAAGAGCAGCTTACATCCTACACACAGCCCCACACTGATTCTCACTCAGGGTAATGTCAGTTAAAAAAACTCCCCAGAGGGGTCCTCTTGGTGGCATTTCCTCACCTTTTGATAAGAAATCTGAAATGTGTAGAAGAATCTTACCTTCCCCTGCACATGAAGATGGACCAGGAGGTTGAAAATGCCAATGTTGGACCAATTCCTTTTGTGCTGCAGCCAGACATACAGACAAAGAGGGAATGAATATTACCCTTGTTATATTTCAAATATAAATCTTGATCTTTGAAACATTTGCTTCCTGGCTGAGTTGCATATAACAGTTAATACAAATAAGAAAAGTTTCTATTCACTTAGCTATGTATATCTATTTCAGACATGGGAAGATAGATACTGGTGAAAATTGAACTAAATTCTAGATAGGAAGGCTGGAAAAAATGCATAATATTCTATTTTATTTTAAATTTTTATCTAGGGGGATAAGCATGGTCCAAAAGCCTACCAAGAATGAATGTTCTGCTTTTCTCTGCCAAAGTTTTCTTGTCTCATTTTATCTCTTCTACATTTTATGGGCAGATCCAATGTGTATGACGAAGATCATTTGGCTCACTATGATTCCAGTAGTATTTGTCTTTACTGTTTCAATTGTCATCTGCAAAATACTCCAAGAAAATGATCAAAACTGTAAGTAACAAAGCATTAATCTGCATGAATTTAGATGTCTATGCAATAAGAATTTATTAATTTACAATAGCAAAGCTGTTAATTATTAATGTGGTTCAGACACCAATGTTTTAATTGGGATTTGGTAAAATCTTCTTACAGAGGGACTGAAATACTCCAGCGATTGATACTATCACCTCTCATCTTTGAATTGTGGATGCAAATCTAAGCTTGTTGATGGTGAATGAAATCTGGGGATGTTGACAGGTGCTTGGTGGTCTGTGTTCCTCAGTGATATGAACTCCTGGTTTCATACTGATTCCAGTAGATAAACTGATTACATTTGAACCTTATTGAAGGTCTAAAGGAGAAATGCCAATGACCAATACAAGCAGATTGAAATACCCTTTCCTTCCTGAAGATGGTTCATCCAGGTCACGGTCAAGAAGAATTTCAGGATAGATATGAGGAGTTACGTGCTCAGCTGTCTGTCCTAAGAACTGGTTATCTAAATTCAGCAGTGGTGTGAGCTCATACACATCAACCAAGCTATGCCTTCTTAAGCCCAGATCTGAGTCAAGCCAGATAACATTTCTCTTTACTGTTATTTCAGCAAAGAAAATATTACTGTAATCTCTGAATCACCAGTATTGACTATTCTGAGTGATTGAAATTTTGCTATGAAAGAACTTGTCCTTAGTTCAACACTTATTTCCACTGAATGCCTTCACCAGGCAGGACAGGCCTTTCCTATGCAATTCACCTGGGATATAGCCTGAAATCAGGATTTACAGTATTTCTTCTAGCGATACACATAGAAGAAAGCAAGAATAAAAGTGTAGTAGTATCCTTGAATAAGCCTGAGACTTTTGAACAATTGAGATAAAGTCATCTGAACAAAACCAATGCAGAAAATTGTCTGCTTGTCAGGTGCCCACCCTTGGGTTTATCCCAAGTCAGAGGTACATGGTACAGGAAGCTCCCTTTCATCAGTGTGAAAGGAGTGTTACTTAGCCTCTTACCTGAGATAATAGCTTTTAGATGCTTTTCACAGCAATTTCCTGAGACTTTCTGCCTGTGTCAGCTCTGAGTGAGCAACCAGCATTCGGTTGTTATTACAGCCAGATGCCCATTCCCCTTGTAGCCCAGAAATGCTGAATGGAGACCTTGGTCACTGGGGTAATGAAAAAGTGATGAGCTGTATCCATTCCCCTCATCATCTGTGCTGTATCCACAGGCAGCTTTGTAACAAAAAAGCAGTAGGAGCCAACTTTAATCATAACTGAACAGAAGGAAGAGGGGTGCCCCACACAAAATGTTTCTGTGATTTTTTTTCACAATGTCAATATTTTATGCATAAATTTTAATGAATAAGCAAAATAGTTGCCTAAAATGGGAAATCTGTGCCCCCTCACCAACTCCTTAGAAGATTTTCCTTAGAGAAACTTCTTAGAAGATTTTCTTGTTTAAAATCTGTGATTTTTTACTTAATGCTAGACCCAAATTCTGAGACCTATTTTATGTATATAAAAAACCCACAAAGTGTAAGTTAGGTCTTTATAAGTGGGCTATTAAGTGCTCTAATTTAAAAGAATTTTTTTTTTTTTTTTTGTAATTTCAAAACTACCTATAAATGTCATGAGTATGGTTTTCTATGCTGTGAGTCATAGCATCTCATTTTTAATGCAGAACTATTAGTAGTTATGATTAATTAATTACTGCCTTTATTATCAAACACATTTTTATATTAAGTGCGTGTTTTTGACAGCTGTCATGGACACAAGCAGGGTTTCTAATTACTCATTTGCCTCTAGAATACAGTTTCTATTAATAGATGAATAGTGGTTTTATTAGTTACATTTACAACAGATAACAATATAAACAGTATCAGTATGCTACTGTCAACAATACAATCCCATAAAAATCAGATTTAAGGGTTGTATTTCTTACAGGTATATATTATGATGCTACCTTTAATTGTAAGTCTATATACTGTCCTTTTCAGGGCTACCCAAACATTACTGTGTGCCTAAAACAGCTGCTAAAAATTTTACAGTTACAATTCAGTTAGTAGTTTTCCTTTTAATTTCAGAGCATGACTGAAGCCTGTTAAGAAATATGGAATTATTCATTTACTCTTGAGACCTTCTAATACATTCTGTTAGTCAGACTCTAGGACTCTCTGAAACATTAATGAAGTTATTTCCATGAGTGCATAAAATAAAATATCCAAATAAACTGGGTGGGGGTCACAACTGATCCATGACAAAGTAACTAAATAAGAAATTAGTCCTTTTGCCTTTCCTCTTCCACTCTTTTCTTACAACCACCTCAGAGCTTCCTTTGGCACTGTTACTGTGGTGCTTAGGCCTTCAGTACTGTAGATCTCTGCTGGATATTGAAAAAAAAATCATGACCTAAATAATGCTAGTTTAATGAATTTCTTAAAGATGATGTTTTCTAGTGTTCTCAAAAGAAAAAGATAAAAATCAATCTGTTACTCAGAATTGGAAGGAACCTGTCATCTGAAGCTGGCTGGGCCCTGTCCTGTTATCTTCATATAACAGGGCTGACCACAACTGATGCACCATCAGCTGCAGCAACCCCACCAGAAAACAGCATTAACAGCAGAAGGATGAAAAGACTGCAGTTTGTGATCTGGGTGCTGATGAAAGTCAGAGGTGTTCAACCCAGCTCTATCTGTCCTCAAAATGTGAGGCTGCATTTCATTCCGGAAAATAAGAAAATTCTGGGCCTAGATTTCTGTCATCACCTTTTCCTGTTTTGTCATTAAAGGCGTTTAACAGTTTAGAAAAAAATGTCTACCAGCTTTCTGTCTGATCAGTGCCATGTGTAGTTCTATAGTTGAGGATAATGCATTTTGTTTAAAACAGATTTTAACCACAGACTAGCAGCAGTTTTTACTATTCTGAGAAGAAAGACATCCAGACGTACAAGAAGAACCACACCTGATACTAAAATTCATCCTTTTCCTGGTAAGTAATATAACAGTAAAATAAAAATCCAATGAATCTTGAGGCATGAGGTGAAGAGAGACCTTTTAAGTGTTTCCTGTCAGAGGATGCTTCAGGCTTGTTTTAGAGTTACCTTGGTCCTACACAGATTTGATTTTTTAAAAAATCTGCTATCAAAATATGGAATGGATGGCTAGCAGGCTCTGCTGGCACTTTTCCACAAAGTAAAATTTTTTTGCCTGTTAGGAATTAAAATGTGTCTTTCTGACAGCGTAGTATGTTTAGCACAGGTAAATTAAATGGCATGGTTAGACTCCAAGTTTTGATTCCACAAATCTCTGTATGAGGAGAAATTAGGAGCTGTAATTCTGTATGTTACGGATATTGCTGGAAGAGATGTAAACCTTCATAAATTTCATGAACTCTGGTTTCATTAAGGCAGCTCTATCTTTAAAAAGACCTATAGAATAGTATCTCTGAATGTCAAACCAATCTCCCTGCAAAACAAGAACTACAAAGCCAGAAAATGAAAAAAACTGTTTAAATTTGGCTAGGCTTGGGTACCCTCCTGTTTATTTTGTCAACTCTTCAAGAATAAAAAGACACTCAATAATTTCTCTCCACAACTCAGCAACTCGTAGCATTTCAATTTTACCTAGGAAAGAGTGAATAGCTCCCTGTCTGTCTCAACTCTCCTGGGAGTACAATTTATGCTCCTCGCTTCTAAAGCTCTGGCAACCTCCAAGATGTATTTATGAGCTCATTATTTTCATCCTGCAGGAAAAGAATTATCTTTCTGACATCTTTTGTATTGAGTAGCTTCACTAATATCTTACGTGTTTTATCAGCATGTTCATAATGGCATTTCTAGAATTGCATAGCCAAAGGCATTTTTGATAATGGAGTTTAAAGGAAATTCAAATCTAGTTTACTAGATATTATTGAAGAGAATAGATATCCCATATTGGTCTGTCACTCTTATTTCTATGTTCGTACCACTTCAGTCTATCCATTTAACCCAGGAAGATGCTTAGTTGTATGAACTGCTATAATGGTTTTTATTTTAATATTAAATTCCTGGTTTCATACAACACAATTCTAGTTAATCCATGCTCCTTTACTCTAGACTCCTTTGGCAGCCCTTGATAGTATTTTCCCTATCAGTAGTGTATAGTTTGGAATCTTGACACAAAACATTGAGATCCATTGAAGACAGTACAACCTGGAAATACTGAAATGAGACTAAATATATATATATCTGAGAGGATGGCACGGTATCTCATATAGATGAAAAGGTGTATATATACTACTAAAAGGTTATTGAAAGTTCAGAAAGGATGAGGGAAGAAAAAGACAGAAAGCTGTATTTTGAGAATGAGAATTAGTTCCTAGGCAGGCTCAGGAAATTGCTCTCTTAATATCACCTGTGGTCCTACAAAAATATAATTTATGGCATGGATGCTAGTTTTGTGAAACTGTTAGTGCCTTTATGTCCATTAATCATTACCATTAATTCCAGTGGCTAGAGGAAAGGAGGAAAAATGTATAGTATGTTCTCTAGGGTAGGATTAAAGCTGCAGCCTTCCAAATTGATGGTGAGGATAAGGAAGCTTTAAAGCATTCTGGTCATAAATGTTGACTAAATGTTGTCTGTGCTGTTAAGCCAAAAAAGTATGCACTAGAGAGTGGGCTGTGCAAAGCACATTTTCTAGACTTTGGATTTGTTCCTGCTGTGGCATTTATGTAAAGCAGTTCCTTGAATGGTATGAATTCACAAAACACAGCTGCCCTTAAATGCAGACACAAGAGAAGGGAAAAAGTACAGGGTGCTTTTTCTTCAGTGCAAGAACCAAGCATTCTTTTAGGGCTGATCTGTATTTCCAGGCACAGAACATTTTTGTATCAAATAGGACTCGACAGTAGTAGCACATGTAAAATAATCCACAGAAGAAAAGTCAGTTCCTTCCCTTTTGTTCATGACAGAGAATCATAGAGATTCCCACAAAAGAGATTTTTATTTCAAGAATTTCCTTTAGGAGCTTTCTCAAATTGAAGATACAGTATAAGAGGTTTTGGAACAATTGAATAAATTAATAATAGCAATTAAAAGGAATATACAGTATTCTCCACAGTGTTTTAAAAGAACTTGGATAAAAACTGCTAAACTGTCATGTGCAGCTTACTGCTTATATTGGCCTCAGTTGCAGAGAGAGGGAAGCAGCTGCACTTACCCTGGCCTTATACCTTTCCCTTATCTCACTTTCCCTAAATCACTTTAGTACCTTGTCCACTAATAGCAATTGATTAAGTACAGCTATTCTCATATAGCTGTACCCTAAAAAACATAAGCCTGGGGACATGGCACAGAATTACCTGTTGGAAGCAAGCCAGTGTGTCTGAACTTTGCAGTACATTATTAAAACAAAGAAAAAAAGAAGTTGCACAGGAAACATTGCATAAATGAGGGCATTTAATACCTAGGCTGAATTGCCAAGCAGGGTCTTTTCATACTGGAAATTTCATTAATATAAATATACGAGTTATACTTAAGTGTGAATTTATACTGCTGCAAGTTTATAACTGTATATTCCTATTTAGACCTTCTTTTCCTAGCAGGAGAATGACATTACTTAGTTTTATCCTACTTTCAAAGAAGCATAAAGTCATAGGGAAAAAAGGCCTGCTACCTTCCCTGTGCTGTGAGGGGCAGGGACTCATATTGTTAATATCAGCCTGTTCTTACTCTACCACCCATGTTGGCAACTTCAGTTCCACCCCAGTGCGTTGCTCTGCTCAGCTCCAGTGGAATACTCCTTGTGTTCCTCTCCTGTGTTCAGTGAGACTCCACTGGCTCATGGAGTCACTGTTTGGTTCAATACATTTTAGGCTACAAAACCAGGGTTCCTGGACTCACTTCTCTGACTCACAGTAATGCAAATTTAGTTCTGATGAATGCTAATTTTATAACTCATTCCGAAAGAAGAACATTGTCCTATTATGATAACAACCAGGACTCAGAGAATAAAACCTCAGAGTTTTCTGGCCTGCAGTTGTTTTCTGGACTGTTTAGACTTTGTAACATCCCTAGCTTGACAGCTACAATTTGCACATAAAAAAGAACAAGATGAATTTCCTCCCATTAATTTGAATTCCTGTGTTTGTTTTGCTGTGCTATCCTATTAAAATAATAGTTAATTTTCTACAAGATGAGATGAAATAGGCACAATTCTGCCATCTCTCTGTTATATTGCTATAGCTCTAGGTTAGCTGACATCTTGGAAATTGAAGCAAACACTGGCTCAGTAGTGTCAGGGCTGCTATCCCAGTGACTTCAGACTCACTCCTCCATATATTCTCTAATATATTTTCTTTTTAGCAGAGAGGACAGGCAAGATACATCTTCCACAGCAGCAAATAGATGCAAAGCCAGGGAGAATTTAATCTTGGCCAAGTGAAGCATCATGAATTTGGTGCTGATCCTTTTCAGTTCCTGACATAGCTCAATAGCTTTCTTTTCCTCTGTAACTTAGATGACTAATGCTGGTAAAAGCAAAGCTTGTCACAGTATTCAATATTTAACAGAGTTACATGTTTAGAAGACACAACATTTCCAGAGAAAAATCTAAAGCCTGATTACCACTTTAGGTCTTCTTCTATGTATCAGAAAGGAGGATAAAATCTATAGGATTCAAGGCATTTTAGGAGTTTTTTCTAGCCCCTGTATGCTTTCAGTAGAGCATTCCTGTGAGGGGAATATCAGCCTACATTCCAGTCCCTTCCAGGTTCATCCTAAGGGTGAAACAAGACCCATTGTTATTTTTAAAACCTAGTTTTATTTTTACTTTGATTTTTATATTAACTTGCTTAATTACCAGAATCCAAACTCTACTTTTTAATTGCATTTTTAAAGAGAGGAGCCAAAATTATATAGTCAGTGGAGAATGGATGTAGCTAGACATAAGTGGCACAGTTCATTCTCTTGTTTTGAACTTGGTAAAAACCCTGGGCTACAGAAGTTATGGATGGACCTGGAGTTAAAAGACCATTGTAGTCCTACAGTAGTGCTTTGAAAAATGCATTGGATCAGCAACTCTGCCAGGGTAGATGGGGCTTTGAGGACCCTGGTCTAGTGGGAGGTGTCACTGCCCATGGCAGGAGGGTTGGAACTGGATGATCTTTAAGGGTTCTTTCCAACCCAAACCGTTGTGGGATTCTATGAGATGTATCTGCACCTCCCTAGGCACTGAAATCCCACTGAAAATCTGGCTGTCCACCTACCTCTGCCATGTGTTCAGATAGATCTCAGTTATTTTCAGACTTGCAGACTCAGTGTTCAACACTCTGCAGGTGTACTTGTTGTTTAATAATATGCATAAAATTATTTTAACTTTCAATAGCGAAAAGCAGCAAAAATGGATTCCACTGACTGTACCAGAGAGATAGTGCCCATAATTCCTGATCACAAGAACTGTCATATGGGTGCATCAGCTGTAGAAGATAAGTAAATATCTTACAACTACAATTATTCTGCCTCATACTTTTGGAATAAATGGTATGCAATGTCTGCTCAAAATAAATTACTGCTTTTTCTAGCCAAGTATATGAGATGACAAACTGGAAAATGTGTTTTCAAAGGACAAGGTGACAGGGAAACAAAATCAGGTTTCTTTCTGCTACCAAGAGTCATCTGTAAACTAATGTGTTAGTCTTTAAAACCCTGTGTGTCCCTGAAGGTCCCAGTGCAAATTTTAGCATTATTTTTCTGGTGTAGAATATTGTGTCCTGGATTTCAGGATTATGCTGACATTTGTTTCTGACAAGGGCCAAGGAAAGAAATGATTTGCACATGATGCTTGAAGAGAATAATGTGTTTGAAATAAATAATTCACTAATCAAATTCTGCAAAAAAAGGAAATCGATTGTGCTGTCATTATTTATGTCATTAAAGATAGAGCTGCCTTATTCAGAAGGAATGACAAGAAGCTGGTTTATTCTTTGTTAGTTTAATGCTTGGAATTAAAACTAGTCTCCCACTTCTAACTTTCTCTGGCCCTTGTAGTCCAGTATTTTTATTCAGGAAGTCCAGATGTAAGGAAACAAGTCTGAGAAGAAACGTGCAGTGAGAGATGCCTCCTCCTGGCAATGCTTGTAAAACCTAGAAATGGAACAAATGCTACTTGAATAGTATTACAGATTGCACCTGCCTTGGAGGCTTAAGAAAATCTGTCTCACGGTGTGATTTCTCCCTGTGTCTGTGTCCTGCCCTCGTGGCAGTCTGTCTTCCCCAAATGGTGGGGCCATGGGGGAGACTGGGCAGACTGGCTGGGGAAGTCTTCCTGGCCTCTTCCCCTCTGGAGGAGCACTTCAATCTTAGATTGATCAGAGCAGACTAAAAATCCTGTGTGTGTAGCATTTAGAGTAACTGTGAGCCCTCTCCTGCAGCACTTCTGTGCTCTGCCTGCTTAAGGGGAAGCAGCATTGTATTCTCTGAATCAAAAGGAGCATTAATGGATTTTGTGAATGTCTAGGGACAGGAAAGTGTTCTCCCTTATTTGTGGAAATTCGAGACAGATAGAGATACCTGGTAGTTCCTGGATGAAGGGATGACTTTTATGAAGAAAGAAAGAAGGAAAATTCAGTGTCTTAAAGCCAACTATTGTGGACTATTTTTTTTTCTGTAAAAGTTATCCAGTGTCACACTCTGAGCTGCTGTTAGATCAAATGCACACAAATTGGTCACTTTTACCACAAACACCTTGTTTGCTGCGTCAGTCTTTTTGAAAGTCAGTGCCCCAAGGACAAGATGAAACAATCTGTGTGTCCTCCCTCCCATTAATTCTCTTAATAAAACCAGTGGACTTGTCAAAGGCTGTGTAAAAGCTAATGAAACATCACCAATTGCCAGTGGATTTCATTGCACTGCCTTTCACCATCAGCACTTCCATCTCTCTTTGTAAAGAGGTTTGAGACCCCTGAACACGAGGTGCTTCACATTTCTGTCTTTCTTTCTGAATGACAGTGTAGCTGTATAGTTAGATAAGACAAGTAGTTGTCCCAGTGAATATAGAATGTAAGTGACAATTTTATACTCAGGTGAAGTGGATTATAAAACTGGAACATAAGCCGGGTAACAGGTAACTGACAGCAGTAACACACAGGGGAAGCATGTGTGAGGCTAAAAAGGTGAAAGCCTCTTTGACAGACATTGCAAAATTAAAGAAGTTAATGGGTCCCTTTCCTCTCTTATAAATAATCTAAAAACATGTGGACATGAAACCTCCCATGTGAGGTGGTTGGCACAAGAGACTACTAAGTAACTAAATACACAAGAGGCTGATTCCCATCCAGTTCTATTCAGAGTATAATCACTGCTGTCATTTTCTAAGGCTGCCCTACCCCAGCAATTTAGAAATTCAGTTGCAGAGTATTTCTTGCCTGTTTTTCCTTAAGTCATTGTGGCTATATAAAAATGTTTTCATATTTAAATAATCCCTTGCTCATCTGTCTTGGAGCAAGACACCCACGCAAACAAAGAAAGATACAAATTATGCAGGGAAAGCAGTGAAACTCACAGTTCAAAACATTCTAGCACAGGCACAGTATCTGGAGTGAGAAAGAGATTACAGGTAAACTGTTTTATGAATCATGCATGTATTTCCAAAGAACAGTAGGTGTGATTTTAAATTGCTGGTATCTTCCCAATTAGCCTTTAGACACTTTTTCTGAAAAGCATCATTTCAGTGCTCAGAAGTGGTTAAAGTCTGTGGTTAAAGTCATCATAAAACTGGGTGTGATGCTGCAGGCAGAATTCCCTACTCATTCTGACATACTGGGTTTGCCAGTTGGTTGTTTTGGTAAAACATCATTTTTTATGCTTTCATTAATTCCTGTAGATAAGTAGGAAAAAGGATTTATGCCCACATGCAGCTTTAAATTGTTTTCAGATCTGTATGCAGTCACTCAATTAAATATTTACTTTTTAAATATCACAAAAGACAAATCCTCTTCTATTTCTGCTTCCATAACAGATTCAAGTCTTAATCATACAATAAAATGAAAACAACTCTCAGTAGGAAAGAACTCACAGAATCAGATTGCTGAGAACATTCCAGAGTACTTGGCACAATTACTGGGCTCTGTATAAAATGCATGCCAGGATGTGTTTCTCGGGAAAACACTGCAAGGTTTTTGAAGGGAAGCAGTCGTGCTTGCTTGCAGAACTGGACTGTAAGGAGCACTGTGCAGGCTGTGTAAATCCCCTGTTCCATTACCCAGCATCAATTTTTGATGCATTGTATTCTGCCTACACTTGTCATTTTCTAGCTCACTTCAGCAGCTGCTGCCTCCAGTATGATTTCACAGCCAAGGAACACTTCTTATCCCAGCTCTTACGATGTAAAGGAAAAGGGAGACAGATGTTGTTGCTGGGCCTGCAGCTACATGAACAACTAGAATAGGTGACAAGCTACATTTGCTTTTTCACTCATGCTGAGAGTAGAAAGTATAGAAGTCCTGTGCTTCCCCCATCACCCAGCACTTTATAGTTCCCAAAAAAACCTAAAGATGAGCTTGATTTGGATCTGGAAATTTTCGAATTTCAAGGTTTCTCACCACATGTTACTCTGGAAGATGAAATAAAAATTTCAGAAGTCTCACTGCTGATTACTGAGGATCATTTTTTTCCCTTTGGAATGTGGAAAAAACTGCTTCTGAGACTCCTCAAGGACACCCAGCTGGTGCCTGCAGCCAGCTGGATGTTGTGTGTGTGCCCTAGGGCAGCTTCTGGCTCTGCCCACTCTCAGGTTTCCAGGCTTCTCTGAAAGTAAGGTCCAGTGCTCCTCCCCAAATTCCTGTCTCCTGCCCTTGTGGGGCAGGTACCTAAACCACCATCCTGGTGGTAGTATCATCCTTCAGTCTTTTGCTCTGATCATGTGTATCTTCTATTTTGTCTGCCTCTTAGGTACAAGGTTTTCTCGTAATACTGCTTTTTAACCTCCTCTTTTTTTCCTGGTTCTGTTTTCTTTGGTTTCAGATGTCACCATATGAAGTATGATTACTATTGGATGAAAGAAGACCCATTACACACCACAGAAGAAATAATTTCCACTTTCAGTTTGGGAACTACCATCTTTTCATGAGAATGCCAACGATGCCTTTTAGTGGAGAAGCTCCATTTTATCTGTCCTCATAACTTTTGGTATTAAGGAAATATGAATGGTGGACAATCATGTTTTGCTGTAGAAATAACTTCAGCAGGAGAGTATAGTCTTCACATCTACTTTCACTTCATTCAGGATTCATACTTAATGATATGGTTGTGAGATAAATCTTGAAATAATTTCATTTTTTATCAGAGAATAAACTTATTTTTTAATTCTCGATGATAAGTAAGTCTGTTTAAAGATGCAAATTATCCTCTATTTTCATGAAATGTGCATGTTTTTCAGCCAATCTAATGGCCTAGGTAACTAAGATGCTTAAAAAATACAATTTCTGGCTGTTGAGGAAGGTGGCTGAAAGGTCACAGAATTAGAGAATTCTGCAGTACATTTTCATTTCTGCAGTAAACCAAGAAGACCATCATAAATTCTGCAAAGTCTTAGTGGCTAAATAAAAAAATGTGAGAAAATATTAATTTGGCTTCAAACCACAAAATCATTATTATTGGTTTTTAATAACTCACTAAGACACCAAAGAGGTTTTGTACTTTTGATAAATCGCATTTCTATCTTTCGTACTAGCTTAGGTCATTAGTATTCAGACTCATTATCTCCTGGAACTTTTCCTTACTTTCCATTTATTACTGCTCCTCTGAGTGTTATGGAGCTGTTTGGGCTGAGCAGGGTCCCAAACTCATTTGGTGCAAACACATTATTTGTGGGTACAATTTCAGCATCAATTACGAGGCACAGACAGAAATTGCAGAGCCAGGACTTCAGGCTCCCTAGTGGTAAATCCATCAGGATGAACAGATTGTAAACTGCCCATTGCAAATATGATATGCAGCAATTTAGCATCACGTTAATACTTTTAACTTCCATCCCTTACATTTATATGGCTTTTTCCTCCTGAAGCTTTTTCAAATTGCTTGTCAAGCCATTATACTGCACCAAGCAGTTCAGATTTAATAGGAATAGTTGTGAACATTAGCTTCTGAATGATTTGAAGCCATATGGATTTTTTTATATTTAGTTGGATAAGTACAAAACATTTGTTTCTATTGTTTGTTACCATCTTATAAAAGAATTAGAGAAAAATACTGACTTCCTTGATTTGGGGGTTCTGCAGCTTTAATGCTCATCTGGGGTAATAACTTAAAGCTTTTCAGAAATGGATTTGTTAACACCATCTATAAAACAAACCTTTTCCAATTTGTTTCTGGTTGTGGTTTTTTTCTGGTTTTTTTTTTTTTTTCTTCTCATGAGAGAACAGCAACTTACAGATGAGGAGACATAAGTATCTCACATCACTGCAGAATTGCTAAGGCCATTTTTGTCAGTGCTTAAATGCTTCAAATTATGTTTGGCACTATCTATCAGTCTTCCCTTTCAGTCATCCAGAGGTCTTGTTGATAGTCCTGCCCCTTGTGACCCTAATTTAATTTCTTCTTTAATTTAAATCCTTTATTCTTGCTGCCTATAACCTTTCTCTTTTCCTTGAATGGCTAAACTGTGACTTACTATTTTATTATCCACAGGTATGCCACAATTCTCTTAAGTGTTTGGTTTTAATACCCTGAAAGGTTCCATCTTCCAAGTTACCTTTAGAAAAACCAAGACAAGTAATCCCAAAAGGCTTTTAATAAGATTTTAATCTCTGTTGAGTAGAGCTTACCTTGTCTTGCAAGTATGATCCAAACAACAGAAACAAGGAGAGAATGGGGAGATGCTGGTAAAAATGGTAAGAAGGAAATGTGATCCTAAAGCTAATTCCAACTGAAATGGACCTCAAGCAGTCTCCAGTCCAACCTCCTTACACTGGAGGAAGAAGGAAGGGGCCTAAAAGCAACCAGTTTAGTGTCTTTCCATTTTGAGAGGCTTCCCAAGGTGTTTAAAGTCGGTTTGAATTACTCAGGGTTCTGGCTTTCATATGGGTGACACCATCTGCCTCCAGAGCTGGCACCTTTTGTCAAATGCCTTTCAGCTTCCACCCTGGAGTGTGGAAGAGAAATTGCACACATTTGTTTGAGTCATGTCTTCATACCTGCCTCTTTACAGCAGCAGCAAATTCAGCTCACTAAGAATTATGAGCAGTCTTTGCTGCAGTGCTTTCAGATTCAATTTGCACATTACTGTAGTGTTGCACAAGAGTTATTCTTTCACTCCTTAGGTAAAATGTCTGAAATGCAGAACAAACCGCTGAGGCTCTGCTTTGAGTCTGTTAGAGCACCTCCTCAAAAAGACTGTCAAGGGAAGCTAAAAAAAAAAGGAGATCAAAGTGGGGAGACTAATAAGGAGTTCTTAGCAGATCTGTGCTCAGGGACTTTTGGGGTGTGGGCAATAAAGGGAAAATGAGAACTGCAGATCTAAAGTGATGAAATTAGATGTCTTCTTTCCTTTGAGCTCTTCCTCTTTGAATGTTCTTATCTTCGACTTACTTCCTTCAAGTTCAGGCAGATTTCCATTTTGCTTCCTAAGAGAAATTATATTCCAGTTCTGCTGGAACTAGTCAGATGTCATCTCTTGTTTATTCTGAACAATGCTGAAAAATTCTTTTAGAGAGTCTTTTTCCTTATCCAACCTTGAAAATTGTTGCAATTTCCAGAGATCACATCTCTCTCCTCCCCCCCCCTTTTTTTTCCTTTGAAAACCATTTTCCCTCTCTCATCTTTTTAACTCAATTTTTTGACATTTTATTTTCAATTTTAAAACTCTAAAACTGCATACCATCATAAATTTGATAAATGCTGAAGTCAGAGCATGGAAAATACACAGGTCAAACACTAAAAGCAGCTGGTTATGTTCTCATATTCTCAGCAACAAAGGTTGACCTGAGACAGAAAAAAAAAATGTTTAAAGTCCAGAGGGCTTTCCAGTCATACTAAGAATTTCAAAGTAGGTCAGACTGGCTGATGGTGTCACGTTCAGCCTTGCTCTGAGATGGTTTTAAGAGGAACCCAGGAAAGTCCTTTTCCATTCCTTATATTCTTTTGAGACTAAAAGAAAGGACAGGGCTGTCATTTGAAATAGAAGTGGAATGCCTCAAAGATAATCCTATGAGCCGGGTGACTGCCCGTATGATAAAATGCACTTCCTTTCACTGAAAAAAGGTGAAAATCTGTATTTGTCACTCAAAATAATGTGGCATTTCAGACTCATTAAAGTTGTTTTGAATCCTGACTGATGGGTGACACTGGAAACATAATTAAAAAGCATCTCAAATTGCAATGGTTGTGATTTTGTATTATACGACTGAGGTACCGTTAAGAGGAACACATTAATGGCTGCAGTGGGTGATGTAAGCAGCATGAAAAAAGTGGAAGAGACAGTTCTTTTGTTCAGCTGTCTCAGGCAATGGATGCTGGAGTGTAGGAGCAAATCATGGGGAAGAGATGTTTACACATGAATAGACTATACCCTGAAAAGCAGCAAACATCTTACAGCTTGCTTTGGTTTTTTTGCCAAAAAAAAACAACTAAAAAAAAAAAAAGGCATATAGCTGTAATATATGAGTACAGCAAATAACTTGTCTAATGGTTTATTCTAGCTCACCCTTCAGTGATGACCTGTAACAGTGGATCATCTGCCAGGCTGTAGGTATGCAGACACTGTTTTAAGTTTAATCTTGATAAATTTCTCAATTCAGTGGGTGCAAAATCCTGCCTCCTTTGTGTCTGCAGAAAAAGGTGTGTTCATAAGTGAATTGAATGTCATGAAAAACAGATCTGCTGAAGTGAACAGGTAATTTTCACAATCTAGGTTATTTTTTAAATAAGTACTTAAAACCTAGCAGTTTGACAAGTGCCAAGGCACACTTAGTGCACTGACCTGGAAAAAGGTGGTGATGAAAGGAAGAACCGTCTCCCTTAGAAGTTTGAGGCAGTGTCTGTTTTTGTCAGTAAGATCAAACTCATCATCCAAAGGTAAATCACAAAATCCAAAAGTGAAAGACTTCACAGAGTGCATCCTCCCATCACATTATTCTTCAAAACATTCTTTTCTAGTATACTGTCTCAGTTCAGTATCTCAAATGATTTATTTGACTGATGAAAAAACACAAACCAGTATAAGCAAAATATTCTTGTTACATCCATACAGCATTTTTCTACTGAAATATTATTTACCTGAAATTGATTTAAAGATACTACATTCAGTTTTCCTAGGACAAGATGATTGCATCTGAGACCAGATGCAGTATCTCTATGCTCATATTCTGCCCTGTTTCCCTTCCTACATTGTAGGGATTTAAATACTTTAAGCCCACACATTATTTTTTATTCTTTCTTTTCTTTAGGGTAAAGTACTTTATTCAATACATACATAATTTAAACAAAACAGTGAAACCACTAATAAGGAATATCTCCAGACAAGCAATCTTTGCCTTAAGAATGCCTTCAATGAACACATTATCCCCTGAGGCAACTAATGCTGTATTGTTCAGCTGCTGCTAAAAGGCACCACTGTTGGTCAACACACCTTTCTGTCAGGTTCAACACTATATATTCTGCACTGCATTTCAAAGAAAAAAAGAAAGATCCATATGAAAAAGTAAATTAATTAATTTGTGCCTGAAAACATTGTCTCAGCATAGGAACAATGTGAAATTGCTATGTTCTGTGACTATGGCAATAACACCATGTTTACAGATACCTGATGCAAAGCTCTACTCCGACATAGACAAAAAGGCTTCTTGATGAAATCAAAGTAAAAATAAATCCAGGATATACTGATTAATACGTGAAAACACTGACACTTTTCTTGCAGGTAGGTCTTCATTTGAAAAATAAACAAGCTTTTAACCAGGTATTATATTGTGTTTGCCAGAACAGAACAACAGACAAAAAAATGCTTTAAACAAAAATGCCTTTTTAAGAGCTACTGAATGGTTTTCCTGATGTCCAGATCTTTAAAACTTAAAATCACTTAAGATGAAGTGTATTAAGTGAGTACATAGTCCTCAGTGATCTGCACTGAGGAACTGTTCTTCTGGGCCAAGTGTGTACACACGAATGATCCCTGGTCAAGTGTGTACCAGTGTGTGTCTCCTGCAGCAGCTAGAGAAGACTGCTAGGAAGGGTATGTTTATTCCCCTTTTAAGTGTAGAAGCCAGAGAAGCACTGGGTATGATGCATTATTTTGCATCAATTAAACATTATTTTATAACATAAAGATACACCACTGACAGAAAGGTTGGTGGGAGCTGTATTGTACCTTTGGGCTAGTGAGCCTGCCTACCAGTCACATTTTGGCCTGTGCCTCTGTCTCTCGTGTGGCAGTAATGTCAGCCCTTCAAAATGGCATAAATACCAATGAGTGTCAAGCCTTGTTTGCCTCTTCATCTGCCAAAGGGGTTTCCTGGTTTTGTTCACATTGCTCTAAGGTTTAGGTTACATTCTGTGCAAGTGGATTAGAAGACTATACAAGATACCTCAAATCTGTCAAATTACTAAGTGGCATAAAACTGATTTTGTGTAACAGACCTCATTTTAGGGATAGTGAAAATTTCACCTCTAAATAAAAAAGATGGAAAAGTCACAATGCATGTGAAAGTAGAACAGAGACCACGATGGTGGAAGATACAAACAAACCTTTCTGTCCTGTATTATTTGGACTCACAAACATTCCCCTGTGCAAAGCTGACACATGGTCTCTCATTCAGGATGGTACGTCCTCCTGCTCTATTTCATTAATTTTATGATGCGTGAACTGTGCTTCTAGAATTAAACATATTCCGATGATAACTACAATTAAAAAAGCATTTAAATAAAATTCATGAGTCTATCAAGAGGAAAAAAATACAAAATAGCTGAAAGAAATGCAATACACAATGAAAATCCAGGAGAACAGGCCACATAAAATACTGGAAGGTTCTTCCTGCCTATGAGGTAAAATAGCCTAAACAAACCCTGAGGTTCATAGCTCAGGATTTTAAGCTAAGGATATGGAAAAAACATCATGGTTGATGATGTTATTATGCAGTGTCACTCCTGCTGCTCAGTTATAGCTACTGCCTCAGAGAAAAGGTGATTGCTTTGATGTATGATCTTCCCACCCAAAGCAGTTGTCTCATAACTTCTTTTCACAACTTCTTTTCCACATACAAAACCTGTATTTCTGAATTATCACTATGAGTAACTCCATTTGACAAAAAGGTTCATAATGTTTAAAGCCCAAATTAAGCCCCAAAATGCTAACTCAGTAACACACATAAGAGAAGATTATTTTGGGGGTTTTCCAATTGCCCAACGAAAGTGAAATTTTCTATTCCTTGCATATTAAAAAATATTACTTTGGCCTCCAATGTTGTTCAGCCACTGGAATTAAAACTAGACATAAATGAATATAAAATTAAGGGTCAGCAAATATAGAGCTTTACCCATACTCTGAACTGGCTCAGAAAATTTCTTTTGGATATAATTCTGTATGCATACCATCCATGACTTTAATCTAGCAAAATTAGTGCTTATTACTGTACAACTCTTCCAACACAAAGTGTTATGTAATAGGTACAGATTATTATTATTATGTTAATATTTGCTACTGTAAATAATATTTAACAAGCAGAATACTACAATAATTTGTTCATGTTGGCTAAAATTAAGTACTGAAACCAACTTTTGAAATTTATATTCTTAACTGACAGTTATGATGCAAACAATAGACATGGTCATTTGGGGTGAAATGTTTTTAAAAACTTTACGTTCTAATTTGCTTCACATCTTGTCTCCAACTGAAGGGGTCAACGTTTAGAATCCATATTTAAGTCAATGCTAATATCAGTAAACTTGAGGTTAAATTAATGTAAAGGATATACTCTAATGGAAAAGAAATTACTCACTTTACTACTTCTGAAGTCTAAAAGTCCAAAAGAGCTTTAAAATGTTGTCCAACATTGTATGTGCAAAACTGTGTTTAGTGTCTTCAAAGGACTCTAAGTGGCCAGACAGCTCTCATCTCTCAGCATCTCCTCTATCTACATTAAAAACATTGCATCCCTGGCTTCTGTTCAGCCCCGTGGTGGCAACTGCTGGGAAACTGTCACTCTGGTGCTTTCAAACAACTGGTCTGGATATGTGAAATCTGCAGAACTGGAAGCAATAGCTGGAAAGCATCCTGAATATATGTAGTACTGTTGCAACCCTAATGGGAAGAGAAAATATGATTCATCAGTATAGCTGTCATGTATTTAAGGATTTACATTGTACATCTAAAATAAACAACTTTTTTTTTTTTCCCCCACATCTGCAGCATGCTGTATTAGCATATGTATTCTCACAATATTTCAGAATCTGGAGATAACAAAAATGGGAAGTTACAACAGTTTACAGCTGATAAGCATAGCCTGAATCACTATGTAAAAATCTGATTTCCCCTCAGCTTGAACTCTCAGAGAGTTCTGTTTGTAATGTGAGCAGAATAAATTGCCACAGTGCTCAGAAGCAGATCTGACTTTTTAAACACAAACCAGCTAGTGTCTCCATCAACAGCAAACAAATTTTGAATTTCCTGTAGGTGGGAGAAGTATCACTGATAGTGAATTATTATAATGGTTCTAACACATTTTTGGAATTTCTTTTAATAAACAGTACAGCAGCTTGAAATATTCCATCAGCCCGGGCTGCATTAATACATAATTGTACACAAATATGAGAGTTAAGAGATATAAAACATGATATTCCACAATTCTGGACATTCTCAGATTTAGCAGTTCTTGGAGTACAGAAAGATATATCAGCTACAACAGCGAATTTACACTATAACAGAAGAAACCATTTAGCAATCTTTACTACAGCTCTACTCAACTTGTCATGATTTTCCTTAAAGGTTTTGTTAATTGAGTGTAAAATTGCTTATTCTAAACCACTGTTTTCCTCATTTTAAGGAACAGCAGCTACTGCACAAAGAATGACAATTTGTAGTCACTATTACATGTTTATTTGCATTTAAAGAGCTGTGAACTAATCATCAGGGTTCAAATAACTTGGGCTGCAGATAGTACACACTTTAGTACTTTGCAGCATATTACTCCTTCTTGACCTTTTTTCTCCTTAGTAAAACTGAGACACATTTTACTCACTGTACTCTTCCAATTAAAAATATCTCATGGTGCCCTATAGAAGAAGTCACTCATAGATCATGATGTCTAATAAATCACTCTTGAACATTTTGGCAATTTCTGACACATGGTTATCTATGCACTGACCAAGGGCCTGATAGACTATGACTCTGCAGAAATGTGGATGGAAAAACACTGTAACATCCCCGAAACTCAAATTTTAAAGAAAAGCATAGTCTGAAACTATCTGTGAATAAGAAATATTTTGCAAGATTTGAAGTAGGTAATGGAACAGTAAGAATAGTTATCCTAAGCAGCCTGCAAAGAGGGTAAAAAGTGCTAAACAGCACACTGCAAATTGTCTGACCAAAACAGCAGCAGAATTTAAGAGCTGGCCAGTATCACTTCAGTCATTCAGTTCTTAAGAATCAGCTAATGCAACTGTGGGAGAGGCTGAACACAAAACCATGAGGTTTATAAGCTGACAGGAAAAGATACTGTCATTACTTGTTATACAGTTCTTTCTTCAGAGATAAATGTGGCTGTTTCATTTCAAAATAATTTTCCTGATGTGAAAAAAGTAAAGTCTTACCTCTAATTGCACACTGTCAATTATGGGGTTAAGAACCTCTGCCTTCATACTGCTCTGTAAAGCAGAAAATGAAATGAAATTTCAGGATAAGAAATACATTCAACAGAAATATATTGATATCTGAAAAGCAGTTTTATGAACTGCTTCACCTTGATTCTTATTCAGACTTCATTCCAGTATCCCTGATAACTGTGTCCACATTTCATACACACTTCAGTAGACCCTACGTATTTCTATCACTGAGTACTAAGATGAACTAAGATGGGCCCAGGGTTTTATTTTTTCATTAATTCATGTACCACAGAATTTCAAACTGCCTGGTTTCCTACGGATACGAAATTTATGTGATGATAGTGGCTGTCCATTAGAATTTCTTAGCTTAGAATCTCTTAGCTGATTTCCAGGAAATTAGAAGAAGAAATAGAGGTCAGAAAGATAACAAAGTTGTTAGAATCTTAGTGAAAATCTGAAATTAGGTGGAAATGAATTGGAGGCAGTACACGTTGAGCTGGACAGCACAGGCTGGCCAGTACATAAAGCTCAGCACGCTTGGCATTCTTCTCAACTGCCAGGTAGGAATAAAAATGGGTACAATGAATTGTGACATTACCAGAGGCTACAGAAACCAAAACCCTAGAAAAACAGAATAGGTCAGCTCTTCTGCTTTTTAAAATGGCAAAAGTTCTTTCCTTTTTTATTTTTCTCTGCTCTTTGCATTGTGGTTTGTCAGAAGGACATTAACCTCCATCAGGAGTTGCTTTCTTCCAATACCAACCAGTGGACCTTATTAGAATGAAGAAAATACAGTATCATTTAATTTAACTGAAAGAGGTCCACTTAAAATCCTGTAGCTTTCATATTACAGATTTTAAAAAATACGAAACACTTTAATTTTTCTTCTGGAAAAGACAACAAAGGGAATACAGTTAGAGAAAAGAGCAATTTTACTGTTAGCTACTGGAAAATCCATTACAGCTTGCACTGTTTAGTTGATTGTCATTAAAGTGGAACAGAGAGCAGTAACAAATAAAAATCATTGACTTTATGATTCAGTAAGTTAAAGTTTGAAAGAAATTTTACATTGCAAGCAAAGCTAATATTTTTTACTTCTGCATTACTGCTCACTCAGAAGCACTGCCAACATCATGGACCATGTGTACAGCCAGCCCTACAACTGATGTCTGAATTACACAGATACAAGTACAGGTATGGCATTCTGTTTGGAAAGAACAGTATTTTCTGCTTTAAGCCATCCCTCAGTTTCCCACAAATTAATGCATTTTTCAGTATGCTGGAATGTGTTTGTGAACCCAGATGCTGTTGGCAGGTTAAGAAGGAAACTGAACCATGGGGACATGCAGGAAGATGTAAATTTTCTACAGTCTTGTGTGATATGTTCTTCTTATATTCCTACTGATCATGATAAGCAGAAGACCTGCATCTCCCTCCAAAAGCCTACAGAAATGGGACAGCACATAAAGATCTGCCCTACTAGAACTCTCTTGTAGACTATTATGGCAGTAGGAAATGTCCCTGTGCTCTTATTTTTTATGTGTACCATATATATCCAAAAAAATGAGTACACAGTTGGTAAGAACAAAACCTCAGACAAAGCTTACGAAAGCTTTAGTTTCCAATTTTATAACCTGGGCCAGCTTAGTATCTCGTGCAATTTATTTTTATATGTCTTGTGAGTGTCATACAAAGATATGCTAGAATACAGCACCAAAATGCAAAACAAGCAGCTTCTCCCAGAGTAATGGAAAAGAATGTTAATTATTCAGGAAAAAAAAGCAACCTAATACATCATATTTTCTACAAATAACTCAAAAAAAACACTTGCTCAGAGACGTGCTGGAATAGCTCGTGGGAAAATTAGGGAAATTTCCTTTGATGTACATTCATGTTTTCATGAAGTAATCAGGAGAGCCAGCTTTTACTCTTCTTTGAGGTTTACAGAGTATTTTCAGCAACAGCACAGTTTTTGCCTGTGGATCCTGCTAGAATACTCAGATGTCAGTCATCTTTGAAACATCTTGAAAGGCAGGATACTATTTCTAGCAAAGATTTTCACAGATGAATGGTTGTTCCTAAGAGGAATATCTTGAGATACACGACAGAGGTTTGTTTGGTTTTTTTAAGACAGACAGCCAAACAGACTTTTTAATCTCTTAAACCTTTTGAAAGCACAGTGGCCCTAGGCCATGGGATTTAGCAAAGGCTACAAAGACAGCTTGTGAAAACATTTTAAGGTACTGGAAGTGTTATTTCTTAATGAAGGCATTCAAAAGATATAGGCTGAGTAGGAGAAGACTGGGTCCCTTCCAGTATGAGAGGATAAGAAGTGCTGAGTGGTCATCAGGAAAAATGGAAAATGGTGTCTAGGAAGACATATTTTACAAGGCAAGGGACACGATGCAATCTACCGAGGCTTATAAATTTTCTCTGCAACAGGGAATTTGAAGTGAAAGTGCTCTGTGCTCTTTATCTGGGGAAAGAAGTGCCCTCTTTGCTGGTCTCTCATGTAAAGCCACCCACACAGAGTAGTAATTTCTGTTTCAAGAAGTGAACTATGTTTAAGAAAGCCCAAATGCTACAGAAAATGCTGTTATCTTACCCCAGCTGCTGTTAGAGAATCAGAAAACTTCTTCGTCAAAGTTGAAACTTCATTGCACATGGCACTTGTTAAGCTGGTTTTAAAAAGAGAGAGAGAAATATAAAAATACATCCTTGTCCTGCCAACAGATAAAAACCCTATGACTGTACAAGGCATAAATTTCATCTTAGAAGCCAAGAATGTTCTTATGGCAATTTTGTTTCTTTTAAAACATTTTGGGGTAGATTCTCTTCATAATATAGTTTTTATATTCCTTCACTGACAAATCCATTGCTGACTACAGTAGCAAAATGATCACATTGGCTCAAAAAAAGTCTTTTCTGATAGGGCAATGTTTCATTTTTTTAAATTAAAAGCTTCTGGTTTAACTGTTGTTTTCCAGATAACTGCAGCAACACAACTCCTAGAAATATTGTTAGAAATATATCAAACTTTAGTGACAACAATGAGAAATTTCCTGTGTAAGCAATTAAACATCTACACTGTACTAAAAGAGGAAGTACCCCTGTGGTTAAAACAGGAGATCTGGTTCTATTCCTAGGTCTTTCACTGTTCTGCTAAACACTCCCAAGTGCACCAGGTAGAACCTCATCCTGCAGGGTGCACCTTAGCTCTAAACCTGAAACCTCCTTGTTCCAGGACTTTGTTTTAGACTGGAGTGTCCTATGGAGTCTGTGATTGCTATGAGCATTCTTAAGGATAAACATGTGCTTAAATACTTCACTTACTTAGGACTGAAGTTCTTACATACTAATGTCAAAACCCACTGAACTCAGTAGAACAGATTATGAAAGAGAGCTTGAGACCTGAATTTTGTGTCCCACTAGATAGACTGACTTCTACAATTTATTTATGTTTTGGTGTGGTTTACTATAAAAATGCTGACAATATGGTCTTATTGTTTAGAATGGCAGATTGGCTCTTGTATATTTTTGGGCAGATAAACACTAAACAATGACACTCTATCAGCAGATAATAAGACTGCATTATACATTCTCAAAGCAAATTCTATTTATGCTGGCACAGTGTCTTTTGCAAAGGAAACAAGAAATGCAACCCAAACTAACATGGAAATTCACATACTGGGGTAAATCAACTTTCAGCCCATTAATAGGTCATGATTTTGCAGACATACATAAGCTAGCCCTGTCAAAAAATGACAGGCAGACTATGTAACTTAATTACAATAGAAAATATAGCACCAGGTCCCCTAAAGCCAATTCTGTTTGTTAATCCACATAACTTTTTTTTTTTTTTTTGTCACTATAAGTGACAAAAGTTGAATGGAACATCATGAGTTTTAAACAAATGTCAAATGTTCACCATGAAGAAAATAATACTCACTTAGTCAGTACTTTTGCTTGATCTTGAGCTGTTTTTTCCACTTCCTGCCCATGCAGAATCAGTTCTGCTACTTTATGGAGCTGTTCTATACAGCGAGCAGTTATCTCAGCCAGACTTTCAATGGACAGCATGTAGATTTTCTTAAATTAAAAAAAAAAAAAATCAACAAAAACCCCCAAACCAAATATAACAACAGATATACACATCTAAAAGAATTTGAAACATAGGATACCTCTCTGCCTCAACTGGAAGTACCACCACATGCATAGAGAAGTATTATAAGCCATAATGTCATCCTCACAAACAATACTGGAAAATGAAATATCCACAGATTAAAAAATACACACTTCATTCTCATCCTGAAATATCAGTAAGAACAAGTCTACCATTTCTTTGGATGGGAACTAGGTCAGGGTCTCAGATTTTCTAACGCAGCTCTTTTAAACCTAGTCCTAACAAATACAAAGATCTCTCCTAGAACAAGCCATTTCAGATGGAGCCAAAAGTACCAAGTCATCCCTCAGCTGAAACTTTAGAGTAGAAATGGATAATAATCCCAATTTAAAACATGGCTTTAATCAGCAATGATAAAAAATTCTACCCAGCATTATGGAATTAAGGCTTTCACAAGCTGATTCCAGCTGAAAATCTGCAATCACATAAAAATCTGTAACATATACAGTGTAACTGTGTCTCCTTCTTTACACTATTTTTTGTAAGAAAAGATGACAAGTATTTTTTAAATTAGAATTCATTCAAAAATCTTGACAAAGATACCGACCACATTTAATATTGTTGTAACTTGGTGTAAAATGTTAAATCACATTTAAACTTAGCAATGAGGGACTGTCTAAATGGACACAATACTTTTAGCCTTAAGAGCTATGTTTCGTAAGAGAATGAACACTTGTGAGTCTGTTTTGCTTGCTGTAATTTAAACTGTTTAAGAGCTCAAATAAAATCTGAGGATTTTTTCCATGTATTGTTATAGAGACACCAAAGTACACTGAGATACAACTTTCAGTGTGCTGTTGACATTAGACCACAGAGTCCTCCAGCTGATTCTGTGTTGTGTATTCACATGTATAAACACAGAAGCGCAGATTATAAAAAAAAACAAAACCAAAACCAATGCAGTAAGCAGAGGACCTGCTACATTTGACATTTCCTACATTTATGGGAATAGGCTAAAAGTAAAAATATTTCTGTAAGTTATTTTCCTATTGAGTCTACAGTGAATAGTTGTATACTAGTATTTCTTTTTACTTCCATGAGTTTAAAAAATAAGGACAAAATATAAAACCAACAAAGATAAAGAAGTAATCTTATCAAAGTATGACAATTTGTTTAATGAAACTTATCCTCCAAAAGCTTTTTTTACCTCCACAGTTTTGTTTTCATCTACTTCAGTTTTATCACTGTCAATTTCTTCCTTCTTAATCTTTTCTTCTTTCTTAATCTTTTCTTCATCAGGTTCTCCAGGTTTTTCTTTTAGCTTTTCTTCTGTGTCTACTGGGGTGGAAAGAGTGGCTTCTTCCAGCCATTCATGAGCTTTTTTCCTAGCCTGCCAAATAAAAAAATGAACCCCAAAGTTCAGTTCAACTATGTTCAAATTATGTTCCTGAACATTAATTAACAACATATTTAATCATTTCCTTTTTACATTCAGAGATCTAAATGTATCAAGCCTCTGCCTGGCATTTAGTTAAGTGTTTAAGAAACTGTAGGAAGAAGTTATTTCTGACTCCATAAAGATGGATCAGCCAGGGATAATTTCTCTACAGGTGTGATATTTCTAACCAATACACAGAGTTGGCATTAATATTGAAGTTATTAAGATTTTAGCTTTACAAGGTATCTTTCAAAGGAATTTCCAGAGGAATAATTTTCCCAAATAAAAAAAATAAGAAGATGGCATAAGAAAATAAAATTTAAAAATATTGGAGAGGTAAGAGAGATATAATAAATTCTTAAATGAAAAATAAATAAAAAATCACTGTATCTTCAGCTGCCTTTCCAGGCATGAAAGTAGATCAAAGTGGAAAAGCCTTGAAATTTTATACAATTTCAGACTACTGTTACGGTTAGTACAAAATTTATGATGTCTCTTTTTAATATACATTCAAATTAAAATATGTTAAGACTTCAGCCTAAGCTAGTTATCCACAGTCTATATATGTAGCTAAGAGAGAGGCAATCATCTGACCCTAAAGTCAACAGATGAGACACATTTATAGGGGCCTGATGAAGTTAGAATAAACACAAGACTTTGCTTCTAGCTAAGAAGCTCTGGAGAAGTCCCTCAAAAGAATAAACATGATGAGCAAGGAAAAAAATTCTGAACCTGAGGTTTTTTTTCCAGTGGGCAAAACCAAACTGGCTCTGCTGTTCTGCTGAGACAGGTTCAAGGCTTTCCACCATGGCCCATTGTGCAAGCTGGTCACTGCAGTCACTGCAGCTGTATTGCCTCACTCACCTCACTTCTATAAAAGCTTTTCCATACTCATCATTTTAGTCCCACCCTGCTGCACTTTCCCTTCTGAACTGTCTGAACTGAGCTTTGTGTTGGATTTCAGAACAAAGCCCTCCCTCTTTGGCTTTGTCCAAGACACAGAGGGAAGCTGACTAACAATTGCAAACCTTATTAAGTTTGTCAGGTGTAGCAGCAACGTGCAATTCAAACAGCAGTTCGGTCAGCATGCTGACAAACTCTTCTCCCATATCTGCTGGAAGAAAAAAAAAACAAAACCAAACCAATTCTTGTTAGGATGTTATCACAAAAAATCTTACCCAATCAAATGCATCCTGTCAAACACCTTCCCCAAGTACTCCAGCACTTGAAAACACTGACAGCAATACAAGAAAGGTGTGTGTGTGTGTGTGCCCTCAAACAGAGGGTAAACAACAGAGATACCTGTACAGCCAGATATGCTACCCTTCCACAACTTCATTTTGACTACTCTTTCCACCCCCTTCCAAACTCCACAAAGTTTCACAAAACAGGTAAGAGGAGAAGCAACATGATCCCTAGTGACCTGATAAAAATACATGACCCACAAAATAATCAAAGACATACTAACCTATTCTTTCAAACCAAGGTATAAAAACTGCAGAAGGACCAGATACAAGTAAGTTTCAGAGGAAATACACTGGAAAACATGCTCTCCCTATTGCTCTGTCTGCAAACTGCAGCTAAGAGGTGTTTTCTTCCTGTTTTGAGATTGAGCTTTGCTTAAGTGAATAATGTTTTCTGTTCTGCTTTGGAGTAATGAGCCTTAAAGAATCTGCACTTTTATTTCACAAGATTTGCAAGCAGAGATAAATAACACTAGGATTTGTACTTTATCTTTATTGTATATATTCCTTTGATTACTTGCAGTTGCCATCTTCTAACATGCTGTAAGTTCCTAAAATTTGGTATTTTGATTGGTTCTGTTCATCTGGACTTTCTGAGTTTGGAATCTTCATTAACATTTCCTGGTGAAATGTGCGAAATATATTCTTTAAAGTCCGATGACACTAAAATGTCGAAGTTCCCATATAGCCCCCAGTAATGAAAATTTCCATTTTTATGCAAATCTTCAGTACTGGCCTTAGAAGCACGGGGTCATTAATCTTCAGTGAGGGACTTTTTAGAATGGTTTACAGTCCACAGTACCTTGCAACATGTGGAAAGGTGGTGGAACCTGACACTCAGATCATCCTCTCCTTGAGCAAAGGACATTTCACCCTTGATTGTAAATCTAGCATCCATCTTTAGTGATATAAAATAAAATCAGTATTTAGGATGAAGAACTCTTCACCTGCAATGACCAAGAGATTGAGCTTTTTTCTTAACACCAGGGCAACAGGTCAAGAAGATTGTATTCTGGCAGGCCAAAGACATTCATTTCACTGCTGCCTTTATCAGTAAATTTTGACAATAGGATTTTCAGCACCTCTTGGATACACTGAATTCACTTTTTCTGAAACCAATGCCAAATTGTTTTATAAACTGCAGCATGCTGGAAACCGAGAAAGAGTTCACTGATTCAATGCAGAATTACCAAAACTGTCAATAATGGGCACATTCAATTCAATACTCACTTTGGTTACCATCTCCCTTAACCTCACATGTGAAATTTTTGGTGTTAATGCTTTTCAAAATGTAGGTAAAGCTATTTTTTCAGATATTCTCCTCTCATTATTTCACATACAACTGAAAAGCAAAAAAGCTGCAGTGAAAAATACATGAAAGGGGTGCATAATCAAAGTGTGAGGAAACATTAGAGAGAAGGGAATACATTTGTCTTTCTCCTACTTGTGTCAGAAAATATCTTCCTTTTCTTTCTTTTCATATTGATTTTGTACCTCTCTGACTGTTAAGCAAAGACACAAAACCCCTAAGATTCCAGGTTCAAAGTTGCCAAGAACAGAGCCTAGCCCAAATTCTTTCACAAAACAGTCCTCCAAAGATCACTGCAGTAATTTCTCCTTTTAAAGGACTGAAAGTGTTTATTGCAGAACCTAAAAGCAGCAATAATATATCTAATGAGATCCTGAGAGTCTAGGATGAGAAGGGATCCTGAGTTTACGTAAAACAAGCAGCCACCTTTTTCAATCCCTTGAAAGCAAAAGTATTGGCCTTTCTCCCATCTAGTCTTTTTTTCTTTTTTTTCTGAATACATAAAGCATTGACAAATGACACCACACAAATAATATTACCTTGATGACAAGAAAGTGGTAACAAATTAGCAATAAGTGGTAATTATTTTCAAATATTGCTTAGTGGCTAGCTAAGATATATAATTTTCAAACACCATTAGTTAACCTCTACTTTTATAGGGGAGTGGCTTCCTTACATAAAAGAAAAAACCCTTAAGTTTTATTGAGCTAGGAATCACAAATCAAAATCCTACTGAAGGCAAACTAGTTGTAGCTTTAAACTGTTTAGCAAGCAGGATTAAAACGCAAAATTCCTATACAGAGACTGCTACCTATTGCTGGATTAGCAGCTTAACTAAAAATATATAATTCTGTATAAAAAATATGCTATTAAAAAGAACATATGGTCTACTGACTTAATTTTATAAGTGTAAACCTATTAATGTGCTTAACAGGACCTTAGTTGTATTAACTAGCTTGAGCTAAGAGCACAAATGATAACGAAGCCTTCTCTTCACAGCAACACATTTAATCACGAGATGCATTTAATCCTGATCAGCCAAACTGTTGTTAAATTTATCTATGCTGGATGCCAAATCATGCTTAGGATTATTGGTAACATTAAACCAGAACATTTTATTAATGTAAATATTAACTATGCCACAGTAATATGTTTAAGCTCCCAAGGAATAGTTTCAGGTAAACAGTTCCAGTTTAAAGAAAAAACAACCCAAACAAGTCAAACCTAGACCCCAGAAGATCAAGTGTGCTCCCAGATGGATACATATCGAAGCCTCCCTGAAAGTTGAACTTATTTGTAAAATATGACCAGATACTAAGCATAGTCAATAATGAGTTACTGGAACTCAGCTTAAATTATTGTGAAGACTGGGAAAATAAAGGATCCATGAAACATTAGAGTGTTCAGTGGAAGTCCACTCCATGAGGGGAAACAGACATGCAAATCACATACAAGACTACAAGGAAAGGTGCTGGATATTTTAAATCTAAAAATGGCAGACAATTGTCATGTAAAGGCCTATTAATGGAATTCACTTAAGCTTTTTACATATTTGCTGTGTAAATGCATGTAATAAAAAAATACTTGAGATCCTATGCAAAATTCAGGAAAAGGTCTGTTTTCCCTGACTCAGGGGGCTCATAAGGAGCCTTCATTCACCCTGATAAGATTTTAATGAAGATCACACATTTTTGTGTCTGGGAAAGGTACCCAAACTAGGACTCTGCCCAGAAGGAACATGTCAAAGCACTATACATTGTTGAGGGCACTATCAATGCAGTGTTGGCAAGTCCACCAGATTCTAGGTGAGGGGCTGAAGGGAGAAGCAAAGGTCACATGTGCAAGGTTAGGAGACTAACCAAAGCTCTACCAGAAAGCTACTTTAGAGAAGTGGTTAACCTTCCTATTGTTATGGTGACCTCCAGTGGAATTAAAATGTATCCAATTTAATACTAATAAATGAAATTTATCTGTAGTTCATATACTAATAAATCTTGAACCTGACTGCACTGAGGGATGTGAGTAATTCTGAACTGCAGCCTGAAGTGACAATCATTCATCGGTAAGATGGAGAGAACACATGTGTGGTTATTATTTCTGCTGCTCAGAGAGGAGGATATGTTTCAGTGCTTAGTGGTTTGCTTTTGCAGGGGAAAAAGCCTGACTTGGTCTTTTTTTTTGTTTGTTTTTTAAGGTGCTCATTGCCTTGGTTCCAGCCAGTTAATGTTTCAAGGAGCATGATCAGCAGATATGCTTCACTGAAAAAAGAGAACTTATGACCACCAGAGAAAGCATCACTTTGTGCAAGAAAGAGAACTTTAATTGGGGCTGTTTTCAAACAAGCAAATAGTTCCCAAAGAAATTAAGGAACAACAGGCATCACATGAATCCTTAAGTGGGTAATATGCTTTTTTTGACTTGTATTTTTCACAATTCCACAAAGGAACAAGGTGTGAAAAAAACCTACTACCATACTAAGACTTTACATGAACACTCAATGTCTCCCCCAAGAAGAAACAATAAGCTCCCTGCATGAGACATCAGGCACACTGAGTAAGCACTGCTAGAAACAGCAGTCTGAGGGGAAAAGACTTTCCAGTTATAACACATGGATGTTCACACTGTTTTGCTAACTTTTCTGAAGGCAAGAGAAATCATACCTTGTCCTCTTGCAAAATGCAGATTTTCTGGACAAAGCATCCCTGAGAAGATCAAAAGGATACGGAAGAAATATCTTTTTATATTTCTGTGTTTCTGAAACACAAAATATGTCTCCATGGCATCAGCCAGTCTTCAGACAAGTCAAGGGGATTGTTTCTGTTAGCTAGAAGAGGTTGGGTATGGATCTCATAGGCCTGGAGACATGAACTACCGTGGCTGTAAGCTAACTTCTTATCCTTCAGTTCTCAGCCTCTTCTGGGGAATGCCAAAATTTCTGACCTATTTAAGACACCTACTTTGCCCCTACCCAAAGCACACACCTGTTTTATTGTAACTTTTCTGAGCTGAGCTATGGTCCCACTCTCTTCATTGCTGTGCACTATGTCAGAGTGACAGCATGCTTCTGCTATTTTAATTGCTTTCCCACACTCCATGGGCCATGTCTTGCCAAGCAATACCAAAAAGCAGCTTTGCAGCTATTTTTCAAAGTAATTTTCCTTCAGAAAGTTCCAGGTTCTTACATCCCTTTTTAGCACTCAAATCTTTTCCCTATTTAGCACAGGAGGGTGCAAAGTGATGATGAAGTTGCTAAACAAAAAGTGCTTATCGGCTTCCAGAACTTTCAGAGTATTAATTTGAGTGACTACCTTATGAAGAGTATTAAGACATCAGAAACCATAGTTTAGATTGTAATTTTTAAAAATTACTTTGCACAGAAGTAACAATTATTCATATGGTTAAACCTTTGTATTTCTAATTACCTGTCTGTGCCTGCACCACTTCTTCATCTAACTCCTTTGGAACAAAAATATGTTTTATAGCAATTAAATCATTTTTCACAGTCTCCAGCTGCTCTCCATCAAGTGTTGCTAAATATGACTGAATCTGCAAAAGAAAGGTCAGTAAGCATTTCCAATCAATACAGAGCATTTCTTAAATTGCTAATGTATAGTGATATGAAAATCAGTCAAGAACTGGAAATTTCCATTATGCTCAGATCTTGTGCCCAGCCTTCTAATGTGGACACACTCTTAGTTTTCAACAACAAAATTTGCTGAGTATCACAAATTTTACACCAGCCTTGCAAGATCATCAGGTCTCTACCATCTCCCAGAACATTAATTATGAATTATAAATCTATGGTTTAATTGCAAACTGTAATAAGCATTTTGGGGTTGCTTGTATGAAGACAGCAGCAGGCAAAAAGAGCAATGGCAGAGTTCATGCTTAGTCTGAGCACTCACAGGAAGAGTGTGAAAATGAAGCCTGTTTGCCCTCCTTCAAAATGCAACCAAAATTATTGCCAGCCCACCTGTTGTGAAAAATGTATTGACAGGTCTTTGAATGTCTCAGATATCTGCAAGGCCTTGTAGTATCTAATTAGGGTGCCACACCAGACAGGGATGGGTTCTTTGAATCACTGTTTGCATTACAGTTGTGTGATGTTAATGGCATGACTGCACTTTGCCTAGTAAAGCCAAGAGAAATCCCTTCTCTCCCTCTGATGGAAAATTTCACTTTCAGGTCTGTTTCAAGGTTTCTTTTAAAGTTTGCCAGACAGACATGCAGACTGACTTTGTGAGAGACTGGGGAAGACATTGTTTTCCTATGTCCCTCACATGTGGAGGGCATAAGATGTGTACAGCTCATATACTCAGGGTTAAATGCAAAATAAAGTTTGCAGACCCAGCTGAGGCTGTAAAGGCCTACCCAGGGATTTTTGGCCCTCTCTATAGCATTTTTCCATTTCATAGAATCATCTGGGACTTTTTTTTTAATGAAAACCTATTAAATAAAAGCTTTATAATGTTTATAAATCCCTGCTATTAGAAGGACATTAGCAATGCCTTCAGTCTCTCTTATGCTCCTCATCTGGCCCACCCAAGTGTGGCTTTTAGGCTGTTATTACAGGTCTCAAGATTACAGTACTGTAAGTGAGGGGGTTTTGTGTGTCTCTGGTAATTGGGACACATTCTGTTAGTCTTTTGGAACATGTATTAGGGAATTCAACTTATTTACACAGACAGCTGCCTTCAATCCTGTTGGAAAACGTAGTCCTATAAACCAGGGGCTGTCTAGGACATAACACGAAGCACATCAGAAACCTCATGGTAAGAAGCTGCACAACTCTTCCTTATCTTGTGGTATTTAACAGTGAAAGAAAAACAGTCTTGACACATACCATTAGCCTGAAGTTGTTTTCTACTTACCTCCTTCCTGTTTTGTGTGGTTTAATTTTTTTTTTTTTTTTGCAAAAGCACACCCTTGAACCTTACATGTGGGTTTTGAACTTAGAATTTTGCATTTAGACATAATTGCAAATACAAAAACCAACATGGACAGTATGTACCTAGCTGTTATTGAAATGAGCTGCTTTTAATTGTGTCAGTAAATAACACATTAAAAAGGGGATTATTTTTATTAAAAATAACCAAGGGGGCAAGAAGTGCTAATTTTAAAACAAAAAAGATGAAAACATGTATTTTAAGAAATTCATTCAGAAAATTGTTTCACTCCAAAAGTTCTACTTATGTATTGTCAGAGGAATACTGATAGCTGACATGAAAAAATATAATTATCAAATACACCTCAGTAACTTCAGCATGCTCTTCAGAGGGACACAGAGCATTTGCATGCTCCCAGTAATATTTTTTGGTAATTTTATGTCAGTTTAAAAAACTAACAAAATAAAGAAGACTTACAAATTTAGTAAGTAATCTTCAATTCACTTTAATACACCAGACTCTAGGTTTAGGTCTGGAATTCCTGAATATAAGTATTGGTGCCTGATAAAACACCAAAAGACATCAACCTCCTTGCAAATTATGGAAAGACATCTGCATAGTGTCACAAGCTGAAAAATGCATACTACATATGGTCCTAACAAAAAATAACTTTCAGTTTTGAAGTTGTTTGTTTTGAGTTAATCTTGGAGTTAAATTTATGTGTATTGATACTGATTTCCTGAAGCCAAGGACTGGCCCATGGGAACAACTCATCCTTCTCTGAAGTTGATGAAACACTTACTGTTCATTTCACATGTACCTGCAGAACAAAAATTTTTTACCAACCATTTTGATTCATAGTGTCTGCACATGGTACCTGGGCTTCACTTTCATTTGACAGGATTTCCAGAGCTTCCAGATGAGACAGACCCTGGAACTCATCAAAGAGTAGTCCATAATGTGCTGTTCTTTCAACTGTAACTTGCTGGGCCCGCCTCTGTTTCTCTTTTTCTTTAGCTTCTCGCAGCAGCTGCAAAAACATACAACATTTCTCTTGTTTTATAGCTAGTGCTGGAGGTATGACAGACTTTATTACTTTCTGCTTCTGCCTGTCTAGGACGTAGTAATAAAATTTGGGACTGTATCACACCTGCAGAGCTGAAATTTTATAGCCAAAATACCTAACTTCTTTTTTTTTATAAATGTCTCTAATAAAATATTTAAGTAGTATTCTATGTGTAGCTTTTCCCAATGGTAATTGCTAACCATTTTTTTCTAAAAAAAAACCTGAACAAACAGGTAATCTTGCTTACCTTCTCAAAAGCAACGAGCAATGAGTAAGTTATGGGTACCATAAAATAAATTTAGCCACCAATTACAATGAAAGAAAAGTAAAGAGGAGTATTTCATATGCAGCTTTAAAGAACTATACAATCCATTCCACAGTCGATAAAATGAGAAGAAAATTATTTTTGGGACCTACCTACCCATGTGCATATGCACCTACATAAATACTTAGAATAAAATATTTTTAGCAGACAGTAAAGTCAGTTTTATATGACAATAGGAATGACAACAGAGACTGGCCTAATAAGGTATGACCTCTTCCAAAGGTAGGGCAGAACTATACCCTGTATACTTGGGAATATTTTGGATTGATCTCCTTATACACTTCTATAAGTGCATGAAAAGAACAGAACAGTGTATGGAATAGGATCATCTATTCCTTCCTTCTGTTCCCAGAAAGGAATGGCCTCTCTTACGGATTTGCCACAGTAAAGCTTGTAAATACAGCTGAACTGCATCTTAGGTCACATATAAGCCTCTGAATGCCAGTCCATCATTCAAAATTTCTATGCTACTGTCTTCAGTTATTCATTTTTTTAAAAAAGGATTATGATGGCAGATTTTTCAGTCTCTACCTTTGAAAGTCACAGTTTTATGTACAAATGACAAAAAAGGAAATGCTTTGCTATGCAGCCCATGAGAACTGACTTATGGCACTTTCTGTCTCAGATTTTTTTGTGAATGTGGACATATTTTTTAGGAAGGTAGTCTCAAAAAGCTCTTTTTGACCCTCATTTTAAGTCCAACTAGAATTAATTTTGGCCTACTACAACAGTATCAGTCTGTTTACACTTACAATGATCAACATTAAAGATGAATCATCTCGTTTAAAAAATACTCCTCTCTACAAGGAATTAAATATATAGTAAAATTAGTCTTTTAAAAATGTCTGATTCCACAGACTCCCTCCTCACTGTGTCTGCAGAGCTAAAATTATGTTGTACTGACAGCACTTATACTTCTACTTTGTTTTTATCATGTCTCTGAATTTTTAAACATGAGTTATGACTGTATAAGGGTACCATTAGTTTAAATGGACATTAGGATAGAACTTTACACAGCTTTATTTCCTAATGAAAAATATGTCATATTCCAGTATTCATTTCCAATGAAAGCAGTATAGTGATATTTATGCTGGAAGATATCTATCTACAGCTGTTACAAAACCACCAACTATTTCATTCTGTCTCCAGAGTGTAATGATTTATCACCACATATACTATCTTATAAAAATCAGCTACTCTACATGTGATTATGCAGAAAATATGATTTTACATTATTTTTGTGGTTCTGTGAAGAAAAAGAAAGAGGTGCAAATATAAAGCATAATATTTATTTCAGACACCTAGACAATACCTACTGCAATAAGTAAATTTACTCCCTGAGGCAGCTGAAATTCTGGAAAAAGAATCTGAAAATGCACTGACAGAGCTGTATTTAAATAAATCCAACCTGAGAGAGAGAAACTGTCCTTGCCATCAATGTTTTGGTTCTCTTAAATCCAGGATCACTTTCTGCAAGTACATTCATGGTTTTCTTCCCAATAAATTCCAGAGCATCCAAACCTCCAGATAATACACTCTTCCCCTGTATAAAAAAAACCAAAACAAAAATGTGGTTATTTTCTTTCCACTTTATGCTAATATGAACTGTAAAGAATACTGCTTTTGCCAACACCATCTCTGAACATTCAGGCTTCTGGATTTTCTATAGTGTAATTAACAACAGTTATGATTGATAAGCTTATAGAATAATATTACTTTATTATTATGAATGCATTTTAAAAAAAGAAAAAAATGACAAGTATTTTTAGTTAATTAAAATACCCCAAAGGAAACATAACACATGTGTTACAAGTAAAAAAATTCTCAATAATACAACTTTAATTATATCCAAAGTAGCATCTAGTCTGTGGGAACATATGGTAGATATAAATAACAAGGAACAAAAGTCCATAATGAACAGGGTGACTCTGCTTTACCTAACTGATTTCTAAGATGTTGACACTTGTTATGACTCTGAAACTGTCTACTGAAATAAGCTTATACATTTATCAGATACTCACATGCTGATGTAACCTGATACATAATAGAAAACCCTACCAAAGTCTCAAATGGCATTACAGGCAACTCACTGAGACCTTAAGTTATTCTTTTTGTTTGGTGACATTCAGCACTGTGGCATAGTAGCCTCTCTAGATCTACATATGAGTATATTCTCTTATTTGAATATTCAGGTAACCTTAGTGGTGTCCAGCTCTCACGAGCCCTACAATGCTCCAGACTCTGTAGTACCAGTCTTATGAATAGTTCATAGGAATCTCCCTCTGTTCCCAAAATCTTTGATGGAGGGCTCAGAGTGAACTAGGTATGCACTAAAAAAGAACTGCTACTTCATAAAGCATGCATACTGGGGAGACAGTCTTCAATGTTTTCTTAGCTAATGCTTAAAGTCTTTGGCAATATCAAGGGAAACACCACACTGAAAAGCTCAGGGAAAAAAAAAAACCAAACTATGGTAATAGTGTCTAAAAATATTGGGGAGGAAGATGACACAAAAATTGATTTGGAAACAGTATGGCACAGGGTTTTCCAAAAGCTGAAACACAGAAAACCAGAAAATGATGAAGTGCAACACACAGGAAATACATGAAGAGTGTACTAGCAGAGAACCATGAATAAAAGAATTTACCTCAGTGTGTCTACAGTCAGACCACCTTCTGGGAAGGCTAATATGAAGTGAGAGACCAGAAAAAGAAGTGAAGGTAAGGGTCAGGGACTAGCAATACAGAAGCTAGCAAAAGACTTAAAATCAGTAAATGCAGTATTTTCTTATTTTATCTGCCTTCAAAATTGGTCACAAGTTTAAACATACTTTCCCTGGAAGCACTTAACTGTAAAAAAATTAGAAAATGGCACCACCATTATAAAAAATACTTCCCCAAACTCTGCAAAATTCTATATATTTCTGTACAAAACTGTATTTTTCATTTAAACTGGTACCAAAGTAGCAACTTAATTAGTTGTGTTGTTTTAATTTGATAGTTATTTTGCCATGGAAGAGACTCCAATCAGACTTACAGCAGAACTGTTTTTACCAAGACCTATGACTTAACAAACTCTACCTTCAGTAAAGCTGCATGTAAAAACAATGAAGAGTAAATAGAGGAAAAAGGCTGCTAAAATGACTCACAGTGTTCTGCACAGCGTTCGTGATAGCTGACAACATTCCACGAGATCCAGATGAAGGGGAAGAAGGAATAGTATCAGAAGAGCTTTGATTCAGAGAATCTTCTGCTTCTAACAAAAGAAAAAACAGAGCTACAGCATACTTCCAACTCTACAAGTCCAAAAGTACAGTAAACTGGGATGTCTCATCCAAATTTTAATATTTTGCAAATTGGACTAATTTGGCAGTGTCAAAGTGTTTTGTCCAATTTCAGTAAACTCAAACTTACGTATCACTGGTGTTTCAGCTGCAGGAGGCTCTGCTGTTTCTGAAGATGCTGAACTTGGGTTATGAATTCTCAGAGTAGTTCCTGCTTTTTCCTTTACTGCTGTTATCCCATGACCTGTTGCAGAAGCATATTTTAAATTATATTATTTGAAAGTCTATTACTAATAATGCATTGTATTCTTATGCTTCAGGAATTGTAACAATCAGAATAGCTATTAAACTTACCTCAATTTCTTAGTTTTTTCTAGGTTAATAATTCACTTTTCTACTATATCCAGTATATTAATTGACTAGAAAGTACAGATCTGAAACGTAATATGAATTACACTGGAACTGAAATGAAAAACTTGTTTCAGTGGAACCCATAAGTTTAGTTCCCTGCTTTTCAAAATGCTATATTTTCTATTACAGTTAGTTTAAACAGAAATTTAAATTAAGAGGAATTAGACACTCCTAATGTCATAGGCTTTGGTCCCATCTAGTTTTCATCTAAAACAGTTATGCCACAATTAAGGGGCTAAGTGACCACAGGGCTAAGCTAAGGAAACTGTCCTTCAGTCTGCTGCATAAGTTCTATGTTAGTTAAATGTTTTTGAAATACTGACTCAGGTCCTCAACTTATTGCAGGATGTAAGCTCCTCCATTGTTCATTTGAATTTTAAATTCAGATCTCTCTCCTCAAATTTTAAAGTGTCTCTCCTCAAAGCTGCTGTTTAAATACAATTTGTAAAGTCTGTTGCTGTCAAATGTCATAGAATTACTGTTCCACTGGTAGCTGATCTACAAAGACCTGACACACGTGTACCGACTCCCTAACTCTCTATCCTATTAAAATGATCTAGTTTAATGTAAAAAATGTATGTCTGAATACTTTAGACAGAACAGGACTGCTCTGATGCTCTTCTACTCAGAGTTTACTTACAACAAAAAATCACATGGACTGGTAATACCTGGCTATAGGATAGGGTGGGATTGCCTGGTAGTCAGCAAAGAAGGCAGTAGCTTCCTAATCTGCATCAGCTCTAGCTGAAAAAAGAGTGCCCTTAAAAAGAGACTACTCTCAAATTGTCTACCTATTCTGCTCCTCAATCTCTCTCTCTCTCCCTCTCTATCTATCCTGCCTCTGTCTTCCAGGGCAGATAGAGACAGAGGGGCCTACAGGAAAACTGGACAGAGATGTTTCACAAGGATGTGTAGTGATAGGATGAGGGGGAGCAGTTTCAAACTGAAAGAGATTTAGTCTGGATATTAGGAAGACTTTCTTCAGTGTGAGGGTGGTGAGACACTGGAACAGAAGCTTTAGATGCCCCCTCCCTGGACGTGTGACAAGGACAGGCTGGATGGAACTTTGAACAATCTGGTGTAGTGAGAGGTGTCCCTGCTCAAGGCAGGGGGGTTGGAACAAGATGATCTTTAGGATCCCTCCCAACCCAAAACTGTTCTATGTAAGTCCATTCATGATATGCCTCTCTCATCACAAGTGATGCAGATAGCACATCTTCCTTAGCTGGAAGTCTCTGAACATCAGTTGAGAAACACTAAGGAAAATCTAACCAGGTGAGCAATATTTCTTTCCAATGCAAAATGAAAGGGCTTCAGTGACTCTACTTTTTCTTCTTCAGTACATCATTTCTGCATCTCACATAAGGGTGATCACTTCTAGCAGCAGGACAATACAGAGGAACTAAATTATCTGGCTAACTATTTCTGAGGACTAGAATTTCCTACTTCATTACCTTGGTACTTTAAACTGAACTGTAAACAGATAAATTATTTCAGAAAAGCCATTAATACAGATGCTCAGGCAGGTACCTGGACATCTAAGGCATGAAGTCACACAAAACAATTAATTAGACGTTTCCATACTTTCCCACAATTGTGTAATCTATTAGAAAAGTTCAGAACATATTTTCTGAGTTTTATTAACTACAGCAAAATAGCCTATCATTTATCAGTTCTCTTCAGTGTTCCGAATATAAATATATTTATACACATACAGATACATGTGCATGGAGTCATACAAATATGCTTTTGAATATATGATTAAAGATACAGCAAAACTATTTGAAACTGAGAAGGAAGAAGGAAAGCTTGGATTTATGCCTCCATGATTTCCAGATGGGTTGCACATCAGGTGCCCTATGCATTCAATATTAAACATATTCTAGAAAAACACACGTGAAGCAGCATTACTGAAAGATGACATAGAAGAAACTGGAGTACCTGGCAGCAAACAAGAACAGATGTCCCCTGAGGAACAGATGAGCAGAACAAGTAATATGACAGCATAAGCTGCATGGGGTACTGATGTTTTTACACTGAAACAGAGAGACTAGCCAGGTTTTTCTTGCCTTCATGATTTCTATTCTTTCTGTTGGCTGGCAATGTCAGCAGAATATTGTTGTTCATCTTGGTAGCTGGGATATTTCATTCGAAAAGGAAGATTTTGCAAGCAGTTCCTGAAAATGTGGCCTCCTTTGGCATTTGCCTGATCTGCTCAAGGCCACATCAACAGCACTCACAAATGCTTTAGTCAGAAACATTCCACTTGGCTTTAGGCACTCTTATCTCCCACCTCCCAGCTTACTAGCTATGGATTCCCTGCAGAACTGGAAGAGGCAGACAGACACCTCCGGAGGGCAGCTCAGCTCGTCTGAAATCTAAACCATTCTCTGCAGGAATCTCTGCCACTTGTCAGTCTTGGACTCCCAGGCAATGGACTGCCTGCTGCAGTGGTACAGATAGGGAGGGTGAGTTTGAGATCTAGCCCCTGGCTGTCACACGGTTGTTGTCACCAGTGTTGCACCATGGGGATGTTTCTGATGAACAACTGATCAAAATTCAACCTAGTAAAATGATGAAGCCTCAGGTGTTTCAAGCTAAGGACAAAGATCAAGGCCTCAAATTAGCATCTGACACTGACTGAGAAACTGAGGAAACTAAACATGGCCGGTGTGAGAACCATCCCACTGGATGAAGTACAGTTATGTGGAAAAGGCAGCCATGCTCTGGTTTTGTACAGTAAAAAGAGGGACCCCATTTTGCTCATTTTGAGGCTCTCCTGTCAGCATTCCATTCCCTCAAAGTCCTTAGAAAAACATCTGTTCCTTGCAGTTAACACTTATATGGAGGGAAGCACATCCATACAGTCTTTGTTTGGAAATGCATAACTGTAGCACCTTACATCCTTATATATTAGGAATGCCACAGTTCATCCATACAAAACAAATCAGCATAAGAAAGGCAAGAGTTGCAGGAGAAGGCAGTAACTGTCATTAAGCTAGCAGATAGCTTAGTTGGAAAAAACCCTGAACAGACAAGCTTTCAAGCTGTTTTTAAAAACAGAAGTCACAAGCTTCAAATACAGGCTGAGATTTTGACTCACTTAAGCCCTTTGGACAAAGGGTTTGCTGCTGCAGCTAAGGTGACTCAATGGCTTCTTGGTGCTGCTCTGCTTGTTTCATGTTCTATATTTGTCCCTACTCCTTGCCCTGGTGATTATCTCAGTGAATTGGTTCAAGGAACTGAAGAGACAGAAGAATGGATTTTTCTTCCTCTAGAGTTATTCTTATGTCAGTTTTGCTTTCTGAACTGGATTGCTGGGAGCTCAGAGGAGCATAAGGGCTGGCACAGATAAGAGAAAGAAGCATGTAAGGAAAAGAGAGATGCAGGACTGCACATTTCAGTGGCTACTAGCCATGAGACTGGCTTAGTTGCAACTGAATGGTGTAATTACTGATTTACCAAGAAATACAATTTTAAAGACAGTAAAATAGTGACAAAAAGTACAACAGGTTGTGTCCCCACAGTGAGCCTACTTTCTCCCATCCCATAATCCCAGCAACTACTCCAGTGGATCTACTCCATTGTGGTTCCACAAGGAGGGAAACCAAACTTCTTGCACCTTTTAAAAACGAAAACAAACTCTTCATTTCATTAATGAGTCAGAGTCAGTAACTTTCTTAGTGTGACATCTAGTGTCAGACACAAAGCATGGTTCAGTGACTGCTACTAATCCAAACACATCACAGATTCTGTTGTGTAAAGGAGTATCACACCTATGTTGTGGCAGGGACCTTGATCCAAATAATGTCAAAATCAGTTCAAAGACAACAGATACTTTCTCTAGAATACAAAACCACCACCAAAAGAAGCTGGTTATATGTGCACAGTGACTTAAAGAGAGATAAGATATAAATTACGTGGAAACTAACTCACCATCAGATTCTAAAATCATAGAATCACAGAATCCTAGAATGGTTTGGATTGGAAATGACCTTAAAGATCATTTAGATCAAATGCTTCTGCCATTGGCAGGGACACCCACCACTATACCAGGTTGCTCAACCTGGCCTTGAACACTTCCAGGGAGGGAGCAGCCACAATTTTCCTGGGCAACCTGTGCCAATGTCTCACCCACCAACATGAATCTACCCTATTTCAGCCTAAAACTATTCTCCCTTTTCCTGTCGCTCCATGCCCTTGTAAAAAGTCCCTCTACAGCTTTTCTGTAGGCCCCCATCAAGTACTTGAAGGCTGCTCTCAGGTCTGCCTGGTGCCTTCATTTCTCCAGGCTGAACAACCCCAACTCTCTCAGCCTGTCCCTAGCAGGAGAGGTGCTCCAGCCCTGTGATCATCTTGGTGGTCCTCCTCTGGACTCACTCCAGCAACTCCAAGTCCTTCTTATGGTGGAAACTCCAGAACTGAACACAAGACCCAGGTGGGGTCTCATGAGAGTGGAGTAGAGGAGGAGAATCACCTCCCTCAACCTGCTGGCCATGCTTCCTTTGATGCAGCCCAGGACATGGTTGGCTTTCTGGGCTGCAAGTACACATTGCCAGTTCATGAGTTCATCAACGAACAACCCCAAGTCCTTCTCAGGGCTGTTCTCAATCCATTCTCTGCCCAGCCCATATCTGTGCTTGGGATTGCCTTGACTCATGTACAGGACCTTGCACTTGGCCTTGTGGAACATCACTCTGTTTGCACAGGTTCACCTCTCAAACCTGTTCAGCTCCTCCCTTCCGTCCAGCATGTCAGCCACACCACACACCTTGGTGTCACTGGCAAACTTGCTGAGACAAAGATATTAAACAGCACTGGTCCCAGCATCAACCCCTGAGGAATGCCACTCATCACTGATCTCCACTTGGACACTGAGTCATTGACTGGAACTTGCTGTGTGACCATCCAGCCAATTCCTTATCCATGGTGTGGTCCATCCATCAGGGCAGTGTCTCTCCTATTTAGAGACACGGATATTGTGTGGAACAGTGTGGGACAGTGTCACTTACTTTGCAGAAGTCCAGCTAGATGACAGCAGTGGGTCTCCCCTTACCTACCAATGCCATAACCCTTACACACAAGGCCACAATTTGCCTGTAAGTGAAGCCATTGTGGCTGTCACCAACCACCTCCTTATTTTCCATGTGTCTCAGCACAGTTTCCAGAAGGATCTGCTCCATGATCTTGCCCAGCAAAGAGGTGATACTGACTGGCCTGTAGTTTCCTAGGCCTTCTTTTTTTCCTTTATAAAAAAGGGGGTTGTTTCCCCTTTTCCAGTCAGTGGGTACTTCACTGGACTGCCAAAATCAGCTATCCTGAACAAATTATAGCCATGCATTAAAAATGCTCATCTCTTTGGGAGTGTTAAATCAAGGTTTGAAGGACAATTAATATGATATCCCTGGAACAACCGGTTCAGCTCAGTCTTAAAGAGAAAGGAATGTAAAAAAGAATTTTTTTACAGTAAGAACAATCACTCACTGGAACAACCTCCCTACAGACATGGTAGAGTCCCCACTGTTGTAGGTTTTCAACATGTGACTGGACAAGGTGCTAGATAATCTCATCTGGGCACCCCTTCCCACAAAAGCCTGGACTAGAGGATCTTTCATGGTCCCTTCTAAGCTTGGCTATTCTATAATATTTGTTAAAAGCTGAATGTATTTAGTTAGGCCTTTAAGATGTTACCTAGTGCACCTCAAACTGTTTCTGCTGTTTTTACAGAGTACAGTTTGGAAGGAAAATATTTTTCATACTTAACCAGACAAGCAGTTGTATCATAAAAATTACAGACATAACATAACAACAGAGCAACAGAAAAATCACATACTGAGGTGTTGGTGGTAAGTCTAATTCCAAGAAAGAAGATTTTCTAACACAATTTGTTATACTGAAGGAATAAGCACATTAAAATGGACTGGATCATAGCAAACCTGTTTTCTAATGTAGAATAGGAGATGAAGTATAAGTTCAACTGCTCAGATATTACATGGAGTAACTTCAAAGGGAATAATAAATATTTAATAAAGGGAAGGCTTACAGGAATTCCTAATAGCTTTAATTCTTCCCTCTGTCTCTTGCTAGGAATTATACTGAAGCAGATATATCGTATATGCAGTCTAGATAAAAAGTTATTAGAAAGTAATATGGGAACTCAATCTTACCCTGACCTCAAGGTCAGAAGTCTAAGCTGTAGATTTCAGGAAAAATGGGAAGAAAAAATAGGAGAAGTGCTGCTTTACACACATCTGGTTTCAGGTTCTTTCCTTCCTCTTTGTCACTGCCAGAAACTACATAGCAGATGGTTCTTCAGTTTCAAATAGTGCAACCATTCTCATGTAAAATTAAAATTATTTTAAATTTTTCTTCTTTCTGTTATACATGTGGATGCTGCTTTGCCTAGATAACTATGCCTGTTACAACTGTGTGCATTTTTAAATAATCATAGAAAGGTTTGGGTTGGAGAGAACCTTTAAGATTATCTAGCTATTCTTAAAATATTTATACATGGTGATGATATGGCTATTCAAAATAGACAACACCACACAACCTTATCAAGTCATGCTGCTTTAAGAACATATTTGTTCCCAAACTTACACTCTGTGAAGAAGTTACAATGTAGCTACAATGCTGATACAGTTAGATGTTAAGAAACCAGTATCAGTTAGCACAAATGTTTAATGTATGTGCACCAATTTGTCATATGGCCTATACAAAAATGAGATTACATCATTTAAAAGCCCATGGAAAGCCACTGGCAACAGGTTTTATAGATAAAGCAACAAAGAGCTGTAAGATCTACATAAGGACATTTCATACTGATATACTAGAGAAAGCAGAGGGTCCAGGTTTCAATATATTGTTTTACTCTCTGAAGTCTGGTGTGATAGCTTAACAGTTTCACCAGGTGCCAATTAAAGCTGGAATGATTTATAAGAAGAGAATTCATATTGTACAGACAGCAGTCATGGTGTATAAACCTCAAAATGATTATGAATGAATCTGGGCTAGAGTGCCTTCAAAAAACAATCAGCCTGTCTGATGGACATTACATCAGATTATGGGTTTTTTTTCTGTGAAGAAGTCACAATGAAGTAATTCACTAACCTTACAAACAAGCCTAATACCTTGTTCATAACCTGACCTGAAGAAATTTTTATGTGCCTTGACATTAGGAAGGTCCTTCTTCTATGAAAGAAAATGCTTGCCAAACATATCAGAATAAAATTGTTTATGGATCTTTAAAATAAAAAATTACAACTTATTTCCATTTACTTTACTGACTGAACACTTACCCACTGTGGCAGAAGCTGATGACAGGAGAGACTTCCCCCAAGTACCCCAAGATCCCCATCTACTTGCTTTAGATGAGGATTCTGTATCCTATAAGAACAAAAAATATTACTGCACTATCTAAAATTTATGTTACCTGGCAGGAGGAAAAACAAAGAATTTGTCAGGCAACAAAGTCCAGCTATGTAATAAATAATAATACAAGCGAAAATGTTTGTGCTACTGCTTAGAAGGGTGTGCCATCTGAAAATAGGCACTTTGTAATGTAATACCTGGCTTCCCTCCTCATGGTGATGCCTTCTGAAGAATGATTTTTGACAGACAGAATATATACAGAAATAGCCCAGAATGATTGGCAAAACCTGTATCAACCACCTCCCCTGGCAGATGCTTAAGCTCTTGTGCAAAGTAGTTCCTGCATGACAGGTGTCATTCTTACAGTGCTCTGTGGATTTTAGTCTTCTCACCTCACCTTTTCTTCCTCCAGGAGAAAACCATGGTCATCAGTCTCACTCTGTGTGTGTGAGTTAAACTATCCTTGCAGGCTTTGACTGAAAGGCCCCATAATAGGTTTTGCAGGCTCTACTGCAGAGCATAACTTCTAGCTGAGTAATTGGAACACCTGGTTGGGAAGGTGCTAATACTGGTGCACAAATCTGTGCAGTGAACATATGAGCACAATTTCAATGTCAAACAAGAGCATACATATGGAGAATCAGTTAAGAATTTGGTGTCACACTAAACTAAAGTTTATTTCACATACAGTACCCCTGGGCAGACATGCCCTTCTCTAGTTTTATTATAAACACTAATTTGTATTACCTTTGTGGTCGAAGTTTGGTCACTACGGACAAATTTTTTAAGGTCTTTTCATTCCTAAAAGTGCCACAGATTCCTAACGGAATCCTAAACACTTACAGGTGTTATGTGGAGTTGAAGCTTCTGTGCTCAAGAAAGCAGGATGGGAAGCTTAGTTCAGATCATCTATTTTTGAAAGCACCTAAAACTCCAGAGATATTTTACAGATGTCCTAATATTTCTTCAGGTACAATATTCTATAAAAACATACAAGTTTATTAGGGCTATTATTAAGGAGATGCAGGAACTGGACTCCTTCCTGAGTTCTATCAGAGCTAGAGTTAAGACACTTCTCTGCCTGAGTCCCCTCAGAGGTGTAGCCCAGTAAGATGTATGCGCACAGGGACCTTTACATTTATGTGTGGTATTGAGTACCAGTATTCCATACCTAAATCATAAGAAGAAACCATTATCTTGAGAAAAAAGTCTCTCAACTCAAAAGCAAAAGCTGAAGTATGCCAAGACAGCTCTGCATTGTGCAGTGTGCAGATCCCCTGTCACCTCTTCTAGGTACACCACTCTCACTGGTGGAGGGATGAAAACAGTGTTTTAGCCTCTTTGAATTTGTGGATAACTTCTTGCAATTACTCACAGGACTCCCAAAGGTCTGGATCACAAATTGAATACTATTGGCCTAGAATAAATAAAAAACTACCAGCTGTTACACCCAGCTTCATGAAACCTACACTGTTTTTGTAAAGTCAATAACTTGAAAATTAGCAAGTACAAGATTCAGTGATACAAATGCAGTTTCAATTATGGCCTCTTCTGTGAACAGAATGAAGCAGATTTGTACAGAAAGTCAGATAACAAAATCACAGCAGTATTAAGTATATAAAAAATGGACTACATTCTTTATAAGATGTAGGTTTTGGTATAGTTTCATTGCATCCAGGCTAGAAAGACCAAATTAGTATCATACTGGCAAACAGAAATTAAACTGTTCTTAATTTCCAAAAGCTTGGTGTTGCAGTTTAACTTACTTTATTCCTTTCTTTTTATTCCTTACTTTTGGGATAAACAGTATGCACATTTTACAAAATTCTGGCCTTAGAAAACCAGGTAAGGGAGGGTTTTTACGGAAAAGAAAGTATTACTTACCTGACTGTTCTGTTCAAGCAGTTTTTCTTCAGATTCAGGTTCTGCATCAAGGCTTACAGTCTCATTGCACTCAGTGGGCACCTCTTCAGGTGCTTCTCCATTGGAAGGCAGACTTTCAATTATTTTTTCAGTCAAAGGGTCTTTGTTAATAAATATGTCTCCTTCCTGCCCATTGCTGGCACTCTGAGTGGCCTGTCCATGTTCATCATGTGGTGACTCGTGCAAAACCTCAGCTTCCACAAGGTCTGGTACAGACTTGGGAGGCAGTATCTCACTGCTGGTCGTTTCCATTACTTCAGGTTTTTCTTCAGATGGGATGCCATCACTTATGTCTTCAGACATTTTCAATTCTGCATAGAGGAAATAAATAACGATAAAATACACAGCATTTACTATAAGTTATTGCTAAAAAACCAACACAGCCTTGATGTAAGGCTTCATGAAGTAGGGAACCCTGTGGCACATGCATCATGCCAACACTGATATCACAAGGTGCAGTATAGCACTCAAGTATGAAAAGCAGCATTACTGTTTTCCAAAATATGGCTTGGTGAAAGATAAAGGATGTTCGTTTGTCAAATATAAGCACTTCCACATGGTAAATTTCTATGTTCCCTTCTAGATGTAAATGAAAGACCACTGGAGAACAGGATAATCTGGGCTGCAACAGACAAAAAGTTCTTGGTCTCCTCATCATTTCCACATACATTTTCCTACAGCCCGATGACTGAGAGGAGGATGACACAGTGTGACTAAAGCCATGGTGATACTTATGTGTTGAAGAAAGGGAATAATTTGAGAACATGACAGGTTCTGGACCCTGCAGACATTTGACAGACAAAAATCATTCACTGCTCACACTGTTTCTGCATCACTTGTTTCAGAGACTTACTGTTTAGGGAATAAACAGTAAGTAAACTTCTCACCTAAAAGTACAGACGTCAGTTCAGGAATTGTGTGATTAAACTTCAATTCTGAAGTGAAAGTAAGCTTGCATGAGATAAAGTTTCTGATTTGTGTTTATTGTAAGTTACGAACAAAGATTCTCTTATTTACACCTTATCTTCTAATGCAGCTTTCTTTTTCTTAGTGTTTTCCATCACTGTGCAGTCATTAGGCTCACAATCCAGGAAGGGAAAGAAATGGCCATTGAATGAGCTCTCCAGGTGATTAAGGAGTGGCACTGGCAGAGTCCAAAACGACTACAACACAGGGGTAACTTGTTGGCAACAATGGTATGCCTGTCACTCCAGTCAGATGATCCCTGATGTGAGTTGTAATTTCAAGAGTTGCACTGCACAAAATAAACTTAGAGCCTTTCCTCTGCAGATGCTGTATTTTCACTGACTCCCATATTAATTAAATACAGTTCAAAGATTTGCATCTGTTAAGAATGAATGAGGTTCTAAAAGAGAATGAGGAACACTAAAAAAAAAAAAAGGCAAAAAGCATAACGTAACTGGGATTTAGAAGAAGCCTGTCTAAGAAATACGTATTTACATTAGTATTTATTAAAGTCTATAAATCACGTACACTTCTGGCTTTAGCTGCCTGCTTATCTCATTTGAATGTTGATCAGCTGCTTGAACAGTTCCAAGAACAGCATTTGGGATCAGTGAAGAAGAAACGAATAAGTAAGTACTTGGTGCTACTTACATTACTTAGCTTAGCCTATAGCTTAATGATGTTTAGAACACATGCATTTACCACTCAGAATCTTTATATCTGCCACATGTATTTGCAATTTGCCATTACAAATATAGCAAACACTATAGAGTGCTTTAGTGTGGGTAAACACAGACACTGTTTTAACAGCACTCACAGTGTCATGGGCAGCACCAGCAAAAGAAAATTTTTCTGTTTGTAAACCAAATCCCACCACCAGCTATGAGGATCCTGTACTAAAACCTGTAAACCCCATACATCCATGCACTGTCAGTTTGCATGGGTCCAAATAAGAAAACGCAATTTATAAAGGATCTCACATACATGTGCACATAAATTTTGGCAGGACCGGGTCATCTTTGAGGACCACTCAGGTCAAAGTCCTTGCAGTTGTCACCTAAACCTTCCTCACGGGTGCAAAGCACGTAACCCCAAGTTACCACTTCTCTCAGCAACCACAAGCCGTGCTTGACCCTTGGGCCATGGCGTCGTTCATGCTGGCACCCTCTCTCGGATCTGGATCAACACCTACACTGATCAAAACCAACCCGGACAGCTCCGCCCAGCGGGACCGATTCTCCATAGGCGGTTCATGTGGCCGATGCCAAGGCCAGGGCTGGGCCGGGCTGGCTCTCTCCAGCCGCCCTCAGGCGGGCAGCGACCATCGGCCGGCCGGACCCGCCGGTCCCCAGGGGCAAGGGGTTGGCGGCAGCTCCCGCCGCACTCGGTGGCACCTGCCGACCCGCCCCGTCAGGAGTTTAATCCCGTTTCGAACCCCAAACCCAGCCGCCGAGCAGTGCCTTCGGAGACGGATCAACGCCCCCGTGAGGGATAACTCTTCCGGCCGGCCGCACCGCGCTCCCCTTTTTGCTCGACGCCTGCGATCTCTTTTCCCGCCGCGGAACGCTGCGGGCCCGGCGGGCTGAGGCGAAGCCTCCGTCGGGTGCCCCGCGCTGCCGCCGGCAGCTCCCTCTACCCCGCTGCCACCTGCCCCCGGCCCGGGGCGAAGCGGGAGCATCCGGAGCGCCGCTCCCTCAAACCCGCGGCAGCCACAAATTCCCTTTTTTTTTTTTTTCTTTTTTTCTTTTTGTTGTTGTATTTTTTTTTCTTTTCGCAATCCCCTCTGGGGCAGAGTTATTACTGAGCAGCCCGCAGCCAGTTTCAAAAGCGGGAGAAAAAGAAGAAATATCGCTGTTCTCCTTACCGCTCAGCAGTCCCCTTCCCGGCGCCCCCCCCCCCTCGCTCGTTCCCCGCCCCGCCACGTCGGCAGCAGCTGGGGGAGGAGGCAGAGCGGGCCGGGCAGCTGCGGGTCGGCCGAGCTGCGGGGAGGAGGGGGAGGGTTGACTCTTCTTCCCTCGCTCTTCCGCCGTCTCTCAGAGGAGGCCTTGTGCTGCCCGGAATGCGGGCCGCGGAGGTAGCGCTGTCCCGGAGGGAAGAGCCGCCCCGGCCACCATTATCGCCCCTCACGGCCCTCAGCTCTCTGCGTCCCCGCTCGGCAGTGGGGCGGTGGCTGTCGGGCAGCGGTGGGACATGGGGGTCTTGTGGCGAGGAGGCTGTCCCGGCGCTGGGGAGCCTGTCAGAAGCGCCGGCCGGGCCGGAGCGGGTGAAGCCGGGCTGGCCGCCCTCCGCCTCGCTGATGGGGGTAAATTTGGCAACGCTGATGGGATAAAGTTCATTCAGAGGCGATTTCGGTGTAAATGAGTCCAGTTTCTGATCTGGGGTCAAATTACTATCTATATATTTATCTAAAAAAATTAACTCTCCTGCTGAAGTGCGTGGCTGCGGAATAAAACAATTGAGATTTAGCTTTTTTGATACCACTTTCTCCCTTCGTTAAATCTGTGTTTACGGGAAATGGCGCTAAAACAGAGAAACGGGGGGGCTGTCCGTAAGTCCGTGTCAGTGCCGGGCACCCGCAGCCACGCGGGAAATACGTGGCCGGACAAGGCTCTTGCCCAACAGCCTGGGGTTTTTGATTCCTCATACCGTTTCCTCCTCTTGTCACTTCATTTTAAGGCGAAGCATGCTCTTTCTGTGATAAGAAGCAATTCCACAATTCATCCTGGCATCCTTTCTGTCACCAGTCTTTATTTGACAAAAAAAGAAATACTGTTGCCACAGGAAGCAAAACAATAAAGCCCCAGTTTTGACGCAGCGTAGTGCTTCACAGATACAGATTTACAGACATGCTTATCAGGCAAAAGGCTCTGAAGTTTCCAATGCAGGCAGGTGGTAGCAGAACAAATGTGTGAGTCACTAAACAAGTTTACGTATCAGATCAGGGTGGCAGTCACAGCCTCTTTTTAGGTTAATTTATTACTATTTAGATGTCTATTGCAAATGGAATCCAGAGTGGCCCTAAGGGTTGCCCTCTGGTTTTCAGTGGAGCGTGTGGAAAAGGGCAGAGTCTTAGGAGGGATCATGACAGACGAAACTCAATCCCTGGGAATTGTTTTTCCCTGTGAGTGGATGGTAATTTTGACTGTAACGTGGATCTTACACTGTCAGTTTTGCAGATTCTGTACAAGATGATGCATGTTTTGGAACTACAAGACAATATTAATCTCTTGTAATATAAAGGTATTTTCTCAGGATGAAAGTATCATTGTAAGTGCTTAAATGTGTACATCTGTCCATTGAGATAGAAGGATGTATTTGTTTCCTAAGTTCCTAAATTTCTGTCTTGAATTTAGCACTTGCATTTTCTAATTTTATTTCATTTTCAGTAATGAATTTCACTTGTATTTTCTCACTATGGTAATACTGCAAATGGTTTTGCAACCAATGAACGTTTCATATTTCACTCAAGTTTGTTATTACTCAGAGTTAAGTCTCGTTGTCTGCCTAATGGATTTCAGGAAAAATGCTAGCCTTTTAATAAATAGATAAATGTATTGAAAAGAAAAAACTACATTTGACTTTTTAACAAAGCACAGAAATATGCATAACACTTGAGGAATATATTAATTTTCTTCCAGTGATTGCACTGGTAAATATCTGGCAAATATGAAGGCTAGTGGCATCCAGTTAATGGTAACATTTGGTTCTGTATTCATTAGAGTAATAGGTAATTTATAGTCAAGAACTTAAAATGCTTTATTCAAAATTAATTAATGTTTGGTAGAAGCAAGGTCTTACCTTAGAATTTTATCTCATCCTAAGGATGTATAGCGAAGTCTTTCCAGCTAATGCTGGAAAGCTCAGGAAGTTGAGAAATGAAATATGGTGTAAAGAATAAGCTTTTAAGTGAAAAAGTAATTTTTAAGGTATTTCCTCTGCTTCCTAAATAATTGTAGTGTTGAATAATTGAAATGTTATATGTTATAGTATGCTCACCCAGATAAGTGGATTGTAGTGAGACAGTTCTGTCTTTAGATCTCAGCTATGATGGAATTTCTGACCAAATTATACAGAAATAAACACAGACTGGTTTATGTCTTTTTCAGGACAGTAAGCCAAGTGTTTAGTCATTTGGTATTCAAGTTGCTGCTCTGTTTTAGTTTAAAAAAAAAACAAAAAAAAACCAAAAAACCTCACCTCCTGTTTCTATGTCCACTATTTAACCCAGTCACAACAGTGCTGGAAGAGGAGAGATATATTATTTTTCCATGCCCATTAAATACAAATTAAAATAAGACAAGCAGTATTTTTATAAACCAGCCCTGATAAGAACTTGGCATCTTAATTGATGTAGATAAATAAAGAAAAAAAAATCAGAATAATGCATGCAGACTAAGATCATTATTAAGTTCAAAGAGGAAAATGTTTGAATTTCAGTGTAAACCTTGCCCAAAAGATGGCAATTTGATGAAGATGGAAAGTTAGTTAAAAGATTATTTTTTCCCCTGCTTAATCTGGTTCAAAGCACAAAATCACATGATTTAATAATAACTAAATAATGAGGAAATTGCAGTAATCATGTATGTGGAAAATAAATCTGAAGGAAAGCAAATGCCATTTCATAAGCTGTCAGTAGATGGCACAAACATTTTCATTAAAGGTTTGGGCGTTACTAAACAGTAGGATAGAGTTACAGGAAGTTTTCTTTTTGTATTTTTACTGAGTTCTTTTTCGGCTTTTTCGGAGAGGAGGGATTTCTGGTGAGAAACTTTTCACTTCATTGATTTTATGTGGTTGCTACTTTGCTAAAACTGTTTTACATTCTACGTCTTACTTGCAAATGAGGCATGTTTTCCATAGAGGGTTACTAGCAAGTGTATGATGTACTTTGAAGTGTATGAGTAAGAAATGAGAAAAAAGTTGCTTATGTTCAATTAAATTATACAAAAAACTGCTCAAAGAGCAGTCTGTTTGTATTAGCACTGCCCCCATAGTTAAAGGGGTCACAGTGATTTAACAGAAACGTTTTTTATACAATTCAAAAATGGGTCTAACTTGATATATTTAATCCATGTGAAAGACATAGTTTTAACATTTGAGGCTTGTATTATGGCTATAGCTTGTGAAGTGTGTGCCTTAATACTGAACTATCATAGTTCAATGAATTCTGTACATTTCCTATATGAAAGTTTAGTCGGATAATATTTGAAAAACTTTCAAATCTATTTTGATTTCTTCTCTAGCTCTTAAATGATGTGATCTTGGTTTGCTTACCATAATGTATTGCTTCTCTGCTTATACCTTGATAATACTTTTTTGTCCAGCTTGAAAACCTGAAGATACTTCTGAATTAATAAGGATAAGACTATAAAGGATAGTTTCTCCAGTGTTAGCTCTGAAATGGTGTGTCCTGTGTTGTAACAGTTGTTAATCTTGTTAGGTAGGATATTCTAAGGAAAATTTGAAAGTACTCGTAAATTATTTGACTGAATGTCAGGATACAGGAAAGAGAAAAAAAATAAGCACATGTGGAAGATCATACCCTTTTTTCACCTAGTCCCAAGATATTGCTGTAATTTTGTCCTATGAAAAAATAGTGATTGGAAGACAGATTTTTTTTTTTCCTCTGGGTTTCTAATGAAGCTGTGTATTTTGTTTGATTATATACACATTACTAGTGTTGCCCAAACAATTGTAAGAGCAGAATAGAAGATGCTGATTATATTTTGTTTTCTGCATATGTCCAAATGCCAGATTCTGAGGGCTATGATGAGAAAGCTACATATAATGTTTCAAAATCAAAGTCTGAAAAAAGGCTAGAAAGGTTTTGCCATATTGCCCCACTAGTTTTAGCCAATTTCCAAGCTTAGTTTCATGCAGTCTTTTGAAAGCAGAACTCAGTGGACTTTTTACTGTTGTACTGCTGAGATTTTGCAGTAAGTTGTGTTAGATCAAGGAGAATGTACATTTTAGATCCAGTAATGCAGTTCTAAGAAAGCTTGTGATACGGAAGATGTAGTTGTTGAGGTTGTGTTTTAGTTCAACATGGGACAGGTATTACTGTCTCATTGTGGAGTCACTAGAAATCATTGTAGGGTCAATAGAAATACAAACACAATACAGCCCTTTCAATATCAAGGGAAAATTGAAAGCCCGTGCAGTCATGAATAAGCAGTATGGAAAGCTTGCTTCAGACAACAGCTCCAATTTAAAAATAATGGGAGGAAGAGGGGAAGAATATTCCAAAGTCAAAACCCCAAGATTTCAGAAATCTGGAAAACAACTTTAATTCAAGATCCACACATTTTAAAAGTTCTTACCGGTTTCTCTTTCAGAAAGGCAGTCTAATGGATTTGTGGTGATATCTAAAAGGAGATTTAAGGAGGAACTTACAGTGGCTGACTTAAAAGGAGGCTGGATACCATATACTTCTGCATTCAGAAATTAAAAGTGTCCTCCATTAGGGAAACACAAAACCAAGTCAGAGATTTTTCTCTAAGTTGTGTTTCAATAAGACTCTCTTTCACAACTGTGACATTTGAGGTCAACATCCTTTAGAACAGGGCTAGGTTTTGTATTATACAGTTGTGGGAAGCCTTCATACTACTTTGAATCACAGAAATAATTGTGTAAGCAGCAAATTTTAGTCACCTGTGAAATCAGACATGTCTTGTAACAAACAGATTCATTAGATATTAAATAAGACATATTTGCCAAATAAAAATTTCAGTAGTGTTCTCTTAAATAACAATGCCTCAGCTGAGCGATGATCTGTGCCTTCATTGCTTTCTGGGTACAAGGGAGAGATGAGAAATTAGAACCTTACAGGTTCAGTAGTCCCTGTGATGATTCTTGCATAGCCACCTAATGATCCAATCTGGTTTTGGGTTTTGTTTGTTTTCTTTGCTACAGGATTAAACAAAAGATGGACAGATAAGAAAAGTATTGAGCATCTCCAGAGAATCAGAAACCAATATGAGAGAAAATAAGAGAACTCGCAGAAAATTTTTTATTTACAAGTGTCTGTTGGCATTGACTTTTTGGAACCAGGTCAGCCTGACAATGGAAAATGAGGTCTTTACATCTGCTTCTAATGATTTTCCAGAAGATGGTTCTGACAAAAAAATCAAGACACTGCCACTACTGTATGGAAAGAGTAATTGGTACAAAGATAATTCTCACTGGGTTGTTATTCAAAATACTACAGAAAGCTTGTCATTGTCAGAAATCACAAATGATAATGTAAAATTGTTAGTAGCTTTGTTATCTGGTTTCAGACAAGGCTCCAGCTTACGAAATCTGACACTGACCGATGTGTTGGTGGACTGGGATGCTCTTATTGAAATTCTTCAGACTGTATGGCACTCATCCATTGAATACTTCAGTATTAACAGTGTAACACAATTGTCCGACATTACACAGTCTGACTTTGACTATTCAGGTACCTCTATGAAAGCACTGACAATGAAGAAAGTTTCAATCACAGATCTGTACTTCATACAGGACGACTTATATAGAATATTTGCAGACATGAATATTGCAGCCTTGACAATAGCTGAATCAGAGATGATACATATGCTGTGTCCTTCATCTGGAAGTCCCCTTAGATACTTAAATTTTTCAAAGAATGATTTAACAGATCTTCTTTTTCAAAAATGTGACAAATTAACTCAATTGGAGACATTAATTTTGCAGAGAAATAAATTTGAGACCCTTTCCAAAGTAAGCCTCATGACCAGCCATATGAAATCACTGAAATACCTGGACATGAGCTACAACTTGCTGAGTCACGACGGAGCTGACGCGCGATGCCCATGGGCTGAGTCTCTGACAGAGTTGGACCTGTCCTCCAACCAGCTGTCGGATTCCGTGTTTGAGTGCTTGCCCATCAACGTGCAGAAAGTCAGCCTCCAAAGCAATCAGATCACCAGCGTCCCCAAGGGGACGGCTGAGCTGAAATCCTTGAGAGAGCTGAACCTGGCATCCAACAGGCTGGCCGACCTGCCGGTGTGCGGTGCCTTTTTGTCCTTGGAGTTCCTGAACGTAGAGATGAACGCGATCCTCAGCCCGGCTGCCGACTTCTTCCAGAGCTGCCCAGGGGTGAGGGAGCTGCAAGGCGGGCACAACCCCTTCAAGTGTTCCTGTGAACTGCAGGACTTTATCCGCCTGGAGCGGCGGTCTGGGGGGAAGCTGGCTGGCTGGCCAGGGGCCTACCTGTGCGAGTACCCGGAGGACTTGCGAGGGACGCAGCTGAAGGACTTCCACCTGAGCGACCTGGCTTGCAACACGGCGCTCTTGCTCGGGACGGCTCTGCTGCTGACGCTGGTGCTGGTGGCTGTCGTGGCCTTCCTGTGCATCTACCTGGACGTGCCGTGGTACCTGCGGATGACGTGGCAGTGGACGCAGACGAAGCGGAGAGCTTGGCAGAGCCACCCCGCAGAGCAGGAGAGCGTTCTGCAGTTTCACGCCTTTGTTTCCTACAGCGAGCGCGATTCGTCGTGGGTGAAGAACGAGCTGATCCCAAACCTGGAGAAGGGGGAGGGCTGCGTACGGCTGTGCCAGCACGAGAGAAACTTTATCCCCGGGAAGAGCATTGTGGAGAACATCATTAACTGCATTGAGAAGAGCTACAAGTCCATCTTTGTGCTGTCTCCCAACTTTGTGCAGAGCGAGTGGTGTCACTACGAGCTGTACTTTGCCCACCACAAATTATTCAGTGAGAATTCCAACAGCCTGATCCTCATTTTGCTGGAGCCAATCCCTCCGTATGTTATCCCTGCCAGGTACCACAAGCTGAAGGCTCTCATGGCAAAGCGAACCTACCTGGAGTGGCCAAAGGAGAGGAGCAAGCATGGCCTTTTCTGGGCTAACCTGAGGGCAGCTATTAGCATTAACCTGCCAGTGACTGATGGAAAGAGGTGTGGGGAAACAGATTATGAATCATTCTAACGGAGTTTCTGTTTTTTTCTTGGTGAAGAAATAAATACTTTGATTTTCATTGGTTGTCTGTGTATTTAACTTCTTGTTACATACCCTTCTTTCTACTCGCTTGTTTGTGCTGCCACATAAGTCTAGGTAGAACTCTCCTCACCTTACTGGAAGTCTTTTGAGATTGATAGTTGAAACAGAGGTAGCAAATCACAAACTAGTTTGGATGTGAATTTTGAAATGCAGCTTGAAATACTCTAGTGAAATTCTCTCAGCAGAATAAAATCTGGAGCAGTTGGTATAGTCATGTGAAGAATGCTTAGGTGGTTGGAGAGTTTGCAGAGCTTCATTAATAAGAAGGCTTAGGCAGCTTGGTCTCAGGACCTCTTTTGCTAAAATTAGTTGCAAGAAAATAAATTACCCATCCTGAGAAAGTGTCTATGAGTCCAGAGGCTGAGATAGTTTCTCAGTTGTGTTTTCACAGATTCAGTGAATCTTTAAAGGGTAGAAGTCTGATCCAGAGCTTTGCGAACATGCAGTACTGGTGAACAAAAATGGCCGTGCTACAAGAGAGGCCTGAGTGACGAATAAAAGTTTGGGGTAAAATAAAAAAAATAAATAAAATAAATGAATAAATAGATGAGCTACTTCACCTTTTGGCACTGCTGTGAGGGAGAGACACTGAACTGAAAATTTAGAGCTCTAATTCCCACCCTTTGATAGAGTCCTGGTACCATTTTGATCCTGAGCAGTGCCCTGACCAGAGGGACTGACAGGGGGTCTGTCTGCGGTAACATCTATAATACATCTGTCTGTCTTTATCATCATTGGCTATGTCTTGAGAAGCTCTTGACTTCTCTGCATCGTGGGTTTTCTTTATCTTTCTATTTTTTTTTTCCTTCTCACCCATGTATCTTACTTGATGCTTATTATTAAAAGAATCTGTCCTTTTCAAGCTGAATCAGTACCTTTTGCCACATAGAATGAGATCTCTTGGCTTGAAGTCTTGAAATTTAAGCAACTGTTTAACAATCTGTAGGGAAAAGATCAAATTTAACACCTTTAGTTCTCTCATCCCACTTAGCCTCAAAATTAATATAACACATCTACCACTAAATTGCAGGCGTTTCACTCAGAACTGCGGAAATAAATTGTTGTGCTTCCTCCTTCCCCTCCAGCTAATGCTTCAGTGAGTGACTCACTTAACCCTTAGAAAACTGAAGATGAGCAGACTTGATTTGCCTCTCCCTTTCACACAACCAGAGACATCTGGATTGCTTTATAGTGGATAGTGGAAAGTTTTAAGTCAGTAATACAGTTGGACCTCTGCTGTCTGTGGAGCTGTAAGGACTCGCAGGCTTCTTCTCTTGGCTGGAGGAAAGAGAAACCTTCTGAAAGTCAGAGAGTGCACAGCTGCCAGAAATTAATGATTTCTTTCAGGAGTGGAATTTTTTAGTGGGGAATTACTTGGAAAGTATTTGGGAACTATGTGACCTCTGGCAATGTAGCTGATGCAATCATAAGCAGAAATTCATAATTACAGGTTTCTGGTATATGTCCAAAATACTTTTATGATTAATATTGGAAAGGGATGCTTGTAATGAGCATGGGGATCAATTAAAACTTGTTCTTTCGGACCAGAAGCCCACATATTGTTAGTTTTTTGTCCATGCTGTGTGCCACAGATCTGAAAAAACAGGTAACATGCAGTGAATTACTGCATCAAGTTTCTGTGATTCAGCAGGAAAGGAGTTTCTCAAGTGATGCTGTACTCTGAACACTTTCTATAAAATCAGTTTTAGTCCAAGAAATTTTTCCCATGTGGGGAGGCCAGGGTGGGGGGGAGGAACTGTTAAGTCTCTCAACTGTTAAGTGTGTCAGGCACTTTATCTGCACATTTTGGAAAGTAGCTGTCCTTTCCTGGGCACCCTGGCAATGTGAGTTGGCAACTGGTTCTGCACTGAACACTGTATGCACTCCAGCCATCAGGAAAAGGAAGTGTGTAAATATATTCTGGTGTCCGATACCGTATCAGAGCAGATTCCTGGCATTTGACAGTCATCCTGGTGACTAGCAGGAATGCTATTTTTACACACATAATAATATCAACATAAAAAGCTGATAACTTTTGTGAGACTCTGTAAAACCTAGAAAACGTGCAGAATGAAGTGAAAGTGTAAATGTTTTTAGATACTTTTAACTAGTGTGTAGCATAAAGAAATGCAACAGATGGGAGTCCTGATGCAGCAGAGGTTGCCCTGCTGAGGACTCATCTCCTTTTTAAGCTTTAGAAACATGACAAAGCATCAGCACTGAAGCTCAGCTGCAGAGGTTTAGAGCAGGGAAAGGTGCTTGAGGGAAAGAATGGGATTCTGTGGTACGTGTGATACTCTGCTGGAGGTACAAAACCTCTGTGAAAGCTGTGTTTTCATTTAGGGCTTGAGTTTGTCTCGTTTTTCTTTCAGAAGCATTTACCAAGGCTGACCATAATGCTCATTTGTAGTTCGTGTTCTGGCAGAAGGAAGCACTTGATAACTAAGAAATGAGAAAGTTCTGTATTTTGCAAGGGGCTCTGTCTTACCAGCTGGATCCCCACAGCTTTGTTCCTTGTGTCTATTTATGCTCCAAAAAAATAAGCTTGGGTGTAAATGCAAAACAGTCTCAGCTCACTTTGACTCAGAGCAGCATTTAACACCTGTTTTTCCTCCTTGCCACACAGGGCTAAGCTGTGATAAGGAGAGCTGAGGATAAGGTCTTGAGGACAGCCAAACACTGGCTTTGCAACCTTTAATAACTGTATTAACTTCATGAGTGCTTGGATGACTCTATCTGCTCTGGCAGTGTTGTAACTCAGTGTTTCACACAGAGACGTTCCCCTCTACAGTTCCATCTGGAGAGATTCTTCACACCTTGGGGCACAGTGCTGGTCCTGAATAGCTTGTGATACCTGGCCAAGTATAGCTGCAGTTCCTGTCTGGGTAAGTAAACAAAAAACATTCAGGCAGAAGGGTGAAATGGACCTTGAGGAAAAGCTGTTTGTGAAGATAGTTATTCATTGATAGTATCAGCTACAAAAAAACCCCAGCAATGTGAACTTCAGAAAGGGAGCAAGGTATCTAAATGGGTGTACACCCGTGGAGTATGGAAAGTATGGCATTTAGCAGCTCCACTCAGCAGGCATGAACAGAAATACAATGCTTTTTAGTTTTTGTCTATCATGCAAAATTATTTAATTAGTAAACTGAAACAAGTCCCAAGGAAAGTTTTGCTGAGTTGTTTGGTAAAAATAACATTATTCAATGTTCCTAATGAATGAACAGAGGTATTCAGGCCTATCAGTTTTATTTTAACTAGTTGCAAATTATTTTTTATGTCAAACTGTTTATTTGAATGAACTTTAAAGTAATTTGTGACTGCCCCCTCCCTGGAAGTGTTAAAGGCCAGGCTGGATGGGGTCTTTGAGCAATCTGGTCTGGTGTAAGCTGTCCCTGCCTATGGCAGGGGCACTGGAACTAAATGATCTTTAAGGTCTCTTCCAACTCAAACCATTCCATGATTCTGTGGTAAATGTGTAGATACTTTTGTATTTTACAACCGTGTGTGCATTGGAGTCAGTTCTGCAGAAAGCTGATGGTGTGTTTGATTTTAACCGTGCAACAAAGCTTTTTCATGGATTATATTGGAAAACTGCCAGTGGTTGGCATAATTTAGTTCTTGGTTTGACTGTGATATTATTGTTTGTTAACAAGTGTCATAGCCTAATAATTTTCATATAAACAATAATATTAGAAGGGTTGGACCAGATGATCTTTGAGGTCCCTTCCAACCTTGACATCCTATGATTCTGTGATTCTATGGATTAATGCCCAGCAGTGGGAGCTTCACCTTTCATTTGAAGAAAAGACAGTATCAGCTATGATCAGACTCTTTCTGCTAATTGTGAAACATTCATGATCCCCAGTCTTGTCTTAGGACACAGATGTCTCACAGTTTTCTGTAATGCTTTACTCAGATTTTTCTGCACTGAGGAAATCAGAATGGTTTCAGTTTCTGCTCAGACTTATCAATCTCAAAATGAAAACCAGACATTTTCTCTCAGCAAAGCAAAAGGTTAAATTCTTCTTTACAAAATTGAAAAGGTAATTGCAAAAGGAAGTCTGAAAGGGATCTAATGCAAGCTTGAAAAAAACTGTGACTGCGATCTAGAATAAATCGTCATACTTTTCAATCTCTTTAGCTGAATCCCTTCTTGCCTTCCACTCCCCTTCAAGGCTCTGTTTTACAGGGTGGAGTAAGCTCCGGACTGAGTCCAGAATGTGCCCAGGTGTCCCCTCTACCCCTACTTTGCTCATACTTGAAGAATTTGTTACATAGTTCATTAACTTAATCTTAAAACTAATTAAGATTAAATAAAACTGCACTCATTTATTCATCTCATCTTCCTCCATGCTAATCAATGTTACTGAAGCATGTTGTATTAGTTCAGAGGCTTGTGGGAGTCAGGTGTTGGTTTTGCTTCTTTACATCTGCTTTTGCAATGCTCACACTCTCTGCTCTGTTGATTTGCTCACCGGGCTCCTGTCCCTGTTCAAGACATGAACTGAATGGCAGCTTTATTGGATTCCTCCATTCCCAGATGGCCCCATATTGCTGTGTTCTTCACGGTTTCATTACACCTTTCACATGATAGCAAATATTCTCTACTGTTCATTTTTATAAATCTTTTGAGGGAAGCTACAGCACTGAGTGTCCCTGATAACCCCCTGAGGTGTCTCTAGTATAAAGATGACTGATCTGTGCAGGTTTTGAACTGTGCCAGTTTGCCCCTATTATCAGCTTTTGAGATCTAAGTTTTTGCAGTTTGTCAGTGTCCTCCATTTCTTAGTCTGCTTGCTGAGGAAAATACCTTTGTGGGGTAGAACTCTGTGAGAGATTTTAATATGAAGAAATGGTGGTTGTGAGGGTTCTGCTTCCTCTTTTTTGGGAATGCCAAAGAGGAAATGAAAAATTTCTAGAACTTCTGTGTAACCATCAGAAGCAGACATGCAATTTGATATGCAGAATTGTTTAAAAATTTTTGCCTTGGTGACTATTTTGTACTGCAGCTAGTTTTATTTCTTCCTAAACTGTACAGTAATGTAAATATTAGAGAAGTAAATGTACTTTGCATCTGGACTTTTAAGTTTCCTTTCATTGTGCTCTTAATACATGCACTGTAGGAAAATTCTATTAATTATTGGAATCATATAGCCTATATAAGAAGATCCTGTACTTTACACTTCCTGAGGCAGTGATTACAAAGTAATTAGCAACTCCTGTCAGATCCTCCAGCTTGAAAAGTGCTTGTTTGAACTTCTGTTTTGAGTTAACTGAGTATGTAGAGGTTTTTTGCTGGTTCTTTGACTGGAGATGAATTCCACGCACAAAAGGTGAGTTATATTTTCTTGATTATTTGTATTTTTTCTTTTTATTGTACTTATTTTGGACTCCATGAAATCTTGGGTGCTGGTGTGTCTTCACTAGTGAGAGATACTCTTTCATTTTGAAGCTTCAGTGAAAACGCTCACTGTGTGTTGAATTCGAACAAAGAAAGGAAGAAAAAAAAATGTTTAATATGGCAGTTTTCATTCTCAGACAACTCTCATTCAATACCATCATAAAAAAAGTACTGGAGAGGTAACCGTTGATCCTTAATATTTTGTTGCTAGACACGTCTGCTCTGTTCTTTAGCTGTGATACTCCTGAGTGCTATACAGCATGAATAGTCCCTTCTTACAGTGTATAGCACAGCATGCGCTGTAAGTTAACACCCACCTGGCAATGGAACATGGACCATTGTATTTTATTCCTGTCACAAAATTCCTTGCTTTGTTCTTGACTCCCCTGTCCCCCAGAAAGAAGTGCCTCCAGATAGTTCCAGATCAAAATTCAGTTGATTCACTATCTTCATGACTGGACTAGACTTCGAGGGACAGGGTCAGCTCCTCTTTGAAGGAAGCTGTGGGGTTTCCTTGTCTTGGTTCTACTTGTGAGTGATATTGTACTTGGCCCAAACATTCCACCTAGTAGTAGACTTGGAGGGGAAGGGAAGTATTTTGAAACCAGTCAACCAAATTATTGGTGGTTTACACATATTATAACCTATAAATGAAAAAAAACAACCCCAAAACAACAGGTCTTTTGTGTTTTATTTGACAAAAGATTACACAGGAGCAGAATTTTAAAATCTTAGGGTTTTTTCAAACACAATCAGCAGAGGAAACACACAAGAGCTGTTTGTCTCCTGTAACAGTTTATGAGTTGCTTATACTTCAGTTTGTCTGTGTTTTCTTTGAAAAGCTTTCTGACAAGAGAGTAATGAGCAGGCCAAGTGTTTTCATGACAGAACTGATGCCTCTCCAAATCTACCTATGCTGTTGATAAACATGACCACATATTGATTCCGCTGGATAATTTTCCTTTTCCCATTCTTCTTTACTCCTAAATGCACTGATGTCTGGTTGCACCAGTTTTGCACTTTTCAAGACCATTGAGAAATTTGTATTTCTTAACATACCTGTATTTTTTTTAACAGAACAGTAATTGTATTCCTCCCATTATAGAGGAATTAATTTCTACTTAACTGAGAAAATAATGCAATGAAAGGATGGAGGTGAGGAGGCTTGATGAGAACTTTGAAAAAGAGCATGTAAAAAATAAAATTTTTATTACGTAAATTTTATATTTATTTTCATTTCAGCAATAAAAAGCCAATTCCACTGTTCGACAATTTTGGCTAAGTCCATGTGTTTTCTTTTCATAGGGCTGGACTCATCACTGAGATATATTGAAGAGAAAACAAAGATATGCCTCTGCATTTCTATAGGAAAACAAGATAAACCTGGAAAGCATAATGAGACCCCTTACAAATACCTATGTCTTTGCTTGTGTGTTTGCATCCATGCTGTGGAATAACATCCAGACAACTATGGAAAATGAATTTATTGCAAATTATTCAGGCAGCTTGCTAACTAATGTTCCAAAAAACATTCCAGTACATACTCATGTATTAGATTTATCACATAATAGGATCTCTGAACTTAGTGTCTCTGAATTTATTTTTCTTTCTGACCTTCAAGTGTTAAATCTTTCTTATAATCTAATTGCGGAGTTTGACTTCAGTGTCTTCATTTTTAATGAAGATTTAGAATACTTAGATTTATCTCATAACAACATTTTGAAAGTTTACTGTCAGACTCTTGCATATCTTAGACATTTAGATCTGTCTTTCAATAAGTTTACTGCCCTGCCCGTCTGTCAGGAATTTGAGAACATGTTTCATTTGGAGTACTTAGGATTAAGTGCCACAATGATACGAAGGTCAGACTTTGGGTATATCACACATTTGCAGCTGCACACTGTCCTCCTGACATTAGAAGACTTTGCTCTGTATGAGCCTCAGAGTCTGACAGCCTTGAACACAAGGAGTCTCCACATCATTTTTGCAGCAAACCAAAACTTCACTTTTCCCCTCTTGTATGATGGAATGAGCACTTCAGAAAATTTAAAAATAGTTAACTTAATATATACTCTGAGCTACAAAGATTTTCCTTCTCCTTCTTTCACGCTTCTGAAGAAAATCAAGACAACAGCTCTGACGCTTGACACTGTAGACTTACAATGGGCTATCATTTTGCAGATTTTCCTGCTCACTTGGTATTCACCTGTGGAGCTTTTGACTGTGAGAAATTTGACTTTTCGGGGATCAGTGAAAGTGCTAAATGAATATGAATTTCTACACTTATTAAACCCTCTGGAACAATTGATCTCTTCGGGCAGCTCGATGAAAGTGTTAACGTTGGAGCATGTTCGTAATAAGGTTTATTATTTCAACCAAGAGATTCTTTACAGGGAGTTTTCAGAGATGAATATTTCCAGTTTGACAATATATGATGCATATATGCCTCACATGCTTTGCCCCAATAAAAAAAGCTCATTTCAGTATTTAAATTTTTCTCACAATGCTCTGACAGACGAATTGTTCCAGAACTGCAGCACTCTGACGGATCTGAAATTACTTATTTTGCAGAGAAATAAATTTGAGACCCTTTCCAAAGTAAGCCTCATGACCAGCCGTATGAAATCACTGAAATACCTGGACATGAGCTACAACTTGCTGAGTCACGACGGAGCTGACGCGCGATGCCCATGGGCTGAGTCTCTGACAGAGTTGGACCTGTCCTCCAACCAGCTGTCGGATTCCGTGTTTGAGTGCTTGCCCATCAACGTCCAGAAAGTCAGCCTCCAAAGCAATCAGATCACCAGCGTCCCCAAGGGGACGGCTGAGCTGAAATCCTTGAGAGAGCTGAACCTGGCATCCAACAGGCTGGCCGACCTGCCGGTGTGCGGTGCCTTTTTGTCCTTGGAGTTCCTGAACGTAGAGATGAACGCGATCCTCAGCCCGGCTGCCGACTTCTTCCAGAGCTGCCCAGGGGTGAGGGAGCTGCAAGGCGGGCACAACCCCTTCAAGTGTTCCTGTGAACTGCAGGACTTTATCCGCCTGGAGCGGCGGTCTGGGGGGAAGCTGGCTGGCTGGCCAGGGGCCTACCTGTGCGAGTACCCGGAGGACTTGCGAGGGACGCAGCTGAAGGACTTCCACCTGAGCGACCTGGCTTGCAACACGGCGCTCTTGCTCGGGACGGCTCTGCTGCTGACGCTGGTGCTGGTGGCTGTCGTGGCCTTCCTGTGCATCTACCTGGACGTGCCGTGGTACCTGCGGATGACGTGGCAGTGGACGCAGACGAAGCGGAGAGCTTGGCAGAGCCACCCTGCAGAGCAGGAGAGCGTTCTGCAGTTTCACGCCTTTGTTTCCTACAGCGAGCGCGATTCGTCGTGGGTGAAGAACGAGCTGATCCCAAACCTGGAGAAGGGGGAGGGCTGCGTACGGCTGTGCCAGCACGAGAGAAACTTTATCCCCGGGAAGAGCATTGTGGAGAACATCATTAACTGCATTGAGAAGAGCTACAAGTCCATCTTTGTGCTGTCTCCCAACTTTGTGCAGAGCGAGTGGTGTCACTACGAGCTGTACTTTGCCCACCACAAATTATTCAGTGAGAATTCCAACAGCCTGATCCTCATTTTGCTGGAGCCAATCCCTCCGTATGTTATCCCTGCCAGGTACCACAAGCTGAAGGCTCTCATGGCAAAGCGAACCTACCTGGAGTGGCCAAAGGAGAGGAGCAAGCGTGGCCTTTTCTGGGCTAACCTGAAGGCAGCTATTAGCATTAACCTGCTAATATCCATTGAAGGAAACGAGGAACAGAGTGATGCTTCTTCTGCTAGTAATGTAAATCAGTATGTGAATGACTTAGTAGTCTTGCATTAAATTTCGTTAATGTTCCTTTTTTCTAGCTAAATGTAATTGTGATACATACAGAAATTGCTTATTCTAGTAATTATAGTCAGAAGTCTTCTGTATTTACGTATCAACAACAAAGGGAAAGAGAGAGAAATTTCAACAGTGATTACACTGATTTTTTTTAGACTTTGATTGCCTTTATTTTGGATGTTTCTCATTTGTTATGGCCATATTCAAAAGTAAACAAAGTAACGGTTGGTTCAATGTCATCAGGACTGTCCAGGCATGCATTTAAACGTTGTTATGACATGGGTGTTTTGTTGTTAAGGTGGAAGGGATCTGCTTCCTTGGGTTTAATTAAATAATATGAAAAAGAAGAGAGCTGTTGTTTATATCCTTTCCTATTCATTGATATAGATGCCAAGGGTACAGTATCACTGCATCTTCAGGCCTCACTGGGCCTTCTTACAAGTCAGTTTTTCCCTCTTGAAAATCTTTCCCTTCATTACAGACAGAGGATTTTCTGGGTAAGAGCTGAAAATTTGAGCCATTAATCCCTATTTAATATTCCTCTTCCTTTGCTGTACTAAAATTTCCCTCCTTTCCAGATTTACCTACCAAGTCATGATTTCGTAGACTTTGCTTTTTATTATTTTCAGAATAGTAGTTCATATCTGAACTAACAATATTTTTATAATTTTATTGCTTTGTGCTATGATCCTATTAGGCTATACTGGGTTGCTTGTTTTTCCTGTTTTCTAAATGGAGTTATGTATTTCAATACAGTGTTTCTCTTATTGAGAATTCTTTCAACTGCAAGTGAGCAAAGTAAAATGAGATGCCTCAATCTCTTACCATTTCATTACAAAAATTTCCCTTGGTTGTGCTATCGTAATTCTTCTGTTAAATTATAAAATATACTTTATTGCTATCTTAGTGCAGCAGCTAATAAGCAAGCTATATTAGAATGGAGTTTTGTAGGTATTTAGAATACATTTTACATGATAATAACAGGAAACCCCCTCATATTTCTAGAAAATATGCAATGCTTATTTGAGCATTGGGAAACAGAGTGAGCAGTGGGAAACAGAACTTGCACAACAACTGAGAAAGAGTGGTATTGCTAGAACTGAATTAGGTCACTGAATTAAGTAATTTGTCAAGTGTTATAACTCAGAAGCTTGATGTTTGGAGATAAACCCCTTTTCATCTCCTGACTTTGACTGAACTCTTTTTTAGCACATGCTGAGGGCCAATAGGCAGGTGAAAAAGGAGTAACTTCTTGGCTGACGTTAAATTGATTAAATTAATGGTATTTGTTGATAGGAGGCATCTAATAATTTGCTGTTCTTGGATTTAATTTGACAACATGATAAAACTATTTGGTTTTATCTGTTATTAAATTTCCTGGTATTATTTGACTGGTGATGAGGAGCTGTGTAATTATACTTAGAGCTGAATGGCAATCAATGCAAAGCCCTCTGGTTGCAGTGAGGAGCAGCACATGAGGTGAGGAAGCCAACAAGAGGATGTGAGCCACTTGCTGAGGTGGCTCCTTCCCAGGCCTTACAGTCGAAGGGCATGACCAACAGTCAGACTTAACGGCAACGTTATAATGGGCACATGTTCTGTCACGTTTACCAGACAAGAAAAGAGGAAGTAAAGTTTCTCAAATCTGATGTTCTGGTCTCTGAAAATGCAAGGCATCAGCAGCCTGGTTTTTATGTACTAAGTAAAGTTCAGGGGTCTGGGCCATGGAACGGTCCCTCACATTTAAGACTGTTCCGAAAATTAAGTTGTAGGTATGTGTGAATGGAATAATTTGTTTTCTAAATTCTGCCAACTAGACTGCTTTTGAATATTTACCCTTTAATGTTCTGTTCTTCCTACCTCTCAGATCCTTTATAAACATGGCATTTCAGTTATTTACTTAGAGCACAGTACCCTTAGCTCCTTAAAATGTGCTTTTAAGTGCCTTCCCTGTCCTGTCCTGTCCTGTCCTGTCCTGTCCTGTAAGCATTTTACAGTGGTTCTCATGCCTTTTCTGCTGGAAGTTCCATTTCCTTCTTCCTGAAACTCAGTTTCTGTTCAGAAGGTTCCTTAAATACTACTTTTTTGTTTCGGCCCAATTCATAGAAGTTTTTCTTGAGAACTTGTCAAGACTCACAGGACATGAATACCTTTTTGAACACTTGTAGTATTGTTGTGCTAATGTCCATAATGTCCAAAATTATGTCAGGTGCTGCTCCCACTGAGCTTACACTCCTGGAAGCAAACATGAAAGCAATATTGTGTTATCAGCTTTGTTAGGATTTAGCCAGATCAGTGTTACCTGAAGAGGGTTGAATGTTGAATGTTTCTATGGCTAAAAATTGCAGTAAAGGCACAAAATCTTGACTCCTTTGGAAGATTTTGTTGCATGACACTATCTGACTTAGTGATAGAAGGTAAGACGGGGGAACAGCCTCATTTCTTAATGTCAGAACATAAATATTTTCTCATATTACAATCATGTAAACTTGAATTTTGCCAGTTTCTTAAAGCAAGGATGACACCCAGTGGCCGATTAAATTATCAGCGATTATTTCCTGAAAATGACCACTCATGCTAGCATACAATGCATTTTGCCCCTCAGGAAGACAGAAATAACAACACTGGCCCAGCAAGTGCTGGAGCTTCTTGCAGGAGTGTGGGTGAAGGAAGACAGATCAGGATGAGCCCTTCCTTCTGGCAGCTCCTACACTGGGTCAGGGGCTCTGCCTTGGTCCCCTGCACTATCAGCCCCTCCAGCAAGTGGCTGTGAAGCACAGGTTCACTGTGACTGGTTCACTGACAAATAAACTTTATAAAGCAGCATGATGTGAGCACTGAGTCTTGCTTTATGATGAGAGGTCCTTACTTTCAGGCAGGAGGCCAAGATATACAAGCCAGTGATTTTCTCTCATTTTGTTTGCTGTTTGTATGGTTTTATTTTTATGGTTTTGGTTTTGTTTTGTTTTGTTTTGTTTTGTTTTGTTTTGTTTTCCTCCTTCTGTACTTACTTTCCCTTCTGCACACCACTATGTCATTGTAAGGTGCCACCAGGCTGACCTGTTGGACAGCAGCAGGACACCAACATCCCACAGCAATTACCTCAGCAGGAACGGAAGTTGTTAAGAGATGAATAGTGAATTCAACTGGACTCACTCTTTTAAGGCACTTGGAAAGGTGTGAAGAAATAAAACCCACTTCAGCCCACCCGTCACAGCGTCATCTCTGAGCCTTGTGGCAGGCAGGGCTGCTGCACATGGGTGCCCTGTTGTCTGCATCTGCTCTGGCACCTCGACCTGGTCCTCACAGATGTTTTGAGAGTGATAAAGAGATGCAAAATTTCATGTCTGATGCTCAAGACCTGTCAACGAACTGTGTTGGTGCCCAGATTAGGAGCAGGTTAGACTATTTTTCTGAGTTTGGCACCAAGTGCACTGGTGGGCACAACTCTCCTCCAGTGTAGGAGGTAGAAGTGCAGTTGCTTCCAAGGCTGGTGCTCCTATCCTGCCTGCTCCTATCCTGCCTGCTCCTGTCCTTCCTGCTTCTGTCCTTCCTGCTCCTGCCCTTGGCCCTGCCCATGGGTACACGGAGGTGTGCATGGGCACTGCATGGCCCACCCAAAATACCCAGCTCCTACCCCCCACCCTTGTACCCCTGTCACTGCTCTTTGAGCACAGCACACGAGGACATGACCCCAAACAATATTCTGAGGGTTTTATTAACCAGTATGATACACACGTATTGTATACGAAACATAATATGAGGACTGTACAGTACAAATGCATGTTCACAGTTCAACATGACAAAATGTCATTACTGAATTCCCATTGGACTACCAAAATAGAAACAGTGAAGGTACATTAAACATTCACATCTTTAGTAAGAAAAGATATAACCAGAATGTCTCCATATTTGCAAGTTATAGTAATGCACGCTAGAAACCTTTAATTACCCATTCTGTCTTACTAGCTTATAAAATATATTACATTTTATTTTAAAAATTCTGCATAGTTTATACAAGTATTGAAGTAAATATTTGATCCCTGCTATATTTGCAGGTGAGAGATGCTAAGCAGGAAGATTATTTTGACCCTCTAATATTTAAAATACATTAAAAAAGTGCTAGTATCTGTAAAATATAATGAAAACTGGTGTAGCCCTCTTAAGATATGTAAAATGCTTTGTTGCTAACCTTGACAGAGACAACGTATTTGGAGATGTGGCAGTAGAAATGCCACTGCAGAACAGTGGTGTGGATTTAAATAAATCCAAACAGTAACACCTGCTTAGCTGTTTGTGATTGTCTTGGAAACTAGTGATTTATTATAGTCAAATGGCTTAGGCAGGCACATTTTAGTAAAACAGTATTACCTGTTGCACACTGCACAGTGCAATACTGCTACAGAAAGAGGTGGGCTTTTTTCAAATATACACATTCTGCAGGATTAAGGTTTTTTAACTTTGTATCTAAACTGGATTCTCCTTAGGGCAAAAATTGAAGGACTGGCTTAAAGGAAGTATTTAGTTGTGTATGTTTAAAAATTACAAGATACCTCTCAAATCAAAATTTGCTAAAATGAATCAATGAGCCATTTAAGATATAAATTCACATCTTTGGCTGAAGGATGCAAGTGTATTTGTTTGTGACTTTGACATCCCACAAGACACCACAGACAAAAATGAAAATTCCTGTAAGCAAGGCATTTATGTGAAATAATGTCAAATATTTAAATGCACATTGATAAAGGTATTTTAAATTTCTGTTGAATCTCCACTGTACTTGTCCTCACCATTAGCAAAAATATTTTCAGGAAAAAGGTACATAAGTTAATGAATGAACATGGCAAATAACTGAGATCAAATTCTCCAAAGTAACTCTTAATTATAAAGAAGTTCTGCTTTTAGGATACTTGATTTTAGATTTCAAATTAAAAAAAAAAAAAAAAAAAAAAGAAAGAAAAATAAAAGAGAAAGATTGTGCAAGTCTTAGAAACAGCACTGGGAAGAAATGTTCCTTAAACACCCCAGATTTTACGCATTTGCATTTGTCAAGCTAAAAAGGGAAGCAGTAACCATAAGCTGGTTATTTTTATAGGATCTCATCTGTTTTTTTCTCTATCATAGTGAATTATTTTCATCCCAGGATCCTAAATGTCTATAGATTTGTGACTGATGCTAAAGCAGCTCCACGCAGCCTCTCAAGACAGTGATGTGTCTGCATTTATGGGACTACCATTAAAACCTAAATAAAGCCTAATGAAATTAGTGTGGGCAATAAGGATATCCAACAAAATCCCCACTCTAGAACAGCTGTTAAGTGTTTCACTTCTTTCTCCAAGTTTCTCAGCATTACTAACCCAGCCAGTTAAAGACAGACCAACTCCTCTCCCAGGTTTTTCAGACCCAGAGATAAGTGGATGAGGTCCAGTTACAAGTCAGAGCTGGTGCAGCTCTCCTCAGTCCTAGTGAAGTGGTGAGAATGTACAGTGCTGTAACAGAACACACATGGGCCTTCCTCACAAAAGCTTTGCAACATTCCCAGCCCCACTTTGCAAACCCCTGTCCTCCCCTTTGCTGAGCACAGGTTCGGGGCTCTACTCCTTAAATAAAATTGCCAGTTCTGTATTCCCACATGTGCTTCGTTACACATCTGGAACAATACTTTATATTTTACAGTGAGCACTGTAGGAACCTTTTTCTCTGAGGAGCACAGATCCTCTCCTCCTCTAACTCTACGGGTATGTGGATGGCAGCAGAACAGCTGGTAAAACTCTATCACCAAGTGATGGCTCTTCATGCTCAAACTCTTACATCTGCAAGATGTTCTAGTTTGCCATTGGACTCTTTGGGGTGTAGAAGCACAGCCTACCTGCTCTGTAAGCTCAAATGTACCCACCCGCAGATGGACACTCCACCTGCCTCCTCCTGGAGAGTTTTAGGAAACAACTCCTCGCCTCAACCTACCATTTTCCAGCAGGTTTTTCCAAGAGAAACAAAATTCTAACTTCAGTTGTTTAATTTGCAGGGAATGGCGTTTGCCTGACATAGGTGAAACAAGAAAAACACACTGGTGCCTGAGAAACCTGGAGAAATATATCCTGTTCCCTCGCAGTGCCATAAAATCTGACAGCTAATTAAGGCAGAAACCAGCCTTTCAGTGGGATTCTACACAGGAGTATTTCTAGGTTGCTAAAATTCAAGTTTATTTTACCCTATGGCATTTTGTTCTCTAATTGATATGGGAGCTGAGAATTGCTGATGTGATGTTTTAATGAACTAGACACAACCACAAGAACTCTAAGGCTACCTAACGTTGAGAGACTACCAGAGTACAAATGAAGAGTTACCAAATGGATGATTTGGTTTGTATTTATCCAAACCAGATCCACGACTCAATTTATCCTTAGAAGTGCTTCATACCTGATGCCATCCTCTCACAAAAAATGTATTGTGGATTAATAATTTTAAATACTGTAGTGTATTAAAAGTCACACTCGCAAGAATACAGTTTGAAGCATTTTTAACACAATGTTTGCTATTTTCTGAGGTACAGTAAAAGGAAAAAATATTTTGAGTAGAGGAAACATAGGGGAGTGACTGTAGAGGGATACTCTATATCCCTGAAATGAGGTGTGGTCGTTTTCTTTGAGTATCATTTAATGCCATGACATAGGAGAGTACCGTGTGCGTCCCATCCATACACTTGCACAGACACCAGACATTCAGTCTCACACAAGGTCTTCACTTAACAAATCCACCAGGGCTATAAAAACAAGGACATATACTACACTATAATACAGAGGACAAATGACACTTGTGTAGATGCACAATATTATGTATAGACCAATTCCTGCCAATTTTTCTTCTTGGCTAGAGTAAATGACACTGTTATTCAATCTTTCTGTAAAGTAATTATATTGCTTAGATTTATTTCTACAGTGTCACTCACTGTTCGCACAGAGGGGATTTATGAATCAGGTGCCTTTCTAAAACTGTTACATTAACCATACTGCAGAAATCAGCATGATTGGGAGCATCCATTCATTGCATTGTTGAGCATAAAATGAGTGCATCCCCTACAGGACACATAAATAAAAGTCTCTGGCAAGGACTAGCACTGTGGATATTCAGTAACATTTACTACTTTATCAGTATATGCTGGGTTGAATATATGAAGAAACCAACAAAAGCTGTTAGTTTACAAGTTCCCTTATTCACAATGGAATACATTAAACATACTCTCTGCAGAAAGGGCTTGCTTAGCACCCCCAGGAGGAAAAAATAAAAGTGTTCACATTCTTTAGGTCTGACCCGTGGCAAGGACATAGAAGGGTTAGATAACAACTGTTACTGACCATATGTAAGCTTTTAATGGTATAAACTCGAAGATTCAGACCAGCTGAATCCAAATTAAAATGCATGTGTGAAAAAAAAAAAACAAAAACGTGACAGAAGTCAGGGACAGAAGACATTCAGACTAGCATGTGGCGTTTTCTGTGAAGAGCAAGATGGTCCGAACGTGAAAAGCTACGGTCACAGTCTGGGCACTGGAAAGGTTTGATTCCTGTGTGCTTGCGGAAATGCCGCGTTAGTTCATCAGAACGAGCAAACTTCCACGTGCATCCCTCCCAAGTGCATTTGTATGGCTTTTCACCTGGAGAAAGAAACACAGAAGTGGGGATTTAAGACATAAATCAGCTAAATATTTGACAGATTTATCCTCCTGCCTTGTAAACTTGCAGGCAGTACTTCAAAAAGCCTCCAGACAGCACTGGGATGCAGAGAACCCTGCACCAGAAGCTGTGTAGTCCAAGTTAACAGAGCAAAAAACTTATTTCCTGCCACAACTTGTATTTTTTATTATTTCTCTCCTCTCTCTTTCACATTAGCATTTGCTTTGTCTCATCAAGCCCAGAAGTGTGAAAGTTTAAGCATTCGCTCAAGTATTTTCAAGCCAGGGCCTCATAATCAGTTGGGGGAAAGGTCTGGTGCTACTGTTCTATCTGCACAGCAGATAGAAATCTGGTTGTGACCTCTTAAAGTTATTTTATTATAAATGACTGGCATCACTGCACCATTAACTCAGCTCTCTTCATCAATAATGGCTAGTTTGTGATCCTCCTTCTCCTTAACACCATTATGCTGCCCAACAGGTTTATGAAGAAATGTAAGACAGACATGAACTGGGCTCCATTTTACCTAAAAGTGTTCCATATCTTTGTAAAGGCCTTGGATACACATACATTTATTCAACATGCCAAGATGAACACTTCTGCAGAGAACAGAGATGAAGGTATGTTTCTTGGAACACTCCCTCAGTAAAGACCACCATCAGATCAGTGGTTAGTGTGTCCACATGAAACAGATGTGTTTATTTTTGGCACACGGTTCAGACTTTTGCAAATGGGCTACTACCATGCAAGTCTCAGTCAAATTTATGAGTGATACAAGAGGTGAGTTGTTCAGTTTGAACTGATTTGGTGTGTACAGTGTGTGCAGAATGAGTAATGTGCAAGTAAGTGTACAGAAAAAGAGCAAAGACCCAGTGAATGTAAAGCATATCAACATATGCTATGATCCTGCTTTGGCTTACAGTCTCTTGTGGGTCTTTCCTGCTACATTCTCTGTATTTTTGTTGAGCCTATAATTATACTCAGAACAGAGCCTATAATTATATGCAGAACAATGGCAGACCTAACTTCTGTCATTTTGTTATTTACACCTGTGACTTTCTGTCACTTGTTAATTACACCAGGTGATCCTGCTCTGGCAGGGGCATTGGACTTGATGATCTTTCGACATCCCTTCCAACCCCTAACATCCAGTCATTCTTCAATTCTGTGGCCAGATGGCCACTAGCACAAACTAAAAGCTTAGTCTACTGTTTTACAATAGACTTGATGAAAGAAAAGCACAGCAATGTACAAACCTGTGTGGGTCCTTCTGTGAGCTTTCAGATGGGAGCTTTTAGTGTAGACTTTGTTGCAGCCTTCATAATCACATCGATGTATTCTGCGTTTTCTTTGCGTGTCTGGAGATTCTACAGGTAAAGGTCTCTTTCCTGGTTGAACTATAACTGAAGGGTGATTCCTGCAAAGTGAAATTGAATGTTAAAAACAAAAACCATTTGGCACCACAAACTTCAGCTAATGTGATTCATGACAGAGCCCTTTATTCACTACCACTCTGTCTCTTGGCAGAAAGAACAACATTACATGCATGTCGAAAAATTCAAGAGGGTTTAGAAAATTTCTTGTACTCTAGCAGTAATATTTTTAAGCATTTACTCACTTTGTGGAATGATGTAGCCATTTTTACTACTCCCTAGGTTGTTTTTTTTTTAAACTTGCAAAGGAAAATCTCCCTTCAAATTCCTGTTTTTCAGTCAAACCCACATTACTCAACTTTTGAGTTCAGAGCGAACTCTTCTTGCCTTTGTTGGCAATTTTTCTCTTCCTTCAAACGTAACTAATTTGCTTGTAATTGGAAACAGCTTTTCTATATTATTGAAGAAATTGTATCTTTAGGGTTTCAAAAGCAGAACTCGATCTTTATTGTTCCAGCCACTCCTTCAGCACGTAATTAAGAATTTCCTGTTTGGTGCTGGCAGGAGGGTGCGGCCTCCCCATGCCACTGACGTCAATTCCTAAAAGTAGAGTTTAGCCTGGGTGGCACACCCACAGGATGTCAGAAGTTCTCCCTCCACCTTCATAAATATAATTTTTAGCTTTTGAAGCCCACAGGTACAGTGCAGGTAGGACATGTACTAACTACATATGGACTTCTACGACAAACAAAAATCTCAACGTTCATGCGTGTGGAAACACGCTCAGCTTCTAGAAAGGTGACATCGATTGAGGATATTTAGCTTTGAACAACACCCCTCCTGCAGAATTGGGGAAAACCTTAATTCTTTCTCCCATGCTAGTTTTATAAAAGGAAATAAATATGTTCCTAAAGAAGGTAAGCAGCATAACAAGTCTTGCAACCTCACAAACTTCCATTTTTCAACCCATTAGCAGGCCCATATCGGAACTTTTAATGCATTTTTAGCTTTTAACTCTAACTTAATGTATAATGTGCAGATATTAGCATAACTTGTTGCAAAACCAGCTCCTCCATGTGATAGGAATAAGCTTTCTAGAACTCCCATCTGTCCTCAGCTACTGTATTTCACATTTCTTTACTGACCAAATTACATTTGGTAACACCAGGTTATACTAGTTCCTTAAATCAAGTTCCTTTAGGGCCTAATTTTCAGGAATGCTCAGAACCTACCTCTCATAAAAATAAAGGGCATGTGCTAAAGGTCTTTTGTTTAGAACAACAGAGAAAAGGACAGTTACAAGGCAGGTAGGTGTGTGGTTTAGCAGGAAAAAAAATCTATTACTCTCCACAGCAGCAGGATGGGAATTACCAATGTGGGAAAAGTCTCATTCTGTATTAGAGTTACCAGCTTGAAATTTGGAGTCAAATTCTCTTTCTTGGGTGTCTCTGTGACTGTTGAGTGTACTCCTTAGGTATGCATCAAATTTAGCTAAAAATATTGTAATGGCAGGAAACCCCAGATAGTGATGTTAGACACAGGTGTATATACTCCTAAATAAACAGGAAACAGGTTTTTAGCTTTGAAAGAAATGCTTCCCTAAAGCAATGCTCAGTTTGAACACTACTCTTTTTGGAGAAGCTCTGGCTTATGACAGCACTAACTTGGGTTGACAACTCTGTGTGTGGAGGCTAGGCTTGGGCATCATAACATCAGAGAAAAAAGATATTGGTTGTGCCCCATTTGTGATGGTTTTCAACCTAAGATCATGTAAATAATACACTGAGGTTTTTCTTTGTCATTTTTCCTTCAAGTCTGTAAGACTAAAGAGTGTTATCAATAATCAGATGGGGTGTGGCAGCTAAAAAAAATAGTGTTAAGGTGGTGTCAAAAAACAGAGGTAAATATTAAGCAAGTGCCAATAATGAAAGCACAGCCCTAATTCTTTCATCCCTCTTACACAACCGGATACAAACTCATGTCAGTCTAACCATGTAAGAATCAGTCTTTAACAGGTAAGAGTGTCTTCCAAAAATCACATTACACTATCAACAATTTTTTGTCCTTATTTACCAACAGACCCCACAATGCTGGCAGCATGAATTAAGACTTTGATACTTGCACCAATACAACATGTATGAGGCTTCTTAGATTTGTTCAGAGATTATTGCTTCGAGTTTGATTATAAAAATAACTGCAAAGTTATGTCAATTATCAAATGTGTTAGAAAGTCTGGCAATCCCTATGGAAACGTCACCATCACCATGTATGTTATGTGCATGCCATAAATCAATGCTAAAGCAAAATCAATCACTTAAAACTGAGACTGAGGGTCTTCTATACTCCACCAATGTGACTCAGGTATCTGAATAGCACACTTTAGGCAGTTGGAATCTATGAAAAAGGATAAAAAATGCAGAGAGAATCTGATGAAGCTCTGAGAAAGCAGGATGTTTTATAAAGGCATAGATTTCTCATCTTGGAAACATGGATATTCAAATGTTTTTTGTTACAATGCCACCTACACATTCCACTAAATTTTATATTCTTTGCTCAGCGGATGGGTTTCCTGTGGAAACTGCTCTCATTGGGAAGTAATTAATGCAAATCACTAATGCAGGTGACAAGTCTGCAGAAGTCTCAGCCCTGGAGGAAGGGTGTGGTATCAGCCAGGAACAGCACTTACTGGTTTGCTCTTGTTAAAGAGGCCTAACAAAAAACAAAAGTAAACTGCTTCATTTGATAATCCTGACCTAGCAGACGTTGGTTCTATGTACACAAAGACCTTCTGATTAGTGGCAGGCCCATTATGAAGGTAAGTAACCACCTAGTAAACATGGATGCTTACTATTTTATGTTTATTATAATAAAACCTATGAAGTTATTCTTAAATAAACAGCATACTGTTTATGAAAGCTTGTTGGCAACTAGTCTAACTCTGTCACTGTGCCCAGAAATGCTGGAATTATTGAATTAAATGTCAGTCATGGCTAACTGCAGAGAGCCTGAAGCCTGGAACCTGCACCCAAGATGGTTAGAGACTTGAAAATGAGGTGGGGTGCCCAGAAGAGGCCATGCAGAAGGCAGTCAGCCTTGGAGCTGCAGTGTGTAAACCTGTGAAGAGTCACCAGCAGGAGGGAGAGACTGCCTTCTGGTGGGAATGGAGGAGACCTCCTGTCCTGTGCCTTCTCTCTCTGAATCCCTCTGCACGTGAACACTGCTGGTGGGAGTGTGGCTTGGAGCCCTTCTTCCCCACTCTGGGAGGTGAACACAACCGTGCAGATGGCAAACACAAAGAAAGGCCAGAAATGGGTTCTGATGCCAGGTACCATGAACTCAGCTCAGTCCCCAACTCCAGCTCCTGCCTGTGCCGTGCCAGCAGCCTGCCCAGAACACTGCCTGCTGAAGGATGAGCCAGGCTCCAGGCTATTCCATGATTTAGCTGGCAGAACTTCTAGTAAAATGAGAAACAGCAGGGTGCTCAGGGCTCCTCAGGTATTCCTGAGAAACTTTTATTATTTCCCATTAAAAAATTTCTGCCTCATATCTCACTTCTTTCTAGCCCTTCCTCTGCCTTCTGCAAACATGACTGTTTAAACCCCATTAGATATGTGATCCAGTGGCCACAATCACAGTTGTACCACAGTACAATGAATTGGTACTGGGAAGGAAGCAAGTGGCTGGGTGGAGAGCAAGCTTCAGGAACTACCTGAGCTAAAAAAAAAAAATCCCCACCCACGGAACAATGGCCTCAGGTAAACATGGAATTTCACTGGATATATACAGAACTTGTAGGCCTGTGGAGGTTCTTTACACCAAGTAGCCAAAATTTTTTACAAGATAAAGTGGTCCTCCAAGAAAACAAAGTCACAAGAATCTTTTTGAAGTGTGTAAAAACACAGATCCATGTGGAGTATCTTTACATTATCTTTCCAGTTTGCTGCTGGCTACACATGAACAGGTATCACTAGCTTTTTGGAAGCTCTACTTTCAGTTAATTGTAGGTCTGGAAGTGGCATTATATAAACAGCAGATTTATGTGGTTGTGATGTATAAATATGTATCAATTCCTGTATTGCTGAAGTGTGAAAAAAAAAGTTGAATCATTATATCTCAGTGCCAGTGGGGGGAAGGATGTTTTTCTCTATTTTAGCATGTCCTAAAGCACAGTGACCCTCTCTCCCACTCCTTAAAACTAGTAACTGCTGCAATGAACAGCATTTCATTCTTCTGCTGATCTTGGGGCTGCTGTTTGTTACTTACTCTTGCAACATTACTTGCTGGGGAGACAATGAGGTCATCATTGGAGGTGACATTTGTTCAGGATAGAATTCAGTTTTCAATGGTTCACTTCCTGGCTCTACTTTGATGGATTTCTTCACTGTAGGCTTCTCGTAAGACTCAATGACAGGCACTATATTGGGAAGGGTAGCAGAGGGAAGACAATACATCAAAAATAGGGAGAGTTATGGAAATAAAAATCTATGTAAAAATCTATAGTTAAGACAAAAGAAATTCCCCAGCTCTATATTTAGTTCAACAATTTATGATAAAATACATAATCTCCCAGTTTTAGCTATCTTTTGATGAACTGTCACTCAGGAAATTGTATTCCTTTTCATCACTCCAATGCTTTTATCAGATGAAATCTCAGTAGACAAACAGCTCTACGCCGGTGTAAATCAGGACAGGATATGACCTTCCTAAGTTTGGTATTAATATTTAAAAGTAAATTATATGCCCATGCATTTCAGAAGAACAGGAGTTGTGTTTCATTTCCTAAAACACGAAAAGCACACTAAGAAGTGTCTGGATACAGTTATTTTCCCTGCATGAGAGGGCATGAAAAAATAAACTCTGACCACACCAACCTTGCATGCTACTTGGAGTTTCCATCTCATCTGCAAGAACTGTGGACACCATGATGGGCTGCTGAAGATGGGGAGCATACATAAAAGGAACTGGCTGGACCACAACAGGCTGGATGACTGGGAGTATTCCAGGGCTTCTCAGTCCGTGGCGTGTAAGAGCAGCAGCCATTACAGGTGGGATTGTTATTGGCATGGAAATAGGCTGTACTCCTGGGGGTGATGGTGTGAATTTACTGAGAGGTGAGCTGGGTGAGGACAGAGTCAATCCAGGTGAAGTTCTCCTATGCACAGTCTGAAATTTCAGAGGGGAAGGAGAACTTCCAGTTGAAGGTGGAGAGCTCCTTTTGTTCACTGTAAGGTCTACTGGCTCCATCTGGATTCCATTTGATAGTCCTTCAGGGTTTGAGTAGAATTTATTGTGCAACATACTTGGTGTAGAATAAATGACGCTGTATTTGTTTGTCTTCAGCTGGTCCATGTAATTGGATGGATAGGACTGTCAAAAGGAGTGGAAAAAAAATTAAGAAAATCAAATAAGACATCATAACACACACAATCACTGCTGAAAAAGAAAGGTGGCTAATAAAGCTGAGGCAAAATGAAAACGTTTTAAGAAAGCAGCTTAATGTGCTTTCTAAATAAAAGTGAATTAAATAAAGCCTAAGTTTTCACACAAAGAAGTTATTTAAGTCCTGATTCACTAACTGTTTCAGAAGCAATGTAAAACAGGTGATGAAAACAAAACCTCGTGGCTTAGTCAACTTTTTTTTTTTTAATTTTTTAAAAATAATTGTTTTAAAGAAGTGGTATTTTAGGGACTTGGTAAGTTGCCCCATATGCCTTGCATTGTTTGCAGAGAATGTTTTAATTGTAATTAAACTGGCACAGATTTAACATTAGCTATTTTTTCTGGCAGTTTGGGGAAGCAGAATAATTTTTTAAAAATTGTTACCTTTCTTAGATTATGTTTCTACCTAGGTTGTGATAGAAAAATGTGGTGCAACAAATTAGCTGTGTTGGGAACAAAAGGGGTAAAAAAGTTGAGAAGGATCCCAGAACAATCAAAAGGAGAATATCTGCTGTCAATCAGACACTCAAGTGGGAAACAGTTTTGCTTTACTAGCAATGAAGTACGGTTGAAGCCCTATTAGTTTGAAGTAAGTCACACTTAGATCTCCTGCTCCTAAAACTAAAATTCCTGTACTTTTCAGCAAAGGTTCAATTTCTAGGTCTCTGAGGAATGTGAGAGGGGAGAGTAAGGAAGACTTCACAGTCTCTTTATGTGAAGAGGGAGCATTGCCAGTAACAAGAACAAAATTAAAAGAGAAAAGCCCAACCACCTCCTTCTTGTTTTCTAAAAACCACCAACTGCAGGAAGCAGAAGTCCATTTCACAGCCTGCAAGAACTGTATTTTCTCACCTGTCCTACAATTTATGTTAAGTGTGCTGGTGGAACAATGGAAAATTGGGTATCATTGCTCTGTTTGCCTTAAATATTTAAGTTGATAAATTTTTCCCTGGATTTCTACTGAGAGCATTAACATTCCTGTAAATACTACTGTCTTAAACATTCCTGTACAGAACAGTATGTCACTACAGTAGATCACTACAGAGATGTAGATTTGTATTTCACCACATGTTCCTTTACAGTCTCCACCTAGCCCTTTTTTGACACAATCATTTTTCCTCTTTGGGCCTTAGAAAGCAATTAATTTACCTTTCCTTGCTATTTGTCTGCAATAAAACCCAGAGCACTGAAGCTACTTCTAGTGTTTTATTCCATGTGGCTCCAACAATTAAATCAGTAAATCCAAAAGGCCAAATAATCACCATGCTTTTCTTCTCGACAATCTATCAAAAATAAAGCCTGGCCAAGTAGGTCATAAGCACACCTATCACCACCCAGAAGACTTCTGCTTCCACAAGGTGACATCATTAAGCACTAATCTGATATAATTTGCTAAATTCTGTTATATTGCTAATGTAAGATGTCCCTACCCATGGCAGGAGGGTTGGAATTAGTTGATCTTTTAAGGTACCTTCCAACCCAAACCATTCTATGACTCTCTGTTCTACAGTTGAACAGTTTTTTAAAACTTTTATGAACTACGTAAGCAGATTAATTTAACTTCAAAATTTAGACAGCCTCTTGGAAAAACAGAAAAAGGTGAAGAACCTACTTACATTCTTACACTATTTGTCAAATCAGAATAGGATTTAATGCAAATAGCAGCTAATACATAAGAAAGCACTCAATTTGTATTCCAGTACACTACTTAAGACCTCAAACCCTCACGTAGCTATCTAAAAACAGGTGAAACAAGAAGTTTTGAGCTGATGGAAGGGCAGAGAAAAAACGTTTATTTAATTTCAAAGAAAGGTGGTAACATAAAAAAATCAACTTCTTTCATTAAACTGTTATTGTATTTGTCTAAATGTTTATAAAGTCCTTGTAGCAAACAGGTAGGACTCAGATGACTCTGTCACAAGTTCATTGAGAACTATCATAATAAGTGTTCAATAATTCAGCTCAATAAGCACTGTGCACTGTTGGCAGTGATGAAATACTGTGGGTGTGAGCTTCACAATCATCCAAGAAGTCAAGTTAATCCTTCCAGCCACACACCCTGAAATACACTACTCCAGTGAGTATGCACTTGGGTGAGAGTGTACTCGGGTAAGTGTGCACCCCAGTGAGTGTGTACTCCACTGAGTGTGTACTTGGGTAAGTGTAAGCTCCAGTGAGTGTGTACTCATGTGAGTGTGTACTCCAGTGAGTACTCACATCTTTACTAGTTGGAGGCTGGGGCCATAGAAGAGTCTTCATGCAGATGGAACCCAACTGCCTGGTTTCAAAACGCAGAACCTGAAGTATGCTGCTGTTATTCTTCAGTTCTAGAGGCAGATAATGTCATCTGTAGGTACTTGATATAATTAATTTTTAAGGTAAAACTTCATTGGAATTGAGCACTGAGCAGCTTGGCTTCCACTTGCACATCTGTCTTTGCATCTGTACCAGAGCAGACACTCACCAGAGTGCAGACTGATCTGAGTTCACACTCACTTCAGTACACAGTGAGTGTACACAGTGAGCACAGACTCACTGGAGCACACACTGAGCAGAGCACACACTCCCCCGAGTGCTCACTCCCTGGAGTACACACTAGCACTCAGCACCTGCACAGAATCAGTCACAATATCTCCATGATCTGACAAAAAAATGAGGGTATTTTGGAGGGTTAGCAATTCTGCCCATTCAACAAACTCATCCAAAGGATCAAAATCATTCTGTGGCCACACAATTGCTTCGCCTCATATAAAAGAAGCAGAAAGCTGGAAAGGAGGAAGGAAAGGCTGAATGTTCTCTTTCAGCAGCAGTCTGCAGTTGAACAGGTAAAGCACACACAAAACTGCTTCCTAAGGCTGCATTACCCTGGCAGCCTAAACAATTGTTAATTCCCACTGTCCCCCTCCCAGCTACACATTCCTGCTGCTCGTGCTTACCAGACTCTTCTCTGAGCTGACCCTATACATCAAGTTGATGAAAGATGAATCCAACTGAAATGAAAAGTCTCCCCTTCCCTCTTTTCCCACATTCCTCCTTCCACTGCCCTGGTTATCCTCTGTTCACATGGTAAGATAAGGAATGCACCCACCTCACCCAGCAAAAAGCTATTCCCTTTTTTGTACATATTAATTTGCTGCTGTTTAGAGTGCCCAGTTAACCCCAGGCACATGTTGTCAAGACCAAGACAGAAAGAGAAAAGGGGATGGTGAGAAGCTGTGCATCTAGTTCAAAGGTGCAACATAAAAACCACAAGCTCTTGCTGCTTTACTGTGAAGTCAGGCAACTTCATTTCAAGCCACCTCCATCAGCAGCATGAGCTACAGAGACTGCATTTGCACAGCAGTGGCTGGGGAATACTTGGATAGCCTCCCTTTGCTCTGGGGATGGAAGCACTGGCAGAAGTAATGGGCTAGTTCATTTGCAGGCAATAAATTCAGAAAATACAGAATTTTTTTTTCCCAGAATGTGAATTTGACTACCCTAAAAGCAAAATACAGCTTCACAGCCTTTCCTAGGCTGGTCTACAGCTTAAGAGAAATCTTGGTATAAATGTAAAGATGGAAAAATTATAAAGCCATCACAAGGGCTAAAATACTTTGTAAGTCTTACCACTGAAACTGGGTCCATGGCTTCTTGCTTGATAGGGACTGGGTCAAACATTAGCATCTTCTTTATTCACGAGCTCTAATGCCTCTGATGTCCTGGCCTGCAGGGGAAAGACAAGGTATTGGAAAGCTGTAGAAATTCCCTTAACTTTCAGAACTGTATAGAACTTACTTACTATTTGGTCAGATTAATGTGAATATCCATCTCTAACATAGCTTCCTAAATATATGATTTGGCTTCATTTAAATATTTTTGTTATTTTAAGCTTCTTCTTTCCCAATTGCTACTGAAATAAAGGAATATCTGCTGACTTTCATTGAAGTTGAGTATTTTTTGTGTGTGCCAGCATATCAATACCACAGAATTGTCACTTTCATTAGCTGCCAGTGCATAAACACCTCACAGTTTACACTATGCATTTCTCATCAGCACTGTAACTTCAGAATGATCTTGTTTAGCAGTAAGTTGGTTCTGGAGAGTATCTCTCTTGTCTAAGAATCACCGAATTATGGAGTGGTTTGGCTTGCAAGGGACCTTAAAGATGTTCCAACCCTCCTGCCATGGGCAGTACTGGCAGAAAAGTTTAAACTTTTGATGTTCGGTGGCACTGAAATCAACGCAAAAGAAAGATTTAAAAAAATGGGACTAATTTGAAGAGGTACATTCAACACACTGTCATGACTTAACTTGAAAAATATATCAGTTATTTTGCCAAGATGATAGATTTACTGACAATTCAACAAGTATTTGTAGTAACTGTATAAAAGAAAAGCACTTTAAAAATCTGGTTGTATTCCATATAAGTGGCAATTTTTTTTTCAAAAGTGTTCAATATCACCCAATTTTAGCCTCACTCAAACTACCTGAAATGGAAGTATTTAGCATAAAGCATGTCATAACTTAACTATCACAGAACACATTTGCCATGATCGACTTGGAAAGGTGCTGTGAAGGAAAGAAGCAGATACTTTTTCTGGGGTAAGCCAGAAGGCATAGAGAAAGTTGTTCTCAGTGACCTTTTGATGCTGGCAAGCTTTTCTAAATCCCTTGAGCTTCTATGTTGTATGACTCATGTCAAAGGAGCACGTTCTCACCACACACTGCACAGAGCACAGCCTTGCCTGGAAGTAGTATGACCTCTATTAAGATGTGAGGGCAAAAAAACCCATTCACACAAATTTAATTTTGACCAGTAGATGGCACTGGAAAGAAAAGAATGGAGCCAGGATGCACTGTCCGGACAATTGCACCCTAAAGAAGTAGGTTAAAGGCTCAAGAACAGATATCCAGCTGTGGATAGAAAAATTCTCCAGGAGATTTAAGTGAAAATTTTATGATGTTAAAACAACTTTCATAAACCTACACTAATGAACAATTTTGCAATTAACTATCGCATATGTTCATAGATTAAAATTTGCCAAGAGCTTCTACAGAAAGTTATGTCATGAGTTCTAAGTCTAGTATTAATTTACTCAGGTATATGAATAAAGCTGGAAATATATTACAATGGTGTACATTTTGAATAATGGAAACAAGTATAAAAATTAAAGTATCTTTATAGTTCTTTTTATAAAAATCAAATTTCCAGTTTCAACTTAAAACCACGTAGTTTCATTTTAGAAGCAGCTGTGTAAGATGGCACTATTTGCTACAAGTTGTGATAATTTTGTAAATACTTCAACTATGTCTGTGAGAAGGCTATTAGCTATAGCTTTTTCTTGGAATCATTGTTATGTTTCACGAATGGATATCTTTTTCAGGCTTTTTGACATTTCACATAGCTAGAACTGTCTTCTCAGAAATATAATATGCACATATTATACAGATTATTATAATTAAATATATATCTGTATGCATGCATCACTCATATTCCCACACATATATATAATGTGAAAACACACAAAAGCTATACTTTTAGATATTAAAAATGTTTACAGTAAAATATAGTATCTCAGACCTCACATATAAGAATTTGGAACTACTTGCTTTCAGGTTTTCAGGAACTTTCAATTTCTAGTTTATGTGTGTATAATGTGACACACCAATCTGTACTTGGGGGAAGGAAGGGAAGAAATAGTGAGTGAGAAAGAGTGAGAGACTGAAAGAGAGTAACAGAGAGAAAGAGTGAGAGAAAAAGAAGAACAGGACAGAGAAATGGAAAAGAAGAAAGAACAAACGATGAATAAGGAGAGAGATTGGGAGAAGGTAAAAGGTTGCTTTAAGTAAGCATTTAATGCTCCCAGGCTACTCTGTTTGTCATTTTTGTTGTTTTAAAATCGGATTGCCTTCAGTTTAAGAGCTACTCCTTTTCACCTTTTACTTCAAGAAAGTGTGTGAGAGATTTGATACACATTTCACAAGTTATGCTATACATGAGTATTTCCTGAGAGGGATCTAAATTACTGTGCAGGAATTAGACTGACACAGACAGCAGAAAGTCTAATGCCCTGAATAAAAGAGAAAAGTAACTCTGAGTCTTTCTCAGATGCAGTGATCTAAGAACAGCAGAGGAAAAACAGTACTTTTATTGCTGCATCATAGTACAGAAACTGAGCACTTCCTTATCATGTATACTCAAGTCATAAGTTTATTTTACCCATTTGAAAGTGGCTGGAAATAAATTTCCAAGACAGGAAAATTAATTAATAACTAACTCTTCATCCTGTCAGTCCCAATCAAAGGATCAGATTCTTATTTGGTGGAAACTAAGAGTTGCTACAGAGTCAAAATAAACCAGCATTGGGTCTGGCATTTAAAACTTAGCTCAAGACACTTCCCTAAGGGTGCAAATAAGTTTGGGAAGGAATTCTCTTTGTATTTAAAACTAATGTTGCAAATTGTTTGGGTCACATTCACAGACAAAACACATTCATGCACACTCACACACAAATAAAAGTACGCTACTTCTAGTAAGAAGTTAGTAGTTCTTCCTGATTTATTTGTAGAATCATGCCTACTAACAGAAACCCTCCCAATCTCCCTCTCCTAAACATTTGAGAAGGGGGCAATAGGGAAAGTAAACAGCCTTATCTGTTTCTGGTACAGAGGAATGAAAAAACAGTTGGGTTCTACTTTGCACACTGATTTCATAATGCACTTGTTTGAAAGCCCACAAATTATTTAGTAAATACAACTAATTTCTGGAAAATAGAAATACTGTTTCTCATTCCTGAGGTACCCTGAAAAGAACAATGAGAAGTCAACAATATACTCTTATTAAGCATATTTAAAAATAAGGGCATTTGTTTTTCACATTATTAGATAAACCACTTTGCATTAAAGTGTTATTTTTCATGTGGGTTAAAAGAATTTAAAATGCATGTTATCTGAGACTAAATAATTAACTACAATCCAGTACCCAAACATTCCACCCTCTTTTTTTTTTTTGCTCTCCCCCTCTTTTTCTGCTAACAAGCCACCCAGTTATACTTTCTTGCCTCCTCCCATATACTCCACCCTGTGGACCTCTGCCAAGTCAGTCCAACTTGTCCAAACAGGACACAGCTTTTGATAAGATTTTGCTCACACCCTCTACTTCTGAAAGACAAATGAAGCAACTGGGTTTTGTATGCAAATAAGGACAGGTGTAAGGTGAAGTCCAGGCAAAGTCCTTCAGTATATCTGAAGTCCAGTGAAGACAGCAAGCCAGAAAAAACACCCTGCCCTCATGATCCAATACGCAGCAAGTATCCCTTCCAGAAGGGAAGCTCATCATCAGTCGAGTTCTTAGCCTTGTGAGGATTGAAGATGTGATACTAACTTCCTGACAGGTATGGTGTACTGTTTCAGAGACATAAATAAAAGTAAATGAATGCTTAAAGGTATTTAATGTGTATTCTCACAATAAGGACTGCATAGATTATTTACCCCGGATTAAAAGAGCGAAGTAGTTAAAAGAATGCACTGAGACTATACATCTGCACTACAGAATAGCTGGAGAAAAGCATTGCAACTACCCCTGGCAGCTCTGTACATCTACCTTCAAGGTCCACCAACTCTGCAGACCAGTTAGGAGAGGAAAGGGTGGGGTTGAGGACCAGTTTTGACTATGCACTTTCTACAAAGCCTGCCTCTAACAGGGAACCTTTGCTCTCACTATCTGGAAGCACTCAGTGATCTGACTCTTGTTTCGGACAGGATGGTGGCAACCAGAAATTCTGCCTCTCTTCCTCCTGCATGAAAGCATGCATGGTGTTTGTTTGCTTTCTCAATCTTTGTGCCTGGGGGAAGCAAGGAATGCTGCCCCACGGTACAGCCTGGCTTTGTCTAAAAGCTTCATGGAATGATTGTTATTGTTGGTGTAATTACAGAATACTGCAATGATATCTGCTAAATTAGCACTGCATGAGTGCCCTCCATAAAGATACTGTAGCTCTTGCCACCCTGTTGGTATCTAGCAGCCTTGGTAAATTGTGTGGTCAAAGGTCTTCAATCCAAGTCCTTTGGGACTTGGGCTGTCGCTCTGAAAATACTAGTTCTGTGAGCCTCAACTCTAACTTCCTCTAATACTAAGAAGTGATAATATCAGAAGATTCCACTGATGAAATCCAAAGGGTAGGGAGGTTTTCTAAACCTGGGTGAGAAGTCTTCTTCATTGTAACCCTGGAAGAGAGTTTGACAGAGAAAAAACAGTTTCTGAGAGCAAGACTCCCTAGAAAAGGTAGAAACTGTGTTTTTCAGGGCTAGTAACACAATGTGCTTGCATTTACCACATCAGTCGCTCAAGATCTGAGTCAGCAAAAAAGTGCTCCTGAAGTTCCATTAACTTAATGGGAAGTAAGCAAGAGTGTAACTGCACTCGGCCTCAAAATAGAAGAAACTCTGCAGCTCAGCACAGCAGCCAGACTCGGCCAAAGCAAGCAAAGGAAGGAGCAAAGGCTCAGACACAGCGCTGGGGGAAGGGACTGGAGCAGCCAGTTCACAAAGAACAGCAGGGGGAAAATCATGAAGAACCACTACACCAAAAAATGTTTTAGTGATTGACAGCACTTTGTGTTTGTTTATTCACTGGATTTCCACTGGAAAATGGTAATAATTGTTGAAAAAGTTAGGATATAATGTAAAAGTAAATTAGTACCTGGGAACAGTTCTACTTGATAAGCATGAAGAAAAATAGTATTTCTGTAAGATTCCGCTATTCAGTACTTCAAACTATTTTTTCTTTTTCTTGACATGAAAATCTTTTATCTTCCTCCTTTCAGAACTGCAAATAGACTGAAAAATCTTGTTTTTTGCACAGCTTGTGCATCGATCGTAACTCTGATGTCACTTAGGACTGGTCTGACATAATCATTTATCAGCTGTGTAGCAGATTAATCAATATTTTCGTTAAATTTACAGTAACATCATTGTAGGCTCTTTGAAGCCACATGTCTGGAAATGGCTTTCTTGCATGTAAAAATTTGGGGCAAAAATGTTCTTGTAGTGCTCATTATGAAAGGATGTTTTCAAGGAAAAATGGAGCCAATGTAAACCCAACCGTCAGTTCTTACATTTACTGAACCTAAGGGAGAGAGAAAGAAAAGCTCTCGAGGCACCTCTATTAGACAATATTCTCCCTTATCAGCGCAGACTGCTGTTTGGTTTCCTGTCTCAACCTACTTCTTAGAAGGAGAAACAGTCTAGTAAGGATAAAAGATCAGCCTTTTGAAAACAAGTGAAGTATGTGGAATGGTATGATAATCTTTCCCTTCCAAACGGAACTTTGTTTTCTTGTTGTGTTTTTCTTAAGAGGTTAATTTTTAAGATAACCTAGAAGGAGAGATATAAATCCTATCTTTTTATTATGAGGGAAGAAAGACAGAAAATCCTGTTTTCTTACATAAAGGGTTCTTCTATTTTATGAAACATTTATGAAACCAAGATTCAGTATTTTTGATAGTATGAAGAAGAAAAATATAATTTTAAAGAAAGGAAGTGCACATCTATGCATGATAGCCTAAACAATTCATTTGAGTGAGGATTTGAATGCAGGGCAAATGTCAATGAATTCCTGTGTACCTATGGACATGGGAAAAAACCCCAAACAGCAAAGATAGCTGGACAGTGTAGTGGGTACAAAGGAGAGTGATCAAAGCAGCATAGACTCTTTAGAAGTTCAGAAAGTCTGTCATGCCTTCATGGATGAAGTCAGTTTGTTGGTAAAGCACACCAACTGCATGATAGGCCCCACATTTTTGTTTCTCCATTCTGACTTAGTTTACTATTAAAAACCTGTTGGAGCTTTATCTTTCCATTTGGCTGATCTACACTTACACTTCCTTCCCCTGGGAGATGCCCACTACAGCTATAAAACCCTCAAAGGCAGGCTCTGCATCAAGTGAATGTGTAACAGGGAAGGGTTAAAGCTCTCCCAAACCCAGCTCTGCCAACTTCATATTCTGGATTGGAAGCAGCTACAGCCTCAGAGTGGAAACACAAAGCTTCAGTGCTGACAGCATAAAAGAATTCTAAAAGACCTCCTGTTAGTGATGTTAATTAATATTAAAAAGTTGGTTTACAAAACTATTAAAATTTTAATGTCAGTCCCTGATTTATGTAGAACTTCTGGCTACAAGAAGATGTGAACCGCAAAATTTACTGCATTTATTATACATCAGTTTCCAATATTAAATGCAGCTAAATGCAACACTTTTCCTCTGTTATGGGAAGAATAAGATTAAATATGCTGGAAATCTTGTGCAAATAACAGGACCAGAATTAAGGTACTTAATCAAGCTGTAATGGATAAAGTAATCCATGGTATTCTAGAATTAGCAGAAAAACAACTAAGTAAAAGCAATTGAGAGTAAAAAATGATAACCAATAAGCAACTTACCAAAACTGTGTGGCCAAATACTTCTTGTTATCTGGATTTCTGGTCAGACAAAGAAAAATTATGTAAGCATGTGCACATAATACAGTAAAAGGTATTTTCCACATATAATTAAACCTTGAAAGAAGAAGATTAAAGCACCTCTTTCAGATACTTTTTAACAGATACCTGCATTGATCACAAACAAATAATTTTTAGCATCCAAAAGAGCTAGATTACTTTCAAAATGAGTGAAATAAAAAAGAAGTAAAATGAAAGGGTGGAAGTAATTTTAAGTGTACAGAAACTGCATATACTGGTCCAGAAGTGACAGAGAAGAATAAAGACTCAGCCTTGAATTTTTATCCAGGGCCTGATTCAAAATCTAACAAAGTTCATGCGAGTCTTTATTTCAAGGAGCTTTGGTTTGGGCCCTTAAGCTCTTCTGTCATATCCAAAGCAACAGGAAGATTTATGTTCTTTTTCTCAGTTTCCTCTTAGTGTTTACCTATTTCTGCCTGCAACAGGGTGGAGGGAGAAGACAAATATAAAAATAGGAGTAAAAAATTTATTTTTATGCCTTCAAAAATGCAGAATGTGGCATAGCCATATCCATGTATTCCAAATAAAAGTTAGTTAGTAGTGCCTCGTTTTCTGTACAGCTAGCCAGCAGTGCTTCATCTGGAAGACAGCAAATCTTTTTTTGTATATGGAGAAAGTATCTACTCCTTTTGAGAGTTGGAAATACCTAGTGTTTACTGTGGGCCATTCAGGTTGGTAAGGTCAGAAGCCAAAACCCTCTTTAAGCATGAGCCTATAGATATGGACCCTCTTCCCATTTACACTTTTTTTTTTTTTTTACATCATCTCCGTGACTTTAATGGAGCTATTCCAAATCAGCTGATGAGCAAGCAAGAGCAGAGAACTGGCTCACAACTTTCTGGACACTGGATGACAAGTTTTCAGGGAAGGGAGCAAAGCTCTCCAGTTCACCTCCCCCCAGAATATACTGGAGTCGAGGGTGCACGTTAAAGGTTAACTTGGAAGCCTCGTTATGACATAACACAGGCATCTTAAGCAATCGTGAGTGTGTGGAGACATGATAACTCATTGGGTGGGGATTGGGAGTTGAGGGGCAGTGACAAGGGGCCTGGACGAGGCTACCGATCTGCCAGAAAAGAGCCCGAAACAGGAAAGAGCACCACATATGACACTTGGAATGTGTGACGCAAACCCCAGCCTTGAAACAAAGAACAGGAAACAGCTCTGCTGGCTGTGCTGGGGAGAAAGCACAGAGAAACATTTAGGCGGCCCTCCCTGACCCTGTATTCATGAGCAGCTGGAGTCTTTTAAAACAACAACAGTGGGTGGAGGTGTTTGTTCATTGGGTGTGAATAAAAACACTGTCCTTATGCCGGGGACCTGCCCTATTTACAAACAGGCTCCCTGAACATCAGGGAGATTTTTATACACCACAGGTCAGGGCGATTAGCTGAAACCTACCCCAGGACCAGTCGGCTTATTACTGAATTTACAGAACGCCAGGAGCTAGAGAGAGCTACATCTGCACGGCACCCAACAGGCAGCAGCAACAGCTTCTCCGCGGGCAGAGGAAAAGGCAGCGGGAGCGGAGCGCTCCGTGAGGCGAAGGAGCGAGGGGGTGGCTGCCGGGCAGTGCCTCCCCAGTACTGCTCAGCAGCTGAGCACCAGCATCGCTCAGTGCACTCAACAGTGTGTTTCTCAGCCGTCACACAGCCCCGTTTCACATGCACTCGGGCTTCATCTGAGGACTTGATTTTCCGTGGGTATAATACTTCTATTTTTGAAAGCTGCACTGCATAAATGAAATAAGCTGGGAACATGAGGTGAAGAAAGACACTTCTTGTCTAGATGGCAGGCAACAGAACAACTTCAACATTCGTTTTCCTTCAAAGCTGTGGTTTCAAATACTCTCTCTTCTCTTACCTACTTTTCACTGGTTATTTATATACCACGGGTGGGACATCTAATATTAACCAATATGAGAATGTGTGGAGGCAAATTACGTGGACAGGTACCGCAGTAACACCAATAACTGCTGTGGGATTTCATGGCTGAAGTTCAACAATGCACACGAGGTGACAACTGGCTGGTACAGCATCTACACAGCAAAGTGTAGGCAAAGGCTTCACGCTGATAGCATCAGCTCCTTAGTGTATTCATACTGAATATCTGGAAATATAAATAATCTGGTGGTTGTATAACTCCTGCCTTTATTACCTCAGAGCCTTTCACTAATCTCACTCACATTTACATCATTATTTTTCTGAAGACTTTTGCTTTTGGCTAAACAGGTGCGGCCTAGGTCAAATCCTCACAGTACCTAAGGGCTCCCTTGCAGCTCAGTTACAGGAAGTTTTGCTTGGTTTCTCAGGGAAGGGAGAGACCATTCGGTAACCTTTTCTTTCCCTATCTTTACTCCCATTCTCCCTTATGGTCTGTAACACAGTGTACAAGGGAAAAAAAAAAAGTTTTTACCAGCTTGGGAAAAAATTAAAAGGGTCGCTCAAGTCAGATTCAGGGTTTTTTTTGTAACTTGGTATTAGACAAAAGGAAAGTTAGTTTGAAATAAATTTCCTCTGTGTTAGGCAGGATTATCAAATCCAGGTGCAGTTCCTCTCACACTTTTTTCTACAGAAAAATATAAGTGGTCAGCCATGTAATCCTTAGATTTCAATACAGGTAACGAAAATGTATGGATCTTAGTTTAATAAAGTTGACTCTTTGAAGCTCTCCTATCAGCTACCCAAATTCAGCTTTTCCAGGAGTTCAGCCCCACAGTGACACTTCCTGAATTTTTAAAAGTGAGGAAGCAAACAACACAGCAGACAGTGCAGGTACAGAACTTGAATCCCCCAGAAGAGTACACGAATCAACTCCTATGCATTTTTTTTTTGTATAACCCATGAATGACCGCTGAAGAGCTATTCTGACACAGGTCTTTCTCCAAACCTCCAGTTAGGTGCTGTGACCTCCAAACGCAGGCTCCTGTTGGTGACCCTTTTCCAAGGCTCCCTCTCTTAACCTGTGCCAGGTGCCCACCTGACAAAGATCCAAAGCTAGTAACTCCTATTCCAATTTCGGCCTAAAAAAAAAAAACAAACCAAAAACCAAAAAATGGCCTCCAGAAAAGGGAGGATTAATTACGGTCGTTATTTCCTTAACTCCACACTTAACTGCCGTGCTGTCCTAGGCGCTACGCCTTTTAACTTCGTCCACATCATGGCTAAGCGGTGCCAAGCTTAGATGACAATACAAGGAGAACATTTTTGCGAGCCGCTCTCATCCTCGAGTTCAGCGGGAGTTAAACCGGGGACACGGCGCTGCCCATCAACTTCGCGCTACTGGTGGGACGCGGCCAAGAGGAGAGCCGCTCCTGCCATGGTACTTCCCCCACCGCCCTCGGAACCGAGGGAAGCCGCTACACTCTTCACCTCAGCTCGTCCTGGCGGCACCATATCCCACGCGGGATCCGATGGCACTTGAATCTCTCACAGAAGACGAGCCCGATACAGGGCGGCGAGAAGCCGGGGACAGTGGCCCCGCTCAGCTGGAGGGCGGCTCCGAGGGGCGGGCGGGCGGCCAGCAGGCCCCCCCGCCAGAGGCGGGCGGGATAGAGGCCCCAGGCCCCCCCGCCAGGGAGCGCGGCCAGCGGGGGAGGGCGCCGCGGGGGAGGCGGCTTCGGCCCCGGGCGGCGCCAGCGGCCACACAGGTGCGCTACCGGCCCGGACGGGTGCGGCGGACAGCGGCAGTGCCCCCCGATCCGGCCACCCGTGGAAGTTTCACAAACCCACGGAAGGAGCCCTGCTGTGAGCCCCCGCGCCCCCCGAGACCGGTCCTGCTCCCCCCTCCTCGGCAGCGGTGGGGACGGATACCCAGTCCCCGCAGACCTACTGCCTGGCCGCGGCTCCCGCTCCCCGGCTTGCCGGCGGCGTCCCACTCCCTGCCACCCTGAGCTCCGCGCCGCTCGCAGCGCTTGGAAACTTTCCTCCTCCGGCACCTCTATCCCGCAGCCGGCACATCCCGGCTCAGCCCTGCCCCCCGCCCTCACACTTACGCTCGGCGGGAGGTGGGGAGCGCGCCGGGCCTCCGTCGGTTCCCGTAGTGCCGGGGGTCGCGCTGGGTGGCGGGGGCTGCGGGCGCTCCGGCAGCACCGAGGCGCGAAGCCGGCGTGTCCGACGTCCCGTGTCCTGAAGGCTGAGGCGCCTCGGCGGTGGCTCCGAGTCTGTGTGCGAGGAGGAGCTGCCCGCCCGCCGCCCAGCCTCCCGCCCTCCGCCCGCCTTCCCCCCGGGCTCCTGGCATCGGGCCGCGCTGTCACATGACGCCGGCGCCGTTCGCCCTGCCAGGCTCCCCAGGCCGGCGGGGTGAGTGGCGGTGGGAGGGTCACGGCGGGGAGCGCGGCCGGGCGGGCCGGGCGGTTCCCCGCCCGCGGGGTGGAGGCTTTGCCGAGGGGCCGGGGCGAGTCACCGCGCACAAACAGCCGGGCACGCACTGACTCCGCGCCTCCCGCCCTGCCTCCCGGGGGCAGACAGACTCGTACAGACACTAATTATCCTCAGCAGCCCGGGAAGGGGAGGGGAGCGGAGCGGGGCAGCCACCGCCCCGTTGACAAACCTGCCGGTCCAGCTCCTCCTCTCCGCCCGTGTGTCAGGCAGAGGCGTGCGCCTGGCACCCGGCCCCATAGCTCAGCGCACTCCTTCCCCTCCCTCCCTCCGCGCCCACCCCGGCCGACCTGCGGCGGCGGCGGCAGAAAAACAACAGCAACACCCAGCACCCGGGGGGAAGGAAGGGAGGTGCTCACTCTGGGGCGCTGCCGCCGAGCTGGCTTCGCCGGCGGGGGCTGGGAAAGGGAGCGGAGCGGCACGGAGCCGGGCGGCGGTCCTCTCGGCCCTGCCGCCGCAGGGCTGCCCCCGCCGCACCCCGTCGCGCCGGGGAGGTGGTGGGGCCGGGCCCGGCCGCGGCCGGGCGAGGCAAGGCGGGCCGAGGCGAGGCGAGGGCCGGCGGGCGTGGGGCAGAGGTGCCCGCCCGCCTCCGCCCCGGCTTGGCGGATTGCCCGCCCGGGCCGCCGGGACTGCCGGCTGACTGAGGCCCGTGCCGGGGTGTTCTCTTAAGGCTGCGATCGTGCCCGGGTATGCTCCCGGCAGAGGCGCTGCCGGCTCCCTTCGGCTCGGCCTCCCCGCGGCGCAGGCGGCGGACCCGGGGCGAGTCGGTGTCCCCCGCGCCACCCCTGCCTGCCCAGCCCTGCGGCGGACACCGGCCGGGGGCAGGTGTGTGTGTGTCCCCCAAATCCTCCCTCGCTTCGGGCTCCTCTCGCAGCCGAGGAGCAGCTGCGGCGGCGGTTGCCACCCAGCCCGGGGACCGGCTGGGCTAAAGAGGTCCGGCCCGGCCCAGTCCCGCTGGTCCCCGCGCTCCCGGGGCCCGCCGTGGAGACCGGGAGGTGGAACTTGCTCCAAGACTGCGCTTGATGCTTGGGACGGAGTTGTGAGGGAGGCTCACTGCATGTACCGCCCGTGAAACGGGAGGCGCTTAACTCCATGCCCAGGGATGGACCGAGGGACTTCACTCATAGCAATGCTTTTGAAAAAAAAACGTAGCCTGGCCTGCTGCCTCAGCTCTACTGCTTAGGGAATGGTGCTGCCACTAATTCATCTACAGTTAAAACAGAATCATATTGAATGGTTTGAGTTGGAAGGGACCTTAGAGATTTTATGGTTCCAATCTCCCTGCATGGGCAGGGAAACTTCCCACTAGACCCAATTGCTCAAAGTCCCATACAGTCTCCCCTTGAACACTTCCAGGTATAGGACTTAAAAGTCCCTCCACAGCTTTCCTGTAGGCCCCCCTCCAGGTAGTGGAAGACTGCTATAAGGTCTTCCCCAGAGCCTTCTCAACCCCAATGCTCTCAGCCTGTCTACATAGGAGAGGTGCTCCAGCCCTCTTGATCATCTTTGAGGCCTTCCAATGGATTCCAGCAGCTCCATGTCCTTCTTATTTTGTGGGCTCCAGAACTGGACTCAGTACTCCAAGTGGTATAGTATGCCATATAAAATAATGTCTCCTGATTGATACATGGTACTAAAAAATGACACCAAGCAAGACGTAAATGGTGCAGTTGGCAAGGCCCTGTCTTGCAGTGCAAACTGTGTGGATGGAGAAAAGCCAGGGATGCTGATGCTTCTTGTGGATGGAGAGGTGACCCTGCAGGACTCTGATTAAATGCTTCATCTTGCGGGCAAAATCAGTGGTAGGTGCTGAGCATCTCCAACTCCCTAGAGTCTGTCAGTTTATTTAACTGCTTGAATAGGACCCTAAGGTAACAAACTGGGTTGTGCATATTTGGGTGGTTTCTATTCTCCTGAGTGCAATGCTATGAAAGCAAAACAATGAGGGGAGGGGAAAGGACTGGGGAAGTGTATTCAAATACATGGCTTTGTGCAGGTCCATGCTTGGTCTATGTTTTTATTTTTAGGATGTTTTAAAGCATCCCTTCACTTAGCTTGCTAGTCTGTATGGCTTTTAAAAGCAAATTCAGGCACCAGTCTGGCCCTGAAGGGTATGACTCAATGACATAAAAATAAATTGTAGTATTTCCTTCTAAGTAATCACACTGTAATATGTCACAGCAAGGTATTGTTGAAATACTATTGTGGAGCTCATAAGGTGTCATTTTTTTATTATGAGCCAATAAAATAAACAGAATTGTTGTGTTAGAACATACACAATATATTTCAATAGGGCTGTGAAAAGGTGCTGCTGTAGTTTTCTTGCACGAACATGCTCAAGATAAAGTAGTTACATCCCAGTTTTGTGTTCATGTATTCTGGGAACCAGCAGAGGTTACACAGCTAGCTACGTGAGAGGTAAAGCTAGTTTGATGTCAAATAATGAGAAATGCCAAAATATTAATAGTAGCTAGCATGCTGCTCTTGGTATAATCACCACTCTCTCCTGCTAACTATTTTCTAGTTCTGGCCTCATGTAAATCTGTTTTAATCTGGTGTAATCTTACTGTCTTCTTGTGAAGTCACTTTGGATTAATATTGGCTAAAGAGGAGAGAGAGGATTGTGAATGATGCTTTAGCAGTGCCTAACTCAATTGTACACCTGTCAGCATTTCATTGCCTTCCTGTGTTTGGTTTTCATACTTTAACAATTCAAAAATTAGAGGGGATGTTCAAATTCTGAAGGGAGCAGGATCTCATTGATTTTAATGGGAAGTGAAAAAACAGGAGGGAGAAGCTGGAAATGCAAAGAATCCTTGCCATCTGGTTAGCAGACCCAGCAGTTTTAACCAGATCTGGAAGTGTTTTTTAGATCAAAGGGCTGGCTGGTGGCAGCTCTTAACATCTTCCGTCACAACACCTTCTCCATTCCTGCTCTGCCCATCATGCCCATAGCACTTTAAATGCTGACTTGCTAAATGACTTCTGTCTCAAAACAGACAGAAGAGTAGTGGCATGTAAGTCCTTGCTATTGTAAGAATAAAGAATTCTTTGGGTATTCATTGTTTTGTAGCACATGGCATGAGTCCTTGCTATGAGATGGAGGATTTGACATGATGGGGCCTTGAGGATCCATACTCCAAAGCATTACGGAGAGATAATATACACAGACAAATTTCTGGTGTAAAGAGATAGGAGGTGATACATAAAGTGGGTGGAGGTGAACACACCAACTTTTGTCAGGAACAAATAATTATTAAACAAAAAAGTGTAATATATTCAGATGTGTGCTAGAGGTCCAAATCCAGCTATGATGAAATGAACCCTTGCTATGGTCACCTAAATTATCACTGTGATTAATTTTACTTCAATTGTACACAAATTTTACCTTTAAAAGCTATATTCTGCTTTCCAAAAATCAGTGGGGGAAAAAAAGGAAGTAGTTAAGATTTTTGTGTATTTTTTCAGTCCTTAATTCAACTGAGGGTTGCAGAGTGAAGTTGGAGTGGTTTGCTGGTCCCAAGCACCAAGTTGCTCTGTGTTACAGAATGTGCTATATAGTCAGTAAGTGGTATTTATGCAGAGCCCACTGGAATCAGTGGACTTTTCCAATGTTCTACAGGTACAGGGTAAGGTCTAGAAATGTTTGAGGTATTTGAATATCTGTGTATAAATGTGCTGTATTCTGCAGAGTTTCAGGTCAGATACCAACCTGGTACATTTGGTACCCGCTGAACTGCTTTGGGAATGAATGGGAGAGGTGGTTGTCACATAGCCAGCAAGTCATTATTTTTGTTAAACACAGTTCATATCTTGGAAGAACCGTAACTTTCACACTTAGAATAGTAATTATGTCTTGCACCCCAAATGTTTAATCTCAGCAGTACAGTGAGTATACAGGTCAGTGCTGTAATCCCAAGTTTTTAGAAATGTGGAAGTTTAGACACTAGGAGTTTAAATGATTTAAAAGCTTACGTATGTCTACACTGCAGTCACAGACATACCTGGGCTGGTTTTAAACCAGTCAACTGGAGAGCTGGTAGCACTCCAGCTGTGGCAGTGTGGAACTCAGAGCCGGATGGAAAACATGCCCCAAAAGCTGGGTAAATACTTGATTGTTTAGGCTGCCCTGAACTCAATGGCTAGAATACTACTGGTGGCCAAGCTAGCTAATTTAAAGCTTGCTTGGCTATGTTTGCACTATTGCAATCAATATGACTGTAATATAGACATACCCTCCTCTGAGTTCTGTGACTCAGCCCCATCTTTTAGCAAATTATTCTGGTGCTGTTCTGGGAGCTGTGTTGCCGGTGGCAGTTCAGGAAAGGCTTTTGCAGGTATTAAAATCCTTTCAGTATAGCACAAAAGCCATTTTTATTGAATTGAAACTTCCCATATTGGAAAGGTGGGCTCTCATCTTGTGGTCACTTGGGCACCTGAGCCACCCCTGAGTCAAGCCGCATGTTTGCATAATTGGAGCCTTATTGTTTGCTTGGAGGAAGGGCAAGGCAAGTACCTGTGCTTCCCAGCTCTGTCATGCTGGTGTGGGCAAGAGGAAACCACTGGAGGAGCCTGAGGACCAAGACAATTGGTGTAGTTGCTCACATCTGACAAGAATTTTTATTTTGTGCAGAGACAAATTTCAAACACCACAACACAAAGTTCGTCTGTGCTCACAGCCTCACACAAGCAAAGGAGGGATGGCTGCTCTTTCTAGTGAAGACCATCAAGTCACACATGAATGACTGTATTTAATAAAAAGGCCCTCTGAGGGTCAGCCCTCAAGTCCACTGCAGCAGTCAAAATCACAGAGACAACATCTGGGGACTGGTGTGTGTGTGTGTTGAATTTTCTGTTACATGTTGATATTTTTGAGAACATGCGTGGTTTTGTTTCAGGTGTAACTGCTCCTGCTGGGCTTGATTTTGTTATCTGAAGCATAAAATTGTTGTATTAAATATTGATGCCCAAGATGTAGTTGAAGGATACTTGCGATTTCCATTACAGAAGGAATAGCAGAAATTTTGGAAGTAATAACATATATGTATGTATAAAGATTGTTGGGTCCAGAGACCAGATTCTCATCACATTTATGCTGACATGAACTCAAGCGGTGTGGATGTTGATGCAATTGGAAACAGAGTCTTTCCATCTGTGTGGTTGTTCTGTCTCTTAAATCTGTTCTTGAGCTTTTTTACTATAATGGCATTGTCCTCAGTACTGGGAATTTCTCCTGAGTGTAGAACAGGAAAGGGAAAGATGATGTGATTTGCTCATACCAAAAATATTGCAGTCAGTGGTTTGGTTCTGGAAGATCTGTTGCATTTCATCTCTGTCCACTCTTACTTCCCAACAGAAAGCAATAGGAAACACATGGACAAGAAGTGAGTTACTCTGTTCCCTCTATATAAAATGTAAACTAGTTTGCTTACATAGCTGTGGACTTACACTGTACAAAGATTTGCTCTGCATTCCAAAATAGGCTGTGAAAGTCTTGAAGCAATTCTGCTCTTTGCTGTTTTAAATTGTGTTATGCTCTGGTTAAACAGAAAGTTGAGTCATTAACAAATGAAAGTTGGCTTTGCTGTGCAAAAAGTGATTTAGTTGCCTCTCTTTATATCTGTTGAGGGTCCCTATATTTTAAAAGTCAGGTTGGCTTTGCTCAGTTAGGCAATTCAATGGATACAATGCCTGATTCCTCCTAGGATAAAAAGAGATCTTGGATCTTCCAGGAGATAATTAAGGCTATCTAACTATAGCAGCCTATAGTTAAGGCTGTTATACCTTCAGTTATTATTTATTTGCTTGACTGATGGGAAAATAGATAAATGTTAATATATTCTGTTAAATTTATTTTGTTTAATCAATTTATTTCCCCACCTTGTCATGGTTTATTATGTATGGCTTCAGCTTTATCTAACTTGATTAGGACTCAGATTGACCCTTGGAGGTCTCATATATCCAGAGATCAGAGTTTTTTAGGTGTCCTAGAATGAAGGAACAACTTTGGGTCTAATTTGGGTGACTTAGAGGCACTTTCAGATATGGAAGACACTAAGACTCATTTTTGCTTTTTTTCCCCTCTTTTCACATTTGAGGAGTTTGTCTGTGTAGTGCAGGACATACTGTCAGAACTTAAAGAGTCCAATTCAGGTCTGACATAACTCCGTTGACTTACTGGAATTTCCACAGTCTCAGTGACTCATAATGCTCAATATTAAAAAAAAGTCTCCAAAAGCATGCAGTTTTGGAAAACAATATTTTTTTTGTTTTGTTTTCTCTTGCAGAGACAGTATTGCATGAAAAACATATACTAGGAGAATTTGAAAAGTAGGAATGAAAAATGTTGCGTCTCTTAAGTGTCATTAAATACTTACTGAAATGTTAGCACATTTCTTTGTTGATTTGTGAGGTCCTGAAATAACACATCAGACAAAGCACAGAATTTAATTCCTTTGTCTGAAGGCATGTACTGAAGCTGGAGTGATATTGGTTCCTTCCCCTGCTGTTTGAAAAAACTGCAAGATCTGAGCAGTTTGGACTAGCTATCATTTTTAGATCATTTTTTAATATTAAAAATATGTGTCAGTAATTAAAAAACTCAGTATATTTAAGAAGTATTTCAGTAAAGGCTGTGACAGCCTGGAGAAGAAATGGATTCAGGCTCTCCTAACAGGGTGTCCATCCCCTCCCTTCCCAGCACCTACAGGGAGGTTACTGAGAAGGTGAAGATGAAGCTGAGGAGTAGTGTGATAATGGGAGACAGTGGGCATAGAAACAAGGGAATGAGGGGAGTTCCAGCCAAAACAAGAAAAAAATTTGCATTGCCATGAGGTTTTGGAACAGGTTGCTCAGAGAGTCTCTTAAATATTTTCAAAATGTTTTGGGGATCTGAGTGGGCAAAGCCTAGTCAATCTGTTCTGAAATCGAGCTGAACCTACTGTGATCAGGAGATTGCAATAAACAAAAAGATTGATGTTCTGGGTTATACCAGTTGTGGTGTGAAATATAGCACCATTATAGGAAATGTATTTCTTTACCTTTTACACAGACTAGTAATACCATTATTGCTCCACCTATTTTAATGAAAAGTGATTTGTCAGGATAGTTTAATTACATTCTTAGCAATACAGTTTCTGTAGTAATAAAAATATATCTTTCTATCAGCAGCACAAGATTCTACACTCATAAATTAATGAGAGGAAACATCTGTTAGATGACTGTTGCTTTGACCACCAATGCCTCACACTTCCAACTACAGTATGAAGTGTAGTTGAGATTTCATGAATATAATATGGGCAAATACTTTGAGACAGTACAGCCAGCAGAAACTTGAGATGAGGATTATCTTGTAGGTCTGGTTTTTCATCCTAGCTAGGGTGTGTTACCTTAATAAGTAAGCCAAATAATTACTTATTTACAGATTCAGCAAATGGTAAGGTCACACTGGCATTTCTGAGCAAAGAACCACACTGAACTGATCAGTTAAAGAGGCCTGAATTTCTTTGAAATACTCTGATAGTAGCTGGAAATTAAGTAAAGTTTATGGGCTTGTATAAGAAAAGGTACTGGGGTAGAAAGGGCTGTGGCATTCATAAAATCCAAAGGCATGGTGGGGCATTAAAATGACACAAAAGCAAATAAACTATTTCACAATATGTGCAAGTCTTCCATTTTTGCCCATAGTTTTTTCAATACAAGAGGAAAAGCGTTTGTACGGTGTGTTTCGCCAAACACCTTCATAATTTTTCATGAATCAGATAAAACTAGCACCAGAAAAAAACATGTTACAGTCTAGTCTTCAAGAGAAGACCCACCATTTCTGTTTCTTAGTCTACAACACTTCATGTTAGTATTATATTTTCAAAAATGACCTGGTCCTTTTCAAGTACTCAATTTTTTAATGTGAATCCTGAGACACTTGTGAGGGAATTGGATTGTCAAAAGTGGAGGAGTCAGTGCAACCTAGAAATTGTTCTCTGTTGGCATTTGCCATGGACAACATTTCTTAAGGCTCAATTTTTTTTTATTTTTAAATTTTTTTAATTTTGTTGTTGGTGACTGAAGGAGGAAATAGAACTGAAATATCTGCATATATATTTGTGCACTACAAGCGAAGGACTAATGACCACCTGCTTGCCTTCTCAGTGCTGGGTCACAATATCACTCTTCATATTTACATAAATATTATATTTTAAATGTGCAAATGCAATGTATCTCTTTCCAAGATGTTTTACCTGATTTAGGAAAACCCTACCTACTTAAGTGGGGTAACTTATTTAAGTGGAGTATACTTATTTATAATGGTGTCAGAGACTATTTCAAGTACAGTACTGCACAGTTAGCTTGCAAGTTAGCTTGGGTCATTGTTAAGTATCTAAATGGCCTTTGTTCAACCAAAAAATGTATGTGTGTTAAAAGCTCCAGTATCAGTATAACTGGCTCTTGAGGGATTGTAGAGTGGTTTAAAATTGGAGTGGCAGGTATATGCAAAAAAAAAAAAAAAAAAAAAAAAGGTGAAATAGGAAATAGGGCTTCTGTTCACAGAATCTGCCTACTTCTATTGCTGTATGTTAATTAATTCTTACTCCCTTATGGTCCTAAATGACTGTGTCTGATGTCTCTGTCTTCAGCTCTTGACTTGTTTCACTGAAGAAGCACTGGCAGCATCTGTACTTGTTGTAAATGGAACATTTGTTGTAGTTGTCAAAAAAGGCAAGTAGTTGTCAAAATTACAACAGACAGTAGTCTAAATGAAAAACAGTTGGGCATTTTATATGCCAGCAATGCAGGGAATCTCCATTTCAGCTGTCTTTTTCTTCAAACTTTAATGATAAGCATCACATACTAAAGGAATTTCTCTTTGCTGCACTTCTGTGAAATAGGAAGGCATGATCATAATTTCACTCATGGAATAAGGAGGTATTATTAGCAGGGAACAGTGCAAATTACAGTGTCTGAATCAGTAGATTCCCTGTTAAATATTCAAATGCTTATGTCATTTTGGAAATACAGACTTAGACTTTGACGTTTCAAGGGGTCAAGAGCTGAACCTGGATTTCTTGAAAACATTGGGAGATCAGTGATCCATCCTTTGCCTTCTTACATGCAGGTGTTTGCTTGGAATTCAGTTTGATTTGGTGGAGCAGTAGAGAACTGATAGGCTTTGAGGACAGTGGACTTTTTCTAAGTAATTTCAAAAATTGTGAACATGATATTGAAAAAGCAAAATGCCTTTCAGCATTTACAAGTTGGTCTAGAAGCTTCTTTTTTTCCTACCATGCAATAAAGAAATACTCATGAGCAATAGAAAAATGCCTGAGGCCATGGGCATGCCACCATGGATAGGTAACTTTGCTCTGAGTGTGCTCTGAGCAAGCTGGTGACTTTTGAACTGTGCTTATCCAGCCACTACTGCAGGTCTTGGACATGAAGGCAGTGATGACATGACAACTGTTTAGTTCTGCTTTTTGGGCTAGTTAGCAGGGTTGTGTGGCTACACTGACACTCTGGGACAGGAATTAGCTTTTTCCGAGGTGAGTTGGTTTCAATGCACATCCCTGTCCTGCATGGTCCAGACAAATGCAATGTGCCCTCTGGTTTCCAAGCTGTGGAGTGTCTGCTTGTGTGTGCTGCTGTGTCTCGACATCTGAACAAAATCTGCTGTTACCCTTTCGATGTTTTTCATGACTGTCCTATGGCTGCTTTCACCCAATCGTTCCCAGATGCTTCAGCCATGTTCAGTCCCTGTGGGCTCGAGGGCAGGCACGCAGCCTCCCAGGCTTGGAGAGGGGTGTGAAGTGGATCCTTCCCTCCCAGCACCCTGGCACTGAATGCTCTGCTCTGCATAGGGTTCACACAGGAGGATGTTATGTCCCCCTTGATGTCCTTGCCCTTGCCTCTGCAGGAGCTGGTTGTGTAACTTTGTAAGGCTGAATTCCAGTATCTATAGTAACATTTAAACAGAAATAAAACAGTTCCCAAAACAGGAAAAAGTTACTGAAAACTGTCCAGAAATGAGATCTTACCTCTCCTGGGTCACACAGGCAGCAAAACGTGAGTTGCTGGATCTATATAAACCCTTATTAGGATATAGAGGAGATCCTTAGCCCCATTGTCTCCTTTCACGATATGCAAGAGAGGAAGAGGTCTTCGGAAAGGAGACAATTAATTGACCTGGAATGGAAATGGGGAAGGACAGCTGTGTGGCCGTGTTCCAAAGATGCTTTCAGAAACTTGGTAAGAGGCTTTTACTAGGGGTGGGAGTGGGAAGAGCCATGGAGATGTGAATAATGGCTGCACTTTGAAGTGTATTGGTGATAGGGAGAGCTCTGCTGCTCAAGTGCCAACTGGGGAGTCTATCTGGGATATCTGAATGGCATGGGACTGAGGAGAGGAAGTTTAGGAGAACATGAAGATGACTTTTCAGTCAAGTTCACTCTCCTTTGTCTACACTGAAGGCATGCTCTCTTCAGCCTTCTTTGGATCCCTTATGAGCAGCAAAGCTACCCCTATGATGATCACCCCTCAAAAGCACTCCCTCCCTTCTGGAGTAGCATGACCAAAGCAGGTTCACATCAGTGGAGAAATTCTGTCTTTGGTGAATATTTAGAGATACCATTATAAAAATATCTTGTAGCAATGCTGAAGCTTCATTTAAAGCACTTGTAAATGCTCAGTATTCATTCTTGAGTACAAAAAGTTGTCCATTTACATTTCTTCATGTTTATCCTGTGAATATACTTTCAAGGGACACTTGTGCTTTATTTACTACTTTAGGATCCGGTGTGCTCTGCCACCTCTTTTGGGCATCCAATATCAAAAATCTTCTCTCCTGCTCCACTCGTGCCTCTCCACTCTATGAAGCCTTGGCAGAGAGCATCAGGAGAGGACAATATATTGTGCATCATTCTTATAAAAGACCTAGACAAATTGCTACTGGTCAGCCATGCATCCCATGAACAGTTGGAAATTCAGAGTTTGGGGCTTGTGGAACCTACATTTTTGTACAGAAAAGATGTTTTTTTCTTGGATAATCCTAATGGTTCTTGCTTTTAATGCAATTAACAACAGTTTTTTCCAATCATGTCTGAATTCTTGACTTCTGAAAAGAAAATGTGATATAATTGTAGGATTATATCCTGGCACAAAATTACATTTCTTTATCTCGTGTGCTTATGGCAGGTAAGAAGTGTACATTCTGAATAGAGAAGTCTCAAATAAAATTTTTTACCCATTGGATTTTAGTATGATAATAATATGTATCACTTATTTAAGATGTAAAGTGAAAATAGAAAAGATGATTAAACCTAAGGATCAGGCTTTAAAGAAATATTATTTTAAAATTACAACAGGCAAAATAGCATTCATATTCAAAAGCAGTTGAATTTCGTTGCTTTGGGGAGAATAATCATATAATTAAAAATGCAAATCAATGTTTTTCTAAAAAAGGGCTATGTACTAATTTGCCACTGAGTCTGAAGTCTTCAAACCCTCAAATCTTTCCAAAGAAAATTGTTGCTAAAACAAATGTCAGTCCTTTGGGGCTGGAAGTTCTCAGTACTTGTTTGTGCAGTACTCCAGAGACCGGTTACTCTGTTAACAAAGTGGCTTTTAGTTACACCAGTAGTTAATAAAAAGGTCACCAATCCATCTAAAATTTTTTTTAAGAGTTACGATCTGGGCTGGGGAAGAAACTTAGAGGTGGATGAGAAAAGGATCAGATGTGGAATATTTTGACCACAAAGGTCAAAAATCTGACTTCAAGTGTACGAAAACCCCAAAACTAACAACAGAGATTTTGGCAGGTAGTAATGAGGAATTGGGAGGATCAGAAATTTGAGAGAGTAATATCAACATACACACCCACTGAATAAAATTCACCCATGTGTAAACAGCCAGCAACAGTCTGTCATATAAGCCCCATTTACATCCTTAAGCTGGTGTAAATGTTTAGGAATTTGAAAAGCATACTTGAGAAAAGAATTTCAATCTGTGAATGAATAGGTATCCTGGATTGTGTGACAACTTACGTATACAACGTAACCTAATGTACTGCTAATATTTCTGGTATAATAACTAATAATGTGTAAACTTAAAATGTTGGCTCTAAAGGTCAGATAGAATTTAGACCTAATCAAAGAAATGTAAGACATGAAGAATAAATCTCTTTTAAGTATGTGTCAACAGTTACAGAGCAGTTCGAGTGCTCAGAGGACTTTATATACCAAAAGTATGACAAAAGTTGCTCTTCCCTTAGCCACCAATGCTGTAACGCTTCCACAGAAGGCCACCATATCTGCCAGGCACAATCACCTCCGTATTTTTCATGTGTCTTAGCACAGTTTCCAGGGGCATCTGCTCCGTGATCTTGCCTGGCACAGAGGTGAGACTGGCCTGTAGTTCCCTGGGCTTTCTTTTTTTCCCCCTTTTTAAAAATGGTTATTGCATTGCTTGAATTTGCATTGCTTGAATGTTGCTTTGTTGCCAAGCAAGGATCATTTGCTTTAAGAAACTGCTACATCAGCATTGTATTTTCTTTGTGACATGTTATTTCATGTGACATGTTCTTCACCTCAAGTGGTGGGCAGTTAATTGGGCTGTTTTGCAGAATTCAATGTTTGAAAGCATGGTAAAGTCTATCTGCCCATCAGCACACTCTTTTCAGGCTACACTGATTCCTTTCCAAATAGCCCCCTCCCAACCTTTCTCTGTTGTGTTTTTTTCATTATAATTTCATTTATTACTTGAAAAACTGTCAGTTTTACAGGCTAGAGCTCCTTTTTCCTGTATAGATAGGTAAGAGGAACACATCAAAACAGCATTTCTTTCAACCTTAAAAATGGTTTGTGCATCTCAGTGGATAGAGGAACACTAAGTCCCCAACAGATGAGTGGAAAAAGTAACATGGAAATAATTAAAATAGGGATGGTCTGTCTTCTTCAGAGGAGTTCAGTTCTTAATTCTAAAATAGGCACAAATCCTTAAAAAACATTAATTACTTGAATACAGAAATGCAGGCTGAATTCCACGCTCACTTCAGCTGAGTTACACCAAGGAGTTATTTGCCTCTGCATAAAGATGTACTGGGGTGTGCCCAGTGATAACTGGAATTGTGAGAAAGAAAACCAAAGCAAAGTAGGTCCTGTTTTATGCCAGTGGCTCACACGCTGAGGAACCTTGAAAACTCTTGTTTCTCAGGCAGGGTATCTGTGGAATTCCTGCCATCTATGTGCAATGAATTCAGACTGAGATCTTAAAATTGGCTTCCTTCAATTGAGTTTTGTTGTGCACTTGGCATCCTTTCACACCCAGTCCTCCCATCTGTAGCCTGCACCTGCATTGCTCAATATTTAACTCAAAGATCTCTGAACTTCCTGGACTATTAAGGTGTCTTTTGGTTTGTGGCTTGCTGGCTGGGGCTGTTGCTTACTGTAAGGAAGAAGTTTAGATGCACAATAAATAATGTAATTTCTAGTTTCCTCAGTTTTGTTTCTGATTGTTGAAAAAAGCTCCTTTCTGGCATGCTGCAGCTTTTCCTTGGCACGAGGCATAGGGCATGAAGAGCAGGGTATAGCATTTACAACCTGAAATTAAAATGCTATTGATTTGCATTCTTATGTTTTCTCTTTCTGCACAGTAACAAAATGCAGGATATACTGCTACCTTTACCACAAACAAACCCACTGTTTTCTGCTCTCAGTTGCTGAACTATTCAAAAAAAAAGAGCAAATCCTTCTCTTTTTTTCTTGTGACTGTTTCTGATAATGTGGCAGTAAGAATTCAGGATTCCCATGCAGCCTGAGGGACTCCATGGCATCCTCTCCCCAGACAGAGGGGAGGTTGGCAGCTCAATGGTCACAGCAGGTGAGGAGACACAGCAGGTATTTGCTCAGTGACTTTACAACTCCATTGCACCACTAATTATTTACCCTGGCTTTATATCCATATCTCTCCCTTACTGGTCTTGAGGGTCTCTTCAGTGCTTTAAAGGCCAGGTCTAACTTGACAAACTGTAAAAAAATCTCTGCAGGATTTCCCTGTAGGTTCATACAAATTTCTGGTATACCTTATTACTAAGACCAAATATTTAAATATCAACAATGTGTTCCATAAAAATTATAAAATTGTATGTGTGTGCACATGCAAACACTCTTGGGTACACACCAATATCCATATGTGCATATATTACTACAGCTACACACATAGATATGTATTTATAGTGGCTTGGATAACCTATGAACTTGAAAGTTCATTGGCCTGAATTTTATGGATGGGAGATTATATAGCACCCATGAAGGTTGGAGGTCTGATCCATACTAGAAAATATGCTTGGAGCTGGCAAGTCTTTCACAGCTGTGATCTGCAGAAATACTGCTTTTGCTCATATACCGTCTTTTCTGGGGAAAAAAAAAAACAACAAAAGAACAACTTTTCTGGTACAACTGTGTTTCCACTGGATTTCTACCAATTCTGGAGTGGCAAAGCATCATTTGGAACTGCTCTGATGCTGCACTTGGCTTCTTTTTTCAAGGCAGCTTGAAGGGTCAGGGGCCATGAACTAGCCACCCAGATCCAGAGAATCCTTTGTGTGTGACCACTTTTTATTGCTGTTCAGAGGTAAGGCACTACAAGCAATTAATAACCTCTGTAAAACTGCTATTGAGATGTTTGCTGGCCATAGATAGAAACATGTTTGTTGAAAGAGGCTTGGTTTAATGGGCCTAGCGCAGCACTGTGATTGAGGATCTTCTGTATTCTTTCTGTGATTTTGACTGATTACCAGTCTGACTTTTGAAGGGTCATAGGTACTCTATGTGCTTCTATTTACCTTCTCTGAAATGGGTTAGAATGTTTTACTTAGCTTTTAAGAGCAAGAAATAATTGGTTTTTGTTTCCAAAATAATGTCAAGACATAAAACATCAATCTTCAGTCTCATCTACCTTTAGTTTTCTGAGTGTTAGGTGTCCTAGACAAGCTTTCCATTTAGTGGAGGGAGACCTCTCCACCCATGTGTGTGAGAGAAGTTTTCCTTCTGAAATGATTCCCCTTTCTAGACATTACAGAGGGAACGCAGATGGCTGAGTGAGGCTGACTTTTAGATGGCTGAAGTGAAGTGAAATGAATGCCAGCCTGGATTCTGCATTTAGGGTTGTTTGTACACTCTGCAAAGCAGACAGAGCTTGCTCTTTATGTCTCTGATCTCTGGAATGAAAAGATTTGCATGAACGAGAGTGTTTCATAAGGCAATGCATGCAAAGGCAAGATTCTAACCCAAATCAGAAATTGTTTAAGTAAAAGCTTCCAGTGAAGTGGAGTTGTTGCCATGTGTTTACATGAATGGGTTACAGGGCTGCTTGGAGCTTCAGGAACAGAATGGGGACATAGGCTCACCAAATATTTCAATAACTCAGATGGCTGCCTAAGAAAGAGAAGATACAAGGCAAGAAAAATAGTAATTATAGATATTATCATTGCTATGGAGCAAGGCCAGTGCAATAGCCCAATGGCAAGCAGAGTGTATCACTAGGAAGCTGTACAGAGGGAGAGAGTTTTAGGCTGTCCGTCCAAGTGGACCAGTAGACAGTCAGTGCTCAGAAATGATCTCAACTTCAGGAGGCAAAATGCCAGCCACATTACTAATACAGTCTCCTTTGCCAGATGATCTCTTTGGCAGTGTTGGTGTCAGCAAAGCAAAACAAGGCTTGATGAGATTGCAGGAGGAATGGCAGGTGACAGCTGTAGATGGGCAAGGCTTTTCAGCACCCAATAGCCAGTTTTCCAGCTGTGGTCACAAGGCTGCAGATGGGCCAGAAATCAACCCTTGGGTGGGACTACCCCCTCCACCTGAAAAGATGGGTTTTGATGAAAACAGGCTGAAGTCAAAAAAGCTGGGCTTGGAAAGCTCCTGGATCCATAGCTCATGTTAACAAACTGTCCTCTTGGTGAGAGACAAAATTTCCAAATCTTGGCTGCTTGTACACTGCTAATTCCTCACACAGTCCTCTGGGTTTACTCCAGGTTTCTGAGTGCCTGTGCTTGGTGCCTGGCAGCTTGCAGCAGGGATGTGTCACTGGGCAGGGAGGAGGATGAGACCCCCTGCCCACAGGTCACCTGTGACCTTGGAGATGCTTTCAGCAGGGACAACCTCTGGCTGTGCTTCTGGAGCTGCAGTAACCCAGAGCATTTGCAGGAAAAAAGTAAACATGAGTAGGCATTGCCTGAGAGCTCTCCATTTCAACTGAAAAGTGATTTTCAAGGGGTAATTCCTGTCATCTGCTGCAGTCCCTGAAGATTGGTGATGCCTGATCTTCTTCAGGAACCCCAGAAAACCTTTGGGCTGTACCATCCATATAGGGTTAATACCTATCAGGCTGGAGGATAGAATTCAACAGGACATTTTGGATGATCAAGCCTGTGTTTCTCTGATTGTGTCATACAATGCCTCTCACAAGTTAACTTTCTCTGTACAACTACTCAGGTTTCTATTCCCACTTTTTCTCTTGTCTGTTTCAGAACCCCATTTCATTAAAAATCTAAATTATGGTGTAAATTTATTAATCCAAATTTCCATCAAGTGCCACCATTACCCAGTGTCTGAAAAAGTTACTTTAACTTTCTGGTAATTATGTGGCATCCCTACTTGACCTTCATTTCACTCAGTTAAACAAATAAGGCTATTGTATTCTTATGTGGGGTAGTCTATCCATTCTTTGTCTCATGCCAGTCATCTGCACTGTCTTTGCATCCTGAATTCATCCCTCCTGAACACTGGGGATCAGAATTATATACAAAATATTCCAAATGAAGATCAGTACTTTAACTGAAATGAAGGTCAGTGCTATATTATTTCCTAATGGAAACATTTTGTCTGAAATATCACAGGACCACATTACTTAATTCATAATTACCTTTGGATCTTAATGGGCCTGCTGTGGTCCTGGTATCCTCAAGTCTTCTGTGTTTTCAGTTGATAACCTACACTGTGCTACAGAAATTCTTGTTTCTAATCCCTCAATGCAGGTATTAATACTATTACATTTCATTTAATTCTAACCTACGGTAACACTTTGTTCAATGGTGAGTTTGTAAAGAGTTTAATGAAATGTCAAGTGTTTGATATCAATGCAGATATTAAATTTTTTATTACATTTCACACAAAACAAAGAAAAAATTGGATGTTCCCAGAATTTATGTTGCTCAATTTATGAGAGCATTTGGGTGGGTAAAAAAAATATTACAAATAATATTGAGTAATAAAGGGAGATCTTTAGTTTAGATTTCTAAATTCTTGTCACAGCTGTGCACAATTTAATAAAATTTAATTGTATTTCATAGTTTGTCTCATTGCAAAGAGAACATTTGCTTCATTTTTTTTCTCAATGAATTAAAAACTTTTCCTCAGTTAAGGCACACCTTAAGTAAGGATAGTTGAGCATTAGGACAATTTAACCAAACTTGGCTTAATTAATATACCTCTGTAATTAAAGTAGGACAAGGCTGCAGAAAACTGGCTGAGATGAAGTCCTCCAGCCTATAGATCTGGAAGGGCCAAACATTTCTTTTAGTAGAAGGTATAATGTTGTATTGTACAAAAAATGTTTTTAATTATTTGTGCTGTTAGAATCAGTGATATTTCTTCAGTTCATTTCTATATTATATCCCATGTCTTAGAGTGGGATATCAGGAGAATAAAATTCAGGAAGGGCATTTTAAGACTACATTTTCTGCCTGTGAAATGCTGGATTTCTCAAGACTGTTATTTGCATTAATGGCATTCTTTTTCCTGACATCTCTATGTATTTGTTTGCATGTGTACTTTGAACAGATTTCATTCATGAAGATGCAAAATTAATATATATATAGTACAAGAAAGAGTCATCCATTGTCTTGTTATTACTGGCAGTTCTTGAGAAATGGAAAACAGTGCTTACTTTTTTTTCTTTTTTCTTTTTTCTTTTTTTTCCTCTCTATTTCAAGCCTACAGAGATGGGGCCTTAGGGAACTACAACATTGTTTTTCCTACTTAGGGGAGAATGTAACTGTCATCCAGCAGTGCCTTATCTGCCACATTTTCTCTGCTTGAAGTAATGTTTTATAAAAGTACTTGGTTATAAGTGTAGAAAATCTTTGGCTTCCACATGCCCTCTGGCTTTAATAGTTATTCCATGGAATCTGACCAGTCATACCTCTTTAAAAACTAAGGTGGCAGGTCATTTTGGTGCTAACGCTGTTTGAAAATAATGATAAAAAGCTTTATATAAAGAAATATTAACCAGAGCAAAACAATGCCACAGTCTTCAGGAGCATTTCATGCTCCATGTGAGTTTGATGTTCACAAGGGAAGGAGAGGCCTGTGGGTAAATAGAGATTTTTTTTTTTCCCAGCTCTCAGTGCAGTGGGTGGCAAAAGCCATGATCCTGATGCCCCAGGTGTCAGCCCATGTCTTTCCTCTGGCTACAGTGGGCTTTGGGTTTTATTTTTATCTTGGCATCTTTGGGATCTATTATATGCAAATACCACTTGTCTCTCCCAGGTATTAGAAGATTTGATTAATCTGTTTAAAGAACATAAAAAAGCCTGGTATAAGGGTTGCAGTAAAAACTCTTACATATTAATATTGGTTTGGATTTTTTAAGGTAGCTAAGGTGGAGCTACATATACTAAAAGTAACAGGAAATTTAGCTGTTAAAAATGGTTTTTTTTTCCTCCTGGCTATCATTGCTGCTGTATGCAGAGTGCACATGTGAATTAAGATATCTCACATATAGTATGCTAACAGTTAAAGCCATAAATGTCAGCTGGTTCAGCTCACAGGAGAATAAGGAAGCTGTGGGTGAAATATGGTTATGCCATTTGATAAAAATTGAGATTGTATCAATTCAAAAAGAAGGACTTAGGAGTACATATTGCTAAAGGATATTTTCTTCCATAAAAATCTCGCCTCATCTCAGAGACAACATGTGAATAAACACAAACTTTGTCTTTCTCCTGAGTCTCTTTCTTTTGTTAGTGAATGCCTGATATGCCATGCCAAAGAGGATCACTATGTCTTTTAAAAGAGGAATTGGATTGGAGGCAGAGAAAAGCAGGAGCTGACTTTCCAGCTAACCCCTGCTGCTCTCAAGGTGTGCAGTTTTAAGCTAAAAAAGTGTCTTAGAGTTGAAATTCATACTGTAGTTTGAAAAGAAATAATGAAGAATGTGTTGGGGTCTTTTTTCTTAACTAGTGACAAATCCAGTTTCTCAAAGTTTGAGCTAACCTGTACTATTTTTACAGGAAAAACATCACTCCTTACCCTCCAATAACCTACAAGCAACCCCCAGTCATGGCAGCTACTCTGGGGGGCTGAACTCTGATGTCCCTGTGGAGCCTCAAGGTCAGAGCCTAAGGGGAAGAGTAATGGCAGAAGTGCCTCCAGGATGACAGCATTTTGTCAAGAGTAGCAAAAGAAACAATAATGTTTAAACCAAAAACCAAAATTCAAATACCAGACATTTTTATTAAGCAAGTGTACAGAGACCAAAACAAAGTCATCTTTGCATTTAGCCTCCCCTTTTTATCATTTTCTTTGAAGTTTGTTTTCTGTTTAAACGAACTTGCTTACTTCCCAGAAGTTCATTCCCCTTTCTATAAGTAGATTCATGAAGAAATTATATCTTTATGTTACACAAACTCCACACCCTTTGTGTTTTATTGCACTGCTGGTAGTTTGGTCTCATTCAGATGTTTGCTTACAATGCGATATGGGGCTCTGGTTGTGACAGTAATTTATTATCAGTTTTATCGTTGCCATTTGCCCTATAAATTTAAAGGTAACCTGAAATTATTTTCTAAGAGAAGTTTATCCTTGAACTTGTGTCCCCATTTCTCTAGGATTCTCAACATCCTCAAGCTCACGTATACCCAAGTGAGCACTGAGTACATTTAACATAATGCTGATTCTGAGCCAAATGCTGAATGCCTCACAAAAAGAGAAATGAAAAAAAATAAAACTTCACCTTAACTCAGCTTCTTCCAAGCCTGTCAAAGAATTTGGTTAATGTTTTAACTCAGAAGATGCTTCCCTGCATTTACTGTGTGGGTAATGTCAAGTTGCTGCATGGTTCACTACGTGAGTAGTCATAGAATCATAGAATCATGGAATTGGCTGGGTTGGAAGGGACCTCAGAGATCACCAAGTCCAACCCTTGATCCACTACTGCTGCAGTTACCAGACCATGGCACTGAGTGCCACATCCAGTCTCTTTTTAAATATCTCCAGGGATGGAGAATCCACTGCTTCCCTGGGCAGCCCATTCCAATGCCTGATCACACTCTCAGTAAAGAAATTCTTTCTAATGTCCAACCTAAACCTCTCCCGGCACAACTTGAGACCGTGCCCTCTTGTCTTGCTGAGGGTTGCCTGGGAAAAGAGACCAACCCCCACCTGGCTACAACCTCCTTTCAGGGAGTTGTAGAGAGTGATGAGGTCTCCTCTGAGCCTCCTCTTCTCCAGGCTGAACAGCCCCAGCTCCCTCAGCCTCTCCTCATAGGATCTGTCATGCATAGATCCACAAATTTCCATGTCTGGGACACAAAAGAAAAAAAGCATTATAGGTGCCAGCATAATGCCCTGGAGACCAGCTTCAACTTCCTGGGCTATGCCATCAATTTTGGAAAAAACACTTCAGAAAATTTAGATTATTTTGGGCTGACTGTCATGCCCCAGATCTGTCTGAGTCCATACTCAGAGATGAAGGGCCCAGCTAAGATTTGTCACTGTAGCTTCTTGAACCACTTCAGCAATGTAGGTAGATCTGTCCAGATAAAAGGTCCTAAAGTCTCTTCCCAGAATTGTTAATGAGGAATATGACTGGATGTCAGCCAAAGTGCTGTCAAGGGAACATGGTTGTGCTGTACAACCTACAGGCACCCCATGGCTGGTAAGAGGGGTGCATGGGGTGCAGGGAATACACCCCTGCTGCAGGCTGATTGCTGGCTGAGCCCTCCCATCACCACCCTCCTCTGCTTTCTGCTTTCATTTATTTCTGTTCTGCAATTTTTGCCCCATAATACAAGCAAGCTTTAGTTGCTCCCACCTTAAAAAAATCTCTACCTTTGATATCAATTGCTTCTGTAGCTACTATGCCTGCTTTCCTCTCCTTTTCATGGAGTTTCTAAACACTTCTATGATTCCTCTCTACTTTGTAAGAGACCCTGTTCAGCCCACACTTCTGTTCACTGCATCCCCATGCAAGTCTTAGCTGAATTTCAGATCCAGCCTGCCATTTCCAGCCTCTTTATTAGGTATCTCTGGCAAAAAGTCTGGGTTCGCCCCGAGTGTTTCTGTAGCATAACCATCAGTGCTCTGTCTGGGTCTCTTTGGAATCTGTCCTTGGCCTGTGTGCATGGCAGCCTTGCACAGATCTGTGTGCAGACCAGCACAGCAACACCTGCACCCATGGCTGTATGTGCAGTTTTCACACGTGCATATGATAAGTAGGTAAATAAAAATGTGGATAATAGAACAGGACAAAATACAAAATGACATTGTGTTGGGCACGATAATTTTGCAGTTTCTGCAGTGTTGCCTTTGTACAGGCAGTGGCAAGGTGCTTTTTTGCACGTGCCTGGGTGTACCTCTCTTGTTTGAATAATGACCTTTATGGTTCTGTGAGGCACATTGGGAGTTGCTTTCAATGGTAAATACACAAGAGATGGGAGGGAGAGCAGTAACACAGAGCAATTTCTATTAAGTTCAACAGCCCCTGTGGGTCTGGCTGGTCAAGGAGACACCGTATGTGAGGAGGTCTCTAACAGGGTTGTTTCAGTTTTATTCCTTACAGCTTTTACATGCAGCTCAGGCCGTGCTAAGTGGTCACTTAGCAATGCCACTTGTTTTTCCTTCTGTCTTTCTGTAATACAAAGCAAGAAAGGATTTCTGATTCCCTTCTCCATCAAGAATAGCAAAGCTGAAATGGTAATACTCCATGTGTGTATCCTTCTCATGGTCGGAGTAAGTGCCACGTTTAGGCCAAGACTTCAGTTTTGATATGAGGGCCCTTAAGAGCCAGAGAGGTGTCACTTGTACTTCTGCTTGGGGCTGTTACCCCAGACTTACATCACCTCTACACTGGCACGTCACCCTGCCAGCTGCCTAAAATACTGGATACCTCACAGGTGGAAGAAGTCAGGTGTTGTTGCTTCCAAGAGAAGTGCAAATCAGCTCCAGTTGCAGAGCTGCATCACTGGTTAGGATGGGAGTGATACCATTCCAGCCAGTCTGCCTGAAAACCAAGATTTATTGGAATAGGCACGTTGCGTGCTGACAGTCTCCATGGCTTCCGCATGAGAATGGGCTTTTTATGTCCTATCTGATAGAAACATGGACAGAACTATGCAGTAGTGTCTCCTTTGTCCCTTTCTCAGTATTTCTTCTCTCAGCAGTCATCTGGTCCTCTCACCATTTTGCTTCTGATTTCTATCCTTGTGTTTTCCACTTACTGTAAATACCTTAATTTCTCCAGACTTTTCAGGAATCTCAATCTGAACTTTAGAACAGAACTTCAGCTGAGGCTGAGCTTCCCAGGAATGTGGACAAATCTGGATTTGAACAGCATAAGTTGGATGACATTTTCCCTTGGAGTTGACTGAATTGGGATTTTGGGTCTGTGTCTGAGTTTATATTAAATAAAATTTGAACATTGTTTTGGAAAGCATGCAAAGATGGAAAGGTTAGGTCCAAACTCCTAGTCCTGGATTTAGGTGCAGTTGTATCCAAGGTTCTAGTTTCCCATAGCAAAGGAACAGGAAATTCAGATCTACAGTTTTGGCTGTGGCCTGTGTCACTATTTTATTCCATAAGGAATGTCTCACAGTGTAAATATACATCCCTTCCTTAATACATATTCATAGGCCTTTACCTCTCTGTCCTTCTGCAAAGGTATTAGATCAGGTTTCAGCTTTTTAAACATTGATATTGGGTGTGCCACCTTGTTCTGTAAGTCATTGTGCTTGTCACACTTGCTGCACGAGTCACTGAATCACGTACTCAGGGTTGAGCTGCCCAGTACCGGAGCTGCAGATCCAAATTTTCATGTGCCACATTCCAAAACAGCCAGCAGGAAACTGCTGCCTGTACACATCTTTCAGGTGGTTTTGGGTCTGATTTGATTCCCACCAAAGTCAAGGAAAAAGTTCTTATTGATGTAGGATTGGGGGTCTCCTTAAAATTATGGTCTTTCACTAAATGTTTATACAATTATAATAAAGAGCAAAATAGTCCTTTTTTTTTTTTTTTTTTTTTTAATATAAACGAACAAGGCAGACACTTGGGAAAATACAGTGCATAGAATGGAAACAATGGCAGAAGAGCAATTGAGGCTTTTCCATGTCACAGGTCTCTTAGGTCATGATGTTTAACAGGCAAACTCCTCCCATGGGGCACACCCTTGGGACTGCAGTGGGAAGAAATGTTAGGTTGGGGGTCATGGCCAGTCTCTGGCATGGGACTGACATCAGTGATCTCTGAGGGAAAAAGTTACAGACCTTGGAGAGATAGGAAAAGGAAGGCAAATGGGGACCTGAAGCCACTAGGATACCCTGACATTCTGGTGAGCTTGGCTCAGCTGTTCAGCCTGAGCCCCATAATGTGAATAAAAATCAAATCCTAGATTTTGGGATTTATGCAGAAAAATCTCTGGAAAGCACCAAACAGTGGTGTATCCTTGCTGCACTTAAAACAGTGGCTGAAATGTACATCCTGGAGCTCTTAAAACATTTGTTCAACCTGGAGATGAGGAGGTTCTGAGGTGACCTTATAGCAGCTTTCCAATACCTGAAGGGGGGGTACAAGAAAGCTGGGGTAGGGCTTTTTCATGGGTGTGTAGCAGGAGGACAAGGGGCATTGGTTTAAAACTTGAAGAGCAGAGATTTAGATCAGATATTAGGAGGAAATTTTTTACTATGAGGGTGGTGAGACACTGGAACAGGTTGCCCAGGGAAGCTGTGGCTGCTGCCTACCTGGAAATATTTACAGGCAGCTTGGATGGGGCCTTGAGCAACCTGATCTGATGGGAGGTGTCCCTACCCAGGGCAGTGGGGATGGACCGGATAATCTTTAGGGTCCTTTCCAACCCCAGCCATTCTGTGATTCTACAATTTTTATTTTTTGAAAAATGAAACTACACTAAGGATAAATTAACCTTCCTGCTTTCCAGCAAGCTACCAGGAATTCCACCACATTGTTCTCATTTAACATTTACCTACAGAAATGCAAAAATTATGAGGCTGCATTTTGTTTAAGAGTGCCACTTTGTGACGGCATGGTTTGACTTAACAACTAAGAAAACTCCTTGAGATTTCTAGAGGCATATTTTGTAGGAATTTCCTGCTGTGAAAACTGCCTGGCTTGGCTTCATTTGAGTGCTAGGGAAACCGGTTGCTCCTTAGATGAGACTCAGCGTGCCAGATTTCACCCTCGATTGTGTTGGGAAAGGCCAGGTATTGACAGCTCTAGACAGTATTTATAAGGAAAGAATCTGGCCAGGCAGCATGGTGTACTCAAAAGCTATATGAAAATTAGGTGGCTACTTCCATGAAAACAGGTGCCAGAGAAACCATGGGGAATGCTGTTTGCATAACTGGAATTATGTTTAGCAAAACAAGAGATCACTTTCCATTCCTTTTGCCAACAAAGGCCCCTCGCACTGGGAGTGATCTGCAGGCATCAGTGAATCAGACAGCTAAGACATTGTACCCAGGGCATGTTGGGTGTCTGGGCACTGTCAGAGATCACTGATTTTTGGAGAGGTGCTGATCAGAGAGGGTTGGAATCAGGAGGGGAGAGAAAGTGGAGTTAAAAGCATAGAGTGACAGTAGGAAAAGATGATGAAGTAATAACTTTCATGTGCCATATACTTAGAAAATATGTGATAATATTTCATCATTAAAGGATTTCACAATTTTCCTGTGGAAAGTATTTGCCTTTTCCTGGATGTAGAGGTATCTTTTGCAGGATCCTCTCACAGGAGTGGGGCTTTCTGTTAAAAGTGCCTTTGTTGCTCTACGACTGAAGCTGACATTGGCCCTCTGGTACTGTGAGCACAAATTTTTGGAGAGGTCCTCCTCTGTCATTGACTTCTGAAGCACACAAAGCCTCCCTAGATGTCATCTCCCAAGAAACTAATCAGCTAAAAAAGTACAACATAGAGCTAAAATACATAAGCATTTGTGTGTATATCCGTTAGGTAGTTCATATAGTATAGTTGCCCTGACTTTGTTATTTGACTACACTATGCTGGAGAGAGAGATTAGATAAGAAACCCCTGAGAGTGTTGTGCATGGGAATTACAGGCAGAATAAATGCTTGAAAGTGGCATGTCCAATGGGTCAGCACAGCACTGAAATTCGTGGGTTGAAAGGCTGTGTAGGTGGCTGTCTGCTATGTCTCCTTTGCAGGAGGTGGAGGGATCCAGCTGCACAAATAGTTTGGCTGTTCAGAAGCTGTGGATTTTCTTCCTCAGCTCTGCTGCACTTTTTGTATGTGTTAAAACCAAATCAGTTATACGAGATTGCATTGCTTGAAAGTGTTGAAAATGCTATAGCCAGTCATGGCAATAGCAGTTCTTCCTTGACCTCCTGCACCAGCATGCAGCTCCAGTTTTGCCATCTGATTTATGTATAGAGAGATGAGACAAAGGGCTATCTGCATGCACATGCAGCCAAGACCTACAGAAAAGTTTGAGATTCAGGAATTTCAAAGAAATTCCTAGAAAATTTGGCCCTCTCATACAAATGGGTTATTCCACATCAAGTTACTATAAGTTTGTTTTCCTGCTGGCTTGTACACCTAATAAAATCCATTTATATTCTTGGGCACATTTTAATATAATTAATTAGAATATTTTAAAAAATCCTATAGCTGTTTGAAAGTATGCAACTTTGACTGGAAGTGAAGTAACAGGTAAGTTATTTACCATCTTAGTACCCTAGAGCCAGAGAATATGAACTGAATTACAATACCTGATGACTAAAGAGGCTTGCTGTTGAAAAAATGGCAAATTTGTACATCCATATTCTCTTGGTCAGAGAAGGATATAGGAAACCTTCTTCCAGCCATCGAAGTTAAGTATCTTGGTTGAGCTCCTACTAATTTTGATGTACAGTTAATTCTTCTTACATGATAATAAAAATAATAAGTAAAGAGAGCATAACATAAGCCTTGGAGGAAGGTTGAAGGAAGAAAAAGAAAGCCTATAAACTCTAGTCTTGAGCTCTACTGATGTTAAAGAAGCTTAAAGAAGATCCTGGTGAATCCAATGAAGATTATAACAGGAAATCAAAAGATCTGAAAAAGCAGCTGGTAATACATATATTTGAAATGGAATCATCAGAAGAATGGGCTTAGCTTGATGCTCAAACCAGGGCAGCTGTCAAGATGCAACAAACCCTGAGGCAATTAACTTCATAAATTCAGAGGTGTGGATGAGTCAGGTTTCATAGGGAGGGGCAGGGACTTTTGCTGGAGCAGTGTATGATACTGCAAACTGGGGATGGAACTGCAAAGATCAGAGGGAAAAGTAGGAATGAGGGGAGGGGAAGGAGGGTGTAACATCCATAGCAAATGTAGGGTGACTGGGACAGGGAAACAACAGCAAGCAGCAAACATGTTTTCTGAGAAGCCCAGGGAGCTGAGGGCTGGGGGTGCAGCGAGCTGGCAGGGAACCAACAGCTGAGGAAATGGTGAAGAAGGAAGGGTTGAATTCGTGGAAAATTAGTTTTCTTTCTCTGGGAAAGACGTTATTTTGGTTTTGACAGTCTCATTTGAACAGAAAGAGGAATTTGCCATCTGTGGAGACTCCACTTCCAGAAAATCTTAACCTTTTCCTGACCGACTGTGGAGCAGTGGCTGCCTCACACAGGAACTGTGGCAGCCCAGAGCTGCCTCATTTTTCACTGCCACCAGTTTAAAACAGCGGGGTTCTTTATAACTTTGTAACACAGACTTCTTTGGTTCTTCTAACCTGACCTTTAGTACAGACCTCCTTTCTTGGCCATAGCTTACCTCCATAGATGTTATGTATTTATACCCAAGAACCTGATGCAGAGTGTCACAGTGAAGACTGATTGCTGGGAAGCTAATCTTACTACTTCTCCTTTGCATTCTAAAGTAAGAAAATTATATTATTTCTGTTCTTTTTGTTTGTGTCTCTCTGGGGTACTTAAATAGCCTGAGTGGTGAAGGACAGAGAAATAGGGAGGTATTATTTGTGGCATACTGTCACGTGTACAGTGAAGCAAACTAATAGTTAAATTTGAATTGCAGTAAATCATGTTAGTGCTGCACAGGAAAATAAAAGCCAGCAAGAAAGGCTAATTCTAAAAATAAAGCAGAAGTTGTTTGTTAGGGTGGTCCGGAAAGAAACAGGGCAGTAAAATTAGTGGATGTCTTTTATAAAAACACTAGAGGAATGTGTAACGAACATGGAGAATGTGCTGCCTTATTGTAAGGAAAAGAAAATCGTGGCTCAGGAACAATGAAGATGTACCAATGAAGAAAGCCCATGTTTCTCGAAGGTACTGGTTTTTAGAAAAACAGCTGAATTGATACAAAGTTCTTAAGTGGAAATTTCACCTTGGACAATGTTGCTCTGCCAGATCCAAGATGTACTTCATGAAGTAGAATGTTGGAAATGGCTGGCTTTTTGAATGGGAAAATTTCAAAGAAATTCAAAATTGACCTGGGAGATCCCATTTGAACATCCTCTTTTTGTTTCATTTTGATTCTGCTGTACTTCTTTTCCTGAATGTTCAGTGTTGGTATTCTTGCTGCATTTAATTATTTAAATTTATGTGTGTGAATGTATGTGCCATGTGTGTGTTATGTGATAATCTTTTAACAGTATTTGTATTTTTTATTAATTGAAATAATCTGATTTTTTTCTGTAAAATAGATATAGTCTCTATTTTTCTCTCAAATCTGGTTGAAAACAGACTCTGGTGTGCTGGAAATTCCCCTGCTCTAAATGAACTCAATTTCCTGAGGAGCTGTGCTGCTAGCTGATAATTTCTTTGGGGAGCACCTCACCAACCTCTACATTTCTCGTTTCCTTTTCTGCAAATGGTTATTTTTTTCTCACTGAAATTTCATCAATTCTTCATTGCTACTTTCCCTTGATGGTTACAGAGATGTGAAAAAATCCCCATAACTTGATAACCACCAGTCCCTCTGCTAAAATACAGTAAGTGGCCATGAACACCCAGAATCACAAAATAACTGAGGTGAAAACTCTGGGGAACATCCAATCCCCCTGCTGCAGCAGGTCAGCCTGGAACAGGTTGCTCAGACCATGCCCTCTCAGGTGTTAAATACCCCCAAGGATGGACACTCCACAGCCCCTCTGGGAAACCTGTGCCAGTGCTCAGTCCCCCTCATAATGGAAATATTTTCCTTCTATCTAATTGGGATCTCCCACATTCCAATATGTGTCTCTCATCCTTTCCCCTGCACCTCCAAGGGGAGCCTGTCTGTCCTCTCTGCACCCTCCTCAGACACAGCTGCAGCAAGTACTCAGCTAATGGTTTAAGTGCATCTGTTTTCACTGGGCATCCCAAGCAGCTTGCAGCACCCCTGCTGCTGCCTGGCAGCCTACACAGTAGCTGTGGTTTGGGGATGTGCTGAGAGGTGTGGAGTGGCACTTTATGAAATACAATAATATGATCAAACACGTGTCAGATTATATCATCAGCTCTGCTATTATCTCTTACAATATAGTGAAAGGTAAACCTTTATCCATGGTTCAAATCTACTGTTTTTTACCCAGTATGACGAGGGATTTCAGGTGGTGCTCTGTGTTTTGTGAATGCTGTGTCTGTCCCTACCCAGAGTGTATGGTGGCTTACTATTTGGGTCACTGGCCTTTTCCAAGAACCTACAAACTTAAGCAGCTAGTAATTATTACTGAGATTCTTCATATTTTTAATCTGAGGGCTTGGTAATTTAAGAACAGTGAATGTACTTGACCTGAGAGAAAATGTGTACACAGTAGGGATTGTCACCTGCTAATCCTGCCCTGGTGAAAAGGAACATTATTACAGCTGGCTGATCTGATTTGCTAGTTTATTATATACTCGGGTTAGAAAAAGAGAGGGACAGTTTTATGCTGACTGGCAAAAGGCTTTGCTGGGCTGTCAAAGGCTCATGTGGAGCCCTGCAGAGTGGAGCTGGAGTGATGGTAGCACAGATAGGTGCAATGGCTGGCAGGAAGCACTGTCCCCAGAGTGCTGATTCAGCAGCCAGGAGCTAATTGTGCAAGAGGAACTGCACTTTTAAGGTGTTTACATTCTCTTATCACACCAGTCAGTGTAAATAATGCCTTTGTCAGCAGTATGCCTGTGACCAAAAAGCTCTGGGAATGCAGTGTAAGAATTGCCTGGACCTCTTACAGCAAGGGAAATCATGCTGTTGGAGCCCTTGGAAGACCTTTGGAAAGGGACAGGAGAGTTAGGATTCTGCCGTGGTCAGAGAGTTGCTTTATCCTGTTTCAACTAATTTAAACCAGCATGTCTCCATTAGATTCAGAGAACCTATGCTGATTTAGGTCTAGTTCAAAGTACCTGAATGCTCTGTGATAAGAAGTGCTGTAGCTATGCAATATACCCTTGTACAGAGGCTATATATGTTATAACCCATTTCATAAGGTGAAAACCTTTCCTTACTGTGTGACTATTACAACTATATAAATATATGCACATATATTTGCTTAATAGAGTTCTTTAAGATTCTGTTTCTGGACAATAACAGCAACAGGTTGTGTTTTTAGCCTCTGGGAGTCAACAGAGAAATACCAGCAGGAAATAAGAGGTGGGGGGGAAGATCTGTGATTTGTAATGTTTAAACTTATGAAGAGTTATCTTTTCTGCCCCATTCTCACATAGCAATCTGGAGAAAAAAAAATTACATTTTTTTACCAACCAGAGATGAATTATCAAACAATACAGACTCAAAAATATTTAGAATTCCATGGTAAGGCAATTAGATTGCCCAAATCAGTAGTTAGACTTGAGAAACTAAGCTCAAATATCAAGTCTCAGAAGCAGTGGGAGGTCACTGAGGTTACAAACAGGTTTACATTTACACTTTTGTCATTATTTTTCATCTTTCCAAAGTGTAATTAAATTAGTAGCTGAAGATACTAAATTGCTCATAGCAGTAAAACTACACCCCTGTATAAATGGGTGATACACTCCTGCTCTGAATACTGTGTGCTGTTCTCAAAAAAAGTACAGTAACATTATACAAGGTATAGAGAAGTTCAATAAATATCATTGAAGATATGGAAGAGGTTTTCATTAGAAAACTAGACCAAGATTCCTGAGCCCAAGGAGACATAACTGAGGGATGATAAACCAGCAATCAATAAAAGGAGCAGAAAACAGAAGCTGTGGGGGGTTGAACTGCTTACTGTTTCTTGCAGTACAAGAATAGGGACATCAAATGAAATCATCAGGTGGGAAGTTTAAACAAATAAAAGATGATACTTCGTGCAACATGTTAAAACAGAATTCATTGGCATTGGGTATTGTGGATACTAGGGGCTTTTGTGGTTTCAAAAAGTACTTTAAGTAGGAAGTTGAGCACCAAGCACATTGCAAGCTCTGAAAGGATGCAGTAAGCCAAAGCAATACTTAAGAATTCATTCAGTAGAAAAAATGTTAACATAATTTTCAATAAAAAGTTTATTCTGTTTTCTGTCTTCTTCATTAACTGTACCACCTTGTGTTTTTAAATCAAGCTGCTCAAAGCAGGGACTATCCTGCATGTTTGTTCAACACTTCTGCATTTATGTTCTGTACAGTAACAGGTATTTTTGTGGTGATTTCTAAATGATAAGAATACTGACAAGCTGAAGTCTCTCAGCTTGAGTCTGACTGATGTGTACTGAGCTGCTTTTCAGAAGGAAAATACCTGAAGTAAAAATACCTTTAGTAGAGTCAAAATCAGATCTGATGAACAGTTGTGTCCCTGCTGCATTCACTATCTTGGTGTGCCCTGTTGACATCCCAGTGTGCAGAGAGCTGGCTTGAAATAAGAGATGTTACTGTGGCTTCTGTGAACTGTTGAACCATTACGCCCAATGCAAATAACTATCTGGCAACTTTTGCTCAAATGAGAGCAAGAGGGTGGAGCTACAAACCTTATAATGCAAATGTAACTTTCAACAGAAAAGTATCAGTTTTACAAAAATTAAGCTTCCACAGAAACCCTCTCAGTGCTGGGTGCTGCCGAGGTGCCTCTGGTGACTTAGGTGGAAGATACAGAGCATCTCTAGGATGAGACTGACACAGATCTATAGCCTACGCTGCTTCACAGGGCCTTTGCTGTGGCAGCTGCCTGCCTGGTGTAGCCAGCTTCAGGTCCAGCCAAAACTCTGTCCAGGAGTGGCAGATGATCTACACCTCCTCAGACTTCTTGAAAAAATCACAAAGACAGGCAGGCAAGCTACACAGAAGAAAATGCTCTCAATGAACACTGAGAGCTTAACCTCTTTTTTGGTAGTTGTACATAGGCCTTGTAGCTGTACTGTTGAAGGTGATTCATTAATTTTTTGTTTCACCCTGAAATTAGGTTGTTCTTTGATCAAAAAGATTGGGGAAGTACTATTTTAGTGTTAAGGACATTCAGGTCTCACAGCAAGCTGTGGTGCAGGGGTCTGAATGCCAGTTCTGCTACAGGTATGTGTTTAGAGGGTGCCTGCCATGGCAGCCAAAATGATGGAGCTCAGGAATGAAAACCACTTATGGTAGCATTACCTGAACATACCAGTGCTGTACCTGATTCCTGGCAGGGGCTGTTCACACTTAAAAAGCTAACAGAAATCCTCCCCTTGAGCAGGCAAATACCCTCAACCCCCTCATGTTTTATTTTAAGAGGCAGCAAGTAACTAGTGATTGTCAATAAACAGAACTGTCACTGAGAGCCAGTATATTGCTTCCCTGAAGGTAAATAATTTACTGAAATCTTGGCTTTGGACAGATAACTTTACAAACTGCTGTCATTATTTCTTCAGTTCAGTATACACACATCCACTGTGGTTCATAGTCTGGGGTGGCATTATTGTTTGCATTACCCACATAAATCTTCTGGCATCTGTGTATTTCATAAGGGAGCCAACATTTCTGTCTCTTACATGGACTTGACTATTGTAATGAACTCATGTTATGACAGACTGTAATTACTGCAAGCAGTCTCCCCAAAGCCTACAGCCAGGGTGTTGCACTCAGACAAGAGCATTGCCAGCAACCTGGAGAGGATTAGCAGATCAGGATGCACAATAAGGCGCTTTTCACCCATTCCGTGCCTTGCTGGGGAGTTTTTGGGGGGGGGGTTGCTGGGGACCAACAGCCCCACACCCCAGGGCTAGGCATGCTGCTGCCTTTTGCCCACTGCCTGTGGATAAGGTCAGGGAGGAGCTCTCTGGCCCCGGGACAGGCGAGGCTGTTGCAGAGGGAGGGGAGGGCTGTGCTACGCCCTTGGGTGGCTGCGGTGCGCACACACCCTGCTGCACCCGCCCTGCTGCTGCTGCGGGCTGAAACCTGCTCCTGCCAGCCAGCAGGGACGCGGGGCAGGGACTGGGGAAGCTTTTGAAAACATTTTTTTCAAGTCGCTCCCCAGAGCATTGCTGAAGCCGGCGAAGTTACTCTCAGAACCGCTCAAGCTGAGCGCACAGGGATGCCCCGCAGATCATCTGCAGGCTCTGACCGTGCTGGTATTTAAAAACTGCAGGAAACGGAACAGGGAAACTGTTTGCATCGCAGCTGTAAATAGTGGAGGGGCTATTGGGGCGGGGAAACAGTGAACAGCAAGGAGAGAGAGTTGCTTAACTTGGCTATGCAGCTTTATGGTAGCTCGTTTTCAGTTTGATCCCTCCACTTCCAAACTAGGAATTGGACCCCTCATGCTATCTTTTAGACTTCTGAAAAGTGGTTTTCCCCTTGACAATGATTGAAAAAGTATCTGACAGGAAGGCCATACAATCCCATTGCATTAGGTGAATTAAAAATTGCATAATTGATAGCCCTAGAAGTGTATGATTTTACAGGTTTTGCTGTGCAAACAAGCAATTTGCAATAATGGTTCCTTTTGCCTTCAGTTTCCATGAATCTCTGATACTTTCCTGGCGCTGTAGTTTTGTTTGGGTTTTTTTTTTTTTTTTTTTTTCCCTCTGGAAACTTCTTGGCCTGTAAATCCATGACTATCAGTGTTGGATCTGTGTATGACTGGATCTCCCAGAAGTACATGTTTGATTCAGGTCAGGTGTGGCACATGATCACATTTCTGTGTAATCATCCAAAGCCCATTTCTGGTGCCTCTGCATGCTGGCCTGGCTGGTGAACATTTAGAGGGGGGTCAGGCAGGTATGGTAATGGATCAGGCATAAAGTCTGGAGATACCAGTCAAAGTGAACCCAACCCCTGAGACTTTTTCCTACAGTTTGATGTGTCAGAGTGAGTTTGTACTTGATTGGTGCTTTGCACATGGGGTTTTGGTGGTTTTTATCCAAATCATTATGCTTCAAATCTAGCTTTGTGTAGCTTTCACCATACCACCAGTAGCAGCTCTAAGTGCAGAGGCTGTATTTGTCAGCTCCCTGGTTTTAGGATGAGGTTGGATGCAATGCCTGGTCCTGCCATGGCAATGTTGTACAAGAACAAGCCACTCACCAGCCCAGCCCTGCACAGAAAATACGCCAGCAGCAACGCATTTGCCAGATGTTGTCAGTGAAGTATCGCAAAGAATGCAGAAAAGAAATAGTTTTCCTCTTTGCTCATTTTTATTGCTTCTAATTTTTATTAAGTGGGACTACATTTTCAGAATACCACTTTGTCAGCTCTTTCTCCCATACTGCTCCCAGAACAACAAAGAAGGAAAACAACCTCTCCCCCAAAGCTGTTGATTCTCCAACAAAGGGAAAGTGGCCCTATGTCGTTTATCTGTTTCATGGAAATTACATTCCCCTGGTGTTCAGCCAGGTGACATACAAAAAGATGCCACAGACACGGGAATGGGAATGCACCAAGCAGGAAAGAGGTGGAACATGAATGGAGAGGAGCGATGGATGAAAGTTAGCCTGTTCCTAGTGAAAGCTGGGGACTGGGTTTCCCCCTGGAACTTCAAGTTCAGCTTCTCTGTGGTGAAGTGGTACCTGTGACATCAGACTGGTTCCTGAGGGGGGCTGGAGAGATGGAGAAATGAGCAGGAACCCCAAGGGGTGCCAGGTCAGAAGCTGCCGCCCGCGCTTCTCCACACCTGCCCAGGTGAGGCGTGGCTGGGGCAGGGAGTTGGGCTGAGTCAGATCCACCCTCTTTTTCTAATAGCTACATGTGCCTCTTCATTATCCTAATGTGCTGCTTATTCCATTGCGATGTGCAATAGCAGCTCCTTCTTGCCTCTTGTGCTCCAAGATGCTTTTTAAAGTCTGTCACCAAACTGTGATTTAAAAAAAATCTGTCCCACCAGGAGAGGAAACTATCAAGGCAGGGTGGGGTGTTGGTTCTGAACAAAGAGAATAAAACATCTCTTAATATATTTCTGGGGAGCTAGAGCAGGGGAGCTAGAGCTAAGCCAAGGTGACAGTGATATTGCACAGATATGAATTCTTAAGCAACAATTCACAGAAAATATGTATTAGTTGTAATAAGTATGACTTATAATGAACATCATTATATAAGTAACAAAATTAAGGCTATTACAAGCTGGTTTTTTTCCCCTAAAGGTTGTTTGACAGGAGGATTCAGCCTTTACAAGCACATTTTCTTTCTTTTGTGGTTGTCATGCTTGTGCTGATGAAGGATTGCTGAGAAATTTTATTGTTGGTGTACATCTATGAAAGACATTTGGAATACTGACATATATTTATGTGCCAAGATACTAGTTATGCTGTTTCACTATGAAATTTAAATATTAATCATACAATCAATTATGCAATTATACAATGTCATTTATTTGGTAAACATACAAACACACACATACACACACACACACACACATATATACATATATATATATATATATATATATCAAAGACACATTTTTTATATTTCCAAAATGCACATTTTGGACAAAAGGAGTAATTTCCTTTATGAGGACCTAAATCAGATCTGGCCACAATCAGTAATGGTAAAGAATGCTCTGCCTGTTTAAAGCTGGCTTTTTGAGGTCAGAAGAGACATAAAAAACATAACTGAGATTCTCTTGCAGCTGAAATATAATTAAATCCACAACTGCTACTGGCGTCACATTTTCTAAACAAAGTGAAAGACAGATCTGTGTTCTGTCATAGCACACCAAAGTGGAACTGTGAAAAGAACCATATTTCTTCTGCTTCAAAGGAAAAGCTGAGTCATGTTTTTGTTCAGGCAGGAAGGGCAATAGCTGGGAAGGAGCTGAAGCAAATGCAAGCCAGGGAAGTTCCCTACAGCTGAAAGGCTTCTCACAGGCAGAGGGGAGATGTGGGTGTGGGGAGGTGAACATAGGTGAGCTTTTAGATGTTTGCTTTGATGTCCTGACTGGTGGCACCATCAGCCTGTCACCCTGCAGAAACCCTCCCTCAGGTGAGGGTGCTGCAAGAAATCTGCATTTCAGATACGTAAGAGTTTTGGGGCGTTGAAGTCTCCTGTGGGTAAAATGCCTGATGATGATGATGAGGAGGAGGAGGAGGAGGAGGAGGGGAAGGGAGAAGGAGAAGGAAAAGGAGATGGATCCCGGGGGTGAGTGGCTGCTGTTATCAGCCATAGGCTTCTCTGCTCAGGTGTGCCTGAGCTCTGCCTTGCCCCAAGCCGAGCAGAGCTGTGGGAGCTGCTCACAGGGCAGGAGGGGCATGAAGGCAGTCGTGATCCCTGAGGTGTGGGAGGTTAGGGTCACCAGCACCTCAGGCTCTCTGTCCTGCTGCAGGGCTCCTCAGCAGCTCTCCATTGCATGTCCTTGCAAATGCCAGCAGCAAGCTCTGGGCTGTACTGTGATGCATGAAGCGCATGGAAGTTTTAAGCACTTTATCCATAACCCCCTCTTTGTTAGTGCTCTCTCTATCCGGTGGCAGAAGACCCCCCCCCCCCCAGCAGTTGTGCTGTAGAAGACTTGTAGGTATACGTGAAGGTAAAATTTCTGCCTTTCTGAGAGGATGGCTATTTCAGTATGGTTAAGGGAGCCAAAAGAATCCCTTGCACAATCATTTACTTTAGAAACTCACAAAAATTTTACTTGTAGATGCAGCAGAGGATTTTATGTTTCCTTGGGACTATTGTCTTGACTACTGTACAAGAAGAAAGAAAAGTTTGGATCTGGGTGAAGAATCTTGGTTGAAATGAAGGGACTTGAGTTGACAATTCAGTATTTAATTATTAAATAGCTGTGCTTTTAACATTAGAATTTTTCACTGGATTAAAATTCTGATGCTTCTGTATTGCTGTGAAACTTGATTGGCAAATTGATAAAGCAAGTCATTGAGAAAGACCAGGTTTCACAATGGGAACAAAGACTCCATGTCAAAGAAGAATGAGTTAGAAAAAAGGCTGTTCACAGCACAATAAGGCTTTGATTTATTTTGGTGTGATTTATTACCTGGATATATTTAATACCTGATATTAAACTTACCTGTTCACTACACTATAAACACAGACACAACCCCCTTTTTATTTTACATTCTGGAAGCTGTCAATTACATCTGAATTGCCCACATGCATAAAAATTCTTGCATCTGTACTTCATCTTTGTGATCTGCAGTGCCTTCTCCCAGACAGGAATAAAGAACTTTGACATGCAGGGGCAGGAAGACAGCACATATGTGGCAGATGTTGCTGGGAAGACAAGATCAATGTCCAAACGTTTTTCCCACAACATCCTCATCTGTGGGCAAAAAAATCAATGAAGTAATTAAAAACCATTTGTTTTAATAGCACCTTTATTGTTAAAACAATGCAATGTTTACAAATATTCAAATGTTTCTTTTTCCATTCCTTTCACACTTGCAGTCTACACAAACATGAAGCAGTTTTGCAATAGAAGAGATTGTCAAAGTCACCAATTGTGCATGTCACTAATTATCCATACTACACATGGAGTTTTACATTTCTTAGCTAAACTCAGTCTCTTTGGGGCAGAAGGCAAACTAAGGAGGATTTAATTTTCCCCCAAGACATATGACTGTTTCCACCCTCCCCAATTTATCTTCTGTCTTCCAGTCCCTTACTGCCTTAAGGAAAGGCTTGAAGAGGTGTTTTCAGCCTTTTCCTTCTAACCATTCATCTTTCCACTGTTTCTTCCAATCTTCCTTCTCTCTCCCACCCTCTGATTAATAGGAGACTTCTCAGCTGTGGGGGCTTCATTGGGAGCTTTGTTCTGTTTGGTGTAAACTACGTAGTCTGGATATGTGGCCAAAATTTAATCTTTATTTTTCTAATGGAGGAAAAGTTTGTATATGAACCCAAGAATAAAAAATCAGATTGTGAGGACCAAGAACAAAAATGTCATTTTGCTCTGAAATCTTGTGATTCTTTGGGGCCTGACTCATGATGCTGGTGTGCTGGGATTTGGCAATGTTCATTTTTTCCTCTCTGTTCTCTATGCTGCGATTCTCAGGAGTATTTCTAGAAAGAGCTTCTACCTTTCCACTGTGTCAGATCAGCTTTCCCACCTCTTCTGGAATACCCTGGCTTTGGTGGCTGCAGTGGCCACCTCTGTGTGAGAAGAGACATTACCATGTTAATCCTCACACTGCTGCTGGTAGGGGGATGATCACTGCAAGACGAGTGGAAGCAGAGGGGCTGTGAATTCTCTACCCCCACAATGTGCGTTTTCACATAGCCTGGAACAAGGGTCCTCCAGCAACAAAGCATCTCATGTTCACACTCTCATTCACACCTGTGGTTGGCCTGAGCTCAGGTAGCCCACAAATACCATCTGCATGTGTGGCAAGAGACATTTCTGTCTCACTCCAAGTGTCCTTGTCCACCTGGTAAAGGTCACAGGATATGTCTGCAAGGTAGATGTGATAGGCAGAAGCTTCACAGGGTCCTGGGAACTATTTGAACTGCATGGGACTAGGCAAGCCCTTGAGTACTCTTCACTGCATTGGGTGTACTATGAGTACAGTGAGTACCAGATGGGCTGCTCCAGAACCTGCCCTGTAGGTGCTTCTGCAAGCAAGGTGGATAGGAGGTGAGTCTGGCCTGGAGCCTCATCTTTATGATACTGCCATACCACAATGGAGATACACTCTGTAGATTAAGGGCTAGATTAGCATTTGGCTAACCTGATGCTTGTGTGTTACTGAGATCATGAGAACCCCCTGCGCAAGATAGAAGTTTAAGTCCTGATCTGATTTTGCTGGGTCTAAACCCAGTTTTCCTATAAGAAGTGCCTGATTCAATAGACCAGAGGATATTCTTCCATGGGCAGCAGTTCTTCCAGTTTGTATAAAGTACTTAAATATTCACTGGATGAGGGCAGGAATGTTCATGCCAGATAACTAACACTAGGGCATGAGAACATATTTTTTTCTTTTTTGACAAAACACCATTAAAAACCACTGTGCCAAGCAGTGCACTTTACACTGAAAAGCCTGGGTGATGGATGGCTTGCATTCAGAGCACTTGTTTGAGACAGAAGACCTGAGATGAAACACCTGCTCCAAGTCAGAAGAGAAGGCATCCAAACCTGAATCTTCCACCTCCTGGGTGAGTTCCTTTACCCCTGGGCCATTGGGTGTCATCTCTGCCACTACATTCTCCTCCTTCTCTCTCCATGTACAATCACTGACCTGGTTTAGCTTGCCCCTGTTTGGAAGAAGGCATCTACTTGCAGCCTGGACTCAGGAACTGGCACTTTAGCAGAAACCTGGCTTAGTACTCATCCCTCTCCTGGCATTTCCTAGGTGGCTTTGCACCCATGCTGCATGAACATCTCATTCTTCTCACAAAGTAAACAAAGAGCTTGTGAAAGGCAGTAGGTGCCTGCATGCCAGAGGATGAGAATGAAACCTACATATTACATATTTATCCCTTAGTGATTTGCCTGTGTCTCTGAAAGTGGAAGGAACTTCCAGAAGTTTTCACAGGTCCCATGCTCATGTCTGAACTGGGACCATCTGTCTCTCTCCTGTCTCTGCAGATCCGTTTCTATCTTTGATGCTTTCTTCTGCTGCTATAAGCCCATCCCCATGCCTGGATTGTGTCTCTCTTTCAGTTTGTCATTGTAAGCCCTTGGGCAGGATTTGAATCTTCCTTTTTGTCCCACTTTTATGGTACTATCAACATATCCTGATTTCAACAGGACCTGATGGATTCTTCTGGGGTGTATTGGGATTCTTGCAGACCTTGAATAATAAGTGTATATGGACACTTACTCACTTGAAACTGACTGATTACTTACTGTAATACCTTGATCATCCCACATACATTTACTTGTCAGAAGCAGAGCTATTGTTAACTTGGCAATATTGCTCAGCACAATGTCATAAATAGGAGATTTTTAATGAGACTTGGGTATTTCTGTTCTTGAAGACAATCCTTCACAAAGGAAAGAGCCACATTTCAGTTTGAAGATTTCTACTGTGGGAGGGAAACCTAATGAGATGGGAGATAAGGTCTATGGGGTAGGGCGTCTCATTGTCTCTCATTGGGAGGAAAAGATTAACACCCCAGTGCCAAGAGCAATGATTTATTAACTGAGCTATGGCTGCAGGGTCTGCAAATGGTGCACATCCTTCTCATGTGCATCATCCTTTTTTAAGAACTATTTGTGAAAAACTTCTCAGGCGAAAGGAACTTGCAATTAAAGACACCTAACTTCTGGTGGTATGTAGAGCAGGGCAGAGAGAAAACTCCCTGTGGCTTCCTCCTTAGCATCTACTGTGAACTCCACCAGTTCAGGAGAGCTGAAGAGCTATGTTGTAGGGTGGCCCTGTACTCTGTGTGCTAACTAAAAATCCAGGTGGTAAGGTTGGCTTGGGTAGAATTTCTTTTCCGGGAGATGACAGTTGATGAGTGCAAAATCACTATTTTTTTGTATGAGATAACTGGGATTTGAAACATACCAGGTGGCTGCAAAGTAAGAGGCCAATTTGCCACAGGATTGACCATGAAAACTTAAACCAGCTTTTGAAACTAGTAGTGAGATTATTTAATAGTTTTCTCACAGGCTTGAAATGGACATGATAAACATAATTTCTAAGGTCAGTTACCAAACTGCAGTGCTGGCTACTCAGCTTACTTTCAAAACTAACCAGCATTTTTGCAGGGGAAAAAATAAAAACAAAAAAAGAACAAAAAAGATTTATCTTCTCTTTACTGCAGTGCTATATACGGGAATATCAGTTGCTCTTTTTTCAGTAGTCAGTGTGTCAGTTTGTGGTATTTTGGGAATTTTAGTCCACTGCCTATACTGGCAGATGATGTAAGTGGAAAGCGGGGTGTTGGCATTTGGCTGTGGATGCACCACAGGTACTGACAAACATTAAGTGTGTGGAAGTGTATGGAGACAGTGAACGAATGACTTGCTGACTCAAAAACAGAGTAGGCAGGCAAAAAAGAAAAAAAAGTCTCCTTTAATTTGTTGGTAGTGGGTTGGCCAGCAAAACAGATAACATTTGGGCTATGTGTGACAAATGGGGCTTTTTAATATGCATCTTAAACCAAGTAGTGGCTGCAATTAATTAACAAGGTGTTTTTTTTTTTAATTACATGAAGGGCACGGAACACGTAGCCCAGTTATGCTGTCCTTCCCCCTTGCAGCTCTTGAGGAGCATAAATGCATTTGCTGCCCTGGGTGGAGAAGCCCTTTGTGGAGGGGCCAGGGTTGGGTTACTGCAGCCCTGGGGGTGGCAGAGGCAGAAAAAAAGGGAGAGGCAGGGACAGAAAGCCCCAGGGCAGACTGGCAAGCAGGGCAAGGGCTACTCCCTAAGGAGGAGGGAGTGGTGGATGGGCAGCAGCTCCTTGGGCAGGGTGGAGTCCTGGGTGGGGTCCCCCACAGCCCCAGACAGCAGCCTCAGTGCTGGCCTCCACCCTGGCCCTGCCTGCCCTGATGGTGCAAGGCCTGGTTTAGGCTGGCATTTCAGGAGGACTACATCTCCTGGGACTCCTGCCTGGGCAGCTGCCTGCTGGCTGTGCCCAGGGTTGACCCCAATAGCTGCCAGAGGCACAGGGGAGATGGTGGGCTTCACTGAACGTTTTATTTGGAAAGCTGTCAAGAGTGGTGTTCTCATCAGCAGATTGGGATGAAATAAGTTTCCACGAGGAACTGGAGAAGTTAACCATGAAGAACAGATCATCCAGATAACTTGCATCCAAATGTTTAACAGTTGTTCTGAAGAGTGTCTCATTATTCATGGCTGATGTTCATTGTCTCCTGATACTGTGAAAGAGCTGGGAATCCAGAATAATTTAAGGCAGATAAAGGAAGGCCAATTATCAATCATGAGCAGAAGAAGGAACAGCTGATTAGGACTAGATTAAAGAAAAATTAAAAGAAAAATATAATTAATGCCAGTCAACATTACTGTATGCAAAATTGATACTGCAAGTCATTTTTGCAAATTTTTTGATGACACAACAAATTAGTTTGATACGGATTATGGAAATGACCAAATTCAACCCAGCACCACATGAAACTTCTCCTAAGAAAGCCAAACAGTATAAAATTAACACGACACATGTACATATTGATTGAAAGCTTGCCAGCTGACTTGTCTTGGAATACAAATGTAGAATCATCACAGAATCATTTAGTCTGGAAGGTACTTCTGCAGGTCACATAGTCCAGCCCTTTGCTTGAGCAGTACCAGCTTCAAAGGCAAATCAAGTTGCTCCAGGTCTTGTCCAGCTGTGTTTGGGATGTCTCTGCAGGTGATTACACAATCTCTTTTTCAGTGAGAAATTTCCTCTTCCGTAAGGAGACTTGTTTCAGCAAATTTCTTTGAGATATGGTTCTTTTATCTCTGGTTTCAGTACTTTTTCCAAATATATGAGAGAATGCACAGAATTAGTGCAAATAAGGTTTGTACAGAACATTAATCCTGAAGAGGCTACCAAATGTCAAGGGCCAGTATTATAATTCAGGGGCCAGTATTATAATGTCAAGGGCCAGTACCCTTCAAGTGCCCTTGGATTGCTTGTTTTAACATCGTCATTGGACATAAAGTCATTGGAGAAAGAACAAAAATCATAAGTCATAGAGATGGAATGGACAAATCCGTGCTGGGGAAGAGCAGCATTCAGAGGGACATTGTAAACAAAGTGAATAAGTGTCTGAGCATGAGTTGCTGGTGTGGGTCAGCAAAAAACAAACTTCTGTGATCCTTGAATTTAAAAATATGAGGAAATTTGTTAGAGAAGCTTACAGAGTCTGTATCTATTCTAGTCAGTAACGTGGGCCAAGTCCAGTTCTCTGTGAGAGCAAGTGATATAGCACATCTTGCCTCCATATACATAGACCCCCTCAAACACAGTGGCCTCATCCATACTCATTGTTTGAACAACTTGTCTCATGCTGTCCCTCAAACCATGGTTACAGATGTCTGGCAGAAGCCTGCTTCGCATATTCCCAAAAAAGTGAACTGATCGTGACTAGTGTGAGCAAATGTGTACCCATACTTGCTCCAGTGTTTAATTTTTGCAGGCAGACACTGCTGTTAGTTTTTTGTGTTTATAGTGACTGGACAGGAAGAATGCTATCGTGTTAGCAAGGGGGCAAACCAAGTCCTTAGGAATGGCAAAATGTGCCTTGTAAGGTTCATATTTTACTGGAGAGAAGGTAAAGGAGGGACCTGGTTGTAGTCTGTGAACAGTGCTTAATATTACTGTAATGAATTCCTCACTGTAGCAGAAAGGCAGGAGACTCTGATGGCCAGGAGATGAATCAAAACAAGCTTTGACAAGAAGGAAGCTCTCAGTTTCATAGTTCTGGTCTTACAAGTATGTGTTTTCCTAGTAGACCTTCTGTAGTTTAATATGGGTTTCATGCAAGTTCTATGGCCTGTTCTATGTAGGAGGGCAGGTTAGATGATCACAACAGATTTGTAATCTTTGAATTAATGAGATTTTGAGATGAGAATGAAAGTTTGGCACTTGGATTCTGTTTTTCTGCCAAACAGGGAGCCTGATAGAACTTTAAGGCTTCACCTTTCATCATTACCTTATATGACTGTATACTGACTGGGATGCTTCCCAGCACAGGATAAAAGATTTGGTTAGCACTTCTGCCTTTTGTGTACTTCTACCAACAATTTTACCACTCTCATCTTATATGTTATAGAGGCACTGTAAAATCTATTAATTATAGAAGATTTTTCTATCTTCATCGCATACTATTTTTTAAAATAATTTTGCTTTTATTTCTCTATCAGTGCCTATCGTCTGGCTGGTAATAATTATTATCAGCTTCCTTTTTTTCTCCATAGGAGTTTGTGTAATGTCTGCCCTCACATTTGCTTCCTAAGGGAATGGATGGTTGCCCTTGGCATTTTGGAACTGTGGCTTATTGAACATCTACTACAATTTCTCAAGAATTTCCATTTTTTTCCAGACATTTTTGTTTAAATTACTTATCTAATTCAGCTAGTAACCATTTTCTACTTAGTGACACTTGTATCACAGAATTACAAGCTGATTATATTACTGGTTTGGACTTCACTGTCTCGACATGTAACTCATGGTATATAATCCTTTGTGCCAAAAATACAGTTCTGTGATCAAAGTATCTTTAACCAAATTTTAGTATGCATTTACCTTACATCAGATGCAACAATCTTCAAATTAGGAAATGATTACCTGTACTTCTGCATTTGTGTGGTGGCAACAGAAGACATCCAGCATGCTTCATTCAGATTTGAAGATCTGATAATGTGATAATGCATTCTGTACTCGGGCACCACAGACAGATGATTATGGATCTTGTCATCTCACTGATTGATTTGATTTGATAGTCTGCAAAACAGACCACCTGCTCACTCATCTCAAACTTCATAAGTGGCAATATTAATTCACAAGCTTTCAAGGTAATTTTATTTCTCTGTGCCAGCAACTCAGAGGTTAGTTGCAGGGTGTACCCCTTTGGCAGGTCTCCATAGAGCAGCTTGGTTGCAAAGAGCCTGCCGTAGCAGGGCTGCATCCACAGACAGAATGGGCAGATCTCTGCTGTGCTTTTTAGCTGTGTGTGGTTTCTGAGCTGCACATGTGTAATGATGTACCTTATGTGACATGCAAGCCCATCTTACCCATTCCCTATGCCTATGTAAATCCTAGCAATTTGCTTTAAAATACTCGTCCTGCCAGGCTCTGTAAAACTGTCCCATTGCTTGTAGTTGGGTATCTCCAGTCCCTCTCATCTATTGTCTAGCTCTTGGGGCTAATGGTTATATTTTTCTTCTTTTTGTGTCCCCTGGCTTTATGACTTTGTTCTCAACATCTTGATTTTAATGACCGTTCTTGGAATCTCACTTCTCACTAGCTCACTTTTAATTAGTTTTACACATTCCTAACTCATGCAGTGTGTACTTGTCTCTTAAAAAGTAAGGCTTTCTGTAGGTGCAGAGGCCTGCTGAATGCCCAGCTCCTTCTCCCTCTGCTCCACAGTTTCAAGCCCACATATTATTTATCTCTTCAAACATTGGGGAACTGTTTGTTGCCTATTCTCCTTTGGGCACGAGACATCAGGGATTTATAGAAAATGCAGCCTCCTCTGGTATATCTATCTTTTGTACAACTTCCTGAATTGACAGCAAGACAGTCCCTTTAGGATGGGATACTGAGAATTGCTGGTAATTAGTGCTTGCAAGTATAAACAATCATGCTCATGTGCTAAAGGGACCTAACTAATGCCAGCCAACTAAAAGCAATAAGAGGAAGATGAGAGAATGAGAGAAGTTCCTGGGCTGGTGCAAACGCCAGTAGCCAGTAAACACAACTCTTTGCCTGGAAGAACTGAACTGACTAAATTTGCTTTTGCTAATGTTACGTGACCTCTTTTGAATACTTCCAGGTCTTCTAAGGAGCCACAGTTCTCACTTAGAGACTCATTACTGGAGAATCGTGAACTTCATGGGAGACTTGTCATTAGGAGGAGAAAACAAATCAAAGAGGTGGCTTAGTCCTTGTTAAGGAAATGATATTTCTGAAATATATCTGAATCGTAAATCATCAAAGGACTTCACAACAGACCCGTTTTCCTCTTCACACACAGGAATAACAGTAATGTCCCATATATCTTGATAGAACTCTCTCCTTTCCTGGAAAGGTATTAAAAATCATCTGCACTGCATTGATGAAGTGCCAGTCTGATTCCTGGAGTGCCAGTCTTGCTGGAGAAAAAGAAACTTGGGGAAGCCCTAGCCCAGTACACACTGCTACTGGCACTAACAAGTTTTGAGGATGGTGGTGTACTTAAAAGAGGAATCCATGAGTGGAACTGCATGTGACCTTTTTCAGTAAAGCTTTTCAGATTGGTCCTGCACCACTGAAATCAATGGGACATTCACAGGACAGGATGGAGCTTTAGTGGTTTGTTGGCTGGAATTCTGCAGCGACATTTTCTGGGGCTGCCTGAGGTCAGTGCTGTAACTAAGGATAAAGAGTAGTAAACTTCAGCTGCCTAAGTAGCAAACTTAACTACATTTCACTTTAAAACGTATTCATCTTGAATATTTAGAGAAATTGTACACCGACTGTAAGTCAAGTTTTTGCTCAACAAATTTATTCCTTGAACTGTTGCTAGGTGTGGTTTCAAAACAGTTCTAATTCCACCAATATATCCTCTTAAATAACAATAGAACATGACTCTTTAAGGACTTAGAAATGTGTTTCAACAACGTCCCTTAGCTTTGTTGGTTTGTTACATTTGGATGAATACTGTACATAGATACAAGGCAAATACTCTTCTTATATAAAAATATCAGGAAAGACATTTAATACAAATCATATCAAAATTCTCCATCGCATACTGTCAATCTTTAGTGATTTCATAAAGTGCCCATCACCTGCTTTGTGCAAGCTTACAAGTCACAGCCTGTATGCATGCATTTACCAGTAAGTTATTACACTGAACTGATGAGGCTAATTACAATTTAGCACTGCAAATTATCTGTGGACCATTGTTTCTCAAATATATATTCTCATTGATACACCTGTGAAAATTTAGAATTTTATCCTACTAAAATAGTTAAAAACCTGTACTATATGGCAAATACAGTGAGTCCATAAAGGGACTTTTAGAAAGTAAAAGTCCCTTTTAGAAAGAAATTAGAGGTCCAAAAAGGGACTATTTTAAATCAACAGAAACACTGCGAATAAAATAGCTTAGCATATTGTATAGGAAAAATTTTCAGGCAAGTAATTCTGCATTTAGTACTAGATGTGGGGTTTTAAAACATTCAGAAAATGCAAAGGCTATTATTATATTTTCAGTAGCTAATTCTTATTCAATTATCAACAGATATTTTCTAGCAGAAAGTTTCAGTTTGGTGTAATTAATCTGAGGGGTGTGCGTGGCTGTAGGTCTGAGTGTTTTGGTGCATATTATTCTATAAGGTGATACCAACCACTGTGCTCTTCCTGGATCACAGCTTCATAATTTGAGGTTGTTAAAGAAAACAATGCAAGATAAGATCAGATTGAGGCCTTTCCTACACCCAGAACACCAAAAAATCGAGACAGTATTATTTAAAAATAAACTTAGACTTGGCTTGCAGTGTGGTAGGCAGCTCCCAGATTTCCTCAGAGCAGGAAGGGATTAATATTCTCTCCCTGGAGGTGGGAAGGCAAGTTGCCACCCTCCCCTCTGTACCTGCCAATGCAACCCAGAGATGAGGGAAGGGAGGGTATTTGGTTGGGAGAAATAAAGAAGAGAGGAGTCAGAGCCGGAATTGTGCTGCTGTGTGGCAGGATAATGGATGATGTCTAGGACAGAAATGACCTAAAGGGAGGGCCCCAGGCTATGATCAGACTTGTTAAAAAGAAACATGAGGAGTGGGCTGAGTATGTTTATTTTTCTGGCAGCAACTGGAGGAGTTTTAACATGATCTTCATTTATCTTTGGGGTTGCTGATTTCAACTATATCTGAATAATTTAGCAGGTGTGCCCACCACTCCTGTGAATAATTTTTAATCCTTTTTTTTTTTTTTCTTTTTCACACAATAAATTTATTCCAAAAGAGCTTTTAAAAATCTGGCTCTTGTTACTTATTATTTCCCCAGGGGTGGTGGGGCGTGTATGTTGTGTGTCCTGCTTTGGATTCTTTGTGTACACTTTATGAATGCAAACTGAAATAAATTTTCTTGTTTTTATTCCTTGCACAGCTTAGTTTTGAAAAATTATGGCATGCTTAGGACATCTCAGGGAAAATTTTGGTCATTTTGGGATGTCATATTGATTTCTCGAACCATGAAAGGTACATCAGTGAAAGGACATGCCCCACACATGCCATCTGTGGCAATCTCCACAGAGGAACTCTTCCCCTGTTAGCTTGTTTTTCCTGTCTTGGGAGAGTTTCACAATGCACACTTAATGTGAACAAAAGCGATGTAATCAGGTACATTTGGCTGGACCAGGTCTGGGATTACAAGAGTGTGATGGAGTGCTGGGGCCACAGAACACACAGAGGCTGAGAAGAAGTACATGGGGTGCAATAAAATGCCAGAGATCTGAAGTGACATTTCCAGCCCAGTGCCTCAAAAGCCTTCTGAAAAGTTCCTTAATTCTGGACTTTTCTTCTGGATTCCACAACATTTCCCCTTCTCCGCTGGAGAGCTGCAGCCCTGGCACTTTATTTCTCCCCAGTGCTGCTGAAGGGGGAAAGCACAGCTCCTCCCTTGACAGCTAATCTGGAGCCAGGGGCTCAGGATAGATTCCGAGCACCATTTTGGTCCAGCTGGTTTAATCCTACACTTCTGATAGTGCAGTGCTGATACAACTCCAAACTGCTTTCCACCAGCTCCATGCTCCCATGCATGGTTTCCCCAACAACATTTGACTGTGACCATTAATTTTGTCTTGATAATGCAAAGTGTGAGTAGGATTTTTTAAAATAAGTTCCCCCCTTTTTTTTGGTGTACTTTGAAAATGTTTTAAACAGTTTTACAGTATGCTTTTATACCATATCAACTGCTTGTATGTAATCTGTTACATTCCTCTGAAGTTGGCTTCATATTTTACCATCTCTGCCAGCTGTTCCTTGTGGTTTTCACTGCTCTCTTGGTATAGCAGCATCCTAGAGCTGTAGAGATGTTTTGAATACAGTCATGGTGATGAGACCCAAGTTAGGCAGCTGAATAAATATTCTGTATGGTCATGGCCTATGAAATCCCTTTGATTTAATTGCTATTGGCAGGTGCTTGGAGTATCTTCTGTGGGATGTGCCCTTTGTGTGGATCTTTTCAGCTTATTTTCTTACTTTCTAGAGACAAATATGGAGTACACACTGCATCCAGCAGAGCAACATGAATACAACTGAAATAAGCATTCAGTAACAAAACACATTCCGCAGTAAATCTGGTGAGAAACCATATTAGCCACCTCACTGTGAGTAGATTTCATCTTGTTGTAGATGTGCTTCAACCTGGCTGCTGCTTTTTCTACTTATTTAACTTCTTTTCAAATTTGTGTTCTGTGCACATTCATAGCCATGCCCTGGGGTGTTTGCACAAATGATGTTTTAGACATGTAAATCTGACTAATAACACACCCACCCATGGCTGGCAACTGAGCACTGCAGCCTGACACTGAGAGATGATCTAATCCCAGGAGGTATCTCTGGCCTGGAGGAAAGCAGGGAGGGAAGGGTGGCTTCTCCAGTGGGTGAGCCACACTCTGTGGCCCTTAACTTAGAACTTGATCATCCAGCAGAACACTAGGAGAAGTGTGTGCCTTTCAGTAGCCATGTCTGGTTTGTGAAACACCTCTTGTACCATGCCTGCCTGCACTGGTAACACACAGTGAATACAATCCAGTCTGACACTGCTCTTTCTGGGTTTCCAAAGATATCTTCCTTTTGCATAAATTCATGCAGGTTTATGGGTGGGCCAGCTTAGAAGCTGTCTTTCCCAAAGATTACTTTTTTCCTAATGCTTTGCCAATTTGTTCCCTGCTGGTCAGGAATGACCACCTCAAGGGGGATGTGGTAATTTGCTCCAGCAGACACCTGTGCCACTGTAGGAATTGTCCTTGGCAGCACCAGTTACTACCAGTGAAGGTGGTGCCTGTGGAAGAAAAACCCTGTCAAGAGGTGACCAAGCACATTATATGTGCAAATTGGGAATATCTCCATGAAAGTTAAAAATTTCAAGCCTTAGTTGAGTCACATCACTGCCTCCACCTCCCCCACATTCCCTTCACCCCAAATCCACATCTGCACTGGTAGGGAAGAGACACTGTTTCTGGTTCAGTTTCTTGGTTTCAGAAATGACCAGTACAAATGTATAAGTGTAGGAGAATTTGGAAAAAAGGACCCATGAGTAAAACCAACCTCTTGGAAAATTTCTTCCTCACTTCCATGAGTGATGGGTTGTCCTGTGACATGAGGTGAGTATACAGCCTTCCAATCTCTTATGAAAACTCTTCTCTACTGCAATTCTGGATCCATCACTGCTCAAGACAGATTTGAGTCCTTTTAAAAATCCCGCCAGGCTTTTGCTTTCATTGAAAATAATAACTGAAGCTGCACTACAGTAAGTGCAGTAAATGAATACCACTGCCTGTTTATTTATTTGTTTATGGACTGATGTGTGGTATCATGTGATATCTCCTAGGAAATTGCAGATCTCTGGGAACCTGGCCATGTGTATAGTGAGCTTTACTTGCCTGGCCATTTCCCTCCTTTTCTTGCTTTTCTCTTCATGGGCATTTCTTTTCAGGTTTATCCTCTGAGCAGCAGGCACGGGTGCTGGGCGGGATGCTGGCCCCAGGGATTTGGGAGGGGATGGCTGGGGTGCAGCCTTTCCCTCCCTCCAGATCTGCTGTGGGCCCTCCCTCCGGAGCTGATCCCAACCTGCAGGCTGGGGTTTGACAGGGCGAGGCCTCTGCTACACCCTATTCCTGGCGGGCATGCTCTCCCTTAGGGAACATGGTGCCTCCGGCTGTGCCAGCAAACCATCCCTTCCCCATCAGCAGGCAGCACCAGCCTTGGAGCTCTGCCTGCCTCCTCTGCAGTAATGCAGAGAAAAAAAGGGCTCCCTGGTTTATTTGCCTCTCTTGTTTCCTTTGTAGATGCTCTAACACTAAGCCAGACCTTATTTACATGTAACTCACTGCACTTATCCCTTTAAATTATAAAGGCACACAACTGTCTATAAAATGCCTTAGCAGGGACTGATCATGTATAATTAGCATTGCATGGCCTTCTCATCTGTTTGTTAGTGGGGCTGGTACAAACAAGTGCAACCTCCTGAATAATGGCACCAAGCATGGGCTTTGTCTGAAGAAGTCAAACAGTGCTCCTGGGGATGCCTCCTGTTCCTTGCAGACATGCTGTGCAGGCAGAACTCAGGGTTTTTTCAATGGCCCAGGGTTTCTAGCCAGTGGGCAGCCCTGCTGAGAGACTGCCTGATAGATACTTGCCTGAGCCTCCATAAATCAAGGAATCTGCAGTGTTTCTGCAGTGTGTGTACAGATTAGCCACCCACCATGTGCACAGCCAGCCTGAAAGTCATGAAGATTTCAGACAGTGCTGTTCTGCTTGTATGCACTGATAGTATGGTAAGTCTGAAGCATCCAGGATTGTGGATTTGCCGTGCCCACTCACATTATTCAGCTGAGTCAAGCATGCATGCTAACTCAAACCTATTCCCCAGCCCTCAGATTTACTGAGCGGGGCCAGATCTTTTGTACAGAGCATGTGCAGTCAGTCTGGATGCTTACTGAAATGTCAAGTTTGTAATGCATGGTCTATAGAGCTCATTTACACATATTTCCATCTGGGAAATCCCAGAGAAAGTGTTATGACAGCCTGAGTGTTAAATTAATTTAATTTTCTATCCTTAAGGAATTTCAACTTGCCAGTAGTCACGGCTTTATCCTCTGAAAATAAATTCTGAAGTTATGCTTGACTAACCCTAATTATTTGGCAATTTATTGTTTGCATCCTCTTGTGACCTGTCTTCAGAGCAACTGATATGAGCCTACTTTCAAGGGCTCAGGAGTACCACCAGGCACTAAGAGGTAAATGCTTTTCTGGTTCTGTTCCTCGTTCACTTCGTATCTACTACTACACTTCCTTTTTTCCTTGAATTTACTGGACCCATTTGCAGGTTGTCTACCAGCATAACAGTGGCCAGATACTGCTGGAAGTGGACACTTGTGATGGGAATGGGCAGTCACTTGTGAGGCCAGGCTTGGTTGGTGGCACCACAAACAACAACCTAGAGAAGCTCGCTGCCTCATCACACATGGGGGCCTGAGGAAATAGGACAGTTTCCAGTGCTAAATGTAACAGGGGTGTGCATTCTGTCACACAGCACAGAGCATGAGTCAGGCCATGTAGGAGGAGGAGGAAAAGCCCCTGTGGGTGTCCTTGGGAAGTGGCTCCCGGGGGACCTGCTGCAGGTGCAGTTCCATGCTTGGGCACAGCATGTGAGGAAATTAGGTTGCCTAAGGGAAAGGTGGGAAGTCCTGTGTCTTGGTGGGTGTGTTGGGCAAGGCAGAGGGCCTTGCCTGCATGTCCCTGCCTGTGTACCTGGGAATGTGGGTGTACATGGGCTGCACTGATTTAGGAGGGGTCCTGTGTTTGATGTGGGCAGGGGTCAGCCCTTGGTGAGTACAGGAGCTGTTCAGCAGCAAGCTCCTGGGTGTATCACAGGAGATCCCTGAGAAAAGTGGAATTTCTCCTTGGCAGAGGAGGTGGGGGTTCCTGCTGGAGAGCCCCATGGAGCAGCACCTCAGTGCCAGTGTGGGAAGGAAGGGGATGTGGTGGTCGGGGGGGAGGTGACACCTCCACCCACCTGTCACATGGAAATGGGAGCTCAGCCTTTGCTTGTGCTGTGTGTTTAGATTTCAGGCTTGCCAGGCAGGCACTGTCCCTTACTGTTTGTACAGTCCTTGGCCCCATAAGTCCTGATCTTTGCCAGGACACCCAGCCACCTCTGCAGTAGTAACGAGCAATAACAAGCCCTGCCAGATTAACCCTTTCTGTGTTCTCTACAGCACCTTGAATACTGTGCTGAGTTTGGGGCCCTCCACTGCAAGAAAGCTATCAAGGTGCTGGAGAGAGTCCAGAGAAGGGTCTGGGGCACAAGTCTTATGAGGAGCATCTGAGGGAACCGGAGTTGTTCAGTCTGGAGAAAAAGAGGCTGAGGGGAGACCTTACTGCTCTCTACAGCTACCTGAAAGGAGGCTGTAGCAAGGTGGGAAGTGGTCTCTTCCCCCTTGTAACAAGAAATGGGACAAGAGGAAATGGACTGAATGCATGCCAGGAGCAGGTTTAGATTATATATTAGGAAAAAATTCTTCACTGAAAGGGTAATTAAACACTGGAATAGGCTGCCCAGGGAGGTGGTGGAATCCCTGGAGGTGTTTAAAAGACGTGTAGATGTGGTGCTTAGGAGCATGGTTTAAGCACTGTACTTGGTATAATTAGGTTAATAGTTGGTATTGGTAGGTTATGGTTGAACTTGTTTTTCTTAAAGGTCTTCTTCAACCAGAACGATTCTGTGAATCTGTGTTTCTGTGAAGAAGATGAGCAATGGGTAATTCTGTTCAGCTAAGGAAGAAGGGATGTGAGTGCCCAGCACGCAGCCACTGCAGGCAGGAATGGTGTCAGAAATGAGTTTCCAGGAGGCAGCTGAATGAGATCTGACCAGTGACTTAAGCACAATGTGGAGATGTTTGTAGGACAAGAGGAATACCTGCAAATTAGTTTCTTAGGGTCTGTGTAATAGGAAGAGTTTTTTAAGCACTAGAAAGTTTATATCTGGAAGCGTAAGAAGGGGTGGAAATTTGGCTGAGGATTGAAAGTGGAAGTGAGGAGGTTTAGGAGCCTACACAGTCAGGGTAGCATCTCGTGCTCTGAGTCATGGTTCTATAAAAACGGGTTGGTTTTATACCTCTGAGATACCAGGTCAATTATATTCATGATATACTTGAAGGGAGCATGAACTCTTGGCAGAAGGAACACCAAGCCCTGACTTGAAATGGCCTTCAAGGGCAAGTAATTACACTTCACTCAGTTTATGTGTCAATATTTCACAGAATTAATGAGATAACTCTTTATGGAGTGTGTAAGTACTCTGCCCTTTAAGATTATCTCAGGGGAGGACTGATTGCCTCTCCTCCCAAAAGTTCAAATTCCCCAGTACTATCAGAGGGTCTTTATTTCTCTTCTAGCTCAGCCGAAGTGGTACGAGTTCAGTGATCAACAGTGTGACACTCCCTGGTGTTATTTTCAGTCACTTTTCAGATTAGATCAAGTTACCCTTTCTTTGAAATGGAAGTAATCCATTTTTATGTGTTTGTTGCAGTCTCTGTGTTACTAACATAAGAAAATCAATATCAGGGCAGTCAGCCATTCCAGTGCTTATTATGGGTAATGCACTGCATTCTGTTGTTGAGGGAGTTTGGAGATGTGAATTCTTGAGATGCTGGAGATAGAGGGCTCTTGAGGTAAAAGGTAAAGAGTAAAGGATCAGAAAGGTGGGAAAATAAGGCAATTAAAGTCAGGTTCTGGCACTATTTGACATAATTTTTAAAAGTAATTTTTTGATCAAGCAGAACATTTGGGCACTGCTGATAGCTTTCATTCTGTTCTCTTCATACACACATCCATCCATCTTAAATTTTCTTCTGAATCTATGTACACATATTTTTTATCTGTTGTTGGCTTAAAAATGTGCTCATTAAAAATATCTTAAAATCCACTTAGTAATCCATGAAAAAAACTGATAGCTTTGATCCACTGGAATAATCTGGAATGCAATTCTCCATTCTAGTGTCTCAGAGAAAGCTTTTGGGATGCTTTGTTATCCTAGTCTTTGGTTATGTACTGGGTAATGTCATTGGCTTTTCATCACAGATACCCCATGTTCCCTATCTGATTCCTTTTCCTTTTAATCTCACACCCTGGGTGTGGAGCTTGTTACTCTCTTGATACTTGTGATTTCCCCAGGCATGTTGGGTGTCCTGCTTTGGATTCTTTGTGTGTATTTCATGAATGCAAACTGAACTGATTTTTTTTTTTTTTAATAAAATATGAGACAAGGGACAGAGAGTGCCTGGAATGCCACTCTAGACATGGGATAAGTCCCTGCTTGACCCAGGGGACTGCCCACTCATCTCCTGTTTTTGAAAAAGATCTGTTCACATTTTCCTAGATTATCTGTTCCTTAACAGTGTTAACAACTTAGGGTGCTACAGAATGATGTACAGCATTGATTATTCCAGTTAAGTTTACAGCATAATTGTGAGAGAAAAAAAAACAACAACCAAAGAAAAAAAAAATATAAAAATCTATGCCTGAATTCAGAGTCCCTTGGGTGGAGAAGCAGCCTGGAATTCAAGATTCTTGTAAAAGCAATAAAGATGTCATGATGTATTGCAGTGGTCCTTCTTTACATCTGTGCTGTTAATCATTTGTCTTTTCCTTTTTCCTTTTCATAAACTTATTGGGCAATCTGATGGTTTACTCTTGTTATCCAGGGTTCTTTGAGTGGAAGGCAAAGTTCAGCTTTCATCTGAGGATGCTAGGTCCTATTTCTGTCTCTTTTTTCTCTTCACATCCTTTAATACTCCCTGGTGGTTGCTACTCCTTATTCTCTTTTCTTGATTTTTTTGCTTGTTTCCTGGGATATTTAGTTCCTTTTGATGAAGCAAAGAATATCCACTGAAGTGTTTAGATTTAGGTGTTTAAGGTCACTTAATATAGACACATGCAATAATGTTTATCAGCAGTACCTTGTTTCCAGCCAAGAAAAGAAACTTCTGAAAATCAGCTTTTTACATTTAAATAGATCATTTCTACTTTCTGGAAAACAGGTATGTGTGTCTTCCTCATGAGATTACAAGGAAGGAGATGGGTGTGAGAGAGAAACAGTGAAGAGAGATTTAAAGTAAAGTCCATTCTTGCCTTTTCTTCCCACACCACTACCTCCCCAACCAAATAAAGAATACCTAAATGTGAAAAGTTTAATTAAGATTTAAACAGCCATATATAGTTTATCTGAACCAGCACCTAGGTGCAGAATTCATCTCTGACTTCTGATGCTTTGACCAGGGGATGACCAGCAGTCTCAGATGGCTCAGCTCTGCCCTTCAGTGTCGAAGCCTCTGGGACAATGGTTGCTTGGAACACTGGGGCCATACCACAAAATGGTATACCCACCCTAAAATGGGTATACCCAACCTATATGCCTCCAGCTTCTCACCTTCAGGATGAGAATATTGGGTGGCACCAGGGACAACCACAGAGCAGAGTGTGCTGCATGAGGTCCCTGGAAGAGCAGGTGGGAGTCCTGGGGGTGGTTGTGCCATGCCAGTGGTGCCCCTCACCCTTCTGTAAGGGGTGTGTGCTCATCCTTGTGCTGCTGGCTAAAGCAAGGTGAGATGCACTGCTTACCCAGCCCCATCAGGCTTCTCAGTACCTCAGCCCTGTGCCTGAATGTCTTCTTGTGTCCACACCACTAAGTTATTTACAAGCCTGAATTGAGTGTGGGTCTGGGTTTGTGCTGTATATGTTGAGCAAAAGTAGCGTTGGAGCACAGACTCAGAGTGGGCACTGAACTCTCCCCTGCAGAAATCATACTGAGGAGGTCAGCAGGGTCCTTTATTCTCATATGTTTGTTTCCTAAAGCTAGAGGAGCCATTGAGATAAGGTAAAGAAAGGGTTAGGTTAGGAGAAGGCAGAAGATGGTACAGGAACTAGTTGTCACCTACCATTAGGTATGAAGTGATGGGATACGATGAGTATGATTAGCAGTCTATTATGACAAGGGAAAGAAGTAAGGAAAGAGGTTACAGTGAGATGAGGAAGTCTTGCAGTTTGGATAAGTATTCTTAATTTTTGCTCAAAGTCCTTTGAAAGCTGTAACTACTGGTAATGTGCTTCTCTGGTTGAAGAACAGAACCTCCTGAAGGTTTTTGAAAAAAAAAATCCCACAGTAATTGCCATGACCTACTCACAGCAGAGGGTTCTTCCAGGGGTAACAAGTGAAATGGAAAGGCAAAAGCTGATTCTCTTCAACCTGTAACATATTCACAGGCCAAAACTACTGCTGAACAAAGCATACTGCAAAAATCAATTAGTACAGTGGTAACTTTCTTCTGTTTTGTGCAGAAAAAACCCAGGGCATGATTCCATGATTCAGTTCCTGTCTTGGATTAAAGCCCAGGTTTGAACTGGTAGAATACTTAGAAAAAAAAGTTTAAAAAATCACACAATCACTTCTCTAAGTTTGTTTTTTCTACAGGCTGGAAACTGTGTGTGAATTCCAGGGAAAGGGTTAATTGTATCAGGAGATTGTCAGCCATTGATCTGACTTTAAAACAAGGTGCTGGAGGGCATATCTTAACTTGACAAGTTGCATTGTTAATTTACAGTTTGGGTGTGGAGGGACCTGCCTTCCCTTCTTTGTAATCTCTGCAGGTGTGCACAGGACTTCAAAGCCAGTTGCAGTGGAGCTTATGTCTGTGAGAAAGCCTTGGCTGAACAAAAATGTGCTGGGAGGTGTGAACCCCAGCTCCCTTGTGCAACTGCCTGCAAGTTGGTTTGTGAATGTGGATTTCTGCTGGATATTACTTATGCAAAGGGGTTTATCCTTCCCTGTGGTGCACAAGTCCCTTGCTGCAGATTTTAGGTCTCATGCTCTCAGTGAGATTTTGAAACTTTTTAGAAGTGTGTTTGAAATCACATAAGCACAACTAGTCACTGGATCTGTTCTTTTTCGCTGCTTCCGCATCACTTCTGAAATACACTGGATTTGTACCAAGCAGTATTTTGAGGCATCTCAGACTTTTTGGTCTTAGAATTCACTACTAATTTTCTGTCATGCCAAAATGGGCAGCTAAAAGCTATTATGCTGGTCTGAACTGGTTAGCTAAAGCTCTTTAAACCTAGAATAACTCAAAGGCACAGAAACAGCCCAGAGTGGGTGGTGAAGCACAAGTGCCCATGCTCTTCCAGGCTCTGTGCAGAGTTGTTTGCTGTAGAAGTGGAGTTCTCAGTAGGTTTGGCGAGCAGGGGCTGCAGTTTTGCCCACGAGGTCATTTACACAGGGATACCTGCACTGAGCAGAGCAGAGATCAGTCTGTCCCATTTTTTTCTCCTGCAAGGTGGAGGGAAGAGACTACAGCTCTGCATTCAGAATTACTAAGCTGTTGGGTTTTGTTTTTTGTTGTTTTTTTTTCTCCCCATCTTTGACTTATAGAAAAGTTACAAGGAAATTAAGTGTGTCAGTAAAATTGGACCTCACAAATTTTGCTGATTTATTTAAGGGCTCCAGTACTTCATTTTTGCTTATTATTGTGATCACAATTACAGAAAGAATAATAGTGATTGATTCCTTATGGCTCTGCTTAATTTGTTGGGATTTTTATAACTTTCTCTGTCCATTTTATGGAGTTACCAATTCTCTTGGACCTCTCTAAATGAAATTCAGCATTGATATACAGGAGAAGGTCCCACAGCTGCAGCTGTGCAGCAGAGATCATTACTCTCTGTCAGCATTTTTCAGGTTTTTGATGTTAGGCTTTGGTTTTATGTAGAAAGAGAGTTGCACCTTTCAAATTGGGGAAGGCACAAGGGTGGCAGTGTCTGATGGCCAGGAAGGCTGATACACTCCCATGCTCTGTGGATGAGCAGTGAGGCACAGGGCATCAGAAAATGGGCTATGAAATGTTTACTGGCTCCAGGCATTGCTAATGCAGTAGAATTATGAGTTTGTAAAACAATTGTTTTCTATAACTTTATATCTTCTTTCTGCAGTTCCCGTCATCTCCTAACCACGGACTAATGGAATACAGAATAGTCTGGGAATTTTTCCTTTGCTTGTTTTGCAGAGGTCATGAAGCCCTTGTAGAAAAGCTACGCTAGTGTTCACAGTGCCCTTTTGGGACAGAACAGGTCCAAACTGAACTTCTGACTTTACCACTTTTAAATGCATGGGCTTTTCTTGTCCAGGGATTGAACTAATGTGACCACAATATATGTATCTCAGGTGAATATTCCAGGTACCAAGCTATCAAGTCTTTCCCATAGGAGCAGTTCGTTTTTTAATTAAATATTCATTAGGCCACAAAGAGAGAGGAGTTGCTCTTTCACCAGGATTCAACAATAAAATGTCCCTGAGGCCTCTGTTGTTAGTTAATATTCATCACATTACTCATGGATGGGACTGATGAACAGATTCCTTGATCTACCTGGTATGCCTTATTCTTGTAAAAATGGTGGGTTTACTGTCTTTGAATCTTCACAGATTCGTGAGCAGAGTTTTTAGTGGAAACTCAGCATGGAAAACAGAGCCCATGCAGCTGAAATTACAACCTTAGAGTATGCTGATGATACCACTGAATTGGTATCAATTCAAGTGATATCAAGTGGAAAAGACTGCCTGGAAAGATGGGTAAAATAAAAATACACTGTGGATTAGGGTCCGTATCTTACAGTTTATGGCAAAACCCTGCATAAAGTGGTGCAGATGTCCTGGGTAACAGAGCTCACAGCTGGTGAACAAGCACTGATCTGCTCAGCCCTCCTGGGAGGGTGCCCAGGCTCCAGTTGTGCATGTTCTTATCTGCTACTTACCTTCTGCTGCTGGTGTCAGATGGACACAAGTTGTCCCTTTAAAGGAGCAGTCCAGTGCAAATTACTGTGTGACCTTTGCAAAGGAAAATACCTGTCAGTCCCTGATTTTTTTTTTAAGTTTCAGAAAAATTAATCTACAACAAGAAAAATAAACAAACAAAAAAGACAATGGGAATTGAGAGGAAGATATAAAAAGGAAATAAATGTGGAGGGAGAAATCAGGAGAGAAAAGAACAAAAAGGAAATTCACTGTAGTACCTATGGCAGGTTATTTACTACCCATTTATGCTAGAGCTGTACTAAATAAAGCTAATAGCTTGTTTTTCATTGAAACAGGCTGAATATTCTCCTCTCCAGTAGTTGCCAACCGGCTTCTAAATATGAGGACTAGGCAGAATATCAAGCTACAATTAAAAATAAGAATAAATTTACAACACTAAGAATCCCTGTAGCAAGCAGAAACATTAATAGCTTTTCTTTCTGCAGCCGAGGTGAAGAAAAAGTATGTGTCCTTTTATCTTATCTTGCACTCAGAGATGGCCGGGAGGGAAAGGGTCGTAGCTGAGGCAGCAGAGAGCAGACAGAGAGCATGAAGAGAAATAGCAAAGCTCACAAGAAAGGTACAAGGAAACTTGTGGAGTGAGACAAACAAGAAGCCCTTTTTGTGTGGGATCCTGGACCTAAGAGAGAGGCAGTATGCTCCAACATGAGCATGGCAGCAGAACTTTTCCGTGCCTGTGAAGAGGGGTATTCATACGTGTACCAGCAAACACAGGTTGGGTTTTTTTTTTTTATTTAGGAAGGGAAAATCAGTAGCAGAGTTGAGTGGAGATATAGATGCAGATGGAGAGCTCTGGCAAAGGTAGAGTCAGAGTTACAGAGTACACGGGATGGATTATAGGGCTGTGTGGGTCAGTCCTGGGGGATCTGCCCTTCAGCTCATTCCTGCTCTACTCCAAGGCATGGCCAGCACTGATGGTCCCTGCTGTCACAGCAGCTCCAAGGACACTCACTGAGCACATGTGACCATTAGGGCATCTCAGCAGGTGAGAGGCTTCTACAGGGTGCATTATTTATTCCTTTGCTCACCAGCAGCTGCACAGGGATCAAAGGGAGTGAAAGACCACCTCTCCACAGGGAAGTCCCTATCTTTCTCTGCAGTTCCCAGGGTGAAGTGCACTTACCTGCTCACTTGCTGCCCTCTCCCAGCAGCTTCTTATGGCTCTGCCTGTCATGGGCGCTGCTGGGAAACTCCTCAGCTAGGATTAACCCAGGCACATCTCATATTTAAAAATAATTTACAGATGTTCGTACCCCATGAGATTTTCTGAAAGGCTTTGCAGACAAAAGTCAGCAGTGGATGATGCTGAACATGGAATAATGTTAAAGTTATAGACACAGTTTCCCACTGGGGAGCCTGGAAGATGATTTGCTTTTAGACCATTTAACAAGATACGGGCCACTCTGCTGTGAGTGGCCTGTCTGTGGAATGTGTTCTCACAAGGTGCAGAGCTGTGTTAGACAGGAAACTCATTTTAGTGCTCAGTTTCCTTTGTGTGACCCTTTTGACCATTTAGGAATTGGCCATGTGTGAAGATAGGAAATGCAAAATGAAGTGCATTAGTGGAGCAGCCAAATTTGAGACCTCTCTCCTCCAGGCTTCCCTCGTGGCTGTGGGTAAAGTGGGACCCAGGGCTCAGCAGCTGCAGTGCTTGGCTTTGCTTGTTGGTCATAGTGGCAGAATGTGGAATATTTTGGTTCTGAGTGAGAATGGCTTGATGAAGGAACAAAATCTTCATCAGAAGCAACTAGGTTTTAGGGAAAAACAAAACAAAAAACCAAAATGAGTTACAAGGTTGTACCTAAAGCTGATTTTTCCATTGGGGAAAATAAAATAAACCAGATTTTTTTTTTCAGCAATTTTGGGTACCACAAGTCAGAATGAGCAGCACATTTAGACCCGTAATTTTCAGGCAAATTAGGAGCCTAAAATCAGAATAAGGGATCGAAGTGTTTTGTCTGATGTGAATATATAAACATAAAACATAAACCTGCAATTGTAGAGATTATCTTGATTCTGAGCTAGGGGGACTGCTTCTTCTCTGGTTTCACTGGGCTTGAAACAACCTGTAGAAATGATGAGGTTAAACTGAAGCATGCTCAGAGGGCACACAGCTGCCTTGATCATCATCATCTCACTACAGCCCTGGTCCCAGTTTTCCCATTGAGCTTAATCTAATTTTAATAACAGCCTCCTATTTATTACATTTGATTTGCATGGGCTTGATGTCTCCACTGGCTTGCATGACAGTGGTTTTGACCCAGCTGTAGCTGGTGGCACATTTGCAGAGCTGGGAGAATTAATCTGGTGCTTAGTTATTGGCTCTGTCTTCTAATTCCCTCCTGTGAACTGGTCTCTGACTTGGATTCAGGCCATAGCCCAGTACAAATGGGAACTCAAAATAATAGATTTCTCTTAAGAAAATGCTTCCCTCTGACATAGCAAACAGGCTTCTTAACCCTCTGCACCCAACACTTGATCATTTAAGTGGAAACAGGGACTTATCACCTAGTCATAGCTCATGGGAGGTATTTTAAAAAGATTTTCTTGTTGTTATTGTTGCAGTTGCTGTTATTATTATTATTGTTATTACTATTTAGCTTTCCTTTCACACCTTCTCTGGTTATCTTAAAAGCTCTGTGCTGCTAACAACTATGAAGTCATGGTTACTCCAAAACATGACTCTTTTTGGCTTCTATTTGTAAGATGTTGGAAAACAAGGTGAAAACTGCCTTTTCTCACAGCAAGGGGCTGAATGGGCTCCTTGGGATCTCTGCAAGCTGCCCCTTTGCTGAGGCAGAGGGGGATGTGAGCTCAGCTCCTGAGGACACTGGGATACAGCTGCCTCCTGCCTGGAGTGTGCAGCAAGGAGAGGGTGGACTGATGATAGGAGTGAGAAAGCCCGGGGAAAACACTGGACTATGGCAGTCTAAGTACCTGTCTACCACTTCTAAGTACCTATCAGAACTAGCCAGCCAAAACCCACTTTCAAAAGAGATTTTTCTTATGGAATTCTGCACCCTGAAGACAATAGCGTATGCAGTATCAGCAATAAAAAATTCCCATCACAACAGCAACTCATAAAACCTACTCAAATTAAATGAAAAATAAAAGCAGTGCTGAATGGCTATTTTAAAAATGCAGCAAATAGAAAGGCAGATGTTTTCTATTATCCCAATGCTTCATTAAATAAAGAAAAAAAAATAATCTGCATGACACTACTGACTGTTTTTATTCCCTTGCTACCATGTCAGGACCTGCTGGCTGTACTCAGCAAGATTTTGATTAATAATATTTTATGTTTTCCAAACAAAGATGCTGCATATCATGCAGTGGTCCAGTCTCCAGGGAGGTGGAAGTGCCAGACATACACATGTACCATAGTGCAGTGCTGAGATTTTGCTTGTCTGAGGAATCTCCTGAACATGAGTGTAAATAAAATTTTAGTTAAAAAAATGCAAGAGAAACAAGAGAAGGAAAAATTGCAGCCAGGATATACCTAACAGCCTGTAATACATCATTATACTAGAAATACATCTTTCTGACTGCAGAGCCACAGCTCCTTTACCTGCAGGTGACAAACCCCACCAGCTGTGTGACAGAAACAACTGGAAGGGAGACAGGAAACAGGCTCGAGAGATGCTTTAGTCCCATGTCTGGTTCCAGTGCTACTGCAGTTACCACTGAGTGAGGATGAGGAATTGCACCTCGTGCTGGCAGCTTGTCCGGGCAGCAGCAAGGCTTTGGCAGTCTCATGGGCAGCCTCCCAGGGTCCCAAAAAGCTATTCAAGGGGAAAAAAAAAAAAACCCAAGACTTTGCCCTTTTGTGCCTGGAATCCGGATGTCTGGCAGAGGGGGCAGGGGCGGAAGGGAGTTGCAGCGCTGCATTGTCCTTCGGTGCTCGCCTTGCTGACACACCCGGTGTCCCTCTGCGGTACAGACCCCTCTCAGCTGCCGGCTCTTAGCACCTCTGCTGTAGGAAGGGCTAAATGTGCCCCGGCAGTCCCTACCTTTGCAACTCCTTATCTTTGCAACTGAAGATGTCTCATGCTTACAGCACTAGAATATATAGGCTTGATATCAGTCTTGATTTTGAGGGTCTCCGTGGTTTAGATTTTTTTCTAACTTGCTTTACTTGAGCACATCCACGTTGTGTACTGCCACAGCCTCCTGGGTAGTTTTGCAGGTGCTGAAGAGATGCTCACCCACCACCCATGAGTGCTTTCTCCTTCCTTCCATCCTCAGCAGCCATGTCCTGCACAATCCTGTATAGCCACAACATTTGCTCTTCTTTGCAGCCCTCCCTGCTCTACCAGGTCCCTCACCAGCATCACTCCAGCCCCGCTCCAGTTCTCAGTGTTCACCGAGATGTTAACTTCTACATAAATTATTTCTGAGCATTCGGGGTCTTCTGGGCAGGAGTTGCAAGCTGGGGAGGCTCTGAATGATATTTTTGTCTAGACTTCAAGTCAAGGAGAGCACCAACCCCCTAACTCATGGGTGACTTGTGCATGAGAAGACAGCTGGGGCCAAGGCTCTGCAGCTTCACTGGCAGCATCTCGGTGCCAACAAACTGGAAACACATTTTTGTACACAAGTCATGGGAGCAACACTGATGGAAATGAGCTGATGTAGGTTTAGTTTTGAGTTTGTTTAGGGTTTCTAAGGAGTGGTTGCAAATATAATTCTTTCCTCTTGGCTGTGGAAGAGCTTGTGACTTGCATTTAGCACTGTTTTTACCTTGCTGAGCAAGGGTGTGTGTGGGGTTTGCTAAAGAGGCCCCATCAAGCTAAGATCACTGTCATTCATTTCCAGTCACAAGAAAACCACTGCTGCCCATGGCCCCTGCCAGCCGGGCTGTGGTTCTGCTGCCAGCTGCTGCTGCTTGAGGTGGGAATCCCACTGCAGGCCAGTGCAGGCTTCCTGCTGGTGTCCAGGCAGACAGACTGAACTCCTTGTGCAGAGCATTTTTTGATCCCATGTGGTGCCTGCTCCCCCTGTTTGCTTGTGTCCCATACATTTGGGTTACAGTGACACCACCATCATCCCATCCAGCCATCTGCTGGGATTGCTGGGGCATTTGGGATCACAAAGCAGTGATGGGAACATGGGCAGACATTCTGTAACACTTGCTCCTGAAGGTCTCCAGTCATTTTAATAAGTGTCTTTGCTCCTCTGTTTTCTAGGTTGCCAGTTTTCCTTTTGGTTCTCTCTCTGTTAGAGCATTACTCTGCAAAAATTCACATCTCTCTTCAGATCCTCACTTGTTTTTTTTTAGCCTTTCATAAGAGCAGTGAGCTGTCTTTGCCTTCAGTTTTAAGGTCTCTGTGTGGTATCAATAGTTAATAAATGTAATTTTTTTCAGTTAGTGGTCTGTAGTACCATAAGGATATTCCTGTATAGAGCAATTTCAATGCCAATTCCCTTTAATAGTCATTATTTATAGAAGTCCTGCCATGAGACACACTCTTTTACCCCTACTTTTTACATTTCCTTTAATATTTTAAGGACACTCTTTTTCAGCAAACCAAATAGATATGGTACATAAATGAAAGGTCACCTTTGTGCTCAAGGAAGGACTTCTCATGAATTGCAGAAATTAGTAGACTATATGGGAAAAGTACCTCCTGCTCTTTATTTTTTATGTGCAGCATTTCCCCCCAACTCCATGACTGTAAACCAAAGCCTTAAGTACCAACCAGAAGCAGACTCCTGAGTATTTCATGTTATTCAGCTTTACACAGTTCCCTGCCTTTGTCCTCAGACAAAAACCTGCAGTCTATTAAATTCATCTGCTCAATTTGAAATGAAGGCCATAGACTTCATTGTGCATTTCTATAGATAGAAAATGCTTTGGTGGTTATTGGAATTCCTGCTGCAGCCATCTACTGCTGTTTGGTGTAACTAAATGCCTATTTAGCCAGGCTTTAAAATGGAATATGATTGAGAGAGTAACATTTCTCTTTTTTTTTTTTGTCCCCTCACTGGAACTGTTTGAGGCCAGGCTGCATAGGACTTTGAGCAGCCTGGTCTAGTTGAAGGTGTCCCTGCCCATGCAGGATGGTTGGAAGTAGATGATATTTAAGATGATATTATGCTTCTATGGTTCCATATCCCCATTTCCATTATTTCACCTATTTACCCTGTTTTTCTAAAAGCCTTACTATCACAGAATCACAGAATTGTCATGGCTGGGAAAGACCTTTAAGATCACTGTGTCCAACTGTCAACACCATTCCACCTCAGTAAAATAAAATAAATAAAAATAAAATAAGAGAAAACAAAACAAAACATCTATATCACCATGGCCTCTAGAGCATGTCCTGAAGTGCCTCATCGACATCCAGCTTCCAAGATATATTTCCCATGCCAGGTCTTCTTCCTCACCATGTCCACTACCTCCCTGATTTCCTTTGTTTACACACTCCCACCTCCCAGTAATCTGGTTCTTCCCTTATGACCACTCTGCATTACAGGCATTGGTTTACTTCCAGTCATTCTATTTTTATTCATCCTGTGATTGTTGCTTCAGAGTCTGGCTAAACCAGCCCAGCTCCACCTGCCAAAATTTAATGCCAAGCATATCCTCTCTTTTTAGATAAAACAGCAGAGCATTCCTCCCCCTTCCCAGGCCAGAAGGAAGAGGTTCACTTCTATTCCTACCTGTGAACACTGGATACCAGGAATTGGCTGTTTAGTGTCTCTCCTGCCTTGCTGCTGGCAAGATGTGTTTCATCTGCATTTCCACCCTCCTAAGAGCCAAGCAGTGTTTGAGGAAACCCTTACCTTTCCCTTTCCCCATATCTGTGTTGTCATGGGCAGAGCTTGTTGAGGCACTACCTCTGGGAAACTTGGATTTTTGTGTCAAACTTCTTTTCTGACCTAATCCTCCCATTTGTTATTCATGATGTGAGCAGAGAGAGAGAAGTAAGAACAGGCTTCACAGTAGGGGATGTCCACCACAGGGTCAGTCATGCTGCTTGTTTATCAGAAGGATGTATTGTTTATCTAAGGGCTAATATGCTTGATCCTCAGTAAGATGCTGTGCTTTCTGCTGAGAATAAATTTTTTAGATGAGAATCACATTCACAAAAAGCCTCCAAGCTCAAAACTGGAACAGTGAAAAATGAGGAATAAATAATGCACCTCTAGTATGAAATTTGAAGACATGCTATTATTATCCAGCCTCCATATAGCTTCATGTAAGCAACGACAGGGACAAAAAACAACCAGGACAAAAACCAGCAAGGACAGTTGGACATGGTAATCTTAGCGGTCTTTTCCAACCATGATAATTCTGTGTTTCTGTGAAAAGCAGTAAGGCACGTTTGTGAAAATATCACAAGCAGCAGCTCTGACACGTTCTAGAGGCATTATACCATTATTGTGTGCTGTAAAGTTTGCACAGTTTTTCCTCCTTGATTCCTACCAAATGGCATCCTGACCCATGCACACTTGTACCCAGGTCAGATCTGTGAGCACCATACATACCACTGGTCACTGATTTAAGTAAGTTTTCTTCATTCTCAGTGTCTACTTTCCTGATGTACTAGTGTGAGGGGACTGGGAGAAAGCAGAATCTGGCATACAAGATTTTCTAAAACATTTTCAAATAATCTTATTGATGTATGCATATAATAACCACACTTTCCTGGGCTCAAGTTTCATTCTCAATACCTACTACTTCTACATGCAAACTGCTCAGTGGCATGAATCAGAAAACCATAAAATAATTTGGATTGGAAGGGCCCTTAAAAATAATCTATATGCAACCCGTGGGCTCCAAAAGCTCCACAGAATAGTTTGCATTGGAAAGGACCTTAAAGATGATTGAGTTCCAGCCCCCATTCCTCCTGTTCAGTTTTATTAAAGTTTTATTTTAAATATTATTATATTTAATATGCATTATATTAAATATAATATATAAATAGCATGTAATCTATTACATAACATAAAATAATATATATTTAATATTTCTATTAACTCTTAACTCCAAAAGCTAATCCTTTTGACATTTATAGGATCTGAGCTTGAGATAGGGCAAAATGGCTAACATCCCCTCAAAGAGCTGAAAGTAAAGTGCCTTCAGACAGCTGAAGATCTGGTCAGTAGTTGGTTAATTAATATCATGCAATAGGGAAGAAAAAAAAAAGATGGTTCAACTTTTAGCCATTGCTTTACAGGTTGAGCTCTACCTAAGATTTAGGACCTCAGGCAAATCAATCCTCCTTCTATGAACTGGAGGCAGGAGCTTTTCCTGTGTCCTCTCCACTCACAGGAGGTGGGGAAGAGGCATGTGTTATGGATCAGAAAGCACTGACATACCTAAGCAGTGGCAGCTGTGTGTGCACGACCAGCAGAAGGAATATGCATGCTCAGTGAAACAGGGCTCAGCTGCACTTGCTGGAGGAGGGGAGTAATTTTCATTCTTTACTCACACCACTTAAAAAAAAATTACATGGGAAAAAATATAAAACTTTCTTCTTAGGGTGTCAGCTGGTCTCTTGCATCGCCTTTTCCTGATGTCCTGCCTATTCTGTACCTGTCTGCAGATGAGACAGGTATGTGTTCCTCAACATTTTTCACCTTTTCTGAAGCTAATGACCAGTGTATGGAGTGGACATCACTGGGCATGGCCAGTGCTCAGAGCTCATTCATTTTCTTTTTGCTTGTGCAGAGTGGTTGGATGAGAACAATTTTGGCTGTGCTCAAATGTCTGTGTTGACTGTAAAACTGTAAAACAAACAACTTATCATCCTTAGGCAGATCAATAGACAGACTCACATGCTATAGGAAGTGCCTGTGATTGCAAAGAGAAACATCTTAAGTATTACACCATCTAGAGTAATATCATGTATTTTCTCTGGCACTCACAAATTTTGATTGAGAAGAGGAATTTAAAAAAAATGGTAATTCTACAGTGCTTGGGATATTGGTCAAGTTTGCACAATGCTAATGCAATCTCTGCCCTATGATAAGGCCAGGAAGTTCCTGGCATGATATCAGTCCTCAAGCAGGGAAGAGAGCACAGAAATATGTGTCCAGCCCTTGCTGGCTGAACACAGGAAAAGTCGTATGGCTGATGGAGCACAAAAAACTAGAGAACTCAGAAGTGCAAAAGGGGTGTTTGGATCACTGTACCTCCAAGGCAGTTGCACTCTTAGAGTTTACCACAACATCTCCCTGTACCTACACTGAGTCTGTACTCAGCTGCATAACCCCAAGAGAGAGTATCCATATCATGAGATATCATCAGTCTGCAGAACTCAGCAGAGTTTAGGTAGGAAAACTCTCACACGCTTTCCAGTCCTTCCTGCCTATTGTAGATTTTCCATTACTCTGCTTCTGGATGATCCCAAAAACCCACAAGAACTTCCTTTCTTGTACTGTTTCATCACTTTGGACTCTAAACACAACTAATCAAAATGAAAAACAGCTGGATCAAAAATGAATCTAGTAGACAAATAAACAAACAAAGCCAAACCTTCAGAAACTCAGTTGATTTTAATTCTGTATCTGGTTTTGGCCAAACCATACAGTCATTTTTAGTTCTTTTCTTCTCATTTTTAGTTCTTTTTTTGCCTGTCAGTTCATACATTCTTTGCAAGCAGAATCACATTTGCTTTTAGTCTCCTACCAATCTGATCTGTATTTCTGTTTCACTGCTGTTTGGCAGCAGCTTTGCTGCTATGCTACTGCTTATGTCATGAGACTGTATTGCTGGTGATTTGTGACTTCAGCTCCAAGTTTCTGGTCAGCACCAATGTGTTTCTTTTCATTTGGGATCTGGAATACTTTTGCCACTGAGGTTGATGCTTGCTCAAAGTGGATTTTTTTCTCAATCACTGAAAAGTTTTGTGGTTCTACAGCCCCACTTACCACAGTTTATAGTTTAAGTCAGGTAAAAGGTCAGTCCTAAAAACTTCGCTAGATGTAAGGTGGATACTATCAATCAATAATTAACACTGTTCACCTCCAATAAGTCCAAATTCCTGCAGACAGAATGCTTCTCTGGGCATGTCATGCCTGCCAGCTTCATTTTCAGTTTGACCTGCCAGCAACAGGCAGCTAGCAACAAAGTTACAGCATACATTGGTGGTTTTTTTTCTCTCTGTGTTCTGGGTACTGTTTGCTTACGGCACTGATTTCATGAAGTAAGAACAGGATGGGAAGTAACTTGAAAAGAGCAGGAGTTTTGGAGCAGGACTGCTGGGAAGGGCCTCTGGATAGTTACTTGTAATCCAGATTATTGAAGAAGAAGCCGTTCTGTGCCGAAGGAGAGGGATTGAGTAGCATGAAGGATGAGTTAAATGAGTCAGTGTGTGTAAAGAACAAGTGGCTGGAGGTTAGGGAGTCAAAGCAGGTTTATCCAAAGGAAAGGCACAGCCTGACAAATCTTTCCCACCCCGCTCCCCACACTAACACCATCCCGATGTGACAAAACCACCATTTCAGCTCTTCTCAGGGCCGGGCTTCTCCCAAGGGCAGCTGCGGCTCTGCGGGTGGGTGCCGGGCCGGACAGGGCCGGGCTGGGCCTCGGGAGGGGCCTGAAACCCCGCGAAGGGAGAGGACGGTGCCCTCCCGGCCAGGCCGCTCCTCATCTCGCAGCGCTTTATGTTTTTAGCTGCTTTGTTTTCCTTGTGCCGGTGCCAGCGGGGCAGACAGTGCAGGCAGTCAGGGAGCAGCTGCCTGCTGGAGGCAGCCCTGGGGTTCACAGCACCCGGGGAAGGGCTGCAGGGCGGGGGGGGGGTGAGGGGGGGAGATGGAGCCAGGGGGTGAGGTTGGGTGAAACATTAGCCACGTCCTCTTGGCTTCCTTCCTGAGCCTCTCAATTATTTCTTTATGTGCTGTTGGTGCTCTGCTTGTTTGGCATTTAAAAAGTATGCTCCGAGAGGGTTTCAAGAAGGAGCTGCAGTTGGGAGCAGATGGGGTTCTGACCACCCATGGAAATGCCTCCATGTCTCCAGGAACCCTTCCTCTCCCCTCCCTTTGGGCTGACAGCAAACCCACTCCAGGCAGATCACTCATAAGGGCTGTGTAACAGGCTAAAAATAATGCAAGTTATAAAAGTCTGGAAGCTGTTGCTCATTTGGGGATATGAAGACTCAAATACCAGTCAATACCCATGACTCTGGTAGCTGGACAATAGTAGATAAGGGCCAAATGTCTTCTAACTTGATTAATACAACTTGCAATTCACTTACCTCAATGCCAGCTGCCAGACTGTGTCTCCTCAGTATCACAGGATGCAGGGAACAGGCAAATAAATATTCATGACAGTTTAGCAGAAGCAGAATTTTACCCTAGATCCAGAAAGATATGGTTGGAAGGCAGAATGAACTGTGTCTATATTGCTCCCGACAGATGTTTATCTAACCCCTTCTTAAAGACTCAATGGAGACTCCACCAGTGCCCCAGGCAACCTGTTCAGGTTCTTCCATATCCTTCCCATTGGAAAGCTTCTCCTTATCCAGGTGGGAGCATGGGCTAACTTCTTTATCTACCTGTCCAGCCATGCAAGGGTGGAGCAACATGTTGCAACAACACTGGTGACTTGCAAAGTGTCCTGAAGATAGTAAGTACTGTCTTCAGGTCAGGGTGGGGATGGTGGGAGGAATACTTTGCCTGGAGTGCAAATTCAGAAGGATGAAATACATCTTCTGCCCAGCATGAACAACAGAGAGGTCAGAGAAGTAAGCAAATGCAGGCATGAGCTTTCACAGCTTGTGTAAGCTTGTGTAGAATTGTATCTTAATTTTGTGCTGGAATTTGTAAGAGTGTTGTCAAGAGAGGCTAATGCATCCAAGATGACTCTAATGAAGTCCTATTCTTTAAAAGAACAGGAGATTTGAGTGCTTAAAATATTTTATGCTTAATTTGGGCTGGCTCTTTGACAAATTTTGTTGGCTGAACTGTTATGCTAGTCTGTGTTAAAACTATAAAATGGTCAGAGGGTTGAGTTTTTTTGTTTGGGTTTTTTTGTTTGTTTGTTTGTTGTTGGTTTTGGTTTTTGTTTTTAATTTGTAGGGAATAGGTAAAGCTCTGATTAACTTCCAGGCAATTAGCACTGCTTTTGAGCTGATTTAGATTTTGCATCTCCTGGCAGACATAATGCAAAGAATATCTTAAGAAACACATGCCTGCAATTTGACACTTGCACCTTGCCAAGAGAGGTCACTGCAGCATCCTCACAGGAGGAATTCACAAAGGCATGAGACAGCCCACTCAGAAGTGCAGTCCAAGGGGGCCACTGCCTGCCTAGTAGTGTTTGAATCTCACAGAGGACTCCAAACACCAGAAGATTCTCCTCATCATAGGAGTGACCTTATTATCAAGAGGTATGTCAAAAAAGGCTATGTTTTGTTGTTTGATTTTTAATTTTTTTTCTTGTGTGTTTATTAGAAGTCAGAGTGAGTGTTGCCAGTTCTTGCAGATGAACAAAGAGGGATACCCTCTTCTGTAAGAGCTCTCTTTTGCCTCTCAGGAGGTAAAGTAGGAAGTTTCTAGCTGGCCATCAGACTCTTAATTTCTAATGAATTCTAGATCCTACCAGCCCACATCTTTTCTCTTCTCTTGCTCAACAATTAGTTACACAAACAGAGGAAAAAAGGCTATTTATTCCTGAATTTCCAAGCCCAGTTCTTGCACTTAAAACTTCATGCCCATCTCTCTCCCCCTCCTGCTGTTCCTGCGTTCTCCATCCCAGGGTGGAGGAAGGCAGTGCTGGAGATGCTTCACTGCTGCCACTGCTCACAGAGCTAGGGTTGAGATGGAGGGTGGAGAACACGAGTGCAGGATGGCCCACTTTTCATTGACTGATACCCCGAACAAATCATCTCACATGGCCTTCCATATAACATGAATTAAAAGGGCTTCCCTGCATTCATTCCTGCTTGAACTATTGCTTTAAGTAAACCAGCCAAGTTTAATTAAACTGTACCCAGTGATGAAGAATCTACCCTCTTTTCCAGCAGTTAATTTTTCCTCTCTGCTGAAACCACATGCTGTATTTCTCTTCCAAAGTTTTGCTCCATATACTCCTAAATTACACCTCTATGAGTTCTTCCCTTTGCTTTAGTGAAGAGCATCAGCTTTTGGAAACAGCTGCTGTATGGCACTTCACAGCTCTCAGTCATTCAGTGAATGCCTTTCTGAAACCTCTTAATCTGTTAAGATTCTTCTCAAAGTACAGGAGGCTGAGCACCTTTAAACCAAAACCAGTTGCAGAATTGGTCCATAGCATCCAGAATTCCCAGGTTCCTACACACAAGGATTCCTCTAGCCTTTTTGATTGATGCAAACATTTCCTTCTGTTGGGTTACCTGCCTCACCTTCCCTGCAGACTTGCTACTTTTAAGGGTTCCATTAAGTTGTGGGGGTACCCTGCAAGACTTGTCCTTCACTTTTGTCTGTGGTGAAGTTCATATAAAAAAATTGTTTGCTTGTGTGCATCTTGCCAAGCATGTCACATTGCTCCATCTCAAGGACCTGATTTCTTCATTCTCGATCACTCCATCCCTTCATGTGACTTTTGAGTCTGTCCCTGCTCACAGTGCTACTCACGCATTTCACACCAGGTAGAATATATAAGAAGAATAGGAACAAAGACCCTCCTGTCCCATCTACACTCCTGACCCACAAGGTTGAATAACATTTCATAGACTTACTTTAATTTTACCTGCCCAGTAGAGACAAAAGAGCTACACAGGAGGAGCTTATCTCGCAGTTAATGAGCAAGTGCCAAATTTGCCAGGCCTGCTCAGCCATACCCATGGCCTGTAGGTGAGTACCAGCCCAAATATCTGTCTTGTTTTGACTGGAGATGGGGAGAATCACTAGAGCTATTCCTGCAGGCAGCCTTTCTGAATTACCACAGGAAATCTCCTCATCCTGCTGTAACCACAACTACAGAGCAACCTCCACCTCCATCTCACCATCCCCTCACCACAACAGTGCAGACACCTTGTTTGGTGGCTGCTGATGGATGAGGGTAAAGACAGCTGTTTGCTTCAGATGCTGCCTGCTCCTGTGGGTTGTGCCACCAGCATTAGGTCTCAAAGCTGATAAAAGTAAACTGCTGGTTTATTTTAGAAAATAGTTGGGCTCTCCCACAAGACACAGGACCCTGTCTGTGGTGTGTTAAATAAAACTCAATGTCAAGATATATTCAGAGTGCACCCACTAGCCTGAGGTCTTCAGGAGGCCTTGGTTCCTGGGATGCATAGTCCAGGATGCCACAACAGCTGTGGGCTTGAAGTAGGTACTGAGAGCTCAGCATGTGTGAGATGGTGGTGAGTCTGGGCTGCACTGAAGCTCAGGAATGCTGAGGTCAAAGAGTGAGATAATGCTTGAGTTTGGGAAATGTCAGGCTTGGTTGCAAGTGTCTTAAGCAGCTCCAGCACCCCTCCTTCTCTCTCCTATCCCCCTAGACACCTGTTTCACCAGATCTAGCCATGGTGATTTTTACAACAGACCCCATGTACTGTTTCTATCCACCCTGTGACTTTAGTTGTTTTTTTTCTGCCATCGTTCATTCTTCTTCAGACACTTTCCATCACTGCAACCTTTTCTCTCAGAGAGGTCCTACTATTTGAGAACTCTGCCAAAATTTAACTGGTCACAGTGAGCCAGGTTCTGATCTCATTTACTTCTGTGACTTTAATAGAGTTCCTCTGGACTTGTACTGATGCACATGAGAACAGATCCTCTCCCATTTAATTTGCCCTACTGTGTATTTGCCAAGTGCTAACTGCAGAGTTGGCTCAGTGCAAAATGCAGAGAACAAAAAGAATGATGCATAATAGAGCAGTTACCTCCCAGATGCTGCTGCCCAGGGTGTTTGTGCAGAGCACTGTAGTCACAGCAGTGGCTCCTCCAACAGTGCTCCTATACCAGCTCTGAAATTACTGAGATTTTTTCTTTAAACAGCCTGCTAACCTCTAGGTGTCTTGCCAACTTGCATGCAATCAGATTTAAATATCAACTGATGTTAGTATTTAACAATTATCACCAGGATCTTCTCACACCTCTTCCTTAGAAGATACAAAGAAACCCAACACATACCTGTTCCTGAAGCCCTATCATCAGTCTGAAGCAGATTCAGGTGATACGTTGGATCTTTATCACCACCTGCAGTAGCCCCTGGCACAGGATTGCCCTAAAATATGCTTTACCTGGGCACCTTACAGAATTTTCCAATTGCAATCTCTTTATGAGCCAGAGAGTTTGTATTGTGCAAAACAAGAAATAGAAAAACAAAACCCGAGAGGATAAAAAATGGCCCGAATGATTAAACTTCTGTTTTAATTCCAAAAATACACAGGGCCCCTGACATTTCCCTTGCACAACTCCTTTCTCTGGAGGACAAAGAGGATGTGTTTTAAATGGTACTGCTAATGGAATTATATGTTGCTGCTCGATAATGGTCTGCTGTGTAAATGTAATTGTTGAGGTAAAGCTGAGGTATTTATTGAAAATAAACACTGAGACAAAGCCAAGATCCTGATTTTCTGAGCACAAGACTGTAATGCAGGCAAAACATATATCTTATTAATGCATTGGAGGCCTGAACATGCCCCATCACAAACTCTTGTTAGCTCAGCAGTGGCAGATCTGGGGCCCAAATGAGAAATGCAGCCAGGCTGATGCAGATGCCTGTGGCCAAAGGGGTGTAATGACAGTATCAGGGGCAATACCCAAGTGTTTCCTCTCTTCTCTGGTGTCTGCCCCCCTATAGCCTAGGAAGGTGGCAGAGTTGCTGATTGCTCACAGGTGAAATATCTGGAAGACAAGAGATTTCTTCTTCTGTGGTTCTATGAGAAACTAAACCAAAAGATTTGCCAATTCTTCTGCTTCCTTTGCAGTAATGGAACCATGGGAGATATGACTGCCTGTCATCGGATCATTATTTTACAGTTTTCATAACTAATTTTACAGACATCTGTGAATAATTCATGCATGTTTGCCTCTGAGCATTGGTGAAGTACAGGTCCATACAGACACGTGGGCAGCTTCAAGCAGAAGCAGGGCCTGGTACCACGTGGTGATGGAGAAGGACAGGATCTGTGCTGCAACTCAGTGGGGCGTGCAGCCACTCCTATGTGTCTGTGTGCCTTAGGGCTCCTCTGGGCACATCTGGGTGTGGGTTTTCTTTTGTATTCGTCCTGTGGAGGCTGAGAGCTGTGGCTGTGCTGGCTTGTAGGAAGGAATCCCAGCTGATGTTGGGTGCCCTTTGGTCCCACCTGTATCCACCCCACGCATCACAGCAGTGCTCAGTGGGGTCCGAGCCTTGATGTTCACGGTTTTTGGCTTTGCCCTTGATAGATGCAGAAGGCTGAATGGGTTCTTTTCCACTACTCTGCCCAGGGATGGGTGCAGGTTCTGGGAAGCTCCTATTGATTGCATTGGTCATCAGGCACTTAAATACACCCAGGGGTGTACGCATAACTGTCTAATCCATTCAAAGAGGGCAGCAGCATCCTGGAGTATTGTCTGATCTGAACGCATTGCTTTCATATTGGCTGCAAAGTGAGTATGTGCACTTACAGAAAATGCCACGTGCCATTCTTCTAGACAGAGTGGAAAGACAATACAAGCTTCTTACAATTATTCTACTTCTCGAAACTGTAGATTTTTTTTAAAAGAAGGTAACTGTAAATTAGGCCCTAACCTGTGTGACCAGATTTTCAAAGGCACTGAGCATCCAAGGTTCTGTGTCAGCATCAGCTGAAGGAATAAATACTTCAGGGTCTCCATTCCTTTAGAGAAATGTGAGTATTGCCAAGCAATTCAGCCTCTCCATTTACATACTGATGTATTAAAAAAAAAAAAAAAAGCAAAAAAAAAAAAAAGCAAAAAAAAATCATGTTGCTCTCTCTCCTTTATTTGGACTATGATGGATGCCTCCATTATATCTCTGTCATCAGCACTTGCATTGCAAAAACCAAATCATAGCATTGTCCTGAGAACTGCTGATTTGTTTCACCCTGTTCCTGTGGGATTAGATGCTGTGTAGCTGCCACGTGGATTTCACCATAGACTGGCAGTGACCTGCTCCATCTCCCTTTCTGTTTTGTGGGTTTCCACCAGTAAACAAGGCACTGAAGGAGATGGTGACCCCATCAGGACTGTCAGGACACAGCCAGGTGTTGCCCCTGAAGTTCCAACATGGAGGGGTTTGCCATGGCACAGATTTTCCCTGTGGGCCATGGCCAGTCTTACCAGGAGCTATGAATTCATCCTAATTGTTTGCAAGGCTTCTTATAGTTGCATATAAAATGTTGGCAACCACAGAAATACCAGGGCAACCTAATATCAATCCTGATTTTACAAGTGTTACGAGGTTAAGTTGACCTGATTACAGAATAGTGTATTTTTCATTCAGTTTTGGCAAACTCCCATAAGAGTTATATTTTTTATTTTACTTCTTCAGTGAGGAGGCCATATCTGACCAGTAGATACAATTATTGTTACTCGTATTTTGGTAACTTTGAAAGTGTCCAACAAGAGCAACAGCAGTCACTGTGTGCTCATAACCATACAACCATGTGTGTCCCAGACTAGCTACAGTTGTCAAAGAAAACTGGAGGGATATGATGTGCAAGCATAAAAATAGTGAAAGTTTACAAGTGTCAAGTTACTTCATGATTTTGCTGTTAAGCTACTTCTATAACTATGCATATATTGAAAGAACAAATTCATAAGAAATAAAGCATAAAAAATAGAAGCTGTATGGGAATATCTGGCAGTTACCTGAGTTTCAGACCTTATGACTGTGCTGTGCTATCTCCTGAATAATCTGTGCCTGTCATGTACTTGACAATACATGTTTTGTCAAGTCAAACAGGCTTCCTTAGAAAGAAAGAGAAGGTATTATTATTGCCCTAGTAGGATTCTGTGTGTTTAATGCTGAAGTGGTCAAAGGTCTTTTAGGATCTTACAAAATGCAATCCACATGATGTTTTTTAGAAATTAGCTTTAACTTGCTTATATGCAAATGAAGACCCAAAGGCAAGTTGGTTTGCTTTTGAGAAGTCCCGGGATTGTTTTAATTATGATTATGTCAATCAACTGCAGTAGATTTGAAAAGGAAAACTCTAATTACCAGATTACTTGGTGCTATAATATTCAATGTTACGGTAATGAGGGATCAATTAAACATCCTGTTGGTTTGAGGAACCTCTGCCTTCTAGACTCAGCTTCACAGAATCTGTAATTGAGTATTTAGCAGAAGGTGGTTGGATACATATTAGGACATTTATGTAAGTACTCTCTTTTTTCCTAATCCTCTCTGCTTCTACATCCCTAAAAGTAGAGAAGCCCTCTACTCCCAAACTGCATAGATGGGAAGAATAAGAGCAAAATCAGTTGTCATTATTGTGTGACTGATGCATTGTAATATAAATTGTTTTGATCTGTCAGTGTTATAGAAGCTGTGCTTCAAGCAGGACAAATGTGCAGATAACTTTTTCAGTCCTCCCTCAGAGAAGATGCACACTGTGGTGTGTCCTGCCAGCCACTGCTCAGGGCTTCCTGCAGCAGTTTCTTTTGGTGGGATACCAGCTGGCATGTTTCTTTTTATTATTGTTAGAAAGACAAGGTCAGTTACAGCTGGAGCAGAAAGTTCTGTGCTTTGTGGTGGTCTTCAGCTCCTTGCGAAGTTCATTCTGCATATTCAGAGCTCTAAAAAAAATTTATCTTCCGTGTCAAAGAGTTTTTCTTTAGTGATTTCTGTACCTCAGAGGATTGGAGCTGATAGCACTGAGGCTGATCACAGTCTTCCTTTTGCAACTCTTTGTGGCCTTTTTTAGTGGCCATGAAGGACCTCAAAGATAAAGAGCCTCAGCTATGCTTGGAATGCCATGGATGTCCAGGGCAGAGAGTAGAGAAAAAGTCAGATTAATTCATTGCAACCTGTGTTGTGCTGTAGTCTTCTGCAGTAACTGGAGTTTGGTTTCACAGTGTGCAGGGTGAAGATCACCTCCCTACACCCCCATCATGGAGGGTGCAGGTGGGGCTCTCTCAACAGGGAGGCAGCCTGGCAAATGCTCCCTGCAGGAGCTGTTCTGTGTGATTACAGTCAGTCAGCAGCTCAGAATGATTTCCATGTTACTGACTGACTTAGCCAAGAGTGGGATCATACAGTTAGAAACTATCAAAAATTTGTATCCCACCATTTATCAGAAACTTTTCTTTTACTGCTAGCCAACTTCAGACATCTGTTGTCATATACACAGCTTAGTCACATCTAAGGTCAATAGGCCTTTTTGATGTTGATTTTAGTAAGTGCATGTTTGAGTACACTTTGCAAATGCCATTGTGCTTTTTCTTCATGAAAGCATGAATATAATGCTTACTGGTTTTGAAAAAACTGTATTAATTATGTGAAACACTGAGCCCAGCCCAAACATCAAAAGGACTTGTAGGTGCTCACCTTCCCACTGGAGGTTTGCTTGATGAATCCAGTGATCTGTGCTATACTATGCATGACCATATTCTTTGTCCTAAACTGCTGGTTTGCATATGTGTAATAGATCTGAAATCATTAGGATTTCCATAATTCTTCCACAGATTCCTAACTGTAAAATTTCTGCTTCAGTTAAAAATCCTCAATTCATACTAGAGATGTTTTCCTTATTTCTATGTTTTGCTCTGGTGATCATGGAATGAGGAAGATGTTTAGACTTCAGGGAGAGGGAACAGACAGAAGAATGGGTTAGATGTCACAAGAGGTGGAGGAAAAGAAAGCACTTTTATGGCTTTGTCTTCAAGCAGAAGGTAATTAATTGATATTTACTAGAAGAATTCATAACAGATAATAAATGACCTTTCACAATCTTGACAATAGCCAAGTTTACCAAGTGGAGAGGCAGTCTCCATTCTACCAAGTTTAAGTCTACAGACTTAGTGACTGCATTTCTTACTTACCTTTTGTGAAAATTTATCCTAAAACTTTTTGCTCTGTGTCTCCTAGAGGTTTGAAAAATCACTGAATTAAAAAATTAGCAAAAGTGATTAGTAAAGTGATTATGAACCATGGAAAAATCCTACATCTCTCTTCTACCTCATGTTTGAGGCCATTGTCCTGAGTTGCTGCTCTAGCTCAGATTGAAAAGGCGAATGAAATGAAGTGAATATCTTTCTCTGGAAAATGTAACTGGTTGAAAATACTGCATAGTTGACACTTTTGAAAGCACTAGTAGGGGGCAATGATTTGGACCCATTTGTCTCTTAAAATTAAATTATTGGTAGGACTGTGCCAGCATTAGTGGTGAATTCTTCTAAGCAACATCAATTGGTGGCAATGAGAACATTCCAGAAGGCTTATTTAAAATATAGAGAGTATTGTGTAATTCTTTTTATTTTTATGTTGCACAATCTATTTGCTGATACTTGTTTCTTTCCCTCCCTCTCTCTCTCCCCTAGGCTATCAAACAAAGCTGCCCAACCTTACCCTCATCCATCAACCTTGAGTTATTAAGAGAATAACTGCAGAACATTTACAAGTGGATGGGATGGAGTGCTGGCTGCTTTTCAAGAACACAGAGTCAGTGCTACAAAAACTTTGCAAGATGGCAAATTTTCTCATGCTGCCTGTTCTTTGCTCTGCTAGGACCTGCTAGAAGGAAAGACTTTTTGAATTTAGGGGATCTAATATAGGTTTATGCCAAAACTGTATCATATCTACTACCAGATCATAATTTTCTCTCACAGGGCCTGTGTTCTATGACTTTCTCAAGGATAGGCTTGAAGAAAAGCAATGCATGAATATAGAGGTTAAATAATTGTAAGTGTCTCACAGGAGAACTATAACAAAATGAAGGCAAGATAGATAATACTAAAGGGCTTTTCTCACTAATAGTAATATAGAGTAAGAGAAGATAATAGAAGACAGAGGTTGTGATGGAGTGGAGTTGTCAGGTAGTAAGTAATCTAAGATTCTGCTCATCAGCTTAGGGTGTGCACAAAGACACCTAGGCTGGTGTGGTACAATTTACTCCCATAGTTTGAAGAGCTGGGAAACACAGTGCAGAGGCTCCATACAAGCCAGCACAGAACTAGATGCAATACAGTGCTGAGTGCTGTGCCAGATGAACATGATTATTCTGCCTCTCAGTCCCACTTGGCATATCTGCATGGTACTTTGCTGTGCTGGATGGCCTTGCCAAATCAGCTCAGTGCTACCATGGGGAGTTCTGCATCTTGTTCTCTGCAATCTAAATGTAACCTTGGAAATTAAGCTAATCTGTTTGACTTCTGGAAAGGTAGGAGAATGCTTCCTGGCTAGCCAGCATTCCTCCAGTTATGTGGGACTGGGAGAAGAACAAAACATGGTGGTCTGCACAGTGACTTTCCAGATGACAACATCCCAACAGGCACTGAAAAACTGATCCTTTTGAACATCCTGTACGCTGTTCAATGAAAAACTTAAAGCTCTACTTTGCTGGTCTAGATGCTTGAAAATCCAGATATCAGCAAATAGTTAAGAAGTTGTTCCTGAGTGGGAACAGTCAGCTTTCGGGAGCTACCACTGGGCACAGGATAATGCAGGGAGGGACTCTGCAGTCCAGAGAAGCAGCCTTCACACTCAGCCTTAGTGGGAGGCACAAACAGACTTAAAGAGATAGCTCTTCTATTGTGAGTCCATTTTCTCTGCCTTGCCTTTGTTTTTAGTAGATCAGGCTCTGCTTTAGCAAGACTGCTTGGTAATGGACAACACTGCTGCTGGAGGCAGAAGAACTGCAGATGAGTCAGGGCCATGAGGTCATCCTGGCTGACCACAGGGGACTGGAGCCTGGGAGAGTTATGGGGCTCTGCAGCAGGAGGCGTGGAAGCTGGGGGCCTGGCACTGGGAGAGAGGGCTTCTCGTGAGAGCAGGGATGTAATTTACACAATTATAATGACAAAATGTGTAAACTTGTATTTTTTAATTCCTCTTTTCTTTGTTTGCACAGGAACTGGCCACAAAATTTGTTTATAGTCCCCAGTAAACCCGGCATACCAGGAGGGCATTCAGCATCAGGAAAAGTAGCATAGTACTGCTAAAATATGACTAATTTTCAACAGCTCCCACACTGTCTGCCTTGTCCACTCAAAAACAACACTGCTTGCTGACTCCACCCTGCATGCACAGCAGTTAGGTGGCTTTTACCACCCTACATCATCTTGTGAAGGTCCTCAGAAATGGCAGTACAGAGTAATGTTAGGGAGTAATGTTAGGAGTAATGTTAGGGAGCATTTACAAAAGTTGTTTATGAAGAAATACCACAAACTGAGCCACAAATACATGAAACAGAGAGGGTGAATCCCTGCGATAGCCTCTACGTAGGAGGAAACCTGAAGGAAAACCTATAGTTCCTGCCTCTTTAGCTCCCCTCTTCTCCCTTTTGTCAGTTTATTTCACATCCTCCCTCTGACTTTTCTTCCTACAGCTTGTTGCTCTTATGTACATCACACGTGATACCATCCAGCCTGAGCACTCCCTTGCCTTGCCTTCTGGTTCTCCTCTCCCTCTCAGTGGCTTAGATTTTCATCCTGGGACCCTATCTCACGAATTAGGTTTCCCTCTTTCCCCTCCCTCCTTATGTGGCCTTCAGCTCTGGCTCAACACTTTTAACAGCATCCTGGTTTATCAACCTGATATTTATCAAGAACGTTTCCCTTCCTCTTGTTTAATTCTCCTGCTGTACCAGTCTTATCCTCTACATTATTATTTGGTTCTTCCATTACTCCCAGGCCATGAATTCCTTCAAAGCTTTCTTTGCTCTTGACCTACCTCTTCTCTTTGAGCTTCTGTGTTGCACTGAAACCCTCAGTGCTCCCTATAATACCAACCATGGTCTGAGGATCAATGTTGCTACATGAAGAAGCACTAAACATTCACCCTGGAGTGGGACAGTTCCCAATCTCCCCTGGCACATCAGGTTCAGAAAAAAAATCAAGTAGTGGTTGCCTACTTTGAAATCTTTCTCCTACATGTTATGTCAGGTCTATTTCTAAGAAAAACATGCCTGTCTTTTTCCTTACAGTACATAATACTTAGCAAGTACACCAATGATATCAATTTTTCTGGTCACTTTGTGATTCTTAGGGCAAACCATCTGCCCAATCAGCCCAAGAGAAATCCTCCCCATTTAACCCTCCTACATCAACACCAAGGACCAGCTTCTTAGACCTCACTTCTTTGCACTCTTCCCTTGTGACTGCTTTGTCAATCAGCTCCATGCTATCATCTCCCCAACGGCAACCAGTGGCAAGAGTTCTCTTAAAGTTTATAAAAGTTTTCTCTTTCAAATTACTCCTTGTGCTTCTCCCTTTGTTGCTGTTGCCTCAAAAGCAATCCCACATACCATTGCCTACAAAGGCAGAGAGGCTTATTTCCAGGACAAGCCATGCCAGAAGAAAGCAGCACATCATTTTCATCCTGTGAAATTCTTCGTATATCTAAAGGACCTTTTACTGCTGCTATTTTCTGTTTATTTGTATTTCTGTGCTCCCCATAGTTTTTCCCATCTTCCCCTTCCCTGGGAATTCCAGAATCTGTATCCCTGCATCCCATATGGGCCAAATCATGCTGATAGGCAGTAGGTGTGGTGGAGGCTAATCTGGGTCACTCAGCTTTCACTTGTGTATTCAGGCTGTCCAGTTCTCAGTTATTTCAGGTATTGAGTTCAAGATAAATTTCCAAGCCATTAAGAAGATGATATCAATTGCTGCTGTGTTGTTTTCTTTGTGAACAGAATTCCTAGGAGCATTGATTTCCAAGTTGATATGAGTGGGTTGGTTTTTTTTTTATTTTCTCATACACTAGAGCAGTCACTTTCCATGCCAGATCAGGAATGGTTTCCTATAGAAGGACCATTGACATAAAATAAGTGCATCAGGTATCTGTAAGAAGCAGAGTAGACCAAAAACTCTCAGTTGACATCTTGGCTGGAATTAAAAATCCTGTTGTGTGATGCTGAAATACTTCCTTCTGCTGGAAGTATTTTAGGAGAAAAAAGTTCTAATTATCTTTCTCCTTCCCTTGTTTTTAAGGTATATTTAACTGTGTTAGGGGGAGCAAAACTTAGAACATGATGAGAGAATGACCTGGTGCTTTTTTGAGACTGCAAACCCCATCTTGCTGTGTATTGTTGGTAGGCACAATTCATCCTCAAACTGCTGGGTCTACAGGTCACCATCAGAGCTGTAGCTCACAGTGACTTACCATCACTATCAAACTAAGTGTATTAGAATCATGAAATACTTGAAAATAAAAACATAAATCTTGATTTGCCATCATCAGTCCCCTGAAGTGCTTGGTGCTGGCAGAAAAGCTCTTTTAAAACTGGAGACCAGCTGCTTAGCAAGTGTAAATCAGCACAGGATGTTATGAAGTGGAAAACATTGGTACAGCTCAAAGGTTGTTTTAAAGAGATCTTTGAGTAACTAAATGTTTAAGATGCCCACTGGGAAGTGTATAAAATATGAGTCTAATTTGAAAAAAAAAAAAAAAAAAAATCATATTGTGTAGGGGGCGCAGGCAGGCTGTACTGCAAATCTCCCTTACTGGAGGCTTGTAGGAACTGATCAGCCCAACATTTGTCACACAGGGATGGATTCTGCTCGGGCAGAGGGGCTGAACTGGATCTGCTCTGGAGATCTGCTCAGTTCTTGCACAGCATGAAGAAATGGACCTCAGCATTCAAACAGTTATGGGATTAGCAAAACACCTCAGGCTCCTTGCTTCCTGCTCAAGACAGGCCAAAAGATTTGCAGATTGGTTCAGTGTTGTGTGTCCATGTTATTTAACCCAAGTTTCTCAGCCTAGGTTTGATCTCTGAGGACAGCTAGGAGAGGAGACAGGCACTGCACTTAAATTTTTCCAGCAATTTCACTAGCAAATGTTAAATCATTCCAGTAAAATTTTGATATTTCTTTTCCTGCTAAAATGAGCTATAACAGCTATTTAACTAAGTTGAAGTTAATTATATTATATGAGTATCCATTTATTACTCTGTAACTATATAAATGTAGTTATAAAACTGCATGCTGTAGCTACCTATTAAGTATCTATAACAGCTATGTGTAGTTCTTTTTCAGAAGGAGTTTTGTAGAGTTAAAGCAATGGAAAAAAAACCAATTTTCTTCAATGGAAAATGCATCAGCATTAAAGGGAGAGTATTTGTGTTATTTTGACAAATCAGCTTCAAGAATGAGTGATAGAGCAGAGACATAACAGTCTCATTAAATTGGAGTTCACGGTGTATATTCTTCTAATGGATTTTGCTAAGCATGTTACAGTGAAAAAGATGTTCTTCCATTTTATCCTGTCCTTTGGCATTTGTTCTAAGAAGTTATGAGTACTTTAGCAGTGCATGTGGCAGAGTTTAGTGGCTATTCTGTTAGATAGCCTCTCTTCTGTGGGATTCTCTGTGCTGGCTTCCAGAGTCTTTTTCTTTGTGTGCAGTGTGAGTATCAATATGAGAAGAGGGACACAACAATTGCACGTGGAGTAGAGCGCTTTATTTTCTCCAGATCTCTGTGCTGTTTTGGTCACCTGAGTGGAACTGTTTTGAGGCAGGAAAACGCTTTATCATATACCAGAGTTAAGACTGAGACCAAGCTTGTGCAAGGGTGTTTCTCCAGTTATGCCTGCAGGGTGGCCTGTGCAGGCACCTGCAGTCTCAGGGGACACTTTTCAAGGCCAAGCCCATGGCCTGGAATGGGGAGACCACCCTGCATGTGCACAAGGAAAAACGCAGGCCACATCCCTTGTGAAGCCTGGAGGGAACCTCCTGCTAATCTACTAGGATCTAGGCTAGGTGTGAGTAACCAACACACACATTACACCTGGCTGTCTGCACAGTATATGACAGCCAGAGGAAGTCCAATGAGTGAAGAATAGAGGCCATCGTAAGCACCCAGAAAACATGAGGTAGATTCTTGGGTTTATAGGAAGGCACTTGAGCCTGTGTTATGTGAGGTTTTTAAAAAGATCCCATTGATAGTAGATCCTGAAATTTTTCTGCCAGGTGAGTGTACCACCATTATACAGCATAAATTGCCAGGTCAGTTAAGAGTTAGCATTCCATGGTGTTTGGGGGGACTGTTCTACCAGACAACAGAGCCATCTGGGGATCAGGTGTGTTGTGAAGTCTGAGGACAAAATTAAACAGCACAGCTGAATTGAGCTATAAAAGCCACAGCCCCAATTCTCCTTCCTTCCTCCTCCCTCACTATCTCAGTCTCCTCCACCCTTTTCTTTTTCACCCTGGTCATAATAAAGCCTTTACCTTAAGGAGCTCTCCTGACTCCAGCTGACAATGAGCAGAACCACCTTGGATCTCTCTGCTGCTTTCCTGGTACCAGGACTGCAGAGCTAAGGCACCCTCTCTCCTGGCATGGCTGTTGTTAAGCCCAAGATCAGTGAACAGTGCAGAGGACAGGGTGCTTCAGAGAATCTTGACTTGCTCTGTAGTGGGACAAGTAGGCTCCTTATCTCTGGTCACATGCCAGCGTTAGTGCTGTGTTGTCTCTGGGTAGCACTATCTGCCTGTGGCTGTCTCACCCTCTCCAGTACCTCTATTGAATGGATCCTGTCATCCTCTCGGGTCTTACCAGACCTTCTGTGTCTTTCTGTAATTTCTTTGGGTTGTGCCACTTCTTCTTAATTTATCCTGTGGCATTTGAAAGGAAGAACAATCAGTTCTTACTCTGTCCTTGTAACTTCCAGTTGGAGTCTGACAGGGTAGAGCACAGTAGATTGTAATTTCCTGGCCCTTAATAGTAAAAGAGAACTATTCATGTTACATTTGGTACCATGAAGAGCTCATTACTGAGAAAGAACAGGAGAAGCACATGGAGATTCAGAGTGTTTTTTAAAACGGGACACCAAAAAAAGGAAACTGTGAAGTAGGAGTCTTGGCGTGAGAAAAGCCCATAGCTGATTTTAATTTAAATGAAATATTTTGACATTTGATTTTTTTAAAGTAAAAAAATTTCCACAGCTGTATCAGTTTGTCAAGAAGAGTGGTAGAAAAAGTAACTGAAGTAGGCACACATCATGCTCTGTGGTGAGGTGATTAGGTAATTTCCTAGACTAAGATCCTGAGTCATTCCCTGCTTTGCTGTAATCCAAGTGTTCATGGATGGAAGGATTTGTAAGTGAGAAGCACAAAAGAAACCTGGATGGGGGATATTGGAAGACCAAAGCTCTACTCCCAAACCACATGTGCCTTCAAAGTGGAAAAGCAAGATGCTTAGCCAGCAGCTAGTACACTTTTTCCATTGACATTATTCTCATCTCTGAAGAACAAAAGCAACAATCAGATTTCAATACTTAAGTATTTAAACATGGTACCAAGCAACTTGGGTGGCCCTTTTGGTCCATGCTAATCTTGTCATGGGATTGCAGTAATGCTCTGTTGGAACAAATCGTGAGACAAGTAAATGTAAGTAAAGAGTAAAAAAAAAAGTAATAGCACAGGGTGTGTATGGCAGAAGGCAAAGACTAAACTGGTAGAGAAAGTCTAGGATCAGAAGCTGGTGGAGGTACAAGAGGCTGGGTTTTTGCTCAGTCTAGACCTGAAGTTATTGCTATTAGTTTGAGGCATCTGTCTGCTCCCTGGGGTCTCTCTGAAGAAGGCTGTGGATCTTGTGGGCTACTTTAGCAATTGGGGTACTGTCTCTGGTCACATAACCAGAGTAGCAGTCTGAGGAGTAGCAGTCCTGCCACAGACATGCAGACCAGCTCTGCTGGGAAAATATATGGAGAGAAAAATGCCTACTAAAAAAGTGCATGGACATCCTGGGCAGAGGGGCGCCATGGGTGGATAGAAAGGACGGTAGGAAAGAGGGTTTAGCGGGAGACAGAAGAAACAAAGTACAGAGAGTTTGAGAGGGCAGCATGATGCCCCAAACCTCTTTCCAGCAGAGCACTGAGTGCTGAGCATGGAAGCCCAGAGGAGCTGCAGGTGTGTGCACTGGCTGTGTCACAGGGCTTGAGGTTCAGCCCGGCAGCTCGGGTGGGCACCTCTCTCTGGAGCAGTAACACAAGCAGAGTTTGCTGCCGCTCCTAAAGCTCGGGGCTGCCTCTGCTCACCGGGGAGGTCCTGGCATGCCCTGGGCACACCTCCAGCTCTGCTTCGCTGCTTGGCCGGGAGCTCCGCAGCCCGCACGGCTCCGTGTCCGGGTGCCGGGAAGGGCGGGATGCAGGAAGCTGGCAGCTCCCTGCCCGCTCCCTCGGGGCCCGTCCCACCGCCTGTTCCCAGAGCACACCTAACGCCCACGGGCGGCCTTCGGGTGCCTGCGGAGCTCTTTGAAAGCATCCCTCGGTTGTGATGGGGCAGGTAATGGGGATTGCACTGCTGTATGGTTTCTCCCTCTCTCTCTTTTTTTTTTTTTTTTTTTTTTTTTTTTTTAAAGTTAATGGCGTGGTGGTTAGGGTGCCTGGCCAGGGAAACCTCAATATCAGGTCTTCCTCAGCCCGGAGAAGCTCAAGCATACATTTCCCAGGAGAACAGCCTAATAAGCAGGCCAGCTGTGGGAGGGGAAGAAACTTGGAGCTTGTTGTTGAAGCTGGCTCTTGGCAGAATAAATTATACATGACTCAAAGGGCCAGGAAGGGAGCAGCCAGGAGCAGCGTGGCTGCAGCCTGGGGGCTCCAGCAGAGCTGGGAAGGGAATAAAGCTTGGCATGTCCCCAGCTCCATGGCTGTTCCTGAAACTGCAATCCTTCATTTTTGAGGAAGTGGTTCTTTTCTTCTGGAGAGACTTGGAGAAGTGCTCCAAATGAATTAATATTCCTAACTACATTAGTCTGTGAGCATCCCAGGCTCTGCAGAGGGATTCACAGAAACACAGGATAATACAGGTCAGAAGAAACTACTGGTTGTCATCCAATCCAACTTCCTCTTCAAAGTGTGGTCAAGTACAGCAGGGCCATATCAAGCTGAGCTTTCAGTATCTGCAAGAATTTAGAATCCACGGGCTCTTTGGGCAACCTCTTCCAGTGTTTCATTAACCTCACTGTGAACGTTTTTGTCTTTGTATTGATCCAGAATTTCCTTTGCTGCAACTTGTGATAATTTCTGCTGTCCTTTCACTGTGCACCCCTGCCCTCCCTTAGGCAGCAGATGGTAGGGGTTAGGTGCCCCCTTGCCAGGGCTTTGCACTGGCAAAGCTCCCTGTTCAGAATCACCATTCCGATGTGTCTAATCCTCCCTGCACCCTGTGGTTCTTCAGCTCGGACAGCAATCCGCTGTTGGTCTGGGTGGACAACCCTGTAAGTCTGTGCTGGATTTGGCACTGTGGTGTTCCAATTATACCATATCCCACTGAATTTTCATCTGTGATCTCCATACTCTTGCAGTTTTCCCCAGTTCCCGTTGAAATCTGCAACATTCCCTGAATAAAGAATCATAGAGAGTGGCCAGCTACCGTTTTTTATTGAAAGAAGCAGATGCTTTAAAGCAGGCAGTGTTGAACGATTTTAAATCATCCTTAGTATCATAAATGTTTCCAAATATAAGCAGGTGCTCAGGAATGAAGGTACAGAAAAAGAGAACCTGTTTATTATGTTGCCACTTCATGAAGCTGAACCATTTACTGCTTTGTTTGCACTGAGATGGGTCCTTTGCAGGCAGCAGCTGTACTCCAGCTGCGTGTGTAGTTCCCTCTATATGGGGACCATATAGACTATAGAAAGGGGTTTCTCCTATTGAGTAAAGATGGAAAGATGTGCTCAACGTTGTCTCTTTATAATCCATGCAGTAACTCCTCATCAAATGTGGTGTATATGGGACCAGCCAGCTCCATTGCCTCTGAATGGGTTCCTTGTTTATTTGGGAAAAGGACTGTGGCTTCAGGAGTGCCTGAGCTGGCTGCATGTAGGGTTGGAGCAGGTCCAGAAAGGTCTTGACTGAACTTGAGCTGGTGACCCTCAGTAAAATCATGTCTGCTTTGGGGACACAAAAATGGTGATATACAGGGGCAGCTTAGGTCTGTAGAGAGCAATGTTAGGGTGCTTCAGTTCCCTGCTTCTGGGCTGGGGACACCTGCAGTGGCTTGTCTGCCTCTGAACCTGTCAGCTCAAGCATTTACACACTTACATTTGCCTTTCTTATGTGCCTCTCTTAAATGGGGAATGAGGCTTGGTTAAAGTAGCAGCAAATCTTTCCCTTAAAGATAGTAGAGCTGATTGTGAGTGGAAGAATTTGACAGTGGGGGCCTAACAAGATAGTGGACTTCATCACTCCTACCAGACACACCAAACAGAAGATGGGATATCTCACAACTCTCAGCTACTCTGTAGTTTTCCAGCTGTCCCAGGTCTCAGCAACACCTCACTTACTGCAGAGTGCTCAGCCAGTGCTCAACTCCTCCCCTTCTCTACGAAGTTAAAAGCTAGTTTCTCTGCTAGGTGTGTCTCCCAAATGATTTTTATCCTTGGTTTCTGATACTTTGAAGAATAAGATGTATTTGGTATGATGTAAAAAACAAAGTGGAAATCACAAAAGAACCAAATATTACCAGGAATGTAAAAATGACAAGGCCAAAAACCTCCTTGTATAATGCATGGCTGACAGTTCCAATCTGGTGGTGAAAGCAAGACAATGCAGTCTTCATGGCAGCAAATCCATCAATACCTTAAAGTGCTTCTGCCTGTTTGTTTCTTCCTCTCTCTTACATGGGTTAACTTGCTAATGTTTGCTTTAATAGTTTTCTGCAGAATTTATCAACAGTGGATTAAAGACAAGATTATAGTGCATGCAGCATTGGTTTGCTTCTTGTGGTATCCAGTGGCTACTCTATACTTAAGCCATTTGCAAGACCAGGTCTAACTAACAATATACAAGCACTTGACAGCAGGCAGGCTTTTCTTCAGACTCTGTCCGAGATGATTCAGCACTGAAAGATGCAGTCTCTAATACTGCATTTTTCTTCTTGAGCCAGAACTTTGTAACTCAAAGAAACCCAACCCCATATTAATATAGCACACAATTACAAATGCTCTGACCTGATGTACTGTGCATTTGCAATGTTAAATTAGCCTTTGTGCTGCTTTGAGCTGTTGCTTGGACCTACGTGCTCTTTAGAGACATAAGCCCTGTTGTTAGAGATGGTGATGCCCCAGTACAAGAGCTGACAACATGATTTACTGTCCTCTTGTACTGTTACCCCCCCCACCTCTGGCCACTTAAACTGGTGCTGATGAACCAAAAGCCTGTTTCCAAACATTCTTAGGAGCTCCACAAGATTGGCTAAGCACCCTTGCTTGCTAAACTGGAGAACATCATAAGTAAACTGTATCAGGAAAATAAGAAAAAAATATAGGACAGGCAAATACCTTTTTGGTAATAAGAGCAAAGCTATGTCTGCTTTGTTTTAGAGAAACAAATGTGGTATTTGTACGGGTTTTTGTGCTACTCTTTTCTAAATTAAACTGTCACCTGTGCAGCTTCCTGTACCAGCACACAGTTGTTTTCTCAGGAAGTAAGTTGGGTGCTGAATACAATTAAAATATCAGTTTGAGAAAACAAAGACTCTTAAAAAAGGAACTGGATATACAAAGATACATGTTGCAAGGCCACATTCTTTCTAAGGGTAGCTTCTAGGCTGCTGGTGACACATGGAGTTAGAAAAATAATCAGCCACATCTCAAAAAAATGTTCACTTCTGCATTTCTTTGACTCCTTTGGGCCTACCTGTAAATAGAGGATTTAGTTCTTAAAATCCAGAAGACTGGCTTAGTTTCCTTCACTTCATTTTTTAAGTTACAAAGCCAGGGGACTGTGGTTTTGTTTTATACTTTGTTACAGGACAAGAAGAATTTCTGCAGGCACAATTTTAAGAGAGAGGATCAATTTCAAGTAATTTGTGTTGGAAGTTGTGGTGAAACATCCCCAAATGCTTTCTCTGTGTACTGACCCCTGCAATTGCAAAAATACTGCACCTTGGGCAGAAGGGCTGGGGTTCAGTTAAAGCAGTGATGTGTGCTCTTTTATCTTTTACCTGCTTTCTTAAAAGCAGTGGCCAGTTCTGAATATGTTGTCAAGGATCTATTTTTTTTATCCCCCTGGGACCTCAACCTCAGCGTTTTTTTCCAGATCTAAATGGTGGTGTGACTACTCCTAAGTGCTCCATAGCACCTTCTCTCCCCCCTCACCCCACCACCTCCTGAATATTTAGATTGCTGCCAAGCTTATTTTGTTTTCACTGAGTCCACTACTCCTCAAATTCCCTTAGTGTGACACGTGGCATGTGCTGCTGTACCTCACCTGTGCCCTTGATTTCAGCCAGGAAATCTGTCCTGCTCATCTCTCAGAGATTTGTGCCTCCACTGCAGAGGTGCTGTGGCTGCTCAGGAGCAGTCGCTGAACTGCCATAAATTAGAGGCTGGTGTATTAAGGGAAATTGAAATGGATCCTTGTTTCCTCCAAACCTGAGTAGTGAAGGAGCTTCATGCTGCTGAGCTACCCCTGGAGCAAAAGGAAGAACTGCCAAGAGAAAGCCAGGACAGAAAGCTAGAAAGCTAGGAGTGGAAACCACCAACATTGTTCCAAGCTAAGCCATCATCACTAATGAGTCACATGTGTTTAATGAAGCTCATTAAAGAAAAAAAAAAAAAAAAAGAAAAAAGAAAAAAGAAAAAAGAAAAAAGAAAAGAGCTGGGTGTTCAGAAGCAATATGGATGAAAAGTGTCTAAAAATTGTGCATGAGTTAATCAGGAAAGAGCTACATGACTGCTCGTGTGGAAGCTGGAGCTAGAACCCACAGCTAGAAATGGGTGAAAAGTTTTTTTAATTGTTTTTTCAAGACTGAAAAAGTAACAATTTGGGGTATTTAACTTCTTTTTCAATTGTGAAAAATTTTGCAAAATCAAAATACTAGTTTTAAATTTTCTTCTTTTCTGTTTTCATATTTTCTTTTTTCAACAAGTACAAGAAGGTGATTGCAGGCAGGTTAAGCTTTTTCTTCACTTTTGAAACAAGCAAATGCATGGTTTGCTTTTAGATTCCTCTAACTTTTCTAAACCTTCTCAGGTTTGTAAAAATTATGACAGAAAAGGAAAAAAAAATTTTAAAATTTATAAAATTAAAAAAATTTAAATGACACTTTAAATAAAATTTCTGTGACCCCAGCTACCAATATATGGCCCTAATAGTAAATATGGATCAGAATAATTCTTTTTCTGCTCATGCCTATACAAGCAGTTTAGAGTCTGTTAGAAACTTACATTGTTGTGCCAGAAGGCACAGGGGTATCTCTAAGATATTTTCTGCTTGACATGGGTGTTGGCAATGATGGGTAGTGCATTGGGCCCCAAAAGTAGTTTATATTTTATTTGATTCCCATTTTTTGTACTGATATGTATATACATACAGATACATACATATACATATTTATGTATTTATACATACATTTGTACGTGGATATGTGTAAAAGAACTATGAACTCTTGTCTAAATTAGAAATTAATGTTGGAGAGTACTACCTGTTTCAGGAAGGTGAAGGGAAAGAGGTGTCCATCTCTTTCTATGTTGTTTTTCTGCACTTTCCACTTCTTCCTCTGTGGTTCTAGGAGGCTTATCTGGGAGAAGTTCAGAACTTCAGAATGTGAGTGTTTGTTTTTTGATGTTTGGTTTTTTTTTTATTTTCGAGAATTTTGAAACAAAGTTCTGTGTGTACTTACTGAGATTTTTAAGAGGAAACTCTAAACAACATCTGAGATGTCCTTATGCTGCAATAACAAGGTATGGTGTGAAGTAACTGAAAAGTGTGAAGTTGTGCTTGGAAAATTTTGTGCACTTACATTTCCAAAAAAGTCATATTAACCCTTGGATCAACCCAGTGTTTATTTGCAGTTAATGTAATTCCTTCCCATTGCCTTCAGAAAGCTTTGGATAGCTTAAAACTATTTGCTTTACAATGTACTTTGCATGTAACTGAAAACAAGGAAGAGAGGGGAAAAAAAAAACAAATGTGCAGAAAAAACAGAAACAAAGCCCAGTTGCAGTCAAATGCCTATTTTCATCCTTACCTTTCCTCTTTGTTCTCATTGTGGCTGGCATAGAAACAGCCTTGGCAATGATGCAAACTTTTGTTTCTGACTTCTGAAGCCAGACTAATGTCCTCAGTCTTACAAGATAACATCCTCAGTCTCTTATGTAGCTGTACTTCCTGAGAAGTTCATGGATTTGAATATGAGGGAGTTGAGAGCCTGAGAGAGTCTGGTATGTTAGAGTGAGTTGGGAGCCTCTTTCACAATATTTCTAGTCTAACCTGAAATAGATGGTACCAGAAGTTGCAAAGGAATGCCTGCTTATAAGGAATTTCCAGGGAGAATTTGCAGATGGTAAACTTTAATTAATGGAAATTCATGGAAAAGGCACATTTTTAGTGCATGCTTTCTGGTAAGACCCAGTTAGATATGCTTGATATCATTTTAAAACATGGTGCTGCTGTCCCTTTTGAACTCCTTGTATCTCTGCAGTTCAAAACAATCACATACTCCTTGTAGTTGGTATTAGAGATTTTTCTGTCCAATTCTTGTTCTTCTTGTCCCTTCTGTCAGCAAGCAGAGCTTTGCACTGGCCTGAGAAGGAGGTGCAACTGCTCCTGGCTGAGCAGCCCTGGCCTCATATGACCCGGAATGCCATGGGTCTGTGACAGGATTAGTACCAACACTCCAGTAACTGGTTTAGTATCAGCTGAGTGGCTTTTTCTTAAACAGTCCTTGTATTACAGAAATCAACACACTCAGCCTTTATCTCACCAAAAATTGCCAAACAGAGTGGCCTCTGTACTGCCTGAAGTCAAGCATGAAGGAATGCAGTACCCGCACATGTGTGAACCACTTCTGACCTTCTTGTGACGTGATAATGTTGATAACTGGTACCATTTATTCACCCCTCTTGTGAAGCTGAATTTTATAAATACCTGGGATAATTCCTAGTTGTCTATTGGCAGAAGCATCTGTTAGAAGAGAGAATAGTTTGAAAAGACAAGAATTGATTGCAGTTACCTACGGAAAGAGAGCTCTTATTTGGTCCTGCACACAGTGAGGTATTTACCTGTTTTTCAAGCACTGATGAGCAATGTCTATAGAGATGACCACTGGTCTCAGGAAAACTCCATTTTCCTTTGTCTTACGAACACTATTGACTACAATGTTGTACCTGAGGTGAAGCTTTTAAAGAAAGCATCAATGGTAAATTGCTTAAAACGGTCCTAAACTGGACCTAAAATTCAATGGGGAATCTGCGAAAAGAAACAGCATTGACCTTCTTGTCAACCTGTATTTACCAGTGGCTGGGCTGCTCTATTGCATCAGCTGGGATTACTTCATTGTATCAGGTGTAACATACTGGGAAACATGACATGACTGGATTATATGGTTAAGTCTGGGTGTTGGGTTTTTTACCTCACTAATGGAAAAGCCATATTTTCTTGCAGGTATTCAAATTCCCAGCAGCAAAGGGAAGCTGAGAAGATGCAGGCTGTTTTGATGTCTCAGTGGCTGCAGCACTATGAAAAGTTACTGCTTTGTCAAAGACAGGGAGTCACAGTGCTTCTGTGGTGGCTTCCCTAGCAGTGAAAGGACTGAAGACATGTAATGAATGGGGTGAGAGAGGAAAAGCAAATTTAATGGGGCAAATTTAATGCCCCATTAAAATCCTCAATAAAGACATCCTCATTACTGTAAGTAGTCAGCTTTCTACATGCCTTAGGTTTGAAACTTTTCTGCTGAAAAGTGTCAAATGCAAAATTATATTAATGCAAGAAAAATTTCTCCTATTCTGTGGATGTTTATCGCTCTGCATAAAGAAAAACCTGAGGGCAGAGCTGGTATAAAATGGGGAAAGTCAGTGATGACGAATCTTATTTTCCTATTCAGTGTTTTTAAGAAGTATTTATGAGAACAGATGGTGGGCAGCAGCAGAACATGTTCAGTTTTATCAAGACATTTGGCTAACAAGCACAGACTGAAATGCATTTCTTTCCTTCTTGACTTTAATAATTTTAATTAGAGGCAAAAGGTGTGGTAGTCTCATTGTCTGGAGGCGTATGTGCAATATTGTCTTGGTTGGGCAGGACTGGGTGGGAGAGAATATCACTGCCTCTAATGAAGGGTGGTGCATATCTGTGCAATCTCTATTTTTTTTTATTGTCTGGTAATCTAAAAAATGCAAATTCCAAATCTGCTATTGCACAACATACATAGAGATACACTGAGGCTATATTTTCAGTTAGTTGGAGAACAAAAACATGACTACAAAATATGTACAAGTAATTCTGTGCCACTGAGGAAGAAAGACTTTTTAACAAATAGTAGGACATACATTTATTATCTTGAGGGGAAATTTTCTTAGCGGTCTCTTGAACTCCTTCACTATTTAAATGCTTTTGAAAATCACACTTATTAACTAGTCATTTTGAACTTCATATACTCTCTCCCTAAGGACATCAGAGTGTTCTGGAAATAGTAATTAAGGATCATATGCTCTAACCAGGTCTAATGGTGTTTTCTTTGTTTACCTTACTTATCTCTGGTCATATTTTAGCTTTTTTTTGCAGAGCTGTTTGTGCAGGTGATAATGTGCCTTTTGTCCTTTACCAGCTCACCAAGCCTCAACCCAGAGCTGCTTCTCTTGCACAGCACAGTGGGAGGTGGGGAGTGTACCACTATTGGGCTGGTCCCAAAAGGAAGCACTGAAATGAGATTTGTACCCTGAGCAGCCCTGGCATGATGTTTTCACTGTGTGTTCCCTCTCTCATGTACAGGTTATGAAAATACTCAGAATGCCTTCAGCTCACAAATGTGCTGCGTGCTTCTAAGATTTTCTGCGAGAAGCTGAGCTGTCTCACACTTTGCCATCACAGTCCTTGTGAAGGTGGCCGTCTGATACACCCATCACAAAGAAAGGTCATAATATTTATGCAGAGTACTTTCTAACTATAGATCTGCTCCTGAGTTCAGGTTTTTGTTTCACACGACTGTAAGACTTTAAACCAACATCAGAGTTGATTTTATAAGAGCTTATTGAAGGTTTTCCCTTACTGACTGAAGTTCATTACTTGATAACTACTTTCAGGACTGTTATCAGTCTCCTGGCTGTAAAATCACAACACAGCTTTATCAGTCATTACTTTTAGTCACTGCTGTTCTGAAGAAAGTTCAGTCCACTGTATAAAAGCTACTGGTATTGCTTCTCTTTATGACTAGAAACTTGCTTTTGCATCCCTCTGAGTCTTGAGGTTTGCAAGGTCTCTGAGCTTTCCAAGACATGGCAGGCAGCATTGCACTCCGTGTTGCCACTGCATGGTGGAGGGAAAGCCCCAAGGGGAGGTGCAGTTCCAGAGGCCCTGGACTCTGTGTCTCAGGGCAGATGTCCTGCACACTGCTCAGGTGGGAGAACTTTGGTTTTCTGCCCATGTGCAACCTCAGACAAGTGGCATCACCTGCTTGCAGGATTAACGTTCTGGTCCTTATGGTCTGCTAGGTAAGAGATACATGGCCTGTGTGTGGTGTATTGCAATACAGAGGTGCCCAATAAACCATGGTGGTTTGTAATGTAATGTATACTTTTAGACTTTAATTCCATAGTTAAGCTTCGGCAAGGGGACTGGTAAAAATCCTGATTACCAGATAGGTCAGACCAGTGGAAACGGGGTCTAATAATATAGAGGAAATAATCCATTTTCCATCACTTTCTCCTTCCATCATAAACCTTTCCAAATATCAGATACATGACGGAACCTTGGAAATGCTGGACAGGGAGGCTGTCAGTGATGATGACAGTGTTTTGGAAAGAGCCAGTCCTTGGTAGCCTGAAGCAAACCAGAGGCATCAGAGAAATCAAGGCCTGAAAAAGATATTTGTGCAATATTCCTAATATCAAACTGTCTGCAGTTACCAAACCATTACAATGCTGTTGCTTACCTGTGCTGTTAAAAGACTAATGATAACAGGAAGCAAGATAAAGACAGATTTTCAGCCTTCAACTTCTCTTGTTTTGGGGGACAATACTATTTAAACAATGTGTATCTGTTAAGATATGTGTAAGCACAGATCCTTGTTTCTCTTCAAAGTTTTTAGACATTTAGGGCACTGCTGTCAAGTTCCTTAGGGAGTGTGTGTTGCTTTGTGATGCTGGATCAGCAAACCCTGGTGGCTTATAGCTGTGGCAGGTGAGCATCTTATCCTCTGAGGAACTGATATGAGTTGGTGCCTGAAACTCCAGCATTCAACCAGGTGCAGAAGTAGGGCTGAACTCTTCCCTAACATGCTATTCCATGGGCCATGTTCCTTCTGGGAGACACAGTACCACTCTCCTCTGAGAAAAAGGATTTTTCTCATGGAGCAGTAATACTAGGCTTGCTTGTCCCTTCTCTGGATCTGTACTAAAGGACCACAGAGCTGAGGAGTCTGATAAACTGTGCCACTTTTTCTGGAAACTCCCTAATTATTAACAAACAAGAAGGAAATCTCTTTTGAACAATGTGTCTGTTGGTTATATTTGGTTGGCAGGGCAGGTCAGTGTGCTAGAACAATTTAAATTTCAATAGTTAGTATTATTTCATAATTTTAAAGGGTTAGCATGCCTACAAGGCAATTTTTTGGATGGGATGCTGTTTTACAGACAGCATAGTCTATGTTCTTCATGGGCTTTCTAGTTGTACATGCTTGTAAGACCTTGTAGTACATAAAATCATAATTGTAGATATTAGTGTAGATACCCAAAATCTAGATAAGCAAACCCATGTTCAAGTACAATGTAGTACACTTAATTGAGGAAATGCTATGACATTTTCTGGCCACTGTTAAGCAAGAGAACTGACTAAAAGTTGCTGTTGGTGTAAAGAGCACTGGGTTCATCACTCCTGAGAAGGGCAAATTTTTTGCCCAATATGTTTTCTACACATTTTGAAGGCCCATTTCTATAAACAGGTAACTTCAGACTGCTCTTGTAGTCAAACAGACACATGTGTGGAGGTTTGTAGATCTGATATGAAATGGCACAGCTGGCACTACTCCACTGCCTTGTGAAGAACCTCTTTGGTTTACATGTGGTGAGATGCTGGCTCTGAGCATCCAGCATTCTTCACGTGATTGGTCTGAGATGAAAATGTAGATTTTGTTGGCTTTCAAGGGTGGGAAGGGTGTATCTCTTATGGGGTGTGTCTGATCAGTTATGTTTCATAGGTGTTGTGTACTGTTTTGGAAAGAGAGATAAATGGTTTACTAGAAACAAACCTGTCTCATCCCATCTAATCACCTGGAGTAAAAGCTGTTGAAAACAAATTTGCTCGTTCCTCTGTGGCAAAATATCAACATCAAACATTAACCTTTCCTGACACTACAGCAGTCTTCTAATCACTAGTTTTTGTTGCTTCTTTTACTGCTTGTGGCCAAATATCAGTAAACAAATATCTTCCTGACCATAAGCTGCTTTATAGGTAAATGAGACAGATTTTGCATGGCCACCTTCCCTGCCATTCTGCCACTAAACTGAATAATATACCACTCTGCAGAGAGATTCACTGACTTCATACCACTGCTGTGGATGTGTCAGGTCAGCATTGAATGCCTAACTAATTCACATGCTGCTATACAAAAGGCAGGGAATTACCTGTAATATTATTTTATCTAAGATGGAATTAACACAAATCAGCTGCTTTTGTTTTAGGTGACAGAAAAATAATGCAAGAATGTGATTAAAAAAGCAAAGCCCCAAGTTTTTCCCATGTGTTGGCACAGATGTAGAGATGACCTAGAATGTTTAGTACAATGGATATGCACATTTTGGGGGATGGTAAATTCTGGACTTTGGCCTTTCTGCTGTTGCCTGGTGCTGACTGGTGACCCAGCTGATGGACCTATCACAGTGCTGTCAGAGTGGATGCCCAAAATGGGCTGGGAAGCACAGCCTGTATGCTGTCAGCTGTAGCCTGGCTCCTACTAGGTGGGTTTCACAGGGGGCTTTCCCTTTCTGCTGATGCTAAGGAAATACTAAGGCTCTCAAGTACCTTTTCTCTGGCCACCTGCCTTCCTTGGTGCTGGGCTCTCAGAGTTGCTCTGGGTAAGTCCAGAGCTCCAGTTGTAGAAGATACCTTTCTGGAGAGCTTCCCAGCTCAGCCCTGAGAGCAATGGCTTGAAACTGAGCTTGTTGTCTCCTTTCCACCCCATTCATTCCTTCCAGGCAGGCTGAAAGGAGAGCAAAGTCAGCAGAGGATGGTGCCAAGTAAGCAGTTTTGGAGGTAAAGTATTCCTGTCTGACTGCATGATGACAAGTATCAGATAAAGTAATTGTCTGTGACATGACAATGAACCCTACATAATGCAGGGAAGGAGGACTTCTGGCATGGGGAACGCTGTGCGCTCACCTGACATCATCTTGGAAAGTGCTCAGGAGTAGGATAACAATAGGGCATTATTCCTTTTGGGGGAAGAATGAGGAAAATGGTGAACCCTGCAAGAAGCCATCAAGGTAGGAAACTAACGAGCTACCTGAACACCGTGGCTGAGGATATTGTAATGTTTTGTTTGTCCTTTTATTACAGGTGACAGGGGAGAGAAGGGTTGATGTGTGGGTACAGCCGATGAGGTGTGTCTCTGAAAAACTGGGCTAGTATGCTCAGACTTTGAGAGGCTCTGTCTTGCTCACACTCTGCCTCTCACACACCCAGGACTGACTGACAGAAATTCCAGTTCACTGTTTGGCCTTTTTTTTTTTTTTTTTTTTTTTTTTTTTTTTTTTTTTTTTTTTATTTACAATTACTGGTTTTATTTCTTGTGAGCTGTTACTACTAGATCAGAGTGCGAGCTGTTAGTTGTATTTGTGGTAGAGGTGCTGAACGTGGGTAAATCAAGATAATATTTCAGTTCTATTAAGTTCCACATACCTGATCTGCATGTGTCCATGCAACACATACTGCGGGTGTGGCTTCTACAGCACTGCAGAAGCACTGTGCTTTCCTCATATCATGTTTGACACACAACTTTCCTTTTGGCACCCTCATATAATATCATGACTTGGAAAAAGAGAGTGTATAGGGCAGGACAGCTCACTGAGAGCTCAGGGTGGAGAAACTACAAAACTGGATTAAACTGGCTCTGAAGCATCAGCAGTGGAAAGCTGGCAGTCACATTTTTTGTGACTGGCACAGCACACACCTCCAGAGAACCTGTGCATGCATGTAACCAAAGTGATCCAATAGGCAAAAACTGAGGTCATATATAAAACACAGACTTTCTACATACAATTCATTTAAGTCCTTTAACTGATTTTATGATTGACTTGTCAGAGGGAAGTCTGTGTGCTAAGACAACCGAGGTAAATATAACTGATTGCCCTTGTTGGCTTCTGCAATTTCATTTTTTAATACTGTCATTTCAGATAGGGATTTCAGCTATCAGAATGGATAGAAGGAACAGGAAGTGACCATTTGCCCGAGATGTATTTAAGATATAGAGCAAACAGACAATTTAAAAACTACCTTTGGAATTTAAGACACTAACTTGTTACATCACTTCTGTAATGTAATTTCCTAAATGCCAGTTGTTATTTATCTTATTATTATGTGATATATGAATGGCAAGGTGAAGTCATATACAGAGTGTTTCCTGGTTTTTTACACTCACCTATATAATTTATGTATGCATTCTGCATGCCCAAAACATTAATTAAATTACATTAAATAAACTATATATTTTGGGAGGGAGAATTTAACTTGAGTAAATCATAATAGTCATTAAGTTCATTTGCTATAATTTAGAAAATGCTCCTATCTTAAAACTCAGTTGCTAGTACCCAATTACATTAAGGCAAGTTGGTTGCAAAAGCACTAAAGAGTGTATATTCCTGCCCAAAAGAACAAAAAGTGCAGGGCTCCTGTAGTAACATAACAGGAACAAAAAGCACATTTTGAAACATACCTTACATGCTGAAAATCTCAAGCTTAATTCAGTGACAAGAAGATAGCCAGTGCTTTTCATCAGCCTATGTTAATTTTCTGCTTGCAGAAAAATCCCCTGTTTCAATTAATCTCTCTATTCATGTCCTGGCCAGCCAGCCATAGCTAAATAACAGAAAGAAAGGGCATGAGGATATGCTCTACAAGAGAAAACTGGTATCTTGAATAGCATCAGGAATGATTATGAAATGATGGGAATCTATAGAGCCATGTATAAAACACAGTCCATGTGGAAGGCTTCAAGAAAGTTGCTAAAAAGTGCTGAGCAGAAAACTGTGGAGAAACTGGGGAAGTGTGACCTCTGATTGTTGCTAGAAAAAGGCTGTTATATCCATCTTTAAGGAAGGGAAGTAGGAGGACCTGGGAGGAGGAACTATAGACAAGAGAGGCTTACCTCAGTCCATGGAAAGATCATGGACCATATCCTCTGGGAAATAATTTCCAATCATGTATGGATGGAAAGGTAAATCAAGGGCAAATCTTGTTGAAATAACTGCCTATACTGAGGGGAGGAGAGTGCTGGGTGGAGTATATAAAAACCTGACCTTAGTGATGATGTAGGTGAGAAAAACGAACTTCTCTCAGAGATGATATAAAATATTCCTATGACCACAAACTGGAGGTTCAGGTAGGACATTACACAGGATTATTTTACTAGGAGGGTAGTGCAGCACTGGAAGAGGTTGCCTGGGGAGGCTGGGGAATCTTCATCTTGGACATTTTCAGGACTTGACAAAAGTCACAGCTGACCTGATGAACCAGTGTTGGGGGCAGCCTCACTTCTGGGGAGAAGTTGGACTTCAAGACTTTCACAGGCCTCTCTTGGCCAATGTTTCTGTGGTTATGTATTTACTACTGACCTTCAAGTGGTGCTTCTGTGAAGTGAGCAGTAGGCTATTCTGAGCATGATACCTTTATTCCTTCTTGTGACGTAGTAGAGCCACACATGGGATGAGTCCTGTCGAGACCTAAGCCCTGCTAATGCAATTTTGTCATTCCTGACTCAGCTTCAGTAGCACTTCATATGTGTGCAAGAACTGCTAAAGATCCCTACATTGGACTGTGATGGGAATCCACGTGCCAGGTACACCAGGAAAGGAGTTTAAGGCTTCCTCTTTCCTCTAACAATATACTATCTGCAGATTGAAGGGAAGTGGGCTTCATGGTGTTATCTGCATCACTGAGTCAATGCCATCTCCCATTGTGCAGGCTTGCAGGAGAGGGCAAGGCTGAGTGAAGCATCAGTCCCTGTCAGGCTCCTTCCATTCCCCTCCCTGGTCATGGTGCCCACACCAAGCAGGCAGCACACTGCACGAGCCCCTGCCTACAGCCCTCCAAGACCAAGAGGGATCTGGGAGATCAAATGAAACTTGGTGCCCAGATGTACTTTGTAGGTTGTTTTGGGCTATATCATTCCCCTTGCTGGGGGAAAGCTATGGAGTGAGGGCCAGTTTTCTGCACACATCTCAGTGCTACAACAAATCCACTATTTGATTTTACCACAGAAAATGTTTATAAAATTAAAAAACAAAGAAACACCATTTGGTGTTTTTACCTTTAGAGAGATAAAAAAGGTCTATTTTAGGTTGCCCAGATATTGCCTGCATCAAGTTGTTTACTGCAACACAGTGTCTCATTTTGACTGACTAACTTTCCTTACAGAGCCTGCCAAGCACAAATTAGGTCAACCTAAGCGGCAGTATGAAATTTAATTAGCTAAAAACTTTTTTAATTAGTGCAGTTACTCAGGGTGGGGAGAGCTTAGCTCACAGTGAATTGGGGTAGGACAAGTTGGTAGAGGGAAACTCTTTCTAAAGAAAGATGGATCTAACACTGGGTATCTTTTAAATTTTTGATTGTGATGTTTTATGACCACGCAAGGACTGTAATTTGTGCCTGGAGGGTGCTCTGCATTGCACTGATAGATTACAACAAAACAATGAACAACTAACTAATCATTCTTATGGACAACATCTTCTTACAACTAGAGTCAGCGATTCTGGGTCTTCAGGCATTCTGTATCGATCACAAAAATGTTGGTAAGAAACTTTTTCCCTGCTGACAGAGGCACCCACGGTTCCTTCCTTGCTGCCTCTGCACAGCAGCTCCCCTTGGACTGGCATCGTTCACACTGTGTCCATGTCTCTGGGGTCCAGTTCAGGAAACCACTTCACAGGGGACACAGAGATTGCTCAGTACAGATTCCAGCAGGCCAACACCATATTTGCCACTATTGGCCTCCTCACTGTCAGACAAGCCTGGGACTAATGGTGAGATTGCTAATCTGATACCTTTGAAGATTCACAAGAAACTTGTGTTAGCCCTTAGCTAAGCAGTATTTGGATGAAGAGAGATTTCCACTTCTTGTCATCAAACAACATTCACATTCTCTCAAGTCTCCCCTCCAGGCTCCAGTCAGGGTAATACACTGACCAATTTTTCTTAAATAAAAGAAGAAACACCAGTCAGGTTTTCATTTCAGCTACTCTGCTCATTTTTTAATACCCTTATAATCCATCTCCCATATGGAATGAATAAAATTATTTGCATTTTTCCATGTAAAAAAGCTGGCATGTACTCATGCAGGAAAAGTTACTGATTAATAATTCAGTTTAATATATAATATATTGATGAGAATCTTCTGGAGTAAAGGGCTAAATATAGATTTAGTGGGCATAGACTAATAAAAACACAAAAGAGCCAATCTGGAGAAATATACATGGCAACAACATGCAAAGACCTAAAAAGCAATGATTTTCACACTGGCTGTGCATGAACCAACTCATGTCTGAAGGCAGGGTTGCTATGTTCGTGCAGTATTGCAGTCAAGCTAATAAAGCCTGGAGAGAGGCATGATAATAGGATAATGTGTGCAAATTAACATTCCCACTGGGTGAAATCATTATAGTGCAAAGCAGAATCCCAGATCTGTACATAAGTCCTTCACTCAGTTTGGAAAAAATATGGTATAAATGTGACCTAAACTTTTGTGCTGATCAGCCACACAGTTTTTGCAGTGTTATCAGCATGAGAATTGCATCTTGGCAGGAAAATTTGCATCACTTTCAGGACAAAAAAAACCCCACTGGTTTAAGTGCTTCTATACTGAAATCTTAGCATCTGGACAGTACAGCAAGTGTCAGGGTTTGCCATGGTCCCTGTCTAGGTCAGATTTACTGAGAAAAAAGTGTCACAATTTCATAGGAGTTGGACTGCATTCATGATCACATTCTTTCAAAAGCTGAGAAGGTACCTGGTTTAATATCTGTTGTGCAAGAGTAAAGCAAATCTGATTCTAAAATGGTTACATCAATGAAGCAGTAAAAAGCTCATTATTCAAGCTCATTACCTAGGTAGATTATCTTTCTTCTCCAAGTGATAGAGAAGCCAATGAGGACAGGAGCTATGCTGGACCTTGTTCTCACCAAAGGGGAGGGACCAATGGGGAACATGAAGCTCAGTGGCAGCCTTGGCTCGTGAAATGGTGGATTTCATGATCCTTAGGGCAGCAAGGAGGGCACGCAACATGCTCACTACTCTGGACTATAGGGAAGTAGACTTTGGCCTCTTCAGGGGCCTGTGTGGAAAGGCACCATGGGATAAAGACTTGGAGGGAAACAGAGCCCAAGAAAGTTGGTTAATATTTAAGGATCACCTCCTCCAAGATCAGGAGTGATGTATTTAAAAAAAAAAAAAATCAGGACAGGTAGCCTGGGAATAATACAGAGAAGTGTTCTGAGCAGTCAGGGTTCAGGTTGGGAAAGACAAAGCTCCAATAGAATTAAATCTGGTCAGCTTCTAGCCAGGTCAGTGATAAAAAGAAGACTAGGGAAGCTGTGAGCCCTCTTCAGAAGGAAACAGGGGCCTGGTTACCCAGGATATGGAGAAGGCTGAGGTATTCAATGACTGTTTCGCCTCAGTCTTCACTGTCAAGTGCTCAAGCCTCAGTGCCCAAGTCACAGAAGACAAAGGCAGGGACTGGGAGAATGGAGAGCCACCCACAGTAGGTGAAGAATAAGTTCAAGATCATCTAAGGAACCTGAAGGTGCACAGGTCCATGGGACCTGAAGAGATCCATCTGTGGATTCTGAGAGAAATGGCAGATAAAGTTGCTAATCCACTATCTATCCTAACTGAGAGGTCATGGCACTGTGGTGAAGTTCCCACAGACTGGAAAAGGGCCAACATAATGCACATTTTTAAAGATGGAAAAAGAAGGAAAAAAAGAAGACCCAGGGAATGACATGCCAGTCTCACCTCTGTGCCTGGCAAGATCATGGAGCAGATCCTCCTGAAGGCTCTGCTAAGGCACATGAAAAGTAAGATGATTGGTGACAGCCAACATGGCTTCACTAAGGGCAGATTGAGCCTGGTGGGTAGGGGAAGAGCAACTGCTGTCATCTACCTGGACTTTTGCAGAGCATTTGACATTGTCCCACACAACATCCTTGTCTCTAAACTGGAGAGACATGGACTTGATGGATGCACCACTTGGTGCATAAGGAACTGGCTGGATTGTTGCACTCAAAGATTTTATGCTTCTATCTATAATAACTTATTTAGACTTACCTTAGTTTTGTATAAGGCCTGCAGCCATGGTCACTAGAAGCTGGTCACAAAATGTAAAGATTTGTGCACATTATTAAACTAGTGTCACTGAATGTATCAGTGATTTCTGTGCATCCAGCTATCAAGAATGAACTTAGAATAGTTTCTTAGAACTAAATAGTTAGAACTAATGGTTTCTAATAGAACTAATAGTTTCTTAGAACTAAATACCTTAGTGCATACTTTAATTGGCAGATTAAATAGGCCTCGTCTCCAGGTGCAGAAACATACTTCTGAAACAACTGATCTGGAACGGGTCCTTCAAAATCTCTTCCTGATCCCTGTTCAGGTGGGAATCAGTTACCTCCTGGATTTTCAGCATTCATTCACGGGTTAAAAAGGTACATCAGAAAAGGGATGGGGTCTTACTCTGCTATCTGGGCTGAAGCATCACTTTGCCCAGGTATTGAGTTCAGTTCTCATAATGGAAATTGAAAGTCATTCAGTGACTTTAGTGGTGATTAGAAGAAAACACTAGAAATAGTGGAACTGCATTCTGAGAACTTAAAAAGAAAAATATACTTAAAGACCTACTTAAAAGATGCTCACCCTCACCAAAAAGCCAGTGTTAATAACTAACTTTCAATGACTTCATTGTAGCCTACTTTCTAATAATCTGGAGACTTGTAAAAACTAATATTAATTCTGCAAGATCTAGTGGACATTGTTTTTTCAAGTTAGTGAAAAATATTTTAAGGAAAACACTACATAGTTGGGGGAAAGTATGCTGTTTAGTGAATGCTTACATTAAAAATGCATCCCTACTTTTGACTTTAATGTATTTTTATGTTTAGGTGTAAAGGCATCAGAAGAGACCTAGACTAGTATTTCTCCTGCAGCTGTATCCCTGATTCAATGCTATGTAGATATGGCACTTAGGGACATGGTTTAGTGGTGATCCTGGCAGCATTTTTTTAACAGTCAAACTTGATGATCTTAAGAGCCTTTTCCAACCTAAGTGATTCTGTAATTTAATGTTTGCCTTTACAGGAATGCTTAAATGCCTGCTGCAACAGCCCTGTCATCTAACTCCGAGCACATGAGTGAATGTTTCACAGAAAAGCCCATTTCTACTTTGATTGTTGGCTGTGATGCATTTTTGTGCTCACAGTTTATACATTTTTCCCTCTGTGTAAATCTACCGATCACGTCTAAAAGGTCTCTGTTAATGTTGTTGAAACAAAGTGTATCACACACTTAGAAACAAAGAGCTCTAGTGCTTATGTTGACAGCTTTTCTATATGAGTGCAAAAATCAATCCTTCCTCAAACTAAGGATTAGCCAGCTACACAATAACGATCAGTTTTGTAATATGTGTCAAATCTAACAACCAAAGGCTGCCTAAATAAAAGAATGTGTTCAAAACGATTAGTGGATTACTGCAGGCTCACACAATCTGATGCCACTTTTCATGCTTCTTGGATGGCTTTTAGCACATCTCAGTTGGTGCCAGTCAACACATGTGCTCTTTAAGCATGGAAAATAATGCAGGAATTTAGGAGAGCAGTATTGGTGTTTTGAATGAAATGGCTAATTGGTGAGCTGAAGATATAAAAGGCTTTTCTTTTTAATCAGAAGGATTTTCTATGAAGACTGGAAGAGATCCTGCACTTCAGTTAATACAAGCCTGGTTGATCCATATTGTCCTCTTACAGCTGCTGACTGTGGTGGACTTAACCAGCAAACAATGATGTTCTCTCACAGTTTCTTGCCAGTTGCTGTACATGATGCTCTTCAGATTTGTACTAACAGCCACTGCTAGGAGGATACAGCTGCTTACCAGGGCCAGCAGTTTATAGCAGCACAGGTAGTAGTAGCTGAGCTGCACACCCTCAGCCATGAAAAAAGCAAGGGATTGATGTCTTAGACTAAGAAACACACCAGCCAAATGGTCTGTCATGATAAGAAAACTGATTAAATTTACCATTTTGTACTGGAGATCAGTGAAATCAAGTGCTCCTGCCTTATGATGTGTGGACCATGCTATCTGCACTCCATCTTCAATAGCCTGATTTTATATACTCAGAAAAATGGATCAATAAGCTTCTAAATGATGGCCAGTATGTAGTTGGTGTGACAGCATCACCCACAGCACACTCAGATGCTCAGATAATGATGGTTTTAAGAACAGGCTTCAAAGGTTTGAGTTAATGCAGTGTGCCCTTCCTGATTCATCTCTCTAACTAATTTCAGGAATTCTGTGTGGGAATGTTGTGACTGTTCAAAGATTACTATAATTAAACTTGAATTCTTCTATGAATAGGTTTCTGATGACTGGTGGTTGACACTTCAGCTAGGACTTCATTCACAGTGAAGCAGTTCTCAGCTGTCTGATTGACAATGCATGTCTTTACCTACAGCTTTAATTTCATGGGAAGTCTTCCTGTCTTAAACTTTTAATGAAGCATCCAAAATAGTTCCTCAACTATAGTTTTCTCTCTTACTCTGGAACTACAAGTCAAACACCCTAAAATGCTCATGATTTCAAAGCCTCCACAGATGTTTCAAGAAAAATTGAGAGATGTTTATCATGACTACAATACTCAATCCTGCAAGCCAGATTTGCAGTTCAAGGGGCAACTCTGTCCGATCACATCTGGTACCACATAAAAATTCTATATTGCTCATAAACAACAATTTTCTGATTAAGTACTGAAGCATTTTTTCCTTAGAAGTGACTCCATATCTGTTGCCAAGAAGTTTCAAACTTGTCCATAACATTCCATTAAGTTCCTGCTATTCATACTGTTTCTGTAAAACTGCACAGGGCAGGTATCCAACTTGTAAAAATTCCAGTGAAGGAGACAAACCCCTGTCATCTCATTTACAAAATCACTCACAGACAAAATGTGCCTGAGACAGGCACAGTCCCACGGGGAGAGATTCAAGTCTGTTTCCTTAGTCATGTTTTCCCAACTTTCTGTGGGGAAATAATCTATGTACTATTGTAGGTAGCTGACATACAGGTACGTTGTTATTTATTTCTGCTAAAACTTTAGGGTCTCAACGTCTTGCGCAGAACCTGCAGAATGCTTGCAGAAGGCCTTTGCAGTTCATCTAAATCTAAAACCACTACTGTAGCAACTTCAGTTTCATTTACTGTCTTGCAACCCACTATTACATTGGGTGATGGTGGGAATATTTTGCTTTCTGCTCATGAGCAATTTGTTAAGCATAGAATTTATTTAATTTTTCTTGATATTTATATTTTACTCAATATCAGAATTGATTAAGGTAAGAAATGTAGCTACATCTGCCAATGAAAGAACGGACAGGTATTAAGATAGTGTGATACCATCAAGTTCCTGCAAATGTGACTGTCATTTTTCATGCTTTCTATAAGCTGCTTTGAAAATTTGACTTTTGAAAATATGTTTTTCTTAGGTTGGCACAGTATTTTGGAATATTAAGTTTATACATTTTTTCAGCTGTTTCCACATGAGAGAGCTATGTATCTCCATGTATCTCTGTCTGACTTGTGGCTGTATCTTTCCTCGTGGCTACTGCTGTGGGACACTTGAGTCTCCAACAGGGGCTGTTGCAGTCTTTCAGTTGTGCAGTGAATGTACAGAAAACATTTCTGATACAATGCAGCAAAACCTCCACCAGCGTGCAGACAAGTTTACACAGTTTAAAACATGAAAAAATGAAGTATTGACAGTCATTCTGCTTTTCATCTGCCTGCTCCAAAATTCAGGAAGAGTTTTGGAGTGTCATTGGTTTCTAATGCCAGACACCCTAATATATTGGCCAGGTAATTGCTGATTCATTAGGACACAGGGTCCTGTTAGAGCCATCAAGGTGATCATCTGTTGTCATGCCAGGCAGAGGCTGCTCAGTGTAAGCAAGTGCTCTGTTATCGCTGTCTTTAGTTCTCAGTTTGTTTGTCAGCCAGTGACTCTAAGCACTACAGGGGGCAAGAAATCAATAATTATGAAGAAATGTTGGCCTTTCCCATTTTGAAATGGCTGAGGGAAACATATGAGGATGGGCAGTACCTTGCTTCTGGGCACAGGGAGACTCTTCAGCGAGCATCTTCAGGCACTGTTGACAGGGCTGTCACTTTCCCCAGTCTTCAGCTGTGGTCCCACAGTCCCTGGTGGAAGGAGCAGTCATGTCCTGGGTTTCAGGACACCAGGCAGCCCACACTCTTCTCACAGTCACAGAGGAAACTCCTCTCCAGCTGGAAGGACAAACAGGGCAAAAGCTGGTCAGGCACCTACTCCTGGCATGGTGTCCCATGAGCTCTGTTCCTGCTGTATTTCCACGGGTGGGAGGCAGCAGGCTCCCTGCCACAGCCAGCAGCAGCTGAGCTGCTCCATCAGGCGGAGCCCCAGGGGTGAGTGCCTTATCAGTCCCAGATGCAAGCTGATCTGTAATCCAGATGGAAAGCATTAACTGGCCACCCAAAAGGTATGAACTTAGCTTTTTTTTACATGTATTTTTTTCTTTCTGTGTGTGAAATAACTTCAGTTTTCTGTAAACATTTTCCTGTGAAATGTTTGATTTGTGGAATTGGTTTTCCATCAAAAGTAATAAATGATAGATACTTCCTTACTAGTCTTTTTTAAAACTGCATAAACCCAAATAAAACATTCCTCGTGGTAAAAGGAGGCTAATACAATATATTATAAAGGTCATATTTATAAAAGGATGTTCTATATTATACAATCTGAGTGTTGGAAAATAGCCCAAGAAAACTTCTGCTATGGCAATCTCTCCTTACCCTTTCTTCTTCCTGCCTTCTGCAGTGTGCTCACTGTCAATAAAAGGCCATGTTGGAAATGTGTCTGCTGTGCAGGTCATGCTCTTTGAATTTTGTTGGTATTGTAAGAAAAGCACTATTTAAGTCCCTTAGCAGGCAAAACTCTACCTGAAGAACTATTATTTTTTTCTCCTGGATATGGCCCACATAATCAAGGCATTAATTGGTGGACTTCCAGTGAAGGGAGAGTCAAAAGCTCCTTTGCTCAGAATGCACCTATGAAGCATAAGGTGAGGTTAAAGCAGGAACTTGTAGAAAGTCTTTGACTCTTTCCCTCTTGAACTATGAATGACACTAATTGCAGACCAAAGAAGTAAAATAATAGCTGTTATCCTAATTATGTGGAGTCTCAGTTTTGTGTTAGGGTGAAGCTTTAGGTGTGCTTACTATCTGTTTGATTTCATTAATGAGACTTCATGAATTATGAGCCAATAAAGAATGAAGATGGGAATGATTTCAGGCTAAGTATGAGAATTTTATTGCTGTCTATCAAAGATCTTCTCCTAAAATGATAATTTTTTAGTCCTTTGATCACTACAGATTAGTAAATGTTAATCAAATAAAACTCTGACAGAGTTCTTGTTATTCTAAATGGGAAATAAATTTTAATTGTTCACCTGGATTTTACTGCTATCACTTTGCAAATCTCAAAACCCAGTATTAGAGAATATCCTTTTCAAGAGGAGTATTTCTGGAGACATGCCTGAATATCACTGGCTTGGGAGCACAAGTATTCCTAAATTACTACTCCCACTGAACACTGCAGCAAGTTGCAGTGCTGGATGTCTTGTGGGCTTTTGTAAGGCAAGACTGGACACAGTATTTCTATTTTATCTGGAAAGTGGGATGACATGGCCTGGCAGACTCCTCTGACAAGCCCATGGGAAGGCTGCAGCACAGTTCCCCCAGCTTTCTCAGTGCTGTCTAGGTTGCAGAACTGAAGCCATCACCACAACCCATCCCACTACCCCATGGCCTCTGTGGATCCTGCAAACTTCTCCTTTTTACACTCAAATCATGTAGCCATCCAAATTATAGTTTGCTTAGAAGAAAAAGAAAGGTTAGGAGGGAAAGGAAACAACTGTGTTGTCTCTTACCTAACAATCTGCTGATAGGGGAGCCATAATTTAACACCAAAGTATTAAGAAGCTTTTTGATTAGGCACTAAGAGGGAAAAGATACACCCTGGAGGGAAACATCATGAGAGAGAAAAACACCACTTTCTTTTTCCTTGCCTTAGATCCAGTTAATACACGTTTACTTTGCTCAGGTATTTATTCTACAATCACATAAACTCTGCACTAAAGCTGAAACTATTATGAGGTAATGTTTGTAGCATATTTTTTAACATAGACTTTCAGGTATGAATCAAGATACTTGGGGGCAGGAGGGGAACCATTCGTTAATTGAATAAATCTTAGGATATTTTTAAGCAGCCCTCTGTATAAAGTTCTGGTAAAATACTTCAGTGAGCATTTTTATGGGGATTTTTTTGTCCCTTTTAAACCTTAGTTATAAGCTTCCAAACTCCTTTTGATGGCTTAAGAAGGAGTAAAAAATGCTGCAAATACATTAACATGCACAGTTCTGACTCTACATCTGTAAATCAGCACTTCCCCACGTAACAAAGGGAAATTTCCCCAAAGTGTCCGAGAGAGGGGCTGACTGTGGAGAAGGTACCACCAGCATCAGCTTGAAGTTTCTTCAGAGAGAGATCAATAGTCACTCCAATGACTCTAGAGGAGAAGTCTCTGTAAGCAGATCTGGGTGAGGGTGAAGGGCAGACACATTTGCTTCACTTCTTGAGGTGCTGAGAGTGGCTTTCCCACCCTCCTGGCACCAAAGCATGCATGTGCCTCACAAGTCAGGAATTGCTGTTCCTGGGCAAGTTCCTGCCATGGGCAGGGGCAGGGAGCAGTGGGGTGAGAGAAGTTGCCTTTCCATGGCACCTGTGCTGGAGCCTGGGGCTGCCCAGGAAGGAGGCTGCAGCCAGCACTGTGAGGAGGGGCCCCAAAATGGGAAACACAAGGAAATTCCAGAGGGTAGAAGATATGCTGAGAAGGTGTGGCAACACCTCAGGGCGTCTGTGGGAAAGATTTGTTAGCCCAGAGGCTATTATTACTATTTATTAGGTCAAGGGCAAAAACCAAGGTTCTCCTGTGTGTCTCCTCTCACCTCAATGGTAAAGAGCCACCATAAGCCAAATTAATCTTTAACAAATAATCTTCCTCCTTTTTTTTTTCCTGGGAACTCCATATCACAGTGATGGTGGTGAATGGATCCTCCTTGAGCATGTGCAGAGAGGCAGTCATAAATCTTCTTTCATCAGCCCTTGAGATATTGTCAAAACAGCCTTCTGACATAGCTCCTGGCATGCAGTGTGCTAAGAGGAAATGCTTCAAGGTTCTGGAGTCCTCCCTTGTGTTTGCAAGAGTTCAGGTCATGCCAGATAAGCACAGGAGGAACTAGAATTTAAATATTTTCTTTCAAAATGGAAGTACAAAGCCTTTGTAAAGCTTTTAGATATGGGGGGAAAATTGCAGGAGTATCATCGGAAGTGGGCTCTAAATATTTTTTTTTGCAAAGGGAACTGCATGAAGCTCTTCTCCTTAGAGCTTGCCCAAGATGCTGCTCCTCTGGACACACCATGGCAAGATTTATATCACCCAGGGACTGTGTGGGGTACAGCCTGGAAAGGAGATTTGCATTTCTTCAACTACACTGGCAAATTGTGTAGTCAGAGTAGGGAGGCTGCTTGAAGTAAGTTTTGAAAGATGTTATTCTGCCTTACACACAATTCTCCGACCATGGGGCAGTTAATTGCTCTTATGTGCCATGACAGCATGTGGACCATGTCTGTCACCATTCTGCCATCATATTACACATAAATTTCTCCATTTAACTGCACTGGCAGCAATGGAAGTGGATGTGGTTTCTCAAAAGGCCAACTGCTTGGCATCCATCCTGTCCTCGAAATGTCTTTCACCAGCAGACATGGAGTGATGGGGCTGATGCATACAGCAGAGATGTGTGCATTTGGATGTGTGCCTAGAAAGCACCCATATTCCAGAAGGGAAATACCAGTGCTGGCCCTTAGGGCACACTGGAAAGAAATTGGTCTGGAGAGATGAGAATCCAGGTTTAAGTCAATGTGAATGGTGCAATGGGGATCTGGTGAGAATACAGATGAGGATGGGTTTACATTATTTTCTCCTTGGCCAGGTAGACGTGGTCAAATGATGATATTATAGTTCTTTGAAATCCTTGCATGAATATCTAAGTTATTAAAGTTGTAATCTGCGTTAGAATGGGAAAAAATCTAATGATAAGTCAAATAATTTTTTTCAAATAGATCTTATTCAGATTTAATGCACTGCAGTTTTCACTTGCTGCACTATATTTTATTTAGATAGTCTTTAAGTGGTCCCATGATAGATCAGGCATTTCATTTGTATGAGCAGAGACTTGTGAGAATCCCTGCCTGGGCTTTGGGCCATGTCTTCTCCTGCATATTCTCTGCTGCAGTCCCCAGGACATATACATGTGCAGAAGACACTACCTGTAACAGTGATAGCATTACTGAGAGGTAGAATGAAAAATTCATGACAATTTAAGTCTGAAATAATGCTGAAATGTATATGGTCATTATCCACAATGAACTTACAAGTTGAAGGCAAGAATTATCAGGGGTTGACTGCAAACACACTGCTGGCATGTTGATCAGGTTGCATAGATGATGGTAAAAATACTGCATTGTAGCAGTAATCATATAACCTGAGGTAGAAAGTAAATGATGGCATCAAAAGAATCAGAAACCAGCATGTAGTTCCTCAGCTCACCATGGACATGGTCCTGGTACTTCCCACACACTAAGAGTACCTCAAACTTAGCTGAAATGTGCTGTAGCTTAAGCCAGTTATGAAGACATAAAATATTAATTGGAAGCAAATTTCTGCTTCCAATTTTTTTGCCATTTTTTTTCTTCCAAATTTCTTGACAATAGAATTGCAAGAGTCCATTTCTCCTTTAATCATTGTCCATAAATTCTTTTAATTACATCACCTTTCATGATATGACATTAACTACTGTTACCTAAAAGACTATCCATGGCTCAGGTATCACAGAGAACATTTTCTCCTGACAAGCATCACCAATAAAAGCACATGATACAGCTAAGATTTATGGTTAATAAATATTAATTTTACTTTTGCAAGACTTTGTAAATCTCTTGAAATGGTTAAAGGAAGAATTTTTAAAAGTAACTCTTTGGCAAAGGAAATTTCCAACATGGAGAAAATTCTTTTTTCCACTAAGTCTCTTTAAGAAATTACAAAAAGCAGAGAATGTGTGATAACAGCCATTTTCCCCTATTACTGCTTACAAATAATGTCCCACATGCATGACTAGTGCCGAGCAGGAAAAAACCCCATAAATACACTTGAACTGTCTTGATTAATGGACTTGTCTTACCTTTCCTTGTAAATCAAGTTTAAACTGGGTACAGTCAGGTTATCTGTGAGAAATTGACTGCAGATACCATCTGTGTGTGGCCATTTGGAGGAAGTAAAGTGCTAAACTTTCTTGTCTTGTGTACTTGTGACAGCAATACCACTCTATTTTAATTACTGATAAAGAACAGAATCTTAGTATTGATTTGATTCTGACAGTCATCTCAAAACTAAAATATCAAATTATGAAAATATCAAAATGATCTTTGCCAAATAATTTCCAGTAAGAATATCTTTGAGAAGATTTCCCTGTTTCCATAGCTCTTTTGTGAACTGAAAATGTGGGGGTTTTTGTGTGTATTGCAGTGCTTACAAAATGGGTAATGGTTTTGGAAGCAATTTTCAGCCAGCTGTATTTCTGTGGGCTATTCCTTCAGTGCTGCTCATGACATACAGTATTACTGAATGTCACAAATCATCCTGAGACATCTCATATTGTACAGTGCAGATTATTTATTTTGCTAAGTCTAGGTTTTTCTTAGCTTTAGACTTTGGAAACAATCCCAAAGGTAATAGGGAAGGTTGTGACCCTTCTCTTAAATACACCTCTTGGCTGGCTCCCTTTCCTGTTTCCTTGGCCTCTCCAGGGACACAAGTCATGTAGTCCTTGTGCAGTTGTGCAAAGGCCTCTCAACTTCTTACATTTCAGAAAATAAAAAAAAAAAAAAAGAAAGAAAAAAGAAAGCGAAGTGGATGTTTTGAGAGGCTTTTTCTTTAATTCACAAGGTCTGGCTACTTTACACTGCTGGATAATGAAGCTATGGGTGGCTGCCCCCATCTCTTCCACATCTGCACAGTGATGTGCTAGAAACTGGAGGTAGTTGGTTGCCTTGTTTTACTGCTACCAGGAGAAGCACGAGATCTAATAGGTTATTTTTTTTTTTTCAAAAGCCTTTGAAGCTTTTAAGTGATTCATAAGCCTTTTGCTCATACTATGCAGTAAGGAAATCAGCAATTCAGAAATTCCTTTGTAAGCCTTAAGCTGCTAATAATTCAGTGAACTGGTGGGTCTATTATATGCAAAGTCTTGTTCATAGGCAAAAAAGCAGCACACCTTCTATATAAGTAAATAAAGAAAATTAGTATAATGGAATGTCTAGCAGTCTAATTCTAAAATTGTTATTAATCTAGATTTAATTATTAAAGAAACAGGAAGAATAATCATGCTTTTAGAAAAATCCTTGATGGTAATATTAATACAATTAAAATTGTAATTCATGCACTTCTTAGTATGTCTCAGGTTTTTTGTGGTAATGATCACCCTACCACTGCTCCTTCAGGCCATGAAGTCAGCAGCTTTGTGCTGCTGGAGATGAGCAAATCAGCCTCTGGAGCCCCTCTTTGGGAGGAAGGTTGTATTGATGATGCTGGTTTCTTCTTCCTCCCTCTAGAATCCAGCTGGGGTCATTTTATGTTTGCCAACATACTTAGACACCTTTCTTTTTCTTCTTACTACCATGTTACATCAGAATTTAATACAGATGATACATGAGAAACTGTTTAAACTGTTTCTTTCTTTTCTCTGTTATCCTTAACTCCAATTCAATGTAGATCCAGATCTGCATTTATTTAACTGACCTGTACCTGTGTCCTCCTCTGCTCTGCACCCTGTGTCACTGCTTCTCAGGACCTCAGTTATTGTATCAGATCTCTACTTCTCTCCATCATTTTATTAGAGTTGTAAATATCTCATTCTACATAGAATAACTGCTTGTTACTGCTGCCTATGCAAAAGTGAAATTACACAATGCAATGATAAGCAGAAATAAACCAAATCAACTGTAGGCCCCTGGTCAGTTAAAAAAAAATTGCTGTTACAGACAAACTAAGTATAACCAAGCTGCAGGCAGGTGAAGAAGAGAACAAGCCTGACAAGGCTGAGTCCCAAGGCCATACAAACTCACTGCAAAGCTGACAGCCTGCCTCTAGCAATGGCATGGCCACCTTACAGAGCTGTATGGTTACCAAAGCCCTAAAGTTTTCTGCTGACAGGCAGTAAGGCTTCCCATCCCACTGCAGCAAGCAGTCTTTCTTACTCAATACTTTTGGTCAGAAGGCACCTCGGGATGTCATCCAGTCCAACTGCCTGCTCAAAGCAGGGACAACTCCTGTGGCCTTCAAAAGACAGCAAGGATTCTGCTCTTCAGGACTGTGCTTAACAGTGGCTTTCTTCACTGATGAAAATCCAAGGTGTCTGTAACACCAGCCAGTAACTAGGTACCACCCATCCATGCACTCACTGCCCCCTTGCTTCTCCATTGGGATGGGGGAGAGAATCAGATGAGTAGAAGAAAACTCCTGGGTTGAGTTAAAACAATTTAAGAGTTTAAATATTAATATTCTATTAATAATAATAAATTGTAAGGAAAAAGGAGGGCAGATAACTGGGAGAAAAATTAACCCTGAGAAAGACAAGTGATGCAGATAAAACAATTGCTCAGCACCACCCAACTGATTCCCATCCAGTCCCCAAGCAGCACCCCACACCAACCTCCCCCAGCTTTATATGCTGAGCACGATGTCACCCGGAGTGGGATATCCTTTTGGTCACCTGGGGTCAGCTGTTAACGTGGTGCCCCCTCCCAGATTCTCTGTGCCCCAGCCCACCCACTCAAAGCTAGCTACAGCAATAGCACTCTTAAAGATGGGTTCTACTGAATAGTCATGATTTTAAAATAGTTTATTTCAACTTCTTAAACCTGCTTTCTCTGACCACACTACTCACAGCATTCTCCATTGCACACTACTCTCCTGGAGTCTGAATACAGCCAGAATCAGCTATTATTGGTATAATTTTAATTTAATTGAGCAAGATGGAGATATAAGAGCATGGGCAAGATACTGCTGGCACATCTTTTTAATTAAACTACATCCAGCAATATTGGCAATCAACTAAGAGGCTGTCTCTCTGATGATGCTACCCCTCTTGCTGTCACAGACCAGGTCCTTGCTGACACTGGGGCACCCTGGGCTCCCCAGAAACTGCAGTGTCACTGTCTGGGTGAAGTGTGAGCCCAGCAGCCTCGGGGGGTGAGCAAGGAAGAGAATGGGATACCAACCTCTTGCTCCCTGGGGCCCTTGGTAGGTTGGGAAAGGGTCATCCAGGATCACAGAAAGCAGCTGTGTGCTTATCCTTTAAAAGGAATTTACTCGATGTATCAATCTGTTTAGATGAAAAAAAAATGTCAGGGCCAGTGGTATTTTATTTAAATATTCTCCTTGGTTGCATTTCACCAAAATTTATATGATAAATATAAGTCACAGAGGGGTTATTTGAGTGGACCAGACAGAGGCCAAAGGTGGAGCTGAAAAAGTGCAGAGGTCTCCTGCAACCCTGCATATTGAGCAGCCACCAGGCCACTGTGACCTCCTAGCTGTCCCAAGGAGAGTAATGTGAAAGTAAGTTCAATATGGCAAAATTAAGACAAAGTGCAAAGGCTGTGAGATGTAGTGGAGCAAATGCAGTCTAGAAATAAAGTTCCAAGTATAACAACATTTAGTCATAGAAGGGGTTTAGATTATGCGAGACCTCCATCTCTCATTTCTAAATAAAATTTTCCCTAAAAAATGTAGTCATTTAGAAAAGAAGTCATTCAGGGAAGTGCTGTGACCCAGCTTGTTAACAACAAAAATGAAAACTTTCCTGATATGCAGTCTATAAATTGATCTAAACATTTCCAAACCCTCTCATGGCAAAGGGATGCAGACACTATTTTATCTCAAGTTAGTAATTAATTTTATCTTTTATTGACTTGTAGCATATTTTCTTATAACATAACCCCATAATTGAAATTGCCATATTCTGGATTACTATTTGCAATATTCCAGGAAGTGAAATGACTCAATTTCTTGTTCCTTGTTTGTTGTCTTTTTTAAGTAAAACATCAGTCCTCTCTACTTCTTTTCTTTAATGACCTTAAATTTTCCTATTTCAGACTTCCTATAAGAAAACCAATAATGAGTAAATGTATCAGCTGTCAGCACTATGAATCTCAGCCTAAATCAAGTCAGTGTGTAGACAAAATTCTGACTGATTTATGGTAATGCAGAAATTTTTCATAACCCCAAATGAAACCTACTCTTTCTTCTTATTGCAATACTTGTCGTCATATCCTTAAATGACCCAAGGTAAATAATGATATGTTTGCCTGTATAAACAAGTTCATAGTAGGTAATATGTTAACATTAGACTATTATTTTTTCAGCCTTGGTCCTCAGCTAGCTTATTTCCAGGTGTCCAGAAGCCTGCACTAGGAGTGACTGACCAGAGTGTTGGTAACAGACCAGGCAGCTGGTCCTAATGTTGCATTGTGCAGACATGTGCTGCCTTTCAGAATTTGAGATTTTTTTGTTGAAAATACTATTGGTATTCTGATATTTCCCCCCAAGGCCCTATCATTCTGACACGTTTTTTCTAAAGTGAATTCTTCTACTGATGCATCATCTAAATATTATTTTCCTCACTTTTGACTGGATAAGAATACAAATAAGTGAGAAATGTTACTTGTGACTACCACAGGATTGTACAGGTATGGGCTGAACAGGCTTGGATGGAATTGAAAGGAAGCAACAGTATGTGATGAGATTCAGACTAGGAAGACCATGAGTTAGCTTTACTGGGTTGAGACCAAAAGAGAAAGGGGTCAGCTGGTGCATGTTGTTGGAGGGGGATTGTCAGGGTATAGAAAGATTCAGCTGGGCATTATTAGCTCAGCAGGTAAGAACTATGGGCTTCCTCCCTCCCGGGCTAGGCTCCAGATTTGGAAAGACTGTTCAGTTTCATCTCCACCATTTATTCTACACATATTTCTGGAAGCTTTCCTTGAATCAGCCCCTGCTTCATGCTTGCCTTGCAGGGCTCCTCCAAGAACAAGCTCAGCCATATCTATTGATGATCTAGCTGAAGAAAATCTTTCCCAGTCCCACACTTCTGGGTATTGATAGGGCAGCAAATGAAAAACTCAAAGCCTCTAGCACAGGGGTGGCTGTTTCAGATACAGCAGAAACTGAAGAAACCTCCTCCTATCTTACTTTGATGTTAATCAGATATCAAGATACTGGCAGACTCCTCAGCACTCTGTCTAAACCAGTGGTGCAATTTCTACAGGTAGGCTTGAAGCCCTTGGCAAACTGGCCCTATTTGTTTCTGCAGTCATTTGAGCCCTGTTATTGCTATTCCTGATTGGTAATTCAAGGTCTTCAGAAATTCAGTTGGTGTTAGAACCAAACTAAGAACTCTGAAGCTCTCCTTTCCTGGGCACCTCATGGGGTTCAGGAATATGCCTGATATATCCCTCTGCTTGAGCCCCACCACCATAGGCAGCAGCTGAGTGATCAGGTACATTTTCTGAAGGGTCACTTTTTTCTCAGCTACAACAGCTGCAACAATATCTGCAAGAGGTTATACAACAAAATGTAAGTGCACTGTTGAAATGCCAAGAATGGACATTAATGGGTTAAGAATCTCACTTTTTGTCCTTTTTCTTCTCTCACAAAACACTTGTGGATTATATAACACATCCGAAGCCCCCTGAGTCCATTCTCCATGCCAGTTTATGTGTACACAGGAAAGGCTTCTCACTCCCTGCCCTGCCCAATGCCATGTGACTTTTATCAGGTGTATGATTGTATAAACAAACATCAAACAATCAATTTGTCATCTGTATTACACAGTACCTTACCATGACCAGGGACACTAAGATGAAGAAAATCACATCTAACACCATATCTTCTTGGAGACTCAGCCTGTGCTTCAGTGATTCCTTCTATGCAGTTTTTAATGTGTGCTGTCACTTAACTTTATACTGTGCTCTCTCACAACTGAAATGGAGATGGCTTTTCCATTTTCTTTACAGTCTTTTCTTTAGAAGACGTGATAGTTTACTTAAAGGCAGTTTTGCTGTAACTAGTTACAAAATTAAATTCACTGATAATAATTTGCAAAAAAAAAATCTTCATTGTACACCATAAGTACTCCAGAAAACCATGACAGTGGCTCTGTAGGGATGTGATTCAGTCCTGTTGGATGAAAGAAACCCAAGCATGATAGTAAGTTGTAACCTGTGCCTCATTCAAATTCAACAGTAAAAAATGTATGGGTTGGCTCTTTGTCCACATGTGGCCATTTAAGAGGTCCCATGGTACATGAGACACCCACATGAAGCTGGCAGTTGTGGCACTGGGAAGTCTGAGATGTGAATATATGATAAATCTATAGCTGAGGATGAGGTGGGTATGCTAAAATATTCTCAGGAAGTACTAGACAACTATACAGAAACAACTGTGTCGATAGCAAAACACTTTATGGAGTTGTTTTTCTAGTTGGTATGTGTCAGCTCCTGGCTTGCATCCCAATGGTCATCATTATGTAAAACAATATGTGTAAAGTTTTGCTAAATGTTAAGTCATGATCAGAATTGCAAAATAAACACTGTGTTTTGCTGAAGAATTGCTTGTATTTTTGTTTGTTTGGGGTTTTTTTTATTTGTTTTGTTTTGGGTTTTTTATTTATTTATATTTTCTCCTTTATTCCTAGTGGTACTATTAACTCCTTCTATGTCTATACAAAACTTGGAAGGTAATGGGAGAGGTGCTGGGATTTCTCTCTCAGTGTACAGTCACATGAGTTTCCTGTGTGCTCATTGCTCAGAAATGGCAAGCATGGCAGAGCCTTACACACAAGACCAACATGGAAATAAATGGGAAACTCAGCATATCTATAAATAGGCAGAGCTATTATTTAATCTTCAACACATAGGAATTAGCTATCTTAAGAAGGATCTTCAGTATGAAAATTCTCTAAAGAGGATAACTGGAGAGGCCTCAGATAATCTTACTATGTTTGCCAAATGAAAAAAAAACATAACAGTAGTTTTCTGTTTAAAGGGTATTGGAAAGGACCCCAAAAAGAATTATAACATCCTTTGAAGTCTGATGAACATGAGGCATTAAGTCAGTTGAGATTATCAAAGACAGTACAGGCAACCCCATCTCTGTTGGGAGAAAATATTTTACACAGTGGTAGCTACTGAATCTAACAGTAAGATCCAGTGATGCAAGACTGAGGCTTGAAAAACTGCTATTAGAAATGAAGTACAAGATTTTAACTTTGAAGTTGATTAATGACCAGAGGACCTCTGTGAGGGCTGTGTTCAGTTTTCCACCACCTGAAGTCTTTATATAAAGACTGAATGTCTTTCTGAAATGGTTTTGTATTTTCTCTTGAGAATACTGGCCTTCATACAGAGATGACTGGGAGAAATTCTGTGGTCTGTATTTTGCAGAAGGTGTTGACATGGTCCCTTTTAACCTTAAAACCGATTTTAAAAATCAGCCAATTTCCTGCTCTGTAGTAAGAAGGTATTCCATAACAGGTCAGAGGGTATGAATAAAGAAACATGATTAACTTAACCCCAGAAGAAACATATCACTTTACTTGGTTGCAAAAGGAAATACCAGATGGACTTGCCCTTGCTGTCAGTCTGTCGCTGGATGGCAGAAGATCAAGAGCTGTGTTTATATGGCATCTAACACAAAAGGAGGCTAATCTCTAAAAAGGTTGGTACTCCAATAGGAAGCTAGGTGTCTGATTAAAGGAAAACATGCTCCTTGGGAATACTGCAGAATGACAGCTAGAGAGGAGGTTCCTGAGGCCTTCAGTCTCCAGGTCAGCACAAAAGGCCAGGCTGGGTCAAGTTCCTCAAAGCTATGGGGACATTCATGAGAACATCAGCTGACAACTAGATTTAACAACAAATTTACGTATTTTATAAATATTTGATGGACACTTTCAGTCTTTTGAAGACCATAGACAGCCATCAGTTTCTGTGGAAATAAGATTTGACTCTTCAGTTATGTTTAGAAATGAAAACCTCAGCTAGTTCCTGTTTTCTTTGCCACTCATTTAGGAGCAGGACTATAACATTAAGTAGAAAGTTTTCCTGGATAAAACAAATAAGAATCTGGTCCTGTGCTTTAAGTCTGATTTTGAAACTATCTGAACAGAAATAAAAGGTGTACCATTCTCTGGGAGACTACAAAGATTGAGAAAACAACCCCCTCCAAAACAAACAATATAATTATAATGGCAGAAAAAGGGCATGTGAATAAAGCAAACCGGACCTACCAAATGAAAACACGGTGAGGCTGTAACACTGCCCTCCTTCACCAAGCTCACCCAGCCTGACGTTCAAATAAATCAGACAGGGGTGTGTTTGGGAGGGATCAGTTCACTGCAGGCACCTAACCCCGGCTCAGAAATGCCATGATGAACGCCATGGCCCCAGGCACTCACCTCGGGATTGAGCAGCAGCCTGCACAGATATGCCCTGCTGAAACACATCCAAATGATGTGGTTCATCGGGTTAAAACCATCCTGGTGTACCACCCCACCCTGCATCTCACCTGGACCACCCATAAGTGAGGCTTTGTGTTCCTCTGGGCTCCCCGTGGCACTGGGCTGAGGTGAGCAGGAGGGAGGCCCCTGCCCAGCCCTGGGTCCGGCACACGCTCCGGTTCACACACGGTAGCAAAGTCAACACAAATGAGGTGTTTTCAGAAAATCTCCTCTCTAAGTCAACATGAAAATCCCTGCTGACGTCAGCAGATGCAGACTTAGGTGGGTGCTTACTGCTTTTAAGATTCATTCACCCATCCGTGTAAGTGGTGAGGTGGGACACCCCGGCACGTACACATCCATCAGGTGCCGACACCCCTGCGGAGACAGCAGCGCAGGGATCAGCATCAGCCCTCGAGTTTAGCAGCTCCTGGTTTGCCTCCAAACCAAACATGAAGCTGAGGAACAAACCAGGCAGGGATCTGCAGAGCTTGGTACTGGGGGTAGGCAATCTCCTGCAAGGTTTTAACAGCCTGATCACACAGCCTCTGGTGGGAGGAGACTCTTCCTGGGAGACTCCTGAGGGAGAAATGCCTCAGGAGAAGTTCAGGACTTGACCATTTAGAAAAAGAAGGTGAAAATTTGTATCAGAGAGGTCCATTTTTACCAGCAGTGGGTTTCCATGTGTTTTCTCACAGTGCACAGATAAAAAGCCAAGTATTACCTCTTCACTAGAGCCACCCCAGGTTGTTCAGGAGGGATGCAGTTGTTGGGATAGAGATAGACCCCAGCTCCAGACTGCATTTGTCTCAGTTCAGGCTAACCTGTTCTGTCCCTCCTCCCCTCACCTTTCTCATGCCCTGGAGAAGCCTCTCTAGATGCCTTCTCTGTCCCCAACACCTGACCCAAATCCTCACCCTCCTCCCTTGACATTATTCTGGGTCCCACACCCAATGCAAATGTCCTCCCTTCCCCTTATGCAACCACGAGGGAGGAGCTGTGGTCTGGCTGCGGGCATCTGAGGCTGGAAGCGTCTCTGCAAAGCAAGCTTAGCTTGAACTGACTGCTGGAGTCCTATCTCATGTGAAATCTGATCTTCACATGTGATGGTCCCCTGTGATCACCTCTGTAAAGGTAGCTCTGTGTTTCTGAGAACTATCTGCCCAGATGTTTGGGCAAAGAAGAGCTGGTGGCTCCTACCCACACTAAGACTCAGCTTAGGGAGGGGAAATGTGGTGGCTCCCCCACCCAGACCTTCTCATGGGTGTTCCAACCATGACCAGATGTAAAAACAGGTACGGAGAGAATACTCACTGGAGAAAAACCCATGAAATTAAACCTTTCAGGATTCACAAAAATAAGAGCAGTCACATAACTTACCGGCATAGATTAACTCTGCCAGTGGTCCCTGGGAATGGCTACACGTCCAGTTTGTCAGTGGAAAATAGTCAGCAATTTTGCCTGAAATGTCCCCAAGATTAAAGAGCAAAAATAAGAAGAGTGGGGACAGGTGTTAGTGAATGGATGGGATATAAGCCAGTTAGCATAACTTGATGCTGCTGGACCATGAGAAGACATCCTTTTCCACAGTATTGCAAAGACATTTCAACAAGGTATACGATCTGTGCCAAACAGCATGACCCCAGAAGCTGTCATTGCAGCAGCTGGTACTGGCTGCCTGGCAAGCAGTGCTGCGAGACATAATTAAGAGCTTGCTCCTGCCAGCTGCTGAGCATTCTCATCTTCTGTCCCTTTCAGATGAAGACAAGAAAAGTCATATCTGCACAAGAAGCTTTGGCAGGATGAGAGGCTTTGAAGGCCACAATAAAGGCCATAGATCATGTTAAACATTTACATGGTAAAAAACCAAATAATCAAGAACTAAAAGACTGGAAAATAACAGATCTGTATAGAAATATGTAAATCTGCTCATTTTCTTTCCCTTCTCCTGATCTGAGCTTTGAAAATATGCTGGATTGTGGAGTCATTCCAGCCCTGCACAATGAAAATGCGGTCTGTGGGATGGATGAATCGTGGCTGAGCTGTTAAACACAGGACATCCAACCTCTACTGCTCTGCTGCCACAAATGAACTTCTAGGCATAAATCAGACAAAACAATAAATGTTGAGTGAGTAGAAGAATGTATCTTGATGAAATGGCTGGAGAAGAAAGGTTATTTCTGTACTATGCATGTTCTTGTCAAGCACATTCTGGAGAACTGGAGACAATCAATGGGTTCCTAATTCTGCCATTATCATGTCAAATTCAGAATACAGAATAATACAGAGTGCAGAGCATCCTGTGGCATTCAAATATGGTGAACATCAGTCAAAATCCTGGAAGTCCTAGGTTTCACAGATGATATCTGAATCATTGACCAGACATAGTGGTTTGTGATTGCAAAGACTGACAACAGGAGCCATGTTGACAACTGATAAAGGCTGTGAAGATAAAAAGGATTCTGAAGAATGCTGCAAAACACACAAACTGAAAAAGCAGAGTAATTCGGGCTGGAAACTTTGTGAGTTGGTCCTGCGACATAAACAGAGATAATAGGACTGGGAGCAGAACTGGTAGCTTTTACTCTTCAAAGTGGTGTTGAAATTAAGATTTATGTAGAAATAAACTTCAATTCTAAACACAAATATAAAAGGAATTTTACTGAACAGATCAGAGCTGCTGGGGACCACAAAGGAACTGATGAGAATACTTCTAAGCATTGCTATCAATCCATGTTTTAGACATTAATGGATAGTTGGATGGATAACAAATGATAGCACAGTGTATTACAAGAGAGATGCATCAAAGCTACAGTTAAAGAAAGTGGAAATGGATTATCCACTGTCTGAGGAAATCAGATATCAGAGTTAGCAGGCAATCCCTGGAGTGAAGTCTACAGGGAACAGAGAAAAAAGGAAGGAAGACCATAAAGGTTTGTGTTAAAGAAGATGTATCTGGCTTGGAAAGACATCAAACAGCACTCTAAGGCAGAGGTGAGTTAAGGATCATCTCAGAGGCTCTAAGTGTCTTCTAGATAAGTAATATTACCAAGAGACTTTCTCCACTATGTTTTTACTTGCTTTACTTACTTTACTTACTTAAAGTCTCTGTGAACTACACTGAAAAATGGAGCTCTGTTTAACAAAAGGTTTCCACGTGTTGTCGCAGGGGTGACACTGAGCTCTGCATTAACAATACACAGACTGCTTCACTGCTGCCTGGTTGTAATATATGGCACGTGCAGCATCTGCCATTAAAAACTGAGCACTTCTGGTTTTTGCTCTGTACCTCTACTCTGCTGGTGGCTGCATCTGTCCCAAACTATCTCTGGGACATGGCAGCTTTTCACCCTGCCATGGCAGTGACATCGTTCTACTCTCCTTCCTTCTCCCCTCTCACTGACTGCAGGTCTCTCCACTTTCTTCCACAACACATAGAACATTTCTTTTCCTCAGCCACTCATTTTCCATTCACCTTAGCCACTGGCTTCCCCCACTGCCTTAACAAAAACTGTGTTGTTACAAAAGAAGCAGGGACCACAGGATTGACTTGAACCTATATGGAGGAGAGGAACAGAAACAAGAGAGGAATGGACACAGGGTGAAAATAGAAGTCACTGCCCTTTATGGAGGGACCAAGCTTCTCACCCTAGCAATCTATAGCAGAAATTGCTCTCAGAGGAGAAGCCAGAGAAGTATTTTGTATTCAATATCAGTGCCAAGTTGGCTGGTAATGTTGGGGTAAGCTAGCCAAACCATCAGAAGAAATGATACAGAGCATAAACAGAGCTTTCATGTCAAGAGCCTTGCAGAGTGATTGCACCATGCCTAGTGCTTATCAATACAGGAATAAATGAACCATCTAAACAAAACATATTCTTTTGTCATGCAGGACATTAGAACCAGACAGATTTGGAATTATTTAGAAACTAATTTTCAGAGACAGGTATCAGCCAATAAAGAGGGATTATCCAAGCTAAATATATGATTGTTGTGTACAAAATAAATAATGCTCACACTGAATTATTAGTTAATTAATGGTGTTTTAAACAAACTTTTACTGCCTGCCCTTTTGGAAAGTGTAAATTCATCTGAGTAAGAGTAACAGTCAACTCAAGCTAAAATGAAGTGAAAATTATTCTGGATATTGAAAGCAGAGAAGTAAAAATTCTTAAAGAACACTTTTGCTCTACTTCCCACCTCTGGGTTCACCTGAGACTGGAATTACCAAAACACCAATGAAAAAGATGGTATCTCCAGAGTAATGATTAATCAAAATACTTCACAAAGTTCCTAACATAGAGGGATAAGAACACAAATTCCTCAATGTCATCTCCAAAACCGGCTCCCACTTATCCTAATACTCACTCTTTAATGGCCAGTGATTTACCTCACAACTTACTGACAGTTCCTGCCTCAAAAAGCTTTGCCAGTAAATGAGTTGCAACAGAGTAGCAGTGACAAATATTACTTCCTGCAAACCTCTTTTGTCTTTAAACACAAAATCATTAAAACATGGTTCCCTAAGGTATACAGAGTTGCATACAGAGAGTTAGGCTCCCTGTCTCCTTCTGTTCTAAGCTCAAGGTCCCAATGATTCCCAACCTGGTTCTCAACCAGAGAAATACCCTCCAGCTCGATTTTTTCGAGTCACTATTTTTGATGGAAAATGCTTCAGGGAACTCTCTCTCTATTATACACTCACACAGTAGGGGAGGCATAACACTGAAAACCCTGAAGTGAAGTAAACTCAACCATTCCTTGACCCTGCTAAAGCTTAGCACATGAAGCTGTTCTCCCAGTTTCCTTGGCTGCTTCCTAACATATTTTCTGAGGAACAGTGTCTGGTGGAAAATAGTTTCCTCATCCCACAAAACTACAAAATTTCAAATTCTTTCCTTTCCTGAGCTGGAAGGAGCCCAAAATCTTTTGAAGGACTGCAAAAATCAAGAGATGCTCTTCCACCATCCAAGAGCCTGGTCTGAGGCATTCAGCCCTTCTCCCTGGGCCAGCAAGCCAGCCACTTGTTTCACCTGTCCCCAAGATGAGTGGAACCATGTAAAAAATAAACAATTATTTCTGCAAAATGGACAGTTTGCTACAACAAGCATAAGAGCTTTCACAGGAACCAGTGAAAAACACATTCCTTATCACTGCCCAGCAGAGAAAACATTTGGGACAGAAAACAGTGAGTGTTGTTCCTTTGGCCTGGAGCTAGCAGGGGATGGATCCAGGCTTGGGCTCTTTCCTCATCCCAGTGGAGGGCTCTAATCACCCCACTGCTGGCTGCTTGCAGGAAAGGGACTGATGGGATGTTATGACCAAATAGCCTGTTTTATCCTTGTGGGCACTCAGCCTTCTTTCTTAGAAGAAAAGTGAAGAAAAAGAAAGGGGGAAAAAAAAAAAAAAAAGAAAGAAGAAAAAAAAAAGGAAAGGGGAAAAGATTTATTCAATACATACACATCCTAGCAAAAAACCCTTGAGCCCGATCAGAACAGGCAATATCTGATGAAAAGCATTTGGTTGCAAAATTCACGGCCAACCGCAGTTAAAAACTGCGATTCAGAGGCAGCTGTAACCACCACAGCTCTTGCTGGGCTCCTCTCTGTTTGCTTTTCCATATCCCCTGGTAAATTTGCACAAGGGTTCAAGGTCTTCTGCTGCTGTGTGTGTGTGCCCTTTGCCAGCCCTGTTTCTATGACAGATTCAGGAAGCTCCACAGTGACCTTTACAGTCCAATTCCAGTACCAGCCGCAGCCTGGGGTGAGCCCCAACCCCCCCTCCCCTCAAATTCTGCATCTCTGCCCCCTTGGCCCTCGCCCCGGCTGTCGGAGACCTGGGGAACACGCTGCTGCTGTGAGTGGGAAGGAGGCTGTTGCCAAGTGACTGCCTATCTCATGAAGCAATGCAGAGCTGCTGGGGCTGCCTGACCCTCCGGGACCGTTCCTGACGCCTGGCCCGGGGCGGATGTGATTTCTTGGCTTTGCCCCCAGCGCACCCTTCCTGCCAATTTTTCTGCATTTGCATTCTGCTGATGCTCCCGACAGAAAAGGCTCTGCTCCCAAGAACCCCAGCCACACCTGCCAGGGGGTCACAGTGGCCTAATGCACAGCACAGACCTCCCAAAACTTCAGCCTGCCCTGCTCCACCTTCTGCAGCTGCCCTGGGCTCTCCTGCTCGGTGCTCTCTCCCAGGAAGATAAGGATTGAGCCTTTTTCTGAAACATCAGGCCCCTGTTCCCTGTACCCCTCTCCCTCTCCCTGACTCCACGCTCCTGTGGTACCTTGCACAAGCCAGAAATTATAGAAAAACAAACAAACTCAGGAAAAAGTAATTTTGAAGGCTGTTTGTCACTGCTCTAAACATACAGAGGACAGCATAGGGGAAAAATAATAAAAAAGAAATTCTACTTAATTCATAGCTTCTTGATAAGAAACTTTGTAGAGGCTACAGCTTAAACATTATGGAAAGACCATCAGCAAGTAAGATTTGCCTGGGGTAACAGGAAGCTCTGCAGGGGAAGAAAAAGAAAAGAAAATTAGAGTGGGGTGAAATCAGACAACCAGACTGAGGTGAAATCAACAGTGGGGTCAGGTGGTTGGGAATGTCCAAACTAGGGAGAAGGCTGAAGAAACACAATAGTTTAGGCTTGTTTTTCACTAATAGGTAGAAACAAACATGCATGAAAAGTGATCCAAACTCATTGTGCAGCAGCTGCTATGAGGGAGGGCAGTAAGGACAGCTCAGGCACTGGCTCAGGTTGTTCACAGCTCTGAGACAGAGCCCATCCACAAGCTACTTCTGGCTGCACTTCTTTACATGCTCTTGCTTTTTTTCTTTCTCTCTCTCTCTCTTTTTTTTTTTTCTTTTTTTTTTTTTTTTTTTTTTTTTTTTTCTTTTTTCCCCCATGCATCTTTTCCCTTTTCCCCTTTGTTCTTTCTTTTATTTAATTTCCCAGCCTGTAACTTAAAAAAAGAATGACATCACTTAGTACAATGTAATTAGACTAAAGGAGGGAAACTAAATTTACTGAGAGGAAATCCTGCTTTTGCTCTAATGCTTCCTGCCTGTTCTGGATATTAGGTTCAAGAAGGATCAGAGAGAGTACCTGTTCTATCATCAGCATATTTTTCCTTAAAATCTTGGGACACCGAATGTATGCGTTTATATTCTTAATCAGCATCGGTATTTACTCATAGCCTTACTGACTGGTATTTAGTGCCATCAAAAGATCAGCTTGCAGCACATCACCTACATGGTTTAGCCACTTGAGGTCTTCTGCAGAAGGTTTGTCCCAAGCAGCTATATAATTTCCAGTAGTGCTGTCCTGCTTTGTTAGCCCATCTTTTCCCTGTACAAGCTGTCTTCCCTCAGTCCTGCTCACGTTTCACAGCGCACAGGTGCTATAGGTGAGGTATTAATTCAGCTCATCTTTTCTTTCACCTACTGTATAGAGGTGAAGAGGCTTAAATCAGGTGAAGCAAGGATGCACTGGGGACAGGAACTGAGGGAGCAGTTTTTCAGCATCTTTTGGAGAAGTGGGTTGCACTGGGATACCTATCTGTCTGTCTGTCTACCTTCCTCACACAGCAATGATGGGAGATCAAGCAGACACCTCCATGCTGGTTTATGTATGGATAATAAAGCAGAGCTCTATTGCAGCTGTGAAGTCCTCTAGAAACAGGTGGGTAGCCTGTGGGAAGCCAAGCCATGATGTTATGTTAGTCCATGGCTCCTTTTCCAGTGCCATGAGCAGACCAGGAAATTTTGTTCACGTCAGCCTCTCCCTGGAGCCTGCATGGTCCCTTGTACAGACACAGCACAGGACCTCACCACTCTTGCTCCCAGCAGGGCAGGCTCAGCTCTAGCAGTTTGCCTTTTCCAGAGGTGTTTCCTGTTCCACCCACCATGTGCTTTCCTCCACACAGAAGGTTACAGACAGGGCAAATCGTGTCACCCATTCAACTGAGAGTGCTGTGCTCCCAGGTGGAGCCTCTCCAGGATTCACAGGCAGCAACACAGGAGAATAATCCCAGAGATGAGACTGCATAAATCCAGGTAATATCTCAGTGGTGCCCAGCAGCTCTCACATGCTTTTCCCAAGGCCCTCCTCTGCCATTAGCAGAGTTGCTTTTCTCTGGGTCTGACCCCCTGCTCTCACTGAAGGTGAAGCCAGAGAGTTTTGCCAGGAACTGCTGGGTGAAGCCAGGACCCTGCTGCCCCTGTCCTTCCCACACAGACCTGTCAGGCACAGCTGCCCCTGCACCAGGCCCCTGCCATGCCTCTCCCTGCTCACTGGTGCTGCAGGTTATTTATCTTGTACCATGGGAAAAAGCATTGGCCTCAGGGTCCTTGGGATTTCTCGAATTTATTTATTTATATAGAAATATATTGATTTGGGCAAAGGAAGTTAATCACCTTCTGCTGAAAATAAGTGACAGCTGCAGTGCAGAACTAGCAGCAACGTAAATCTGGGGTCATTCAATTTTACGGCTCACTCTTGGAAGAACAGCTAAATATTCCAGCTTTCCAAAGATTAAGATAGATGTTTAATCATGCTCCATTGAGATCATATAGTTTAGACATCTAATATATAGACTAAAGTGAGAAGTACTTCTTAAAGACTTTGGTTACATGCAGATTGCTGCTGGTTCATACACCCCAGCTCCAGCTCCTCTCCTGCCCCCCAACCCAGCCATAACTTTCCATGGTTTCTGCTCCTGCAGTTCAGCTCCTGGCTCAGTGCCCCTGTCCTCTGCACTTTGACTAGGAGTTTATATAGCCAGGAAAGGCAGGGCTATTTAGGGGTTAGAGTGGCTATCCAGGGCTAAGGGCTCTCCAACCTCTGTCTCCCTCGTGCTTCTGCTTTTACAGAGTGAGATGAACCCAAACAGGAACATTTAAACTCATTATGTTTCCACTACTCTGCTGATAAAAAGAGAGAAAAAGGGATGTCATCTCTAAACCACTTGAAAATCTGCAGATGAAAAGCCCTATGGAAGAACAGAGAAAGGGAATAATGCTTTATAAATAGCTCCTTTCAACAGAGAGCTGGAACACTGCTAGGATTTTAATTTGGGGTGATCAGTGGAAATTGTAATATTTTTTCTAGATAAGATTTTTTTATGTTGCCAAATTACAACACCCAGTATTAAATTAGACTTCATAATATTGGTAGATTATGAGAACAGGAGTGCAATATAACACAAATATCTGATGCATTTCAACTTAAACAAATCATCTGCATTTTCAGATCTTTTCCAGGCATGGATCTAAGAATTCACCAGTGACCCATCAGCAGTGTTGTAGGTTAGAAACATGAAAGAGGTTAAGAGGTTCTGCCCCTCAAACCTGGCTCAGAAGAAAAAAACCTCTGGGACTCTGACATCCAACACATTTTGACATCTCAGATTGAGGTATGACAGCAGGTGCAAATCAGAAAAAAAAAAGGGGAGAAAAAAAAAAGCAAGAAAAAAGAGGTTTTCCATGTTTCTTTCAAGTTTTCTCTGGGAAAAGCTCATTTAGGTTGCTCTGCCAACAACCACACTGACAGACACTTGCATTGTATAAAGTTAAGTGGGCCTTGTGGGTTACTGGGCTGTCACTGAGTGTGGACAGAAATTTGCTTTGCTATAGAGGATGAGTTGTCCAGAGATTTTCCTAAAGGTTTGTTCTGCTGAGAGTGTCAGGAAGGCTGCTCTCTTTCTGCATTCAGATGATCTGTAGCATGAAGAAACTACTTCTGCAAATAGCTACAGGCTCATGATGGTCCTAAAAGTCATAATAATATAATGTGAATCTTGAAATATCTTGGTAAGTATCATCATAGCTGTTTGTGACAGAAAAATGTACTAAAATAAAAATATATACTGCTTCCTCCAAGTCTTAGTGTGGCAGCAGAAGACTGGATAACAGAGATGGACTCAAACTTTTTCTCAGTCAAAGTTGAACCTTCAGTCCTGCACTCACTCCTTCCTGAAAACATTCTCCCATGGAAACCAGTGGCAGTTTTGGCTGAGACAGCACCATTTAGCATCTTCAGAATTAACACCACCTTTTTCTTATTTAACTAAGGTCTTTCTGGCTGGTGAGCTTGCTCGTCAGCTGGGGACTGAAATAGATACAGCCACGAGCAGGTGTCTCTGGTGGGTAAGTCAGGAAAAGCTTTCAGGGTAAGCACTGTGCTATGCATGGGATAAGAGCAAGCGTGTCTAACCTTCAATCAGCTCTGATTTTGAAGCTCCCTACCTGGACAGCTGAATACAGTCTGAGCCAGAAAGTTCATCAGATATCTTAGCTCTGATTAAAACTCTTACCTCTCATTTCAAATTTTGTCTCTAGGTAAGGCATCAATTTGCAACCAGTAAGTGTCCACAGAGGGGTCTGCAAAGACTTTCCTGAGTGTGAGATTCATCACATGTCTCTTGAGAGTGGGATAAACCTCTATTTCTCTGATTTAAAACAAAAATGACAGATATCCATGTTTCCATCAGGTTGAAGTGTGCAAGGATGACAGAAGGGGGAATGCTAATCCAGACTTGAAGCAGAAGCATGGAATTTGCTTCTCTAAATCCAAATTATGCCTTTCCATTACTGTATCCACAGCCATTACCATCTCATTAGCCAAGTCATGAATAATCCTGTAACAACAATTAATGAAGTCACATCGCGGAACTATCAAAATCAGGAATAATTACTTTAAATCTAACCACTGTTGAATATTTCCTGGTGGTATCTTTCTTACTCCCTTGCTGCAAGTGAAAAGTGAATTTTTTTTTTTAAACTTTACTACTAAAAATAAAACTAGCACAGGTGAGCTTTAATGTATATGTTATTGAGTATCATGAGATCAGAGGATCCAGTTTTGACAGGGACTCTTTTACTGGATGTAAGTGAAGTGATGATGGTCTCATCCAGTAAATGCATGTTAGTGTTTGCAAATAGCATAATTCTGCTTTTAATTTGTAACCTTGCACCTCCAAGGAACAAACAACTGAGTTTGGGTTAGTATTTGTAATACTGCAGTTTAGATTTGTCAGCACACTAAGGTAAAATTCAATGTAAGAATCCCCTGAATTTTGTGATAAATCCTAGTACAGAAGATGGAAACCTTAAGCCAAATCCTAAGGTAGAAACCCCATTTAGCTTTATATTTAAAGACTTATTAAAAATGTGGCTACAAACAACAAAGAGGATTTTGGGTCCCCCAGCAACAATGGGTATCAGATAAGATCATAAAGCAGAGATTGTTCCATTTTCTGTTGCATTCTCTGTTCATTGTTTTTCACACATTTTAGACATCTTCAGAGTTGTTTAACAAGCTCAGGTTTCTGTGATGCTAATAGCTACAGTATGTAGAAAGTTTTCACCAAAACCTTTTCAAACCAAAGATGATTTTTAAGAAATGAAAACTTTTCAGTTCCCTAGATCATCCAAGGATCGTTGCTTGGACAAACCTAATGGCTCACATTTCCTTTTGGAGTCATTGGCAGAGAAGCTCCTTTCAACACAAATCATCTGAAACAACATTACCATCTAGTGGAGAATTTCATTCACCGCTGATGTGAATTCCTTCATGCAGAAACACACATTTGGTGACTGTGTTGCACAGACGCACAATTAGGAAGTCAATTAACTATTCATTTTGAAAACCAATTAAAGCTGACTGCTTTAATTGAGGAGTAAAGGGGTCTTTGAGTCATACTGTAGATCACTGATATTAAAACTGCACTGAATGCAGGGAATCGATACATAAACTCTACCTGAGTTTTAATTCCCTAAGATTCAGAAGGAAACATTGTGGCAAATCAACTAAATCTGTCTCTTTAAAAGAAGTAACAAAAAATCTCTATATACACATTGCGTAAAAACAAGAGCCTGAATTTAATCAATACAAACGGAACCCCTTCACCTTCACTCCCCCCAGCAGCTCCCTTTCACATGGTCACCCCTTGCATGCAGGAGGTGTTGATGTCTCTGCTGGAGGACACTGTGCAGCACCTCCACGTGTGCAGCACGGATGCCAGGGATCAGGCAGCCAGCAGCAGCAGGGCAGGGCTGCTGGTTGAAGGGCTTTCACTTCCTAAGCCTCTGCCCTGCCCTTTCCACAGTTTTTCTCTCTCTGCTGGTTTGTTTGTTGGGTTAATCAAAGATGTCCCAGCAGTTGTTTGCCCTGCAGTCTCTGGCACAACACCCGGCTTTTCGGTGAGACCTACACAGTGAAGCACAGAGCAAGGAGCAGGCAGGACACATGGCCACCCTCGTAAAGATGTTTGGGCTCGTCTGTGTCCCACTTGCCTTTCTTATCATGCTTTTTCTCCCACCAGCCACTTTTACTTCAGCAGTGCAGCCGACGCGAGCTTCAGCTCTGTACTTGGCTGGCTCGTCGGTCCCCTGTGACCTAAAAAGTCCCTGTGACCCTGCCCCTGATTCAGGCAAAAGTTAACTGCTAAGAAAACACACCATCCTCTGGGAACACTGCCTTCATATGACACTCGGATGCCAAAGTAGAAAGTCTGATAGAAAAATCAAGGTCAAGGACTGCCTTTACATGCACCCACGATCAGGGACATATTTTCACCTGTTGCCTAGAGTGCAGATGTGTGCAAAGCCATAACAAGAACTTGGTTCAGCTCCCCTGCTCTACTGGCTCTTCTGTACAACACTTGGTATCATTTAGAAAAACCACATCTAGTGGAAGTTGATGTCTGGAGGAGATGGAAGCATTCTGCACAGCAATCAGCAGCTTGGGTAGCACTGAGCAACAGCACTGCAGCACCTCCTGTGCTTAGGGTCACAAACACTGCTTTGCTTTGGAGATCATAGGCTTTTTATTATAAACTCCAAGGGTAATTAACACATTAAAAAAATAACCCACCAACAACAAAGAAGCCCCTCCCACAGAGGCAGTTTGCTATCTGAGGTAGGAATGCCAAGAGGACCATCCTCTTCCTGTTGGAATTGATGATTAAGTTCCTTTAATACTAGGCACAAAAAGAAAAGTGAAATGGAACAACAAAAAAATCAGTTGAAATCTCACCTGAAGGTTTTGCAGGTTTTCTTTTTAAAATCCAACTTCTTCCCTTTCTGATAAGATGCAGCAGGGTAATATTGACGATATTGGTGATTCTTCCCTTGCAGAGACTGAATGTGGTATCTCTGAGAAACAGAAAGTCCTTAAAACTTGTGATTAAAAAGGTAGTTACCACCTGCCCAGTGTAAGCCTATATTATAATCAGCTTGATTTTTGTGGGTACAACAGCTGTTTAATTTTTAAACCTCCTCCAGTAACAGTAATGGCTACACAGCCAGCCTAATTGCATGAAGCTTTACAATCATTCTGGAAAAGATGTCTGGAGAGAGCAGGAAAAAGTGCTCTTTTACATTACAGTCAGAAAACAGTTAGAACAAATGGCCAGATGAATGAAGGCCAGGGAATGAACTTGGCCTTTTTTTTTTTGGAATATGTAGCACATCTTTCCACAATTCCATCTGATCTCCTGTGCAACTTTTACCTGCTTTTTTGCCTCAAATGAGGCCAGTTTGGTAGCCAGCAATCATCTCAGTATATGCTGCATGTCCAGGGGCTTGATAAATTAACACTGTTGGCAACTTTTGAGTTGCTTACATTAAAGAGTTGCTTACATTCAAATGTTGCTCCTAGCTTTAAAAAGTTCAGTTCATGATCTGGTTTCAGCCCAGGGCCTTACCCACATGAGTGAGTTTTGCAGACTTCCATAGCTGGATGAGAAATGCAGTTATAGTTTTTCACCACAGATAATATTTTAGAAGATAGAAACTTAGGAAGGTTTCTATTGTTCTACTGATAAGCAGCCCTGATGAATTCAAATGTTTTAATGCAGTGAAAAGTTACACACTTGGGAATGAATACTCTGCCATAGCTAGAGAATAAACATCTGGATGATGGAAAATGCCCATGACTGAAAAGGCCTTAGGAGCCATGATCACTGCCAGTAAATTTAAGGTGAGTTCCCAGGGTGTGCTGGGAGGAGAAGATACAATGTCATCTACAAACATGGAAACAAAGAACTAACCAGGAGCATGCAGAAAACCACCAGTGAAGCATCACATGCAATTTCTGTGCTTGCCTTCCAACAATTATGGAGAATGGAAGGCAGTACAGAAACTCATGACATAAATGTTCAAGAGCTGGAAAAATGCTTTGCTGTACTTGCATACTCATTGTACATTAATCAAGAGGAAGGCTCAAATGCTTGGTAACATTCAAAGTATGTGTCCATGGAATGATGTAGGCTGATCTGAGTGAGTGCCTTCTGCACTCTAAGCTTGCTGCATGCAGGTGAACTCCAAGTTGGGGATCACATCACTGCCACCAGGACCATGCTGAGCTCACATTTATAAACTTGGCTAAGAAGCAGAGCAGTAAGGGGTGGATGCTGGGTGAAATGAACTCCTCTGGTAGAGTCACTATATCTTGGACCACAGCTTTTTCTAAAATCTACCTCCAGAGAAGAATGGAGACATGCCTTGAGAAAGTAGCCAAGGATCAGGAACCTAAGGGAAGGCTATCTGAATATTAAGGACCATGCATCAGGAATGGGATATGGCCTAACATCTGCCCTGCAGGTGCTGACAGAAAATGCAAGATCGTGACATAAAAGCTTTCAGACTGCCTATGCCCTTGGTTTCCTTAGTACCAGTGAGAGGTCTGGCAGTGCCAGCATCTGTTGGGAAGAAACCATTCTTGGTAATGAAGGCAATGCAGGAGAAAACAAAATCGTTTAAGAATGTTTTATTCCAGTAGTTGATCTGTCTGATCAAAGAAAGATGTCTGTTGGTTCTACAGAAATTTCAGCCTTTCATTCTTGTTTGACCTTCACTCCTACATCAAATTGTCATGGAAAGTGGAAGAGTTATCATCTCTTGACACCTGTTGGATCATATTCTGCTGGTTTTCCAGAAGTTAATCATCACTGAAATGCACAGGATCAGAGTCAGTATGGAGCAGGAGACTCATGTGGACCCCACAAGCTGAAACCAGTACCTTTGTCTCCAGTGATGCTTTTCCTCTTGACTGCTTGGCTCATCATGACATAGTGATTAACTGACATACAACAGAGCTTGAAGATGTTTTGGCTTGTGTCTGTGTTCCATGCAAGTCCCATCTTAATGTTGCAAGATAAGCCAGCTGGTGGAAGGGGAATACAGAAGGGGGTTTCAAATGAAAGTGTGCTATAATATTTTATCTCTGATCACACTTTAGTAAGTAAAAATTCCTGAAATCTGTAAGCCACAGCAGGGAGATGTTGCTTGGTGTTTGCTCAAATCTCTCTGCAGATCATACAAAGAGTTTGAGTAAATCTCTGCCGTCAGCTCTTTGCTTCTGAAACTCTCATTTCCTCCTTCTCTTACATACACTCATGTTCTTTTAATCATAGAACTTCCTACTTCTTTTTTAAGAAAAAGCTGACAACGGATTTTTTTAATCCTTGGCTGAGGCATAAAGTTTTAAAAAAGGGGAAACAAGAATCTACTGTTTTTAGGACACACAAACTCAGCAAATAGTGCCAATACACTCAAATACCCAAAAAATGTCTAGAATTTTAAGCAATTTTTGCCTTAATCTGAACATATTTAGTAATGTCTCGTAAACATCTGCTCCAGTTAAAATAATACAGCTTTCTGGAACTGAGATGCTTGAAATAAATTATGAAAGACTCTGAAATGTTGCTTTTTTTTTTTTTTTTTTTTTAAATAAGATAAATGCTAAAAACTTTGGATGCCTGAAGATGTTCTGACGATAGACCATGCATGCTTATTTTATGCTAGCATAGACTTATTTTCATACCCCATACAGAGGCTGCCAGCTACCAGAGTATGGATAATGGCTTGCTATGACATCTTTCACAGTAGCCTGCACATCTAAACCAGCATAGAGTGACATTAAAGTCAGCAGAAATGTAATTGCATCACACAATCCCATTAGATCCTGCAGGAGTCAAGTGAGCTACCTGTGGTTTATGCAGATAGGTAGATAGATAGGGGAGCAAGGTAAGTGCATTAAAGCAGTCCTCTTGGTCTGTTGATGTAGTTTAGCAGCTAAACACCAAACAATGAAGTCACAGATTTAACAAATGGTAAAATCCAAATTTTGAAAACAAATACCTTTTTCTTGTTGTTAAAGGCAAAGTAGGCAGCAGGTATCAACAAGAGAAGTTTCAAGCACAGGCCTCACGATACCTGCATCATGGACCATCTTTATTTCAGCCCCAGTGAGACTGCATGTTGTAGAAGTGTCCATAACTGGAAATTGCTCCTTAAATTTTTATTTGATTGGTTTTTCCAGGTACTACTGAAACTGAAGCTTGTTTTCAGCACCATGAAGACATCAGTGTATCCCACAGATATGTCAGAGGCTGTTGGATAATATTTTCACATTAAAAAGTCTTCCTTTATTTCTCATTCCAGCAAGAAGCAACCTTTCCTGACCAGATGACTAGGACATCAAGTCTTAACTGACTTTCTCCACTGTTTGAAAAGATCTGCCCATTTCCTTCATCCCAGAAACCCTGCTTACACTGAGGCCTGCCCGTGACCTCAATCAGGAACTCAAAAAATAAATTGAAAATTTTCTGAATCTTATCAAGATTACTTCACTGTGCTCAGCTTTGCATTGTGTCTCAGTTCAGTGGTTTTTGTGCTCATACCTCTTTATGGTATGTTAGAAATTGCACTGCAGGTCTTGAAAATGTCATAGCTTTATCAGGGCAGGCCCTACATACTCAGGACAGACCACCTCTTTCCATTTGTCACAAGCCTCTTAGTTTTTCCTTTTCCAAAAAAGTATCATGTTTATTTAACAAACAAGTTTACAGTATAGAAAGTATTCCAAATGCTTTATAATTATTCCTTACGTACTGTTAATTATTTCAAGACTTCACCAATTGCAATTGCAAGGCTTCCTGCTCCTCTGTATCTGCCTGCTACCTCGGACTCCACTGACTGAAGTCACCATTTGAGATTTCTTACCAAAAAATAGGACATAATTGGTGTAGCAGGCCATTAAATACTAAACAGTAACCACACTTCAGGTTTTGTTTGGTTTGTTTTGGGAGCAGATATTTTCATGGTGTGTCCTGAAAGAAAACTGCAAATAACAAGCTGGGGAGACATACCTGTACCAGAATCCCATGAAGAATTTATGGTCTTGTGAGCTCAAAGTCCCCATCAGTGGTCAACTCTTCAAGCTTGTCAGCTCACCTTAACTGATGAGGAAGAAACATTCTCTTTGACTCCACTGTGCCTTGGAAATTCTAAATCTTTTTCATTGCAAGACATCTCACTGTCTCCAGAACCAACAGCATCCTAAGCATCAGGTGTTGCAAACATGGATAAAGGCTCCATGGAGAAATGTTGTAAGCTTTGGTTCATTCTATAGTAGTTTATGGAAAAAAAATCTGAGAAAACAGTCTGTAAACTTCTCATATGCCAGTGAAAAATCAACCTCTTCCCACACTTTCATGAGAAGTAAGCTAAATGAAGTTGTAGCAAGTACACTTTTTTTACCAAGAGCCATTCTGATTAGACTGACTTGCAGTCAGTGAGAAATGGAAACTCCCTCTTTTGTTAGTGACAGAAGAACAGATACAAAATGTAATTATCATATTCTGCTTTTAACTGGAAAACCAAAATGTATTTATATCTCCTTTATAGACAAGCAATCCAGTGTAAAATGTAGATAAAGGGATTGGTATTACAGAAGAGTGTCTATAGAAAGAAGTAGGCATCCAGTTGCCCTAGGAACAATATGACTTGTCACAATATTTTTGTTGCTCATTCTACTTCTAACGAAAAGCAGAGTTCTGCTTTCCTCTCACTGTGGCAAAAATTTCTACTTGTGAAATACAAAACTTCAGACATGCCAGGAAAATTTCCTAAAATCTTTTCAGGGTTCTGAAATGTTGCATGAGAAAGGTTGGGGATAGCAAGCTGGTACAAGCTTCTCCACAACCCTTGTTCTAATCATCTCTGTTTTCTCTGCAAGGCGAGTTTCATCATATTTTAGCATCTACAGCCCCAAAGCTTTTCTAACAACATGGAAATACAATTAGGCAGAAGAGAAAAAAATTCATTATACAAAAGAATTAAGTAGCCTCTTCTATATAATGAAGTACTTACTGATTGGCTTTGGGTTATGCTGAAAAGGCCTACTTTGAGGCACTGAATTCTTGCAGCCTCAGGTTTGTTTAGATGAAAGGAACACTTCCTGGCAGCTGCATGATCAAATGAGTACCCAGTGATCGCCCTAATTTAGGCTGTGTACAGCTCAGTGGGTGTGAGCCACACATGTGCCTTCCAAAGGCAATGCCTGGAGTGCACTCCCAATGCTCGGCTTGGCTGTCAGCACCCTGCTCCCTCCCACGGACCTGCTCTAGTAAAGCTCTGTTAAAGAAAAATTCTGGCACATCAAAGGGTGTGACACTGTATAAATCCTGTGCAGTGATCCAAGGTGCCTCCAGCAATCATGGCATTCATCCAGCTGTAGTCAAAATACATTCTTTTTGTTCTAGGCAGGTTTTTTTGGTGTCATCACCATCCTATGCAAATACAGCGTGCTGTTTGAAGTGGAAAAGAATGCGATCACGGGAGTTTCAAGTAGATGGAAGACCAGTGAGGGCTCTTTTACACAGAGCAACCATTGTGCTGGAAGTCCCTGATCAAACTAAGCTTGCTTGCTCAGTGAAGAGCAGTGGCAAGCAGAGACAGCTGAACAAGCTCTGACCAGCCCAGCACTGGCGTCAGAAGCCGCACAGGCAGCAGCCTGAGCTGGGGAGCAGCAGGAGAGACCCTGCTCCCAGGGGCAGAGAGAGCCAGGAGCTGAGGTGGATGACAGGCAAAGGGGGCAACTTACTGACATCAGGGCTGTCCTGAGATACCCAAAAAGGACAAGCAAGGCAGGTCAACAGTCCAGGTCGCCAGACAAGGCCGTGGTGGTGGGGCAGGTCAAGCCAGGAAGCCAAGTCCATGGGTCAGGATCAACAAGGGTAGAACAAGGGTCAGATACAAGTGTGGCTGCAATGTAGCTCAGCAAGAGCCTCAGCTTAAATGCAGCTCCCAAGAGATGAATGCAGGGTGGGAGGCACCTGGCTTCTTCCAGCTTTTTTTTGGGAATGGCTGCAAGGTCATCAGGCATTGAGGCCAGAAGCTGATGGACATCAGAAGTGTCTCAAAGCCAGATGTCTGCGTTATCTAAAGTTGCATTATCTGATTAAGCAGCCACCCCCAGGAGAGAAGGGAATGCACTGAGGACACTGACACTATCCTATCCAAATTGGCTAAGAGGTGGTGGTGTGCTCTGCCATGTTGACATAACAGGATACTTTTTTATGGTGGAACTGCAGCAGCTGTTGCGGTGGACCTAAATGCAAAAAGTGGATTGAACTCCTTGCTCCAAAGGAGAAAACTCACAGGCTGTGTCGTCCTCTTTTCTCTGTGTGGATAAATGTCCTTCAGAGTCTTCCTAGCTGCAGTTTCATGACTTTGTCCTAAATAATGGCAACTCTTGTCAAAGACTACGATGCTTGGAAAAAAGTTCCAAGAATGTTGGTTGAATGGTGATGTTATCCTTACCACTCAGGACTGTTGGCAGTGCACAAATTCTCATTAAAAAGCTTTGGACAAGAAGTAGTCCTCCACTTATGCTGGCAGAGAAGCAAAACAACGCTGACAGGAACACATTCCTGGGGTCACATGGAACATACTTCACCTTACTCAATATATGCAGATCCAAGTCCCAAGATCACAACTGGATACTTTTCATGTTTAGAAGAGTCTGAGGACTAAGAGTTCTCGTTAATAACCACGCTAGGTGGTTCCTTTACTAGCAGGGAAAGTCTCATCTTACATGGTCTGACCTGTCACACCACCAACTATATTTTCGTGTTTCATTGTCAAAAATTTACAGACTTTGATGTAGGCATAGATAATTACTATTTTTATTGCTTTTGTTAAAAATTCAGTGCATGTATTATGGCACTATGCTGTAAAAATGCAACATTACTGAGTGCTCTAACAGTACGAGGTCCATTATGATAAGATTTTACACATGAAGCATGAGCTTCAACATGGATTTCCAAATAAAATAAAAAAGCCTAAGAGAGAAATAGATTAAAAATAACGGATTTATCTGGATTTTCAATGCTAAGTGAATACAGAGTGGATTTGCAAGAAGAAGGCATATTAATGATATGACAGAATCAACCAAAGCTTCTACAAATTGAAGAGTAAATTCTTTTTTCACCTACATAGAGGTATTTGTTCTGCACAGTAGATGAATGTCACAGCTCTCCTATTAAGCTACAATCACAATGTGTCAGGACAAATTGCATGAGAAAAGGAAAAAGCAAACCAAAACATTTTGTACATTGCCAGTCAGAGAAAAAGAAAAGTGTGCTTTGAAACTTTAAGAATAAAAACATCAATTTAGGGAAAAAAAAAAATCACTCCTGGGTGAATGTCCTCCATAACAAAACACTGATGCCTATTAACTCTGTGCTTGGCGACTGAAGAGAACCATGGCACTATTCCTAATTCTGAAGCAAACCCAGACAAGTGGATATTCATGAATATTATTGCACTTGTAGTAGTGGTGCTTTAACTGGCCTGAAAACTACTTTCATTGTATTAAGGAAATAAAAAATTTTAATTTTTATTTACATATGTAATCTTACTCAAAAGATGCATTGTGAAAATAATGGTGTCCTAATTCAAACTGCCTTGCCCTTTTTAATCTGGCACAGCATGAAATTCTTGAAATGCCTTAACTACTTCAGAAACAGTCTTAAAGAATAACATTTCCCAGAGGATGGGTGGGTACAGGGTACCAAATAAAGGGAAAAAAATTACAGTGGGAATTAGTTTCCCAGCAAAAGGATGTCTTACATCACACAGCAGATCTGAAATAAATAAGATGAATCTTGATGAGTATCAACCTTGGATGAAGTTGCAAAAGTCACAGGCTTCACCAAACCGATGTCAGTGTATTTTGTTAAGCATAATGCAGTTACTATATACAGTATTTTTATCAGATAATGCCAACTAAGAATACACTAAATTAATGTCTGTTAAAGGAAAAAAATGTATTAAAACAATGTACTTATAAAAACAGATGGCAACCCCACAGTTATCCATAGTTACATATGATGAAGTCCAGCTCTCTGGAGTCCAATAGATCAACACCTTCAAGCACCAGGATGCAGTTTTCTGAAGCATAAACAACATAATAAGCAGAACCCCATCAAGCTGTAGGGGAATTACAGTGTGAAAAATATCTTGTGTCCAACCACAAAACTCTCTGTAAATGTTACCACTGCATAACTGCAATGAGGCAGTTATCCAGTCAAAGGTTTTACACTGCTGTATTTCTTTAAGGGACTTTCTAAAGGATTTGTTATTTAGCATGGTGGTTTCTACACACGAACAAAATATGTGACATATACAAAGCACTTAGGTTTAGAAGCACTTAAGGAAGAATCCATGACATCTTTGCAGTGCATTGTGTGTGACAGCACACACTATAAAGTTTCTTCTGCTTATTGTTATGTGGCATCTTACCGTTCATAGGATTTCTACATAGCAAGAAGAAAAAGCTTTCTCCCTGGGAAACCAGCTTCTCTGATAAGGGAAGCTGCCAAGCCCATATCTTGCTTTTCTACAGTAAGGCATGCACAGTGAGGGTGTCAATGACAAATCCCATGGATCATAACAGAAAGACCCAGTTCTTCCCTTTGTTTCTTGCTTAGCTTCTCTGCTCTATTACAACTCTGAATGTCAATCCATGTGTTCTTGTCTAGTTAGAGGTTTCCCATCTGTATCACCAATCTTTTTCTGCATCTCTTCCACCATTTTCAGCAAAGATGCTCGTTCCTGCTCAAGAGAGAGGATGGTCTGCTTCATTTTTCCTTCACTGGTCAGTAAAAGCTCTACTGTGGCTTCAAGATTTTGGATCTTTCCATTAGCCACCTTTCAAAGAAGAAAGGAGAAGGGTCAGGAAGGAAGGGAAAGGAAAAAAAAAGGGAATTAATTAGTAACAGAAACTAACTTTAAACTGTTTATTGAGATTCACTAATATAGACAAAATAGTCTCTAAATTATGAAAAACTGCAAAAGTAAAATGCATATATGAATGTTATCAGATCACAGAAACATGGTGTTGCCTATAACAAGAAACTGCCTTGATTGCTTTGACTGGTTTACAATTAAACTCAGAATATAATGCAATATAAGGAAATTTGAAAATTATTATGTCTGGAAATTCTATACCAAAGAACTACAGGTTCCATAAGGCTCTGTATGGGTCAGCTGGGAGACATTTTGACCAGCCATATTTGTTGAATTCCACATTTGTTGAGAAGCAACAACCTGTTAGCTGCATCCTTATTTCATCTTGATATTTAGTCCAACAATCACCAGATTTGGAGGCAAAAGGGGAAGAGGGAGTTCAGTGCCATACACAAATGGCAACGTATCTTGGAAAATTCCAAGAGTTCTCCTTCAAAAGGCTGCACATATGGGCATTCTATTCCATGGCTAAACAAGTATTAGATCATTCAAACTCATGACATGAGATCTGTAGCTGAGGAACTATGCAAAAGCAGAGATCTGGTTGGAAGTTCCATATAACATTTGGAAACAAGATGCTCTTGGCTTTTGGGGATGTATTTGCCTTTCTGATGAGCTCATTGCCCTCCATGCAGTTACAGTGGATTAAAGCATTCAGCCTTGGGGGGCAAAGTATTGATAAACCCACGTTCTTTAGTCCTGCACTTCCCTCCCATCAGGAACAGGTCTCCTACCACCATAGGAAAAGGCTCATGAGGGACACCTCCAAGGCAAAGGGATTGCTCCAACATTACAGACAGTTCAATTCCCAAATGTGATGTTAAGTGATGACTTGCCAGAATTCAGGTGGAAATGAGCTTTGTGAAAAACTCCTTAGGGCTTCAGAGACTTTAGGGGAGGAAGGGGGTGGGAGATCCCCTGATATAGTTATCTACAGGACATGACATCTTGAATCTCATCCCAGAAATCTCTCTCTGCATGCTGTTTTCATGCCCATGTGCCCCTGAAGCTTTATCAAAATATCTTGCATGAGAGTCTCTCTTCTGACTTCTCTAAGGCTTGTCTTAGAACCTCAAAGAGGTTCAGATATCATGGGATAAGAATTTGCATTTTAAGCAAATGTTTGTTAGGAGAGGCAATCTAAGTTTGCACAGCTAGCTTTGGTTAGCTTCAGTCCTTATACAGAACCCATGACTGAGAAACATGAGCTCCTTTCCCTCACCTATTACCTTACAAAGTCTACATCTTTAATAATAATGGAGAGGAGTGAAATGTCCACTTCTTACCCTTGAGGTACTTTTCTCTATCAAACTAAATGCATGGTCAGAAGTTTTATAACAAATGCCCTGCTATAAAACAGCCAGAAAGCTGACTTCTTTAACAGTTAAGCATATAATAATCCCCACAGAAATCAGGTGTACAAAAAGCTGCAGAGCACAGAGCTCTGTATTACAAATTATTATTGCACCTATAATTTAAACAATCTGCATAACAGCTTAAAAAAAAGATTGTAAAAAGAGTATGTCTTTATAGACACTTTATCCCATATCTGGATGTATCTCTAAATTGTGATGCTGGCACTGGCTTTCCCATTCATGACAGACCAGCATCCTTGCTGTAATAAAGCAGTGACTGAAAACACAAAAATGAAGTTGAGAAAGCTCTTCGTATAGTTTTAGTCATCTTCTACAGCTATGATTTTAACTACAAGAGAAGAGATAGAGATTAATTAACTTTTCACTAATTGTAAGCTTATGCTCTATCCATTCCCCTCTCAGAAATTTTTCTGCATTTAAACTTTAAAGGCTAAAGTACATAAAACTGCAAATGGCTACACTTTAAAGTCACAAGACCAAATGCTAATCTCCCCTGGGCTTTGCTGTAGGATGGTCTCTTCTCAAAAGGTGGATAAATTACAATGTTTAATAAACATGAAATATAAATTGTACCTGCAGTTCTTCCAGAAGATCAAAGTTTTGTTTGCGCAAGCTACTGTTTGCTTTTTCTAATTTATCCAGTCTCTGGTTGTCATTTAGAGATGAATCTATAAGCTCATCCTGAAGCACATGGTATTCAACTTCATAAGCTTGCAGCTGCTTTGCAATATCCATTTCAAACACCTGTTGTATAAAAAATATTAAGTGTGTGCAGATAAAAATTATAATTTGTTCTATGCTTTACAATCTATGGATCTAGACTAAGGTATCTAATCAGTGCATCCAAAAAGAGGACTAAATTTTTTGCATTCACATTTTCCACTCTGTAAATGGCAAGATTGAAGGAGTAGAGTGCAATAAATACGTTGGCATTTGATCTGCTTAATAACTGCTACTGATTTGCACTTCAGTGAAATCACTCACAGAAAGTTTTCAGTAGGTTTTCAAGAAGTGTTTATAGGGTCTTTATTTTTTTTACATTTCAAATTCAATGCATCTCAGTTTGGCATAAACCCTCCTAGACATACTGAGAATTCTATATCACTTTAGTAAAATTTGGTTCAAGCCCATAAGCCACATATATACGTGTAAGGCTAAATAAAATGACTGCTTTAAATGAAAACCAGCAAACATCGCTAGGTTTATTTATGATTCTGCTGTACTCCTAGAGACTGAAAAGAAAATTAAATAAACTATCCTTACACCAATACACTTAGTGGAAACATTATGAAATGGCAATACAGATTTCTATGATTGTTAACTATGAATCACTGAAATGAGTGCTCAATCTGATACATGAGTATTGAGAACACTTTTTATTTTAAAAGCAGAGAAATAAATTGATGTGCACAGTATGACCCAAGGGAAAAAATAATGCTTTTGTATTTTCCTTTCTAGATTTTGACAAACATCTGCCTTCAAACTATTCAGGAAATATGATTCTAATGTCCCTGAGCTAGTTATCTCCTCTTAAAGTAGTGAAGAAGCTGGCAAATGAAAAGGACAAGTGAGTCAATCACAGAGCATAGTAGAAACAAAAGTTGGTTTTAAAATGCAGCTGGAATATAGCCCACAAATAAGAAGTCGAAGGATTCTTCTTTATTTTTAAACCTCTTGCACGTTGGAAATGAGCCCAAAATAAAAATCTATTTTAAATACCAATTGAAATAACATTATTATTTCCTATTTATTTATCTACTTTGTCTACAAAACCTTAACTTTTGGATATAGTTAAAGAAAGCATCAGTTAATGAAATGTTTATGACATCTGTTATATGAATCTCAAATGTTTGTACAGCAGCAGAAACACAGCAGCAGAAACACAGTGAGAGTCTAAGTAGAGAAGGATGAAAAACAATTTTGAGTTTGGCTATGCATATGGAACTTTCATTTTCTGTAGATTTGAGCATCTCTGGAGGGTACACATGGCTGAAATGTCAATAAAACAAATGGTGCCATTAAGCAGGGCAGAATGTTAGTTCCTTCTAGCCTCTGTGCTCTTGAAAAGGGAGGGAAATCCCTGTTGTCATACCCAGAGTACCAGATCTGAAAGGTAGGAAATATGAGCCAAATCGAAAGCTTGTCTAGAAAATTTGCTAACTGAAGGCACATTGGGGCATGTAACCCCATGGCCATGCTGCAGAAGAGGTGAGGAGGATGGGCATTAGTCAGGAGCTGTGTATGAACTGCAGGGCTGGCTAAGTAGCTGCTGTCTTCAAAGTAAGCCCTGATCAAAGTGGAAGAACTGCTGTCCCTTCAGCCTACTTCCACCTGCCCACATCAAATTTAGAGCACTCAGATCTGACTTAGCAGAGTTCTCTCTCCCTCCTTCTGCTCAAAGCCAATGGGTTTCTGCAGGTCACCCAAGTGCTGCAGGTCTTTGCAGTGCTGTGCAATCCAGGCTTTCTGCCTGGCAGATAACACACAATCTTGTTTGCCCCTAAAAGTCATGAGTTCTCCTTCCCCTCTCACAGTCATTCTACTTCTCCCTCCTTCCTTGATAACAAGCAGTAGCAGCAGCTTTCCTGATCCTGATTTGAGCACATACCCCTTGGAAGCCTCTCAGAAGCATTCTGCAGTGCCCTGTGCTGCTGCCCTCCTTTATCAAGCCACAGGATGTGCAGATCTCCATCACCCCTGGCTGAGTGGCACGCATTGGCCATTCTGTGCAGTGTACCCCTCATGTTTTGGACCACAAAATTACTTCAGAAAACAGGCTAAGCCCCATCTTCTGTGTGTCTGCAGCAAATTAAGAGTCAAGTGTAACAGTTAAGAGTTTCTAAACAAACCTTAACTGCAATAATTTGTGATTTTTTTCAAATCCCATAGTTACTGTCTGGAGCCTTCTGATAGCTGAGCAATATTGCATAATTTTCCTTGTTTGCCATTTTAAAAAGTTCATCGAGGATTCACAGTTTTTGCTGAGTAGAGTCACTGCTCACTGTGAGGGAGTGCACTGCCCCATGTTTTCCTGGCAGAAATACAAAAGCACCATTGCAACACACTGAACCATGAGAGCCACTGCAGACATCTCAACACAGGGAGGTTTCTCATTTCCTAAGTCAGGTCAACATTTGCAAGGCTCTTGTAAGTCAATTTTTGCTTCTGAAATGAGACTTGGAGAGCAAGATTCTTTGCAGATGGAAAAACTTAGATGGCTTTTGGCCCACTCTGCTGCTTTTTTGTGTAGAATGCACTTTATATGGGCTATAATATTGCTGCCAGTAACAGCCACTACATACACTTAAAAAAAAAAAAAAGTAAACTCATTTTCATTAAAAGCTTCATAAAGTGACCACAACCAACATGTAGATATATGAATACAAGTTATATGCTTCAAAAAGCTTTCAACACCTTAGAACTACAGTAACAGGTTTTCCAGCTGGAAGTAACACAATACATTGTTGTGTTTTTTCTGTCAAGAACTTGTTAGAAAGAGAATTTCATTGATAGCACTTAATATGTTCTGATTATTTCATACCTGACTAATGGTCTTTTCCATCTGTACCAACCCCAAGTTGGGGAGGGTGCTTTTAATAAAATCAACAATAGTTTCTAGGTTCTCATGTTGCAGTATCAAGGGCTTATGGCTTCCCAAAAGGCTTAAAGCCACTTTAAATATAGCTTCTGATCCTTGAAGTAAGAGCATATCTGTGAAAATAAAGAAAAAACAGACTACATTAAGCAAGCACATCTTATGGCAAGAATATTAAAACAGTAAATGTCCAAGGACAACAACTTCTTACCAGAGGCAGATCTGGAGGCTAGATATATCGTGCCAGACATGGGCTTCTCCTGCTGTGGCTATGACTTAGAAGTTTTGTAAGCTCAAGATTATTACTGTGCCTAGAACATCTGACTAAAACAATCTATTATTAATTCATGTAGTGAGTTTTCATTTAAAAAATCAAATTGAAATTTAAACTAAGAACACAACAAACCAGGTAGTCAAGTTTGTCAGTATTGCCATTTTTTCTACATTTAATAATTTTGTCAGCATTTTTCTTCTGAGATGTTCGCAGGAATCTGAATTTGAATAGAATTCCAAACCCAATGCCATGCTAATACAACAGGCAAAAGCTACCTCTGAAGACACAACCAAAATCCCCAAATTCTGTTCTAGTCTCATCTGGTGGAGAAAGCTACAAAATCTCAAGAATACAACATTGAGCTCAAGAGGCTGAATGTACACTTCCCAGCAGCCTGAAGTTCCCTGTGCATGTGCTTATTTTTAGCATGTGTCTCACCCACAGATGTTAATATTCTAATAGCTACATTAATAAGTACCCTGAAATCTTAGTAATACAGCTTAAGTGCTTATACTGCAGGTGGCCCTGCAATGGCTGCACATGGCATACATTCAATCACACAGAAACCACAGAATATAGTGACCTTTCAGTGCAACTTCCTCTCTTTTTTTTTCCTTTACAAATTGTCTATGTCTTTATAGAGCAAAGAAATAGAAGACTGCAATGAAAGCATTGGACAAGAAACCTATCTTCACAAACCCATCTGCTCACAGCATAAACAGCAGTGCCCTGCATGACTTTCCTGCTACTATAACTCAGAATCTGCCCCTGATTTTATTGAGAGACTTGCTAGAGGCAAAAGCATCTAACATATAAAACAATGCTGGTGGAGGTGCAATAGAACAGAGGATACTGTGGTTTTATTCTATATTTCCTAAATATGTATTTATTTTTCAAGGGCATCTTTCTTGCTCTTTCCCTTCATTGTATTTGAAGCAGTGAATGAAATCACAATCACTTACAAAGTAGCCCAATGACACAAATTAAATATTATGTATTAATGATTTAAAAATTGTAAAAAAAACCCAACACCACCACACAGTAAGAGAAATAAGTACCAGTAAAACCCCCACTGATGTAGTAACAAACATATGAAAACACTGCCTAACTGCCTTTCTTAGTAAAAGCAACTTGTCTTTCTACATTTTTATCGGAATGAAACTCCCCCTTGCACTCTTTTGCCTGTAATGGTGAAGCCATAACTCTTTTCACTTCTGAGAAAGTACATGTAATAACAAACCATTAATCCTGTACTTCGCTGCAATTTGTCCTAAAAGCGATGTAAAATTTTTCAACTCTTATTCAATGTGAAGTGCAAAGGCAGAAATGATTGAATAGAGCAGGCATCTGCCTCAGTTCTCTATTGAAACTGAAAACTGTGGGGAAATGCCTTATAGGAAAAGTTCTGTATTAGGACAGGGAGTGCTGAAAAACAGCTAGGAAATTTAAAGTGAGAAAAACAGACCTGAAAATAATGCACATTTATGATTCAGCACCTGTCCTGTAAAGACACGTGGATTAACTCAAGGTGACCTGTAAGTTGTTAATTAATGTCTGTATGAGCTGAGCTGGTAATGTACAGCTGAAATCCTTCTCTCATTTAAAACAGCAAGTACTTAACAAAGACCTGTTTGTTATCTGCTCCCCACGCTTCCTGTTAAGTGGGCTGCCAGCCAACAGCAGTACAGTGAAGGTACCAAATTAAAGTCAGCATGACTGGCAGCCTGCAGGATTAAAAAAAATTCAAGTTTTATCTACAATCTTGAAATAAAATAAACACTCTTCTACAAAGCCTCCTCCATTAATAAATAGGTAGGGACATTAAATAATACATCTTTGTTAAAGCTCATTATTACATAGCAGCGTGGCTATCTGGGGTTCAGAAGTACAATGTTAGAAAATGGCAGTGCAATCTTACAGACTTACAGATGAGTTGCTTCAGTAATTAAAAGGCAACATTCTTTCATACAAAGGGTTCTTGTAAGTGAGCAACAAAAATGGACATATGTTCTGCAAAAGTCTGCGAACACAGAGGACACAACTGAAATGTTCTTGACCTAAAATCTGTCTTGTGAAAATCATGTATCTGTGTCTTCTACTCTGATGTAAATATTTGCTTTCTAAGGCCCTAAAAACGTCCAGTGACAGATCATAGAATTGTAGAATGGTTGGGGTTGGAAGGGACCTTAAAGCTCATCTAGTTTCAAACCCCCCTCTTCATGGGCAGGGACACCTCCCACAAGAGCAGGTTGTTCAGTAGAGTAAATGGATATATTTCTCAGATGTTACCTTTGTTACATCTCTTTTAAGCTTAAAGTTAACTAACTGTAGGTGTTGAAATGCCATTGTCATAACAACATGCCTTCTTGGCATCCCATTTTACATCCCCTCTAACAATGAGGGTGAAAAGTCAGGACAGTTTGGGAATGTCACATGTTTTCCTCCTCTCTCTTTCTATTTTACTGTAAATACTACATGTTACATAAGGTGACCTCTGTTGTTGTTCTGTTCACCAGTAGCGAGTAGAGTATTTCTCCTGAGTGTCTGAAACAGGCTTAATCATAATGTTGTTCCTAATAATAGCATTCCAAATCTAAGACTTCAAAAAGAACAGACAGAAGTTTTAAGAGTTACCAAACACTCTAGCAACAAATCCGAGGGGAAACTGGGAGGCAAACATGGTGAGAAACCAGGGAGCAGCATAGAGACTGGGGCCAATCTCATGTTCCTCTAGGTGGTTATAGAGATCTCGATGGTAGTCATGAAGAAGTCGAGACAGTTGATACATCTGGATCTATATGGAATAAGAACAAATAGACTAAAGATAAACATGTTAACAATCATGCAAAGTCCATGCTTCATGCTCTCACCAGAAAAAGTAAAGATACTTGTCGATTGGATGGAATAGTGTGAAGGAAAGGAACACTCAGAAGCCACCTAAAAGACCCAAGAAGGGTCACCTGTGAGCCTATGACAGGCTCATTTGCAGGGTCATCTGAACCTCATACAACATGCAATAGTATTCTTCCTATTTATGGTTTTCATAATTTCCCAAGTGATCTTTATTTGAAGCTAGTGCATTTAAGATTATCTGTTCTTTTCTCATATTATCCTTCCCCGTTTGTGAGAACTGAATTTAAGTTCAAGTCCATATCTTGACAATGCTAGCTATATTGCATTATTATAATTTAACATTAGCTTTCTTTTATTAGAAAAACTAAAATCATACCTGTAAAATTGTCATGTCAGGACGATATTGTTTTCTCAGGCCCATGTCAAACATGAGAAACTTCAGCATTTTAAAAGCATCTTCTTCACTCATATGAAGTAGTAAAACTCCTGCTACAAAACTAAGGCCCTGGCAATATCCAACTTCCTGGTCCAGAAGTGAATAGGCCTTCAAAATATTGTAGAGTGACAGCTGCCCAGCTCCCAGCTGTGCTGAGAAGTAAGGATGTGTTGGAAATGTGCGCCCTGTGAAAACAGCTGAAGTTAGTGAGTTAAACTAAAAAATGAGCAAATGAAAAAAAAGCAAACACCTTGCCGTGTTACCAAATTAAACAATCTTTCAAAAAAGCAGATTCTTTTAAAAGGTAGGTTCTGAGTCAACCCACAGGAAGGCTCTAAGGAAGTTAAACATAAAACAATCCACTCATACTCTAGGACAGTTTTGTTACATTAGTTGCAAAGTTAATTTAGAAATTGCAAGGGGATGGGAAAAATCTGTTGTTTGTAACAGCTGAATAACTGGTTTTTAAGACTGATCAGGTTGTTAAAGGGCTTATAGGGACTGGTTGCCCATAATAGTGTAAGACTCGATTCAGTGGCCACCCAGTCCTCTTTGCTTGATTAAAAAGAGACAACTATTATGATCCAGGCACAGACTTAGAACATCCGAGCTCTTTGGGTTAGGGCCCCTTCTTTTCTCTTGTTTGTTTTGTTGGTTTGCTGGGTTGTTTTGGGTTTTTTTTCCCAGTAAATGTGTCTCTTGTCTCCTCCCTCCTTGCCTTGGTCACTTCTTCCTTTCTTGCATGGGATGGGTCCTTCTTCCTCTCTTGCATCAGGAAGCTCAGACTCTTCCATAATCTGAGGCACTTTACTAAACTGGCAGAAAATTCCCCTTCTGTGTGGGGTTGGTTGTTCAGCCTTGTCACTCAGCTTTGTCAACTCCAAGAGGCATTCCCTAAGCACCAGCACAAGTGACAAGTGCTTGGAGAGTGGGATTTGGCTGTCAGTGCAAAACTTTCACTTGGCAGCCACAGGCTTTGGATCTATTCCCCACATCTTTCCAAATCCCAGCTTAAAGTAAACTATACTAATTGTAGGAGCACAACAGACTATTTCCAGTCCTTTAGTTCTAGAACAAGATGATGACTTCTACCCCAGACTGCCTTGTCTGTAAATGTTCATACAGACCTGGGACCCACACATCCTTAAACCAAACCAACCAGGTATAGAATCATAGAATCACAGAATGGTTTGGGTTGAAAGGGTCTTTAGAAATCATCTCGTTCCAACAATCAGTTTGACCCACAATATTTACTCAGTGAATAAAAATTGGGTTTTTTTCTGCATCCCTTAAAGTATCAAGACTTACATAGCTGTCTAGGTGCTATGACAGATACTATATACACAGCGTGTGAGAGCAGAACTAATGAAGGCAGCCAACAGACACCCCTGTGTGCAGTGCTTTCTGGGCTTTGCTTCTTTGAGCTCTTGAGCATCTGGATACTTTGTCTAGGACAGCCAAGGAAATCCTGGAAACCCAAGGGTACTGCTGCTGATAGGTAAGGCTGAGGCTATGGTAAGGGTAATTTTGGCAGCTTCTAGTAAGCTGTTGTCAGATACACTTGATGACAGGGTGTCTGTAGCCTTTGTCCTAGCTGATCCCTCATTAGAGAGGGTCATTAACGACCTGGACAATTAGGTAGAGCACACCCTCAGCAAGTGTGCAGATGATACGAAACTGGGAGGAGTGGCAGCTGGACCAGAGCATCATGCTGGCATTCAGAGGGACCTCTAACAGATTGCAGAAATGGGCTGACAGGAACTTCATTAAGTGCAACAAAGGGAAGTGGAAAAATCCTGCATCTGAGGAGGAACAACCCCATGCACCAGTATATGCTGGGGTCACCCAGCTCGAAAGCAGCTTTGCAGAAAATTACCTGTGGGTCATCAAGTTGAACATGAGCCAGCAACATGTCCTTGTGGCAAAGAAGGCTTATGGTATCCTGGGGTGCCCTAGATGGAGCATTGCCAGCAGGTCAAGGGAGGTGATCCTTCCCCTCTACTCAGCACTGGTGAGAACACACCTGGAATGCTGTGTCCAGTTCTGTGCTCCCCAGTAAAAGACAGACATGGACATACTGGAGAAAGGGCTGCTGACATGATGAAGGAACTGGGGTACCTCTCTTGTAAAGAAAGGCTGAGAGAGTTGGGACTATTTAGCCTGGAGAAGAAAAGGCTCAGAGGGATCTTATCAATGTGCACAAATACCCATTGAGAGGGAATGAAGAGGAAGCCAGGCTCTGCTCAGTAGTGCCCACTGACTCTGCAAGAGGCAACAGGCACAAACTGCACATCAGAACACTCTTCCCAGAGAGGCTGCAGAGTCTCTGTTTAAGGACATACCCAAACATGGTACTGGACAACCTACTTGAGATGACCCTGCCTTGAGCAGGAGTTTTTGGACTAGATTAATTCAAGAGGTCCCTTCCAACCTCAACCACAGATCTGTGACACACACCTCAATTACAATCTGTGATTCTGTGAATGAAGGTATTAAAGACTTCACTTATTACGACTTTTCCTCAAAACTTTTCCAAAAAAAAAGAGTATTTTCATTTCTAGGAAAAAACCCTTCCCCTTTCAGGATAAAAAACCCTTTCCCCTTCCTCTGTAAAATACCTCAGTGGAGAAGAAATTTGAACACTTCTTTTGTTCTAGTATTAAGTGAAGCTTGATATTCGTTTCCCACTTGTTAAATATCACCCCACCTTTTAGCTCCTGGAATGTTGCTGTGCTGCCAGATAGTATCAGAGCTCCTGTTTCAAGAAGACAAAGCCTGGGGTGGAGTCCTGCTGCCATCTGGTAGCTGCTCTAGCCTGTCCAACGGACCACTGGCTTTCAGTTCCTGAGCTAGGCTGTTACAGAGTTGAACAAAACACAAGTATTTCTAGCTTCCAAATGAGAAGGAGCTTGTGTTCCCTTGAAAAGGAGACCTCTGCCTGAATGACAAGTTATCACAGCATGGCCTAGAGGCAGATCTGTACTGCCTCACTTTCAGCGAGGCTTCTTTCATATAAGGCATGAAGAAAAGTTACAAGCTGAGGAAGAATAAAAATGCAAAGATATTCTAAAAACCAGTAAATTAGGGAGGCACAGAACTGCTAAACTCACAAGCTGCTTTGTTTCTGAGTGCCCTGGTGATGACTTAACTAAGAATTTTAGCTTTTACTCAGGAGCAAACAAGTCTTGGCGGCGCTGAAAAAAATGCTGTGAATGAACTGCGATACCTTAAGAACACCAATATGGGAAAGTACCTACTGCTTTCTTTTTGAAATGTAAGAAAACAAAACATAATTTACCACTGTGTTCAGCAAACACTTGGTTTCCTACACTGATAGCATCTGGAAGTCAATTTACCCTACTTTATTGAGGGAAGAAATCATTTACTGAACATGACTGCTGGTCAGGACCTGAAATCCCCAGAGACTGCAGTGGTTGTGCAAGTGAGGCCACAAAAGGAAATACACAAAAAAGCTTTTAGGGGATTGTGGTTTTGTTCTTGTCCAATTAATGAAGTAGCACCTTAACACATAAACTAGGTCGGGAAAGCAGCTGCTGTGCCTTACCCTGTCATCCAAACACACATTGCTGAACCCAGTCTTGGGAAGCACTATTTACAGCTGAAGATGCATCAATTCAGCTGAAGTGTGAACAGTGTTATTATTATGACTTTGGCTCATACTGTTAGCAAGACCTCTTTAGCATAATTTGAGAAAACTTTTGTTAAAATATTGCAAGAACATAGGTTTTTCTCTGAAAGGAGAAGTGCATGCTTTCAAAGAGAAAATGCTTCTCATAGCCTGAAGGAACATAAGTTAGAACATGCAAATTCCTTCTAGCACCCTGTCTAGTTATACTGTCTGCTACTGTGCAGCACTACTCTCTTTCAATGGAAATCACTAGGAAGTCCTCAGCTTCCTCCTTTCATCTTACTGAAATAATGGGGTCCAATCCTTCACTCAACTAATAGGCTGGCAAATAGCTCCCTGGCAAAAACACATTGCTTGAAAACCACCATGAAGTTACCAATTTGCCAACACATACAGTCATTTGTTCCTACAAGCAGAGCACAGGGCTAAGATGAGAAAGCATTCATATGCAGAACCAGGCAGAAAAGAGGAACAGCTTGCTGAGCCAGCAAGCCCCAACCTGCTATGTGAGCCAACCAAACTCAGTCTGACTTCCTCCCCAGTCTGGGAGCTGTCCTGACCCCCTGCCCTTTGCTGAGGGTGTTGGATTCCCTAACCCAGCACAGAACTATTCACCCCTTAGAGAGGCAATTCAGTGCAACAGAATTCAAACCTTCATTGCTGGGGGTATCAACACCCAATAGACTGGCTTGAGTGACAGGTACTTGATAGCAAATGATCTCTGGTTGCACATAAATGACTCTTTTAAAAAAAAACAAAACAAATCCACAACAAAAAACTGCTTATCCAGGGCAATTCCTAGAACTCCTGTGACAATGTCTGGAGGGAAACAACATACTCACTGCAACTGCCAATTCCTGACTGGCATTAAATTTCCTCAGACTATCACTCTCCCAGTGTCCAGTGAAGACTTGGCCTGTCAAGTAGGGGAAAATCCATGTGGCATCAACCATCACCCCCCACGTCAATTCAGGCCAGCTCATTTTTATTCTGCCAGGTTATTGTTTTCTATGCCCTGCCTTGATATTCTGAGACACTTTACCAAGTGTGTAAGGAACCCAAAGGCCTCTGTGCTTGAAATGCATATTTTTCAGTTTCCTAATGGCGTCAAGTAATAGTTCTCACTTATACCAGATTTAAAGCAATTCTTAATAACAGTCTGAATGGTGAGAGGCTTTTTTATGCTACTTTCTAGTCGGGTTTTTTTGTGCTACTTTCTCTTACTTAACTTTCTTTCAGAGGTTTTAAAATCCTTATTTTAATTTCAGACAGCTACTGTACTTACCTAGGTCAATAAGTATTGCATGTTGCTGGGAAGTCAGTTGTTTTAAGAGTTCTTTATAAGGTGTGTCCTTTGGCTGTTGTTTACTTGGAAACTGATGTTTAAGGTGGTATTGTTCTGCTAGAAATTTCCAGATCTCCCCACGATGGTGACGTGGTACTCCTGAGAGAAGAAAGTCATTAAAATAGTCATTTGCACTCATACTGAGAGTTCAGCTGTTGTTGAGCTAACAGGCCTGAGGAACTGAAGATCTGTATCTGCTAGATATGCAAGCATATCCCAGTGTGTTAGATCTGCATCTGTTATCTCCAATAGAGCACAGAAGCAGATCAAACTACAGTGCTTATATTTCCTTCACCAATAAAAGACATCAGCATCTTAACATGGGAGATTTAAGGTAGAAACAGGGTGAGATGCCTAAGTCTAAGGTTATCATTTACATCCAGCCTGAGAATTTCTAGAAGAGGCAGCAAAAATTGCAATACTTCTCTCTGAAAAGTTACGTTTATCTAACATTTCTGCATGTAAAGTACACAATAAAGCACTTCAAAAGAACTAATTAACATTTTTCATTAATACAGCACTGACACTGTTAATAGTAGTAAGTTTTAGGAAGGTGGCAAAAAAAGATATATTTATATATAGCAAAATATAAACTAGTACAAATGAGATGTGATCTAGAGACTACAACAGAAGGTAGATAATCAGAAAGCAAGTATGATATTTCTAGTTTTGCTATTGGTTTGCTGAATAACCAGTACACAGAAAAAATGTTTTAAAGCTTGAGTTTCTTTCTCTATAAAAATACTTGAGTATTTCAGATAGGTAATGGTAGCTTTCATTCGTATCTATATGCAAAGCACCAAAAGTAACAGCTTACCTTAGTCAGCACAAAACTGGCACTATTAAATGATCTACACAATAAATCAGTACACTGTTTCTTTGTCTAATCCATTAAGAACTAGAACAAAATATTACAGCTTGAAGTAACTTATGGCTTAAAGTTTTTTTGACTGCCTTTTTTTTGGTATATATGTAACATATGGATGACAACAACATGTTTGTTACCCTAATTTAAGCCCCATGCTTATTGCAAGCTGCATTTCTTGTTTGCCTTGTTTACTCAAGTCACTTTTTATGGTTTTGGTCTAGGCTAGAACCTACTAAGCTCAATTTAAATGCAATCTTCACTTCTGTATATGTATGAAATTTAACACCACTTCAATCTATAAACCTGACACAACTGGCCTCTAGAGAGCAGAGCATAATAATAGCACAAAGAACTAGGGATAATTTCCCCATCTACTGGCTACTTGTAAATGCTTCTTATTAGCAATCCACTTAAGCAGGGCTTTATTTATTTACGTATTTTGCATTACTTGAAGCATTTATTTTGAAGAACTCTAACACAGGCCACCATCTCTGGACTATCAGCAGAAACCCAAGTTTTTCTCATGCTTCAATACTGGCTGTACAGAGTCCTTTGCCCACATGAGCAGAAGGAAACTTGTGATAATGAGCTTTCTTTAACTCACCAGAGATTTCTACTTGGGAGATGACATTTGTTATTAGAAATCTAGACTTATCCATTCATCTTAAATGGACAATTTGTTTTAACTTGATTGAATAATTGCATACGGGTGTGTAAAATGTTTAAAATATTAAATTTCTGCTAGTGATGAATTCTTGACACATATTACACATTGGAAAGCTTTGTATAGAACTATAAAAACCTCCTTGGAGTAGCCACCTTCACCATCAGTACTGAGGATAAGGCCTTTGGGTCCAACCACAGCACAAATAACACTGAGTGGTAACCCAATTTCTTAGAACATTCAAAAAGCATCCTTAGGTTATTTTACTTTTGATGCAGTGGGTTGGTTGCTCAGCCCTGCAGTTGTGAGGCAGACTCACAAGTGGTGGTTGCAGATACAGTGCACTGTTGGATTTGGAAAAAAGGTGCTACTGAACTATCCATGTGTACTGTTTGTATACACACATACTATGAAGGCTGGAAGAGAGAATTTCCAGGTAACAGTGAAGACTATTTCTTCAGTTATTTACACAGTCATTTATTTGGCATTATCCAGACTTTTTTTTTAAATTGTAACTTAATTTATAAAATCAGATTAGAAGAACTGTAATACAATGAGGTACTCTGCAGCTCTCCTGTAAGGACAAATATTATTAAAAAGTGAATACCAACCACTCTAACCTCAATAATACATTTGCAGCTGCTACCAAAAGAGGCTGTTACTTGCATATGCATAACCATGAAGACACCAAAAGTTGTCACTTGTTCAGTCAGCAACCTGAGGAACAGCACTACTGAGAACCTGGTTAAAAGTAAGGGTTAAGAGATCACCTTATTCCTTTTCTAATACAAATGACATGCATTTCAACAACTCAGAATAATAAACTCTGCTTACCTTGTGCAACAGCAGAGTGTATTTTTTCTGCATCAAATTTAATCTTTGATCTTCCAGGTGTACTCAACATTTTTTCCCAAATTGAAGTTACATCTTTTAAGCATGGTGTAATTTCTTCATAGTCAAGTTTCAAACGTCTGTTCTGTAAATTGTTTTCTGAAGCTAGGAAGTGATATCATGAATGCACCAGTTCATATTGTTTACCCTTTGTAAAATTGATTAATTTAACTTAGAGCTTTATCACGCAATCCATCTAAAATTAAAATCTGTAATTCTGAAACATTACACATCTAAATTGCTGTGACTGTGATGGTTGGTTTTAGTTGTTCGGTTGGGTTTTGGATTTTTTTTTGAAGATTTTACATGCAATATCAATTGTGTTTGGCCTGTTAAATTCCTTATAGCTGGTCAACTCTTAAACCTGAAGAAATATGAGAGATAATCACTAATAAAGTGAATGCAAGACTTTCCTAACAGGATTTTTTTGATTTCCAAGCTCATAAAAAAATAATGCAGGGGACCGACACCAAACAAAAATACAAAACCAATATAGTCATCTATTTCTTATGCATACAGTTCCATAATATTAATGACAGTGCAAATATTATTTATGTGGTCTATAAAATGGACATGTGAAGGATCACCTTTAAAGTTCAAGTACAGAAAGTTTCAGAACCCTAAACACAAACAGGACCATAAACACTACATGTGCATAAGGCTCTCTTAAAGTCTCTGCTGAAGAAATCAGAACAAATCTCGATGTGTAACATCTTAAATAAGACAGTTTAGATCATCAAATGCACTGTAGTATTGGTGATTTTCTCATAATTTATAAAAATATTGCACCATATCTTCATGTGTTATCTATAAAGGATGAAAACCAAATTAATGAGAATTTTGAAAAGTTTTTTTTTTAGTGCTAGAATGTACCTGGAAAAAATGGTTTATTGATGGCATTCACACAAACTAAATAATAAAGCACTTTTGGGGACAGTGGATGAATTTCTTCAGGTCACAAGACTGAAAAAACAGAAGAGGTCTTTCATCTCAGATGGGGAGCAGTACAGATGAGATGGAAAGACATCTGACAACTACTCCTAAAAGGCATGAAATGCTCAAAGAAAATGCTATAACAAAACTGAGATGAAGCTACAAAGAGAGCAGAAATGAGTGATATAGGCTGGTACAGTGGTAAGTCTACATCAGAATTTAGCAAAATGGGTATTTCAGTTTTTCAATGGGGCTGTGATGTTGCTGAAGTTGCACCTGGTTCTCGGATAAGAGTCCTCCAATATAGTCAGCAGCTCTTTACTTGGAAAAATGACCACAGCATAGGTTCAAGAGGCATAAATGCCTGAAAAGGTTCTATCATAATGACATTACAAAGCTGTGCTCACTGCAGCAGTCACCTTTTTTTTCTACTAAGGTCTCCCCATCTGAGCTCCTCATGCAGCAGTTACTTAGAATAACTTCTTTACTCCATGGTGCATTCTGCATAGCCTGGTTCTTCAGTCATGTCAACACCCATCTCAGTCATTCACTAACTAGCTTCAGACATGCTCATCTTAGTGACTTTGTGATGGTTTTGTAATAGTTTCTTTTGGACAGACAAAACTGGAGCTTGGCTGCAGGCTGTAGACTCAGATAACTTGAATGAAAGATCATTCAAAAAAATAAACAAGAGCATAAATATACTAAATAGAGAAAACTTATTTTTAAATGCAAGGTACCATAACAATTCCAAGTTAAAGAATGGCTTGTTAGAAGCTCACTTATGATAGCACTACTCTGTGCTGTAGGGATTGTAAAAATCATTGCCCCCTGTAGCACTTTTTCCAGGTGGTCTTGGACCTTTAGCCAAAGGCATTGTATATTAGGTATCCATTGCCATACATTAATTGACTGGATTAGCAAGTACATTTGCTGGGAACGTGCCTGTCACTTTTGGGGTTCTTAGCAAATTCAGGTATCAGGGCTGAAACAGGAGAGCTATCCCAGTTGGAGCAAATAGCCTACAGGCTGGCTAACTGTTCTGGGACACCATAGTCTACATCCAAGAGAGCTCTTTCTCCTTCCAGTCAGGAGTCTCAACCCAAGTTTTAAAGAAGACATGCTTGGCTGACTGACCTTTTCACACACCTGGGTGCTTTCTCGACATAATTCTTCCTGAAAGACAATCCTTCCTTAAGCTTACACAAAGGTAAAGAAGAATTACCATTTTCATGCAAGACACCCCACCCCTTGAGGATCCAGGTGTCTACCCCCTTTCAGAGCATCTAAATTCAGTCAGATAAACATTTCTGTCCTGATCATTCATATCTTCAAAGGAGATGACTAAAAAACCTAAAATGTTTTATTAAGGCTTGGTCCAATCCACTGCCAAGGCCACAGAGCAAACAAAAAAGTGAACTTGTATTAAAGTAGGGTGTAATCAAGAACTTCACCAACCTTGTAACTTCTGGTTTTCTTTCTCCATTCTGAGGAGCAGTATCTGCTGAATTATGGCTTTTTTCCACAACTCGCGAAGCTCACGGGGTGTCCGTTTCCTTTCTTCTTTCACTGGCCCAAATGGGCCATCCTCACACACCGGTTCCAATGGGGATCTTGGTGGAAGTTCTCCCAGTTCTGAGTAATCTTTAAAAGAGAAAAGCTGTTGTGAACTACTTAGATTTCATGAACAGGTGAATAAAGGGACCCATTTTCAAACACTGCATATATATAAATATATACCTATAAACATATATACACACAAACACACAGTTCTGGATACAGCAGTAGCAATAACAAGCAAGGTTTCCCAAATGATCATTCCAAGCAGATTCACAAGCTGCTTCTGAATCAGAATTATACAGGGCAAAGCCTGGAACATTTTTTTTCTATAGCCCGATAAAAACATTGTCCCATACACTAAGACAATGGCTTTTCAAGGACAGAATTGAAACAGAAAAGTCAAGTTTGAGAAACTGAAAAAACACAACCTGCAGCTGAAACCTGACATGACTCAAACAGCAGATCAAATCTAATGTAGTACCCACATAACTTAAAGAATAATCTCTAAACTGCGTTTAACAAATAAAACACACACCCTTAGCTGCACAAACACAACATCACCTCAAGTCATACAGTGGGATGATTACCAGTTCTTAGAGGGAAAAAGGGTGACAGGCACCTAAGATATATTTGCTCCAATTTTTAGCCGTGTCATAACCTTCTGCCCTTTCTCTTTTGGCTTCAGCTGCTCTACCACAAAATGTATCTTTTTGTCAAGAATGCATGGTAAATCTAAGAACACTGAAAACAAATAAAAGAGAACATTAAATAAATCTCAGGGAAAAGTTGAAAAATCTTTTCTTTTAGAGACAGAACTAGCAATATTGTGTTTAATCAAGTTCTCAACATAAGAAGCTTAAGTTCTTACACTTTGTTTTCCTACTGCCTGCTGCAGTATTACTTTTGTTTTGTTTTGTTTTGTTTATACAGCTTCTCTGAAGGCTCAATCGTCTGATATAACCTGTATCTGGAAGAAAAATTCCTCAATTCACTCTCTTTAAAACGTATGGTCAAAACCACCCATCTCTTCCTACCAAATCCCAAATGGAAAGCCATCACTCCTCCTGCAGCGAAACACAATGGCTGTGAAACAGCTCCCTAAGGACAAGCTGACCAGTTAGTTACACATGGCAGAAAGTGCTTTAAAATCAGTGCAAAAAGCCATTCCCTAGACTATCTGGCTAAGGACAAGTACACCTGTGCATGCTATTTCAAACAGGGCCTGGAGAAGAGACACTCTTGAAACAATTATTCTGCACAGTGGTCCATTTTTGTATAATTGGCTAGAATAGTGATAGAGATTTTGAAGTAAACCCCGCACACACAAATTATCCCATCTCTACAAACTAACAAGATAGGAAGGTTTTCATGCCTTCAGAGTCTGCTCATAAAATCACCATATATTGACTCACTTTGGTTCATATGCAGATACTCTTCTTGTTTGTTGAAAGGCACTCACACAACCAAGCTCAGATGGCTAAGTAAGAATGGAAATGTTCACAGCTGTTGGTTTCTACTTCTCTAAGTTTTGCGACTGTCAATCTTTTCCTCTCAGAAGAGACAGAGACAAAAAGGGTGGGTCCAAAACCACCTGTTTCCTTATACAACATTTAGTTCTTACCAGTTAAATTCAAGGGCTAAAATATACATATAAAAATAAATACAATATTTTCATCCAGTAATCCAAACTAAACATTAAACTTTCCCAAACTTGCACTCTGGATGTAGGTGTGGATACCCAAACTTTGGGCATCTGCAGCATTTCAGAGAACAAAAAACTTTACAGGAATGTGAATTAGGCAAAGGACAAATATTTTTCACTTTAATGGCAATCACCATTGCAAAAAGAAGTACAAAACATCAACAGAAGCATCCAAAAATACAGCTGATTATGAAAAAGATCAATAAAATTCAGAAATTATATCCTTTAAAAGAGACCAGGAAAATTTGTTTGTCTTTACAGGTAAATGGAAAGAATTCCCTGAGCAAATACCTGAAATCATAAAAGAGGTTTAGGGAAATGTCATCAGGTAGAGAAGGAACACAGATTTAATAATGCTTAACATGTGCTGACAACTAAAGGAACTTGACACTATACTTTCAACAGTGTTCTGTACATACAGTAGCTTTCATGCTGCTTTTTTTTTAGTGTATAATAAAGAACATTATAAAGGAAATACTCTTAAGAGTAATGTTGATAGAACTGCCTTAATTTGCTTGAATAAAATAATAAACTTACAAAAATAGAAACATCACCTTGAAGGAAAGTTGGGGTTTTTTTGTTTTACTAAGGCTGCATTATATGCACAAAATAACATTACCATAACAAAAAAGGAATTAATGAAAATGGTCACCAAACAGTAATGAAAAAAGTAAAATCAATCCAGAGAGGAAAACCCGTATCCACTGTATGCTATCTGTAGTCTGTTCACTTATTACCAAATTCTTAGAGTATCCAGGATAGAATACATATACATCTTAGAGGAAACAAATCTCCTCTCATCCTACACAACCTCTCAGTGGTTTATGGATCCCATTTAGAGTTAGATAGGTATGCTGGGCTTATGCATGTGTATGTTAGAAAATACCAGACTATCTATAGAGCCATTTATGGTTACCCACTTGCAAAAAACAAAACAAAACAACCAAACAAAAAACCAGTCTGCAAGAACACGTGCACAGAAATTGACTAAACATCGCATTCTTAATGAAAGAACAAACATATCCAAGACCTAATTTCACTCAGTTTTTAATGTGGACATTTTATTCTAGTTTCTCAGTGAAAATTTTGTGGATTGGTCTTCATGTATGAGTTTAACAAAGTATCACTTTCTAAAATAATGGAGTTGTTACTCACTTCTAATCCTCGAGGGATCAATCTTACTGTGTCAATTAATTAAGTATTAATTACTCACTTCCATAGTCCTGCTTCCATTTAGGCTGAAAATTTTTTATCTATTATTGAGCTGATAAGATCAGAATTTACTAAAAGAAATTTAACTTACAATGGTTAAAGCTATAGAAGAAAACAGAAAGGTTACAAAATTCTACAGGCTGAAATATTATGATTATCAACCCTACCTCTAATTCTTCTGTGGAAGAGTTCTAGGCTTGATTTTTCCTTCCAAATGGCAGCTCCTTTTCTATATTTTCTTTTTTCTTATCACTTGTGGACATTTAACAGGAAGTCTAAAGTCTACTCTGATAAAACTGCAACACATTCACAACCTGCTTTCCCTCCCATCTCCATGCTGGCATGTAGCAGGATGTACAGAAACAAAAATGAACCTGTTTAACTGCTCAGGTGGCCTGCCTTAAGTTTGCAGAATTGCATCAGCTGTTTGGCTGGTAAAGGGTGGGGGGAGGTGGAATGCACAGGTAATGCCTCAAGGCAAAGTAAAAAAACCAGACATTTGGTAAATCAGCACTAACCCATGTCCATGAATATACAACAGGGTGATTGACAGACATGCCATTCAGCTTCCACATCCAGAACAGACAGGAGTAGAAATATTGTAACAAGAAAATTAATATTTCTTTATTATGCACAAATGATCTGGAGGATAGCAGAGAAACCAAAGGTAAACAGTAGAGCAATTTGACTGAACATAACTGGGAGCTCACATTCCACCAAATCAAACTGCTGTGTGTTAAAGCCCAAGTAATGCAGCCTTCAAAAGCAGCCTTCAAAACTTTTATAAGATTAATGAGTGAACTTAAGCAGGAGCTGAACACTTCAGCACACACTGAAAGACTGCTTCCCTGTTCATTTGCTAACCCTGTCAGCTTTTGTTGACTCCTACTCCATCTTTAACATGTGCTCCTTTCAAATATGTTGCTCCCTTCCCTGTAGCCTCCATATAAAATTCTACCTCCATACATGCTACATCTACAGGCCCACCAGACTTTTACACTTCCAGGTTGAGAACTGGGCAAGATGACTCAGTAACTATTATTACATTTTACCAACATATGGGTTATTTTCCATTTGAAGTTCAGACTTGGACTACCCTTCAGAGTTATTGTTCTGTGTAATGCACTGCTGCAAGTCTGTGGATCCAAAGTATTCCTTGAGAAAGAGTGTACTTCACCGGGAAGTTTCTTGGGCTTTTGAGAACTTGTGCAAGGTAAAGAACTGCAGATCAAACTGCTCATAAAGCAGATGGAAATGCTGTATAAATGCACTTGTGCATCCATACCTACCTCAGAAGTACTACTCTGATGCTCTGAAAGCTTAAAGCATTCCCTCTTTCTTGCGACATCTTACACAGGCATATTTCCTGATTACAACCCAAAGAAGGTACAGCCACAGAGCAGTTTTATTTTGCTGACAACACCTGCCCACATGTGGTCAGAACAAGATGTAGTTCAGGCATATGGTGGGTTTTGCATTTAATAAAATATTTAGTAAAGCAGCCTAAGCTAAGCTTGAAAAACTTTCTCATCTTTGACTTAGAGAGAACTGTATCTCTTGATTGGCCGACTCACTAACTTTTATAAAACCCTTGCCTTTCTTCTTACTGCTCCCCTGCAGAGTACACACTGGGGTGGTGTGTGGGCTATTGCATCTGGGCCAGTGGAGTCCCAGACTATAAGGGGAAACTCATGTATGAGCCTTTATTTCCCTCTCTTTATGCTTACTATTGCAGAATATAATGAAATCTTATCTTTAAAACCTTCTTGGCCCTCTGTCCAATTTGGCTCAATTTTTTTGGTGATACATCAGCTATTTGCATAAATTCTGTTTCCAAAGAAAATCAGTCTAAAAAAGGAGAAAGACTTACAAAAAAAAAAAAAAAAGTACAGCTAACTTACCAGATCAATAAACCTCACTGCTTATGCTGCTGCTTCTTGAGAAAATATGAAAAAAGATTAACAAGATGATGAATGATAGCTGGTTATATTTACTTTGGAAGTTTAAACACCATAGAGACTGCATTATGAGTATCTTTTACTGCCAGTAATGTATCAGGAGATGCATGAAGAACCAAATGGAAAACCCCAATACTTGTTATAAATAAGAAACCCCCTCGCCTAACTCTGAGTTTTCTCCTTCTGTTCATAAATTGAATCTGATACATTGGAACAAAAACAGAAAAATAAGTGAAGAAAAAGGCCAGATATTTTAAATTGCTTCTCCTAGGAACAGCGCTTACTGCTTTCCGTTTTTGGCCACACTTGTTTCTCTCAACTGTTCTGCTTATCCAGCTGTAGGTTATTAAGATTGTATCTTGCAGCTATGTCTCAGAGGAAATGCTTGGATAGGCAATTTAGGGTTTGTTATCCTATTTAATATGGGAAGATTTTGTGGCTTTCCAAAGCAAGTAAAGACTATTTTCAGTCACAAAAACATGCATTAAGTCTGCAAAAACTGGAGTTTCACCAAATAACTGAGACTGAACATCTCCTTCACGTGCCCTGAAGCACAGGAGAGCATTTCATATGTATCGTTTACCCAGCATGGTCTAGATGTGAAGTACACTAAATTTGACAGGCATCTATGGCAAATATAAAACTTTACCACACTGTCAGTCAAATCAGTGATTTTTGCTAGTCTGTGGTTCTAAAGAACAGAATTGTTGACAGAATTTCAGGAAATAAATATGAGAACACTGGATAACTATGGCTCAAGTGGCAAATGTTACAGATTGAAGCAGCACACATGAAGTCAAATTCACTCTGGTGTGAAGTACACACTATGGAACTCAACTGAAGTCACAGAAGAAATTTAATTCCTTGTGCTAGGCCTGGCATTTTCTAGTTCACAGTTCTATACTCCAGCATTGAAAGATGAAACAAAGATCACTTTTTCTTCAGGGCAATGCTTGGTGACACACTTTTTTTCCCCAGAACTCTATTAAAATAGTCTACACAAAAATATTTTCTTCTCTGGTTAGTCAGTTTGACACAAAAGGAACTATGTAACATATGAAGCTGAAAAATAAAAACTCAACTACTGATGAGCTTGGCATGACCAGGAAGTAGATGGGAAACTGCAAGGACAGTACAAACAGAGCACAGGGCAAATACTCAGCAGAGTAAAGGATCTGCACTTCATGGACTACATCCACTAACAAGGCTCATGGGAGCAAATAAGCACAGACTTTACCATCATATCTGCTGGGAGAATCAGATGCTTTCTGAGGGGTTGCCACTCGCAGGAATATCTGCTGCCTCCAGGAATGCCGCCGCGTCCTCACGGGGCTGTCTGCACCGCCGGCCTGGGGGCTGTGCTTGGATTCATAGTCACTGAAATTGCAGAACAAAGAATGCTTGTGAGCACCTCAGCTGAGTGTGCTTCTAACAGCAACACAGTCTTCAGTGAATATAATAACACAGCAGCAGTGAATACAATAACACAGCAACAGAACTATATCAGCTAAGGAGTGCAGTGCACTGTGCACATGCTGAATGGAGCTCTCAGTGTTAGGCAGCTGAAGCTTGCTTTGGGGCAGCAGTCTTATACAAGGTTACAAACATTACTCAGGTTCACCGAAAGGGGTTGGCAGCTCTGTGCAATCTGCTTTCTCCAGTTTTAATTAATTTTCAGTTTTCTTAGCATCAGTGTATTAAACACAACACAATAAAGACATACACCGTAATGTAACTTTACCATTCTGCTGTTTAACTGCCATCTGTAAAATCTCCCCTTTACTCAAAGGAGACACAAAGAACTGCTGATGCCTTTTATCAGCACACATAAGAGAGCTTTATAAACACCAATTAAACTTCCAGCCTTCTGTGAACTGGGAATGTAATATATTCCTTCAAAACACAGACTTGGAGAAAAACTTTCAGTCTTGTGTTTGCAAGACATCATCTGAAGTAAGCAACAAACTTGGGAACCGTGTCCAGGAACCTTGAATGTTACTCCTCTGATATAAACCACAAACTACACATAGAGGTTTTAATTCAGAATATTAAATGAATAGTGAGCAGCAGTGCTGTTGTCATATTAAAAATCCCACTAATACCTTTCACCTGTTACATCTTTATTAATTGCTTTATTTCAGCCACTGGCTAAATGGCTGCATGACTCAGTTGAAGCTGAAAGGGCTGAGTGATCTTCAAATAGTTCTTGCAGCAACTGGGAGAAGGATTTTACAGGCCATCCTCTCCTTCCAATTAAGAGGGCACTAACAGTGCCTGAATAACCCATGTATTCTCTTACCTGGAAATGGCTAATACAGTCCTTTGGCAGGAATAACCACAGAAGTACACAGATGGATGTTGCATGACCATTACAACATCAAAATGGCTAACTTGTGCAATCCTAATGGGAAGGAGTCTGGGATAGCTCCATCCTTTTGACAGCAATCACATGCAGGATACATGCAAGTGAACTGTTGCACAAATCAGGTTTTGCAAGTGCAGGAAGCATTTGAAATACTTCAGACAAATAAATTTTTGAAAATAGTTTTACCTCCAGTCTTTAAGAGAGAACCCTACCTTGTTGTGCTCCTAAAGTCAGAGGTGTTATTTTCATCTACAGGAGCCAGAAATTTTAAGAAATTTGGCACAGAAGAGGAAGAATGAAGCTTTTTCCTTAAGGCAGTACGGTAGGAGATGCTGAGAGTGCAGTTGGGAAAAGTATAGTTTAGTACAAAGAAATATGAATACACAGAATAAAAATTAATACAGCTAACTCGCAAACAAAACAGCAGCTAAATCCTGAAGGCCTGAATACCAAGGAAACCAAAGCCAAAACTGAAACTGCTAACAAAGTGCTACTTTGAAATATGTATTTGTTTGGACAAACTAAAATGTTCCAATATAAATAAATAAATGTTCTTCCAGTACACTAGTGCATTTTTCAAATAATTTTTCTTTAATCTAATAAACACTGTCACCAACTTTATCATTGTACATTTACTGAAATACAATTTTCAATGATTGTCTAAGTTTGAGGGAAAAGGTTAGAAAAAGCTGACACTGATAATCATTGTGCTGGCAAATGAAAAATAAGATTTTGTAATAAAGGCATTAACAGGGCTTTATTCAGACTAGTTTGGAGCTTCTAAGTTAAAAGCTGAGTCTTCTGACTTATCATTTAGGATTGTGGTTCTGTTTATGCAACAGACAGGAGCACTAATCAAATTTCATCAACAGTCTTCTGGCCAACATATATCTGCTCTGTCTTTTAAAATAAGCCCCCACACTGAGATGAAGGTTAATAGAAGAAAGTGAGAACAACTTAGATAACAGAAAGTTTCTGCGTGGAATAAAACCATAGAAAATTACTTGTGTGATGATACTAGAAGACCTATTCCAGAAGAGTACACAAAGACAGGAGTAAGAAAATTTACTTCTGAAAAATTAAGTTTATGAAAAAACTGCTTCTGTGATAAATGATAATGATATATCTAGATATCATTAGCCCATAGATATCTCCTGCACATGTCAATGGGATGGGGGGGTTCTTTGGGATTCTCTAGTATGAAGTGAAGCTTTTTTTCAGTGGCTGGCACTGAGCATGAAGAAGGCTGTAGCAGCGTGTGCCCTGCAAACAGGTTTCACTTAAAATCACATTGTAAATCCATCTTAATTACATGTCAGTTTCATTTACAGAATACAATCAACTTGGGCAGTTTGACTTTACTGATTTAAATTCATTAAATATTTCTATAAATTTTCATTTTCAGTCTTGAAAATGATTAGAGGTTCAATATGATATACCCTTAAATGACAGGGAAAAGGGAGCAGAAGTTGCTGCTGTGCATCCAGATTCATTGCCAACTTTACTTGGGAAAAAATCTACCTTTGAGAATTTAAACTACAAGTTTCAAGTAAGTCTTACTAAAATAAAGAACAAAGAGGACACTGTAGACTCACATTTCCTCCCCTGAGATATATCATACTTCTGAGGTGAAACTACATTAACAGAGATGCTAGTTAGTACTCAGCAAATGTAACTAAAGGAACAGGTGAAATAAGACTCTCAGCTGAGGATTTTCTCAGGATCAGAAGAGTCAGCACCTTGGAGAAAGAGGAAACCTTCACCCAAGAGAAAAAAACCAAACAACAAACAGCAACACTGCTTCCAGTGGCCAGTGACTGTTGATGGACCTTCCAAGGATACTTGATCTTACTAATTTTTTGAGCTAAAATAAACAGCTTAGCTTAAAGGGTTAAAGAAGGGGTTGCACGGTTAAGATTTTGGGGGAGTTATTTGTTTTAGATTCTCAGGAAAATGATGGGTTAGTGTCCTTTTCTCCATATTGTTATTCTCAAGGTATTTTTTTTTTTCTAAGACAAGTGGGACAGAGAATTATAATTTGATATTGCTAAAGTAGCCAAGACAAATACATGAGCTGTTGGGTTGCAGTTTTGTTTGTTTATTTGTTCTTGATTTTTTCTTTTCAGGGAGAGTCGTGGTTGTTTTTTGGGGGGGGGGTTTTGGTGCGTTTTGGTGTTTTGGGATGGGGAGGTTGTACTGGCTCTCCATCATCCTGCTATTTCTTTGCCTAGTTAGTTAGCTTAGTCAATTTGTCTTTAGTGCCAGGCACAAAAGAATATTAATATGTTTCTGTGCTACCATAAACAAAGCAGAAAAGAACTGAATGTTTCCAGAGGGACAGAACGAGATGGATCTCAGGTTCTTGGCAACTCGTCCCTCACACAATTTAAGCTGTGCTGCTGTCTGCTGCATAACAAACTGCTTTAGCACAACTAGCTCTAAAGAAAGCCATATGTCCATTTGTCTGAGTTTTATTTATTAAAACAAAAATTTAGGGAAGTAACAGCTCTACATCCAGTAACAGCAGTTAAAGAGCTCCTTCCTCCATAAAAATATACCATCTGATATTAAATTATTTTAATTATTTACACTACAGAGCTTCATATTTATGACATGGTAAAGCAAATCCTACTCCAAACTATGTACAGCTACTAGCTCACCTCTTTTGTGCAAAATGACTGCTTTGTTCTCCACTTGAATTATGCTTTAGACCTTTAAAAAAGTTGGGTGAAGAGGCCGAGGGATTAGGACGAGCTAGAGTAGGAGAATGTGCAAGCTGACCAGGAGAACTTTGAGATTCGCTGCCAGATGTGTTCAAACTGTATGGTGGGGATTCCAACCACAGCCATGGAGTTGAGATAACACAAAAAACAAAACACAGTAAGAGAGGAAAGGAGAGGGTGGAGAAAAAAAAAATGAAATCCCTTCTCTAATCTTTGAAAGGGACCTGGCATATATCAAATGGGCCATTTCCTATGGTTTTCACAGTTAATGCAGTAACTGCAGGAAGCTGAACATTTTAACCCAATCAGGAAATTCCCCAATATACACTTACAGGCTTCAGCAAAGCATTTAAGTGTATAACTAAATTTAAACTCACAAAAATCTGTCCCTGACCCTTGCTTATATGTGCTTCCCCTTGGTTTCTGTGATAAAGGCAGGCATATGATCAAGAGTTCTAATGGATGAGAAGTGAAATGCTATATGAGGAACTGAAGTTATTTACATTTTGGAAACAATTCATAAATTGAGGTAAGCTGTTCAAAAACACTCATAAAACACATGAGTCTTGTTAAAAGTCTATCAGCCCAGTGATTTTTGAGACCTCAGAAGTACACTTTTCTTCTATAATTTTCTGTTTCCTCTGGTTCTGTACAGTTGCTATGGAAAGGAAGCAACAGTGATTTCTTTTTTGCTGAGAGAGCATGTATGCTCGGGTCTTATTAAAAACTATGTGATTAAATCCAAATAGAAATAAGCAAGGAAACGAAGAATGTATCTAATTTCTACCTGCATTCCTACAGTAAGATAAGAACTGACTGAACAAGCAGCTATAAGCATTAGGGCAACCTTCATGAAGACAACAGACTAACAACACCAGTCCTAAACTACACTACAAAATATTCTAGTATTTTAGAATTAAAAGGGTTGAAAAGAGAGACCAAAAGGTTATGTTTCCTTTCAAATACTGTAATTCTCTTTTTTTCACTGTCATCGCCTATTTCAGGAGTGCTCATTTACTGATCTGCCTCCTGCAGGCAAAAATGTGCTGGAACACATACAGATTTGCTACAGTCTAACTTGTGTAACCGAGCAGTTTTGGCAGCAAAGCAGAAGCCTACAGTCAAAAATGTTTCCATAGTAATTGGAAAAAGACAGTGAGAGGGAAGGAAGAAAATTGCCATAAAGAGGAGACATCAGAGCTGTAGAGGCAGGCTTTTGAAGGAGGACAGCTTGAAGAATACTAGCATGAAGGTAAACAGTAGCTTGTTTTTATAAGGAAAATCTACATTGATTCATTGGAAAGCTAGAGAGGAGCCCCATCTCTATCAACAAGTAGAAATTTTTTATGGCAGTTTTGTGTGTTAAAGTCACACATGCATTCACCATCAAGTATGGTTTTCAGGATCACACATGATACTGGATTCTCCTCTACAAATAGACAACAACATGCAGTATTTATTTATACTGCTTGCATATCAAACCAGCAAAAATTAATTGCTTGTGAAAATGTAATCAAGCTCCTTAAGAGCAATCCTATGCTGTGCTTACATTTAATTGTGTGACATACACTGTGGAGCCACATATCTCATTTTCTCTCCCCTGTGAAGCACTCAGGGATAAAAGTGTTTTTAAACAGAATACCTACAAACCTCCAGAGAATGTCAAACTGCTGCAATACATTTCTTATCCATTAAGAGGGCATATCTGGTAAGAAATTATCATCCCCAAATATGCCCTCAAGAAATGAAGTCATAGCCTGCTTTTATTAAGTCTTACTTTCTTTTGTGAGGAGTCTCTGTGCTGACTGAGTGATACCTCATAAGTTTCCTCTGGGGAACAGATGGTGATGTTTCAACAGGTACCAGAGATTCCTGGCTTCCTGTTGGCAAATGACTGAGAGTGTTTGCTCGCCTCCGAAAGCTTTGCTGAGGTAATGTAACTGACTGCTCAACAGGAGAATCCTCTGTGCTGCTGGAGAGATCACCCGCTGATCCACTGGTCTTGATGGTGTCTTCTGCAGGAAGTCTGTCTTTCTCCTTGTCACACAAAGGTGGTTCCTAGCAGTGCAAAACATAAAGTTATCAATATGAGAGTTTAGAATGAATCTTTGAGGTTGCAGTCCCATGTCATTATTCACACCCCACAAAGACCTGCTTCAAACCTGTACGTTTTTATCAAAGAATCCTTGATGTTTTACATCTTCGTCATTAATCATTTAGGTCAACAAATCACAGTCTCCGTTTTAAGCAAAAAAGTAATTCTGAGAGCAAGTGTATTTTACAGTGTGTTGAATACAACTCAGAAGAAATGGAGTCAGAACCAAACAGATGGGTCAGGTTTGGATAACAGTGAGAGCAATGAAAAAGGCAGTGTTGCAGGCTACTGTATATTTAGGACACCCTCTAACAATATAATATTCTGGTCTGTATGAAGATTCACACAAAGGACTTTACATCTGCATGTCTCTTTCAGTTCAAAACCATTCATTTTTCTTTATTTCCTATCTCATGTATTTCCTGCAGAGCAAGATATTCTTTCAAAAACATAAACAGAACCTGCAGACTCTTGATTACCTGAAGTCAGGAATTTGCAGGTGACTAGGAACTAGCCCAGAATCAATAGCTGTATCCAACTGTGCTGCCCCCAGGGAAGAAGACTGGCTGCTTTTATGCTGTCTGTTTGTATTCATTCAGACTAAAAACTTTCTAACCACACAAAGGGGGACATTACTCCACTTAAGAGTTTAATTCTATGTTTCTTATGAATGCAATCCTGCATTCATCATATGTACTTTCAGAGCTGAAACCAACCAGATTAGGATCAGTAGCATGGTAATTACTACATTTATTTTAATGCACATTGTTGTAAGATTCAGATGTTGTTATTTAATATTTTATTTTTCATATACAGACTCATGCAGTAAAATACATACATATAAAACACATATTTATATACAGTTATACAGTACAAGGCATTTATATACAAATGGAGATACAATTGCACTGTTCTTCTTTATAGCATGAGGAACAGAATGAAAGGCCTGAAAGCAACTTGAAACTTCTGGAGGAGAGAAACACAGAATTACTACCAATCCCATCTTGTCAAGAAATATGGAAAACTGCCCATAACAGCATCTTACACCTGACCACGGTGTTGTCACATGACTGCTATTTCTTAGCTCGTTACTAGAGTAGACTGGGAAATTTCTTTGTTCAAGTTGTCCCTCAGAGGACTCACATACATTCCAAAAAAAAAAAAAAAAAAAAAAAGAAAGGCTATGGCTGATGGAAAAGGATGATTGCAATGCTTGTAGCCCAGTCACCCCCAGAGGAGCTCAACACAGCAATAAAGATACACCCTATGGATCTGCAAGTGGAACAGGACTCTTTACAGGCAGAAAGAAAAGGACATAACTACTCTCCCTACTCTGTGATACATTTATTTCATTCTGTTTGGTTGTCCTGGTTTATTTCTTTTCACACACAATCAGTTAGTTTGTCTACTCCCCAAAAATAATCAAAACAAAATGTGAGATGTTAGAACAGAACAGTTACATGAGCAGTTGGTAACCTCATTTCACATCTCACTAGTAATTTCAGGGAATATTGTCTGAAGTTTCTAAATATGCACATTCACTCCAGGCTTTACTTACTTTGCTTGAGCTGCTTAAGGTACCAGACACAGACCTATCCAAATCCACACCACCAGAACTATCTAGTGGAACTTTGGCTTTACTGCCCTGTAAAAACAAAACACACCAGCAGTTAAGTTTATGAAAGATGGGGCATACCAAAAAGATATTTGTGTAGCACAGTTAGAATTTGTAAGCAAGAGAAATATCAAGACCTACTGATGGATTCTTATGTGCTATCACAACTAAGGAACTTGTCTCTTCCTAATCTTAAATGATATTATTTTTTTTAATATTCTGAAGTTAGGGCTTACTTTCTCTTTCAACCATTTTTCCAGGTAAAATATAGAATGTTATCACTATTCACAGCAGTAACTATTCTTTCCTTGCTGCTCAGGCATAATGTTTTGCCTCAGATCTGATCAAAATAAAGACTTTGAATCAAAACACCCATGACTAAAAAATGCAGCCTACATATAGCTGTGCTTACATGAAGACAGCCGATGCCACTCAGGACAACCCAGTAAAAATCAGAACAGTAACTACGGTGGTTATTGTAACAACACTAACACTGTGTTTCATGTTCTAACACACCCACAGCAGAACTTGATACAGGTGAACTCTAGAAATACTGGCTGGGAAGTAATGGACCTACTCAACTAAAAATTCTTTCTAGATGCGTAATTATAACAGGGAGAACACATTTTTGTCATAATTTCTTTCATGGAAATATGTTAGATACAATGTCTGAAATAATTTTTGAAAGCCTAGTTTTGTCACTCCACATTTGTAGTTTGGCATTCTGTCGCAACTCACTTTTTTAAAAAGGGAGAAGGTCTGATATTTTCAGTCCTTTGTCAAGCACAATTTTTTCCAAGTCTATTATTTTACTCAGACATTTTTCATAATATGAAAACAAAGAATGTTTGAATGAGGAGGTAGTCTGTAGGTTTAAGTAGTGCTCAGATATGACTTGGGATCTGTTGTCTGAAGTGCTGCAGTATACTTTCAGCAGACCTATTTTCATTCATTCATTTTCACCTATTTTCATTCATATTCTTAATGCCTTCTCAAGTTCTTTACAGGCCTTCCAATAATCTCTAGCATTTAAAAGTTCAGATGCCCCATCATTCACCAGTTCTGTATCACTAACACTTTCTCATTAGGATTACTAAGGCAGTTTCCTAATAATTTCCTTCTACATAAAGAGAAGTGACCAATTATAATTATTTTTTAAATTTTCTGAACCAAAAGAGAAATAAACCAATGGTTGCTTTACATAAGTGCTCATGCTCAACTTTATATTATTTTTCCAAAATGCTACTATATGCCATTTCTTAATTACATAATTTCTTCCAGAACTTGGTATTCTCTCTACCAAAGCTCTGCTTTGTATTCTCTCAATAAATTGTTATTCTCTAAAGTTGTTACTGTGCATCAAATAACTACTTGGTCACAACCTGGAAGGATAAGAAATATGACTTTTCTATCATTCAAATGAACAAAACAATGAAATTATATTCAGAGGCAATAAACATGAATTTACTTACACGTGATAAAATACTTTCAAAGGACTCTGTCAGAGATCTTTTTGCTTTGTTCTTCAACATATCTAATCTGAATCTTGGAGCACTGCTGGGCACCTCATTTACAGCATTCTCAGCAGGGGGCTGTGAAGTCTGCAAGTGTTTAAAAATGTAAATGTCAAACACTCAATAGAGCACAGTCTCAGTGAACAGTCTGAAGACCTGTGTAACCTGAATCAGTATTTTCTCCTGGTGTCCTTGAATTTGCATGCCTTTTTCTCTACTAATACCTGCAGTGTATTAACAAACTATCCTAAGATGAAGAAATCTGTTAAAGGAAATGTGTTGACCAAGTAGAATGCTTCACAAGAATTGCCATTTTGATATGGACTTATGGCTGTATTACTAAGTATTCTTTAATACCAAAGTATGATTGTACAAATTCTAGAAGTTTAAGTGTAACCTGTTTCTGATGGCTCCATTTTTCTGGAGAAATTAATCAAAACTGATGAAGCTCATCATTAACAAGAACTGTCAAGTCTTTCCATTATGTTCAATTGGAGCTTGCTAAGGGCCAGGAAGATGCAGAAGAGTGTCATTCTTCTATATATTTCACCAGGACAAACACTTTGACATCAAAGTTAACAGTCTGAGACTCAGCAAAACTGAGAGTTTTGCTTTTTAAATAAGTATTTCAGTCTATTTCTACTGTTCACAAAGACTGGTGTAGCAAATACTAAAAAGACAGCTAGATACAAATATTACCACCCAAATCTAACACCTGCAGTACAAAACAGAGTACAGTGTTATTTCTGAGGGTATATCTTGAAGCTGCCACGCACCATAGCCCTCTCTACCTGTCCCTATTTTCAGAGATCTATTTTCGAAGATCTAAATGCCTGATCTATGTAACTATTAGTAGGTGATCAGCTGAATAGCACAGCATCACTGTCACCAAACGGTCCTGTCTAGATATAATTTTGAAGCATTCTATTTCCAAAGTTGGACAAAATTACAGGCTTCTTTACTTTCTTTTTACCTTCACTCATCTTATCTTCAAAGGGCAAAAAGGATGCTGCCTGCCATTATGCTGTTATGAAGAAACTTATTTTGAAAGTAATTTTTGTTAAATAGGATCCATACTAGTATCACATTCCATTTTTTCCTCCTGATTTAAATATTAGGAAAAAAAAAAAAAGAAATAGATAAAAAGCATGAAAGTGAATACCTACGTAGAAAAGAAGGGAATATGAACATCAGGATGTCATGGGTTAATGATTGCTGAGACAAGTAACACTGAGACAGAGTACATGTTCAAAGGTATCTGCTATTACACAGGTCTGGAGATAAATCAGAGTAAATATAAAACTCTATGCTAGACAAATGATGGACTGAGGGCAACTCAACTCTGTTCTTAGAGCACTGGCATCTTTGCAAGTATCAGATTAACCGATTTTGGTTCCAGAAACTGAGCAATTATAAATCCATTACGTATTCTCTCACATATACTGAATTTTCATTGCAGTGAGAAGCATCAAACTAATAAATTAGTGGTCTGCTTCGTTTGCATCTCTCTCCTAGGTCTGAACTGAGGCTGTACCAAGTACCTCAAAATCTTAGATATGTATGTTTTGGCACATGACAATAACCTATAAATCATAAAAACAGTGTCCACCACCGTCTACAGTTTGAAGTTCCAAAATGCTAGTGACAGAAATTAGCCTTTGGAAAGACATAAAAATGGGATGGAAGATTTTTTTCCTGGCTTCTTCTTACCTGAACTAAAACCGAATGATTATTTACCTGTTTTGATTCTCCAACATGAACATGGTCCTTCTGTTTTTCTTCATACATGTTTCTCAAAACAGCAATAACCAATTCATTCTCTTTTTGATCGTTTCTTGGTCTTAATTTCTTTAATTGAAAACACCACAAGCACAGTAATTATACATGTGTATAGCAGCAAATGCTTACTCTTTTAATTTTGTCACTGTCAATACATGGTTAGAGTAAGAAAAAGCTGAACTTGGTTAATACTACTACTCCAGTCCACCAGAGGACACCAGTGTCCCAGGCAAAGCAACAGAACTCTCAAAGGAAACCCTTGGCCTCACTTCATACATTACAGAATTTACAAGATAACAAGGAACTGTAGAGGTACCAATGACCACAAGAAAACGAAGACTTCAAAAACATTTTTAACAATTTGCTTTTGATGTAAAGAAATCAAAACCTTGTAGTTCTATATTTGTATCACTCATGAAAAGGAACAGTATGAATTAGCTAATGCTTGGCTAGCACATCAGATGAATAAAAATATCCTTAGAAAATCTATTATCTAAAAATGCAAACCATGGTTATAACACATGGAGCTGTAAGAATACAACAAGTAACCTTTCAGGTATTTGAATTTTCGACTCAATGAGCTCAAAAAGGCAGGCAGGAGAGATACACTTTATTGTTGGCTTTACCAAGTTAATTGTTTGCAGACTTGTACCAGAAGCAATTAACAATTTTCTGTGACTATTGAGGCCTTAGACTATTAAAATGTGTGCAGAACACTGAAATGCAACCATGCCAGCTGGCTGCTGCATATAAAGGAATTAGCTCATTGAATTGCTCCCTGAAAGTAACTTCCAAATTTGGTACTGGATGATAAACTGCCACATGAAAATACACAAAGAGTCTGAAATGACTCAAAAGAGGAAGGAAACATTATTTTTTTTTAAAGTCTGAAATTTCCTAATCTTCAATATTGTGCCAAGTCCAACACTTCCTGCAGTGTCTATCACCAGTCTTAAATTCAGCTATGCTTTCCTCTGTGCTAAAATTTATTTCAATCAGAAGATAAAAAGTTGATTTTTTAAATTTAGTTTGACAGGTATTAAGATTCAGGGTAAATTTTAGGCAGCAGATTTTCTGATGTGGGAATGTATAGTGATTTTTTTTTTTGGTCAAAGTAACAGCTGAATGTTCTCAATACTACAAGATGCTGTCACCCACGAAAATAAATGTATGCAGGTTTACTCATTAAAATGCCAACATTTTAATGGAAAACAAGTAAGTAAGAAAAATGAGTAAAATAAGGCATTTTCATAAAAAGACAAGTTTTTAAGAGCTCTAGAAAAATAGCAATGTTGGAAGTAAAGCACAGAGTGATTAACAGTCTATTAAAAATAATGAATAATTCATACACAAAAAAGAAAATAACTTCAGAGTGTCACACTGGTATCAGCAAAAAACAGCAACAGCAGTTGCTTTCAAATCTTGTGGAAACAAAGAGCTTACCTTAACCTCTTCAAAAACAGATGCCTGCTCCTGGTTATTTAGTGTTGTTAGATGCTTTTGTAGTTCTAGTTTAGTCTTAGAAGGGTGTAACCCTACCAAGAGAAACAAAAAAAGAACAAATCACAATGTCAAATTTGTCAGAACTAATCAATCACATAAATATGCACACAATTTAGGACAAGGCTTGTCAGTTATTTGAGCTGACCCACTGCATTGATTTCATAACAATGCATTAAAAAGAACTCTAGCTTAATTTAACATTACTTCGGAACTTGTCTTTAAAATGAGGGACATGAGCTCTGCAACAAGGAGATTTACTGAGCACAGACCAGGATTATACTCTTAGCTGAAGATTCCATTATCACACAAGATAAAATAAACCCACAATCTATTGCATTTTAGCAGAGAGCTTTATTGGTGGTTTATAGGGTACTGCTTGGACTTTCCTTGTGATCTGAATATTATTTCCTTTTATTTTCTCCAGTTTGCATGCCTTGTGCTCTTCTGAAAAAGAGTGAATTTGTTGCATGTTAGTGAAGTTCTTGCTTTGCTTCTTCTGAAAACATTTACTGACAGTCTAAAGCAGACTACCCGCTCATTCAGATTACTTTTTTTTTCTGCTCTCATCCTGGATTAAACTCCTCTCCTCTATTTTCTGTGAAAAAACAGCAAACCATCAACAGTATTTTTTACTTCAGTTTCTGATTATGGCATTTCTCCTTCAGAAGCAGACAAAATGATTAACCAGATGGCATGATTGAAGGTATTAAGAATCATTTGCCTTTGAGAAATTTCTCAAAAAATATAGCTATCTGAAGACCAAAATAGAGTGAAAAGTAGTTTTGGAAGTTCTCCAGCTCCATCAAATTAATACTAGATAGGTTTTAGCCCAACAAGCTACTGTCACATGATCCAAAAAGCTGCTGTTGCCCTTTATTCACCCCAGACATCACTTAAATGAACAAAATCTAACTCTGAAATTTGCTGAAATGCAAAGAGGGTTTTCTTGAACTTGTTTTCTGGGCAACAACTACAATTCTCACAGCTGCATTTTCATGAAGGACTATAGATCAACACCACAAACATGCATATTAAAAGCACACTGTTCGGTTCATGTTCAGTGGTAGTGTATTGACAGTATCTAAGTGGATTTAACAGGACAGCAGGTCATAGCTGTTGCAGTATATATTCTTGAGAAGCTCTTTACCTACAACCCTTTGCTTTTATATGGCTAATAGAGCCAAGCTAGCAGCTATTCAGTAATATTTAGACCCTTAGTTTTCAAAAATCCAACTAAAATACCGGGACTTTAACATCTGTTAGAAAATTCTTACTACCTTACAGGTAGCTTGATATTGCACTCCTCTAAATAAAGAGACTGGTGTTCAACATTTCATCCCAAGTCCCTAACTCTTTTAAAGCATTAACTCCCCTAGAATTTCACATGCAAGATTGTCCCCCCCAATAACACTGTTAAAAAAATATTAAACCAGAAAGTTCTTTAAACCTCACCTTCTATCTTTTCACAGAGTTTATGCAAGCTTTGCATAGGGCATCCTTCACAGAGATGGGGCTGTGCTTTGGATGTTTGTTGCACAGCAGCTACGGTGAAAGCCTGTTTCAATGTCATCATTATTTCATCAACCTGAAAAGAGTGCAAAGGAACACAATTTCACTCCTCCACTGAGCTTCTGTTTTCCTAACACAAACACAACAGTCTTCCAGAATTATACTGCTGATGGTTTAGGAATGTGCTAATGATCAAAAAGAAAAACTGTTCCTGTGCCACTTCTGTGCAACGAGCAAGACAGAACTCCCCATGAAGATAGATTTCTCCCAGGCTATCCAATTTTATTACTGTCATCTAATAGAAAAATCATAGAATGGTTTGGGTTGGAAGGAACCTTAAAGACCATCTGGGTCCAAGCCCCCTACTATGAGCAGGGACACCTCCCACTTGACCAGGTAGCTCAGAGGCCCATCCAGCCTGGCCTTGGACAATTTCAGGGATGGGTCATCCACAACTTCCTTGGGCAGCCTGTGCCAGTGTCTCACCACTCTCACACTAAAGAATTTCTTCCTAATGTCTAACCTAAATCTACCCTCTTCCAGTTTAAAGCCATTACCCCTCATCCTTTTGCTACATGGCATTATAAAAAGTCCCTCCCCAGCTTTTCTGTAGATCCCTTCAGGTACTGGAAGGCTGCTACAAGGTCTCCCTGGAGGCTTCTCTTCTCCAGGCTGTACAACCCCAACTCTCTCAACCTGTCTTCACAGGAGAGGTGCTCCAGCCCTCTGATCATCTTTGTGGTCCTATTCTGGAATCACTCCAAAATCTCAATGTCATTCTTACGTTGTTGGGCCCCAGAACTGAACACATTATTCCAGGTGGGGTCTTAGAAGAGCAGAGTACTGGGGGAAATCACCTCCCTTGCCTTGCTGGCCATGCTGCTTTTGATGCAGCCCAGGATGCAGTTGGCTTTCCAGGATGCAAGTACACATTACTTGCTCATGTTGAGCTTCTAATCATCCAACACGGCCCCAAGTCCTTTTCCTCAGGCTGTTCTCATACTGTCCTACCTCTGGAATACAAGTAGATAGAGGTAGGGAACTGTCTCTATCTAGAAACCTTTTCCTGTCTGATAAAAAAAGCCATATTGTAGGTGTGACACACTGTCCTGACCACAGTAGTATTGTCCTGATTTTCTTAAAAAAAGCCTCTTCCTAAAAAGAGGCATTTAGTTTAACTTTGTGCAACGAAAGAAAGTTTAATTATATTTTAAAGCTGGTTTTAACTTCCACCTCCCAAAAAAATACGTTCCTTTGCAGATTATTATCTTAGTTACATTTTTAAAATAACTGTAATTCTGATTGGAGCATAATTTGAAGACATTCAGCAAAATACAGGATACGGAGCAAGAGATAACCTTTAGGGCCCAATAGTCTATTAGGCTCTTCTTTTCTTTCACTTACCAGTGCTTCATCTGTACACTGAAACACATAGCAAACAAAGTGGTAGCCTCCATTTTCTGAAGACTCTCTGCAGATGAATCCAAAATGATCCACATGTCTAATTCCCTAAGACAAAAACAACAGTAATGAAGCAGTTATATTTACTTCCAATGTTTTGTACTTATATTTTTTCCAGTAACATAAGCATGGAAGGCCCAACAGCATCATAGATAGGTCATATCTCTCTGTTCAACTGCATAAAAGTCATACGATCATTAAAAATATATTATTTTATAGAACATATTACTTCATTAATCTTTTACATTTCACTTAAATCGGAGCTTGTCTGTTTTGGAGCTTTAGGGTTGGATTTTTTTGTGTGTGTTGTGGTTTTGTTGTTTTGATTTGGTTTTGTTGTGTTTTTTTTAAAATAATTGAATTATAATAGATCCACTGGAAAACACAGGGATGGAGAAATACCCTTCAAGATGTATTTTACTCAATACTGGAAACAGCAGGGCAAAAAAGCTCTTGCTGTTTCTTTTCTCTTTTGCTTAAGCAGTCAACAATTTCTTTGCATTGCTAAGAGCAAATCAAAGCAATAGTGAAAAACAAATAAGCAATTTTTTTTTTCATCTAAAGAAAAACTTGACTAGTTATCAAATGAAAATTGCTAAATGCACTACTTAAAGATCACTCATGGAAGCATTTATTTCTCCCAAAAGGCACGCAAATTGACCCACAACCTACTTGCAACAGTAGCTAATCAGTACATCCTTGTAAAATGCTAAGAAGGTTTTTTAATTGCTAGGATTTAATTTTTTTTAAAAAACGCTTTCAGATGAGTTGAATTAGGTGATCCTAGAGCATATCTCAGTGCACCATTCTTGGTTCAAAACACCCCTAAACCTTATGATGATGAATTATATGCATGGTGGTAGACCCTGTTTATGGAAATTCAATTACACTCAGCACCATTTCACTGCCCTCAGCTGTCATGCCACAACATGCAAGCTGGGTAAGGAAAGGCAATAAGCTGTTGTATCAAAAATCATAATGATGAATCATGGTAAATGAGAAAATTCAGTGAAATTAAAACAGTCTGAGGATGCCTAGCAAGAATTTTTTTGTTATTCTTTTCCTTTTTTTTTTGCTTTTCCTTGTTAACACAGTGAGAATCACTGAATATTCTTTTTGACTTTTTACTGTAAGAAAACATTTTTTAAAAGCATTTAGAAAGCACAAAGGGTAAATTCTTCCATAAAACAGAATGGCCAGGTGTCCCCAAAGAGAAAATGGTATAGCATCAGCTATCCTTAAGCAATCTGAACAATGTTCTCTTATCTGTTATTATTTGAAATACCAACAACATACCTTCAGAGCATGCCAACTGAATGAAGGAAAATACTTCTATGTACATGGAGATATCTGGATTGTTGGAGTGTGACAATTACACATAGATAACAAAGGCTTTATTCCACAATACACCATGAGAACAAAAAGATCAGAAGGACACTGAAACAATGTAAAGCATGCAACTTCTCCAACTCCAGCTCCACTGGATATTTGGGCTAAGCACTTGAGGAGGCAGCTATGTGATAAAGCAAGAACAGCCTGATGTGACCCACGGACATCCCTCCATCAGCTACATCAGAAACATACACAAAATGCATTGAGCCTCCTCTCCAACCTCACAGCCCATGTTCCTTTTTAAAGCCCATTTCTTCTCCTGGAAACCCAAACTGCCAGGATGGAGGGAGCTTAGTTGAGATCACAGCACTGCCCACAAACCTGCAAGCAACCAGGTGCTGGTTTCAGCTGTTTCAGATTAGATAATTCAGATGCTGTCACAGGACCACATGCTCCTTTCCATTATGTCTCACGGACAGATTGGGTATTCTGTAAATTAAATACTGGTGCTGTTTCCCTTTATAATTTAACTCCAGTGACTTCAAAAAAAGGTAATTAAAGTTCTTGTATGATCAAGATGAGGCCAGAAGGCTGTTCCATCAAGTCTTCTCAAATATGCATACTTGGGGGAAAGTCCCTTTGTACCTAAATACTAATATTTGCTCAACTGTCATAGCATCTGCCCAGTAGCACATTGTTCAGAAAGTTGGGTAGATTTCAAACAGAATCTCTCTCTCTTTATGCTCTGAGGAGCCACAACCATCTGCTGACCTTCAGGGCAACTCACAAAATCTACCTTCTGCCTAAGGAGATGGCCTAAGGGAACATGGGCATAAATATTTTTTCTGTGATCAAGGCATTCTCTTCAAAGCTCTTGATCTGACAGCATGCAAACTACCTATGTTTCCTCTGAAATTTTCAAATAGGTACCTGTATATTAGGGATGAAAGCTACCCTCATCAAATTAAAAAAATCCAGTAATTTCTAAAAAAACCCAAAAACTAACCCCAGTCCAAAAACCTAGAAGCAAATAAGAGCAAATCATATTCCTTATATTTAAAAATAGGTAAATAAACCTACTGGGAAAAAAAAAAAAAAAGGTTTTGCCCAGTATCACTAAGATCAGGTCGTGTGATACACTAAGTAGAAATGCACCATGCAAATAAGCCAAGTGCAAAACAACTCCTCGTGCCAGAAAGAGCAGCAAAATTCACATATTGGTATGCTGGGTGTTTTTTCCACCCAAGCCTTACATCACAAACTGCACTGGTTTTATTCAAAGTGAATTTTTAGTTAAACTAGTGGGGACATCCATTCTTTAATAAAGTAAATTAATTATAGTTCAAGTTAATTTCTCAGATGTTTAAACTAAAATTTAAGGGAATTTAGTGTTCTCTAGGGACTTTAACCTCGTTTCCTGAAATAAATTCCATTTCCCCTTTCACTTAAACTGAACCAAATCTGGTACACAGACAAACTAAATACAAATAATGCCCTGCAGGACAGGAGGTGGGTAGTGAAAGACAAATCCTTACATCATGACACTGGTTAGTCAACAACAGCAACAGGTCTATGAAATGTCTTTATGAACAGTTGTTCCAGTCTGCAGGTTGATATCTGAGCAACTCTCAAAAGCCAGTCCTCCACTCCTGTACTCAGGATGCACCAGCAGTCACTGCAGCTGCCCATAGCACAGTGCTGCCATTGCTGAGCTCTCCCCTGTCCTTGATGTGACAGTGACTGATGTGGCAGTGACTGCTGAGCCACTGCAGTAGCTGAGTGTGAACCTCATGCCTCTGTATCCTATGTGAGACCATTACTGTATCTTCACCTGGCTAAGTTGTGTTTCTTTCAAAATATCACTACTCAAAATAATTCAGATGAATTTTGCTCTCAACATAATTCATGCAAAATCAAAGTCAGAGCTACAAAAATGAGAGGCAGAAGGACAGGGAAGCAAACTCTGTGGTCCAAGGAACAGGCTTTAATAGTAAATGAGGAGGCTGAAACATGCTTGCACTCAGTGCATCACACATCCTACCTCTGCATGGCAGAGGGTTCTCTTCTTTTACACATATGCAACCTATACTCTTGAAAAAAAAAACACAACGTATTTTTGAAGTATTTTTCAGATAACTCTTAGATAAGATTTTTCTCCTTTCCTAATCACTTCTTTAAAAATACATCTCAGAATCTGAGATTTGAACAACTGTCAGTCAAGGCCCACTGAAATCCCAAACCAGAGCTAACCAGGGTGTTCCTTCCAGATCATGTTATTCATCCACAGCACACAGAGCTGAGTCTTTATCTCCAAAATTACAATGCAAAGCACAAAAAAAAGGGTGACAGTCTTACAAAATTACTGATTAACTACCAACTTGTCAGTAGCAATTAATGAAACCACTGGGGTTAGAATCCACCGAGCATTCACAAATGGAGAATATTTAAAAAAAAAATGAACAAAAAAGAAAGAGACAAAGAATACACTGCAATCTTACCTGAGAACAAAAGGATATTTCTTTAAAGCTTTTTTCAAGTGCTACTTTTTTTGAGTCAGGACTGATAAGGTAAACTTCAGACTGGCCAATCTAAAAAGAGCAAAATAAATAGCAAAATGATAACAAGTAATATTTTACTTCCTCTTGTCTCATTATGAAAATGTTTCCAAGACACAAATCTCAATTTTTTTCTACCTATATATTTAGACCAATCAGTGTGTTAATACTAGAGAAAGAGAGAATACTGAAACAACACTGGCATGCAGAGCTCTGCACATTACTGAACTGAGATTTAGTTTCACATTTAGATAAGAAACAGAATAATGTTTCTTACAAGACAGTAATATTTTACCACAAGTAACTTATTTTGCACTGAGAATATATACTCACACTCTCTTTTGTTGTTTTTGGCAGTCTTCATACATAGCACATTCCCAAAGGCAACTTAATGAAATTGTCCTTAAAGATAAATCTAGGTGTGTACCTCTACCTGTACTCCACCTAATTATATTTTTAGGCTTTTATTTATCTAAGACATACTTAATTAAAGGCTTCAACTCAGACTATACAAATGAATTTACTGGATTATATTATATCTTAATTTAACTTTAAGGCCATTTTTACAGCAGTGACCCAAAAGCTGATGCTAACTTTTGATGGGCAAAAGGCATTTTTAAAGTTAAACTAGTGTTTTTAACTTTTCAGATCCTGGCAATGTCTTTGTAACATTTTAACAGAGAAAATTTAAATTCCTCACATTTTCAAGCACATCAAAAAGTCTGCTAAAAACAGACAAATCTGATTTACATTTTTTGAGAAGATGGGTGGAATCTGGATCCATTCCTGAGCATGACTTAGACAGACCTGCTGAGGCTTCAACCACTACCAAATCACAGAAGATGCACACAAAACCATCAGCAGCACCAATGGACCTTGCAATTTCTTAAGCAAGAGGGGAGGAGGGAATCCTGTATATGAATGAAACAAGTGAGATGTGCCATCTGTGTCTAAAAATGGTCCTGTGCATTCACCTTTTCTTTCACTTCAACAGCTCACAATGACTTTCCCCAGCTCCATGCTTGTTTCCCCAGGGCTGACCTTGCACGTGTCCATAGGTCATTCCTTGCAACACCTCCTCAGCAACCTCCTCCTGCTTACTGCTGCCTTCCCCTCCCTGCAGGGAGAGGCTCACTCTTAGCTCAGCCCCACATACTCCTTTCCCACTTGGTTCCAGGGCAGCAGGGTTCATTTGAAGCCAAATGAACAAATGAAAAAACAAACAAATACAAACAAAACACCAATACACCCCCACTCTCAAAATACAGCCAGGAAAAAAGCCTAAAAATAAAAAAACAATATCCTAAGAAATCGGCTAGAAAAACTGTTCTTCATTAGGAGATACCAAAATCAGGACTGTCTGAACTAGATGAGGAGAGTGAGCAGCTAACATTTTTCACACCTTGCACACCAACCAACCTCCCTGCTGCAGTCCTGGGGAAAATCCAAGCAAGAACTTCATCTGAGAAAATACAAACAGCTTTTCCTCTGGGTATAAATTTACTTATAAATGTTGCGTATGTAGCCACACACAAGTTGATGACCATGGGTGAAGCCCTGTGCACACTGCACCCGTCCTGTTGCTCAGAACCTTTTGAGCACAGGAGAAGGTTAACCAACAAACTCAGGTCTGCCACCAGCTGCAAGCAAACCCCAGCTTCCTTGTATTCAGCTGAGTTTAGACAGCAAAAGAATCCAACAGTGCACACTAAACAATATTTTCCCAAGCCAAAAAAAAAAAACCCAAAAAAACCAACAACCCAAAAAAACAAAGATAGAAAGCTGGATAAGCAGAGCCCCACAATTTGGAAATCAGCCCATCACCTGCTGATGTTATATTCAGGCTGAAGCCATATGTGTCTTTGAGAACATGAATTAAATATGCACTTACTGGAGTAAGAGCATTTGGACCTGTGCAATCCATCTATAATCTTCCATTCTCTAAAATACATACCATGAATTAATAATGGAGTCAGGATCTGTTTAAAAGTTAGGCATTATTATAAAGAGCACCTATATTTTCTGTGTGAAATATGTGCTCAGGAGAAGAAAGTGAACACAGGCACAATGTTTTTTCAGTGGCACAACATTTCTTTCCACCTTTTTCCATTCCTGTCTCTGACGCCAGTCTGCCATGACTAAACAGAAGTTTTAAATCAGTTATAGCTAACTATGATTCTTTTGGTGTGTTACATTTTACAAACATAATACTTTGTCAATCCTTCTTAAAGCAGCACTTCTTTACCCCCTCAAAAAAACCTGCTGTAACCTGCTCCACTCTTAAAAAAACTCCCAGCCCCAACAGCAGCTGACAGATCCAAGATGACTTGATGATAGCCATGGCTATAGCAGCTCCATGTTTGCATTATATCCATAAGACACAGCATGTAGAAAATATGTTATGTAACTTATCTGTCAGGTAAATTTTAAGAAAAGTAACACCTTCCTTCTTTAGTTTCTCAGGTCTTGAAAACATCTTTGCTGCTCACCTATCCTGACAATGACATTGCTAGCCACACAAAAGCAGGATGGGAATGAAGGTAGGTGTGGGGGAGTCTAGGAAGTTACTACATTACTCCATCATTACACATATTGGAAGAAGGAACACCTATATGAATTGCACTGCTTACCGTGGGATGTAAAGTCTACTAGCCCCTAGTCATGGTGTGCACTAGTTACAGATAACTCATTCACCTGGAAACTTACTTCTGTTGTTACTAGTTAGTATAACTGTAAATAACATTTTGAAATTGTATAGCTACCTACTAACTTGCTGCAGCTTTCTAAAAGATACCTTTACAAGTCAAATGTTTCATGTAGTGCTGTTTTAAAGTATTTAATACAAACTTATTTTTAATACTTAAAACAATTTTCACCATCTAGTAATGCTTTCTAAAGAAACGGACAAGTTCAAGTTAAGCTCGGGTAATCCTAATAAAGTTATTAAAGAAGTAAAGGCCATCTGGCAGAACATCTGCTTTGGTGTTTGCCATTCCACATTCCAAAATGTGAAAACACCACCAAGAGCTGCAAGTCTGGCTTTACCGTAAACAACATCGTCCGGTTTTCTGCAATGTCTGTTGGCTGCACAACACTGTGGCCATAGATAAGTTGACGTTTTAGGTTCAGTGAAATTGCATCTTCTTCAAAAGACTTGACAAAGCTGTTACTCCTATGGCTTCCCTCTTGCATATCCTTCTTAAAAGCAAAGGAACGGAGCCCAGGCTGAGAAAAGGATTTCCTGAGTGGCCTTTTCTCCTCCTCTTCGCTGACCAAAGGGTGGAAGACAGACCGAAATTTGTTGCCGAAAGAGAAGCCTCCAAAGTTATTGGCAGTTTCATGTTGTTGGGATGAGGAGTTCAAATCTGATTTTTTTGTACAACTTGCACGATTGAATTTCTCGATGCATTCATCTATGAGTGCCGGAGGTGCGTTTTTATGTGCTACTGTCACTCGCCCACAGAACAGCACCTCAAACTTTTTGGCAAAAGGGTCTTCAACATCTGAGAGATTATTCTGAAACTCTTCTTGACGAGCAATTTTTCCAGCTTGTCGAATAGAGCTTATAATCTCAGGCACCTATAGAAGGGTAAAAAAAAAACCACATAGTATCAGCATCTGGTCTTTACAACAAATGAGTTGCAACACTAAGAAGTGCCCCTTCCTTATTTTTCTGAAACTTGGTTTTGTTTTCTGAAAGACCAGTTGAAGTGGCCTTGTATTTGTCCAACACACTATACAAGTTAAACACTGACCAGATTATTGCTCATTTGTCTCCCTGTCGAGAGTTCACCATCCACACTGTCAAAAGACCTTGTTTTTTGTATCTTTTGTAATGCTGTGTTTTCAGTAAAACTTTTACCCCTAAAGGAATCAGCATAGCATGACAAATTCAAACTCAAAATATAAAAATACTTCAGAAAGAACAAGAGAAGCCACCAACTAATTAAGTGGGAAAGTTATTTAACCTCTGTCATTTTTCACTCCCTTCTCTTACACAAGCATTTATGTCATGTGGATTAATGAGTCTCTTGTAAACTTGCTTTCAGTCCCATAATAGCACAGTACATTGTTACGGTAGTCTCATGTTTGGTTTTTTTTTGTCTGTAAACAGCTGTGTTTTTTAAAGAAACATTAATTATTTTAGATGTTATTTTTCATTCTGCCATCCTAGATGACATTCTGAAATAATAGTTTCCCCATACAAAATCACTTTCAGGGCACCTCTATGAGAGAGCAGTCTGCTGTAGTCTTCAGAAGTTGTAATTATAAAGAAAATCCAAACTGCCATCTAATATATTTTAATATATTTAACAGCAAATGGTCACAATTTTGATATGGTTATAAGGTAAGAACATGCATATGCTATCTGCTAAACTGCTGCAAGGCCAGTGCCTGGTTAGATCCCACTGCTTTGACTGGCAGAAGATGAAGGTTCTTCTGCAGCTGCTGTTGCTGCCATAACAACAAATGTGGAGCCACCACCTAGGATTACAACAGATAAACTTTTTAATTTCCTCAAGTAACTCTCAGAAAAAAAAAAAAGCTAAGTGTGCCAGTTTCCTGACAAAACAAATTTCCCCTGACAAACATTGATTGAAATTTGCTTATTTACAAGTAGTTAAATGTGGATAGTACCAAAAGAAGTCTGAGAGCAGCAGACTAACAAAGCAGCACAGAAGAACCATCTTCTCTATAAAAGGCATCCCTAAACCTAAAGAATGCTTTGGAGAAATGATTGCTGTCTTTTTCAGACATTTCTATGGTTAAGCATAACGCAATAAGGTAAATAAACCAATGCAGGAAACAGCAAATGACTTAGAAAGAAGAAAAAGATATTAAATGGTTATTCTGGGTGCTCATGCAAAATTCAACAGGCTTCTTTTTATAGACAAGAAAATATAGATATAGATAGATATTTATATAGAGAGAGAGATACAGAGAGCTAGACAGACAGATAGATACACACACACACATATAGCTAGTGGATTTAAGACAATAAATAGCAGATTACAAATAAAATACAAATAAAGTCAGACAGCAAAGGAAGTATTACTTCACCCTTGAGCACAAGGCAGAGTGCATCATCAGCTACTGACCTCAGATGATATCCATTTCCTCTAAAGCTCAAGGTTCAGCTTAGTTTTATTTACCCAATACTCCTTCACAGAACCAAATTTTTAGTCTCATAACATATCAGGATGACAGTGAAACATAAAGCTTTATTCTGCTCATATTTCAAGCACAACCACTCCAGCATTTTCCAATAGACACAATTTACTCTTGTGGGAGTGCCTGGACTCCCAGTCACAGGCAATTTTACTTCTCAGTTGCCCTGAATTGATGCAGAGACCTGGGATCCCACCTCTGATTTTGCTGAGGCTGCAGAGGCAACAGCAAAGGAAAGAGCTATCTTCTGAAAAACTCATTTTGTTAAAGACAGGAACACAGCTCTCACCCAGGAGAAAAGTGCCACTGTCTCAACCAGGGCTGAGCTCCCACAGCATCACCCATGCTGATGACTGTAAGAAGTGTTTCCAGGAGTGCAGGTGCTGTAAGGGTTGTAGCTGAGCAAAAATGCAGCTTTAGGGGACCCATCACAGAGGTACAGGTACTGAATTTGATTTCTTCTATGTTTTTTGTTATCAAACACCTTGGACATTGACAAAACTGCTATTCAGCAGTGTCTAGAGTCCATACAGATAGTAGTTAAAGAAAAACACTGTATCGCATGGAATCACTTTGCAGCACTTAATAAAATCATATTTGAGGATACTTAGCAGGGCCTGTTGATGAAAAACCAAGGGGAGTATTTATTTATTTATTTTCACACATCCTAAGGCTTGAATTATGTCATTTATAAGTAACAGCTGGCTTCCGTGCTACACTTACTGAAAAACACCAACTTCTCTGTTCCTGCTTATTAACAACAAAAAAAAAACAAACAAAAACCACAGCCTATTAATATAGTTTTATTACTCCTGATTAGGCAATTGATGCAGTATTGCTCAAGCAGAAGTAGCAAATCACCACCTGGCTTTCCTATGATCCTTCTATATGTTAAGAATTAATCTTTTTAATTAGTAAAAATAAGATGCTGTGATGAATGAGAAAGACAAAATACATAGCTCCCTGGAATTGCTCTTGGCCTGATAAAGATTCGTGATCTGTTCATCTACCTGTTCCATTCCAGGCTGCTTATGCAAGGATCTACAAACAAAGAAGCCACACACTCCTGTATGATTCTGACCTTGGCTCCCTCAGCAAACAGACCTGAATGCTGAATACATGAAAATCAAATAACCATTAAAAAAAAAAAAAAAACCAAACCAAAATAAATCCATGAAATATAAATTAATGTATAAATGTAATTATTTCAAATAATGAAACAATGTAGGCTCTATCCTGGCAAATGTTTATTAACCACAGACAGATTTTTTCCAGATTAAGCAGCATGCCACTGGGCAAGCAGTAACCACATCTTTTAAAAACCTACAGCAATTACCTAAGATGAAAACTGAGTCACATTTTATGTCTCTTCAATTTGTACCAAAAGGGAGCAAGGATCAAGTTGTGCCTGAATTAACTTAATGCTGCTGGAATTTTATAAAGATTGTGGAGTTCTTTCTGAACATGGGGAAAAGTCTTTTTTATTGTAAGGGTGTCCACAGGCTGGCATGGGGTGCCCAGAGAGGCTGCAGTGTCTCCATCCTTGTAGATATGCAACAGGCTCTGGACACAGCCCTGAGCAACTTGCTCTAAGTGACTCTGCTTTGACCTGGGGGCTGAACTAAATGACCTCCAGAGGTCCCATCCCACCTCAGGTTGATGACTTAGATACCTCCTATACAGCCCTATAGGGGGGAGGACTGCTGCCCCATTTTGTTTTCTAGCATACTTCAATTCTTACGTGTTTTCTGTCTTGTTTCTCAGTACAAATAAGTTGTGAATGGATGAAGATTAAATTCCTGTACTCAGACAAACAACTGCTGATTACCTAAAATTATTTCCCTAAAAACACAAAACTTATCATAGAACAACAGTGTAAGCAAGAATGAAACTTTACCAAACACAGAATATTACCTTTGCATCACTCACTCTCAGACAGCATGCACTTAGAGTGTCTAAATTAGATTTATTAGATGTATCTATAACCATTTAACAACGTAGTTTCATTTATTTTTTTTTAGTATACCATGTTATTTCTGCTATGATGAGAATGTTTAGACATAGCAGGGAATTGAAATGCTGAGTATTCTTGTGACTTGGTGCTTGGGTAACCAAGCAAAACATAAACCAACATCTAGAACTTCCTAATGCACAGTGTTCTATTATTAGACAAACAGCTACAGTTTTATGCCATGCAACAAACAGTTAAAAGAGGGCAATGATTTTTAAGTACACACAGGTTGCTGCAACCAAAGAATGAGGAACAGCTCTTCTCCTCACAGAAAGAGAAACTGCAGAGAAACTTTTTCGCTGTGCAACCAGAAGTCACCCTGTAAAGCTGCCATATAAGCATGTGGTTAGATGTCCATGTCTTTAGTCTGTCAGTAGATTTGAGAAAGCGAAACTATTTTAATGAAAAAAAGCACAGTAACAGCTGAATGCAACAGCTGCCTTTTGGCAAACAAAACCAGACTGGAAAAAAACCAAAGACAATTCCCTGTTTCTTGAATACACAGTAGGCAGGAAAGCAAAGTGTGCCACAGGAAAAGGAACTGCTAACAACACATCAACTGGCCAGGACTAGGAAAAAAAAATTGTGGGACAATTTCTGATTTTAGATGCTATGCAGTGTTTATACCTACAGTATCAACTGACCACTTTTTACCTACCAGTCCTTTCATAATGCTTTAGGTCAGTGAAGGGCTCAAGCACAGGATTAACTATTTCAAGGGAGTAGGTGGTTTTATTTAAGACAGACCTATATTGTCAGGAACTGGTCTTATACAAATGGACTTCGTAAATTCCTGAGACTGCAAACCATTAGGGTCAGATCTTAAGCTGAACATCAGAAGGTCTCACACTAAACTGGGTGGAAAAGAGCCTTGAAAATCTTTCACAAAGCTCTTTAAACAAGTAGATGTTTTGATGAAGTGAATTTTGCCTGCCTACTCAGGTATAAGAGGACATTTGAAGTATCCTAAAGTGTTTTTACTTGCCTTTTTTTCTGACCATAGTAAACTCGACAAAATATGTCAAGAAGTCTAACATACTGTTTGCTGCTAATACCTTTCCTTCTCTATTTTACTTGAGACTGCTGGTACAGGAAAAACAGGGTCCACAGCTTTGGATAACTCATATATATAGAAACACATGGCTAAAAGCCATCTAGTTGTACAAGGAGAGATAGTAATATTTTTGTCACACATAAAATCATGGAATATTTTGTAAAAGTTGTATGAAAGAAGAAAAAATTTTTGAGACACAGAACATATATAAAAAGGTGATGCAGCAAAATATGTATTTGCATTTTTAAAAGACTGCATAAAATCTTTGATTTTGATAGTTTGATATGTACTAAAAAGCAGTTGGTCTGTTGTCAGCACACTTCTAGCAACAGCTGTGCAGTAATAAAACAGATGAATGCTTCCCATCCTTATGATTCCTTAAACTCATATTAGTACTCAATTGCCTTTTTTGAACAGTTTTCTCCACTCAATGGACTTAAGGGTTTGCATTTTTAGATCTGAAGCATTTTAATTTATTTTAATTTATAGATTTCATGAGATTTTTAAAAATCAAGATACCTTTTTCATTTCAGAATCACAAAAAAATTTCATTTGGATGTGACTTCTGACAGTGCAGCCCTCCACATAAAGTAAGGCAAGCTTTCCAGTTAGATACAACCTCAAACTTAGATAAGCTGCTGGGAAATCACATCCAGCTGAGTTCCAAGTAACGCCAGTGATGGGGACCCCACAACTTCCTCTTCTCCACAGGAAACCTACAGCTGCCAGAATAAGAATGGTAAGACACAATCATCTCAGATTTCTTTTGTGAGAAGTCTTACCAACTAATTTAACCAAAGAACAAACTAAAAATTTCTAGAACAAAACCAATCTCTTGCTGAAGTACATGAAGAAGTTTTAAAAGTGACAGAATTTCCTTCTTCCTCGGCATTTGTAGAAATTCAAGGTAGGAAACAGTAGCAATTTTCAAGTTACTTTTCATTTTAGTGAAAGGCATTTTATATTCAGGTCGTCACAACATTTTTATTCTGTTATCTGGCTTGGAGACTTCTCTACAGCCCCCTACCTCACTGATTTTTTCTAGTCACAAACTTGATTTCTTGAATTTCAAATTTTCACCTCTTTACTCCCTTTTTTCTATTGCTATTTTTTGACCTTCATTCCTCCCACAAAGCCACTTTCAAACCAAGATTTAATTCAAAAAGAGAGGCAGAAAGTTTCCTCCAGTCCCTGGATGATGACCATCTTTTGCAAGCTCCCATGAATTTTTCTGTGCATAGTGAAGGCACCACAGGTAGAGCCAAAGCAAGATTCTTACCAACAGCTACCTAAGTACTAAAGATAAGTGAATGCACAGAAAGACAGTTCCTTTTTGCTCCATGACTTCATGCCCCAATGCATATGATCCAATATTTTACTGCTATATCCTCACTGAGAATAAAACAACTACAAACATTGCCACCCTCAGCAGCTTCCCCATCCACACAGTGGTCTACACCATTTCTGTCTACAGTACCTAAAGCCCGTGGGTCTTCCACATACACTAAATGTGCAATGTGGACTGATGTAGCATGCACTGGATGCCACTTTCACAGTATCATGTTCCTTTTAATATTACAGACAAATTTCATCTTGAGAACTTTCCTCATGACTCCTCAGAACAGGTTACACTATTTGCAAAGTCATGTGAGTTGGAGAGCACTCTGTGCAATTTAGAGAGGCACAAAAAGTTTTTCTTTCCTTCCTGAAAAAAACACAAACAAATCCACAACAGTATGTGCAGAATCTGTTTATAGATTATTGTAAACAAGCTCAGAAGTAGAACATAATTGTACTTGGTGATCTAGTGAAGCTGGACTGCTCTATTTTGTGGTAGTGCTTTGTCCTCAGGAGGGATGCATCATGTTGCTGATACACTAAAGTTTTCTTTCACATGCTTTCAAGACATACCTTACTTGAAGCCCAAAATACAACAAAAACCTGGCTCCTCTCCATGAGTGAACAGCCATATCTCAGACTGCCTCTTACTTTCAGACTCCTCCCCATGAAAATGCACAATTCAAAAACAAACTGCAGAGACAGGAGGCCTCCAGGGGTTCTTACTGCACCTCCAAAGGCAATGATACCTGACTGGCTCTGAAGGGGGTATTTCTATAACATTTGGTTTGGGAAGCCTATTAGTATACTCTGCCCCATATCCAGAGGGCTTTTCACATGGTGTTCACTAATTGATTTTTCTCCAGCCCCCTTCTGTCCTTATGATACAAACTATTTCTGTTTGTCTTGTACTGCTTCATTATCTCATTCATTTAAGACCATAAACTTTCAAGCAACAAATGTGAAATAAAGCAATACAACAGGTATTTCATAGCTAGAAACACCTGTGCTCATTTGTTATCGACAGAGATTAAATCTTTTTTTTTTTTTTTTTTGGAGGTGGGTGTAATTGCAAGCATTTCCCTTCACAGGTTTGAAATGGACCTGGGATTGAGAGTTACCTACTCACACAGGTATTCCTACTGTACATTCAGTAGAGTGGAAGAAGAGGCAGAACAGCAGACATAAAAAGCCCTCAGCTTCTAGCAAGACCCCTTATTACATATAGAGCATAGAAGACATTGTTAACAACCTACAAAATTAGAGAGTATTTTGAAATTAATGACACACAGGAAGCTCACTGACCTCCTACAATCCACTAAGAACCATTTACACTAAAATATTTATCATGTGTAGATATAGTGCTTAGCGACATTGTTTAGTGGTGGATTTGTTAATGGTTGCACTTGATCATCTTAAGTCCTTTTCATTCAAAACAATTTTATGATTCTATGTAATTTGAACTAAAACTTTTCAACTTTTTGTGAGGAAATTTATCTAGGATAGATCATGGTTTAACTCTCTTGGAAATAGTTCTAAACTGTTATCAAGGACAGTGAAAAAAACATTACTTTCCTTAGGATATTTTGCATTTACCGGAAGCTATAGAAGTGATGCTGTTGGGAAGAAAAGAGAAGAGCAAGCTGTTTACTCAAGATCCCTTCCATTAAGATATAGCCAGACACATTAGCATCTCCTACCATTTATCTGTATTAACACTTATTAAACACAAAATTTGATACACATTGCACTTCATCGAACTGCAAATTATAACAATACACACACACAAAATCAGAACCTGTAGTCTTGTCACAAATTATGAAATTACTCTTTTAAACTTACCCAATTTTTTGTTCTTCCACCCTCTCCCACAAGTTAAGGCTGGATTTTTTGGAAAATGGTAAATCAGAGGGATGACTACCACTGAATCACAGCAAAGCTGGACACCTCATGCTGCCACACCCCTTCCAGAATGACTGAATTCTGACTTTTATAGTATTTCCAAAGCACTCTGTATCTAAACCCTTACTTGCTGAGGAAACCCAAAAGGGAGTGGTGAGTACTCATTTCTAAAACACAGATGTCACAGACTTAGAGGTTCTCCGTGAGATGCTGGAGGGGGATAGAAGGATGATGGTCTATGGGATGCACTAACAATCTGGCTAAGGAAAGCAGTAAGAAGGGAAGGAAATAAAGATTTCAAGGTAAGATTACATTTATGCTAACTTTCCCCCCCAAAATATGTCAGCTCTAGGGACTACTGGTATTTCATCCACACCTAATATACAAGTGGACTGGGACATTTTGTGTTGTTTTTCAATATACATGAAATCATTATCGATCTTTAGAAACAAAAGATAAAGAAATGCTACCTGAATTGTAATAACATACAATATATAATCATATATATGTTTCTGCACTTTATAACAAAACATAGCATCCAAGAACTATATTGGCATATAAAAGAACATTTTTCTTAAGTCTACAGAAGTCATCTTTGAATGACTGTATGTCAAATGGAAACATCAATTGTTTCCACAGAACGTCAAATCCCACGGGTTTTATTTCAGTGGAATTTATACAAAATCTGAAATTCCAGCACACACTTTTGGTTCTGGTTCTGGTTAACTGCAAGCCCTCTTGTACCTAATCGTCTAAAACTCCAAAGCACTTACACAAATCTCCTTTTCCAAGGCTTGCATTTGAAGGGATTGGAAGCTATAAAAAGGTCCAAGGAAACAAAACCAGCATGAAACATTTAGTGTTAACCATCCAAATTTCCATGACAACAGCTCCAGTGAGGTCACCTCATTGGTACTATAGCAGCAGACCAATGGTCCAGTAAATGTACAGAGGAAACTGTTAAGATCTAGTAAAAGTAAGATATTTTGTTACAGAACTCTTTGAAATAAACACACACACCCCAAAATGTGTGAATGAAAAAGAAAGCAGATGTTTAGTTTAGCTCAGCTTTGCCATTTTGGGTAATTGGGAGTGTGCCTGTATAACTCCACATAAGGAGGCTCTTCTCCCCAGATCTGCAATTTCACAGGATATCTGTACCTGAAAATCTAGTTTGTTTACTTCATATCAAAGGCTCTCCCTGAAAAACACATACGTTTCTAATTACAGTGATGATGCTGTAAAGGCACAGAGAAAAGCATTCACATGTCCAAAACCAGCAACTTTTGAACTGGGACGAAACTTCCAGACATTTCAGCCAAGGTGAGGCTTTTATTCTGTTTTGGTTTGGTCTTTAAATGTGACCATCAACACCTGTGCTTACATGCACACTGCACTGAGCCTGCAAGGCAATACACATTTTCACTTTCTCTTCACACTGTTGCAGTTAGTAACAGAAGCCTAACTCACAGAAACTCTAGACAACCTCTTCAGGCCTGAAATTCTCATGAAGCAGTAGCTGAAATGTCAACATGACATAAATGACATAAAAATTCTCTGATGGGCTTCCATTCCTTGCATCAGGGCTAGCTGCTGGAAAGCTGTGGGCATGCTGTTTGCCCAGCTTTTTTAACTGAACCCTCAAGTATTATATATAGGTATATACTTCACTATTCTACTTTGGACCAGGAAGTGTTTGAGTGAGTATTATCCTAATCCACTTCTTGTTCAACAGACTGCATTGTGGAGCTGCCTCACAAGTGCCTGAACTGGCACCCATGTAAATAGCACGAAACCTTCATTTTGTGATGCATCTCACTGCAAACAGGCATTTTGATCACAGCCCAAATTAGGGCTAATCCAAAGGAAAAAACCTCACTTCCCTGTACCAGGTACACAGCACCAGCAGTTTCCCTTGAACTATCTGTTGCTGTGTGCTACCAAGTAACGTAGATGAAGCCTACAGGTTATTTTGCCCAGGCCAATGGCTTCAGCTTTCACACACCTGACCTGCTGGCCAGGAAACACTGGCCTGGCCTTTTTGGAACTTGCAAACCCAGGAGAAAAGAGATTGCAGAAACCCAATTAGTATGTGTTAGTCCACCTTGACAGCGTAAAAGGGCCTGAACCTTCACCATCTTGCTTTCTCAGTAAGAAAACCACATTTTTCAGAAAGATTTTACTTTAAATCTCCCATGTTAGAATTTTTTATTTATGCAGCAAATAATCTCAGGATTCGTTATTGTGACTTAGTTAAAAAGTAAGAATAACAAAACCCAATTCAAACACAACTCAGTACAAATAACTCAATGACAAAATCAATACTAGTGGCTAATGTCATTCCTTGCTTGCCAAGCTGCAGCTGCTCTTCCCAGCTCTACTGCCACACTTCCTCACACAAATCTGTAAGCAAGCTCCTGATTGGGTACATCACTAGGCATACTTTGTATATCTTTACTGATATGTAAAATATTAACAAAACTGAGGCTGAGATATTTTTTTTCCTCAGTCACTGCCATCCATGAGTATTTCATCTTGAACTGTTAAGCTGTAAAAGCTTCTAAAAAAAAAAAAATAAATTAGCCATGCTGTATACTGTAATTCAATTAACAGTGCTTCTATTGCAGATTTACTTGCTTAGTCACTAGTAAACCTCTGCATGCCATACACAGCTTCAGCTCCTTCAACTCGTAGAAGTCTTTTAAATTATTTTATATTAAATCTTAAGTATTTATTAGTTGGCCCAATAAAAATGTCCCAATGTCCCCTTAAAGCACAGATTTCTCAGAAATGCCACAGCTTCTATATTCAGGATGCTGGGAAATTACAAACTGGAATTGTCTTTCAGCTCTCTGACCTGATCTCTGAAGAAAGAGGTGCTTTGCTTGACTTTTCCCCTGAAGATATTTTCACTTGGGGAAGCTAAAGCCAAAGTGCTGCTTTTGTAACACCTCTAGCGCACATAAATACAGTTTCATTAAAATTGCCTTAAAAAAACCCAAAAAACCAAACAAAAAAACCACCATGATGTGAAACAGTATTTTAAATCATCAAATGTAAAGCAAATTAAGCTAAACTGCATATATATATAATTATATCATTTAATATATATATATACACATACACTTAAATATATGGCAAAACCTCAAACAAACCCTTTGCTGTATTACCCATCTCTGGTGGCACCTGGAGTTTTCCCTGATTCTGCAGGTTTTTTGCTATTGGTTTGGCCCAAAAGTGTTAACCACATAACTGAAGGCAGCTAATAGCATCAGTTTCTAGAGAGCTTTTCAGCAAAGGAAAGCAAACAATTTGTGACTGGAGCCTAGAAGTTCTGGTTTGAATTGCAGAGGGCAGGAGCTGAACAGCAAGCTCAGCCACCTTCTTGGACTTGGCTTTTTGTTAAATCTGAAAGTTGATGTGAACCCAAAAGTAGATGCTCATAAGAAATTAATTCAGAAAGGCATAAATGATTCAAGAGAAAAACCTTGGCAAGCTGCAGTCTACATGGGATTCACTATAGAAATTTCACTATGGAAAGCCCTACTCCTTACCAACCACTCGTAATGCACCTTCTAAGTGCAGAGGACACTGTCCTGCTGCATCTGCCCAGCCTCACAAACACGGAGTGAGCATTCTGTGTCCCTCCCATCGAGCTGGGGACATTCAAACAGAGCAGGTACAATTCAGGGCTGGCAGGCAGAAAAAGAAAAGGAAGGGCAAAGAATAAAAAGTGAACAGCTCTTAAGGGAACGTAACTGCTGAGTAACAGAGGGGTTTCACCACAGGGCTGACTTAATTTCAAATGCTAAGCGCATATTCCTCGGTCACTGCCCAGACCCCGGCGGGGGAAGGTGGGGAGTGAGCGGCATACAGAGAGCAGCGCGTTCCGGCTGCCTGGCAGCGGGTGCTACAGCTGCGCTTAGCTGAAAGCTGTCAATCGGTAACAGCGTTTTTTTCCTCAAACAGAAACTAACCTGGGCAAACACACTGAGCAGCAACACGGTGATCTCTGGTAAGGGCACTGTGTGAACTCAGGCACCAAAACCCAGCTCTGGCAGCAATCTGAAATCCGCTGCGCTGCCGGCATCCGGGCTGAGAGACAAGCGAGGGTCTGTCCCTCCTGCCCTGCCCACAGCCGCGGTGGCCTCAAAGAGATCTGGATACCAAGGGAAACTGCAGCTTTTGAACCTGCCTTCCCCAATGATTCCCACTTCTTTCCTGCACTAGTTCTCTATTCTCTTGATACAGTATGTAAATATTCAAATGCATTTAAAAGGGTTAATGGGGCTAAATGCACTTGCACAAACAGGAGTTGCGCACCATAGGATACCATCACTGTTTATTTATCTCCCCAAATAATTAACCATCTTTGAAGTAAGATCGGCTTAAAGGTAAGACAGGCTTAATAAACATCAAAGTTTATTGGGCTTTGGGCATATAGTGTTAAAATGCCAAGTTATGTCTTAAGAGAGCAATTCCAGATTCATTGGGCAAAAATGCTAGTCAGTCAGGGAGGGACTAAAGACACCCAAAAGTGCACAGTTTTGATGGAAGCTGTGGGGAATAAAAGAAAGAGTCACATCAGTGTAGCTGGAACAAAACACACATTTTTGAATGACTGTGATATACTCAAAAACAGCAGGAAGAAAGTGCATTCTTCCCCCAGAGTTCTATTATTTATAAAATAATAGATATCATGCAAAACATCAGCAAGATCCATCTGACACAGTGTATTAAGTTGTATTTGGATTCCAAGAAAAATAAGTGGCATTTCTGATATTATTGATATATTACTGAATATATTACTGATATACGTTTCATGGGACAAGCTAAGTAACCAAGCCTTGCTGTACCGAATGGAACAGAAACTTTCTTCTGATGCCTTGAGAGTTTCCTAAACTGCAGAAAGCTCACAGGCAATTCTGACTCAGCAGTCCTTGGAGGAAAACGAACAAACAACAAACCCCAAACAATGGACTTCTTTTGCTACCGGGAATTTCAGAACACCTACTGTGAATATACCCTAAAATCTGATCTACAGTGCAGAAGAGATCCAAACCTTCAGCTTCTCAGTCCAAGGTCCAAGATTAGCTATGCCAGCCCTGGACAGCTACACTGTAAACCCACCCTTTTCTGCCACTGCTGGTGGCCCATTCCCAGAGATTCCTCGAGCTGCAGCAAGAAACCCTGGGGCTCACAGGTTCCCTCCCAAAGGGAGGACCATTCCCTTCCCTCTCCTGCAGGCAGGTGGCAGCTGACCAAGGTTGATTGATCCAGACCAGCAAAATCATTATAGAAGAAACATTGATTTAAATAATGTAACCTTTCCTAAAACCTTTGTTTCACCTTAATTATTTTCTTAACTGGTTCCTTGTTGGTTTATAATCCTTTAAAGGAAAGAAGCTGAAGCTAAACACAGCTTTTATATAAGATAGAATACTCTGTTTTGGTATCCTGAAAGACAAACTACATATAAATTGCTTAACTAGCTGACAATCTGAGAACACATTTACTCAAATTCTCTGTACAATTTATTGCACTAAGAACTGTTTCATGCTTTTTATTTTTTTTAGCAATCTATTCTTTAATTCTGGTTTCTGTCAAGCTGCTTCTGAATAGAAACTTGCATTATGAAATGCTGTTGAAGGCAACTAACACTAAAGTTGTTTGGTTTTTCATCTTAAAACTAAAGCTTTATTAAATACGATGAAACAAAGAAAATTACTCTTAACTGTGCTATTATCTGCTACTGCTGAATTTATGGTACGCAAATACACCATCAATCAGTAAAAATCTGCATTTCTAGCTATTTTTTAATTTGCAGACTGAAACCTTTGATGTTTTTCTACCCAAAATTATTTCTTTCCTTTTATTAACAGTTATTGCAGTGAACTAAACTGAACAAAAAAATCTACAGAAGTGAATGTACTGTCTACCTACAGCAGTGCAAAGTTAGTTTACACTTTCAACAAACCATGTTTTCAGGTGCTTAGTCAAAGTTTTCCTTGAAGTCAGCTGCCTGAATTTGTATACGACTGGGCAGGAAAAACAGGTATAACTATTCTTTTCTATTTAAATAATTAAGGAGACTAAAACAAGTTGGTACTTAATAATTCATTATCCAGCAAGTCATCATTCAGGTGGTTTAGCCATCATCCATATCAGCCCTTAAAAGACTCAAGGAGGGCTTTATCCTCCAGCCCAGAAGGGTCCCCATGACCTGCCTGGCAGAACCACAGAACTCATCCCCACAGAGCCTCTGTGGTAGGTAGGAGACAAGCTGGGTGAAGCAGCACGTAAAAACCTGTAATGAAGACATATTAAAAAGTAATGTTTATATAAACACTAGGGACCAATTTTATAGCATATAGGAGCAAATTACTTCACCTGTAAGGGCCCAGAGCCCTACATGGTGACACTTGGCACTCATGTTACTGGATGGGAAGGTTTTTTTGAGTAATAGATGCAGGCAAACAGCTTTAAGTGGGACGGTTTCCTCCCTCCTCACCCTGCAAGTCTTTCACTGTTCTGGAACAGGTCACCATCTTAGAAAAACTGCATTTGTGTTGAAAGCCTGCTGAAGTAGTTTCTACATTTTTTTTACTGATCAGATTTTGGCAGGCAGGAAAGCTTTCTCCCTTAACAAGCCTCATTCTATATTTCTAAGTACACTGCTTTGCTTCTCCTCCCAAATTAGAGCTGATAATGGCCATTAAAAGAATGAAACTAAACACTTGTGAGAACCAGCACTGCAATAATTAGTTCTGAAAGCCCAGAAAGCACTCCTGAAAGCAGAGTTAGAAATGTGCTTCAGCAAGAGCTTCTGTTCCCTACTCTCTCTAGAAATGTGGCCAAGTCTGTGCTCCAGACATGCTACAGACAAGGCTGGAACTCCTGCCTTGTACCTCCTGGAAGCCTAACTCCTCTCTCACTAGCTGCTTTGTCCTGCTGACAAGTGAACAATGCAGGAGGGGTGAGCAGGCCAACCCTCGGTGGCATCCTTAAGTATTTACTCTGCATCATCACACATTTTCAACAATAGCCACCTGATTGTCATGTATAGAAGAGCAGGCACAGAAATCAGATGATATAATTCCTTGTATAGCTCCCTCAGATAGACAGGCAAATCAGGCCTTAGATCACCCTCAAGACAGAGACAGTGACAACAGCTGATGGAACTACTTCAACAGGAATCTCACCTGGCAGCTATTTAAACAAGACAGGCCAGAAGAAGAAAGGACAAATTTATATTTTTCATCTAATAGCTGACATTAAGCAGGCTCCTTTTAAGACAGAATAGAAAAAAAATCCCTCTATCCAAGAATCTGCACAAAGGTAACACAGTCAGGCACCAAGCACTTCCCTCTTACCATCCTCCCAGGGCAGGTATTTCACCTGTTACATATTCAGGCACAGAGATGCATAACACTGATTAAGCAACTGGCCATTTACACTTGGCATTAAAGAAGGGAGAACCAGGTTTTTTGTGGGGTCTGCCTAAGCAGACTAGACTGCCTGTTAGCTTAATTTCAAGATACAGTCTTCTCTTTTTTTTCCTTACCCCAGATAATTCCTCTAGGGAACCCCTAATTCTTGTCTGTCATACAGCTCTGCCTCACCCACTTGTCCTCTCCTGCATTTTCTACTGTGCTTCGTGACAGAAAACCACATACAGGCCATTTTAAATTCAGAATGGCCAGCTTGGGGAAAAAATAATTTAAAAACATCAGCTCAAAACTATATTCTGGGTTTCTTTAACCACGGCTACTGCTTTGTGGTTTCACAGTTAGGAGTGGGAGATCCACTGAAGCCATAGGCACACAGATGTAGAAGCCATCACGACATGCATTGTCATACTTACACATGGAAGCCTCCACATGAAAAGCTATCTTATTGCTCTTCATCAATTCAGAGTGCGATAAAAACTAGGAAAAAAGCCCAAGACAAACAGCGGGACTACTGTTACACATTCTCCAGGGCACACAAGAAGTGCCTTACTGACTTGAGCGGGCAGTAAGACCACACCTTCTGTGCCGTTTTAGTTACAGCTCTCCCCATCTGCAGATCGGCAGCGAGGTAGGACAGCCGGCCAGAACAGCGGCTTCGTTAACCCCCAACCCAAACCCGGAGTTAGATCCGTTTTCCTTCAACTCTTCACTCCCAGTGCTTCTCCTTTTCCCTGGCTGAAAAATACAGCACGGCTCCGCTCCCTTCGCGGGGACGGTCGACTTGCCTTGAAATGAAACGCGAACGTCTGCAGCCTCCTAGGCTGGACTTTATTTCCCGAAAGCGGAGGACGGCGGGCGCGAAGCCTCCTACCTTGGCCACCCAGCTGAACAATGGTGACATCCTACGAGCTCCGCCGCGGCGGCCGGCGGCGATCCCCGGCTCCGGCCGCTCCTCTCCGCCTCTCCCCGCTGCCTGATGCTCCGGGAGGACAGCCAGCCCCACACGATAAGCAAAGTTTCGCCGCCGCCTCCGGGCACCGGGCACCAGCCGGCAGGACCGTGAGCTGGCCGCGCCGGGGAGGCTCCCGGCGCCGGCGGCTGCTGCTGCGGGGCGGGAAGGGAAAGGAAGGGCCGGGCCGGGGGCTGAGACCGGGGCCGCCTCCCGCCTCCCCCGTGCTCCGCCTCCGACGGGGAGCCCGGCGCCGGGCTGCGGCCGGCAGGCCACGGGAAGGCGGGAAGGGAGCGGGCCCGGGGCCCGGGAAGGCAGGGAGCCGGCGGGTGCTACCTCACTGCGTTGCCCTGTTACGTAGTTCAGTGCAAAAGACAGGAATCGCAACTTTTGAAATAAATACATAAACAAATAAATAGGCCCTACGCGGTCCATTTAACTTTCTGGAAATACGCTGGCATGAAGTCCTGCTTCGAGCAGGACTCGAGCAAAAAAATCATCTGCTTGAAAGCACTGTGAAATGTTACACTTCCAGTCAGGCTCGCCACTCATCTTAGCCAAAGGCATTTAACGTCACACACTCTCTCAGCTCCACTTACAGTAATAAGTTGTTAGAAAAGAAAATTAAAAAACAGTATGTAAGCTTCTGGCAGGTCAAGAGGTGTCCCTGCTACCTAGATAGATGGGGCTCCTGCTGGCCCCTGCCTGTGAATACCCCCCACCACCACCCTGTGCCTGTAGGACTGCCAGAAAACAATTCTCCTGTTTGGAGGAAGAATACGTAACAAGAGGGAAAAAGGTTTGGATTTCATCAGAAATAACCCATTTATTTTCCATCACCTCAGAGAAACAAAGTGAAAACTAGAATTGCAAAACGGTAATAGGAAAGCATAGGAGTCTGTTCTTCATTTCTTTCCAATAAAACTCAGCTGCTCAAAGTTATGTCAAAGTGCCAAATCCAGCTCTTTGCTTTCCCAAGGACACACTCACTGAGACAGTCACCCATGAGGAGAGGATCCTGCCTGTGCTTGCACTTCTAAGCTGAAGGCTGAGGGAATAATCTCTGGTTTTTGACAAGTAGGACAGCATTGGCTCTGATGTCCATTGCAGCACAAAAGTAACATCCACAGCCACGGCCTGGGGAGAACCAGAGCCAACGTCACAGCTCACTGAGGCAGAAAAGGTCTGTTCTGGCCCCTGCCCCAGACTGCATGATCCTGCAGCCCTGGGTTTGGTTCAGACAAAGTGAATGAGGCAGCTGCCAGGAGAGCTGTACCACCTCCTGGCACCATGCTGGCACGTGCCAGCACTGGCTGTGTGTGTGACACTGGGACAGGACCGAAACAGTTCTTGGGTTGTAACCTGCAGAATCTGGGACACATGGAAGTGTGACATTTCCATCCATGTCCTCCTGAGGAACAGAATCACAAAACAACAAACAACAGTGCTGATACAGAACAGCAACTCGTACCCAGAAGAGGTGTCATGAAACGAAGAACTCCACCAGGGAAAAGTGATGTCTCTGTCATAGCCAACACATTGCTGACAGTCTGAGAATGGAGGTATCTGACTGTGGTGGGTGTGTGAGCTGGTGTGTGCCAGTGCATACCCAGGCCTGGCCTGGCAGCAGTGTGGCCCAGCTGTGGGACTGGGGAAATCTGTTGCTGTTAGCATTCTCTGGCTAAATGCTAATTTGCCCATCTGTAAAATTAAGCCTTGACCAGTTTGATTGCTGAAAGACACAGATAACTGAGGGAAGAAATTAGATTAGTTGGAATTTGAAATCCTTCTCCTGACCAACATTTGCCAGGGAGCCACAAAATACTAGCCCATGTAAGCTAATAAACCAGCACACAGCTTAATTATGGTAACCTTCTCATAACTGGAGAAGTCAAAGCCTGCCTAGACCTGGTTTATAAACAACTTACAACCTATGCTAGAGTTTCTGGAATAAAAACCATAACAAATACATTGAGTATTTTCATAAAAAGAGCACAGAGATCAATTTTCTAAGAGTTCTACAGGTTAGAGTGGTCAACAGCTCACTCTGTCAATTAAAATGTCATGGTCAGTTTGATTCCATGAATGTTCATAGCCATAAGCCAAAAGAACAACTAAATATCACTGACACTCTGGTGGTGGCCTCTTAAAGTTTACTGGCATAAGAGAGGCAAGAAATTTTCACTAGTGCTACTGTTCATATTGTAAAGAGCACATATACGAATAAAGGGCATCTATTCTGAAGGGTTCAAATTAGGCACCTTAAAAAAACACTAGAAGTATTAAAATTTAAAGTACAGAACTGGGTCTGCTTTCATTTTATAAAGCAACTGAGGGCAAGGCAGAATGTTCCTCAACACGAGCTGCTTGTAGCAGTACAGCACATCCACAATTTGGTACCAGCAGTATAATGGCATTTCTCTAGCACTGACAGCGAAAAGTATCATTTCTAAATAATTATTTCTTCCCTTTCTCTGAGGAGATCCTGCCTGCTTGGGAGTTTTTCCAGCTCCCTCCTTCCTGACTGGCACCCTTCCACAGCTTTAAACTAACAATACACACAACTCCTCTGAGCCTGCATTAAATGCTGATGTCAGTCAGGAGATCTGGCTTCTCGCCCTGGCTGCAACTGGCTCAAAGAGCATCCTCAGCACGTTAATTCACACTATTTTGTTTCTAAACCTGCTGTATGCAATTGTTACAGCGATATTTCCATAATTTTAAATGCATTCTAAAAGCTTCTATGGGACTGGGAGGAAGAGTAGTCTTGTGGTGGGGACACTGAATTAGGAGATAGAGTAACAACAAAAGAATTCCAACTTCTGCTGCTAATGTAAGCTTCAGGAATGATACTTCACCACTTTTCTGCTTCAGTTCATCTGTTAAGTGGAAGTATCTGACAGCCTTGAAAGAAGGAGGAATGGGCACACTCATTGGCATTTGGGAAACAGCTGGCAGCTAGGCTTAAGTGTTCAAATATGAAATATGTTTGGCAATGCATAAAATTTTTCAGTGTAAATGAAAAGGTCAGTGTGTTGTTCACCTTCTGAAAAAAAGATAGATTTAGCAATGTAGTAGGAACAATAACTGCATTCATTTTTCAGGATGTTCAACTTTCTAAAAAAAGAACCTCTATTTTTCTATTTTAAGTTTGGCTTGTGCAAATAACTGTCTCTCCAAAACCACTATATATCCATTTTGGGTAAATGGAAAAATTCAGGGGCAGGGAATGACATCTGTATTGCATCAACAGTGAGTAGCACTTGACACCAACTTATCAAAGTGTACAATCTTTCAAAAAACAAAACAAAACAAAACCCTTATGTTCCGTGTTATCATGGAAAATATTAGCAAAATATTTCTGGCTTTTGTTTAAAAGCCCCCACAATTTTTATCCTCCATTACCTAGTTTTCACTGTTCATTAGCATTTCCTTGAGTCTTGTCTCATCCTATTCCATTCCAAGCAGTAGGCCTGATGGTTTCTCCTTTATCAGAGGAAAAGGATAGAAAGTACTGTGAGAGTACTGTTTGTCATGTGAATTAAAAATGTAATCATGTTTTGATTCTTAGATACAACAGTAGTAAAGGATACTAAAACAGAGGTGTCTGTTAAGGAAATCCTGTGCATTTATGGCACTGCTTTATGATGCAAGATGAAACATAAGTCATGAAATCCTCCGGCTTCTGAAAAGATACTAGTGGTGAAGAAAAGAGTGAACTTTGTTACTTCTTTTGGTTACATTATAACCAAGCTTTCTTGTTTGTTTTTATACAAAATAAAATGAAAGATTAATCAGAAAACCAAACTACCTTAACTAACAAGATCTGCACCAGCCCCCGCAGATGAAAGAAAACAGCAAGACCTGCCAGCCAACCCCTGACTGTCAGTGGCTGTCCCTTTAACACAAAGAGCAAAGGAATCCCCTGCCCTGAGCTGCACATCCACACTGAGGGTGAAATCCAGCTCTTGCCCATGAAAACGGGATGACTTGCTTGGTGGTTTCCAGACACCCAGTGGAAACAGAAATGACAGTCAGTTTGGGTTATCTTCCTTACACTGTTAGCAAGTTAAGACTGTAGGATTAAGTGTTCTGGCTATCTGCTAACAGTAGTAAACATGAAAAAAAGCAAGATATTGGGCCAGTGCCCAGAGATAACATGGAATTCACTCCCTGTGTGGCAGGCAGAAGAGAACAATCCTCCCCTGAGTGCTGGACATTGACTCAACAGTGGAGCCCATTCCAAGCTCTTGTCTATGTTTTAGGTTTTATGTGATTGTCTTCTCAGCCACAAAATTCATAACTGCTAAAATTATTTTATTCAAGTTACATTAGCATTTCCCTCTTGAGCATGAAAGCAGGTTAGATATCCTCTTCCCTACAAGCAGTATCCATCCTCTCTCCAGCAGTGTCAGAGCATAAGAGATTTACCATGTGCTGAGGCTCATTTGGGATTCTGGATCTCAGCAAGAGAATTGAGGGGAAGAAGGATCTGTGAAGAGCAAGGTGATCTTACACCATTTTGGAAGGAAGAACAAGAGCCCAAGGACAATGTTGCTCAGCTGACAGTGGAATTAAGTCCTCTTTGGGCAAGTACTGTCCCTTAGGCAAGGTTAGGTCAACTAAAGTGAGACTCTCCATAACCAGTGTAACAATAAACACAACTTAGCTTTAGGGCCTTGGCGTCCATTCATGAACAGAAGGGACATCTGACACAAAATGTTCATCTGGGCTGAAGTCATCCTGCCACTTCAAACACTTGCAAAAACATTGGTGAGTAAACTTTAGACTGGCAAGCTTTATGCTGGAGTGAGTATATTTTATCTTCCCACAGACAGCAAGAAAAAGAGAAAGCTTAAAGTTGTCAGGAACTTTGCCATGTGTTCTAAGTCCACTCAAGCATGATCATATATCTGCATTTGACCAAGGTCAAGTGATCCTGCTGAGGGATCCAGCTCTGATCAATCAATCAAATCTCTATAAATGAGCAAAAAATCACAACCTGAATCTCCACAAAAACTTGTGAAGAGATAATTTCAATCTGAATAGCTGGATACAAAAAACCCACGAGGACAATGTGACAAGTGACCAATGGGCGAAATGCAGCATATAGCAGGGAACTGCCACAGAGAGACATCAGAGATCCCATGAATTTATTCTGTTTTGCAACAGAGGGTTTTCTAGTAGCTGTGACTCTGAGGAAGGAAGAGTGGACAACAAGCAGAGCAAATTGGCAAACTGCAGAAACAGAATGCAGAGCTCAAAAAAGCAATAGGGATGCTCTCAGTGTGCAATGACAAAAGTGAAGCTCTCAAGATCATCAACCAGGCCTTGATTGCGGTTGAAACACTTGAAAACCTCCTGCTCCTCTCCCTGAAGTATAATATCTCTTGGTCTTCTCAGTGTCACCAAGCTGAGGGACAATTAGCTGAGCTCTGCAGGCTACTGAGGAGGCTCTAGGAGAGAACAGCGGCCACACAGCTTTATAGACACTGACACAACTGGATATACCATAAAATATTAATGATAAAAGGAATGTGAATGATGTGACAATTAAATAGGAATTAATGTTCACTGCCACTAGCTATTTGGTCATGGAAGGACTTTGCAACCCCTTCCTACAGCCTCCCACTGCCTCCTTAAAGCAAGCACTGAAAAGTATCAGGAGGAAAAAAAAACCACAACTTTTCAAAATTTAAGGAACATTTTCTGAAATGCAAGTAACTTAAGGTAACTTAAGTAACTTAAAGTTTTCCTTGATTTTGAAAGACATGCTATTTGCAAAGATGTCTCATTTCCTTTGTGGAGAAGCACCACCTCACACTGGAGAAAAATTAAATCCCAAGCACTTCTACTTCCAATAATAGATAAGTTACCTAGCAAAAAGAGTCTAGAAAGCATTGAGAAAAAACAGATTATGAACAGAATATGACTAATTTCACTTTCAATCACAATGTAATTATAAAATTCAACCATTGCCCATGTGTTACAGGAGATACATATTTACTATGAATGCCCATTTCCATTGCGTAGGACTTCATGTTAGTTAAGATGTCCATATTCACTTTATCCTCTTGGGACTCTCTAATAACAAATAATACAAGCTATTTTGCCTAGCTCTGTTTACATAATTATCTATACACAAAAATAGTCCTACTGCCCTAAGCAAGTAAGTTTTGTGCACTTCAGTTGCAACAGGAGGCCAGAAAAGTATATTGAGTTCCACAGTACAGACAGACATGAAAAGCAGCCAGTCTTCTCAGTTCTACACAACTTACTTAATAACTTAATAAAACTATTTCTAATAGCCTTAATAGATGCCAAAAGGACATTGATTTTTCATAACTAAATTCACCTACAATCCCCATAGACAGCATACAGATTCAACTGATCTCTTACTGTAGTTCAGATATTTTAAAGCAACATCTATTTCAGTAAATTGAAAAAACCCCAACAGTTAGCACAGAACTTCAGCTGCTAACCATTCCACCTCCAACCTATAAGAAAAAAAAATATTACCAGTTTTGCTGGAAAGAGCTTCACTTAAAAACTATCAGTTCACTTAAAAACTATCAGTTCAGGTTTATCTCTCAGCAGGTGTAGGGTCCAGGACTTTTCTGGAGTGAATGTAGCTATTTTGCAATTAACACAAAACAAGCATGTTGGTGTAAAAGCTATTAATCTGAAAATGATCCAATCCTGCTCTCACTAGAGTCACAGACCAAGTTCCTACTGTATCTTAACACATCACAAATGTAGGTAACAAAAAGAGGAGACAAATACCGTATCATCCTGTTCTTTTCCAGAATCAAGCTGAAGAAATTTTAACTTTTGGAATGTTGCCCTCATATCATAAGTCACCCTGCTCCAGTGGTTTTGGACAAAACCCTGGTGGGAGAACAGCAGCAGCTGAGAAATGCAGCAGCCCCTTAGAGGCAACTCAGTGCAGGCAGCAACCCGCCCGGCCCTCACTGCGCTGCGTTTGATCCCAAGCTGCAGCACAGCCCTTCCCTGGAGATTTCCTGTGTGATGTGGAGCTGACAATACTGCTGAAACCTACTAATACAATGATTTGCATATATATGTAAGTTTTGTCTGGTGCATATAAATCTGCTTTTTTATTATAGTACCTGTGGTTTTTATTTTGCCACGTTGTGTTGTTGATTATGTTCCTTCTCAGTTGTCTCAAATGTGGAAAATTTTATCAGCAATGTTCCCTTTCACAGACTTACCTTACTGTTTCTTATCTCTCCCCTTCCTACCATCTCCTCAGGGTTTATTAACCCACTCAGTGTATTGTCAGCAATGATGGGGATTCTTTGCTCTTGAGATTTTTATATATTTTTGGCTAAGTATACTGTATTTCAGTAACAGCAGAAGCCAGAAAATGCCAATAAAATCTCTTTAAAACCATGATTCAAACACTGTGTCTACTAATGTTAAAAACCACATTCCCCAGAATTTAGCTAGCTTTCCGTTCACAAGTTTGTAGCCCCCGGCTTCATTACAAAAACCACTCCATATTTAGTTAAGCCAATCCTGTTTGGCTCTTAAAATCAGAGAGGAAAACATTTATGAAATATAATACCTAATATAGAGAATTTTTAAACAGAGAAACAGGATTTGTCCTTGTGGTCCTTTTGTGGTTTTGATAAAGCTGCATGGCTTCAAAGGGCTCAGGATATATTACCCTAAGACACCACTGCACATTTTGGCCACATGTGCTGACTGCGCTTCCGCTCCTCTGCCAGAACAATGGAAGGCTTAATGTGCTGAGTCAGCTATCCCACAACCACAGATCCACAAAGATTGAATGCATTCCCCTTCACAGGTTTCTTTGAAACCATGCCTTATAGCTGAGAATGCTAGATTGTTGCATCATTTCATGTAAGACTGCTGGAGTAGGTAAAATTTGGGAAATGCGTAAGTATTTCCAGGAATAAGGCACAGAATATTGTTTGATGTGTGGTAGACAACAAATAAAGTTTCAATAAAATAATCACAGGCTCATTCTGCAACTTCCTCCCTCCTGGATTCCCAGCAATGATAGTGAACTCCGGCAATCCAGGAAAAACTTGAAAAAAAAAAAAACCAAACCAACAACAACAACAAAAAAAAAAAAAACCTGAAAAGCTGAGCTCTTCATTCTGACAATCTGGTAAATTCAGATACCACTGCAACTTGTGAACCTGAGCTTGCATATTTGAATGTGTTCACAGGCACAAAGCATAAGTGAACCTCAAAAGCTAGCAGGGTCTTTTACCCCAGGATGCAGTTAATAAATAAATTCTCACATCTCCTGTTGGATTCAATCATAATTTACAAGAAGAATGTAGGCCAGCTTTAATTCATTTTGCCAGTTTGTTTCTAACATGCAAAAATTTGTACTGTACAGCCAAAGATCAAGAGCTTAAAAATATAAGATTCAAGTATTACATTCTGTCACTGTAGATCCATGTCATCCTCATACCCAGCTGGGACTGAGCTCCAGTCAAGAACACAGCCTGGAAGTCTAATTCAGCTGATGTCTCTCTCAAGCTGGCATCAAGACTTCTAGAACAGACTGACACGTCTGTGCATGTGTCTGTGTGTAAAAGTCAGCTCACTGACAGTTATCTGAGAAAGGAAAATTAGTCACATATGTAGTTCTTATATGGCTTGCTGGAAGTGTAGAGCCTCAGCTTGCATGAAGGGATTATTCCTAGACTGTGACAGTTTGTGCTCTGTAACTTTAACAAAGATACCTACCTGTACATCAGAAACCTGATTTTGCTTGTTTAAGCTTCCTGGGAACTTTTCTAACTCCCTCCCTTTTCTAACTTTCCCAGCCCTAGCTTGCATACTGATAGCCCATTAAAATGGAAAAACTGAAATAGAGGAAAAAAATGTCTCATTTTAAAGGAAAACTTGAAGCATGCCTTCTGCAGTTTATAAACTTCCTCCTCGTAAAAAGGAAGGCTGCACACAAGCAATTCAAGAACTCTGAGGTTTGTTGCCCCTAGATGTATCCGGTTCATTATGGAGTTAAAAACATACATGTAAAGAGTATTCTGAAGTTTTCAGGTTTCTAGAAGAGAAATCTTGGTCTTTATCTAGATAGAAGCAGACTGTATTAAGCTCAGAACATGACTGAAAGCTCAGGTTTTCACATCCATCAGATATTCTGCTGAGGGGAACTGAGACATCCCAGGACATCACCTGCTGCCAAACCACTAAGCCCAGTACCTTGTTTTGTCAATTTTAATAAGTAAGAAGAAATTCCAGAAACACTTGTTTCAGTTCTAGAGACAGTACATTTACTTAGTGTTGGTTCTTGAGCTAGCTCACTGCATAGTAAACTAGGAACTCATTACAATACTTTTACTGGCATTTATTTCCCGCCCCCCCCACCCCCCCCCCCAAAAAAAAAAAAAAAACAAAAAACAAAAAAACCATGAGCAAAACCCAAATGGAACTGCAAAAGGACATTTTAGGGGAAAAAAAAAAATGGGAATGTCGATACTGAAATGATTATAAAAGCCCACCAGGTATATTTTACCCACCAAGGTATTTTAATTGATTTCAACTAGTCTTAGATTAAGCTTTCAGTATCTCTAGGATAAGGTGCAGCGTTCCCCTGCTGGTGGAAAGCAAGAGCAGGAGAGGTGAGAAGTGTTACAGGATCTCACATTTGCTCTGGACAGCCACTAAGTGGCACTTAAACACCTCATCTCAAACCAGGGTGAATCTGCAAACTCTTGAGGAGGTTGGAGCGAAGAGGGGGGAGAGTTACGCACTCCGTGAACTCATCCCTTTTAGGAACAATGAAGTTCACTTCCCGCAATTAGAAACTTTCTAAGGGCCTGGCTGTGCACAACAACGTTACTGAGGAAAATGCCCCCGTGGAGTCACTGTGCAGTGCTCTGCAGAGGGAACTTCCTCCCCCAGACCCCGGTCCTGTGCCACTTTGAATTACTCATTTAAACCAGGAAAATTAAAGTGCCTCATTGCTGCTGGACTGGAGGTCAAACTAAAGCAGCCCCAATATCTTAACACAGCTTCTAGAAATGTCTGCGAGTTCAGGTTCAGTTGGAGATGATGCACACTAGAATGGGATTTCAGGCAACAGAGAATCTCAAGTGATCAGTGGGACTTTTCTTAAGACCATTTCCTACAGATTTCATCCTTTCAATTGCATTTTTAATCAAAGAAAGAAACCAAATTTTCATAATTGTGGTGTTGAATCAACTATTTTAATCACCCTTAACATGTTAATGTATGATAGCTATCATTTTTATCTGTTTAAAAGTGCTTCTGTTTCATTAAAAGTCTTTCTAAATGAATGAATTAAAGAAATTTGAAAACAATTTTTTCCTATACAAACAATTTAACTGCCAATGGAAAAAATCTGAAGAGAAAACCAATAATAATAATAATCAATTAGTTATTTGGGTTCTAACCAAGCGAGTATCTACAATTATGTTCAGTGTCATTACTTGAGGTATGGAACTAGCCTGAATTTAAAGCACACTTCCAAGTCATTGATGCTGAAAACCTGTGTAACATTTACGTACCATTTGCTTTTTAGAGTCCCAAAGAAATACCTCCTTTTCAGTTAGCCACAGATCTAAATGCAGAATACCCCCATTCACAGATATTAGCTGCAAGCTCTATTTTTCACCTTTGTCCTGAATGCAGCCTCCAGAAAATTCCAGAGTTACGAATTTTATCTTTAATTCTTACTATCTTTAATTATTTATCTTTTAATTCTGTGAAAGTTCTTTATGTTAGGATTAGAAGCACAGTATATATATGCAAAAAAGAACTAAACAAACCACAGTACATCATGATTTACTAAGAATACAATTATTAAGTACATTCTACATGTATGAAATTAATTTTGTGAGATTCTTTCAAAGGCTGAAACAAGAAGCTTGCAAATGAAAAGCATTCAATCAGTTATGCTGCAGCATCAAGCTTAACCCAATGCATGAGGAACCACCAGCATCCAAGCTGGTTTTATGACAAGCAGTAGATCTCCATCACTGTCACCCTGGGAAAAGTGGGGGGAGGGTGGGAAAGAAAGGAGAAGTCCACATCAGCCAGCAGTTTCATACAAAGGACAGATCAAGTATAAACTGGCATTATCCACTCAATCCTTGTATCAGATCCTCAATGATCAACCTTTAGGGCAGACACAGATATCCATTTAAGCCTCTATTTGTCCAGTCACACAAATCATTCTTTAGGAAAATATTTCCCACAGCCCTTCCCATAACTTGACGTCCACAGAGAGGGTAAAAAAACAGAATATAGTACAACCATGTCTACACTGGGCAAGGGAAAGCACTGATTTTACGACAGTGATTTGTTACCATTATTCACTTTGACATATAACAGGATGGGATTTTGTGCTGCTAAAGTAAATAGAGCAGTTCTAAATGCCTCCTCTGCATTGGTTTTCTGCTCCACTACAGCCAAAGGCCCACATCTGATGACCCTGAGGGCAAAGCATCATCATCAGCCCAATGCAGGCAAAATTCCAAAAGAAAAACATGGAAAAATAAGGAGCTACTTCAGGAAGGTGATTTACTTAGTATTATAAGTTACAAAGTTATACATGTATAATTTAAAAATTATTAATCATCATATTTTATTGTGGAAGGCTTGAGTTTGTCTATTAGGGCCATTTTAGAATCTGAAAACAAGAAAAAACTACAATTGCCTGAAGATGTATGCAGATGTTTAAGTGGCTCTAAGTATGCTAAAGCTCAAGCTTTTCAGAAACTTGGGAAGCACAGAAAAGATAGTTTTTTTCACTAGTCTTGAGGAAAGACCACTGATGGAGGACCCAGTCCTACAATCTTATTTGTACCAGAACCACTGTTGAGTCTGTCTGCAGAGATTGTACTAATCTACACGACACATATGGCCCCTGTTTATTCATGTTTGATAAAAGTTACCTTCCCCCATGTTTAAAAACAGATAGTACATGATTTGAATGTTCTCTTTCACTAACTAAATTACAATGTCCTCAATATGTTCTTGTACTCTGTTCCACAAACACTGACACTGTATTGTTAAGGCTCAAAACTCTTCTTTGGCAAAACAATCACATGAGGTTAGAGGAAATCACACCATATTTCTTAGAAAGTAAGAATGGACACAGGAGAACTAATCTGAGCCAGGATGTCACAAAGTCACTCTAGAGCCTGACAAGAGCCCCATAAAGTCTTGGGATATTGCTGGTAGGGACAGGCTCAATGGCCACTAAAGCCCCCCGACAGCAGAGTTCATGTACACGAATCATTTGAACAGATCCCAAGATAAAGTTGGTGTTATATTTATGATCTGGGCTCTGGATGAGCATAAAGCCTGATTAATTGTGAGAGTGTCCAAAGCACAGCTGGCTGTTTGCATTACATAGGACACTGTGTTAAGATTCACACAGATGAACTTTGACCTACTTTATACTCCAGACTACAGACATGCACAAGTATGGATTTGGTTTTGCATTTGTTCTGTTGGATTTTTTTTTCCTTGCTTTTTTACAATATTTTCTCCAGTTAGCAGCTGTGAGACAAGGGAGATTTCTTAAATCAAAAACTAGTGCTAGCAGTTTGCAATTACATGGATTCCATCAACCCCCCCACAAAGGTGCCTATGAATACGAGGCAGAAAACAGCCAAATTAAGCTGTCAGATGCACTGAAATAAGCCCAGTTACCCCATTTGTTTCAATGTTTTATGCTTTTTATGCAATGTTTTAACCTCCCTAGACTCATCAAGCAGTAAAATACTACAGAAAAAGAACACCTCAATCTTTAAAATTGTCTTGCCTGAGTTCCTTTAAGAAACAGAAATGGTGCTAACTAAAATGAGATACTCAGTGAGGCCGTATCTTAGAGTGTAATGTAAAAAACAAGTTGCATAAGAATCCTCAGTCATGAAGCTGAGCCTCACAACAACTGCTTGGGAGTTCACTGGGCCTCTGCCGTTCCTTTTATAGACGAATAATGTGAAGTTCACTCACAACATCAGCTCTGTGCAGCCTCACAGAGAGCCAAGTGTTGATTATCTGAAACCAGCTTCTCCAGCACATAATCAGATCACACATGACACGTAATGAAGAGTAATAAAGATGCATTACAGGCAATATAGTGTGATCTACTTAAGTGAATACAGTATTGTAACTTATAAAAGTAGCTGAAGGTTGTTTAAAAATGCAGTAACTGTTAAAGCAACTGGTGGACAAAAAAAATAAGGACCTCTGATAAAATGAGAGATCACTATTTTAGCCAAACAGCTCAACAACAGAGCAGGCACTACATTTTTTAAAGTACCTCAGTTACTCTGGGGATGGGACTTATCTGTGTCTGTCATGGGGCAGATTTGGCATAAGCAAAGTCAGTGAGCAGGCTCAGGTCTCAAGCAGGTGTCCCACTCCACTACAACCCCACAGGCACTGCCACTCTCATGGCAACATTCCTCCAGCTGCCAGAAATCCAGATCCTGGGCCAAAAATTGTCTCTGGTTTATGGCACTACAGAACAAAGATTTAGAAGAAGCAAGCAGACTCATGCAGTTCTTGTGCAGCTGTGATCCTTCTTAAATCACATGCAATATTTCTCTATAAAACAGGTAAGAAGAGTTCTAACCAGTGTTTTGCCATCAACAGCTCAGGTAAACACAAGCATATATCACAGGCTGTTATGACAACTTTGTTCAGATTCCTGGAGGCTGGGAGGAGGGACACACAGCACCACAGAAAGAATTAAACTTAACCCTTTCAAAATCAGAACTGAACTTAAATTTCTTCATGCTCTAGTTCTGCATGGGTCATTGAGAGTGTCACACAAATATTTCTCCTTACAAGACATCAGGCTCAGGTTTCTAGTCTGTCTCAAATCCCTTAAGCCTCCAGTTCATATCACAGAAAGAAAAAAGAAGAATCTTTCAAACTTTCTGAGCATCTGCTTCATTTAAAAAGGTGACTTTTAGTCTGCATACAGGAATTTGTTTTACCCTGCAATCCAGAAGAACAGGTGGATTCTACAGACTGCTAGAAGTAGCCTCACATTTGCAGCCCCTCATCCTGATGGGATACCTAAGTAACTGCTGGAGGAACAGAGCAGGGCACCCAACAAGTTTCTGGAGAGCACTGATAACTTCTTGACCCAAGTGACAAGAGAATGTGATGAGCAGAGGTGATCTGCTGGACCTCATACTTACCAATATGGAAGGGCTTGTTGGGGACACCATGGTCAAAGGCAGCCTTGGCTGCAGTGACCATGAGATGGTGGAGTTCAGGATCACAAGAAGTAGAGCAAATATCAAGATCTGCTGTTAAATGGCAGAGGACATGGAAAAGGCTGATATACCAAATGCCCTCTTTGCCTCAGACTTCTGTGAAACCAAGTTTAGAACTGTTACACTTTATTTACAATAAATTTAAAAGTATAATAAAGGACAGTACAATCTTAAACTGCCTTAAATCTACACTAGCCCAGGGAACTATTAGATAAACTAGTGACCGGTGTTCAATTTGCCAGTCAAAATATCCATCCAGTAAGATGATACATACCTAATTAAAATAAAGATAAAGATAAATAAAGATAAATATCTTATTAAAGATAAAATAAAGATAAAAGAAAGATCAACATGGAGCCTGGAATTCCTTTTCTACACTGAAAGCAACAATGGAAATTACTCTTCTGCAATGCATTGGTTACTTTGTTTCTGCTAGAGAGGGAGATCCTGTGGAAGTATGCAGTTAGCTTCTCAATATCCAGATCCTTTATTCCTTAGAGTGAATGACCCACTAAAGGAAGAGGTCCTATGGAAGGGCAGCAGTGCTGTGTTTGGGGAGAATGAGCTCATGAAAGAACCAGCACATCTCACCTACAGTTCCAAACACTGTAAGTGAACACAGTTCAAACTACCACATCTCAAGTGTAGGGCCATTAATTTTTAATTATATATATATATATATATAAAATATATATACATAAATATAAATAAAGCTTTCAACAACAACAGTGATGTCAATAGCATCACATTTCTGTAGAACATAAGCAAACATGAGACCAGAGGCTGCTGGAAAGACAGGTAGGCTGGTAGCATGTGTGTTTCCATTTAAGCTATGGCACTCCTACAGCATCCAAGCACTCTGCCAAGCTGTTCAACAAGGCTGAATTCTTATAATGAAGGTACTATCCTGCAAACACAGATTCACTGGAGAGTTAATTTTTCCTCAACTTCTACCACCATTACTCAGCACAGTATGCATCATCCCCACCTATGACCTGTCTATCAGCAGTCTTCATAAGCTCCCTGCAGGCAATATAATTAATGCAAACTCCATCCCTGAGCACCTACAAAGAATATGCACTAATACTTCAACCTCACCATCAGGCAGAAATTACTTATTCATGAGGCCTCATCAGAACCTACACAGAAAGAGTGAAGAGAAAAGAAACTCCACTATCTCTAAGTAGTGGAAACTTACTGAGGATAGACATGAAGACGGAAGGAAGACTCCAGATCACGTATCTTGGCAGATCTGCTTAGAAAGGGAACTCTAATCCATAAGAGAAGCTTTCCCTAGGCTTCTGTGTAAACCTGTCCTTTTAGTACTAAGTACTAGTACTTCTGGCACCCTTCCTTACTTACTGCTATATTAGCAGGGAAAGTCAGCTGAATGCTGCCTTGGTCACACAATGGAAAAATCATACAAGAGCTACAGAGTGAAGACAAAGGCCACATGAGGGCACTGCCTTTTCTTTAAATTCTAAAGAGAAGCAGAACAAAGAATTCCTTGCAAAGAACCGTGACATTACTTGGTATTAATTACTTGTCTACTGATTTCTTCTTTAAAGTGCAAATGGTAGTAATGGAGCAAGAATGAACCTAGCAGCCCTGTATTCATACCCAGGAAAAACCTCGCATGTGTCCCCACATCCCCATTAATTCTAGACTTTAGCCAAATATTACAATCAAAAAAAATCACCTCCCATTAATTGAATCCTTTTAACAGCAATATCACTAATCAAGTATATGTTCTCACTCAGTTTGAATATATAAAGGGGTACAACTACAGCAAATGGACTGCAGACTATCTGCAACCCTGATGCTATAAGCCTAACCCCCCACAAAGTTCCAAGTGCTTCTCCTCCTCTTCAAAGGCTTTCACTGTTTAATCTTCTACCCACCTGCTTTCATCTTGACATACTAATCCTCCTAGTCTACTTCTCCCACAGTCATCCTTTTGCCCTCTTCTATTTATCCTAAGGTGGGGATATACTCAGAACTTATTTCCAAGGACAAAGCACCTTCTACTTCAAATCCTCAGTTAGCCCTGACCAAATCTGAGAATTGTTTGTCAAATATAGCACTACTACAGATTTATTTATGCAGATACAAACAATATTATTACAATTAGTAACCATGCATTGGTTTAGTTTGTGTCTGGAGTGTTTTGTTTTGTTTAATTTTGGTTGGTTTTGTGTTTTGGTTGTTTTGTTGTTTTTTTTTTTCCAAATAAAAATAGAAGAAGTGCAATTGTCACAAAAGTTTGGATTGAGTGAAGAGTTGTTATGACCATATAAACTCTGTGATTAAACCTATCTGGACTACTCTGGCTCTTCCAGTAGTAAGAATGACAGCACAGAAGTCTGCTGAGTCACACAGGCTTCAAAGACTCAGTTTCTGAAGTTGAATATAAGCTGAGGCAACATAGTGCTGAATACTTCATCCCAGTTCATTCGCTTTTAAAAAACAACTCCCTCAACTTGTAACAAATGTATACAGTACACTCCTGCCTTTCAAGCTGGATATGTGCAGAATAGGGAACATCAGTTCAGTCCTCCTTATAAATCATGAGAGTAACCAGGGCAGAGTAACAACACCCTGGACAGCACAAAGGAATTACTTAAAAAGTAAATTAATCACCATTTGCAGATTTCAGTAGAGCTTCACTTAAGAAGATAAGAACACTTGGCATTTCCATTATCCTTTTCTTAAAACATAGGTCCACAAATACTTGATTAGATGTCTATCTCCTAATTAGGAACTCAGCTTGCAGAAAAGTCAAGCAAAACAAACCTTGCAATCAAAGCCATTTAAGAGACAAGAATTCAATTTCCTTTTGAAGTGGAGGGTAGTTTTTAAAGGGCAGATAGCTGTGTGAATCTGGGGCTACCTAATTAAAATAGGCATCCAAAATTTCCAGGTGTTGTCTCCAAAAACATGTAGACACAACTGCAACTGCAGATATATCTAGAGACTTACTTTGCTCTCTTTCATTTCAAACATGTCTAGAAAGTTGATCAAACATGAAGAAAATATACGTCAACCTTCTGTTAAAAAAAGAAAATGTACCAGAGGTGATTAGTGTTGTGAACTAACCACAGTCCTGTAGAATCACAAGCCACTAGAGTAAGTGCATAAGAAAAATATATTTACTAGCTTCTATTCAATGCAAAGTCCTGAAGCAACTATTCCTTATTTCTGCTCCATTCCATATATAAATTTTTACATTTTAACTTGACAGGATTTCTCACTTGAATGCCTCTGATTTACAACATATTTGCCTACTTATTTACCAGCCTTTTTATCTGGGGGGTTTTAACAAAAGCTGTTTCCATATGTTTTGATCTCTAAGCTTGAGACCATGGATTTGGAACTGTACAGTGCTCTGCTATTGGGCAGGTTGGCATAAATCCCATGTGTGCTGTATGTTCCCATAATACCTCCAAGGTGCTTCAGCAGGACACCTTCTATAAGACAGGCAAGCAGCATGTAGCAAGATGCTGTCTTCCAAAATTGTAACCAAGGTCAACACTCAAGAGGTAAAGGAAAGTTTACTGCTTTGTCCCGAGTCGGACACAACAGCTTTGTGCCAAATCCTACTTGCTTTACACATTCATGAGAGAAATTGTCTCACCTTACTCTCAAAGAAGAGAGGGACTATTTTTAGTGCCTTCACCTTTTCAGCAAGGCCACAACTTGCTTCTAGGAAAAGCAGACTGAGCCAAATCTCGCCTCAGTATGAGCTACATCCCCGCATTTCCTGCCTCACACCACAGAGCAGCAAGTCTGTGTCAGTCACACCACTGGCCTGTGGCCTCTGGCCTCTCTCCTGTTCTCTGACACCATGTGCCAGGCTCTGGAAATTACAGAGCTAAGAAGAGGTTTCCACAGTGTCCTGTGGTTGGACTTGTGCTGCATGTGGAGCCTCCACTCCACCCCATCCCTTCTACTTCTGAGAAAGGAGACAGACATCTCTACTTCCCAGTCACATAGGTCTCAGCTCAGGAAAACAGAAATTTGAGAGGTGTGGGTGCAGGATTAGATAAAGTTGACAGTGACTCGAGGGTGAAATCCTAGACCCAATGACATAAACGAAAAAACTTTCACTGACTTGAGGGCCAAGACTTGAGGGCCTTTCTAAAGTACTTATAAGTCTTCTTAAAGACTTTTTAAAGACACTGAAATTCAGATTCTGATCCTCTAGGAGATCTACACACCTTTCAATGCATACACTGAGGAATTCAAATTCAACTGGACCATTAATATCAAGTAAAGTGATTCCTGTAGGCAAATCATAGTGAGATCCAGTCTCTAATTATAAACATAACTTTAAGATCTTACACTGTAATGAAAAATTGCAAAGAGCACAAAAGGAACTCCATTTTAAAAGTAGCATCAACTCTTCCACACTCACATCATACCCTGAAAAAAAGTACAGCAGTAGGAGAAGAACAAATTCTGCAGTATGATTGCAACAGTTGCTTATTTTTTGTGTTTTTTTTTTTTTTCTTTTTACTTACTTTTGTCTGATCATCAGCTTTGAATACATAGCAGATATTTCTCTGATCTGCCGCTCCATCCTTTATCAGACAAGCAAAGTAGCTTGGATCATGGCTGTTGTGAATCAGTTTGTGGACATCCTGTGGCTTGTATTCAAACACAGTTGAACAAATCAAAGGATCCCACTGCTGGATTTCCCCTGTGTCTGGCTGACACCTCAAACTTGCTGGTGAAACATAGAGTCGGATTTGGCTGACACTTGGTTCTTCTTTGGAAGACTTTGTACTGAGTGTCTGGATCTCTGCCACAATCCAAGGCAGCATGGACATGGTGGTTAGGGAATGCACTGGCAGAGAACCAACCAGCTGGAGACTGAAACTTGCTGAGAAATCAGTAGGTGTTTGGTACTTTTTAGCTTTGAATGTTATTGGCTCCATTTTATAGTCCTTTAGGGACTATACCAATATTCAGTTGGTATAGGGACTATTCACCAATATTTCAGTTCCATGGAATGATGGTATCTGGAGGGTTCTTTTGATTAAAGAACAGAAGGGTTCTGAAAGGGAAAGAAATAGTTATATAGGTGCTGGAACCTTGCTATAAATGAACTGTCAGTAACACAAACATTTAATAGCTTAACATAAGAAGAGACATACTGATTGTCTACCCTGACCTGTCATGTACTTCTTCCCTGCACTGGGGTTCCAACAAACATGAGTACTAAACACATTGGTTTAGTGGAAAAAAAAGTCAATCCTGATCTAAAAGTTGCTTTACAACCCTTGCAAAAGCATCTAATGAGTAACTAAAATAAAAAATGCACATTTTTTTCTAGCCTTTGTTTGCTTCATGGGCAAGCACACGTGGATCACAATTGCCTATTTCAGTCCTAGTATCACAGAAGGAACTCAGCTGAGCTATTCTGACCTTTGTGACAGCTGAAGTCAGTGCTTGCTGAGACACCTTCATATTTGGAAACAAACACACACATAAAAGGTTAGTTTTCTTGTACTTAGGTGGATGATTTTTAATTTGTCCATCAACATGGAGTTGTTTCCTTGGGTTTAGTCTGCTAAGTAATCAGGAAACCAGACTTTTCCCTTAAGTAACACCCTGGAAACTGTCATCTGAAAAAGCCAGTAGCAATCAACTGACTGATTGCTGATAAACCTGTCAGATAGCAGAGACAAACAACAATCCTTACAGCATCCCAATAAAAAACAGATAATTCACAATTCATGACTGCATTTTAAGGGCTGCCAGCCATCCAGGAATACCTAAGGTTTGCCACATTGATATGGTATCATTTTCATTTCTTAAAATATCAAATGGAACCAAGTTACATACAACTCTCTTATACTCAGCACCTACAATTACCATGCTACCACATGCTAGTAGTTTTAGCAAATAAAATCCTTTAATTGCATTTATCTATCAATTTGGTTTTGCAAAATATAGTCTGTGGTATGAAAACACCCAGACTGGCATTTGTTATTCTACCATGTTTTAACTTCTGATTAACTGAACCTGGTCTCAGCTGTTGCATTACTTTCTGCAAGACTGATGAGAAGCTGACAGGTCTATAATTGCCTGTGCTTAAATGCCACGACACCAGTTTACCCTCAGCCTTCTGAGAATTTCCCATGAAAAGACCTAGAAAAAAACAACATGAGCAGTCCCAGAAACTCCCTACAAAATATTTTTAATTATATTTGAACAAGTATTCAATAAATGGCACCTGTTTACTGTGGCAACAGTATTTCTTGTCTTTGTTCATCTACAAGCGTAATCAAAAATAGCAGTATTTTTCTCATGATTTTTCATTAAACTTTGTCCTTAACTTGTCCTTCTAAAAATATTTTCAAGCTGAGTTTCCAACCTTTCTAACCTCTCACCTTTTTTTTTCCCCACACACAATAATGATTTTAGAACTTTTGTATCTTTTGACAAATGAATGCTGTGGCAATATTACCAGTTTCACAGATACTCAATTTAGAAGGAAATGCAATAGTGCAGGTTTTAAAGATGATATTTGAAGAAATCATCATAAGTAGCCTCCTAGATTTGTAGAACAATTTTTAAAAGCCTTTTTATATGCTTCTGTGTGTGTCTGTGTATGAGGGGTGTGGGGAAAAGGGCCATGAAAATCCAGAATTGCATGTCTTGTTTCAATTATACTGCAACTCTTTTTCTTCTGTTTCACAATCAAGCATAAAAATAATCGTCTTTGAAATCAGTAGGAATGCATTGCAGCTTATGGGACAGCAGCTTCAGGAAGCATTTTACACTTTATCAATACAGACTGCATAATACAATTAGAATTACAGTTTAGCATCTGTCTGGAATCAAAACTGTCACTGCTTCTTTGACACACTATTAAAATCTTTTTCTGCTTAACTATAACAATGAAAACCAGTTTAGCAGCTGCAGTGAAAATTGGACTAATTCATTATTACAATGGTGTGTATTCAAAACCACAAAAAATTGTGGTTTTAGCTTTTACAGTTCTTGTTATTTAGTGGCATACATCTCAGGATAAGAGAGCCTAAGAAAACTCTTCTCAGCACAGGTGATGGTGACCCATTAGCCCCATACTTTTTAAACTGTATTTCTCAATTGTGTTTTCTTGTAACTTTTTTTTTTAAAGAAAAAAAAAAGCAAGCCATGTAATAATAAAATGCATGTAAAAATACAATGAAGTCATCCTCATTTAAATCAACTTTTCAAGTAACAGAAGTTTTATTTGGAGTACCACTATCTGTCCTGTTCTTTTAGCCCTGATCTACAAGGCACTGCTGTCTCCAGTAGGTATAAATATCACAGCATAATACACCATTTTGCATGCTAACTCTAAGTATCAGAAAACATTAAAAAAAATGAAATAAAATAAACAAAAAACCAAAAAAACCCCAAACAGGCTGACACTGTCATATTTGACAAACACTGTACTGATTGAATGTATTTAATATAAATGCAAAGCTTATTTCATTAAAAAGAGGTGAATACCAAGAAACACCTTGTGAAGTCTAACAGCATAAATGCATTGCACATAAATAGTGCAATGTCTGTATTTGTTATTTCTAAAGAAAAAACATTAATTCTAAATCAAAACTAGAAGTCAGAATGCTAGGCTTTCCCCCTAACATTAGCAGAATCTAAAAATGCAGTTTCCCAGAGCACAAATTTAGAAGCATTAGGTCTCCTAATCTAACCTGTATCATTACGTATGTTACTGTCCTGTGTGTTCCATCTCCCTCTTCCATTCTTTTGTTTCCTCCTCTTGACATTCTTCTCTTGATTTACACACAAATCCTACCAGAAACTATACCAGTTTCAGGCTGCTGGTGTGAATGTCCTTTAAGTTTACACCAAGGACTAGGTTTTACTTCAAGACTATGAAATATTTACATGTAGGCTTAATTTAGACCTAAAAATAACCCTGTTCATCTCAACAAGCCTATTCTGAGACATAAAATTAAGCACGTCACAGCTGATGAGTGCCCATGAACTCCATCTGTCCTGACTCCACCAATTGGAATTTTGGCACGTTCAACTACCTCTGTTTGCCACTACTCAGTTCATTGCCTCCAAAACTTGGCTCTGCAGGCACAGTACTTGTTTACCACCCATATTAGTACAGTAGGCTCAAAGATTCTTCCTCCCAAGAGTCTGCCTGGTAAGCTCACAAGTGGCTTCTTCAAAGCGAACTATTTCATCTTTAATCCAAGAGAGAATAGAAAAGGTATAAAAATAAAGCCACCCACTTGTTTCCTTCCACCTAAACTTTGATCTTCCTTTGACAGCTCTAAGTGCCATTCAGCTCCATGGCACGGGGCTGGGAGCAGACTGCCAGGTTTTGTTTTGCTCTGCACACAAGCTGAATGTCTCCAGTTGTTCTCCCAGTGCTCACAGACAAAACCGAGACAGCTCCTTTTTATCCCTTCTATCAGCATCTTATGAACGACCTCCAGTACCCTTGCACTCAGAGCTGAGGAGAGGTTGAGTGAGACTCCCCAGCTAACAGCTTTGCTGCCTCTTAGAAATGGTATTATGTATCTTAATGTTGCCACTTTTTAACCTGCTTTGATTTAGCTCTCTTTGCTCCATCAGCATAAAAACCCCAGGGCCAAGTGTACCACATGTGATATTTACACGAACCACACTAATAAATCTAACCTCACCTTCTATATTAGGAGACACCAGACCAACTCACTAAATGTGAAGGATACACAAATGGGATATATGCATTCCCCTTCACTGTGATCTAACCCAGCCACTTCTCACAAGCAGGAGTGGGCTTACAAAGCACGCAACATTACACTAGCAAAATCTGATAATGTGATGGTTTAAAAAAAAAACAAACAAAAACAAAAACCATGTATCAGGCTCTTGTTCTCCCAAATGGAATTATATTCTCATTTTTTTATATCATTAGAAACTAAGAGACACTTTCAGCAGGAAATCAGGGTAATAGCAGGACAGTATGAAGAGTCCACTTACAAAAATTAGTACCTCTGCCATTCTGGAACCTGGGTTCTCCCTGCATGAAGGTACATGCCTACGCAGCTGTGCATCATGTAGGACAGCATTCCTCAAAACACATCTCTCGAGAGAGGAAAGACTTCATAGTGAAAACAAATTACAGGCTCTGCCTGTCATTTGATCCAGGTCAGCTTTGAGGTCAGGAAGGAGAATCTTATGGAATACAAAGACTGTGCTTATTAACCTGGGAGGGGGACACGACACTGGAAACCAGGTCTTGGCAGCTGGAGGAAAAACTAGGCAGACTGGGATGGACTCAGACTAAGACAGAAAAAAAGGCAAAGAAGAGAGCAAGATTGTTGTAAATCAAAAGAACACACACAAAATTAAAAACAAAAAACAAAACCAAACAAAAAACCCACAAGAACAACAACATAAAAAAAGCAACTACAACAGCAGTGAAGAATTGTCCTTCTGTTGTTTCTTCCGGATTGGACTAAATTCAATACAGATGTGGTCAAAAGTTTCAGACTCTTGTTCAGAACATGGCTAACTACTGCCCTATGCAATCCTTCACTCTCCTCCAGCTCTTCTGTTTTGGTAGCAGTTGAAGTGCTGGGACCCACAGTAGAACTGTAGTAGAACCTTCATCAAGCAAGGGAGCAATTAGAGCTCCCATATATCAATAACTAAATGAGGAGTTTGACCTATGAGCTACAGAACAGAAAGACTCCAGCTTCCTCAACCTTTGCAGTTCATCTGAGAGGTAACTGTGCAGTTACTCTACACCAGGCTGACATGAGAGCACCTGGTTACTTTTTCTGTAATGAGTTTTCTTTCTCCCCTCCAAGAATCTAAGCAAACCTTCCAACCATAAAGCAAGGTCTTGTGAAAAACAGCTGGTCTTAAAGAACACAAATTGGTACAGCTCTTCCCTGCACAGTATTAGTGCTGAACCCTGTGGACAAATGGAACCAGAGGCACTCATACTGACTGCACTTCACCACTGATTACTTTAGCAGAAATATCATACTACTCAAGGATTATGAGGAAACCTGGCCTGCATCCAGAGCTCAGGAACACGAGCCAGAACTAAATACCACTCCTCTCCCTCTCTGACTGAAATTTACATTTTCTTCACTCATGCTGACAGATTTCTCCATCCACCTAGCAAGATACAGAGAAAAGCACAGATGAGAATATGTATTAGGTATGTCACAATATGGTCACTGATGAGAAGAGGTTCTTTTGTTTCCATCACTGTGCATGAAGTTATTCTCTTCACTGGTATCACAACATAACAATCATTTGATTGTTCTATGGGGCAGCTAGTTGCAAGCTTTATCTTTTTTCTTGAGGCTTGAAGCAATATTTTTTGCCTGTTTTCTGTACATAAGATTCATATACTATACCACGTTTCTCTCGGTTTTCAAGTAGTTCTAATTTAAGTCAACCTGGCACTTAGAATCACAATGCACCCTTCTCTTGCAAGGATCTTCTTTTTATCTCATAGCTACTTATCATCTGTTCTTTCCCTCTGGACCTATGGCTTCCTGTGGTCAACAGCACCTACAGAAGTCAATTCACCCAGAAATTATTTTTAATTTCTATTCTTCTTTCAGATACTTGCATTAAGTGCTGGCTTTTAAAAGATTCTCTTCAATGCCACCAGCAGCTTCAGATCTGACCCTGAATAATGTTTCACCATGGACACTGAGCAAATAATTTGGCTTTATGGTAATAATCACACTCAAAATATTTACTGACAGCTAGCATTATATCACTTCTCAAATAGGTTGAAAAATTCAATTAGACTATCAATAAAATTATTCCAGCAAAATTGTAAATTGTTCTTCGTTATAAATATACAAGTGTATAATCAACTATAAAATGAAGGAAATAGCTCACTGTTCCTGCCCTTGATACCTGTTGCTATTTCCTTAATAGAGTCCAAAGAAATTATTATGATGATGATGATGATGATGTCTTCTGAATCAGCCTCATACAGACCTGAACAAAATATTAGGCTGTTCTGTTTATAAAAGAAAGCTTGCTAGACAAATTACATTCTGAATATCATTCCTTTTTATTCAATTGGATACCCACAGTCAAAATACATGTGTGCAACTTTTCAGTTAACCAAATTATAAAGTAAAAAAATTGTCGTCATCCACATATCATAGAATGCATTTCACATTCTTCCCCGCCTGTCATTTTCCTCACCTACAAGCAATTCTACCTTTGCATATTTTACCTATGACTTCCAGCATTTCTATAAAACAAGCTGTGACAAATTTCCACGTCAGCCTGTTAAAGTTTTTGAAGTATAATCATATTCATCAGCTCATATTCATTTGCTCTTCATGGGATGTATAGTTTTATTAATTTTGACCCACAATATTCCGTTCAATCTCTGGGCTTAGCGGCAGGCACAAATCCCACCATCTGCACTGCTAAGGGTTCCTGCGGCAGATCTGCCATAGCAGCCTCTCTCCCAAATACAACAAACCATATAAAGGTCTCAGTCTTTCCAAACTACAGCATAAACAACCACGTTTGCTTCATACTTTTCATGAATGCGGTTTCAAGGGATCATTCCCTTGTTAATTTAGCACACGTATTTAAAGGACCGTAGAAATACTGCCAGTATGTGGGGGATTTTAAGGTGAAACTACAAGTGTGCTGCTGCAGGAAAGGTGTTAAATGTTGCCCCCCCTGAGGAGAGCGGCTGTGCTGCTGTGAGGAGCAGCGAGTTGTGGAAGGAGTTTTGCATCGATGGGTAAAGGAAAGGGACCGGTAAGAATGAGGAAAAGAATTAAAAGCAGACTGTAGCCCCACGTCCATCTCAGATTAAAGCTGAGCAGGTCTTTTGGTAATTCTGACAAGACACCAGGTCTCCCAGGACCTTGCATGCCGAGAAGTGAGACATCGGCGTCCCCACTCCGCTCCGGCCGCCCCGTCCTGTCCCGCCGCCCCTCAGAAATCCTCTCTCCAGAGCAAGTGCTGCGACTTCACTCGAAAGATGGAGGGCAGGAGCCCTCCGTACCCCACGCCGCGGGCATGAAGCGGAGCCCCGGGCCGGACCCGCTTCGCAGCCGTTTCCTCTCGGCCACCTCAGAGCCCGGGTACGGCACCCGGACCCGACCCTTTAGCCCAGCGAGGAAGAGACTGGGGGGAGGCAATCACTCTTCTCAACTTTCACTTCCTCAAAGCTAAAAGCCGCTCTTCCTTCTGCCCTCCCTCCCAACAGGCGGGATGTCCCCGCCAGGGCTGCTCCCCTGGGCCCACCGGCAGCAGGGGCATGGCGGCCCCCACCGCGCCACGGCCCGCGGCTGCCCCCCGCCAGGCCTGGACCTGGGAGCAGGGAGCTGGGATCAGGGAGCTGGGAGCTGGGAGCAGGGAGCTGGGAGCTGGGAGCAGGGAGCTGGGAGCTGGGAGCTGGGAGCAGGGAGCTGGGAGCTGGGAGCTGGGAGCTGGGAGCAGGGAGCTGGGACCTGGGACCTGGGAGCAGGGAGCAGGGAGCAGGGAGCAGGGAGCAGGGAGCTGGGAGCAGGGAGCAGGGAGCAGGGAGCAGGGAGCAGGGAGCTGGGAGCAGGGAGCTGGGAGCTGGGAGCTGGGAGCTGGGAGCTGGGAGCAGGGAGCTGGGAGCAGGGAGCTGGGAGCAGGAAGCTGGGAGCAGGAAGCTGGGAGCTGGGAGCAGGGAGCTGGGAGCAGGGAGCTGGGAGCTGGGAGCAAGGAGCTGGGAGCTGGGAGCTGGGAGCTGGGAGCTGGGAGCAGGGAGCAGGGAGCAGGGAGCAGGGACTGACCGCCCCCCCCCCCCCCCACGCCGCTTACCGCCGCCTCACAGGATGTGCTCGCTGCCTGGAAGTGCCTTCGGCGGGCAGCGGCCCCGGGCTGGGCAGGGAACCGATAACGGTCTCCGGGCCGGGGAGGCCACAGCACCACCTCAGGGCACCGCAGCGGAACCGGGCCAGGGGACTGACTGCTTGCCGCCTCTTGTTGCTGTCTGCCCCGCCTCGGCCTGCCCGCCCCGCACCGCCCCTACCTGCCGGCGGTCCCGGCGGTCCCGGGGGGAGGAGGCGGGAGAGGTTGGGCCGCACACCCAGCGCCTGCCGCTCACCGCCTCTCTCCTCCCGCCGCAGCCAACCCAGGCGAAAATAGCAGCACGGCGGCTCCCAGGCCCGGTGGGGGCCGGGAGGGAGAGGCGCCCGCCAGAGGCGGCAGGAAGCCGGCGACAAGCGGGCGCCCATGTCGCGACAGAGGGCAGCTGAGACCCCTTCCCCCGGCCCCTTTAGTCCCCTTCGAGGGGTTCGGCCGCGCTGCGCCGTGTGTCTGTCACAAGCTCTCGTCTCCCCTGGGGAACGCGTCCGTAACGCCTGGGTGCAGCCAGCCCGGGTGGACCCCAGAGCTGCAACCGGGAGCACAGGGGGTAAGAGGGGAGCCGCGATCAGAAGGAAGTTTCCTCCTAAAACGAAGTGGCCCGGCACCTGCAAGCTGGAAGGAGGCAAGAACCCCTCGGGTTGGGCCCAGCCCTGGCCACGGGGAAGCCTGCTGGCTCACCTCTCGATCACCTCCGTGCCTTCCTCTCACTCCTATACACGAGGAGCCACGGATGCATATATATTTTATATATATACATATATGTATATGTATATAATAACTTAATTGTAAGCACTAGCTGGTCTTTCAGTTGTCAGAGAGGGTAAGGAATGAATAGATCCCGAGACTTAATTATACTCCTCAACAAGTGCTCTTTCCAGATAATCAGGCAGCCTACATTCCCCACTCTGCAAACCACTTTTGCACTCAATTAATTTCAAGTCTTGGCAGTAAGACCACTGATTTACTTACTTTTAAGCCTGTGCACGCTTACAGAATCAAAGCTTTCTCAAGATTTTGCTCCTGCTGCACATGCACTATGCTGTGGGGGAAACATCAAGTAAGCTGTCAAATGCAAGCACAATGCTGCTCCAGATTATAAAAAGTTAGGCATATTTCAGTCTGTAAGCAGCTCACATGCAGAGCGTAAGGTGGTTGTATCTACATGGCTTTTGCTTGCTAGTTGTATTTCATAGGATCACCGATAATGTGACAAAGCATGAGAGCAAAGCAGTGGATCCCTCAGTGTTTTGTTCCCACTGCATCCTGAGTTCATGGCTTGTCTTCAGACATGGGAATAGGTAGTGGGAACAGGTATGAGCACCGTTTGTTTTTCAGTGACATCCTTTACATTCTGGGAACAGGAATGCTATCTGCAAATTGTGCCTGTCTTTAAGCTATAACATCTAAGAATAATGCTCTTACTCCAGTTATCACTTGCCAACCACAGCACAAGTGTCTCCTTTTGGGCATTTTAAACTTCCTGCTGGAGCATCACACACTTCTGGTAATCATGTTATGGAAGATGGTGAAGCACAATTTCCACCCAGACAGCTCCACCCAGACAGGACTCATGCATTCCCAAATTACCAAGAAATAATCTTGAGAAGATTGTTTTTAACTGGTTCATTGATGACTTTCAAAAGGTGGTAATGAAACAGATAGAGATCCTACAGGACTGTTTTTTGCTGCTGGGAAAATCCTTGAACAACAACAGAAGTCAACACTTGAGCATCACAAATACAAATCCTTTCTTCCTTCTCCTCTTTGATAGCTGGCAAAGAAATCAGACTGTGCCTGAATTCATTCCTAGGGCCCTCTATTAAATCTTGAATAAGAACTGGTTTAATAGTTCCACTTATTCTAAATTTCAAAAAACTCCTCTTTTTCATTCAAGTAGTCATGTTTCCTTACAGTTAATAGGAGACATAATAAACCTGGAGTATTTATATTTGGCAAACACCTTGAAAAACTATTTAGCAACAGTCATTCGTTATCTGTTTAATCCAGCCAGTTTCTGTAATGCTCATTGGTAAACTCTAGTAAAAAAAAAAATCCAAAACGCACCCATGTGCCTCAAAAAGAAATGAAATTTTAATATAACATTTGCAACATTTTTTGACAATTTTATTTTAGAATATTTTGATTTTTTATTACAACTAACTAAAAAATCAAAGTAATAAAAATAAAAGAGATGTCAGTGGTTTTAGAAGGTAGTAGTCTGATGTCTCTCACCAGCTCAACAACAGAGAAAATTGTCATAAGAAAAACATAATACTACCAAGATGGAGTGGAGAAACACACAGCTCACAGCATCTGGAGCAAAACTCTACTATATCAGTAGTGTACATGCCAGTGACCATTCATTTCAGTGCTGGTAAAAGAGACTTAAAACACTGCTATGAAAGAAGTGAAATTGTTTGCAGAGAGGGTTTAGAAACAATGCAAAAGAAAGAATTTAAAGCTGGATCAGATGAAACAAGGAACATTTAGATATGAACACACTTGGTGATAACAAGGGAAAAAAACAGCTCTTACAGGGCAAAAGTGTCTCTGAATAGCCCCATGGTTGCCTGCAACTCTTCTTTATGGTCTGTCTTTGCAGATGAAGGATATTTTAATGGTCTGTCTTTGCAGATGAAGGATATTTTAATGTTAAGTAGCTCATGAGCTATGCAAGGCAGAATGGAAATCTAGAAGATGGGATGGTAAAGAGTCACCTTCTCTTTCTGGTTTTAGCACCTACAGGGTCTGCAAGATGTGGTCCCCTATTATCATGATTCAACATCCAGTTTCCTCAAGATGGATATTTAGATGCTTTATTTGAAGAATAAAAGGGTCACACTGTCTTTTCTGTCTGTTTATCCAGAATGCAGGAAGACTAGTTTGTTTTCTACTCAGCCTGATAGTGTTCAGCCTGTTAGCCATGAAAATTTCCAGACTACACTGGACAGCATTCCTTCTCCTTGCTTCCTAATGAAACCATTATTTATATAGGGGGAAAATAAAGTTTTATTTGTGAAAACAAGGACAAAGCCAGAACTGGGGTCATACGTTCCAGTCCTTAAAAAAACCCTCTTCCATGTGTACCAGGGACTGGAATCCCTGTAGTCAAGTGAAAGCCCCAAGCACCAGACTTCCCAATAATGTCTGATTTTCTGAAAGAGTAAATATCTTTTCCCCTTCACAAACTAGTTTTTCCTTATAGTAGCCTATTAACTCAAGCATCCTACCATGACATTAACTTCTACAGACTGAGGAGGAAAATCAGCCTAGGCTTTCCACATCCTGCAAACATGATCTATTAAAAAACCAACCAACCAACCAATCAACCAGAAATAGAACCCACCCCTGCCTTTCATACAGAACCTGAACATACAGGCTTGTATGAGGCACACTATGGGAACATGTAGGCAATGAAGCCTCTTGTAGGGGAAGGAAGAGAAGCATCTCCTCACATAACCACAGCTGGGTAGGATTGTACAGTGAGGGCAGAACTTGGGTCTGCAGTGACTGTGAATTCACCCTTTGAAGCAGCATGAGGCAAATGGCAAGTTTTAAATTTCTCCTGCAGGATAGTTTCAGACTTTGAGCTGCTCCATAGTTGGGCAGCAGTTAAGCGGTAACCATCGATTATTGATTTGAATCCAGGCACCTACACTGTGCTTCGGATGCAGCCTCTGTGCTTTTTCTTCTGTATTTTCCCTAATGAATTTCTATTTCTGTATTTCTGTTATATAAACCAGTGTAAGTCTTTCTTGGCAATTTATTTCCTGTAAATCTGTTTAGTACCTTATTAAGAGCATGGTACTGCTTTGCTGGCCTTTGACTTGTGAGCTCTTGATGAAGTACTACATTCTTATCCAATGACACTGTATCCTCAGATGCTATTTATATATAGTTCCAGACATTCTGTAAACAAAATTTTAATTATAACTGTTATTACAGCACTTCTGCTTATTTCCTATGCTGTAGGAGCACATGCCAATGACATTAGTAAGTAATTATCTTCAAAGACAAGAGGCATTCTTTTATCACTGATCATGAGTCAAGAAAGCTACTGTTACAGATCCTGCCTGCTGCCTGTGCTTTTGTGCATTTCAGATGTCATGATTAATCCTCCCTCCCCTTTATTCCCATAAATACATTTGAAAATTACTTACCCGTGATTGTGTATTTTAAGCTTTTTCTTTTGTTTGGAAGCTGCTGTTGCTATGCCATCATTTTTATTACATTTTAGTTAGGTGGGTGTTAGGATATGATTGGACAGTTTAATATGCTCATCCCATTATGCACAGTGTCCTGATGGTGCATGACCTCATTTCAGTTACCTGGCAATTGCTATACAAAAGAGAAATGTAGGCTTTCACTTGGAAGTTGAGCAGAAATACTATCCTTGATGAATCTGTGTGCTTACATAGTGCAAAGAAATATCATGAAGGATTACAATGCAGATTAGTTTATTTACTTTTAATTATTTTTGTATTTATGGGCAGAGAACAGTTCTGCTGCTCATTATTTTTATTTAAAATTAATTTTCAGGTTTTACTTATGTATGGCATCCTGGTGCCTTCAGCCAATGCTTAGCTCACAAGTGTTAATTTACTATAATTTTATTGTTGCTATTTACAATGACAAGGATATAAGGCTTGCTAAAAAACCAAAATATTCAGGGCTGGATTTAAACTGTGACTAGTAAACAAACTGATGTCTTTAAAAGTGAAGTCTATCACAGAATTACCTTGGCTGGAAAAGACCTTCAGGATAATCCAGTCTAACCTAACACTGACAAGTCCTTAACTAAACCATATCCCTAAGAACTCTGTCTATAGGACTCTTAAGTAACTCCAGGGATGGGGACCCCACCACCCACAGGCCTTGGGCAGCCTGTTCCAATGCCTGATAACCCTTTCAGTGAAGAAATTCTTCCTAATATCCAATCCAAACCTCCCCTGGCACAATTTGAGCCCATTACCTCTAGTCCTATCAGTTGTAACTTCATTAAACAGACTGATCCCCACCTCTTTACAACCTCCTTTAAGATAGTCGTAGATAAAGTTCAGCCTTAAAGCATTAGACTGAAAGCTTTACCATGGCTTTATCTTACAGCACTACGTGTGATTCTGTGAATTAGACCAGATGTGAAGAAGCTGTAGCTTAGCACTCATTCCAGCTCACAATACTACCCCCTCTCCAATTTGCAATTTTACTCCTGGCTTTGTTTCAGTTCTTTATTTCAGTTCTAGATCCTCTTTTTCTGATGCAAGACAAGGTTACTAAAGACCCTAGCAACCAAAAGTTGGACTTGGAACTCTGAACATACTTCCAGGGACAAAAGTAAGAGGAAAAAGCCCCAAATATTAAAAGAGGGGTGGTGTTGCCTACAGATTTCAAGCACAAAAAGTTTCTTTAATCAGAAAAAAAAAATAAAAATTAACTTTTCTGCCACAGGGTCAGGTGGTAATGGACTGGTAATCAATTAATTGGTCAATGAGTGTCAGTGCCTCAGTAGTTCTTGTTTCCTTTTGAAAATCTCTTCAGATCTCTAACATGACAAACACACTGGTTTTAGCACACTTAACATGCATTAAAAAAAGTCTAGAGTTCCCAACAAGGTAAGCTGGTATTTATTGGGGGTAGAACAGCAAGTTTGATCCTCTATGAATAATTTGCTAAATTTGATCTATGCTTGGTGTGGCAACTACTCATTTTCCATGAGATAAAACAAGTGATCCCGGCAAAGCCCCAAGAAGTACTGGGGCTTTGTACTTGTTTATGCAAAACAAGTACTGAAAATGCAGAAAGCCTTTTATTAAAGCCAGCTGGTAACTTCCAAATAACCATCTCAGGCTCTGCAAGTGCAAACAACAGTGTGCAATAAAATGGAAACTTCTGCTTTAGACATGCTGAGTTCTGTACCAAGTCATGGCAGCACACAGGATACCAGGCTCTGAGACTGGGATACACATGGAACTCATTATGTTCAGTTAAATGAGGAAACAGGAAGATGCTGGAGGTAGATACATTATCTTACTAAATTCATGGTATTAACAAGCAGCTTAGTACATGCAGTGTTGCTAACCTGGAATATGATGTCTAGTCCCACAGCAAACAGCTCTCCAACAAATACACTGTGACCTTCTTGTTTATTTGGGCAAAAAGTCCCCAAGAAAGATCACTGGTTTGGAAACATTTGCCCCAAGTTTTTCAAAGTTTCACCACAGGCTTTCAGTACTTCTTGTTAATAGAAGAACGTGCTTTGGAAATCTATATATAAAGTTGCATAGTATTATCAGATCACACACAACGCACAAAATAAATAAAAGTCCCCACAAAACAGGCTGCATTTTGGGAACCAGGATATTACTTCTAATATTTAATTAAAACAAGTTTTGATTGAAAGATATTTGCAGTCAGCTTTTAGTTCCCGAAGTCCTTAGTTTAACTGATTGTGGTCTTTTGGTCCTTGAAGGGTAGAGGTATTTTCCTTCCAAAATAAGACACTAGATCCAAGAGCACCCAGAGTAACTCTTGATAAAAGCAGAAGTCTTTTTAGTCTGAACTCTCAGATGTTTGGTCCTAAAAATTCTTACTTCTTAAATAATGCACTTCTAATGCTGCAAAAAACAACTAAGGTAGTAATTTTGCTTTTTACTCAGTCTTTCGTTGAAGATTATTTTTTTCTGGTTGAAAGAAGTGTTTTTCAAGAGCGCTGACCAATTCATCTAGTTCCTTCTTCAGCTGCTCAACGTCACTGAGAAACAAAATCCACACAAATAGAGAGCACAGTGTCACAGTGGAGAAGGTAAAAAGCAAATGTTTGCAGTCTGAGGAATTTCTAAGTATGTTGCGTTGTTTTGGACAAACATTTTCCATTAATTCTAGAAGTAAATACACTCGATTTCTTATGGTAATGCACTGATGTTCACGTGCAACTGATGTGCATGAAGATCACATAGCCTTAAGGCTATAGGGAAACATAAGCCTGCAACATAATCTAAAATAGAACAGCCAGTTTGAGTTTAAATCTTCTATTGCTAAATGCATATGATTAGAAATGTAACTCCTATACTTGTAATAGTATTTTCAGATTAATTTTCATCAGTGAGAAAGAATTAGTTACAAGTTAATAATTGCTTATCTTTAAGATTATATGATTTCCAAGGCTATTGTCAAGAATATAATTATTAAACACAAAAGAGTTTAAAATATATTAAAACTCTGGACATACAGTTATGTAAGTTCAAAGTAACTATGTATGTAAAAAGAGAGTGAATGTATCTACTATCATTTAAGGCAGAATGTTTTTCTTCATGTTGTTTTTACTGGCCGTGAAACCAAGTCCAAAGGAATTTCAGTTACAAGATTGCATCAACAAAGCTTTCAAGGAAAAATTGAAATAAAGAATTAAAGCTTTATACAAATACTTCTGCTAAAATAACAACTGTAGTAATATTTGAGCATAGAGACCCTTCCTCACCAAAACACCTCAAAAAAGCCACACAGCCCCTACTACACTGCATTTACTGCTGCAAGTGACAATACCTGTTTCCAGGAGGTGCACAAAGTTCAGAATAGTATTTGATTTTTGGTTCCGTCCCACTGGTTCTCATCGTGGCCACTCCTCCATTGGCAAAAGTGAATGTTATCATTTGGCTACTTTTACTAGTAGGCAGTATCTAGAAAGAGCAGAATAATTTTTTAAAAGCTTGAAACGTGACTATATATAATGAACTGAAGACAAACCCCATTACTTCATGTCATACAATATAAATAAAGAATCAAGTAAAATGAAGATTTGTTCCGTTTTCTTCAACACCACGTTCTTGAGGTGACAACAGGCAAATGCCAGCCTTACCCTCAGCCTAGAATGTGGTACCAGTACATTACTGCCAGGTAGCTCATTTCAAGTCTAGTCACCATTTTTGTTGCAAATAGAAATTGCTCTGTGATGACATTTCCCAGGAGGCAAAGATACATGAACTGTGGAAAAACTAAAGAACCCAAAACCCCATCTCAGCAGGCAGTTTAACTTACACTTAAAACAAAATAATGCAAGATTGCTGTAGGAAGACAGCAAGATTCTCTAACCTCTCTTTACAGACTGTCATCTTGGAGAGAAAAAACACCCCAAAATCAACCAGGAAACCACAATCGTCTCCCTTTCCCCAACCTTCACTTTGTCCCACCAAGGCAAAACAATCATCCCCCATCTAATTTATGTTAAGACTTAGGATGTAACGTTATGGTTAGAGTGTTTCTTCATAGATCTTTTTGTATATGTGTAAATACATACTAATACCATTTATATATAATTTTAAAAATATACTTACAGCTTTTTGATCTGGCTGGCTGCTGTCATACCCAGTAGTTAGATCCCTTACTCCAGAAACTTTAAATCTACCACAAGATTTTGGGTATGTGTTTTTTCCATCAAAATTTCTAAGGTTGTCAAAAAGCTGTTGTATAACTTTAGGATCATGACAGATGAAATATGAAGCCTTGGTAATATGGAAGCCATATCTGTGAAGACACAATATTGATGAATTGAGGAAGCAACATTCTTAAGAATTGTACACCATACATATTATACATCCCTCTATAAAGCAAGAATCTATGCTCATGGTCACCCAGCTGCAGCATTGGTTTATCCCCTAACCATTTTAAACAGACCTCAACTGCTTAATTCATACTTCATACTTCAAAGAAACTTCTGCACTGACACCTTTTCCTTTTTATGATTGAAAATGAGAAAGTTTACTGCTAAACCAGAAGAAAAAAAAAGATGCCATTATTGCCTTGAAGATGAGACCAGACTACATCTAAATAGCTTCCCTGACTGGATTCCAACTGACCCTTTTGGAGTAAAACAAATTCCAATGCTTTTTTTTTTTTTCCAATCACACTTCAGAAGCTTCCTATTCAAGTGTTTCTACTAAACTGTTCTGAACATTGTTTCCCTACTTTATCCATTTGCTGCTAGGTAATATGATGCAGAATCTGCATCAAAGACAAATCACCTCCTAAAACCAACTCTTCAAGTCAGCATATTGTTGGAAAGCACACAAGCCTGAACTGGTTGTTCAAGGGAGCTCTTACTAAAGATCAACATTTTATGAGCATCCTTGATGCCAGGGAAAATCTGAAGGGCAGAATCTTTCATTAGCTCTAGGATATTTAGGTTAGAAACCTGAAAGGTTGCTTAAATAGGGTCATGTTCTTAAATAAGGACAAAATGGACACTTTGAAAGTCAGTACTTGCTAAATCAATCCTGAGAATCCAGTAAGGGAATTCACAAAGCCTATCCTATTTTTGAAAGAACTGATTAGACTGCTAGGACTGTGTAATTTTTCTGGTCTGCTTTTACTTCTCTGAGAACAGATCCCCCTCTATACCTCCAAAATATAGAGTTTCTACTGTTTCAACAGCAAATACAGGACCAATATGATGAAGAATATAGTAGTAAGAAGTAGAAAACTGCAACTCTATACTAGCTGTAAGCAAACTAAAAAACCAAAGGACCTCACAAAAAAAAAAAAACCAAGATACCCCCCTTCAGTTCTAGTTATCAAGTATCAATTTAATAATGCAGGTTTGTACCTTCCCTGTATCTGCAGTTTTTCTACAAACAGTGACTATGTGCAGTGACATATTTAAGGTGCATCTACAGACTGCTTTTACACTAAATAAGCTCTGACTTTGAGTGTCCTCTTCAGTGGTTATGTACACAGTGGTGCTGGGGAAGAGCTAAGAGCCACTCAGTTAAATATTCTGTTACTGAGGGCAACCTGAAGCAGGAGTTTACTGAGTTAGTATTAAAAAAATAAAGCATGAGCCCAGGAAGGATAATTCTTTTAATAGACACTTCCAGCTACTAATAATTAAGGCAATTCTCATGTCCAATGCTATATTTGCAGCTCTGGTCAGGAATTCCTCTTCCGTGCATTTATATTACAGTTTCTTGAACCCACCTAACCTTCTGCCATGTGTAACAGCTGCTAAATCCCACAATTTATTTATGCAGTATTTCAGCAAGTCATTGCCACTTGATTTCTTCTTAAGTAGTAGATGAAACAAGCATAGGTAGTGCTGCATACAAATGAGGGCTGGAAAAAGCAGCACCAAGGCTGGAGTTTTCCATGGGTCCCTGCAGATTTTATCACTCCTTTTTTAGTGTCCAAGACATGAGGAGGTGGACAAGTGTCAGCCAGCCTGTATCGGTCCCTCCTTTAAAACAAACAACCCAAACCCCCCTTGAAAAAAAAAACAAAACAAAAAACCATGCCCCACGAAATCCAATAGTCTTTTTTGCTATTGATCTCTGTAGGTCTTTGAGCATGTTAAACAAGAACAGAATAAAAGTAGTGCCTCATTAAAACCTCTCAGAATTATACCCAACTGTATATAGCCAATAGTTACAGTCAGTCTTCTGCACAATCAGCTCAAATCTCAGTATTCAGTAGCCAAAAAAGAAAGAACAAGCGACTTCTACTATCCATCAAAAAAGACAGAACAATATAATAAAAAGCCTAACTTTAGAGCAAACTAGGAATAATTTAATTAGAAGTAGCCCTACAAGCAGAGCAGAAGCAAGTTGGCTTCCATGAGTAGCATAAATATGCCAGAGCTACTTAGGCTCATTCTGCCATCAATGAGTTTGTGTATCTGGCACTTTTAAGCAGAAAAAGGCACAATAATTTCTACAATGCAGCAATATTGCTGGCTGAAAAACAGGCCAATCCTCTGTAAAAGAGCAAGAGCAAACTTCCCAAAAGGCAGAAACCTTCCAGACAAGTGAACCTCAAAAAATACCTCAAAAATTTTATTAACTAATAGGGAATTATTAACGTTGTATTAAAGGTTTTAAAATTCCTTGACATAAATTTATTCAGGCATGAGGCAGGAGTGCTTTCTAGAAGATTATTTGTAACTACTATATATAAATAACCCAATTTTTATTTCTTCATATATTGTAGGTTGCTGTTGGGTCTCTATTATATATATACCACCCATAACTGTGCTATGTGGAATGAAGAAAAACTGAAATTATTATAATTGAACTCACTCATCATAGACAGCTTTCAGCTGCTGAGACAGTGACAAATTCCTGGTTGCCAAAAAGCTTGCCATCTCTGCAGTTATAACAGCAGCACTGACACCATCTTTGTCCAAAACAGCAGGACAGCACATATAACCTAAACAAACAAACAAACAAGCAAGCAAAAAAAAAAATATATATATATGATGTATTTTAATGAGGAAATAAGATAAAATGGGGGAGAAGTTAATCAAACCAACATCTTTTAAAGGACAAATGCATATAACCATAACACAGACATTTTATGAGTTAAACCAAAAATGGAAAACTTTTATCTTCTTATCAGTGTTAATTTTCATAAGCAAAGCATTTTAATAGAATTTCAGGATAGAGACAGATCTGTATTGTATCAGCGCCAGATGCTCCTAAATATTTTTGAGCTCTCATGAAAGAGAAATGCCTCACTGCAGGAGCAATGCAAGTATAGCAGTTTTTCTCAAATGTGATTACCCTTACATGGTAGCATATGGCAACACTGATAATTATCCATGAAATTAGTTACCTTTGCTCCAGTTTTCAAGTTCTGAGATACTAAAGAAACAGCATTATAGCTTTACAACTTCCTTCTCACAATTTCATAGCTTTTATTAATAGCTTTCCACTTTACAAGTATAATCTGGCTGAGTTCTTACTTTATGTTATTCACATTAAACTAAGCTTAAAACTGTGAGGTAAACAGACTCAACTTTAAGTCTGAAAAATGTGTCTGATTGTTTTTTTTAAATAGCTTGTGCAGAATTTGCAGTCCAAGTCTACATAGTCATGACACTGAAGATACATGCACCTAGTGCACATCATAATATCCTGTGCTAAACAGATATAAAGGATTAAAACTAATAATCCAAGTGGATGATAGTGAATACTCACTGGAAATACACCCATTGTCTTAAGGGCACCTTTTCTTTGCCATTTTTTGCAATAGTCCTACTTTCAGCGTTTGACAGGATACTTGAGCATAATATTCTGTTTCTTACCGATAGCCTCCTCAAATGCAAACAGAACAGCTTTGCCCTGGTCCATGAGCTGTTTGGCACGGTTGCCCATCCACTTGAAACCTGTCAGTGTTTCCTACAGCAGCAAGGAGAGAAAAAGGCATTAAAAGCAAAAGCCACGTTTTTCAAAGATATGACTCTGTGTAGGCAAGCAAATAAAAGAATATGGAATAACATCTAAAAGCTTACCTCAAAGTGAAAACCTTCCTTTAGTGCAATTGCTCTCAGGATTTTGGAAGAAACAGTACTGGATAACATGTAGACATCTTTAATGGCACGAGTATCCCTATTGTTATTTTTCCAGCAAGTGAAGATCCACCAGCCTAAAAGGGCTCCCAGCTCATTTCCAGAAAACAGTTTCCATTCACCACTGTATGGAAAAAACCAACAGAATACATATGAATTCAAAGGGTAATACTGGAAAAAATAATCTACTGATTCTTCCATACCTGAACACTAGTAAATAAAACCACTGCATCTGAATTCCAGGTAGCAGTAATAAGATATTATGTATTCATTGTGAATGAAGAAAATAATTCTTCCCCCAAAACATTCTGAAGTGGTTACCTTCCTCCTCCATCATACATACCAGCTTTTGAATTTATCCAACGATGAAAAAGTGGTATTTGCAGCATATTTTAAGTAAAACAAAAATATTCAGCAGACAATTATAAAATTCATCATTAAGACAAGCACAGACACTGAAAATACAGTTTTCAAGTGATCAGTATTTTTAGTTGACTCACTGACAAACGCTTCTTATTTAATCACAAAATACGTCAATTGGCCATTGAGGAAGATTGGAAAAAATCTCCAACACATAAAAAAACCCCATTAACATCTATTTGTTGCTTAAACAAGAAAAATCGAAGGAAAAAGCAAGAGACAGATTTCAAAATTGCTCTAAAATTTCCATTCACAAAAGGGGACAAAGACACTGCCAAAATGACAAAAATCAAGACCTACAGAAACAGTACCTGTTGTGAGAGAGAAGCAGACTCAGTCTCCTGCTTTACTGATGCCAACAGGCACAAAGCAATGCACAGCGACAACTTAGTGTAAGAGTGCTGAGAGAGTGTGCTCTAGCAGGAGTTTCTGTCAAAGAAGAAGTACAGATACTGTAGAAGCCTATATTAATACTCAATTAGTGTATGAGCAGCTACAGCAGAAGTTTGAGAGGGGGACACAGGACCAAAAGTTAGGAGACAACTAAGACTGGCTAAACGATTAGCAAAGAGGTGGTAGAATGAGAGCACCACGCTCTCAATGGCTATATATACAATAAACCAACACCCTCTCTCCAGGTCTGATAGCTCTGAGCTTTTAGAACAAAAGCACCTAAAAACTATGAGTGATTTTATGTTCCTGTTCTAACCCCTCATCCCTAGGAAAAAATGAACCTTTTATTGCTTTTTTGTCAACAATGAATTGTCAACTGAGGCTGGCACATGCAAAAAATACTAAAATCAGGACATTCCAGCTAACACCCAAACACACAGTAGAATACCAATTAGCTCACTCTTCTTTTAGAGAGAGAAGCCTCCTCAGTTACTGCCATGAGGATAAGGAGCTAAAAAAGCCCCCAAACCCCAAAGCAACCACCACTGCTTCTGAAGCTGCTACATGACCAATAGAGGTTAAGTGGTAAGCAAAATGGATACCTGCACTGTCTCCTTTTACTGGGGTTTTAGAATAGAGGTCAAATGTAACTACAATACATAAATGCAAACAACTGCAGAAGTACAGGATATCAGGGACATGAAATAAGGGCATGGCAGTATTGCATCACAATTACAGGTTACACATTTCATACACATGAAAAATTTACAAGAAGTCCCTGTTTGAGCAAGTTTACTTTCTGTGATCCCATTCTTTGACAGGATATACATAGATAAATAATGCAGATATTCCTTAAAGGACAGAGTGGAAAAGTCTATACTGGGAAGTATCAAACACTGACAATGCTTTAAGTGTAATGCAGGTGCATAACATTATGCATTGAAGTGGGGAACTAAGCAAGAGGCCTGAATCATCTAAAGATTAATAAAATGTGTGGTCTTAACAGTATTTGAGAAAGGAGTTAACACTAAAGAACAGGAATATTCTCTATTCCTGAGATTATCAGGAACTATAAAGGATCTCCTGAATATTCAAGTTGTTATTAAATGAACAGTATAAAAGAATGTTTTTAGTCTTCTGTGAAAAAATTTTAACTAAAAACCTACCTTTAAAAAGGAATAGCAGAATCACAAGAATTCACATGCCTCTATGCATGCCTCAAGTACAGCAAGTGTCAAATATTCATTCAGGCTTTTGTAGAACATCTAATGTTAATCATTTATTGCCCCCACTGTGGTCATAGCACTGTATGTGCTTCATACAGTTCTCTAACATTTATATAAAATTTCTACTGTGACTGTTCTATCTTCCTCTGCAACACAGGCTGCAAGAATCCCCCAAATAAGCTTAGCCTTTAAGTAACAAATGTAGATGGTTTGCATTTCTTTTTTACCATACCTCTCTTGTTTCTCTGCCACTGCAAGTCGGTCAGCATCAGGATCATTTGCTAAAATGATTTTTGCCCCATCTTTTTCAGCCAAAGCAAAAGACAACGTCTGGAAAAGAGGTAAGCAAGACCAGATGAGTGTTATATATTCCAAAGTAAAATTTTCACTTGTCAGGACTTCCCCTGGCCCATCCTAGTGTTTATAGCAGAACAATTTAGATTTCAGATGTGAACTGTAGGAACTTACCAAAATCCAAAAGATTTTTTGTAAAAAATATTTATTATTTTAAAAGAAACTGTATCACTTTGTTCTATGGGCAGATGATGGCCACCCTGTTAGACAGCAGACTAAAGTTCTAGCTAACTATTATGAGATTGCTTCGGAGAGATATAAATTTCAGCTAACTCATCACTAAATTTAAGGCTATGAAAACAGAAACAAAATAGACCTTCAACCAATATTTATAGCCATGACTGCTGGCAGAAAGAAAATGCTATCGGAAAGACATTGTAACTATTTTAAAAAAATATCTGCTTACCAGGACACCTTTGCCTTCTTCGGGGTTTGGATACTTCACTGTAGGAAATTCTGGATCAGGATCCTTCTGCTCCGGAACGGCAAAAGGAGGGCTAAGGTCAAATGCCTTGAAGGCCAACTGCACAAATTTATGACCTACACCGTGCACAGAAGTGTGAACAAATTTCAGGTTTGTTGCCTTGTTTATATTCCTGAAATAAAACAGAGTAACAGTAAACTTGGATATAGAAGAATATTATGCACAAAACTGGCTGTGTTTGGAGACATATGTGATACAGTATTCTGTATCACAGAATTCTCAATTAAAGAAGGTCAGATTTTGAAGGTGAAGGCTTAGAAAATTGGTTTGGCCTCATTTTTCAGCAATGTGATTCACTCTTAGTATCTAATGTCCCACTACATACAGATCATTGGAATAAGAAAGTACACTCTATGTATGTACACTCTACATACCCCAAAGGGGGCAAGTGGAAAAAAAAACCAAAATAACAACTGAAGAGTAAGACTTTTAATTCCCAGCTCTAGCATTTAAGCCAGCTCCAAAGACTGTGAACACAGTGAACTGACAGCAGCATGGCCCATTTGAGCACAGCCATTTTTATGAAGTCCATTACTTAAAGCTTAGAACATAATCTAAAGGCATGCAAACTCCTAAGGAGACATTTAACTCTGGTTCTGAAAAAGCAGCATAATTTCTTACATAGCCCTAACCTTCTGGTAATTCTGACTTCATTTTTAGCAAGAGCAAGATCATGGGTACTGGTGGTTGAAATTTTGATGTAAATAAGCAGATCTAGCAGGTATCATCTAATAATCTGATTCTGTTTGCTAATCACAAAGAGAAAAACCCAACTGATTTTGTTACTGAGCAAGTGACAGATGATTATACAAGGTGCCCAAGGCTATGAGGAGCACATGGAAGGCTGGAATGACAGAACAAGATGTCTTTGTTCCAGAACTGCCCTAACAGCCTGTTCACCTTCTCTTTTAGAAGTTCATTTCAAGGCTGTGATTCCCCAGCATGGAGCTGGACCACCAGTGTCAGCCCTTAGGCTCGCCCCGAGCTGCACAAGAAAGCCCCAGTCTTGCTGTGGCATTTGGCTGACGTGTGGTCCTGCTAATACAGGCAGATGATATCATGAAAAGCAAATTGCTCACTCTGCTGGGTTAGATTTCGGACAGGATAGCTTTATACACTGCTTCACTATGTCACCACACAGCTGCCACTGCCACGGAAGGTAAGAAGGCACAGACAGAACTGGATTATGGCAGGATCGTGACTGCCCAGACTTTGGTCAAATTAAACCACCACGCTGATGTATTAGATAGAAAATCCCATATTCTTAAGGAAGTTAGTCCCATTTACCTGTAAAAGCACTGTTTCTGTATGTCTTTGAAATACTCCTTATTGACAGTGGCATATGGATCATGAAGTAGCAGGCTGCTGTCAATCACTTTGTCATCCCAAGCCTGAGGCCACGGCTCTTGGTTCTCCTCAATAGCCTGAGAAATTCCTTTGTCATGAGGAGAAATGATCTGAGCACCATTTTCCCAGTAAACCTAAATAATAAGTAGGGTAAGAGAGTATTTTGGTCACTAATGTTGTAGGACAGCTTTATTATTTTTTTTGTTGTATGAGATGCTCTAGTATACCCAGAGTATTCTTCAGTTCTTATTCTCAGTGTTTCCTCTCACATCCCATTTTCATTTTTATGTGTTCAATTTTATCAAAGGCTATCAAAATCCATAATGAGACACGAAACAAACCCCAGCTCGTTTATATCAACTGTCAGCCTGTCTACCAGCCTTGGGATTGATAACTTGCCCATGATAATTTATATACTTTCTTTCAGATTTTTTTAGGTAAAATCATTATATATAGAAGAATTCTGAAGAAGAAAAAAGTGTGCACAAGTGAAACATATTTACCACACACACACACAAAAATTTAAGGAGAAAGGCCCCAAAACTTTGCAGCTGCCTATAGCAGCAGTGCTGCCATAACAGCAAGCACAAATTCAACTAACTTTTAAGATGTTTTTTACTTGTAGTTTTCTGCTTTTGGTTGATTGTGTACCCATGCTGGAAGAGGTGTACTTATGTTTTACTTCTTATTGTTGTTTGCACACTTCCTTCAACTCATGGCTTACAGACCATAAGCTTAAAGAAAGATGCCTAACAGCATCTGTGCCATGGACATATGTGGCCCAAATAACAAAACATCAGGAAAACACGAAGTTGTTTTAAAAATTAATAAAACATATAAACAATCTAACAAGACCAACACACAAAATATTTAAAAATGCAATTTTAAACAGACATGAAGTTCTGGAAGAGGAGGCAGCAAGAAATAATCCAAGCTAATTCATTGTTTTCCTACTAAGAAGAAAAGAAAAACAAAAACAACCCAAAAAACTCCCAACTTCAGTTTCTGGATTTTGGAAAAGTCTGTCTACAACTAGTCCAGCTATAGGATTGGCATACAGGCAGCTCAACCATGTTTTTCAGTGGAAAGCAGATTTCTGTAATAGAGAAAAAGTCCCACTGATAATTGCGTCACTTAGCAAAAGAAAAATATACTATATGAAGTAAATGGAATTTATTCAAAAGGTTTTGTACAAGCAACTTATTAGGTTTAACATATTTTTAACTCTCTGGAATTGTAAAAGTAAGGCGATATTTTAAAATAATGAATTAAAGAAGTGATTGAAAAAAGTTTTTTATTATTTACATTTTTATTATATTTTATTTATTTTTTAATATTTAATACATTTAATATTTTAATATATTTAATATTTTATTTTTAATTTTTAATATTTTATTTATATTTTTAATAAATTTTATTATATTTTATTTTATTTTTATTATATTTTTATTATTTAATATTTTAAAGTTTTCCAAAGCATACACTGGTATGACTTTCTTCCTGGTATGACTATGTAGCTTTTTAGAGCTACAATTTTAATTATTAGTATAACATGCTACTAGCTTTAAATATATCTGTAGAGACCCCAAAACCAAAACTATCAATTAATTTGGTCCACAACATGATAGGAACCATATATAATACTATTGGCACCTCTAAATGGAAATAAGTCTGAGGAAAAAAAAACAACAAACAAACCAGAAAATAGATTCATATTGGAATACCTTGTAGCCATTATCTTGTTTTGGATTATGGGAAGCTGTTACCATAATTCCAGCACAAAGCTTCAGGTGAGTCACTGTGTATGGCTGTAAGAAGACAAAGTTATCTTAAGTGGAGTGTGCAAAATGTCATACAGTATTTGTTTTCATGCAATACAATACATCCATACTGTTGAACCAAAAGAAATCCTGGACATGATTCCTGCAGACTGACTCCCTAAAGCAGCAGCTAAGCAGTCCTGACTCCATTAGACTCCACAAGGGCACAACTTTGCTTTTTCTCATGCATTTTCCCCTCCATATATTTGTAGCATTGTTTCAGGCACTTTGTGGATCTTCAGAGCAATGTTTTATAGAAAGAAACCCAATGTACATGTTGCCTACTGTAGAACAACTTGAGATACCCAAGGCCTTTAAGAGTGCAAAGTCTGTCGGGGTAATGACAAGAAATCTGTATAAGGTAGAGAATTACAGCTGGAATAGTCTCATCTACAGTGGCCTTTGAGAGCCACTACTCCATCATGGTTCAAAAGATGATTGCTTTGGACAGAGCTCTTAAAAATCATCCCAAAGCAGAGGGAGTGAATGAAAAATGAAGCATTATTTGTGACCGGATGTTCAGCTTGAATTTACTCCTGGCTCTCTAATAGCAAGTGCTATTAAACTGCAGCTCTTGCAACACTGCTTCAAGCTGCATTATGAAGAATTTGACCCTAAACGTACCAAATTTTGTGTCAGTGCTACATAGAAAGTATTCACCTCCCAGGGTTCTGTTTGCAGCACCCACTGGAACAACTGGTACCGGCAGAAACTGTTGCTTTTAGTGCAAAAGTTGGGGTTTTCCTTATCGCTTTAGAGCACTGACACCTACTGACCCCAAGGTGTAAGTGCGGACACACTCACTCCCGGTCTAACCCCAACTGCTAATTTTAAGTGCTCCTCAGAATTCAATATCCCAGAAATTGTTTTGTTTGTGGTTGTTTTTTTGGTTTTTTTTGTTTGTTTGTTTGTTTGTTTTTTTTTTAAATGCAACCAAACTAATCAACCAACACAAAAAATACAAAAACTTTAAAAAATAAACCACAAGACTAAATGTTTGCATATGTGTCAGGTACTCAAGTTTCAGACTCCCCTGCCATCTAGGAATTATTTTTTCTAAGCTATCAGCCTGAAAGCAGAAATGAAAAGAGACACATCCCACCATCACAGATATTCCATTAAGCTTCTTCCTTGTCTTGCTGTGGATGTTGTAAACTAAATATAGCTAAATAAGCACAGGACTAACTGTAGGTGAAGCTTAAAAAGTTTCAAGTGTTTTTTCTACTTTTCCTTAATGTAAGTATTAAATTTTTGACACCTGATAGAGTTTGTGTGTCTATAAGAAGATATAATGCAGAAACCTACCACAAAAGGAGTTGGTGTTACATCAGAGAACAGATAAACTGGAACCCCTTGACTGATGAAGGTATTAGCAGCAAGTCTTGCAAACCTAAATAACAAGAAAAGAAATATACTTGGAAATATACTCATTTCCTCATCAATGAACTGCCTAGTGTTCACAGCTTTTTTCCCCTCCTCATTTCCACTAAAATAAATACAAATAATTTAAAAAAAAAAAATCAACTCTCAAACATAAATGAACCTCAAATTATTGTACAGACCAAATTTAAATGTGTTTGCTCCCTATTCCCAACACACATAGCACAACTCTAAGAACTGCTTTGTCACTAACAGAATATAAAAATGTTATAAATCACTCACCTTAATTCACTCTACAGATAGAAAATCCTGTTGAAACAGCTATAAACTGATAATGGATCACACAAGACGTCTGTGAAATACTTAATACATAAAAAATACCTTTTGCTACTACCTCCACTGGAAAGGTGGGCACGAGCATCAAAACCAATCACAACTCCTCTCTTTTTCAGGTCACTGAAATTCTTCTCAAGATATCTGCAAAATCCCTGGAGACAAAAGCAAATCCACCTGATCAGCCCAATTTTTATCACTGCATTAAGATGATTGCTAAGATGTTGATGTATTGGAAAAGCTGAGCATATAACATCTCACTGAACTGGGTTTGGACTCAGTTTGTCTAAGGCAAATAAACACCAAGAAATATCAGAAACCTTGAAATCAATATAGTGAAGCAGGATAGCATTTAAGTGCTTTTCAGAAAATTAATATCAAGCCCAGAAAGAAAGAGTTAACATGATTATTCCAAATCGCAGATTTGGAGAAGTGATTTAGCTGTGTTAGGTCTTGAAGAAGAGAACAACTGGCCAATATTTCAGTTTTGTTAACAAAAGTCTCTTCATTTCTTAACTCAATCTCACTCTTAATAACGACGTGTTTAGGACATGATACACCACCACTTCAAGCTGCAGTAAGTTAAGGTTCTGAGCTTTGTTTAAAGTAGATCTAATTTAGGACCTACAAGCATAAATAGAGCTTCACTTTCTTTATGTAAATTTATGCCTCAGGTACACAAAGCTTAGCCAAATGCTGACAGCCTGTGGGGATTCTGGTAGTGATTTCATCAGGACCAACTGATCCACTAGAGCTTAACTCTATATAAATTCAATTGCAAATCAAATATGGAAAACAACTTCTTTAAATGGCTTAATAGCTTCTCTCTGCTTGCTTTCTGAGATCAGCACTAAGCTCATAATTATCATTTTAATGGCTTCTGAAAACTGGAGGAATAGTAAAAAATTGGTACTTCCACAGAATACACATTTGCTTGTTATAAACAAGGCTTTTGCATGCACAGATACAGACAGTGAAGTGACAGAGTGTTGAGCACAGTACCTGGGTTGTCTGGATAATAGTCAGGTCATTCATGTGGGAAATCCCTGCTCCCATGGCAGCTCTAAGACCCGCTGTGCCAAACTCCATCCGTGAGCCAAAGTATTTCTGCAGTTCCCTGGCATTTCCTTCAGCAAGCAGTTGCTTCACTATTGCAGATGTTTTGGGGTTCTGTAAATACAAAATTCAGATACTCTAGAAAAGGTTTTGTTTGTTTGTTTTAATAACCTTAGGCTTCCTAACAGAATTTACTTTCTTTCCCAGTTTCTGCCGTACCAGGTTTTTTTAAGTATCAAAACATTACACACCACTTCAAGAATACCAGGCCCCCTGCTACACCTTCCTAATTTTATGTTAGAACAGTCTCAAGTGGTACTTATTTTAGATTTATCTCTTTAACTGAGCAAGCTGCCTTGAAAGCAGTGTACATATCACATTTTGGGAAAAGAATCCCTTATGTCTATTTTAATACTTTCTTGTTCTAGAAAAACCACAAAAATAAACAAAAAAAAGCACCTTTCTTTTTTGTAGAAATTCTGTAATCACATCATAAGAAGAACTCTAAACATACAAGTTAAGCTGGTGATTAAGAGATACTTGTTACATCCATTGCACTGTATGTAGAGTTAATAAATAAATAAATCAATCATAACCTTGTGCCAAGAATGGCACTCAGTGTTAATAACCCCCAGTGTTTCAATCTTAATAACACATGCTTTGTGAAGCTGAATATTTGATTTCTTGAAAACTGATGAGCCAACAGGACAGATGGCACACTCCAGTCACCTGGCAACAGTGTTCTGTGAAGAAGCAACACATGCTACAGGTTAGTCACTGCGTGACTACACACACATTACGCTGGAGCACAAAGATTATAATTTCCAAATGGACATAAGCTTTCATTCCTGGTCAGCCAAATGTCCTCATAAATATCACTTCACTACTTCAAGTGAAAGACTTCACTGTTTCTTGGATGACCTAGGTATGCTTACAGCAAGGGAAGGCATATTATCCTAGGAAAAAAAAAATTTCTGCAGCTCCAAAAAATGCTGCAGAACATGCACAGTAGTAAGCACACAGAAGAACTTGCATAGAAAGATGTAAGCATTCTGGAAATCAAACAGAGGCCAGGGTCTGGATGCCCTAATCATTGATCTATACACCTGCTTCTGCAGGACAAACACCATAGTTTAAATAAACACTGAGAAAGCTAAAGAGCTTTTGGTGCACATGAGCAAACTATATAAAGCAGAACAAGCTGGACTCATTGAAATAAAATAAAAAAGATCAGGTTACCAGGGTTCAGTAAGCTAATGGGTACCCCTGAAGCACTGATTTCCAGCTCAAGTACCAGTCCAAGAATGTTGTAACTGGCACTTCCTTTGTAGGATGCCCAATGTAATTCTGTATTATTATAGTTATTATATTCTATAATAAGAGTTGAGGCTGTTTGAAAGCTGACCTGAATATTTTGCTGTAGTACCAGGCCTATGCCTTGGACATAAACACATTTTGCATCAGGCTTTGTGCAGTGCCTAGTGCCCAGTCACCTCTTTTTTGCCCCCTTCCTGAGCTTTTTGCACAGAAGTTGTCTCTTACTCCTGACACAGGCATCTCTTTAGGTAGATGCTTCACATATTTGTATAGATGCTGGGCAGGCTAGAAGCCACAATGCCAGTACAGAAGGTCAGCTGGACTCGTGCTGGAGCTCTCACAACCAAGGAGATTTTTATCGTTGTTGTTTTCAGAAGAATATCTCAGGCTTGGTATCTACTGTGAAACTATAGGGATCCTCCAATTATTCAAGCCTGGTTAAATGATTACACTTATCCAGGTGGCTGCTAAGTCTTGAGTTTCAGTTCACATCATCTGTTATTGAAAACCTGACTGCATAAATTCAGTTGTTTGCTTTGTTCCCTCCTGTCACCCACACACTCTAAAAAGTAACAGGCCCAAGACTGTTCCCATTTTGTTTCAATTTTAGGAATGTTACAATGTGATTGTATACAGGTAGGGAAAAAATCTTGAACTTCTGAGCAGAACAAAACGCTAAACCCCAACCTTCACTGAATCTCTACTAAAGACAGACCCAGTGTGTCCTGGTTTGGGCCAGGATAAAGGTGATTTTCTGTCTTGTACTTTTGCTTTCAGATAAGTCTCTTGTAAGTAGCTGCACTTGCTGAAATTAACAGCAAGTTTCTCAGTGTGTGTTTCTAGGACTGATAACACTCGATGTTTATAGTTACTGCTAGAGACTGGTGTGCAGAGCCAAGGCCACTGCTCAGCTCTGAGGAACATTTTACCCTCCAGAAGGAATAAAGAGGTCCCACCTGCAGCCCTCCTTTGGGGAGAAACAGACAAGAAAGATGCCAGAATTTACCAAACAGAGTATTCCATCCCATACACCTCATACTCAGTATAAATTTGAGGGATCACAAGGGTCAAGCCAGTTTCCTGCTTCCTGCCCTTCCTGCCTTTCCTGCTTCCCTTTCTTCACCCGTTCCCTGTTTTGCTTCAGCATCCTGGAAGGATTCCATCTGTTCCTCTCCCTGTGCTCCTGATCTGTGCCAGCCTGAATCTGTGTGTTCCTGCCTCCAGCTCCCGACTGCTGCCGACTCCAGGAGTCCAGCCTGGACTTTCCCAGAGCTGCCCTGCAGCCTCGGTGGTGACGTGAGAGCTATTGGGGGAAAAGGGGAGAAGGAACGTGGGATCAATTTTCCTGGATATTTGTATATATTTAGTAATTTTTCCTATTTATCATTACTGTTTCATTAAAGTTGTGTAGTTCAGTTTCCAACCCTTAAGTCTCTCTCCCTTATTCTCTCTCCTTTCTTTATCAGGGAGGAGAGAGAGATGAATAGAGAGCATCTGTTACTTGGTTTAATTGCTGGGCCAGTGTTAAACCATGACACAGTGTTATCAGAAGGATGAAGTGCTGCTTCTTTTAATTTCTCACTGGTTCTCTCAGGTTACTTTTTTTTTTACTCTTCAACAAAACAGAATAGGAGTATGACAATAGTAATTTCTCCAAATCTAGGTGGCAGAATTTTTACTAGAGTTAATATCCAGCAGTGCAATTTGCTTGTCAACACTTGAGTTACCTTAATATACACAACAGGAAGGCCTCCAAAGAGGCTTCATCAGTGCAGGAGCCTCCATAAAGTTTTAGAGTAGAGGGACAGCTACTGAATAAACAGGTTTTATTTTCAACAAAAGCAGAAGCTACCTTCTATTCATAATTTTGTGATTGTTAATAGAAAAAATTAAAAATACTATATTGCTGTAACAACTACAGTGACAGAGTAGCCTAGTAATGAGCTCAGTAATTGTCATCTAGGTAGAAACTTCCTGTTAAATCAGCAGGATGGACTTCAGGCATACAATCTTGTTCTTGCAAACAATTATTTTGTAAGAAGCCTACAGCTTATCATCATCAAATATTAACCTACTTCTAAACATCAAAAAGAAACTTTTTTTTTTTTTTTTTTTTTTTTTTTAAATATCAGAGTAAACGGACAAGGGTTATACTGGATTCTTCTGTTACTCAATATCATCATGTAAGAGCTCCCTGAGAAATGAAAATACCTCCATGTTTTCAAGCAATCAGCACTGACTATCGCACAGCAGTCAATTATTACTGCCAGAGATGGAATTGGGAGCAAAGAGTTAACCTTTTAAATGTAATGATACTGTAAGGGGGATGCTGCATTAGATTGCCTGAGGACTTCACTAAATAATTAGAATAAAGAGTTGAAAATTAAATTATTAACGAGGAATACAACTAAGATTAGTCAAGGAAGTTTTGAAACCAGTCTTTAAAACCAGGCTGTTTTCTCAATATCAATGAAACTGGAAAAGAAGAAGACACAGAAGTTTATTGCCATTTGGTGTGGCATTTCTGAAAGTACAGCTGGTTTGCTACTGCATTCCCATTAATAAAACCAGAGCTGGCTAACTGAGCAGTTAACTGGTTGAATGACCTTCAACGAAGAATCACAACAAACTTGAGATACTTCTAAGGAGTAAAAAAAAAAAAAAAAAGCAAACTACAGATATGAATACAGGCCTGCACCTCAGTGGGAACTGCAGCAGGGAACTAATGTAAGCATTTCTAGACCACCACTATGGCAGGACATTTCTTTAGACATGTAGCATATAGAAATACAGAGAAGCTTTTACTTCTGTGGATGGTGCTGTCAAGACTAAAACTGAAGACACAAATCTGAGTGTCAGGACATTTAAGCACTCTAACAGGAAAGGAAGCAACATATGCTAAAGTGTTCATAAGCAACAGCAGGAAAAGAGGGAGAAAAAAAAGGAAAACAAACAATATTGAAGATTCAGCAGTTATTTTATTGACAATGAGGGTCACCACTAAGCATGAAGCGGCACTACCAGGAAAGGAGGGCAGATTCCACATTTCCCAGCGGTTTTGAAGCAAGCCCACGAATCTTTTGGAAACAATATTTCAGTCAACAAAAATATGGCGTATACCTGGATTTTTTTAACACTGAGAGACAGACAACAAATCAACGTATTGCTGCTTTTAATACGTAAATTCTATCATCTGCCCTAACAATGGGGGATCGGACGAAGAGGGAGCGCAGAGGGAAGGCGCCCAACAAGTGCCTTTGCTGCGCCAAGGGCTGACATAGAGTAAAACCAAGGCTGTCCCCACGCCTCCTGACACCTCAGAGCCTGCGACAACCTCGCTCCCCTCTCCAGGTCCCGGCGACCCGACAAGGCCCTCCCGTACCGGCACCCCGAGTCCCGGGGGAGAAGGGAGGGGTCCCGCCGCCGCCCCTCACCTTGTCCCAGAGCAGCCACTGCTCGGCCGCGCTGCGCAGAGCGGCATCCCCGGCAGAACCCCTCGCTGCCATTGCGATGTCGCCGATACCGATGTCGCCGATGCCACGGCCCCGCTCCTTCCCTCTTCCGGAGCTCACCCGCTCAGCTCCGCCCGCCGGCGCCGGGCCGCCCCACCTCCACCTCCGCCCCGCTCGCCTGCCCGGGCCCAGGCCGGGGTCAGGGTCGGGGCTGTACCGGGGCCGCCCCCACCTCCCCTGAGCCCCGCCCGTGGGACAGCCGCGGCCGGACAGCGGGGTCACAGGAAGAGTGCGGCTCGGAACGATTTTGTCTGATGAGCCGAGTCCCCTGCAGCTCACTGTCGGGATGGGTGGTTTCCCTTCCTTATCCCTGAGGGTGCCGGGCCCCCCGGCGGGCTCCCCCCGGGGCACAAGGAGGTACAGAGCAAGCGGCTGCCGGCACGGGCGGAACCCCGGGAGCAGCCCCGGTCGGCGGCTGAGCGCGGCCCACTCGCCCCGGCAGCCCCGAGCTGAGCACAGGCGGAACAGGAGCAGGAGCAGGAGCCGCAGCAGGACCGGGAGAAGGATTAGGATCCGGATCCTGATCAGGATCGTGTTTCCAAATACTCGGGGCAGAAACCCGAGAAGCAGCAGAGCTTGTTCGCTCTGACCCAAACTGCTGCCTCCGCAGAATGTCTGACATAAGAAAACTAGTGTTTAATTGTTAACTTCTCATGGGCACTGGAGTGTGTCTACTTAGATTCCTATTTCAAGTCAGTGTAGATGAGGGATGATCTCCGAGGAACCCTGATGTATAGACATCATGTATAGACATGAAGTCACCTACTCAAAGCATTAGGTGCTTATGCGATATCTTTGAATCCATTTTACTGTCTGTGATGTGATCTTATTACGGGAAGGGACAAAGGACTGTAGAAGTTTTTAGCTCTGTTTGGTTTTGGACATCCTAGCAACAGTGTAGCCACTCCTTTCCATAATAAAAAATATGAATAAACTGCATTCACCTGGAGGCAAAAAGGGAAATGGCCTGCAGAAGTTCAGTTTCCAGTTTTCCTCCTCTGTTGCTGTATCCCATATGCTCCAGAACAACCTGGAGTCCTGCACAAGCCAAGCAGCCTGCAAGGGGCTTTCAGTGAATTGATCTATTGACCTATAACTTTCTTCAGGACTTAATATTACTTCTGTTTCTCCAGTCAACCATTGGAGGTTCTGTATGAAGTCCCAGTGCTCTACTTCTGCTAATTCACAGGCAGAATGGAGCAGCCTGGCCTCACATCACCTCCCCTTCAGAGAGAGTGAATCCTTGATGATTCCTATTCAGTGCTGTAAGAAGTTTGCTACCCACTACAGGGGCCTAAATATCCCATTCCTAGAAAGAGCTTGTTCATTATTGTGAAGACGTTATTCATGTTAAAGAATGCTTTTGGTGTATTTGTAAATAAACTGTATATATATTACACACCTTCAAATTGGAGCATCTCATTGTTATCAGCTTAAATGTATTGTTTCTAGGTGTTACCATTTATACATTACACTGCATATTACCAGTATGTATGACTGATGTATGAGTGCTAAATGGGTAAATTTTCATAGAAATAATGACTTGTGCAGGTATTTGAAAACCTTTCAAAGTTCCTTAGTATATCACCAGAATGCATATAAATAAGAGAGAAGCGACAAAGATGTAACTGAGTTTATTTTGCACTGCTGATAAATAAACATAACAACTAAAATACCCTTTTGGAAAAGCTCTGACATGAAAGATCAGTAGAACCAAAGAGTAAGGAAGTAAGACAAAAATTCTGTTTGGTCTCTTTTGGAATCACCTGTCGTATCTCCTCTAGCACTTTGGTAATGTCCCTTTAGCAGTAGATCCTTTGCAGTCTGTGTATCCCTGATGGGACACATCTGCTCCCAGCTGCAAAACAATTTGGTAACTGATTTCACTCAGGAGAATTGTTTGTGTTTGAATAGTTATTACAGCTTACAGCACAGTGTCTTCAAGAGAAGCCTGAGTTGCCAGCCATCGGTCCATATGTTGATGTGTTATCAGTCTCTCAAAAAAAGTTCCTATAACTTAGTTGGGTTTTTGCTGGAATCCCCTGAAGATGCCATGATAAGCCCCTTCAGCCAGTTTGATTTCTCCCAACTTTTTTTGTCCAGAGAAGACTGAACTCTCATTCTTGCATAACAAGATACCTGGCATCAGGCTCCCAAAATACAAAGGGAAACAGCAGCCTGAGTTCCAGGCACAAGGTGCTCATTGTTCAGGAGCTTTTCCTGAGTTTTTGTCAACCTCTGTTTGAATCTGAGGTGCCTAAGTTCAGAGAAAGCTGAAAGGAGCCACTGCGACTTCTCTGCTCAACTATACAAGTACAGGTGAAGTAGGGGGAAAATTCCTGAGTGTGGTAGAGATGCAGAATGTGTACTGGCAGGCTACTGGGGCTGCTGAGCAATGCAGGCTACTGTGAAAGTAGGGTACAGGAGGAGGAGCAGACACCCTGGAGCCAGCAGAGTCACTTGCCAGTGTTGCCAAGTCCTGATTCTGAACTCCCACAAGGAATATAGCTATCTGGACACTTTCCAACAGTGTTTCAGTAGGAACAATCTGAGCATCCCCTTTGTCCCGTGTTTAAAAAAGGAGGCAAACAAGGGAGGGGCTACCACTGTGGAAATGCCACTGAACTTCTGCAATGATTCTCAAAGACAGGAAAGGAGATAAACAGAAGGAGCTAGAATCTATTGTGCAACAGAGAAGCCATGATATATAATTGCCATCACAGAAATGTGGTGGGATGATTCGCATGGCTGGAGTGCTGCAATGGATGGACACGAGCTTTCTAGAGGGGATGGGCAAGGAAGGAGAGGTGGTGGGGTAGTGTTATATGTTAGGGAGTTCTCTGACTGCCTAAAACTCAATGTTAGACACACCAAGGTGTGATATTTATGGGTAAGGATCAACAGGAAGGCCGCTGAGGCTGATATGTTGGTGGGAGTCTGCTGCAGAGCACCCACACAGGATAAAGACGCTGATGAGACTTTCATTCATCATTCAACAACTGGGAGGTGTCTCGTGGTCACTAGCCCTGGGTCTCCTGAGGGATTTCAATTTACCAGATGTCTGCTGGAATTACAACACAGCAGAGAGGGGGCAGTCCAGGAGGTTCCTGGAATGTGTGGATGGCAGCTTCCAGTTGCAGCTGGTATGTGAGCCTGCCAGGAGTAGTGCCCTGATAGACCTGCTGCTTAAAAACAGAGAAGGGCTGGTGGGAGACGTGGTGGTCAGAGGTTGTCTCAGGCACAGTGATCACGATAGGATAGAATTTTCAATATGTGGTGAAGTTAAGAGAGTTGTCAGCAAAACATCTACATTGGACTTCCAGAGGGCTGACTTTGATCTATTAGGGGCACTGGTTAGGAGAGCCACTTGAGAAGCAGCCCTCAAAAACAACGGGGCCTAGGAAGGCTGGGCTTACTGTAAGAATGAAATTATGAAGGGCCAGGAGAAGGCTGTCCCTGTGTGCTGAAAAACAAGCTGGTGGGGAGGAAGACCAACCTGGTTGAGCAGAGAGCTCTTGCAAGAACTCAGGAAAAAAATAAAAAAGAGTCTATCAACACCCAGTTTATCAGTGACTGCCCAAATGAGGGCTTCTCCATGTGAGAACAAAGTCCAGGTGGCTTATGGAATGAGGACCCCACCTGAGCACAAATGTCCATCTTGTCAAGGAGGCTGTTTTGAGACAATTATTCATTTCAGGACCCTACACAAGTTAGTTGTAGGTTCTCAGAGCTCAGTGCAGAAAAATCTTAGCTCTACTACTTTGTCCAGTCTGAAAATGCCAGGGTATTTTATTAGTTTTCACTTTTATCACTAGCTTAAATAGGAATGGACAGCAGCAGAAGAGAAGAAAGCTTTGATTCTGTAGCATAGATGGACTGGCAAACTATGGCACACATTTTAAAATTCAAAAAGCATATACATCACTCACAGAAAGGATGTTGTCTTAAAGAAATAGCTGTATTGCAATCCAATGAGAAGGGAGGGGGATGCAGGGGAAGAGAAGGAAGGAAGTAATGGAGATAGTATTTCTGGTTTGAATTTTAGTATTTAATCTTCACTTCTGTGGGCTACCAGCTAACCCAAGGATGTGTCAGGTTCTTTTGCATTTCCTCTTGGAAATTTTTTCGCCATTGTTTATTGTAAGCCTCTTGCTCACAACTGAAAGTCTTTTCTAATTTCCACCCTTAGCCATAAACTCCTGACCTCTGGCAGGCAGGAAGATCTCAGACCCTGCAGCACCAGAACTACTAAATCATGCTATTTGCATCTTGTTCGAGACAGGCTCCAGTTCCCAGGTTCAAGGAGGAATTAATGCCAGTTTTTTTCAAATATATTTTGGATTGTAGCCCTTCTCTTAGACATTGGTTCACTCTTAGAGCCCCAAAATGCAAGTTTAAGTGAAAAATAAAATTAATCTGCCTACTACATACATGATCTTGAACTCACTCCTTATGCAAAAAAATAAAATATGCTGTGAAAAAAAAAAAGTATTTAATGTTTTCATTTCACAGAATTAAAGAATAATATGCACAGATTATTTTGCCCTTTACTAAATTTCTAAATTTACTAAATTCTTTTACTAAAGAAGTGAGTGGGGTACTCTGTTTTTATATATGTTCTTCTGTTTTGCTGTAAATTTAATCAAACTTTTTTTTCTCATTAGGTATATTTCTGAATACCTTGGTAGACTTACTAAGCCTACAACTTGGTTTGGAAGACAGTGTTGTCTGTTACAGAAATGAAGTTGAGAGTGATTCTGACAGTTTTCTTGCCCTGAGTTACAGAGAAGTTTCCTTAATTAGTATTAATTATCCAGAGTAGAAGTAAAAAAATCTCAAGTGGTTGCAGCATAAATGGGCTGAATAGGTATTTGCCTTAACAACAGTAAATTTTCAGGATTATAGGCAAGTTTCCCAAAAATGTTAAGCTTCTATATCCAACTTCAGACTTTTAAGTAAGCTGTTTCTCAAAAGTGCTGAACCTGCAGCAGTTCCCATTGAATGCTCAGGCTTGTAAATGCACGACTGAGAGCCACGATGGCAATATCAAAGGGGAAAGGCTTTAAAAAAACTGGCACAGGATGCTTTTATACCACACAGTTTACACCACCAAGGTTGAAATATTTGTTTTACAGTCGGTAAAACCGAGCTCACATGCAAAAAAGATTTATCTGATGGAGGAAACAGCCTCTAAAGTATGGCAAGCTGGTAGCTTCACATTTGTGTTAGAAAGCTGTCTGAAGAAAGTAGCACTAAATTCCCTACCTGGCTTTTCCTAAACAAATAAAAAAACTCTAAAATTAAGGAATTGATTTAAAATAGGTAGCCCTTTCCTAATGGAGATTATTTACTCTTGATGGAGGAAATAAAGGATGTCTTAGTAAAACCATACAGGCACTAAATGGAAGGCTATACTGAGAAATTCGTACAGCTGGTCTTAAAATGCCCTGAAACAACTTGGAGTTTGGACTAGAGTCTGCTTCTTAAACAGCTGCATTTTTAAACTTCAAAAAGCTTTAGTTAACATGTAAGAGAATAGTTTTAAAAAATTAACTAGGTTCTTCAAAAGCTTTTATTATTTCACTATTCATGTCATGATTTGATAGGAAAAGGATGCCCTCTCTTGGTCATAGCAGAAATAATTAGTGGAGAGAACTGCATTCCCAGTGTCCTGCCTTGCCAAGACACCCCCTCCCTCACCTCTCCCCTCCCGTTTCTGCCAGATAACAATTGTTTGATAGTTTAGTGTTAGTCTTCCTGTAATTTAGGGGCTGGAGTTTCCTCTGCTTTTCTTTAGAATTGTGTTATAGAAATGTCAGTGAATAAAAAATATCTGCACTGTTCCTCATGCCAGTACAATATTCCTGTTTCCATGATGTTCCACTAGCAAGGAATGAAAATAAATACTGAGAACATAACAGGAACTCCATGAATTTGGACAATTACCATTTTTCCTGTGTTTCATTTTGCATAAAATTTTAAGTTGAAGTTGTATGTTGCTAAATTTTACTTTCTGAAGTCCTACTGTTAATATATAGAAAGCTTAAGTAAATTATCATAGTAATAGGCTTTAGTAAAGACTCTGAAAACTCACTCTGGGCCTAGGGGGCTTGTTTTGCTTTCTACCTTTCATGACCAAATTGTTGAAAGCAATTAAAGTTGCCACCTCTGAGAACTATTTCCTTCTGTAACAATTTTTTTCTGGGGTCATGTGCTTGCTTGGTAATTGCAGATATCCCACTTGGTACTTGGCTCAATGCCTTCACTGCCTTTGAAATTGTTTGGAGATTGGCTTTCTGATTAGCATAATTATGCTCATTTTTATTCTTGCTTTACTTGCCAAATGCTCAGACTCAAAGCTACTTCCTGCTTGTTCATATTTTACAAAATAAGCAATAGGCAATAGGCGAGTCACAGTCTGCTTGTTTTTCATGGCCAGATTGCAATGATACAAGATCAAAAGAAGCAGCAGCATAATGTCTTGCAGTTCTGCCCTGTGACTTAGAAGGGGGATGAACTGAAAAGGTTTGAATATGCTTTATTTAAACTACAGTTTGTTGCTTATTTGATAAGAACAGCTTAATAAGATCAGAAATGGTCATTAACTCCTTGCAAATGTGCTCTAAGTGATTCATAATATTTGATTCCTCCAACAAAATTACCTGATACCTGTAAGAGACATTTCTGCCTTGTCCAGGGATGCGTAACCACCATTTGGAGCCTGAAGTATAAGGAACTTAGAGTTCATTGTGTAGGGCTTTGGATCTTATGGTAACTAAAACATTAAAAAAACCTCGTAAAGCAGAAGTTTACAAAAGCTTTACTCTTGAGGAAGAAAAACACTGCTTACACAAAAAATGTACTTGCAGGTAGAGCTGGGTAACTGGAAAAGGAGAAGCCTTAGGAAAATATGATACGGTACAAAACCAGCACTGTGGTAACCCTTCAGTACAATCTCTGCAAAGCTTAAATTGGTGTTATTACCAATTTTAAAGGACCGCCTTTCCATTTCTAGTTCTGTTAAAATCAGCTTTATTCTTAGAATACGTGCCTGGGTCTCTAGCAGCATTAGCTTTCCATTTACCTGATGTATTATTCTAAAACATGGGAAACGTTAGAAAAGGGAAAAGACAGAATCACAGTATTAAGTAACATAAACCCCAAGTATTACACAGTTTACACTTATGGGCACAAATTCAAAACTTTCATTTCCCCACAGACAAACCCCAGGGAACCCAAGACAGCTCTGCTTGAGGAGGCTTTTACTGCCACACCTGTGGTCAGCAAAGATGCCAGGGTGGCTTGGTGGCTCTGCAGCTTGTTCAGTCTCTTGACATGAAGCCCCGAAATCTGATTACCCCTTGGATTAACCCTCTCTGGGGAATGCACTGTTGGTACTGTACACTGATGATGAAGAGGGAGAACAAAGTTTCTGTTGCCAGCTGATTGAAAGGACTATATTGAATGATTAAGTTTTAACACTACATTTTGAAATCTGTATTACAGTAGTCTACCATTACTTTACATACTGCTGGTGTACTGTAATACAAAATTATTGTAGCAGAAATTACAATTTCCTCTATAGCTGTAAATACTTGCTGAAACAAAGTCTTCCTGACAAAAACACCAATAAAGTATTCTCAAGCAATTCAGTGTCAATCACAAGCTTTAAAGATGAAATAAGACTTTTCTGTTTAAAGACTTGCTTTATCTGTCAGATCATGTGCCTGAAAGAGTTGTCAGGCACTGGAACAGACTGCCCAGGGAAGTGGTGTAGTCATAGTTTCAGCAAAAACACCTTGTAATTACTATTATTATCATTACTTCCTCACTTTTTTTCCATTTTTTATGTTATTTCATTGTAAAACTGCAGGCTGCACCCTGCTTCTCCCCTTTCCCAGGGAAAGTATTTTGGTGCAGTGGTAATAGGAAGGCACTTCCTTGTTACCAACAATAAATGTAACACACCACGAGTCTGTAGATAGGACAACACAGTAGAGAAGAGAGAAAAAAATAATTACTGTTCATTACAAAGGTGTAGTGCTTTTTCATAACATGCTGTAGGACAGGACAGACAAGGAGCATAGTTAAGTTTGCAGCACCCCGAGCATTTTGTAATAACTTAGATCATAGATATATTGAAAAGAGTCATCACTATGCACTAGTTTCATCTACAGTACTCCAAGTGGTAAATAGTGTCAACTTCCAAGACTTCTGAGCAATTTGAAATTCCAATATAAAATTGCAGATTATCATATTGCTCATTTCATAAAAATTGCATCATCGTAGCTACTATAAAAGTCTTTCATAAGCAGTCTTCGTAATAGCCTTAGGAACTTCACTGAAAAATATAAGTAGGACAAGGAGCATTTTTCTTTGGAAACAAATCTTTAGGAAAAAATTTCATAAGTTACCAAAACCTTTTTTTTTAAAAGAAAGGCAAAGCCCCTCCCCCATATTGCAGAAAAAATGTTCACCTAGTTCTGAGCACTTGGTTATGGAAATCCTACACTACCATGGATTAACTTAAGAGAGTTCCTTAAATTACTACCTGTTTCATGAAAAAATATCATTTAAAAATCTCATAGATTTAGAGAATAAGCTAGAAACCACATTTAAAGCAATTTAAAACTGATGCCGTTCCTCAAATTTACTTTCTGTCACTAAAAAAAACATTGGCTCTCTCCATTCGCAGAAGCAGAAAAACTTATACAAAATAAGGGAATAATGAGAAGAACACCATTGTTTCACTTCTCCCATTAACACTTTTATGTACTGAAAAAAAAGAACTAGTGTAACACTTTTTAATTATGTTTTTCTGACATAGAGGTGAAGATTTTTCTTCATTGTTCCCTTTTCTTGGCAATTTACTTTTAAGAGAAAATTCAACCTTACATTAGCTGTCAGCCACCACACTTCTGAAGATGCCTGAAATATCATAATTTTGTTGTTTACCCATTACAGTAAAATTTTAACTGGAACTGTAGTCAAGCTAATTTAATGTGTCACCTCTGCTTCTTTTGGCATACAAGTTTATTCTCATGGGAACCTAATGCCAATATTGAAGATAGCAAAGTAGCTGTATTTGAAGTGCTGTAAGAATTACAATGACAGTTAACTAATTTTGCATGGTGGTGGTGGATGATATAAGGAGGCTTTCAAACATGAAATGTTTGACTTCTTTGACTCAGAAGGTAATTAAAGATTAAATTTTGCCTTATATTGGCTGCACTTCCCTGACCTAAGGTTTACCAGCTAAGTTCCAATAATGTGACTGATTTTTAACTTACAGAAGCTCCCCAGAGAAACAGTGAGCCCCGATTTCCATTTCAGATGTACTGTAAGACTTGTGAGATATTTAGGATCCTTCTGGGTTGCTGTGATGACTTTACAAGTTTGGTGCAGGTCAGCCAGCAGCAAATACAGTGTCAGCATCACTGTTACACACATGGAGAAATGTTAACTGTCAAAGAAAGGAAGATGCATTGACCACAGGAAAAACAATCAAACAAAAAAACCCTCTCCATCATTATTTGGGATATTCACAGGCAAAGCCATTTGACTAGACAAATACAAATCTACAAAAGTCAGAAAACAGAATAAAGTTTGGAAGACAGGAGTGAGCAAGACAAAATCCCAGGTGCCAATAGGGCAGTTTTCCAGTGCTTTGAAGAACAGAAAGAGTTAGCAACATAACTTTACTTATCTGTACAACAGGAGGAAAAACTCCAAGAAGGCACAAAGGAGTATAAGTAATCCCTTTCCCACCAAGTTCACCACCCTATGTTCACCTGAAAACACTATTATCCCCTGCTTGAAAAGGCTTGTAAACAGCTATCTGCATGACAGCCAAGGATCACTTGCCAAAATGTTTCCTCGGCTGATGAAACCACAAGCTCCTGGCATGGCTATATTGGAGCCAGTAACCTTTTCAGCTGCTGAAATGGATCCGTGTTCCTATTTTAAGGAGCAGAGCTCCTTGCTCTGCAATGTTCAGCTGAACTGATCTTGATACCTACCGTTATTTATGTGCTGCCTTCCTTAGGAAGCAGCTGTGGATTTTGTGACTAGAAAGTGTATGTCAGATGTCCTCTGCAAGAGTCAGAACAAAAGTCATGACCTGACCCAGCTGGTGATTTTATGATGAGACAAACATGGAGTCAGTATTTTAGTCAGTCAGGAGAATGTCCTGCTTCAGAAATGCACTGATTTCACTCAGTAGTTCCCAAGTTTTGCTGTCATCCATTCTCATGGGTTCCCTCAAACACCAGAATGTTGTGTTTCCACGGCAGCTTTACCAGTGATGACAACTGGCAGTGTGCCTATTAATCAGCTCTTGCTTCCCTTCCTGTTACTCTGATCACATCTCTACTTTTTCCCTCTCTGATACTATCAGTGGACCAACAAGAAACAGCAAAATGTATCTATGGAATTTGTTCCAAATGGCAAAATGTAATTCAAACTATTGCTTACTCTCTTGCTGCACTTCAGCTGCTTTTCAACTGTAAATTGCATGAAATACAGAGTAAAGGGCTTTTAACCAGAAAGGTGAATCTATGGCAAATCACACTTCGATGGCATCTGAGATAATCCCAGATTATCTGGTTGATAATCTGAGCTGCCCAAGGGATGGTCTCCCTTTGGCAGCCAAGCCCCCTGCAACCTTCATAGTTGTTTTGTCTCAACAGAATTTACCTCACTGTTGAGAATTTGATTTTTCCTTCAAAAAAAGGTATTTCATATTTTAAAGGGAAAAGCAGTTCTGGTCAGAGTTCCTTGCTGTGGTGAATTAAGTGAAGGAGCTGACCTTACAGAGTAGCAGTGTTTTGATGGGGCTTGCACTCCGTTGTTACTGTGGTGTATGGACAAGCAGCAGTGGCCAAAAATGCCTTTGCTTTTTTTCTGTTAAAATATTTTGAGCTGAAGGAATTTGAAAATATTCAGCAGGATCTTCCTACCTTTACCACAGGACCTCAGTAGCTGAGACAAGGTTATATTTTGTAAACGTCAGGTGGAAATTCTGATTTTGGTTTCTATTTGTAATGTTCTATCACCAGAAGCAAATATTTGGAGATACAAGGCCTTTTGTTGACTTAACACTCTTGAGTGATCTCTGGAATAATTTGTCTGTTTACTTTAGGTGTCTGAATAAAGGTCAAATGAATCCTTAGGAAAAAACCCTCTAGTACCATACTTATGGCATCTAGTACCATCCTGCTTGTATGTTTCTTGTGAAGTCATTTAAGAATCTAGGATTTTTACCCAACACAATTTTAGGCTATAATATTTCTCTGTAATATATGATACATTATATATAAGATATATAAATATCATAAATCATACAGATATTATAGAGAGACATAATATATTCTTTACATCTAGGCACTGATAAAATTCTCAGCAACGACTTCCCTGAGAAAAGGTGAATTATTGTTACAGCACTAATGACAATGAAGAATATAATCATTGCAGGTTAGTGTTTGGTGTATGTTGTGATTCATACTAAAAATATTCCTTTTAAGTCTGTTCTCATCCTAATGTACTAATATTATTTGCACTATTATGAGAAAATGCTTTGCAAGTCTAGACTGGTTATGAAACAGTTTTACGTGTATGGTTTTGTTCCCACCCCCATTGCCATTAAAAAATACTCAGGCAGGAAGAAACTTATTTGCCTTATACCAAAGCTGGTGTTTTGCTGAAAATAAAAAGCTAGAAATCTTTAACAGAAACATGTGACTTAACATACAGTTGGAGTGTTTCTTTGAAATTATTAGTAAGGAGAAACAAATGCTAAGCTATTGAGGTGTTTCGTTTCTTCTTTCCCAGTAGCTCAGCATTTGCTATAGTCTCTCAGAATTGTGAAACTACATACTCTGCTAGGGTGTTGAATCTTCAAATTATGCAAGGTTTTGAGACTTAGACACTGGTTTAAGTATTAAAAAAATCTTCAAATAATCATTGAGGTAGCAGGAAAGAAAGACAATGACTCCATTTGCTTGTGATTAGGACACAGGATTACTGCTGTCTGGTTTCTGCTCCTCTGAAGGTTTGGTCAGTTCTATGAAGAAAACAGCATCCACAACTGAGATGAAGAGCAGCCAACCTCAGCCTCCATAATCCTTTACTTAAGGCTCTGATTAAAAAAGCAGGACCTATGGATTTAAATAATTACAGATTGAGAAGGAAATTAAACAATTTGTCCACATCTGGAAGGCAGGCTAACACACTGGGCTTTTTGATTAAGAAATGTCTCCTCCCTTTGCAAACGTGTGAACCTGATCCTGGCTTTTGCAGTATGTTTTCTATGTCATTACACTTCAGCAAATTTGACTGCATTTAATAAAGAGTTTGGGAAAACCTGGAATCATATATTTTAATAAATTCAGCCCTCCCTCCCTCACTCACCACCCTAGCCAAGAGAAACTAAGTCTCTAAGACTTGATAGGTATGGGCATGTTCTAACCAAAAGTCTATTCAACTATAAGATGTTTTTCATATTAACTTAATTACCAGACCTATTAAAATCCTGTAGAAGATATTTATCTCAAATCCTGTGGCAAGGATAGGTGATACAGCAGAGTAATCAGAACAATTAACAAGACCATGTGCTCTGAACGAAACAGAAAATGAGCAGCTCCTTTATCTAATACTGTTTGAGAACACAACCTACTTGTTTCTTTAAAAAAAAACCAACAAGCTGTCTTCTGGTTAAAAAAGTATTGTTTAAGAAGAATTTGTATCAAAGTTAAGCACTACAGTTTTTGAAAGTGTGACTCGAAATATAGGTGATAGCTACAAGGGTCTTCATGTAACAAGGGCAGGCCCTGGCTCAGGACATTCAGTTAAGGCACCAAGATGTTTCTTAATGTCACAAGATCCTCTTCAAAAAACAGTACCAGAGTTCACTTTGGTTGCTGAGCCTTCTCCTTTTCCCCCAGTGACTCTCAGCACTCCTGCTGGCCTTTGGGACAAGCTATTTTCCAGCTACACTTTTTTCTGCCTCCAGTGAAAATTCTAATTAATCTAAAGCAAACAAAACAGAAGAATAGTCTATAGATAATATTTATCAGGGGTGAGGAGGGGGGAATGAACTTCTCAGTATTACACATTTTACCTTTTTAAAGCTGCCTCAAACACTAACTGATCATGGAGTGTTAAACCAAAAAAATATTAATACTTAATCATTCTTCCAATGTCAGCTTTGTCCTGATATGAAAAAGAAAAAATCTGTAAAAATCTCATAAGACCTTATATTCAGGGTCTATTTCTATTTTCTATTTCACTATTTTCTGACTGGCTTGAGAAAGCTGCTCTTTCCATTGGGAAGTTTTCCTGCCTCTCCTACCCCCATCCATCCTTTGATTCACTCTCAGTCTTCAAACCCAAATCAACTCCTGAATCTTCTGTGCTTCAGATCCACAGACCCAGGCAGGTGATCCAACAAGGTCTTGTCAGTACAATGAAAACTTTGTGCATCAAGAATCAGGTATGATATCACTACCTGTTCCTCATTTCACCATTTGTCAAGAAACTATTCTGCACCTTTCTGAGAAAAAGAGTTAATGCAAGATGCTACCTTGATCTGAAGATGACTGCAAAGCTGGGTTTACAGAAGGCAAGATAAGGAGCTGCAGAAATTCCCAACAGTCGTATTATTTTAGGAAAACCCAAACATTTTCTGCCAGAAGGGACCCAAAATAATCCCTAGAATGTTATATTTAACAAGCATATGTGCACCGACGTCCACTGAATATCTCAGTGTATTTCAGTTTTTATATTTTTCTGACTTCATTTGTGTACAACTGCTTTTAAGTGCCCTCTGGCTTTAAATTGTTAGTGACCTACCAGGGCTTATACTTATTTATAGAATACTGTTGTGAATACAATGGACAGGAATTCAAATAAAATCTTTACTCTCCTTCCTACAGCTTTTCAGCCTGTGTGTGGCTTCATATCTGAAGAGTTTCGTATAAAAAGCACAGGAAATAAACAGGTCTAACAAGATTTGAATTTTATCTTCACAAATCTGTTCTTGACTGAATTTTAAACCGAAGTCCTTGCATGCCAACTTGCAGAGTTGCATTTGCACAAAGCAAAATATGCTTCTGAAATCTTGGAGGAAACAAGGGCTGTCCTCTACATATGAGCAATTTAATTGTAATCTAGTGGTTACTTACTTGGCTCCAGGCTTTTAGCTACATGACATATTCATTCTGAAGGAGATTAAATTTGGTAGCTAATAGTTTGGTCACCCAACATGGTAAGTTTTACCATATCAGGCTAACAGATCACTTTCCAGATTTTCATCCTATTAAAATGTATGAGGAACTCTCAACACAGTAGTGTGACTTGTGTTTTCTTTTAGCACTTCCAGTCTCAGTATTATTATGAAGCAATGTGCTATTCCACCAGCACTTCCAGCATGCTCAAATGCAGGGCTTTTTATGATTAAGTGAGCCTCTAAGGTAATAACCAAAGCAATTAAATCCTTTGCTAGAGGCCTCTTGGAGGTGTAAATCCTTTTTTCTTCCAGGAAATTAAGTTCATAATTCCTAGAATTATACTTTACATTTTCTGAAAAATGTGACTAAGGACTGAGAAAGCAGCTTCTGAGCTCAGGATTGAGAAACCCTCAAAAGTGGCTGGTGTAACAGCTAAGCATAATGTTTGTGGACAGGGCAGGACCATAAATCTTGAGATGTGAATGCCAACCAGATATATTTATGCTGCATCTCCTTACTAACAAACATTGTATTCTCATAGCCTGCTTTTTCTTACAAATACAATCTTCATCAAGTTATTTTTTGTGTGTTCCACAATAAAGCTGCATGTGTCACAATCTGTACAAATTACTGCTGTTTGGCTACCTCTTTTACTCATGTCAGATCAGAATGGAAAAAAAAAACCCCAAATGTGATTGGTTTCACATTGACTCTTCATGCATTTTACAAAAGAAAGAAAGAAAAAAACTTTCATGAAATCATCAGGGAGAAATGCACTACAAAGCTACTTTTTGATGAGTCCATTCTTGCCATTACTGATCACTTCTTATAGGGATTTAACTGCTACCTCTCATACAGCCCTGGAGACAGAGGACTGCTTTAGGAGCTCTAAAAAAAAAAAGACAAAAAAATTTTTTGTCTACAAAAAAAGACAAAAAATGGGAATGACCAAGCAGTCCATTTCTACTGAATCTCTTGCATTCAGACAAAGTCATCCCTGAATTATCTATTATATGGAAGCTTGTTTAGTTTAGTATTTATACTTTACAAAATATCTTGTTACTCTCCTTTTCAAACATATGTATTACTATCCCATTACAGGACTGGAAGTTTGCTATTGATGATCAAATCTCAGAACCAAGGGAGACTTACTTCAAATCTTATCTGAAGTTTTGAACATTAAAAATCACTTGAAATAAATTAACCATTCAGTTATACTGTTTTCCTAATACAGGAACAGAAATAGATACAGAACAGGGATAGAAAAGATTAGGACAAAAAATATCTTCAACCTGGCTGAATAAAACAAATCAAGAGTTTTGTTAATCAGAATATCCAAGTTTTTCAATTTGTACTGATCTTACTGCCTCTGGGAACTGGAAAACATCTGCAATGCAACAAACACTGCAAGTCTGCCCTTGCCAGTAGGTGTAGAGGGACTCAGCTCAGAAGCACTTTCTGCCCCCTTTTACACAGCCAGAAGCAAAAAGAGGTTCCAGGTTTCCAAGCACACCTTCCTCAGTTATTTTGGTAATTTCATTTACAGATGTTGCCAAAATTAATAGAGATGAATCAAAAGATTAATAGAATATTTATACACCTAAATTTCCTTTTATAGTACACATATAGCTTTAGGCATGCAGAGTTGTGAATGTGCCATATGTAATAAGGACATTAATGAAGCCAATTCCTTCATGCTTAGTGACCTCACACACCACCACTGGGCTGTCTTAGTTTTCCATCCACCAGTACAACTGCTGAGCTCCCAGGTAGGAATTTGCCTGGGAGCAAAAACTTCAAACTCCATCAGATTCATTCATGAGAATGTATGTATGGGGAATGGGAACCAGTGGATTTTGGTTTAGTTACTGTCAACCTTTGTTTCCGCTTTTAATTCACTTCAAATAAGCATTGCAATATAAAACCTCAATATAGTATTTACATGCTGACTTTTACTTACTATTGTGTGAAAAATTCCTTAACAACCGTGCCAGCATAAAACCCAGGAAAAAGCTGCCAGCTGTAGGGACTTGGCCTACTTAGTGCTACTTCAGTTTCTGCCTCTCTCAGACAACAGGGAAGCCACCCTATTGTATATTCACAATATGGTTCTCCACAACATTCAAACCCACTGTTCTTCCATAACTCCTTTCAGCACAGGATGGACTTTATGTTTCTGTAGGTCTCTTGTCACGCTCAAAAGTTGCTTTGGTATTTGATCAAGACACTCTTTCCCCTGTGTTTCAAGAAGCTGATTTAATAATGTGCAAATCCTTATATTGCTTTGAAACCCAAACCTGTTGATTAACTTAGGAAGCACCTGAGGTTCCTAAGAGCCATAGCATAGCCTCTAATTTTCCCAGGCCTTGAAGGCACATCTTTTTTAATGCTGAGGAACCAGCTAATGAGAAATCATGCCTAAACCTGGTCAGAATCCAGAACATCAACATTCTTCTCTTTCAGTCCCCTGAGGAGAACTCTATCAGCCAGGGATTCTCAGGGAACACTTACTGAATATCAACAGGATCTGGAATCTCAGGAAACATAATGGCAACCACAACAGTCTTAAGAATTAAAGCTAATTGCATCACTTCTCTCTTTATTCCCTACTGTTAAGGGCTGGCCACCTGGATGGAAGTGCTAGGCTCCATTTCTTGCTTCCAACAGATGATTGTAAAGTTCTGGCCCTGTCTTTGGGATAGGGTCTATAACCTCAGTCTCTTCAGTTTGTTTGCATTTTTTTTTTTTGTGTTGTCTGTTTCAAGGGAACAACTCTTCCATCACTATAACCCATCACAAACAAAGAGGAGACAGCCCTGACCAAACCAAAAATCTAGTGGTTAAACTATTTTCTTGAAAGGTGACAGCCACAACCGTGACAAATGAAACTGAAAACCCTCTTAGAAAGTTCTGTGACCTGATTATTGCACTTGAGGGGCAATGTCATGAGACAGGAGAGGAAGAGCTCTTATAGTGTGGTTTCTTTATTGGTATTTTCTCAACCTGACAGGTTGAAGTATTGTAAAAATGGGCAATTTGTCAAGTAAAAAGTTTAGAATTTTAGAGAATTGATTTCCTTGCAGCTCCTTTTTAGGCTTGAGAGAGTTCTCTGAGTAAGACAGTAACTTTCAGAAATACATTTACTTTCATCAGCAGAAACAGCTGCACACTGGGCAAAAGGGAAAATAACAATGAGGCATTTAGCTTTTAGTTTGCTGGGAATGTTCTTTTTTCTTGGCTAGAGGTTTGATGTGTATAGTTGCTTTGTGCTAGAGGTATCGATTCCAAGAGTTGTGGTTTATCTCCTGTAGGTAGCTAAACACCACACGATGAAAACCAGTACACCAAGGTATTTTCTACTGTCTGTATCAATATATTTTATTTTTAATACATAATTTGCCATAAACAAATACAGATTTCCTAGTCTTCAGATTGAAGGTATGCATACTAAGAGGTGGTCTCAGTCCTACAGAAATTTGTAATGCCTGTTTGTGAATGAGGAATTGAGCTTATGAATGCATAATGAGAAAAAAAAAGTATGTCAGAAAATCAATAATTATATCAGAGTTTTATAGGAACCTAATATCTTACTTGTCAAATTGTTTTTTTCTTCCTCATCACCCCAGCTCCTGAAGTTCTACATTATTATTTCACTCAATCTGATCTGCGAAGTAAACCACTGTCAGGTGTCTTACCTGCTCTCAAATAAGCAGAGAGTGCTCATTTGATGTATATGACTGCTTTAAATGCTGCTGGTATTTGGATGCAGCTTTAAAATGTTTTTGAAGTATTCTTGCCTTGATTTTATAGCTTATACATGCAAAGGACTCCTTTAGGAAGAACACTTAGGTAACAAAGAAGCACACGTCTTAACAGTAATTCTAGTAAGAAATAAAATTGAACAAGGAGATGGTGTGGAATTCTGTACCATTTTAATATCAAAGGGAATTACATGTGTTCAGCCTTTATTAGTGCCAGTGTTGGCCAGCTTTATGCTGAAATATTTGTGTACACATCCAGTTGAGGTTTTATATATATAATCAGTCGTGGAACTTGATCATTTGTAGCATCTTGATCAAAGATTTTCAAGTTCAGCATAAAGCATCTCCTTATGATATACAAAGGCCTGATGATATAACATTTACAGTATCAAAAGCAAATGCTTGCTTTATTTTGAAGGTTGAGATCAAGTTGCTTCAGGTGTGACAGCAATGGCTCTCTGTCCACTATGTACTGATGCCAATTTTTTTTCTCTCCATAGGATTTACAATAAGGATAGCTAGTTGTCTGGCCTGTCCTGACATTCCTACCAGTAAAAATGAAATCCAGAAAAAGTTTTCCAACATAGAAAGTCAAAAACGAAACAACAGAACAAACATTTTGGTAAATAAAGTAATAGGACAGCCTCTAAATAGTACATATGTTAATGTGTAACTGAAATTAAAATAACAGAGAAATACCATACCAAGCAAAACCTACTTGCCTCTTAGTTATAGGGGTCCAGAAAAGGCATATATTTTCCAGATTTCCATAGCAGTAATGATAACATCCAAAGGAAAAGCACAAATACATAAAAAAAAAAATTAAAAAATCCCACAAAAAATAGGCAAAACCTAAGCTCATCAAAGGGCATGCACAAAGTACAAAATAAGACAATCAAGTTTAGTTTTGAGATAAACTGAAGATAGAATTTATAAATCTTAAGGAAAAAACCTGTCAGACTGGGTCAACTAAACCTAAATGCAACTTAGTTTTTGAGTCTGTTATGGACACCTTATGGTTTATGTTGTTTTGAATGAGGTTTATTATACTCTATAAAAGATGGCATGTGGTTTCATAGACCTCCTAGTGGCAAAGCTGGTTTAAGAGTTCTCCTGTGCCCAGGGATGTTTCTTGCAGTGCGTGAAGATGGGCAAGGAAATTACTGTCCCAGAAATTGTGCTGACACATTGCTTCTATTGTAAACCCAAATTAATCATTGAACAGTTTGTGTTTTTTTCTTTTTTTAAAGCAGTAGGGTCTTTCTGAAGCCAGAGGGAGACTCTAAAATAAAGCCTGCCTCTGGAGAGTTTGTTTCATGGAATCAGATTTAGTTAGAAAAATCCTCCTGAATTTTGCAGTTACCTATGAGGTGGGGACTGCAGTGCCAGGCTTAACCAGAGAAAGGGATTCCCTCCCTCTCGGAGTCTGTCTCCCTTATGATACTGAGTGCAGCTGACACAGAGCCCAACCCTCAATAAAAGATTAAATCAAAACTTAAGAGACAGTGCTGATACAGCTTGGGTGAAGGAAAGCCAAGAGATACTAATAGATGCTAAAAATGTAAATGTAAACAAGTATCTAAACAATCAATAGTACTCTGGCACTGGATTCAGAAAATGCTTATTCCCTGGAATGATCTTTTTCTCTTGTGCCCAAAAGGATAAAAGACTGTTTTTTTACTTTTTGTTTGTCCATGTTCTTAGATACTAAATAATCCTGATCTTTTTAAATGTGAAAAAAAAAAAAAGAAAGAATGGTTGCTACAGTTTGTACCACAAATAGAACTGACACTCAAGCACAAGAGGAAAAAGGTTAAAATTTATTTCCATAGTGCTTTATATTTTCCAAGTGCACAAATGACACTGATGTACAATTTGTGAGGACATAATTTTATGCACATTTTCCTTACCAGAAAAGAAGGCTGGAAGGGAGGGTTGTGAGGAGATGCCAGGTAGGCCAATTGTCCAGACAGTAAGGTCTGGTGCACTGAACCTACCTGTGAATAGCTCTAGTCAGTGGCTGATAAAGGTATTTCTGCACACAGCACTGGTATTGAATGAAAAAATAATTCAAGAATGTTTCTGTCTTTATGGCAATACTGTTTCTTAAATTAAATGTGTGTTTTGTTTAGGTATTTAGAAGAAGTAAAAGCAAATAAATACATTCTTTAGATTAGAATAATTTAGAGTAATATATTTAGAACTAAAGAGAAATTATAATTGCTTCTGCCTTGATAGAACTTTCACACCACATCAGTAGGGAAGCCCAGCTGCAGACGCTGAAATACAGAGCATGCCAAGGTGTAAGCAGGGGAGTTGGTTTACCAGAGGGTAAACCTCGGTTGGAGTTCAGCTGTGAACAACTACGGATAGAAGGGATGAATTTGAGGCCTCTTGGGGGGAAGAGGTAATAGGACTCCCATGAGCAATGTTCCTGTGAACAGCACAAGTCACAATGAAGTTTGTGGTCGCTTGCGAATGCCATAGTGGTGCTTGACACTTCCACAAGACCCTGCAGTCCCTGGAAACGGGGCAAGCTGCCAGCTCAAGCCTACCCCAGATCCTCTGGGACACGATATCTCCACCTTACCTCAGCACTGCGCTTCCCGAGCTGCGGGGGCTGGGAAGAGGGCTCAGAAAACCGAGTCTCACAGCTGCAATATTAAACTGCTTCTAAGGAAGGGGGTGGTGAGGGGGAACGTCCCTAAAACTCTCACAGGCGTATAAAAAAGAATAAATAAATCCTTCCCCCGGCTTTCCAGCCCCCCCGGAGCACCCACTCGGCAGCTGCTTTCCTCTCACGCCCACCCGGCGCCCTCCAACCCACGGCGGGAGGGACCCAAGGGTGCAGCTCCGCCCCGGACCGGCGGCTTCGCGCAGGCGCCGTGCGGGAAGGGCGCGTCCCACCGCCTGTGGGCTGGGCCGGGCCGGGCCGGGCAAGGCAGGGTAGTGGAGGAGGTGGTATCGAGGGTGCCAACGCGGAGTCAGTGCGGGTGAGGCACTGGGAATGGCTCCGGCAGCGACGGGCGGGATCCCGCCGACTGCTTCCTCGCTGGGCCCGACGGCTGCCTGGCCGGGAAACCGCTCTGCTCCCGGTGGGTCCCTGCGGCCTCGGTGCTTCACTGCGGGTGGGAGGGGGAAGCTTCAAGCTGGGACCCCCTCGCTTCCCGCCGGCGGCCCCTGAGCCTCCCCGCGGGCTCCTCCCGCCCACTGTGACCTCTGCGAGGGTGCGGACCGCCCGGCTGACCCCGCTGCTTCTCCCCCAGGAGCCTGCCCCCCACCCCCGCCCTTTTCCCTGCAGCATCGCCCTGGGGCTGAAGTGGGTAACTCGCGGTACCGGGCGTTTGAGTGGGTCCCTACGCCGCGGGCCGCTGGAGAGTAACGGGATAGATACGGACGTGTTCCCCCTGTGCCCCGGCTCCTGGAGGCTCCGCGGTGGGAGCGGCTGCCAGCGGAGGTGCCGGCGCGGAGGGGGCGATCGGGCTGGGGTCCGGCGGGGTCTCGGGTCCCGCTCAGGCGGGCAGGGGGGATCGGCGCTGCCCACATTCCCTGTGCCCGTTCCTTCAGCGACAAAACGGTTCTTCATGTGGCGACAGCTGCCGCCCCGGACTGTTAATTTAGTCAGGTATGGCCATGAGTTGAGGGGAGAAAGAAATAACCCAAGTGAGCTGTACAGACTCGAGTTTCGTAGGTGATTTCACTTTAAGCTGGTATGGGATGGCTTCTGAGGTAGAAAGGCATCAGAGAATTGCTTCTACTTCACCGTCTGCCGGGATGTTAAACTTTGTGTTCAGTCTTGAAAATTCAGTGAAGTGGAACTCTCAGAAGAGAGATCTCTGAAGAACGCTCTCGTTGGTACAGGCCTAAAATGACATTTTCATTGTTTATGTCTAACCTCAAATGTTATGGTACAAATAATCTCAAAGTGAAGCTGATTTTGTTGCTTGTGTAGTCTGAAGTGATTTTTGAAGTCTGAAGGCATTTTTGTTTAAGCAGATACTTGGTTTTCCCTGTGCTGAATTTCAGTTTGATCATCTCTGTTAACTTTTGGAGGCATGTAACTAGTAAGAGTGTGCTAGCTTGAGAGTAAACTTTAAACCTAGTGTAAATGGTTAACATTCTTACTTGCATAAAGTTAAGCAATGACTGTTTCTAGTCTTTCCATACTTAGTTTTGTACTTCTATAGGTATCACTTGGTGCAGTCCAGCTTGGTCAGGAAGGATTGAAGTATCTCCTATGTGCTACTTCTTTTCTGAAAACAAGAAGGATGGAAGACTTGTTGTCATCCAGTCCATCCTTCTCTTCAGGAGAGCAGAAAGCAATCAGTACTCTTGGCACAACTGGGGCCACTGAAATGCTCCTAAAGATACCAGCATTATTGGACCTTTTTATTTCCCCCCTAGCCAATCGATTTCACTGAAAGAGTTAAGCATCTTGAATTTTAAATTTGTGTCGACTGGCAGTTAGTCTGTTCTGAGGCCCTAGTTGGGTTTTTTTTGGGTTGTTTTTTTTTTTTTTCTTATTTTTTGTATGCTAAAGAGGAGGGGAATTATGAATTTTTCTTACTGATCATGATCATCTTTTCTTTTTCTCTCTTCTCAGCTGCTGTAGTGTAAAATCTTTTCTAACAGACAAAAAATTTTGTTCTTTGATGGTTGTTACTCTGGCATATGACTAGATTTTACTACATGTTGAGATTATTACACATTTTACCTACTAGTGGCATCTTGAAGAAAAGGTAAACATGTTTGAGTAAACCAAAGAATGTGTATACATAGGATTGTACTGATTTTTTCCAAATGTACATTGTTAGGATTTGTTAATGGGAGTAATTTAATCTGATATATCTAGATGAATAAAACAACACTGGACACTTTTAGGACTCAGCTTGGCAAGTTACTGGGCTGTCTAAGCTAAATTCTGTTCCTTCTTAGGAAGGTTGGACCATATGAGTCTTAAGGTCACTTGCATCCTGGCATTCTATTATTCTATGGTTATTAGAGCTAAAAGTCAGCAAGTCTAGCAGGAAATACAAAAGCTATGAAGGAATAGAATAGGACCTCTTTTTTTCCTTCTTCTGAGCTTATCCAATGCTTTCTGTTAGTTTATTTGCTGTATTTTCACACAGGAGTTATACTGGATTTCATTAAAATTGATATTTGACTCATCTAAACAAGTGTGGGTGTTATTTTGCATAAATTAATCAATATGATATGTTTGGTAGCACTGATCAAATGCTGCTTGCTAGGTCATATAGAATACTTTTGAATATTTACTGTGTACAGGAAGGGTTTTTTTGTTTTATTATTTTAAACAGCCAGACTGGTGAAGTGTGCTCTATTAAATGCATGCATGCAGTGCATGTTTTATTTGAAAGCTTAGGGATATTTTTCCAACAGAAATGCAAATGAAAAGCATCAGTTCTGAGTATTTTTGCTGTAGGAGCTATGTGCTGCTCAAGTAGCAACCAAAGCAATTATACCATAAGCACAGCAATTTTAACACTGGTAAACAGTGAAACATGAGCATTTGTCTCTGTATACATTTCCACAGCATTACCAACCTGATATTGTGTCACACACAAGGAATGAAGAGAGTCTCTGTTACTGCCCATCATATTCCAAGTTTTCCCTTTCTGAGTTTTTCTCAATGAATTCTTAATGATGCCAGATGCCTTCATGGTGTGATTGTTTGAACCAGCAAGATGATTTATTAGGTTTGTTCTTCCTTTTTGGTTCCTAACAAGCTCCATCTGGGAGTGTAGAAACTGCAAAGGTGTGAAATTGTTGAGAGTTGTGTGCATTATACAGTAATGCTTATAACTATACTTTGTTTGCTGTTTATAAGACCAGTCTTTACATTGGATGTATCTCCTCTCTGAGTCCCCAGGCTTTCTGGACATGTATGTTAGAAATAAATAGGGCTTAGGAAAGAACTCAGCTCTTGGAGTAGAAAGCTCTCTTTGCCAGGAGGCCTATTGTGAAATTTGCTCACAGTCACAGTTTTTGTGATCACTACAGTGAGCTCAAGACTTGGTCTCTAAGGGCTTACAGCAGGCTCCAGCTTGAGGTACTATGAGAGGATGGCAATTCTATGGTTTTGAACATGATGTTGGGTAGTAAGGATGCTCTTACTTTTTAGTTTCAGGTAGGTCATCCCTGGAATGGGTAGGTCATCCATCTTATTATTAGTGTTCTCAAAGTAGGTGCAGTTAGAATGAGTTTTTAAGAAACATAGTTGATCATTGCACACTTTGGGGTACTGCTGTTGACAAATGTAATGTATGTTTGGAGGTCTGTTCATAACAGTAGACCTTAACCTTGCTTAACCTCTAAGGCAATTGTCAGTACTCCTATTAGTTGTCAGTATGTTCTTTCATCGTGTGGCTTCCTTTTTCTCATCAGACTTCCTGCTTACTTTGCTTCTGGTTGTAGGTTCTGATTACTACAAGGAAGCTACAAGTAAAGCGGAACTCACAAACTTGTTGAATGTTCCTCTTTGTTGATAGGTGGTTTTCCTTTGTTATTCCATTTATGCATATTCCCTAAAGTACAATTTCCTTGAACAATAGATGAAGCAAATGGTAGGAACAGGTTTTCTTCACTTAGGAGTCCTTTCCTCTAGAAAATAATGATTTGGGGGGTTTTTTGTTTTGTTTTTTTTTTAACCTATGCTACCATTTCTAGTTTGCTGTCCTCTTCTGTAGCTACCATCTTACTAGTAAGGCAGAGAAGCCCAAGCAGTTCCTAAATATCTTTGGGCAGTGATATATTTTTTTTGTGGTTGTAATTGCTTGTTATTTCATCTGCTTAGCTATGCAATTTGACTATAGTGTCCAGAATAGAGAAATACTATTTAAATCATTTAACTCTTTAAAAGTATATTGAGTTTGAAGTTGCAGCAAACTGTTCTGGATAAATTGACTGTCAATAAAATAAAGTTAATAAAATAACTAAAGATGGTACCTAATTACCATCGGAGGTCTGAACAAATTCACTGGTAAGCACTTGAATTAAGAATCTAAAAAATGAAGTTGGACTTTGATAATAGAAACCTCTGCAGCATCTTTAGCAGAATGCTTCATCTGAGTAAGTTGAGTGTACTGAATGAAAATAAACACCTGATCTAAAGCTTGCTTCTTTTAGAAAATAGCCACCATTTTGACATGGCAAGGGCCATAAGCTGGCCAATTTAGGCCATCAATTAATTTCATTAAAACTCTGTTACTTCAGAAAGTTTTTGAAGTTAGTTTTCTTGTTCTTGAGAGTGAGGTATTTAGTGTTCATTTAGGAAATTGAGCTAATGAACACACTGGGGTTTGTGTATTTTGTTTTTGTTTGTTTGTTATTTGTCATTTTTATGCCTGAATTTAAAAGTGTGTCGTTTTAAAATAAAAGTTTCACTTTAAATGAGACTTAAAATGAGTGCTTTAAATTAAACCATACACTATACATCCATGCACCTGAGATGTCAGGTTTGGTGTTGCAGTTTCAAGTATACTTCCCCTAGAGCCAGGAGTGGGTGAAGCACTGGGTGTGGTCACCAGGTGTCTTTGCTCTGCAGGGTGTACTGAGGTCACATCTCTCTGACCATTCCTCCCTGTGGCATTGCCAGCTTAAGCAGCCCTTTGATTATGTCCCTTACACAGTCTGTAGCTCTGCACGGTGAGTTGAACTAGAAGTGATTCAGGTATGAAAGAAAAAAAAGAAAAACAAACCAAAAAAGACCCACCCAAACAAGCCATACTTTGTCTTACTCTGAAGGTTGCTACTGAGACACGTTTTCCAGCTGTGCTTAGCTGAGCTGCTTGAACAGATCATATGCCATGTCTGAATATTTCATTTGTCTTGTACTTAAATAGGTTGTGTGCATGGATTGTGTTTAATTTCTTCTAGTATTAATTAAGTCCAACAATAGTTGGTTTCAGTGTACTGTGAGATTGATACCAACATGTCATTGTCGTGCCTGAAAGCATGAAATAGGATCATGGATCTCGTTAAATGTTAGGGAGAAGGTAGTGGTGATGTATGTACTTATTTTTAGCAGGCAGATTGCTAGAACAATCAAATTAGTAAAATGTAAACAAACTTATTTAAAAGGCGTGCCATAAGAAACAAATGTCATGGGTGTCATGGGCAAAATCCAGAGTAACCAAATAGAATTCTTTATCAGTCAAACAGATAAAAGATTACATCATTGTTTATGTGCTACTTTCTGTATATTAAACAATAGAAAACCAGTCGTGATGTGCTTGAAGTAATCATCCAGTTGTAGATGGTGCTGAAGTTTAGTACAGGATATTTACAAAAATCTATTGCATTATTTTAATGATTATTTTTATATTGCTTATATAACAACTGAACAGTTTGATCTGTGTTACAAAAAAGGATTTATTTTTCAAGCATCTGAGTCCTTTAAGCAATATTAAATATTTCTCGTGATTTCTCATGTGCTTTATGAAAAGGTTGAGAAGTGTTTGTTTAGACCAATACTAAAGGCAAAGCTTTCAGACAACTTGGGCTCATACTGGGGAGGTCCCTCCTAGCCACCACATCAACTATGAAATCTTTTCAAGTACCTGGACCTAAAACCAAGGAAAGAGTTCTCTAACTGTGCAGGGAGAATCGGATACTGTGGTAGTAGATACTAAAGGAGGAATTGTTCTGACCCTACATTTACAGTAAGAAAGAAAACAGATATGGAGGGAAAGTATTGAGGGTCAGAATGTTTAGCCATGCTTGGCAGATAGTTTCTAGGTACAGTTAATCCTGCTTTTGACAGTGAGATGAACTCTCAGGTGCTCCCATCTCTGTCTTCTGTGGGCTTAGAAGAGAAGGGAAAAGGAAGTTTGTTACCTTTGCTTACGTTGTTGCTCCAGCTTCATTCTTCTCACGGCCTTTAAGACATTGTAATGTTGGAGTTTGTTAGTAGTTATATTTTACTAATACGGAGGGTATACAATGCTTAACTATTAATAAATATATCTAGGCCATGTAAAAGTTGCAGTTTAGTGAAGGCTGAAATTTTTCATTAACGTGCTAAACTTTCCTCCTGTATTGTTTCCTAAAGGTGTTGTAAAATTTTCTTGAGCCATTCCTGAGGTGGAAAAACATTGTGTTAGAGCAGTAATGATTAGAACCAGTAAAAAAGACTAGTCTGAAGCGGACTGTCTTTTTTTTTTTTTTTTTTTTTTTTTGGTAAGGATTAAGGGCGGGCTGGCAATATTCAAGTTCAATACCTAACATATTAAATTTTAAGTAAGTGTGTATGTGGGATCTGAAGAAGCACCGTGAATGCAATCTGTCATCTGCAGCTTAAGGATCACTTTAATTGTGCAGAATATTGCTCCTGAGTATTTTTATTTAGATAACATCTTCAAGTAATTTTTATATTTAGGCTGGTATTTGATGACAGGTATAGAAAAATGTCAGGACAGCAAAATACCCAAAGCAAATGAATTTCTGTATGAATTGACTTGAATCAAGGAAGATTTCTGTGGCCTGAACTTTTCATTAAAAGCCATTGTGGAGCAACATCATACATCATGAGAATGAGGCAGACTATCAGCACTCGGTTAATAAGCATAATAGGCCTCTGGGAAAGAAGAATAGGGACTGTACAGTGAATGAAACTGCTGTGATTTGGGACATAGAATACACTGCTCATTAGCAAGGCAAGTCTGATTTTTGCATCATGTCATCACTGCTAAGGTTTTTGAGACTTCCTGATATGTGTACGGTGTTCGATAATGAAAATTATGACATTCCCTCTGCTTGTAAGGTTACTCAACACCAAGTATTTGAGCCAGCTAATTAACTGATTTGGGAATATTTGTGATTTGCCTTCAGTGAATTTCTGCATCTCTGAACATAATATACATGGCATCAAGCAGTTTATGGATGTAAACTGTGTTTATATAGAAACATAACTGATTTAGTGTTTTGCTAGTAACAAGCAAAATACCTTGCAAAGATTTTGTATCTTGTTGAATTTCAATGGGAGAATTAGTGTCAGACAACTGAAGAAAAATCACATAGCCTTTCTTCTATAGGCTGGGATGTTGGAGTATCTATGGTAACGTATTTTTAAATGGAAAAATACTGTTAGTGTGTTTTCCTGCCTATTTCAAAAGCTCTTTAAATCTCAATCCGATTAGTGGACTGACCTATGCTACAGAGTAATCAGTTGATAAACTTTGAGTTTTTTGACATCCTTCTGTCAGGAAATAAAATGCCAGTACAGACACAGGCCTGTAATTTATTTATTTTTTATTTCCCTGTTACTTGTGTAGGTTGCATCTGTCCTTCAAGAATTTGTCTGGATTGTCTTAGCCTTTTGACTGCAGATTAGATTGCAGTCCATCAGGTTTTCTCACTGGTGTTTCAAGTGGCAGTTCACAAGTAGAAGTACTAAACTAAATGATGAAAGAGGCTATGTAGGTAGAAAAAGAAGCAGAAAGCAAAGAAATCCAAACTGGTTCTTGCCATGCAGGCATTTAAAGGCAATAGGTAGGCTGGGGATATCTGTCCTGAGAATGCAGTGTAGCTCTGTCACTGGAGTTACTCGTGAACTTGAGACTGGCTCAAGTTTATATAGATTTTTTTTTCTTTGCTGTCAGCACCTAGTAGCACTTGGGATCCATTTTTCCATTTCCTTTGTATAAGTGTTCTGTTGATTATAAGCAGCTTTGTGAATTGGTTTTGTATTTTAAATTATATGTAGGCTTTCAGTGTCTGTGTAAGTTGATGAGGTTCCAAGCAGATGATTTTAATTTTTTTTTTTTTTTTTTTGATGTGTAATTAATCCTCCTACCCTTGTTTTTGGAGCATACTCTGAGACTTATGGATCTGTGTTACAGTACAGCTATTTCAGAAAAGCCTGTTCTAGTTGTATTCATCCCTGCTCGTGGGTGCTTGTTCTCTCACTTCAGCTTACTCAGTGTCTTGATGGAGCACACCACAGGTTATACTGAGTCAGCTCAGTAAAATGACAGCTTAAAAGCTGAAGACTTTCTGAGGCATTTTTTCTTAAACTGTTGTCATCTCAATAATCCAATTTAAAATGATTCTCAGGGTCATGTCTGTCTGGTGGGGTGTAGCAGAGGACCTCCTAAAGCCACTTTGTGTTTGGAGAAACTATAATGAAGAACCACAGCTTGGAGAGCATGGGCCTTTAGCCAGGCTATAAAGCCCTCTTGCTTTTGAAGTGGGTTTTACATGCTGTAGGTTTGAAGTGGGAATTACACGCTGTAGTTATGGAGGAATGTCATGGGATGTTATTTATTTGGGCAGCGCGTGCCACTCTTGCTACAAAGAGAGACAGAAAACCTAAAAAGTTGGGTTGGAGATACATTTTGTGGTCCCTCTGATTTGTCCTTCCTCCTGCTTGTAGGTTAGTCTTAGAAATAGTGCAGTCAGCCTTTCCCATTCATTCTTAAAATGGATAATGTGCTGCAAAACCCAACACATCTGCCTATTTTTGTCTTATATTTGACCATGAATGATGCTGATTTATTAGTAGCTTTCTGAACTTGTGTTGTAAATTATTTCATCAATTTCTTAGATTCTGAGATGTTGTAGTTATCAAAATACCTCTCTCATGTGATGGATTTTCTCCTTCCTGAGAAAGAGGTGAAGTTATTTTGTGTGATGAAGTTGAGGACTTTTGTAGCTGTTGCTACTTGATGGTTGGCAGAAAATAAATCCAATGGTGATTAAAACATGAATTACATATTCTTAGAAAGCAGATACATGGTATGTAAGAGAATCCTTCTCAGTTAGATGACTGTGTCCATTAACCTGTCCTGTATATTGTTTCCTTGTAATGTAAAACAATTGCAGACTTGGAGTGTTAAGTTGTATATATATTGAACTTAAGACCTGAGGAGTTGTACAGTGTTTTTCTCACTGATGGGAACAGTAGCAGTGGTGGTGTTATTCTGTGAAATATGCGAGTTCTGTTGTTGAGATTGCAAACCTAGAATATTGTTTGTTCTTCACTGTCATATTGAAGAAATATCCTGGGGTTTTTTGTGTTAGGTGTATTGTAGTTGTTTTATGAAGAGGGAGTATCTCAGCCAGTACAATATGTGTTGCCCCTTGAGGTCATCACAGAAGGTACAAGACATTGATGCTATGGGGATTTGACTGTGCTTTTAATTTTCTAAATGCTTTGAAGTGATTTACTGTGTGTAGTAATAACTGTTTATTTGCTCACGTAGATAATGGAGAGTTTCTCCAGGCTTTGTCAAGACAACTTGTCTTACAGACAACTACTTTGTCAACTAAAACTGATGGCAATGAAGGCAAGCCTGAACACCTAGAGTACATTGCCTTTGCCTTGGTTCCTGTGTTTTTCATCATGGGTCTCCTGGGGATCCTCATCTGTCATGTCCTTAAGAAAAAAGGATATCGGTGTACAACAGAGGCTGAGCAAGTAGAAGAAGAAAAACTTGATGAAAAAATAGGTAATCAACGAGTCTAACACTTGACTTCTTATTTTGGTATATTGAAATTACTATAATTAATTGTGTTTCAATTTCCTCTGCAAGTTATTTTAACACCAATATTGAGTTTTCAGAGGGATCAAAGTATCCAGTTGGTTTATTGTTTGTTTTTGTTGTTGGACTTTTTGGTTGTTTTTTTTTTTTTTTTTTTTTTTTTTTTGTTGCAACTATACACTGCCACTGGAGTTGCGAGATTGCTTTTCTGCATTCCACATGCTGTTAAGAACAAAGTACTACTGTAGGTAATTCTGTCTGAGGAGTGACAAAAAGCTGCCTTTCAAAGCCTAAAAATCTTTCTTTTATCTTCAGCAATTTTCATTTGTTCCTGTTGTGCTATCATTCTCATCCTCCCTTTCCTAAAACTGATCTTTTGAACCGATCACCTTCATTTGATTTTTAAGTGCTTAAATCTTTTTCTTAAAGATACCCTTATTTTTGTTCCAATGTTTGTTCAATTGTGCTCTTTTTTTTTTAACGGTGCCTTACTCCCATCTTCTTTCACTTGAATAAAAATGCAACAAATCAACACAAAAAAGCTCAAGAAAAGAGTATTATCATTTGGGCTGCAGTAACCCACTATAGCATTTGGCTGAGAAACTACAAGGGTCAAATTACTTGTAAATACTTTGGGCCTCTTTCTCCCAGATACCTGCTGCCAGGAGGCCCATACTGAGCGCAGGCTGCAGAGGCTCCGTGTAACCAGAGCCCTGCGGTGGGGTAATGATGCCTCGGTGTCTGCTTGAGCAGTGACTGCCTGTGGGGTGTACACAGCCCTTTGGGATGTCTGATCTGTTTCTTCACCTGAGTGGTAACAGCCAGGGGAATGGTGATGAAAGGGGAACAGCTTTTTAGGTCTTAGTTTGGGGTGGTAGCTGTGTCAAAGTTGCATTGCAAAGTTGCAGGTATTAGGCTGCAGATGAAGGGTGGGTGCAGAGATGGGAGAGCTCCTATTTTAATACTTAAAAACAAATTTAGGGTCTGTCCTATCAAACCTGCCTCAATCCTATGATTAGGGTTTTTTCTTAAATATTTATTTTCTTTATAAACCTTGTCATAATGATTATCAGGGAAGGGCAGAGTTGTGCCTCTCAGTTTCTTTCCCCAGTCTTTGCCTTCTAAAGTTATTCTGGGCAAGCTTCCAGAATTGTTAATGGGTCCAATAGATTCTGAACTTGTAAGTGTAGTCTTGAAGTTTCTTTCTTAAATCTCTTGCTCCAGTAGTCATATGAGAATATTTTTAAATTAAAAAATCAAATGTTATGTCCTTGTAGCTGTGGTGAAAAGCTTAAACTGAATCTGTCTTGTATTAGAAGATATTTACGTACATATACATATTTAAAATAGTCACTTGAAACAGTTTAATGATTTTTTTGTTTGTGTGTGTTCCTCCCTGTGTTTAATATTAGAAATGTTGCTTTCTTGTTTATCCCTACAAGCTAGAGAAGGAATTTAGACATATGCTTGTGAAAATACTGAGGTTTTTTATGTCTTAGATGTCTTAGATCAATGTTAGGTTCTATGTGCTGTAAGATAGTGTTTGTTTTTTCCAGCATAAGGACTCAAAAGTCTCCTCTACTTTCTCTCAAAAGTAACAACTTTTTAAATGTAACTTTTTCTGGAGTGTGTTTTGTTTTGGCTTTTTTTTTTTTTTTTGTTGTTTGTTTGTTTGTTTTTTTGTTTGTTTTTTGTTTTAAAATAAATCGATTCTTGATTTGGAAGGCTGAGATACTGACAATATATTTATTTCCTTGCACAGAAATGAATGACACTATACATGAGAATAGCGACACTGTGGGACAAATTGTTAACTACATTATGAAAAATGAAGGTATAGTATTGTGATACTGAGACTGAGTCTTTATGATGGTGTTCTGTAGCAAATATGTTTTTTTGGATTTTCTGAAGTATGGATTGTTCATGTGTTTTGTGTAACTGTTTTGTACATCCTTAACTCTTGGAGATTGCCTTCAAAAGGCAGTAGCTTCAAATGGAAAGTCTATTGCTTACCTGAAAATTATTTATTATTATTTATTAATACGTAGTATGGTAAGTTTGGTTCATGCCTTTTTTTAAATATTTTAATTATCTGAGTGTTTGATTTTCATTTTTTTTCAATTTTTTTTTTTTTTTTTGGTTCCTCTTTTTGTGAAGTAAAAGCTAAAGGTTGTTTTGGCCAGGTTAAACTTGACTTGAAATACTGTATATTTGTATAATTGAGACTACAGGGTAGACCAGTGCTAACACTGAATTTTGAACATGGTATCTTCATGTGCACTGTGAGCAGCAGAAAGGATAAAGAGATGATTTAAAAATAAACGTTGAAGTAGCCCATGGAAGAGTTGGTCAGTTCAGAATGTATTTGCCCAGTAGAATAAACATTCAGGAAACTAGTGCATGGGTCTTTAGCTTTTTAATTTTACACTTCCATAAATTGAAGTTCTGTTAATCACTGGATTCCTTTGCTGCTTCTGAGTGAAGACTAATCCTCTGGAAAAGCTGTCTTTTAGGGTTGGATTTGTTGTATTTTGTTTTTTCCCCTTAACTCTTTTGAGCTTGTGTGGTTTTCCCTAAGGTTAGCATTAGGTACCCCATATGCTTTGGTATTTTTAGATATGTGAGCAATTGGTAGTTTTTGGCTGATAATTTGCATTTTGTAAGGCTCGCTTAAGTGGTGTTTTTAATCTTGCATTGCTTTGTTCCATATAAGATGATCCTGTGGTGAAATGGATATTTTAAAATTTGCAGAGATCTTGCTTGGGTGTGTTGTGCAGGTGGCTATGTTATATGGCTTGCATTGGTGCAAAACTTTGAGTACAGTATGAACTGTAATTTTAGTAGCTCATGTTAAGACAATCCTATAGAATTAACATTTTTTTTCTTTCATGCTTTTTTGGAGTTAGACACAATGCAGTCATCTTTCTATAATATGAAATTTCTTTGAGGACCTTTAGTTCTGCTGTTTGTGTTTCTAAAGTTAGAGCTGTACACTTTTGAAGAATTCTATTTCTTCTCATTGCAGCAAATGCTGATGTGTTAAAGGCCATGGTAGCAGATAGCAGTGTCTTTGAACCTGAAAGGTAATTACTCATCTATAATGCATGCTTCCTGAGACAACTAAAAATGTAGCCTTTCAAAGGGTTTTATTTCCTCAGTTACCAGCTAAGAAGATAATACTTTAATTTCCTTGTGGTGTCACTGGGTGACTGTATTAATGTATTCCTTGGGCTGATAACTGGCTCTTCTGGCTGTGTCCTAGGTATGTAGCACAGATAAATTGTTTCTTGGGCTAAAGATTTACAGAGGCTGCAAATATTTTAGGGTGAAGTTACTTACAGATTGGCTTAGTCCAAAGCTACTCTGACAGTGCTTGTTTAATTTTTATGGGTGCTAGCTTAAAAGCAGACATATCTTTCTGTGTCTCCTCTGGGTTTATTTTTTTTCTTTATTGGTGTGGTAATAATGTACATTATTTGACCTACCTCTTATTTTGTTTGACTACTCACCTATTTAGAGAATTATATAAAGTAGTCCAGCCCTTGACCTGCAGATGCATCATGTGTGTAAAAGTACTTATATCCATACATAAGTATCTTTACATAATATCTTTATTCCTTTGTATACTCTTCATGTGATCCTGTGTTCATATTCAAGGCAGAAAAGATGAAGGCTTGAGTAATACTGCTAATAAAAGAAGTGGAAGTATATAATTTTATTAAAACAAACAGTTGAATATACAACCACTTATATCCTGTTTTAACAGTGAGAGGCTTTGTTATTGGATTCCTTTCCTAAGTTCAATTTTTTTCATCTTCAAGTGTGGAAATTATTTTTCAACTTCTGTGGTGCAGCAGGAATATTTGTTTGAATTTTTAATTCAATCTTTTTGTGTGGGGATGTGTGATATTATATTGAGCGTTTTAGAATATTGTTTCAGTGGTGAATTGCAATACAAAAATAAGGGAAGGCAAAACATGGTTTGCACTTATGTAATTTCCAACAGATACTCCTAAAACTTTAGTAGCTCAGATGCAAGTCCTGTCTGAGTTTGGGGCACTGCGAAATGCTTCCTAATCTAAGCAATAGTAATGGCTAAGTGAAATCTGCACTTCTGTCAAAGCCACTAGTTCCTGTCTTTACTTTAGATGAACACATTTTATTTCCCTTATACCATTCTCTTACTTGTTTGAAAACCATTAAGTGTCTCCTGTCAGTATTTTTGTTTTGAAAATAAACATCCAAGTAACTCCAGTCTCTTAATGGCATGTTTTATATCTTCAATTAGTTCTTTCTGTTCTCCTTTGGAGTCTCTGCAGTTTATTAGTATTTTTCTTGAAATCAGATTTCTAAAACTAGATGGAAACTTCATCTGAGGCATGATTAATGCTCATTAATGTAATTAGATTAACAGTTTACATGCCTGTTATTTCCCTGTGAAAGCTGTCCTTTTTAAGCAACAATATCATAAATCACTTTCCACTTGTTATCTTCACCTTTTTCTAAGAATTATCTGTCTGCTTGCTTTCCAATCTCAGTTCCTAAATTTTTTCTGCTAAAAGTACTGAAATTTTGTTGTCTGTACTGCAATACATCCAATTTTTAATATGTTTGTGTGTGTGTGAATGTGCTCACATGCACGGTCTCCTCTGATCATCTGCATTTTTTTAACCTCTACAGTTGCTATGGGTGACTGCAAATTTATTCTATTCCATTACCCAAGTAACTATTTAAAACATTGAATATCATCAGGACCAGAATAACCACATTTAGTAGGTCTTTCCAGTTTCATAGTAAGCTACTGATATGTAACTTTCTGGTATGCCTTTTTTTTTTTTTTTTTTTTTTTTTACAAGGTGTGCTACTACAGTAACTTCACCTTCACTGCACTGAGCTCTTGCGTGCTTTAGGTGTTGCAAGACAGTGTTAAAGATGATTTCAAAGTCCAAAATACTTAAGCTATCTGCTTGTTTGAGAAGCAGATTAGATGGATTTGATTGCACATTTTTAGTGAACGCCTTTTGGTGGTTGTGCTGGTTAAAATCACACTTGAAGAAATAGGGAAAGTATTTCAAAATTGTTACAGTATCTTTAAGAACTCACAAAAGAGTATATTCCCTCAATACTGCTAAGAGGCAAACTATGTCTACCATGAAGAGAAAAGGAATCAATACAGCTTTTTTAAAAGTACCTAGAAAGAAAGAAAGAAAAGGTTATTTTTTCTTTTTTAACAAACAGGACTTTAAATTTCCTTTATACTTCTTCCTACAGCCCTTTATCTCCTGGCTCTCCTGAGAGTCCAACGAGTCCAGGGTCTCCTTTGTCACCTGGTGCTGCTCCACTTAAACACACCTGCAAAGGCCATCACTTCCATACTGTTGGAGGAGTGATAGAAAAGGATGTTTGTACTCGGTGTAGCCACAAACGGTGGCACTTTATAAAGCCAGCTCACAAATCTAAAGAGCACAGAAGAAGTCGTCTGGGAGAAGTTACAGTCCTTTCTGTAGGAAGGTAAGACTTAGGTCATTTTCTTGTATACTTTGGGATGCTACTGTGGTCCATGTTGGATCAGATATTCATTGAGTCTACTCTGTTTATAGCATCAGTGATTGTGGTTTGTAATCATTCTACTATTAGACTGAAGTTATTTTGGAAGAAATAAATTTAACTTATTTTCCCCCTGGAATGATATAAATAGGTGGGCATTTACTGTGGGCATAAATATTGCTCTCTTGTTACTGGCTAAAAAGACATAAGGATCGCACACAAATACATTTCTGAAGTATTTCTGAAGTAAGTGTGAGCTACAGAAACTGTATCATTCTGTATCATTATTTTTATTTCCTGGCTTACACTGTAGTTTCCTTAGAAAGTTACAATTTAAGAAGTAGTATGTGATCTGTGGATTTTACTTTAAAACTTCTTCCTGAGAGAGTGTGATTCAGCAGTAGTGGGTAGTAAAGGTGCATGTAGGTAATGGGGAGGGAAGTGCAGTGAAGCTGGGTGTGTGTGGATGTCTGTCTGGGTCTTGGGACTGAAAATGTGTTCCTGTCCATACACCAGGTGCTGAGGACGATCCAACTTCATCTCTGGGGAAATACAACTAATTTTTTCTTTTACTTACCTTAGATTTAGAGTCACAAAAGTGGAGCACAAATCAAATTCCAAAGAACGGAAAAGCCTGATGTCTCTTAGTGGTGTGGAGAGCATAAATGGTGATATGCTGAGCACGCCAGTGAAGCAGGAAGCAAGTGAATCACCTGCCATGCCTGTGAAACAGGAGGTGAAAGGGAGGAGAAGCTCACAGTAAACTGCAGGTATCAGACATTGGGTTCTAATATTGAAAGTGGGATGTTGTGAAGTAAGGGAATCAGTTTAAGAGAAACAAAGTTGAAAATGTTTGTTGAAATTAAATTGTTTCTGTGTAAAAACTTATCTTCCAATTTCAGAAGTTTTTACAGAAGTCTGCAAAAATTAAGTGTGATTGCACAGTTAATGATAATTTGGTGAAGGCTGAATTGTCCACCAAATCCTTACCTAATCATTAATTTAGACCTAGTATTTAGAGTGGATGTTGAAATAAATACTTTGTGGAAGTGGCATCAGTGGTCCAACATCTGCATATCAATTTTTGGTTCAGATTTAGTGGCAATATGTTTATTAACCAAAAGAAACAAACCAAAAGAAACTTACAGCTGCATCACTGGAATAACTACAGTGCTTCTTCCTTATGCTTGCTGTCCTGTGCTGTGTGCCTGTATAAAGTGACTGCTTGCTAGATGCTTCCCTGATAGATCAGTGGATCTTTGGCTAATAAGAATGGAGAGACATGAAAATGCTCATATCACAGGGATCTACGGTAGGTTACTAAGCCAGGAGGTTGAGGCTTCATTGTGAGTCATTAAACTTCAGTGCTTGAGGTACCCCATGAAGCATGTGAAAATGTGTCTGGCATGGTTTTGGAATGCACTGTTGTCTATTTTTTCTTTTCTTTTTTTTAACAGTTAATGTTGGGGAAAAAAACCCTTTAATTAATATGCTTTGCTTCTAGCTGATGATGAACTGATTGATAGTCTGAAGGGGAAAGGTGATCTTTTTAACTCAAAGTTAAAAGTCACATTTGTGTAGAGCTTGACCCTTGGAAGAAAGGGGTTCTGGTGTGACAAAGTAAAGGCACTGGATTTGAGGAAGATGAACAAAGAACTCAGTGTCAAACTCTCTGTATGCTGAGTGAGAGTCATGTTGTATCAGCTTAGTCCAGTTTGTTGTATCAGCTTAGTCCAGTTCCATACTCCTAGCAACTTCAAATATGAGGAAAATGCACAAGTGGAAATCAGGTATGCTTAAAAATGTAACAAGACCCAAAACCTCTTGAGTTTCTTAAGGTTAAATTCTAACAGGCCAAGGTGTAAGATGTGGCCTTTTCTTTATACCCGTTGTTTATTCACTAAGAAAAAAAATCTGTAATTGTATGAATTTTGAAAGGAAGATGAAGAGAGCTGGTATGCAACGAGGTGCTTCCCCCAGCCTTTACTGGCAGCAGTTACAAGTGTTGAACTAAGACTGTGTTTATCTGAACTCTGTTCCTCATTAGTAAATAGTACACAGATTTTGGAACCATAGAGGAAGAAAGAGATGTAGTGTGCTTCTAAATGTTTAAAAATCTGTGAAGGGTAAGGAAATAAATTATTCTTTTTGCTTAGTGGGTAAGAAGGTAAATGGGATAATTTGCAAGGAGGAGTACTTCAGATTTCAAACATTAAGAAGCTGGATCAAGCTGTTGTATCTTCCTTGCTGTAAATTTCTAAGACCAGATTGGACAAATGCTTGTCAAAGCAGTGTAAATACTGCCTTAGAGACAGGTGTAAGGGTGGTTGGGGATTTTTGTTTTCCTTTTTGTTCTGTGGCAATTTTTGGCAAATGATAGCTTTTTAGTGACTGCTGTCTCATTGCTGCTCTGGAATTTGTGAAGGATCTACAGATGTCAGTGAAAGACAAACTATACTCTTATTTACTTATTCAGAATTTTCCTGGTGGTCAGCACTTTTTTTGTTGGCATGGTTCCTTTTTCCTGTCTTTCCTTTTTAAAAACTGGTATTAGCTAAGTGCAGTAGGAGCACTACTCTTCCTTCACTGGCATTTTCGTGCCTAGCTGATTGTTTTGTTACTTCTCTGACTACATTTTTCTTTTCTGTATCTCTAATGATAGTATAATCAGACCATTACACGATTTTTTCCTTAAAGGCAGACTAGTTAACTTTAAACATTAGAAACAGGAAGAAAAGGGCATGTATGAACATAAAGTTAATTCCAGTGGACTTTGATTCAAAAAACAAAAAGCCTTTTGAAATTAATGTAGTTTACTTTTAATTTGTTCTTTCCTAAATAAGAAAGTTGTTCCTCATGCTTGCCTTGTTTTTCTCTAAATTTAAGCCAGCCATTACTACTTTAATCTAAAAATAAGATGTTCTCTCAAGAGATATGATAGTATAGCTATAAAAAATTTAAATGTCCATCTATGGCAGCTTTTTATTGTAGAATGTCCCTTAGGATTAAAATATTACCCTTTCTGAAAACAAATGTTTTGATAGTAGAGAAATGGCTCCAGAATCTCGTGTAAAGTTCTTTACAGTCAGCAGAACTATTTTCTAAATCATCTGGGAAACTAGCCAGGCCTGTTTGATGTGTACTACAAAAAATAAACAGATCTTGCTTGAAAGACTATGATGGTGCTCCCTAGCATGGTTCTAGGTCAGTTTTTGTCCACTGCCATGAAAAGCTCTACACATATAAACAGGTAGTAAGTATTTAGATCCTGGCTTCAGTTGTTTATTTCAGACTTCTAATAAATGATTCTACCTTAATTGACTGAAACCAAACAGATAAACGGCATTTAAGACGTCTCTGCTGCCAGCAAATAAATTTATGAGAAAAAGCATCTAGTTTTGGAGAACATGGCTCAGATCTTCAGATGCAGAGGAAGAAGGCAGGCAAAAATGTGTGTTTAACTGCTGCCAGAAAAGGTTGGTTCTGACATTTTGACGCAGTAGATTTGTGCTTTGTGGCCTGACTTTAACTGCTGTTACTGGAAGTTCCTGTATGAGATTGAATTCCTGAGTTGGGCAGTACCTGAATGATACAGTATTCCTGGTTTCTTATGTTCAGTGCTATTCTTAAATTCAGGGTTTTTTTTCCCTAAACTGATGTGTACTTAGTATTTTCTTGAAGTGCCCTCTGCTGTGTTTTAGCTTTTTATTTTTTTAGCTTTTGTGTCTTGCTGGCTGAATCGTATGTAGTTGTCTTCTCCATGTCTTCAAGGTTCGTGTTCTCAGCAGTGTCCATTTCATCAATTATGTTTATTTAAAATATCCTAGTGGCACATAGAAAAGTAGTAGATATACAGCTGATAGTTGAAGTAATAATTTTGAGTTAAACTCTTGCACATCCATTGTAAGCCACTGGGTAAATAAAAGTTTAGGTACTGGTACACTGAGGCTGCGTAACGCTTTCCTTTCCTGGTGTCCAAAGTTGTGTGTGCTTTGCACTGTGTTGTGATCTGTCTACTTGTCCATGTGTTTGTCCCTCCTTTTTCAGCTGAATTTTGAGTTTAGGATTTCACATGCTAAACTTGCAATGCACGGCAACCACTTCATGTGTCATTGTGGTATTTTATTTTTTCTTCCATTTCAGAGCATCTGCTACCTTTTGAATTGACCTGTTCATCCTAAAACTAATTTTTCTATTTAGGCATATTTTTAGAATTTTTTTTTCTTCTCTTTCAGGTGCAACTTTTAGAAGAGACTTGTCTGCTAGCACTTTCAGAAAACGGAAAACTCCCAGCAGATGCATACTTTTTAAGGAAATGTATTTATGGCATGGTGGCCGTAAATAGATGTACAAGTTCTGTGGTGGTATCCATGTTTTGCACCAGTAAGATTTAGACACTTGCATATTGTTGAGCTGTGTGGACCTCATACAAAATGTTGGGCTTCATCTTGGAAAACAAAGCAGAAAACTGTATAGGTTTTGGACAGTAAAGGTGAAAGCCTTATCAAATCTTAATTTTTTTTTTTTTTTTATACTTAGGCATTTTTGATGAGCTCAATATTATGAGTTACATGGATTTTACCCTATGGATAAACAATGTTGACCCTTCTGGTCTCTGGATGTTTGACCTCTATTTTTCCCCTCCAGAAATGGCAACTGTTTGCTGAAGATAAAAACCAAAAGCCTTCAGAAGATGAAAATGCTCTTTTAATCTAACTGTTCGTAGCCAAGCAAAACACACAAGGAGATAATTGTCAGCCAAAATCTGCATGTGTGCCTTTAGTATATAACCCCTTGGACTCTGTGAAGGGCATTTCAAAGTAGAGTGATTCAGTTATATGCAGATATTAAATTAAACTGTTGTATTCCCCTCCTGCTTCCCCCTTACTGTGTAACATTTGGTGAAAGAGCATATTTTTCTGTGCAGTTGGGTGAGCTCTTGGAAAGGTCACTTTTTTGAAGGCCAATTGCCATCCCATTTTCTTTTAACTGTGCACTCGTATTTGAAGAATGCCTAATAGTTTTGCATTTCTCTTTTGATCTTACCTACAGGTTCTTTATTAAGCTAAGGCAACGTATTTCAACCATTAGATAAGAATATGGAATATTTGGCATTAAAAATGTAAAGAGTATATACTCAAGTACTTCAAAGTGGCTTTGTTGGACTGAGGTTAGCAGTTTTGATTGGCACCAAACTCTTCAGCCACTTTAACTCCCTTCATATTTTAAGTGTGACTTAATCCTAGAAATACCAGTGATGGTTTTGTGATGTTAATTTTTGTGTCTACTTATGATCTCTGCTTTGTCCTGTTATTTGTTTTTGGGGAGGGAAACCTTTGCAATACTTCAGCAAATATTGCTGTTATAATAGAAACTGAAAAATAACGTTTGTTTTGAGTGCCTAAGAATATGAGCTCTAATGTAATGCATTTTAGTAGAGTTTGCACTATAATTCTGAAACTATAAAGTAACAGCCTGCTTTACAAGCTCAATGAAAATCAGCTTGGTTTCAAATTTTTTGTTTAAATTATTACTTCCAATCCTCTTAGTCTAAGTGCTCTAAACTGCATTTCTCCTTCACATCATGAGAATCAGGTTCTTCACTACTTTGTGCACTATAAGCAATCAGTGTGTATAAAGATACAAATTAATCTTCTTGCTTACATATTAGATACTCCCCTGTGTTGTCAGGGAACATCGAGTTTATTTCACTCCTGCTGAAAGTATGTGCTGCTGCTCATCTTCCTTCTACTTGTAACCTCAAGATAATGACTGGACCTATCAGTACATGTCATCCAGGCTGTATTTGCAACAAAAAATGAAATGAAAAAGCACCCCCCACCCAAGTCCTGAGATGAATAAATGCTCCATCGTTCCTTCTAAAACAGATATTTTTAGAGATAACCGTCCTTGAAAATGCAAAATAAGTGTTTGGTCAGGACTGGAAACTTGAATAATTTGTTTCCCTATGCCTATGAATAAGCCTGGTTTAGGAAATTTCTTCCATATTGAAGGATATCATAAGCACCAAGCTCACCTTTCAGGAATACATTTAATATTCTTTTTTTAAAAAAAAAATAATTTTGTTTTGTTGTTTGTTTTTCAAGCTTTACTTGATTATTTTTATGAAGAGCTAATGTTTCTAGAGGACCGTAATTAGAGTAGCTAGCTTTCAGTTTCCAAGGGACTGAGAACTATGGGTATAAAATGTTCCTGAAAAGGGAGTACTTGGCAAAACCCAGCAGTTTCAGATAATTTTAGGAAGGAGATACAGAGTTATAAGTGTTCCAAAAGCTTAAAAAATAAGCTTTAAAAATATTATAAAAGGTTGTTGATAATATTGTTTTGATAAATGATGGGTTAGTACTGCAAGTAAATTTGCCAAAAGCATGTAAAAGTTTAAACAGAAATATGTATTTTTTTACCTAATTTAAAAGTAGTTTCTATTTCAATTATATTGGAAGTGTGTAGAAAAATATGAGTGAAAATGTGTTGGTTATGGAAAAAATGGTTTACTTGTGTAAAAGGTATTTAAGACCTAACCTGTGCAAAAATTTTGTCAATTACTACTTCAGTAAGAGGGAAGATTTAGAAACTGTCTATTGCATTTAACACTACACTCTGCAATTTTTTTAGTGGTCTGGATATTGCCATATTAGTCAGCCTTTCTTAAATTTGCATATCAGATGTATTTTTAACAACATAGTTTATATATAAACTTTTGTACTACTAAGCAATAAATAAAAAAATATTGATTCCTAAGTTTGGCTGTGGCTTTCTTAAGCATCCACTGTGAGAAACTTAACCTTTGCACAGTCTTAACATTTAATGCAATCTCTTTGCACTTCCAAGTTTTTGTTTATGGAAGTAGTGAGAAGGTTGTGTCATTGTGTAATGTAGTTCAGAGCAGTTGTCCTTTCTCAAGAAAACATCATTGCCAATATTACTTCCATATTTTATAGGGAAAAGAAGAAAATTTGTGCTCTAATTCAAGCGTGGGTCTGATTAGATTGAAGCTCTTTTACTTTTAAAATATCAAATTTTTTAACTTATTATTACGTTTGTTGAGCTTTTAAAAATACACATTATCCTTGTTCTCAGTTGTTTTTACAAGGTACAGAATGCAAAATTACAGATGACAGGAAGCTCTTTGCAGCCTGTGTCCCTCTCTGATACTGCAGTGCTTTGTTACATTTTGTTCTCACAGATGACTGCAGTCTGCAAATGGCAATAAAAATTAGTTTTGCTGTATGAATAGTGTGAAAGAGGCTCAAAGGAAGTTGTGGTGTCTAGCTGAAATGTAATTATCAGTGTACCATCCTGTTGGCAGATTTTTCTTCTTTAATGTTCCTATCTGCATCACACAAGGTCTATTTTTAGGTCTGTATTTGAATTTTGAATTTATATCTGCAGCTGTGGTTTATATTCAGAATTAAAAATAAAGAATAAAAACAAATCCTGGCATGCCTTAATATTCAAAGAGAATCGAGACACTGCTGATACTGAAACCTCTGAAAACTGAACACACATTCTGATTCTCATTTTCAGGGTTTTTTATCTTTTATTCTTTTGTTTTGTTTTGTTTGTTTTTCATATTTCTTAACAAAACCTGACAATAGCAGATATCCTACTTCTCTTGTTCCCTTAGCACGTTTCCTCCCTGAGCGCTTCTCCTTGACTTTCTAATGCTTTCAGGTTTCATTCAGTTTTAACTTGACAATAAATATGACTGTATCAACAGATTTTGATGTCAGAAAAGAAGAAAGAAGGTTGTAATTTTGTGTAATACACTTTTTATTGGATAATATAAGCATATGTTGAAATGCAGGGATTACTGTATTGAAGTTTGAGAAATTCTGTTATACTGGACTGACATGGAGAAGTCCTCAAGAGATATGTGAAGAATTTTTCCAGATGTGACTCTTTGTTTTTTTTGGTTTTTTTTTTTTTTTTAACATGAGTAATAATTCTGTTTTTTCTCCCCAGGACAGACACTTGATTTTTTTTAGTATAGCATTATACCAAAATTTAGGGTCCTACCTCATGCTTCTGCTGGAAAACAGATGAGGAATCTACTTCTATCATTAACAAAATATGATTTTACTTGTAAGGAACACAGCACCTGTGAAAAGTATTTTTGAAACATGGGAAGGATTACAGCATTTCTCCAATTTCTGAATCTCTTCCTAAACAACCTCAGTTGAAAAGCATGCCATAGTGTGCTGGGCAGCTCAGCACCATTTGCTTTCTGAACCATCTCCCCAGTTTTTACAGGTACAGGAACCTTGACAAAATTGGTACCTTTCATGATCCCTATACTTAAATGTTTTGTGTGTCAATTATGGAAAGACAGTGCTCTTCCAGGCAGCTGGTCTAGTTTAAAAAAAAACAAAAAAAAAGAGAGAGGTTAAAGCACAAGTGGGGTTTTTTTGTGTGTACTTGTGGAAAGATGTCGCATTGACGCACTTCCTGTTGAACCCGGGGTTCCTGAGGGGGAGGTTTACGGGGGGGCTCTGAAGTCTTCTGGGGGGATGTGGCTGCCTGTGGTGCTGGGTGTGGGAGCAGAGTCAAACTGAAAGATGTGGAAGGAGGGAGATGGGCACTAAAAGCATAACAGGAATGCAGGAGAAAAGGGTGTCGTGTTTGCCTGAGTCTGGCCGATGGTTTTGGCAGGTTGGGTTTTTTTTTGTTTGTTTGTTGGTTTCACTTTTGTTTGCAGGTTTGTTTTTTTTGTGGAGTAAATTTTTTTTCCCTCATTGTTTGGTTTTTTTTCTGCAAATTAATTGAGATTGTACTTAACTGCACACTAGTACAAAATTATGTGGGTTAAAAGGTGTCTTTTTCTGAGGTGGTTCATCTCTTAGTGAGTGAAGGATATCCAGACTGTTCTAGTTTGGTAATGCTGGAAGTACTAGGTTGGGACATGACACTCTTGTCCTCTTGTCTCTCAAAGCAATTAAGTTCCCTGGATATTTAATGAATGGTGAGTGCTTTCACCTGTGTCTCAGATGTGATCTGTAGTGGGAATCAATTAGTGGCTTTGAAACTAGGGTTTCTGTGCACTTCATAAGTTTTTTTTTTTTTCCCTTGCATTTATTTGTGCAATAATATTGAAAATAAATAAACAAGATAGAGTGGTTATTCTAATGAATAATATTTAAGACTTGGCCAGATAAAGATTGATTTAGATTTGAGTTTTTCTCAGTGTTTAGGGAACCTGGTTCAAGGGAAGGTTGCACTTAGGCTCTAAGTTCTGGCAGACTGGGTGAAATTTTAATTTCTCTCTTGTTTACTTTGTATATGATTTTTTTTTTTTTTCAAATAGTTTTTTTTCCCCCTTATGTTGTAGGTGGTATGCAGCAAGGTGCTGCTGGTCTCTTTACTCTTGCTAGAATTTGATTCTATCCCTTGCTTTAGATGCACCATTTCTTCTCCTGTCTGCACCACCTGTGGCTGGTTATTTTAATTACCACTTCATGGAGCTGCAAGGCACCTTCATGGAACGTTCTGACCATCTGGTGAGGTAAAACTAACAAAAAGATATGTAAGGCTGGAGCAGTGTGAGGGAAAGGAAGCTGAGCAACTTGGGAAAGTCTAATTCTCTAACTCCCAGAAAAAAGATGGGGGAGACATGAGGCCTATAGTGCTGAAAGCATGAAGATGGTGGAAGCCTGTGAAGAGAGAAACCACCAAGATCTGAAAGCTGTCTGTGCTATTAACGTGAGTGACTTCTGAATTACTTTACTTTGGTAGTAAGTTTAGGTAAGAAGAGATACCAAGTCACCTGTGATGTTGATGGGCCTTAGTCCAGAGCCTGTTATGTGTGTAGTGCTTGGCCATCTCTTTCTGGACATGTAATCAGGCTTGCTTTTTCTTGGTCTGTGTAAAGTCTTTGTGGAGCAGGCCTGTCGTATCTTAACTGAAACACCTTCTTCAATGACTTCTCTGCAGCCTCCAGGGCTGCTGAGGTGCAGTGGCATCACGTTGAGCTGCAGCAGAGCTGTCTCATACAAAGGAGGCTGTATTAGCAAATCTAATTTTCTATCAGTGCAACCACTCACTTTTCTATGTGTAAACCCTCTGATATTTTTTTCCCCTAGTTCCCCTGTTGGCTGTCATTCCCTTGCCTGTTTTCAGTAGGTCATCTCAGCCTTGCTGCAGTTGCTGGGTGTGGAGCACTGGTGGGCAGGAGGCACTCTTGCTCCTACCGCGGCGTCCATTGATCTCCAAGTGGTGGTCAAGGGGAACAGGGAGCATTGGCTTCAGGAAACTTCTCACAGCAGTCAGCATGCAGCAAAACAGGCATTTTGCTGTCACAGCTGATACCTGCTGGTACTGATGGCAGAAGGGCAAGCATGGAGAGGCAGAAGCAGAAATAGGAATATGGAAGGCTTGGGAAGATGAGAGGAAGAGTGAAAAATGATGTTAAGTGCAGCAGCAGTTTGAGACAAACTCTCATCTCTTTCTGTCTTATAAATTTTTTTTTCCTGCTCCATGGATGTTGCTATGTATGCAGCAAGATACCCGGGTAGTGTGGTGTGATTTTTGCATTGAATAAGATACTATTTTGAAATAACATGGAAATAGTCAATATTCAGCTGCTGGCCTTAAGTGTTTTGATTACAGTCAAATTATTGTCCTGTAGCATTACGCGAAGATTTCTCTTTTTAAATAAAAACCACACAGTATTTAAAAAATCTAATTTTTCTACCAACCTGTATATGTAATACATGTAAGTACACATGCATAGAGATACAGGAACGAGACGTTTTCTGACTACTGCGAGAAGGCTTTGCACAGAGCAGCTGAAATGTGCGTTTTCTGACAGAAGAGGGAGCTATTGAAGCTTTTGTTGATGTTTCAAAAAAATGCCTTCAGTGCGGGAAAAAAAAAAAAAAAAAAAAAAAAAAGCCCCAATTTAATCGGAGATCTGAGGTGCTTTACCCTTTCTTAGCCAGGGTATTTTGCTGCCTGGAGGTGAGAGACCAGGTCTCCTCTGTCCCAGGAAAGGAAAGGGTGTGAAAGTGGTGCTGCTGCTGCAGTTATTAAAAGGAACTATGTAAACTTCTCCCTAAGCCAAATTTTTAATCAGAGGAGTAAGGAAGAACAGGGTCTGTTTGGTGTATGGCTAAACAATAGCGGTGTGCATCAGCTGCTAATTAACAGTCATGCATGACTCTGGAAAAGTAATTCCCAGTCAGGGTGGAATACGTGAATACTATTTTGTAGGGCTTCAGATAATTTCTCTTGATTGTGATTAATGTTGGATCTTTAGAGCAGTTCTTTTTTGCAGACGCTAACTGGATGAGTTTTCATAAACAGGAGATTAATCATTATCAAAAAATAATAACCACCAAAATCAGAGTGTGATGTTCTGGCAAGGTACAGTTGCTTTTATCTACCAAACTAAAATTTGTGGAGTTAAGAGTCTAATATTTTTCCAGTTCTGGAGAAACATACCACTTTTGGCCACAGCAAAGTCTCCTCATGGCAGTTAGACTGGATGATCATTGTAGGTCCCTTCCTACCAAAGCAGTCCAGTCTATTGATTTCACATATCTTGTTAGGAAATATGGAAATTTGCATGGATCTTATTTTGCTCTGTATGGCAAAACTAATCTGAGGAATATCCCTAAATTCACATAGTATCATTTTGTTTCTGATTAAGGTTCTCAAATGAGAACTAAAGTAAAGCTTTAATTAGTTGTAAACTTGTACACGAGATTCCTGTCGGGATTAGTTCTCAGATACTGAATCAGTATTTTAATCTCATGCATACGTTCCCTTTGCTGTGTAGTCATTTTTCCTTTGTCACATACCTTCCTTTCCTTCTGGGTAAGTCTAAGTTGGTACAACTCAGTGTGTTAAGAGTATGGGACAACAAGTGTGATAATAGATGATTGAAAATCTGGCCATGCTTGAGGTTAAGTTGAGTAGCTGAGGGTGTTGCCTTGCTTCTTTCTGCTTCTACACCCTTACAAACATCAGCTAATCTCTGGCTCAGAGTAAATAAAAGGGAGCTCAATCTTCATGTGACATGCTTTTATTGTGGGTTGGTTCAGTACCTAAGTCATCCGCAACCTGACGTAATACTGGGATTCTGTATTTCCTGATAGACTTGTTTTTTCTGTTTTGCTATAGAATAAATTGCTTTTCTCTTGGCAATGTACAGTAATCAAGTTATGAAGTACAGCAAAACCCTGAAATCCTGTTTAATCCATAATAATGTCAATCAAGATTCGGAGCAGAGAATCCTATAACCTCTATTGGATCAAGGCTATATGATGGTTCTGAGATGACTGCTTGGGATCTGTACTTCAGCAGTTGGATTAAAACCAACATCCAGATAGCCATTGTGTTTTCTGCTTCATGGGGAGAATACTGTTCTCTGAATTAAGTCATACAAGGGAACATTAATTTTCTGTTACTAAAGGAGGAAGCAGTGGGGACTTCAGCGAGGAAGTCTGTTTAGTAAATTTCTGCTGTGAAGTTGGATTAAACCATGTTAGCAAAATTAAAATTGTATTTAACTGTAAGATTTTAAAAAAGTCATGACTGCTTATGTTAAGGCATACAATTGCTATAATGTATCCTACAGAACTCAGGATGAACATTTAGCTTCTTCCAAAATTTCAACAGCCCAGTAGTTGAAACTGAAAAAGCACCAAGCAAGGGGGGCAGAGTTTGCAGAAGTGGCCGGTCAGTAGGAATGCCATAGGTAGGTGCAGACAGTATTTCCTGTTTCCTGTTTAATTCAAGGATTGCCTGATCTGAAGTTTAGAAAGTTACTAGGAAAGCTTGAAGTGCAGGACAGTATGAAGAACAAACCTCTTTGGAGATGCTGAGTGAAATTGTTAATGGAAAAGGGAGTCCTGAGACTAAGGCCTCCAGATCTAATGTATGTGGATACACGAAAATTTGGAAAGCCTTGCCAGGGAAGGAGCTGAGGATTTTCCACTTTGATTTCATGATGATAAGAAAAGAAATTGTCTTTGCCAAGGGCAGTTTGTCTTGGAAAGAACGATGAAAAAGTCTTAATCTGCTTCTAACAATTACTCAAGCATTGTAAGATACGTATTCTGAAACCTAGGACATGATATCTGAAACAATTATGTTGATAAACTTCATTTAGAAATAAATTAGTTTTTAATATGGAATGACTTTGATAAATTTACTTCCTTGTGTTTTCAGCATGCTAAAGAATTTTTAGTACATTTAATTTTGAAGTTATTTTCTTGTGCAATTTAGATGGATTCCAATTTCTATCTACATGCCAGGAGAGATAATTCAAGATAAATAATTTATTAAGTTTAATTGTTTCAATGTAATTAAAAAGTACAGTGTAGGCATTTTGATAAATCTGTGAAATACATTTATACAGCCTTAATAGATGTAGAAATAGTCTATTTTCATTTAACAGAATGTGATATATTGGCAAGAATTTATCTTTTGGAAAATAAAATAATAATTAGGAAGCTGAAACTACAGATAGTAGTTTCACCTTACCGTTGTAAGGTCAAGATTTAGTTTGAAAATTTTTAAGTCAGCTTTTCTTGTTTAGTGATTTAAATTATGATAAAAGTTGATACTTTCATATTTAAGCAATCAGATCTGAAGTATCTTTTAGAAAATAATAGACTTTCTATTTCTGGATTTTAATTTTTAATGGGAAGTCTCCATAGCAACACATGCCCAGCTGACTGCCTTAGTTTTTAAAAAGGGGGGGGGGGAAGAAATCCTCATGGAACTTATCTATTTCCAGTCTGCTGCTTTCTTGCTAGGGTTTTGTTTGCTGACCTGAAGAATTATGCACTATTGAATTTCGGGTTCTTTTCTTGCTCTGTTAGCACACTTCTCCCATAATAATTTCTCTAGAAAATAATTGTCTTCCTTGAGTTGGGAGGACTGGGCAGTCTTCCATGCTTGTTGACATATCTAGAATCTCTGCAAAGATCTGAAATTTTTTTCAGAATCCAGTGGTGACCCACTGCTAAATGAGAAGGTGCTTATACACAAAAAGATTACATTTCCCCTTGAAGCTGTATTATTAGTTTTTGAGAACAGGGAATAAAACATGAGCTTCCAAGATGCAGAATCTTTGACTGAAATACCAGCTCTTGTAATACTTTCCTATCCCATTGCCTGTTCTTTATTGCTACTTCACACTCACTTATATCAAGTTACATCAAATATAGAAACATCAAAAATAGATATGGCCAACTGGCTCCCTCATTAATTCCTTTTGTATCAAAGGAAACATGAAACATTTAAGCTCTATGTCATTAGTGAGCCCTCTGAATATAGGGAATATAATTGATTGGTATGTGAAGTTAATGGTGTTGGTAGGTAAAGGGGAAGAAGTGTCCTGAAAGCTATGTAGTTTTTGAAAGAAGTCTTGAAATACAGAGTTTATTGTGCATTTCAGTAACCTTTTTTTCCTTGATTTGCTCATGTTTTCTCAAGATATTACTTTCACAATTACCTGAGCAAAATGGATTTTCAAGCTGGCAGTGTTTCTCTTTGCATCAGTATCTGAGGGAACTGAGTAAGATTTGATTTTTGTGTAGTTATTTAAAAGCTGACTTTTATGGCAGAAATTATATGTGTTATTTAAAAATTATTCCAGAAATAATTGATTCTCTTTCACCTTTATTGTGAAAAGTGTTCTGAAGTCTGAAAAATCGCTGAGAATGCCTAACACTCAGCTGTTACATGGTAGAACTTAAGGAAAATAAATGCTTACATAGGTATAAACCCCACATATATAAGCGATTTAGAAAAACTCCGAACAACATAACCTCAGACCAAAAAACTGCACTTTTAGACAGCAGATAGGAGAAGTCTGAATGCTGGGGCTACCTCATGGGTCTAATTAATGGAAGCTTTCCACATGGAAAAGGATTTGATATACATGTGCCTGACTTGTGGTTTTTATGGTTAAGAGAAGCATTGACCAGTAAGTCCTGATGCAGTGAATAAACTTGATTTTTACTGCTTTTGCCTTCCTTACAGTTAAGACAATGAAAACTTGAGTTGCAGGCAATGTGATGTGGCACAGCTGATGCCTTGCACAGTATATAAGTCCAGCAGTTCACAGGTGTGGGCAGTTTCCCCCAGAAAAGGTGCCTGGTTTGGAGTGTCCGGGACACTGGCTGGGTTTGTCCATCCTGTGGGCACACGGCGAGTTCTTACAGCCTGGATTAGTTCTTGGAGAGCAAGGAAACAAATCAGGATGGTTTGCACTCGAAGCTCAGGTTGGAGATAAAATCTCACAGAGTGGGTATGTAGAATCGCACACTCTTCATTGGGATACCTGTTACATTTTTTTAAGGTTTATTAAATACTTTTTCATGGTTGATGTCATGGTGCACCAGGGGCTGCAGTGGAGGCTCCACGGGGGGTGTCAGGGCTGGGCCTTGCAGCCGGGGCTCTCCCACTGCCCCAGCCAGGGAGCAGCTCAGGCTGGGGGCTGCGGGTCAGACCTGAGGGGTTTGGGTCAGGCTGGGGGTGCTGCAGGTCAGGCAGGGGATCTGCAGGTCAGACCTGGGGTCTGCGGGTCAGACCTGGGGGCTGTGGGTCAGACCTAGGGCTTTGGGTCAGGCTGGGGGGCTGTGGGTCAGGCTGGGGGCTCTGCAGGTGAGGCCCATCTCTATCTCTGGGAGCAAGGCCAGGGGTCTCTGAGCTGCTGGCTGGCCTGGAAGCTGAGGTGAGAGGGGTCTGAGGCTGGGCAGGGATGGGGGAGCACAGGGTCTGGTGGTCCCAGGAGGCTTGGCCCCTGAGCAGGGACATTGAGGCCTGGTGATGCCCTCAGGGACGTTGTGATATAAAACCAGACATGGGTGCTGTGGTGTCGTGACCATAATGAGTGACATGTAATGTGCAAGCAGTCTCGCACTGTAATTCAGTATTACAATAATCTTTGATGCACAAATGTGTACATAAAACTTGTATGCACTCATGGTTAGGAGGGCCTACCAAAGTAGGAAAGTTGCACAGAAATAAACAGTCCTGGAATACTTCAAAAACATATAAAGCTTTTTTATTGCGTAGATGCAGCGTGGTGACCTTCATCTACCTGAGTTTAGTTCTCTTGAAGCTAAGACTTTATGTTTTTTAATTGTTCTTAGGGATATTGTTCATGTTTTGAGAAACTGAAATTTTGATTTGTTCTCCCAGTATTTCGATGTAAAGAAAGAATCTGCATTTAAACAGAAATAGTTTGAATTATCTTCACATAACTTCAAACCCACCTCCTAGTATCCTGATCCTTTTGTATTAATGGTTTCACTGGCATTCAGCATATACTGTTGACAAATACATAGTAGGTGCATTTCATTTATTTAATAAAGGATATATCTTATAGTACTTATTTTATGTAACTCTTACATAATCAGAAAACACATAAAGCACAATAGTCATCAGATTTTTCATATGATTAAGAAAATTTATTAAGACTTTATAGCAGAGTTGGAAACTACAAAATTTCAATATAAAATGTCAAGTACTTCCTATTTCATCCATTAAAATCCCACTTTTGATGAAATGGCAGCACCAAGTTGGTGTTTATCTCCTTTGCTTCACACAAGAAAGGTTAACATGCTAGTCTGAAGATCAAGAGGAAAGGTAAACACTCCAGGAATGCAGCTCTGATATTTTCAGTTCTCTTGCTTAAATCAACTTGGAAGGCCAATCCCTTTCCTGCTTTAAGTTTAAATGCTGCAGCAGAGCCAGAGGTGAGTCCACATTGGCTCTTGCTCTTTGTACATAAAACACATCTTACCAGGGAAGTGTGAGACAACCTCTTAGCAAACTGTATTGTTAAGGCAAGTGATGCATGTCTGGGAAGTTTACTAGAGTTGAGAGGTCTCAGGCTGTAATTTCACAGCAGTTTTAATCTATCCAAACTGGTAGTACTGAGTTTTCATCCCTTTCCAGCACCTCTGATAGTGTATGTGCAATTGCTATGTGAGCTTCTTCAGCTCATTAACCAACAGAAAGTCACCCCCTCTCTTGGCTTTGGGTGGGCTTCTGCTGTGCTAATGAGCTGAGGCAGGTCACTTGGGGTATCTAGGAAGGTCCAGGGAAGAGATGAGGTTATCATCATAATGCTAGCTGCACTTGCACAGTCTGAGGTTTAATCTGGAAGGGAACTGTAACCACAGTGAAGTGCAAGCCAAGCTGCCTTCCCCATTTCATTCTTTACTAGATTGTAGAAATTTTGGTCAGTTTTATACTTTTTTGCCAACATGATACAAATCTGCAGTTTATAACACTATGGCTTCTATAGTTCTGTCTTAAATAATGGAACTTTTCTGAATGTAGAATATGAAGTGTGCACAGACTCTCTCAAGGGTCAAAACCTAAAGGAAATGTTTGCATAAGTCCATAGGAGGTGGGTATGCTGCAGAATATCCTCTGTGGAAGAACTGATGCTTTGGCCTCCTGGTTGGGCCCTTAGAGAAGATTTTTAGTATTACCATTAGCTGAGGAAGCACTTCTGTACCTTAGGCAGTAGAAATTAACAGCTGCATGGACAGTGGACAGCTGGAAGGACAGAGGTTTAGTCCCAGCTCTTTATAACAGCTGTACATGTGCTGTACATGTTTTCCTATAGATCCAGAAATAAAATCTGGATCTTACCCAGTGTATTAGAAAGAAACCATCTAGTACTCATTGTCATCTTCCATGTCTTCCCCTGCAGTTGCAGCTTCCAGTGCAGCCAGAGCTGCTGCTACTTCTGCATCTTCCTCCTCCATTTCTCCACTGGTGTCTTTTTGACTGGGGTGTGTGGGTGTCTGTGCTACTTTGGTAACAGCCATAGTAGTGATGCCACTGGGAATGCCCTCACTCAGACTCGTGGAATCAGTTTTAGAAGGCTCAATACTGCTTTGCTTTATAGGAGAAGGTGGAGTTACACAAAAGTTTTGGTCCTGTATTGCTGAAGGTCCAGTGTTTTGGTCTGAATGTGCACAATGGACTGAAAAGCTATATCTTTCAACATAATTCCTGGTTTGATTGCCATTTTGAGGATAATCAATGTCTGGCAGTTGAATGACATTGTTTTGTGTCTCCAGTACTGCACTTCCTTTAAGAAAGATGTTGTCTTTTGCAGAACAGGAGTTCCCATCTTGAATACTGTTTGGCTCATTGCAGGCTGCCTTCCTCTGCTTGCCTGCTGCTAGGTCAAGTTCCTGGCCAAACCCATTTGATTTGGTGTAAAAGTCTCTATTACTGGCTGAAGAAGTCTCTGACTGGCTGGCTGGTCCCTCTTCACTGGCTTTGTTCCCTGGGTTTGTGCTGGGGTTGAGCATGGGGTGTGCTCCAGTGCAGGAGTTGCCACCATTGGCTGCAACATCAAGTTTTGCCACACACTTCACGAGCATAGCCTCTTGAAAATCATTGCCATCGTGGTCCCAGAGAGTTTCTTTTGTGCTATTTACCTGATTTTTATTTTCTGTACCATTTAGCTCATCTTCCTGGTGTTCATTTTTTTGTTCTTGATTTTCATTATTCTCTTTGAATTTGAATTTATTGCTGCCTTGCTCATTGTGTTTGTAGCTGTTTACTTTATTAATGCATCCAGATGATGGTGGTGCTTCTGGATCAAAAACGTAGCTGGAGTAAGGAAGAAGTGTAGAAGAAATGTTAATGATGATGGTAATTCTTTTTCTAATTATATTGATTAATCAATAATTTATCTAGTGATCTGGAAGAACTGGTGTCAGTAGGCTTTAACTGGGATACTGAGAATGAGCTAAGCTGAGTGGAAATTCTGAGCTGTCCTGTAGGCTGCTGTCTCCTAGGACTGACCATAACTAATCCCTGTAGTGAGAGTCACCAGGAGCATAAGAAGGATGTCAGAGAGCCATGTGCTGGTTGTTCGATATTTCCAGCTTTATTTTTTTTTTTCTCTGGGTCATAGTTCAGCCAATGAGGAGTCAACACATAGGTTGTTAATTAATGTAATGTGTCCTCATGTAGCTGCTAAAATATCTCCCTTTTTTTCCCCCTAGTGTTCTTTCAAGTCTTATCTTCTCTTTTTTGTTTCTTTTTTTCTCCTCCTTTTTTCTTTCTTACTTCATTTTCCTTCTCGCTTGTAACTTTTCCTTGACTTATTTCTTCCAGAGCCTCTTTCTTTGTTTCTGTCTCCCCTCTTTCTCCCACAGCACCAGTTCTCTTGGCCACTTTCTTACCTGTACTAGAGATGTGGCCAAGTGAAAGAGTAATTGTCAAGTGGGACTGGAGTGTTGTCTTCCTGAAACTAGCTAGTCTTCCTCCTCAGGGAGACTTTTACTGTGGGAATTGTTCCAACAACTAACTACATTTGAATGGTATGATGGAAGTGAGGGTCTGTAGTTAGTTTTCATTTCTTGGGACAGAGGGAGCATCTGACAAAGTCTGTGCTCCTTGTTCTGCAGAAGTGAGGGGAGCTCATGCTACCTTAAAAGAGAAAAATCTTTGCTGAAGATGTGTTTTCAATGAAACACAATTTTTCTGTGAGATAAAAATTGTAACAATTTACTTCAATTACAGTAAGTCAAAAGGAAATTCACAGGAAATCAGTATGGTTATACTCTGGCATGACTTTAAAGATACTGTAAACTTCAGGAAAGCTCAAATGTTGTAAATAGGCTTAATTTAAGCAACAGGTGTTGGGGAGTACAGGCTGATGTTTTAATGCATTTATTTTATTCAATCTGGGCAACTGTTGTTCTGTTGTACCTTTGTATCATTTTGCAGCACCTGCACCCCATCTGGATTTTCTTTAATCTGAAAAGAGAGGGAAGGCAAGGGAGAGGAAAAGTCAGTGAAGCATTGTGAAATTAATGTATGTGCAATTGCATTAGAAATGATGCTCATGTTTAGAAGCTAAAAAGAAAAAAAAAAAAAGAAAAAAAAAAGCTTTAGCTAAAAAGAAAAATGCTTACACAAGACTGGATGCAGTACAGTTCAAGATCTTTCTAGGGTGCCATCTTGCACTGAGAGTGGCCTTCAGTTGGTGAGAAATCTGGGTAGAGAAATTAGGTTCTTAGAAATACAGTGTGCTTCCCAGAGTATTTTCCTAAGTACTTTTAGAATTTGGAGACTCTTAATTCAGGCAGTAGTATTTTGGTTTTTTTTTTTTTGTTTGTTTGTTTGTTTTATTTTTTATTTGGCAGCTTCTCTTTCAGGAGTTTGTCCAGTTGTTTTCTGAACTCCAGTAAACTGCTGGCATCTACAACATCCTTTACTTGGGAGTTTCATAGCCCAGACTTGCCTGTGTGAAGAAGCACCTGCTTTTGTTTGACTTAAACCTGATTCTTGCTAGTAGTATTTGACCCCTCTAGTTCTTGTATTAGTACAGACAAGGAGCATCATGTCTTCCTGTCACTATAGTGCAAGTCCCACATTGCCCCTTCATTTCTAATATGCAGCCTGAGAAATTGTAATCTTTTTTAATTTTACCCATACTGATGGGTATATTCATGCCTATAGATTGTACTTTAGATGGTTCTCTGGGTCTCCTGTGTTTCAACATCCTTCCTAGATGAGGTGTGTGAACAAGAAATGCAGAATTCTCAAGGTGTAGTGAACCACAGATCTGTTCTTTTCCAGTTACTCCTGTCCCTCCTAAGTTGGCTCTGTGACACTTACTGAGTACTGAAGTGACATTGGTGTGGAACTCTTAGACATATTGCTGGGGCTTTCACTCTATTGTATGCAGCATGTTGCACTTGCATTTTACTACAGCAAGTAAATTCTTTGGAATATGAGTAGAGCTAGCAGGGTGTATTTTGCTATGTCTCTGTATACTGCAAGCTCTCTGTGTCACTGCTTGTCCCATTGAGATGTTAAGAGCCATCTATTGCATGGTTCATATGCCCAAGTCTTATTATGGGAAGTGATGGAAGCTAATTTGGACCCTTGGGAACATTTATGTTCTGAAGCTAAAGTGAAGACAGAGCTGAACATCCAAAAATCCTAGAGAAAATGTTATTACTTATGGATTTGGGCTATCTTATTTCAGGCAAATCAAGTTAGGACAGGTTATTAATATGTTTTGTCTATTGGTATTCAGAGCTGCTCTTTTTTTTTTGATGTTCTACAACCTCATGTACTTTTGCCATTGCCCAAGGAGTGCAGCTCACTTCCCATAAAACAGGAATTGACGATGCAAGGTCAGGGTATTTTCCAGAGTGGCTTACTCACAAAACACCAAAGGAAAGTAGTATTGATTTTTTTTCTTGCCAGGCGTGGCCTGAACTGCATGCCAGTGATTGTGTTAGCAGAAATTGCAATCAAACCTTTGTTGCATGGGCTTAGTGTCTCACTTTTTTTCCCCCTCTAAAATCTAATTTCCTCTAGCATTGAACAAAATGCTTAATGTCAAGCCCCTCATTCCTAGAACCTCTAAGGGCCTGCAGTCATTTAGCAGCTGGTTTTAGCTGGGGAATACCTTTCCTGCATGTGAACTCTTTTAGAGCAGAAACTTCTGTCAGGAGTAGCCAGTTTGTGGCTCAGTGCCATTTGGGATGGCTTGTAAGACAGTTTCATTGCTTCCTCTGTCTTGGTGCTGCTTCTGCCTGTTCCTTGTATGCTCTTTCCCTTCCACATCTCTGCTGATTTCATGCTGTGTCCTCATCCCCCATCCCTCAACTGTGTCATAGCAAGAATTCTGATACAGGGGTTTTCATCTGGAGAGGATGCACTAACTGGTGAGATGCTCATGTGTACTGACCCTCCTTATGTGCAGCTGCTCTGTGGTACAAAGCTGTTTGGACAGGTTTGAGTAGCTGTGCAGCTTATTTGAGCTGGCTGGTGTGACCACATTTTTCTCAGCCAAGGAGGAATCCTTAACAAGATTTGGTTTGATCATGCTGAAAGCTGAATTAGTTATAGCCCATCCTTAGGTTTGAACTAATTTGAAGCTAATTCACTTGAGCTGGGCCCTGTGTGGACACTTGTTTTGGTTTGACTAGCATCTTAAGTTTTAGCTTAAACCTACTTCTAAACTGAAAAAAAAAAAGTTTCTTTAAGTTGCCCAGCTGCTGATAGATTCAACCTTCAGGTCTCAGTAGCTGGCAGGTTATATGTGTCAGATAAGTCACAGTATGAGCTCTGTTCATGGGAAAAGCAATGTAACTGGGCTCGTGTTATGCCTTTTTCTGTACAGGCTTTTATCCTCCTGCCTGCCATGGGCTAAGAGAATGCAAACATTATTTCAACTCTGCTGAATCATGATGACTTCAACTGCTGTCAGTTGCCATGTGAGCCCACATGTGTGTGAAATGCTCACACAGCCTTTGGTTTCCCTTTAAAGTTTATAGGTTGGGGGAAATCAGCCTTGTTTTGTATGCAAACCAGACAACAGATACTCCTTTTAGATGGGTGGGGACACTTCAGGCCAGGATGTTTGTATAAAATTTTATCTGACAAATTTCCAACTCTGTGCTTTTATTTATAGCTTTTTGTGATTTTCAAAGCACAAAATCTTGCTCATAGGTTTTAGCCATTGGGAAATACTGATTGCTGTCCTTTTTTCTATTATAAAGACCCTTGTGTTAATCAAAGAAGGCAATTGTTAGTGGAAATTACTGTTTCTGTTTTCATAGGAAAGACTTCCTTAGTTGTTTACTTTTTAAATTACAGTTACTGTTTGAATTATCTCTGCAGGCTACTATACCAAGCTTTTCCACTGATTAGTTAGAACTGAATCTGTCCTGTGGCATGAATAAACTATTACATATGGAAAATTCATTGTGGTGTTTTATCTTATAAATTATTTCACAACCCTGAAATAGGAATATGGTTTTACAGTGTCACTGAACATTAGTTTGGGTTTTTTTTTTTTGGTTTGTTTTTTTTTTCCATGCTATTTCCTTCCATATTTATAATGATCTTTCAAATCAAGTTGGAAAATAATTCTGGGGAACAAATTGCTTTTATAGCATTAAAAGGCATGCTTTGATCCTCCTTATCTCTTGTCAGACAGCCATGACTTGTGTATCTTGTGGTGTTCACAGTTCCATTAATGGATAAGCAGTATTAATGTCTGTCTGGAGAAGTTTGAATCAAGCACATCCTACAGGCTGGCAACAAAAGAGGATGAGAGAGACCAAGCAATGCATAAAATGTTATCTGATGCTGACTCTGGAAACATTGCATCCTTTTATGTTCAAACTTTTTTGCCTCTTATAAGGCATTTATTCTGGTAGATGTTCTGTACCAGTAAACTGATGTGATAACCTCAGATGAACATGAGGTGGGGTGCAATGCTCTCTTGTAAAACACTCTGGGGCTAGATACTCTCCCAGAAAAAGACTGCCTGTCTGAAGTGGCAGCAAAATGCTTGGCCTTAACATTTAGATCCTCAGTATTCAGATCAAACTGCCATTAATCTGAGACTTTCTCAGTCATAAGATTCCTGAAGATTTCTGTGAAGATTCCTGTCACCAATTATTATGCAGTCACTTAGTCATGGACACTAACATATCATCTGGTATTAAAACTCTACTAAGATGTTAAATACAGATTTTTTTTTTTTTTTTTTTTTTTTTTTTTTTTTTTTTTTTTTTTTTTTTGACATGCACTGGATCAGTTGGAGTATTTAGAGGAAGAAAATGGAGCTGTTCAGGTGAGAGGAATGAAGGAAGCCTAAAATGAAATGCTTTTACTCTGATTAATTTTGAACTTCTACTTTCCAGCTTTGAGCAGCTGCTGAAATTTCTGAAGTGTGTCTCTGAGTTTGACTTTGTACCATGTTCTACAAACTGATCAGATTCTTGCAGCATGAGAGAGTATAATGGCATTATGGTTTGCATATTCAGTGTCACTGATTGCTTCAGTTAAAGTTAATTTAAGTTAAAGTTTTGTTTCCCCCAAGCCACCCCAGGAGACTTTTAGTTGACCATGCACAAGATAGTCCAGGTATGATGTGCTTGCAATATAATTAAATGAGAGAGACCAGGACGTTCTGGTGTTATTAAAGAGTGAAACTCTTCCTTTAAAGTAAAATGATGCAGAAGAGCAACTGTTTAAAAATTAGTTTGAAAAAATCCTACCATGGTTATTAGGGAGGTAATAATTAGACTTAATTTGAAGAGAGCAGTAAACCAATCCCATCAACAAAGCAAACACTGAAAAAGGGGAGGCTTTTAAATATTTTTATGATGGCACCCGATAAGAATGAAATGGGACTTTTCTTACCGTGTGAGACCTTGCTGAGAATAACAAGAATAGTATCTGACACTGAAAACATAGCCTTGCATTTCAAGCCACAGTGTGCTTCAAGAGAAGTCTGCTTTGCTTTATCAGATTTGAGAAACAATGTATCTGATTTAAAATTATGTAATAATATAGCTTCTATTGTCTGTTTAAACCATAGCTGTGTTATGAATAAACAAAAGGCAAAGGAAAGAAAATGTCATAAATAGGGAAGGAGAAATATTTTGGAGAAGTAAAAATGGTTTGACAGCCTTTCTCAATATTCTTGCAAGTTTACATAGGAACAAAAAAAGGTCAATCTTGTTTTTGTTCATGGTGTTTTTCTTCTTCTGTCTTGATTTTTTTGTGTGTGTTTTAATTTAAATTTTAAAACCTGAGGGAGAAAACTGAGAGGAATGTATATTAAAATAGCTTTTCTAGTAGGTCACAATAAGGTCTGGCTTGATTTAGGTCATTCTTTTTAAGCTACTTGTTTGATTTTTTTGATTGTTTTGTTTTGTTTCAGTTTTTTCTCCCCAGCATCCTGGTGCTCTATGAGCTTTTGCTGTTTCTTTGGCTTTTCTCTATTCCCATTCTAGATTAAGTAAGGAGGTTGTTTTTTTTTCTCTGCATATGTGTTATTTGGGCTGCTGAGCCTGAATGAAGCATCTTCCAGGGGTCTGGGGCACATCTTGCTCACTGTTTCTAGTAGAGGCACCTTTCAGACTTTAACCTGCCAGTGGCTTCCCTGTTCCAGTGTCAGACTGTTGGTCTGCTGTGTTTTGCTGCTCAGTGATACCTGTCCATCCTCAAGGCACTGGCCTGAGCTGCCAACCTCTTGCCACGGACAGAAATCATCACCCATCAAAATTACACCTGGCTACCTCACTACAAACACAGTTTTACTTCGTGGTTGGGTTTTTTGTGGGTTTTCTTGTTTGGTTGGTTTGTTTGTTTGGGGTTTTTTGTTTTGTTTGCCAAATGCTAACCAGCTAGAAGACATTGACAGAATCAAATGTGGGAAGAGGAAGTGCTTACAGAGAAATATGTACAGAGAGAAGATAAAGAATTTGGGACAGGAATAGCCTTAGAGAACTCTAGCACTTGGCAAGCTTCTCCTCGTGGGAGGTGCAGTTTGCTTTCTGTGCTAAATAGGCAGTCACACCTCTTGGAAGATCTCAGATGGGGTGTTTAGCGTGTGCCAAGGTCTGAGAAAAGGGTAAGGTGTGTCTGGGTTGGAGTAGAGAAGCTCAATATGTTCCTGAGGGGTGGAGGGAGAGGAAAAATTGATCTGGGTGACAGATAGTATAAAAGAAAAATTATGGGACAGATGGCAGAGCTGAGAACTATATTTAGAAATTTAGAAAGCTAGTAAACATACAGTAGAAAAAAAACAGTCTTTGGTAGAGAGGGAGAGAGGATAACAGGGAAAGAGTCGTAAAGGAAGAAAGAGCAGGGGCATAACTTAGCTGGTCATGCACTATTCGGGCTAATCACTACTGTTGGATAAATATCATCTGTAAGAACTGTCTCACTGCTTAAAATACAGAGAACATTTAAAATATTGTGCTTTTTTTCCTGACCTTAATCACTATTCTGAGGCCAGAGGGTCTCCAAAGAGAGAGAGAGGTGAAAAATGCCAACATTCTGCGCCCAGAATGCTCTGAGCAACCTGATCAAGTTCAAGATATCCCTGTTCATTCCAGGGGATGCTGGACTAGCTGACCTTTAAAGGTCCCTCCAAACTGAACTATTCTATGATTCTACAATGCTCTGAGGAGACTAAACACCACTGATAAAACCTTTGGAGCTGACAGTCTTTTGAAAACAAATTACTTTTCTACAAAATTCCAGATCAGCTCTACTCCTGTCCCTGAAAGTTACAGAGCAACTTGGCTGGAACAATCACATTTAGCAGACAGGGGAGAATCAAAATATTTTGAAAATAAAAGTGGCATAGAATGCCTGATATTTTTCATTGCCTCTCTAGAGTCCTTAACAGCTCTTGTCTTGGTGTAGTTATTACAGAGGTAACTGTTTGATAACAAGTCTTTGCTTAACTCTACATGGAGACCAATACTTAAAACAGGACTGAAATCTATCTAGTTTAATTTCTGCTGACTGAACTTAGTTGGAAGTATATTTTAAAGGTGCCTCAGGGAACAACAGCATTGGTATGGGTGATTGAAATTAAATAAAAAATAAATAACCGGAAGAAATATGTTATGTGCTCCCTCAGAGGAAGAGGGTTCCACTTCATGGTCTGTTTTTGTCTTTTTCTGTAGCTGAATTGACTTCAGTCTCTTGGTTCACACTTTCTTAAAGTGCAGCAATTAAGTGTCATTTCAGTGTCTCAGACATCCTGCAATCCAACCCTAGTGAGATACCAAGCTATGCCATCCCACTGATGGAGTATGACCTGTGGATTGACTTTGAGTCAATCTGTATTGCTCTGCAAGAAAAGGGAACTGTGCAGGTGTTTTCCTGGTGCTTTCTCCTGTTTTGAGAGAGGCAAGCTTAGTATTTGGGAATAAGGACTATCAGAGTCTGCTAGAAAGAGCCTTATGCTATCCTGTCACACAAGGTTACTGTCAAGGTTATAGTTGCCTGTCATTCATTTACTTTACAAACAAATCTGGGGAGCTACACAAGTCTGCCAGCCACTTGCATACTCCACTGAGGCCTTATTTGCTGACTGAATGGTTTGCATGAATCTCTAGTACACCTATCTGTGAAGCTGACACAGAGGGACCCATCAGAAGCCCATAAAAGTTCTTCAACCACAACCTCACCACAGTGCTGACTTACAGCAGAAAGCTTTAGCTTGACTCCTGTTGCCACTCTCTGCTTGTTCCTTTACAAATTGAATCCCCAATTTTTCACAGATAAATGTCATCATTTACATGAATGCAAAGAATTCTTATGCTATCTCCAGTTGTTGAAAAGAATATGTATTTTCTGAAGATTACTCTTTTCTGCTTTAATCCTTGGCCAGGCTTAACTGAGCTCATGGATGGTATGTTATTCGAGGCAATGGCCTGGTTCTGTCTTTTTGTGACTGAAGTGTCAAACTTCTGGGTGCTATTACACACTGGCACTGTGTACAAACAATGGCTGTTGGTTTCAATGGGATAAAAATATGATGTATTCTATGTGCTCTTCAAGGCATCAAGTTTGGGGTTGGCTTTGTGTGTAGGGACTTAGGGATATAATTTATACTTCTTCACAATGAACTCATTAAAATTACTTAAACTTCTCTTTTCAAGGGAGAAAAGTGGGTTTAATCAGGGCAAGTATAAAAAACTGGAGCTTCTCATGCCTCAGAAGCATGTATTGTTATCTGGGAATTTATAAGACTCAGTTATGACTTCATCAATTTTGATGCTTTGTATTCTGACAGAGTAGTTATTTTGTTTCCTCTTGAGGAAGTAGGTCTGATATTATGACATGTTTCTGCTTCAAACCAACAAGCAAAACAACTCTACATTCAAACCCCACCTGGATGTGCTCCTGTGTGACCTACTCCAGGTGATCTTACCCTGGCAGGAGGGTTAGACTTGATCTTTTGAGTTCCCTTCCAACCCCTGACATTCTGTGACACTTAAACAGAATTGTTGCTAATTAGATAAATATCAGACCTTTCAGGAGATTACAGAGTAAAATGTTTTAATATCAAACACCCAAATAACAAACACTATGCTTGCCCAATGAACCATCAATACTGTATCAGCTAATCATCAAGCTGGCCCACTCACCAAATAGCCAGCGGGAGTAATGTTATCATGATTTTAACATCTATCTACGTGGCATCAGCTGAAAATATATGCATGTCTTGAATTTTTATCCAGGAAATTTGAAAAAAATAATAATTGACAAAAATTTGCATTTACTGCGCTCTTTGTCCCAGGGTCATACCATTAGCAGTCAACAGTAATTACTATGTAAATTAAATGGGACAAACTGCATATTATATCTTTGGATTATTCATAAGAGCATCCAAGGCAGGGTGCACTTTCCAAGCTGAGAGGTGTCTGCTGTGCAGCAGCCCATTCTGACCCCAGGTTGTGGGCCCGTGCTGCAGCATTGCTCAGCACTGGGGAGACACATCCTGCCAGCGGGGTGCTCAGCTGCACTTTGGTGAGAAGTGACTCCAGCACTCAGGATGCTCAGAGTCATGGAAACATCTGCTTAAATTTATGTTCTCACTCATAAGAGCTGAGGTCAGATTTATCCTGATTCTCCTCCCCGCATCAGAAAAATTAGGTGCTAATTATCCTGGATATGTGTAATACCATGAAACCATACCACTAGAGGTGGCAATGGCAGTGCTTGCCAGCTGTTAACTGTGAAAATACTTTTCCTGAAATGAGTGTCATATGAATTGATTTAAATGCAACATCAGAAACTGTTCCCTTTCTAAACAGCTGCTCTCTCCTCAGGCATCTAGGTATGTTTTTTATCAGATCCTGATGGTATTCCAGCTCCTACCGTGCCCCTTCACCTTGCTTTTCAATGCAGCTGGTTTGCACCACATTCAGATGCAGTGGAAGGGAGGTCTCAAGGCATGGAAGCTGGAGTGGTACCAGTTCAGCAGGTGTGCTGGTAGAAGGGGAAGGTCATGAAAAGTAGATGCTATCAGTTTTGTTTTGAGTTGTAACTGTTCATTGCTCAAGCTGATATTCCAAAATGTGTAATAATATGCATAGCTATGATAAGCCCTTCTAGCTCCTCCTCAGAATATCTTTCTTTCCCAACCAGAAAGGTCAGCCAGATCTTCCACTTAACCAAGTGTCTCCCCAACAATATTAGCAGATGAAGTCCTATGTTTCATTCTTATCACAGATTATCATTTCCCCTTTACCAATGTTTTTTTATTTTAAAGTCATTACTATTTCATTCACTGACTAATCTTTCTGGTAGCTGTAGCCTTTTTTTGCAAACAATTCTGAGATAGTAAAGCCAGCTCAAAGGGAAGGGGAACATTTTTTGTGGGACCCTTATTACTGCAGTAGAGTGCCCTAGAGGGCACGTTGGCCAAAACTTTGAGGTGATCTGAATGTTTCCTTTTTTCCTGCTACACTCTCTGCAATTGATTTTAAATATTTAAGAGGAAATGCATTCTCTCTGACTAGTTCCTCAGTACTTAAAGCACTAGGTCACAGTGCATTTCCCTACCCCCATTATTTACCATACAAAATGTTTGTTTTATTTTTGATGATTAAAAGGAAGAGTGGGGCAAAGGGTAGAAGTCTCACAATCATTAGCCAGTTTGCACAAAGGAAAAACAAATATAGCTTGTAGCATAAAAACACTAATTTCCTCTTTAGCCAAGCTTATTCCCTACATCTGGTCTTTTCAAACTTACATCACTGTCTGGTGTTTGTGTTACTGGAATTTCTATTTCCTGTCTTTTAAAATTGTTAATCCTATAAAATATGACAGCTTATACTCTAGTAAGGCCTAAACCCCAAATTATGTTTAGGGGCATATTGTGCAGAAGCAAATGTAGACACGTGCTCCTTCCCAAAGGATGCATGGTCTATATGTGTGGCAAGGCAAAAAATGGAGCTGATCAGCAGATGGCCGTGTATCTATGAAAGAAGCAATCAGCAGAGAAAATGTATTTGATTCACTGATTGTGTTACACTAGGGCCAAGTGGGGATCTGTGTTTGGGAGCACAGCTGAAACTTCAAAATACCTGTAGCCAAATTTTATGTAACAAAGAGGGACCACATCTTGTCTCTCTTGGGAGGTTAAAGTGTTTTTTTGCAATCTTGTGCAACTTTGCAGTTTGTAGAATGGATTCTTGGATTCCAACCCTTGGCCTGAAAATCTTTGGTTGCATCCAATGTCTTTTTAAAACACTTAAGATAAAACAGCCCCAGAATGAAGGTCTGAGATAGCACTGCCACAGGGGTACAGTTCATAGGATTCTTTGCTTATGTTTTGCCTGGAACACCTCTCTTCTCAGGGCCAGGCATCAGCAGTCTTCTTCAAAGCATGCCATCAAGGATGTGACTTTGATAACTGTGTGACATGGCTTTGAGGCTGAGGGTTAAACTGAACCAGGGCTGCTGGTTTAACAGGGAATTCTCTTACCCTTTGAATACTATGTAAAATAATCACAGCTTCCTCTGTGGTTTTGAATGGGAGTTTCTGTGGCTTCTTTGTTTTAGGTTGAACGTTGTGCTATTAGACTCTGTGAGACGTGGCCTTAGTGCACCTGCCAGGCTTTGGAGCCTCACCAGCACCATGTGGTTTCAGGCCACAGGAAATCTGGCATAGTCACACCCCAGGGCAAGGAGTTCATAAGCTCTCAGCAGACTTGGCTGGGTATCCAGCTGAAGTGCCATGTCCCTCCTGGCATAGATGTCTGTTGATATTTGATTATAAATCCTTGCTCTGAACTTGGACTCCCTGTTCTATCATGTATCTGGCTGAATGGTCTTTCCTGATTCTTAATGAAAACAGTATGCTTATTTTACAGCTCCCTAATGAGCTTGGCAGGAGATATTTTGCAGGCACTTATCAGGATGATAGGAGCTCTGGTATGTCCATCAAGACACCTTTAGTCAGCTAGACACCTGGGAGGGAATGCAGTGGCTGTGGACTTCCAGGGAGTGCTGTGGATTTCAGTTTTGAGTGCTCAAAATTCACTAAAGCATCACCAGGATGCTAAAAGTACTGGGGTGAACACAATAATTGGGTTGGAAAAAACAAAAAACCTTTAAAAAGCTCAGTTTTCCTGACTTTCTGTCCAGATGAGATGCATCTGAGTGATTATCCAATAGAGTCCTGGCCTTAGTGAAATAGAAACTTGAAAAGGATCTGAGGACATGTTGTCCATTTGGGTAACTTTTTCCTTTTTCTGCTGAGTAATGTTACACCACAGAGAATATGGGTCCCATTGGCATAGCAGTGGCATGGGTAGAAATTGAAGGCAGATGATCTGTGACTTTGCTCCATGAAGACAGTGGAGACCACATGTGCATCATGGATATGATGCACTGAATCTTTTCAAGAGAAAACTGTGACTCATTTGCATCATTTGCCCAGTCTTGCAGGCCAGCTGAGGGAGCAGCTTGTTATTTTTATGCCATAGTCTTTGTGATGAAGAAATGACATTGCAGATTGGGTTGTAAGGCTGTATTTCTGTATACATGTACCTCCCCATAGGTGTCATGCACATACTTTAGAGTAAAAAAACCCTCTTAATTTGGGAATAAGTCCAAGGTAGTCTTAGCAGTTTTCCAGTTGGTAAAATTGTCTCATTAGTTGCTCCCCAGTTTTGGAAACACACAGCTACTGAAATCCTGCCAGTGAATCATATGTTCTTATGCCTCAAGGACTTCTCAAGGGACTAGTAGGAAGACATCTTATGGAGAACTTGTTTTACTCAGTTGCATGAGGCTGCTGAAAGAAAAGGTCATAGTGATTGGTGTATGGTGTAAAAGTCCAAGTTTCAGTTTTTGGTTTGTTTTAGAATATGAGGTAGCTTATAAAGATGTTTTAAAAATAAAAGCTGTAATTTGGAAATTCTCTTTCATGTTCACACCATTTTAGTGTAGCTGCTAAAGGCTGTTATTTGCTCCCAATAATATCTGAAATATTTGAATACTCCAAAATGCTCCTCTGTTCCTTGTCATCTCATGTGGTCCATATGCTATATGTTCACAAGGGGCTCCTTCCTGGTTCTTGCTAGAAATATCTGTACTTCGACTTTCAACCTAATGCCTGTCCTAGGTATTTTCCCTTGGTATGTTAGCTGGAGGAGCAAAACTAAGTATGAACCGGTCTGTCCAGCTTCAGTGATATTCTGTAATTTCAAATCTCTTCAGTGGCCTGATCTGAGCATCCTGGAGATCATGAGCCTTCTACACTGGGTGCATCCATATTCTGTGGATCTACTTGAGAAACAACCATACATTGAAATCAGGAGAGACATTTTGATTTACTTAAAAAAAATTATCTTGATGAGTCCCTCATAAAGGAAAAACTGAAGGTCTTGTGATAGTTTTCTTATAGTTGCTTCTAGTTCTGCCTACAGGGCTAGCAAAAGAAGTGAGATTTCAACCTTTGGATGAAAGATGAGGTAACAAAGAAGGGCTGATCTTCCCAGCTCTCAGTAGGTCTAGGTCTCAAAGAACAGAGAGAGAGGATGGAAGCATGCTACTTGATCCACTGATATATTAAAAACTGTGGTAAATTTTGAGAACTGAAAAAATTCAACGGTTGCTGAGAGGTCTAAGACGTAATTAAGGACAGTAATAGCTGAAAGATGTTGCTGTCCCTGGTAAAAGATTAGATTGGAATTGTAGCTGAATACAAGGAAGTGCAGTTGGTGAGGCCAGAAAGGTGTATTTGAAGAAGAGAGTATGTCAGGGTCTGCAGTTGCATCCAGCTCTTGACAGATTTACTTTGGGCTATTTCCCTTTTTGGCTGTGCATGGGATGATGAATTAGAGTGCCTAATGAGGCATAGCTGGGGAATATCAATACCTATGTGTGACTTAGACATAAAATAGCACTAAGCCTGGGTACTGAGCTAAAAATCAGGTATCACTGGGCACTGATATGAAAATATCCAACTGTGAGTGTGAAGGCTATAGCCTAATGCCACAGGATTTAGTCTCTGAGAAAAATCTGGCAAGCTTGACTCTCTCCCAGCTATGTTATGTGGTTATGCCATGTGTGGTGTCACATAGCTGCCACTAGCTTGCAGCAGAGCAGCACACTGTACACTGCTCTGAAATCAAGCTCTTGGTTGAGCTGTTATCTACTAGAAGCTGTTGCCTCTTGTATTTGCCCATGAGTTCCGTGGAGCAGCAGCAAAACCCCAGAAACAACCTGTCAGCATTCTGCAGAAATCTGAGGGCTACAGATAACAGAACCTTTAAAATAAGATGCTGAAATACTTCAAAGCTTTAGGTGGTCTGTGAAACACACTGTAAACAGAGGAAGATGGGAAAGACCTCATATGGTTTAGATATAAAATTCTTGCAAGCTGAAATAAGAAAACTATAAAACCTGTGAAAAAACAATGAAGTGCACCACCAAGTGGAACACGTTTACTCGTGATTTTGGCATTCTAGATTATTGAAAACTTTTGCTTTTTGCTTTTTTTTTTTTTTTTTTTTTTTTTTTCCCCTCTGTTGAATATTTTGAAGTGGGCACGAACTGCTGGAATTTAGCAGGCCCCTATCCTATGTATGCCATACATTTTTACTGAAAGGAGCAGTGTTCTGAAAGTAGGCTGGGATAGCTATGGAGATTGTTTCAAATAGGTATTTGAGGGGTTTTGTTTATATGCCTCTAGGCAGGATTGAGGACAGGTAGGATATGTGATCTCAGCTGTGGTATTCAATTGTAGCTTTGTGTCCCAGAAAAACATCTTGCCCTGAATATTTCAAATGCTTCTGCTTTGTTTATATCATCTGAAATATTGCTAGTGGCAGGTATTGTGGTGGTGGTTTACTGCTCAGAACATCAGTCTCTCTTAATATACAAAGAAAATTGGATAAAGCTGTAAGCAGTTAGTATGAGTCAATGATTCCCCTCTCAAAAAAACAAAACAAGAAAAATAACAAAGCAAAACAAAAAACCAAACCCAAAACAAATAGATCAAGGGGCTTTCTTAAAATTGTCAGGATATTGCATTTAACCATCTAGTGGAATAAAATGTATCTCTTTGTAAGGGAACTGTTAGAAGCCAGTGTGATATCCTTCTCCAGCCAAATCAATCCTTGTTTTCCAATTTGTTCTCTTTCCCCAAATCCCCCTCTTTCTTTCTCCTCTTGCCTTAGTTGTTCTTCCTGTACCATTTGTCTGTATTTCCACATTTTCTTCTTCCATTTTTCACCTGTGTTAACTGACTTAGAGTCACTTCAGAGTGACTTCAGAGTGAATTTCATATTCTTATATCTCTTCTTAACAGTATCTTTTCCTAAACTTCAAAGGGGAAACTCTAAAGAATTTATTTGCTATATCAAAAGTATTAGAGATTGGAAAGAAACACAGCTCAGAACCTGCTCTGTCACCAGTGCAAATAGCAGCAAAGCATCATTATTAGAAAATGTGGTGTGGAGTACTGTGGAGAGGAGAAAAGAATCCAGTGATGCTCTCTGTTGTGGAGTCCTGAAGTTGCAATAGTGAATGGCCTGAAGATGTTAAATGTACACAAGGAGAATAATAAAAAAAAATAACCCTACCTTTTGGATGGTACTCCATTGACTGCTTTGAAATGTTTAAATATCTTAATCCTGCAATAGTAAAAAACAACACTTTACAAGTGGTTTCTTCAAGTGCCCACACAAGTAAGAAAGATACTCTGAGGTTTAGGCTGTCTACTGTGAATGGCATGGAAATATAACAACCTCCTCTTCATATCATTGTGAGTTTTTAATTTAGAAAATGATCAAGCAAATCTCTTCAGTAGCATGCTCATCCCCTTGAGCTGAACTGGAATGCTAACCTGCTTATAGTGAGCATGAGCTTGCCTGCAACAGTGGATTAGTAGGACTCATGTGAAGTGTTTATACTTTTAATAGCAAGAATGAAATTAGAAAATTTTCAAATATGCAGCATTATGGGATTTCTTTTTTCTTCACTGGGAGCCAGGATATTTATAGTATCAGCTAAAACTTCACCTTTACTGTATGCTTGTCAGAATTTTCTCCTTTGGATTTTCACAAACTTTGAAACTTAAATGCTTCTAGCATTGCAGTAACATTCCATGTGTTGGTAAAGCTGTTGTTCTTTCAGATACAAATGTCCAGCACAAATGGAAAATTAAGCAAAAATGTTTTCTATTCAGAATTTACAGAAAGTGAGATACATTTGAGAGATCATGATAGTACTAGAATTAAATTGATGCAGCTGCTTTTTCTCCTTTAAAATATTAATGTTTTCTGTATTTCTTAAAGTGAGTGGAATGTGGGCATATGCCTTTGAGGATTTGCATGTGCATGCAAACCTGTAATTAATATTAAATACCAAGGTGAGCTCACTTATAGGAAACAAGCAATGTATTTTGCTGGGGACTTTAGAATCTGGGCCATGTGCTTTTTTCCATTCTCAGCATCTTTCTGCATGAGTAGCAATAACTTGAAAAATCTCAATGCAACTTATATTACAATCCACAAATCCAGAGTTTTGCTAGATAGAGTTTTGCTTGTACCATTCTTGAAACCTGCAAGGCTTTTCTTTTAAGAGTGGGGTTTTTACTGGCCTAGAGATCCCTTTCAGCAGAACTTTTCTAGGTTCTAAGCCAAGGCAATTCATTCCTGAATTCAGCATCCATAGCTAATAGGGCTAGGGAGGGCTGGTACAAGGCAATTTCATGGTCATTGCTGTTGCTGCTGGTTTTGCTGCACTGTCTTTGCATACATAATACTTGAAATTATATTTTTTCAGAATTTATGGGTAAATTCTGAAGAGTTCTCATAAAACGCTACTGCTAGCTTTCAGGTTTGAAAGTACCCTTGTCTCTATAGGTAGTTTCATGCTTGCAGCTAGCCTAAAAAGTCAAGCAGACAAATGCATAGATTATATTTAGAAGCTTTTCTATTAAAAGCCTGAAATATGACTGAAAAGTAAATGTAAGTTGAGGTGGCCCAGATACCTGATGTGACTTATGCTAAGGGAGTGCCTGGGAACCCTTGATTCATCTGTGTTGTTCTGGTGCCCTACAGAAAGTCACTTAACTTGATTTGTATGCTACCATTTCATATCCTCAGAGCTTAATGTGTGTGCAGCTTATAGCCCTATTCAGTCTTATAATACTGCTGCAAAGGGTTGAGAATATTTTTGTGCATCAGCTACATGTGGTGTCAATACTTTAGGCAGTGTAAATAATAAAGCTTATGTAGAATGAGTCATTTTGTGTTCCTATTTTTATGCAATATTTTACTGGGGATAACTTGTGTCTCTTCTTGCCTTACTTCTATTATTGTTTCTTATAGCCATCATTATTAATTATCAAGGAGATTCTTCCATATAATTTTTGTTCCAAACTCTAATTAGTCTTGCAGTTTAATTCTGTCTTGATGTCCTAAATATTTATGTGAACAATGAAACTAAATTGAAAAATAAAAACCATGGCCTCTTGCCACATTTTGAAAGGATACAGGTTTTATTTAAAAAAATAGCCTGCTTAACTAAGCCTTACAGTGCAGTCTTACCTCCTCTGAGTTGCTTTTGTCTGTTTAACAAATTTTGAAATGTTAGGTCACTATAAATTTTTCTTTAATTTGTAATTGGGATTTGGTGTTTTATTTTTTCTTTTAAATCTTCCAGGAAGTATGTTTCTATAATTCCTTGGAAATTTAAAATGAAACTACCAAAAAGGAGAATTGATGGGAGTCGTAGCTGTTGGTAAGTTCTAAACTTACCCATTACATCGTGTCAAGTGGTAATTGATTTCACTGTGAACTTCTGGCTGATGCATGTGACTCGCTTTTGGTAAGGTGTGTTTTTACTTTAAGGAAATGAAAACTCAATGAACTAGTAAAACTGCCCATAATGTTACAGAGTGTGGAAACTCAGTCTCAAATGCTAGGTGTTCAACAGAGGAGTATGTGCAGATGGCTTTTAATTGAAGCAGTAGTTCATTTTCTCTGTGTCAGACAGGATCAGGCTCGAACCATTTTTTGTTTGTACTCAAACATGAGTTAAAAATATCCCCTTTTCATTGTACTTGGAGTTTTTTCCTCTTCCACTGTGTGATAATTTGGAACATGGCTGTTAGTCCTGCAAATTGCACTCAGATATTTTCATTAAATACTCTTTTTTACCATCATCTTTGCTTAGCAACATCCCTTTTGAGATATTCTGGGAAACTTAATACTTGTCTGGTATGTAAAACAGTGTTTGCAAATCAAGGAATGTCACCACATCCTGCTCATTTATGTTGTTTAATACTTTTTATTTTACTCTATTTAAGACAGAAACATGAAGCTTTTTACACCCAGTCACTCCAGCTTATTGCATGACATGACTACAAGTGGCCTGAGACTTGATCTTTGGAATATAGCTTACCATGTTGGTGTAGATCATTAAAGTGAGGGTGTAGCATCTACGTGGTTGTCATGGAACCAAACAGAACATATTTTTCATATTGCAAAATAACCTGGAATTTAAACAAAATCATTAGGCTCTTTGAAGCTCCCATTTGCATTCTCCATTTCATTTAGTTGCTGAAAAACATTCTATCTCAAAGTCACAAAGTCAAATTTTAAATGAAATACCCATAGTCTGCTTTAGCACGGATCATGGTGTGCTTCAAACCCTGGGTGAGACAATGAACTTTTTGGACACTGCCCAGTTATTTCTGAGTTTACTTTCTAGTTCTGCTGTTGGATCTCTTTCTCGGTTTAGTTTTTTAAAGTTGTATTTTTCCTCTTCTTGAAATCTGTATGGGGTGCTGTTTTCTCTGTGCAGGTTGGACCACTGTAGCTCCTACTCCATTAGGAGCTCCCACTCTGAAGTTGTCAAGCAACATACACAGCTTCTCTGTTGTATGGTGGTGTGTGAAGTCACCCAGCACTTGTCACAGGAAAAGAGCTTCCCTCACAGTAAGGATCAAAGACAACTTACATGTTTTACTCAAAGAGTACAGGGTTTAACTCTTTCATTCCAGAATTCATAACTTGGTCTTCTGACCTGATCTAAAGGTCAGTTGGTTGTAGACATTACTTGTTTTCCTTTGTTGGTCAAAAACATTACAACTCCATGTTGTCCCTGATAGTTTCAGAAAATATTCAGCTATCAGCAGTAGTTGCAATTGATGCCCTGAGGTTTGCATTCCCCTCAGTTTCCTTTTCTTCTCTAATCAACATGGACCTACCCCATGTGTGGTTATTGTTCAGATACTTTCTCTGCTGCAAACTCTGTTGTCCAGTAGCTTTTTTGAGGTCTTTTTGATCAGTTCAACTCTTAATTTGAATTTCAGTGTAGCAAACCTCTGATTTCCATGCATTCTTTGTACTTCTACCTATGTGTTTAATTGTTTACATATGGTTGTATCAATGTGCTCTTTGCACAAGGCAAGCTGTGTCTTGTATGAGGGATACTGCATAAAATGTAGGCCCACTCCATGTTGATGGTAAAATTGTGATTGACCTTGCTAGGAGTGGATTAAAAGTCTTGAAGATTCTATTGCAAGATCACGAAAAGGAGAAGTTTTAGGAAATCAAAACTGGATTTGAAAATCCTGAACTGAATGAATTCTTGGAGTGAAGAAATAATTTTTCAACTGTAAAGCTGCACCATTCTCCCGTAAGCTCTAAAGGGATGAGAAGTGATACTGAAGTAAGTATAGATATCTTGATTTATTGGGAGAACTGAGGAAGAAGAAAAAGGAATAGTCTGTTTTCTTTATGAAAAACACTTAGAATAACTAACCTGAACATGGTTATATTTCCTGTCCACGTTTCTTGAATTCAAAAAGGTTTTCAAGACTTTTTATATATTTATCAGCATGCTAGTTCTTGAATGCTCTCATTACACTCCTTGTAAATATCAAATTTGTCACTAACAACATGAAGAACATAAACAGGTAAATGAGATACCATGCACCAGTTAATACTTGAATGAACACTTTAACATTTTTTAGAGATCTGACCAAACTTCCCTATTTGTGGATCAGTATCCTGATAAATAATTGAAAAGCCACAAGTTGTTTCCTGAGTTGTAAAAACAAGCTGACAAAAGGAGATATCGTGATGCACAGCTAAAAATAGGCAGTAATCATCTGGAAGAGCCGTGTTGTCTTGCTAGATCCTGGGTGCATGGATTGAACTTCTTGCTGTCATCTGTGGGAGCTGAGTTATGCTCATTTTCCCGTAAATTGAAAATGTCATGAAGTCCTGCTGTGTTGAACTGTAAGAAGTGGTATATTCAAATATGTACAAGAGATTTCTGAAGAATTACTACTTTCAACCTTTCAGTTAGTTAAGGCAGCTTAAGGTAGTGCTGTCTAGTTGATCTTACAGTCTGTTATTATGAGCTGATTTATGTCTAGATTTCTTAGTTATAGTTTTTTCAATGAGTCACTGGCAGAGAGATACATTTTTATGTTCTGGTGATTCCACCACTTCTGTAGAGCATGCTGGCTACTTTCTATTTCTTCCTGGCAACTAGTGATCATGTGCTGTTTAAGATAGTAGTATCCTTGTTCCTAACAGGCTTTTTGCTGCCTGGACTATGAATCACAATAAAAGTAAATTTATCTTTTGTTTTATGAAGTGTTATACAGATTCATAAAATTGAAGGGCAGCTGCAGAGTTTGTCTGGCCCAATCTTCCACTCTGTAGAGGTCAATATAGATCTACAATATGGTATGAAACAGGTAACACCCAGATTTAGCTCATTAATGCATGGGGAGCTTTGATCTTTATGGGCACTGTCTGCAGCAGCAGCATATGGCTCTGCTGGGCAGGTGATACAGTGTCAATGTACTGTACTCTGTCTGTGTTTGTCTAGTTCTTTATTAGCAAAAATCTCCCATAGCCTATGGGGAGAGCTCAGCATCCAAAATTTTCCACTTCTGTAACAGCTTCTTTTTCTTAGGCTGGGTGTTAAGTGTGTTCCAATTGCTTACCTCCAGATCTCAGCTCAAAATGCTACCAAAATGTCTCTTTTTGAAAGAACCTAGAAGACCATACTGGTGTATTTCTGTGTCTTCCCTCTAAAATGTGGTATTTCTGGGAATTTCTGGTCTCTGTTTCAAAGGGAATTTTTGTTGCAGTAGATCACATTTTTCCTCAGACACCACTTTCTCATTTTAAAGTTTTTGTTGTCGGGACACTGAAATAATGACTAGATGAGAAATTTCTTATGAATCGGACCTTTTGCAGCTTTATCCTGCAAGTTGCTTGGGCACAGAGATGTTCAGGTACCCCGTTCCTGCAGACATTATTCATCAGCCAGCACTGAGAAACAATCTGACAGACAGGATTGTGCAGAGCAGCTTCCTTTTTCTTTGTAGAGGATGAAGACATTCAGCCTTTTGTATGACCAGAATCTGAGAAATCAGCCTAACCAGATGCTTAAAAATTAATTAAGAGGAGGGAATGAGCAAAACCAGTGCCTGGTTCTTGCAGCTGTCAATGCCCATATATCAGCTCTGTTTTTCCTGCTGAAGCAGGACAAGAGCATGAATTTAATTAATGGATTTGACTTGCTCTGGAAGCACACAGTAGGGAGATCACCCTACCCACACTTTTCACAGATGCTGTAAACATAGAAATGTTATTGTGTGTTTACTCATGAATGCTTTCCAACATCATTGTTCTAGATACAGTTGAATGCCTCAGGCAGGTGGCAAACCATTGACTGCAATAAATCCTTGTTTTTGGGGCCACAAGGGAGCAGAAGTTTAGCTCCTGACTTTTTGGTTCCACCTGAGTTCTGCTCAACAAAGGAAAACTCTAAGGGAAAACAAAAAGAGTGTTTTTCATCTGTTTTCTGTGATTGGGAATATAATTATAATATATGTAAAAAAATCAAGTAGATTTATCCTGCGACTTAGAAAACAAAACAAACCAAAACCAACTACCAAACAACAAAATAACAGCTCTGGTATTATGCATCTTTTACATCACATCAAACATGGCTTAAGTTTCTGAGTTGGAAGACTTAAATTCTCCTAAAACTTCTACCTTTTAAACACTTATATTTGATTTTGTCACATTCACTGTTGTAATGCTGCATAGTTTTATTGTTTTCTGTGGAAACCTCATTACACTTTTCCCTCTGGTAACAAATGTATAGGTAGCTATTGCCCAGACTAGTTATGCTGAAGGAAGAATTTGCTCCATTCTGAGCCAGTACCTTTTTTTACCTCATTGAATGTTCTCTGGTATCTATATTATATAACAAGATGGTTACACTTTCCCTGTATTTGACAATTCAGTGTAAGATTTGTTTTTTTAGACAGTTGGAGGACTTTGAAAATTGTATCCTGAGAAACTTTTTTTTTTTTTAGAAGGAGTTATTTCAGAGCATTAGTTGAGGTCTATATAAATGGGTCTTTTTGCTTAGCATGGTTATTTCTGAGATGCTGAGTTTATCTCTAAGTTGGAAAGCACTGATAATTTACCAAAATACCAAAAAATAAGCTTGAAAATACTGAAAAATATGGCTGAATGTTGGTTTATATTCCCTGTCTTGCATACAAGAGTGATAGCATCCTGGAAACTTTAGGTGCAGAATTGCATCCACTGTCCTTTGATTGCATGGATCCTGTGATGTTGTACTGACAGTATAAATTCTAGGTTTTTTGGTTGTATATTTTGTTGTTGTTGTTTAAGTGCTGCCCAAAAACTATCCAGTGATTCAAAGAGAACAGGGACTCTAAATTTCCAAACAAAGTTACTGGGCCTTTGGTGAGTGCATTAATGAATATTTATCTGAGGCTTAATATTCAAAGTGAGTGTTAAGAGTGCAACCCACTGCACATTTTAATCAGGCAAAACCCTCAGACCTTTCTTCCTTTTGCTGTCATGCTCATATCCTGACAAGGTCTGTGATCCTCGGTTTTTAAACACCCTTGCCAAAGCAAGGACATCTGTAACAGATTTCAGTCAAAAAATGCTATTTCTTTTCTAAGTTTAAATATTTTAACACACTTATAACTGTACTGGCCAGACACTGACATTGGGAGTTCTGGGAAAGGTTGCCTAAGAATGTTGGACACTGGGTGACGGGTGCCCCAGGTCTTTGGTATGAGAGAATATTTTTTTCATGGAACTGTAGAACAAATATTGTAGCTTTCTCATCTATTTAGGACAGCTTTAATCAAAATACTTTAATAATTTCTCAAATTACTATTGAACCTAAACCTGTCAGCATTTTAGCCTGTAAGAAACGTTCATTGGCCCAACTTTCTGGAAGGCTGCAGTGCATTCTCTGAGGTCTTGCATAGGAATGTCTCAAAAAATAAATAATCATCCCCAGCTGTCAACCTCATCTCATGACTGGGAGAGGCTGTTTTCAGCATAGGGGAAGTGGAAGAGGATGCATCTCCTCTACTTCTTTTTACCAGGTTTCACAGCATTTATTTATGAGTACTGAAATTATTGCAGTTTAGCCTCCATAGCTTGCATTTTCTGTCATGTCTTTTCCATGGTAGTGGGCCTTCCTCCAAGGGGAAGAAACTTGTGTAGCCCTCAAGCTTGATAAAAACTGGACTGTGAATCACTTGGATTTGAATGTTAGACATAGCTCTGTTGTTTTATTGCTTCATTGATGAAGCTCCTGACAAATTTAAGGGAGGGATTTCTGCAAGTCACGTCTTGCTGTTAGCTGTCTGGCCTGTCTTAGTGTTGTGTCATGAATATCATGGGCATACTTTGAGGGAAAGGCTTGTTTTCAGCCTTTTTGAGCTGTACTGGAGAACCCTGAGGCTCAGTGCTTTGCCATCATGCTGTGGTGTCACCTATCAGTAAGAGGTGACTGACATCTGGGCATGGCCAAGGATATGCTGTAAGCCTGGCCTCACCCTGCTGCCCTGCAGCCCTTCTCTGCAGCCCTGCCTTATACCTTTGCCTTGCTTGAACTTACCAGGGAGCTTGTGTTGTCTACATTCTTACAGCAAATCCTGTATTTACTGGTGGAGAGGATGGGGAGATATGTGTGCTGTGAATAGCTTCTCTTTCCACTATTTTTTTCATTTAAAATGCCTGGTGTGGCATGCACCAGATCATGCACCAGATCATGCAAATGTATCTATGTGATTAGCCAGGCTTGCCAGCTTTCAGCTGCAGTTGCAGTTATCCTGCTTAAGGACCTGGATCTGTAAGTGGTATTCCCAGCCATCTCCCAGTTTCTGTCTATTTTCAGGAAGTGGTGACAAAGCAGACATCTAATTTAGCTACAAAAATTACAAAGGTTTCTGAAAAGTGTAGCATTCATAGACTCATAAGTTCTTCTGTCAGCACAGAGGCACAGGGAGCCTCCTGTGGAAATCCTGTGGGATTTCCCTCCATTCATATTTTTGAGGCTGTGGAAGTCGAAGACATTAAATCATGGGCTATAATTTAGACATTGAGAAGATTGCATATTGATTCTGTAAGGAGAAAAATCCCTTGAGGAAGCACATCATGTCTATAATCCTGTCAGTTGGAAGATTAGAGATTCAGTCAAAAACTAACTTATATAAATGGCTTAATAGTAAGAATTATGCTAATGGAGGTAAGAAATGTATTTTGCTGAAGGCTAAAAAAATTGGGGAACTTGGAGAATTGGTATTTTATCTTTGAGTAGCAAAATGTTCTGAGCTATAATTAGTTGACCATGACTCTTCTATTGCAACATCTGAAATAATTCTCATTATGTAAATTTGTGGTTGAAAGAACCCCAATGTGCTTAACATTCACTTATATATTTAGTTAACATATGCAGCTTTTAAGGCCCCAACTTCAAAGTAGGACTTGTTCATTATAGTTCAGGATTGTGGAAATATTGCAGTGACACAGCTAAAGAATGAACTGATGTGGAACCAGGGGTGCTTTAGATGACATTATGAATATTCCGTGCTAGCAAACACAGTCTTGGGACCAGGTTTTACCCATCACTTTTATTAAATGCACATATATGTGTGTGTGTATATGTGTGTATATATATATATAAATTTTTAATTTTTGCTTGATGTGGTTAGTGTGTAGAAAGCCCTAAACTATCAAACTTAGTTTTAATAGTTTCTATTTCTCTAGTCAGATAAGTTCTGACTTCATAAGTTCAAATGGCTGCTGCTGCTGCTGCTTTTCCTGCTTTTGGCAGGCTATATTTTCCTTTGGAAAATGGAGTTTTGTGGAGAGGGTCGAGCAAAGTTTTGCTCTTTTTTTTTTTTTTTCTCTTGCTTAAGAAGTATGATATTCAGTGGAACATATGGATGACCCTTATCTTATAGTCACTGCATATTTATATAACCCATCTTAGTAATCAGTGTAATCAGTACATGCTGAAAATTACCCTTCTTTTTTTTTTTTTTTTTTCCCAAGTTTTTCTGAAATACCCAGAGCACAAACAACACTGTAACATGTAGGGAATGGGAGCTGCAGTTCAGGGGGTTTGGCTGACAGCATCCTGGTGTCTGCAGGGCTCCTGGAGAGCCACAGCTGGAGTTGGTATCAGTGAGGTGAAGTGTTAGTATCAGGCTTCCTGCCTCTCCTGAAGTTGCTCAACTTGTGTGAGGGAGATATAAAGCTGTCCCCAAAGGCTAGAAAGTGCCATTGCCAAAGCAGTTAACAGCTCTATCCTCTTTCCCCTCTGTTTTCTGTGCAGGCAGCATGCTGCATAAACCAGACCAAGACAAGTTTGCAGTAGGGTAGTTCCTCTGTGAGAAACTTAGGCAATTTTGATAAGCTTTAATGTGCATTTGAGGGCCTACAAGGCACATAAAATTTTGCTGAAGCTGGGTCCTCCTGGCCCATTTGAAAGTTCTAGTTTTAATGCTAGTATCATTTTTATCCTCCAGCCAAGTAACAGCTCAGGAGGGTGTATCAGCAGAGTCCTCTGAGCAAAGCAGGCACTAATGAAGAAGACAACGAAAGATTTCCCTGTTGTGGTCTCTAAAACTCTTCCAAAGTGGGTAGCAAAGGTCGTTTGCAGACAACTGCTGCAATTCAATTAGACTGAGCTAATTTTTATTCTCTCTCTGCTACAGCTTGCCACACTGGTACAATTAAACTTCCTTAAGACCGTGTTCTGGCCTGAATGAGGACTTAGGTTACAGCACCATTAATTGACAGAGTTTAAGTACAAAAAAAGTTTCTGGAATGGCTGTGTCATCTGTGTTCTTATCTGAGCTAAGAAAACTGAAAAAGGACTTTTTGATTTGGGCAGATGAAACTTTTTAGAATGAAATTAAGTGCTCTTGCAGCCCAGAGCAAATGCTACTGGCTATGATTTATGCAATTCGTATACATCTTTAATTAGAAGAAGTGGAAGTTATAGGCCCACTCTTCTGTATTTATGTAATTATCTTTGTGCTGACTGCTCACAGTGACATGAAATGGCACAAAACTCTCACTAAACACCTATAAACTCAGCTGTGTGCATCACATCCCACAGTCAGCAGAATTGGTTATGGATTTAAAACAGTTTTATCTAGAAACAGAAATTCTTACAGGTCGTTTTTTCAGGAGCATCTGTTTTCTTTATTTAACTTAATTAGAAGCTGCTTTAAAATGCAATTATGACATCAACATTTGAATAAGATTATGGAGTGATGGTTCTAGGTTCCAAGCCTTTGAAATAAATGAAAGTTCTTTCTGAAGCATGAAATTCTTTTTCTTGCAACCTATTCCTTAATTTAAGATTGCTAATCCTGTGAGATTCCGAGTCCAAGCATCACCTTAAGACTGAAGCCTTTTTTTCCTACAGAAAAGGTGATGTTGTAAAGCAAGAGTAAACTGATCAAGCTAAACCCACATTAAATCAGAGCATCACTCTCACATACAAAATTGCTTCAGTTCTACTGTGCCAGTGCAACAGCCTCTTTTTTTGGAGCTGTGTGTGGTATACATTGCTCTTCCCATTAGCTGTTCCAAGGAATGGTTTTGGAGCTGAAGTGTTTAACACAGGCTGGATTCTCACATCTCTTGTGCTGTGAGACCTCTGCAGTGCCCTGGTGTGGGTCTGGCTTCCTTGGGTTTTGCCAGGTGTTGGTATTTACTGACAATCTGCATATGCAGGATTGAAACCAAAGGGATAATTTTAAATGATGGGATGATCTTGAATGATCTGCACTTAAATTTCTGGGTTGCTGAGGATGGTTAAATCGTAGCAAAGCCTTCCTTTTTCTGCAATGTAATCAGATATAACTGATACAGTTCCTTCAGCCATGGGATTTGATTCTCACAATGGGTATTTTCCCAACTTTGCCAAACCCTAGATTTTTTATTGTTAAAATGAATTATAATTAAAATTCTGGACCTCCACTATGCATCCCAAAGCCAATATTGATTCAGTCCTCTTCTTTTACAAAATAGCGTTAGTTGAGGATGCAAGTGATCTATGGCCACTAAAAATTAGTATTATCCCTAACAATAAGGACTTTTTTCCTTCAACTGTTTAAGCTGTTTCTCAGGTTTGAGTGGCAGGGACATCTGCATGCACTGGGGACACTGGAGCCCATAAGGGCCTGTGCTGTCCCTTGCACTGCAGGGCTCTAGGTCTCTTGGTGTGGTGACTCATCAGATACATTTCCTAACGTATTGACATCTAGAGACATTCACCTTTATTGCAAATATATTTTCAAATAATATGTGGTAATAAAGATGAGAGGAGAATGCTAAGTCTGGTTTCCAGAAACCACACACACACACATAAAAAAACCCCCAAAACTGTGAAAAAAACATTTCCCCCTTAAGAGAATAGGATGATCTTTGTGGTGATCTCTCCCAGTTCAAGAAAGCAGGGAGGTTCTTGTACCCCTGGGCTAAGTTTATGTGCTCCTTGTCAGATTGCCAGATTTCCAAAGAACCAAGCTGCTTGCCCAGTTTGGGTCACAGTGTTGGTAAGATGAGATGGTCAAGTGACGGGGAAGTGGTTGAGTTGCTAATGGATACCCAGATAGATGTTAGGCTCTATCAAATACAGCCTTGTTCATGTCAAAAGACACCAGAATTAATTTCAGCTAGGATGAACTGGCAAATCTGCATAAAAATGTAGTCGGTGCTTTTCTAACCCCACTGCTATCTGATCAAGTTTCAGTCTACACAGCCCATTGTAATAAGGTGAGGAAGGAGTCTGAAGGAAAAAGATATATTTGTCCTGTACAGAAAAGAAGGCTTGTTCACACTGTGCTATCTGGCATATTACCTCTTGAAATCCTTTAAATACGTCAAGCTTTTATTTTTATTTTCTCTGTAGCAAAAATTTCTTCCAGCAAAAGTGATATACAATTAGCAGGGTAATTTCTTGTCATAGCCAAATTCCTGTGATGCTGAACTGCTGCCAAGAGACAGCCCTTTTCTCACCTATTCTTTATGCTGTATTCAAAAGGAAGAAAGTGAATTTGAATATTCACGATGAACGGAAATCCTGAAAAAAAAACCCCAAACACAAGAACCTGGTCTGCTGTGGCTAGAGCTTCATCTGAGCTCAGTGAGAGTCTCTGAACCAGTGACCTTGACACCCACGAAACCATTGCGTTGTTATAAAACAGCTGGAGCTGAGGGTTTTTTGAAGGTGTCCCCTTGGGCACTGGGTCTGAGTGTGCAGCATCTGGTGGCTGCCAGCAATGGGGCAGAGAAGTTTTCCCCAGAGGTGAGAGGACACAGAGGCAGAGCTCTGTTGATTGCCTCCTTTCTTCCTCTGAGGAAGGAGTCTCTTTACTCAGGCGGTATTTAATAGCCAGAAAGGACAAGGGAGTGTGCACAGCAAGTCTGCTGTTAATTTGCAACACCTGTGCTGTTGTGACATTGTTTGAAAATGCCAACCCTGCTGCAACCTGCAGAGGGAGAGGGGACTGGAAACTCTTCATGTTGTTGCCTCTGGAAAGGAATACATTGTGTGTACTGTTGCACAAAAGAAACAAAATTGCACTAGCAAAAGCTATTTTGGAAAATCCCCTGATAAAATTTTTTTTATTAGCTTTTTCAGGTAGCAGAAAGTTTTACAGACCTGAAAAAAAGTGTGGAAACCTGGGAACTAGGCATAGGTAAAAGATGTCTCCGCAGCTCAAGCCTAAGAAGGAAACAGGTGGCAAGCATTAATATTATGGCAATTAGTTGCCCGGTTTGGGTGGAGCCACGAGTGGGGAGGACAGCTCTGTGATTAAGAGCCCTGACCAACACCCAGCAGCCTGGTTTGGGGCTTTCCTGCTGGGCTGCAGGAGTGGCCCAGAGGCCACAGCTCTGGCCTGGCTCCAGCAGTCAAGTGTCACATCACGGCAGAACAATGCACAAAGGCCCCACCTTAGCTGTGTGGGGTTTTAGTGCCTATTATGTATATGATCTGTCCCCACAAAATCTGCCTGTAAGTTGAAACTCCTGTTCCTGGGCCTGACAGCAAAGTGCTCAGGGCAAGCACCCTTCCGGCTAAGCAAGGCATCTTGGCAGCTACTTTGCTCAAAGCAACTTAAGGTTCACAAACACAATGTTTCTGTGACCTTGAAGAGTACCTGTGGCTCTCGGTGAACTCCCACACAAGAAAGACACCAAATCCCACTGCTGTCAGTAATGTATGAGGCAGAGACCACCACACATTGTGTAATAATCTGCTGATGTAATTTGGGATTTCAGGTACCCGTGGTTAAGTGTCCCTTGGATCCAGAGGTGTAAGGGATTACAGCAAAGAGCATTTATTTTTCAGGCATGGTGTATTCTTTACTGAAAAGGAAGATGGGATTGGGTTATGGTTCCTTATTCTCCCTAAAGTAAGCAGATGCCAGAAGTCTGGATTCAGTCTGGATCTGTGAATCTTATAAATATTTAAATAGGGTCTGTCTTATCAGGTGTCTCCATGACAGCCAGAGCAATGAGGCCTTTATCACTTTTGGTGCCTGTAGATGCTGCTGTAACACAAACAAGGAAACAACGGCAAAAATCTGCTCTGGGCAAAGCACCTAGAGCTTCCTTTTTTATAGAGAATCCTGAGGAAAGGAAGAGGCCAAAGCGCTGAAGTATAATGGGAGACAGGTAATTGCACGCTGTGAATAACAAAAACCTCTGAGTCTTCCAGGCATCTCACCTGGATGCTTCAAAAAGGCTTTGTGTCAATCAACTGCAATCTTTGCTTCCATAAAGGGATCTTCAGGCCTCCTGGAAAGCAAAATAGCCACCTGGAGGAAGAAGAAAGATGAAGCCCAGCTTCAGGCTACCTTTGTTACCAGGCCTTTCAAAAGACTTCATTGACCTGTGCTTGATCTTATTCGTGCTGGTTTTTTCTAGACCAGAAATACAGTGTTTTAGTGGGAGAAAAGTGTTTTGGCTCAGTAAGGAGATTTTTCTCAAATCAGGCATTTCCAGGCTCTGTGATGTTCTAGCCTTTATTTGCCACATAGGTGTGTTATATTTTTAATGGAAGGAAAGTAGTAAAAGATCTCTGTGTGTGGGAAGGTGGTATGGGAGGAGGGTGAAGCTAGTTCTGCAGACAGGTTTGTTTCAAATACCACTGTAGGGAGACACTGCAGATTTTTGGAGACTGGGCTCCATTTGGTAGGTGGGAGGGAATTTCTGTGCTATTGATTAATTCCAAATTGTGTGGGATTTTCTTGGCATAAATGAATTGGGTCTTTGCCAAATTAAACTTAATTTTCCTTTTGTCAAATGAGCTGAAAGAATCATGATGAGGAAATTTTGAGGACGAAGGACTCTGGAACCTGCAGAGCTCGATGGTCTTAACACTTCTGTTTGTCTGGGAGGGGGAACATGACCTTTTACATACTCATGTAGTTTCTTTTGCAAAGTTTCCTGAGTCTCATTCAAAAGAACACCTAAATATCTTCTGGTGCACCAAAGAGTTTTTTTGTGGTATATTTGAATATTATGCTTCTTACTGGGGATGCTGTGGAGGTGAGAAAAACCAAAACAACCTGAATAAAGTACAAATCCTGCCGAGTTTACATTACAGAGTTGCACAGATTGGTAAACAGAAGGCCAAACCTAGAAAACAGGTGGCTCTTGATGGACTCAGTCCTTGGATTAGAAAATTTGTGCCAGTATCTAGGTGAGCTGTTCAGCTGCACTAGCACTGCACTACACAGTAAGCTCTGGGACAGAAAAATATTGCTGGCTATAGGAATGTGAGGTAAAGTACTGAACAGCCCAGAAAAAGATCTGGTTTACTGAACAATGGAATCTCAGTTTATAATTTTTTATTTCGTGTCAACCATATGAATCTAGGCTCTTTTGTGCCATGAAACTAAACAGTACAAGCCCTGTAGCACAGAGAGCAGCATACCACTGCTGGATTATCTGTCCTAAATACACTTTAGAGAAATTCAGTCACATTTACCTTACCCTGACAAATAGTCATTTAATGCAGCTGTTAGAGGAGTACAAACCACAGGTTTGGACAAAGCCATGCTTCTGGGGCTCTTCTAAAATACTGGCCTTATGAAACAATTTTTTTCAGATTTATCCCTTTGCATCAAGCTGGAATGATACAGAAAATGAAGAATAATTTTATACAGTTAGAAGAAATGGAGATTTAGAAAATTTAAAATCATGTGACAAAGTTAATTTAATTTGTTAAATTAACAAAGTTAATGTGTGGCAGCTTATAAGGTAAGGCAACTCAACAGGTTTGGAGGGAAACCATAGAACTTTAGCTCCTTGAAGGGCAAGCAGAACCCACAGGGGAAAGAGTTGTTGATTTAATTGGTTCATAGAAAATTTAGGTAGATAAAGGAAAAAAAAATACTTTGTGTGGCTGGCATACTGAAAAATCACTTGAGAATATTCCAGGTTATAAGTGGCTCCTCAGACTGGAATATAGACAGAAGGAAGAGAGACTGAAAATAGTGTGGAAAGAGTTAAATCCTTGGTTTGTTAGTGCTAGCCCATAGTGAATCCTACACAGAAGAGTAGATATGACCCCAGAACACATAAGTTTGTTTTTCAGCCAAAACGTATGTTTTCCTAGCAAGCCTGAAAGAGAACACCATAAATTAACAACTTGGCCTCATGCACAATTTCATGGCTGCTAGCAGAGCAGAGAGTCAGAGGGCTGTGCATAGAGCACAACATCTGGGCTGAGGCATATACAGAAGAATGAAGCAGGAGAAGTAAATGTAAAGCCTGGAGAGCAATATACTTGGTGCAGATGAGTCAGTGGGTTTGAAAGAAAAAAAAGACTTTTCTCATCTTAAAAAACAAACAAATGAACTTTAAACTCTAGCTGCCCTTACCCAGTTGTCCTGTATGAAAACTGTGGTAAAATCAATTTTATCACTTTTATCATTAAAAAGCAACAAGGATAAGAAATAATTAGATCACAACATGAAATCTAGGTCAGTAATATAACTTTTGTTGGGATGCTGGAGAAAGATTCTTTCCTCAGCAGAATCGGACATGTCATGAGAGCAGAGCTGGTGTATTTGGGGAACAAAATGGTTACGCTATGAGTTATGTCAGATACTGGTGTTCCACAGCTCAGATGGATGCCTTGCATGGAGAGGTACCAAATGTTTAGAATGTGGAATTTCAGTGAATGGTAAGGCTATGGTGTGCCTGGCTCACTTCCTTATTTCTGAGATGATACTGTAGCCTGTAAATAGAGCTGCTTAGACCCAGTCAGCTATAGGGATGTTTGAGAAGGATCAAATACATACACTAAAAATAGGATTCCTTCTAAAACCGTGTAGGTTGTATAAATCAATTTCTTTGGCAGGTTGTATCTGTATCAGTTCTCAGATCAGATATTACCTTAAAGATATTAATACACCTGATGCATTTATTTTTCATTTGCTCTTTTTTTGGGAGAGGTCTTTTCCTCCAATTTTATTGTTCAAAATGTTTCCCCTTCATGGTACTGCTTCTACATGACAAGTTGAGAAATACACTAGGATGCATTTTTAATCTCATTGTTACTGAACATTTCATATGAAGAATAGTAAGCAGGGAGAAGGAAAGCAGAGGATTATTTGAGTCTTGGTTAAAAAGTCCTGTGAAAATTGATGACAAAACTCTTACAACAGAAAAATACAGAAAGCAATAAAAGTCATGCTGAAAAATCTTCAAGAAAAGCTGATTCAGTACCTTAATTAGGCCCTTTTATGTGATGTGAGTTTTTCTATTAGATGAGATCTTTTTGACTCAAGGGGTTTTCCTTTTAAATACATCACTTAGATTAATGTGTAAAGTATGGAGATAACTTAATCTAGAGCTGTTTAGAGTGCCTGTGAACTTTTCCATTTGGTTATTTTAAACCAATTTCCTTCACAGACATTTAGTTATGATGGGTGGCTAAGGGAATGATTAGACAATGATTTTGTGAACCAGGAGTTTTAATGGTACAATTACAGTAATTATTTCTCAACCCAAGACAGATACAAATTATTGACCACTGCATTAAAAAGGTCCAAATGTGTTTAAGATATGGTAATGGTGAGATAGGAATGAAATACATCTGCATTTCTGTTGTATTATTGAATTGTTTATCTTGAATGCATTTGCAACTTTTTCAGTCTCAGTAGAACAATACTTGAAAGCTATAGAAAAGTATTCATTGCCTTAGAAAACTGTGTTGCCTGGCATTCAGCCAGTTTACTAATTCTTTTTTTTTTTTTTTTTTAATAACTTAATTTGTTTTTTTTAATTTTAGTCCTGTGCAAAAGTATGGGCTGTGTTCACCAAAATTATCAATGAAAATTGCACATTTAAGTCTGACTTGTGAGACTGTGTTTTGGTAGTGCTAATGATGCTAGCAACAGGCAGAACTTCTCCTTTCAAGGTGTTTGTGCCAGGAATGCTATAACTGGTGTCTCAGGTAGCTCTATCATAAAGCAAACACCTGCTGCCTGCGTGTTAGAACTTTATTTATTGGACAGTCTGACAGATTGCCCCATGACAAGAAGGTTATTGACACTGGGCTGGATTTTTAAAGGGTGTTATTGTCCAGAGGCAGGTTTGGCTCTTGAAGCGTTTGGGAGACTTGGATTCAAAATCTGTCTCCTGCAGAGAGCCCGGGGGTGACTTGGTTCCTTGCTTCTCAAACTTGGCCTTCCCCACCTGCAAAATGTGGGTAACAAAATGTGCTCTGAGCTAAACAGGTGCTCCCTCACTCTCTCCAGGAGGAAAATTCAGCTCCATTGATTTCACTGATGCCCTGTAAAGTTTTATTATGCAGGGGTGGCAGGGAAATAAAACAAACTAAAGCTGTAGTTTACTGAATACTTAATGCTGGTATTGGTTGTAAAGCAGTGAACTGGCCTTCTCCTGGCATGGAGCTATTTGTCCTTGGCTTTGCTCTGGTTTTTTAAACAGTCTTTGGAGTTTTTTTGATCATTTGTGCTGTAGCACATCCATATGCTTTTTCTCTAAATAAAAAGAAAGCGAATGGAAATGTTTTTATAAAAGACCATTAATGAGATAGTTGCACTTCTTAGATAACTGTAACGAGCATTAGTTTTAAAAGTACATTGGTACATATGGACTAGCATTTTAGTAATCTGTGTGCATTTATCCACAGCAGTGGAAAATATTCCCAAGTGGTTCTAATTTAAAATGAGATTTTAAGGACAGAAATTGGACATTGCACATGGCTGTAGCTTCTTGGACCCCTGCAGGACTCCCATTTAGGGCTGATGGCTGTAGCTATTCACACTGCAATTGAAATTTTATGGTATTTTTGATCTTTATTTACATTTGCCTCTGAAATGGTGCCTGGCAGTTGAATCTACATCTTTGCTGCACAGACATTGTGTATTCATTACTCATGTTCAGTGGAGACACGAACGTCCTCTGACAACAGAACTGCAGGACTAAAATCAAGCTGTGTAACATCTGCTAAATTCACAGGGGGAAAGGGAATATGGAAACAAATACACAAAGGGCACAGCTACTGTGATGGTAAATATTGGTTTTTCCATGCCACACCCAAACCAAAAATGGAGGCAGAGGGGCCCTTAACAAAGCTTTATTCAGGTTCCTGACAGCTGACTGTAGTTTCTTGTTTTCCCCTGAGCTGTAGGTGAACAGGACTGCCTGCTTACCTCAAAAGCCCAAATTTGCCCAAGATGCTTCTTTTACTACTAGTAGATAAGAACAGCAGCTCCATTGGGGTCAGTAAAGTTAAATGCATGTAGATTGAATCACTGTCAAACTTGCACACCACCAGAGGAGTAGAAGCCAGTAGGGAGGCCTCCTTTTTGGGGAAGGCCCCTGCTGCTGTCCCACTGCAGCTGTAGGAGGGAGCAGGCAGCTCAGAAGTGACCTGCAGATGGGTCAGAGTAGCAGGGGTGGTTTTTGCATCCTGGACTGCTGCACAAGGCTCAGGTGCTTAATAAGGCAGATAAAGCTGGACACTCCCACATCTACTGTTGATAAAACAGTGTTGCAAAGAGGGTGTAGGATGGAGGGGGAAGTAAGTGTAGTAAATACAGCTCGGTCAATAAATGTGGTCATTGTAATAAATACCATGAAGGAGGGTAGATGGTCAGAGGAGGAAAAGAGGCTGTGGAGCCTGAGAAGTCCTTGGGACTGTAAAGATGGGAATCCATCTAACTCACTTGGGACACTCCCTGCCTCTCCTGCCTTAAGGCTGCCTTCAGAGACTGCACGGGAGTGTTTCATAAGAGGACATCAATGCCAACCTGCCTGGGCAAACCTTAATATCTGGATGCACCTGTCTTGAGCACAGGAGGCTGGGCAGAAGTGAAAGGATCTATTTTGATGCACTTCAGAAAGCTTCTGTCCAGCATGGGCAAACCTGTGCTGCTGCTATGGTGTTTCTGCTGTTGTGCTGGTGTGTGGGGTAGCACAGTTTGCATCAGACTGTTCCTTTTTCTCCTGGCTTCTGTTGACAGTGTGAGGATTTAATGCTGTTCCCACTGACGCTGGTATGAAGCTTTTCCAGGGTGGACTTCATGTTGAAATGGTTTTTGGGGGTGTGTTCTTATTGACATGAGATACTCTTATCCTGGTTACTCAGCTCTTTCAGAAAAGCAGCTTTCCTGCTATAGCAAGGCATTGGACCTTATTTACATAAAATCAGACAATTAACTGCTCTTTTGTAGAAATACACAAGTATATTAAATAGTTGGGAAATGATGCAAAGTTGAGCCAGGCCCAGTTGGTAGCATCAAAAGTCCCAAGGATATGGCTTACTCCTTGCTATCCCAAATGGAAAAGTATATTATGTGAATTAGGAATAGAACATTCAACCACAAATATTTTTCTAACCAGAAAGCTTTGCAGCAAACATCTGTGGTTAAGGCAAAAAAATGGAAGTTAAATAAACTTGTCTAAAAATTGCAGACAGAAAAATGTCACACACACACAAAAAACTTTGGACCTTTTTCCTCCACTTCCTGCTGTAAGTGATTAAATCTTTAGTTTCTAAACAATGTATTCTGCTCGTAATAGAATTTTAAAGTTTCTCCATATGTCTAAGTGAAAGTGACTCAGAGCAGATCTCATAAGAAAATTGGTGCCTTTTCTCTGCTCTTTCCAATAATCTCTTTTGCCCTTTCTACCAGAACTTATTTTGTCCATTTTGATATAAAACTTCTGATGAGTAAAGCTACATTGTATTTTATACATATTATCCTTAGCAATGCACCCTGCTTGCCAGCACTCCTCTTTACCTCTGCAAAAATCAATGGTTTCCATGCATCATTGCTTAGACTTGAAGTTTTGATACTGGCACCTTCTTTATCATGACCAGGTCCTCAATGAGGTGCTGCTGGTGATGGGGCCTCCTGCTCTGCATGAGCTGTGCCCTCCCCATGTCAACCTTGTTGTGTGGAAATCACCAGCATGGTCTGCTGACAGGTGGCCATATATAATTCTTGTATAAACCAGGTCTGAAGGTTAAATTGTAAGTTCCAAACAAATATTTATTACCTGACTACATTCCAGCAGGTTTCCCTGCGTTGTATGTGTTGAGCTGTGTGTGTCCACCCCGCAAGTCTTTTGTGAAGTGCTATGAATGGGAGATACAGACAATGCTGAGGCCATGTTTAACCAGATACTGTGCAAACAGCAAGAGACCATCCCCTCCTGAAAGACCAGAACAAAGGCTTTCCTTGGCTTTTATTCAGAGCCTGAGAGCAAACACTTACTTTAAGTAAGTTTGTTTCCTTGAAATCAGATACAGACAACAGCCTGGTTAGAGAAGGGCCTTAGCATTCAATAATGTTTACCCTGTGACCATTTCCAACTGGACTTTTCAGGGAATACAGAGTTCCCTTCACTTGAAGGTTTTACTCTGTCTCCCCACCAGCCTAGAGCTGCTAAAAAATCATCAGATTGATGATTTTCAATATTAGCCTTCAATCTGGTACAAGTTTCTTGAGATTTGCAAGCCTTTTGGAAAATGAGGATCGTTTTTTGACCAATGCTTGTCTTAGCTCTGATTCTGGGGTAAAGAAAAAACTATTCCATATTTCTGGCAGTGTTTTGATTTTTATATTATCTTGACTTCCCCTAACATTGAAGTGAAAAAACCTCTCTCAGGTTTCCAGTAATCTCAGTTTCCAAGAACCACTCTTTTTCCTTGTTTATGAACAGGAAGTGTTTGATTTGTGTATCTTCCCTATGAAGCAACACTACATTTGACTCTATATGAAAAGGCAGAATAGGTTGGTTTATTTAATTAGACAAAAGAAAGAGGTAATACTTAGAGCAGTACAAATAAATGTAACAAGTGTAGAACCATAGGCATAAAAACATCTGCACTACTGCAGTGCTAGACAGCAGATATTTCATCTGTACTCCTTTCTTTAGGAATCTGTACTCCTTCTTTAGGAAAGGAGTTACTGCTCCCTCTCATTCCGTGCCCTGTCCATCTTTCTGGTCACAAAGGAACTTCAATATTTGTTCTACCTTCTATCCTACAAAGATACCTTGCTTAATTAACAATCAACAGGTTTAACTGCTGAGCTAAGCACTAGTTTACCATGACACACCCAGTTTGTACACACACTTCTTAAAAGATCCTGGCCCTGGCAGGCTGCTCCCATCATGTCAGGTGCAATGTTCCTCCCCAGTGAAAGCCCATGTAATAGGATGGCTGCTGCATTCCCCTGACTTCCCTGAGATTTAAATTTAGCTTAGCAAATAAGCCCCTTATCTACAAGTTTTCAAATAGATTTTGGTAAATAACTTAAGTTCAGAGGTCTGTTAGAGTAAATCTGGGCCAGTATTTTAAAGTCCAGTGGCTTTTTGCTCCATTTCCACCAGTATAGTTGTGAGTAACTCTATTGGGAAGTTAGGAGTACAGTTACTTCTCTAAAAAGATTTTGGATGTTTCAAACTGAACATACTCGCCCATACTAAGGTCTTGGCCCTCCTCAACAACTGACCTAATATATTTTGAGATGGGCATCCTGAAAGCAATGACAATACTAATTTCTTGCAGCATTACCAGCAAACTTGTTTGGGCTCTAATTTTAAAAAAATTTTTGTTTTTTTTCTAATTTTAAAAAAATCTTTGTTTTTTTTTTTTTTGTTTTTTTTTTTTTTTGCGAAGAAAGCTGAGAGCTTATCTGAAGCAAGTTGCTATGGGTGTTATTATCCTTCATTTGTTTTTAGTATCCCCTATCATTATGTGGGAAGAAGGAGACAAAATGGGCTTTATAGAATAAGGTGAGGAAAAAATACATTGTTTGCAAACACCATCCAGACTTTGTAGGAGTAAACCAATAGGCAGCACTTGCTACTTTTGTGCAGTGGGAATCCCCAGGAGGTGGAAATCTTATGATGTACTGTGGGTCTTTTAGTAAATACAGGTCCTGTAGCTCTTCAGAATATAGTCTTTAACTAACTTCCAATAAAGGTATTATAAGGATGAGTATTTAGAACCCTATCTGAAAACAATTACAGTCTAAAGAAAAACTGTGATGAGAAAAAGATGCTGGTGATAAAAATGCTACTGCTATACCCTGGAAAAATTCTTCAGCACAAGTAAAAAAACCAGAAAGAACTTCTGCAATATTGTCAGTGATTGTCAGTGAAACTTTATCACTCTGTGTGCAAATGGATATGCTTTAATGTAATAAAAATTCTCAATTGACTGAGTTTTAACTTTCATTTTACTCCCTATTTTGTAGATTTTTTTCTCATTTTATGGATCACTGTAATATTCTTCATCTGCCTTTCATTCACTTTTGTAACATTTTGTACATTTTAAAATGTACCAGATTCTAGGAGGGAAAATCAGAACTCAGAGTAGTTCAGTGAGGAAGCCATGCCCTTTAAAATATACTTTTATGTGTCTGAAACAATGTACAATTCATGGTATAAGTAAAGTCAGAAGAGTTCTAAATCCCCTAGTTTCAGACACCAAAGACATATTAACTCCCTGTTCACCCCAGAACATTTCAATACACAGAAACATTTCAATAACTAAGAAATCTTAAAAATTACCTTTAAAATAAATTAGGCTTAAAAAATTATTTTTCTTGGATTTCTGCTGAGCCTACTGTGTTTCTGAGTATAAAACCAATTGTAACTCTGCAACAGGTGGAACAAGTGAGATCAGCTATTTTCAGGATAAGACTATTAGAGTATTTTGAAAGCTAAAAAAGAAAAAGAGTTCCAAATATTCCCTTTAGCCAGTTTCTCTTGAAACCACAACATGACAAGTTTAAAGGAAGAACAAATTTTCCTACCTGTAGCTTCTGTGTGGATCAGGAAGTGTAGCTTTTTTCTGATTACAATCTTCCATGGCTTAGCTTGCCTTCTGCATTTGAATGTTAAATATGTAAGAATGCCTTGTTTAGCTTGGGAGTTTGCATGACCTCTTAATGAGACACTGTAGTTAGTGTCATTGGTTATTAAGGCATCATGTGACTGTAGATGAAAATAAAATCCTTTAAAGTTTGCATTTAATGCTTCCTAGAATCTGTAACCCTTTACCTACAAGCTGGATAAAAACCTGATAGAGCTCACTGTTTCCTGGTCAAGCTTAGAAAAAGGTAAAGAACATGTGCAAAATAATTCCTTTTCCCCTGGGGCAGTTGCTTGCAAAGACCACAACAAAGTCTGAGCCGCCAGGGTACTAATACTGTCATTTGCATATTCTTAAAAATAAAACCTTTCCACGTCACAAACGGTGCTGGAGGGATTTGGCAAAAAGTTCCTGTGCTATGTTTTGCCCAGCAATGGTATTTAAACCTCTCTGTTTTGGGTGGTGCTCTGTGGAGGAGCTCTGCTCTACAGTAAAGTTGCAGGCACCACACTACACTTACCTGGGGAAGTCGATGACATTCTTGGAATCATTTTGGGTTGGAGTGGTGTTTCCAAAAGTGATATAAAGCTGTTCTGCTGCTACAATCCAGTTATGAGAGTGTCCCCTGTGCAGGAGGGTTAACAGGCAATATCTGCATGCAGCTAGCTCAGGTGTTTCCCAGCAGTAAACTTTAACACATATCGTTGTACCTGGAAACTTTAAAAAAAACAACCCAACCAAAAAACAAACAAACCTCCCAGAAAGAACTGGCATCAGCGTCACCGAGCTGCATGTGTCACAGCCAGGGGATCTGAAGCAATCTGACAGAGTTTACTCAGTAGTGCTTTGGAAATGTTCTCCTGAATCCCTTGTAGGTTTGTTTGTTTCTGGTGTTAAGCCTCATGGAAGAAGTTACATGAGGTGTAGCTGCTGTACGAGGAGGTGTGCTGTTCTCACCCTAAATAATGATGGATTTTAGGTTGCCCCCCCGCACGGCTGGGGGTTGGATCGTTGCCTTCCACGTGTAAGGAGCTGCTAGAGTCCTGCTTGCCTTTGTCATGCAAAGTACCCTCCTAAAATCCCGCTTCGGCAGCGGGCTGGCTTCGCCCCGCTTGTTTCCCCGGGTCAGCTGAAGCCGAGATTGCCGAACTCTTACCAGCAGTGGGCATCACGCAGCCGGGTCCCCGCACAGGGAAACAGGGGCTCAGCTCCCCTGCCCAGCCCCAGCCTCCCTAAGCAGCCACCCAAGGCTGGAACACTGGGTGCCAGCTAACAAATCAATAAAAGCTTGCTTATTTATTTATTTGTTTGGGTTTATTTTTATTTTTATTTTTTAATACTGCAAGATTTTAGCATTAGTTGAAAATGGACTTTGAGAACCAGGAAATATCCTATTACAAAATCTTATTACCTAAACGTTCTCTGGTCAAGTGAAGAATTGTTGTTAGGGGAGGTGAGGCAGGAGGGAGATGCAGGCAGCTCAGGCTCCCTCCCTCTGCAGAGTGGGGTGTGATGCTCTGTGCAGAGCCAGGCACAAGCCAGACCCAGGCCTGTGGGCCAGCTCCCTGCCAGGTGGTATTTTGCCATTATCCTCATGGCTGTTGGGCTAATGAGCTGGGCTGGCAGCTGAGAAATGTCCCGGGTGAAAAGCTGTGCTGGATGCCAAGAGGCCACTGGAAGACAGTGCAGGCAGACCCCTTCCCCCTTTCTCCTGATACTTTGCCCCCTCATTAGATCATTTTCAGGGCTACCATAGTTTTGGCATTCCATACACTACTAATTCTTGCAGTTTTTTGAACCCACACACAGTGTTTCTGCAGCAGTGGAGAGTTCTGCAGTCCCAAGAATGCTCTGCTCCTACAGTACTGTGCATGAAACCCAATGTTTTCTATGAATATGTGCAAATTGTTGAGATTTTTTCAGGCTGACAGTTTGGTCAGGTATCACAGGCATGTACTGCATGAAATGTCCACTTGTCTTACGAATCCATAGCCCTTATTCAAAACCATGGCTGTGACTTTTTTTTTTTTCCAAAGAAAAGATAGTTGAGACATTCAGCCAGTAGAAATCCTCTTTTTCCTCTAATCTCCTTCTTGTACCTTAGTCGACTGTTTTGGCAGAGCTTTTCTGGAGAATATTCCTGCTGAGATAGAAGCCTGCCTTGAAAATTTACAGCCCAAAAGCTTAACTTTGTAGCTTCAGACACTACAGTCAAGGTGATCTTAGAGCACAAAGTGCCAGGCAGTTTACTAACAGGCAATGGAATAATCCAGACAAACAGCAGCAAAATATTCTGTGCTTTGGGGACGTTATGCTTTCATCTGTGCTACAGCATTTCTGGATTTTTAATTCATCTCTCACCTTGCAAGTGTGTGTATTTTGCTTTAAATGTGATCAACAGATCTATTTTAGTCTAGAAGCTTTCTCACATAAACCAAAATGCATGTGGAATCAGAGTTCAGACATCAAAGTTGGTTGATTTTATTTATCTTTGTTATAAACTATGTAAAAGTAAGATACGGTGGTGTGGCAGTATCATGTGGTTAAAAGCTGTGACAGTGGGAACATGTGAACATGCCCTAAATCTGCTTTTGTATATTCCCTGCTGAGGCTGGAGAGGGGACTGATGTGCTGCCAAAAGGGCAGCTGCTGCAGGTGGAGCAGCATGTACCATGGCTGGAAACATGTAAGGGGCTTTGCTGAGCTGGAATGAGAGCATCACCCACCCTTATGGGTAAGCAGGAGCAGTTTGGGCCTGAGATGATGGGGCAGCAGAGGCAGGAAGAAGAGCTTGTTATGGGCAGATTCTAACAGCCTTTTTGGGAACTACTGATTTTAAGAGCACATTCTGCTGGACTGGATATCTTGGGAAAATGTTCCCTCACAGTCTCTTGGTTATTGGACTGTGTTTTCATGTAAATTTAGCACTGTGTTAGCTAGTCCTTCATAGTGAAAGCCCTTGTCCACAGAAGGATGGTGATGCAAACTGCCCCTTCTGGATAACTACAGCATAAAATGCCTCATCCCACCCTGGGAAGGATGGTGATGAATGTTCCTTCAGCTTTTGACCTCTGTCTTGAAAGTGAAAATTGAGGCTATGATTTAGACCCACACTGAATACATCACTTTACTTCATGTAATTCAGGAGACTGTCTCCAAAATGGAAGGAATGGTGTTCAGTGACCACTCTGGAAAGACAAGTCACCTGAAAATATGGAGATCATTACCCTCCCTACAGGGTTCCAGGAAGAGATATTGAGTAACATCCTGAGCAGGGTACAAGAACTTTGAAGTAGGTCATATTTGTACCTTAAATGCTTGATAATAATTCCAAATAACAAATTGTTGATAACCAAATTACATAAAGGCCCCAGTCCACATTTGGATGATTAAATAATCAATTTTATGGTTACATAAACAATAGTGTGTGAAAAAGTAAGATGTCTTTGTTTTCATAATTAGAAGAAATAAAAGTAGATTTTAGAATTCTGTCCTTTTGTAGTCTTAATATTTATGTTAAAACAGGTATTTTTTTAATCATTAATCAACAAAATAAACTAGTGCAGATGTTGTTAATAGCCTAATGGTAATGACCCAAATGACTCTTTTTATGATGTATCATGCAAAGACATGTAAGAGTTTGTTGGCAAAAGGACAAAATCTCAGGATTTTAAGATGATCTGTGGCTGAAATAGTGCCCTGGCATATGAATAACATTTTAGAAATAGAGTTTTGCTTTGAATTCCCTTTGCTAGATGGCTAAAACTTCTGTTTCCACAGGTTTATGTATGGGGCTGGTGTACGCAGCATGGGGAAATTAGGGCTGGGGAACCACTGAAACTTGAATGTCTTTTCCAGGCTATGTATTCACTCACATTTTGATGTTATCTGATAATAATGTGAAAAAAGTTGAATGGCCACAGGCTGTATGAAATTAAGTCATGGGCCATGCATTCCCCAGCTGTGGTGCAAAGGAAATGACTGTTAAATTTTTTTTTTCTAGCTGACCTCTGGCTTACCTTTGTCTGCCAAAGAATTTCTGGCTAATTCCCCTCTAAAGCTTTCTTGCAGCTACAGCCTATTCCTAGAATCTTCTTTGTCAGAAAATACAAGCTCCATCTGAGCCTGTTTATTTGATGCACTTCAGATAAAGAATAAATGAAAGCTTTTTTCTAGATATGCAAACAATGCTTCTTAAAAAAAAAGTTAATTGCTCTATTCCTGTGTAGAGATAGAACAGCACTCGGCATTTGGATGGCTCGTTATTAAAGGAAGTTCCTTATCCTTGTGCCACCTCATAGATGAACCTAGGGACAGAGTTGTGAGGAACTATGGAGTGCTCACTCCTGCAGGAGTATTTGGACACTGAGCAGTCCAACATGATTCAGAAACTTGTGCCTGCCACTTAGTGTGAGAAGTATGACCCCTGAGGAACAGGTTCAGAAAGCTGAATGAGATGGTGTGTCTATTAAGACATAAACTATGAGGAGGGACAGGATATAAACAGGATCCTTCCATGAGATTAGGAATCTAATACTTGGTTGAAGGGTTGAAGTGGATTAGGAGTCACGTTCATGTTTGTCTTTCTCATTGTTTCACAATTAAGAGCAATAGTAGTGCTGCCCCACTCTGCCTGTCCTTGGGGAGAACCCTGCTCTCAGGCACATGGGGTGATTCTTGGGGTGCCCTACACAGGGAGAGAAGTTGGGCTTGATCCTGACAGGTCCCTTCCAACACGGCAGATTCTATGACTGTGAACATAAAAGACTAAAGTTCAAAATATGACAGGAACACTCATTAATTTTTATATACAGCATGGCTGCTTTCATGTCAGCTTATTGTGTTGAGCAACTAAACAAGGCCTTAAAATTAATTCCCTCTTGGACCTGAGATGAAGGGAAAACTTCATCTTTCATGCTGAAAGTTTTGCTGGGGACAGTCCCCTGCCCCAAGAGGTTATGCTGCTGTGCAGAAAAAGAAGCAAGTCTGGGTGTTGTGTCAGTAAGCCACTCAGCTGAGCTGGGACCACCTGGGTTCTGGTAGCGCTTGCCATAAAGGAAGACTTCTCCACTTATGTGTTTTGCTTTGTTTCTGCCTTATACTCCTTTACTACCCAAAGCTAGCTACTGTCCTGGCAGACAGGAGATGTATTTTTAATCTTCCATGATAAAGAAGGAACTAACTTTACAACATTAGGTGAGTCATGCAGAAGGAGTTCAATGCTGAAATACGAGTGATTCCCATTGCTTGAAAGGAGGCAGCTGCTTACCTTCAGGCCAGGGCCCTGGGAGGTGAGGATCCCACTGCCCCTTCCTGTAGCTCTGAAGGACTCAAGGGATCACAAGTATTTTCCCCTCTTTTCTGAGCTTTCTACTGGGTAGTTTACACAAGCCTTTGAATCTGTTGACTTGCAGACTGGCAGTATGCAATCTAGTCATAAGCATAATCTAACCATGGATTTTTTTAGTGAATGTCATTAGGTTTTGAGTGCTTGATTTAGTTAAGTGGGAAAGATACTGTAATTTTTCCTTATGAATATAGCCCTTATTTATTTAAATACAGGTTAATGGGAGCTATAAAAACCTTATTTCCCTCTGCCAGACTGAACTTTCCCTGTAATTAAGGGACACACACAAGTCTGTTTCCTTAGTTTATTAGTACAAACAATGCATACACAAGACTGTATTTTCAGAAGACTGCAATAGATTTCTAATTTAACAACTCTGTAACAAAATTTAACTAAATTTGACATTTATGAAAATATAAATCTCTGATTGGGTAGGCTTTCCCAACAATACAAAGTTTACATAAAAACATTCAATATGATCTATTAGTTGCAAACAAGTTAGGAAAAATCATTCAAGTCACTTAATATACTATATTGGCTTGTACATTGAACATTCACACACTACACTATGTTCTATCTTAGCATTCATTTCTTGGAAATTTGTGGCATGGAGTTCTGATTTTAAAAATAAAATTGTTTTGTTTAAGTAATTTGAAGAAATTTCCACAGGTGCGCCAACTTTAAGATATGTAAGTAGAGAAAAATTGTCTTATCCTTTCAGATATTGTCGAGTATTATTTTTTTATTGGGCAAAATGTATTTTTTTTTTTAAGGAGTTGTCATTATGTTGTAATTTCTGCCTTGAAACTGGTAAAATGGTACAAAAGGCTCATAATATTTCTAAAGCAGAAAGTGAAGCTTGTAAGGATGTGGAAGTAAGAAAACCCCATTGCAAACTAGACGAATAAAGAACCTTTGGACAGCCTTTACATTTAGTGGCATTTTCAGCCCATATGCAAGCAGTCCCAGAGTGTTTGGTCATCTGATCTGTATTTATCAGGGGGAAAAGCAGAAATTATAGTAAGGCAAATTTAAGATTACTTTGGGGAGATAGGAGATACTTTTGACTTTCTTACAACAAAATGGATAGCAACCTTTTAACGTAAATTAATGTGTTTACCTTTCATCAGTAATGCCCTTTCTCTTTGAGTGTTTCATTACAAACTACTAGTACATATTGTGAAGACAAAAAAATTCCCCAAACTGAAAACAAACCCCCAAACCCTAAATTCCTTTTAAGACCTAAGTTTTTATCATTTTTATCACAATACAGAAACCTGAAATTCCTGCATGCAATTAAAAACAAATAATCTTTCAGTCCATTCATTCTGGTGAACAAATACTTATCAGCTGACATGTTGACATGTTTGCAGCTGACTGGCAGCTACAGCTTCCAACACAATTTAAAAAAAAAGAAGGTATTTTTCAAATGATGATGGAATGTATCAAGTGTTCCAGGTTGGCAAGTGACATCTTGTCATTGCACCATCAAGCAGAAAAACACATTTTTGCAAGTGGGTACAAAGTTGGCTGTTAGCTATAGACCCATCTAGGCGAGTTGGTATATAAAATAGTGGTCTGCCTCTTCTCACTGATCATGTGGAGCTTTAGTTCTAGTTAAAACAGTTTGTTGATTCCAGATAAAATCACCTAACTTCTGAAATAGCAGAACAATTTTGATAGTATTGCTAGAAATTTTAAATCAAGGCCCTGGTGAAATCCTGTACTGAACCTTGTATTCCAAAATATATAAAATACTCCAGCCCATTTGCTCCATCTTTGCTTTTTTTTTTTTCTTTTTGTTCATATAAATGTAAGAATATTTGTTAAGGAAAAAACAGCCGGTCTGCCCTCTGCTGTTTCTGTCTGTCTTCAAAGAAACTACTAGTTTTTACTAAACTCAGAGGACAAATCTATACATGTATACTATTATTCAGATAATCTAGTCCAGATGGTTACTCAGTTGTCAGCAGCAAAACTGTGTCCTCTGCAGTCTATAGCTGAGCACACTTTCTCGTAGCAATAGTTGTGTTTTTTGGTTGGTGTTGCTTCACTCACCTCAGGCTCTGTAACTGTGATGGGGCTATCTCTTGCAAATACTTCTGTTGATTCCCTCCAAATGCAGTCTGCAGTCGCTTTGAAGGTGTGATTGTGACATTTTGGCCTAATCACTTGTGTTGTGTTGTTGAAAATCTGACGACTATTTGAAGTAGCAATTTTGATTTTCAGTGCCGCGTCAACTCGATCCACTACGGTGTAAGTACCTATACTTCCATCATCAAATCCAATAATAATATTTAAATGCCTCTGTGAGAGTGCAAGAAAAGTGGGAGTTTTATAAAGAGAACAGGCACCGATGTTTTTGCCATCCGCCAGCCTCATGACTATTAAACTAGAGACTGCACCATTGTCATCCTCCTCTTCACTGCGGAAACAGATGTAGACGAGATAGCGGCCATCCCGAGACAGCCTCTGCCGCCAGACAACGCCTGGAGCATGAACCACGCGAAGTTTCCCGCTGTATAAATCAAGAACATTGATGTTCTCATCACCACGGGTTATAATTCCTAGCTTCCCATTTGGGGATATTTCAAAGTCTTCTAAACTTTTTAAGAAATTGGCAGGCAGTTGCACACGTCTGCAGATGACTTCCTCTGTTAGGCTCCAGATGTTCACCGTTTCAGTAGATGTTATAAATACTATAATATCTGGGCAGTCTGGTATCAGCTTAATATCCACAATGCTTGCACCATCATCACAGCAAAACTTCTTTGTTATACTTCCTGTCCAGAGACTCACTGCCAACACTTTATTCTTTGCCATTCCGACTACAAATGTATTTGCAGTTGTTATAAATGCATTCTGTAAGGCAACTAAAATATTGCAAACCCTGTGTCCTGTAGCAAGTCGCCAAACTCTGGATGCATTTTGCTCACAGAGAGAGACTACAAATTGATCATTATGAGTAATCATTAGCTCTGAGATTCTTTGTCCGTTGATGCGAAATATATTTTCACCACTAACAGTGTGCCATACATATTGGCTGCATTTATCATCTGATGTGACCATTATGTCTCCAGAAGAGGTCAGCACACAGTTTTCAACAATACCTTCATGCTTGAACACGGCTTCAATAAATCCAGTGCTGAAGTTCCACTTGTAGACAGAATCTGATCCATCCAACGTGTATATTAATTCACCTCTAGCTGGCAACACCAGTCTTTGGATAGGCTTGCCGGATTTGTCAATGTTGGACATAGCAGTTATGATGTCTATATCCCAAATAGAAAGGACACCACTGGTGGATAAGGATAGCAGCATGTTATGATGATTTGATTTAATTAGCCTGACTATAGTTCCTGAGATTTCCTGTAAGCTTGCCATGCATTGTCCTGTATCTCTTCTCCAAACAAAAATGGCTGAGGTATTTTCCATTGAAGCAATTATACAGTTGCCATTTTTGGATAACACAGCAGATATAAAGCGCTCATTGTGTTTAGCTCTAAACTTTTCAGTCACCTTCCACACATGAGTGTCAAGAAGTTCAATGCTGAGAGCCTTACAAATCAAAATTGCACTTTGGTCTTCAGAAAGCTCTATGCTGACAAATTCACTGTCTTCTCTTCTGCAGTCAAAGTCATCTGTAAGCTGGGGATTCGCAATTTCCTCTGTATTCCAAACAGAGAGGCTACCCTCACTGTCCACCATCACCATTTCTTGGGCTGTGTCCAGAATCAGAAGGAATTTCACAAATCCACTGGAAAATTCAGAGGTTACAGTGGCCAGCTTCTCTCCACTGCCCAAATGAAAAATGGTGGTGGTGTTCAAATACTGTCCACAGAATGCATAAATTCCATCTGGAGAACACTGCACACAGGTCACTTCGTACCAGCAGTGGAAGTGATAGAGAGGCCAACCATAAAGGAGATCTATTACAGTAATGTCTTTGCTGGCCTCCAGCCAAGCAAGCACATGGTTGACTGATACTGTAAATCCATTTATAAAACTTGAGCCCCCCCCAATTCCACAATGTTTTGACCCCTTAATTTCCACCTCAGACAGGAGACAGGAATTTACATTATCGTATATCAAAAGAGTGTTTTTTGTTGTAGTCACTACAAGATACTTTTCATCACTAGTAAGCTTCATCCCTAGGATAACAGATGGAGCTGTTGTAATCTGTCTCAGTAACTGTCGGGTCTCTACATCCCAAGTGCTGATGGAGCCGTTTTCTAAAGCAGCAATAATTGTGCTGGGATTGAAGGTGGGCAAAATCTCAGTGACGTGCATGCAGCTGGATGACAGCGGCAGGCGCTCAGGGCTGTAAGTCACATCCATGGAGGAATGCAAAGGGACAATAGAGCAGTACTTGGGTCCATCCTTGTCACACTCTAAGAGCAGATGTCTAAGTTTGGGCAACGAACTTACTACCGGGAGAAGCCTCTGCTGCAATTCAGCGGAGAGTGAACCTGGGTATTTTACTACTTTGAATTTTATGCTGCGGAGAGTACTGGCCAGAAATTTCAGCTCCTTTTCTTGTGAGTAAGTGTAAGCCAGTTCTATGTCAGAAAGTGCTTTATCAAACTGCCCTATTCTAATCATGGTGTACAGCCAGCTGAAGTTCATAATGACTCCATACAGAAGATCATCTGTCCTCCCACATCTTGTCAAGTGATGAATAAGCTCTGTCATTTTTCTGTGGTTGATAAAAAAGATATCGGGCTCTAATGGATTACACTGGAAGACCCACGGCTGATCAGGTGCCTGTCTGTCAAAAGCAGTCTGATCCATGCCGTGCTTTTCATCCTCATTCAGGCCTCTACTGTCAAGGTCAGGACAACCATCCAGATATTGGTCACTGCTATAAAGAGGTTTTCTTCGTCCACCCGACCAAACACCAAGGAAATACTCTGCCATGACAGTGTGCATTTCACGTAAATCTTCTTCATTGTGCAAGTACAATTTCTGGGCAATTAGCTGCAAGTGCCTATTTGCCCAAAGAAGAAGTGTTACATTTTTCACCTGTCGCTCTATCAAGTACCCCTGTAAGCCCTCCTTAAGCCTGGCAATGTATATATACGGAACTCTCAGTGGGTTACTTTCTCTGACGTTCTCACTTAGTTCATACATCACACTGTTGTCAAGGGCTAAAATATCTTCAAGTTCCATTTCACTCAGGCCAGATTTGGACATAGTAATGTAGCCAAGTGCTCTTGACAATAGTCTTGGTCCACACTTGTTTTCCAGTGACCAAAACAACTGCTCTATGCTTTCATGGACAGTGACACAGAGGGAGGACTCATCCACATCTTTGTGAGATCTCCAGTTCCTGACCTCCCTGAAGGTTAAGTTCACAAACATTGGCAGTGTGCATTTGGAGAATGCTTCATTGACGTAGATTTGTTGCCCTGATGTTACTTTTCTTTTAACTTGCAGCAGCTGATGTTTCAGTACTTGGCTACACATCTTTCTGTCCCTTGCAGTCAATTCTATATAGTTATCTTCTTCATGAATAAGGCACCTCAGTTTTTGCAGAATCCCATGCTTGTTTGGCAGTGTTGACAAAATTATCCGTACTGAACGGGGAAGGTGGATGGGAAGCCACCAGAGCTTCCTCCCATCATCACTATCTGTTAGCTGTTCTAGGGCATCAAATATTATTACCAGTGGCCTGTGGAATGAAGATTCATTCAAGAGATTGATGAACAAGTCCCGGAGGTCATGAATCTTTTTTGGGTAACTTTGTACAAGGCAATGATAGTTGACTGCTAATTGTTCACAAATGCTTTGAAGTATATTCTTCAGATCTGTACTTGTTTCTGTGGATCCCAAAAATCTTATAACTACTACAGGGTCAGAATCTGGTCCCATCTCTTCTTGTAGCCAGGAATAAGACTAGAATATAGAGCATAATTTAGTTAATATATAAATGAAGACTAGTAACAGAGTTTATAAATAGTGATTGCCTATGTAAAAATAAATATTTTTAAACATCATTGGTTGAATGGAAATGCTTTCACTGACATGGGTCAAGGCTGGTTTGTTTTATGTACAGTGAATGAAATTTGTGCCATATGTCACCTTTGTTTAGCACAGGTAGTGTCCCAAAACACTAAGACCCAGATCCACAAAAAGGCTTTTGTCTAAGAGGACATGAGTAGAATGTAGTCCATAAATCCCAGGGTACTCTTTGCAAAATCAGTGTCTCACTTCTGAAAGTCTGTAGGTAGATTCTCTTATTAATAAACTCCTGAGGCACTAAGCAACATCATCCTTGGCCAGGCTGACTAGCCTGCCACCTAAACTTGTTTAATTTTGATTCCCAGCTGAGTATAAATGTAAATCCTGATGGTTCTGGAGGACAGGGATCACAGTACAGGTTGCCCTTTGCAGGTTCCCTTAGTTCCTGCACCACAGAATCTGGCTCTGTCTCAGTGCACTTGTGACTTTTGCCCTTGCTACAAGGGGTGAAAGGTATCTTGCTCTATTTTTGGTTACCATACTCTAACCAAGTGAGGAATGTGGCTTTAAATCTTCTCAGTCTGTGCAGGCTTACATACTCAGTTCTCATACTTGCTAACTCTTTTCACCTCATTTTGGTTATTACAGAAATTTTTGAGAAGAAAAGCATAACCAGAATCTCCAGAACAACTTATTTACTGAGATGTGAAACAAAATCTGGAGCTGTCAATCCCGATTTCAGATATGCACTTAATGTGAATCTATGTTAAGTCACATTTGATGTGGGCTTTAAAAAATTATTGTTCCCTTCTCCATTTCCTTCTGGATGATACAGCTGTTTCCCAGCACACTATGCTAATTTCTCTGAGCACCCTGCAGGGAACTCTAGGTTGTGTTTCCTGGCTGGAGAATTAGGATTAGAAATGCCAGCTTGTTTTTTTTCTGCATCTGGTCCTGCCTTGCACAGTGTTTCACTCATCTCCCTGTAGTATTCAGCTCAATTACTTGAACGGCACGTATCAGATAAATGAATACAGGTATTTTTGCAGGTTATTATAGTCTTATAACAAGTGTATCAGATTTATTCTGGAATAACTTCTGAGAACATAAGAAGGCATGACTTGGAAAGAAATGTTGTATTTGTGAGACCAAAACCTGCACTGGGTGTTTAGATGGTTTCAGATTTGTAGGATCTCAGGGGAACAAAAGAGAATGTGATCCATCTAATAGATATATTGTTAATTAAAAATATATTGATTCTTATTAGACTTTTAAGACCTCTAATAAAGTAATTTTGTTTTGGCAAAGCATGATACAGACACAGTATTACTGAAAACTAATTCTTTTTCTAAATAGGTGTACAATAATTTGCAGGATATACTTTTTATTATCTTTATTTTGTATATTTAGGGCTGATACCAGATCTGTTAACAAAAGGAAGAACAAAACCTATGTTAGCCCTTAAACACTAATGCTCCTAACATCACAATATTATGTAAAATATTTATTTACCTTCTTTGCCACTTCGGCTAATAAGAGAGTCTTCCCTGTGCATGGTCCTCCGTATATGATAAGGGGGTTAATGTGTCCTATTTTACTGGGCAATATGTACTTGTGAATGATGTTTAATGCCTCACATCTATATTCATAAAAAGTGGAGTATGTTTTACATAGCGATGAGTGTTGAAGAACTTCATCATACAGCAAGTCCGTCTCAGTGTCAAAATTCTGCTGGACTGTTGCTTGGATTATATCAATCATGTCTTCATAGAACTGTTTGCCCAGGCCTTCGATGTAATGGTTCTCCACTTCTTGGGAGTATCCCAGTTTCATGTCACAGTGAGTGACAGACGTGTACACTCTCAGGTTGGACGATGCGACGATGGTAGGAATGAATTCATCCCTGAGCTTGATCAGTTTCTCATGGGCTTCAGGATCTCGTAGAAACTTCCCTGCTGTATGTACCACGTCCATGTATTTTCCCATCTCTGGAATTTTAACAAAACGCTCAATGTTGGCAATTTTCCGAATGTAGCAAACACACTTCTTTAGAAAAGCTGGTGTTTGTTTGCCCAAGGCAAAATCAAGTTCATCTTCAATAGCTGGGGATAAAAAGAGAACACAGAGTCTCTGTTATCTTTTCTTTATAAACAGTTCAAGAACATTCCCCACCCCCAACATGCAGACTCTTGAATGACTGCATCTGTTTTCTGTAAAAAAAAGAAAAAGCACAGAGAAATTGTGCCGTGCTTTCGTATGGATTTTGGTCTTAACCAAGCACAATGAGCATTTTTTTTTTCTCTTCAATCATACTAGAAATGCCAACAAATACATTTAATGTTTGTGGAAAGGCTGATAGAAAAGATAATAAGTGAATAGATAGAAATATTTAGTCTGAACCTTACCAGAGGAAAGATATCTCTTTGCTTGGCTGCGTTTCATTTTTCCTTTCTCATACAGTAGTTTCACAGCAGTCTTAAAAATCTTCTTAATCTCTTCTGATATATCTTGCCACTTGTTCTCATTCACAGGATTTGAAGAAGATTCCATCTTTGAAAAATACACATAGTTAAACGGTAGCTGTAATACACAAACCTACAACTTCAGAAAGTAAAAGTCTAATATTCAAGGTAATAAATACCATGGTAACAGAGAAAAATATACACTAAAAATAAAGAAATGAGAGCACAACATTTTATACTATAGGTATTCCATTTTAGAATTATAAAATGTTGCTGCTTTGACTATTCCCTGAATTTGTACTGTAGACAGCTAACGCAGAATGATGCCTGAAATAATGGTAATAAAGCAACATTAACACTGTGAAAATTATGCCTCGTTTAATGAGACATAGTAATGATTAATAATTATTAATAATAAAACAATAACAAATTTGATCTCAAAACTGAATGAAGTTCCTTGTACCTGTAATTAAGCACTTCTTATTAGCTATCATATTTGAAAAATATGGGATTATATTTGACATTACTTTCATTCATTCATTGCTATAGTAACAGTAATCTTACTGTCACCAGAGAGAGACTTCAATATAAACTCACTAATCCTTTCAGATGGTATCTCACAGATTCCATAATGGAGGTTCAGAAATCATACAATGGCTTGCATTTTAAGGGACCTTAAAAGATGGTCTAGTTTCAAGCCTCCTGCATGGGCAGGGACACCTCCCACTAACCATCCAACGTGGCCTTGAGCCCTTCCAGGGAGGGAGCAGCCATAACTTCCTTGGGCAACCTGAGCCACCCTCAAATTAAAGAATTTCTTCCTAAGGTTTAACTTAAATCTTCCCTCTTCAAGTTTTAAAACATTTCCCCTTGTCTCACTACACACCTCTGTAAAAAGCCCTACCCCAGCTTTCTTGTAGTCCCCCTTCAAATATTGGAAGGTTGCTATAAGGTCACCTAAGGTTCCTCTGAGGCAGCAGGTAAGGTGGTCACTGCTGCATTCCCTACTGCAGGTGCAATGTTTAAGGGGTCTTGGTCTTTCCTGGAGGGTGTAACAGGGAAAAAAAACAGCCTCCAGGATAAGCTCCCTAGCAACTCTTGATATGTTCAGAGTTCTGTGTCTTTTATTACTTTCTGTAAGGTTATGAGATGTAACTCTATGGTAGATTTAAGTTACAGAGAGCTTTTTACTTACTCCTGCATATCAGTAGCTTGAGGAAAGGTACAAAGTTTTAATAAAAAAGCCAAGCTTTATTCAAAGGGATGCTGTGGGCACTAGCAAAGCAACACAAAATTACAAAACTTGTTTTTTCCCTTGTGATCAGTACTTCAGCATTAGCCACATTATACTGTCTTTAACTCATTAAAACTCTGACTGAAATCTGGAAAAGGCACAATAGCAGGGCAGGAGAGCTTTCCCTATTCCAACATCAAGGAAGGGAAGAGAAATATCTATATCTGTTCCACTAACCCCATCAGGTCAAGAACTACCATCCACTGGTGTTATCAGAGAGCACATCAGTGCCGAGTCATGACCTGAGATTTTCCTTGGTGTTTTGTAGTTGCTCCCTTCACCATGTATGGAAAAGGAGCATCACAGCACCAGTTGCTCATGTGCAAACAGGGATGTAGAAGCTAATTCAGAGGCAGCAGCAGATTTCTGGCCCTAAGGACCACCCGTCACTGTAACTGAGAGAAAAGAATTTTGTATGGAGGTGAATGTAACTTACTGTATTCTGGTAGTTCTTCAGCATTTCAGATTTTGGTCTGAGGTAATAGGCTGGTGGTACTGCATTCTCATCCCTGCAGTACCACTCTTCTAAAACCCTTGTCTCTAGCTTGGCCTCTATAGCAGCATCCAAGATCATTTCAAATTCTGCTGACTCAACTTCCCCCGGTATGCGGATGTTCCCGTACTTTTCTCCCAGAAGGCCCTGTGTATTTGCAGGAAAGTAGGGATTAAATTATTCTTTTTAGTTATGCAAAAACCTTCCTCAGGATCTGAGATTCATAAAAAACATTTTATGATTAGTGTGGTCATAGTTTAATGTTGACATTACTAGGAAGAGAAGCAGATACAGAGCAGATGAATTACTGTTGAAGTTACTGTACTGACCTGCATTCTACTATGATGACTTGGCAAAATTTCAAGTAGATGTATTGCCTTTCTTAATATTAACTGCTAATAAATACACAGGCATAAGAAAAAGAAAATAAAAAATACCCCACATATTTTCTTAGCACAACACTGACTCATGTATTATTGATTCCCATTAGTCACAGGTTGGCATTAATCTCACTTGCAAAAGCTAATGTGAAAATCTTTTTCTCTGAACTTAGGATAAGGATACAACTCTGGGTTTTTTACCTCTTAGCTTTATTCTTAATTTTCACAGTAATGGAATAGAATTTTTATGTTCTGTTTGATGAAATGTCTCATTATGTTAAGCACAGCTCATATTGCTATTACTATTATGTGGCTTATACTGGTAATACCAAGGATCAATGTTGCAGAACCACAAACAGAAGCTTGTTTCTCATATTTCCTTACTGCAAATATGTCCAATGTCTTTGCCCCAGTAACTGTCTGCTGAATGAACAGTGGAGCAAAGGAAAATAGCTCTGAGCAAATACCAAATAGAAATTTTGGTACTTAAATGCACATATTTGATACACAGACAAAGGCCTGTAGGAGTGACTTCTTAAACTGTGGCACAGGAGATTTTTCACTTTCAAAACTGAGGATTAAACTATTAGTTGTGAAGTCTTAAATAAATTTTAGAAAATTTATTTTGAATAAATTTTAGAAAATTTATTTCCATAGTTTGCTGTCCATAAATATTTAATTCAAAAAGGATTGAGGAAAAACTTCATAGAACATAGAATACAGGACATTGCATTCTTTCAGGTTCGAGATCACCACCTTAATTCTGCATTCAAATCTTGGTCCACAGAAGTCAGTAAGAACTCTTCCTTTAGAGTAGGGTTTTTATTTCCTCATTTAAATGTTTTAAATGTTTAAATCTCATATTTAAGATTCTGAGTTAATGAGAGGGTGTACTTAATGTGGAAAGGAACTGACAGTATCAGCATCATGATTTGAATCAGAAAGATCTCTTAGTAAAGTAATGCTAATGCAAATACACTAGTGCCCTAAAAATGCAAATTACCTTGTTTGTAAATAGTAAAAATTTAAATATTAATTATTTCTAAAGCACTCATCATAATGAGAAGCTGTTTTAGACTTTTCCAGCTGTAAATAAATTCTGAAAATCAGGAACTGCTGATAATGAAACCAACTTCACTGATCACAAACGCATGAAGCTGCAGAACCCTTTTCTGGATCCAGTTGTGCTGGCAGAAGGTACTCAAGCAGCTCATCATGCTAGATGATGTAGCCTGAAGCAGAAACATCAGAGCAGTGCATGTGAGCACTTCCAAACCTCTTCCAGGCAAAACCACCTCAGCTCAGGCCATAGTTGACACTCTATAAACTAACCCGGATGATTTTTGCCTGCAGCAGATTAGGAGGAGCTCTCATGAACTGCAGTGAGCTCACATGAACTGCTCTGCCAGTGAGTGCTTGGCATCCTCCAACAGAGCAGCAGTGACAATTAGCTGGTGGACAGAAAAAAATTAATTTGCTTAGGAGAAATGAAGGAATGTAGGAGTTATGGTAGTTCATATAGGGCAGGTCTCAGTCTCTGACAAATTACAGCACTCAAATCCTTCAAGAAGCTTCTGCAACAGAGAGGCACTAGGGGAAACCTGGCTGCCCATTCACTTCCAACAGTAGCTTCATTCTCCTGACAAGGATTCAGGAGATAGGAAGAAGTACATTGAGTAGCTGGAATTAAATAATAGTAATTTTAATGAAATAATTCCGTATTTTTATTACATGATCTTATTTTTATCATGGAATCACAGAATGGTTAGGGTTGGAAGCCCTTAGCTTCCTAACAATGTAGTTGCCTTTTCCTTCACCATTTGCCATTGCTGGGTCTCTGATCTCTGCGAGCATGGGTGCAGGTGAGACAATCAGTCAAAAAGAATAAAATTAGCAAAGAGGTCTGTGAATAAAGGTAAGGTACAGGAAGGGCTTGAGAAGATTTTGCCCACCTCTGGCTACAGATCTGAGCTGCTGACTCACTCTGATTATCCTCCAAATAAATATATAAATCTCACTTTGCTCTTTTCAATTAGGTGGGAGATTTTCCTACAGGCGTGTACATTTTTCCCTGCTCTCATAAACCATTCCCCTTACACTCTTGACAAAGATTGTGGCTGATGAAGAATAGCATTACTTATTCAGAGAGCCAACAATCTTTACATTTAATTCATATCACCAAATATGAGAATTGTAACCCCAAAACTTAATTTATATTAAATAAATTCAGACCTGCCACATTTCAAAACCTGTTGTTCTTCAATACTACTCAGTATTAGTTCTCTATTTATAATATACTTGGAAAAAAATCAACTTTATAAATCCTTTTAGCTTTCACTTACCACAATTCTTCAGGAATGAAATAGCTTAATATAAAACTTTACCTATAGTAGCTTTCTATTGGGCTATCTTTCCTAACACTAATTTTTACTTAAAAGCTATTCAGATCTTAAATTGATGGGAAGTGTACAAACACTAAAGAGTAAATACTGCCTGCAGGTACTAAGTCAAGTCATTAATTAAATGTTTGAAAAATCTGTAGCAAATCCTCATGGGAAACGAATAAAATATAGAAAAGAACTCAGGTCATGACACTTTTCTCAGTAAAAACACTGTCTTGCCTATGTCATGAATGGCATGACCAAGAGGCAGAGCATATGCTCTGCAAAAGCATGTGGCCAAGTGATGAGGTTTTCTTCCAGAAATGAGTAGCACTACTATTCTAAGTTATTTTTAAACAGTTTTAAGCATTAATTTGTATAATATGCAGAATAATTAACCAGAAAAGAACATTTAGCTTACTCATAATTGCAGTCTCCATAGCATTCAAAGGTAGTAGTCTCTGATTCATTTTTTTGAGATTATGAAAGCAAGCATACAATAATTAGCTGCTGCATGGCATGCTAACAAGAACAGTAACTCCAAAAAAAGCAGCCTCTACTGAAAACTGATATTTCAAGAGAAAAGAGGCATCCCTTATGGATACATACCAGTATCACTATAAAGAAGACTATAAATATAAAATAGTACCTCAAAAGATGGTTTGGTAAAGCTCTTGAGAGTCAAGAGAAAATAAAGGTAAAAAATCTCATGCAGCCTATTTCTTCCTCTAAATATTATACATAAAATGGTGGAAAATTGAGAGTTCATGCTGATCTTGTTCTCACTAATATGGTGATTAATATTAAGTATAGCATTAACCTTTATGGAAGACAGCACCAAAAGATTTATGTCAATAAAAAGAAATACAATGACTTGGCAGAAAACATGTATAATCATCTGAGTGTATGCTGAAAATGCAAGCTATTTTAAGAGTATATCCAAACCCATGCAGTTTCTATGTTCCATGGAAAAGCTGGCTGATTAATCTTGTAGCTGTTTTCAATGGGATATGTTTAAGAAATGGGTAAGCATTTTTAGACCCTAGATTTTAGATTTAGAGAATCAGAGATGACTCATAGGAAAATACAATCCTAGCCTTAAAACAGATCAAGGAACTAACTTATAATAGCTTAATCATAGAGCATCACCCCATGCTTGATTCTACTCTGAGTCTTTGTGTTGTACAGAGACAACCAACATGGGAAGGGATTTAAAGCCTTTGGCTGTTAGTCTGAAGCCAAGGCTTGCTACAGGAAAAGGTGCATACAACATCTTTAATATTTAATAACTTTTTTTTCCTGTTTTGAAGGTTTTTAAAAAATACATAAAGCTGTACTTCAACATTCACAAAAAAGTCTTACCTGTTGACCAAGTCCATCTAAACCAGGATCAGTGTACACAGACATATACTTCTCTTCAGACTGATGCCAACAGGTCCTATGTAGCCATCTCTGATAGGCTGTATGACCCCAACCCCACTTATGGTAGAGGAGGTTCTTATTTGGAAGGGTTTTGAATCAGATGCAGATTGAGAAGATAATTCATAGTTTGAAGAAAATTTATAGTTTGACATTTTGTTTCTTGGAATATTCTTCAGTGGGAGAGTTGATCTGTTGAGGTACATCTGGCTCCAGCTATTTCTCCTCATTCACTTAAAGACTACATATGAGTTGCTTCCTTTAAGAAAGTAAATTCTGAAATGTACCAAGCACATGTAACTTCTGCTGAATTCCTGAAGAGCACTTACCACTATTCCTAAATTGTCTGTTTTACTGTATACACATTTGACTGACTTTAGCCTCCCTAACTTATAATGTTTGGCAATTTTCCCAGAGGAGCAAAAGCAAAATGTAACTCATGTGTTCCAGAACCTGTATATATTTGGTTTTCACAGGAGGAATGAACTCTAAAGTAACACCAGAACTGAAAAGGAGAGTTAAGGAGATTCAGCAGAGCTGTAGTAATCTAATTTGGAATTTCCTCTGAGCTGGAATATGCTCAGAATTAATTATCAACCATTTGTGCTAAGCAAAGAGAACCAAGTAGCAGTGTACTTCATGGAATGATTAAAGCATGTGTTGCATGGTAGGAACAAAAAGATCCAGAGATGTGAAAAAACATTTTATGCCTCAATTTGCCATATTTATTTTTCAGTTTCAGGGTGATCTAAGGACATACCAAATACTGTAACTTGCTGGTAGTTTAAAATCCTACTGGAATCCAAATTTTACAATGCCAGGTCTTTTTAATAGTTCATTAATGCTTTTATTAGCAACAAGCTATCGATAATTTAAACATAATGGAAATTGAAGAGTCTGTCCAGAGTAGATAGAAAATGTTTTTACTACTCTTTGGACTGGATGATTTCAATGATGGGTAAGGAGAATCTTTTAGGTTTGTAAAAACCCAACCACATTTAGTTGAGCAAACCATTACAGGCAACAAACTAACATTTAATTTCCATTTCTTCCTTCTATTTTACAGTTTTTCAGGATGCAGTCATGTAAGAGCAGCAGTTCAGGCAGAGCCTGTGTGGTGCTGCACAGATGGGAAAAGAGCACCCATGTGCTAGAACTTGCAGGGTGTGTTTGAAGAGCAGTGCAGAGAAGCCTGCCAGTTCCCTCATCTGCACCAAGGTGTAATCAGCAGCAGGTCAGTACTGGGCTATTATTTAGGGAACCCCAATAAAAGGGCAGTAAATGTATTCTGCAAAGAATCACTATAGACTAGTGACACCCTAAATAGCTCAAGGCCTTAACCAATACAAAGCACTGTACTTGGGTTCCTAAATTAGCAGTCTAACTCCCTAATGCATCCTTGCTGATAATCCAGAAGAAGTTATTCAGAAGATGACTCAGATATTACTGGAGGTACCTATACTTTCTAACAGTTGTTAAAGGTGTCAAGACTAGGTCTGTAACAGATAAATCCTGTTCATGATCAGTACATGTCATCTGATGATAAGATAACTTTTATTGACACTCTATCACCCTGTCTGTATCTCATGAATTTACTAGGAAATATAACCCATGGAAATGTAAAGGTTCCAGTGATGCATTGAACGTATTTTGTCTTTGGCATTATTATGCAATGGGGAGTCTAATCAGTTTACAATTTTATAAATATACTGCAATATAAATATAAATATACTGTAACTGAACCAAAACCCTAGGAGCTCCCCTCTCTAATTGGATCAAGCATGGATAGAGCTCAGGCAGTAGGTAAGAGGGAGACTGTACATTCCCAAAGTGTCACAGCAAATGAATTAATTACACATTATTTTTAGAACTGCTTTCTCCAATGTATTTAGGAATATGTGTCTGCATTTTGTTGTTTTGTATCTGAAGAAAAGGTTAGGACTTCAATGTGTGAACTACACTAACTTAAGAACTGAATTCCATTCCCTCTCTGTCCCATATTACAATGCAGGCACCATAAAGAAATATATTCTGAAATGCATGCATATCTGCCTGTTAACTCTGAATAGTCCAATATAATCACAGACTGTGTCTAAGTTTAAAAAGGGGTAATTAAAAAGTAAAAAAAATACTCAGCTGAATGCAAGTGGCACATTTTATAGAACTTTCTCAAGAAATGGGAAGTTGCCCAAAGCCTGTAATGCCAAAGTCAGTTTTTAATTATGTTACTATAAATTAAAACTAATTATGTTTGTTGGAATGGAATCATCGTCAATTTGTGTTGTAAATTAAATAAACCCCATCCCACTAGGGTACAACAAAGCAAAAATCAAATGTGCATAAAGAGATTTCTGTAGTTTTCTGAGTCTCGTAATTGGGAGAGCTATTACCTGGTCCATACTTGGAAAAACTGGAATAAATATTGAAGTTTTTGGCTCACTAAAACCTCTTTGCTAACTGTTTTGTTCTGTTTAAAATTTCTGATATGGCTTGATTTCTTTCCTTAGTAATAATATCAGCCAGGCACTTTTCAACACCTTCAAAATTCTGAGCTGCTAAAATATGCAGCAGTGATACATGACAAGGTTTCCTTCACTGTTAAAAGATGTCAGATATCCATGTCAAAGGACATTGGGTGTTGCTACAGAAAAAAACCTTTCTGTTCCAACTCCGTGTTTTCATCAAAGGGAAGAGAAAAAGCAGAAAAATAAACTCAGAATACTAAATTCAGTCACATTGGATGGAAACTCCCTAAGCTGTCTAGAGGTCTGGGCCAGTGTGGGCTTGTGAAAAGGAGTCATAACAGCATCAAACCCAGCCCAAATTCTGTGCTCCCAGTGCTGGGCTCTTTACAGTCAAACACTTAGGGACAGCCTTTGTTCCCCAGGGCTCTGAAGCTAAATAAAGGAGTGAGGCAAGCAGGTGAATGAAACAGAGCCAGCAAGATGGTTGTAAGGGTGTGATAAGAGTATAGAATAACACATGCTGCAGCTTGCTCTTTTTCTAATCTTTGGCAAGGAGAGAAGTGATCTTCAGCCTCCAAAGCTGGCAATGTTTTGTATCCCTTTCATCCCCATGGTATTCTAGAGTTTCAGTTCGCTACATTTTTAAAATTCTTCCCTTCAAAAAATAATAATGAAGGACTTGCAGTTTTTTAAAAACTCTTCTCTGCCTTATTATGATGTCTAAGAGTTACAGTTCACTTAGCTACATTTGGGTAAAAGAAGAAATATACCTTTTCTAAATTATTTTCTTGGCAGATGTATTATATACATCCCCCAGTTATTTTTTACAAAGATAGAGCCTCAAAATAGCTGATAAAGAATTAAATATATTTTGGAATAATAAAAATATTTATTTTTTAGAGAAGTATCCTTGATAAGATTAAATACTACTCACTGTGGACGTTTTTGTCCTTTGAATGAATTATTCTTTGCACATAGTACGTCTTAAATGCAAAATAAATCCATATTCTTGCCCAGTTATCTGGTTTTTTGATGCTTTAATAGATGCTCTTAAGCATGCAGACTATACCACTGAACAGCCAATCTCATTAGAGATTCTCTATCTAGATAGACCCAGCAAGTTAAAGAACCTTGCTCTTCATGGATAAAGAGGATATGCTTCTCTCTAAGCAGCTGGGAAAAGACACTTACCAAAAGTCGTATTTTTTCTCTGTTCATTGAAAATTAATACAGTCAGCACACCATGCAATAAAGTGGTCTTTAAATATTTTTCCAGTTATCTATATTAATTTTAAAACATGGTACAAACCCTTCTAAGCACACAAGACAGAGAAAAAAGGTGCACTTCTGTATATTGCATATTCAGTATAAAATTAGTGACAGCAAAACATTGTATATGATTCAATGGAAGGGGAAAAAGCGTACCTGGCAGGGCTTCACATATCCAGCTTACTCCTGGTGCCTCTCAGCTATTAGAACCCTACACAATTTCTGGCATTTTTTCATAAATTCATACTTCTTCAGCTGTAAAAGCTGTGAGGGATAGCTGAAGACTGTTGAGCCTGATGTACAACAACAGGTTCATCTACAGAAAAATACCTCTGACATTGACATTGTCTGTAAAGCTTTACAAACCCTTCCTGTAAAAGTGGTTCAGTCTTGCCTTTACGCGTAACAGGCAAAGCCAGTGAAAACCAATCTTTTTTGCCAGCTTTACTGATGGCTGAAGAATCATAAAAGCAATGTTTGCAACATTAAATAGAAGACACAAAGAGTCAGAGCCTCCTCAGGTTGTCACTGACTTACAGTCTTTTCACATTCTAATCCCTAGCTTCCTAACTTCTCATGGGTTCACAACACAAAACATCAAAATGCAGATCAGAGCAGATATTTCTTCACTGCTGCTATGCTTTTTTAGGTCCTTCTAGCCCAGTCAATAGTGTATGTGTGAGAAGTGCCAGGAATTAATGGTGGATATCTGTTCTGATAGATGTACAGTCATACCTTGTCTCTCAAACTGTCTTGCTATGGGGACTGATTGTGAAAGATTCTTCTTTCCCTTCCACAAATCCTAAGCAGTCACAGTTAATCTACGGCGCTGTATAGGGAAACATTTCAATACAGCATAGCAAAGGTACAGCAAGCAATATAAAATATTTTAGAAAGAAGAAAAGAATACATTTGTTACTGAATCATGCATGCTAGGATAGGTGACATTATAGATTTGTTAAATAGTAAAATGTTATTTTTATACCCACAACAAAACATGGACCTGCGGAACTTTTCAAGCAATCCTCTAACAGCTTCATACGAGTCTTCTGCAGCTCAGGACTGTCCCATTCGTCGGCTTCAACTCCCCAGTACAAGTCTATGACCTGGAAAGTAGCATGCAAGATTGTTACTTCATCATATCCCCTTTCTACCTGTCAAATTAAAAAACAGCTTTGTCAACATTTTGTGTACTGCTAAGCACTGCTCTGCAATGCAGTAAAAGGCAACGAGGTCTCTATCCAGTCCTTACACAGACTGGCAGGGTTTCCTTACATAAATGACAATTCAAGCTTCTTATTTTCACTCCCAGATAGGCCCTCCTGTGACAGTCTCTCATTTCATATTCGTATTTTATTTTTGCAGAGATTAGCATAACAAGATCTTGATTTGATGTACTCTTTATTTGCTACTAGATTGCATATAATGGATAGGTAGGAATAGCGAAAAAGGCACTGATAAAATCCTGGCTCCATGGAAATTAATGGGAGTTTTGCTGTAGATCACAGTAAAGACCATGACTTGACAGACACCCCGTGTCACCTGAATCTACAGGATATAAAATCATGCTGTGCACATGGCTGAAAAGAAAGAATATGTGTGGTTCTGTAATACCACACTTCCTTTGTGAGCTGGTCCTTTTTACTTTGGAAGCAGAGATTGTAGAGATATGCAATATCAGACAGCTTGCTGTCCTGTCTTTCATCTGTAGCTACAGGCTCAGTTTTGTGATGATAATTAGTTGCAAACAAAATCCTGGAAGAAACTGGAATGAGAATGTTAAAACTTATTTGAAGAAATTAAGTGATGAAGCATGATTTCACTACACTTTCACTAAAAGGCTGAATTCTTACAGTGAGAAATGGAATTAAAAAGAATAGGGATCATATATATGCATTTCTTCTGGAATAAAATGTATAGTGTGTGCTGCTACTCTCTTAATTAAGCTACCATTGATTCTTAACATCAGGTATGTAACTTGGACCAAAAAAGTCCAAATGTATAGTTTAAAACAAAATAATCAAAATTATATTAAGATATTATTATACTACAATATTGTTTATTGTAATATTCTTTGTACTGTGGAACCTCTCTGCTGTTTCCATAAGAAACAGAATCACAAAAATAGCTGTTGACTAACCGGATCATAAAATGAGCTTGAAGAAAGAACATAAGAAATAATAACGGGTTAATGTAAAATTCACCAGTTTACAGCTGGTTAATCTTGAAAAATGTCTCATAGCAATAAATGCCAAGGCTTAGATCTAACCCTAGAAATATTTATGCCCATGTTTAATTTCACTTCCAACAGTCTCACTGGTTCTTTCTGCTAGAATAGTTTGGTGTGCCTGTCAGTGTCTGCTGGAGTAGGCACACTGTTTCAAAACATCTACTGTCTGACTGATGATGAGTGAAATAGCCCAAAGTATAAAATGCATCGTAGCTTACATTCCCAATAAAATACACTCAATATCTTTATTTCTTGCAGAAACTCTGTACCAAAATTTTGCTTGAACAAGAAGCTTCTGCTTTACTATAATGCATCTCAAACAGCCTCCCTGCTTCCCTCATTTGCACCGATTTCTTCTCTGTCATTTTCTCTTTTATTCACACAAGGGGAAAAGAGTTCCCTTTTTTTCTCTCCTTTCTGTTTTTTATCTATGTGACTTCACTATGGAACTTCATGTTGTATTCTGCTGTCTGATTACCTGAATGATGTATAATAGAGCTTAAGTATTCTAGTAATGAAGTCAGAGCATCTCACAATACAGTGAAAAATATTTTAATGACTGGTTGGATTAATTTATTGTGCTGCTCAAGCTCATCTGAAACATAAAAGCAACTTCTATTTTAATTAACTGTTAAGAAATCATGTTAATTATTTAAAAGTGTAGATGAAATTCTCTGGAATGTCAGACACTTGTAGGGGCTCAGTAGTTGCCTTCCATGTGTTAAAACATTACAGATTATTTTTAGGGGGTAACACAATTATGGTACACAATATCTTAACAAGTTAGGATTTTGTCCTGCAAGAGGAAGTATTCAGCCAAAAAGACACCTAGAATTTCAAAAGGAGGGGCTTACTGCTTATTCTTTATGCTGCGTAAAATAAACAGGACTTGCAAAGTTAAAGAAATAGAACAAGAAGACAACTGTGTCTGATGCTGAAGCACTTTTGCACTTACACTTGGAAAAACTGTGTGACAAACACCTACTCTGACTTTCAGCAAGGCTGCCAAAGTGTGATGACAACAAGTGCTCTCTGTGAGAGCTATTTACACACTGTGGCCTGACACTGCCCCAGTTCAGTTCCATACAAGTCACCTAAGGAAGACTTTTTGTTCATAATTCAGTGTTTCCTTTTGCTTATTTTAGCTTTTGTCCTACCAATCTTAGTTTCACACATTTTTCTAAGGAAAAAAAAAAAAAATTATCTTCATTGCTTTCAAGTGCTTAAAAAAACACTAACAAAATTTAATTCATGCAAAATTGCACTTTCCTTCCAGCATATATCACATGGTGAAAATTATTTGAAGTAGCTCATTGTTCCCAAGAGTAAGCTGCTAATTAACTATGGATACATATCTTCCAAAATTTTCCTGTTACAACTATTTTTTTCAAACTCTCATTCTTTCCCTAAAAAAATACTCTATTTTGGGTATAAGACACAATGGACTCTAGAAGTTTTTTTCTCCCCTTACTTGCTTTCTGTCTTCACCAATACCTGATTTTCAGAAGTATTTTTTTATTTGATGGACAAGGAAGTTCATCAAGCAAACTAATTCATAGAGTGATTGAATATATTTGCTTCTCCCTCCACACACGTGGTGGTTATGTTTCCTACTGGCTCCCACCAACTTGAGGACACCTGACAGATCTCATGCTTTGCTACAAGTGAAACACTTATCGGTGCAGGCTGATGTCTCAGCAGAAGCTGGAGCAGTGAATTCACTCAAATATGTTTCATTTGGGTCATGATTTATGAGGAAGAGGGTGCCTTCAGGACACCCTATATTATAGCACATTTGTGGTAGTCACATGCAAGGCAGTTCTTTGGTCAGGAGATTAAGTATCAGGATGAAAAGTGATGTTCTGCTCTGTACAGGAAAATACAAATTAATCCTTGTAGCTGAAAGGTACATAATACTTTCCTGACAGCTTTGTACTAAAAACTGTCATCTTGATTTTGCACACTAGTCTAAGAAACTTGGTGCATCAAGAATGGAAAAAAAAAATAAAATGTTTTTGATAAAGTCTACCTCAGAGGCTGCTCTAAAATTCTTTACTACTTTCCCTTGGTAATTTTTTGTACAAATTTTCCTACTCTGCTTCCACGGAAAGCAGTGGAAGAGCTTTCCAGCTGTTTTCAGAAATGTGTCAGTAGAGCTGTCTCTCTGACTTTGTATCACTTAAGGATGTTGAAATTATGTATTAAAATAATTTGCTTCCATGAATATAAACTAGAGAATATGTAATTATTCCTCCCCTAGTGACTTCATTACAATCAATTTGAAGACATTTTTCCTCTTACAAAGAATACAGTGGATTTTGGTCAACCTGGAAGAGACATTTCTTTCCTGTCACTGAGATACCTCCTCAAAGATGATTGAGAAATAGTTTATATTTCCCATTAATACCACACAGTAATAACAGGAAAAAAAGACTATTATTTCAATATCTTTTGCAGTTCCTGCCATGTAGCACTGCAGCTGGGACTTCCCAATAAGCTGATGAGCTAGGGCCTTCAGATCAAATTCTTTTATAACCATAATCAAAAATCACTCTGGAATTTACCACAATGCAGATTCAGCAACTCCAATGTGACTCAGGAAATTAAAACCAAATACCCTAATTTAAGAACTTGCTATTTTGATTAAAAACCAGCTGCGTGTGCATCAAGAATAATACACTATGAGGAGCAGGATGTTGCATAAAGGGCATTAGCTGCTTCCAAGTAAGCTACACTCTGTACAGGTTAAGTTTTTGGGGTCACTAAGATTGGAGGTTAACCCTAGTGTATCAGGAAGGCTGGAGTATGTAGAGCCAGAATTCTGGAAAAATTGAACATTTTTACAGTATCACATGCTGTATTTGTTTCTCTTATCAGAGTCAGTCTCAGGCCTGCTGACATGTATAGGACTTTAAAGGATGAGTTTACTGGACTGTGAATTGGGATATACCTAATTTAAAAGTACCAGTGACTTTAAATGTGATGACAAAATCCTATGTTTTAAGTCAAATGCAACAGTATTTATTATCAATTGCCTCTTACCAAAGCTGTGAATGGGTCTATGTCTTCCATAACACAAAGGAAAACATGAGCTAACTGAAGGAATGGAAATGTTACAGTTGACATTAAAAGAAACAAATTCCAGAGTATGTAATCACAATAGAAATGTTCCACATTCAATTAATTTTGGTAATCAGCTTTGGTATTCACCCAATTAAACTATTTTCCACATTACAGTGGAAGACAAACTGTAGTTAAACTAGATATAACAACTATGTGAATATACAGATGGTGATACTTCAGTGAGGACCACATGAAATTAAAAAAATTACTCTAAGTATTTTTCCTAGAAGTACAACATGGTAATTTCTTCTTAAATACTTTTAATATCTAAAATAGAGGGGGTTTCATTAAGTTTCTAATGTGTAGGGTGTCAGTTTGTTGACACATTGCTTTTACCACAGGTCCAATGTTGCATTGTAAAACCGTGGGGTTTTTTTCATCTATTCAGAATTTACCTCAAATCTGCCTCTAATATTAACATCATTAAAATTAACATCTGAAATACATTTTCCCCAATTTTCTATTTTACCAAGGATATTTTAAAATGTTGTCTGTTCTAAATAGTGTTAATTTCAAGAAAAAGTAATGCAAGATTCAACACAACAAAACCTACCTGAAATTCCAGTCCATAGTTTTCCCTGCAGAATTCTCTAAGCTTAGGATACACATGTTCTCTTAGGGCTCTCCTTTCTGCTATTGTATCTGTGTTGGGGAAACAGATGTTAGTAACAATATTCATATGAAAGCTGTTATTTTACTCAGGATATAGAACTATCACATTAAAGAGAGCCATTAAAACACACACACAGAAACATAATGCAAATTAAGTGCTGGAATTTAATCCCAAAACTGTTACACAAACAAGTAAATGCAGTGCAGCTGAATTAAATTTGTAATTCAACAATCAGAATTTCTTTATCAGTTTCACTTCCATTTACTTTTCAGAAAGCTGAATTTTACTAATTAGAAACACCACAGATCAAAGAGATACACCAAAGATGAAACAGATCTCTATAATTAGAAATAAAACAATATCATGGATCAGTGACATTGTGACAAACACTATCAGTTTTTTTACCATCTTTAATCTGATGGTACCTTAAAAGGAAGAATGCTGTTAATAGAATTATTTATGATATCTTTTGGTCCAAGTGATTTCTACTATCATACTAAATGCACAGTTCTGACATAATGGTATTCTCACCATGCAAAATGATGTGTTCTGATAATGCAGTACAATATGGCAATGATGCCAAAGCCCACTGTGGTAATGCAGCACGAAGTCTCAAAAGCACAGCTGTGAATATCTCCTATATTTTATCCAAATGGAAGGCAGTTCATGCACGCCAGGATTGCACTATGGTGTGAATCACAGTATATTAGATAGTGATGATCAAGAGATTCACCCCAGCAAGGTACTTCAAATCTGGATCAATACAAATGCATCCTGCAAACATTTAGTAATAGAGTGTAAAATACAGCACTCTCATCCCAGAGCTGTCTGAGTTAGTACATTAGGAACAGAGGGACTGGAGAGTTGCTCTCTCCAGTCATTAATTATCTCTCATACTTCATGCCTAAGTCAACCTTTTTTTGCAGAACATAGTACACAGCTAATAAGGCTTAATTAGCCAGAGAGTTGCACTGTGCCAATGCAGCAGTATTATTTTGGCTCCAAAACTTTGCTCAGTGTCACCTTGGAGTCACTGTACTGCATGGTGTTGCTGTACCTTGTAATAAAAGTTACCTGCGCACTTCACTTCATCTCAAATATTTCCCTTTTTTTATTACCTCCACAATAACTGAGGCACTTAGATCAGTCAGTGATACAAGACAACGTATTCTACATTCTTTGCCTTAACACAGTTTCATTTGGCAAACCTGTGAAGGCACAGAGCATTATATCTCTACAATTGAGTAGGATAAGCTCCGTTGATAAACAACTTACTGCTCAGTTACAGAGCTAAACCAAAATTATTATTGACTCTAAACTTAAATTAATAATGACTTTAGCTTTGTTGTTAAGGAAGCAATAATTCTCAGTCACTGTCTGCAGTTATTTAAATAATCAGTGTGACAGTGGGCAGAACAGTCTTACTAGGGAACTAAAATAGGCTAAGCTGCAGGAACAAGAAAAACATTGCAAAAGAGCAGAAAAGTAAACACAATTAAATGATAAATGGGAAATTCTGCTGCTTTCCATTTATACTCATAAGGAGTTACCCTGCAGAACCCCACAGGCTCTAGTTTTAGAATATGATGCCACTACCTGCAGTGTAACTTACAGGGTCTTGTGCAGAAGATGAACAACACACTGCAAGTGTAGCTTATAAATGAAATAGAATAAGATAAAAGCACTCCTTCAACTAGAACTGTCCTGGATAAGACACTTGGCATACCCATCCTGTATTTTCATTCCTACCTTCAAATCTAATGAAACATGATTATCTACCTGGAATTTGAGTCTGATGCTCATAGTAAGGAATTTCAAGAATTGCTGCATTTATAACAAGTTGCAAAACTTTAAGGAAACACAACTCCATATAGTTAAGATGAAGTACAGTAATCAGCCTAGATGACAGATAAGCTGGTTTAATTAAATAAAATTTAACCTGATTTACAGTGTCAGCAAACCTGGGAAGCTGGCAGATCCTAACAACAAAAATGTCACATGGGCAAATTCCACCTTCCATGCTGCTGCTGCAGGTGAATGGATCAACCAAGTGACATTCTTCTAGTAGTCAAAATGAGACAGTAGCTGTGACATGACCTTTATACACTCCCTAGTGTTAATTCTATTGCTCTGAAATCCAAATGATAGTCAGCAGTAAACTGTGGGAATTAGATTGTATCTGCAAAAAAATATTTAAGACAAGACTTAAAAAAACCCAAACTTCAATTAATCTCCAATATTTAAATCAATCCAAAAATTAACACTGTCTTGGAAGAAAGAGTGATTTTCTGATGTCTTTCTTGCAGGTGCTAACTCTCATATATGGTTGCCTCCTAGGCCAGTCCATAACTACACCATGCTACCTACAATTACACTTTTACTGAGTGAGAAAGCCACTGCAGCCCTCGCTCTCCCTGTGCATCCCCTGTGTAATGCTGAGGACAGAACTGAATTAGCCACATATGCATTCATGGCCTTTCTGACAAATAATAGGCAAACGCTGTTTAAACATGGATGTTTATGTGAAGTGTGATTTCTGAAGGGTTGCAGCTCAGTTGAATCACTGACAGTTTTCATTAGAGTATTCCAAGGTGCTACTTCTCAGCATGAACTATTTCCATGCCAAAGTCTGACCTTCAAACACAAGCTGTTCTGCTATTAAAGTAATTTATTTTATTTTTAATAGTGAAAGTACGTTTTACATTCTTGTGTTAGTAAACAGATGATGTGTATTTACAAAGAGTTGCCAAACATTAATCTCTGGGATAAAATGAGCCATGGAAAATTGCCTAGTTGAAGAAAATTTTAAAATGTATATGCAAGCAAACAGAAATGGTTAACCCGGAAGCCCAAAGGAAATTGCCCATTTTTAAGCACCAATTGTTCTGTCTTGAGACCAAACAGTTTCTTTCCTTGCTGGTGGTGATACTTGTTTGAGTGGACAGAAAGCTGGTTGATGGGAAACTCTACCTGAGCCAGCAATGTGTGCTTGCAGCCCAGAAAGCCAACTATAACCTGGGCTGGATCAAAGGAAGAGTGGCCAGCAGGTTAGGGGAGGTGATTCGCCCACTCTGCTCCACTCTTGAGACTTCACCTGGAGTACTGTGTCCAGACCTGAGTCCCCAGCACAAGAAGGACAAGGAGCTGTTGAAGCAATGCCAGATGAGGCCAAAAAGATGATCAGACGCCTGGAGCACCTCTCCTACAAAGACAGGCTGAGAAAGTGGTGTTTACTCTGCCTGGAGAAGAGAAGGCTCCAGGAAGACTCCTGCCAATACCTAAAGGGGGCCTACGGGAAAGATGGAGAGGGACTTTTGACAAGGGTGTGCAGTGATAGGACAAGAAGTAATGATTTTAAGATAAAAGAGGGTAATTTTAGATTTGATACTAGGAAGAAATTCTTCACTGTAAGGGTGGTGAGACACTGGAATGGGTTGCCCAGAGAAGTTGCAGATACCACTTCCCTGGAAATGTTCAAGCTCAGACTGAATGGGACTTTGAGCAGCCCGCTCCAGTGGGAAGTGTCCCTGCCCATGGCAGGGGGGGTTGGAACTAGACAATCTTTAAGGTCACCTCCAACCCAACCCATTCCATGATTCTATGACTCTGAGTTCAGCCACAGTGATGGGAATGGCTGTTTCATGCACAAGGGCTGCAGCCATATGATGACTCTTATGTAACCAAGGCCCAATGCAAGTGAGTAACTAGGTTGCTTATTCCCATCCCATTCCTGTGTGTCACACACAGGGTGCCAATGTGGGGACAGTGCCCACCCTCAAAGAAGCAGCACATTCAAGTTGAGAGTCTGTTCACAGAAGTTACCTGTGAATAACCTTACCCAAGCACAGTGCAAGCTAAAGACCTCAAGCAGGGGAAAGTCCCTAAGCAGGGAAGGTGCTTTCCCTACCACAGTTTGCAAAAGAAAGAGCATCACAGAGTTTCTGCTTCCCCCCTGTGCTCAGTGTTCCCGTGCTTTGGCAGTGGATCAGAACAGAAATTTGTTGGGGGTCTTGAGCCTGTCACAGTGAGTTCTCTGCTAGCTTAAGTCTCCTTCACAAATGCACACAGATGTATTTCTTATCACATAATGTTGGGTCCTTTGTGCAGCTGTGGAGGTCTGAGGCCCTTGATGAGCAAAGCACACATTTTAATCGAGTCCTGAATACATATTCACTAAGATACCCAGCTATATACTCCCTCTTAGTGTTTAGATTTGCTGAACGGGTAAGACATTCCTGCCACAGGACTTTTTATATGCATTGCAATACTAAGAAATGTGGGTATTTTATAACCATTGCCAACTAACTGCAGTAGAATTTCTGCAGTTCAATTATCAAAGGATATGATGCAAATAAGGTTAAAAATTACTTAGTAGCAATATCAAGTAAAGAAGTGGCTGCCAAAACTCTTAATGCTAGTTTGTTCTTGTCACATAGGACTATTCAACTGAATTATTCCTTTTAAATTGCCTTTTTTACTAATAAGGCACAATAGCTTTGTATATTATCTCTGATACTAAAAGCTTTGAAAACCAGTAGGTAACATATGTCCCTAAATATTATGGAAACTTTGTCTCTAAAAATAGTACCATAATATGTCATTTGCATTTCTATGGTGCCATTCATCTGGGAATCTCAGAGCACTTTGCAAGCAATGAGTTTGAATGATGCTGCTGGTAAGAGAGGGGAAAATGGCTTGAGCTCCCAGGTACCTTCCTAGAAAATTAACTCCATAGGCTGTATTGTGATGCTCACAGCTGCCCGTCCTCCCCCAGCCTGATGGGGGAATGGGCACAAAGTGTGAGTGACTCTGTCAGACTAAGGAGGACCTGGATGGGAGTCCTTGTGCATTCCAGCCACCAGGATGATGCACAGTAAAACTGGTGGCATCTCCCTCTGTGTAACCTTCTCAGTTCTCAAAAACATAACTACAACAATAGTGAGCTGAGCATTTGAGCCCAAAGAAATGGCCACTTGGCACAAAAATCAGAGGAAAAGAAAAAAAGCAAACAGAAAATAACGTTGAAATAATATATAATTCTGAAATGTGTCTCTCAATTGTGCAGAAGTGGCAGGATTTGACTACAAATCTGTAGTCTACACCAGCACATTTAAACAAACACATTTGCAAAACAAAAGACCTAGTTATCTGAGGCAGGATTCAAAATGCAGGGCACAATTATAAGCCTAAAACTTCTAGCTGCAACAATCAGCCTAAAATCAAATAATATGTGATTTAAAATGAGATGTAGTTTTAAAACCTATTTCTCTGAAATGATCCCTACTTTTAGTTATGTAAAATGACAAATTTAAAACGACACATACAGAATATGTAATAATATTTTTAAAATAGTTATTTAGCTATCCACATGTCACAGGGACATCCATCTTACTTATAAAATACCCTGCATCTGGACTGTTTATATGATTAACCAGTGCCACCTATTGGCTTAACAATAGCACCCAGATGTCAATTTATATACACACACACACAAAAGAATCACTTCATAAAAGCAAAGGGGTCCAGAGACATGTTAAAATACAGAATTTTGGGGAAATATCAGTATGGAACTGACATGACAGAAGGGAAAAACAATTCCTAAATCTAAGTGTCAAGACTTGATTATTCACACAATTATGTTACAAATTTAAAATAAATGTTGGTTTCTGAGAGTTCTGAGTTTTCTTAAAGGTACAATATGCTCACATGAAACAAGTTTGGATTCTGATCCAAAGGTTGGTGAAGTTAATGGACAGATCTGTTAATCTCAGTGGATCTTAACTGAAGTTCTACATTTGCAGCATGTATTGAGACCCAGTACCTTCTGATGGCTTTCTGACTTCCAGAGTTAGCGTGAAATCCTTCAATCCATAAACTAATAAATGAAAGAACACTTTATTCTCATGAAATCTAGGAAGTATGGTATCAGTGAGGCTCCGAAGTAGAATTTTATTTCACAATGTATTCTCACAACTAACCTCCCATTACCCCTTGGGAACCCAGTGCCTGTACAGGTAGATGTGCTTAGAGAAAAAAGAAGAATTAGGCTGACCTGGAACCCTTTCCCAATCCTGCAAATGGTCCCTACTCTGCAGTTTGGGTGCTTGGGTGTCCGTGCACCCCTCAGCTGTGATTGTGGCAAACAAGGAAGGATCTGAATGCAAAAGCCAATGCACAGTGGGAGCTTTAGCACCAGCATGGGCTGAAGGCAGAATACCTACAGGGGGAGAATTCTGAATTCTGCAAACTGCACAAGGGGAAGAATTCAGCAGTCTAATTCTTTCATTTAATACAACAAACTAGGAGAAGCTCTTGAAAACATGGCAATTTATAATTATTGTCATACCATTAAATGATGTGACAGGAGAAACTGAACACACAGCAAATGTAGAGGCATCAAAATCAAGCCTGAAAATTATCTCACCAAGGCATATTACAACTAAATGCTGCAGAACAGCAAAGCCTACAAGGACAAGAATTTGCAACTATAACCAAATTTAACATGAAATAAAAACTTCTTGTGAGATCTAAAATAGGACTTCTGCATGAGTTGTGCAAAAATGTGTAACAAAAGACATAAAAAGGGACAGTAACAAAAATACATGCAAAAATCCTACTAAATCATCTAGAGGGGTTAACCTGCACTTCAAAAAAGGAAGTACCTAGAAAGCAGAAAAAAAAAAGAAGCTGTAAGGCTGGAAAATTAAGTTGTGTGTAGCTTTACTTCAGAGATTTTTTTTTCTGACATCCATAGCTGAAGGAGAAAACAGTCAGGGTATGTTACTAAAGCACTTGAGGTAATGAGGCAGAGGGAATCAATAAAGCAATGGGCTGTCACAGACATTTTGCCTCCGAACTGAACTGCAGATCAAGATGCTGGAAGCAAATGAAGTAATATGTTGTAGGCTTTGAGAAGGCATAAAGCAGAGGTGAGCCATTAAAAAACCATGAGAAAGCAAGACTCATAAAAGTACACATGTATTTCACAGTACAGGCCAGCCCAGGCCCATTAAATACACCTCATTCTGAAGAAAATCCAATAAACACACCTGTGTGGCTTCACTTTTGGAAGTGCTGCAAAGCTATAGAACTCTGCAGGCACTGTTGTCTCTCTGGTAAAGTTGCCCTTCTTTTCTCTAAACTTTATAATTAAGTTCACAAGTCACAAAATTCTAATACCAGGCTGTAATCTTCCTTAAGTCTGGTAGAACATGGCCATGGTTTTTGTCACTGCAAAACTGCTGAAGTCAGTAGGGCCAGCTGGAAAAGCACGACTGACAAATGCAACCTCCTGCATGAGCTTCAAGTGAAAGACATGAAGACTTCAATGCAAAAAGATGAAAAAGTCTTGAACCTGACAATTGTGGGTGTTTAGTGACACCCACAGAAGTGAGAAGTGCTGCTTGCTATCAATGCAGTTAAGTCTTCATCAATAAAGTAGGAGTTTTCTTTGCAACAGTTTTTTTTTTCATGATGTTAAATGAAGATGACTTAAATAACTTCATTGCAGCCAGAATTGCACATGGCTGCTGTAAAACACTTATCAAAAATTAAGAAAGCAAATGATAATCTCTGTGAAGAAGAGCAGCTGCCAGAGAGCACTAAGCCCAGGACAACAGGAGTATGTGAGGGAGGGATGCCAGAAATTCAACCACCCCTTGCCTAAAGAAGAGAATTTCAACTGATTTCTTACAGGACCACTTCACAAACTGACAGACAACTTCTACAGAGCTATAACCACCCACTTTACAGGCAATGAAGCACAACAGTTGTTAAGACTGAGAATTACAGGTGGTGTCTGCACTAAAAGTCATTGAGCATGACCAAATAATTCACAAAACTGTCTCCTTTTGATGGATTATGTAACGTCTGAGAGGAAAACAGTGATTGACATCTAAAGGCAGTGATTTATCTCACCTCCATTCTCCCTTACCCTTTCCAATTCTAATGATTCATCTAAACATTATTTTGAGTGAAGATTATATAATCCAGTTGAAAAGGCCATTTTTAAATAAATTTTTATATGTGTCTATTTTTATGAGCACAATATTTTTGATGAGTTGATTTTACTATATTTTGTTTTCTTGTTGCAGGTTTCATTAATTTCTCCTGCTTGCTAACCACATTTAGTAGATGACATATATAGGAAAGTAACAGTAAATGTGCAATTTTGCAATCATTTTCTAATCACTTACTCCATTTGAGAAGCAGATGTAGTAGAAACAACTAAATTCTATTTCCCACTAATGTACTTCACAAGTGTGATACAGAAAATAGATACAGATTAGAACTTCCAGAACTTGCACATCAATTTAATTGATCAGTGACTGAAATACAGACTATCTTCCAAATTAGTATTTTTTAATTACTTCAGCCATTTTCCCCAACTCTTTGCTCTGATTTTTTACGATAATGATACCCAGTGAGCTATGATGACCTTTGAGGTGGATAAAGATCTATGACACTGCAGGCTCAATGGCAGTGTAGAAGATGGCTGAAGGTGTGAACTTGTATTCATTTCCATTTCTTGCAAAGCCAGGCACTATCAGTCTTTCTCAATGCCTGTAAAGGTATTTGTCCCTTGGCCACAGATTATCTAAAAAAATCTGCCAGTCATTATTCATCTTCCATACCTATTAATGGTTAAACACAACCACAACTGGGGATCTGATCTCTTTTATTTTAAATGGTTTTGCATTTCCATAATGACTGTGAGGAACTGACTGTGGTATTAACACTGGAAAAATTCACCAGCAATGGAGTTGCTTAGTAGAATTATACAGTACTATACATGGTTGATTATAGGAAGTATAAAATAGAAAATTCATAATTAAACAGGTGGAGTGGAAGGAGATAATTTGCATTTTCAGCTCTGTTTTCCAAAGAAAGGAGGAATATATGACAATCTGTGTGTCTTCTACATGTCTTCTGTTGCCTTTGAAAAATATTTTAAGCTTATGACTGACATTAAACAAATCTGACAGAACGTTATTAAGCTCAAGTGTAAGGAATATCCTATATGAAAATAAATCAGCAGGAAAGTAAGAGAAATTTTGTAAATGACTCTCCTCTTGCCATCCTTAAATAAACCATCAAAGGAAAAGCCATAGCAGGAGCTATTAGACACTTCAAAAATGCCTCATTTGCAGGAAAGCTTCACCTGAAAGAAGTATTCCTCTGCAGGATGTACATACATTGTGAAATGGTCTTTATGAGAGTTCATTGTTTTGTATTATACACACATTTCTTGGATGCATGGATCGGCTTCCTGACATGGCAAAATAATGAGGAGGCAGAAACTAGATTTGAAGAATTTATGAATAATGGCATAGACTAGTGAAAGTTACTGAAACTCACTCTAAGCCAGGAAAATTTCAGGGAATTTTTTTACCTTTGGTAGTTTCTATTGAGTCCTTTTTGTCTGTTTATGTTTCAGTAAACCCTACCAGTACTGCTATGGAAGTCACAGTGTAGCAGGATGCTGTTCAGTCTGTTTTCCTATGTATCTTCTTAACTGGTTTGGAGACATACCATGAGGAGATAGACATCTTCTGTCAGGAATGGCACAGGTATGTTTGATCCTGCTTCAGAGCCTTCCAGCCTCCTGGTCTGTGATTTCCTGACCAACAAGTAACTGCCTAAGGAAGCATCTTTCTGAAGGTCCCTTAGACCTTTGCTATTGCCACATACTTCTAGTTTAAATGGCATGTCACTGAACTAAAATACATTCATTTTTCTCACCACAGATTGTTTAATTCTTTATAACACCATATTCTAAATAACTGTCATTTCAAATCATCATACAAGCTTTGTTAATACCATAGTTGGGACCACATTCACAGAAATGCATCAATAACTTGCTTCACGAGTATCACTTAATTCTTCATCACATTTAAATGTAACCCAGTAAATATACAAGTAAGTCAAGACCACTACCAAACAATAATAGGACTTGACAATTTTCCTAATGTTTACCAGTGATGACCTGTAAAAAAAGGAGCATTGCATACTGCTCACTGCTTTCAGTATCTGAGCTTTCAGAAATAATAGAGGATGGAAAACGAAGAAGAAAAACAGGCACTTTTTTCAGACCAATTTTATCTTGCCAGACCAGTACAGACTGTTAATCTAATCACAAGTATTATTACCAAGCAGGAAAATAAATTTCCTCTCATCACTTTTTCTAGGATTTGTGGGGCCTTTATTAAACAACAGTAGATAAAAAAAAAATACAAAGATTGAGTCCTTCATTAAAGAAAATCACTTATAAAGCAGTCAGACATCAGTTATGTTATGTTTACGATGGTAAAGCAAGATCCTCTTAGATGTGTCATCTTGCCATAGGTGTCTGAGGAAAATTCTTGGTAATAAAAAAATCCTTAGACTAGGATCTAGTCTGGCTGATTCCTTTAGATTAGAGCCCATACCCTAGGCTCCTTACATTACTGAATACTGTCATTTCCTCATTTATTTCTTAGCGTGGCTCCATGTTAATAACCCCATGGAAATAAGGACATTCAGATACCTCAAGTCTTCACAATTAACCTCTCCTCTATACAGCTAGACAAAAATGGATCATGACTGATGGCTTTGGATAAAGTTACTCTCCTAGGGAGATCTGCTTTTAGGTACCTGTACTCCACAGATATTTACACTTTTAGATTTTTGAGATCTCTTCTTTGGCTGCATATTTATAGACTTTTTCATACAAAATCCCCACTGAAGTTAATAGCATTAGGTTCTCACTGGGCAAAATCTATCTTAAGACTTGGAAAGACTGTTACAAGTACCAAGTCTATTGACTAATTAGTAAAACAACTAGACAAAGGACCTCACAGATTAATTATTAAACAGAAAGATATGGTCTTTAACAATTTTGTCCCTGTTGTGATCTCCTAATCCTCATGCATCTCAAACTGGCAGGGTCAGAGGAGGAGTGTTGGGCTACTTCAGTCTAACTCATTACGTCTAAGTATTTGCTTCTTGTTTATCCTACATATAATAGCTGATGTGAATAACACTGCAAATATGGACAAACTCCACTAACTCATCTAAAATTATCAAGCTCACATGGTTACCAATAGTTCTCAATCATCTAAAAGTAATATTAATCTAATAAAATCTAGTTAGTGAGATGGCTGTGAATAAACATTGAGTCTAAGCTCAGGAAGTGTCAGGAATTCTGTTACAAACACTCTGAAGTGCCAGTCATTTCTTTCTACATTGCATGGTCAAGCATCAATCTTGTAATACACAAATAAACAATACTTCCTAACAGAAGTTAGGAAGTTATTGAAACCACTGTGCTAAAAAAGGTTTCTGAAGGGCTTGCAGAAGCCACTTATTTTGACAGTGATGTCTATCTTTGAACTTTTATATGCTTCTGAATGTCTGTTTTGTACTTCCAAAGTGCTGCAGCTTGTAAGACATGCAGATGCTCTTTGGTAATATGAAGACATCAAAGGGTTTGGGCTTTATACATACTCACAAACAGCAAACACTTGAGTTGGGGAGCTCTCTGAAACTAAGTCTGTCCAGATAGAGCTCTTAGTCATTAACTGTCATTTCATCTTAATGTTTTTTAAAACATTACTAACTAGAGACTCTAACTAATAATTTTACAAATATAATTGCTATGTATCATAGATACACTATAATAACTACGTGTCTCAATACCTGATTCCAGAACAGAGCTGGGAGACAAAGATGGAGATTTATAAAGCATAGGTGAGACTGCAAAGTTACACAATTGCTAGCAGAGTGATAAAGACTCTATTAATAAATATACTGGAGTGTTTAATCATAGCAAAGACACATGTTACTATATGAACGCTGCAGCAGCAGCCCAAGCAAATGTTAGGAGCAGGTTGTACAAGACTATTTTTCAGGCTCTGAAGATTTGAAACCTGATCTGTTCAGCTACCGATCAGGCCCAAAGACTGATACCAACACCACGACTCTGAGATGCCCTGCCATTTGCTGGTTTTCCCAGCTTCTGGCACCAAGTGAATTTTGAACACCCTGATAAATCTAATCTGTAAAGATGACCCCTTTTCTCCCTGGAATCAGGTACTACACAATAATGAGTGCAGTTGGTTGGGCTAAAGGTTTGTCCAGCACAGCACCCTCTCTCTGACAATGAGCATTAGCAGATGCTTACAGACCAGGTCAAAGTCAGAGGCAGGCATTTAATTGTGGTGGTGATGAGGTGGCTTGTAAGAGTTGCCTGCACCTCCTCCTTGCCTGACAGCAGCACACACATGGCACTCTGCACTGACTTGGGGCTCCCTCCTCTTTACCTGGGTACACTCTCTGCTTCCAGATCCTCATGATTTAGACCTACTCCTCTTTTTTTTTTGACAAAAGATTTTTGAAGTAAAAATATATCTCTGATTCAAAACCTAAATTAATAAGAGTAGCATCAAGCCAGTGGAGTTATTTTATAGTTGCACTGGCACAACCATTATTATATTGGGTTCTCTAGTTCTAATTCTCTAATTTTCTTGAATTAAAATTCCAGCACAGGGATAAAGCAGTTGTCTTGAACAGCACTGCTCATACTAAAACCTGCCAGATTCCTCTGTGTTCCATGCAACTATCTATTACTACATTATATTTACCACCTTCAATATATTAAAACCTTAAGTTACTGGTAGCTAAATATTACTACTGTATTATTACTGCAGCCTGAAAGGATATCTTACTACAAAATACTTTTTCAGCAGATAAAAATTCAAAGAAATTTCATTTGTTTCAGATGAAAAAAATGATTCACAGGCACTGCCCTCATATTCTTGTATCAGAAGTTCAGTAATGCTCTGATCTAAAGTTTTATCTCTGTAAAATATTTCAAAATTATCCAAACAAAACCTAAAATCTAATGTAGGATTTTCTCTTCTGTGTTTAGACATCTAATACATGCATGTGCCCACACAGTCATGCAGGGAAGTTTCTTAGGAGTTATTTCACTGCATAAGCATAGAGATAGGACACCAAATTATGTTCCCTTCGTACTACACTGTTCTTAGACAAGTACTGAAATCCCACCAAAAAACCACGCGTTTCCTTGAAACGCAGCCTCAGAAATCCTGGGTAGTTTGCTGCAGAGCATCCTGCTGCTCAGCCAAGAGGTCACCCCACTGCCCTGGGTCAGGGCTCCCCATGCTGATGGGGAAGGGTGCTGGAGCACTGCCTGCATGCTCCTGCCTCTCATTTCAAGCCAGATCTCATACTTTGCTCAGGAAACGATTCACAGTAAGAACCTGATTCAAAACTGCCACTGTCCATCATCTCACGAATTACTGGAGAATATCACATGGGATTTGCTCAACTGTGCAAATTATTCTTTGTCCCTCAGCATACTTAGAAACTGTGTAAAATGTAGGCAGGCCTTGGTGCCCATGATGGAAGGATGACCACTTGGCATTAGAAGAAGGCACACTCCAGTGACCTACACACATAACAGCTGCTTTGTTTTTCTACTTTAATAAAAAGAGGCATGCATATATCTGTATGTATATACACACCTACTACACAATATGGAACCAGTCTAGCATGCAAATGTATCTAAAAAAGCAATACTAGCAAAGTTAGGAAGAAAAGTAATTGTAGGTTCTGCTCTGTTTTAATATTATTTCTTCAGGGCTAAGAAAAACAGTCATAAAAGCTGAGCTGCAGGAGCATCCAATGTCTGCAAGTTCACTTGTGGATAAAAACTAATAGCATTTAACACAACGTAGGCTGTTTTCAGTAGCATTAGAATTACAATCTTCAGTGATGCCCTTTGAACATAACTACCTACTTCTCACAACAAGTCCTAACAGCAAGTTTGAAAATTGTCTGAGCTTTACACATCCATTTATACAATTTTACAGTTTATACTTTTTAATATAATTTCTGTATACATATGCATGTGTGCATAGACACACTATAGACACACACAAAAAGTATAGAAAAAAGTTTTACTCTAACAGGAGCAAAACCACTTCCTCTGACAGGAGAAAAAGTTTGAGGACCTGCTCAGCAAAAAATCATCTCGTACTGGTTCTGCTTTAGATCTACTGTCTCTGCCTTGGAAACAAAGTTAAAGCCTACGTAAGACTTAGTCATACAGTCTCAAGGAGAGTCAGAAAACTTCACATGGAGGCAGAAATACTGAAAAAATGGCAGGATCCTTTCCAAACTAATCAACTCTGAGTATCTTGCACCTCCAAGCCTCCTGAAATAAGACATATTTCAAATCAAGGCCCATAGCAAACCCAGGTACTTCAACCATGTTGCTCTCCCAAACTCTGAGATACTCAATTTTATTTTAAAACTATTAAACTTTTTTTTTTTTTTTTAATTTGGGTTGTAGCTCTTAAACACTACAGTGATCTGCGTCACATAAAACCAGAAATAGGAACAAAGTTAGGTAACCAGAACTAACACTTAGTATAAAAAAAGTGCTGGAGTTATTTGTCTCCACATCTACGCAACACCTCCCTTGCAATTTCATATACTTGAACATCTGTGTTTTCCTTGAGCTAAGGAATGAATTCCACCCAGATTATATAAAATTGTCTTTATAAAAAGATTTTCATGCAATGTATCCAAGGAGGGACACAATATGCTATTTTGGGGCTGGCCAAAATGGACCCTCATTAACTATTATTTTGGCTTTTGAGTATTTTTCCACATTAACATTTCCTCAATTATAGTTTTCCTAAGAGACACAACATATCAGGTATAAAGAATACAACACCTCTGGAATATGCTAAGAATGAAAAGTTATAGGTTTCTCTTATGACATATGACAATAACTTTGTAAAGAAAGCAATCTTAATCTCTGAGTTATTCACTGTCACAATCAGGGGCACTAAGCTGCAAATGCACATGGTATTTTTTTTCAGATGTATATCAGCATGCATGCAAGTAATTCCTTCAAAGCAGCCTAAAACAATAGGTCTGAACAAAAAAATTAGTAAGACCCATTTCTGCATCCATTATTATAGAAATAATCCTTATCTACTCAACAAAAACTAACTACTGATAAGAGCTTTGTTTTATGTCTCATGAGAAAATATGTAAACTGGGCATGAAACATTTGTCTTTTATTAGAATTGAGTGCTTTTCAAATTAATAAGATGTTCAGGATGATGCATGTCACTGGAAACTAAACTAAGTTGAGCAATTGTAAAATAACTCAAGCAAACTCATTCATTGAACTGTAAGAGAAGGAAATCTCACTCAGGCAGTCTATGTGGATGCTGATGGAGTTCTAACTGTAAAGATTAGTTTTATACTCTGCTTGTACTGTGGAGGCATTGAAGTGGTGGTAGTATCAGTAGATTAAGACCTTAATTTTACATTTCTGCATGTATACATAGGACTTTATACTTAAGATTGGTTATCACAAAAAAACTAGGACTAGTAGTTAGGTTTTTTTAATAAATAGCCTTTTTTTTCAGTTTTAAAAAATGAGTATATGAGGTACAGACACCATGAGGAACACAGCCTTTCAGTATTAAAAAGGGCTGTGAAAGCAAACTCGTCACAATTGTTTCTGTTTGTACCAAAGGAAATGTTTTGAGTGGCTTAAAATGGCTGAAAAGTATCAATTGTCAAGATCCAGCAAAAAGCAGTCCTGCGCTGGAAGTTAGGAGAGCAGTAAGCAGCTGATGTAACAAACAGACAAGGGAGCATCCTTACCATGGGAGGTGAAAAATGCAACCCAGTTTAGACTTTGAGACAAGATTGTCTGACACCACCCATGTCAAGACACCCTCAGATGCTATATAAAGGTATTATCATCCTGCCTTCAATAGAACCACCTGTGTGTATTTATACATAACCCTCTTCAGTGCATTCCTTTGTCTGTGCTAAATTACAGATCTGAGAGAAACTTTCACAATAAAAATTTAAAGAGCTCAGCATAAAGAAATTCATCCATGTCTTAACTAATAGAAGCAATAGGAAGCTAGGAAGCAATAGGAGTAATAGCTCCATATAATGGGACCATATGAAAGTTTGTACCTGTTGCACTTAATCAGAAGTGTGTGTTAATGGCAGACATCTATCCAGGTGTTACTGAATAGCAAAGAAGCTGTCATTAACTGATTGCTGTTACAGTCTACAGACTTTTACATGTAACAGTAAAAAGAAAAAAAAATTACAATCAGGTGAAGATAACTTGCTTTCCTTCCTTATCACTTTGAAGTGATAAAAACACCTTGAGAAAACCCATAAATTATTTAAAGCAAAATCTGCAACTTCTCTTAGACAAAATACATATTTAATATGTGTCTTATTGCTTGTATCTACCGAAATGAGAAAGCAAACTTACTGATATTCAAATAAAGAAGCAAATGAGAGTCTGGGGACTCAGAGCCCTTTTTAGGACTGCTCAGCACCAATAAGGGGTATAAAGTGTATTGACAGGCTGAAAATTAACAACGAAGGCCTTAGTCATGCAAATATACACAAGCAGTTTGGGGCTTAAATATGCTAAAGTTTACTTAGTTGGAAGAGTTTAACTTTTTTTTTTTTTTCTTCCCCCCAGAACTCTTCCACTGTTAATTCTTCTAGGCATTTTGCAAACATTTTTATTTCTATTTTCTTGTTTACCCATATATTCTTGTTTTAAGGTCACATGCAGTTAGTAATACTAGTAATACTTCTGTGTCAGTGATAGCACTGATAGTCATGGGTTTTCTCATCATTTAGTCTCTAAAATCCATGTAAGTGCTTCATATTAGTTATATTAGTCTGTTACCACACTTAAATTTTTGTCCCATACTGTAATTCCTGAAAGCAGGAGCTAGGTTGCTGATAAAATTTTGGACATCAGAAGTGGTAATCATTGTGATCTGATGATCCTACAAAGAAGATAATACAAATAATCCTAAACCAACCAAATTATTTTCTTCCACTGTCATGGTTTTTCTTGTTTGTTTTTAAATTTGAAATATCAATGCAAGGGCAAAATCCTGCAAATTGATATATATGGCTTCAAAACCCAACTTGTAGAATGAGTTTTCGTGGTTTGGTTTTTTTGGTTGGTTGGTTGTTTTGTTGTGGTCTTTTTGCAAATATCTAGCTAATATACCAAGTTATCCTGATGGTAAGCACCACCACATCAAATACAGAGGCATCAGCAGTTCCACAGTTAAGGCAGTGCTGGCAGAAATATGTTTTCTGATGAGTAACACATCTTCTAAACATCGCCACCAATTTTCTTTCAAAGCAAATTTATCTTTTTTAAATATTTTTAACACTAATTACATGTCCCTGTTTAGATTGCAATAATAAACTGCAAGCATTTTCATACCCTCAAAGTACAGCATCTTTTCAGACAAACATGGGTGTTGGATATGAGACCTGAGAGTTTCCTCATGTCGAGAGCAACTTGGAAGACCTGGAGGTGTGGGAATTCTTCAAGGCAGTACTATGCACACTTTTTTTTTGCACCATTTCTCATACTCATGTAAGTATTGGTGCCAAGACAATTTTCACTTCAAAATTCAAAGTATTGTGTCATTTCGGGCATGATTTTCAGATCTCTGACGTTTGCATAAAAGGTGACAGTACTGCTGAATTAGAAGTGTTGGGGGGGGGAAGGTGGTGGTGGGTGGTGGTGCGAAAGAGAATTGTGAATACAGTGGGCTCATTTTTACAGAAAAGAAATGTCATAGGTGTGAATGCTTAATTTATTATTTCCATGCCTCAAGTGGGAAGATGCCTCAGCAACCGAAATCTTACGAGTGGGAATGACACCTCCTGAATGTATTCAACTTCCTCGTATCAAAGGGTAATTTTAAAAATAGGCTTTAAATAGCAAGGTGCCTGATTAGTTCAGATATCGTGTATGCAATCCCGACCTTATTAAGCGAATATTGCGGGTTTCGAGTCATGCTTCCTTGGAAGCAGAGTACGACCGGGATCAAAGTATCACATCTGCCGTAGCCTCAGCCGGCACAGACCTCCTTTACTTGAGCTACGGGATCAATCGGAAAATATTAAGCAGCCTCCCCAGGAGAGCTCACCACAACATCCCCCCCGGGAAAGCCTCTCCTTCACTCCACGTGCCTCAGTGCTCCGACACCACAAAAATAGAGAGAGACACACTCACCGCACCCCGGTGCCTTTCAGATGTGTCATTTATAGCCATAAAACTTCAGGAGCGGATGATACGATGCCCCCAAATTCCCTGAACTCACCCACCAGCACCCACCAAAGCTACCCACCCCATGCCGAGGCACCCACCTCACCCCACCCCACCCACAGCCGCCTCGCCCTGCGCCCCACACCGCCCGCCCCACCGCCCCACACGGCCCCCGGCGGGGCGGAGCGACCCCGCTCCTCGGAGCTCGCAGCCCTGGCGGCCCCCGGGAGGGTCGAGGAGCCGGGGCTGGGTCACACCGCCGTCTACCCTGAGCGAGGGAGCAGCGGGAAGCAGCGCGGCGGCGGCCGGAGCCGTGGCCGAGGCGCGGCGCGGGTGCTGCGGGCGGCAGGGGGAGCTGCGGGGCGTGCGGCGGGGCCCGGCGGGCCGCGCGTTACCTTCGGGGTTGGCGCTGATGAAGACGCGGACGCTCCTGCCGCTCGGCACCAGGTGGGACGGCAGCGCCGAGAGGTTGCCGGAGAAAGCCGCCCGCCGCAACGCCGCGTCCCGCGGGCAGGGCAGCCTGCCGCCCGCCCCGGCCGGCCACATCGCGCTGCAGGACGATCCTCGCAAGCGGCCGCCGGCCCCCGGCTCAGGGCAGCCCCCGCACCGCCGCGGCGGCCGCTGTAGCGGCTCTCGACACCGGCTTGCCGGCAGCAGCCATGCGGACCCTCCGGCTGCCGGGGGCCGCTGCCTGCCTCCTCGGCAGCGGCGCGGTTGGGGCGGGGGCCGGCGCCCGGCGCCGGAGCACGGGGGCCGGCGAGGACACGAGGCCGCTCCCCAGCGATGAGCAGCGGCAGGGAGGGCGCGGGAAGAAAGTTTGCTGTGGAGCGGTCCCGAAGGGGGGGCGGGACGGCAGCCCCACGGCAGCTGCCTGCCCCCTCGGTGCTGGCCGGCCGCGGACCCGGCAGCCGCGGAGAGCAGCGGGAGGCCGGGAGTCGGGAGAGCCGCTGCGCGGTCGGGCCGGCGAGTCTCTTGGGTTTCCCCTCCGCCCACGGGGGTTTGTGATGTCCAAAGCAGGGACTTCTTCGGCGAGGCTGACGGAGCCTTCCTTCCTCTGAGTGTGTCACAGCCCCGGGATCGGATTTTTATAGGAGAACTGCTGCCGGCTCAGCCTTTGGGCTCTTGAAAGAGTTCAGAGCCCTTCTTGTGGTTTGTTCTGTAATCGCCTGCACAGGAGTCCCACCTGCTCAGAGAGAAAAGAGAGATGTTCTTGCTGCCTTTTTTTTTTTTTTTTTTTTTTTTTTTTTAATCAGTTATTTATTTATCGGAATAAATGAAAAGCCCAGGTTTGAAGAATGAAAGAGGAAGGAAGGAGCGAGACCGGCAGCCGGCGGGATGCGGTCGCTTTGCAGCAGTCAGTGGCGGGGCATCCCGTCGGGCAGAGCCGATGAAATATTCAGGAGGGCGGTGGGGTCGGGGCGGGCGGGGGCGGCAGCGGATCCCCGGGGGCGGCTGAGGCGCGGTGCGGTGCGGCGGCCCCAGCCCCAGCGGGCGGCGGGCCCTGGGAGAGCCGCAGAATTTAGAAACCTCCCAGGGAGGGGCGGGCAGGCAGGGACCTGGCAGCGAAGCGGAGGGGAGGGGCCGGGCGCGGGACCTCAGTTATACCGACGGGGCTATTGGCAGCGGGAATACCTTAGTAGGACGATGCAGACTTCGAGAGGGGTTTGCAGTTGTTTCTAGATGCTTAAATGGCTGGAGAGAAAAGTCTTTAATGCGGGTATTATCTATATAGGCGATTTCGTGTGCTATGTCTGTTACAAGGCTGGCTTGCGTATTTGCACACGTTAAAGAGGAACTGTGTGTAATGTATATAAACGACCTGATTGTGTGCTTATACACAGTATTTAAGAGCTGCCCTTTCGGTACCCGCTCCCTTTCCCCCTTCCCCGCTGCCGGCGGAGCTCCCCGCAGTGCCCGGCAGTGCCAGCAGCCGGGAGGCTGAGCTGCCTGGCAGGGAGGTGACACTGCCCAAGCAGGCAAAAGCAAACTGCTCAGCTCTCTTAGGGAAGCGAAGGTGACAGCTTCTTTAACTGGGTTAAAGAACCCTTTGGGAAGGGTTCTTTAGTTGCTACTGAGCATAATTTTATTGGTGGTTTTTTGTTTTTTGTTTTTAAATCCTGATTTCTTAATTAAGGCGTATACAAAATTGCATCTCATGTGTAGTTATTTGCATGTGAGTATGAGGGATTGATTTTGGTGCTGTTTGCTTTCTGTTGCTTTGGTTTTGCATCCCAAAAATTTCAGGCTGATTTCAACCAAATGAAACAGGCAATTTTTAAGATAAAAGTTCTCAAAGAAATTAACATTCCTGTAAGTTTTGTGAATGAATATAGCTGGACAGGGGAAAGTGCACTGACCTGCAGAGAATCAAAATACGTAGAGTACATTTCCATCATTAATACTGAAATGTCAACACTGGACAAAGAGGTTGTGCCACTATGTTGGGAACTGAATATCCAGGAATTGGAAAATCTCCCTTTCAATCAAAATGTATGTTCCATTAGGATTCTGTGATGCTCAAAAAGGAGAAAAACTCACTTGAAGCCTTTCATAGTAGACGTGCATATTTCCTTTTTCTGTGGATTTCCTGATGCTCCATATAAGACAAACCTGAAGCTGTGGCATAATTTTGTTAAAAAATCTGACAGTCATGAGATGCAATTCCATAGGAAATAAGGTTTCATATTTGTCACTGCTTACAAAACTATTAGTCTTATCTGCAGTACACTTACCCTTTGTACAGCCAATGTGCTTAGACACGCCTTTTTTCTGGCTTGTGTCATGAACAGGTAATTTATCTAATACAGAGCTGAAAAGCATCTCCTTGGGGCTGCAGACAGTTAATGAATGCACGAAGGAAACAATCTATTGTGTAGATTGAATTAGCCTTATGTACTTTGCTAGGACTCGCTTTCAGCTGGGCTATGTCCTTTGCTTCTCCAATAGAAAAGACTAAGCAGTTCTTAAGTATGAATTTGCTTGTGGGAGCAGCTCCTGGTGAGGATGCAGAGACCCTAACTTCATGTTGCTGCTGCCTAATTTTTTTAGTTAACAAATTTCTCAGCATCTTTGGAAGATGAGGTTCATAGATCTACCCCATTACCCAGCTATAATGCAGAGGTTTTTTTAAGACTCTTTTTGCCAGTCATCTGTACTAGTTTGACAACTTGACTTTGCATCATTAGAATTCTTTTGGAATTTTTGTCTTTGACAGCGTTGACAACAACATTAGCTTTTAGCTGAATATATTGCCTCCTGTACCCAAGCTGAATGAAATGGGACCAGGCTTGTCATTTCCAGCTGCTCACCCTGTCTGCTCCTTGTCTGGGTGTTAACCACTCTTCCAGCAGGGAGGGTTGCATTGAATATGAAGCAGGTAGTCTGTGCGGTTTGCAGGCTCTCACTAGGACTATTTTGATCCACAAACTGGATTGCCTTTATGCATGACTCAGCTTCTTGTCATGGTAGCTGCCACCACCTCTGTGAAAGCTGAAGTGGATAGATGCCTCAGAGTGGTGATCTCTTCAGCTGTCCGACTTCAGTCCGTTTGCATCTCAGGCTCACCATTCATCATCTGTGAATATATAATGCTGGGAATAAAGTATAATGAGGCTGAAATGGAGAGGAGAAAGCAACAATTACAGAAAAACTTATTTATTGGTTTACCTGAGGCTTTACCAGTATGAAAACACTCTGGGTTATCTCAGTTTGGAGACTAGTTGGTAGCTAGGTTACTTCAACAAAATAAGAATATCAAGGAAAGCTATTTAAGCCCAAATGCAATCATACTGTGTTCATTACAGAACATATATATAATTTTTCATATTGAATAACAGATTCTTTAATTTTTTTCATTTAGTAAAATGTACTTCTTTAGAAGTGATATTTTAGAATCTGTGTCTGTGTTTGTGTCCCAGACTAGTTATGTGGAAGCTGCCTGAGCAGAGTTTCTCATCCCATAGGAAGGATTGCAGAGCATTGCCTAAAGGCATGATCCCCAAACTTCCACACTGGCTTTACTGTACAGGGGCAGATCTTCAGTGTCTGTCATTAAAGTTGACCCAAGAAGAATCCTTGTGCTGAACAGGAATAAGAAACAGATGTGTAATTCTGCAAGTGACTTCCTAGAAACATGGCTAGCAGCTTGATCCTGGCAAACTATGAATCAGTGAAGTAGCAGAAAATCTTTACTCATATGCATTCAATGTCCATTTTTTCCCTTTTAGCTGACTGTTTCTTTTTTATCCTTCTGGACTTATTTGCTCCAAGTTCAGATATATTTAAATGAAGCTACATAATACATCCTTTGGTAAAACACATGCCTAAACCCACGTTACTCCTGATGGCCTGATCCTACTGTAATCTGGACAGAGTATTGCTTTAGTTCTTGAGCAGTCCCAATGGAAATGGTAAGACATTAGAGGTATGAGGTACAGTACAGTCCTCCTGATCCAAATCCATGGAGATCAATGAAAAATACACCAAGCTGGCTCAAACCCAGCATGAATAAGGGTTTGCAGTTTACACACAGCTCTCTGTGACATGTCATTCTGAGTTCAGTTATGTATAAAAAGGTCATTTTTAATAGTCTGAAAAGCTTAGGAAGTAACCTTAGTGATGTGCTGTGCTACAAACTTACCTGTGAGAAACAAATTTCTTCTCTTTGCAAGCTACATTTATGTTCTTGTTCATATGTACTGTAATACTTTAATACATATTGTGGGATGTGCAAAAATTCCTCAGTAGTGGTCCAGTTTTGTGCTCACTGCAGTCAGTGGAGTCATGGTCAGTAATTTTGTTGAAGGAATACCTGTAGTTAGCGTTTTTGAAAATCCTATATCAAGTATGTGTTGGGATCATAATAGCTGAGGATTTTTAAAAATATCTTTCAAGTAAAGTGTTTTGCTCTGCACTCAAATACAGCCATTGAGGTATTGCCTAGGTACTTAAAATACCCATCAGTTCTCAGATGTTCAGAGCCTGGTTCTGCCAGGAGCTGCATATTCAATCTTTCCTATTGTCTTCTTTCCAAAACTAGCTATTTGCAGGAGCTGGGAAGGCAAAATTTTGAGATCAGGTCAAAAATCAAAGTTTAAGGGACAGCAAATTGACCAGGATCTCCCTTTTCACATAGAAGTGAAAAGACTCCTGTGTGAAGTTACATCTTGTGATTGAAAACTAACCTAAAGTTGGGTGATTTTTTTTCAGCTCCCTTGCAAGCTGGCCCAGTTTTATGAGCAGTTGCAGTAGGAAGCTGCCTAAAGCAAGAGACAAAAGGAGGCAATAAAATCACATTTTAAGCAAGAAAGAGACCCTGTGACTGTTCCTGTTTTTGACTGTTTAATGAAGGAGGACACATGTCCCCCAGGTGTCATACTCCTCCAGCTGCTGAAGCTGAGCAAGCTCCTTACCATGGGAACTGTTTCCACCATCCTGTTGTTTGAACATGCCTTTCATTTGTTTTTATCCCTGGTTCAGCTTGAAGCTCCTGGTATGTAAGAGAGAAGCTTTCTGTGCTGCTTCTCTGCTCCTTTTCCTTGACAGTGCTGTATTACTTTTGCCTGTATGGTTGGATTGGCAGGAGAGTGGGGGCAGATGTGGTGAGACCAGAGAGCTCACAGAATTCATCCTTCACTGCTTGGACAGCTTCCTTATATGCTCCCCATTCTAGCTATCCTCTCTTCCATTCCTTGTAGAGTTTTCTTTTTGTGTGACAGGGTGTCCAGGACCTCCTTATTCATCCAGGCAGGTCTCCTAGCATTTTTTTCTGCCTTCCTTTTTGTTGGTACACTTTGCTCTTGGACACACAAAAAAGGTGATCCCAGGACCAGCTATCCTGGGCCCTCCCTCCAGGGCTTCATCCCATGGTACTCTGGCCAGCAGATCCCTGCAATTATCCTTGCAAATTAGAAATAACATGAATTGCAAGAAGAGATGTCTTAGCAAATCTTTCAGGGATACTGGGTTCCTATTAGTACCTTTTGTAGCCATTTCATGTCTCCATTAAACCTGTTTGATATAGACTTCTATTTTCTATGCAGTTTTGAGTGCCTCCCCCCCCAGTGCTTGTGCTTTGGCATCTTTAGGCTTTTGGGATTTAATCACTTCCACGCTGTGTAAAGTTGCTGTATCAGGCTTTGCTGAGAGATAGACTTGATGGTAGATTTCAGTCTCACTGACAGCTTGGTTATGAGGTGCAACAGGGAACCTGTTTGGAGTGATGCTCATTTTGCCCTGCTGCTACTCAGAGGAGCTGCTTGGAGCAGCAGTTCCGTGAGCTGACTGCATGGTCTGAGAGATGATGCTGCATTGGTTCCTGTCAGGTTCACAGGTTTGTTGTGCCATCCAGAGGCATACACTGAAAGCTTTGCTGGGTCAGCCTACATAACACATCAAGACTCTGAATAGCAAGATAGGAAAATGACAAAAACCCTACCAAAAATTTACAATCCAGTCTCTTCAAAAAGAGTAAGAATATGCAAAGCATACGACATTTCATTAGACTTTGCTGGGAGACACACATTCTCCCACATTAGCTCACCAGAATGCTCTTACATTCTCTGAAACACCTACATTGTGGGTTTTTGGTTGTTTGGGGTTTTTTGTGGTTTTTTTTTTTGTTGTTGTTTCTTGGTTTGTTTTTGTTTTTGTTTTTTTTTTAATGTCCAGGAGTATATTTTTCTTGTGGATGAGCCTGTAATGACATTTTGGTAAATTCTCCATATTCTCTATAATCTAGAAACCTTTTCTTTTTCGATTTTGCTGTTTGCTTCTGAATACGCAGCAATGGAATATGTATTAAGTCTTAAAACAACATCACTTTCACAAGTGCTAAGGAGGGGACTCCAGCTTCAAGTAAGATTTTCAAATTCAGAGGCTGAAGACCAATCCTGGCATTCAGACCCTGCCAAGGAATGTAAATTGTTCACCTCCAAAATATACAGATTAATTTATATTTCAAGGAAAAGAGGGAAGTAGCTGGTTTGGTTTGTATGCTTTGTAGGCACAGCAGTACTTCATTCTCACCTCCAGCAATAAGTCTTATTTGCCAGCTGGCATCAGCACAAGGAATTCTACTTCACCCTGAAAACATCACACCAGCAGGAATTTGTCTTAACCTCTGGAATGACAGTGGTCTGGAAATGAAAGAGGTCTGCAAGGGTGGGGGTTTTTGTTTGTGTTTTTTTTGCTGGTTGATTAGGTTTTGTTTGGCTTTTGTTTGTTTGTTTTTTCCCTTTTTTGAGCTTCTTTAGAAATTTTCTGTTTTCTTCAAAACCTAGCAAGGCAAACATGGCCTTTTCTCTTAAAATATTTTAAGTGGCTACACTGGATCTTTATTTTTCTTGCATGTTGCTCTTGATTGAAAGATTCTTTGCCACTAAAATAACATGGTGTAGGCATGGAAATTATTTTTGTCTTAGTTTCTACTGGAAGCTCAAAAGAAAACTTCTTCACACAGAACTGGTGTTCTCTTGCACACACACATAGCTATATGCTCCCGAGGGATAGGTGCATACACACATACACATATGTACACACACAGACTCAAAAGACACACAAGGACATGCAGGCTGCTACATATATATATATAACATATATAAAAATACATTCTAGCAATCCTTAATTAACTGACCCAGTTCTCTATTTTACCATCCCTTGACATGACCCAGTGCAGGAAAGAGGGCTGTTCACTTAATGAACAGTATTCAGCCATTGGTCTGTGTGCCTTTGACTGGATGTTTGTGGCTCACTGTTCAGATCCTGTTGGAGGACAGCAGCAGGCTTTTTCTCCTGAGCTCTGCCGTTTAATTTTCCAAGCTAGTAAGTATATAAGCACTTCCAAAATCTGAGTAAGACCCAAGCCAGAGAAAGTTTCATTATCGAAGCATACTTGTTCCAGTGAAGCGCAGGAAAATTAATACCTAAAGTATCTGTTAATTTTGGATGCCCTCTCTGAGATACCAAGGACTCTTGTTTTTTTCAGAGTAACTGGTGTTAGATGCTAAGTACAGAGACAATTTTTATTAGCTTCAGTTGTAGCTGAGGAGTGTTCAGCATTTCTGTGTTTTAACCTTCAGACTTCCATGTCTGATACCCAGAAAAAGAAGAACCTACAATTAATGACCACCCCTGAAAAATTTAAATTACTTAATTAGCATTCTAGGGAATCTGTGGTGTAAGCCAGAGTAGAATGTAATTCTTTCCCCCTCTGGAGCAACATTAATTTTCTTAGCCATGAAATGATCTTTTGTTTTCCTGTAATTCCTTGCCTCATTCCTGTACCTCCTAACCTCAGCTAAAAATAAATCAGCAATCTGCTTTGTTTTATGGTCCTGCATCATCCTTAAAGGTTATCCATAATTACAACAAAACAGGCAAAATATGCTCCCATGTGTTTTTAACTTACTCAGCTGTAATATCTCTGCTCAGCCCACCAGCACTGCCATCCCACAGCCTTAATCTGTTTCCCTAAGGACTTTATCCTACTTTACTCTCCACTTCTTTATCCCATTCAGCTTGGCTTACCCAGGCCTCTCATCCTTTCCTCAGATTCTTGTCCCATGTGTCTGTCTTTTGCCATAACCTGCCACCTATTTTCCCCCTAATCTCCCATGATACTCTTTTTTTTTATGCAGTTCCAGAATCTATCATTTTTTTCCCCACCTTGTTCTCATCTCTTTGGCCCAACACTCACTCTTAACTCTTCTTCTGTCCTGGTGCTTCCTCGGGATCATGACTGCGTAGCTGCTTTGACCTCCCCTTCTCCTCAGTGGCCCATCTGACTTAGGTCCTCTTCCTCTCTGCCTTGCTCTTCTCCCTCCCATCCACAGGACTGGTGGGATGGCCCTTGCCCATGCTGCCCTGCGGCAGGCACTCCTCCCAGGATAGTAAAAAGAACTTTAGTTGTTAAAAATATATGCTGGTAGTGATGATAAGCATGGTAGATTTCCATATGGTGAGAACATTTGAAATGGCCCTTAAAGCTCCTGGGTCTGAAAGTTGCTTATGGCAGCAAAAAAGAAGCACATTGCAGTCCCTCCCTCTGAGGAAATGCAATTTAAATACAAACCAGAAAGTAAAGGAGAAGGAGGGACAGAAGGCTGAGATGTTTCCTTGTGAGCCTGTCCAAGTTTCTGCAATGCTTCTTTTGCATAGGTTGTTATAGCAAGTAATCTTGGAATCGTATTTAAAACAGCAACTGGGGAGAGGCTGAGCCTGGCGAGTGTGTCTGCAGCAGTTAGGAGAGGGCCATCTGCTCTGTGGGGTTTTGTGTTCTCTCCTTCTAAATGAACTACACCTGCTGCACATGTGGCAAGTGGATTTCAAATAGACAAGTCAAAATATTCATGATGCAAGGCTGCTGATGAATAAAGCTTAACAATCTGATTTGTATGTGTGTATGTGTATTTATTTGTGCACATTATGGTGAAAAAAATCATTACTCTCTGATGTGTTTGTGCTAATAGAAAATGAAGCCATTTACACTCCATTGTTAATGTGATTTTCTGGGATTTATTGACATGGCAAATTTATTTTAGACAGATTAAGACCAAGGGGAGTAGGATTATAATAACAGCATTAATTTGTCTTAGTGCTAAGAAAGAAAAACAAGCAAACTTGCTAAGCTTTGTTTTACCTGCAGGGGTTCTGAAAAAAGCAGCTGTCACTTTTTTTAGTCTTATTAAGTATATGCCTTAATTTTTCTTCTGAGTCTTGAATTGATACTGCAGCTATGCAGGGGAAAAAGGAAGCTCTCCACATGCTCCAAGATCAGACCAATAAGTACTTAATCTTGGAGACAAGCACTGAGAGGAAAAGGGAGTTTCTTTGCCTGAATCTGGTTGTTCTGCCACAGAAATGATGGCAGTGGGTTTCTGTCTCTAGTCTACTGTTGCTAATACTGATTTCTGTAAGTTGATGGAGCATGGAGTACCTTATTACCAAATGCCTTCATAGACATGTTTTGCGCTCTGAAGTGTTATGAAGGCCCTTAGGCAGACAATGCAAAAACATTCACTGAAGAATTATGAAGACAACTATCATCATCCAAGGGTGAATTTTAATTTGAAATAATGTTTATCCTCAAATAATCTGTCATTTGGGTCATTGCTTCTGTAAAATGTTGGTTTTGGCTGGGTTTTTTTTCTTCTTTTTCTTTTCCGAAGGAAGAATATTTTAGACCTATTCTTGGCACTTAATCATATTTGGAAAGCCGTTTAAGTAATTTGGCAAGTCTTTTTTATGAGTTATGCATTGCTTATTGTAAAGACAGTCTGCCCTTTCATCAATGTAGATACGTGTAAAGCAGAGATCCCAAAATGTTTCAGAGCTCCCTCCCAGCTATACAGTTGTATCGAAGGTCTGGGTGAGGTCATGTACCAGCCCCTACTGTGCACTGGTTTCCTCCTGAAGAAAATCTGCATCCTTGGGATGGATGGGGGCAGCAGCAGGCACTACACAAAGAGACAAGTGCCCTGACACCAGCTGCTTACTCCAAGCACCAGCCTCTGACTTTCTTTGCCAAGATTTTAGTATTTTCTCTTGGCTTCTGTTGCAGTTCAGGCCCAGCTGGTACCAACCAGGCCTCTAGTCACTGACCCCCACTGTGGGACAGGGAGGAGAAAATCCACCCAAAAACTGCTTTATCCAGACAAGGACAGGGAGGTTTGTATTCCCCAATTACAGTAACAAGCACTTCTGGGAGAAAAAGAAAACATGGTAAGATCCTAACACCTTCCCTGGTCATGCTCCCCCACTTCTCCCTCCTTCTTGGTCCCGGATCCCTTCCCTCCTGCCTCCCCTCAGGGCACAGGGGACGGGCAGGAGGGGTTCAGGGTCAGTTCCCCACATGGTGTTTCTGCTGTTCCTTCTTCCTGAGGGGGAGGACTTCTCACATTCTTGGTTTCCACACGGGGCTTGACTCCAACACGGGGTCCCTCCCATGGGACAGAGTCCTTCAGGAACCCCTGGGACATGAGTCCCTCCCAGGAGGTGCAGTCCCTCAGGAACTGCTCCATCCTGGACTGCACACAGAGTCACGGTTGCTGCGGGAACAGTCACCTCCTCTCCATGGCTGCAGATCCATATCTGACCCTCCCCGCGATCCCATACAGGCTGCTGCTTCTATCTGCCCATCTGTGACCTTTCAGGGGCTACAAATCCACATTTACCCCACTGAGGTCCTTCAGGTACTGCCCCACCACGCTCCTCCATGGGCTGCAGGGGCACAGCTTCCATCTCACCTCCTTCTTCATTGACCCTAGTGTCTTTGCTCTGGCACTGCTCTCAGCTCCTCCTCTCCTCTGCTGGTGTTTTTTAATATTAATTATTTTATGTTAATATTTCTGCAATTTCGTTTTCCCTTTCTTGAATATGTTACTCACAGAGTAACAGCTTCCCATATCTGCTTCCCATATCTGCTCAGCCTTGGGCAGAGGCAGGGCCAGAATTGGAACCAGGGGAGCTTCCAGCAGCTTCTCCAGGAGCCACCCCTGTGTCCCAACTGCTTCCAAAACACCACAGCACTAACCCGAGACAGCTGCGGTGCCTGATGGGTCGAGTCACTCCTTTTTTTGGTTTCTCTGCATGAGAATTGGTGGCGGGTCTTCCAAAGACAATTTGCTCGTTTGTCTGGATGACAACCGAAACCAATTGGGTGGCTTTTAATCTTTTTTAAAAATTGCTCTCTAAGTAAAATCTTTGCTTCAAGGTGTCCCACAAAAAGCCCCCAAAATAATAAATTCCCTCTTGTTCAGAAATAGAGCTTTCTTCCACTAGTGCTTGCTTTATTGCCTTTTTTTTTGTAGCCCTCTCGTGTTGCCAGAATTGAGCCCTGGTGGTGCTAGTGACAGTTCAGGTGTATTTTGGGAACTTAACTCCAGATTCCTGACTCTCAATTAAAAAGACTGAAACTTGAGCTCAGTTCTTACTCTTCTTCTGTTAAAAACAAACAAACAAACAAAAAGAATGAAAGCAACTCAGAGCATTTTATCACTCCTTCCCTAATGAATTTCTTCATTAAAGCACATAAAAAGCATGCAGGCTGAGGAAAAGTGCCTTCCTCCGAGGACATGAGCACTCCTGTTGATTTCAGCAGGAGATAGAGCACAGCTGGGGCTGGGATAAAGCCCTGTGCTTCCTGCTAGGCTGTCTCTTGCTTGTGCAGACAGTTAAACAAATTGCTAAATCTGAGCTGGGACGACAATTCCCTGCAGGCCAGTTGGGCCAGGACTGCTGGCTGCTTTTGCTACCCACTGTTGTGGGGGGGCTGATACGTTTCAAGCAGTCATTGAATATATTCACCCCACAAATTCTCATGCCTACAGTAATTTTGTGGCTTTGTAGTGTTGTGCAAAGTATACAGTCCTAAGATTTTTACTGGGTGTTGAAAAATGTGTTATGCTGTGTAATAATATGTAACTAAGCAAAATGGATTTCCTGCTAGGTTTTTTTTCCCCAGATATGTATTATGTGTTTGCTTCAAACCACTGAGAGAATTGTCTGTTGAATGAGGCATGGTCAGGGTGTCAGGAGACTTGGATTTAACACCCAGGCCTGTCAAAGTTTCCTGTGCAATGACTAAGCAAGTCAATTAGCACTAAATCTACTGAGAGATTTAAGGATATAACTCCAGGTGATCACAGTCCTTCTTTGGTGGCTGCTGAATCCTTTGTTCCATAATTGCTAATTTAGGTCACTCGGCCTAACAGCTTCTGAGAGTCTCTTTCCTCAGAAAATAATCCTTCCCCTGGACATTAAGGAACCAGGAAGTCAAAGGATGTGTACAAACTTTAGCAGCAAGTTTATATACATTATTGCCTTATTTGTAAGCTGTAAGGGAGCTCAGATACAAGCTGTGGTATCTCAGCTCATAGGGTTGCTGGGAACCATTGGAGAACATGAGGAAAACATAAGCATGAGACTGTCCAGGTAATACCCTATGTCCTTACAGATTTCAGCACCTGTGATGCTTAAAGAGCAATAATTTAATTTAAGAAATTAAAATAATCTGATATATCAAGTCAGAGTTTTGCAAGGACAGTGGATTTTTATCTACAACTCTTGAGGGGATTGTTTCTGTTACTCTTGTAATGGGAGTGCATAAGATGTCATTTAGCTTTTCACCTGGAAAATTGCATTTCGATCCACAGCCTGTGCTAAATTCATCCCATGGTATTGAATCAGTGAGAGGAGATAGGCACTGCAAGTTACCATGGTACCTCCTCAGAGATTTCCTCTTCATGGTTCCCTTGAGGAGTGGCATCTTCTACAAGAGCACTGAATTTTTCACAACAGTGCTTCCTGGGACAGTGTGTTTGTATTAAATGTTCCTTTTTCTATTTTTGTTTTCAGGTATAATGCAAAAACTCAACTTTTCAGATTGAACCTTTTCCTTTGAATACCCGGACTTCATGTTATGGGCCCCCAGCAGGTGCTGAGGGTGTTTGCATTGCTGCCCACCCCTGGGGAGCTGAGTGATGTGGTCCCAATGCAGCAGCATTTTGGGAGGCCAGCACTGCAGAGGCTTCTTGACAGAGGGGCAGCCTTGTAGTTAGGGATGAATTAGAGTTTCATTCTTCGTATTAAAGGTATCACAGGGGTTAGTTGCTGCTCTCCAGAGGACAAGGGCTGCTGAGCTGTTCAGAAGATAAAAGCTCATTGCTAAATAATCTGTTGAGCAAATAAGTGGCTGTGCCTTCCAAGTGCAGTGACTCTGTCACTGTTCAGGGAAATGGCACTGAAAGTGTCTGACAGTGGTAAAGTTTCACAAACTTTAATCTCACAGGCTTGTTACTCACAAACTTGATTAGGTATCACAGTCAGATGTTTGAAGCTGTTTACTTCTGTACTCACAGAGGTTTTTGTGACATTTTGCAACAATATTGAAACAGCACCTCACAGCTATTAAGTTTCAGACATTTGCCATGTCTTAAGGAGGCACTAAGGTGGTCAAGGGAGTTATTTTCTCTTAGTTCTAAGACTTTTGTGTGTGTTCTAGGTAAACAGGATTAGGTTTAATGAGCTGTAGATTTCTTAATTGTGAATTAATTTGCTATCATACCTATGCTAAAATTTAATTAGTGTCTTAATGGACACTTATATTAATATTTTTTGGTTCCATCTGTCCTGCTTTCCCTTGCAAATAAACAACGCTGTTACAATTAACAAATTAGTAGATGCTTAAGAACAGAATTGCCTTTTCTTCTGTGGTACAGATGGATTTGAAACTCAGAAGTGACAGCAGTGGAAGGGCAGACAACACTGAGGTACAGAGAAGAGCAACTATATTCAGTTTGGGTTGAAGTGTGCTTTTGAGATGTCCCTCCACACTAACTGGGTTTTGTCTGACATAATGCAGAAGTCTTGGAGTACAAGAAATGGATTCTTTTGAGATGATAGTAAACTGAAATACAAGTTGTGGCATTCAGCCCATGGGCACAGACTGGAGATAATCTGAAGCAAAATATCAAAACCTGAAATGTATGTGCTGTTAGAGTCAAAACATCTGCATCAACAGTTTTAGTCTACAGAGTGGTGCACACTATTTGGTCATGTAGACATAGATAAAAGGTGGCACAAACTAGAGTTTTTTTCTGTTGTTAATTTACAGAAAACAGGCAGAAGAAAGTCTCCCTGGACTGTAGAAAGACAGACCTCATGATTTGTGTTTTTTTCAGCACAAAGCTGAAAAAAAAAAAAAAAAAAGATAAATAGAAGAATGAAAAGAAATAGCTGAAAAGAAATAGCATTCTTCTCCGTTATTAGTATTATTTAAATTGCACCGTTTGAATTCCTGTGCAATTGAAAGATCAGAAATAAGGACACAAGGAAATAGTTTAATCTGCTTCTCCACTTTCTCTCTGCTGATAATCAGTTTTTCTTAGCAAATGTGGCCAATGTATTCTTATAGTCACAACCTTTCATTTCCTTAGTTTCCTCTGTTTCACTGTTCCAAAAAAATGAAACCATCGTCATGAAACATAAGTAAAGATTCTTCAGATCAGCCCAGCCATGTGCACTGGCTGCTTACAGAAGTGATAAACAAACTGTGTGAGGACCATGTGCTGCACCACCACATAAACATGCTGTATGCAGACACAGGGCTGATGCAAACTGAGTAGCAACATCCCTTCCACTGTTGCTAATACATTTAGAGCTATATATACCAGAAATTTATCAGGTAATTTCTGATAAATGTTGTTAAATATTTGCCAGAATGTGTATCTTATTATCTTAATATGTATTGACACATTATTATATTATGCAGTAGCAGTAGTAGTAACAACAACAATAATAATAATATGAACATATTAAGAAAATGCAGTGAATAAAGTAAATGTTTAGTGTTATAAATGGCAAGTGCTTTCCCCTGGGAAGCTTTTCACAAAACTGTCAGTTCTTACATCCTCTAACAGGGTGTCCATAATTGGATAAAATGCAGAGAAAGCATATAAATGCACAACATAATCTGTATATATCAAATTCCTAATGAGACAAGGGAAAATTGGTTCCTTAGTTCTGAACCAACCAACTTTTCATTGTCTTCAAAGCATTTTCTCTGTACAGGTTCAGCTCTTTTGAGCCCTTGCAACTGCCTCACTTCCATAAGCTGGGGCTGCCTTCTGTCTCTGGCAGGATGTCCTGCAGATCAAGGAGGAATTTTGTTATGCTCACTCAAATGGCCATTTCTTTGTAGGACATGCTCTTTTCTCTGAAATTCTCTTCTCTTGGACCCTGCAGGAAAACATCACATTGAGACATACCATGAATTATTTATTGGAGTGACTGGGTCAGGCATGTGGCAATCATTTATTGTAGGTGCAAAACAGTGTGCAGTGAATAGAAGGAGCTTTCTGTGATTTTCTACTTACACTGTTTTTTCAGCCTCTAAGAACCAAAATTGAGTGTATATACTGAAGTGGAAATTGGAGTGTTTTCCTATTTTCTGAGCTGAAATGATCTTTATGTGTCTTTAATGCACAAGTCTTGGGAAACTCCCTTGCTCTGCTGTGGCTGTCTGACACCCAAGCAGTCAGCTGTGCCTGCAGATTCCAGAGGAGCAATGGCTGATAAAAAGGAACAAACACCTGCTAGGAAATCAAGCTGTGGGAAGTCCAAGCATTCAGGGAAAGAGGCTCTGGGTCTGGAACCTCCTCAGAGTTAAGGCCACTTGGGGCCATATGGGAGGACTTACAGGGGAGAATCCTGGCTATGGTCTGCAAGGGGTCTGTCTGTCCAAGTACAGCAGAGAGTACTGCTGGGAGAGTTCCTGGGAAATAGTGAAGCAGGTCAGTTATTGATTTAATAGGCTAATTTTCCAGTATGACATGCATAAAATAATGCTATTCTCCTAAAATTCATCTAGAGGTGGTAGCAGATGAGGACTCCTAAACTTTGACAGAGGCTACAAAACCTTGTTATGACAGGAAAAACGGAGCCATGGAAGATGGACTTAACTGGGAACAGCCACTTTCCTCTGCTTGTCTGGAATGCTTATTATTCCTTGGAAAAAAACATATTTGAAGACAATATAAATCTAGGTAGCACATAGCTGTCATTTATTCATCAGGAAAAAAGAAAGGTCTATTTTTTTTCTCGAGCAATCTTTTCACTTTTCTTTTTTAAACACAATGACACTTAATGATTAATAGACACAGTCCCCAGTGCTGCCAGCAGGAAGCCAGCCTAAGTGTGAAGGAAGTCTAAATAATTGAAGGGAAAGGGTGACAGAGGCAACCATTAGTTCTTCCGGATAAGAAAGTTTTCATTGCCTGGCTATTTGCCTGGGTAAAAGGGGAAATTTACCATTTGAGTAGTGCAATCTGTAGACTTCATGATGCACTTCCCTTGGGAGCAAAAAGAAATGACAGGGCTCAGTGTTTCTAAATTGGTAGGATTTGATGCAAAACCTCCTCATTTCTAATTGTGTTACAAGACATTAACAGGCTTGCAACATAACCAACTTGTCAGAAATACCTGGGCAGCATTCCAGAAAAAAAACCTGAACACCTTATAGCAGCTTGAATGATGTCACACTGGACATTTGCCTTCACAGAGTGATTCTCCTCTGTAGACATCTTGGCTGTCACAGGAGACCCTGTATACTTGAAATGAAGGTCAGTAATTTTTAGGGTTGAGCAAATCAGAGTGGCAAAAGCTGAGGAGAAAACTAGCTCCAGTCTTTCCTAACTGGGTGATTAAATAGCAGAAGTATCCAAATTTAATGTTTTTCAAAGAGCAAGCTTTAGTTTGCTTGCTGAACAGTCTGTCCTGGAGCAATGTGTCATGGGGATATGTGGACAATATTATTTCTGATTCTTGTCAGGAGAATAAGAAGATACTTTCCAGCATTTTTTGAACAAACTATGGACTACTCTCTCATTTGACACTTTTCATAATGTCATCATAATGTCATTTCCTTTATTTTCTAGACATAATTTCATAATTGTGATATCAGTCTGTCCTGTCTTCTTCAGGAAATGTCTAGAGCCTAAATGTTCCTGTTTTTCACCCAAAAACAGTAAGTGTAAGGCAATTGTTAAACACATTCATTTAATTGGTGATGTAAAACCACAGGGTGGAATCAGTAGCTGCATCCAGCCCTTGACAGCATGACATCCTGGGCAAAGCTACCTGAACCTGTGAGGTGATTTCAGCAGTCACTGTACCCTGTGCAATGGAAAAGAGGTGTGTTTTACACCTCCATCCATGGTGTGTCAGCTGAGTTTCCTGTAGCTGCAGCATTCTGGGAAAAAGCCATGGTAGTATGTATGAGGAGACTCACTCAGCAAAGTAAATAGAAGATCCTTGCCTGTGCCATGATTTCCTGAAGAATTTGTATCTGCTACTGTCCTGCCCTCTTGATAAGGTCTTGGTGCTGGTTCTAGGATGCTTCTTGCATTAACTGTCTCACAACTGTAAATTTTCTAAAAGGAAATTGTTTTGCTCACAGCCTTCTTTTGGCTTGCTGCTGTTGAAGAAGTGCATAGACTCAGTGCAGTTGTTCTTATCAGATAGGTGACTCCATAACACCTTGGTCTTTAACAAACACTGCAAAGACTTAGTTTGCACATAGTTGCACATCTATACTTTACCATAAATCAAGGGAACCCCCTAAAAATATTTTTCCTCCTACTTCTTTCATTTTGTCTGCCACTCAGAGGTGGCAATGAGTTAACACCTTTTCATGTTGAGATTCTCACTTTTAAACCATTTAATTCTCCTTTTTCTGGAGGAACTTCTTTCTTGCAGTAGCTCCTGAAAGTATTTAAAAAAAAACCAAACCTGTAAAAGTGCAAGAAGATCTGCCAGTCATAAACTTGTATTTAATATCCTGGTGAAGAGGATATTGTTGTTGCACAGCTCATTTCAGCACTGGTTTTCAGCTGCTTACACACACTCACTATGCTTTCCTCAAATAGAAAGCTTATGAATTGGTGTAACATTAAGTGGCTCTCCACAACCATAGTTGTGTGTCTGCCTGAAGTATTCCAGGAAGGTACTGGAAAAACATAAAGGAGGGTAGTAGAGGCTAATGCTCTTTTTAAGTTCTTAATTAAGGGAAACTATAAATGCATTTTTTATTTGTTTTCTGGAGGAATCACGTGCAGCAGTCCAAGTGACAGTAATACTAGGAACAAAGAAGACAGAAACTGGAATTAAGGAACTTTATTTGAGAGCTGCAAATACCAATGATTCCTTGGGTGTCAGAGGAGAGATGCAAGAAGAGAAAAAGTGTAAGTGAAATAACAAGTGAAGTCAAGCAAGAGAAGGTTATGGAGGAGAAAAGAGGTTGTGGCAGGAGAAAGATGGTTGCAGGCACAAGAAAAGGAAGAGCTTTGTGATTTAGACTCAGGAGCATTTAACAAAACTACAGACAACTCTTATGTATGAATGAAAGTCATTTGTATATTCTGTTGCTTCTTTAAATGTGAAACACCTATATTATATAAATGTGGAAGCTCCTATTTCCTGGAGGCATTTGGCCTGCAGAGGTGTGGGATGCAGTAGCTGCCTTCCCACAGTGACAGTAGAGAGGCTGTGTCCTAATCCCACTGCTATTTCCCATCTGGTAATACTGAAATGATTTTCCCTTCCCTGTTTAACAACCTTGCAGCAAAAGGAAGCTGCAGCCAGGTACCGGAGTGATGCCTTTGGGAAAGGTCTCAGAGAGGTATTGCAGGAGAAAAACTTGGAGGATGGAGAGACCAGAGCCTGAGGGCTTAATCTGAGACCATCTGGGTACTAAAGAGGGAGCACATCTAGTCCTGATGGAGGATGAGCTGGAGACTTTTGTTGCATTGGGATTTCTGAAACAAAACTGGTGTGTTTACTGCAGTCTTTTAGAGGAAATAGAATATAATTATTTCTTTTGAGTAAAATTTTTTATGTGGACAGTTTGTGTACTGAATCTGTTGACAACAGTTCTAATGCTATTCCTAATAGAGCTAAATAGCAGAAAAGAGGATTCATTTTTGTTCACCAAATAACACATTGTAAGTCTGCAGTGATTCTGAGTGAAACTGGGGGAAAAAACATCAACATTTTATATGTGTGAATTGTTTTGATTGCTACATCTGTCATGTTTTTAGTCTCATCCTGATTTTTATTTTCAATATTGCAATATCTTTGAGTTTGATAAATTGTTTCTAAATGTAGAAATTATTAAAGCTACAAGAACTGGCTGTAAGACTGCTTAGATATTTCACTTTGTCAGGCTAGTTTCATTAAAACCCCACAATGTTTAAAAAATACTAAGAGGACAATTGATTGTGTCTCCTAGGCACTCTGCACTTCTCAATGGATACTCTCCTGAGCTCCTGTGACTGCTGGAATTCTGCTCCCATTTTGCCATGTGAGAAATTATGTACCAACAACCTAGCTTAAGGCGATGAGAAAATCTCTCTCAGGTATTACTAGATTTCAAATCCAAGACTAATATTTTAAATGCTCAGATTAAACAGGTCAGTGCTCTGCTGGATCACCATAGTAATTTCAATTCAACTTCCTCACATGAAGCTGACTAAAGTAGTATTTTAAATGCATTTATATCCTTTACTTTATTCTATTCACCTGTGCTTTTCTGAGGAAGGAAAGGTGCTGCAGGTGCTTCCTACTTTCATTTTTTGGTTGGTTTGCAAAGGAATTTAATCAGCTTTTATTCACTGATGAGAATCTCCATCTAAAGAGTTCACTTGCTGACAGAAAGGTCAATGAAATCATGAGAGAACCTCAAAGGTGCATTCCACATTGTGCTAAAAAGTGTGAAGGCACTCTTGTTCTATCTGCTAGCAAGGGTATCCTCAGCATTTCTCAGAGGAAAAGGACAGCATTTTTCTATGTTCAGTGGAAATGTATGTATTTCAATCTTTCCACTCTAGATTCAGAAATGTTGGCATAATTGTAGGCTTTTCTGAAAAACAAAAGAGTTATGCAGGTGTAGACAGCTGTTAATAAATCTCTTATGAAGGCTGGGTCCTTACCCTCTGTAAGTGATGGGAAATTTAAGTTAAGAACTGGACCAGAACCATTATGATTTTGGAATTTTCCAAGTAGATTTTTTTTTTTTTTTTAGGATCATATATTTTCAAAATAAAATAAGCTATTCGATGAACCTGAAACCTGTGTCTAATTCATGTTGGTCAATGAAGAGAATGCTGAATTCACTAATCTGCTATCTAAAATGTCAGGGTTTGTGCTTTTTTAGTTATTGGTAAGGATTTTAGATTCCCAGCTCCACTGCAGAGCTAGGGTCCTGGGTTACTCATCAAAAGATCCACCCCAAAAGTGTGGATCTTGAAAGAACTACGCTCCTGACTTTGGAAAGATCCTGGGGACAGGCACACCCAGACCACCAGGGCTCTTGATTCCATTAGGTTTCATGTCCTAGATCACTCAGTCAGCATTTGGCAAAAGCTTGTCAAACCCAAGATATTTTTAATAAAACAGTTTGTGTTCCGCACATTGACATTTTCTGACAAGTATTCAGCAGAACATTTCCAGCAAGTTTAGTTCATGAGTAACAGGAGCCATAAGATTTCACCAAGCAATCCCACAACAAAAGGATATATTTGGGTCAAACTACAGCATGTATTTTCAGTGCTAAATTAATATCCTCTCTGCTATTGTTAGTTCAGGCAGCTCACAGCTAGTTGAAGCACAAGAAGAACTGATATTAAATATAACCCAGCAGTGGCTAAAACGGCCAGAGAAGTGGCAGTATGTCATGTAATTGTCATGATACTTAAGGAGGCACTGTTAATACCTATTCAAGTTATAAATTTAAAATATATCTAAAAACTATTATACTATGATTTTGGACCGACTGACTTAGATGTCTTTGTCTACTCAGAATTAAATGCAAGTTTTATGAAAAGTAACCTTGAAATGTCCAACAAAAAATATGTAGAATGTTTCAGTATTCAGAATACAGCTTATGAACAAGGGTGGTTCTCTATTGAATTAATTATAAATTATTTGGGCAATAACTCAAACACGTTCCCTTGAGGCACCTAAAATCAATTAAAAAAATTCTTTTATAGTAGACAGCTGTATGTTTTCTAAGGAATTAAACTTAAGTTCCATATTGTGTTATCAGTGCCATATGGATTATCTTTACCTCACCCACCTAGACACCACAAATTGTTGGTGACAACATCCATAGTTCCTGCTTTGATTCTGTGTTAGATTATTTTAAAATAAAGATAGCGATGCTTCAGAATTACTGCCTGAAGATGTGAATCTGCTGTGGGACCACAGCCTGACATAATAGTGTAGCTGCTTTACTACATTGCTAGAAGGGTAAGATTTTAAACACCTGTTCAGATACGAGTGATACATTTACTTCTCATATCTCTACCCTGAAAACTCATTTTGCTCCAAAGATAGAAGTAGTTCATCCTGCCAAATCCCCGAACACACTCATTTCCACCCAGGAACCTGCTGACCCCTCAGAAGCAATCCCTTCCTCCCAGACTCAAATCACCTGGTTCCAGATGGAAAAGGTCCATGCATTGGAGCAAATTTCTGAAGAGTGATTTTGAGTGTGATTTATTACAACTACATACATGCTTTGGCTGCCACTCAAAAATTGCCCCTGATATATCAATCTGTTCCAAAAAGATATTTTGAGAATAGTTGCAGACTGCCTGTGTGACAAATAAAAGTATTCAAGCTTTTTATGAGAATTATGTCAACCTGCTAAGAGGTTGTAGAACAAGATAGGAAAGGTTTATCAAGTGCCCAGACAACAAGTCACAAATATGGTGGAGGACAACAGAGAGGTGAAAAACAATCTGTTTTTCATCTCAACTTAGTTTTTATACTATGCATAATATTTTTCATTGTGTGTTTGGGTGACTCAAAGTCTAGCATGTGGTAATGCTATGTGCTCTGGTAGGTGCATGTCAGTATGGAGTTGTGATATAGGTAATACTCAGAAGCCAGTTATGGGGCAGAGAATATAATGCCCAGACTGATGAAAGCTTATTTCTTGAACTTACACTGGAGTAAGCTCTGCATGTAGTAGGCCAGACGAAATCATCTATAAATAGTATGAAAATACCTGCTAGGGTGATATTCAGTCTGAAGAATTAACTCATACCCAGAAGTCCAGGAAGCAGAATTTAAGAGCTAAAACAATATTTCATTCTCCTAGTAATGTCTTTGCTGTTATAAAATCAAGCTCTTCATGTTCACACTGAAGTTTCTTTTGTGATTCTGTACTATAAAAACAATTTTGAGTGAGGATTTTAATTAGAAGTCAGAAAGCTCTGCCAAAAATAGAAAAAAAAAATCTTTGGCAATTTGGATGTTTTTAAGCCAAATGATACCGTGCAGAGGTTCTTTAAAAATCAGCTCCAGAAGTTACTGTGCTGCTTTGATGTGGCCTGAAGTAAAAAGCAAAATTATTTGCACTATGAGCAGATTAATTCATTTCCTATTCTGCAGGACATGCCTATAGTGGGTGTAATTCTTCAATGTCAGTTTAGCAACAATATTTATATCTGCCTGTACACCTCTTCTGAGATAGAGCCAGGAATCCATCCCATTAAGAGCTTAAATACTTCTTTGATACTAAACCATTTTTCTTTGTTCCAGAAATATCTGGTGGCACTTATTCTAAACTGAAGAGAAAGGGGATATGTTGCCTAATGTGACATAGCGAGCTATGAACTCAGAGCCAATAAGCAATGTCAAAGTGTGCCTTTTTCAAAGCAATTATTTTGATAAAAATTTCTTTAACGCATTCTGTAGGCCTATAAAGAGACCTGTCAGGATTGCAGATGCCTGGCCGAAGTTTTTCATTACTACAATTTCTTGGCTTGAACAGAGATAATGGGTAATTTTAAAAATTTTGTTCCAAAGTGCTGCTCCCAGCAGAACAATGACTATAGTGCTGTGTAGTACAAGACATTCTTGGAGCTTTTATTTGTTCACCAATTCATTCTTGACCCAAGCCCCAAGCTGCACTCACCTCTTCATGAACTGAACTTTTTACCTGAAAAGGAATTAAAGACAAACCATGAACTGAGTGTCCACAGAACCATGCCTCTTTTACGAGAACCTGTGGGACTCGTGGCTTTCTTTTTAGAGGCTCTCATTAACTTCAGTGGATATTAGTTCAAAGTCTTAAAGTACCTCATCTCTTTCTTCTCCCAAAACTGGACAAAGCCTCGTTGCTCTCCTCTGCCCCAGTATCCCAAAACCAGGAGAAGTAATGCAGATGGACAAAGTGGCCTCCGTGATCTTTCTCGGGATGGGTTTTCTTGAGTCAGGAGAAGGCATTTATGTCTCAAGCTTCTTAAGGTAAAGTGTTAGTAAAAGTAACATCATTGTGGTAATTGTATTTACACAGTAATAAATGCATTGTGCACTTGGCTCACTCTACAATACAACTTTCATTTTAATTTGGTCTTCTCATTTTAATTTGATATTCTTAGTATTCATCAAAGGAACAGACATGCCAGTTCTTCATCAAGCACAAATGCAACAGAAAGAAAGTTAACTGGCATTTAAATGCAGTGACTTTGAACCTATCTCAATGGATTTTACCTGAAGAAAAAATACCTGCATTGTATCAGTGTCAGAGTGCTGCCCTTTGTAAGGCATGAGGACAAACTGGATCAAGGTAATATATGTAAAATAAAAGATAAATGTTATTTCAAATGCATGCTGATATTTATTGAGACCTTGCAAAGGCATCATCAGATTTAATTCAGTATAAAGGTCTTTGATAGGAACAGCAATGGCAGCAACTCTTGTAATGCTGCTATTGCTGCTTTGGAGATTTTATCAATATTATAAAACCTTTGTGAAAGATCCAGGGCAATTGCCAAGGAGAAGAGAAAGCTGAAGCACTCGAATTGTGGCATTGAACCATAAGAAAATAAATAGAAATTGTCAAATTTTTACAAAGCACTCTTGCATTTAATTTTTTGGGGAAAAAAGTGTTAACAGTATGTGCTAAGCATTACTATATAAAAATAATTTTAACTTGTCATGTATTAAAGGTTAGTACAGAAAAAATTAAGGGGAATTTGCCAATCACTTCAAAGTCTGAAATACTCTCTTTATGTGATCTATTTGACACAATATGTATACAGAATTTATGGAGGGGGTGTTTTAATCTTGTGCATTGGTTTAGAACATAAGATAACACCTCAACTAGTGTTACTCTTTGACAGTCTAGGTATATTTCTAAATAGAAACTTGTGAAGTCAATTTCTTTTGGAAATTCTGTAGTCTTTTGGACGTTGTGGAAGACTCTGTATAATTTTAGGTATTTTTAAATGATGCTGACATACATGTAAACATACACTGGTATGACAAAGGATCTGGTGCTGGCTGCTTACTTTTGAATTTGTGAATGTTAACTCAATACATATGGAGTGGCATTTTCCATCAAAAAAGCAATTTTTTTTTTTTTTTTTTTTTTTTTTTTGTGGTTTAATTCACCAAGAGGTGGCAGCCTTCATTCAATTCCCTCCAGGCTTGTCCTCTGATGCAGACTGACCAGAGGTGTACCTGGCATTTGCAAGCATATGCAATCCCTGGTGGATGTCTAGAGATGTGTCCTCTGGCTGCCCCAACACTGTTGGTATTCTGTATCACTGATTTGATAATAAAATAAGTGGAAGAAGACAAAATGCCTACAAAATTAAGTTAGTTTTGAAGATGACTGAGCACTGTTTCACCTTAAGTTAGTTTTGAAGATGATTGAGCACTGTTTCACCTTTTCTGCCATTCCCAGTCCCTGCTGCAATCAGGACTGGTAGGTTTTTTTAATTCTCCCTTGGTTTCAGGGAGAAATGTGTGTCTGCTTCTCATGGGAAGTTCTAGACAGTGATAGGTACTCTATGCCTTACATAAGAGTATTAAAAACTGATTTATGTGCCCATGTGTTGTTACATATTCATACTTTTTAATCCAATTACAGTTATCAGAAAACAAATCTTAAAATTATTTCCTCCTCTCTGGGGGAGGAAGAGTCATGGCAACTGTGTAGTTGTAATGAATGTGTCAGAATGGCACCTGCATGCCACACAGCTATCAGAACTCTCCAAATATGTCCTTTGATTACACAGTGACAGTCTATTGGTGATACTGATTTTTTGTTTGTTAATTATTTCTTCTCTCTCGGCAGGTGGCATGGAAAAGTTAATAGAAAATTTAGGTAGGATTTTTTAGGTTAGTTTTTAAGAGTTAGACAACTAACTTAAACCAATAATGTTGGGCTGTCATCATTCATAACAAGAGAAAATATCTCTAGAGACTCTACATTGCTTCTATAGAGGCTTTCGGATACATGACTTGAATAACTGGCTAAACATGCCCATCTCTCTCTGCAGACTGTGGAGGAAACCTAAGTTGCTAGTTCAGATTAAATTGGAATTTGAATAATTTAAGTGAAATACCCCAAATCTTTGTGTTTTTAAATTATATTAATTTTTGTAACTGTTCTAAGAGCTTGTGGACATATATGTGAATGAAAAACACAAAATATTGCTGCTGATCCTTGCTGTCTCCTAGCTATATCAGGAAGAGATGACAAAAAAAAGTATATGCCAAGTTTTTTTGACATTTTGGATCTTTGAGAAGATGATGTTTGGTTATTTCACTAAGATTCTGCAAAATGGATAGCTAGCTGAAGTTTCTAAAACATAATTAAGGATAAAAATTATCTGAGGTAGGACTGTATCTTGCGAGATTAATTTTCTTATATTTTGCCTAGTGAAGCATGTAGCAGCTTTGATTTTAGATTTTGTGACCTATAGGGAAGAATATTGATAGAAATCAGATTGAGATATGATGCTCTGTTTGTGATTTAATCTCCCATATGCCTTTTGAAAGCAGATCTGTAATTTCCATCATCATTTCAGTTAATAAAATTCTGGAAAAACATGCTAGAGAGTGATTTCTCTCTTGGTCATTACAGTTCTTGCCATTTGAAGAATTCCTTCATTAACTGTAATAGAAACATCACAGATGAGAACAGAAGGGCAGAGGAATTGGTGCCCATAAGCCGGGTGCCGTGACTGCAAGAATAATGCAGCTGTGTGAGCTGCCAGGGCCTCATTAGACCCCAGCACACATCCCCTGTTCCTGTGAGCTACACTGGCATGGTGCTTTTGCAGCCTTCATGAAATTGTGGAGGCCTTTAGAAAGGTGAATGAAAACACAGGCTGCAGTCTCCACATTTCAAACCCATCTCCCATTCCCTGGTTCTAACAGTAGCTGTTTTGAGGAAAGCTGATGTATTTTTATCTGTGATGGGGATGCTCCTCGTAGTTATCTTATTTCGAGGAATAAGACTTGCAGTATATGTTTGTACTAAGAAGCTTTGAAAGATCTTTATAATGTTCTTAGTCTTATTTATTCACTTCAGAGGCTTCTTGCTCTGACTGGAGACAACATATGCACTTCCTAGACTATTTAAATAAATGAATGTCTGGGCTGGAATAATCTATGGGGGATGAAAAAGAGAAGAAGGTTAAAAGCTAAATGAGATCATTCAGAAGATTTACGATCAGCTGTGAGAGATGTTTCCCTGCACTAAAGCTAATCAAGACAATGAATTTTCATGTTTGTCTTGTACTTCAGAGGAAACTCACTGGCATCCACATTTTTTCAGCTGCTGGCAATAAGGTAACTTCAACACATATATGGTAACAAGGCTTCTCACATGAGAGTGAAGCAGCAGCATTTCCCAGCAATCCCAAACGTATGTTATCTAATGAAAGGACATCCAGCACTTAGCTAAGGAGTGTGTTAATTTCCTAGCTGTTGGGTGGTCCAATTTTGTCAGCTGCATGGGGCAGATTTGGATTTTAGGATCCCTTGGGGACTGTATTTTGTTCTTACAGCTGGGTGTGGGGTAATGGCTGTTGCCTGACACAAAGAGCTGGTTTGCATTGCGGGGTTGTGGATGGGGTGATGCTTGTGACTTCTGGCAAGAGGTGAAGGCTTCCCCTCCACTTCCCCACCCCACCAGGCACTGCACCCATCCCTCTGACAAACCACAGCTGGTGCCAAAATTTGAGGAGGCTGAGTTTGGGCTGAATTCCCTGAATAAGCTGCATCCCTTCTCCTTTGAGTAAGATGAAGAAACCCAGGGCTGCCAGTTGGATCAGGCTGCATAAGGTTTATGTATTTGTATATCAAGTAGGATTAAAAAACATACAAAGCAGCATTATACCTATTTTAAGACATAAGCCTGTAATTCTGATGCTGTTTCAGCTTTTTTTCTTTCAGCTTTTTTTTTTCTTTCTTTCACAAAATGAAAAGTAACCCTTTCAATGCCTTGCTTTAGGTAAAGAGAGAGACTATGAAGTAATAATTCAGCTGAAATTGTAATGTACAGGTCCAGCTAGAGTTAAACCTGGCTGAGGTTTAAGAACATTAGCCATGGTTGGGATTAATTTGCCCAGGTGCTAGCACATCATGTTTTGGTAGTTAAGAGTTGTTCAGTCAATTCTTTTCTGGTATTTCAAGATATGCAGACTCTAAACTAATCTTTGACTTTTCAGGATCTGTGAAAGGTCTGAAGTAGTAAAAGAAGACGATTCATTAATTATTGGCACATGGAATTGTCACAGAATTACTCTCTTGTTTTGGTCTGGAAGGGATAATTAGGACTTTTTTTCCCCAAAGAATGTGAGATAGTATTTGGTTAAAGAAAATGTGTTCCAGATTGCACAGGACTACCATTTTCATAGATCATATATGAGCAGCAACCCCCCCAAGCTGCTACTTCATTAAAGATAATGACTCAATACAAGCATTTTTTTAAAAAGCAATGCCATTAGTTTTCTCTCAATGAAATGCCTGTGGAAACCCTAACTAAAATGTTAGAATTAGTGAAGTTACTGATATTCCAGCTCTTTCTAGACTACAGCAACTAATTGAAGCTGCTTTGGACTCACGCACATAAAGAAAAATATAGTCAGGCCTCCCCCTCCTGCCCCATAGAGCAGGTGTTCCCCATCTGGCCCTGATGAGGTAGGCAGATCAGTGGGCAGCTGTAACAGGAAAATGCTGTGTTAATGATTGCATGACTTCTGGGGGACTGCCTCATGCTCTTTGACTCTCCTGCAGTAATAAGGGTACCTGAAGGATTAGTTTGCTGGTTCTTTGAAGGGAGATGCAGTAAGATGTAAGCTTCTGTCTGCTTGATACTTGGACATTGAAGGAGAAGAAGGTACGTAGGAACTCATTTTTCCAGGAGTTGGGAAAAGAAAGAGGTAGACAAAAATTTCCAGGAAGGGGTTGTGGGTTTATTACTGAGAAAAGCTCTGGGAGGTAGGGTTGGAAAAATCAATTAAAATGATATGGGGATCCTAAAGGTGTAGACATATTTGTGTTGTTGTAGTACACTTCATCATATTCTGATTTTTGATCCTGAATGTAGGAGAAATACCCTGTATGTATTCCTGCCCTTTTATATAAATTAAGAGGCTATATGCAACTCCCTAAGGAGGTTGGGGAAAACTAATAAACGTGCAGCTATGTGAGAAAAAAACCCTCTAGCTTATATTTGATAAAGTAGGTGATCCACTGGCTTGTGATGAGGAGTTTTCCATGGAAGTGGAAAAGGAGGCCAGAGTGAGTGCTTTTTAAATGGTGTTTTCATGATTTCTTGCTTGAGATGAGCATGCTCTGTAGTTTTTCTTCAGGAAGGCTACAAAGCTGTTTTAAAAAGGTTGAGGAAGTGCTTTTCTGGGTTGTAGGTCTTGTTAGGTGGTTATTGTTAATAAAAACAGTCACATGACTGCATATCTTACACCTCTGTCAAGAGGCAGTGCTAGAAGTATTGTTCTGATTTGGAAAGATGAGTCTCAAAAGGTGGGCAAATGAATATTAATGTTTTGGATTGTTTTGTGAGTCTTTTGTTGTTTGTTTTTTTTTTTTCTTTCTTTCCTTGCAACAGATGGAACCCTAACACAGTTGTCCTATTTGAACAGGTTCTCCTTTTTGGTGATGCACATAATAAGCTTAATTATTGGGAACACCTGTAAATTGCAGTGTATTGAATAATCTCTTCCTCCTCTATATGCACACCCCACGCATATTGGTTTGCTGCTGGCATGGTGAGAGAATTTTGGATGTTGCTACCCCTCCCTACAGGATAGGGTTTGTGTAGAAGTGAATTTAGCTTTGTGGTGTGCTTATAAGCTCTTTGCATGTGGCAGAAGAGAAAACAGATCCTTGAGCCAAAGGAGAAGGTGATGGAGAGGAGGACTTGCTAATTTTTTCAGCCAGTTACTGTTGAGTTATGCCGAGCAGCTAATTATCCCCACCTGACTGTAGAAAGGAAAATGTGGACATGAAAATGCTATGGATTTCTCTCTGGCTGTTCTCTCAATCCATGTGTTACTTTGTATTAAGTCTATTTTTTCCTCTGAGGTAGGCATACTAAACCCCTTTCTATTTTGACTGCTGTTCTTGTCCTGTTTGCTCAGCCGTATATCTGACTCAAGCTTATACCTGGGTTCTGGATGAGGGAGCAGATCTGGTGATTTAAGTTTTGCAACAGGGAATTGCAGCAGCTTCTTGAAGAATATTTTCCGGGTTTGTAGAGGATACTCAAAATCTGTGCAAAGAAACCTGTTTAAACTTGATGGAAGAAGGGCTAGGGGACTAGCAAAGCATGAAAGTTTCTCTGTGCTAGTCGAATGGAAACACAAGTGTGCATGGCAGCAATTATGAATTTCAGGTGTTGCCAGCAGAACTTCCAGCTCCAGCAAACCAACACTTAATTTCTTATGCTGTGTATGGATGCCCTTTCCCATGCCTCTTCTATATCTGCAAAATAGCTTTATGTGGCTTACAGGTATTGAGGAGTACTTGACTTTCTTGTTGTAAAGGTTTTCAGCCACATGTTCTTGCTGTAACAGAATGTTTAATGTTATGTCATGCATTTAAATTGCTCAGGTGCTGATGCAAAGAGGAGCAGTTTTCATGCTCTGGTTTACTTGAGTGGAAAATGGAATGAAGAATTTCCCAATGAGAGCAGGAGAGATGCCTTTGTTTCTGTCTATAAGGTTTAGGTTATGCTAAAGCTGCCTTGCATTAAATTGCATTTTGCTACATTACCAATTAAACTAATATTTAAATCAACTTTGTTCATATCTTCCCCTGAAGTGTCAAAGCACTCAAATGCCACTTAAAGCTTCTTATGTATGAACATCCCTTTTAAAATAAGGGATGAACCATACTTGGTACAACAGAGAAAATGGTGATTGTGACTCAAGATTTTTATGCTAAGGTATTTGTTATGTTCATTGATACTAATGGTAAAGAATGGTGAATTTTCAGGGTAACAGTAAACTTTTGGAAGGTAATTAATATGAAAAACACAATAGTATAACATGATGTCTTCCTGCCCCAACATTTTTTCAGTAAAATCTTACTTGTATGATTTTTAGACTTTAGAACAAAATAGAAAATATTAGACCTGTCTGGATATATTTGCCGTAATATTTTGTTTGGTTTGTTTTTTGTTTTTTTTTTTTTGGGGGGTGGGTGTTGATAAATGTATGCAGTCATCTTATTCAGTTTTATTTATTAGGGTAGATGATGTGAAAGCTTCCATACTTGTGTCTTGCTGTTAGCTACAGCTGTAACAGTGTACTTCCAAGGTATGTAACTGGATAAAAACTCTGTCTCAATACCTTCCTAAATAGGATTTGTATAAGGGGAATATATTAGATCTGACTTTTTAAAAATCTGTTTCCAAGGAATAAGAACATTCCAAGGAATGTTTAGTTGCCTTGTGCGTCCCCACTGTATCTTTCCACCTATTCCTGTCTTTACTCCAAAGTAAGGAACCAATGCAAGGGAATTGGTGGCTTTTAATGCAGTGTGGATTAACTGAAATAAAAGTAGTTTGAAGACTCAAATTTAGTCTGGCAAGATCCTGAGATCTAAACTGAATGCTGCAGTTACCTAAAAGTGAAATGAGCTTCATACAGGCAGTCTGTATAGTTCTTTCTAAACTGACACAAATTTGACCAAAACTAAAAAAGTCTTTCATAACTACATATCTCACTCTTAGGAAAAACCTTATTTGATTTCTTTAAGTGACAATTGTGGAACTTATCTGTGATACCTGTTGGTGCAGTAGTGATACTAAACTTGAACAGACAGGATATATCATCTTTGTAAGATGCTGGAGGAATCCTCCTGGGAAAAAACTCACAAATAACAGTCTTCTTGATTGCTCTCACATGACTGCTGTAATGACCATTGATTTGTGTGCTGTGCTAGGAGTACAAAAATCGTTGGCTTATCCCAAAACAAAAAATCTTCTTAGTTGGAATGTTATGTGAATAAGTTTTATGTTAGAGTTGAGGAAATATTCATTAAACTGTGAGCATGTTAATAGAGCACTTTTTTGGAACTTACAGAAAGTCTCAAAGTGTTACTAAATTTTGATGTAAAGATGGGTGCTACAGAGAAGTGTCTTGAATCACAGGAACTGACATGCTGTGGAGGATGCACTTTGCTGGCCATTCAGTGATAAATTTTTATCATTTTAAGGTTTTCCCCAAATGCTTAGAACAATAATATTTCAAAGCATTCCAGAATCCTATTAATAAAGAAAATTGAAATAGGTCAGAGTGACATTGACCTTTGAAGAAAACTCAAATTTGATTTGAAGAGGAGCCTTAAGGCTTTTTTCCAGCCTGTCAGACTTGACCTTTCATCTCAGTCTGTCTTGTTTTGAACACAGATTTTTCATATATCTACATATTCATGTCAGAAAAATGCTCCCAATGTCAGTCACAAAGTCAGGTATTAAGAAAAGAGTATCAAGTGGCTTTTGGTAGCCATCAAACATTTTGCACAAGATGCAATCAGCTAATACAAAGTAAAATTTCATTTTAGTATAATGCCTTTTGGGTATCGTATAAATTGTATGTGCATGTTGGGATAAATAGTTTCAAAAATAGCTTCAGGAGTAGAATAGGGAGTTTTAACTTTTATTCTTGCTATGGGCCTAAGCTATGAGGCTCTGCTTTGTAAGCAAGTCTCTGTAAGGCTTCTTTTCCAGGGCCAAAGGGTACCCTATGAAATATCTAGGGAAAAATAGGCCTTCATCACAAGTAGTTATCAAATGAATCTGCAGTAACCATAGTGCTGATGGGCATAATTATGCTGGCTCCAATATACTACCTTGTTTGCTACCAGTCAATTAGCTAAGGATGAAGCTATTCCTAGAAAAATATGGTTGTGTGCTAGCTGGAGTAAAACAGGTGTGCACTCACTTTTAGTAGTTTAAATCTTGACTTTGTTCCGTGTTCAGTGGTGGAAACCCATGACTTTGAATAGTTTTGTACATGTTCTTAGAATGTCAGCTGGTAAGACAACACTTGTGGGTGGATAAATGGGTGTTTATTGCAGATGGGAGCACTCAGATTTAAATTGAGTGAAATAAGCACGTTGCATACAGTGGACCGAAACAGCAATATGTGGTTTGCATTCAATTTCTGTTTAGATTTCTATGGTAAACTGTTGAAAGAAGTGTGTAAGAAGGCAACCTGCATTTCAGGTGATCCTTACCCTCGTGTGTTCTTTTGTGCTTCTATGCAAATTCTGTGCTCTGTATCTGCAGCACAGGACACATCCCACTAAATCACAACAAGGGCAAAAATCTTTACATTTGAATGCATTAGTGAAATCTCAAGAAACAGAGTTTGCATTATAAGAAATGTGTTTTCTGTCATTGGCAAGGAAAAATGGAAATTTGAGTTGCTTAGACAGGTTTATGGGGGTGTGCTTTTTCCTGATGGTTCTAGCTGAATTGCATTCTGTCATGATTAGATATCCTTTTTATGTTCTTGTAAAGAGGCAGGCAATGGAAGCCCTCTGAGAAGTGGAACTGCCAAAGTCTTCTGTTGTCTATGAACCTGGTATCTCAGGGAGAAGGGTGAGCAGAGAATTAGACTTTTACCTTTCCCACTCTCCTGAAACTTGAAGGGACTAAAGTTTGAGACAGGTCTCCTTTGTCTAGTTGAAATTGCTTGAGGCTCTAAAATTTACCGTTTCTTTCTTCTAAGCACTTCCAATAGATGTTGAGAGTAAAATTTTAAGCATGCTGGTGTAGCTTTGGGTTTTTTTCCTTTTTTACTCTTGGGGTATATGCTGGTTTTAGTCCAGGATGTAGTCTGAGTGAAATAACCAGCTTCATGCTATACATGATAGCCCACTCATTACAGAGGGAGCAGATCCTGAATCTTAAATCCATGCTCTTGGATTGTATCTGTGCCAGGGAGTCAAAATCTCAGCAGCTGTTGCTACTGGCAAGTTATATGCAGGTGGGTTATTCTCTTTAATGTCCTGAAGTCACTATAAGATTAATGGAGCATACTGCTGTCTGTAGGGAAACCTATGAGCTTAAACGGGACAGCTTTTGAGCTGAAGGATTACTGTATTTGAATTGCTTTTGGGATTAAGATTGAAGACAGGTGAGTACCAAAGCATGTATGGTCTGTCAGCTGTGAAATGACACCTCTATGAGAAATTAATTGGAGACAAGAACAGACTTGACAGAGCAGGTCTTGTATGTGCAATCCTGCCAGGTCTTCCAAATAAATCAAGGGAGATCTCTGTAGGTAGGATTTGAGAGGTTTTAGAGCTTTATAAATTTATTTGGTTAATCTAAACTGGAGCTGAAGCAGTAGCTCTCTCAGATGCTGCATGGATTAGTTAGTAAGTGCCTGGACTTGTGGTCCTGGCTGGCTGGAACTGCAATATCATTTAGCGCATGGGAGTGGGGAGGAAAATAACAACCCAGCTCTGTCACAGTGCAACTCTGCTCAGGTAGTACAAGTTACCTTGCCAGGCTTTGGAAGCTGTGCTGAGCTCTGTGTTAATAATAACTAGTTCAAAACTACCTGCCATACTGACAGCAGATTATTAATTCAGGGCATACCTGCATTGTTTTTTCTGCATCTGACTGAAAAGTTGTGTGTCTTGCAATATTAATATACTGTAACCTACAGAGCTGAGTAGGAGAGGAGGAAGGAAATAGAAAAGAGAAACTGGTGCTTTACATAGTCTGGGAAGGAGAACATTTGGACAGGGATATCCTGTTTTGAGCAGGATATCAATCAAGAGGTCATTCATGTGGAAGCATCTGTGATTAAATTTGCCCATAAATGAGGTGTAAGGAAGCAAGCTATTTATGTAGTTATACAAAGAACTTCATAGCTGTGGAAATAAATGTAGATTCTGTGAAAATGAAGGTCATGCTTATTTAGCTGATGATATGTAAATCAATAAGTCAAACAAGAAAGCACATAAAACTGGATATCATAACTCTGATCTGTAGGAATAGAAGTATTTAAGCTCTATTGCTTGAGTCATCATTTCATTGACTTTTGTGTTTGAAAGTTAAGAAGCTATAATAGTTATTGATGTACACACTACCGTGCTGGCTTTCCAAGAAGAAAAATAGTCTGTATGAGGACAATATAGTGGCAAATTTAAATGCAGCTGCACAAAAGGAGAGCTATATTGATCCTATTTTGTTGGCACTAAGCACTTGCATAAAGCGAAACACTTGTTAAAAAAGTGTTAATTAGTGCTTCAGTTCCTCTTCATGAAAAGCAATCACTTATTGCTTCCAGTATACTATAATTAAACTGGTGAGAAGTACTTATGCTCTTATTTACAGTGAAATGCATCTGAATATTTTTGACTTGCACCAGTCCAACTGGCAGTTGATGTATTACTATAGTCTAGCAGAGTCAGAAAGTTAGGGTGGTGTTTTTAACCGTGTAACCCAATAGTTTGCGTGAAGAAAGCTTAAGAGCAAATAATAATAATAATAAAGATATAATCTCAGAGCTAAATAATATCATAACTAAATTTGCAATATGTTTATAAGCAGCTGAAGAATGAGTTGACAGGCTACTCTTGCTTCTGTCAATGTAAAATTAAAGTTACAGTAGACCTTCCATATTAGTCTTTCATCTTGCAATTAAAAGCACCTGGTAGGCATTAAATAAGCTGTGGAAAGATGCAGTATTTATTTCACTGGTATTTTTTTTCTTAAAGAATTTGAATAGCATGCAGGTTTGATGTTTAGGTTATATGATGCAGCACTTGAAATGGCTTCTGAGTGACTTCATCTCTTCCTGTGATGTCCTCAGGAAGGGCATTTAATGGTAATTTAGATTGTTCCCTTCTTGTACGGTAAAATATATCCACCTTCTCACAGACCTGTAAAGAACAATATTCACACTATACATATTTATGCTCATTTCATCTCTTAAACTCGATCAAGGAATTACTGATTTTCTTAAAGAACTTGTTGATAACTTGGGCCCGAGAAGCCATTTGTCACAGATCATGTTATCTGCTGATGTGTGCATCTTCAAGACTGTATTGTGAGAGAGGTGACTGAAGATTTATAGATAAAAGAAAGGAAGTGTTATAATCCTGTAGTATCACTGAATAAAGAATGTGTAACTAGAGGCAATGAACCTCGTGCCAAGTATTTGCACTTGGTAGTGATTTAATCAGAATTTGAAGTGGATATTTGCAGGTGTTTGTTTGACTGGATAAGACTGCAGTCCATCTGGGCAGGCAGTAGTGGTACATGTGTTCATGTGAACTGATTTACACTGCATGTGAGCAAACCTAAACCAAATTTTATCATGACAATTCTGGAGTTTCTGTAGTCAAAACTGAATGACATCTCCCCACAATTACTTGCAAGTTCCTCTTCATAGCTGGACTCTCTCTCTTCACTGTAGTCTCTCTGCTATAGTGACTTCATTTAATTCTATGTCTGTACAGTTCTCAGCATGGTTATGTCATGGTGAGGACTAATAAAATCAAACAGCAATGATTAGCACTAGTTGTCTTTTCCTGTACTACACCCATGGCACTGTGCTAGCTTTTTTTCCAGTAACTTATTTCTGACTTGGCTGTGATGAATTAATGACCTAATTTGAAGTATGGTTTGCTCTTGTAACTTTATATTATTAGTATAACTGCAGCTGCTATTGTTATTTGTGTAAATGGCAGGTTTGGAAGAAGCTGTCTTGCTGGTTAATTCTATTCTTGGGAGCTCATGATCTTCACAAGAACTAGAAGACCATAAAAGTGTATGGAAAAGTAACAAAATTCTTAAAGGTTCTTTGAGATGGCCTAACTGCACTTGCTTTGAGTAAATTAAGTAGTGTTAAAAAAAAAAAAAAGTTAATGGTAGCAGGCTTGGAGACTTTTTTTTTTTAAAGAGTGGAATATTCAGTAGTCAACAGGAGTTCGCTGTAAAAGCCCTAGAACAAAAGGCAGTGGAAGAAGGATCAATAATACAAGAAGTATAGTTAGGAAAATGATCAAATATTGGTCATTGAATGTCCTATTTGTGGTATTCCTGAGATCTCAAAATAGGAAAATCTTTTAAATGTAAGAATAATTGGTGCCTACAAGCAAGCTGAGCTTACAGAAAAGGTAAATAGCAAAGTTTCCATTTGAATGCAGGTTTTCATACAGCTGTGGTCAACAGCAAATGGTAATGTGATAGAAACAATATCAGGCAACAAGAACAACACCCTGCTTTTCTGAAATGCATGACCAAAATACCAATGTCAAGGTTTTTAAACCTAATGATATCGGGACTGGATTGCCTCAAAATCAGTCACAAATGCAGCTTGACATGGAGGTAGATGAAAGTACAAACCTTAGCTGTGTAAAAGTCAAGTAAGAGGCAAATGGATGAACGGACTTTTAGAAGCAATAAAAATTGAATTAGCCAAAAGCAGTAGGCTTGCCTCTTCCTATTAGGTTTTTAGCTCTAGAAAATGTCACAGCTCTGCTTGAGTAAGGAGTATGAATTGCTTATAGGCTAAACTTCAGTCCATTGAAGAGACAGTTTAAGCAGGATTGAAGATGCTTGTTTTCAGTTGTCTGTTGGATATACTTCTTTAGGTCTTCATAAGTGCGTGAGGAAGGGTTTTGGGGCATGTTGGGGGTATGTATGAGGCAATCCACTCTGACTCCTGACTTGCTGTCTCCTGTATCTGTAGAAATTTGGGGCTTTTGAATTTTCTAATTTTTGTTTAAAGAAATCCAAGTCTACAAAAAATGTTTATCAGACACTGGGACAGGCTGCCCAGAGCAGTGATGGAGTTATGATACCTGGAGGTACTTCAGAGTTGTATAGATGTAGTGCTCAGGGAAATGGTTTAGTTGAAGTTTTGTCAGTGATGATTAAGGGTTGGACTTGATCTTGAAGGTCTTTTTTCCAACCAAGATGATTCTGTGATAATAAAACATCCTTGATAGACTGTTGGAAGCCATGGAGATTGTTGGTCTTAAACCCTCATAACTGTTATATCCTCACGTTAAAAAGCCATTATGTTGCAGTGTTAGGGATGCATTGTCAACTTCACCAAAATATCAAAGAAGGCATCTATGGTGTTTTAAACCATTAGAGTTGTAACTTGTCATTTGCTGCATTACAGTAGACTTGCTGTGAGGTGACAAAGACAGGTAATTGCAGTGAAGTTGGTATCATAACAAATAGTGTGTGTGGCACAGATGGAAGACCACTGTTGACTAAAGGAAGGCATCTGTATCTGAGCATCTAAATATCTGAGCTGCTGAAATTTGAGTGGGTTACAACTCTAGACTCCATGCTGAATCTCAAAAGCTGGTAAGATTAGATAATAACAAGAGAACCCCAACCAACACACTTTTTGTTCTTTCAGTTGTTTTTGTCTGGGTATATATCACACAAAGTCACATTTTTAACACAATTTTATCATGTATTATAACTGTAGTATAATACTTATTGACGTGTCTGGCACTTTTTTATCACATTTTCTAGCTGTTCAATTTCATAGATATGCAGGTATATATATTTGTGTATATCCAGTAGCCTTTTTACAACTTGAGTTCTATTTATTTTGTGCTTGTTTGGACTTCTCCTTGGACCTTTTTCTAACAGTGTAATAATTGCCTTTAAAGATAGCATTAATTCCTAACACTGTTTTTCAAGGAAGTGGGAATCAGACTGAGAAATAAATTTTTCTACACTGGTAATTTTGTTCAAAGAGGTTAATGCAAATTTAATAAAATCTGTCAATATAGAAATTTAACTAACAGATTATTACTGTCTTGGTACTGAGGAAGTGACATGCATGTCCTTTCACAAATCCTTTTTCATCCAGGGAAGGAACTGTAAAGTAGGTCACAAAGATTTATCAGAGAAGCTGCTTTATGACTGTGAGATTAAGTTTAGGTTTTTGCCTTGAGATACTATGTAGTCCTGAAACACCTTCTATGGGTGATGAGATTCTCATTAAAACTGAATTAGGAAATTATCTCAGAAGAAATGCAGTGAGCAATTTGTTCAACAGAACTGAGATTTCACTTTAAAATAATTCAAAATTTCCACTTTGCTTAAATCAGCAGCCTGCATGATTTGCACATATCCTCTATGCAGAATTTTATCCTTACAGTCAGCTGGGGATAAACTGCAATAAAACTAAAAAAGCACTGTGTATAAGTTGGATGAGTAACTATTTCTTTTGCTAATTACCTCTATTAATTTGCCACTGCCCTCAAAGAGTGGATTTACTCAAAGTAATTTTTTGAAAGCAAGCAGAGAACAAGATGTTGATAGTGCTTGTATTGAAAAGCATGGAGACATCTGAGCAGAATAAAAGCTCGATTGATGAGGGAAAGAGACTGTTTACTGCAAGGGAAAAGGTGACATTTTGTTGCATGAATGCACTTCAGGGTTCCTGCTGACATTTGCTACTTTCCTGTCTGCCTCAATAATTTAAAATCAGGCAGTGAGTAATGGTGCTGTATTTATGAACCCTATTTAGATTGCTTAGCAAAAAATCACCTGAAGTTGAGGGAAACCATTCATGTTGATCAGCAGCAACACAAGTCCAGTTCAAATGTAAGCTTATATAGGTTTTAGCTGTATTTGCCTTGATAGTCTAAAGTTCAAATTCAATTTGCATTTGTAGCAAGGGCTTAGCTATACTTACCCAGAAACTAGCTGATATGTCCTTGAGACCAATTCTGTAGTCATTGGCTTTCACAATGTTAGCTGATTTTTTTGGGGTGAGGTTGTTTGTATTGAATCTTCAAATTTCTTGGAGTTGCTTCTCTGATAGTCCTGCAATTCTTAAAGAGACCGTTGGTCAAGGAGAGACAGATTAAAAGTGGAGGTTTTTTTAATGTAACTAACCTTGAATGCTGGCTCTCTTTTCAACCTTTTGTAAATTTGCATTCTTTAAATTCTGACAGGCTAATTCCTCTTTCCAGGATTGCATGGTGGGAGTGGAAGGCCATTCTAGTACTTTTCATGTCTCTTAGGATATCTGCAGTAATGAAAACCACCCAAAGGTGAAAGCTAAACTCAAAATGCCACTCTGGCCTCTCTGTGCATGCTGCAGACTTGCACGGTTTTTACTTCACATCAGCAAGCTTGTTTATAAGAGGACGTAAGTACACAAGTGATATGGCATTATTGTACTCATTCTCCAAGTCTTTTAGTTTTATTTCACTCTTTTTCATACTCTTAATAAGGATTTGCATTCCTGAAAATTTTAACTTCACCACTGGTAGCGAGGCACACTTGTGGAAAGAAGCTTTCAGGGTTCTGGAAGTTCTAATTGCATCATTGCTCCACTTATTTCTTCTAGAGCTCTGATGTTCTGGGTGAGCACTTTGGCAGCTGTGATGCTCCCTGTGTCCAAGCAACTCCGTAGTGGTAGAAACTGACTTGAGAAAGAAAGAAGGGAGGGTGGGGTGGATTTCTTCTATGTAATTAACTCAGAATAGTTGACTTTGTTTCATTTATGACTCCCTTCATGAATGGAATCTGTCCAAAGATTTCTGGATTGAATGAATCCTGGGTTTACTAGAATCAATCTTAAATGTAGTAAAGTAAAATACATTGTGAGATGTGCTGATACTTAATTGCCACCACTGGGAATCAGGATTTCTTCACTAAATAGAATGGAGTGTGTGTCTAGTTCAGAATCTGAAATGTATGCTGCATCCATTGGGGAGCTTAGAGTGACCAAAATTAAGATTTGAAAGGAGTTCATGACCTCATAATCAAAGGGGATAAAGAGTTTTAGAAGATAGTTTGTTGGAAAGCTACTTTTAAGCTCTTTGTCACTCAAAGTGTCATTTGAAAGTTAGCTGCCCATACAAAAGTGCTGGACAAGCTTCTTTCAGGCAAAATAGCATGCACTTTAATTTTCCCCTAAGAGATGTACATTATATCCAGTGAACTTGAAATTACTGAGATTCACACCATAAATAATGTAATGAACAATATCTTGGAGCTTGATGATTACTGCCAGAAGAAAACTGTTGGTTGCAATAGCCAAAGATAATCCTAATGGTTTATGTGCTCTCACAGAAATTAGAGATTAGAAATTAGTGGAGGGGTGGGAAGGAATCTTTTTACTTATGATTTTGACCAACCCAGAAATTAAAAGCTAGACTGTATATTTTTTGTAGTGTTTCATGTATGTTAATAATAAGTTTGCTGCATAAAATTCTTGGGTTTTCTCAATTTGTGGAATCATGGAAGATTTTTAAGGGGGTACCTGGGAAGATCATGCAGTCCAAGCTAATGCTCAGTCCAGGACTGTTATCAAAACTAGGCTAAATCAGTTGTGGTTTTTCTTCTAGCCAAACCTTGGGCTCCAGAGCTGGAAATCCCATTACATTTCAAGGTAACCTGTTTGATTTCTGCTATAATGTTTACCAAAAGCTGTGCCTGATGTCCAGGCTGAACCTTCAGAAGGTGGCAACTGATCCAAGTGATTAACAGGAGTTGCATCCATGAATTGTTTGCTCACAGCTGTTGGCTCAGACCTAATGATACCTTAAATATGCTGTATATTGACAGCATCAGAATAAATGGAGGCTTGATTCTACATTTAGAATACCATATATTTTAATATGCTCCGGATGTTTTCATCTCTAAGGACTTTACAGTGGTTCTGCTGTTTTATAGCTAGGCAAATCCTTGATCGTTACCCTACAACTTCATATTTGCTATATCATGCATAGTAATAAAACCTGCTCATTACTGCAGCTATTACTAAAATCAGAGACTACAGCCATGTTTAGTTCTTGCAACCTTCCTAAAGAGAAGCAGATTCCAGCCTAAACCAAGTGCAAGACCCTTGTGTTCGTTTCATGGAAGAAACACAAAGACTGTTTTGTCTTTTTCTAAATACCTGTAATGTGTTATCTTTTTTCCAGATGCCAACATTTAGGCTTTATCTGCATAACCTGATGCACTTCTCCTGTAGGGCTTTGAATGAGGGTGCTTAGAATATCTGTTACAGATGCATCACAGCAGTGTAACATTTGGAATAAATAGCCCTGTTGAGAAGCAGAAGGTATTATTCAGACGAGTGCTGAGCTAATTTTGGCTTATTGTTCAGCAGATATGCCCTGAACTATTCTTTCTTTGAATAATATTTAAAATAGACATCTTTTCCTTATCAACCATGAAGCTATACATTTTTCTAGCAATTTCCCTGGGTCTCTCAACCAAAATCTGATCCAACAAAAGAATGCTTAAGTGTGAGTCCAGATTAGCCCAAGACATTTAAAGAGCTAATTTAAAGAGCTAAAGACAATTTAAAGAGCTACTTTGGTATTACCTTTTAAAAGGAAGAGAAAATATGGTGCATATATATATATATTTCCTACTGTGGACAAAGACCTTTTTGGTTTTGGTTTGGTTTGTTTTTTTTAGAGCAGAGTACTGTTCTTTTTGAAAAAGGCAGCGTAAGTATATGGGCCAGAGAAGTTCTTTCAATTATTGAGCAAATGGTCACAGCTTTATTTTGCAAAAGTGACAGATTATTGGATATTTTGAGATGCAATATTCAATTATCAATTATCTTTGCTTTTACTTGGCACTAAATACAGTAAATAAATCAGTTTTAATTGTAAGTGGGGCTTATGAAACTTAATTCTCCCACCATCCCCAGACATGTATGCATTTAGAATATTTTTTTACAGTTTCACTAGGATTTATTTGATTAAAAATAAGTTAGTTATCTTCAAGATGCTCTTATTGTTATCAGTGTTCTGGAAAAGATGTTGATAGCAATATGAGAATTAAAAAAACCCCACTTTTCTGATGGTTGCAAGTAAATTCTTGTAATAAGATTTCATTTTCAACGTAGATGGATTCCTATAACCAATTCTCTGCTTGCTTTTCTTAAGCTAGATCATATTAACATAGGAGTTTTGCATGAATATAGAACATCATCTTAATGCAGTGTTAAGACTGAAAACAAACTTTGAATGGTTCAGTGCTGAGGCAAAATACACATCTCACAGTATGCTTCCTCACAGGTTTAGAAATTCAAAAGGTAAAATGCTCTTAAAATTATAAGCTATCCAATATTTTTCAAATTTGATTTGATTTCAAGTCTAATGGAAATCATAAAATGCATATTTATCTCTTTCAAGGGAAAGAGCTTTCAAATTGAGCTTGCACAGGAAAATGTCAACTCTGAAAACAATTTCTGCTCTTAGTAGGAAAATGGACTCTCTAAAGTCTTTCACGCATCATGTGAGCATGGATATTTTAAGCTGGAGGAGTGCAATGTACTGTGGGTGGCTGTAGAGATATCTTTTGACTTTACTCTGCAAACCTACAGGTCTTGTCTAAGCAGCTTCGTGTTTATGAGATACCAGAGCACTGCTTCTCAAAATACAAGGAAATATTTCAGGTGGGTAAACAACCTATTTAGTATAAGACCACTCAACCCTGAAAACTTCACAGAAGAGCTCTACATAGATCACTGCATCCAAATAATTTTGTCTGGGTTTTAAGTCAAAGGCTTAAAAGTCTGTTTTGGTTCTTAGGTGACTATTGAAGTGCTTGAGCATGCTGTCATGGCAATGGGGGTAGCACTGGGTAGAATGAATTAGATGCTGAAAACATTGCTTTAGGAAGTTTGTTTAGACACTGAGTGTTGCTCTACTTAGGAAGCTTTAGTGGTTGGCTGACGCTGTTGGCCCTCTCAGAGGGGACAGAACAGATGGAAAGCTGGAAGAGAAGTGGGTCTGCTGTGGGACTGTGGCTCTGTTCAGCCAGCTGTGAAGAGGAGCAGCATCATCATGCTCAAAACAGAAGCTGATGACTTAGACGTGATGTAAACAAATTCAATTGCTGCCCTGGCCTTCTTGTCTCAGCTTGAGTTCACTGTTAACCTGTGACACCAAGCTGGTTGGTCTGCATGGTGAGCTTTGGTATAGCTACCTCAGCAGCACAGGCAAGTGGGGTGGACTGGCATGCTCTTTAGCTCCATTTCTGTGGCAATACAATACACTGTCTCAAAATGTTGGCTACTCACAAGTCTGAGAAAAAATATTAAGAGGGACTTGGAAGCAAAAGTGTACGTGGAATAGCTGAGTAACAGTATGTGTTTCTCCTAGTCTCTTAAACTCACTAAACTTCAAAAATAATTCCTCGCAGAACATTGAGAAAATATTCCTGTAACCTTTTTCAGGATAATTTTAAAGAACTTAGCATCTAGTGTTGGAAAGTGGTGAAATGTTTTTCAAAAGAAAAAAGCAAACATGAACGAAACCTGACAAATATTCCTGAGTTTTAGATTAACTGAAAAAAACCCGGGTAACTTCTTGGAGTTGCCTGTTGCTAACAGCAATCGTACGTTTGTGTTGTGCTCTGCCAGTTGAGTTTTCATTCTCAGCGTGAGCAGAAGAATGTAATAACGTGTTCTTCCGCTTTGGTTTTTTTTTCCTTTTAGAGATTAGAAAATGCAGATGAAATCTTTTCATGCTTTGGAACTCCTCATGGCCTTATTATTGTGTCTCTGTTCTATAAAATATACAATCACAGCCTTGAGAAAAAGCAATAAATATGTTGCTGAGAGAGACACAGAAAAGCTGCAGGGTGCCAAGTTTGAATGCTCCAATGCTAATTAAGACACTCATGCAGATCTGGAAACAGCTAAAGATAAGATTGTGGCTTTCCATCACTGCCACTGAATAGAGGCAATTTTTTGTGCCTTGTAATAAACTTATCAAATCTATGCATCTAGAAGAGGACTGAAATTTGTGCTCTAAAAGAAGAAATTCTTAATAATAGGGGTTCTTTGAAGATACAGTTCTCTCCTTACTGTCAGGAAGATCCTTCCAGGCTTTAGCAAACATTATGATTCTGAATGAGCACACGATTCTTCATTCCTAACTTATGTAGTACCCTTTAAGGGAAAAGCCAGAAGCATGAATCCTGGCTATGCTAAACATGGCTGCTTGTTTTTCACTTTTGTCTGCCTCTCTCTGGAGGACATCTTGTGGTGTGCTGTAGGGAGGTGACTACTCAAAAGCACTAAACTGGCAAGACTTTTGGTACCTCCTATGTGGTTAAAAATCTGGCACAGATGGTTTGATTTCTTGTGTCAGGGACTAAAGTGAGCATTCTTAAAATATTTGCTTGTTTTAACATGATTTAGTTATGACAGCTGCTCAGAGGCTTCTTTTGGAAAAAGGCAGGTCAATGAATCAAATGAATCACTCTGAAATTACAAATTTAAATTTGCCTTATTTATTTTTTTTTTTTTATGATTTGGTCATGCAGGGTATGCATGGGTTATCCTCTTCAGTGTAAGAAGTGATTAGTGTTTTAAACTTCAACAGCAACATCTCATTAAAATCAGTAGATATCTTTGAATCTACTGGCAACTACCTAAGTTCTGTCTTGCTATTTGTGACTCAGTCTTTGTTATACTACAGAAACTTTTGGCTTGGACAGGTTTTGTTCTTTCTTTAACTTAAATGAATGGATTTATTGTAAGACTGCAGGAAAAGTCCTGGAAGAAGTCTGAGACTGAGTCAATAAGATGATATTTTCAGCATCTGTACTTCTCTCAGCTGCTCTTCCCTGTGAAGTTACTGACTGGGGTGCATGGAACATCAGCTATTGGATTTCTGGAATGCAGGTGCTCTTCCACAGCTTCCAACTTAATGCTCCGTGACCTGTTTCCAATCCCACCTCTTCCAGGGATCACGCTTTTTAAGCTTTGCTCTGCTATAGAGAAAGTTCTAGTATGACTTTTTTTTTTTTTTTTTTTTTTTTTTTTTTTTTTTTTTAATTGCTTTTTCTGTCTGCCAAGATGCATTGTTGTATAAAGAGCCTTGCCATTTATGTAGTAACCTCACTGTCTGGTGCCAGGAAATGAATTTGTAGGTGTGATGTACTTAGCATCTTAAATCTTTAATGGGGATTGTCAATGAATGCTGCAGACAAATCACTGATATCTATCTTTTGGAGAGCAAACATGAGTTAAAATAACCAACACCATCTGCAAGGAACTTGTAACTTCTGTTACGTGAAAGCTGTTGAGTTCTGAAATATATTGACATCAATAAGAATATAATGAAAGATTAAATCAATCATGGAATGATTTGGGTTGGAAGGGACCTTGAAGATCATCTGCTTAGTTATGGGATCATAGAATAACTTAGCTTGGGAAGGACATGTGGAGGTTGCTTTGACCCTCAAACAAGAGGTTGGAATTTCACCTGGAAAATCTGGGGTTTGTCCAGATGCATTCCTTTTGTTATCAGGAACAGAGGTTCCACAGCCTCTCTGGGCAACCTGTTCCAACACTTGACCACTGCCATGGTACAGTTTCTATACCTAATCAAAGTATTCCATGTTGTAATGTGCTTGTGGCTACGTGCTTTTTAGAAGGATCTGAATCCATTTTCTCTATACCTTTCCATTAGGTAATTGTCATCTAATTGCACCTTAAAAATACAGCAACTTCTGTAAAGCAGCATAACAGAAAAAAAACCAAACACCAAAACCCAAAACATAAAAGCAGAATGTGCACAGCTGACACAGAACACAGTCAAGGCAAATGGCATCTCCTGGGTTTTGGAATAGCCATACTTGGGCATGACCAAATGGATTTTGAAAATGTATGCATTGGTTCTACTATATGTGACTGGATTCTTCCCACCCTTTTTCCCTATTCATGACCTTGTGCTGATATTGATATGAAATATGAGCTGAGATATAATATGAGAATTCTATAAAGGCTGTTTTGCATTCTGAAAATAAAAATTTTATGTCTGAAAAAATATACACCTTGTGGACAGAGCATAAAAGTAAAGTGAGGAACAGGAGGGAAAGTGTTGCAAATGAAAGAAAGAAAAGTAGGTTCTTCTAACTCTGAAGTTTTTGGATGGAGCTGTGACAAATTGCGAAGGAAAAAGAGTAACTCACAGGAATGGGACTGTAAAATATAAAAATTAATTCTTGGAACATTCATAGCTATGACCATGAATAAATGGCAATTAATAAGGGTAGTTGGAAGCATCTGACAGAAAGGTCAGGCTGACATATGATATAATCAGTATATCAGTAATTGTATTGCTTCTTCCAAGTTCTGTAGTGAGATGATTGGATTGTGAAAATGAGGCTTTTTTGATTTGTTTTTTTGGTGTTTTTGTTTTGGGTTTTTGTTTGGGGTTTTTTTGTTTTTTTGTGCTTTGGTTTTGGTTTTTTAGCTTTTTTTTTTTAAGATAGTTGGAATATGCTAATATGGTTGAAAGTGAAAAATGCTATAGAAAGGAATAAGAGAGCAATTATTGAATACAGAATAGGGGGGGGTGAGAGGGAGAGGCAGACACAAATGCACTCCTTGAGGTTGCACACTTCATAAAAACATGTACAGAAATGCTTTAGCCCAGGAGATGAGTGCAACCTACTAAAATAAACTAGCAGGCTGGAGCCACTGTCCCTCATGAAGTCAGTGCAGATTTTGCTATGTGGACACTTCTGCAGCTCATAAATTTTCTCCTGCGTAAGATGACTCTCCTGTGGTTCCCATCAGCTGGGCAGTAAGTATTGCATCCTCTCTTTATCATACTCGTGTAACATAAAGTGAACTGCTAGCATGGGGAAGCTGTGAAATTGGAGTCGAGAAGTTCCCTGGTAAGAAAAAAACTATCATTAATGTTTTGCAAACCTTTTCAAAGTGATGAACAAAGCAATAGAGAAACTGTATTGGCAACACTAATGCCAGATGCTCTTGCTGCAATGGGTAAAAGGCCAATAACAAGGTTTATGAATTAGTTAGTAATGAAAGCTGAAGAGAAGACACTTTTTCCTTTTGAATTTGAGTCTGACATATTGCTCTAACACATCAAAGCCATTTGAATTTAGCTTGTTGGGATAATCCTTCTGATACAAGATATCTGCTGTGACATCAGGCAGCATTTCTTTATGTGATGTGAGCTGTGGCAGTAGTTGTCTGACAACTTGTAAGTTTTTTGCTTTTTCTCATATTGCGATGGTTACAGGATGTGACTGTAGGAATGTGACATAGATTTAGCTGTCTCTGTTGCCAAGAGCTGTGCTGCACAAAAGCTTTTTGTATAAACATGCAATCTCTAACATCAGTGATGTTACCATGGCACATCACTGCCGAGTGCTGTCCTCCAGTGTGTGCATAGCTACTGGCCTATAGGGAAGGATAAACAAAATGTGCTCAATTTTGTTAACTTTGAGTATTTAAAGTGTTGACTCCTGTAGAAGCTTGGCACATCTGTATTTCTAAAGTCATGTCAAGATCAAATTACCTTGGCTAACGAGGTACCCAGTAACAGTTCCATGGGTATGACTTTAGCTCCCAATGCCATGGGCAAGGGCAATTGCACCATCAAGCCTGCCACGCAACCGTATGCTCCAGACAATATTGGTGGAGAGGTGGCAGTAGCTCAAACTCCCTTGCTGTCTTCCCCAACAGCAATTAAGTCAAAGTACCTGAGGAGCTGTAGAACCTCTCTCGTTTAGGTGTAAGTGGTACAGTTCTGATAGTACCAGATTTCATGTTCTATGTTTTAGGTTCAAAATGACAATACTTTTTTCATTTAATATCACTGCATGCTGGCAGGAGGAGGAGGAAGAGCAAGTAATTTTGACTCTACTGCTTGCAGCTTTCATGTCCTGTTAAGAGCCAGTCATCTCATAGAAAACTCCATGCTGAATCTTTAAAGCAAATAGCAACCAGCTTCATGAACTTGTTTAATTTAAAAAAAGTATAATGAATGCCCGTTCACTGTAAAAAGATGTGAATATGCAATTTTTAAAAATTTCTGAGGATTCTGCTCTCCCATTTATACCAGTATGGTAACCCCAGCCAAGGAGCTACTCTCTCCCTCTGCAGATAACTAGAATAATGAGAATAAATTCTCATTAGGCTGATGTCTATTTCCAACGGCATTCAGAGATGTCTCAGACCTGATCAGAAAGACAGTCAATAAGAAAATGAATAAATCTGACACTGCTATTTCTTTCTTATGAACCTCTTGTAGCCTCCCCACAGTACTGTGGGGATATGGAGTTTGTGGCTTACACATGCAGACACTTTGATGATAAAAAACAAGCCTGTAAAATTTGCTTCTCATGTCTATGAGAAATGATGTCTGTCTTAAATGTCTGCAGGTACCTCTATGGGTTGATATAGCTAGGAAACAAAAGCAAATCCCATCTTGTATCAGTTTCATTTTAGAATAGCTCTGTTCTTTCTGAGCCTTAATGTGAAAATGAGGTCAGATGTGTGTATTGAATCCATTTGTTCTTCATGAAGAACTTTAAAAAGTGGTATAATAGCTGCAGAAAAATGAAATACTTTGTGTTGTATTGGCTCTGCCCACTGGTAGTATCCATTTAACAGCTGCTGTGAGCTATCGGTAATTTCTGAGCATGAACAATTTTTTTATTTGTTGCGGGACCCTGAAGTAAAACATTTAGAAGCTGTTTCTGTAAGCAAAGGTGATGTGCAATGGTGTTGATTTTCAGTCCTGTTGTTACACTTTTTTTCATTTCAAAATTTTTGTGGTACATGAGAATGAATCCTGCTGAGGCTTTTAGTAATGTCCTAGTAGAGCTAAAACCCCTCAATAAAACAGGTGTACTGAACCAATAGTATTTATTTTTATTCAGGATCAAATAAATATAGACAAAATAATTTCTCTTAAAGTCTGCATGTGATTAAAAAACTCGTGAAATCCTTTCTTTGGAACACACTGTTTGGTCTGTATCATTCTGGTCTGTAGTCAGTTCCAATGGGCTGTCCATCCAGGAAGGACACAGTGTGGCAGCCTGTACTCCCCTAGAGGGCCTGGGGGAGGACTGAGGTGATTCACATTTCTTTTTCTTGGTGAGGTTAAACAGGAAAGTAGTTTCCAATTAGTTTTAATTAAGAAATTAATTGGGAAATGATAGACATCTTCCAGAAACAGTGGACATCCCTTAACTGCTGGACTTTGGTTGTAGTATGTAAGACTCCCTTTTTTAAAATGAGCTTAAATTTGTCTCTTGAGTAACACTTCAGATGTGCTTCTCTGAAGTGCTGCAGTGACAGCAGGTGCTGAATTTGCTGCAGCAAGGAAATCTGTTCTGAATTGCTATATCAGGTTTGTACTTGGTGTTGGCTGTGGGAGTAGTCTGGGTGCATTTACAATGCAAATGAGAGAGGATTTCTTTCACTTTGGTCGTAATAGTTGTAAGCAACTTTTGCGTTAGATTAGGAAAACATAATAGTCTCTCCATTCTAGTCCAGTAGTGTATCTTCCCATTATTCACCTCATTGTTTACAGAAGTATTTTATTCCTGTACAAAAGTAACATACAATTCCTCTAAACCCATTGCCTACCTTTTATTGCAGGAATGTTTGCTTCTGTTAATCTTTCTGGAACATGGATGGATCTGATTTTTTTTAAAAAAAAAACAAACCTACCTCTGCAGCTGGGGAAGAAGTGGTGAATTGTCTCTGGTTTTGAGAACTTTTAGTCCCAGTGGTAGGTATGAGCTCTATAACAATTTAAGTAATTCACAAGTCAGTTTTGAGACAGAACAAGCAGCATGACAGAAGTCTTCTAGGGAGATGCATGTATTGGTGAAGCAGTGATTGCAAAGGAGCGGTGAGAATGGCATCACTGGTGGAGCGCATGAGGATGGAGAAGTGATTTTTATGAGAAGCTTTCCACAGGGAGAAACTCCAGCAGAATGGAAACAAGAGCATAATTGTAGCTATATTTTCCCTTTAGATCTTCAGCACTCTCTCAGCTAAACACTGGGGTTAAGGAAATGTAACTTTTATTTAAGATTGACCAAAAATAGGTTTCAGGAGGAATTTGAAGGAGAATGCATGTGTGTGGGAGGGGGATGGCATATTGGAGTGAGAAGGCTTTTTCTTTGCAGAGTGGGCAGCATGGAGGAAGTGTGAAAAAGTAGCAGGAGAAGGAGGCAAAAAGGCATTTCTGACTAAGCTGTTGTGACAGGAGACAAGGTCCAAGAAATAATTTGGGAAGCCTTTAAGTCCAAACTTGATCTGATATGGTAACATGGAAGAAAGTACTGTAGTTGTTTGAAGAGAAGACATTATTTGAGCTAAGAGTGTTATCAGAAAGAAATTATATGAGTACTGAGATAAATTTATAATGTTTAGAGCATGGATGAGCATTAAAAGCCATTGGACAAAGGGTTAGCCATCCATTATGCTAGTAAGTTCAGTGAATGAGATGTGAGCAAAAGTGCAAGGCTTTGTTGTGCTGCAAGAGTGAATAATGGGGAAAATAGCCACAAGGAATGAAAAAAATGAGAAGGGGCTGATGTGAGAGGAATAGAAGATCTATTTTATCTGTGCTAAACTTTAGCTCACCATCACTCATTCAAGATGTGTTATCTGGCGAAGAAGAGAGCACATGAATTAATAGGTGTGAGAGCATAAAAAAATCTGAAGAGTAAAGCAGATGGAAGATTGTCAGATGAAAACAGAGCAAGCAAGAAAAAACAGACTTGCAAGTTCTTAGGACAGATATATCAGAAACTGAATCTCAAATTTGCTGCCCAGTAGCCATTGTCACCTGCCTCACTCTTAATGTCTCAACTCAGTCTGTTCTCTCCTTGGCTGATGTTAAGAGTAGTATTGTGAATCCCTCGTTCTCACATACAGGGGAGATGAATCTATCTCCTATTAAGAGAAACACTGTGCTTTAAATGCATTATAATTAAGTGATTCAAAGCCAAATTCCGAGAGCTTTCAAAACACTGAAAGCTTGAAAAATATACTTTGAGGTATTATAAAATCTGCAGGTAACTTTAGGTCTGGAGACCTCATAGATTCTCTCTGGTAATGGCCAATTCTCCTATAGCTTAGTTTTTGCAAGATCAGTACTTTCTTTCCACAGAGAGGTACATAGGCACCTTGATCCCCAGGAACTGCACAGAGGTCCTGCTCAGAGCTATAGCTCTTCCAACAGCCTCTGCACCAGAGCTGCACTGTCTTGGCTTTTCGTGGTGCTTGTGACCAGGCATGTGGGGATACGTACAAGTTGTCAGTGGCCCCACTTCAGATTTACTGGTATTTCACTGGATTCTTCTTTCTAAGGGGATGAGCTCAAGCTAGAGGCAAAAAAGTAAGTACCATTGATGTACCTCCCTTTTTGGCATGTGAAGGATACTATCTGTCAAAAGAGGGCTTTGTTTCAAAAGAAACATCTGAGTGATTTGCTGCAGTCTCAAACTCTGAAGCAGCTAAGATGTAAATCTGAAGTTCTGAACAGAGGATGATATAAAAGTGATATTTAATGCAGGCCTGTGTAATATCAGTGGTTACACTGTACTAGCTTAAAGCTCTCTGGCTCTGACACACCTAATATCAGTAAAACCCAAAGATTTTCTGGAAGAAAAATCATAGTTGAAGATGGAAGAATCTGAACACACTTCAAATTAGGCAATTCTCAATTCAGATTTCTCTATTTCCTTTTGTATTATACCTAATCATGTGTTTCACAATTCAGGTTTTGCATGTTCTTTTTCCCTTATTGTTTTGTTTTTCAAGGTCTTCAAAATTAAGAACAACCTGCTTTTCTTAATGTTTTATTGAGTCAGGCATTTCTGCCATTTAATTTGAATACAAAAAACTGTGTGCTTATCTCATTCCATTTCTAAATGTAAAGCTGAAGCAGCTTTAAATATGGCTTAAATGGAAAGGGACTGAAGGTAGTCAAATCAACTTGGAAAACCCATCTGTCTTCATTTTCTGGGAAGGCAACAAACCTACCAAAGGCTTTTAGAAAGCCTTAAGAGGTGCCTATTATAAGATTATGTACTATAATATTCTATTAAAGAAACATTTTTAAGTAATGTTAGGAAACCATTAAATCTTATTAGATGATTTCATGTGGACTTTTGTGTATGTGGGTTTTTAAAGTGAACTTAAAAACTGGCAAAAAGTTTTCAAGGCCGTGCAAAGATTTTGTGCTGTCCTGCTAGTCCTGTACCACAGAGGCTCTTGAAATCAGATGTTGCCAGGAAAGGTTTGGTACTGGGTACTGCACCAGCCTAGGAATGAGGCTCTAAAAGTCCCCATGGCTGCTGATTTCTTGGACACTTCACTGGGTAACAGTGCCAAAACTGTGCCTTGTGCTTTATGTTCCTCTGAAACCAATGAAAACTGGATGTCCTCAGTAACAGCTTTGTTTACATACTTCACTCATATACACCTTATTTATGAGAGTTATTGATGGAAAAGAGAAACCAAAAATATCTGTTCTGCCTGAGTCTGGCAACAAGATGCTTTGTCAAAAGGTATCTGAGAGGGGTTCTGTGCTACAGACACATCAGCTTTGAATTGAACAGGGATCACTGGCATGCTTCAGAGAAGCCACTCAACAGATGGTAAATTAAAATAACTTCTGTCTCCTAACAAGCTGGGATGGCTTTAAATCACTGACCTGAAAATTAAGAAAATATTTGTCAGTTATCCAGTCTTAATTAATATTTCAAATAGCACTGATCACATTTCTAGGCAGAACCTGTATTAACTCTGAGGTGACCAACACACAAAGCATTTTCTGAAGCTTGCCTGGGCTGTGATCAGAGTAAGCTAGTAAGTTGCAAGATATTATGTATCTTAATATTTTTTTTGGTCGAGCACTTTTATTTTTGTGCTCATTCCTACGGTTTTGGTGTGCTGCTTGAACCATGGTGGTTTTACAGGCAATATTAAAACCAGAAAAATAAGCATGCAGGTTGGAAGTACCTAATATAAATGTCTAGCATCAGGCAAGAGGGAGATGATGCTCCTTTCTGCTTGGTGGAAGTCCTTCCTCTTCTGCTTTATTTGAATGTTTTTTTTCCATGATTATTGCTTATCATAATCAATGGATTATTTATATGATCATCAGTGTGGATTATAGAGGGCTAATATTTTTCATTGGTGTTGAGTGCTTGTGTGTAAAGCAACAGTTTGGGAAGTTGTGTTCCATACTCTTTAAGTAATCCGCTGTCATTGTGTTGTGAAAAGGTAATGAAAAATAGAATTGTATCAGAGAATGGTCTTAGTTGGAAGGGACCTTAAAGATCACTGACTTCCAACCACACCCTGCATGGGCAGGGACACCTCCCACCAGCCCAGGATGCTCAAAGCCCCCTCCAGCCTGGCCTTGAACACTTCCAGGGAGGGGGCAGCCACAATGTTCCTGGGCAGCCTGTGCCAGTGTCTCACCACCCTCACACTAAATAATTTCTTCCTAATGTCCAACCTTAATCTACTCTCTTTCAGTTTAAAGCCATTCTCCCTCATCCTGTCTCTACATGCCCTTGTAAAAAGTCCCTCCCCACCTTTCTCTAAGTCCCCTTCAGGTACTGGAGGGCTGATATAAATCTGAGAAGAGCATTAAGCCAGTTGTGGGAGACATCTGGATGCTATAGGACAGCCAGGAACAGGAGACATGACTTTTTATAACAGCAAATACATTCTTAATTTCCTTTCTTTGAGAACTTACCCTATATAGTTCAGTTGCAAAACAATGTGGTTAAAAGCCAGAAGCTGTACATCAGTTCTACTTCATTCTGCTAGACAGCTACTGCTAAAACACTGTGTATACAAATATATATTAACTTTCTCCAGTCACAGCCCAAATGTCATAACCTTGGATTGAAGACTGCCACTTTTAGGGTGGCATTTACCTATGATAAGTGGCCCTAGTTTTAACTTTTTTTTCCCTAATATTTTGCACACAACTTTTATTCCACTGAATATTTATTATTTTAGTTGGTAAAATAAAATTTCCATTTGATGCCCCTGAAAGATCAAAATAGGACCTGTACTTATATAGTAAGAGGCTCAAACTTTTTCCTTGTGCAAAACATAGTTCCAAATAATACTTAAGTTTCCTTAGACCTACATATGTTTTCTAAAATATTAAATCATGAATGTCTGGGGACAAAATTGAGAGCCTGGCAATGGCAGATATCTAGTTCATCTGAATTTTTAAAAAATGGTATCCTGGAATGAAGGAAAAACTTAGGCAGCTTTTCCTGTCTGGAACACCAGTGCTCTCGGGCACAGCTTTGTGATGCACTGATGGAAGTGCTGAGTGGGTTGTGGTGCTGTGTGGTGACCTATAAGAAGGGAAATATGAACAAAAATAAACATAAATGTTAATGCTAATGGATAGAATTCAGGTTTGTTTACAGCCCACATGGGAATGTTTGTTTATAATTTAAAAAATATATTAAACACCTCCACGTGGATAGACGCATTCAGTGCAGAGGGAAATGTGAAAAGCTGTGTGAAGAAGCATTGAGTTGTACAAAGACCTTGATGATTAAGTTGACAAAAAGGAGACTATTTAAATGGTATAAAGTGTTTAGATTATTCAGTTCAAGGATGAAGTCATAAGTCATTCCTTATCTAGCAAAGAGCCCATTCATCAAAACCATACATCTCCAGTTTATAGAATGGGATGTTCTATGGGACAATGTCAAAGGCTTTACAGAAGCCAAGGCAGATGACACCAGCTGCTCTGCCATTTTCCACCATTGCAGTCATTCCAGTAGCTGGAATGAAATTCTTTGCTACTACCCATCCACTCATTTGTTGGGAGTAACCTGATGTACTAATCAGACTGTAGTCATTAATATAATGCAAGAAAACCCAGAGTCATTCTGAATTTTAGCAGGCCACCTTTGCTATGAATAATACTAAGAGAAGGAAGTTTGTAAAGTGATACTTCAACTAAAAATGATGGTCTACAAAGTCTGGCAGTGGCTGTTCTTTCTTACTCAGAAACCAGCAAAAGCTGTCTTTCTCTCAGATTCTGTCTTATAAGCACAGACCGTAACAGAGGAATTTCAAATCCCAAATATATTGATTGTATTTTTCAGCTGCTGGAAACTGGCATGGTTCTCCATTCAGTGAACTTTTAAAGCTGTAAAAAAAAAAAAAAAAAAAAAAAAAAAGCCTTTAGTCTGCAATAACCTTTAGCACATCTGCTTCATTGTGCTTTTGGGACAAAAGCCTTTATTTACAGTTACAGACTAGAACCAAGAGAATGAGTGGCTTAATAGTATTTTATTATGAATTATTTTTCCTAGTATTTTTGCTTGAAATAGCTCATTTATGGAGGCACCCAAAGAAGTGCAAGGAACTGAAATTTTTTTTTCACTGTTGAATAAGTGAAACATGCAATGCTTTGGCAGTAGTTTAAATCCATTTTCAGAGGTGGTGAGGAATAATTACTTGAGTATGTCCCTCTGTGGACTACAAGTGTGTTAAATTTTAGTAAGTAACAAATGCAAATATAGTACTTGATCGAAAATTTCTAGCTAATTGCATTTTTTTGTTTTTTGAAATAGGTGGGAATGACTGGTCCTACAAATTGGTAAAAGAGACTTGAAGTTATAGTTAAGTGTGCCTGGCATTGTGTCTTAAGTCTTCATATTTTTCAAGCTCTTATCTCATTGTGTATTTTCATTTGAGTTCTGGAGGGATTTTCTTAATATAAACATTTGCCTCTGAAAATATTAGTTATTGCTGAAATGAGAGCCTGTTCCATTTCTCTGAACTCTCTTTTAGTGAAGCTCTTTGTTTAAAGACCCTAACAGGTGCTTTTGAAGTGTAGTTCTACAATGTTTGCTTTGCTTATAACTGGAATGAGGAATTACTGAAAATGAAACAGAAAATACAAACTCATTATTCTGAATGCATTAAAAAAACTCTATGATACATGATTTAAATCCTGATGTCTGCTGGAGAGACTATGAAAATGGGAAAAGATAGCTGATAAAACAAAGAGGCCATACAAAAGTGAGCCTATTCTAAGAAGTAAACAGATGTCTGGATCATTTCATCATGGTTTCTAGGATGTCATACTGATGGTCATGTGAATTATAGGATTTTAAAAATTTAAAATGGCCATTAGATATCTTAATTTTAGCAATGCAGGTATGTTAATAATTCATTACATACATTTGATCTAGATAAAACCAATGTTATAAAGAGGGAAAATGGCTTGTATAAATGTAGGAGCTACCTTGACAGTAAGAGAACATCTATAAACTTCTTAATACTGACAGTTAAAATATTTCATATTACTTAAATTTTTGGATGGGAGAAAGCATTAAAATTTAATAATCTACTAACTTTTTGTTTAGCACATGTTGATTCTTATTTTACAAAATAATGTAAACATATTTTGTAATATTTTGTAATTGTAAGATTTCTTTATTTTTTCTTCAGAAAGATTCATTTATGCTGGAAACTATGAGGCTTATGGGGTCACCAGAGCATTTATCTTTTGCATCAGGCAACAAAGAGAAGTGTTCCTCACACAAAGGAGCTATAGGAATTGAAAAGAATCAATAGCAAATTAAATTAATAGGAACTAGATTGCAGCAATTTCTTGCACTCTTATTACAATCAGCAGTTATCTTGATAATTTTTAGTCTCATAGACTTGCTAATTCCTCCTCTATAACAATGCTGAAAGTACTTGGTTCATTTACAGTATGATGTAAGACTTGCTTTTATAGGTGTTTTATATGTTAAAAATCAGATACACAAAACTTTTCAATGAACCCTGAAATGAGACTACTGAGGTAACCTATCTTGGTCAGGGAGCTGATCCATCACCAACAGACCTTCTGAAACTTTGTTAAAGTTCTTTTTTCTGTCTTAATATTGGTGTGATGCTCTGGAGTTACTTGTAACAAAGAGGGGATGTGGCAGAGGCAGTACATTACAAGTGATAACATGCAAAAACTTGGTAAAACCTGAAATGGAGCTGCATTTATGTACATGCAGGTGTGTGAATATTAATGTAATTACTACCAATTATGTTAGAGTTCTCAGGTGCTGATGTCCTCACAGCAGTGAGGGTTTTCCTGGCTACCTCCAAGCTCACAGACAGGTATAGACTGGCTTATTTGAATGTGAGAAGAGATGTGTGGAAGAAAATTAGTTATTTGCAACACAATGGATAGTTTTCTATTTTTCAATGTTTACCTAATACTCTTGTTCTTTTAGTATTATTTTCAGAATGAGTGAACTATTTTGTTCTTGTTTTGTACAGTAATGTGTGTTTAAGCTTCTTGTATGTGAGTGCAAAATTTTGTGCTGAAAACACCAGCAGAGCCAGAGCTGCTACTGACTTGGTTCTTGGCCCAAGTGGCCAAGGAGGCCAACAGCATCCTGGCTTGTATCAGGAATAGCATGGCCAGCAGCAGGGAAGTGACTGTGCCTCTGTATTCAGCACTGGTGAGACCAAAACTCTAACACTGTGTTCAGTTCTGGGCCCCTTACAGAAAGAAGGACTTTGAGGTGATGGAATGTGTTCAGAGGAGAGTGATGAAGCTGGTGAGGGGCCCAGAGAACAAGGAGCAGCTGAGGGAACTGGGCATGTTTAGTTGGGAGAAGAGCAGGCTGAGGGGAGACCTCATTGCCCTCTACAACTACCTGAAAGGAGGCTGTAGTGGGGTGGGTTTTGGCTTCTTCTCCCAAGTGAATAATGACAGGACCAGAGGAAATGATCTGAGTTGCAGCAAGGGAGGTTTAGATATGATATTAGGATGAATTTATTTACAGAAAGAGTGGCCAGGCACTGGAATAGCCTGCCCAGGGAGGTGGTTGAGTCATACTTGTTTAATTAATTCCATCCTAATTCATACTAATTAGCGTAATTCAAATCTAATTCATACTTGTCATTCCTTGTTTAATTTCCCTTTCTGGATGTTGTGTGCAGAGCATGGAGTACCTCATTCTCTGGGCATGTTGACTGCCTGAAAATCATTGTTTTTATGGTTTCAGAAGGATGCTTCTGTAGCACGTGCCATTAATTTGGTGCCCATGACAGGCACTGAGGAAATAAATACTCACTTTTCCTTGCATGCGAACTGAGTATGATTTGAAATGTTGACCACTTGTACAGAAAGCACGGAGCTTCCTGCTGTCCTGTTATGGATTCAGATTGACAGTCCTAAAGGTTAAGTGTTACTTGCATCCTGGGCATGCACAGCCTATATAACAGTATTGATTTTTCCAGTGTGAACCGGTCTGGGAAGCAAATGGTCAAATTTCCATGCTCTCCTTGCAGAGATCTGCAATTAGAATCAATTAAGGTGAAGGCAGGCTTGGTGATGAGCACCCAAAGAGAATGCACTTGTCCCACCACACTGTTAGAAGATGATGATTCTTATTTGGAATCCTTTTTAGCTGATTTTAATTAGAAAGGTCCTACATACTCCAGAAGTTATTTCTGCCTCCAGGTCTTTGGCAATGGGGCATTAATAAATGCTGTAAAACTATCATTAGTATTCTGGGTGTAGGTAGAAGAGAGCAACAGGAGTTTCTGAGGACCTCACAATATCAGGAAGTAAATTAGGATGCTAAATTGGTAGAAGACATCCGTAGACTGTATTAGAGAAGTTTAAAAAATCCATATTACTGAAATAATTTCCATTTCACTTCCATTACAATTGTCAAAGTCTATTTCAATAATGGATTTTTTTTTTCATTTAAAAAATAATCTAAGTCCCCATGTAAGGCTTTCAACTGCAATTGTGACTGCTTGAGTAATTAGACAATTAGAAAGAGAAGGAAAGCTTTATGATCAAACCATGATATTCAAAATGCTTCTTGAAGATATATAAGTATCTAAGAAGCTAGTCTAATTAGAGCCATTTTTTAGATTCAGACAGAAAAATGCTATTTGTACAAGTTACATTTGTAATTTTGAACATTCTAGTAATTTCTCCTAGAGGATCTATCTACACACATTAAGAACACCCCCTTCCAAGGCCCCTGATGCCACCAAAAAAACCCCATACCAAACCAAAAAGCAACAGTAATAGAAACCCACCACAAATCCCAAGCCCAATAACAAAATGTAGTGTGTATACTCTGAAGATACAAACAAAATCATTTAATGTTTTTTTTTCTAAAAATAATATTCCTCAGAACATACAACAGTTGTAAGTGCAGCTATCTAGCATGCTTTGTTCTTTCTAATGCCTTTATCTGTCTGCCTAATTCAGATACTGACTGAGAAATACTGAATTTAACCTTCTAACCTTAAAGTACTGGGTGATTTGTCCCTCTGGGTCTCAGCGTGTGCCTGTGCCCTGGTGTCATGGGTTAGACCCAACCAACAAACCATGTGGCCTCATGGCCACTCCTCCCATCACTGTGGGAAGGGGAGGAGGAAACTGAACAAAGTTTGAGTTGAGACAGGGGCAGGGGGGAAAAACAGACTGAACTTTCGTTAGTTGGGCCTTCCACTGTTTCCCACTATGGATCTGACCAGAACCAGTGGTTTTGAAGCAAAAGAAGTTAGTCTTACACTTACACTGTGAGAGTGCTACAGAAGCAGTCATAGAATGGTTGATATTGAAAGAAACCTCTGGAGGCTGCTGTGTTCAATGCCTCTTCCCAGGGACATTAATCTAAAACCTGTTGTCCAGGGTGCTGTCCAGATAGATTTGGAATATCCAAGGATATTCCACGACCTCTCTGGGCAACCTGTGTGAGTGGTCAGACACACTCACAGTGAAAAAGTGTTTCCTAATGTTTAGAGGGAAACTCCTATGTTTCAGATTTTGCCCATTGCCTTTGATTCTGTCACGGCCACCACAGAAAAGAGGCTGGCTCCTCTACATAGGTTCCCTTCAGCTATACCTATGCATTATGAGGATGCCCCCTGAGCCTTTTCTAGGCTAAACCAGGCAGCTCTCTGACTTAGATGGGAAGTGCTCCAGTCCCCTGCTTATTTGCATGGCCCTTTGCAAGAACTCTCTAGTAGGTCCATGTCTCTTTTACTGAAGAATGCAGAACTGGGCACAAATCCAGGGGTGGCCTCACCTGTGCCATTTGGAAGGGCAGGATCAGCTCCCTTGACCTACTGGCAACACTCCTGCTGCTGCAGCCCAGGGTACTGCTGCCTTTCCTGCCACAGGGGGTGTTGCTGGCTCACCTTGAGCTTTGTTAGTCTTCCTTTACGTGCATGCTATGCTCTGTGTCACTGTGCTTTGTCTCCTGGTTGGGAAAGGCTTTTGGCAGCATTATTTCAGCCTTGCTGGCATGGCAGTTTTCACTGGCAGATCTTAAGATCTTAGCTGTGTCCTTGTTTTCGTCCCAAGGGCTACCAACTGAGGTACAAAATCCCTCTTAATCCAGCTCTTCTAGGCTCCAGAGGACTAACCTATTGCTTTGATTGAACCTGGGCAGAGTAGTCCTTTATGAACAAGACTTGTGTAAGGCAAATCAGTATTTTCATTTGTCTTTACTCTTGTGGCTTCTATAAAAAAACATTTGTTTTTTTTTTTTCTAGAGGTTCAGGCTGGAGGACATCTCATTTGACCTGACAGCTTTTGCTATCAGACATATGATATAAGCAAAGCTGTTTGTATTTAACTGTTCTCTGCTGCCTCATCTGTGTTTTGTCAGTTGAGAAAATGAAACCTAAGGGATGATCCAGACCATTCTGGTTCCTTTTTTTGGTGGTTTGAGGGGGTTTTTTTGTTGTTGTTTTGTTTTGGTTTTTGTTGTTTTTTTGTTTGTTTGTTTGTTTTTTGGTTTTATTTTTTTATATAACCTTGTTAATCAGCTTGGGTTAATAGAAAAAATACTGCTCAAATCTGTATGTATTGTTCAGCAAGGAGAGCTGTTAAAAAGCCCCTGGCTATTTCCAGGCTGTCATTATAAGGAATAGAAGTTATTTATTGTTATTAATGCTAACTGTAGGCTAGATGGACTGCATGAAATCTGCAGTTTTCAACCTCCCTTTAAGAGGTTTGCAGAAATATTGAAAATCAATATAGCTACCTTTTTAATTGTATTTTAAAAATCCACAATTTTCCCTCTTCTTTCAGGGTAATTCATCCTTGTTTTCCATCTCAGAGAAAATCTGTGTGTAGTGAAGATGTCTCATACAAATGGGTACTGTAACTAACTCATCCCCTGTATCTCTATTGGAGGCCTAATATGAACTTCTGTGTGTGTGCTTAAAAATTGCTATAAGTTTATTTCCTGTAGGGTAAAGAGGTACTTAAGGTTAAAAATTCAGTCTAAATTTTACTTGTGTCTTTACCTCATGGAGAATGAATAAAATATGCCAGAAAAACTGTTGGCAAAATATCTGGTTTAGCTCTAACTGGGAACATCTGGGATCTCTGACTCTCCACAATGAATGGCAGAAACAGCCAGTGCTATCTTTACGTCTTGGAGATTTTGCTCATTCTTTTAGCTTCCACTGCACTGTGCTGAAGATGTTAGAATTCATTCAGTTCACTGTTTTGCCCAAATCTGGATTTTCCAGATGACAGATCACGTTATTAATCTACTCATTTCTGTCCTTAGGGAAGAACTGAATGGGAACAACTGAAGATTCCATGCTTTTGAATTTTGAAGAGTGGTTCTGATTTACATTTAATTAAATGTTCCATCTACTTGCAGGTTCTTGGATAGATATTTGCCAATACCTAATTTCCTAGTAAGCATAAGTATGAAGTCTAAAAAGAAAAAAAAAGTAGTTAATATAAGTGTGCTTTTCCTATCAAGATGATGGAAAACAACACTGCTGCACTTCCAAAATTATTGCTATATGACTTACTCAAAAATAAGGAACTTTGAATCATATATAATGATATTCAGTACTGCATCTTAACTATTCTGTGATCAGAAGTAGATTTAAGGTTGGAAAGGACCTCTGAAGGTTTTCTGTTCTGCCCCCTGCCCTAGCAAGCATACATGGAACCGATTTCCAAGGCTCATATGGAGCCTTTTGTGTTTCTGTTGGTATCCATTACCTCTTGTTCTGTTACTGAAAAGAACCTGACTCCATCATCTTTGCAGCCTCTCTTCAGGTATATACATATACATATACATATATATATCTATGTATATAATAAGGTGCCCTCTGAGCCTTCTCTAGGCTAAACATTGCAGCCCTCTGACTTTCTTCATGCTCTAGTGTTTTCATAATTTTCATGGCTCTTTTAATGAATTATTCAAGAGCGTCCTTGTGTCTTTTGCCCTGGGGAACCCAGAGCTGAACCCAGCACTGAAGATTTGGGCTTGTGGTGGCAGCACTCCTCCTAACACAGCCCGTGATATTCTTGGCCTTCTTTGCAGCAAGAGCACATTGCTGCCTCACATTTAACTTGGTGTCCATCAGGACCCCCTGGTCCTTTTCTGCTGACCTGTTTTCCAGCTGATCTGTCCTTAGTGAGGGCAGAGCTTTGCCTGTAGTTCTACTTGGACTGCTTCAAGGTAAAGGGCAGGTGTCTTACAGAGCCCCATAACCATGCCCTGAAGATGTTTTGGAAATAGTGATGGTGAGATATGCAGATGGAATAGCAGGTGATAAGGCTTTCAAAATGTGAGAGATATACATTATAATGTCATATCTTGTTTTAGCTCATTACTAGACCAAAATAATTATTTATTACAATCTCTCCAGCAGTATTATTCAGATGAATAGTTTCTGTTGAATACTATGACTTAGTGTCTAGTTCAGCTGCAAGCAAGTCCAGTGCAGTACATAGCTCCTTGATGGGCAGCTCAGCCTCTGAGTTTTTTTGCGAGCAGTATTACAAAATGTGGCCTGAATGCCAAGGGTTCTGTAGGACCAATATGGGTATGGTAACCTGCAGTCAGTCTGCAGGAAGTAGATACTGGAATGGTTGGGAACTTGATGCTGTCTTGAGTTGAGTGAACAGTCTGAATTGTGAAAGTTACAGATAGTCTCCAGCATTAGTTTTCCAAATACACAGCCTTACATTTCTGTTTTAAACTTACATTTTTTGTCCATTTTTAATATCTTCTCATTCAGCTTCCTTTAACTGTACTAACAACTATTATTCAACTCTTCAAAACTGCATGAGCAGACTAAATTTGACTTTTTTTTTTCAATCCATGAGTGATCAGCTACTTATAAATACTGCCTTCACAGTTTTGCTTATCTGCAAATGGCTTCGAGCTCTGAACACTGGAAAACATTCACGCTCAATCACACTGCACTGATATTTCAGTCTTTCTTGTATTATCACAACCTCATTTATGTCTTAATATGAACATAATAGGGAAGACTGAGGAAAACTGCCCCCCCTCTTTTTTTTTTTTTTTTTTTTTTTTTTTTTCCTAAAGGGTTTTAGTGTGCTTATGATGGAACATTTTTGAAGATGTTTATTTCAGAGTAGCTTAGAATCTCTGTCTTGGGGGCATGAGGATGGAAAGTTGAATGAATTCTGTATCTTCAGCATGGGGCAAAAGGTTTAGAATATTAAACATATACTTTTTTCCCCCAGGGTTTTCTGAGATGTAAGCAGATGGGAGTAAGCCAAATGATAAAAGATAGGAAATTACACCATTAAAAAATTATAAGCAGTAGGTTATGAATTTGTAACACACTATTGTTAATTAACCTTTGCAAGCTGATAACATAGAGATAGCCTGCGGTTTGGTTTCTGTGGGAACACTTTTTAGTAGTAATGAGCACCTGAGGATTCTTTTCTCTCCCAGAGTGAGCATGACATTTCAATCCTCAAAGCTGTGTGTGTGATGCCAGCACCTTTCAGTGTTTTCAGCCTAGAAAGAAAGCTCAGTATTTTCCATGTACATGCAGAAAGAGCAGTGCTTTTCTTTTGCTTTGGCTGGACATGATTCCAAATTTTCCACTTGCATTCAAGAATAACTCCTATTAATAGCACTTGTTTTCTGAAGTGTTTTTGGGAACCTTTTTGTCAAAATTTTGCCATCAGCAGGAGCAAAAATGAAGGCTTATAATGACTTCTTCACCTTTTGCGAATATTAATCCAAATGGATATGTTTGAATTTTTATAGCCACTTTAAAACACTTTCTTTCAAATTCAATTGCACTAAAATAGGCATTAAAAATAATAGCAAAAGAACACTTATTTAGAATTTTGAATCAAATTGCTTCAGATGGTGCAGAAAGATAATTGAACTAGTCCAGTTATATATGTAGCATTACCTGATTCCTGTAAATGTTTTGCATGTACTAGAATTTTGAATAAAAAAAATTCAGAATGAAAGGGACCAGGGAGCAGTGTCTAGCATGTTTATATACATTGACTATTCCATGAAAGTGGAGAGGAACTGATGCAAATCTTTTACTGCCATCCCCAGCCTCAAATCTCAGCTTGGCACTGGGATCAGCTGTTCCAAGGAATACAGATGCTCTAAGTATTGAGCAAACATCTGACCATGACTGAATATGTTAAGCACATAAAAGTCATCTAGAACCTCAAGGGTATACAATGAAGTGAACAAAATGCTTAAAAATGGCTTTGAAGTATGTTTTAATATAAAATTAAGTTTAAGAAAGCTGTGGATTTTCTTGTGTGTGTGATGAAGGAAGTGAAATATGAGGGGAGAGTTTCTTTCTGTGGCTTGCTAATATTTGTGTTTCCCAAATATTGGAGGTGTCAGTGATCTATTTCACTCTTTTCTCTTGCTTTATCTGGGAACGAAAGGAAAAAATTCAGTTCATTCCTTGAATAAGAGAAGGAAAAATCTTGTACTACTTCACCTCTTAAAGTAAGAAAGAGGTTATGTTTTTTTTCCAAGTACGTGTCCTGTCTGTAACTAGTATTTTGTCATGATGGTACAAGGTTTGCTGGTTTTAAGCTTTTTCTCAATGATCTTGTGTGATTTTAACTATGATACTTCTGTTATTTTCAGGTTTATTTGCATGCAGTGTGGTGTTCACTGAAAAGCGTTTTTTGTGAAAGATGGGCTTTACAAAAATCTTTCTGCATAGCTCTAAGGCTTCAGCAATAGGAGTACACTAAGAATTTTTAAAACAGATGAGATTATTCTTGCTTCATTTTGGTGCATCTGCAGAGATGGACATGCTTCACAGTAACCTTTAGATTCATTCAACTGTAAAACAGAACTGTTTAAAATCAGTTTTAGTAAATACCATTTTTTTTTCTTTTAAATACCATTTTCATTCTTTTAATTAGAGACTGCAGATATTTGTGTTTGGCTTTTGTTACACTACCAGCTGTAAGAACATAAACAGTTTTGGGCTCCATGGTGAATGCTTTATAATAGGCTACAGAAGAGGAGAGGGGAAAAAAACCCAAACCCTCAAAACCAAACCTTTCTCAAACTATGCATTTTTTAGTAGGTAAACCCAACCTACCCATTTTTGGGTAGGTATAACATGACAAACATCAACATGAATACCAAGAAGTCTGTACAGCTAGGCTGACTATTTGCTGTTTCATGAGTATTTTCAGTGTGAACAGGCAGTGTTTGTTTTACTCCAGAACAGACAATACATGTTTGTAGAAAGCCCACGTACAAATGGGCTTTGGGTACATGATGTTCTCTGCACTTTGGAATTATTTAACAAATTAGGAGGAAGCAGTTCTAGTTAGAACTAATTTTTCATCTTAGAGATGCAACTAAGGCTGCTCAGGTCCTGTCCTAGGAATTACAGCAGTGTCTTTCATCAAAGTGTTCAGGCAAATAATCCATACTCTGATACTCAGCAACATCTTCCTGAAGAGATCCGACTGCTGCTGAAAAAACTGACTTCCAGTTGCTCTGTAATATTTCAAGACCATTTTTAGAACAAATGTCTGTGGAGCTTGGGGTTCCTCTCAGTTACATCAGAGAGGTGCAGCTCAAATCAACAGAATTGCAACTGAGCTGCACAATGAATGAGGGGAAACTGAGCTTTGTTCTTATAAATCCTTATTTTTGATTTTTAGGGTTATGCTTGAATTTTGTAGAGCTCACTGTTCATGCTATAAACACAATCCATTTGGAAGATGATGACACTTAATAGCAGAAATATTTTTACATTATATCTGAATGAAATTGAAGTCGATAAACCTCTTACTGGTCTGATTATTATTATTATTCGTTATAGAATTGATTTAGATATTGAATAGTTTTGATTGCCTTGCAAAAGTTTAAAACAGTGACATTAATCTCCTCTAACTACCAGTTTACATTCTTTACATTTTGTTTGCTCAGCAGATAAATGTAGCCAAGAGAATATAGAAAAGAATTATCTATTTATTATTTCTATGATTTTGAACACTAGTGTCAGGGAATTTACTGTATCTGAATAAAGTACTAGTCTCCCCTGAAGATATCCTAGGATACACTGTCTCTTTCTCTAACTTTTTATAGAGTAATGGACAAAAAAGAATAGTGAAGATCAGAAGACAAAAGCAATAGAAATCAAATGACAAAACACAAGATGACAAAAAAACTTCACACTCTTAAATAAACAAAATCAGCAACTGGGCTCAGGTTTTCTCTCTGAAGATTCTCCTTGCATTTGTCTGTTTTGTGGGAGCAGCTTAAATGACTTCTAAATAATAATGACATTTTTCATTCCCATTTCAATGGAAACAGAAGATGGGTTCTGTGTTACATTAGAAAAGGAAGAGAATAATTACTTCTAATTAGAGGAAGGCTTAAGGGATTCTGGAGATCCAATAAGCCTACACAATATCATCTGGCTTTAGGACTAGGCCCCCTTCGTCAAGGAGAGTATCAGCCCCCAAGGAATATGAAGTGTGTGCTAAAAGACACAGCTGGATCTATATTGTATTCAAGGTAACTAATCCTAGGGATGGTGAAATTACAGCCATATAGCCAGGGACACTGGACACACAAACCTGATTTATTTTTTTCTTAGTTTTGCTTAGAAATCCAAACAATAGATGTTTATCAAGCAAGTCCTGAATAAAAGAGGTTGTTACGTTTTTAATCGCTTCATTTTTACAGTGGTTGTTCAACATTCAAAATATAGATGTACTCAGCTGTTCCACAGCAGCAAAATTTCAAAATATTTCTCCTTGAGATATACAGTAACATGCAAAACCTAAGTTGCTTGGTGGAGTTATCCTTAATGTACATTGAGTATTACACATTTAAAACAAATCTCTTTTTCAAAGTTGCATTGTTTATAATTCTTTTTTGATCACCCTGGAAGTCTAACAGGGAGTGAAAATTTTTTGCCCTTTTAGTCATACTGCAAGTGGAAATACACTGGAGAGGTGTTTCTTGTGTATTCACATGACCTGTTTCAGCATTATAGCCCCTTTAATTAGCCAGGTCCATTAAATACTCTTTTCCCAATGGAAATAATCGGAGTTTTCAATAAACCTTTGTAACCTAGTTTACTACTTAGCTCAGAGTGTGATGCTGAGAACACATGAGGAGAGATGTGCCACTTTCTTGCTATTTTGGGAAGAGTAACTGGAGCATTTAGCAGCTTGTAACACAAACATGCTAACATTTATGCTGCTTCTTAAAATTATTCACTTATCCACATTAGCTGAGTGGGTGGCCTACTTAGATGGGCTTTTGTCTTTGGTCTTAAAGTCTCTTCTTCCATTCTGCTTCTTTGTTCATCTGTTATGCTTGCTTTTAATTTTCTCTCTTAGGATAGTTATCTATATAACATTGTCTGGTGTATATCTCTGAACATTTAGGGAAACGAATAGCAAAGAAAGACTGTGTAGGTGAAAAACCTGCATTAATATATCCCAAGGGATTACTAGGATTTATGACTACTACTATTAGCACTAGAAGAAGTATTAAATATTGAGTAATTAAGTAAATGAGGATTCTGTGACTTATCTGTGACTCATTTTTTTTACTATGGTCTAAACTTATTTTTTCTAAAGATAAGTACGAATTTTCTCAGCCTTTACGCCTGCACGGAGGGTTTTCAGATATTGTCACTGAGTACATAACAAAAGCATTGACAGTTTTGAGTGCTCTTTTCAAAATGTGCTGATATGTTATACTTCAGAATACAGGCCATTACAGATAGAACACAGCAGGAGGTTAACTTGTCCAGCTTGCTGGAGCTGCAAAATAATTTCATTTCATTGATAGAGAGGTGATTCAAGTACAAGTATTATAAATCTACTAAATGAACTGGTGAGACTGTCCAGCTGAGCATAAAAGGGACTACTGATAAAGTATATAGGGATGTTGTTAGTCCTTTATTAGTCTGATGTCAAGTGACTTTTTCAGAATACTGAAAATACTGTTGCTATATTATAACAAAACTGCCATTTGAACATAATGTGTGGGTCAGAGCCAAGAGCAGTTATTCAGAATACAAACAGTAGCCAACCATTTAAACTAATAAAAGGTATTTCCCTAGCTTAATTGTATATTTATTAAGTAATCAGAATAATTTTTTTTTAACCCCACAATACTGATGCAAATCAGGACTTTCAGGAAAGCTGGATTCTAGATATGGGGTCGGTTTTCCTGTCCTCAATTTTTAAAAGCTGATAAAGATTTGTTGGGATTTAATCCAGGAAATTTAAACTGCCTTCAAGCTGTGGGTGTGTGCTTAGTATAACTTGCTGAGAGACAAGTATTTCCCCTGGAGGCAAGAGGATGAATCAGCAGGGATGAATCTGTAGTTTTCTATTGATTGCTTAGGCTAGATGCTAGACTCCAGGCACTTAACTTTTAGATAAGTAAACTAGGCAAGGAGGCTTCTCCTGTAACTAGTTATTTTCATATTTTTCTGAAGAACAGTGCTTAAGTAGCCAGGAGAACAATTTCCAAAAATGGAGTTGCTAATGACAGTTTTATGCTGTTAATTAAGAAATACATGCTTGTCTTTGCACTCTATCCTGTTAGTTTTTCTTGCTGTAAGATGGTGCTTGTCTTTCATCTTTCCAGAGATGCTGAAAGAAAAAACAGGAAAATTACTAGAGGTAAAATATGACAGAATTTTAACACATACTTTGCAATCTAGATCCTGTGTGCATTTTGGGCAATAACATCAGATGACTGTGTTATTGCTGGTTTTCTCACACTTTGAATGTCTTGCTCTCCCTGTGGGAGCAGATTATGCTGCTTCAACCTTTGCGACAGCTCTCCTCTTCTGGGAAAAAATAATTGTTGGGCTGAAATTTTTGAGGCATGGGAAAAGACTTTTTGTTAAACTATAATTGACTGAACAGGAAATTTTGAGGTAGGCTTGTTTTGTTCAATTCAGAAACTCCATTTTTAGCTGTGAGAAATCATGAGCATGTAAAAAACGCTTTGCTGCTTTTAGTGCTGGAGCACACACAAATTTATAGCTCCCACCAGCTAACATCAAGCCAAAACACATTTTTTTTTTTTTCCAAAGATATAGCATAAAAATAATGATCTTCAGTAATCTCATTATTGTAGTTCATAGCATGGTTTCTGTTTTACTTGTGAGCAATCACTTTTATATCATGTAGCAGTCAAAGACAATCTCTCTACTGACAGTCTTGTCCAGAAGATTCTTATTGTGCTGCTATATTCTGCTAGCAGCCTCCTTGACAACGTTGGGGTTGGAGGTTGTTTTTTTTTTTTGTTGTAGTTCTTGTTTCTTTTAAAAACATGCCCCGGAAATATTGACTGTTTCTGAAAAAGATTGGTATGTTCATAAATTTGAAGTCACTTAAAAAAAAAAAAAGCTATGCAAAGTTGCTAAATGGATGTAAGAGACAAAATGAGTGAAGGAGAAGAACAGATAGGTAAGTAGTATACTGCCTGAGTATACTTTGGGGGGAAAAAAAAAAGATGATCTAGTTATGCTCAAATACAGCAGCACTGCTAAGACAAATTCAACATGTTACTCCCTGTAGCCAGACTTTTAAATAGTTTGGATGTCCTCCAATAATTTAAATGAATCTTTAGCATGACTCATGACCAAGCTGAGCTTTGCCAGTTTCACTGCAGGGAATTCCTTCTATGTGAAGGTGACACTTTGTGGCTTGTATATTTTTGATGTGTGTCTTATCTCGCCAACTACTTGTTTTAAAAAAAAGATGTAAGTAGCTTAATGCAAGTTCTTATGCTTTATTTATGTAATATTTATAGCAACCAGCAAAATGATTATGGGATAAAATGGAAAAGTACTGAAAGTATTTTCAGTACTTTTGAGATGCTATTATGAAATCACAGTGCAGTATACAGGTGAAAAAGTGAAATGTGAGCTTCAGAAGAAATTCCCCAGTTACAGTTATTCTGGTTTTTGCTATTTATTCTCTTGTGTTTTTCTTTGCCTTAATTAGCTATAAGACTTTTGAGACAAGAATTATGTCTCCATTTTTATTCTGTTGAAATTTATATCTCTGTGTAAAAGGCCTTATTTTGTAACGTCATAATAAGAATGGATTGCTATCCATGCCCAATCGGAAACTCTTCACATGACCTAATCCAGTTGGAGAGAGCAGCTAAAATCCACTTGCTATACTTTATAATCAAGCCTTTTTTATTCCTGAACTAATAAAATTCTTGAATAGCAGCATTGCTACTTTGTTAGTGGGGGACTACAATATTTCGAATCAGTGTGAAGATAGACATACAGTAATTTCCCCAAAAAGTGCAAGGTTTTATTCAGAGGGAATAAAATTTAGATTTCCAAAGCTATGTCTATACTCTTCTCTTGTAGAAAGACCTAAATTTACAGGAGCCCATATCTGGTGAGGCCATTGTGAGTCATCCCTCAGTTTTGGTAAGGAATATTGTAGCTATGTTAAAACAATATTTTGGCTGAGCCAAGCAACACTTTTGACAGTAAGCTTAGTCAGTCAAGCAAACTATCACAATCTTTCAGCTACACAACTTCTATCCTGGAAGTGGTTGCCAATGACAACATAGCTTACAGCCAGGATGAACACAGATATGTTTGTAAAACACTGTAGACAACTTAGTGGTGCCCTTTCTTCCTCAGTTACCTCGGCTGATTCTGTTCATTGTGGTAGCTGTCAGGTTTCCATTCTGTACATTCAAGTAGGTTTGAATTGTGTGATGTTACACCACTAAAATTTGTACTCTGTAGAGCTCTGCTTTATCATGACTCAGAAATGGATGCTAGAACTGAATTTTGTGAGCTTGTTAACTTTACTGTAAAATGCAACAATTATGTTGAAATTTTGTGATTTTTCTATGGCTATCTGTTAATTTCTTTTTGAACCTTAGAGCCCCTAAAAACAAGCAGAGGTTTCTGGTCACTTATAAATGGTATTTAGCTTCACTTATCTATGGAAAGGAAGGACAATAGTGTTGGCTTCATCAAATCTGAAAAATCTTCTGGTCCTGAGCAGAAAAGTGTGAAATGTGTACAAGAATACGCATGGTGAATTTTTATATTTGTTGGAGAGTGGTCTGTACTGAGAGAAAAATTTAGTTTATTCTGTGCAGATCACTTAAAATACCTTTAAAATTCACACTTAAATTCACACATAAGCTGGAATTCCTCAGTATAGAGGCAGAAACAAAAAAATTAAGAAAGTAAACATTTCTACTAAACTTGCTCAAACACTGAAATAATTTTCTAGGTGAATGTAGAGCAGAAGCTTATACTTGACTATAATGTCTCAGCACTAAACTAGTATATCCATCTTTAAATGTGTCTGACCTGAAAGAAGGTAACTAGCTGGATCATTGTTTTCTACATACTTCAGTTTCCAAAGCACAGGATATCTGTTTATGTCTGCTATAATGAGTAGCATAATTTTAGGTGATGCATATAAAACTCAAAACAAACTATAAGCAAGTGTCGTTCACTGTAAGCAACAAAATTTTGTGGACCACTAAATGTTAGGACAAGGTAACATCATACCTGAGGCACCTGCATACTCCCAGTGAAAGTCAGTCCAGACCAAGGTTGCAGCTTTTAAGACTGGGAGAAACAAAGCTAACTGATTAAAGTCCATATTTAAAAACTGACATATCCATTCTTCTCTTGAAAAAAATGATGCTTTAAAATACAGTCATGTATTGTAGGTGTTTCAATACAGACTTGTGTGCCCAATGTTTGGTTTTGTAACTATTGGCCTTTGGGCTGTGGGAAGTGAAGCTCTTGACTGTTTGAGGGAAGTTTTTCTTGGCATTCTCTTCAAGATGTCTGTATTTTTCTTCATTTTTTAAACTGTTCTGTATAAATGTCTACTATAAAACAGATGGCTTCTCTTCAGTGGTGGATGAAGTGCTGCCTTATATATCTAGCTCATAACCTTAAATGAACATAAACTATTTTTTAAATTGCTGATTTTTCATGAAAGCAATCCAAATCACTTCACTAACATACTTTATCTAATGGTACCATGCCTTGAACTATAAAATGGGAAGTACTTAGTTTGGGAAAAAAAAATCCCCTGAACTAAATAGCTTAGCATTCATTTAGCCTGCTGTTGTATCAAGGATTGGATTTTTTTTTGTATGATCTCTCCTCTAAAATTTTGGCCTGTTTTTCAGTGGCTTGCTTCTACCTTCTTCAGAAAGAAATGCCAGAAATGGTGCTGTTTATGCAAAAAATCACATTATTACACAAATTGTTTTACAGTGTAACACCTGCAGAAACATTACCTAAGTATCTCCTACTTAGAGTTGTTCCATGTAGCTCATGAACTCCTCAAAAATTGCAGGAGTAAAGGTTAATTTTCTTTAATTTGAGCTGTTTTCAATAGCTTAAATAAGATTAGTTTAGAGCAGCTCCTGGGCAGGGTGGAGTAGATTGCAACATGGTGAGAATGCAGTTTTATTATAATGCGCCTGCAGTTTTAAGATTCCATACACAACAAAATTACAGAAAATTCTGATCTAGTACAACCACATGCTAGTTTTTCAAACAGGTCCCAAAAATACCAACAGGCTGACTTTATCCTGGTGGTCCTTCTGTTGGATGAGGCTTTGCTTATTGCTCTGCTGTGAGCAAAGATCATGAAGAAAGTTGAGGCTGTTGTAAGCTTGTGTTGATTAGAACCACAATGTCTGTTTGTCTGACATGGGTCAAATTCATGCTGGGATGGTGCAGAGGTCCAATGCTGAATGCTGTAAAATTGTAGCTTGAAAACTGCATTTGCCTTTCCTGCTTAAGTAATAAGTAAATGATTAATTGTCAACTTTTCCTATTTAAAAGCTTAGTGAGATTCTGGGGCTGTTACTGGCTTACCTACACATCAGAAAACACATAGTATATGAACATGGTAAATTAATTCTTTTTGTTGTTGTAAGAAATACTGATTACTGGGACTATCAGAAATGTGCATTCTCATGCTATGGATAACCCACTCCTTTCTCAGCAAGCTGAGGTTTTCTGGTAACTTTCTTGTGTTCATAACCAAACATCTTATAATTTACATTGCAGCTTATATGTCTATGTACATACACACACAATGCTGTGTATGTTGATCCTGTATTCTCCCTCTGAAAAGGGAAGTATTTTTAATGTACTCATTGCTAGCAAAAACCAGTCCATTAAGGAGATCTACAAAATTCTAGTGGGAGTAGTTAAGAAGAGTCAAGGAAGGAAAAATAAATAGGCTCACAGAATGGCAGGTCATGGGTCATGTGGTTATGTTATTGAGGAACTGAATTTAAAGTATGGGATTACAGAAGACGATGGCAAAAAACACGTCACAAGAACTCCTTGCACTTATGCTCCTAATGAATTACAGCTGGGATGCATACAGCCACAGTTAAGGAGAACTTAAGAACCTATGTTTTAAAGGCTCATTCAGTTTCCCCTGTTCATGCTGGCTTTCTCATCCTATCTAAACTTGAGGGGTAATGGAGTTGCCCTGGTTTGAGGAGGAGAAAGGGGTTTGCCTGTTTCATATAAGAGACACTGGTATTTCGCATAAGGGTTTAGTCAAAGTGGACACTAATTGAAGTTTTTATAGTTTGCTAAAACTTCCATATGTTTTAGGATTCTGCAGACACTACTGGCTTCTTGCTGTGAAGCCTTAAGAATGGCTATTAGGGTGGTCTATGTGGGCATGAAATTGTTGAGTGGAAATGTTTTTATCAGCTCAAAAATACCCCCTCCAAAAAACATTGGATGTGCTTTACAGTCTTTGGTTTCTTCTGTTGAACAAATTCTTAATCTGGGAGAGAGGGGAAATTTGGAACAGTCTCAGGGAAGAATTATAGCTTATATTGTGGAAAGAAATATTACTTATATTGTGGAAAGATTGAAAAGCAGATACTTGCAGTGCCCTGGTAAGTCACTGTTTCGATGTGATTAAAAAAAATAACTCATCTCTTCATTTATCCCTGAGAAAAGAATATTTCCATTGCTGTAATTACAGAAAAGGTTAAAAGGTTACAAAAATATGGTTATCCTGGAACACTTGTGTCTTGAATAAATTCATAACTGTGTACTCTGAAGAAAACTCTTTTGTTTTACGTAAAAATAATTTGGGTGAGGTTTAGTATTAGTTCTAAAAGTGCACTGTGAAATTACCTGAAATTTTGAAAATCTCCATAGAGTAGTGTCACCAGCCAGGTCAAGCTGAATTCTCAGCTTGTTTTGTTTTGTATTATCTTGATAGCTTTCCATTTGCTGGTTAGAATAAAGCATGGAGTACAAATCAAAGGGCTGTCATGTTTCAATGTATATTATTGTATATTTTCCTGACATTCTCATTCTTAGTATTCCCCACCCAGTAGAATCTCTCTATAGAGGATGCTAAAAGGATTTCAAAGACTTATTTGCCAAAATGTAAATGAATTTGGTTTTAGTTACAATATCTGATGTTCCCAAGACATTTCTAAATGAAACAACTTAGTGTATCACACAATTAACTTTTATGAAGACTTTTCCCAGGAAATAGATAAAATGGTCCCCTGAACTGTCATCTTCCCTTGCATGTTGAACCTTTCCAAATTTCTTATCTAATTGTTAATCTCTTCTAATATTCTTCTTGCCAGGGGATGGAGTACATTCACTATTAATTGGCCTATGCCAATGTAAATAATATCAGAAGATGCAGCTGATACACATGCATTGTTAAGATCCAATATTAATTATAATAATGATTAAAAAAATAATTCTTTGAGAAATCCTAGCTTTTTACTGTTGTGTTTACTCATTTACAATGACAGAAAATGCACACTATTGCTATAAGGATAATTCCTGTCATGGTTTAACCCCAGCTGGCAGCTAAGCACCACACAGTCTCTAACTCACCCTCCCACTGTGGGATGGGGGAGAACTGGAAGAATAAAAGTGAGAAAGCTCATGGATTTTGGGATAAAGACAGTTTACTAGGTAAAGCAAAAGCTGCACATTCAAGCAAAGCAAAGAACCCCAAACAGTTATCTTAGAAGTCTAGCATTTGATCTCCCATATTGTAGTTTCAACCAAGGTAATATGAAAGGTTCACAGAGACAGAAGAATTTTCTGGCTTTTTCTTCATAACAGGAAAGCCAAAGTACATGTGTAGAGGAGAGTGAATTCTCATGTCCTTCAAGACTAAGGAAGAGAAAGGGGTGGAAGAAGGTATATAAGTTCAGGAAGAACATTTTATACCTGCTTTTTGTTTGGACTGTAACGTGTTGCTCCAGCTTTGCAAACAGGCCCTCTGTGTTTTCTCCCAAAGCTGGCTAAACCATCTGGCTTGCAGCAAAACCAAGATGTTGCCTAATAAGAATCTAATACATTATTTGTATAAATAATTCATGACTAAATGACAGATTTCATAATTTTACCATTATGCTTGAGGTTGTTATTTAAATATACAGCCTTGTAGACTTTCACTTATATAAAGTTGAATGGTTTCAGAAGCCATATTAAGAAGCAAATTATACTTACTGTTTAGTGTCCAGCCATAAAAAATAGTGGATAGTAAGCACTTGAGTACAGATTTTAGATTTTTGAGAATGCATGCTATGCTTTTAAGAAGTGAACAATATTCAGTCTAGAGACGATTTTAAGGAAATAATGAAATCATTAATGAACTATGTAGAATCTAGAGTCATAAATATGAAACTTCTGTTATTACTAACTCAAAACTACTTCTGCTAATGGTGTGCCTTTCACATATGTGCATTTATCAGGTTTTCTCCCTTCCATGTGTGTTATTCTGCAATGTCTGAAATAAGTTATCGGCAGGTATAGACTAACACTGAAATTCAAGTTATCTTTGCAGGCTTTTTAAAAATTTCTCTTCTTTTTTGCCTCAAACGTTTTACAGGTCATGGTAAATTTGTCTTTTTTGCAGACTATCCAACAGATACTGTGCTAACCTTATCAAGACTTGGAATGCCTGAGGGTTATTAGAATGTGAATCACAGTGCCTTTCTTCCCTGTTCTCAAGCTGACACAGGAAGCAAAGACAAGTAGCTGAAACAGGAATACAGATGCAGCCAGAAACAAATGGTAGGGGAAAATTCTACTCTCTGTAGTTGTGTTACAGTCTTACTACATAGTAGAGATGGAATTTAGACTTAAAATTGCAGCCTCACCTACCCACTCCTCTCCGCCCCAAAAAGGATTATTGGTAAAGTATTTTCTTTTTAAGGTCTTGGAAAGTTTCAGTGTGTGTAAAAGGCTGCACTGAGTTTTTTCTCTTTTAGATATGATACATTTATCAATACTTGCTAATGGATCATTCCTTACATATGAGTTGTGCTTGTTGCATAGCAATGCCAAAGCCAGCAGTGGCCAGATCTCAAAAGTATTTTTCATCGTTATAGCAGTCATCTTTTTATGTAACTGGTAGAGAGTCTGAAAGAATGGAAAACTGCTCCAGAGAAAAGAATGGGCCTTACACTGATTATCATGATTTGATAATCAAGGAACTGGTTGCCTGAAGTCAAGTGGCACATGATGTGTCACAGGGCAATTTCCATTATTCATACTATTGTGGGAGGCACATTACCATGTCTACTGCTGCTGCTTGAACAATGTCAAATCTCTGCTCCTGACATGAGGTTATACTTTGTGTCTTGAAACGAATATGAAAGTCTAGTTATAGCATACAAAACTAAAATAGCGTATGTTAATTTCAAGAAAAATACAACATCCTTTGAGGAACTGCTGGAAGGCTTTGAAATGACAGCTCATCACACCAGAGGGTTCCAGAACTCTGTGCAATGAGCCAGTGAATACAAGGATTTTCTCAGGCTGTGCTCTAGCCCAGTACTCAAGACAAAGTGTGGTCATGTGTGGGGGGGTTGCCTCAACTCTTGCATCCCCAAGACCACAGTCTCTGTAAACTGTATTGATCACCTGAGCACTTAATCTTTGTTTGTAACACTCTGTCCTCAATAGCCAAGCTTCTGATCCTACAGTAACCTAAAAGCAGGCATAAATTGACAGATAGATGTAAACAGAGATAATTTAAATGTTTGAGAGTAAAAACCTGTTCAAATTTATCATAGTGTATTAGGGAACCTAGGAACCTGCTCCCTTTTTAGGACAAGGTGTAGATGTTGTCTACTCACCTCTGAGCAGTCCAATCTTCCTCTCTCCTTCACTGTTTCTTTTCAAATATGGTGGGGGAAAACAGGAGCCACAACTTCATCTTGACAAGCCTGACAGTTCAGGTAAGCAGGGGACAATGAGGATTATGGTATGCAGAAAAACATCTATTCCTTTGAGTTTTACCATTCCATCTGTCCTTATTTAATAATGTCACTGTAGATTTATTGAGTTTGAATCTTTCTCAGAGTTAAAGAAATTGTCACTGCCTTGTGCATTCTTACCTCCCTGTTTCACTTAATCTGATTTCTTGCTCTTATCCTCTTTTTAACAGCCCAGTCTTTTAACTTAAAAGTGAATGCTCCTTCAGGCTCCCCTGCTTCTTCCCTTTTGTTTGCTTTTTGTCTCCTGCTGGGATGTATTTTATTTCTAGCTTTTGTGAAATTCTCAGTGGTCTGTGCCAAGAGCTTAAAATAACAAATTTGATTGAATTCAAAACATGCATTTTAAGGTGTTTGGAAAACAGATTGTCTTTTATGCACAGCTGTCATCCCTGTTTGGAGCTTCTAAATGCTACAGACAAACAGATAATAATAGTAAATATTTCACAATAGATGACATGAGATTTTATCATATGTTTTCCTGAATTAGTTTTTAAGTAGGGATTTTAGTTCCATAATCTGGAAAACCTTAGAGGAAGCACTGGTGTACCAAGGCAACTCACTTAATTAAAAATTGAATGTGTCTTAGTTGTCCAGGTAAGTCAGAATGCCAGACAGTAACTCAAAGTTTCTTCAAATATCTTGGCAAAAGAACTTAATTCTGTCTCCCTACAATTTTCTTCTAATGAAGAAGAAAAATGCCAAATCTTGCTCCCTTAAAAGAAAAGGTCAGTAAAACCAGTTAGCAATTAAAAGTTCCTTTGGGGGAGGAGAAATACTGTAATGTTGTAGGAAAGCAGTGTTTTGTAATCAAGATGGTCAGATAAATGTAAATGCTGATAATCCTGATTAGACTGTGACCTTGCAATTTAGACTAAGTGATGGTAAGAAGATACTTACACGGATCACAAGTTAAGGACACCAGTTCTCAGACTTCAGCTTTTAAGAACAAATGCGGAAGTCACGTCCGCATCTTTAAATTTGGAGAATTTGGAGTAAAATATAAAAGCAGAGAGAAGCTTATAATAGATCTGGTTTTGATTTTTGTTTGACAGGCGAAGAGGTATTGGTATTAAGAGATAAAAAATATAAAAGAGTAACAGGGAAAAAAACAGCTGAATATTTTCTTAGCTGTGATACCATTTTAGTAATTTCTTTGATTATCTTGCCCCGATTATTGCCTGCTGCATCAAATAGAACTTCTGGAAACAGAGGATTGGTCCTTTTACTGTCAGCATTTAGGCACACTTGGACGGAGAAACCCAGCCTGTAAGCTTGGATAGCAGTGGCAGATCTGAAGCCAGATCTTCTGGGTGTTTTGGGCTGATGAAGGAAATTATTTAAGGAAATTATAAATGCAGGTTTATCTCAGGTTACAATGAAACCAGTGCCTGCACTTTTAAAAGTTGCTTTTTCACCCTGAGACATTATTTACCTGCTAGAAAGACAAAATTAGATCTTTCTACTACAGGCTTGCTATTTATTATTTTTAATTTTAGTGAAGGTCAGTAAGAAAGTGGTGTCAGGAATTACACACTTGGAGAGAAAAGATCAGGAATTCTGGAAAATCTCTAATTGGAATGGAGAGTATTTGAAAAAAAGAAAAAAGCAAAATGGGGAAAAAAGGCTAATTGTTTGCTAACGAGATTAGGAGTAACTGCAGCTTCATACAGGGATGTAATTTGGCTTTTATATTTTCCATGAGAAAATACAAGCTTATTTTTAAATCTGTTAGGATAAAAAAAAAATCTCAAATGGTGCAAATCCAGTGAGCAACAACCACTGAGAGCTTCACTTCTGTGTTCTGCTTTGCTCAGAACAGCTCTCTCATCACAACTTGTGAAGGGTGCTTACTATTTTAAGAACTTGTTGGCGTTTCATAAAATATTAGGAAAAAAGATAGGGATATCCAGGCGTAGTACACATGTATTAGCCTCATCTTTGTTGGTAGTACCGTGTTCCTCTTTTGATCTATTTCATCCTTATGATGTGTTCAAAGTACTGTTAGGAGCATTTGATTTCAGAGCAGCTGAAATCAGTATTGAGCAGAGAGAAGATGCAATTGTGCGAGACTTCTGGGAAAGTGAAGCTTTTATGGATATTAATAGGAAGTGCTTTAGCACTGCATAGTAACTGGTAATTACCTTTTAAAAACTTGTGATTTTTCTGTTTGAATCCAAGCTTTTCTTTGGCATAAGGCCTATTGGCCATCACATTCCTATACTAGTATAGAAATGATTAATTGACTTGCATTTAGAGGAGCTTTTGGAATAATTTTCTACAAATTATGCAGACATTTGGAAGGATTTTACTAGGTGGAGCTGGTTGGTGAACCTGGCTGTCTATCTTAATTTGTATGTTATGGACTGCTGGCCACCACAGGCTCTTGAAAATTATCATATGTGGCACATTGATGTCTACTGAAGGAGAATTATAAGTCAATAGAAGAGGGGAGCAGTAAAACCATAATCTTTGTAAACTCATCTATTTTTGGGTACCAAGTGAAAATTACTGGAATGTAACTGATCCTCCAAAATCATTACTCATCTAAGGTAGAGTAGCAGTAAATTGATTGTCCTCCAGATCATTTGAAGTTTTTTTATCCCCTTGATGATTTAACTAAGTGCCATAGTCTTTAAAAGTGGTTTGGCAGACACTAGAGGGACTTTGACCCTTTTAAAACTCTACCTGAGGAAGTCCACATAATTAGGACTCCACATATTTGTTAAATCCATACTGCTTTTATAAAAAATTTCTTAGGATCACTGTGATACTTTTCATAATTTTTCTTTCAAACTGACCACTAAATTATTTTGTTTTAATCTTTAGAAAGAGCTTATTTCAATTACCTATGATAAGGAAAAGTTTTAGTCATCAATCCTGCCCATTGTGGAGTAGACAAAAATAGTGTCAAAAAGTGAATCTCTCAGACTAGTGACTGGCATTGTATTGGCTCAGACAGGTATGAACTGGTATGTGAACATGTCAACTGGTGCATTGACATGGTTACTGTTCACATGTTGGAGGCTGTAAGTCAGCTTCTACAAGTAACAGAGCATTGACAGAATACCAGTACTGTTTTCCTCTAGATAGAGAAAGCTCCATGTGTTTAACAGAAGGTGGTTTCTGATCATATAAAAGAACATGGCACAATTTTTTTACGTCTCTTACAATCTGATAAGAAAAATGTTTCACATTCAGTTGTTAATGAGAGCAAAAGTGTGTTAGAAATAGCTATATTTTATGGAAACAAGAGTGAATTTTATCATAACTGGGTAATGGATAAAGGGCTTCCAAGATCTCATCTATGTGAGCCATGTATAGTATTTAGACAAATTTCATCTCTCTGCTTTGGGAAAATGAGTGATTGATTTGCATTTTTTAGCAAGTACATTCTCTAGTAACCCAAATCCCTTTCAAATTCTTGCATGGTAAGTATTGGACTACTGTCTGTTTCTTACTTCTACAAAAATGTGGCAAGCAACTCGCAATGGAAATCTGAAATATATATAAATCAGGACCACCAGAAAAGGAGAAGCAGAATAGAAACATCCAACAGAGTGACACAGGCCAGCAAGTGTCAAATGTAACCCTACTGATGCCCCAGAAAGGAATTAGAAGTTCTCTATGGCAATAGCATGGTTAAAATAGATGAAGAGGTACTTGTGATAGGATGGAATATTTCAAGTTAATTATACCTTTTTCAAGGGTGCTATTTTTTTTACACTTATCAAGGCAAGGAGGTGTTGTTTGTCTGTGTGGGTGCTGGTCTGTTGTTTACTGTGAGAGAGTGATTGCTGGCACGGGATACCCAGGGAGGTTCTGGAATCTCCCTTCTTGGACATGTTCAGAAGCTGTCTGGACACAGTCCTGAGTTACTGGCTATTGGTGGCCCTGAATATGCAGGGGGTTTCAGCCAGGTCACCTTCAGTGGTCTCTCCTAAAATCAGCCATTCACCAGTGGTTCTATTGTCTGACTTATAAATGCACTCAGTTTGAAACTACATTTGCCAATAACTTTGGCAAAGAGCATTCTTCCTGCCCTAACAACCTGCAGAGTTCAAACCTTGCTGTGTGAATACTGACAGCAAACTCTGCCTTCGATCCAAACAAAATTCTGTACTGACTTCATCACTAGGTTTCCAGGCATGTTTCAGAAATCTCTTGCTTGCTCTTCCTTCATAGGGGAAAATGAGCTTTATCATAGAGTCATAGAATGGCTTAGGTTGGAAGGCACCTTAGAGATCATATACTATAACCTCCCAGTCATATTTAAATTTCTTTGTTGCTGGCTTAGTTTTATATTGGCTATGGCATGTTTAAAGGTGAATCCAAAAGAATATTCCTCTCCTGCCAGGGAAAACAATAGTTTCTGAACTGAAGGACTTCGCTCTAAAGTGATGTAAGTTGTGATGTAAGTGATGTAAGTTGTGATGTAAGTGATGTAAGTTGTGATGTAAGTGATGTAAGTTGTGATGTAAGTGATGTAAGTTGTGATGTAAGTGATGTAAGTTGTGATGTAAGTGATGTAAGTTGTGATGTAAGTGATGTAAGTTGTGATGTAAGTGATGTAAGTTGTGATGTAAGTGATGTAAGTTGTGATGTAAGTGATGTAAGTTGTGATGTAAGTGATGTAAGTTGTGATGTAAGTGATGTAAGTTGTGATGTAAGTTGTGATGTAAGTTGTGATGTAAGTTGTGATGTAAGTTGTGATGTAAGTTGTGATGTAAGTTGTGATGTAAGTTGTGATGTAAGTTGTGATGTAAGTTGTGATGTAAGTTGTGATGTAAGTTGTGATGTAAGTTGTGATGTAAGTTGTGATGTAAGTTGTGATGTAAGTTGTGATGTAAGTTGTGATGTAAGTTGTGATGTAAGTTGTGATGTAAGTTGTGATGTAAGTTGTGATGTAAGTTGTGATGTAAGTTGTGATGTAAGTTGTGATGTAAGTTGTGATGTAAGTTGTGATGTAAGTTGTGATGTAAGTTGTGATGTAAGTTGTGATGTAAGTTGTGATGTAAGTTGTGATGTAAGTTGTGATGTAAGTTGTGATGTAAGTTGTGATGTAAGTTGTGATGTAAGTTGTGATGTAAGTTGTGATGTAAGTTGTGATGTAAGTTGTGATGTAAGTTGTGATGTAAGTTGTGATGTAAGTTGTGATGTAAGTTGTGATGTAAGTTGTGATGTAAGGCTGTAGTTTGTGGTTTGTCATCCTTTTTCTCACAAAGCTCCCTTGTCCTTCTTTCCAGTTGCAGGGACAATTTGTTTCCCCCCCCAAATGAAGTTTATGCTGATACTTACCTGAGGGGTTACTTTTGAACCCTAATACTTTGCTTTATTTTGCCTTCCCTCTAGAATATGACCTAGTTAAAAACCAGAAAATAGTCTGTAGCAAAAAGTTGTAATTTCAGTACCAATACATTTAATATTAATATTTTATTTAAAAAAAAAAGATTTTCATTTTGCATGTTCATGGCAAATAACATATATATGGTATTTCTAGATGCCGGAAGGAGCATTATTAGAATTGTGAATGTACAGATAAGAGCAAATTATTTTTAAAATATTTTGTATGTTAAATTGTCTTTACAGATTAGTCAAATTAAACTTCACTGTTTCCAAAAGACCTTTTCTTACTAGTGTAATATTCATGTAGCTAATAAACAAAAGTGCAATTATTTTAAACGTGCAATTCATAACTTAGTGTACTTTTTGCACATGTTTTTCTAAACCTTTGAGCATTTATGAAAACGAGCAAAAAGAAATTGAAGACCTTTATCTAAAGTTTGTTTTATAAGGATCAGCTAACTTTTTTCTATATCCAGCCACCTATACTTTGACAGCCCCAGAATAAGGAAATTAAATGAAATTGTGAAATTAAAATATTGCTGATGCAAGTTTTCTAATTAACAGTTCCTTGGTAAGATTATGAACTCGTCTTTTCTCTTTTTCTCTTTCTATGAGTATCTGGTACCCTTGTCAAGAAAATTTATACCATGTTGCTTCTTCACACCAGGGGAATGTTTAAAATGTTATTAAGCTTTATTCCTGAAGCTGCCAACAATGAAATTTGTAGACACCATAACAACAGATGCTGCTCACAGGCTGTGGGTCTGGGCTAGTTACTGACAGGAAGAAACTACTCAAAACCAAGCAATATCTTGGTGTGTGTCAATGTGAGAGCAGCAGTTATGTGTCCTTCTCTTTTGCAGAATGAAAGAAGACATACAGGCAGGCAAAGGCTGTATTAACATCAGGGAAAGCCAGAGGTAAAAATAATGCACCTTGTTAAGAAGTAGGCCATGTTATCCTCACCTTAGTGATACGTTGGCATGGTTACATAGCTTCTGGGTTAGAGCTGACTTGTGTCTGATGGGCTGAAGGACTGGACAGAAAGGATATAAGTCTCTCTACAAGTCACCCTGTGGACATGTCCTCTATCATTCAACTGTCACTGGGGTTTAAGGGTGACAACATTCAACAGACAACTGAATAGTCACTATGGCTGCTGGGGACATGGGTTTTTTTTGCTAATGTCAGTCCTGGACAGTCTCAGTTATGTATTTTATTGAAATAACTAATCTGGAAGAAAATTATGAATCCAAGTGTCATATATTTGCTGAAATTTTAATTTACATTATAAACAAGGATTTAGGAAATAAAAGCTACCCTCTCTATTTCATCATTTACCGATCTGTATCAGCTGGTTTTACCAGTTCCTACTATTACTAGTTGTGTAAAACAGAAGTTTTCTATATGGAGGGCAGTCTGCTAGCTTCCTTACTTTTTCTAAACAATGTGATTTGGAGGAGTCATGGTAATTTAAAACACATAAGGGTAGATGAAATCTGAAATACAGAAAAAATTCTCAAGGACTCCTGCATACACCCTGAGCTCAGGGCTCAGTCAGGAGAAGCCAATTCAGAAGGAAGTTTTCATACTTTTCGAGGGAGATTTTTGCTCTGATCTGTGCCTTTTACTGTGACTTAGGGTCAAGTATTTGTCTCATTATCTGATACAACCACCACTGCAACAGAGCTCTAAACATTGAGTAGTGTGACTGGACAATGAATCCAGCTGGTCTGGAAGGGGTGGGATCTGCCATGAATGCACAAGGCATGGAGATGGTGGATCAGTTCAGATGCACTGGGGTCATAGTGTATGAGGAGCCTGTTTTGCTCAGTAATCCAATGCATCTTGATTGTGCCAGGTTTCCAGAGATTACTACGGAAAACAAAAGCATTTATGCAGAATGGAGGGTTAGTTATGTTTCCAGATTTTATTGAGTAAGCTGGGAGGGGTTGTAGGACTGGTATGAAAAATTTTACACCTATCCTTATTTAATGGAGAGATGAACAATATATATATTTTTATTTATTTTCTAAACTTTACAGCAACAAAGATGTTTCTGGTCAGAACTCCTGAAATAGCTGTAACCAAGTGTCAATGTCTGCAGTGTGCTCATTATGGAAAGCACTTTAGTTCCCTGTCAAACCACCTGCATTGTTCTGTGGAGGCAAACAGGTATTGATTTGCACATTCAGTAATTGCTCTGAGCTGAACAGCATGTAAGGAGTTCTGTAGGTTGCTATGGTTTGTCTTATTTCCTTTTTAATTAAACATGATGGTGGTTGAGCGAGTCTTTTAAAATGTGTTCTGTTCTCTTGCATTTCTTCCCCATGATGAATTGGATACAGGATTCTTTTTCTCACAGCTGCTGGTTTCTGTAAAATCATTGACATACAGGGCAGTAAGCAAGGCAGTGGTTCCTTTTGTCAGCTTTCTCTTTTGTTCATAGGTCCTAAAGCAAATGCTGTCTTTGAGGTAGGCTGAGCTGTACCTGTTTCCCTTAGCTTTATTTGCAGCTATTGTAAGGACAGCAGCATGCCATCAGGCTTCCTTTGTATGTATTTTTCAGTAGTTTGCAAATGCTCCTTGCCAGGAGATTCCTTCTATAGGACAGCGTATGTTACCTTCCTGACATATAAGGACTTCCTTATATGTCAGGATACATATTCAGGATACATATACATATTTACATTTCTTTCTGTAAACATAGATAACCTTTTTTTTCAGTGAACTCTTAGTGGGAAAATTAGAAATCAGTACACTCATCTGATTTAAACTTTTGTTAGTCCACATGCTAACTGGTAAAGTTGGCAGGTTTCACTTAATGGGATTAACACAAGTAACCAAGATGAGAGTACTGGGCAGGGGAGGATACAGAGACAGTTCACCATATTTCTTTGAGGAGATACAAACTAAAATCCAGGAACTAACACCATAACTCAGATTACCTGGTTAACATGCTAGAGTTTTGTGTAAGTGGTGGTGAAATTTGGATTAAATTCTTACCTCAATATAGTTACTGTAGATATTTGCAATATTGTCTTATTCTAATTTAAATTAGGTGTATGTATCGCAAACACCCTCGGATCTGAACATATAGAACAAAAATGATGAAGCAACCTTTGCTACAGTACATTTAGAACTTAATTTCTCTCATTGTTTTGCCTTTCAGCTCATAATTGCAGTCTACATTTTTAAAAGACAGCCTATTTATTATAGACAAATCTATTGCTGTTCCCTAAGCTCCAGGTATTAAACTCGTATTAAGTATAGGATGAGACTCTTGTACTGGTCCCATTAAAATACTTGAATGAGTGAACTTATTTTAATGAGCACACTTAGAAGGTAGTGTAATCTGCAATCATGTTTATCTGTGTAGAAATTTATAGAACAGTGCAATAATAGTCCTGTAATTATAATTATTTTGAAATTATGCCTGCCTGTTCTGGTCTGCCTCAGCAGCTACCCTATAGCCCAAGTTTTTAATATGAGAGCAGAAGGCTTCCACCACTGGCAGTCATTAATATTTCTACAAAAGCAGTTTGTTGGGCAAGAGAGAAATTAATTCTAGCTACTAAATTGATTAGAAGGTCTAATCATCCTCCAAGTGCATCAGTGAACAATAAAATGAAATAATTAATGTCGGGGGTGGCCTGCTTCTGAGCATCCACAATTTACAAGATTGTTGCTCTTGAAGTTCCTGGGAAGTTTTATTATGAGAGTTTTGTCATTGTTTGCAGTACTTTCTGTTTCTGTCTCTCCTGGATGAAAATACAAGCAGATACCTTAGAGCTGAGTTCAGTGCAATTGAAATTTCTGTCTTAGCACATTATCTTTGTGTCTTCACTGAATGACGGTCACAGCTCTTCACAGAGCAAAAAACTTCTCATATACTGAGTGAACGTTTTTCTAAATGCCACCTTTTGATAAGCAACCCAGGTTGGCAATTTGCTATCTTTTCAAACTCTCACATCAATCAGGTCCCAAACAGTTTGTTTAATCAAAAGTAGAATATGTTGCCCAAATGAGCCAAAGCTATTTCTAGAAGAAAATGTACCAATGGTAAGTACTGAGTGTACAATAAATTACCTTATATTACTTGATGGATTGTGATTATAGACTTGGTGCAGCAACTTAACAGCAGCTGCTAGCAGTGTGGTCTCAGATTTTTCCCACAATTTAGCTACAATAGAAGTGGCAGTGTGGGAAATACAAAAATTAAGAATTAAGATGTATCCCCTCAGTTTCACCTACTGTTTTACATCTATTTTTGGCTTATGTTTTAATATTAAGGTTTGTTCCTTTACCGTTAGCTATCCAATTTCCCCTTTTCTCCTCTTAGGGTCACCATACCATGGGGCACCAGAAAGATTTTAATGCCCTTGACTGCTCACCAGGCTGAGATAAATGCCAACTTGCTGACTTTATTTATGGCAGGGGTGAGCTCTCTGATGGTTGGTAGCGATGCTGCAGCCCTGCAATAGTCCCAGTAGTGCTCTTTGCCAGATTCTCTGACTTGTTTGTTTTTCTTAAGTTCTATTCTTGTCACTCTTGCCTAAGACACTGTGAGCAAAGTGACAAACAGCCATTGCAGATCCATTAATGACCTACCTGGACTGTTCATACAGGAGAGCAATCAGCCTTCTCTTGCTCCCCCAGGACATCACATTAAGGTTGACAATGTGCACATAACTGCTGCTGTGGCCTGATGGCCAGGCTTAGTCTGCCTTAGTCCCCTTAATTGCATCTATACCTGTAGGGTCACAAAGTAGCCTGTTTGCACCTGCTGAAGGTATAGCCAGACCAATTTGGAATCACACAGGTGCAAAAGGAATGTTTAATGTAACTGGTGTATTTTGCAGAACACAAACTGACACCAAGCTGAGTGGCACAGATGATGGCCTAGAGTATAGGGATGCCATTCAGAGGGACCTGGACAGGCTGGAGAAGTGGGTTCACGAGAAAAATTAACAAAATTCAACAAGACCAAGTGCAAGGTCCTACACCCAGGAGAGGGCACTCCCCAGTATCAGTGCACACTGGGTCATGAATGGATTGAGAGCAGCCCTGCTGGGAAGGACCTTGGGATACAGGTAGATGGAAAATCAGACATGAACTTGAAATGTGAATTTGCAGCCAAGAAAGCCAATTGCATCCTGGGCTGCATTGAAAGAAGCATCAGGTAATTCTCCCCCTCTACTCTGCTCTTATGAGACCCTAACTGAAGTTCTGTGTCCAGCTTTTGTCCCCAATACAAAACAGACATGGACCTGTTAGAGCAGGTCCAGAGAAGGGCCCAAAAATTATAGATGGTAAGAGCACCTCTCCTTTATAGAAAGGCTGAGAGAGATGGAGATGTTTGTTGTTGTGTTTGTTTTGGCTTTGTTTTGTTTTTTTGGTTTTTTTAATCTGGAGAAGACCTAACTGCATTTTTCAATATGCAAAAGGGTCATACAAGAAAGATTGAGCAAGACTTCTTACCAGTGCTTGCAGTGACAAGAATGAGGGGAGATTTAGATTGGATGTAAGGAATAAATTCTTAGTGTGAGGGTGATGACATACTGGAACGGGCTGTCCAGAGAAGTTGTGAATGCCCCATCATTTGAAAGGTTGAAGATCAAGTTGGATGGAGCTTTGAGCAACCTGATCTAGTGAAATATGTCTGCCATGGACAGTGGGGTTTGGACTAAATCATCTTCACAGCTTCTTCCCAACCCATACCACTGTATCATTTCCGTATTCAAAGACAGTGTATTTTTCTGATAATTTACTCTTTTTGGGAATTCTATATATAGATTGTTTTACACAGCAACTTCTTTGGAGAGGTAGATTTAAGTAGTAAGACCCATGGAAAAAAAAAATTGCAGAAATGAAAGGCTTTGGTAAGCTTAGATATGATTTTCAGGGAAATTAGAGTATTTGTCTACATTATATTCAGCTTTCAGTGAATCTCATTGCATTAGGCTCTCTGCCTTCATGTAACAAGAAATCATTTGTTCTAAGGAGCACATGGAGATAATACACTCTGGCAAAAGCAGTTGCATCTGCAGTTGTTCTGCCAGAGCCTCCATGCAGCAGACAGATTGCTGCTGAAGGGACTGGGGTATGAGCCAACCTAGGTCCTTGCTCAGTCCCCCTGCATTTCCTGATCCTGCACCTGTATTACCAAGCCATGATTAGTTATGACTCGTTAGCTGTGAGTTATAAAGCTGAATTAACATGATTAGACTGCATCCAGCACTGAGCTTCAGATCTCGTGCCATGGTGTTTCTGTTATCTTGCTTATCTTCATGTTGTTCTCTGCTGGGCAGAAAACTGCACTTTGCAAATGACTTACTGAGGCCTCTGTATGAAGTAATTAATTTTGAAAAGCCACCTTCCTCTGGAGGTTTCTTAATCAGTGGTGCCTTTTACTCTCCAGTAAATTTTTAGTTCATGTGCTGTCTTCTGTACTCTTTTAAAAACTTATATTCTTTTATGCAGTATTCTATCCTGATGATGTTGATATTACAGGATCAGCTGAAGGGGTGCCTTTTTCTTCAGGGATAAAAATATTGGAAAGAACATTTCCCAACAAAGTCCACAGTCTTACTACACTTCCTCTTCATGTGCCAGTTACAGGAATTGTCATCTAATCTTAGACTTCAAAACTTTCTTTACTGTTTTAGCTCTTCAGTTTTGTGCATTACTAATTTTGCTTGGTTATGAGATTGGACTTGATCTCAGAGGTCCTTTCTAACCCAGCTGATTCTGATTCACCTATGATTCATCTGTGATTCTATGATTCACTTGTGGCATATTTAAATAAGCTTTCTGATGAAAATCCACCTTTACTTGTGGAGGATATTTTTTGAGGGGGGACCAAGAAGTTGACAAGAGCAGACTTAGCTGCCTAAGAACTGACATGTTAGGTGTGGCCCAATGAATGTTTTACTTGCATAGTGATCAGGATCTGTCCTTATGAATGTGAATGGGCATTGCTAGCAGTTGCTGTGAGGGACTTCTTAAAAGATGGTCACCCACCAGGAGCACTCTTGGCTTTGTAAAGATGCCAATGTAATCTGATCTTTGTGTTTTCTGTTTGTTTCATTTAAAACGATGCTGCAGGGAACCTCAAAGAGTTAAATACCAGACCTGCCTTAATTATAGATGTTTTTAGAAGAAAACCTTAGGAAAGGTTTTGACCTCTTTCAAGCATATACTGTTGTACATTTTCATTCTTATGAAGCAGAAAAGGATATTCTGTGTGGTGGACAATCTGCTTACTTCCCCACTGATGCTCTGCAGAAAGGTATTGCTCTGCTTCATTTACATTGATTCTCCAGCACAAGCCAGTAGTGAATTTAAAAATGGATAAAATAAACTGTGGGTAAATTAAATGTGAGTAAACTCACCTGGTTGACTTTTGAAGTATGAGAGTTGAATGTAGCTAGACTTTGTGTTGTCTGTATATAATTTGATATTGCTTTTACATTTGCTTGGTTTTAGCCTAGCTACACTGATTGTGTACTGGCAAAATCACTTACTGCCTCTTGTGTAAAATGTAATATTGTCTTGTCACTAGGATTTACAATCTGATTTAGAGTTCAAATAAATAGTTCTGGAAGAAGCTTTTGTTATTAATCAGCCTCTTCCTTGTCTCAGCTTTCAGGGAACATTTTAAGGTGCACACACCCACAGAATGACTTCATGCAGCCATGGCTCTAGAAAGTGCAATTCAAAATGTATGGAACTTTTCTTGCACACGGAATTGTACAGGGAATTAATTTTATTTTGCACTTATATCCATTCAATTGTGGAAGAACTCCAAGTTCTCCGTTAAGCATCAAGCCTGTAGATACATCTACTTTGATTATGAGTAAAACTAGGGTTTCCCTAGTACAGGAATATTAAATGAAGAACAGAATGATATATGGAGGCTAAATGAATAACTCCTTCCCCATTATTTTCATATGTATTCATAAGTCACTGCCTCTTATTTTCTTTTTCTTTTTTTCTTTCTTTCTTTTCTTTTCTATATAAGAGCAGTATTCAAAGTATTCCACTTTTTCTATATAGCATTTAAAATCATTAGGTTCCTCAAGAATATTCTAGTTTCATTTTAAAAAAAACACCTAAGCTACTTCTGTATATTTTATTTTCCTAAAATATCTTTTGAACATTACTTAATAGAACTAATCAAAAATTGCTTGTGCTGAGGCAAAAATTGCTTTTTTAAATCAGAGGAAATTTTTTAAATTTATCAATAATATCATCTTTTTTCCCCCTCCTTCTTCCAACTTTGAGAAATTAAGCATATATATAGCCACCCAATTCAAAGTGATTACTAGATTTTAATGCTTCTATTTTGATTACTGGTTTGTATTGTCAAGATTTTGTCCTTTGGTCCACAGTTTATTTTCCTTGGATACTTTTATACTTTCATTAAATAAACGTGGAGTAAAAACTGTGGTCAGATAGAAAGAACCCATTCACACCAAAAACAACATTTAGAAGTCTCTGCAGTCCTCTGTGGAAGAGTCCCCTTTAGCTTTCCTGTATCATAATTTTGAAGGTGACCTTCACAGAGATTTAACCAGGGACTAAATAGAACAACAACAACAAAAAAAAAAGTGCTTCCAAGGAAACTAGAAAACGACAGGAAAGTGCAGCATGGCCCATCATCTGTAACAAACACCCTGCTTTACTTGTCAGAATTGTGCTCCAAGCACTGCTGCAAGAGTCTGATGAAACCTGACAAGTGCAATTCTGGAAGAAGACTAGAATTTTAGCCTTTATTTTTATGCTGTAAAATATTTTGGATATTTAAGAGAAGATTAATGAAACCTAGGAACTAATTTAAATCATTATGGTTATATAAACTGTCATAGAATTGCATTAATTTAACCAGCTAAAAGCCAGGACCTAAAAAGGATCTAATATGCTTATTGTGCACTTGACTATTCTCTTGACTTTCATATTTCAGCACAGTGAAACAAAGCTAAGCACTGTGCATGTAAAAAATATACAGAGGAAAAGGTGTCACAACAGCTCTAATTTAGCAGAAAAGTCACTGGAAAAGAATAATGGTGTTACCCGATGGATAATGCTGTAGAAAAATAGTAACTAATGAATACTGAGGAAATAATGGCAGCAATTTAATTAAACAATTCAAAATAAAGGAGTCTTAGTTTTAAATATAACCTGCAAACATTTGATTCTTTCAACTTTTAAATGGCATGAAACAGTGTAGATCAGATCCCAGACACATTTTGTGGAGTCCCTTATGTTGCATATCATGTAACACACTTAAAATAGACTGAAAGCACCAAAGGCATAAAATGGCACTTGTAGCCAGGACTCTGAAGTTTAACTCTTCAATATTGCCAGTGGAGAGGTTAATAACCTTTATGCAGCTGAAGCTTCAATGCAATTTCCAATATAAATGTTCTAAGAGGTAAATCTAATCTTTGTGATTGTTTTGGTTTGTGTTTTTTGTGGTTTTTTTTTTTTTTCTTTTTCACTAAGCTGGGTTTTTCATGTAGTTTTAATTCACTCCTCTTTTGTGTCCTGCATTTCTACTTCATTTCTACAGCTTCTTGTTCAGCCACATAGCTCAACATGGACATAAATGGGACATGAGGTCACTAAAAATGGTGTGGAAAAGAAAAGGCATACGAATAGATCAGTTATCAGCCTGTGAAAGACTATTTCTCTCATGGGAAAATTTTCTCTCATTTTTTGAGGCAAAAAATGAAGGCCAGAAAGCCAAGTCATTGCCTTAGCTAATCAAGCTTGCTTTTTCCTGAACGCTGTAACAGTTGAGCCACTGAATTTATTGGTAAGAATGTTGCCTACGTGCTTTCTGCTTGTCCTGCTTCATCTTAGTCTCAAGGAGATCATTATGAAGTTTTATCTTTTCTGTGTTCTAACAGCATCTTCAGGTACTCCATAAGAAAGGGATGGGGTTACACAGAACACACCTTTGAGACAGTGTGCAGTAATGAATGAACAGGTGGGATGTTAGGGAAAATTTCTTTACCATGAGGGTAATAGCAAATGGAAGAGGTTGTCCAGGGAGGTAGCTGAGGCCTCAGCCCTGGAAATATTCAAGATGAGACTTGACAACCTGATCTAGTTGAGGATGTTCCTGCTTACTGCAGGAGGGTTGGACTAGATGACCTTTAGAGGTCCCTTCCAACCCAAATTATTCTATGATAATAAGAAAAGTTAACTCAATCTTCCTTTCTTGTCAGCTTGTGTTGAATCTTTTCCTTCATTTACCAGAACTGTGCAAAGTCCAATGCAAAACAAGTTCTAAATATCCTCCAAAAAGCCCAGGGATGTATCCTAAGCCAGAGCATAACCCTGTGGAGAACACCAAGGAAAAAAATCATTGCAACAGACTTGCTGCATCATCAAGAAATTTCTATCTGGCCTCATCAAAGCCTTCTGAAATGTGCCTAAAAATTGCTGAAAGAGACTTGGTTCAGCTTGGGTGGTGGGACTGAGGAATGAATATGCCCTCATCTTTCAGCATTATATATTATGCTAGCTCTGCATCTGGTGTAAATCAGTGCAGAGTCAGCTTCCTAACGTGTTCTCATTTTTCCATATTCTTTTTTACTAAAAGTAACATAACTGCTATTTGTCAGGAACAACTAGAGCTTTTGTGCAGGTGTATTGTGGATAAGCAGTTACTGACATCTGGGTCATAGCTGATCTTTTCTTTTTTCTCCCACATAGCAAACTTGAAATATCAATAAAGAAAAGAAAATATTTCTTTCATTGTATATAAAACTTTCACTCTGGAGTAGCAGCTTTGATGTATTTATATAAGAAAAGTTGGAAAAGAATGTTTGAATCATTCATCATGAAGCATTATAAAGCTAAAAGGTCAAAGGATTTTCACATCTGTCAGAAAACAGTCTCCAAAGCCAGAAAATGACTGCTGGAAAAATGCTCGGCCATGCCTGATTTTTGACCATGGGAAAGTGCTGAAAATGAGACAAATAAAGAAAAAGCTGCCTTCAAAAGTAGAGGGTAACAGTGGGGCATAGCTTAAGAGTCCTTAAATGTCAGCTCCAAAAAATACATACATCCCTGAAAACATGTGAGTACTAAGAAGAATTAAATGCAGATAGAGGTAACGTATTCCTGCAGCCTACATGTTGCCTTTTCTGTGTGCTTCATGCACTGAGAAATTGATATTAATAAAAGGATGAGTTGAAGGGCTCTTGGGTGAGTCACGGTGACAATTCAATATGTCTTTCTGTATTACAACTTAAAATGTGAGAACAAGATGGTGATGGCAGATTTTACATAATAAGGAAGATAATCTAAGCTTGCTAGAGTATCTTGGGAAATTACAGTATTTGGAAACAGAAGATATTTAAGTGATATTTCACTTTGTAGCAAAGTGTTCTGGAGAATTTTTGTTCACTTCAAATATTTCTGCCACTGATTCTTCTCCCCTGCACCCTGGACATTTTTAACCTACATTTTTCTTGAGAACAAAATGTGCCATGTGCCATGGCATGCATATCTTGCCTTTTCTGAAGACAAACACTTCTCATTTCTTTGTAGGGCAATATTGTTTGAGGGGGTTTTTTGGCTTTTTTTTTTTTTAATCTTTTGTTTCTGTGCTGGTTTGCTTCGACCGGAAAATTGGTGTGCAAAATTATATATAATTTTTTTTATCTGTCTTTTCTAAAACTGTGTAAAACCATCTGGTTGTGAACAGGGAAGTTGCTGAGAGGGAAGAAAGCCCTATTGCAAAATGAAACCAAGTATTGAATTGTAGATCTGTGAAAGCCATCTGCAATTCCTGTGATTTAGATCTCCCCTCGAGTGGATCGAGTCCTCTTCCAGTGAGGGACTGGCCAGGGGCACTGGTGCCACCTGCTTGTAAGGCAAAAGGAGGTATAAACCATGATGGACAGGAATAATAGGCTAGCAGGGACAGTGTACTGGCCTCAGTTCCATAATTATCTCAGTATCTCCTCCCAGCAATATAATTTGTACAACCTTTGCTTGCTGCTCTGATTTGAACCTTATCCTACGATGAGTTATCAAGTTTGCTGCAACATATGGTTCTGTAATTTCAGCTGAAATTTAAACTTGCATTCTGAATACTTAGTCTAGGAACCCCCAAAATATCCTGATGGTTTTATTAGCAGGGGGACATAGAAGCTGAAATTAGTCCTTGAAAAATACTAATACATTTTGAAGTGTGGGTTGGTGGAAACTGTGAAATCAATAAAGTTTCAAAACCAACATGTTTTAATCCACTCACACACACACATATATGCAGAATAAATATTTTTCCTTTCAAATCAACACTGGCACATTATATTCACCTATTTATCCTTGTCTGCACTTTTAGGTCTACTATAGAGAATTAATCATGCTGGTGAAATATAAATGCGAATGGTTTGTGACATAAATATGAATTGGACAGGGAAAATAATAGGAAGGCAGGTGGAGCATGAAAATAATTTCACATAAAGAGAAACGTTAGCCTGGTTTTTTTTATTATTTTTTCTAGAGGATCTGGAAAAAGTAACTTATTAAACTAAACTTAGCTGACTTGTCTGTGGGACAGCACAGACTGCAGTAGAGTCAAGATCTAAAGAAACAGCCATAGAGATCTTCATCTTTATTTGGATTTGGATGTTTGTAATGCTGACAATTCAACAGCAGTGGTAGTCACCATTTTAGAGGCATTTTTACTTTTAGGGTGTGACTCTATTAATCTTATTCAGTTATTGACTTTAGGAAGAGGTTAGTACATTACTATAATTACCCTCTGAGTACAGCCAAAGGTGATTGCCAGGTAGGTACCTCTGGCCAGAAAAATCCCACTGATTCTTGCTGGTATTCTTGCTCACCACAGCACTGAAGGGAAAATCCACGTGTTGTGCTTGCTCTTCTATGTATTTTTAAAGGCATTTAGCAAGTTAGTACTAACCAAAATTTCTCTGTGGTGATGACTGTGGCAGATCTCTGTGAGGCTGGGATGCATCTTGGCTGAGAAATGTTTCCAGTGTCAGGTGCTTTGTTAGGCTAACTGTGACACTCTGGGTAGATTTGTATTTTTTTATTGCATTCTCTAACAATCCAAGGTTTTACTACCTAGAATGACCAAGATACTTATCTCTAGGAGGGCTTCTACATCTTGAAATCAGTACTAAGAGGGGCACTGGAAATATTAACTGCAAATATCTGGTACCTAAAACATGATTGTCAACTGCTTGAACCAAGGGCCTGTAAAATATTACAGGCTTGTTAAATCTGCATGTTCATACAGTCAAAACCTTGTTGCAGAAAGCACTAGCAACCTCAAATCAAAATATTTTTTATCTTGTTTTCAGTAAAGGAAATTAGTTTTGATCATATTACTTGGATGTCTGCAGTTTCTCTAAAGTGTGTAGTAAAATTAAGTGGTTTTGAAGTCTTGCTCAAGTATGCTAAACAATATCTAACAATAAACATGAAGTCATTCTTACAAATTCTTCAGGTTTATATTTTGAATATATCAATTAAATAGTGTTTCTGTTTCAAAGCAATCAGTTATACATGTATGATATGTATATATATGTATAATACACACTTTTAAGAGTATTTCTCCTTCCTTTTCTGTATTATTACTAGCATATTGGATTAGCACTCTCCTATATTTGGGTTCATATTTCTTTTCCTATTTTAACCTATTTCTATTTATTAGACCTGTTTCCAGACTTTCATCATCGATTTCTTCTCATATTTTCACGTTTTTCTTATTTCACTCTCAACTTCTGCATTTATTTTTAATTTTTCCTACACTGATAAATATTAACATGGGGAAGGCAGTCATCTCTGACCTCTTATGTCAGCTTACAAACCCTCCAGAGTTTTGCCAGGCCATCTTGATCTTTCCCATCTACTTGATCACTTTAATGAGTGATCTTTAGTTAGGTGCAAAATTCCTTTCATTTCCAGTAGTGTTTTTGCTGATTACTTTATGTACACAGTGTGTCTGTATATATCTATAAGTATTATTTTATTGCACTTCACCATTGTTAAGGCTTTCTGATTTCATACTTCTTTCATTATTTTTTGCTCCATCATTCTTTCTACCTCCTACCCCTTTGATAGCTTTTATCTCTTTTTCTTCCCCATCTTCCCTTCTTCCTCACACTTCTATACACATATGCTTAACATCTTGTTTTCCTCAAAAACATGTCTGTTGGAATTTCCCTTGCTGATTTTTCTGTTCTGTTTCTCCTCCTTGTTCTGGTAGTGACAAACCATGACATCATCTACATCAGCCTCTGCCTCCAGTCTGTGCTGTGCCTTTAAGGCTCCCAATTATTTAACACAGAGTGACAACCTTCATCTTTGGCTACAAACACTCCCTGCAAATAAAGCAGCATTTCACTGTATCTTCCAGCTGCAGTTTTATGCCTAAGCACTCTACCATAATGCATTTGAAATTTTGGGGGACCCTGACTTTTGCTCCTCTGCTGGAGCCTGGAAACAGGATTAGGTATCTGGTGAAAATCTTTCTCAAGGGACCGATGGCTGACTCAGAATATTAAAACCACCCATTTATTCAGTCAGAGGTGTTACATCCCAGGGGAACAATACCCAGGCTCTTTGAGTCCCTTTCATTCTCACATGTGCTGGCTGTGTTCTGGTTGTCCAGATGTATCCCTTACAACCTTAGATTCCTCTTTGTGAAAATTGAGGACTGAAAAGCCACCACCTCAGAACACATTTAGAATCTTTTAAATCTAAAGCTCTAAGATTTAGGCATTTAGGTCCTGCACTGGGTCAGACAATCCCAAGCACAAATACAAGCTGAGTAGAGAATGGATTTGAGCGCAACTCTGAGGAAAGGGCCTTGGCTGATGAGAAGCTCAACATGAGACAGTAATGTGCACATCCAGCCCACAAAGCCAGCTGTATCCTGGGCTGCATCAAAACAGGAGGTGATTCTCCCCCTCTTCTCTGCTCTCATGAGACCCCACCTGGAGTATTGTGTCCAGTTCTGGAACTCCCAGCAGAAGAAGGACTTGGAGTTGTTGGAGTACGTACAGAGGAGAGCATTTTTTGTGGTATTGAAGCTATACACACACAGCCGTATAAAATTGTAAATAAAGTAATTTTTTTACAAGGAGGCTCTTAAAAATTAAAACATAAAAAGAAAGTGTAAGAGACGTAGAAGTAGAGATAGGTGACCTGGGAGGAATATGGAGACACTGTCCGAGTGTCTATGGGGACAGGGCTGAGAAAGCCAAAGGCCATCTGGAGTTGAATCCTTCCAGGGCTGGACAGGGCAATACGAAAGGCATGGAAAAGTTTTATCAGCAACACGAGTACCAGGGTAAAATATGGGCCTACTGTTGGCTGTATCTAGGGTCATGGTGACAAAGGATAGGGAAAGTGCTGAAGTATTCAGTGTTTGCCTTTGCCAGTGTTTCCATAAGACTGGGTTTTGGGAATCCCAGGTCCCTGAGATTAGTGGGGAAGTATGTTGCAAGAAGGACTTGCTCTCAAAGGAAGGGGTTCAGATTAGAGATCTAAACCGACTGGGTGTGTTAAAGTCTGATGGACTCACTAGTGCAGAAGAAGTGCATCAGTGTTATTCAGAGGCCACTCATGTTTTGGAAGGCTGTGTTTACTGGGAGAGGCTTCTGAGAGCTGAAAGAGAGCAAACGTCAAGCTTTCTATGATGAGGTGACTGGTTTGGTGGATGTATTTATTAAGTGCTAATGGAAGATCTTACTCTCTTTTGGGAGGATCTGGCTTTGAGTAATTTAGGAATGCTGAACTTTTAGGCACCTGACTGCTGATATCCAGACCCTGGGTTGCAGGTGCTGTGCTCAGGCTCTTAAGATAGGTCCTTGGGATAAAGTAATCCCTGAATAAGAGGACCACAGGTATTTGGATAAGAAATACAGAACAGGATGTTAGGGACCTGGCTGCAGCTCTGAACCAAGCCCATGCACAAAACCTGCAGTGTGGCACCTCTCCAGTTCAGCTTTCTGGAGCTGATTAGAAGTTATGGCTGCCTAAATGATGGCAGTACTTTTATACTATGGTCCTAAGGTTAGAGAACTTCCCTCAAATTTGAGAAACTTTATTTCAGCCTCCTCAATTTTATAAGATATGATAAAAGCATTGGACAAACTGAAATAAAACCACAAATTTGGAAAGAAGGCATTAAAAAAGAAGTTGTCAAGTTCTTTACCTTTTTAAAATCACCTTTGAAATTACTATGAGGTCCTCTGTGTAATGAAAAATACTTTAAGTCTTGCATTGCCCCTTTTTCTTGGTCTCGTAATCTTAAATGTGCATCATGTTTCAAAAAAAAAAGTCTCATTTTATGCTAGACTTGCACAGATTACAAGTCTAATTATGGTACCTGTTGATCTATGGTAATTCAGTTGACACTGTAAGCATGCTGCTGTATACTCAGCCTTTGACACCTTGCTACACATACCAAATATATTATTAAACTTTACCCTTCTAAACACAGAAGTTTAGAAGTTTAATTACAAGTTACCAATATTTCTGTTGCATGATTGTAATAATGCCCCCATCAATAAGGATCTGGACTGTCACGGATAGAACGTGTGGATTAGCAATATTTTTCTGTATTTGCTTTGAGTATTATCAACAAGTTTGAGTTTGCTCTTTGGTATTTTATTTAATGACAGAAAGCATGAAGATAATTATGTATATCGTTTTCTAGTGTCTCAGCTGTTGCAGAATTAAATGACTCAAAACTTAACTGGAAGTAATATTACTGTATTTATTATTAATTAGTATGCAGTGGATATATACAGGATATAAATATTTAGAAAACTGCTCTTCTGCTTTATACCTGGCTCTTCAGAGTGGCAGAAATCCCTCTTTATCAGCTGCTTTGGTTGTTATGATCCCATCCTTTCTTACCTTCTGCTTACTGCCTATCATCTTCAAGTATTTCAGTCTTCAAGGAAATAATTGGAGTGTGAATATTGTGAGTCGCATATGTTTGACCTGATTTTGTACAAATGTGTTCAGAATATTGTATTTTCTCTTAGTATTTGCAAGCTTCAGCAGTAGTTACAGCAGATATAACTGATGAGTACTTGGGCACTTAGTGGAGTTCAGGAATTTGTTTAGCTGAAAATCTTCCAACACAGGAGTCACACTAAAGACTCCTTGTAGGATCTGCTGAGAGATGCTCTGCTTTATTTTATCTTTGGACAGTGATAGTGTAAATCACTGAGCTGACTTTGTTATAGTCTGTCAGGCAATAGTCTAATAATGTCTCTCCACATCTATAGACATGCAGTTACACCTCTGAGTGTGTGATACGAGACAGAATTTTCATCCTGCCTCTGAGCTTATTTTAGTATACAGTCTGAAATAACTTGCAGGTCTAGATATATTTGACAGTCTTAGTATAAAAGTCTACAAATAGCTCCTACCATCTCTAGTCCATGCATTATGTCATCACAACAGAATAAATCCCAGTCATTCAAGCTGTCTTAGTTATCCCCGAATTTTATGAGAAGGAAGAGAAACTATGAGATAAGCTAATAAAAGCAAAATAGCAAAAACTGTTGTGTCCCCAGCTGAAAACTATTTCAGCTATTAAAAGTAATTTGTGCAAAGTTGCATGTAATACTATTTTTCAGTCTTAGATTCAGGTCTTTCTGGACAGCATCAGTCTAAAAATAATTACTTTTATTTATGGCTGTAACTGAACTGACACTTTTTGAGATGCCACTCTGTTATCAAGACTTTTGCTTCAGAAACACGAATCATGTAAATGGCAACTCCAGAGGTCAGCTTTGATCCATAGTTAGTGTGAGTTTCTAGAATGCATTTAAGGAGTTTTGATAAAAACATGAGTCTTTTGTGTGTTGTGAGAATGTGATTTTACTATAAATAAAACATTGAACTAAATTAATGTTGAAACCTAAAAATGAGGCATTATTTTAAGTGTGACAGTTACCAAAGGGCAGCTGGGTCTTTGCTATTGTCAGAAGGAAAAAAGTCATAGAATTCAAAACCATGCACTTTAGAGTAAAATATTTTTGTCCATGGATGTTGGAACAGAAGTGTCAAGAAATTTTAACAGCTGAAGTGTATGGCTTTTTGTGCCCTGCAAATGCTGGAAAAAGTCAAGGTTATACCTGATGCAAAGTTGATCTCATACTTACATTATTTGGTAGTCATGTAACTGCATGGTGATTTTGAACACTCGTTGCAGGTTTCTGGGGTCTTAGCTAAAACAATGGGACCTTCAAACTTAACAAATCCTGGTAGTGACACTTATAAATATTAACTGAACAGGAGAGAAAAAACAGCAGAAACATGCAAAATTTAGTACTGTGCTTGAGAAGATCAGACAGCATTAAACACAGTATTTAGCAACAGACCAGAGCCATGGACCTTAAAACCATCACATGTCAGTAGAGTATTTTGCAGCAGGAAAAACTGTTGTGACCATATCCTAAGCCATCAGAGCCCTGAGACAAAACCAGTCAAAAGTGCAGGACTGAGCACAGCTGATAAGGGAGGGTGAAAGAGATCTTTGCTACAAGACACTGCAGAAGATGAAGATTTTCCCAGGAAGCTCAAGGTGGTTAAGGTGCTACTCTGAAAGGCTGGAAGAGAGGTGTAGTGAAAGTCATCAGGCTAAACTTGAGTTTCTGTGAATATCATGGTAACTGATGTGTGGCAAAAAGCTTGGCAACAGTATGAGAACTGCAATTTTTGGCTTTGGGTCTGGCATCTTTCGTGGGCCCTGGTGTAGTTGGCTTTTTATTTGTGAGTGCTGGAGCTTCAAATGCTGAATGTGTTACTAGAAATCATATCCCAAGGACAGATAGAATAACTGTGGGACCCAGTGTGAAGCTTCAGCATTGGTGAGTTATTTTTTCCTTAAAATGTCATTTTGCACTAGTTCAAGCACTGAAGAAATTTATTCTGTTACCTACCAGTCAGAAGTTCTCAACTCGGAATTATCTTCTGTCTTTCACTTTGGTGACTTGAGAATTGTATTATTTAAAATGCTGAACATCCCTTGCTGTGGTGGGTGACCCCAGGGCCCCCAACCAGTCACTTGCTCACTCCCCCCTGCGGGATGAAGGAGGGAATTTGGAAGGGCACAAGCAAGAAATACTCATGGGTAAAGACTAAGAGGTTTTTATGTTAAGGAAAAAAAAAAAAAAAAACAACAACCCTTAGGGCAATTACTGTTCACCTTCAACTAGTAGACCATTTTATCACTTGTATGAGGGAAATGCCCACCAGGAAAATCCCCTCCAGGTGGCACCATCGCTATGCTCGTGGGTGCCAACAGAACTGAGGCAGTGGCTGAGTACCAAGCTGCGTGATACTTGCAAGATGGAGGTGACTCTGGACAGCCCATCAACAAAACTGTAAACACTGCCAGAAATTTAATGCAGAGATACCTTGGGTTTAAGGAGAGATAGTGATGGACTGCAGTTTTGGTTTCAAGAGTTCAGTGAGATTTAGATTTCCAAATATTTTCTTTTTCTTTGTCCCTGAGTCCCTTACCCCATTATGTACCATGTCTGCCTGTGGAAAATTCAACCAATTAATGAATTGTTATCACACTGTAAAAAGGGAATTGAAAATTCTAAATAATTCACTGAAGAATTTGAGAGCCTTACTACTGAGGCTAAAATCCATTTCTGATCAAGCATGTTATTAAGTGTCTATTGTAGAGTACTGATAAGGTACAAAAGATTACCTTTTAAATGACTGCATTTTAACCTATGAATAAAGTTAACAACCTGGGGACTTCTTCACTTTCTGTGAAAATGAAAAATCCTGCCAATGAAATAATTGGCATTATGAGCTAAACTGTGCAGTATTAAGGCTTTCAATTAAATGAGAATACATATATAAAAAAGGTGTTTAAGTCAGTTCTTGCAACACTCTTCAACCTGAAATATTGCTATTGTACTCCTGGAAGGTTTTCTGTTTCTCTGAAAAGGCTGATGACCAGGTCTTGCAGGAGCCAGGAGCACGTTCCCTGCTCCTAATGAAGTCAGCAGAGTAGCCATTGGCCTCCTTTACACCCCACCAAGCAGATGTCAAGGCTGCATAAGTGAGCAGCAGCAGCCTAAGGAAAGTCAGTTTCTCACAAGCTCAGATCCCATCTCAGATAAACTTTTTAATCCCAATTTCAAAAGTATGTATAGGAATTACAAAACTTCATTCTTCTAATACAGAAATCAAGCTTGATTCTTATTTGTGACTGCTGTGAGTACATGCAAGTACATGTATTTTGCTATATACACAAAAGGAATTCTGGCACTTTAGATATGATTATGAGTGAATAAAAGTGTTATCAAGTTCATGGAAAATTTTTTTCTTTTTAAATGAAAACTTGGTTTAAATCCTAAATTGTTCATAGGTCATTTCTACATAGAGGAACTAAAAATTCTGACACCCATCAGGATAATTTGAGCATTTACCGTTTCTAAATAAAATGTCCTACAAAGTCCCATAGCTGCTTAGCGAAATTTCAATTTTGTCAGTTTAACTGATCAGCTCTCTGTGAGTTTCCAGTCTGGAAACTACTGTCTGGAATGTGGTGGAGGATATGGCTGAGCTCAATGGAGATGAGATTCAGAAATCCCCTGAGAACATGTCTTTGAGAGTGCAGAAAAAAAGTCACCTGTTCTGGCTACAGAGAAGTACAGCTCGTTTAACTAACCATCATTTTCTGATTAAACTTTTACTTTATTTGCATTTTCATCATAATTTTTATTTCTACCCTAGATGTATCACAGATATATAGTTAATAATGACCTTATAGAATTGTTCAAGAATTCTTAAAATAAAACACCACCAATACTACTATTCCCACTTCCACCCCCTGACAAGAGAGGGAAAAAAAAAAAAAAAAAAAAAAGGAAGAAAAAATAGGCAAATGGTAAAGGGTGTACCTTTAGTACAGTGTGCAGTAAGTCAATGTATATTTGTTCATCAGTGTTGTGTGTTGACCACCAGCTAAGTACACACAGAGCTGTTTTCTCCTCCCTCCTTACCTCTCCATCAGGAATGTGGAGAGATTAGGAACTGAAAAATTAAAAAACCCCCATGGGATGAGATAAGGGCAGTTCAAAATGGTGAAGGAGAATGGAGAACAGATAATAACCAAAATATGGAAGTTAGTCCCTTGCCACCTCCCTCAAAACAAGCACAGCCCTGCCAGTCTCTGAGCAGTGGCTACCTTAGAAGCCCAAACCCAACATCCCCTTGTTCTCTATTCCAGTTCAGCTCCATGTTACATGGTATGGAATATCCCTTAGCCCAAATCAGGTGAGCTGTCCCAGCTGTGTACTCTTCCAGCTTCTTGCCACCTCAGTCTGCTGGCTTGTGGAAATTTTCATGTATATATAGCTGATCCTTTGGAGCTGTGGTGGCATTTATTTTACTCAGTTTGAGGCCAAATGCAAATTAATTAAAAAATATGCTAGATTTTTGGCTCTCAGATATAAAAAGCAGCAATTTAGCAATATGCTCTGAAAGGGTGAATTGATCTCTGCTTGTACCATGATGTCTCCAGTTTAATTTTGTGTCTTTGTCAGTTGTATCTTTTCCTTCTGCTCTCAGAAGAGACATTTTGACCTTTTGTATCTGTCAACATTTTTGTTTGGAGATTTTGAATTATGGGTGCTGAAGAAAGTTTTTTTTCTGAAAATCTGTCTCAAAATGATTCTTGAGACATCAAAAAACCACCCCATTCTATCTTTTGACTGAATTTTTTTGTCTTGTGACTATTTAAGGGAAAATGTTCTTATTCTTTTTTGCATACATATGTGAATCTATGCACATAGCTGTATTATATATATTTATTATAGCACTCATGGTGAGTCTTTGTTATAAGCATCAACATCTTATTTCCATTTATTGTATGAATGCTCAGATATCAGAGCACCACATCAGATCTCTGCTCTGAGAAGACAGAGGGAGCCCAGAGCTTGTCTTGGGTGCTGATACTTATTTAGCAGAGTAGAAAGATCAAAGGCTGTAGAATAGGTGCTGAAGGTGCATGTTAAGGATTTCTTACCTGATAAAAAGGATCCTCAGTTTACTTCCTGGAAAGTTATTGTCACTCTCCTAAAAAGTGCATCTTCCAATGTCCATACCTTTGCAGCCTACAGAGATGCTGTTGGGAGACAGATGAGTGAAAAATGTATGTGACAAATGTCTACCAGTTTCCTGAGGTGACCTGGCTGTACTCCAATAGTGGCTGTTGTGTAGGCTGCATGTTGCAAAGGGCACTGGGAGGTGAGTTTTCTTCATCAGAATCATGTCCTGTGGATCATACCTGGTTACAGTGTGCCAATCTAGTTCAGTTTTGAGGCTGCAGTGTGTAGCTCTGATCAGGACACTGGCTTTTACTAGGCTGGTACAAAATTAAAATCTGAATCTCCATTAGCTATTACAGTTAAGGGCTGAATTTAAGGAACACCTTGATGGCTTTGAGGTACTGTGACTACACAAAGAGCACAGCTGAATTCACTTTACTCTGAAGGGGATGTGATAGAGGTGATGCTGCTCTGCTACACTGATATGAGGAGCAGTGTTAGGTTTGAGCTGCACCCCTCATTCAGCTCTGCAGTACTGCTGACAGGGCTCTCTGCTGTAGATGAAGAAATTTGTTTCCTCCCCCCCCCTTTTTTTTTTAACAACCCAGCTTGAGTTACAAGCACCACATTCTGATCTTCATGAAAAAATGAAGCTGCAGTTAAAGCCCTCTCACTGCTTCTGGATTTGGCTTTCTGTAGGATGATAAAGATCATTGACTGCTGAATTCAGATTTTTCCCACAACACTTTGCAGGAGAGTCAGTCTCTTAAACGTTTGATTGCTTTCTGAGTGCCTCAGTTGCTGCTGATGTGTTCGTTGTGTTCTGAAGATGGAGCACATCCACTGGCACTGGCAGGGCTTGTAGAGATTGTTATACTTGAACAAGCACCTCCTCTGGTTCTCTGCCTCTGAGTCACTATTGTTGAATTCTGTACTTTTCTCTAAAACCCCAAGGAATTAAATTTTTTAGATTAGAATTAGACAGTCGTGTTTATTAAACCTTGCCAGCAGCTGAAAGTAAAACTGTTTTATTCTCCTGAGTTGGCTCTGATCACAGTTACTAACTATGGGGATCTTTCTTATGGAAACAGAAAGAACGGGAGCCTGAAGAGAAAATCATGTGTGATATTATACAAGGAATTAAAAATTCTCATGCTCATTTTGAATGTGAATTTTACATACATTCAAGTTTTATTATGACAATTATTTATTTTTTCTAATACTAGTGTATTTTTTATTTTTCATTTTGTTTTATTCTGCAGCATCTCCTCTAATATTTGAACAGGGCTGCCAGTCACATCTTAGTCTTGTTTATGTCTTTAGCTGTTTGACTTTTCACTGTTGTTTTTTTTTTTAGTTATAGAAAATAATTATAGATATATTGTATATTTAAACTTATTATATTTAAATATATAGAGTATGTGAATGTATATTGAGAGTACATTTAGAACATGTAAATTCAGCAGTTTCTTTCTGGCTACATTGTCAATTGGCATGTTATTACTAGATATGGCACATTACTATTTATTTAGAAAATTCAGTGACATGCAATTCATCTTCAAATGGCTTTAGGACGTGCTCTGCAGGTAAGCTGGTAGGCTGATAAGTATACCTTGTGCTTGTTAAATGATTGTTTAGAGCATTTTGGAAGAATGTTAAAGTAGTAATGGAATAAAATACAGGATGCTGTATGAAAAACTAACAAAGAGATCACCAGCCTCAGCAGACAGATTTAAAAATATTAAACCATACCAGCTCTGTATTGCAGCTGAAATTGTCTTTTCACAAAGAGATCTCTGTCTATACTTGTTGCCTCTTTTCTGGCTGACTAGATGCTAAGGAAATGGCTATTACTTGTGACCAGATTTTGCTGCCTAGAATCTGCAAGACTGTAATTGAACTGACACAAGCCAATAAAACCCACCATCAGTCTATGAGGCTCAACTGACCTTCTGTCCCTTTGAGTTCCTTCCTAATTAGCCTCACTGCTGTGCTTAACTTAAATATTTTTCTGCTTATGTCATCCACAGGGATTCATTCCTACCATTCATTAATTCAGAGGGCCATCCATAAGACTTTTAATCATGTGTGTAATTGTCCAGCATAGTTCTCTGGGGATTTTGTGTGTTTTATCGTGGGGGGGAAATGCTGACGTCCAAGTATAGACCCGTGGAAGGGAAAGGACACGGCCATCAGCTTCAGTGTTAGTTCTCTCTTTCACTTGGGAAATGCACATTATTGTTCCCTCTTCTGCAAGATGTCTCCCAGGGATGGGTCTGATTGCACTGCAGCACAGTGGAGCTGCCCAGTGTTTATCCTGCCATGGACCAGAAGAAGTGATCAAGAATACTCTAATTCCTTTCTGCTACCATTCTCCTCTTGAAATTGGTAACCCAACTTCATGATTCCAGCAACGTGTGTTAGTAGGTAATTTTCTCATGCTATCTTTCTTCTACACCAAATAGGTTGTATAAATCATAGAATGTTTTGGGTTGGATGGGACCTTAAAGATCATCCAGTTCCACCCCCCCTGCATGGGCAGGGACACCTCCAGACCAGGATGCTCAAGGCCCCATCCAACCTGGCCTTGAACTCTTCCAGGGAGGGGGCAGCCAAAATTTCCCTGGGCAACCTGTGCCGGTGTCTCACCACCCTCACAGGAAGGAATTTTTTCCTAATGTCTAACCTAAATCTCTCCTCTGCAGGTTTTAAGCCATTGCCCCTTGCCCTCTCAATACCCCATGAAAGAAGCCCTACCCCAGCTTTCTTTTATTGTCCTACTTTAAGATCTGTTATGCTAGTGAAAGAAGAAAAGGGGACATGAAAGGAGAGTAGGAGTATTGATCCCCTGAACAGTAAAAATATATATGATCAGGCATCATGTACAGCTCTACCTTCTTTATGTCCTCAAAGAAAAAAAGATTAGAAAAAAACCCAGCAGTTAATACGTTATAATTTTTGTGTAATAATCTCTAAGTGTAAATATGACATAAGAATTTAAACTGCATTGTGAGTTACTTTTTAATCCATATCTTAGCCTGAATATTTTAATGATTTCATTCTATAGCACTCTACTGCTTCTACTGTAAGGTTTCATTAAGTTTTTTTCAAAGAAACTGAGAGACAAGGCCATATTAGATTTCAGAAATTGAATTTGGATGAACCCAGATTTCAGAAAGCTGAGTATTTAATGCAATTTCCAGACTGCCTGTTTGACTGGGAGCCAAAGACATTGTGCTTTGTGGACACTAAACAGAAAATTGAAAAGGAATCTGTAGCCAAATCATTTAGTTCACCTTCATATTCTAAGAAATGACATATGCAACTTGTTAAGATCAAGAACTTGAGCTGCCAAACTTTGGAATATGACACGAGAAAATTCGTTTATACAAACTTCTTTTGGTTTAGTTGCTAAGATGGAGGAAATAAGATCCATTGTAATGCCTTTGCAAAAGCTACTAAATGCTGCAGTATATTTTCCTGCAAGACCTTGTTTTTTGGATTTTATTTCTAGGATGCTTTAAAAGCAACGTAAGAGATGGTACAAAATAGTAGGGAGATGAAAAAGAAGAAATAATTTCCATGGAATTATGTAATGCATAGATAATTTACATGTTTATATCCTTGGCACATAGGTGTTACTTTCATTTAGAGTAGAAAAAAATAAGCAGCAAGACACTAGAGATGTGTTGTGTTAGTCAGTTGTCTTGCTGGCAGTCCTAAATGCATACTTAAGCAACTGTCCTAGACAAAACCAAAATATTGAGAAACTTTGTGATGAGCTGAATGATGTATATTTCCTCATTTTATTATGCCTTCAATATCTTAATGACCTCAAGTTTTAGTTTAGTTAGAAGCATAAAGCCTAAGTTAGGCAGTTATGAGGACAGTATTTGATGTTAAGAGAGTTATTACAACTCTGTTAAAAAAAAAAAAAAAAAGGCTAATTATTCTTTTTCTCCTTGAGCATGATCTTTGCCTCTGTATGTGAGTGAATTAATGACAAATAAAATCATCATAGAGTTTTCCTTTCCTTCACCAGCTCTGTGAATGATGGAGGCATGCAAATAAAATGGTATCAGCACACACAAACTGAAAACCCCAACCCTTACTGATAATGATCACATGTGACAGTTTCTTTCATACAGTCCATAAGCTGAGGCCTGAACTTGTAGAGGTGCCACATCATTTTGCAAAGTGATTGTGGCAAAGGAGAGCAGAGCAAACAAAAAATAACATTCATGTGACATTGAGGAGAACTCGGTTAAGCAGAAATGTTCAACTTCTGCTCAGTAGTGTTTTGTGGTAAAGACCACAAATAATTGATCGTCTGACATAAATCTGTTGAAAATCTCACCTGGTGTGAGTATACACATAGTGCACACTTCTAGTCCCTATAGCTTAAGAAATGGAAGCAGAAATTCTAGGTCAAGAAAGTCTGAACTACATATAGTTGCTAAAAAACCCAAGGTTATTTATAATCTCTCAAAGAGGAGAAATCAATTCCTCAGAATAATTAGTAACAACAACTTTATTCTGCAGCTTAGTAAGAATCTGAAATCCACCATCTAAGATATGGGCAGTCAAAATTCAAATGTCTTTCAATGAAGCTTTTTAGACATTACCTTATTTGCCTTTCCGTGCTAATAGAGTCCCTTGTGATGTGACCAAACATGTTCAAAGCTAACTCTTAAGCAAGGGTTATGTTTCCTGCGTGCTCTAGCCAGTACAATGTGTTTGTTCTTTCTTACATTCTATTTGACTTCAAGACTCTATACCTGGCAGCACTTCAGCTTGATTTCAAGAAATGTATTTTCCACTTCCTGATCTTACCCAATGTGTGGCACTTGTGGCTGCAGTCATTCTCCTGGAAGGTTTCAGTCTGGACCTTCTTGTTTTCATTATTGGAGGTAAATATTTTTGTCCTTTAGATGAGCAGTCTTTTCCATGTATGGAAAATACCTACTTGTTTATCTTCTCAAATAAACAAGCTAATTTAGTGCTATTAGAGACCAAAAGAGAGGGAAGGAAGCATCTCTTGAGTTTCCATGTCAAGTTCCTCAGAAACATGCACCAAGTACCACTGGTTTTAAAGGGAATATGGAGATTCAAGTTTTTACACCATCCCTCTGTCAGGAGGCAAGAATTCTCACTTTCATCCACCCATACCAAGTATATTTTGATTATTGAAGCAAAAATGCACCTTAGAATACATCATGCTATATTCATGCATATGGTGTTCCATGCATCAGTTAAAAAAAACACTTTAATCTGGTGCAGGCAGCCTGGGAAACTTTGAAATGTGTCCAAGTAATGAAATTTCTTATCACTTTAGATGTCAGGACTCAATGGTTATCCAAAGTGTTTAACTTCAGAGGAAGCAGGCAGGCTTTGAGATCCACCTTACTTTTTAAAAATATCTTTTTTATCACCTCCAGTGGTCATCAGCAAGAACCAGAGTTTACTGTGAAATTATTTTGTTTGTCAGCTGAGGCTGTTGACAAAAAGTAGGGAATAAATATCACTCTCACCATCTGCAAATATGACAGTTACTCATCTTCTAGGATGTGGCATTGTTTGTTTGAGGTTTTTCTATTTATCTGTCAACAACATAAGGGAGAAATGCACTAGAACTAGCCTTGTAGGTCTCGGTGTTCTTTTGTGAGTTTCTGAGTATGTGTACGTACATATTTGAAGCAAATATGTGCAAAGGAAAATCGTTGCTTCTTTGGAAAAAAAAAAAAATCTGATCCTGAATATAAACTAGTCACAAATTCCAAGAATATTCTGAAGCCCTGACACTAACAAAATTATAAATTTGGTCTACTTTGTAACTGCCTACTTAATGGTAGATAAACTTCATCATTCTCTACATACAGAAAATGTTGTAGTTCTTTCTTTGCATGTATTTTCTCTCAATGTCCACCATCTGCAGATAAGTATGGTTGCTAGAAATAACTTTGAAATGGTTTCCTCTTTTTTTGGGCATTATCACCTAAACCTGAATGAAGACATTTGATATCTATAAGATATGCTAATAATTCGCTCCACTGAAGTGGAAATTAAGTGTGAATCTTTTTTTTCCCAAGTCTTCATAGCTCCAGTGCAGATGAATATTCTGGATAACAGGAAGAATGCATTTTGATCAGAATGCAAGGTCTGTTAAGACCATTGAGTTGTTAGAGGAGGCCCTCCAGAAAACAAGACCCCTACCATTCCAGACCCTGCCTTCACAGTGTGGCTCAAACCTGAGGCTGTCAGATTTGGGATCTCATCAGTGTGACTTTAATGGTCCCACACAGGTGGCTCTCTGCCTATTGCAGGTGTTACAATTTACAATTAACAGCCAGAGTTGACAAATTTGGCATATTGCTGGTGGAATCTTTGCAAAGAGTTATTAAATATTTATTATCAAGTACCTCAGGCACATGCTGAATTTACACTCTAAAGCATGTGTCTGTAGCAGGCTCACAGGCATGCGAGCAAACAGTGTTCAGAAAGATGAAGTCTGAAACAAAAACATTAAAAAAGTATTTTGCAGAAATTAGTATTTCTATAGTAAGAAAAATTAATTGATCACTGTCAAAGTTTCCGAAAGTGCCAGTTAGTTAATAGAAAAATCTACTTTTTTTCAGATTCATGCACCTCTCTAAAGAAATTTGAAATAAATATAAACACATAAGTATAGTTTATTGGGACTCAACCATTCTTCTTTTCTTATGCAATAATTTGTCTGAAAAATTGCTGGGGGGACACAGCTCACAAGTTAATAACATTTGTGTGAAGGAAAGTTCCTGACTGGAAACTTTAAAAACCTTAAGCAAACAGAAGAGATATTAGTAATATGCTGAAATACAAGAAAATCCAAAGGGAGGCCTTAAGAAAATCTTTAAACAGAATTTATATTATTGTGCTTATTGGGAGAAAGATTCCTCAGATAAGGAGTAAAATTGGTTGCTGTACTATGTGAAGGGACTAAAGAAATGTTCCTCACTAGATCAGTCTTGGGATGTTACATTCCACGGCTGTGAATAACCATCTAAATTTCTGCTAAACTTTGGGAGTCCAACTCTGCCTTCATCTCTTAAGCTATAATATTCATTCTTTTGATGTCTGTCTTGTCAAAGAGAAGGTAAAGGAAATTCTGAAACTCCAGGTTAGATTTATGTGGTCTTGCTCAATGGCATGACAGGTACAGCTTTAATACCAGTTCTGCAACTTCAGTGCTGACAGATGCATTTTCAAATGCTGAGAGCATCAAGAATTTCTTGGTGCTTCAGGAAATCAGTGTAGTTTTCAGAAACTACTTGCAAACTGAAATTTTGTATCACAAGTAATGGAAACTTTTGTGTTAATATTAGTGGAGAAACCATGTAGTTGTGCACAGGCAATGTACTTAGTGTTAGGCAGGTCTGATTGCTGAAAATAAAAGTACCTCTAATTACATGTCAGGACTAAGAAAATTGTGAGAGAGTTTTTTTAATTGTTTTTTTTATTTTGCTTGGTTTTTTTTTTAAAGAAAAACCCCACATTTTTTAAGGTCCTTCTGTAATGTATCTTCTATGCGGAGAGAATTACTATTTTAAATTAAGAACTGTTAATAGCTTAGGTAATGAACAAAATGTTTAATTTTCTCCTGAGTTACTCTTTTCAAAAATTAAAAAGTGTACTTGAATGGCAACCTGTGCCAGTGGTCAGGGAAATTTTTTTCCTGATGTTCAAAGGGGACCTTCTCTGTTTTATTTGGACCCCGTTGCCTCTGGTTCTGTCACTTGGCACCACTGGGAAGAGTCTGGATCTGTCCTCTTTGTACTCTCAGTTCTGGTATTTTTATACACTGATAAGATTCTCCTGGCCCTTATTTTCTCCATGCTAAACAGTCCCTGATCTCTCAGCCTTACCCTGTATGAGAGATACTTTAGTGCATTCATCTCAGGGACCCTTTGCTGGACTCTCTTTGGTATCTCCATATTCTGAAACTGTATATTTTCTACTGTACAAGTACAGATGCCCTCCTTCATGATCAAATTCAATGACAATACTACTTGCAGACTCCTAGCATTTAAAGCCTGAGCTGTTGACTAGTTTTATTGCTACTGCCCACCTAGGACTAGAATACAAAATAAATCAGTGGGTGGATATGTATGTTGAAGAATGATATATCTGAGTTTCCTATAGTCATGAAAGGAAGTTGGGCACAGTAATACTGAGCTCAGCTTCAATTGCTAGCTTGCATTTGAGATTTTGCCTTCTCTTTCTTTAATCCTCCTCTGATTCTTTTCTTGAAATTTCCCATCTATTTTGGATCTTTAGCATCTGGGAGACAAGGACTGTCCTTTGCCACAGTCTGTGTGTGCTTATGGCAGAGATGTCTGGTTCTGCTAAACTTTCCAATGTCACTATAAAGCTTTTTAGTCTCAGGCCACATTTTTGAGGTTTTCCAGCACACAAATGAGTACTTGAGCTTTCAGATTTTGTGTGCTTATCTGAATAAATTTTCTGTTCCTTTGAAGTGTGCCTATTTCTAATATTAGTCAAAATTATTATTATTTCAGTGTCAAGAATTACTAGTAAGTGTGTTAAATAACATGAACTCTTACTAAGCTTCTTAGCTGGAGGAAGGCTGAATGATCCTTTTCATACTAACTTTTCATGCCTCTCCTTTTAGAATTTGCTCATGAATGCACAGATAGGAATGTGAGTCTCTCGACATCATTGAAAACCATGGAAAGTACAGGGTGAATTGGTCTTGACTGTGGACAGTAAATTATCCATGGGACAGCAATGTGCCCTCCCTTGTGGCCAAGAAGGCCAATGGTATCCTGTGGTGCACTGAGAAGATTGTGTCCAGCAGGTTGAGGGAGGGTCTCCTCCTCCTCCTCCTCTATTCTACCCTAGTGAGAGCACCTCTGGAGTGTTATATCCAGTGCTGGGCTTCTCACTTCAAGAGCAACAGGGATAATCTATAGGGGCTCCAAAGGAGGGCCACAAGGATGACCAAAGGGCTGGTATATCTGTTTTATGAGCCCCAGCTGAGAGACCTGGGGCTATTTAGTCTGGACAGGAAAAGACCGAGAGGGGATCTTATTAATGTTTCTAAATATCTGAAATGTGGGTGTCAAGGAGGAGGGGACAGCCTCTTTTCAGTGGATCCCTATGATGGGAAGAGAGGGAATGGATACAAACTGAAAGGAAATTCTACCTCAACATGAGGAAAAACCTTTTTCTATTATAAAGGTGGTGTAATACTGGAACAGGCTGCCCATAGAGGTTGTAAAGTCTCCTTCTCCAGAAACTTTCAAGACCTGTCTGGATGCAAGTCTGTGTTACCCGCCCTAGGTGATCCTGGTTTGGCAGGGGGGTTGCACTTGGTGATCTCAAGAGCTCCCTTCCAACCCCGACCATTCTTTGATTCTATATAATTCTGAAGAGAGTGTCAAATGCAATCCCCTTCTGCAGAAAAAAGCAACCAAAATAATTCCAGTTACATTTCTCACTTAGACACAGATAAAAATGCATGATGTGGTTTTTGTGTGTCATTCAATTTAGAAGTCACACAAAAATAGATATTAAAGTCAGGATTTGAAGATGCAGCATCTATTCTGAAGCAAAAATAGAACAGATTTAATAGCCTTAAAATGGTGTTCTTCATGTGTAACAGTATGCTATTAAGCATAGAATCATAGAATACTTTTGGTTGCAAAAGACCTTTAAGATCATCAAGTCCAACCACTAACCTAGCACTGCCAAGTCTACCAATAAACCCTATCCCAAAACACCACATCTAGACATCCTTTAAATCCCTCCATGGATGGCGATTCCACCACTTCTCTGGGCAGCCTGTTCCAGTTCCTCACAACACTTTTTATGATGAAATTTTTCCTAATATCCAATGCAAGTCTTTCCTGGCACAACTTGAGGACATTCCCTTTTTTCTCCTGTATTAGATGGAAAAAAATCAGGTAACAAGTATAATTTCCCCCTTTTTTTATTAACACAGACTATACTGCTATTAAACCCACAGTTTGATGAGTACTTAAAGTAAGTAGACAAATAACATTTATTTATATTACTGTTCATTGATCAGTATTATATAAACTGTAACACAATGAATGCAGTGTGCAATCTCATTCCTGCAGCAAAACACTGAGGCAAACTGGAAAATGAATGAATCAGTTCTATATAATATATGAAACATGCAAAACCAAAGTTATGAAGGCAGTTTTTTAACTTGAGTTCCATACAGTATAGTTCAAATCATTAATGAATATCTTCTCTGTGTTTTGAAAGGTCTAACTTAGCAATTAGAAAGCAATTATAAGCCCATTCAGGTGGAAGACAATTTATACTGAAACAAGGTGATATTAATTGGGAGCAGTTTAAGAACATTTAATTAGTTGCCCCCAAAGCCCCAATTCCAAAATTGGAAGGAAAAGGCAAGGTATTTTAAAAAAGAAACTAGCTTATATAGGGACTAAACCTTACTTATGAAAAAAACCCCAAGGAAGGGTTCTAGGTTCCGATGAAGAAGAAAACATTTCTTTTCAGGTGAAACTATTTTTGGTGAGAAAAAATATGAAAATTTTAATTAGAAAAATGAGTTCTGGATTATTTATTTGTCAGAAGAATGACAAAATTTCTATTTGACTTGGCCTTTTCGACTTGATGAATTAGGGTACATGCTAATGATGACACCTTAATATTAGTTTCTAGGTGCAAATCTTTTCAAATTCCTGAATATGTCACTCTGGCATATGTCCTAAAGAACATTAGGGGAGGCAGTAGAGCGTGACGTATTTTCTGATGTTATTCTAATAATGGTGGAAAACTGAGAGAATTCTGTTTTGTCGTGTTTTCAGGATGTTTTCTTAAGAATTTTAGTATAGCTTTTACTAGCAGTTTTTAATAGGAAATCCTGAGAGACAGGACACTGGAGCTGTTTAATGTTTTATAAAAGGTAAACAGAAGAGAGGAATTGTAGGGTGGAAAAGGTCACCTTTGAACAGATGGAATTTGAGCTGATGAGACTACTTCTACAATGTGATGTCTGAGAGGGAGAAAGGAAGAACTTAAAAGGCATGTAAATACCCCTTAAGATCATTCTTAAAAGTCTTACTCTGAGCTACAGGAGTGATGATGAAAGAAAGCCATATTGTACATGCCTGTATTGTAGCTCAGGTAGTGGAATAATTCTGCAGCTTAAAAACCAGTTTTGCCTTTGTGTCCCTATTGATCCTTTTATTTGGGAGGATAAGATGAAGGAGCTTTGTATGAAAATCATTCCCACACTCCATCCTAGGCAAATTCAATATCTCTTTTCTTATCACTGTAAAATGGTTTAATGAACCATGAAAGAGACAATAGTCCTTTGGGTAGATTTGAAATTCACAGCCATTCTTCTCCAAGTTGTCCTGATTCATGTCCATTCCCTGAGCAAGCAGTGGGACAGATTGCATTCTCCTGGTCATAATCAATTGGGTGTAGTGCTGGGAGATATGGTATAGGGGAGAACTTCCTATAACAGGAATGATGGTTGGACTGGATGATCCCAAGGGTCTTCTCAAACCTGAAAGATTCTCTGACTCTATGATTCTAGTTAGTTCTCAAGCTTTTTGTAAAGGGTCTTCTATGTAAAAAAATTTTCTTCAGAGCTTTACCTGAAGTTTAATACTATCACAGTACTAAATCTAGGGATGTGTGCAGCATACTTTCTTTCTTATTGCTGGAATCAAGAGAGATGATTTCTTAGGGACTGGGTTCAAAGCTTTTAAGAGCATTTGACTGATGAAAGCAATTACTAATATAACTAAGTGCTTGCTTTATGTGCGTTGTGTCTGCTCACCCTGCATTACTTATCTCAAACTTCTGAGCTCACCTAATAGGACAATTAAAATTGAAGAAGATGAAAGTATTAAGAAGCAGGTATTTCAAAAGCATTCAGCTCTGGCCAAAAATCTGCTTTGGGAAAGCTCTAGCTGCTGGTTTGACTACAGAAATATGACAATTTATAAAAATTTTAATAAAAGCCTGTTAGCTTCAATTTAAGCTTCTGGCCTGAACTATGTTTGTTTCAGATTGTGTTATGTCAAATCTGTTTACATTAATATTGAGTTGATGCATACGTTTACTCTCATTCTTGAATCCAAAGCTAGTGCTTTGTCTAGACTTGTTGTGTACCAAATCAGACTCCAGAATCTCCTCATGTGGTTTTACACTGTCTGTTCAACCTTGACAGTTGTAGTCAACTTCCTGCTGCAAGTTGTTGACATAAAATTTGAAATGCTATCTTTCAGTAAAAACAAGCAAAACAAACAAACGAAAGAAAGAAAGAAAGAAGAAAGAAATACTGTCTTGTTAGATGTTGAGATGTTGTGGTTTTCTGGTAAAGGAGGCAGTATGCGGCTACAGGTGTTAAATTTCATCCAGAAATTTACAACATCCAGACCAGGTTTGTAGCTTTAGCTGTTATCTGATGCCATCTGTATGACATTCCACGAGGCCAAGTGCCAGGTCCTGCCCCTGGGTCTCCTCAACCCCAGGCAACACTAAGGGCATGGGGAAGAGTGGCTGGAAAGTTGTCCAGAGGAAAAGGACCTGGGATGTTATCAACAACTGGCTGAATATGAGCCAGCAGCATGCCCAGGCTGGCCAAGAAGGCCAACAGCATCCTGGCTTGTACTGGAAATAGTGTGACCAGCACGAGTAAAGAAGTGATCATCCCCCTGTACTTGGATTCAAGGAAAAATTTGTTTACTGAAAGAGTTATCAAAGATTGGCTCTCCAGGGAGGTGGGTGAATCACCATCGCTGGAGGTGTTTAAAAGACATGCAGATGTAGTGATTAAGGACATAGTTTAGCACTGGACTTGGTAGAGTTAGGTTAATGGTTGGACTTCATCTTAACTGTCTTGTAAAACAGAAAGATTCTGTGATTCTGTGGAGCAGGCTGCTGCTTAGAGTCTAAGAGATGCTGCTGGAAATGATTGATTGCTGCCCCTATTTTATACTGGCAGAGTCACAGGTAGGCAAATTTCAGTGCTTCTGCCCTGGAGGAATAGGAGAAGATAGGACTGCTACCAGAACCAGCTTTCTCATCCCACCTGCCCCTTGCCTTGCAGAAGCAAGCCTCGCTTTCCAGAGCCTTCAAGATCCCTCCCTGACTTTCCAGACTGTATATGTTGTCAGGTTGTTCCTCCTCGCTCTCCTGAGATGACAGCAGATGTCTTGTATGAGGAAGTGTAAGGCTGGGGCAAGTAAAAGACCCTCTATGTGTGGGGAGAGGGGGGAGGAGAGGCCAGAGATGTAACAGGATGCTAGAGGCAGGAGTGGTGTTGCCAAAACAAAGAGCAGATTGATTGGAAGGCAGAAAAGTCCCAGGGAAGGTCAGCTGGGCCCTGCCTTTCCTGGTATTTTTGTTTCTAAACACAGGTGTGTGTCTGTCCTTGTCTTTTTTTTGGTTTTTCCCTGTCTTTCTTTTTGTTCTTTTTTGTTTGCTTGTTTGGTTTGTTTTTGTGGGTTGTTTTTGTTTGTTTTTTTTTTTCTTGTTTATAACAACTTGATTCAACTTGATTACTTCTATTTGTTGTTTGTATGACATTCTGAATGCTTTTCTCTGGGGAAGAGCCCTTACAATACTTTAAATAGGTTGTTTTTAAAAGCCATATTGTTTTCAGGCTATGCCTGAATAACTCCTTCTTGACATATTTACCTTTATAAACAAGGTTTTTTGAGTCCAGCATATTTCCCAGTAGAGTACACAAGAGCTCAAGATGTTCCATGAAAATTGCTTTGTTTATTGACAACTTCTCTTCAGTTATCCATCTTCATTTATTAATTAAGGAGCACATTTTTTATATCCTTACCTACCCAAATCATGGCTTGGAAATGCCAACACTGGGACTTCGGTATTCTTTCAAGTTGATGAATCTGACAATTTTAATACTAATGAGCATATTCAACCCTGCTTTTCACAGGATAAATGGTCCTGATGAAGGGTATAATATTGTCTACTTTAGACATATGGAGTCCACTTTAGAATAGCAGTGACTGTTAATAAGCTCCTTAATTACAGTCCAATATCCTTACAGCAAGAAAATGCAGATAGAGGAGATGACTGCTGAAAAGGAGTGAGGCTTATGCATTAAGTGGTCTGTGAAGTGGACAGGAGTTTTCTTTGGGTTGCTGAGAGGATGAAGAAAACCATCTCATATCACATCTGTGCTGTTCTTTGCTGTTCTCTCCAGCCTGCCAGGCTGATGCTCTGCTTGCAGGGTTTTCAGACCAGGTGCTGTCTGATGCAGGAGGTGGCAAAATGAATATGAGAACACTGATGCCTCAAAGACTTTGTGTCTTCTTGTGTAAGAGGCAAGAGTCCTCTCTGTATTTTACCCTACAGATAGGCTTCATGCACACAGAGAGATGGCTCTGAACATTAGGATATTATTTCATGTATATTATGACATTCTGGACAAGGGAGAAGGACAACTAGACAGAAATATAACAGGAACAAGGCAGTAGAGAAAGGAGAGAGTGCTGGAGACCCAAAGCAGGAGTTTTCTGGATATCCTTTCTGGTGGCCTTTTGGAAATTGTTTGTTCATTCTGTCTTTGTGTGATAATTTAATTCCGGATCTGTTGTGTCTTACTCATTGGTATTAACAAGGCAGATGTGCCTTACTGAGGGAGCAATGCAGGAATGAATAGCTGGGGCTGGCAGCATGGCAAGGCAATGAAAGAAGAAATTCTGGCACCCCTAAGGAGATCAATGTCCACAGCACACTGGTGTGTGGTCTGGGAAAGGAGAATTTGGCATGGACAGAGTCAGCACAGAGTATACAGCATTTACATTGTACATGGTACATGTATGGAACATCCAAACAGCACAGTTCCTGAAAAATGTTGTTCATCTTTATCTGAATAAGAGGTTCCTCAGTTTCTGTTCTACTGACATATTTTACTTTTAAATGTAAAAACCCAAAAACCAACAACAAAAAAACCAACTGTGGTTGCCTGTGGGCATTTCCAATAAGGATGTATACTTATTTGCTACCAAAAAATATTTATCCTTTCTCTTCCACATATTTTCTTTGTGCTTTTGTGAGGGCATTCAGATAATTGAATGTGTCATCAGAAGTGAGCCTCATGAGTTGTTATTTTGTTTTGACCATTAGATCACACTTCATGCCAAAATTACTGTTCTCTTTTGTTAACTCACAATAGGAGATTTCATAACTAATATTTCAGATGTTCTTTCAAACACTAAGGAATAGATTAATTATTTCCAGTATCCATGTAACCATGCAGGTATGTCACCATTAACAGAGATACAACAGAAAGCAAAGTAATCTTTGTAGACCAAAATAATCTGGCCCTAATTAGAGTCTTTCTTGTGTATATTGGCAGAAGAGGGTGCTGCCACCAAGGTCCAAAGAAGTGAGGAGCCTGGCAGGCTGATCCTCAATGGGAGGTTTCAGAAAGGAGGAAGCTTTGCAAATCTGTGTTCAGGAAATTCTGATTTCTCTCTCTTTAGTAGATAGGGTTTTAAAACTGAATAGATTATTTTAACTTGTTATGAGTAAGACAGTAATAATTGTCAGGTACGCAATATAGTTTTTCATCTCTGTCTTCAACTATTGTGCTTACAGAGGTGTGAGAGGTAAAATGTTGACCTTTACAAATAATTTAACAAGCTTGGTATTTTCGCATTTATTCTTCTGATCTTTTGCCTGAACAAAAATGAAAGGTAATTTGCTTATTAGTTGCAGGCAAAGGATAAGACTCTTAGTTCTTGTTTATTGTTTCATTATTGTAAGCCTTTTTCAGTGCTACCTGTATGTCTTTAATGGGAGCCTGGAGACTGGTGAGGAAGAGTGGGGAGGCAATTGTTGAGAAGACAACAGGCATCCCTTCCCTTCCTGCCTTTATCAGCAGAGGGAACAGGGAACCTGTTGCTTTGTGCCACTCATATTTTTCAGATACTTCCCCTGTAGTTTGGAATTCACATAATTTTGAATGCTCTGGCCAGGGGCAGATTAGCCACTGCACCATGACATGAAGCTTTGCAGCCCCAAGACACTCTTGTAAGATCAATAGGTTTTTTGTCTGTGGAATTGCCAGAGTAAATGTTAAATGTTGACCCCTCCACTGTTGATCTGTATGAGGACAAGCTCCTCTCTGCTGGTCGTACAGCAGCTGCATATGTGGCAGCCAGGGTACTCTGGGCAATCCTTCTACAACACCTTTAATCCTCCTGCTACAGCAGGATGCTCAGCATAGCCCATCCTTGCTCAAGGTTTGCTGCAGGTGTTGTTTCTTGTGCTGCAGGACATACAAAAATCAGATGTGTGGCCTGGATCACAGTTCCATGTCACCACAGCAGCCCTGCCTTTGCCTGCCTGACCTGGCTATAAAAACTTGTGTCAGTGATTTGTAAGCATCTGGATGAGGCAGCTATTCAGCTTTCTCTGAAGAGATCCTTCCCATTTCACGTGTCAGTATGACTAAGTGTACATTGGAACTGGATTTATTTAAGATTGAGGTAACTTGTATGAGGTAGCAGCACAGGGATTGTGGAAGTGGCTTTGATTCCCACTTGGAGTTAGTTCAGGATTATACCTGCCATGTGTCACTTTGAGACAAAGGTTGCCTTTCCAGGAGCCAACTCATGGTCTGTACCATGGCACAGTTTATCCCCACCTGGACATGGTACCCAGAGCTTATGGAGAGGGCTTGTATAACACATGCTGAATTGAGACTATCTATCAGAAAGCTTCATATTCTAATGGAAATTGGCTTTAAATTGTAATTATTTGGTCAGACTATATAATGTTGCTATATAAGATATGAATTTAAGGAAATTACCTTAATAGTAACAGCAGGGTAAATAAATTTATATACTTGTAATAGGCCCTGAACTGCACCCAAATGAAAATTTTCTCAGACTTTTAACAATAGTGTAAATAGACTAATTTCAAAGGGCTGTAATATCAGCTAATGCTTTAAAAGTGTAGGCTCATGGACAAAAATAAGAGGCAGATGAACTGTAAGGGAATAAAGGCATTCTCCATCTGTTGTCTATGTGAAAACTGTTTGCCACATGTTCCTTGACATATGCTGAGGGTGTAACTGGGTACTGCTGCCCTTGGTTTGGCATAATGGACATTATGATATTAGATGCTGTTGTGGCAGAAGAATGGTCTCTGTTCCAGCTTCATTCATAATCACTGACAGGAACAGCATAATCAGGGAAAACAAAAGGAGTCCTATATTTAATTTATAAGCCTTAAATAACTTTTCCATTTCATAGGAGAAACCTGTTGACAGCTAAAGGCCTTGCTCAACAGATTTTGATATTTAAAACACTTCCTACGTGAAAAAATGCCTTCTTAAAAAAAGAAAAAAAAAAAAGAGTTCAGTAATAAAAATTATTTTGATTTTGTATTGTTCTCTTATTAAAAATCTGCCAAGTGCCAAATTGTAAGCTTAAGTATTTTGAAGATCTATCATGCATTCCTCCTTGCACTGCCTTGGGGAAGTTGTTGCTGCTGTTGATTTGATCCATGAACACTCAGGCTCTTTTATAATTGCTAGACCAAAATCTTTGTCAGAAGAAAAATGGGCAGGTTGGAGGTTTTCGCATATCTTTTGTAGTTTTCTGAAGTTATTACTTGATACTTCCTGGAAATGCAAATAAATAGAACTAAAAGGGGATTTTGGGAAATTCCAGAATGTGACAGGATGGCCAGGAAGGGCCTGTTGTCTCCTAATCCAAAATGCAAATGCATTTTATGAATAATACACTATACTTATTAGTACCAGAAGGACATAAGCATGACTGAAAACCAGTTAAATAAGTACTTGAATATCAGGCTGTGGAAGTCTACTGCCTTTGCCTGAAGATCAGCCTGTGCAGGCTAGGTAGGGAATAATTAAGGAAAATTACATTCCCCAGTACATTCTTTGGGTTGCTTGTTTTCTGTAAATATCTACTAATGAAACCCAAGAGAATTCCAACATCTCAGAGAAACAAAATATGATCCAGTTTATTTTCACAACTCTCTCTTCTGTCATAGTAATATACTACATAATGAGCAACCTTGCTGTTTTCATAAAATCTTGACTGAAAAACTCCATACTGGTTTTGCAGAATTTTTGAGATTTTAGTGTAAGATATTGAAAAAATGTTGTATTTCTGTGAACCATAGGAGAGAGCTACTTTTAGAAGTGGGATATTGTGCTAATTTTGTGACAAATACTGGCAGTATTTGTAGTAGGAATTACTTCAACAAGTAATTGTTGAAGTAGTGGGAATTACTTCAACAATATTGAACACAACCTTAATAAATGCCTCGAAGAATTATGCTGTGCAGAAGCCTGGGGTATATAGTCTGAAAATTACATAAAAAGCTCCAACCTAGTAATTGCAACTCTTTGACATGATGAACTTTCTTGAATCCAATGAAAGATTACAGAAAAATATGAGAATCTGATGAGTAAATCATAAAATAATTTGTATTTCAAGCAATTAAATTTCTTTAAAGACAAAGTACTTCACTGAAAACTGTCCATTATCTAATAGTTTGATATGACTCCTATCTATACTTAGGTGTCACATATACCCCACTGGAGTGAGAGTCTCAGCTTACAAAGACACTGTATTTTTTATGCTAAATGACTGAGTGAAAGAGAACACCACACTCAAGAGTACCTGATCAAAATTACATGCTTGTGATGATGCCTTTGAAGTTTAAGCCTGTATAACAAGCATGATGATGAAAAAATAACCTTTTGGAGCCTTGGGTTTTTTATAGCCTAAAAAATTCTGAGTAGAAAACCAACTGCACAGATATCACAACTGTGATAAAGTAATAAATGCTGACATGTTATGTTCTGTCTGACACAGAGTAACATGATAAGCAGCCCTCAGGTAAATACAACTTGGACTTTCTATAAGCTGATAACTAGTGATATTATTAATATCTCTCATATTAGACATACTGATAAGAGTCCAGCAGCTCTTTCTAGAATTGTTTCTTCTATTTTTCTCATCTTCAGATGAAGGCATGATTAGTGTGCTCTGGTGTTTTCAAGCTGCCCAATAGCTCAGTGTGACTTTGTCTCCTGAGACCCATCTTAATTAATTATTTTTGCTTGCACTGCTTTGGGATTGACAGTCACATTAGAGAGAAACTGAATATGCTTTTCTTTCAAAGTTGACTATTTTATAAATCTCCTACACTAATAGAATATTCCTTAATTAACAGTTTCTAAAGTACATTAATGCTGCTGATCATTGTTTAGCAATGCTGAGTTTTGCCCTCAAAACAATAATTCACAGCAATAATTACATGTAAAGGATACAATGAACTTTCTGATTCTAGAATGACTTTTCAGAGATTTCACACATGCACTTTCTGAAGGATATTTTTGTTCTTGCTGCACCATTTTGGGTGAGGCAAAAGCCCCAACACATCCTCTCATGACTGCCATTTTTTTATATCAGAGACACCAACTTTGTTTAGATGTTGGAACTGCTACTAGGAAAAAAATCTTATTTAAAAGCTGGGTTCTGGATAAAGCTTCTGTCATAGAGTACACAGCTGTGTTGCTCATTTTAATTTTGTTACTAAATGATGGCTAATATTGATATGTGACTTACCAGATGTATTAAATTGCTTATTCAGACACTGAAAAGAGAAGTTTCCTTATCTCATGTATGGAATATCTTTGTTTTAAAGTGGAACAAAATGAAGATGGCTTCTCAAAAGCATTCTGGGTGTCTGCATCAGTTAAGCACCTCTAATAGTCTAAAGCTTATGGTAGTCTGTTGGCAAAAAATTGAGGTTTTGGAGTCTTTTAGGAGCTCCTATCAAGCTGCCTTGCAGAATCTTAAAAAACTCTGCCTTCACTTCCTATTATTTGCATTAAAGCCCATGGGACCACAGCCCATGGGACCACAGCCCCTGGGACTCCCACATTAATATTCCTAAATAAGAAACAGATATTACTCAAGGGGAAGGTCTTGAACAGGCAGTGGTGTGTAGCTGCTTTGTCAGAGAGACACATCAGGATTAGGTGTTTAAGTCTAAATCCTTTCTGTGTCTGTTTTTGATATGAAATATCTTTTTTGTGTGAAAAGATCAGCTTGGCAGCATTTCTTTTTAGCTGCTGCTGCTTTCATGATCTCTGTGGGGAGCTGAGTGGCTAGCTCAAGGCTTCTGGATTTCTTTTGATAATAAGCTGCTACGCAGTTATTTGTTGTAAATCTGAAAAGAAAATAAAACCTCATTTGTTTCTCATACATAGGTTATATCAACAAAGTATAGCAATAATTAAACTCATGTATTGTGGACTGTTTCTTGTCATAGCTTTTATGGAATTAGCTGAGAACATAGAATAGGTAAAGGTGTTTAACAGTTTGTAGCTGCCTAAGCAAAAGCAATTCATCTGCCTGTATTTCAGATAGTAGATATTGTACCAGCTAATCTTCTGTATATAAAGTTTTGTGGATATGAAGGAATTTTCCTGTGTAATTTTCCAGTAGATGTGCTGCTGCTAGCCAGGTTGTAAAGGTATTTCTGCTACCAGTGTTCCCATAAGCCCTCTGGGCAGAGTGTTTTCCAAAAAAAATAATATTATGAGAGTAGAACTTTTGAGGGAAGTAAGTTCAAGAGTGGAGAGAGTTCATTGATGGTAAGAGTGAAATATATCAACAGATAGGACAGACCAAAGAAGATCAGTTTTTCATTGTTACAGTTTTGAGGAGTTTTTTTAGTATTTATTGTAGGCACTGAAGCCTGGAGGTCAGGTTGTCTCATTTCCCCGTGCTCTCAATGAAGAGAGAGAGGCTCCTCCAGGCAGCACACTGGAGCAGCAGCCAGACTTATAATCCCTGAATACCTCTCTGGAGGATGGTACCAGTTCCACTCACAAGAAATGAAGAGCTATAGAGACAGAGTATATAAATTAATAGCCCAAATCCAACACTGGGATGATGGATTCCTTTCTCCTTGCCTTGGCTGTATTGTGTGCTATTTACTGGAGGCTTCTTGTGCCATAATAAGTAATCCAGTCAACCATTGACCTTTCTCAGTAGCCAGCTTGCATGCAATTATTTGATCAAGAGGAGCTGATCAAATTTTTGTGTCAGGAGTTGGGCAATGGACCTGTCTGGTCTTTCTAATCATGAATGACTTGGCTCTGAAGAGGGGCTGGGGATTAAAGGTATTACATTCAAAGTGTAGCATGGGTATTATATGAGAACATACAAAATACTCTTTATTTTCCTCTTTCTCTTTATCAAAAATGCTTTAAGAATAATTTCCTCTAATCAGAGCTTGCATGTTAAAATTAATGCCTTGTAAACTATATAGTATATGCATGTATCACCAATAGCACACAGAAATAGACTGGAGTGTTTTCACACTCAAGTTTTCTGTACATTGGCATTTATTACTATCAATGTGACTGTACATTGAAAAAGTTTAACATTTTCTTGACTTGGGAAAATTGCTTTAACATAATAAGGTATTGATGATCCCTCAGAGTTTAACTCACTATTTATTATATCATAGTCCTATGTTGAAAGAAGGAAAATTCTGGAAATATCCACAGGTATCTACATGGAATCAGACTCAGGAAAGGCAGAATCAAGCTTTTTTTTTTTTTTTTTTTTTTTTGGACTATTTCACCTTAAAATCACATGGATTTTAGGCATTAGAATTTGTGTATTGGTAACTACCTTTTCAGGGTGCTACACCAGTTAAACATGTAAAAATTGCTTGATTTCTTCTTGTCTTCTGGTTATATTTTGGACTTCCTATTTAAAAAAAAAATTATGTTCAAAATAAAAAAAACCAAAACATCTTGAATATTCTGAAGCATTCAGATGATTAACATGATACAAATTTCTGAATTAAATCACAAAATTATATACCCTTTTATCCTGAAGTTATTTACATAGTTACAGGAAAATCTGTGAATCCTTAACAATTGTTCAAGTAGCTCTCCAGGCAGATTATGAAAATCTCCAAACGTTTCTCACCCCATAACTTCTCCAGGCTGATGAAAAACTGGAAGAAAAGACCTGAGGAGGCAAAGGAATCTTGAGAGCTGATGGTCTTTAAGAACAAATAAGAAAAACATTGGTTAAGGTTCATGTGAGTGTTGCGATTCTACCACCTTCACACCTATTGAGAAGTGGACTTTGACATCGTAGCATTATCTTTGACTCTGGGATTTTATGAAAAGCAGCTGATAATTTAAACATCCAGCATTGCAGGTTAAAGCATATTTATATCTTTTACATAAAGGTGCCTTTTGTATCACAAACACTATTGGATTAACAAATGTATCAAACCAGAAATCTAATTCCAGTCACTTCTGAGCTGTTTGGCAGCAGAAGGCCATTTGTAACAGCTGACATTCAGATTAAAAGGTCAAACCCACAAAAGTTTATTTTTCAGCAAATACTGCAGCATTATAAACAGATGTTTGTTTTAATTGTAATTATTTTGACTAATCATGCTTGAGGAGCTTTTAGACTAGTTCCTGCCATACAGAATATTCAAGCAATATGTGCAAAACTGTCTGACTTCATTATTAGGTGTTCAAATTTCAGAGCACAGCCCAAGACAGGGAGAGGGGGATCAAGCTCCAGGTTCCAACTGACTTTCAGATGGTGGGCATGGAAATCACTGAACAATCATGGCAGCAGAGGAAAATACTTCATTATTTGCTGCTTCAAGTTTATTTGAAGATGCTGATTTCCAGAATGCTCTCTCTCTCCTGCTGTTTCTAGCCCCTGAACAGATTAGAGCACGTCTCAGCAAGCCTCCTCTGTACACGGGACAGGTTGTTGGGCTATGCAGCTGTAGGACCTCAGCTGTATCTGCATCAGAGGGGTCACTGAAACAACTTCTTTCTCTTCCTCAAATTCTATTCTTGATTCTTGCAATTTCAAGACTTGTAGGAGGAGATGGTTTTAATGGTATGTTTTAATTTGTTCAGGTTTCTTCTACTATTCCAGGTTTAATAAACAATTATGGCTATTAATTTTTTTTTTTTTTTTTTTTAATATGTGTTGTTTGCATGATGGCAGGACCCCTTCCTTATACCTCTGAAATTTCAGCATGCCTCAGTGTCAAAGTTTAATAGTGGGCTGGCAACTAAACAAATGACAGATGCTCTTTCTTAAACTCTCTCCTTTCCCAGAAAAGGAAGAGAATAAGTGAGACAGACTTAGGTGTTGGAAACCAAGCTACGCAGATTTAATAAAAAGCAATAATGAAAAAGAAAATAATGAAATATATACAAATACATATAAAGCAATATTGAGCTCCCCCCAGGAATGCTCACATCACTGCTGAAAGTCCCGGACTGGGCTCCTGGAGTCAGCAGCAGATGGAAGCTGGATGCAGGAATGCATAGATTCAGGGACATGGGGATCAGGATCAAAGGCAGAAGAACAGGTGGAATCCACCTATGATGCTGACCGTGGATGAAGAGAGCTTGACACTTGTGATCCCTGAGACTTATACTGAATATGATACATGTGGGATGGAATACTTTACCTGGTCAGTTCTGGTCACCTGCCTGGTCCACTCCTCCCCACAAGAGGATTGCAGGTGTGACCCTTTTTACTCCCTTTTGTTTCCAGAGCATAAGATGGTTTGCAGATCCAAGCAGTGGCCTTGGTTCTGCATTCCATTCTTCAGCAGTAAATATAAACACTGGGTGTTATCAGTCCTAGAAGCAGACACTGACTGGAAAACATACAATTTATTACATAAAGTGCAGCTACATAGAAGGGACTTGACTCAAAAGTAAGTATACTAGTGTGATAATTGGTTCAGTCCTTTCTCAAAGCAGGACACTCTTTCTCTGATAGTTTTTGGTGTGCAGTTGAGATAAACTTCAATGTATTGAGACACTTCGTAGATACCAAATAGTCAAGCCAGCATGTGACTAAGGAACAAGCATACTGACAAATGGGCCCATTAATCTTTCAATAAAGACTTCAGATACCGTTGTCATCTTTGGTTTGCCTGGTAGAGGGGACGAAGTGTTGAAAAACAGAATAAAAGAAGCCGAAAAGGAGAAAAAAAGCACTAGGTTCTGTGCTTTTCTCACTAAAAAAAGGCAGCGAGTGAAATTGCATAAAAGTTACCTGAATTGATGTCCTATAGAAGAAAGGTCTAAAACTATACAGCAGTACAGTTACAGCCAGTGAAATAAAAGTGGATTGCAGGAGTATCAGGAAATATATACAAATCAAACAAGACAGAGTGCTGCCCTAGCTGTTAACACAGTTTAAACCTTTGGATTTTTGAGGAAAATACCTTTTTACTGCCAAATTTTCTTCAATTTAATGTTAAAGATCCATCAGTCTGTGAGAATAAAGTTAAAACTTCAACCAGGGAATGCATTAATACACAGTAATTTCTTTCCAGGTGTTGAATAGTAGATGATAATCTATCTTTGCTTGGAAATGCTATGTTGAAGAATTTAAAAAATGTAGCATAGTTTAAATCATTATCACAGGATGTGAGAGGTGTTGTGGTTTTCCTGAGAGGGTTATCTTGAATAATCTGGTCTTAGAACAGGAGACCATCTCACAAAGAACACAAAACACATATTGGAAGTAGCTTTTCAGATATTAACCATGATCAAGCCAGAAGCAGTTAACCTCCCAGAGGATGCTCTGCACCATGATAGGATTACAATCTCCAGAGCAACTTGATGTTCCTGTGAAACAGTTGGTTTGCAAATTCACACACTTTGGAAGAGGTTGCTCATAGTTTCCTAATATAGTCTAAAATAGACTTTTCCAATGCTCTTTATAGATTCCCTGTGCTTCTGCTGTCAGAGGAAAACCAGCATTATCACAAAGGGCAGTTTCACTTTATTCAGAATAATACTGCTCAGGAGATCAGGTTTAGATCCGTGCTATGTTCAGACGTATTAGCAAAACTGTATTTCTTAGCAAGTTAATGTTTTTAGCTTAAACAATGCAGTAATTAAAAATGTATTCTATGTCCCTATAGGAAAGTACTGCTACCCCATATCAAACAAAATGAAAGATGTTCATTTGCACAAAAGAGCCATTAAAGGCAGTACAGATTCAAAAACTGCAGAAGCCTGCAGATGGATTCTGGGTCCAACTTGCACACTTTCTAATGTTCACCTTGATATGAGCAGTGGTTTCTCCTCCCTATGGAAGCAGGTGTGTGCTGTCAATTATTCTTCTTTGTATTTCCCCATGGGATGCTTTCTGTCTTGTTAAGACTAGTGGGCTGCTGTAAGCAACTGCAGGGCTTCAAAATTTGAGCTAAGTTAGTTAACCTTCTGTTTTCTAGACATTTTCATTCATCCCCATGTCTTCCTACATACTTGTAAGTTCCATGTTCTGTACCTGTTCTTTTCTGTCATTCTGGCTTCTTGAAAATCCTATGTGTTTAAAAAACACATAGGTGTTTAAAAAACACCTTGGAAGTTACTGAAGGTGGCTTTGCTTTTGAATATGTCATTTCTCACTAAATCATAAAGTTTGTGAGAACATATTGGATTAGTATTTCATTCATCAATACACATATAAATGCATTTATTCTTAATAATCTGGAAGTTCTCCTGACTTCAGAAAGAATAAACTTTTTAAAATGTTTGTGTTCTGAAGGGTGCTTACACATATGTTCAATTTTTGAAGTTTTGTTTGACCTTGCCCACCTGACACATATGCATAGACACGTTTTCAGTGCCAAAAGGTGTTAGGTTTATTTTTATCTTTTCCTGGTGCTAGGGAATTTCTGCCCATGGAGTCAACAGCAAAATGCCCATTGAGTTTCTGGTATTTTGTTAGTGTATTTTCTTGCTGTTGCCATGTATATATCTAGATCATCAATTTATTTTTCACATGTTTGAAATTCAAGGTTCCTGTTTATAGAGCCCTCCCTATTAGAAGATCTATTATGAATCTGAGATACTATTGTGACAGTGTGTTATGATGGCAGAGAGAAATAAGGAACTTAAAGGCAGATTCTTTGTTTAATTGTCGAGAGGTGATAGGAATATGAGCAGAAACACTCTTTATGCCATACTATCCCTGAATGCAACTAAAATGCAGACAGAATGAAATACCTATTCTGTACCATTCTTTCCTTTTCTTACATATTAATGTAGTCTAGACCATTAGAATTTCTTTAAGATGATTGCATTTAGGAAAAAATAATCTTTGTGTAAGTGTTGCCAATTTCATTTTCTCTAGATATTTAGGATTTCCTTCTTAGTGCATTACAGATTTTGTTTCATGATTTTGTTAAACAAAAGAAAACCCAAAACCTGGCAAATGTTGCAAGGAGAGGTTGTGAAATCTCTGTACCTGAAGAAGTTCAACAGTCAACAGGAGAAGGCACTGGGCTGTTTGTTTTAGTTGGTGCTGTTTGAGCAGGAGGTTTGATGGGATACTCTCCAGAGGTCCCTTCCAACCTAAATTATTCTGTAGTTCTATTAGCCAAGCAGAATCTATTTCCCATGGCATTTTTACTGTTATAAGTGTTTGTTAACAAGTTTTTATCAACTATTTGCTTATACAGAAGAAGGCATAACTTTTGAGAGCTACAGGATTTAGAAAGGAGTTCATGCATAAAAACATGAAGAGAGCGGAAATGATTCTCAGTGTCATCCAGTGTCAAAAGAATTTATTTTTCTATTTTATGTTCTTGAATTTGTTTCATTAGAGTAGCAAGGAACACAGATGGTACTACCATTGCTCCAGTGCCACTGAAAAGAGGTGGGTATGTTACTGCTGTGCACTCAGGCTCATCACACTGGACTCTGATCTGATAACAGATGTGCATCCACCCAGGAAATTACCATTTATAATAAGAAGCAGAGCAGCAAATTGATTTTCATGCAAGGAAAAAAGAATGTAATAAACTGAGCAGGGCCTTGGCTTGATATATTATATGGCTGTAGAATGGCCAAAATAGAATTTATTTACATTTCTGAGAAATTTAATTTCAATAGCATATAATATAGGAATACTTTCTCCTCCCAGAAAAATAAATAATTAACAAGCAGACCTTGCAGAGGTTTACCTGGTAAGTACATTTACAATATGAGCTCCTCACATTTTGCATTAATTTCCTTACAGGCTATTTTCTATCTAATTTCATTTATTGAAAATATTTAGGAAATAAGTGTGTGCTTGGTTAATAATTTATTTTTATACTACTGTGTTCTTTCTCAGGAGGCTCAAAACTGTGGGAAGAAGGAAAACTGCTTCCAACCCTTCACACAGATTTCTTTCCCCTCATTATTTACTGAAATAAATGAAACACTCTTCACTGAAGTCTCATATAGACCTTCAGGACTGAAAAGAAACAAGAGCACTGTAAGTTAAAAGTGTTTTAAATCTGAACTATGAAAATATCAAAAAGACTTTTCATCCCTCCTAAAAATTATTTTAAATGCTTTAAAATTAATTTGAAGGGTTGAATGATGATTTGGAGAAAGATATGAGTTAGACTCCTATCAGAATCAGATAGAATAACATATTCTGTATTAGGATACTATAATTTGAATAGTTTAATTAGAATATTATAATTAATTAGAGTGTTAGTAATAATTAGAATAATAATATTACTGTGTAATAGAATATATGTAATATAATATAGATGAAACATAGTAATGCTCATTATCTTGTTCTGGAAAACCAGTTTCTAGCCTACTTGTGTAGCTTGCACTCTTTCTTTTTCTGTGGCACTTCCCTCTTCTTTCTTTGGTCCCTTGCCAAAATGTGTTGAAAAATTGCTTGTGATCATATGTAGCTCCATCCTAAACCTTGAGTCTCCATGGGCTCTAAAATAAATACTTTTTGTTTAATTGCTTTAAGAATCCACAAAAGGACCTCTCACCTGTCTCCCAGCTCTGCCATTATCTTTCCTCCCAAAACCTTTACATGCAGACAAGGGGATCTCTTTTCCCATTTCTGTCTCAATATTCAGATGAATTGTTGCCCTTAGGCATTGATTTCCTTTCTTGGTTCTCTTCCCCTCTACTTCCTTTTGAAAAGCAGCAAAAGCTTTGCAAAGAAAGAGCATTCTATATAAAGCATTTTAAAAATGCTTTTAAATCCGCTTCCTGAATCAAACATTTTCTTTTGTATCCTCCTTGCTTAAATTTTCTCTCACTTATTTAAATTTGATCATTACACTGATAGTGTGTGCAGTCCCCTCATTTCCTGCACAGGAATGTTTCTGTGCTGGGGGATGCTACAAGCACACCAACAATTTCTAAATGTTCCCACCTTTAGAATTAAAGTTTCAGTTCTGTGGCAGGATTTAGACCACAGTTTTAAGGCTGCTAACCTTACCTGACATAAAAACACACCTCCAATGTTTTTCCGTTAGATAAGGAAGCTTAGGAAATGGGAACACGGAGAGATAATATCATATAAAAATAAGCACTGAGACACTCTGTTATAGCAGTGTAAGAATAACAATGTCTGTAGGTACTACTGGCAACTTTCACATAATTAAGATCCATTTTTATCATTTTCAGTGTGTGAAATACTTTGTGTGGCAAATAAAGCAATTTTTTAAATTTTAATTTGATGTAAGTAGACTTAAGTCAACCTAAATAGGGTTTCCTGCAAGTCTAAATTCAACTACATTCATATTTTTTATATTTTTAAACTCTTCACTGTTTTTCCACACCATTTCAATATCGTAGTTTGCACTATTAGAGGTTGAGCTTTGTCTTGTTTCTTTGGTCTCATTTAATATTTTTTCCATTGCCTAATGTTAGGCTCTAATGCTGAATGCATCACTGAATAGCCAGAATGCCATCAAAGCTCACCACTGAAATACAGCTGTTCAGATTTCACCTGCAAAGTATCTGGCATGATTGCTGTTACTTATTTTCAATTTGGAATCAACTGAGCATTCTCACGTTCATTAAAAAAAAAAACAACAAAAAGGTAAACAAAGCTGACAGTGCTATTGAGTTATTTCAGGCTTTTAAAAAATATTCTTTTTTTATGGGCAAACCCTGGTCTTTCCTTTCCCTGAGGAAACAGAGTAACTAGCAGATGTTTTCAGTCACATCTGTAAGAAAAGAACAAGAGAAGCTTCCTGTGGAGACACAGAGCTTGAACCTTGCCTTGGCCTTCACTGTAGTTCACCTCACTGCCTAGCAACAATCTTTTTCAAGCCTTCCTCTCTTCCAGAATCAAACATTGGTAAATTAAGTATTCCAGCATCTTGATTCTGCTTTCATTTGTGAATAAAATAAAGACGGACCTATTTCTTGAGATGTAATGGGGTGAGAGGTCCTTACTCGTCCTTGAAACTTGTTCTGTTCGCAGTGTCTGGACAGCAAACATGTGACCACCTTGGGCATGCTCAAAAATTTCTGAGCATGCAGTAAGATATTACAGTATCATTGATGAGGACAAGCATCAAGCTATTTGCCAGAGATACTGGACAGCCTAAAAATGGCTAGAATTTATTTTTTCAGCGGTTATCTTTGTTAATTAGGTACCATTGGGAAAGACTTGCCTATAAAGTATGTTGCTTGTAGAGCAGCAGAGGTCTTCTGGGCAGTGCTGGCTGAGATGTCTGAAGCATCTCTCACCAGATGGAAAATGGATTTCTTATACCATAATGGCCATACAGTTTATTCCAGGGTCAGCCATTTCCAGATTTTCCCAAACCAGTTCCTAGCACACTCCACAACTTACAGTAACTGTGGCTGTGAGTTAGGTCATGATTCTTATTTATTATTGATATATTGACAAAAATGTGCTAACTGCTTCAGTCAGTGAAACAGGACTTCCACCTCAAGCATTTTGAAGTCATTTCTGTACTGACTACAGGGAGCTCAGGAAAGGAACTAAACATTTTTTCTCACCTTTAATTTCTAAACAAAGTACAGCATCATTCTTATGTTGTTGGGTGAGTGACCTAATATGTTGTTATCTGATGCTAATCCTCACAGCTGAAGGCAGCAGAGTGACTGCTTGGGGGCTGGTATGATCCCAATAAGGGCAAATTGGCAGAATCAGCCTCTGCCTTCCAGTCACTGAGTTGACTTGCATTGTGGTTCTCAGCCAAGCAGGGGACAGGACGTTAAGAAAAATCTGTTTGATTTCACAAAGGAAAGAGAATAAGTAATTATTTTTTTAAAATATTGCATTGCTCTTTTAAGATCTTATAATCAATAGGAGTTCTGAATTATCTGAGTCAGGCAGACAATCCATTATGCTGAGTGTGCTTATTAGGAGCTGCCACACCTGGACTGATCACTCTGAAGCCATTTAAACCCAAGTATTTAAAGCAAAATGCATTAAAACCATCTATCATACTGTTTAATCAGTCACACTTTGGAGCTGCCTACAAGAAACCAATTCATTCATTTGGGGCACTACTAAAAACTAAATGCAAGATATAGTACACATTTTATAATGCAGCTTTTAATACATTTGCCAAAGTAATATCTGTAATGGAAATCAGAATCTTGGACACTGCTTTGAAAACCTACTCTCTATTTACATTAACTTAATTTGGACAAAACATTGAATGACCTAATAGGTATCACAAACTCCATAAATAAAAAAAGAAATTAAACATAATTTATCTCCTAAAAATTGCTAAGCAATTTGCAGAATTTAGAGCTATCCTATGCCTAAAGGGAGAAAAAGGACTGATTAATTTTATCAAGTAACTAACTTTAAAGGTCTGTAGATGTGGCATCAAGGGTTCTGGTTTAGTGGTGGACTTGCAAGTTCTAGTTTAATGGTTAGTCTCTTTTATCTTAAAGGCCTATTCCAGTGAAAATAAACCTATGATTCTATAATTTAAATTCAGTAATTCTGTGCTGAAAATCCTTATGAGAGAATGTATGTGCTGTCTGTCTTCTGCCTCAGAAAAACAAGATTCACAAAAGATAGAATCTAAAGTTGAGTGTCTCTGAAATGTCATTTTTCTAAAACCATCTTATTTCTGGTGTCAAAGAATTCCAAAGAATTTTTAACTCAGATCAAAATAAACTTAACGGATATCAGATTTTCAATTAATTTTATTTGCCATCCTCTGTAACTTAGTATCATTCTAATCACTTTCATATCTTTTCCAATATTTATATGAGCTGCTTCTTTTTATACATTAACACTTTTTACCTTCTTCGGTCTTAAATGGGTCAGAACTTTATAATTTCCTTCTGCTTCTACTTACAATCTTGTTTTTAATACAAACATGCCCCAAAAGGTAAATGTAAAACACATTCCGGAATGTATTTTGTTAATCATGTGCCCAGACTGTCTATTTTTAGTCATCTGCAAGCATGAATTGAAATTATTGGGTTATTTGGTTTTTCTGTAACACCTTGAGGAGGGGTGGCTGTGCAAATAAAAAAAGTTTTAAAGGATTTTTGTTCGTGAACACACCTATTTAAGTAGGCCTTTCTTTGAGTAGTGTTACAAAGACACAGTGTGTGCCTTCCCTGAAGTCACATTTATGGACACTTCAGATGGACTCTCCATCTCCATCTTACAGACTTTCAAAAGCCATGTTGCCACGGTGATTTTGCAATAATTTTAAGTGCTCTAAATCCATTGGATTTTATTAGAAGTGCATTAAACATACAGCAAAGACCTAGAGTATTGAAAGATACAGACACAAGACACGGGCATCTGCTCTTTCTTCTGTCTGGTTTATTCCAGGGACCAAGAGGCAATAGAGAAAGGGTGAACACTGAAGAAATGTTTCAAACTGTGGTGTTTCTCCTGCTGTACAAAAGGTCCAGTGAGCCCTCTCACAGCATTGCCCTTTATTTCTGAAAAGAGAGGGAGTCCACTACCTTTCATCTGCCTTCCCTTATGCACTGCTTTGGGATGATGAGTTTTACAAGTATCGTTTTTTAGCATGGGGATCTCTTGCAAGTGGTGTTTAACCTGCTTTTTCATGCACTCTAAAATTATTGTGTTTCAGGCTACAAAAAATTCTAACTTCAATTTTTCTGTCTGGTGAGTCAGTCCCTGTGTTGATACCAGGGTTCAATTCAAACCCTGGGATTGTATGAATCTTGACAGCCAGCCTGTGTCTTGCACAGATTGCTGGGTGACACCTGGCAACATCTCTAATTATAACATCTAGCTGGTGTTTCACACAGGCTGTTTGCTTTCACTTTTGAACTACAAGGTTGGTTTTTTTTCTGTATTAATTTCAAATGGCAGCATATTAATAATGATATACTGAAAGAACAACAGATCATTCCAATAAATACCAATAAATGATGTCAGTTGATAGCTTCGCATGCTTGACTTTAGATAAATCAGCTTCTACTGTCCTTAATCTTTTTTAAGAAGTATCTTAATTTTATCTTGAATTCCTTGTGAGAGCTTTACATAAACTCTCTGCAACAAGTGGTGAGAGTATAGGTAAGTTCATATTTAAGTGATACCTTACCTGTCTTGATCTGTTGGTAAAAGGGCAAATGAAAGTATTTCACACTGAAGTGTCTATTGCTGTGCTGCCACAATGTAGAGCAGAGGGTCCTTGGAGAAAACTACTTAAAACTGATGAAATGTAGGTGAGCTGTTATGTTTGTTTTAGTATTTGGTGAATTTTGTAAAAAAACCTAACAAACCGGTGATTAACACAAGCTCAGCTTCCTGCCTGGGAGGCTGAATCTGATAAGGTTTCCACAGCCCTCCCTATTCCCCCCCTCCTTTTTTTTTTTTTTTTTTTTTTTTTTTTTTTTTTTTTTTTTTTTTCCAGTAGAGAAAAGATTCTTTTTTTCCTACCACATCTGAACTTATCTGTGTGTTCACACATACCTTTCAGCAATCTTTAATCCAATCGATATTTTGGATAAAGACTGATGGAAATGCACACAGGAGAGCAGTTTCATTTTTGTACTCTAACTAGAAACACATTTGAACTGGGTCATGTCAATTTGCTCCACCTGAGCCCAGGCACAGTGCAACAAGCATAGTTTAAAGGGTGAAATATTTAAGTTTAAAAGACCCATGAAATAAAACACACCTCATAAGTGGCAATAATTATTTTGTTGGTGTGGAAATTAGTCCCTGAAAGTAGGTATATTGTTTCTTTTTGCAGTTTCCAAAAAGTCTCTTTTGTAGATGGGAGTACTGCTGCATCATTTTTTGGATTTAAATTTCAGTCCTGAGGTAGAATCTGGGAAAAAGAAAGAATTTAGTTACTTACATGAATGATAAGGGACATTGAATAATGAAAACACCAGGTGTCCAGGATGAGAAGAGGTTATTAGAGGGGTTCTAAATCTGTGTTCAGTTTTTAGAATTATCTGAATACAAAACTAAAATTATTTTTCAAATTTATGGAATATATTTAACTCAAAAGTACTCATCATAATTTTGTTTTGCTTTAGCTGAATTAATCTGGCTGCAACATGCAGATTTTAGCGATTTATTTTTTTTATACATGGGCCTTCACTCTGTATTAGGCAAAGCAGTAAAAGTAAAAATGAAATTTCAGAAACTCTACTTACCCGTTATCCTACTTTGCATCTTCTTCAAGTGAAAATTCACTTCTGTCTTTCTTCATGAACTGAAAGGCTTAGAAAGTGATAAGTCAAGAATAAGTGTAAGCAGATCACAAAATGTAATTATTTAAAATTTAAGGTGAGCATATTTTTTTAAGTGGCTCTTATTTAAGGGAAATGCCAAGTCCTACACCTGGGGAAGCAGAGCCCCCATACAACAGAACATACCGGGGGGTGTATGGCTGGGAAGCAGCATTTTGGAAAAGGAACTTGGAATCAAATATGAGAACTGATTTTTTGAGAAATATCCTCATATAGAGTGTCTTTTCTGTCACTAACTATTAAGCAGTTGGTAATCTTGATCACTGTAGCATAGCTTAATGCATTTCTTAAGGGCAAAAATGACCTCTCTTCTGCTTTCTTGAGCAAGCTGCCATTTTAATTGCCTCTTCCAGCCCTCCAACTCTTTTCTTGCTTAATCTGTGTCTACGGTTTTAATCAACCATCTGTCACCAGTGGTGCTCTACCCCATGTTGTAGCTATGAACATTTTTGTAACTGAAGAGGAGACAAGACCAAAAAAGTATCTGAAGTAAAATGAAGAAATGAACTCACAGGGAAGTAAATTAATACATACAGTTCTTTAGAATATTTGAAAACATTAATTTTGTCATAATTGTGTTTGTTATTGAGGACTGAACTTAACTGCTGAAATTCTCCATAGTGAGCATCCATTTCAGCTTTTATAAAACACTGAAGACACAATGGAGGCAAACAATTCCATTTTGAGTTAATGGGGATTTGTGTAACCAGGGTGGTATCCTTTAGAATCCCATGTCTGAGAATATTCTAGCAGAAGATTCAGAGCCAGAGTGTGTTTCAGTGTCTTAGGGCACTTAAAGCAATGAAAGTCAATATTTTCCAAGGCCTGCTAAGTGTGGCACTCAACATCTCACACTTTTTAGTTTATATAGGGAAAGCTGTAGCATCTTATTTACTATTGCATGCTTTGATTCCTGGCAAGAACTGTCACTAGCTATAAGGGCTATTGTTGCATCCAGTCATGTTTTAATTGCAACATAAGTCTTAGCATTTCCAGGCAGTACTTTTTTCTAAGCTTAGAAATGTGTTTTATCATGTGAATAAGAGAATCATGCAATAGAGAAATCCATACCCTCTCCAACAGTGTCTGATAATGTTAGTGTAGCAGCTTATGTGATCCTAATGTGTTCAGATTCTAGAAGGGCTTTCACTGTCAATGGACAAATTCAACAAGGAAAAGAAAAAATAATTTTTTTTTTCTTTATTGTTATCCCTTTCAGATATGCAATTTGAAACTTGTTAAGATGTTCAAAGACAGGATAGCACAAAACCCTACAGTCTCTTCTGGTTTCTACAGAAAAATTCAAGTGCTGTGATGACAAACTCAGTTGCTGATTGAGTAAAGGTAAACCTTTTCTACCATGGATACTACTATGGATATTAAAAAACACCTGGAAAAATATAAACAGATGCAGACTTCAGACCTAAATCCAGACTTGACTTTACAGCACTACTAGCAAACAACAAAAAATGCTTCTGTTCGTGTAAAGAAATAAATTATTGTTTCATTTTTTTACTGAATAAGGCTGCAAAATTTTTATCAAGGTGAAGTCAAACAGTGAATATATAAGTGGCTTGATGTGAAGATGAACTGATTGCTTACAACAGCACACAATTAAATTACTTTCATATATGCAATAATGAGGTTTATGTAATTGATATTGTTACATGAATTACAAGATACTTTTTTGATTTAGGGTTAAAGACAGATTCATCTGCTTAAATTCTTCAGGTCTGAGGTGACTCATCAATGTAATTAATCTGAGCTATTACCTCAGAACATAGAGCCTGAAAATATTCCTGCATCCACCAGGTAAAGATAATGAGAAGTGTCTGGGCAATAGCTAACAGTAAATTCTGCAGGAGCTGAAAAAACACAGAACAGCTTAGAGCAGAGCATTGTACATCTGCCAAGTGATGGACTGATACAAGAGCAGATTTGACTAATTAGTAAAGCCTCCATCCTTCCATCTGGAGATATAACTCTGGTGTTTGTGCACAGGCTGAACATTAATAATCAGGAATTGAACTAGGATGCCTATGACTCCTAGTCAGCACTTCTATGATGTGAGCCAAAACAGTTCCCTTTTGGCTAGACAAAGACTAACAATGCCCTACAGTGTCTCAGGGTTGGTTTTGCCTGTTTTACATATGCTGAATTAAGAAACAAATGGAAAAATTCAGACTTGTAAGTCATAGTTTCCACACTTGTCAACATGCATGCTTTTCATTGTAATATATATATATGTGTATATATATATATATGTACTTTAGATCTGTTTTCAAAACCAAAACGCCTTTTGAGAGTGGTGAATGGTTCCAAGTAGCTTTGCCATCAATGATCATTCAAGTGTCTTTAACAAAAAAATGTGACCCTCAGGATCAGCCTTACTAGTTTGTTGCCTGCTAGTTTGTTGGTGCTCAATTTCAGTGTGGAGTTCCTTAGTAGAGTTGGGTTTTTTTCCTAGACATGTCAAGAAACGCCTCCATTTTGCCAGGGTTAAACATCTGCTCCATATATAACCTGTCTTGGGACCTAAACCAAAACATTTTCTGCATAGGGCCCTTGTAGATCAGAGTACCACAAAACATACCTACAGGAGGGACAGTATCTTATTTCTTATCAAGTAGTTCCTCAAATACATCAGTGGAAGTATAGAACGCTAAATCCATCTTCCTGGAGAGACCCAGACTATATTTTTCACATTCAGGATGGTGTTTACCATCGGATGCTGAAACATTTGTAACACCATGGAGAAAGAATATGTTGAAGTGATGAGAATGCCCACCTGATAAAAACACCCCTTGGGTTTCAGGCCTTGCAAGAAATTTCAGTAATTTGTGCATTTTTTGAAATTTATATCAGCAGGCCATTAATTAAGATATAATAAATATTTGATCAGGGACTGGCAGTCCCTCCTCATCCATCTTCAATTTTTTAAATCATTTTTTTGATACAATACCTCGACACTAGTCCTTAGACTATTATCAGCCTTGCTGATTAGAGCACTCCCCATCAGGTTAAATATGTTTTAATGCATTAAGAGAATGATGATTATATCCATGAGGGTTTTAGGCACCACAAAATATTAATTCACATGTGGCTTCTACCATACATTTCACAGTCTTGCAGAGGTTTTCTTAAAAGAAGTTTTCCAGTGATACAAAAATAAGGGGGGGTAAGAGGATGAAAGATACAGAGTAAGAACTTAAGGTGTTAAGTGATCAAATAAAAAAGCATTTGAGACAAATTGAGAGAAAATACTAGATTCTTTAAATCTTTGTGGAAAAAATTGTGTGCTATCATTTGAAAACTTAGATTTTTTTCCCATTTTTAGTTTTATGTTGCTGAACTTTCAGAATTAAAAGGGTTGTATTTTAGATATCTGATTTTCACATGAAGAATAAATACAAATTCAACTTTTCACTAATGGGTTTCCTTTTAAGTGCACTTTCAGAACAATGTGAACACTCCTTTTAGATAGGCTGGTAATGAAAGTGACAAAAATCATATTGAAGCACAGAAAACAACACTTCTAGATCAAAGTTTAAAAAAAAATTAAAGCAGGGTCTAAAAGCTCAATATCACACAAGCCAATGAAAGGTGTAATTAGACACAGAGTGAAAGGTTGCATTAATGAAATTATTTAAAGTACAGAATTATGTTTCAGATGTGGTACTTTCTGAATGTAGCACTTTCTCTTTGTGGAGGTAAACTGAAGAATTTAATGGGGGCACTCTTTGACTTGAATGAGTCTGGTCTTCAAATTTAGCTTGTGATTGTCTGGGGGTTCCTTGTGGAGGAATAGTTTTTCACACTTGGGTCATTTATCCAGTTCTTCTCAGGATTTGTCAGGTGATACTCTAACCACGCACCTTATAAACCTTTATAAAATTATTTATAAAATCTTGCCTTCATAAAATGGAATTTCCTGTTTTCCTCTGGAAACTTTTCTCGTGCCTTATTCCAGAACAGGCAGCATAAGCCTTCTCATCCACTTGAATCTGTGACTTGCATTCCAGGTGGATGTCTTCTCTACTTTTGTGCTGCTGAAACCGTGTCTACATTTCTTTTACTTCTGCTTATCATTTGGTTCTTTCCATCATGACGAGTGCAAAGTCAGAACTTCTGGTTTTAGGTGAATTCTGCTAACATAGCAAACAGAATAACTCATCTCTCCTTACTCTTACCAATTCTAGAATGATCTTGATCCTGGAAAGTAGGACATTGCCCTAGGGGGTGAAAGGTGAATTGAATCTGTCATATGAAGGACTGCTGGTTTTGCAGACTGCATTGACATTGATAGGCATTTCTTCACACTGTTTCATGGATCTCCCCATGCCACCCAATTGATTATTTTCCCCCTGTACCTTCTCTTCCCTTTTCTGCAAAAGATATCTTTCTCTTCAGTTTCATCTTTGTTCCTGAAGCATCTTTTAAGCATTCCATGCATCTTTCTGTCTCCATGTTCAAAAACTTTTCCTTAGTTGGTTCATAAGGGTACTCCCGATTCAGGTCTTTTAAAACACGTCTGTGATTCTCAGGAATAGAGATTAACTCTTCTACTCTTTGATGAACTTGTACTCTTGTCTTCAACCCTCTTATTCAGGATACATGCTGTTTAGGGACAGAAGCTGGTCTTCAGTATTTGAAAAGGACACTCTGAATCTGTGTAGCACAGTCTTTCTGCATGCTCTTAAATAGCCATTATCTTCCATCCCATCATATGCAGTATTTTCTTTGATAAATTTAATTCCTTGCATGTCAGTTAGTGGTGGAAATAGCTCTTTAAAAAAAATGAAAGTTTTATGCAAAGAAAACAATTAAAGAAGCAAAACAACCTAAATATATTAAGCTCAGATTGCAATTGACCTCAGCCCAACAAATTCAGGGTGTAAAAGAATGTGACATCTGAGATTTAGCCAGGACTCAGGACTCAGGGCTAGTAACTGTTCCCTTGCAGAAAGGTCCTTAAAGCATTTGACTATTTACTTAGGGTCTGGGAAAGTGACTGACCTGTTTAAGGAATGATGGCTTCAGGCAGGCTAATTACTCCTCTGAGTCTCTTTTTCACTCCACCTTTTATCTGTCCTGTTCATGTCTTTGTAAGGTCTTTTGGACAGGGTTTGTCTCTAGAATGTACCTATAAAGAGCTTTGCTCATGATGCTTCTATCTCAGCTAGGACTTTGTAGTAGGAAATAACATGAAATGTAAGAGTTATGTGTACTGATGGAAGTTACTGGTGTTAACTAGATCCTGAAACCTCTTGACCTGTGCAAACTAGGAAAATCTCTGAATTAGCATGATTTAGTGGGTTTTCCTTGTCCTCTTTCATCTTCCACTGTTCATTTGGAAAGCTATGGCAAGTCATTTATTAATAAGTTACTTTCAGATCTTCTTATATAGGTTCAAATTATGAGACTTCAAAGGAAATCCAAGAATGGTGTATGCTGAGAGTTGTCAGTTTAACTGAGGCTAGTGGTAAAGTAAGCACCAAGCAGAGTGTAGTAAAAACCTAGCATGGAAATAAACTTGTAATATGTTTTATCCATTTTATGTAAGAAATTGCCTTATAACTCTTGGGATAGATTCTAAGATATTAGCTTATTGTGGTTTTATTTATTATTTGCTACAGATCTGCCTGCTGTGTTACAGGGAAGAGTATGGTATATGACTCATTTATTTCTGGAAATGTTTCTTCAGTGTACACAGATGGTGTTTATAGATCCAATGTAAGGGGTGAGCTATTCAAGAACAGGAGATCTGCAGTGTCAGAGACTTGTCATAGATGTTGTTCTCTTTTCTGAACAGAAGAAATATCCTTTCTGGTCTGGTTCTGAGATGTTTGTATTCATGAAGCTCAGAAGACAGAGTCCATTTACTACTCTTTTGTCTGTGCTAACACATAGCATCCCTTATGTGGAATGCAGAATTCTCTTTTGTCCACCTTGCTTCAGCTGTCGTCATGGCAACAAGTGGCATCTTTGATGAAATTCAACTGAAGTCTAATTTGGGCATGGAGTGAAGCCATACATTTCTGAAATTTTAACTGGCCCTACCAACCTTTTTAATTAAGTTTTGTCTCAAAACCAAATGTATTCTGATATTGCATCTAAGTAGCCCATGGAAGCTACTAAGGTGTGCATTGCTTGCAAAAGCACCAAAGGACATCACAGGTGTTAACTAAAGGAAACCAGTTATTTCAAATGTACAGCAGTTTTTCTGAAGCTTGATATCCATATTCTACTGCATTCAGTGGATGTGATTCAGTGCATAAGAGTTTCCATACATTGTCATACATTATTCTGCTTTTTTAGCCATGGTACCATCAATCTTTTATATATATATATAGAGATAGAGAGAGACAGATAATGCTGATATACTGAATGACCGGGTTACTGGAAAATGATGAGTTTTTAAACTGAGAAAATATTCGACATAACACACTCCCCCCCTACTTTTGAAATTAAAATGTCACATAATTCATGATTCTTTGCTGCCTGTGCATTTTTTACTGTGCAGCCTGACACAACGTTGTTTACAACCAGATATAAATTCAAGATAAATATTTATCATTCTAAAAAAATCAATCCTAAGAGATATTGGAGAACAGTAACCGTGCCCCTGATGAATTTTTTGATTTTTTTTTTTTTTTTAATTTCTGATAGGTCACAAAATGTTTCTGATGTTTCAAGGTTTACTTAATTTGATTTAGAATTGTGAACATGCAGCTATAGTTTGCAATACACATCTTCTTGATCACTGCAAATACAGTTTTTCAAAAATGTAATATGAATTCGAAGGAAAAGTTTACATGTTTTTGAATTTTCTGTGGTTTTTGCTAGTGCTCTTTTTTCTGATACAAGTGACCTGTAAATTGATCAAATTGTGAGTTCAGGCCATTTAAAGTCTGCTTTGCTGTCTTCCTAAATGGAATGACAGGGCAGATAGAAGAGATTAATTCAGAATTTCAAGGGAAAGAGCAACAACTTCCCCCTGTGCCTCATTCAGCATGGTCTAAGAAAAGTAACTTGCTGATTTAGGATGAAGTTGCACAACATAATTCCATGGGAGAGGCTGAGTTAAAACAGCTCAACAGAGATTTCAATCTTCTTTTCCCTTGCTGTCTCCTCTTCCCATCTTACTTCCAGGTTCACATTCTCTTGGTTTTCTTGTGCTGATTGCATGGTAAATGAGCAAAGATATTCAGTTTCTGTTTATAACTACCAGCTTAGTTTTCTACTGTTTTCCTGAAGCTGATCCAGGAGCAAGAGTATTTGAGGAGGATGAAGGGAGAAGAGCAGAACCTTCTGTTTCTGACTCAGTAGGCTGGTACCACAGGTAAACTGAAATGTCTGAGGTCATCCCTAGTGACCCCAGTTACCTCTTAGCACATAGGAAGGGAAAGAAAAGTGTTTATAAGATGCCTTGGAGGAGTATTTAATTGCTGTTGAGGAGGACTTATTGGTTTAGAGATTCTTCCTGGAGTGTAAGATAATAAAAAATAACTAATGCTCAAATGCAGAGAGATATTGTCTTCCTGGACCACATTGTGCAGAACTTTCTGCTCTAGACTATGCAGCTCAGACCTGTACCTTACAGAGCTAAAACCATTAGTGACATTTATTTTTGAACAGCAGCCAAAGAGGGAGATGCCCAGGATATTATTAAGATTCAGACAGAGGTGGATGTGACCCCAAGCAAGTTTATTAAAAGATTTGCACAGAAATCAATGATACAGAATGTTCTGAGAAATTGATTACACTGGAAGAGAACATCCAAGTGAGGGTAAGAAGGGGATAAGGGATTGGTTGAACTCTCCTTGGGTAATTATTATTTTGCTGAAAGCCTGGACAAATCCCCACAAATTTCAGGGAAGGATTTGTGCAAATGGGATGATATAGAATATCAACATACAGTAGGCAAAGAATTCCCTTAAGAGTGTGGAAGACATTCAGATCTAATGGAAGAAATGATAGAAACAGTTTTCCTTCTAAAAAAAAAATAATCAGATATCCTCAAGTTGTAGAATGCAGATGTGAGTCTGAAGTCACTTCTACTAGGATTTTTCTTAAACAAAGATAAGCCTACCCCTGGCCAGAAATAATCTGTGAAACACTGCTTTTTTGATTTACATTGCATAGTTGCTGGTTATGACATTGGTGGTTAACAATGAAACAGCTATTATGTCTCAGTTGTTACTGGGGGTGTTTCATAGTCCATTTTGAGCAGCTGTAAATATTCTGAGAAGACAGCAGACAAAAGAGACATTTGAGTAGCCTCACTGTTCACAAGCTCTGGTCCTCGTGGGGGTCTTCAGTCACCTTGGTATCTGTGGGAGGGACAACACAGCAGGGAATAAGGACAGAGGAGCCAACAGGAGAGGTGTTGTGCTGGACCTTGTTTTCATAAAAAAGGAGAGGCTTGTGGGCAATGTGAAGTTCAAGGGTAATTTTGGCTGCAGTGACCTTGAAATGATGGAATTCAAGATCCTTCGGGCAGCGAGGAGGGCACACAGCAAGCTCACTTACCCTGAACTTCAGGAGAGCAGACTCTGGTCTGCAGACTTCAGGCATCTGCTTGGTAGAGTACCATGGTTAATATTCAAGGATCACCTCCTCCAAGCTCAGGAGAAATGCATCCCAACAAAGATGTCAGGCAAAAATGCCAAGAGGCCTGCATGGATGAACAAAGAGCTCCTGTACAATCTCAAACACAAAGAAAGAAGCCTACAGAGGATGGAAACAAGGAGAGGGGGTCCTGGGAGAAATACAGAGAAATTGTCCAAGCAGCCCTGGAACAGGTTGGGAAAGGTAAAGCTCTGATAGAATTAAATCTGGTCAGGGGCATCAGGGCAACAAGAAAAGCTTCTGTAAGTATGTCCATGATAAAAGGAAGACTAGGGAAACTGTGGGGCCTCTCTGGGAGGAAGCAGGAGACCTGGTTACCTGGGATATGGAGAAGGCTGAGGTACTCAAAGGCTTTTTTTCCTCAGTCTTCAGCACAATTGCTCAGGACTCAGTGCCTAAGCCACAGAAGGCAAAGGCAGGGACTGGGAGAATGAAGAGCCACCCATCATAGGAATAGATTAAGTTCAATATCGTCTAAGGAACACATGAAGGTGCACAAGTCCTTGGGACCTGAGGGAACTGTCAGATGAAGCTGCTAAGCCACTATCCTTCATAACTGAGAAACCTGCCAGGAAACCTGATCCAGTGACTATGGAAATAAAGAAGCCCCAGTGAGCCAGATAACCCTGTCTCCCATCAGTCCTCAGCTGAGGAGCTACAGGCATTGGGTTGATAACATAACATTCAAGGCCCATGCCTTGAAGGGCAGGGGAGCAATAGAGGAAAAAAGAGAGAAACCAGTCATATAGTCATGTCTTTGTTTTCCTGTCTTTTTTGAGCCTTCATCAGCAATGGAACAAGCAAGGTACATTTTGCTACAGATGTGTGTCTGACTTTAGACAGTCTGTTGCAGTTGATGAAAGCTCTCCTTGTGCTTGGGACACTCAGGATGTCTCCCCCTGTACAGATGCCATATGATGTAAGAGAAGGTGATTTAATGCTGTGCTTACCACCCCTCCCCTCCTCCTCCTCCTCCTCCCTTCTCTCCCCATGCTTGCTCTCTTCCACTGCATTGCTGATTGTAAAATTCCAATACCTCTTCAGTTTATTACTGTTTGCCCAATTTGATTAAGATTTCCATCAGGTTTGAAAGAGTTTATGAGGGGACCAGCAGACAACTAGATGAGTATTCCAGTTTGCCTGTGGATATGTATACGGATGAAATAAGACAATGAAAAAAAAATCAGGTATTTGTGAAATGGCAACCATGGTAACTCTTCAGTTACCCCTTTCAAAAAAGCACTCTTTTTTCTTGATTAAAATTATTAGATTTTCTTTGTCTAGAAGCAATCTAGGAAGAAGGCTATTACCATTGTTAAGCAATGGGAGTTTGGCCAAGATATTTTTACAGTGATTGATTAGTAAGCCTGACAACAGTATATCCCTTCATTTCTTTAATTAAATTGAAAGGTAGCATCCTCTAATGGAATATGGAATTTTTCTGTCTGCCACAAGATCATCTGATAGTGCCTTGATCTTACACAAAATTTTAAGATGTAGAGAAAGGACACAAGTTTGAGTCTGGCTCTGCTGAAACCTTTTAGTGACCTGGGTCCTGCTTCATCCACAGCACTATAATAATTCATCTTTACTGAACTGAACAATGTCTGAGGAGCTCAGGCTGCAGCCAAAGCTCCCTTCCATCTCTTCACATCCCCCATGCAGGCAGCTTCTGCTGCTCCTCAGAACGTGACCTGGCAGGCTTTGGGCAGTCTGCAACCCTGGGCCTCTACTCATTTTTCAAATGACTGATCACAGGTAACGTACTGCTTTTATCCCCATAATTGCCATGAGGTGTGGAAAATAAACATCCAATGCCTTCTCTGACTGAGACAAAACTCCCATTTTCTCTTTCAGGTGAGTAACCTACCCCTGGAAAAGCTGAACTGTCCTGGCTGGACTGAGACTTTTACAACAAATAACTTGATATTTCAGACACAGGGAACATGACACTGAAGCCCAGTGATAAGCACAGTTTCTAGAGAGGTAGATCAAGGTTCTCATCCTTCTACTCACATGAGGGAAATAATTTCTGATCTCTGCTGTGACCACATGCTAAACATTGGTGACATACATGAACAGGGGCTTTCAGACCACAGCTTCTCTTCAAGAGCCCTGTGCTGAAACTGCACCAAGAAACTAAACTGCTTTTCAGATAATTAGATGTGATGAGTGACATTCCAGTACCCTTGGTGCAAAGGTCAGATTTTATGCTGTTTTTACACTGCCCAGAGCTGGCTCTGGCAAGGGTGATGATGGCAACTGGCACCACCTCTGTTGCTGTGTGTGGCACTGAGCATCCCTAGGAAGGCCTTTCAAAATAAAGCTGATAAAGTGAAGCAGATCCTACAATACTGAAATTTAAGAAATTCTGGATTGCCCTTCATTTTTCTTTGCTTTCTGTTTCTTTGCTGGGTTTTTTGTTTGTTTGGGTTTTTAAATTCTTTTTTGAATTATTATAGAAAAGACCATATCTTTTCCACTGTAATTGGGAGTGTAAGTTCTAATTAACACATTGCATTCCTTCGGAACTGAAACACTGCTAGGCACAAAGAAGACCAACACTAATGGCACCATACAAAGAGACAGTGATTAAGAGATCTCACAGAAGATAATTACTGCAACAGTTTTTATTTATAATTGCATAAAATGAAAATAATTACAATTATTTCAAATATTAATATTATCAGGAAGATATGAAGAATAGTCAAATACATCTAGTATTTTTTTACTACCTCATCCCTCAGGAGGTTTTATCTTGTCTAACTTTCCCATGCTTTTATGTTAGCCTATAGGTAGTATGGTATTAAAGGTTTTGGAATTCAATACAGTATTTTCTGGGGATATATTTGACACCTCTATAAACGTTTTCCCTGTGCTATCTAAAGGCTCACTATTTAATGTTTCACATTTTTTACTCTGCAGTATATGGTACTTCCTGCTGTCTCCTGTAATGGCATTATCAACCTTTCCTCAGTGAGAACTGACTCTGTAAAATTGTATGTTCTTGAAAAACTTGAAACATTCTAGATATTACCAGAACTCTCAGCTGTAACATGATAATTTTAGTTTTATATTTTTACAGTTCTGCTAAGGTTTAAACTTGAGCTTCTTTTCTTCCAAAGAGAAAAGCTATGCTAGTACCTTTATTTACAGGGCAACAAACAATAGTATTATAAGTAAAGCAAATTTGGAGTTGACAGAAGCAGTGTCTTGACCTAGTTTTCCTAGTAAGTGCTTGCTCTTCACAGTAAACTTGCTACTCTACCCTACCCCTCAAGGGAGCAGACCTTGGTCTCTTTAGGAATACATTTGATAGAGCACCATGGGGTAAAACTGGAAGGAAAAGGAGCCCATTAAGGGCTCACTAATATTCAGGGATCACCTCCTCCAAGCTCAGGAGCAATGCATTCCAACAAAGAGGAAGCCAGGCAAAAGTGCCAGGAGACCTGCAGAAGATGAGCAGAAAAAGCTACAGGAAAGATGGGGAGGGACTTTTTAAAATGACATCTAGTGATAGGACAAGGAGAAACAGTTCCACACTGAAAGAAGGTAGATTTAGATTAGATATTAGGAAGAAATTCTTTAACAAGAGGCTAGTGAGACACTGACATGGGTTGCCCAGAGAAGTTGTGGCTGCCCCCTCCCTGGAAGTGTTCAAGGTCAGGTTGGATGGAACTTTGAGCATCCTGGTCTGGTGGGGGATGCCCCTTCCCATGGCAGGGAGGTTGGAACTGGATGATCTTGAAGGTCCCTTCCAACCCAAACCATTCTGTGATTCTATGATTCTACTAGATACGAAATTTGTGAAATGGAGAAAAGTACCAGAATGTGCAAAGGCATTGGAGGAAAGCAAAAAAACCAAAAAACAAACAAACAAAAACCAAAAAAACCCAAAAAACCCAAAACAAACCAGAAAAAATAAAATCTCTAATTTAATACAGTCAATTAAGACACAATATCATTAAATAAAAGCTAAAAATATTATAAGTAACTCTGTCATGCTTTGCTGAGTTTGGTGTTGCATAGTTCAATGCACTGTGTAGGTATGTATCATGGTTCAGTCTAAATAAAAAAAATTGGAATAAAAGCAGATATGTTATGCCCATGTTGAGATTGTCTGCATGGAAAGCTGAGATATGTCCACAGGGAAACTATGTTTTAAAAAATAAAGGTATTTTGGAGAGGTTTTCTTACAGCAGGTTTGGAAATTGAATTTGTGCTCCTTATACTCTGCACTAGCAAACAGTGTCAGGAGATGTCATCTGTCTCTTCTCTACAATTTTCCATACAGTTAAATTGTTAGAAATGTAGAACGCTCCTGGACTTAGTGTGATCCCACACAAACTCTTTGAGTGTAATTGGGAGCTTTTACCTCTGGGGTATTGTAGGTGGCTAGATGTTGTGTTTTATGTATCTTGACAATACTTCCTCTGCTAAGTTTAATTTACAGGATGACAGAGAATGAAATATGGCTCTAGATGACCTGTGCTGTTATTGGTAAGGATGTCTTCTTCCTTTTTCTCATTGTGAAAACAGGTAATTCATTTTGTAAAATTAAACTTACTAATAGTTTATATTTTCACCCTCACCTAAGGAGAGAGAGAGGTGCTAGTTGGTGTAACAGGGGTTATGGTCAGGGGTTTTTAAATGTTTGGTGAGTATGGAAGCCACAGTGTTACACAGAGACAGGCAGAGCACATACACAGCCTCAGTGGGGTAGGTGTTGTGCCCATCAGGCAGCTGTGGCAGTCTGGTGCTCCAGGTATGGCACGTGTCGTGTTTGCATAACTGCTCCCACTGACTGGGTACCCTGGTGTAGGTTGGTTCTCCTGTGTCCTCACCTGTGTATCACTTTTTTCCATCTGTAGCAGTGCAGCAATGATGATATTTAGTGATAATATCCACTGTCTCAGTGAAGGATCTTGGAACTGATAGGTGCTATGGAAGATATATATGAATAACAAGAGGGAGCTACTGCCACAGTTGTAAATCTGGATAGAAAGCATCACACTGAACTATTTTGGCAGAATTGCATTTTTCTAAAGAAAGCTGAACCGTCCTGCAGCACTGCATCAATTCTAACTCTTTCTTTTTTTTTCTTTTTTTTTTTTTCTTTTTTTTTTTTTTTTTGACAGAAAAGTGTCAAAATTATTGCTTTACCTTTTTATTTCATTTCAAAGGTATGAAAATATTTCATGTCAAATTATCTTTCACTCTTTTTTGCTTTTCACTGCTTATGGGCACATTGTACCTGTGAGCTCTCTCCTAGACTCTGTCCTGTGGTTTTTTAACATGGTTAGCCTTCTAACCCAGGTATGTGACCTGATGATAACAGTGCTTATCCTCACAGTCTGATTAGGTGTGAAAAGGGCTTTGTACTCTTTCTTTGAGGTTTATTAAAAGATTAACAAGCTGTAGATACCAGTCCTTACTTTATTAAAATCTTTCTCTGTGGATCCTCACAAATCTTTCAGTCTTAATATAGAGCTATTACGAGTTTGAAACACTCTGATTGCAAGGGAATGCAATGTAGTTAATTTTAGGTGACACTTTTCTTCAGGAGCCCTGGGCCTGTGACTAATTATAGAGTCATAGAATAACATCTTTTAAATCAATGTAGTGTTTATTCATCCAAAAGTACATTGGATGCACACAGCCTGGGGCTCATCTACTACAACACTTAGCTGAGCTTTGAAGTCTCAGGAAATGAGCTTAGATCCATACTACAGAATTGCAACAACTTACGGATAACTTGGAACAGAGACAGGTTGTCCTCCTGCTGAATACTGTGACCCTTTCAGGTCCACATGCCCCTCTAGCAGAACCCTCCAGATCAAGGTCCTTATCAGTTCAGTGGTCTTCTTAACCCTGAGAAATGGGCTGGTGAAAGATGTTTCTTACTGACTTTTTTACCAGTTATTTCCCCCAAGGACTTCTAGTATTCCGTCTGAAGAATTCCTAATATTACTTTGTTTTCTACTTGTTATGGCTAGCAGCCTTCTTTGATTTAACTCACACAGCCAACCACAATAACAATAAGCAGGTAAAAGGAGATACATCAAACCATTGGATCTAAAATATGGAGAAAAAAAGCCACCTTCCAAAAATCAACTGTATATCATATTGCTGAGTGTCAAAAGAACGTATTTTCACACCTCAGATTAATTAATGAAATCATATTTCATCGGATTTCAGCTAGACTAGGTAAAAGAAATTGATATGGAAGGAGGAATTCATGTTAGTTTTTTACTTTTGCTTTTCTATATGACATTGGCTCAGTTTTTATGATTTTCTCTCTCTTTTATGATTTTTTTCTCTCTCTTCTTTCTCTCATTTGTTTAGCTAAACTCTGTAATTTCTGTTCCTTACATCCACTGGAGGCCAAAAGATGGATCTGGGCTGCTCAGGAGAAGCTTTTCTCAAAAGCTGTGTTGATATTGTTAAAGGTTAAAAACAAAAAACCAACAAACATTCAGTGATTTATTTGGTTAAGCAGGTGTTTAAGTGCTGGGCTTTTTGAAAGTTGGTGTGGCAAAGCCTGTGGTTAAATTAGTATGTAGAAATGTTTTATAGCTAAGAAAACATACAAAGTATTCCTGTCTCACTTCAGATTTAGAGGCAAATAAAACTGCATTATAGTTTTCTGAAAAGATTGATGTAGTTTCTTGATTTTCTGTAAGAAAGGGAAATAATTTCCAGTGATGGAATTTAGTAAATAAAGGAGAATCTGCTGCTGAGATGAAAGGTCTGCCTACCATGACTAATTAATATTTCCTCTATGCCTTTCAAAAAGTAATGTAACTTTGGCACTGGGTAGCCAAACCACAACTTAAAGTCTGATTTCTCTGGTAACCAACACATCCAGTATTTACTTGAAACACAACCAGTGAACTGCTCAAACAGCATTCTTACCAAGCTACTGTATATTTTGTATGACATAATTCAGAAAGGAAATACCTTCACTTTTATGTTTTTTAATTAGAATACAAAAAGTAAATAAATTCTAGGGTTTTTATTTTTAGCATTGATTTCTCTGAAGAATTGCAAATTTCCTTAAAATAGTAACGAAAATATTTCTTAAATTTCATTAAGAATCCATGCATTAATGTTTGTTATATTTTTAAAATAATATGATAGATATTGAATCTTCCATTCTGTACTTATTGACAGCCAGTAACAGAAAGGTAATAATAATTTTCAAATTCTTACACTATTACAAACTGTAATTGACTTGAGACATCTGTTTTATTGTGTGATTTCCACTTAGATGTCCTGATGCTAACTAAGTTGTCTTTTTCTGTGTTCTGTTGCAATTTATTAATGCTGTCTGTTAACTTCACTCATTTACCAAGGGCAATTTTTGGTACTTCTTAAAACAGTCTGACACGGAAAGCAGAACTTTTATCCATATTGCTTTGTGCAAAAAGCTGTAACTCACAGGCATCCCAGTCACATATCTGTGTCTTGTTATGGAAAGTTGTAATGAATGTGTAAGCACCAGTAGCACATGAAGTGGGACTGAAAATTGCCTTATGCTTGGCAGGTAAATGAGTCTTAATCTGCTGATGGTTTATGCAGACTTTGACTTTGGTGGAAAAAGCATCTCACAATTGAAGGGTGTATGTTTCAAGTGCAGTCTACTCACTAAATATATTAATTCTGGAAGCTAACAAAAGTATCCCAGACATCACTATGGAGTTCTGGGAGAAAGTAGGACAATGAGGATGGCAAAATGACCACAGATTTTCCAAGACTGAGATGGTGTCTTGTCACTGTAAATTCTATAATGGACATTCAAATTAGTCCTCTACAGCAGAAAAAAATGTAAAGGGCTGAAAACCTAAGAATAACCTCCATGGTTCATAATTTAGTCTTAGAACTAAATTCATGTAAATTTAGATATTGCTGAAAGGGAGGTCTCAAGTTTTGGGAACTCTGAACCCAAGGGGAAATCATATAGACAAATTTAGCACAATGACTCATTTCTGCAGGACTACATAGATGTGTATTTGAAGCTGCGTGGAATAGCCTAAAGCTGAAAATTTGGCATTCCCATTTTAAGAGCTGCTAGACAAAGGAAACTAAAAATCATGGCTGGACAAAGCTTATTTGAAAATGTTAGGGTTTTCAAAGTTTCCTTAAAAAAATTAATATCAGGTGGGAATAGTACTGCATAATATTCTAAATTGCTTTGCAGTTTGTTAGTTGGTGGTGTATCATGCAGTACAAACAGTTAATTCTGTTTAATATTATGACAGATCTGGTTAACATGAACATACCCTTGCTTTGTTAGTTGCCCTATAAACATTGAAAGAAGAAGAAGTATTTTTGGATTCAATCCAAAACTTTCAGGGAATACTGATACAAAAATAGTTGAAAGGTGAAAGTTCCTAAATCCTCTAGTGCCACAGCGTATCTTGTCTCTCTCTGGCAGAACTGAACCTTCTGATTTCACTATAATTCTTTGTTCTTTCTGTCATACGTGTGTATGTGCATATGTATATCATATTCCATAGTGCAACCAGGTAGAAGTTTCACAGTAAATGCAAAAAGTCATATGCTTAATTATTCAGGTTTTTTGTTCAGCTTTCTTGCAGATATCTGTTTATGTGTCCATAGCAAAGAATAGGGATAGAGTACAGCAGGATGAAGGAAGGATGAAGTGCAAGGAATTTTGTTTTACCTGTGCATACAGAAAAAAAAAAATATCTTTTTTCTGGTGCTACAAAGATTGTCTGAATTGCTTCTTTCAGTGGCCTATGACACTGAGAAGAGAAAACTCAGAACATCATGTCAAAATGTTCTTCAAGACAACAATGGTGTTAGAAATAGAGGAACATAAGAAAATGTGAAATTGAAATCCTGACATTGCAAACCACCAAGTGGAACATCTAGTAGAGATCAGATTGTTGCAGCTGGCATAAAGAAATTGAGAGGGAAATCTCAAAAGAAATCTCCAGGCTTATTTACACATAGTTGACTTAAAACCACATTCCCATTAATCACAGGATTCTGCAAAGACGACAGACCTATCAGAGGACCTTTCTGTTACTGTGTTTAGAGTCAGTAACAAATGAAACGTAGGGAAACAAAATGTTTTCCAATAAAGATCTAAATTTCTCCAATGGCAAGAACTGATTAATATGAAGCATGTTAGCCATTTAGGCTGTAGAAAATCCATAGAAATACAAGCTCCGAGAAGAAGTAGTTGTTCTCCAACAATAACATTTAATGCATATCCATTTATTTAGAAAAGCATATTTTTCCTTTTATTGTCTTTGAAGACTGGCCAAAATAATTTACAGTTCTGTTGTTAAGTTATGATTCTACGAAATAGTTCTTGTGTGCTTGATGTTGATACAATAGATCATCCCGATTCCATAACTTAATTTTTGTAATACCCAGAAGCTAATATTCCATACTTGAAGAAAGCAAGGAGATAGTTTTCTGCTTATGAATGTTCATTCTTTTTTATAAAGCAATATCAGGCTAGATCATATTCTCTAGTTTATTAAAGCAAAGTAGGAGCTGCCCTGCTGGTTGAACTGTAAGTTACATAGTTTCAAATAGTAGACTGCTTTTCTCCTCTGTTCAATAAGTTCTTGAGAGGGAAATGATCCAGTAAATCTGTCAGGCAGCTTCCTTCAGGCTCCATCAATAATGCACTAATGAGATTTTAAAGCTTCCCTCTTTTCGTTATCTATTGAGAAGAATAAACTTTGTATGAAGCTGGGGGCAGAGGGATCTTGCCTGTGTACAGGCAGGTATAGAAATCAACTTTAAAAAGTATATACATATACCAGGGCCATATTTATGTATCATACTGTTTTCCATAGCACATATTTTATTACTTAATGGCAAATGAATAAAGTCCTGGCTCTTCAGGGGCTGCTCTCTGACTGACAGTCATCAGTGTCTAAATATGCTTAAGCCACAGATGGAAGAGTAGAACTATGGCATCCTGCTTAAATCTAGGCTTTCAAGTTTTAACTTCAGCAGCAGACAATCTGGCAGGGAGCCTTTTTTCTCTGCTTGTATGATTTTCACATGAATAGAGCATAATAAGGAGGCACTCTGGTTTGGGGGGGTCACATCCTGGCTCATGTTTGAATTCACACATCTCTATTGCTTGTCTTTGGATATTGCCTAGACCTAGAATCAAAGTTTTAGAGAACCAGAAGCATGGTATGTACACAAGATATTTTACTGACCCTTTCAGATTTTAGTCACGCTGCCTGTGTAGCTATAAGAAGTATAAAATAAATAAGAGTAAAGTAAAAAAGGCAAAAATTATGCTGCTTTGAGAAAACTTAGAACTGTTAAATCCAGGTATAGAATCTAGATATAATATTTTACAAAATCCGACAGTGGTAAAATCAGTAATGAAAGATCTGCAACCCTCATTGTTTTTCTGGGTTCTCTCTGCTATGTCCATTAACTGCAATGACACTGAAAGTTAATCATGATTTATTAGTCTGCTGAAGCCTAAGCTACAGATCAGTCTTTGTTTTACTTATGTATGTTTAAGTAATAACATCCAACAAGAAGATGCAGGAAGTAGTTCTTGTGAAATTCAGCTAACTGCATGTAAATGCTTCCATGGGTGGCTTATAAATGATGCAATTTGTACTTACTGGAAATAATGAATGGCTCTACAGTCAGTGTAGGATTTCTGACAGATTTTTGAGAATCTAAAAATAAATGATGGACATAAATAAATAAATAAATAAATAAGGATATATCTAAGTTTAAAACTAGGTATAATTTAGATGAGTAGGTCCAAAACTATGCTGCAAAACATCTGATTTGTAAGTGCTTATCCCGGCAAGGGACCTCTCAATTGTGTGATATATCAGCCCAGCAGGGTGTAGGTATGTCCACACCTTTGGCAGCCAGTATTTTCATGAAGATGTTGTAGGGAACAATGTCAAAGGCTTTATTGAAGTCCAGGTAGTTTAGACCCACAGCCTTTCCCTCATCCAATAGGCAGGTCACCTTGTTGTGGGAGAACAGGTTTGTCAATCAGGATGCTCCTTTTATGAATAAATGCTGATTGGCCTTGAACACCTTGTTGCATAAAGGCATTGAAAGGATCTGTTCCACAATCTTTCCTGACATGGAGGTCAGACTGACAGGTCTGTAGTTCCAAGACCCTCTTTGTGGCTTTTCTTGGAGACAGGCATCACATTTGCCAACATCCACTGGGATCTCCCCAGTTCGGAAGGGAATCGACTCCCTTGACCTGCTGGTCAGACCTCTTTTGGTGCAGGATAGAGTCAGCTTTCTGGGCTGCCAGTGCACATATATATGTGTACATGTGTGTGTGAGTAATATATTAGCCCATATGTTTTATAATCCAGAAGCAATTAAAATGCTTTGATAATAGCTGGTGACTTTTTTCAGACTGATTACCTATGATCACTATAATTTTCACAAATGTATTGTTTATTTTATTAACAATTTTGTGTATTAATTATGATGACCTGTATTAGACATGCTATTGCCTTATTGTCTCTGTAAAAGCAGCAGCAGATAAATTATGATGAGGAAAGCAATGCATAAATATTGCAGTAGCAGATGTGACTGAGGAAATGGCTTTTGTTTTCAAGGCTACCACATTCATTGATTGTAGTGACAGTAGCATTGGTGGAAGTTATATTTTATAAATTAGAACTGAATTTAAAAATAGAATACAGCTCTTTTGCGTCAGTTTTGGTCATTTATCTCTGATACAAAAGGGATCATGATCTGGAAAAGAAGACATTAGTTCATGTGAGACTTAAATCCATGATTTTTTTAAGAGCAGTCTTCCTAGATATAGTTCACATTAATTGACTTTATTGAATTTATAATGCTCTAGATAATATGTCCTGAGGAACAGGGTGAAATATTTATAGAACCATGACGTAAAACTGTATGTGTAGTGCATCTGAGCAGCTCTGCTCTTCCTATTTTATCAGCAGGTCATGCCAATGTGTCATTCTGCATCACAAACTCATGTCCAAAGACTTCCTTTTCCTGGGACAGAACCCTCTTGCTCTAAAAGTGAATCAGGAAAGTGACAAATACCTATCTCATTAGTACTTGTACTAATGGGTAACTTTCCAGAGCTCAAAAACTTCTGCTCATTAGAGGTGCTATAAAACACTGATTGATTTAATCCCTTTTGGATTCATGAGATCTTTGGAAATAGTAAGCAAAAAGTGATTATCTAATGCACAATTAATGTTAGTATCAAATCATGCCAGTTTTCTTTATATTTCTTTTTTCCTAATCTTTTAGCCTGCACAAAATTATCTTTCCAGATACACCTAACTACATATATGAAGTTTCTTTCAAGGTTATATTTTTAATGTCCATCAGTTGTTTATTTTGTGTTGACTTTAATTTCTAATGGGTAAGACAACAGTAAAATAGAGGAGTCATCAAAGTGCAAAGTGATGTCCACAGGGTTGGACATGAACATGTAAAGAATATGCTTCAGTTTTATAACACCTGCATAATGACTGGAAAAATTCATAAATATTTTGGAAGAGATTCTAATGCATATTAGAATACTTTGATAAGCCATTTATAGCCAAATCTAAACTCTTCCATTTTTTTTGCTCACCATCCAGAATGCTTTTCAAAGGTAACTGTAAGCATTTTAATTTATCATAATAGTTACAACAATCTACAACAAATATATGGTGGATGCTGATGTTTTAAAGATAAATGCTGTGGTTCCTGCTGAGCTTCACTTAATAGTAGGTATTTTTAATTACTAGTGGCTGTTCCTGAAACTGTTTGGTGCACTACATTTCAGAAACTATACCTTCCCAACTCTATCTTCCACACTATGTGTGACATAAATGATAAGAAGACTTCTGCTGATCAAAATAAAATTCTGACAGTGGTTCCTTAAATTGTTGTCTCTTCACAGTAATTTCACGTTCAGACTGTGTCCTCTTACTGTCATAAAATGAGGATTGACCTTTAGTAGATGACACAAATCGGGAGGAAGCAGCTGATATGCCAGAGCTTGTGCTGCCATCCAGAGGGACCTGAATGGGCTGGAGAAATGGGCTGACAGGAATCTCATGAATTTCAGCCAGGGGAAGTGTAAAGTTCTGCAGCTGGGAAGGAACAACTTCATACAGCAGCACACACGGGGGGCTTAGCAGCTGGGAAGCAGTTTTGCAAAAAAGCACATTGGGGTCCTTTTGTTTGACCTTGTGATTGAACATGAGCAACCAATATGCTCTTGTGACAAGGATGGTTAATGGTATCCTGGCCTGTATTAGGAGTGTTGCCAATAAGTCAAGGATCCTTCCCTCTACCCAGCACTGGTGAGGCCACACCTGGAGTAACTCTGTCCAGTTCTGGGTTCACCAGTATAAGGGATATACTGGAGAGAGCATAGCAAAGGGCCACAAAGATGATGAGCAGCCTGGAGCACCTCTTAAATAAGGAAAGGCTGTGACAGCTGAGACTGTTTAGCCTAGAGAAGGCTTGGGGGGAAGTCTCGTCATTATATCAAATATTTGAATGGAGGTTGCAAAGAAGACAGAGACAGACTCTTTTTGGTGGTGCCCTGTGATAGGATAAGAGGTAGTGGGCACAAACTGAAACACAGCAGGTTCCCTCTGAACGTCAGGATACATTTGGCATAGGTTGCCCATAGAGATTCTGGAGTCTCCCTCCTTGGAGATGTTCAAGACCAGTCTTGATGTGGTCCTGAGCAACCTGTTCCTAATGGCCCTGCTTGAGCAGGGGTTTTGGACAAACAATTCTATTATTCTATTCATTGCACATCATGTAGTCTTAATTTTATATTACCGTACATGCTCGGGTGTACAAGAAAAAGGAACAGCTATAGAGACTTTTGCAGGACTGTATTCACTGTAAAATTATTCAATTAATTTTCCTAGCTTTAGCAGCTTATAGTCATGAAGAACTTTTCTACAGTAGAGGTAAAGTCTCAGAAAGCTGGAGTTTAATATGTACTCTGACTTAGTGGTATTTTGCCTGATATTTTGATCCTCTTGCACTGTGAACATTGCAAGTATTTTCACACTGCTTTCCTTCAACAAGCTGTTCCTAGTAGGTACATACTGATTTAATCAAATCTTACAGCTGTAGCTGAGAAGTGTTCTGAATAATAATAAGGCTTATATACTGAATATGACTTAATTTAGAAAACATTGCTGATGCAAAGTGGCAGATTCATTAAGCTGCATAACTGGTCAATGTGCTTATACTCCAGAAAAATCTTTTTTTTTTTTTTTTTTAATGTTATATCATTTGGTTATCTAATAATCTTTTGTATACTTTGTTTTGCTTTCCAGCAGTGATTGAAGAATAGCTCTTGGGAATAAAAAAATAAGCCAATAATCTGGAATGTGCTGTAGTAAACAGGTGAGACTGTTAAGTGCTTTTCTGTTTTGGGAAGGTCATGGGGAATTTGTATGAAAACATTTTTTACTAATTATGTAAATTTGCCTTTGTAAACTATGAAGAATAATGGATGTTTTATTTCTAGGATGCTGAAAAGACATTTTGTTTGGACAATGACCATCCAACTTGCCTGCTAGTATCGCTACTTCACCATTGCACACAGATGAAATAGAAATAGTTTTCTCTTTGTTTCTTCAGTAACTAATCAAGGATTGAAAAAGGGAAAGCTGGATGTAACATTTTTATACAGTTTATTAATACTTTTTCATATTTAAATCATAGTGTTTTCCAAACTACTGTTAACCGTTGATACAGAAGAACAAACATTTCTTTGGCATGTTATTAAAATCATAGTGCAGCCTTAAAACAGAGAAACTGATTTTTATCTGGTTCCTTTAAATTGTGAGAGTCTGCGCTTAGCTTCTTACCTGTGGTTTGGTTGCTTGTAATAAGGAATTACTATTTATTCTTCTCTTAATATGTCATGGATCTCATAAATTGAAAAAAAGTTTAATCATGCTCACTTCTCTAAGTAGTGATTTCTTCTTTAAAATTCAGTTGTGTTTTTTTCCAGTTATGATGCCATTTCATTATATGAATAATATATTTTTGTTCACAAATAAGCCTATGTATATTACTTATACATAGTAAGTGCATAAGAGACTGGAAGCAGGGAAAAATCATAGAATAACAGAATCATAGAATGTTAAGGGTTGGAAGGGACCCCTAGAGATCATCCAGTCCAACTCCCCTGCCAAAGCAGGGTCACCTAGGGGAGGCCACATAGGAATGCATCCAGGCTGGTGGAAATATCAGTAGTCCATGCATCCCTGCTTGTTTAGAAGGGAGTGGGATAGAACTTTCCTGAAGGAAACAGTGCACAGGGACATTGAAGCTTAGCTTGGTGGAATTGGGAGGTTATTCATGATGAAACTTTCGTTTGGATCATTTAAATTGCAGTAAGGAAAAATGTCCTAGCTGCTATGATTAGTTGATCTGATAGCTGATTCCTTACTACGGCTCATATCTGGTGCTGCTTCTTGGGAAAATTCACTGTGTGAATCTGTTAATTGCATGAAGAACCATTTCTGATAAATAAAAGCAGCTATAAGAGACGTGAGTACTAACCTTCCTGCTGGGAAAAGGGCAGAAGAAAATTATGTTGCTGGGTGTTGTACATGATATCCCTGAGTGCTGTAACTGCTCCACCATTAAGCATCACATACAGGATGTATGATAACAGGGCTTCCAGGCTCTGGTGCAGCACATGTAAAGAAAAGTGGTAAAAGTTGAATTGAATGAAACAGTGCTTTGATTTACATTAACAAGTCCCGTCGGATTGGTTCTAGTTTTTCTGAAAGGTTTTTGTTTTTTTGCTCCTGATAGAAATTTTGAAATTTTGGGGGGGGACAAATGCAAAGTGCATAATATTAACTCATGCCACTCCTTTGGGAAAAGCTCTTAATGATTTATTAAGTCACAGAAAATTATGACTACAGTGGGGAACCTAACAGAATTTCACTGTTCTTCATTCCTCTATATATCTTCTAAAAGTTAAGGGAAAGTGTCATCACTCATGTTTAGAAGAAAGCTAAGAATATTTCTGTTTTCTTTCAGCTGATTTTTTCCAATAATTTAGGAAGAGAAATCTTTAAATAGATTGATATTTAATCCTATACTATAACTAAAAAACGTTATGTGAGACTCAGAATAGTCTGAAATATTCTTCTGATGTTTAAGCTCTTTTTCTTTTTCCATAATATCTGCTCATCATATCCCACTTGCCCTTGCATCAGCATGATTGCCTTTCCACACTTCAATATTGACCCAAAATTTTGCAAGTTCTTCAAGTTCAGTAATTTGTTATTATGCTTATAAAAAAGAGGCCTCCAGCATTACTAAATTGAAAAAAAACCAACAAAGACAAATGTCATGCAGTGATATCATAGGGTAGGGAAATTTTAGACATTCAATATTTGTTGAAGAAATTAATTTATGAGGATTGATTAGTTTTGAGAAGTTTATATTTTCACCAGTTTGAATTTCTGGAACATGTTGGGACACTGAGATGTCGGTTTTATTGATGCCAAATATGCTACCACAGGACCAACAAATCAAAGCCTGTCATTGACAGAAATTTGCATCCAAATGCAACACTTACACCAGTTAATTAGGTGCCACTCATCTCCTAAATCTCAAAATTTAATCTGCAATCATTTCAACAAAGATTGCAGTTTAGGATTGGTATGCAAAACTTGTTCAAATTCCATTTAATGTACCACAGAAGAAAGACTGGTCTAACAGAACTGAGGTGCTTCATGGAAGGGTGTAAAAATGATTTACGTATAAATGATTTAGAAGCCATAGCAGAATAAACCCAGTAAAATGAAGGACAAAAATTACTAGGCTTCTTCAACAAGTTTTCTAGGCAGTGACTCAAGTTTATTAGCTTGGCTCATATATTGAATATCACTCTTTAGTGTCTGAACTATTCTATAGTGTTAAGACTGAAATTAAGCAGTTGAAGACGTATACCAGTGTTGCCATCAGATATTGCCCCCCAAGAAATACCATGCAAATTATCTATTTAGATAAAAAGCTCCCTTGCTTCTGTTTAGCATTTTGTGGCTACAGGAACTGGGGTGTAACCCTGACATTTTTCCATATACTGGTTTTTGATGAAAAATTTATTAGAAAAATGCCATATTGCTACAGAAGTAATCTGCACTATTTGGTATTTGCAAAGCTCTAATAGGATTGAACATTAGCTGTTCTGGTCAGTATTTTCACTCTCCTTTCTTCTTCATCATTTAATCCATTTAGTTGGCACTTTCCTTACCTGTGTACTTGGGTTTTGAGTAATTACTCTTTTCTACTACTTTAAATTTGCAAGAGGTACTGAAGTGTGAGCTGCAGCTGGATAAGTGGTCAGATATATGAGTTCATTTCTCTCAATATCCCTTCTCAAAACTGCAATACACTAATCTTCCTTACATTTCAGCTGTACTTATGGGAAAGTAATTTGATAAACAATAAATTACATCTATACTACAGGAAATTATATTTACAAGTATATGGCAGCTGAGCATTTTTGTCTGCTTTTCAGATTCTAAAATTCATACCCTTTATTTGTCTATTTGTCCAATTGCACATTATCTTAAGTAGTTGTGTTGTTGGAGTTGTGCATGAGGTCCTCATCCTTATATAGGAGATGCAAAACACTCCATTTTAATAAAGGTATTGTTGGTATTTCTTTTCATAGAGAAACAGGATTCTGTACAGAAATTCAGGAAAGATAAAAGCCCAAAACTTTTAAGTTGAAAGCTAATGTAAAACATTATTTTTATTTATGTAGTGCATAAATTAACAATAATTTATCTTATTATAATCCACACACCCCCTTAAGGGGGATGGCACTTGGATATTCAGAGATGTCCCTCAAATTCTAATAAATACATCTATGTACTATTTTTGTCTATGTCAATATTATGTAGTGCAGAGGGATGCATTAATCCTGTTACATGGCAAATTAGGTAATGAGCTATGAACATTTCTATTTATTAAAAAAAACAGCAAATATTTCTGTTTGGCTCTCCTCAAATAGGAATTTTTTAGACTAGCAAGATGTAGAAAGCAATGAGTGTGGGGTTCCAGAGATGTGGACATTTTATTTAGGTGGACTGTGTTTGGATTTATTTTCAATTTCATGTATTTCTCTTAGAGGCCTCAGGATTGTCCATCTCATCAACTTCAAAAATAAGGTTCTGTTTCAAATGTTAGGGGTTGCCTTTGACAACTGTATGCCTGTTACAAAACTTGCACTTTCTGCTTCAAAAGGATGATTACGTGCCTACTACTTACATAAAAAGGTTGCTCAGAACACACTGATTAGCCTAGAAAAAAAATTATTCCAAAAATATTTTTTCTTATCAGTTTCCCTTGTGCCAAGTTAATGTGTCCTTGTATCCTCAGACTTTGAATGATTTATGAATTCATTGGAACTCCAGCCTGAAAATGTGTCTCACAGACATCCACAAACACAAACCAGTGTACACTTGATTGACCCATCAGCTTAACCTTGCATGACTCTAAGTTTTTCAAAGGAAGCTAAGCATGCACTGCAAAAACAAACTCAGATGCACAGGAGATGGATGTTCTCAAATTTTCTTGACGTTGTGGGAAAAAAATGTTATTCAATATGTATAAAGATAAGTAATAGTTACAGTTACAACTATTAAAAAAAAAAACCCACAAAAAACAAAACAAACAAATACCCACCCCAGACTTAGAGATAATAGAGAAATAGATGGTTTTCAAATGACCACAACTTGGTGGTTTTGTTGAAACTTCTTGCTTTGTCAAGCCTTGCAATCCTTTATTCAAGGAGAGGACTGTTCTTTGTTCAGCAGCCAATGAAAATAACAGCTGTGTGACCTGTATTATTCTTTTTCTATAGGGTCACTTTTCAGATTTGAAGTTTTCAGACAGTTGGTTACTTCTACACTGTGGTAAAGATGAAAAATCTGGAAAAACTGCTGAATCTACAAAATTTTCACAAGCATGGCAACAGGAGAAATTATATTGATTTCCTTACCTGTATTGATTGCCAACTAAAATAAATTAAAAAAAACAACAACCAAACTAAATTAGAAGAAGCAGGTATTAAATTCACTTCAACAAACTGTGACACTACAAGGACACTACAATAAGATGATGTCATTTATGTGCTGAAAGTGAAATTATCTCTCTGTTTTCTGCTAATTAGGCCTTTTAATTAGTAATTGTTGCAGTACAAGAACTAAGGCACTGTAGCTTGTGAAGAGATGACTAAGAGGAGATACAATAAAGGACTCTGAAATAAAAAATCTTACGGAGAAGGGTTTATACTGATTATTTATTTATTGCCTCTTAAAATGGAAGAGTTACTTGTGACCAAGAATAGTGCCAGGCAGAGGATTTTAAATACACAATAAAATTATTCTTTTTTAAAGTTTGTACTGCCACTGTGGAACTCATTTGTAAAGCTGTGATAGTTAAAGGAATAAATAGGAATAGGAGAGGAATTAAGAAATAAATTAGGGCAGGCCAGAAACAGCCATAGTTTTATTTCTGGAGCCTGGAAGGACATAGAGGTGAAAAAATCTTTCTATATTTTCCTATATCACATAATCTCCTTGTAATTATTCACTACTGGCTTCCTTCAGATACAAGCCATGTGAATGGTGAATGTTTGGACCTATTGCTACAGTTGTTGGACTTCCTAGGGAATAAGAAACCGGAAGTGTCTGTCCAAACTAAAGCAGTTCTCATACAGAGAGATTATGGGGCTTGGTTGCTTCAGCTTGGAGATGATGGGATTGAAAGTCCCAAGCATAGAGGTGTGCATTACAAATGTAATGCTGTCAGTGGCATATGAGAAACGTATTTTTCAACCACTACTGTAAAAGATGGCACAATGAGTAAATCAGACCTTAGTCTTGATCCCCTATGTCAGCTACTAAATAACAGCAAATCCTAAAAGAAATGGAATTGTTAAATCAGGCTTTCAGAAATAGGCCAAAATAGTCTTGAAACCCCTGCTAGGCATTTCTTTATCTATTTTAGGACACGGATTGTTATCTTCCTTATGCAAACCCGCAGTAGACATTATGAGAATAGACTAGGATAAAATAGTATTTATTTTTATGAACATTTCAGTGATAAAATGATGTAGTGGAAAATAAATCTTTAACTTTCTGGAAGAAATAATTTGGATTACATCAAAAAGCCTGTATAAAAGAAACACACAAAAATTAAATTCTAGTCTTTTATAAGAGACAAATCTTATTCTGAAAAGCCAGTTACCTGCATGAAAATGTATAAGAATTATATGTTTTATCTAGGATGGTCTGTAGTCACATTAGGAATTTAGGTTTAGCATAATAATCATTTTCTTATGGTGAGAGCAACCAAGCAATGGAATAGGACTGCACAGAAATGTTGAATAATTTCAGCAACAGATGCACTTTGCAATCACACATGACAAGTGTTTGGAATGGTGTATTTACACTTGATCCTGATTTGAAAGGATGGGATGAGCTGTATGATCTTTCCCATTCCCTTTCAACTCTATTATTAGAAATTCCTATTATTCTATGATTTACTGAGAGTATCTGACATTTACTCAGCTTCAGTATTACACAGAGTCAGATCCCCCAAAATTACTTTGCTAAAGGTTGGATAACAGAACAAAGATCTCTACATCCCAAGTGGAGAGCCTTAAAAAACCCGACTAATAGCTGTCAAGCTTGCAGACATGTAAACACCACAGTGCTCTTAGGGATCACTCAGGAGAGTTTCTGAAGACCCATAAGATCCTCATCCACATGTGCTGTGAAGTTACACAGCTGTGCAGGAATCAGCAGTACCAGCATGCAAGTAACTGAGGATTGGTAGAGAGATCTGTGAGCAAGCTGTGAGTTGAAGCCTGTCTAAATCAGTATTGGCAAAGCAGTTGCAGAATAAGGGATTCTGTGATTTTGGGCAGGCAGTTTTCCTTGCTGCTCAGTGCCTAACGATGTCTGGAACATAAATGCTGCAACACTGTCAGTCTTGACATGACTGAATATAGTTTTGCCTTTGTGTAAGACAAATATGAATCTAAAAGCTGAGTTGTTCTTGATCTCTCTGTCTTGCAAGACTCAAACAAGCAAATGTGCTTTGAAAATATTTGCTCTACAATCTTTAACTTGAGCTCAGGGTATGCTGCAGGCATCTGACTTCAGGTGGTGCCTCTTGCCTGTTCATGCACCCTTCAAGTATTTGCAAAAGCAGGTACACTCAGTCTACACAGGCATTTCATTGCCCTTCCTAAAAATGTGGAGACTGCAAACTATTATACTTTTTCTCCATATAACTCCCTAGTGTGCAGAAGACCTGGATAGAATACTGTTGGTTCCTGAAAGCCTTCAAACCCATATTTCTACCATAAGTAGAAAGTACTTAAGCAGCACTTAGTCTGATGCTTCCCTTTAGAAAAAAGTACTTTCACTCTTCAGTAATATGGCAATGTGAAGAGAGTCCTGACTTTATTGAGTGGTTAGGGAAATTCTATGCTCCTGTGTGTGTTTCAAGGAGAGAGCACATTGATCAGTGAAGAACTGAGGATACAAATAGTTTTTAAATACCATTTCTCTGCAGAAATGCCTGGCACAGTGCTTCAAGTGCTGCTCAATACTATAAGATGATGCTTAATTTAATTCTGAAGCACCAAGTCAGAAAGTTTGACAATAAGGCAAACTTAATATATAATACTTCAGCTTAGATTGTTTTTCTGTTCTGTGTCTGAATTTTGGCAAGTCTTCACTGAACATACATATTGTGTTTCCCTCTTTGAGACTTCCATCTACATAAAAACTTAGGAAGCTGATGCCTTTGATGCAGAGATCTGTAGTCTGCTGTGGAGGCCAGCATCTAGGACCTCAGGCAATATGTACTCAACACTGTCAGTGTCACCAAGTGATGTTATGGATACAGTCCAGAGTCCACAGCTGACAGGCTTGTTCTGAATGCTCTACTACCCACTTGAGATACTGCTTCTCTGGGTAGAGATTTCAGAGGGACTTCTCAGCTCCCTACACGTAAACACTTATAAAGACCACAGACTGACCCTGGAAGTAATGGTCCTCATGGTCCTCCTACTCTCCCAGTATGTTCCTGAGAGCTTGCTAGTGAGATTGTTGTCTTCTGGGGAAAAATATAGAGGAAGGAAGCCTCAAACAAAGCTATGCTTATTTTACATGCATGTTATGAAATCTTCACAAGTTTTCCTTTCTAATTTTCATCCAAACACCTGTGCTTCCATGATAAATAAGTCAATGTTTCATCGCTTGCTATTCCACTAATTCTACCTGATTGTTTCAATGATGTAACTTCTGATATGGGAAGAAATAACCTGACTTAACTTGGCACCAGGAAAAAAGTCATTATAACAAGCATATTAGCATAGTCTTTTAATGGGAGTGAACCCATCTCCCTACATTCAGTTATTTATTGTGGTACTAGACAAAACATTCCACCACTGCATTGACATCAATTGTACTTAACTTGTCTGTTCTCACTATTGACCCTACAGTTTTCAGAGAAACTTTTCTGTAACAGATATGAGGGCATGATTATTTTTCGGTTTCAAAAGAAGTTTTGGATGCCTTGATTATATTTCTAGTAATAGAAGCATATATTCAGTATGCAAAATTTCAGAGACATTTTTAGTTAAATTAATTGGGGAAATCTGGCCAACAAATTCTTACTTTTTTTTCTGGTTCCAATGACCTTAAGAGAAAGATTTCATCTATGGACACAAAGTATTTGCACAGAGGTTTTGGTATACCACTATGATGCAGTTTGTAAAGGTTCACATTGGGGTTTTTTCCAACATTACTTTGTTGAAAGGATTTAGTTTGTTTGTCTTTCAGGGGTAGGGAATGTAACCTGCTTTTGCAGGTGTTATGAGATCCACAATGATAGAAGCTATTGGTAAGAGATGGTAGACATCAGTCATGGGCTGACAAGAGAAATCCTGTACTTTTCTCATGCATTAGAAAGCTTCCCCATATCAAATTCACAGTGTCTATTTGTTTGTTTCTGCTACAATTTGTTCTGCTATATTCATGCTACCACTGAAAATACAAACGTTCCCTTCAAGGACATTTGGAGATCCTCTAGTCCTCACTCCAAGGCAGAACCAAACATAAAGTTGGGTCACATGGCTCAATGTCTTATAATCCAATGATTCTTATGTGACAAAAAGATGGGAAAGGCAAACAGTAACAAAAGGCCTGAAAAACCACTGATCAGAGACAAGCACAATCTTATTTTGCAACATTAACCTTATGCAAATGTAGTAGACAAACAAGATGTAATGTGATGTATAAGGCAGTGTAGGCCGGTGATGTAAGCTTCAGCCTGTAAATATGTGAAGTTCTGTGAGCTTGTACACTTGATTTGGGAAATATTCCCTGAATGCCCAATTCTGAGCAGGAACTGGTAGAACAATGTAGTTTCTTTGTCTGTATTTCAGGAGTTCAGTTAAAAAGATAAATTTTCTGGCCATTTTCCCCCTGTGTCTTTTCTAGAGCAGCATCTTCATCTGCTTCTTTAAAGTACAATTTTCAAAGTTTTCCCTAGCTGCACAAACTCCACATGGGATCTCTTTGAGAGTCTCCTTGTTGTATCACTTCCGGTTTTGCATCTGCACCTTACTGTAAATGAGCTCCACACAACTGCAACCTCCTATGGGTTACTGCTTATCTTTCCCTCTGAGAGATCATATTCTTCTCCCTGTTCAGGTTTTCTCCACACTCTCCTAATTTATAGTATGCATTCCAGGATGAGAAAATTTTCTAGAGATTCTTACCTGACCCAGGGCAAAACAAGCAAGACAAAGGATAGGGGTGGCTTTTGTGCTGCTAACCTACATCTTTTTAAACAAAGCATTCAGCTCATGAAACACAGAAAAAAAGAACATGTCATGCAACCACCACATCTTTCTTTCACCTTTAAGTACTGTTCCAGTACTTGCAGGGGGGTCTACAAAGAAGATGGAGACTCCCTACTCCCTATTCACAAGCAGTTATGTGGACAAGACGAGACAATGGGCAGAAGTTGCTCCTGGGGAGATTCTGACTGAACACAAGAGGAAAATTTTTTACTATGCGAACAGTCAGACATTGGAATGGTCTCCTGGGGGAAGTGGTGGATTCCCCCACTTTGGAAAGTTTTAAGTCTCATCTCAACAGGGTGCTGAGATGTATCATATAAAAAGTAATATTAGAAGGGTTGGATGAGATCATCCTTGAGGTCCCTTCCAACCTGGCATCTTGCAATTCTATGATTTTTAAATAATATTTTCAAAGTGACTTAGGAATATCTGCTTTCTAGGGACACCAGCTCCAGAGAAATCAAGCCCAAGTTAAGCTAATGTTTGAAAGGGAATATGAAAGCATGGATTTGTTCTCTTCTAAATGTCTATAGAACTTCTGAATCCCAGCCCCTCCCAGTCCCTGTTTTGGCAGCTACTTCTGACAACAAATAACATTTAGTTGCTCACACACAAATTGCCTGTTAGTTACTTTGTGTAATTGACTCTGTTTAATCTAATTTAGGTAAATGTTCTGGAGCATATTAATTACTGAGAATCTTAGCTATGGACTGATACTGTTCTTCATGAGCGTGATGTGAATTAAATTTCTTTGGGCCAAACAAGAATTTTTAAATGTTTTAATAAACATTTTGTACCCTTGTCATAAAGGAAAACACAAGGAATAGTAGCTGTGCCTCTGTTACATAGCCCTGTCTACTTAACCAAAATTATTGCTGGCAAAAGACCAAATGCTTGCTGATTTTCACACATAAAATTAAAAAAAAAAAAATCATTCAATAAGACCTCAACACAAGGCAGGCCAGCCAAATGATTTTAAAAACTAATTCTGTCTGAACTAGAATGCATTTGAAATACTTTAAGAATTTCTTGACTTAGATAAATTCTTTATGTTTATTTTTGCTAGCAAATTAGCATTTCTTAGTCAGAGATTAATACAGAAAGCTCTCTCTGAAATCAGGCATTCTGGGACTTAGAAGGTGAATCTCTCAGATAAGAAAGCTATTTGTTCATTTTAATTTTCTGTAAAATGAGGTTTTGAATATTTCTCGTTTTAACTGAACTTTTGTGAAGCTTTGTAATTACCTAGATGAGGTGTTACATACTTTAAATCTAAACATTTAGCCATCCATACGATAGAGAGGAATTATATCTGTCTTTTTGTCTCAGTGTTCATGGCTGATTCCAACCTACCCCCTGCTCCCTTATCCCCAGTCCTATTTAATTGACATAATTTTCAAGTAGGGAATTTCTTAATATTCATTCAAAAGCATAGATTTCCGGGGATCTAGATTATTTTCCTGTCATTGGTGACACTCTGTCATGAATGAGATAATAAGCCTTGATGATGCCAGTCTGATATATTCCCTGCAAATGTTTCTTTTATATATATATATATTTTTTTTTTTTTTTTTAAAGCCACCTTTTATTTAAACTTATGGTATATATATATGTTTTGGTCTCCTTTTTTATCTGATATGTAATCTAGCAATATATCCTATTTTTACAGTTTCACAATTATTATGGTGACTACAGACAGTCAATTTGACATCTCCAGAACTGCCCAGGGTGCCCTTTGCACAAGATATTTGGTATAGCTCCCATCCTGAATGGCTCTGCCTTTGGTCAGCAGTGTTACAGTAGGAGCTTGAAGCACTAAGCTGCAGTGGAGATCATAGAATCATAGAATCATAGAATCATAGAATCATAGAATCATAGAATCATAGAATTGGCTGGGTTGGAAGGGACCTCAGAGGTCATCAAGTCCAGCCCTTGATCCACTACCACTGTGGTTACCAGACCATGGCACTGAGTGCCACATCCAGTCTCTTTTTAAATATCTCCAGGGACGGAGAATCCACTACTTCCCTGGGCAGGCCATTCTAATGTCTGATCACCCTCTCAGCAAAGAAATTCTTTCTAATGTCCAACCTAAACCTCCCCTGACACAACTTGAGACCGTGCCCTCTTGTCTTGCTGAGAACCCGGAAAACTCCAGGCCCGTCAGCCTGACCTCAGTGCCTGGCAGGGTTATGGAACAGATCATCCTCAGTGTAATCACACATCACCTGCAGGATGGGCAAGGGATCAGACCCAGCCAGCACGGGTTTAGGAAGGGCAGGTCCTGTCTGACCAACCTGATCTCCTTTTATGATCAGGTGACCCGCCTGGTGGATGAGGGGAAGGCTGTGGATGTGGTCTACCTGGACTTCAGCAAGGCCTTTGACACCGTCTCCCACAGCATTCTCCTGAAAAAGCTGTCTGCCCACAGCTTGGACAGGGGCACTCTGTGCTGGGTTAGGAACTGGCTGGAGGGCCGGGCCCAGAGAGTGGTGCTGAAGGGTGCTGCATCCAGTTGGCGGCCGGTCACCAGTGGTGTCCCCCAGGGATCAGTGTTGGGCCCAGTTCTGTTTAATATCTTTATTGATGATTTAGATGAGGGGATTGAGTCCATCATCAGCAAATTTGCAGATGACACTAAGCTGGGGGGAAGTGTCAATTCGCTGGAAGGCAGGAGGGCTCTGCAGAGGGACCTGGGCAGACTGGAGATGGATGCTCTGCTTGTGGTCCCTATGGAGCCTGCTCTTTGTCTATTCATCAGTCCTTATCTTGTTCTGCTCTGCTGGAGGTAAGTTGTAGCTGTTATTTCCATCACTGGACTTCCAGTAAGTCAATCAAATCTATCAATCAAACCAATCAGTCAAACCAGTCACATCCCTGTCTATGGACTGAGGGGTACCGGAGTGTGCATCAGCAGTGGCTGCAGTATAACCTTGGAATGCAAGAGCAGAGGGTCTGTGTGATGTCCAGAGGCAAGGGGAGGAAGGAGAATAAGAGGAATCCTTCTGTAAACAATATCCATAGTCAGTTTTCTATCAACAGAAAGCAGCGTTCTTGCCAGAAAAATGACCTAGAAGATTTCAGTGTGTTTTGCACGTGGAGCAATCAAAGGTCATTTTTTAAACTGATACCATGACACAGAATCTGTGGCTATTTGCACCAGTCGCCTATGGGTGGTTAGGGATGGCTACATTCTTGTCAAATGCATACATTGCATACAGTTTCTAGCATTACTGGAGAATTGTGTTTATGTGGACACTTGAGGTTTGAATACTAGAACAGTCTTCCTTTAGTTTGTTGAACAACACAATAGTCTGGCTAGGCTACAGAGAGTGTCTATATTCATCCTTCCTTTTCCAGTTTCTGAACTGAAAACTGCTAAGCTTAATGGAAACACTATCTTTCCCTTATCTTTGGAGAGATATGCTATCTGCTCTTTAACTATCTGTTCCATTTATTTTCCACGTTTTTTCCATTTTCACTACTTAGTATAAAGGAGTTAAGCACTGAAAAATCACCAAGATTTCCCTTCAAATTCTCAGTCTTCACAGGAATGACTTTCAGATGTGATTTACTTGCATTTGTGTAGTTCCAATGTGAAGAAGCAATCTTTTCTATAAGTTTATGCTATTCCTGCAATGTTGCTTTCACCTCTGTGCTCTAATTTGATATTCATTCCCACAGTTTTGAAGAGTACTGATGAGTAACTTAAGCATAGCTCTATGGGGCACATTTTTCCTTTGGATAGTCAAGGACAATGAAATATTATGCACTTGGTTGATGTGGGAGAGCTCCTAGAAGAGTAGAATCTTTGAAAATTTAATTCTCTCTGGGGTGTTCTAACACATAACAAACCATACAAGCTTCCAGGCTTAATGGGCTTTTCTTCCGCCTTGCCAGCTCTAATTATAGGCACTATGTTAATATATTAGCTTGCATAAAATTATTCACATTTGTATAAGCCTGTCAAATCTCATCTTCAAATCTGCCTGCTCTCCTGAGTGAAGCAGGAGATACAATTTCTTTTTCTGCTGGTGACCATGTTTTGTCTTAATTAATTGTTCAAACTCTTTGCTTCTGCAACTGTGAAGCTGGTAGGTAGTGTGTTTCTCATTAACAAGGTATTTTGCTTGTTCTTGTGTCACACTGCTACTTCTCTTCCTTCTGCATAGTAAGAGTGTTCCCTAGTCAAAGAAGAAGAAAGCCAAAGTGTCCAGGACATTATCATTACTGGCATTACATAATGACACAGATGTATCCTAGAGAAAAAAAGCTTGTCAAAGCAATCAACAGGTTATCACAGCCTTGGAAAAAAAATTGCATTGTTATCTTCATTTATAGCTTGATAAGAATTAGTACCTTTAGGTGTGATTATGATAAAAAGTTCATTAAAATATAAGAAAATAAAGTGATTGAAATCCAACCAAGCTCCTACAAACTGTAAAGATATTGGCCTTTACTCTGAAAAAAAATGGGTAAAGCAATTGACTATCTTTTTCTTGTTATATGTATTTGTTTTATTTATTTGCATAATTAAAATATTAATTAGAAAATTAAAAAAAATACAAGAGCAGAACCTGTCATGACTCTCATTTTCTCCATTAAAAACACTGATAACTACTTTACAAATCATATGCTTTTACTCCCTTGATGTGTAACCTCTGTAATGAAACAGGATGGTTATCCATGTAGAACAACTCTGTAAATCTGGTTCAGACAGATACTCTAGCATACTGCATCAAAAGTAAATTCCAATGTGATTTTGGCCAGAGAGGTAAAAACCTCATCTCTGGAAACATTCAAGATCAGGCTGGATGAGGTTCTAAGAAACTTCATCTGGTTAAAGATGTCCTGTCTCATTTCAGAGCTTGTACTGGATAACCCATGAAAGCCCATTGCAACCTAAACCATTCTACAATTTTTTAGGTAGATTAAAGTGTAATTATCCACTCTCAGTTTTAGCAAGGGCCATTCAGCCTAATTTGTTCCTACTGCTCTGTAATATCTGAGTGCTTCACTGGGTGTTAATGGGTTTAACTTCACAATACTCTTGAGCTACTGTAGTATGATCAACTTTGTTATGCAAAAGCAGAACTGAGACACTGAGAAACATAGGACCCAGGTTAGAATCCATTGAGGAAAAGAAATATTTCGTCAGCTTCAGCTGGTCTTGGATCACACCCAAGCTTATATATGATACCTGGAAAGATTCTATTGTTGGCAAACAGTCTCTTAACCAAAATATTATTCTATTATGAAAGGGTAATGGAATCTTTAATCAGTGCAAGTGATATGCACTGTAGTTTGATAAGACAAAACCACTGAAATGTCAATATTTGTACTAAACTGTCACCAAGAAAAAAAATGTAATTAGTAGTTTTCCTCTGAAGGAAAAACAATTACACTGGGAAAGTTTTCCTTATGGCTAATTGAATAGTGAAGTATTTGAGTTGCAATTACAACGGAATTTGTATTCCTGAAACTTTCAGGTGTGTGTCTATTAAGAGCACTTTACTACTGCAGGCATCTTCACACAATAATATCGGCTAAGAATTCCCACAGTGAATGCATCTGTACATCTCTTAGTACAGTCAGTTTCACACAGGAAAACTGTCCCCTCACACAAAGGATTAATGCAACATTTCTTGATAAAAGGACTGCAGGACTGATCTTTGTGCACAAATTACTGTACACACTGACTGCTGGAAATATTAAATCAGCATGATGTTATAAAAATACTGCTAGATCTTAGCTGATATTATTTAGTTCTTAGAGAATTTACTATGGGCTTATATATTGAGGATGACACAAAAAAATTTCTAACATTTTAGTAATTTTAGGGGCCCTTTTTATCCTCCTTGATATTTGTAACTGTAGTGAGCTTTGGTATACCCAGCTTCAGCTTCTGTCAGGGTTAAAAAGCTTCCCAAAAGTCTACAATTATATCTATCAGTGAAGATTACAGCCAAATCCATTCTAGAAAGCAAGTTGTAAATTCCCTAATGAGAGAGGTCAAACAATCTGAAACTTTCAGCTCAAGGTCTCAATATTCTTACTCAAAGAAAATAACCTGTTGACATGTTCAGTAAATAAAAAACATTTTAATGATTTTTACCCTTAAGAGAAGGTGGGAAGGTGAGGGGGTTAGGCAGAACAACCTTGATGTTCAACCATATGGGATTTCATACTTCTAATGGATGGATTTGGACCACTTGTGATGACCCAGTGATACTGCACAGCATTTTGCTATCTCAGCCTGTTCTTTATGCTATTGCCAACCTGATTTGTGCAATGAAAGCTGATTTCTGTGTGCCAGGTTCTTCCAGGGCAGTTGGATCTAGGAAGCAGTCGGTCAGTGTCTGCCTCTGGCAATTGCAGCATGCTCTAAGGTGCCAATGTTTCCATTTGGCCCTGTTCTTTAGATGTAGTACTATTTAACTCTAGTAAGTAAAATACCCTGTAGACAAAGCACTCACTTTTCAGCTCATCTCAGTAGTTTATTTATTCCTTTCTCCTAGGTTTTCTATTCAGTACAGAGTCATTTGATACATCTATTGCATCATAATTATAGAAACTTTGCACAGTAGTTTCACTTATATTATTTGTTTGTTAAGCAATCAAAATTATTCTAGGAATCAAACAGGAAAGAAACAAATCCTTCTTTGGGGTAATGAGAGTGAAAGACCTTTAGAAACAACAATTCATGAAGCAAGAAAAGATCATTTATGTCCAGTACAAAGCAAATCACCTTAAACTTTAATCTTAAAAGTCAGATATTCATATCAGATTGTTCTTCAGATTATGGGATAAAGTTCTATAAACTGACCCTACTTAGAAGACGTTTTAGTTCAGTTCCAAATCTGTCTCTTACACAAGAACTGGGTATAAACCCAAGTGTTGTCATCTATGAGGAAAATTCCAGCTGCATTTCACAAGTTATTCTGATATTTCTTGGTACTGTTTTTCAGTTCATAGATTCATTTTTCAGATATTTTTTGCAAAGTCATACTATATTTTCTTTTATTTTTTCCCTATGAGTTTAGCATTGCATATGCTGTCATGTATTTGAAAAACTCTTCTGTAGCCTTCTGTTGCCTGTGTATATCTTGCATGCCTAAATTAAAAGACAAGCAGACTTGTCTTGAGATTATTATCAAGATAGTATCAATCTGTTGCTCCTTGTTTTTGAAGCCACCTGAGTCATGGATGACTTTAATATGTATATGATAAATATCAAGTATCCACTCCAATTTCAATAAAAGAACACCAATAATTATAAAGGATAAAGATGCTTTAAACTGCTTTATTCTTACAAATACCCAGAAGGTTCACACCATTTGAAGTCTAAAACTGTGTACACAAAAGGTACTTTAATATAAATTCCAGCACTGCAAAGAATTATATTCTGTGTACTGGGTTGGGGTTTTTTCTATCAGAGAAGAGACTGCCTGAAATAAGCAAAAACTTGAGCTAAGGTGACTGAGATTTGAACTGGCATGACTTAAGTGTCTCTGACAAAATAAGTTGACCAAGACTTCTGCCTTGTATTTTTGTAAGGGGGTAAGTACAGAATGATCTCATTTCTGCATTCAGGTCTGTTAGAAAACTATATTACCTAAGCCATTAATACATTGGTAGATAACTGAAACAGGAGAGGCACTGGTTCTTACGGATCTCTTGCATAATTTCAGGTCTAAATTAATCACAAAACTGTGGGGAAGGAAAAGAATTCTCTGGCAAAAGCAAAGAAGTAGTGACATGAAGGCCAAAATTTAATATGGGATTTATTATGTGGTGAGCCAGCAGAATCTGACAGTTTTGGTTCTGTAGGTATCAGGCTGTTTTCAAGTGGTAGTAACAGAACAAGTGGACTCCAGGGAGGGATACAACATGCAAAAAGCTTATGAAAGATGAATGAAGGTTACTTCCTGTCTACGAGAACTTTTTATAATATTCTTGCCATCAAGCTTGAGGATACTGAATTTTGACAGAAATACTTAGAAACTGTAGGGTCTTGGTTGTTATTGGCCTTAGGGGATGTGTTTGTTCAGCCTCAGAAGTGCTCATGCTATGCCTGGAAAGCCATAGTAGAAATTCCTGTGTCAAGCCCAACCTTCATCTCCTGATCATAAATTCTGGAGCTGTGTGGCGAATGTTTACTCCCTCACTCAGTCTTGTTGTACTGCCCTGTACTGCAAGGAACCAGGGCATGACCCATGTGAATTTTAAATTTCTGTTTTTATAGGTTTGTTTTGTTTTTATAGGTTTATTTTTTTAGTGAAATTTATTTATTCCTTCTAATTGCTGATTAAGATGAAGTGCAACAAAGCAGGAAAACACTGGAGAGAACAGCCCTTCCAGTACAAAGGAGGGAAGTCTGTTCTTTCTCTGCCTTTACCCACCTTGAGCCTGGCACTGCTTAGAGAATTTCTAAGTGGATTACCTTGGACCTTATTGATTGAGAGGTGCTGGATACAGCCCAAGGGCATTCCTCTCTTTGAATATGTTTTTGCTACAGTTCATGGACCAAAATCCTCTGAATACACAGGTCTCAGGTTGCTCTGTTTTACATAAGTCCAAGGGCTTTTTCTATTCTGAATATTCTCTCTCCATACCCATAACTCCGAATGTCCTCTAACATTTATAATGACAGATGTGCCACTATTTCAGCAGCTTCCCCACGTCCTTCCTTTTTCCTGGCAAGGCTCCCTTATGTCCCCCTGTCTCCTGGCAGAGTTCTGCTTTCAAGAGTTAGTATTCCTTTCACTTTCTGTTTGGCATTTCCATTCTTTCATCATTAATAAGTGTCTGTTGTTCAAGTTCTATGATGTCCTATTAATCATCCAACTAAAGTTACCAAGTACTGTTGTATTTTTTTTTACTTAGGTAATTTTTTTCCCTACTTGCTCTTTCACTGTCACTTTGGCTGTGTTTGAAAAGTAGCTGGTATCTGTTGGTTATTCTAAAAAAAGATTTTTCTGCACTTCCATCAAATTGTAAGGTGTACAAGTATAAACAAAATATGTAACTAACTTTCACATTCATAACCCAAAGAGAATCTGGGTGGAAAATAAAAAAATGCAGATTTTAAAGCTTCTAGAAATATTGTTCCAGGAGAAAAGTCAAACTGTAGTCAATGACAACAGCGTGATTTGTTTCTCTGTTCTCAGTCTTCAGTCTGAAAGGACGGAACTACAGGATTTCGTTGAACTACAGAAAGAGCTTTTTCCCTTAATAAAAGATCAGTTGTAGGTTTTCCATATTACTGAAACCAAAGTAATTAATTACAAAAGATCAACAATCTAGCTTATTAACCTAACAATCCTAATTTAGTATTTTTCTAGTACATGGCTTGAACCTGAAATAGCATTTCCTGTATCTGCCTGCATCTGCTTTGACTTCGATTGTAAAATTTCAAAATCAACCTCATTTTCAAAAAGATTTGTGAAAGTGTAAAGCATTGCAAGTAGATGAGTATAATAGATGCTAGGAAAAATGTATTTGGTTCAAGTAATTTTATTTCACTGCATCTGTTGGTGCCTCTCATAGTCAGAAATTTACAACTGCTCTTAGTAGTCAGTCACAGGATGGTAAAAAAGCATAAATAAAGCTTGGTATTTTTATCCCCAAACCATTGGAGTAAAATAAAAAGAAAAAATTTTAATTACTTCTTAAATTATAGGTAAAGTTAGGCTGTAGCCGTTTTGAAAATACAAAGGATTATTGTTTTCAGCTCTCCATTTCTGAATATTAGTACTCAGCTGGTATTCCTGGTAAGACACAGAAAAATGCTTACATTTTTTTCTCATTAATTTCCATTCTTCAGTTGAAATGGAAGCCAAAACAATGCACAAATTAAGTGTACTTTATAGCCTTTTGAAATCTGGTTCAGAAAGAGAAAGAGTAATAAAGAGTAGTCCTTCTTACTCCTATATTGACTAATTAACTATTGAAAGAATATGTAGATGTTTTTATGAGCTAAATTTAAATCAGATAATTTCTATGCTCTGAAGAAGGCTGAAGTGTAATACTTTCCTCAGGAATATAATCTGCCTGAATGTCCTTTCCATATGCATGAGTGCTCATAACTTGCAGCACCAGCAAATTAATAGTCTGCACTGCCTTTCCAAAGAGGAAGTCGAGACACATGAGTCACTTTACTATTGATTCAGGAATTGGGACTGCCAAATTGCTACCAATAAAGTAATTTTCTAAAATCCTAGCAATCATGGTCTAAAATTTATCACTGTCATTATGTAGCAAAACATTGCTTTTAAAAGACAGAAGGAAATTAATTAGAAATCCAGTGATGTTCAGATGGTAATAGCAAAGCTCTTTGAAATAATGAAATCCATAAGAAGAAAAAGAGATAGTGGTAAAAAAAAAATCTGTAATTTTTATACCCTTTATCTAAGATCTCTAGGAAGAAAAGATTTCAAATGGTGATTCATCTGCAGTACTACAAATCATGTTGTGGTTCAAGAAAAAACTTAAATTGGATCAATCCCAGACGCAATGTACTATTAACAAAGATAAAATAGTCTTTTCATTGACAAAATATATGGTTACCTGAAGAGTTTTTTGTTTCTCTGAAACTGTTGTATGTTAATCATGTGACAGTCAAATTTTCACTGCCTCTGCCCTACCATGGATGAAGCCCATGTCATCTTTCCTTTCACTGTGTCCCAAGTGCCTTACTGGCAGGGGCAGCAGAACAAGCCTGCAGGATCCTGCCATGCTGTGACTGCAAAATGGCTCTCTGTTCCAGACCACAATATTAACAAAATGTTCTTCAGTAACTGATGATGGTTTGTTGCTTTGCTTTCCTGATTTCCTTATCTTAATCTTATACAGAAGCAGGATTTGAAGGCACAGAAATATCTGGAGACTCAACAGTCTAACACTTTAACCAGGAAACAAGTATCAATTATATATATGCTGCAACCAGAAGAGCATTTTCCTAAGACTATTAAATAAAAAATCTGCCTTCTGAGTTTCACCTCAGATCTCAGTGGGACATAGATCATATGCTATCCTGAAAGTTTTTAGATATTTGTGGCAGAGCATCAATATGTCCTTAATATGCTGAGACTTAGACAAGACACCCTTTGTCTTGACTAAGCACAGTGAGGACAGTTTTTCTATTTGCATGTTTAACCTCTGACTCAACCTGTGCTCAAGCTTTAGGCTGCTGCTTTTCCCATTTTTTACCCGAAGTCTTACTATATCTGGGCTTGAACATCTCAATATAAAGTCCTGAAAACCACCAACCCATACAAATTCTGATGGGTCCTGAAGACAGGACCTACAGCAATACAGATGTCCATGAACAAGCTAGTCCAAGGGCTATTTAATCTAGGTGCTTTTGTTCTCAGAGAGTTCCTAGCTATTTTTGCTGTGAATTGTCTCCTATTTCCTACCAAACTCATTTACACGGTAACAAAAGGTTTTCAGTCTCCCAGTACTTGTCCATGTCTTCACACACTTTGAAATGTCTGTAAGAGCACTAAAAAAGCAATCTCCTTAAGCTTGAAATCACCTTTATATAAAACTGGTAGGAAAGTGTATGCAGCAAGAGACAATCTCTTTTCTTTTTAACAAAGAAAGGCTATTTGAAAAACTCCCAAGTGACTTTTCTCTCCCTCCTCCATGCAGCTGACACAGCTGTAACTGATTGTGCTGACTCCTACTCCCAAAGCAACCTGTTGGCCTGGCAGTACACTGCAAAACAGAGAGGAGCTGTGGTAATACCCTGAAGACATTCGTCAGGTATGTGTGGATATTGCTACTTCTTTTCTGAGATCAATATCCTTCAGTTTATCTGTTTGACTGAATTATGACAATGTAAGCTAAAATTATAGATTAGGAAGAAAAATGCTTTGTCATATGTCCTTGTTGATTGCAGCTTTCCAGTTCTAAGGAGGTGAGGGGCTAGAGGAAACCTGTTCTAAACTTATTTTGGAAAGAAAACAAATCAGACCTCTGATCCAGAGATAATACTTATCGTGTACATAAGAAATAAATGACTTCTTGAGACTATTTGAATGCCACAGAAGGAACAGCTAAAACCAAGTTCACATACTTAAATATAGAATGCTTGGGAAAAGAAAGTGAATGGATTTTTTTTAAAGTATTATTTCAAAGTCATATCATAAGGACGTTTTGACCTTCATTTAACCCATAACTGATCAAATATCTGTTATGCTGCAATGCAATAAATTACAAGAGAATATTTTATTCCTGCTTTTAGCCAAAAAAATGGTGTGGAAGAAGAACTTCTATGAATGTGGATGGGAAGGACTCTGATATGAGTAAATTATGTTCTCTCTACCATACTCCTGATTCTTCTCCTCTTCTTTCTTATAAACTATTTTAAGCAGCTATCCCTCATCTTCTGGATCACTCCTCCCTCCTGAGTGCTCTCCATAGCCCTGTGTGTTCCTCAGCATGCTCTGTGAGGAAGAGATAGAACAGCTTTTCTTTCTGCTGTCTGTTTTGAGCTTGCATCATACAGACCCTTTCTTACGTGAAATCATCCCTTTTCTTTGACAAGACCTCATTTTCAATGTAAAAGCCAGATGGTACTCTCCCACAGAGATGCTTTCAGCTTTCTGCTTTATTACAATGTTAGTATTATTAGTTAGTTCCTAAATGTTAGTTCCTATTCCTTATTCACTGTCCACTGACCAAAGCAGGTTTAAAGGCAGAAACAAATGGTCCTGGCAAGTTGTAATGAAGGAGGTTCTTCCTGTTGCTTTATAACTTAGAGATCCTGAAAAGGTATTTCAAAAACATGGAAAGGTACAAAAGAGGAAGAAGCATGTCAGAATGAAGAAGGTTTAAAGTGGGACACAGAACTGGAGTCTGTCTTAGTTTCTACTGCAAAGTTTCTGCTGCTCTTGACTTTCTGTTTGTCATGTTTGCCACTTGGAATTTTTCAGACAACCAGCTGAACCAAAGGGAAATCACTGAAGATTGCTTACAGAGTTTAGGATGAGCCTTTCTTAGACAGGAATTTCTGAAGCATCACTTCATTTTCTTCTTGTATATCACTTTGTATAGCGGTCTCAAATCTCAGATAGAAAATCTTAATTGGGTAGAATTTGAGGAATTTGTGTGCTTGCATTTTCTTTTAGATCTTTTTTATATAGTCTGAGGAATTGCTTGGTATTTTTAGGTTGTGACAGCCCTATCTTATCAGACGTGCTGGAGCTACAGCAAGCATACTACAGACAGAATATAGCAAACATATGAACAGCAATAATCATGCTTTTAGGGAGATTAAGAGCAAGGAACCAAGGAAATGTCCGAGGTGTGAATGTCATATGGCTATGCAGTGTTTCTAGGGCAGATTTCCCTGAAAAGTCATCTTCCTTAGCAAATGACATTTTCTGTTGCTGTGCAGTGTCAGCAGATCTAATCCTTTAAGGGCATGAGTGTGCAACCAACATGGATGAGTGGTTTATTATATATCTCCAGGTTACAAACAGAATTATTATCTTACCTTGCTTTGGGTATTGCTGATTGGTCATGCTGCACTCCCATAAATAGTCACTACTTTATGACACAATTTATGAAATGGGCATATTATGCTTTTTAAGGTTTGGGTTTTTTTGGAAATTTACTTTCTTTTAAAAAGGTTAGCATAGTTCTTTTTGTTATGGATCATTATTTCTGGGTAAACTACATTATTTGCCTGAATTTAGGATAAGGAATTTTCAACATTAGTTGAAATCTTAAAATACCTGTTCACTGACTGAAGGATACATTCAGGTATGTGTGGTTACAGCACTCTGAAAAAGAGCAAATCTTTCTTAATTTGATACCCTCCTAGATAAAGTCATAATGGCATCTGTAACATTTTGGTGCTACAGGCAAATCAAAGGCATTGTTATTGTAGCAATAGCAGTTGCTGCACTCATATATTCTTATTTTCAGGAACTAAAAGCTCTTTACTGTTCTATTGCATAGAATACAGTAGATTTAAATATTTAGTCTGTCTAGAGATTATTTCCACCAGGCTAAAATCTGCCCAGAGGGAATATTTTGATTGGACTTTGTGGATCTTTCCGGGCTATAATGCTTTTCTCATTCCTTCTCCCTTCCATATTTTTTCAGTACTTGGAACAGAAGCTAATATTTTGGATCTATATTAAACCAGTTTGCATCATGTTCTGTAAAACAAGACATAAGTCTCTGAGGCTGCAACAGTCAGAGCTCTACTTGTCTTGCTTCCTTTCTGAAGTATTAAATTATGACCATGTCATGATACTTAGTGGTCTGTCTTCTAATTTTTGGAGGTCTAACACATAAAATCCATTAAATCTTTCTGCCCTTTGTATGTTGAGCAGAAATGCGTTTGCCTTACTAATCTGAAACAGTATGTTTTGCATATCAGAGATCTGATTCTTTAATGTTGTGATAAAAACACCTACAACTTCTTCCTTGTGTATACAAGTGGGAGTTGGAAATAGTAGGCTAATTCTCAGCTCAGGCACAGAAATGTCTGTACGATGTTAATGAGCCACTTCACTTACTGAGTGCCAGTTTCCAAATTTGTAAACTAAAATGTTATTAACTGCCCATCTCAGGTGCAGTAAAATTTCAAAATGCCATGAGATTTGGAGTTGCTTTTTTCCAAAAGTACACGTGACTAATAAAGCTTTTTGGAGAGTGTGTTGCTAAGTTAAGCTGACCTTTCACACCTCTGTCTGCATTAGCAATAATTCTGCCTACAAGAGAAGATTTGCAGAGTTAAACGGTGCTGAGGGCCTCATATGCAGACAAAAGAGTTTATTTTGGACAAGCTTTAGCCTGATGTCATGGATTGAATGATTGAAATGCACCTAGTTAGTTCCTGGATCCTATCATCTCATCCAGTTTTATGTGAAAGGAAAATATTTATTTCCTCCAATACCACTCCAAAATGTAAATTCAGTACATGGTTAGTGCAGGTACATTCAAAAATACAATGCTCATGCAAAGTAAAACATTCATGTAGTTGCACCCTTAGCCTCTTGTGGGAGAATCAACTTTAAATAAAGATTTTTTTTTCCTGTGTTTTCACAGAAATCAGACACTATAAATTCCACCCTCTAACAAAAGGACTTGATTCAGGTTATTTGGTTCAGTCAGACCAGTCATCTGTGATAGTTCTCAGCATTCCCTTTCTGTCAAATTCTCAGCCTTGCTCTGGTAACAGATTCCTTCTCCAAATCTTTTAAATGCCACTTAAAAATGATTTTTTTCTAAGGCTATCGATTTCTCCGGATGATGCTTTTCTTTTCTCTTCACTGCCTAACTCAGATAATTATAAGTAAAAATCTTAGTCAGGACAGAAACATAGTTGCTTTATAGCTCTGTGTCACAGATGAAACTTCTATTCCTTTAGAGAAGAATATAATGACCAAGGAATAAAAATCACCGTGGCTGCCTACTCAGTGCAGAGAAAGCAATAGATCTGTATTTTATATTGTTAGATCTGTAGTTATATTGGTTTTAAATGATGATGGAGGAACATGGAAAAAATCTCTTGCTTGCTCTTTAGGATTAAACAGATATAATTTACCCCATAATATATATTTCAGTCTATTTTATATTTTTCAAGCGAGAGTTTCCTGTGTCCTTATTCATATACTCTATTCTTATAATAGCTTTTTCATGTATTTCAGAACATTTTCTTATCTTGTGATTTTAAAGGCTTTTTACAGAATAAATACCTGGATGCCTCTAAAATGCTTTAACAGATTTAAAGACTGTGAAAGCCTGATCTTTCCTTTTAAATCTCATGTTTCTTGTATTTGTTGCTGCCTAGGTAAGATTAAATGTATGTAAGGCTGCCTTTGTAGAATTTAATGCAGTAAAATCAGCATTTATATTTTTTCATTTTATTTTTAGTATACACTATAATTATTTCTACATTTGATGGAATCAATAGATTTGTTACATAAAACTGTTCTGCTTGCTCAAGTTCAGATCTGCCAGTTGGCTCATAGCCAGGAATATGTCTCTTTGTTGTGAGACTCAACAAGCCTGAAAGGAAATCACCTGCTATCATCCTAATTTTAAGAAAAGTGTTCATCTTATTAGAAACTATTCCAAAATAAAAAGTACTGAGAAAAGACTAACTAAGATTACCCTCAAATATTTCTAATTTACACATTTTTCAATCAGCTGATTGCTGTCTGCAGTGTTTACATGCCAGTATAACAACTTTTAGAAGAGTGTTATTACAGTAGTGCAAATATAGTCACAGGCTAGTGTGTAAAACCCTGTGTAAATCATTTATTGGAAAAGCAAGTAAAGATCTTGAGTCTGAATTCATCATTTAGCTGGAAATGTTTATGTCCTACAGATGAGGAATCGTTATGGTTTAGTGGCCAGTATTTTATATTCACAACACTTACACAACCTACTTGATACTTCCTGCAAGAAACCAATGATTGGAAAGGATGAGGATCTAAGCTTACTTTTGAATGGAAAAGGATAACCTCAAGCCACAGTGTTTAAGTTCTTAATATAGATTTTAACTGTTATGCCCCCTTCTATATGCTTCCTTGTGTAGGGTCTGAATGTACAGTTTTCATTGGGAAATTTTTATATACAAATATTTACATGAGAGTATTGCATTGCCTCTTCCTTACCTGACAACTGTCCATTTTTTCTTAGTATAAACATGTCTGAATTACAACCGAGGATATGAATAGTTTCAGCCAGTGAAAAGCTGACAAGGCTGCTTGAATATTGCACATTTTGATGCATATGTCCTGTATTTCTTTAGAGAGCTTCACCAAAGCTAAGAAATAACTGGCACTTTTCCAAATTTTAATGACCTAGGACAATTTGTGATAATTTTATAGATATTTGGTATTTTAATGCTGAGTGGCTACATCATTCTAGAACTACACATCATGTGTCATCTCTGAGAGTAGGAGGAACTGATTTTGCCAACATGTGAAAACAAAAAGAATCCTCACTAAACAGTAAACATAATTTTTTTTAAATACTTCAAGAGCTGGCAGGGGTAGTACGCTCTATGGAAAATCTACCTATTTCATCTGTGTTTTTTCAAATACCAGATAACTAAGGGGAAAAGAAAAAGCTTTTATCCAATCAATTAAATTTCACCTATCTTTTAAATATTTTAGATATCTAGATGAATCTCCTTCTATAGTCAGTGAAGAGAAATCAGTGGTTCCCAGACAAGATTAACCACCTTCTAAAGGCCAACATAATTGTCATAAAACTCCTCTTGAGTGTGCCTGGCATTCATACAGTTGATTAATTTAGACCAGATGCTTAACTTTCAGGAGTTTGATTTTGAGAGATGAATCTCATCTTCAGCCTAATAAATGGCATCTCATATAGTCAGATGACCAAGTGGGTACAATAATGTATTTTAACAATACCACTGAGATTAGCTGAAGTAATAAAATTAAACAATTTATGAAATAAAACAAAACGGGTTTTTTAATATTTACAGATACAGTGTGACCATAACCATTTAATTCTGTCTATCTTTCTTTCCATCTCTCTCCCTTCCTTAGACCCATGGAGAAAAAAATGTGGGTTTTATGCATAATGAAAACCCTACAGGGTAGACCAAAAAAAATGCAAATACACTCACATATTTTCAGAGGAAAGGTACTCAGTGCAATCTGTAACACATAGGCAACAGAAAGTGCACTCTGGAGTTTAGTACTTACAGACAAAATCTGGGGTTCTAGTTGCCCATCATATTTGTTTGCCTATCCACATGCATCCACATGCATAGTAGACTCATGACAGCATGGTATCCAAAGTAGTTTTTTATCTATTACTATCTCAAGGTAGATTAGATATAACTATCACCATGAGACTGTACTTTTTCTCTTTAAATCAGAATTATTTTTCCAGAGGCTCTCCTAATGTGTTTATTGCCATTCTATAGGAAATCCTACACAACAAGCAGCAACTTCATGCTCACAGTATCTCTGCGAAATACAGACAAAAATGTGGTTAGCAGTACCAGATGCTGACAAAGTCTAATTGACATCAGTTCAGAGACTTCAGTGCATTTCAAGGGGATGTTGAACCTGGTAGCCCTTACCAAGTAATCCCTCGCAGTTACATGACAAAGTCCCACTGAGTACAGTGGGATTTACTGGATGGAGGTGTATACGGCAGAGGACAGGAAAAGGTGTGAGATTCCCAAATCAGTATCACAGTTGCAGAGTGGTTCCTCTGACTACTCTGTCAGTTAGCTCAACAATACAAGGTTTAGGATTAAAACAACCCCAACCAATGACACCTGTAATCCAGAAACTACTCTGTATGCTGGCAGATATGTTTTATCCTGATGAAAATGTGAGTTCATCTGTTGCTACTGACATTGCTTGTAGTCTGATTTGATATTGTTAATGTAATGAAAAAAAATGAAAAAATGTTTCTAGCTTTTCAGTTAATGTATGCTATTAATATAATCATCTATTTATTCAAAGAAATTTTGCTAAATAGATTTTTTTTTTAATCTTCTCTTTAATTAACCTATAAAAATTCTTAATCTGGTTTGCAATAGAGTCACATCTATGTTCAGTGGCGAGGACAGGGACAGTAAGATAACAGAGCTTTTAAGCCCTATGGAGACATCAGTGTGATGTGTTCATCTGTAATTAAAGTATATATAAATCAGTACATGACACTCTTCACATGTGAGGCCTCATATGAGTCATCAGGGATGCACAGATACAGACAATAATGTGATAAAATCAGCTATGAGAGATGGAGAAGCACTGCCCCCCATGGCCTGCAGACACAGACCTGTGGTCTGTGGCTTTTGAAATTTTCAAACTATGGGTGTGGTGGAGGCATTTGGTCCAAGAACCAGACTGCACCTATCCCAAATAACCTCACAGTGTATGTGAAATACAGTGAGAGAAACTTCAGCACACTCTCACGCTGTTTTAATCCACCAATTTGTTCTTTCTGGGTGGATTGATAATATATTAACAGTGTGAAACACTGGGAAAAATTAAAAGGTTGTGTCCTTTTAAAGTTTCACACTCTGTAGGCTGAGTCTTACTAGCATTTTCTCACCAGCAGCACCTCCATATAAAAAAAAATCCTGCTTTTAAAAAAGATTTTCTTATACATTAATTTTTTAGCTCTTCTATTAAATAAGAATAACAATCACAATATGAGCAATTATTTTGGTTCTAGCAGGCATTGCTTTGTCATTTAGAAATAGCTACTTTCTCAGGAAAGTTTTGAAACTTGCTACTAATTGATGAATTATCTGCCTGTTATGTGAGGCTGTATATCACTATGCAAATATGAATATTGCTACGTGACCTTTGTAGTTAAATTTAGATGATAACTCAAGGAAAAACTGTCAGTTTCATTTAATTTACATGAAGTCTTTGTCAGTGCATCTAAGGATCTCAGTCCCCCTGGAGTGTTACCTAAGGTATCTGAATAATTAAAGAAAGCTTATAACTGATTTTTTTTTTAAGTATTCCTTTAAAAAAAATGCTAACATGCACTGATGACACGTGATTAACAAAACACACTTGACAAGTTTCCTTTTTCATGTTTCCTGTTGCCTCTTTTTGTTTGAGAGTTGTTCCTGGACTTGTTTTCATTGTCAGTATGCACTGTTAATGCATAACTATTTTATGACAGGTACTGTTAAGTCTGCATTTTCCCTCAATGACTTCAGATAGAGTTTGGAGAAAGTTTTATGAAGTGGCACATCTTGAGACAAGCTATGGTGGTATTTCTTAAAGCTAAACATTCTATTGTAACAAACTCATTTTACTTCTACAAATGTGAAGGGACAGCCCTCTTTGGTTTAGAAAAGAGTAAATGTTTCTATAAGTAATTGAACTTCATTTACCTGGTAGAAATCCACTGCAGCAGTGATATTTACCACATCAGTGATTACAAGGCAATTATAAAATCACACCAGCTTATTAAAATTGATGAGAAGTGTTATTCCTATACGTGATCTGTTAAAAGTATCACTGTAGCTGATAATTTTATGATGTATGCAGTGAGAAAATTAACAAGTTACACATATAGTAAAAAACAGGAACATTTAAATTCTTCAAAACATTTCTTGCTTTTATTTTTTGAGTGAGAAATCACAGGAAAGAACTTACAATTAAACTGTTTTTCCCCCCAATGAAGTTATAGCTAATAAAAGCACTTCAGACAAAGGCCTTTCTTGAAAATCATAGAATCATAGAATTGGCTGGGTTGGAAGGGACCTCAGAGATCATCAAGTCCAACCCTTGATCCACTATCGCTGCAGTTACCAGACCATGGCACTGAGTGCCACATCCAGTCTCTTTTTAAATATCTCCAGGGATGGAGAATCCACCACTTCCCTGGGCAGCCCATTCCAATGTCTGATCACCCTCTCAGTAAAGAAATTCTTTCTAATGTCCAACCTAAACCTCCCCCGGCACAACTTGAGACCTCTTGTGCCCTCTTGTCTTGCTGAGAGTTGCCTGGGAAAAGAGACCAACCCCCCCCTTGCTACAACCTCCTTTCAGGGAGTTGTAGAGAGTGATGAGGTCTCCTCTGAGCCCCCTCTTCTCCAGGCTGAACAGCCCCAAGCTCCCTCTGCTTCTCCTCATAGGATCTGTGCTCGAGTCCCTTCACCAGCCTAGTTGCACTCCTTCGGAGTTCTCAAAATAGTTCTGTGTATTTCACATTTCCTTAAAAAGTTTTATTTATATATATATATATATATAAAGCACTGATTGTGACAGACTTTTTTTTCTGGTTTAGACTAAAATTTCAACTTTTGAAGCGTGCATCTATTTCAATAGATTCCTCTAAGAAATCATTGAGACTCTTCTATGATCTTAAACAAACTAAAATTATTTGTTACTTCTGATATGGTTTATTTAAGGTCTATTGAAGCTCATAGGAATGGTTCTGTTGATCTGTGCTGGTGAGGCTTCAGCTAGCAAAGTTTCTGTGGTATTGTAATTGTTAGGGGTTGCCAGATTCAGTAGCCTGATAGGGGTGAGGATGCTGCAGCTCTGAGTTCCCTGGGACAGCTCACCACGAGGACTCCATAAATTTGTATAGTAAGTGTACTGAAAAAAGTATTCTAATCATACTTTAATCAAAATTAACAATATTCAAATCTAAGTCTAAAAGTATTCTGAGTTATGTTTCTATAAATATACAAGTGCTTAAAGAGCAGAAATACTATAAGTATCACCTAGCTACTACCCAGTGTGCAGTATTTAAGTTTGGGGTCATTGTAATTATTCACGATGTTTTTATGACAAATATACAGACTTAAATACCTAGAAAACTGAAGGAAATTCTAAATTTTCAAAAGCAGAAACAACGGCCAATCTAAATAGATTATTCTTTATGAGATGTATGCTCAGATCTAATATTTCGCCTATTCAATTTTCATACCAAATAAAATAAATTAACCAGATAAATTAACATAGAAACTTCAGGAAAAAAATAGGGAATTATACTATCCAATTGTTTTCTCTTATACTTACTGTAAAAAACTGTTGTTCAGCCAAGAGTTATGAAGGTGACACCTTGTGGTAATAAAGAATATTGCTCCAGTATTCATTAGCCACTCGAATGGGTGTTTTAAACTACCTTTCCATATAGACAAATAAAATACTGTTATAATTGAATCATAGATTTGGCCAGTAATCTGAAAGATACTAATCATCCATTATATTAATACTTTCTTATCTTCAAAGTGTCTTAGTTTTTAAAAACGAAGCAATCTTTTTTTTTGGTAATAATTTTACTTCTTTGCAATACTAATTGGATTTAAACACTGCTCCTGAAACTTACACTTGCTCCTGCTTTAGACAAACACAACACAGAAAACCTCAAAATCAGATTAAATACATCTTCTTTGTCTTGATACCATGTGCACAAATATGTCCCCCAAAGGCAATCCAGAAAGAACAGATCACATAACTCCTTCTGCAACCCACCCAGGGGCTCTACAGTGACATCTGCATGCCTGCCACATTTCTTTTTTGTCTATGTACAGTCACTACAGTTGCTAAAAGAATAGTTCAGTAGTCTTAAGTGATGCTGAGATAAGGAGTAGCCAAACAGTTGCATGTTTAAAGCTGCTCTCCTAGGAAATTGTCACAGCTTGATCATTACAGCTGCACAGTGCTGAGCCTGAGCTGATGAGGTCTCTAATCCTGGTATGAGTCAGCTCCTTGTTTTTCTACAAAGCATGGTCATAACTTATTAAGTAACCTCACTTAGCAAGAAATCTGATTCTTCAGCCTTCTTCTTGTTCTAGCTTTCAGTCCAGCTTTAGTAATATTAAACACAAACCTACACATAAGCCACCATCCCCTCTCTAGGCAGCAGCTCACAGCCTTCCCCTCTCAGTCTTGCAGGGCCCCACAGTTAGAACAGCCTCTGCCAAGCCCCAGCTATTAATCCTGAACATGGGCAAGAGTGATCGTGGAATTTTGAAGTAAATTTGTTCTTATTCCCTTCATTCTTAACACTGTGCTTACTGGACATGTTCCAATTAGTTTTGTGCATTCACTGCCCTGGATAAGTTATAAGTCATAAGGTATAAGAGGCATGTCTTCCCCTTCTTAGGCTCAGAGATTGAAGAAGTTGATGGCAGTGTGAGGGAAAAGTTGGTTAAAAAAAAGTTAAGAAATGGGTAATGAATTTTCCTTAATAGGTGGCCAGGTACCAGCCAGAAAGGTATTAATATAGTTGAAAGCAGTAGTTAAATGGATTCAATCTTAATAAAGCAGTTCACCAAAGAAATAATACGGAAATTAAAATATTGCAGTACCTCAAGTAATTTATTAAAGTAGTAACTAAAATTTGACAAAATGACAATCTTGGTTCTTCTAAACCCTTTGTTTATCTAGGAGGAAAGACCAAAATAAAGGTGATGTTAAGAACATTATAGCAGCCTACTGCAGAAATAAGACAGGGATAAAGAAAGATCTTTTTAGGTTTAATACCATTTTAGAAAAGGGTTGATAAGAATTATACTGAAACCTGAGGATTTTTTTGTGGTATTCCAGTGCCACATTTGGTTTTAATAAATCATTCTGTGGTTTTATTTCAGAACTATTATCAGGAATTTTTAGGTTGCAGCATTGCATAGGTAATAGAAAGAGCAATGCTATAGAAGGTGTAGATACTGATGACTGCCCCAGCAAAATTCACCATTAAATATCAGTTAATCCAATGAGTGGACATCAGAGGGTAATGTGAATGTGATTATGATTTGATATAAATTAATTACATTGTAACAGTAAATGGAAGAAAATCTTTAAATCTGTGACACACATAAACTGTGGTGGAATGAAGTGAAAACTTGTGGTCATTTGTTTATACAGTCACACTGCTCTTAAAGTCAGATCAGTTTACTCTTCTTTCCCCACCTTTGGGATCCAAACTGATAAATTACCATCTGTGTAGTGCCAAGCAGCTAAGATAATAACATACATGAAAACTTACCTGATCACAGAAAAAATACCATCTTTCAAAGGTCATATGGGTAATATGAGAATTTCCAAGATTCAAGGAGAATGACATCTTGCAAATGTACAGAAGGAGAGTAAAAAGTCTTTTCTACTTTATATTCAAATAATATAAGCTGTTCACATCCAGCAGGTCCTATACCTGCTACCTGGGGAGTGTCAAATCTGGCAGGTATTGTGTAGGATAGAAACAAATGAGTCAGGTCAGTTGCCTAATATCTAGAGGAAGCAAAGCATCAACCTCATTGTGAAGTTATAAAATCTGAGATAGAGTCTGGGGTTCAAGGCTGTTATCATCTTTCAGTTCTCCTATGAACAGACTTTGTGCCTCAAATTTACTTTTCAAAGGAAAAAATCCAGCAGCACATTTATAGGAGACACAAAAAATAGTCTGCACACCTGCTTATGACCTTTGCTTATATGAGCTCCCAGTTTATTTCAGAGACTTCTTTGACAAGTACAAGAAAGAAATTAAGTACATGGCATAATTTACAAGGAACTCTGGTGGCTGCAGCCATGGGAGCACAGGAGCAAAGCAGCATCAAATCTTGACCTCTTTAAAGGTCAGTAAGTAAATAATGATATAGCACTGTCATGAGGCAGGTCTTAAGGCATATTTTGCATTAACTTTAAGCTTTTGACAGTCTGATTCAGCAAGTATCTCATATCACGCCTGGGCCACTGTGCAGCTGCAGGCAGGAAACTGAATAGGTTGGCTGTGCAGGGCACAAAGGCTGACACACACACACACACACACACACACACACACACACACCGCCCAAACAAATGTAAATTTCCCAGAACTTGCATTTCCTACAGGGACTCCTTACACTATTCTCTCTCTGTCACAAGAGCAGTCACCAGTATTCATCAAGAATAACGATCTTAGATTTTCTAATGATGGTTCCAGAATAGAACAGAATTATGAGAAGTGGATTAATGACAAATACCACTAAGAAAACAGCACTGGCAAGAAGAATTGGAGAAGGCAAATGCAATGGAAGAAATTAGGACAGAGTTTCAAAGCTCAAGGTGATGCACTTGGAGATCAGTGAGGAGCAGCCACCAAACCCTACTATGTACAGCAGCTGGAGGCACCTCTGTGCCCTAATTAGTCATGGAGGGACAACTGCTGAGATGCAGCTGCAAAATGAAGCTTAGCTATAACAGGTGAAGTATTTAGCACTGCCAGGAAAAACCTAATCAAAGTCAGACAGTTTTAAGTAGTCTAGGCTTTTAATGCAGTTGTTAAGGATAGCCATGATAATCTTTGCAGGTTAGGAAATGTATCAGACTGGGAAAGTAATCTTCTCTTTAAAAAGTGGGTGTGGTTGGTAGAGAAAAGAGGGATCGTGTTTGGACTCTACCTGTAGAAAAACAACAAAATAATCAAATTTTTAAGCCTCGATAACTCTGTAGGTAACAGATTCATGCTACTTTTCATGCACAGATTATGACAATCCAACTAGTTTTTGTGCTAGGAAAACAGGCTTACTGAACAACTGCATCAAGTATCTTTGGTTACTTTCTAGACCAGATAACAAATACGGCTTTATCAGTGTTCTAACAGTTTTTCAGACAAGCTATATTTTCTTGAATAGAAGTAAGCAGATATTCCATTTTAAGGAAAGTGGTAATCTCAAGTTAGGCATCTGTGCTCTTTAGCTCTTAGATTACAAACCCTTTTCACTGTAGTTTTTAAGATGTTTCTCTGGAAAAAGCACATGCTTTATTTTTTCCTTATGGGATGATTTCTATTTTAGTTTATAAACTGTGAATCATGCCTCCCAGATGATTTCTGGCAGCTGTGTACTGTTTGCTCATAGAGCAGAGCAGATGCTTGTTTAGATCCTTAGAGGTGTACTGTTATATGTTCTGCTACAAGATTAGAGTTAGAAATAGTCTTCACATACCACATTTGTACCTTCTCCTGGGAAAAATTCTCCATTTCTGTATGTGGTTCAGGCAGCTGGGATACATGTAGGTTTGGAGCAAAAAATACCAGCAAATCAATCTGGAGTTCATTGTCTGCATGATTTCCAGCAACTCCAAAGGAATATGGTTAATCACTTGAGAGAATAGAACACTGGAAAGTTTGGGTTAAATGTATTCAGATTCTTTTATTGCAAGGCATCTTCTACTTTATGCTTTTGCTCTTGGAGGTTTTGGCTGCTGTAGAAAGCAGTGTGTAAAGTGTTAGAAAAGTTCTTCCCCAAGGAGGTGTTCAGAGCAGTTGTAAACAATTCTGATACAAGAGTATCACAAAGATTAAAAAAGATACAAAACAAAAAAACCCAAACCAAAACAAACCACAAAAAACAAACACCAAATAAGACAACACAATCTTGGCAAATGTTCATAGGTAGGTAGTTAAATTATAACCTTGGCAAAATGGGATGTGGAGGAAGAAAGGGTACTGTGAAACCCGAAGTCCTGCTATAAATCACTGGTAATATCCAGCTAAACAGAAAAGGCATTTGTCAGGTGCTTGGTAGTATCTTCTCGGTAGTTTAATGTTGTAATTTCCCAATTAGTGTACTTGAACATACCCTGTTTGGTATTAATCTGACTCAATAGTGAGACCTGCTGACCTAGAGTAACACTGGAATATTTAAGCCCAGCTCATTAGAGCTGTCAACAGCTGAGCTGTCTATCAGAACAAAAAGGAGTGTGATCAAACATCCCCCCCAAGAATTTTTTTTTTCCTAAATTCTCTCAAATAAATTGTCCAGACAATATACAATACTTTCAAGTAGTATCAAGTAGTACTTGTGAGTGGCATCAATCTAACAGGCAAAACATCAGCTCATGTTGATAGTTGAAGCTTGGCAATTGAGAAGATGAGCTGTTATAATGAAGAGACCTGAGAGGATCTTAATGACAGACATTGGTGTCAGTCCCAGCTGTAACTATTCAGTGTAACATCTGGTATTCAGATATCACCTGATAAAACACTTCCTAAACTAGGACTTTGGATGATTATCAAGGAACAGCTGATAAAGGAAAATAGCCTCTCATGTGTGGCCCTAAACTTTCAATATTTTATGACTGTCATCAGTCTCATAACCTCAGAAAATACTATTGCCAGAAAGTAAGATAAAAAGGTAGGAGTCAAGAAAATTAATGAAAATTCCTTACAGGAGACAAGCACAGCTGCATGAACAAATTCTCACACAGTCCTTATTCAGGAAAGATACCTGAAATAAAGATTGTAAAATGGAAGTAGAGCTGCTCATCCAGTTGTAAAGCCTAAGACAACATTAGTACTGAATCCTGAGTCACTTTAGGAGACCCCTCTCAGGGCTTTTAATGATTTGCTCTTCTTGTTCCTGGGGTTTTGGCAGTCAGAGCTCAGGGCCAACTTAGGAAATGCAGCTGAGGGCCTTGAAATGAAATTAAAAACAAGCAGACGTGTCCTTGGAGCCTTGCTGTGAGCAGCTCTGCTCAGAAGGCTGAGCTGGGTTTCCCTCCTTCTTTGCCTCGGGCTCTGGAGACTCTTGTGCCTGATCCCTGCCTGAGCTTTGCTGCAGCCCTGTTCTGCCTGGGCCCTGTTGATCCAGATCCTGACCCAGCAACCTTAGTGACCCAACTGGAGCTTGCCCTGCTCTGTCACCCCAAGCAGGCCTGGTGACAAGGGCTGTGAGCTGCCCATCCCAGCTCCCTCTCTGTGTCACCAGAGCCTGCCCTACCTGTGCTGCTCCCCCTGTGTGTCTGCAGCTTTGGGGAAAAGTGTAGGGTGAGAGGGGTGCCTGTCATTTTCCAGAAAAACCTTCAATACTGTGGACACTCAAAATTTCAGTGATCATGAAACTCTTTGCAGCTCTTTTTTATTTCACAGTTCTGAAATCACATTATGATATTAAATACTAAGCTAGCTGTGCCTTCCAAGCACATCTGAAAAATAAGGTTTTTTTCTCTAGTTCCTTTAGGTACTCCTATTACAGCATTTTCAATAATAACAGATTACCTCACCACTGCAGACTTATTAGTGGAATACATTGCTGAACCTCTCTCAAAGTTGTAGAAGCTGTACAACTGAAGTTTACAACTCAGTTCATAGCTCAGCCTCAGCCTGATGAGAGGTTCACTTCCTAGCATGCTTCCATGGTCTGGTTAAAGTTCTTTCTGTAGTACTCATATGGCTGAAAAAATCCATAGAAACTGTGTGTGTCCATGTCATGTTGTTTTCCACTTCACATATTGCTTTGTACAATGATTATATCTCTTAAGTGACAGATAATAATTCTAATGGTTTAAGAAAAGCCAAAGTGTTTGTATAACAGAGTGCATTTGTCTACATCCCCATAAAAATAGGTCCAGATTGTATTTGAAGGACATCCTCAAGGACATCTCCAACAGGAGGAGGCATGTATGGGAAGCGTCATTACAGAGAAAAATAAACTGTTAGCTCTGGTCTATTCTAGGGACTAAGCTGTGGTGAAACAGAAAGGGGAAGTAAAATTCAGTCATGCAAAGAAAACTATCTATGAAATTATTTGTTCCTTTTAAAAAAGGAAATAGTTTCACAGATAATTTTAAAGCTGTCTCTCTACAAAAGAAAGTTAATATTCGCTTTCCTGAAAATGTGAACTTCCACCATAAATTTTCCATCTTCAGTCCCTCCAAAATACAGATGTGGGTGTGGAACTGTAAATTATCTCTATTCTACTGAGAAGTTTGAGTCCCTTAGGAGTGGTTGCAGGTAATAGGATGAATGTCATGCTCTTAGAAGGCCCCTCCCAGTCCTATTTTTTTCAGAACTTTTATTCCCTCTTACTGAAAATTAAATACTGAAAAAGTAATTTTTGAACACTATTTTCAATTAGTGAGATATTTGCCTCCTAGCATATGGAATTACTTTGTAACCTTAAAATACTCTACAAAGTATCTCCAAAGCGTTTGTTATTTGTGTGCTCTGCATTATGCGTAGAAAAATACAACAAAAAAAATCTTTTTAGAGCTGACTATATCCAAGAACTTGGAAAATTCAGAATCATGTGGAGTCCTGATTATATGATAAAGCACATATATTACATGTAATTGAATGCAACACATTCAGATTGTGTTGCAGTAGCTTGCAATGAAAGAGCCAAGTTTTTACATTTTTGTGATGTTAATATTATTTTGTTAGTTCTCATGCCTAAAGATTAAAAAAAAAGAGTAGGCTCTGAAAATGTAGGATGGGATCACCTGACATAAGTGAGCTGGAATGGAATGGAGATGGTAAGATATTTTCTGATCCTAGAATATTACAAATTTAGCTGAAAAAATGAATATAGAACAAGGTATTTCTTTGACTGGCAGAAAGGCTTCTTTTTCATTCAAAAAGGCTTCTATAGACTGTGGGTTCATAACTTTTTTTAGAATGTTGGAATTCGGATTCTGGAAAATATTCCTTCAAGTAGTGTAGTCAAATTGAAGATAAACCACTATTTTACAATAGTTAAATTGGAGATAAATCACTGTTTTCTGTGTATATACAACACTCAGAACCCACTATGAGGCTCCTCTGCAGGGTTCTCCCAGTAGCTGTACCCATGGTTAACCATCCTCAATTCCAAAGGCATTTGTTTGGGTTTTTTCCTCTGAATTTCTCTTTGTTCATTTGTAGTGAATTAAACTGAAGAGCCATATAAGCCCTCCTCCAGCTGCTCATCTCCTCTCCATCTCATCCTTTCATCTCAACTCCTCTCATCCCTTAAGATAAAAACAGAGCTTCATGAGGTTATTTTTTTATATATAACACATTTTAGGGCTCTGAATGCTTTGAGTAATTCTTTTAGTGCTTCTTTCATCCATCATCCTTGTAACTGTAATTTACCCTGATTCAGGGCTTAGAGCTCACTTTAGTACTATAACAACTTCTCCTGCTGGACACAGAAGCTTTCCAGTTGCAAGCTTCCAGCCTTTTTCTCAGCCCCATGGAACTGCCTTGTAGCTCTGGTGGTTCAGCTCTTTTCCTTGGCACTCACTATTGCACCCTCTGCTCTTGGTATCACTGGGACTCGGGTTCAGGTGTGGTTCTGTGAGCTGCTCCTGTGCACCAGGTGTCGAGATCTCTGGCAAAATATTCAGATATTGAGGCTGATGGTAAAAGAGCAGAGTCTGAGTTGTGGTCTCCTTTACCTGAGTACTGCCTGGGGAAAGCCAGTTTCTTTCTTTCATCCTGTAAGAAAGGAATACTCCATCCTCTGCTCCCAAGGATGCACATTACCTTGTTGATTTTTTCCTTCATTGATTGAACCTGCCTTCTTTGATCACTCCCTGAGTCAACAGCAAAAATTATCAGCATTGATTGTATTATTTTTGTCCTCAGCTCTGTAGAAACATACATAAATGCAAAATCAGCCCTCAAAAAGTGTGATGAAGGTAAGCCAGTCAGTTGGTGATGTTTGCTACTTGCATTGGATTTTGAGACCTTGAGAGATTTTAATCCTATTAGTATGTGCTGTGACAATTTTTATTAACCAATTTTATAATTTCATAAAAATGGTGCCACATTAATATTATAAGATCTATTTTTCATGTACCCATGTTGATTACCAGTAATTATATTATCCTCCTTTAGCTGCTTATTACTCAAATCTCTTAATACTGGCATTATGAGACCTTTCACTGATGACACTCAGATAATCTTCTCCAAGACAATGCAATGTCTGGGTTTTTTCTCTAAATATTCCAGATAGATTAAATATCTATTTATACTGTTCAGCAAAATGTTATGATGGTCTGAACATAATAATGATCTGAATAATACCCTGTTTAAAGTTTTATTTGGTGAAAGATTTAACGAGGAGGTTCAGAATTACTTCAGTCTGAGTTGTCACTTTCCTGAAACCTTGAAGCTTTTCATATTCAAAAATCTTTTTACAAGATTTCAGTACATTAAACATTCTTTTTCTAGCGAAAGAATACATTCCAGGCATTATTCTTTATTCCTGAGGATTCTTACATCGTTGTACTGGAAGTTACAGTCTGAAGGAGTCAATGGCAAGATTTTATGCAGCCTGGATTCAAGCACATGTTACATAAGGAACAAAAAGCCCCACTTACTGCAAGGACTACAAAGCAAACTGACCCTTTCTGAATGTTTTTCAGATGCATCTCCCAGCAATGCAAGTGGCCTTAGAGCAGGGGGTAAAGGGAGAGGGGGGGATGGAAGGAAATCTTGGTTACTTACCATCTCTTTTTTTTCTGAGAATTTAAGGTTTATTATACTTTCAGGATTGTACTTCATGCATAGTTTAATATCTCCATGCATTCAGTAGCTAGAATGTATTTTGAAAATTTGATTGTATTTTCTAAAATGTATCATTTCCCTGGTATGTTTAGTCTAAACAGTGTAGTTCAGTTAACATAGCTGCATCAGCTATACCTTAGGAAAAAAAGAATTTCCTATATTTTCGCACTTACAGTAGACAGGAAAATATTTCTGTTTATCTTTTTGTAAGCAGGCATCCATTTCTGGCATTCAAAATGCCAAAAGCACATCTGTGTAAATAACACAAAGAACAAATTAATAAAGAACAAAGTCAAGTCGACATTTTAGTATCTTCTGTGAACTAATTGGAATTTATTTGGTCCAAAAATTGCATTGTTTTGTTTCCAGTTAGTAAAATAGCTTGCAATAGCTTATTTTCTCTGATGACTGAAGAACTGATATTCTGATATTCAAGGGATTTTATACTTCTGCGTCTGATTTTGTTTTGCTATGATTTTATTCCAATATAATACAATCAATTTTGCTTTGTTTGTTACATTCCTCATTAATTTTAACTAATGAAGCAGTAGCATTTTTAATAGTAAGAAGCCTCTGAACACAGTGGAAAATCAGCATCTATAGGATAATTGAGTCTTTGCAAAGGTCAGAAACTCTAATTAGAAAATTAAATTTAATATATCGCTTTCCACAGGTGATACTGGGTTTTATACATGATTTTTAAGATATGAAAGGCCAGAACAAATGTAAAACACTTAGTACTGAGCCTATGAATTGATGTCCCCTGGCTTTTTGAAGAGTATTTTTATGTACTTGAATGCATGCTAGCTTATCAGGAACTTTGCTGCTGCTTTTGTAATACTTGTTTCCTTATCTGAAAGTATTTTTGTTTAAAGGTTTTTGCTTAAAGATCAGTGAATGTTTAATATCCTTTTCTAAGTTGTTCTTTATTTTGGGAAATTTTCTTGAAAACCAATGTTCTTTTCTGAGATAGGTCTTAAGAATATGGTTAAAAGAATGAAGGACATCCATGCTTCCATCATGTGGTTATCACTGGACATGATGCTTCTTTTTTAATGATAATTCTTTTCTTAAATGAAGAAAAGTGGGGGTTTTGGACCATGCTTTCTGGGGAATGATTTGCTGGACTTTTATTTGGCGGAAACAAATGTAATATTTCGTATCAGTGTTGTATTCACCAAGAAATTTTTCCAGCATTCTGTATTTCAGTAAAATCTGTGAGAAATACATGTGAACAGGGGCTTGGGGTGAAGGTGAGAACTATGTGAGTGCTCTAAGATAATGATGCTTAATGATTTTGAACTAAAAATTACATATCTTTTTGGTTTAATACTTAATCTTCCTTGATCTTCAGTGATTTGATGTCACAGGAAATTAAGTGGACAGCTGAGTTTCTCATATGCAAAGGCACAACTCCCGTCTGGTTGTAGATCTGAAAGACTTACAATTATATGTAGGAGGCAAAATGTAGAGCACATGACAAGGAAAAATAGCTTTCTTTTAGACCCTTAGCTACTAGTAATTGATATCAGGGACATAGTACTAGATTTAAAACATCTTATATATGAATATAAATGCTTTTATATCCCCTCAAATATTATTTGGAAAGATTTTATTTTTCTTTAAATTTTGAGCAGGAGATAACAGGGAGGGATCTTTATAAATTCCTAGTACAGGGTAGCACATCTATTTGGGATCATTCCAAAAGGAAAAATAAAAATGCCTTTGCCTACTATAATGTTTTGTAGGAAAAAGGAAAAAAGCAGTGTAGTGGTTAACACATCATTTTTCTTATTTTTCCTAGCAAAAATTCTGAAGTAAAAATTACTGGTAGGAAGAAAGAAAATATTTATTGAATGATTGTTAAAATCCAATGCTTAATTTAATCTGAACTATATATTGTTGAATGACCTATGAAGCATCTTTAATCATCCTTCATTTGTACCTTCAACATCCCTTTATCAGGATTTGGTGTACAGGGAAAATTCATTCTCATATTTGAACAGTGCACAGAGATGAGAGTCCTGAGTCACAGTGGTTCGTGCATCCTAATAAATTCAAGCTGAACATAGAGTGAGTTGGACTGACCAAGCCACAGCATCATGCCATGAAAAAATATCTGTCTGTCAACAATGATATTAAATTTTCCTGTGTATAGCAGTGGGTCTTTTAGGGTGGATCATTTACTTTTAGGAAGCAGCAGCAGAAGAGTAGCAGAGCTGCTCACTGTATATTTTTCAAAGACAATCCTGGCATCCAGGGTAATTGGGGCATTGCTTGGATATCAGGAGTCTTCAAAATGGAAATATTCTGTGTTTATACTGCAGAATACTGGGAAATCAGTTCTCCAGAGAGAAGCTTTGGTTTATAACCTTAAATATCTGTGGTAGGAAATTATGAGCAACACTGTAGGAAGAGATACTTCATCTGTATGGAACTGCCATCAGGAGAAGCCTTTTGCATTGCAATTTTTCAGTTAAGACACTGTGTATCCAATGAGAAAATTCCAGGAATATGTAATTTCTTTCAGAGACACATTTGTAATCTACAGCAGTGTCCTATAGCTGTTTACAGTTGTCCACCATGCCAAGAGGAACATTTAAATTAAGCTTTTGGCTAGTTTTTGAGACTGGCTTGAACAATAGAATTTGAATATAGGCAAAATAAGGGTGAAGAGCAATAATTACCATCAGAAAGAGGCAGAATTAGACTTGCTTATGTAATTTTTCATAAATTTCCATAAGGCAAGTTCTTTTCTGCATGAACAAGGAAGCCTGCTACGTTAACTGCTTTGCTCATTTCTTTCAAAAGAGAAGGCATTTTTGAGTTGTTCATCATAAAATGTAATAGAATTGCTCACCCCATATAAGATTTGAAATTTAAAAGGCTTCCTTTCAACACTCAAAAATTAAAATAGCACTCTAACATTTTTTTTTTTTTGTAATTCTTTATGCCTGTTCTCCCCATTTTTCAATCTTTGCATTTCATTTCTTTTCCCAAATATATTACTTCTGAAATGTCATAAACATCATAACTTTTCTAAGGTCTTTTTTTTTTTTCTTATTCTGTCCTTATAATCTTTGCTGTCTTGGTATCACATACAATTTTTAGAGTACTCTCCCTTATTTTGCATTTTACAACATTAATGAAATTGATTAATAGAATTTTATCCTTGATTGTTTTGTCCTCTTGCTCCCTGTCACATTCCATTTGCTTCATCATCTTAATTTGTATTTGTAATCCTTTAGTTTCCTTCTTGCTCAGTGATTTTTTCCAAATTGATAATCACCCTCTAGGCAGTTCCATTTCTCCTGGGGAATCTCCTTTTCTTTTTCTGAGCCCTCCTAAACATTAATTGACTGGCAAGCTTTATTTTAACGCTCTACAGTAGGTGCTCCTTGCTCTACTCTCTTTAATTGTAGTTATTTTTTGTATGTTTATGAGAAAGTTAAGTTTTTTCTTTCAGCCTTCACTCTGTTGTTTTAAAGCATGTCCAGTATTACACCCTCCTCATGTGCAAAACCACACTGCTGGTTTTGTACTCGTTCTGTGAAGTGTAACGTGGGCAAAATGTTCAGCAAAGACAAAATTGTGCAGATGTTACAGAGCAAATACTAAATGACAGACCTAATGGCATGACAGATCCTGTACATCAGTTTATTCCTTGAGTAGCATCTCTCTTCCCTGAGGAAAACATTGAAGTGAATGATATTATTTGCCTGGCTACATAAGAGTATGTACAAAACATAGTGTAGTTCAGTTGGGTTGTTTTTAGAGCTTTGGAATCTACAGGTTCACTGAGGTTTTCTTTGAATCTCAGAGATGTCAGACATGAAACACAGGTCAATGTCCCTCTGGTCTGATTTCAGAGGGGCCATATTCTGTTTCTCCAGGAAAGAATTGTTATGGCATGCTGTGATGACATTCTTGCCTAATGCAAAGCTGTTAGTGATATGGTTTATGCTCTGAAGCATGGCCTAGCCATGTTCTATTTTGTTTTACCCTAATATAACCCTGGATGATGATCTTATTTATGTGGACATCTCAGGCCTGTGGAGTTTCACTGTTATTTCTGGCAGAGTAGTGTGGCAATTATAGTTCAGGAGTTTTTTTCATTTTTTCCCATCATCCCCTTAATGAAAAATATCTGTCCTGAAATGCTCTCTTCTTACTATCATTAGTGCTATAAGTGCACGAAAGAAATAAAAATGCTAGGTTACTTCTTGCAAATATTAAATTTTTCAACCTTCTAAGCAGTATCATGGGACTGCAAACAAATGTGATTCAAACTTGCCCAGGCACATGGATTTTGCCCAAGCTCCCAGTTACCATTGCAGACTGAGATTGTGCTCCACAGCTTTACCACTTTGCTGCAAACATGAAGCTTGAATTGACAAAGAGTTACCTGAAATAAGCACCTGGTCTCAAAGTACCAATTCACTGCATGAATGCTGTGAAGAAGGCATTCAAGAAAAAGATGAAAATGTTTAGCTACTTTAAATTATGTAAAAAAATTATTAGCATAAATGTAAATATTACCTCCAAAAACTTTCAAGTGAAGCAGTTTTCCACTCCCCCCAAATTAAAATTGATATGGAAATATAAAATGTAGTATAGATAATAATAATGCTACTGATATTTGATGAACCATAAGTGTTAGTTTATAAATTTTAAAATGAGAAAGCAATTTTAAAGCTAGTTTGTATCAAAAGGTTTTTAATGTAATTTAAAGGAAGCAAGGGGTTAAATATTACCCCAGCTAAATCTGTCAAACATAAAATGGCCAGAATGTCTTTGACAAGCTCATTAAAATTAATAGGAACATATCAGTGGGACAGAATGGCTGTCATGAATTATTCACAAAAATAAATTATGCCATCCAACAAAGCATGCATTTTTTATTAAAATAAAAACAAAAATTTCACTAGTTGCTAATTTCCAGTTCACCCTGAATTACTAGTGCTATCTTCTTGGGGTTTCATAACAAAATCAGTTACAATAAACACACCCTGTATTACAGCATTGTGGATGACTTAACTTTATTACAGAGCGTATCCATGGTTACCAGTCACTGAAAAAGAAAAGAGAAAGACTTCACAGCAGTTTATTGTCAGATATGAAACCATAAATCAGATTAATTTAGTATTGTTTCAGACATAAACTGTAGCTAGTAGTTGCTCGTCAGGTGCAGGTGTGTGTGTGTGCATGTAAACAGTGTGCACATGAGCCCACTTGTGGGATGCAGTGGATTGAGCAGCTGATATAAAGGATACCTTGATAATTTCTGGCCAGTCTGTATCTGTCTGGATAATCTAGAAACACAAAATGGACAAACAACTCCTCTCTCTGTGACTTCATATCATAGAATCATAGAATAGTTTGGGTTGGAAGAGACCATCAAGGTCACCAAGTTCCAACACCTCTAACACAGTCAGGGACACCTCCCACCAGACCAGGATGCTCCAAGCCCCATCCAACCTGGCCCTGAACACTTCCAGGGAGGGGGCATCAACAGGTTCCCTGGGCAGCCTGTGCCAGTGTCTTACCACCTTCAGAGGACAAAATTTCTTCCTAATGTCTAGCTGAAATCTACCCTCTTCCAGAGTAAAACTATTACCCATCATCCTAATCACTATATGCCCTTGCAAAAAGTCCCTTCCCAACTTTTCTGTAGGCCCCCTTCAAGTACTAGAAGGCCTCTATAAAGTCTTACAGGAACCTTCTCCAGGCTGCACAGCCCTAGCTCTCTTGTTGTCTTCACAGGAGAGCTGCTGCACTCCTGAGACCATCTTTGTGGCCCTCCTTGGGACTAGGTCCAAGTGCTCTATGTTCCTCCTATCTTGGGGGCTGGGCACAGCACTCCAGGTGGGCTCTAAGAGCAGTAGAGGAGGTGAATCACCTCCCTTGACCTGCTGGCCACTCTTCTTTTGATGCAGCTCAGGGTATGCATGGCTTTCAGTTTTTATGGTTAACCAGTTCTCCACTGTTGAAGGCTGCTCTTATAAAAACTTCAATGAACTTTTAAAAACTGCATGATAAAATGTTCCAGCTATTAGTCCTGCTGGAAGTTTGTCATGGTTAGGAAAGTACTTCTAATTACATACACATAAGCCTAAACTTACGTGTATGTTCTGGAGCCAGTACTGTGTCTAACTGAAAATCACTTTTCAGTCACCCTTTTTTCAAGACTGACAAATTCAGTCACTCTTTTTGAGCATACATGAGCAGAACTATGCACCATGCTGCAGAGGAGGTCTCCCCAGCCTCTTCTAGTCTGCCATTGACAGTTGCTGGTCCTCTTAGAAATATTTTCTCAAAATATACTGGAATTGTATTCATATTTGGCATAGTGATGGCTGGAACATGTGAAGCTCTTGATTAAAAATCGGAGTGCTCATACAATCCATCAAGAAGACTCCCAAGCAATGTCTAAGAAATGATTCAGTAAACCCACAGTGGCTTTGATGACATTAAATGCTAAGTTGATACAGTTTTACCTTGTGTCCCTGCTTAGTTTTTTCTAACCCAATCAGTTCAATGAATAACTCTTGGTAGCATTTGTTTCTGCAAGATTTCAGAAGATGTCTGCAGAGCAGCTGCCTTTCACTCTTTTACTTGCACACAGACACAAATCTAAAACTTTTATGAGTTTCTCTGTTTGTGTGTAAACAGAGATGAGCTAAAGTATTATTGAAACCATTTTAATTTAGTTTTATAAGAACCATAATATATGTTATTGTATCAACTTAGTAATGCCTGACAGATCTTCTCAGAAAATCTTCCAGATTTTTTTGTAGAATCTTGTTTTCTCTAGAGTAACATTTCATCAAAACTTCATAAGAAAAAAAGTGAACATAAATTGGCTCTGTCCATTAGTAATTAATCATTTGCACCAAAAAGTTTAGTATTTTTTTAAATGCTTGGAATTAAGGGAAATAGTAAAATCTTTTGATATTATTTTGAGTTTCTTCACAGAGTAATTTCCTTTTCTTTCTAGAAATAAAATACTGCAAAAGATTTTGACTTCTTCTATACCACATAAACTTTTTTATTCCTTTGCACAACTCCTCAGATGTGCACACAGATCTTAACAGTTTCTTACTGTTGATGCTTAGGAAGAAAGCATTCCTATTTCTGATTGTATAATATTTTAATTTTAAATTATTTTCATCCCTTTAACTCAAAAGATCCCCAAAGGGGGTAACCCATTAAGAGACAACAGAACAATGCACAATCTTTCAGGAATTTCTCTTTCATTGTCTTACTGAAGTGACTTTTATATATTGGTTTTAGGTTTGAAAATACTGGAAATAGTATCTTTGTAGAAGCTCTTCTGCAACATCTGCTGGCTACATCAGCACTTGCAGTATAATCCTGGCATGTAAAAATAATGATCCCGGCAAGGATCCTTCCAGTTCTGTTAAGCTCTTTCATTTTCTGATACATAATTAGTGTGTCCTGGCCATAATCTGACCAAAGGCCAAAATTAAAATTAGTTATAATATTTCTGGAACTCATATTATCAAAACTGGATAGGGTACAGTAAATAGAGTGCAATGATGATAAAGGTTTTAGTATTTTAAATTATTTTAGTAAGTCCAAAAGCCATCATTGTTTCATTTAGGAAGCTACAGCACAAAAGATCTTAATGGGAACAATGATGTAGTAGGTGCTCAGTAGACAAAGAAAGGTCACTGAGATTCAGGCATGTAAGAACCCACATGTTACCTTGGAAAGCCTTCCCTTAAGAGGATATACCCACTGTGACATAAAGAATTTATGTATGTAATGACAATTCAAAAGCACATGATTTTCTTTTGAAAGACTAAGAATCTGTGTTCCAATAGTGTATAAAAATAGGACTGCATAGTGTAGAAGAATAGTGTTCCAATAGTAATGACAAAGGGCTGCCTTTCACTTGAACTTGATAATGACAAAAACTTGAATATTTTATTTCAGAATCATTTCTCTTATATTTATGACATTTTCATTATTCAGGGACTCTATCTCTCTTTTTTTTATGAGCTTTTCTATGGTGTATTACATCATTATAGTAGATCACTAATTTATAGGAAGTGTTTTGTTAACCTCTAATGCTGTATAAGGAAATTCTTTTTGCTTCTATTCTATCTAACAATAGAAACTCTTCAGATTGCCAGATTATGTTGGGTTTCTTTAAATAAGACATTAACAAAGTCATAGAAGTACCAAGACCAATGTTTTTCATTTATTCAGAATCTTGTAATGATAACAGGCTGTTGCAGAAACTGAGGGGGGTATTTGGGAGAGAGGTGTTTGGGAATTTCTTTTTTTTTTTTTTTTTTTCCTGTAGATCATGTTGTTGTGACAACTGAGGAAAAGTGTCAAGTGTTTCCCGGGAGAACATGAAATGGAATATGAGAATGCAACCTTAAAAATTTTTGGTACACCTAGTAATTATACCAATGATTCTTTCCTGGGGAAAAAAAAAAAAAAAGTATGTGCATAAGGAAATTTGCCATTAAATTCTTTCAGCTCCATACCACTCAATTGTGTACCATATTATTCAACCCCATTCCATTTATAATAGGCGTGTTCAAGTTTTTCCAAATACCTACATTATCTGGTATTATTAGGTGAATTTTTACATGTATTTTCAGAGCATCATGGAAAGACTTTTTTTTTCTAATGATGGGTGTTTTTCTAATAATGGTTGCATAATTAATGGATAGGTAGTCATTGGAGAAAATATTCTAGCATCTTCATGAAAAAGAAGACTTTGAAGGAGTTTTGGAACTAGCTGGTTTTCAAGCTTCTCTACTGCTTTAAAACAGTGGAATTGCAGATAATGCATATCTTTGATCAACAACTCTTCTGAAATGCATCAGAGGTGCTCAAGGATTTCTTTTTGTGTTACAGGGTATTGATTATGTGGAAATAAAGGAGTGATTTCAACTGGGCTATTTTATGCTAGGTTCCTGAGTGCTCCTGCCCTTTCAGGGGATTAGCTCACTGCCCTTAAGATCAGGTCACTGAAATGAGTTTTATTTGACAGCTGGAAGAAGCATCTACTGAGGATGCCCCTCAACCAGCTCTGCATGTCATCTCCCTCCCACTTCACCCGGGAGCAGCTTTTAAGCAGAGACACTCATGCTTGAAGATTACTTTAATATAAATATTTCTTTCTGTGAAAATAGTACTTCTCCCAGAACTACTGAGAGGATAAAAGAACTAATTTTTGCAAGGGGCTTAGATGGGATATTAAGTGCTATCTTAAATTATTGTTTTTTTAATTAAACCCATCTGTTGTATTCAACAGCTTACTGATCCTGATTATTGAGCCTTGGTACACTAAGAGAATTTGTATTTAAATGTTGAATAGGTAGAGCCTGCTACATACTTTGCACTTGATCTGTCTCTGATGCAGGTGGCAACACATGCTGGAACAATGCCATGAAAGGAATACACACATTTCTTGCTTTTTTTTCTGCTTAACTGTTCAGTATTTAAATAATTAGCTTCTGTAATCAGTCAGATTATAGCTGTCTAGGTGATTTCTTTATGAGAAACGGGCTTCCTATCTTAGCTCCTTTTCAGGTCAGCTGTCTTCACATTTTAGCAGAATTATGCAGCATCACCTTTTATTTAGGGGCAAAAAATACACCTATTCTAGCCAATAAAGCTTTGTTGCTTTGTGTCCTGCACCTTTTTTTAAAACCAATAAAACCACATAGCTCAGAAGCAGATTTCTCCCATACAGATTACTTTCTTTCCTATATTTTTATTGCAGTTACCGAGGGAACCCTTTCATTTAAGAGACAATATTTGATTAAATGCAAAGCAAAGGACAACTTTGATGCTAGATAAGAAATTGGACTTTACACATCAATAGTTCAGTCCTATGAGCCTGTGGCTGGCATTTGGTATTTGGAAAGAAGTGGAGTACCCAGATATTCTTCCTTCCATAAGGCTTAAGTGCTGTCTCAGTTCATGTTCCACTGCTCTGCCCTTTTTGACAAGGTCTCTTTGGATTCTTCTGCAGCTTGATTTTAGCTTACTTTAGCCATAAAGAGCTAAATTTGGGGATCTTACTGCTGCTGATGTCATTTTTTGTTGCACAGAAGGTCACATTTTGGTCTGAAACCTGTTTTGTTTGGAGTTGGTTTTTTTTTACAGCCTTTGAAATTTAGAGGGAGAAGAATTTCTTCTCTGACATTAAAAAAAAAAAATCATCTGCATATAAACCTGTTAGCTGAGAAATTACATGAAGGGAGCACCATAACTGCCCCTCCACTTACTCCTTCCTCCTGCCAGGGGTCCTGGGGTTCAGAAAGACTTAGACAAGGAGGCTGTTACTGTGGATATTTGGTAGAGCAAAAAAACCCAAAGTGGGCTGTCACAGCTGTGTTTGGCTTGGATGTGTTATTTACATAATTTTTTTGTTAAAATGTGTGTTTTAAGTAAGCTTTTTTGTTAAAAAGTCTTTGTAAGCTGAGAAAGTGTGTGCTCAGTGCTACCCATGCTGTTCTAGAAGATAAAACAACAAGTGAGAACAAACAGAGTGCAGGTTACCTACAGCATCAGGTAGAGAAAGCTCCAGGACAAGGCAGAACTGGTGGGATTAATGAGGAGGGAGAGAAACAGAGAAAAATCAAAACTCCAGTCAGCTCAGCTTTGCTGGGCCACACCAAAGCTAGTTACCAGTTTCAGACTGTAAGTGAGGGTTACAGAAAGAAGAGAAAAATAACAGCAGGCCTAAAGGTTACCTCATTAGAAAAGAGGAACATGAACTGTTATATTAAAAATCATTTTCTTAATCTACCTTATTAGTCTTTTTTCACTGTTTAATGAAATACGTAGTTTGCTTAATCACTTGATTAATGTTTTCTACTAATAAAAATTAACCTTAAACCTGATCAAAAGCAATGCAATTTTATCATTCAATTAATGCAAAAAATAATCTCAGTTTCCTAGGAAGAGGAGGCTGAATGCAGTTGTTCCCATTGTATAGATGCTACTGAAAAACAGAATAACAGACTAACAGTGAAATTCCCCCAGTTCTTGCTGCTTTGCACCAATGTTAATGCTACTGTACAACTCAGTGTACACATTGCTGTACTGGCTTTTAGTGTTTTGCACTGTTTTGGTCACATATTTTTCAGCTTGTGAAATACAGGCCTTACGCTTTTGCTAGACACAGGGGACATCTTGTGGCAGAATTTTGGTAGTGGCGTCAAGATTCTTTCAATGTAGATGGAAAATGAAGTCAGTTGTTGCAATATTTCCTGTGTTATTTGAAATACCATCTTACATTAAGGCATTACCATAATATATGTACATTCTGACAATATCTTCTGAGCCTGCAGCAGAATATTCATTCTTAAAGACAAGGTACTAATGACAAAAGATCTATTGCCAAAATGTGTCTAGGCACTGGGAAAGGTGTGATAATGTTTTCCACTAATAAAAAGCCAGTTTACATTTTAAAAATATCTTTATTTAGAGAAAAAAAGGAAATTATAGTTACTTCAAAGTGCAGGGATTAAATTCCTCAGATATTCTGTTTCACAATTAAAACCTGGTAATCCTAGAGAATGACATATAACTGACTAGATCAATCAAATTAATTCCTACTTATCATTTCTTTTCCAATGCAATTTTATCATTTATAGTAGTGATTTGGAAATTTTGCAAATATATGACCTCTGAAAAACAAAATAACATGATTAACAAGATGTATTTCAATTAAGATCTCTCAGCAAGACACACGGGGATTTTAAAAAGTCTAAAATTGTTCACTTTTGTAAGCAAGGGCATCCCTATTACATGTTGCTTTAGTAAAGACATTGTAAAGTAACTAACTCAGCTCTGATGCCTCACTGGTATCCCTGTCACTTGTTAATTCAAAGCTATCATGGAAATATTCACACCTTCCAACAGGAAAGAGAAACCAGGCTGTTAGCTGCCTGTGGTTCTGTCAAGTGAACACTTTATTTTGCCACTTAAAAAGAAGTTCTTCTGCAAGATCACTTCTGCCACTCTTCTGCAAATACCAAGACAGGAGCTGTTGTTTATCAGCTGACCTTGGAAGGGTCTTTTTCCAGCAGCAAAGCAGTTCATAGATCTGATGTGTTAAATTATCAGGGCACTTCAGTCTAACAAGCTGACGTACGCTCCGCCGAACAGGTATGCGCAAGGCAAGCAGTGAGGTGTTGTCTCCTGCAAGCTCTTCTGCAAGCCACTGGAGCAAGTTGTCCCATAGAGCCTCTGCAGGGCAAAAAGTGGGAAACCAAGAGCATTCTGCTATTGTGGAAATCTGTCCCTTGAAAAGCTTTCTCAAGCTGGAGGCTCTGGGGGTAAACTTCCCAACTAAACATCATTTTACTTCAACAGAAACATTATCGCTTTCTATTTCTAATGCAATTTGGTACTGCAGTGCAATATTACCTGAATTGAGTCAGGAGGAGATTCAGAAATGATCTATAACTTTTATAACTGCATGGGAAAAGCTAGCAACAACATGAAAGGGTATGGGCATTTCCTGTAACTGATACATTGCTTATACTCGAGCTTTCTGAGCTTTTTTTGAGCTTTCAGTACAAACTGAATCTCCTCATACAGAAAATGACATGCTGTTCAAGAACCTTGCTGCAACACTCTCTTACAAGAGTTATTGCATTCCTGGTAAGCAGATAACTTTTTTTTTCTTTGAATATCTTGTGAAACATTAATTTATTAATTACTTTGGTTCCTGAATGTGGCATTTTAAAATGTCAGCTACAGCTGAAAAAAATATTGGCTTTAAAAATATATTAAATAGCAAATATAACTATTATTTACATTGATGTTAGCATCTCATGTTTGTGTTCTTACCTGATGAATCAGAATAAATTCTTTTTGTGCTTCGGGGACGGTTGATCAGTTTTTCATGCTATCAAAGAAAATGTATTGATGAAAGAGAAATTACTAAATTACTAATTGCTGAGGCATAAGATATAACAGTAGACTGCATTACTTCAGCATTTTAAATTAATTCTACCTACACAGAGGATCTGTGTCATCGTTAAAAGCCATTTAACACCCATCAGTATACAACCATCAAAATAATGAAATTAAGTCTCTTTACTCCAAATAGGTGTTTATTGAAGCATATTAAGACTTATAATTTGTGCAATTTTGTGAAAGTTTAATCAGTAGCATTATGTTATGACGAATGTATAGAAATTGGGTGTATAGAAAACCCACATGGAACCTCTCTTCATGCATGAACTGGATACTAATTTTTGAATATTGCACTAACTTTGTCATGCTATCACTGTGTTCTTATTAAAACTGCGTGCCACACTGTTTGAAGTAAAATGACAGTTTCTAGGTATGCAGTAGCTATTGTTAGGTCTAGAAATCATACTATGTTTGTAACTATATTTATTTACTATTAGTTAGAAATCACTAAAAATCACCAGAATTCAAAAGATATTCTAATAGAAAGTACAGAGTTCTTCCTCTAAACACTAGAAAGGAAAAAATACTTTGTCCTTTTTCCCTGTGATTGCTAAAGAGAAAGACTTGTGGGCTCTACTGTTGTTTCCTACTCCATATAGAACAAAAGATTACTTATCTAAGCATTGAGCACAAGAAGTTATTAATTCAAATCAAGTGAAGTTCAGCTCTTTTTTGTTGTTGTTGTTGTTAAAAGCTGTAATTTTCTTCTTTTAGTGCCCATGTTACTTTTGTTATGCACATTCAGTCATATTACCTGGCTATTTTTACACAGCTTTTCCTGCGAGACATGCTTCAGGTTTATTCACAGCTCTTCTTCTTTGTACTTGTGAATTAAGAGTATGAAACTCAGACTGAATAGACTACACTCCTATTTCCTGCTGGGCATACTGAGCCAGAGCATTGCTGACTTTATCTTAAATACTGTTCTAATATAGACTTTATATATTGGTGAATATTTTAATTGTTTCATATATACACAATCAAAAGGTCAATATAAACAAAATTGTAACCTACGCACCTGTAAATTAAACTTTTCATCAGGCTTTAACTCAGTCACCTTGGTAGGGGGTTTCAGTGTGCCCAATATGCACTGCTTAGAAGTGCAAAGCCATCTGTACTCTTCTTGAGATGTGAATCTGCCTCGTCTTGCCTGCTTCTACAGGAACACTGGATGTGCAAAGAGAGCACCACATGGCTGAGGAAAGTCCCCAAAATGAAGGAAACATAAAGCTCCTCCAGAAGGGGGCATTGTTTTTCTTTCAAGACTTTCCTCGGCTTCGTTTAATTATGAGTCTAAATTTCAACTTATTTACATTCATTACTGAGAATTTAGCACCTCAAAGGTCTGTATGAGACTTGCAGAGTTTATTGCAGATGAACCCAATTACCCATGCACCAACTTTAATCTGAACCACTTTATGCTACTTAATGTCAAAATAGTAGTAAAAACGAGGAGAATTGAAAATGAGCATTGTCTAGAAATAGTGTAATAATATACAGTGTATTAGATCTAAAACATTAAATCTGTCTTTCAAGATTAAGTGTCTGTAGTGAAGTGCTAAATTCAGCCCCGGTTCAGCTGCCCTGGCACGCGGCCCCAGTGCTCTGCCTGAGAGCATAAATAAAAAACTCTCAGTGGCCAAAGCAGTTTTCTAGTCTGGAAGGCCCTTCAATTAGCTAAGCAACTGCCTTTCTGAAGCAGACAATCACACGCTATTTTGCTGTTAGACAGTCATTAGACATAAAACTTCAGCAGAATAGTAATTGGATAATGCTTGTATGTATTACAACAATCTCTTTTTGCAAAGCATTCTGAGTTCAGCAACTAAAACTGAAGTGCTCTGTCAAATGGACCTCTCAGACATGACCAGACTCTAGTAGCATATCAAACAGGACAGACAGAGAAGGAGAAATTAACCTTTAAAACTCCTTAGCCCAGTTTCATGTAAATACTACTGCTCTGCAATCAGTGGAAATATTACTGATAAGCACACACATACTTGACATAAGAACCTAATCCAGTGTATTTAACCTGTGTTGAAAGTAACAGGTTTGCTCAACCATTTTTTTCTAATGCTGAGGAAATGAAAGCTCCATAAAAAGGAACTGTTAGTGAAGACCAGCTTATTCCTGTACAAGGGTAGCATGTTTAAACTGAAAACTGATGTGAGTGGTTGCATGCAAAAATATCCATGACTTTAACCACTGACAAAATATAGTTGTAAGAGTTGATAATGGGGGCACATACTTAAAAAATGGCCTCTGTTTTTATAGTTTCTATATTATCTCCACAATTTAAGAGAAATTTAGGTGGAAATTTTACAGAAATGAGTGAAAATGTAATCATAATACTTGCCTTAAAAGGTTTCCATCTTAGTCACAACCAAAATTAGGCATTGTGGGTAGTTCTAACTTTATGATCTAGCAAATCATTTTAAAAAAAGAAAAAAAACCAAAAAACAAGCCAAAGCTTCATTTATTTTGCTGAGAAAATGTCTGTTGTTACTGACAACACTGAGTGTTTATCTCATGTGTATTAAAAGTAATCTGCTAACATGGTTAAACTAACCTAAAGATATTTACTAACTCAAGAAAGTAGTAGAGATGTAAATAGCCCCTGCTGTCCTTACACTGTATTTACTGCTATTTGGGGGAATTCCAAACCAGAAAAGACTCCTCCAGGGGACTGGGGGGAAATGAGAAGTCCATCAAAAATGCTACAACCTATAGTCAACTAATTCACAATTAAGACACAAGAACCTTACTATGTCAACTGGAATCCTACCTTACTGTGTCTACTGGAATTTTGTAAGCAGCTGTGCTAGTGTGAGCAATACTAAAAAAACCTCCACATTACTAATAGGTCAGAGATAAACACTGAGCATTTGGTTCTGACATGTTTGTGAGGTATGTGGCAGCTTAATCTGAGTCCTGGTGTAGCAGCACACATTTGATAGAAACTAGCAAAATGGAAGGATCATTTCTTGAGTGTATGTTTAGACATATGGATATGGTCAGATAGTTCTAGGTGCTCTGGCAATATAAATAGCATTAACATATGACTAATTATGGACAGTGTCAATTTTGGTTCATATATGAACATTGACACAAGACTTGTACTTTAATGAAGTGGTAAATAGCAGGTGCATTTGACAGATGGCTGGCATAGTTGTTAGTATAGTTAGCACATTAAATTTCTCCATAACTATGTTTTCTCAACCAGTTTTAACTATTTCCTTCTATTTTTTTTATTCATTAGAAAGCCCACCGAAATATGAACACGTATTTCATTCAAATATGTTGATAGGATAATTGATAGTAAAAACAGGATAAAAGTTCTTATATTAATTTTTACTGTCAGTGCTTTCCTCACTTAATAAATTTAGAACACTTAGGGTACAGAAGGTAATCAGAATTTCCTTTTCATTGTCCCAGCATTTAATTGCATATTATGTTTAATACATAGTTCTGTTTTTCCATCAACTCCTTCTCCAGCTCAAACACATTTTTAACTGCTGTAAACATCCTGTGAAAATAAGTTCATCTTTTGATTATTTTTTATTTAAAAGTATGTTCTATTATATTACTGGCTACATCTGCCATTTACCAACATAATTGCTCTGATATTCTGTGAAATAAGACATAATAATTACTTTTCCGGTTCCTCCATAATATTCATAAGCACACACAATATTTCAACTTCTATCAAAACTGCCTAATGTTGTCACCCATGTACTGTTCCTCTGCCTACAGCCACTCCATGTTTCTGATCAACTTTTTTCCTCTTCTTCCAAATCCTCATTCTGAGGCCTGTGATGAGAACTGCCTGGTGCAGTCACGATAGAGTTGCCTCATAGATACATGGCATACGCTTGTTTTCATTTTTGTTCTTTAATAACTCAACTTTCTGTTTACCTTTCTATTTACAGTTCAATGCCCTGGAAGTTTTCAGAAAGCAAGATGACCAATGATATCAGGTTTTGAGTGGGAATAGGTAACTTGGAACCTATCAGTACAAAAGCTGGTATGTACTTCCACCCCAAAAAGACACTCATTGACATTTAAATTATTTAGATAATTTTCTAGTCACTCAGTATCATCATATTTTGTGATTCTTCACAGACAGCTTTAGTACTCTGAATATTTTGTACTGTCATCAGACTTATTATTCACTTAATAATTCAAAAGCTTCTGATGACTATTTTAGCATGGATCTGTGTGGAACTTTACTATTAATTGTCTTCCCTTGAGAAAACCAACTGCTTTTTCACACTCTTCACCCCCACCCCCGCTATCTTTCAGGCAGAAAACAAGCAAAAAAAGAGAATATTTTTGTTCTTAAAAATTGAGCGAGTTCATAGAGAACTGAATTCAAGATTTACTTGGCTGGAAGTAAGTATGAAGAGCAAAACTGTAAACACTGTAACACTGTATTAAATAATTTTACATACCACTAGGCAGTGTTATGGGTGAAAGCCCCATTTGCCTTGTGTATTTTATAGCAACAGTAATTGTTGTATTTTTGTAAGCATATTTTGTATTTAAATTACTAATAATTCACTGCTTTTAAAAATCCTAAAAAAGATGATAACCAAACTGGCTAAATTATTAAGGACTATTACTGAAAAACCTGATTTAGAGCATTAACAATTTTAAATTATTACACTGGATGGATGAAATATAGATAAAAATCCAAAAGGCTTCACCAGCTATAGCAAAGTGTAACACTTTGTATTCTAAGATGACTTGCAGCACAAGGGAAGATGTTAATCTGATGTTCTTCTTCATTCTATGGAAAGGTATTTAATTCTGTGTAAGACAACAAATAAGATTCTGACTCCTCTGAAATGTACCTCTGGAAGCAAAATTAAAATTATTTGTGAGACACTGCAACACTGATTTTCTGAACTGATATAACAACTCTGTATTTCTGATAAGACTTTTTGTGCCTCAAACTTGGGTCCTTTGTGCTTCAACTGACTGAGCTGAAAGTAGAGTGAATAGTAAAAAAAAATAGATTTAGAAATAAGATTCTCAAATGTTATTTCCATTCCTAAGGTCTGACTTAATTTCTAACTTAGGAACAATGATCATGTTATACAGTTCCTCTTTTTACTTCTATTTCAATGAGAAGGACGCCAGAGTGTACTGTGGACCCACATGTATTACATATTTTTACACACTTAAACAGACTGAACACAATTCAAGATCTCAGCCCCAATGGGAAACAGGAAACATGGCGTTAGATTTAGGAAACCAAAACTCATGCCAAAACCCTTTTGCCTGATAAGTAAGTGGGAAGGGAAAAAAGGGAAGATCTCTAACATTATCAGTTGAGAAACCCACCTTTGGTAATGTTAGTGCTAATTTACACAGAGGAGTCTGGTGCTGATATTCACCACTTGGCAAGGGTTGTTCCCATTCCTTAGTTATCATCTCTCTGGTAATTTTATAGAATACTGCTGTTCCTTTGTAATGAGGTGAGCTGTAGTTACCAAATTCATCCACTTCTTTAATTTGGAGATCCAGCCTGGGTTTCCTTTGTGAATGAAAAGTCAGCCTGTAGACTTTTCCAAAATCTTTTCCATTCTCTGAAGTCCATAAAAAAAAAAAAAAAATTACACTGTATTTAGATATATGACATATAAAGTAATTCATTAGGGTGAATCCAATCCCCTAACACTGGGTGGTTCTTTACCATTATTACCTTGTATTGAAAACCTGAGTTTCAAACATTGCTGTCAGTGTGTTTCAGTAGTTGAAATGTCTTAGTCTGGTTCACTGTCAGTCCCTGAACTATTGGCACAAAGAATACGTGGTGAAGACTGTGCTAAAAGTTGAAAGTTAAGGATCACATAATGGGATGAAGTACATAACAGAGAAATAAATTAAATTAAAAAGGTACTGTGAATGGAATTAGAAGTATATGTTTTCTGGTTATTCAGGATGAATGTCTGTCTGGAACAACAAAATGAATGGGGTCAGAGTGGTAGATGCATTTTTAGGATTTTAATTTAATTCTAATTGATACGTCTGTAACACTATCCTTTGCAAAGATAAGCAGGCATTCCTTGGGGGCTGGAGGATTCTTTATGAAGAATAAATCTTTTCTTTAGGGTATTCTTCTAGAGTACTCAGTAGGAGAGTTCATGTACAAAAAGTTCAGAGAGAACATAAGAGACTACATGTAATCTTGGGTGAAAGTTTTTCTGAAATTTCTTATTCCTTTTCTGCTTAAGCAAATTGCTCAATGGTGGCAGTCAATGCATGGGATTTTTGTGTCTGCTTATCAAAAAATGGCATAACAGCTCTCTCTCACCACCTCAATTCATAGTGCAACTCACAAAAAGTAACATTTTGCCCTAGATTTCAGTGTTTAATCTTGCTAACTTTAGGTGAATTTACACACATGAAATAGCAGACTACTTCTGCTTTTTTTTTTTTTTTTTTTTTTTTTTAAACCTTTTTCATTCACATCAAATGTTTTTTATATTAAAGAACCATTGATGGAATCACAGAATGTTTTAGGTTGGAAGAGACCTCCAAGACCATCCAGCCCAACCTTTGACCAACACCATAAGCTAACCACTAAAACATGTCCTTAAGGACCAGGTCCAAACACCTTTTGAATACCTCCAAGGATGGTGAATTCACCACTGTCCTGGGCAGGCCATTCCAATGCCTGACAACCCTCCCAGTGAAAAAATGTTTCCTAACATCCAGCTTGAACTTTCCCTGGAGCAGCTCACATCAATCTCCTCTGGTCCTAACACAGTCCACTAGGGAATCCTGTACTGTTGAAATAAAAGAGAAAATACCACCAGTTTGCAAAGGATAGTGCAGTTTCACAGAATAGCAGAATTTGGAAGAGATCTCTAAAGATCATCTTGTCTAACCTCCCTGCTCAAAGCAGCATCACCTAGAGCAGGTTACACAGGATCTTGCTCATATAGTGCACAATATTTTTCATTTAGAGCCATTTCCCATGTATTTCTAAGCACCTATCATGTACAAGAAATAAAGCAGTGGCACTGAAATAACTAACTCTGTGCTCTGACTAGCCACAGTCTGCTAAAGTCCACATACAATATTTTTTAACAGCTGAGGTGATTGGTAACGTTCATGAATTAACTAAATTACCTGAAGCAAAAATATTGCCTCTAAATCTAAAATGAATCTGCTCTCCTTCTCTCAATGAGAACTGGTGTGTAGGTTCTGGGGGACCGAAGTAGCCCTCCTCATGGAGAGTTTGAAGTTCCCAGGACAACTCTTTGGATGCAGATAGCAGTACTACTATTTTGTATGGGTTCTCTCTTTTCTGATACAGTATCACATTAGCCATTGTGCTGCAAACAGCTTCTTCTAGAGCCTGAGCAAAGTGGAGAAGATAGGTGTTTTCCAGGAGGAATGACAGGCGAATGATGACAAAGCTGTATTAAGAAAAAAAAAAAAAAAAGCAAGAAAATAAAAGAAAATAAATAGATCTATCTTTAATCATTTGATCAATTGCTTACAACTTATAATGAAAAATAATACAGGGCTCAGCCTCTAATAGACCTATTGCTACCTCCTATTCATTCTCATTTCCAACACATGAAAGGGTGGAAGGTTGCCTGCTTCTGTAATGTAGAGTATATTGACTTTGTAACTATGAATTTGAATACTTATTAAGATGAAAATATTATTACCTGATAAGAATTTTTTAAAATATTATTGTTTTGTACTTAGGGAGCTAGATCACATTTTCAAATTAAGATTGATATCTGCGTTTCCTGTTTGTGTATATTGTGTTGATTTTGTGTATATTACATTGTGTAAAGTCCATAGATGAAAAAATATATAAAGTCTATGTTTTCTGTAATTATGAGTAGCAAATCTAAATGAACTTATACTGCAAAGTGGAATAAAGAGATGTGGGCAAGTTATTAACTAATAGTGGATAATTTCTTACCCCTACTTCTTTTCATTGATCCATATACTAGGAAGAAAATATTTTACAAGCTAATTTTTTTTAATTACTCATACCTTACCTTTCTAAATGCTCACTTAGTTCAAATGATACAAGACCATTCCGTGCATTGTGGATGGTAACATCATCGAACACCTTCCACCCCTCTTCTTTGTTTCTGTGACCTAATAATTTCAAAGTATCACTGAGATTCTCTCCACTTTTTCTCACAGAAGCACTCGCAGCCCTGGAAAACCAAGGAGTTACAGGAAAAAATATACTGAAAGCCAGCTCTTGCAGAAAGAGTTCAGTTTGTATTTGTAGCTCTGCTTTCCCTTCTTTCTTTGATTACTACGTCATATATATATATATATATATATATATATTAGTTTTTCCAGTTCTCTGGAAAAAAGACGGGGATGGGGGGAAAGGACAAAAGAAATTTTTCTGTCTAAATGTTTCTATCTAGTTTAATCTCTCAGTTAATATCATCACCTAAAATGAACACCCTGTGTCTGATCTAAGCAAGAAAATACTTGAGACAGGACAGCCTAAACATTTCTCAAGCATACAGACTCAGTCTACTTGCAAATACAGGAGAATATTGACATCATTTTCTAATGAATTTGTATAGAAATAAGCAAGAAAAGCACAGTCTTTTTATGGATGTGCTTTGACTAAGAATCTAAAGTGCCATGAAGAACAGAGATGCCACAAAGGTTTTGTCACATGGTGAAACGCATCTGACACAGGAAATAAAATTTGAATCTCCTATGAAGTAACATGGGCACCCTTCCCAAATCTGAAGTTTGGAATAAAGTTGGGTATATAGCCTAAGAGACCAGTGTGGGTGTATGATCTTTGAAACCTGATCTGAGAAATATTTCAGAAATAGATAGCTACAATATAGAGATATTCAAGGCCAGACTGGATGGCTTCAATATATTGTCTGCCTTCTCCATTTGAACTTCATTTATTTTCAGGATAATCATAATCTTGGCATGTAGATTAATTTTTAAAAACATAAAATTTAGCAGAGTAGGAATAGGCTAAGTCTTTAATGAAACAGAAGTTTGTTTAGCCCAGCAAGCTTTTCTGAACCTGGAGTTGCCCAGGGTAGCAGAACTGAAAGGACAATAAAAAAAAGGTAAGTTCAGATTGTTCTTCCTTTGTGAGACAGTAAAAACATAATTTATTTTACTGACTGTCAAACCAGATGAGGTCAGCTTTAGCCTTTTTTCCACCAAAATATTCATATCCTTGCACGAATGATGGATAAGTTTTATTGACCTGCTGAAATGTTGAGACTTTTTTCTTTAAGGAGTGCCTATGTTTATATAGTGTAATATAGAGGTCATCATATTTAAAGATTATATATCAAATGCTCTATGAATTTTCCCAATGAAGATATAGCATAAGAACTGTGGGGATTTACCCTAGTGTTTTTAACAATGTTTCTAAGTATAGCAGTCTGAATTAAGGAACTTGTACATTCTCAATACAAGAAATTATTAAAATCAATTAATTTTGATGTTTTGAAAATGCTTAATTTGTAGTAAAGTTCTTACCGAGGCTGGTAGGCTGCAGCAACCCTCTTTACTGTAGCACTAATGGCTCTCACATGTTCTGACTCATCTCCTTGTCTTTTTTTTTCTGGGTTTGGAGGACAGGGTAGAGTAATAGTGACTGAGCTGTTAAGTGGCTGGGCTGAAGGATGCTGGACATAAACCAGTGCACTAGTAGATACAACGGAGTGGTACATATCGTGCCTTGCTTTCAGTGTTGAAACCAATGATGGCTCAATTGGCTGAACCTAAATATGAAAAGAAATTGTGCCTTTAATTTACAAATTAATAAATATTCTCTTATGTGCATGTTTTTTAAAAAAATCTATTTATATTCTGGAATTGGATTGGACACTTTAGGCTCCTCTCTCTATCCCAGGAGTAACTCTATCAATGTATCATCACTTTATACAATGCACAGCCAAGTGCTTGAATGTCATCAAAACCTGAAAACTTCACTGACTAAAATATTTTTATTGTTTTGTTCCCACTTTGGGTTCAAGTTTTGAAACCCTTGAGTTCCCTCAGAGTTGGATAATTTTCTAAGGTTTTCAAAACTTTTTTTTTTTAACGGTTAATTTTAGCTTCTCTATGTCTCAGAATCAGTGTTTTTATGGGGAAAGAGAACAACACATAATAACCAAAGAGGATTTGACATTATTCTCAGCCTAAGGCTTACAGGTCACAAAAACTTCTGTTGCACTTTCTGGTACAAATTTTGAAAGTCAGGAAGGAAAATTGTTACATTACTGTAAACACTGGTCCAAGTGGTTGAAGTTTGGGGTTAATACTTATGTCATTCAATAATGTACAACAACTGTATTTTCTGAAGTGTATCAAACAATGGTAAATGGTTCCTTTTAGCTAGGGCTATCATTGACTACTGGTGATATGTGGTTTTAATGATGTTGACAGGAAACCACTTGCTATATATACAGGATGTAGAACTGCAACCACTTTTCACTTCTAATAGTGGAATAGTTGCCCTTTAACATTATTGGCATCCTTGCTTCAGAAGTTACCAAATAACAGACTTACGGAACAAATATAGCATATTTCAAGCTCACCTTTAACTGCATGGGTGCTGGGGAACTGAATGTTTCTGGATGGTAATGGAAAGAGATTCTAGGATCCACACTCAGCTTCTGTGAGAGTCCTGTCTTTGGAACAGTAAATGTTTCTTTCTTTAAGCATGACAACACGGAAAAAACACCCAGGTGATAAATTTTCACCTCTGCAAAGGTTTCCTGTGAAAAGAGAATGTGAGATGAGAGTACAGTGGAGAAAAAAAAAGGTGTGTTCTGCAGCCAATTAGCATTTTGGGAAGGCAGCACTATTTATAGAGCAAGGTGTGAAATTAAAATAATTTCAGTATTTTTGCCACCTCGATGCCTAACTATCTGGTGATCTCTCGTCATCATATGATGTAATGAATATATCAGTGCATTATTTGGGAGAAATTAAACAAGCTTATAAACTGGGTAATGATGCTCACTGGATGCCATTCTTCTGAAGTTAAAACAAAACAAAAAGAACCATACTTTTTTTCTGTAAGATGGTGTTTAGACTTATGCACACAGAACTGTGTAACTTCTCTGTGATCTGAATGCAAAATACGCTTAAGTTTTACTTTCATCAAATTATTCAATGTATTATATTTACTTACAAAAATCATAAACTGTTAGTCATATTTAGTCATTAGTATTGTGGGATCAAGCACTTTCCTTATCATTACATCTGAAAAAAGGACATTGTTAAGTGACAGGTTTCAAACAGAACTAGTTCTTGAAAACTTCACTTGGAACTCCATGGAATCTTAACAGGGAACCTGGAATCATGTTTTTACAATTCTCAGGTAAGTGGTTACCAACCTTATGTTTTCCTTGGTATCCCTCTAAAGAAATGGGAGTTAAGTAGGTTGACTGAAAGTTTACATCAGTCACCTTCACCATAATCTCCCGATAATTTCCTCTGAAGCAGGAAGTAAATGGGATTGCAATGTTGATAGGAAAAGGGATTTTTTTCTCATAATCAGAGCATTCAATACTGATGACATTGCTGACCAGCTCCTCAGAATCTTCCACCACCAAGGAACTAGTGTCATTTACTATCTTACACTTCAGATTCTCCAGAGCAACTGCAGGGGCTTTAATAAAACAAGCTACTTCATGTTCAGTCTTTCCACTTTCTTCCACTAGAAATCTGGAGGAAAAAAAAAAAGTAAAAAAAATTATTATTCGTATTTTGGGTAAGGTGGTGTCCTGTAATTTTAACTAAATACTTCACCATAATGATGTTCTTCACTGCAGCATAAGTAGATAATTCATAAAATATGTTTATGAATAGATGGAAAAATCATGAAAAATTTTATGTTTAGCTTAAATGTTAGCTTCTATGTTTTGGTTACAAATTATTATAAGTGACTAAGTGGAGTATTTTCCTATGGATTTCCAACAATTTTGGAAATCTTGACTTTACCAGCTGCAACTCAGTCCCTCTCTTGCATAAAAAAAATAAATTATGCAATCAGAGAAAGACACAGTTTTCTTTAGATCAAATGGAAGATCTTCATTGTGCATGCTTAAGTTGTAAACTGCTATTATGTGCGTGTCCAGCAGCTGTTCAATATATGCATGTTGTGTTTCTGGGCCCACAGATATTAATATGTATGCTAATTAGCCCAATTTATGCACATCTGTTCATAAAAGGAAGAATATGTTCATACCTTTTTTTCATCCAGTGCCTAGATTTTTGTTTTTCTGAATCATTCATAGAAGGATTCACAGCAGTAAGATCACGTGTTTGTGCTGAAGATATGAAGGTAATTAGATCATTCCTACAAATCTCATTATTTTTTTCCATTTTTCTGTCTTCCACTTGCTCTCTTAGTCTATGTTCTTCACTGTCTATCTCTTCTGAAGATTCTTTTACTGCTGCCTTCTTTTCTTGCTCAGAAAGACCCATGACAGTTTTTTCAGAAACATCTTTCCACGTTTCAGGTAGAATGCCTCCCTCATTGCTTTTACAAGCACCTTGAAAAGCCAGTTCTGGAGACTTTTCCGTCACAGAACTACCTACATGAAGTTTATCCTTTCTATTGTAATGTATTTTCTGTGTAACAGAGTTTATTAGTTGTCTGTGTTCACTGTCTGCCTGTTTTATTTGAGATTCTCTGCTACCGTCCTGTTCCAGAGCAAATACATTTTCAGCTAGTGATGCAACGAGGTCTTTTTCCACAGTTTTAGTTTCACTTGGCAGGATTTGATCAACATTCTTACTTTCTGTCTTGATCTGGGAAGGAGTTCTTTGGGTCTGTAGGCTGGGACTGGAAGATGCCTGCACAAACTCTGTTGCTTCTCCTTCAGGACGACACAATTCTCTTTCTCTGGTCATCTTTTGAGCAGTCTGGATCTGAGAATCATCATCTTTTCTGCAGCTAGTTACATAAAGTTTATTTTCTTCCTCTTGAAGTTCTAAGACTGTATTGATCAGATAATCCTTCACTTTTTGCAGACAATCTATAATTCCACTGTACTCTGAGGAAAGAAATAGGTAACTAATTGAAGTTTGCTTTGGAAGCTAGGAAAAAATATGGAAAGTCTTATCCACATATCTATTGAATCCCACTTAATGCAATAGTGCCATTCAATACATGCAACACAATATAGTTCCTGGTTTCCATTGAATATTTTTGCATTTATTTGCATTCAGTTTGAATGACTTTTTGGAGAATGGTCAGACACCAGGTAAATTCCTAGTGCCAATCGATCATGTGCAGCTCGCTCTAGGTGAACCTCTTCTGGCAGGGAGGTTGAACTACATGACCTCCAAAGGTCCCATCCTACCCCTAATATTCTTTGATTCTGTAAAGAATTGAGTTGGTGAACAATTTTGAAAGAGCTTTAATCTAAACATTATTTGAGTAAGAATGTCATGTCAATGCATGATGATATTTGAATCTGATTAATTTTAAACATTCTAATAGTACATGTTGTAGTTTAATAGTACATTTTACAGTTTATTACTGCTAAACTCAGTCTAAAAACTATTTGCAATATTTGTTACTGGATTTTGGCAAGATTCGGACAAAAAAAGAGAAGCAAACACATTTTTTAATATATTTTTTCTATTTCATAAATGTATTTTATATTTTTTATATTATGTTTGTTCTAAGGTACTACTGCTTTTCCAGGGGCACTTCTACAACAGTGAAGAAGAACTTCTGAATTTAACAAGGCTGAGAAACAAAAAAAAATGTCTGGAAATAACATAGCTTTGTTTGCATTAGAGGTTGTAGAAGACCACTTCCCAGACTCACTGTAGGATGAAGTTCAAACTTCGGCAAAACTGCCAATATCAACCTGTTCCCTCCCTGAATTCTGCATTGTCTGAACAAAACAAAAAACCCAAACAAATAGTGCAGCTACTTACCCCTAAAATCAAATTTGAAGATAATAGGGCCATTAGAAACAAAAGCATTTTACTATGCAGTGAATGTGGCTTTTCTAATACTGTAGTGCTTGAAGGCAAGTAAAGAGCCTTGTACCTTCACAGTACCCAACTGTGTCACAAGAAAGACACTTTTTGCATTCTGTTACAAGGTTAACCTTGAAATAAGCCTTCTTTTGTGTTACCCTTGCCACTATCTCTTTTCTAACACTTAGCTTTCTGTGCTTTTTTGGTGTTTGATAACATAGCTTTAGAGTACAGTGGCAGTTTATATGCAACTGCCTTCAACCTTTTTATGTTGACTGTTTTATGGGAATGTTTCAGATGAGGAAAAGTAGCTTTCAGGAAATAGAGTGATAGTAAATTCTTGGAAAGCAGAAAAAAGAAATTAATCACATAGGGTATGAGGCCAACAGGGGCCTTAGCTTGATCTTGTAGCCTGGAAGCAGGTTCTATTTTACAAAAATGCTATTTTATAATTGCTAACACTTTATAAACCTGTATAACAAGGATTCATAGATGTGGGCACAGCTAAATGTTTCTGCCTGTAGTCTGTCTATGTATCATGGTATTAGACCATTATTAAATGCAGAAATGGTAGCTTTGTACTTAAACCACTGTGAAGTATAATATACATAAAACTTTGATAAACATCCATTTAGGTTTTTTTTTTTTCCTCTCACATGAGAATTATGTCTCATGTAACAAACTTGAAAACAGTGCAATACAAATGTTGAAATATGAATGAATTTGGTCTAATGAATGAACAAATGATGAAATACTAACAAATGAAAAGTAAAGTTCCCCAGCATCATCACAAAGCAGCCTCCAGCATACAACGTCCATTCTGCTCACAGGTAAGTCCCTTCATACTTGCCTGGACTTCCAGTCCTTTTCTCTTGTTTGTCATGGAGGGTACTCAGCAAGAGGCAGGTGTCTTGAACACTTTCTATAACATTCTCCAGCTGCTGGCTAAGAGATTTACTCAGCTCTTTTGTTAAAGAGATCAGTCTAAGCATATACTCCATTATACCTTCATCATCCAGATCACTTTTCAGAAGCTCATCTCTCACTAGCAAATTCAGGTGCCAAATTTTTTCCAGAAGCTGGCCTGCCTTGCTTGCAGTTGTAATGTTATCTTCAGCCATTTCCATTTGATGTTCAGAATATACTTCTACAGATGTTTTTTTCTGCTCAAACACTGCCAGAAGATGTTGTCCTTGTTTCAAACTGCTACAGCATTTGTAGCCTAAAAAATGTTTGAAAAAGTACTGTATTTTACATATGCTGACAAATCCAACTCTAGCTTAGAAACTCTTGAGTTGATGTTGACAATTAAAAAGTTACTAGGTGACAGAAAGGAGTGGCTGTCCTTGCAACTATGGGCAAGGATTGCCAAGAGATACCATTGTGCACTGTGCACCTTAAGGGAAGGCTAGGTAACTTAGTTAAATAGCAGTGACTTCAGTTTCAGGAGCTCTGAGCAAATTCTCACTTCAGTGGCGATAAATGATCAGTACTATGAAATCAAGTTTAATTGTGAATTCATAATTATAGTCACCAACAACGAGGAAGTTTTTTCATTGTAAGACAGCATTGAATTCTTTGTATCACTTGACACCATTTTCTGACCACCATATTTCATTTGTTGCTCAGAGGCATCAAATAGGTGGGACAGGTCCAAGTTGCTATGCAGTCTGGATGATGTATTTGAATTATACATAGGTTTCAGAAATACAAGAATCTACAAATCTATTTTTTGTTTTGGTTAGCAAGAATATTTATTAGCAATGGACATTTACAGAAATTTACAGTGTTTTCTGGGGTATGCTTATATAACTGGGGAAGAAACATAAAGCAGTAACAGCTAAAATTTCAAATAACTAACGACTGGAATTCTGTTTAGCACTTTGGAAGCTGAAAAGCAAATTTAAGAGAGAAACATGAGCTCACTAAACCTCACTGCAGCATCAGCACGGAATATGTGGGGATTGTGGGGAAAAAGCAGTGTCCTCAGGAGCACCACAATCATAGAATCATAGAATCACAGAATCATAGAATTGGCTGGGTTTGGAAGGGACCTCAGAGATCATCAAGTCCAACCCTTGATCCACTACCACTGCAGTTACCAGACCATGGCACTGAGTGCCACACCCAGGCTCTTTTTAAATATCTCCAGGGATGGAGAATCCACCACTTCCCTGGGCAGCCCATTCCAATGTCTGATCACCCTCTCTGGAAAGAAATTCCTTCTAATATCCAACCTAAACCTCCCCCGGCACAACTTAAGACCGTGCCCTCTTGTCTTGCTGAGTGTTGCCTGGGAAAAGAGACCAACCCCCACCTGGCTACAACCTCCTTTCAGGGAGTTATAGAGAGTGATGAGGTCTCCTCTGAGCCTCCTCTTCTCCAGGCTGAACATCCCCAGCTCCCTCAGCCTCTCCTCATAGGATCTGTGCTTGAGTCCCTTCACCAGCCTAGTTGCCCTCCTTTGGACCTGCTCCAGGACCTCGATATCCTTCCTAAACTGAGGGGCCCAGAACTGGACATAGGACTCAAAGAACTGGACACAGTACTCGAAACGAAAGCAGCAGCAAGGCTTTCACAGGAGCTTGCATCCAAAGCGCTCCTGGAGGCAGCCCAGGAGGAAGCAGGGCCAGTGCCTGGCAGGGCTCCTGAGCTGTGGGTGAAATTTGAGCACTGATACCTCAATGATAGTACTTCCAATTATTTTCTTTCTTTTTTTTTTTTTTTTTTTTTTTTTTTTTTTCCAGCAAGTTCAGAAAACAAGAAGTCTCACCAGGACAGGAACAAAAATGAGCGGTGGAACAGCACCTGCATTCTTCTTCCTGCTGATGCTGCTTCCCATTGCACCATGTCAGGGGAGGACAGGCCTGAAACTCCCATTAGCAGAGGTCAGTACTGGGCTAAATCTGAAGTATCACATACACCAAAATCCTTCATAGTTTTAAGGAATTTATTACACAAATTAATGGTACATTGGCTTTCCTACTAAACATTCCTTTTAGTGGTCCATTATAATTAATGCAGTTTTAAATAGCAGTTAAAATGGGACTGATACAAAAGCACACTGAAAATTGCATCTAAGCATTGCAAAAACTAATAAGGTAATGTCAGCAGACTGCTGTAAAGATGTAAAGCACAGTATAAATGTTAAAATAAGAATGAAAAATATTAAGTGTTTGTGATCAAATATATGTGCTGGAACCAGCTGTAATTATTAAATTCAAAAGGAAAGTTTCTTTTCACTCATTATAGTTTTCTTAATCACAATGGATGTGTACTGCATAGCTAACACAAAAAAGCTAATACTAACTTATTTACCATTTCTGATGGACTGGCATCTCCACATTTTCCCAAATTATTCCTAGTAAACAGGGAATTCTGAAAAGAACATATACTTTCAGGTACAGAAAGGGGAAAAATTCATCTTCCTACACAATTTTTTTTGGATATGTAAAGTCAAAAAAAAAAAGAAGACAAAAATGGGCAAAAATGCATGGTAGAGATGAAGAGAAGATCCAAAGCTGATGAATCCAATGGTATATACCATGGTTCAGGGAATGATATGGATGCACACTGAGAAGCTGGTCTATGCAATACTATGCAGTAGATAAATAATTATGCATTTTTGCCCATCACTCCATTCTCTAGCACAGTCAGCTTTAACAGTGAAACTATGGTTTGATATTTCAGCTTTTACTACAAAAGGTGGAACAGAAGATAAAAAGACAATACACAAACACAAAAAGAGAGACAAGGAAAACCAGTTCTGGGATATGGTGTCAGAAGTAGTTCGTAGATTTGTGAACTTCTCAGATGTTTTTTAAACTGTGGATCCCCAGACTCACTGGAGAATCCTGCCTAAAATATATCCTGCAACTGAGGCCCATAGGGGTAGGATGAAGACACAAGCTTTTGTGTTTACTGTTACATATGGCCACCACCTGATTGTCCTTCAGCTCCACTGTCAAAGTAGGGCCCCATGCCTGACTGGGTAATATTCAGGAAAAGAAAATTAAAATAATTAAGAAACAATCTATAAGAAATAGAAGTGCAAAAACAATCATGATGGATGTAGAACTGTTATTAGATTGTATCTTTTCATGTCTCAGGTTATTTGTTATGAATTTATTTTGTGTGAGCAAACTAATAACAAATGAGCTGTGTACCCATCCTCAGAGAGTTCTCTGTTGAACTTTGCCTTTCTGAAAAGTGATCCTACTCTTCAGCAAAACTATATGAGCAAAAAAAAAAAAAAGGAAAATTTACTCTGTGCTTGATTTTTCCTATTCCTGGGTTACTTTCACTTTTAACTATATTCTCTAAGTATATGAAGAGTCCTAAAGAAAGTGAACTTTCACATTAAACAGAGGCCTTGGATGTAGGAGGAACAAAGTATTACATTTAGAAAAATAGGGATTAAAATATACATTCAAATCAAGGTACGATTTAGCAGATGTACATGTTCTTTTCAGAATACCTTAATACTCTTGCATAGCTGATAACAAAGGAAGTGGACTTTGCTCTGGTGAGAGATTAGACTGTATGATACAAACTCTTTTTATAACCTCTGATGAATTCAAAGTTCAGTATGTGACAATAAATGCATTTTTTGCATTTATTGATATATCCATATTTGAAAGTAATGGTATTTCTTCCTGTATTCTAAGGCCCAAATGAGAAAAAATGATACTGTAAGAAAAAGAAGTGCTATAGATATGTTGTGCCACAGAAATTATATTGTATGCTCATGTGAATGGTTCATTTAGCTCTACACCATAGGAACCAGTGCTAGTTGTTTTGAAGAAATTCCCTTGAAATACATAATAATGAAATAGCATAGTCAGAAAAAGTAAATCTCTCCTAGCACAGTTGCAATGCTTGACATTAATCCATCTTAACTATGAATCAGTGTGGCTGAGCCTCATGTTAGGAAAGCCAAAGCTCCATAGTAAAGTGGAAAGAGAGTCTGAGCTTGTGCTAACCCCTCTGTGCGACCACCACTTTTATATTCATTTACCAGTAGCGTGGCATTCTCAGCCTAAATTTGCCATTATATTTAAGTTAGCTCCTGTGGAAGTTTCAGGTGACAAGTGTTAAAAAAACAATCCATGCTGAGCTGTGCTTTTCACATTGCTGAGCCTCATGTATGCCAAACAGCATGGGAACAGCCTGTGATTAGCTTTGTGACCTGGGATTAAAAAAACCCCAAGATTTATATTATTCTTATATTGTCTTTTAGTCTCATTGTTGATAACTATTTGTAAAGAGACTGAATAATTGCATAGGAACAATTAACCATCTGTTTACTGATCGAAGACAAGGAGATTGCAGACTGGGACTTCGTAAGTCCACTTCCGTGGTGGGCAAGGTCTTCATCTTTGGAATGACAAGAGGAACTTCTAACTCTTCTAATCTGACCTTTACTAATTGAGCATGGACCTACAAAATAGAGAAAGAATGTAGATTATGATATATCAATATATACACTCTCTAATTCCTATACTATATTATCCATATACTTTATTCTACTACAGGAGACAATTTTGATTTAGCAGAAAACCTACTCTGTCTGAAATACATTATGAACTGTAATGTCCATTTCCTATACCTCACATTTGTGAAAGAAATACAAACCACTTCTACTGATGCTTCTAAAATGGACAACTGTTTGCAGGCACAAGAGAAGGGAGCTTTGATGACAGATACATTAAAAAGTGGCCTTTCCCTTGCCACTGACATACCATCACTGGTTTTGTTACATTTTCTTCATGCTCACTTAGACCCTTGGTGTACTGTAGAAATGGCAGTTAGTGGGTTTCATGCATTAATTCAATGTAGAATTTATTTAAAAATTTATTTTAATTTTGGTCTTAATGCAAGAACTGTGAATGTCTTCAGGATTTTGAAGCCTCGTAAACAAATTATAAATTTTGCATTGCAGTAGATGAACAAAGTATGTAATTTGGATGCCATTCCAGCATGCATAAAGCAAAAAAGGTTTAGTGAAGGTTTTGGTCTTGCACAGGTTTTTTTACTTTGTGTACAAAATTTAATTTGTACAAAAGGGAATAATCTTGACTCAAGGCCCTGTGTGATACATTGAGTTTACAATTATTTTGTGAGGAAAGGGAAATATTACCACAGTCTCTTTGAAACATCAGAAGCTTGATTAACTGTTTACATGAAGCAGACCATAATTTCCACAGCCTTTCTGTTGTTTTGTCTCATAAGATTAAGTAAAAACCAAATTATAACCTTTGGGAAAAACCAATCTTGAAATAAAATGCCTTTTGATGTGATCAGTGACAGTATTTTGTAGTTATTAAACATGAATGATGTTGTTATAGTGTTGGTGTTTAATTATATAAGAAAAAAATCTAGCTTTTTCTATGCAATATTGAAGTGTCACTTATTTCAATGCAATTTTAATTAGTAGAGGCTGTAGAAACATGACATGGAAGTGTTGCTTTCATTTGATGCTATTTCTTTTTCTAATGCCAAAGTCCTGGTCTCTGTTACACTGCTGTCCTCAGTAATGGATTTAAGCCTTCACTGCTGTTCAGTGATACCTTTGGTGCAAAGCAATCCTTGAAGGAAGTATGAAATTTTTTGAGTAGAGGAAAGTGAAAAAGATTGAGAACTATAACGATCTGGATACAGAATGGTGTGATGTGACCAGTTTCAGCAGAACTTGCAACATAAGCTGAGAATTAGAATGAAATTTCTTAAATGGCAACCTAATGCAAGACTGCAGGCAGAATATTTATGCCACCCTTTGTTTATCTAAAAAATCCAAGCTTACTGGTACTTCCAGTACAACCTGGTACTCCCCAGGTGGCTTGTCTACTTTTAACTTTTCTTTTAGCTTTTTTTTTTTTTTTAAGGCTGTTTTTTTTCAAATTACTTAGAGACTGAAAGCTAAAGAAACCATATGTGAAATTGCATGTATGTAGTAAAACTTCAAAGACTTGCTACTTCTCAGCTTCTCTCTTACCCTAGTAACTTCATAAGCAATTATTGATTATTGATGTTTTGTCCAGTTTAGTCCCTTTAATAGCACCAGAATCCTGGGGAGTGACCCAACCATCAGCAGTTGTTTTCTTTGGCTGGGCAGAAAATAATAAAGAAAATAATAAAGAAGAGAGATAAAGTGTTTCACTAGATCTTAAAAATAGTGTGAAATTATTTTGAACTATATGCAATTTTCACTGTGGTTGTACTTTGGAAATCTTTCCCTCTAAAAATAGTTCTGTGATCTCTATTATGTTTCATTACTTTTTATACTAAATTTGCTCAAGCAACAAGTAAAATGAAAAAGGGAAGGAGGAATCTGAGACAGTGACCTTTAATAGTATTTTAAATGGGCCATATATATTCCTGTAGAATGTGAGCAAGCCAATACTGTGTAGAAAAAATCTTAATGATGTGTGATTCATATGATTTAATGAACTGCACAAAAATGAATACAGGAAAAATTCAGCATTTTGATGTGCAAAGAAGTTCCTCAGAAGGATTTATTTTCAAATAAGTTTAAGAATGCTCCATTAGCCTTCCCAAAGATGACAGGAAGTTATGCCCAGGTAACTAGGTCCCTAAATGAGAGCAATAGCAAAGAAATAAAATGGAATTTATCATATGCTTTAAAGATGCATTTGTATTCAAAAGTGACTTGAAAACCTCTAAATATAAATGAGGGGTAAGGTCCCACGATGAACACAGTTACTCTGAAAAGACACTATTGAAACCACCCCTCTAGCTTTTCTTATGACTTAAGCAGCAGCTCGAATGAGAGACTGATGCCAGGTATTTTTTTATTTTTTTTCTTGAGTAGATGCCTTTAATTTGAAGCAAGAGCTTATTCTCCCTACCTCATGAGTCCATCAGTACTTTTTAGAAAATGGAGACTACACTAAGTTCAAATGTATAACCATTAGAGGAAATAACATATCAGAAGCCACAATTGTTGTGTTGCCACACGTAAAGAAAAACATTAACTTGTTTATAAAGTAAAAATACAAATCCATCGTTTAGTACAGGGATATGATGCTTCTTGGAAATCAGATGAAGTATTTCACCGTTATATTAAAATATGGGATATGAGTCAAACAGGCTTACAGGTCTAAATAAAAAGGTTAGATCCAGTGAGACGTACAAAGGAACTGAGTTATCATGTACTGAATAACTGGCTAAGAGGAATCTCAAGGTCACATAAATATTTGATAGCAAATGCAAAAACTGAACCTGACTATCTCAGCTTTTATGCTTATTCTTTACTACTATTCTTAACTTACTGTTCTTAACTTTCCTGAAGCTTTACAGCATTTTTGTCTAACACTGAGTTAACTACATTAACTCACAGTAGAGCTCTGCTTGTAAAAAATCACAACACATTATTTTCCAAGGTTAACTTTCCTTCTATTTTATGTAGCTAAAATTCCTTAAAAAGCTTCAAAAGCTCCAAACCCTAAATAGATTTAAACTGCTCAACACCTGGAGCATAGTGTTGGATGAATTTTATTACCTCTTATTTAAAGAGAACCAAATGAAACTGAAAACAGAAGACCAGGTTTAGAACTTAAACTTTTCTATCTGGCTTGGACTGTGTTCAATGGGAATATGTCCTGTTTTTAAAGCAGACAGAGAAATAATTTCATTAAAATTAAAAAATAAACTCAGTCTTCTATTTTTAGACAGCTGACATTGTGTACAATACCAGAGCTACTTACAGGCCACCCATAAAAGGAGTAGCAATTGTTCCCCCCAGTTTATCTTAGCAATTTACTGTTTTGGAGTTTTGGACTCCAAGTTTTGGAGTTCTTAAATACGATAAATATGCTGCAAGTAGAACTGATCAACATTTTTAAAGATATAATCAACCAAAAATTACTATATTTGAAAAAGGCAAAATGGCTGACTAGTTTGAATGGGTTACATTACTAGTTTAATGAATGATAAAGAATTTGGGAAATATCTACTTTGACTTATGACAGGCTACACAGATAGGGTGTGGAAATCTGGGATAGATTCATATACCAAGGATCAGCTCCTGTACAGTTTAGATTATATATTAGTCCATCTTCAGTTAAACACAGACTTATATCGTTATTCTTAAGGACTGATAATATTAAAAATAATGAGGCCAATATCGGTTACTGGAAAACAAGGTTATTTTAAAAGTTTTTTTAACCATAAATCTGAGCTGGGAAAGGAATCTTAGCATGTTTGATATGAATTACTTTCTTGTACAGACAAATGTGTTTTAGGATATGAAAGGCCCCTATGTCTCTCAAAGGATATAGCAAAAGTCTTGCTGCTTCTTTTTTTTTTTAGCTAATTTCTGAAGTGACATTTTATCTTAGCCTACTACAAAAACGTTACCTACCTAATATTTTTTCATTATAGCAACACAGATACTCAAGGGAAGATTAAATTATCAGATAATAAAATCTCTGCAGTTTTCAAGCCTGTCAGCAGATTTTCAAAACTCAAAAAAATCAGCACAATGTAGAATAGTACTGTGCCTCATGTCATATCTGAATTACACCAGAATTAATAAGGTGCAATTTCCTTTTACATTTTGTAAGATTTTTTTTTTACCATAATGGTAGAAAGCTGCTATTCCATGCTCTAACCAGAAACTTGAGAGCCCTCTTAAAATCTGGTATATTATGATACTTAAATAAGTAGCAAATAGTAAAAGAGCATACAGGTTTGCCTGATACTGATAATGTCATTTAGATATTCACAAAACACCAAGAAAATTCCTTGAACCCCCAGAAACATAACCTGGCATAAAATGAACTTGTGTACACTGCAATTTTTTCTGGACATAATGCAAATAAAAATATATAAACATAACTGAGTAGGTGTTTCAGATATGTAATGTTTATTTCTCCCATTGCTACTCCCACAAAGAAACCCCACCGAAACAAACAACCCCCCCCCAAAATAACAACCAAAAAATAAAAAGAAACAAAAAAAATCCACAACCAACCAACCAAAAAAAAAAAAAAAAAAAACCCCAAAAAAAACCCACAACAAAAAAAAACCCCAAACCAACAAAACAAAAATGCCAAAAATTAACCCAAACCAAGAAAAAAAAAACCTCAGATCTCGTGGTCTTGTCTTGTGGTCTAGAAAAGCAGATAAATACAATCCTGGCTGAGCCACAGTGTGTCAGGGTGGAGTGTCACGCTGTGTTCTGAGGGGAGATGCTGGTAATGCACAAGTAGGAACGTGCTGAAGCCAATCTCTTTTTGAGACACTGACAACTGTTTTAAAGACAAACGATGAAGGGACCATCTGTGGTGTCTGCTGCTGGCCCACTTACATGGGCAAATCACGCGTCTCCTGGGAAAGAAAGAAAGGTGAACTTTACAGAATGGCCTGGGAATTTCTTGACAGAAGAGGGGAGAGCTCAAAGGTGTTAAGCAATGACCGTATCAAGTCTTAACTTGCAGGGAAAAAAATGCATCCCACAATAAACTCCGAATTAATTGGGGTTTTGCATGGCAAGGCAAGCCCTACAAAGAGGGCAGGTCTTTTGTTGTTTACAGGGCCTGAATCTCTCAAATATTTTAAGTTACTGTGGTTAAAATGCCTTTTCTAAGTTAGCATTCATTGGCATTCTTACTGCTCTGAAAAGAAGCCAGGCTTAGCCAGAGATCTTAGGCAAATCTGTGATCTGACGACTCTGAGTCATTAGGTTGCAATCCAGAAAGGCTGTGACCAAAAAGGTTGTTAGCATACTTACCTATTTTGTGCACTAAACTTGATTTGGAAAAGTGGGTTCCTTTGCAACCAATTGGGAATGAGCCAGATTCAGCAAAAGCATTGATAGAAAGTAAAGCAAGAACATAATTAATTTATTCCATTTATCTAAAAAAGCAAAGCCAAGTGTTTGGACTGGAGTGGGACTTTCTTGCCACAAAATTTGCTTGCATAATGCAAGCTGAGAAGGTAAAATTAACTGCATTTTTGGGGTACACTGGTATTCAGGCATCTAATAATTAGGACTTGCAGTAGGAGTTTCAGAAGTGCTTCAGCATCCGTGGAATTGATTCCATAGTGCTGACCTTCAAACTTCTGATTTTTTGACTGGGAGCTGGAGATGGGAGAAGTTGTTTACACTCTAAGTTGAGATCAGGAAGCCTCATTTTACTGCCATGGCACCCAAAGCCTTACCCTGAGTTAGGCTATTTAGTAAGCCTGTATTTAGCATGTAGTAGGGCAGCCTCAGAAACAGGACAAGGAGCCTAGGTTTATTTGCTTCTGAATAAGCACTTTAATTACTGGCCTCTTTTTCTCAGTAAATCTTTGCTTCTTCTCTGCTTCAACAAAGTGCCAGACCTCAGACTTCAGCTACAACAGCATGAGCCTTCCGGTACCTCCTTGAATTTAATTAGAAAAAACCAGAACTGGTACACGAAGAGTAAGATACGTAGGTACACTGATGGAGTTATATGAAAGTACTTCTCAGTCTCATTTTGTGAGACAAAAAGCTAGTTTCCGCCGAACGACAGTAATTCACAGATACGGGCGAGTTCCTAGAAGTGGGGAAGTTGCACGGATTACTCTAAGCTTAGTACTTTATTTTAAAAAAGCAAGTGATCACTCAACAGCCGTGCCACCGATATAACGCAGCTCGCTGGGTGCCTCCCAGGGAGGGAACCCCGCCGCCGACCCAGCCCTGGCTGCCGGGGGAAGAGGGGGGAGGGTGGGGAGGGCGGCCGCGAAGCGATGCGATGCGATGCGCTGGGGCAGCAAACTCTCCCAGATCCCAGCAAACTCTCCCAGATCCGTAGCCTCCGCTTCGAGCGGGCTTCCCCCTCACTCCTCAAGAAATATGCTGCCCGGCCAGCACGCCCGGCCCTGAGCACCCGCCCCGGCGGCCCACGCCTGGCGCGGAGCGGAACGGAACGGCAAGCGCGCACCGCCCGCACCCAGGTGCGGCCGACTCCTGCCAGAAGCAAGGAGGGAGAACAGGGAGAGAAGGAGCATAGGAGAGGAAGCGAGGGAAAGAGACAGAGGGAGGGAGGGAGCTCCGCGCCGCGGGCGCGGCTTGCCGGGGAGCAGCGCGGGGGTGGGGTGGGGTGGGGTGTGCAGGCAGGAAGGAAGAAAGGAAGGAAGGAAAGCAAGAGAAAGAAAGCGAGAAGGCGAGCGAGGAGAGAAGCGGAGGGAGAAAAGAAAGGTGAAGCAATCTGCAGCCCTGCTCTTCCTTCCCCTCTCTCCCCCGCTGCCTTTAGCCAGAGGTAAGGCACTTCCCCGGGGCTTGCGGAGTTTGCGAGGCAGAGGGCACGGGCTGGCCGGGTGCTGCCTCGTGTGCGGCGGCCTGTGCCGGCGGCTCCCCGGGCCGGGCCGCTGCGGGCTGGGAGCTGCTCCGTGGGGCGGTGCTGGGATGCTGGAGGTCCCGGTGCGGCCACCCGAGACCGCGGTGCTGGGGGTAACTTCAGAATACCCGGCGAGCAGGGGCCGGGCGGAGAGGTTTGGTACAGAGCATGTCTGAGACGAACGTCAGGTACCGAAATGGGGATCTGACAAGGAATAGCTCGTAAGCAGGTGGAAAATAAGGTGTGTAGTTTGGTTTGTTTGTTGGCTTTTTTTTGTGTGTTTGTTTTGTTTTTTTCTTCCTGTCTCCTTTTTAGCTTAAGTTTTTTTAACGGTCTGTATGCAAATGTCGTGCTATGGAACAGTGTTTATTATTGTGTATTTACTTACTGTATGAGTTCGTTTTGTGAAGTTTGATGCAAACAGGTTCTTGGTAGCTGCCAGTGTATTTCTGGAAATTTTATCGGAAAAATGCCTGAAGTTCACTTTGGGAAAGTTAAAAAGCTGCTAGGATGTCCTAGACAGACAAAGTAGATGAATGGTACAGCACCCAAGTGTTGCCCCAGCAACTTGCTGAAGTGTGCTCAGCCAGTTCCATCCTTAGTTTGCTTATTCGTGCCGTTCAGTGCCCTTCTCCAGGGACTGCAAGTTCTTCCCCTGGAATTTCTCGCAGTGTGAGGTTTGACTCTGAAGTAGAGAAGGTGGCTGAACATTTCTCTGTAAGAGAAGTGTTCTGGAAAAAAACCAAAAAACAAACAACAAAAAACAAAGCAGAAAACCAAACCAAATGAAAAACCAAACGAAAAACCAAAAGAAAAACCGCATGTAGGAACATTACAGAGGATGTGCTTAAAGGTATTTCGTAATTACCCACTGCATTGAACTTTAGTAACTTCCTTGCATATTGAAGGGAACAATTCTATGAGAACTGGTGCGATCAGTTCTCTTGCTCTGAGTTGAAGCAATGGAAATTCATTAAGTAACCATTTAAAAAAATCATGTAAGAGATTTTTATTTTTACCATGCAGCCAGCATGCTGATTGGATTATGTAATTTTTTTTAAAGATCTGTAATGATCTATAATGTTTTCTAGGCCTGTTAATCTTGTCAGTTTGTATGCAGTCAAGTACAGTGGGAAGATGAAATTCACAACTAGCAGATTTTTTCTGCTCCTTGGTAAGTCCTGTTGTAGTGGTTTTGGTTTATTTTGTTTTTTACCTGTTTATTTGGATCTTAGTATGTGGCTTAGCAGAAGCTGAGAGCAAGCCTGAACTTGCCTGTACTTATCGAACTGGTTGCTTAAATTGTGATTATCTTGACATGCACTTCTGAAGGTTTAACACTTTCTTTAGGCTAATATCTGTAGTGATCTTAAAAAGGGAGTCTCTCTTGAGTGTTTCGATATTGAGCTATATCCTTCTGTTCACACATTTCATTATTAAAATTTGGCTGGCTTGCTTGCTTCAACATAGATTTGTCTGTCTACCAATCAACGTTGTTTTGAAGAATTTTTAACTTGAAAATTGCAGAAGAATCATAAAATCAACTGATAAGGCTTTTCAGAATGTTAGTTGCAGGAATTTATCCTTCACATGAAAGGTTCTGAAAGTGATGTTTTTGGTTTTTTTCTGTGCTGTGCTTAAAGAAAAAGAACTGTTAAGCATGCCCTTTCTGTAAGATGGGAAAAGGAAGGATAGGAAAATCAGTTTGAAAATAAGTCTGAGGAAACACTCTGGAACAAAGTTGGATGATCCCATATAAGGCTTGGGATATGCAACACAAACTGCAATTTATCCCCTGCCATACCTATTTTTTTTAAAGAAAAGTCCAGATGTTTTCCCTTGTATTGCTTTTTCCACATAGCAATTTAGGCATTTTACCCCTATCTATAAAATTGAGCGGGCAAGTGTCTTCCAACTTCCAAGAATCTTGATTTTTGTATAATCACTACAGCATTGTCCAATATTTAGTAAACACATTGAATCATGACTTCTGTCTTGGTTACTCTGTATTGAAAAATAAGTTGTATTTAAGCAAATACCAAATTCCCCTTGGTGTTTTTTTTTTTTTGTTTTCTTTTTGTGGTGGGTTTTTTTTTTGTTTGTTTGTTTGTTTCCAATATTTATTTCTATCAAATAATGTGGGGGAAAAAAATCGATTTTGCCTTGCTGTTGAGAATAAAATTTTTATTTTACGTGATGTATGTAACCATGTGAACTAATGTTGAAGACTGTTGTTTACTTCAATTTGTCCTAGTGGTGCAAATATGGAGACGAAAGTGAAAGCATGCATGTAAATGTATAAAAACAAATTATAAGGGCGTGTGGTAGCAGGACAAGGGATAATGACTTGAAACTGAAAGAGGGTAGGTTTAGGTTAGACATGAGAAGAAATTCTTTAGTGTGAGGGTGGTGAAACACTGGAACAGGTTGCCCAGGGAAGTTATGGATGCCTCATCCATGGAAGTGGTCAAAGCCAGGCTGGATGGGGCTTTAAGCAATTGGGTATAGTGGGAGGTGACCCTGTCAATGGCAGGTGATCTTTAAACCATGTCCTAGACCCAACTAGGGTGGGGGTGGGGGTGTCCTTTAAACCCCAACTCAAACCATTCAATAATTCTATGATTCTATGATATCATATATATACAGCACGTATTTAATGTTGTAGAAATGTTCTTTAGGGTTTTTTTGTGACTTTGCAATTAAAGCAATGGGGAAGATTAAATTCTTGGTTTTAATTCATATTAATCTCATTAAATTAGATTAATATATTAAATAACGTGATCCTTGAGTTCTGATTTTCTGTATAGGTCTTTAGTTGAAGACTTTAATAAGACTAAAACATTTTTATGTAAGAAGTGATTCAGTATTTATCTTCTAGCCTGCAATACATTGACCAATGTGTGTACGTTTTTTTAGATGCTTGTTACTTGAATTTGTGAGTAATCAAGTGAGAACAGGTGACAGTATAACCCTTAGTTCAGAGCCATAAAGTAGATGTGACTGAATTTACAGGTATCTAGCCAGCTGTATAGGTATAGCACTTCTGTATAAAGTCTTGTGGATTCATTGACATGTTCTGCTTTAGATTACCACAGAAATGAAAAAATGGTTTGGGCTTCAGCCTCTAGCAGTGCTGGCATTTTGTGGTCAACGTGGCTTCTCAGCAAGCAGTTTCCTCTTCTTTGCCTGCTAAGTATTTATTTTATAAAATATGCTGCAAAAAGTAATCATTCTTGCAAATTCGAAATAAACCAGTTTGCTAGGTAATCTAATCTGTGCTAGGTAATCATCTGCATTGTTATTTATACAGAGATGGGTTAGGATCTAAGTAATTGATAATACATGGCTATTTGAGTTCTTGAAGTAACAACACTGGGGGCGTTCCAAATAAGGTGTGGGCAAAGCTATTTCATGTAGAAAAAACCCCAGTATTTAGTTAAGGAAAAGAGTGTGGGGGGTATAAATATGTATGTCTATATAAAAATACCTATTTATTTATAAATATGTAACTAAAAGCTACTTTGCTAAGTGTCTTTTTGTTACTGCTGGAGATGAAGGGATCGAGAGAATGATACTGTCTGGGATAAACACTAAACACCCTAGGGAAAAATCACCCAAACACCACCATAAAACCTAGAACTGCCAAGGAAGGCGGAATTGTCTGAGATAAAGTTGGAATTGCACTTGATACAGTAATATTGCATTTTTTTAACTCTTATTTTTATTTTTTAATTTTATTTTTTCCTCCCAATAATCGGTAAATGAAAGATTGATCTCTGGCACAACAGTGCCTGACTGATACTTTTTGCCCACTTTAGTGATTGCTGCACTAATTATTCCTCATCCTGTACTGTACTCCAATTATATATTCAGCTTTTTAAAAACTGTGTATGTTTGTATTTTTCAGGGTTTAGAGATGGGTGGAAGTCATACTGCTGAATTTTATCTCTTATGGTTAGAGGCTTATGTGACGAGAAGCTTGAGGAAATGCTGATGTCTGAAATTTTTAAAGGAACGATGAGTTCGTAGATAAGTACTAAGGCTGGGAAAGGACAAAGTTAAAAATAAAAGCTGATTGGTAATCAGCTGAACTCACTGCAGGGCTTTTTGTATTTAAATGACTTGGAAATCTTTTAGTGAGGGTTAACTCCCTAACAGACTTTTTGAGAGATTGATATCTCATTGGCCTATAAAAGGTTTTTTGCTTTTTTTTTTTTTTTTTAAAACCTCTAAAATGTTTTAATTGTATATCATATATAAATAAGTCACTTCAAAGACTTATGGACAGTGATCAAATCTGATAAAAATATTGCCCCGAAAGTGAAGATATTATCAAGAATCCACAGACTTATTTTAAATAATGGAACAATTATAGAGTAAATGTGCCATGCTGATTTTTACATTGTCCAGAAAAATGTAGGTTTGTTTGTCTTAGTTTCCTCTAACTATATTATGTATATATATGATGTAAGTATAAAGAGGTTTGTTTTTTCCCTGTTATTGATTACCACTTTTTGAAAGTGTAGCAGTAATAAAGTTATTTACAGATTTTTTGCAAGACTTCTAGTGGTTGAATTTTTTATTCATTCATTTCAGAATCATAATTCACAAATACATAGCAGTGATGACAGTTGTGCTCCATTTGGTACATGGTTTTAAATTTATATTTATTTGTGTTTGGCTTTGCAGAATGCGAAGGGGGCTGCTTTTCAGAATAATGATGGAGTTACTCAAAAGATATTGGGGTAATCTTACAGAAAGGAGTTTTATCTTTTGTTGGAGCAAATAAAAGAGTACAAAAGTAGGCAATATTTTAAGGTTCTGTTCTAGATCATAAGTAGTACCCTATTTGTCAGGAAATATTTTGAAGAATAATTTATTGATACTTACTACAATAGATATATTCTGGGTGTATGATTTTTTCTTTCTAATGGGTACTTAAGTCTTAATACTGCTCTACCCAGGCTGTTCCTTCTTTTCCAGGTTGCTTAAGGCTAGTACCTGCATGCCAGGACAGCTACTACAGTCAACACATTTCCCTAAGGCCAAATTACTCTTTATACAGGAAGAGGGAGGTGAAAAAACCTGTTGACTGTTGCTGATCTCAAACCTTCTTTAAAGGGATGTGATTTCAGGATTCAGGCACCTTCAGAATGGTAGCGTCCCAGTCTGCTTAGGATTCTCTAAGTTGTGAATTTGGATATGGCCATGAAAGAAGGAAAGAACAACTCAAATAGATGGAAACTGGAGAGAGCAAGAGTTGGAAAATACTGAAAAAAACCTGTCTTGGGCACTTGAGGTACCAAATGTCCCAAGCAATTGTGGAGGCTGGAACTTGCCTACAGGGTAATGCCTCTGCTCCTGCTTGTGGCTGAGAGAACTCTGCTTCCCTGGCTGAGCTGAAAAGCTAGTAGCTACCTCTTTCCTGGTTTCCTTCCTGACAGTTCTTTGAAGGGCCTGATCTGCAAGATGTGTTTTGATCACCTCCATAGCTTTCTGCACTTATTAAACAATTAGGCATTCCACTCTCCATCATCCTCAAAAATTGTTCTACCTTTGTAAACTATTTGTTATAGTACTTCTTCGATTCTCAGTTGAAGAAGGCTTGAACCCACAGTTCTCATAGTGCTCTAAGCAGTCATTTTTCCTTTTTTTCCCATTAAAAGTGTGTTGCTGTGCTAAGAAGAGACTCAGAAGATAAGGGAGTAGAAGCCCTATGGTGTAGATAATAGGTGCTAGAGAGGGAATGGGAAAGGTTTGGGTCTTAGATCACTTTTTCTCTCCCTTATATCCAAGTGCGGTGTAGTAAAAGAGTGTGTGTCTAGGTAAGTCATTGGTCTTAACATTAACTTCTAGCATTATATGTTTTAAGATTGTGCTTAGTTAAGACTTTGATTTCTTAATTTTTTCTGTACAGGCCAAGGCAAAAGCATGAAGTGGTTATATTGTTTAGCCTCCTTGAAATTTACAAATATAAAGAATGTATAAAAAGCACTGTACAAATGACAGAGAGTCTTTCAGATTTTTATCCAGCATTAATATGAAGTCAGGTGGGATTTTTTTTTTAATGTCCTTTTTTCTTTTTCTTAGGCTTGTAGTCTTCGAAAAAAAAAAAATCAGTTTAAACAGAAGAAACTTGAAGCCATACATCCTGTCTGTGTTTCTACATGACTATTTGGGGCACTGTTTGGAATGAAGCTACCATCATGTCATCCATAGGCAATGGCACTGGTATTGAAGAATTCTTGGTGAACATTAACTTGGGGCAGTATCTGCCTAACTTTAAAGAATATGGCTATCATATTGTGACAGATTGTGTTGGAATAAATAACAGTGTTCTTCAGCAAATGGGAGTGTTGCCTACAGGGCACCGCAGAAGGATTCTTAAGCAGCTAGACACCACTCTTTCAAAAATGGAAGGAAATTCTCTTTCCTATGCAAATCTAAAATGCAAAGACTTGAAAAGTTTAGAAGAGAAGCAATATTCATCCTCGGATCAGGAGTCTCCAGTCAGCAGTTCAAGTGTTGATGGGACTAGCTTGATATCTGGAACACTTTCAGAACAACTTCTTAGCAAAGCTTCCACTGATAAAGAAAGGTTTGAACCTGCAGAGCAAAACTTACCTGAGGCAAATGATGATAGCCTTAAAAATGTGGATTTTTCTAGTTTATACCAGAATTCAAACAGCATATTAAAAGCTGTCAATGTAAGTGGAAGTATTAAGACAAATACTCAGCCAGATACCTCACTGGAAGAAACTGCTGCATACCAAGCTGATGAGCACTTGGCTGGCTGTTTGGCATGTCATGATCCTCCTTCTTCATTTGCTCATTCATGTGAGGCAAAATACAGTGAAAACAAACATCTGATGTTTACAGATGGGGATGATTTATTTGACCGTGAACCAAATTCTCCATTCTTTAAGTTTAAAGGAGAAATGATAGATAATGACTTATATGGTTCCTATACACAAAGCTGCCTGAAAGTATTTCCAAGAGCAAGCCGGTCTTTTATATTAAGGCATCGACCTGTACCAGAAATTCCCAAATCCAGTGAAGTTCAAGCTTCAAGGTAACTGCTGTTTCATTCTAATGAATAATCACTGTCATTTTAGAAATTATGCCTTGAGTTTTTTCATGGATGTTCTATGTAATTTGTTTGTGAATTTTTTTATATGTGCTGTAAATTCACCAGATTTGGAATTAATGTTACCAGATTAACTGAAGGAGGATTAAGCTTCAATGCAAGTTAAAAGCTCAAACGAGAGAGTAAAGGGAAATTTTTACAAGTAACATCCCCAGTCATCTCTGAATCTACTAATTTTCAAACCCTTCTATGAACATCTATATGAAGTATTTTTAAAACTTAGTCTGTATGTTGTTAAAATATGGAAGACTGGAAATACACAAATGTTATAAAACAAAGATTGAAAAATAAGACAAAGCTGTTGAATCTCTTCCAAATGAAAACATTGTTAATAATATTAATTAGACCTTAGCTCCAGCAGATTTGACATGTATCTGATAAAATTCTGATCCATTACAGGAAAATTATAACAAAATGGTGATTTCAAGAGGGCTACAAATTCATCTTTAAGTATAAAAATCTATTTTGATAATAAGACAACAGTTACTGTGAAACCCAAATAATTAGGTTGTATCACAGCAGTGTCTGATGTTGTACATTTCAAGAGATGCTGCTCCTAGAAAATGAAAGTTAATTTTTTTTTAGTATACATAACTTATAAGAAAGATCTATGAAATTTTGGATAACTAAGCACCTTCCTATCTAAAAAGTGGAAAAGAATTGAGAAGAACCTTCATGTCTGTTTTTTGCATTATATGGTGGAGACACCCTGTAAGCAAAGCAGGATGTATGTGATAGGATTGCATGTGTGGATATTACAGGATGATTGCATGAGAACCTTAAGTCTTAGCCTGAAAGCACATAAAATTTATATAAAGATAAATATGTACATTTTTTTCTTTAAAGTAAAACAGGCCATTTTGGTGGGGGAAATGATATACTGTGAGTCTAAAGCAAGGAATTTCTTCAGGATGGCTCTTTGATTAATTTCTAAGCTGGTTGTCATTTAATTCTTAGCTCAGGGAATAAATGCAACCAGCTTGCCATAGCAGGCCTAGGTTAGCTTTTGCTGGTATTCTCATAGTAGCAGAAACTTAGCTTTTAATGATGCTTGTGGTGTAAGAATATCTTTGAGGCATTCCAGCAGGAAAGAAGCAGTGGAAAATGAAAAAACAAACCAAAGAAAAAATGACTAGATGGAGGAGGCTTTCAGAGTTCATGAAATCTTTGTAAGGATAGTTCTGTGCAACTAGCAGAGTGCACTAGTTCTGAGACTAGCATTGGATAGAGTCCATTAAAGTTTGTTATGATAAATTGCATATGAGAGTTGGAATTTGTTTCAAAATACTCATGTGATGTGGGTGTGGAGTTTTCTTCCCTCAAAATAGTTGAGTTCATCATTTGAATCCACAAATTAGTGAGTAGCTCTTGTTGTCTTGAATAAGCATTAGTTGTTGCAGCTTGTATTGCAAAAATATGATAGAATGTAGGGGGAAAGGTCCCATGTTAGAACTTAACAATAGCCCTGTCTTTAGAAAAGTAATATTCTTTGGATGCTAAACATAATAGGCATGGAATGTGCAGTTGATCATAATATTACAGGCTGTGTATCCCCACACAGACTACTGTTCAATATTTTTTGTTAACTATAAGGTTTTACCTGCCATGCTGATTAAATAGGAAGAAAAATTCATGCAAAGTTGTATGCAAAATTTTGTAGGCATAGCCATATCCAGATCATTAGGTTGCACTACTTTTAGTCAAATGTTTTAGGTTTTTTTCTTTAAACCACTAGCTATGCCTAAAAGGGACATGTCTGAGACTGTTTTGTATTTATCTTGTCTTTCTCATCTGCATATCTTGGCAGTTAGAAGCATCATTAGCAAGTTTATACATGCCCTAAATACAGAGTTTTCTCATCATTTATGTTTCTTTTAGATTATTGAAAGAAGTAAATATTAAATGTTGTAATATACTTGTTTGGCTGAAGAGATGGAGAGGCAAAGATTCTTTGCAACAAGTAAGGGATTTTGGTGTGCCTTAAAAATATTTCATTAGTGCTTTCCAAATCACCAAAATACTGTGCTTATTGAAACTTCAGTATAAACATCTTCCAGTGCAGAGAAGCTTTTTTTACTTTTGTAGTGTGAACATCCCTGCTTCATATGATAAAGCTATTCCTGCTGAGCTGAAATGGGAATCTTATCATTAAAGATAACATTAGCTACTGAAATGGTACTCTTAATGTCTTTTGAGAAACAACTGGAAGGGTACTCTTAATGTCTTTTGAGAAACAATCACCCAGTAGAGAGAATATGCTATATTTGTAGACTTCTTATTATTAAAGTAAATCCTCCAAAACAGTTTATTAGTGACTGATAGGTGACTGGGTCACTGGGTCACCAACTTCATTACCCACTATTTGGATGTGAGAGCTTCAGCTTATTTTCTTCCTCTTTATGCTCCAGTTATAACAATGTGGAACTGTTGAAGGACAAGTAGCAGTCTGTCTGAGGAAGATCAAGGCTAAACCAGAACTTCAAAACAGAACTTAAGCTGCATAGAAACATTCTTGATAACTTTGCTGGATACTTTTTTTAGAGACAAATAATTAATACAGAACTTTAAAATGACAGCTCACAGCATCTTTAACTTTAGGAAGGATTGTGTCTATCTTAGAGAATTGTACAGACAAACATTCTCAGCTGACTTACTGGTAGAAGCTGGTTTCATCCTTATTACCCTGTGTGATGTTTTTTCATAGAAGCAGAGAAACCCTGTTGAAATCATCTGGGAAACTCAACTTTTCCTTCTAGTCATTTATGAATATTAGTCAATAAAATTTTATGCAAGAAAATGTTTTTCTCTTGATCTCCCATGTGCCTTCTGGCACAAAATGTTCCTACAGTGGGTGTGCTTGGGCCCCTTTGTAGCTCTGTGACCATGTCACTTGTTATTGCTACTAATGTGCTAGCATCTTTTGCAATTATATCTCCTTCCCTATGTCTCACTTGTCCTTCTGGCTCTTGCCTGTAAAAAAGCATGCTGCCAGCTGGCAAGATGCCATAGCATTTCATATGTTGGAAATATTTTTGGTTTTCTTTCTTCTTTGAAATATACCTGGCATCACTGTGGCACTGAGAGATGAAGATACTACAAAAATAAAAGAATATGAAAGTGACTATTACACAGTGTTCCTGATGGTGCAGCTATTGTGCAGATTTTAGTAGTCTTTTGGTTATGTTACATCAGTACTGAATTGATGTGTAATTATGCTAGATTATTGTCATCTAGGCTATTCCCTCTAAAAATATTTATGAGCTCTGTGTATACAAAATTAGTTAAGATCACTCTACAGGTGTTTGAAAGCACTGGACTTTTTAAGGGGGTTGCCAATTATCTTCTAAAACTGAAATAATCTGCATTCAGTGTGCCTTTATTAGACAAAGTCATCACCCTTTCTGAGACCCTGCATTCTGTATTTAGGTGAGCAGTCTTAAACTTTTAATATGGTTCCCCAGTCATGTGGTGGAACAGACCAATGGGTTAAACAGAGTGGATTGGAAGCTCTGTGGTCCCTCTTGTCACTTGTGTTCCAAGTAACTTCTTCCATACAGACATGAGATTGAAACAGGCTTTTGCAGGAAAAAGTAGAGAAAGTAATGCAGCAGATGAAGCTGATGTGCCCTTAGCACAAGATTAAAGATAATAAATACAGGGGTGGTTTTAGAGGCTTTGGATCCTGTCATTTAGCAATCAATCTTAGGTGCAGTAGCTGCTGTTGCAGCAATCAGAACAGCAACCTTTTGAAAGGAAAAGCTTCAGCAAATTTACAAGGTGGTAGAGCCATTTGTTATACAGAGTGCTACAAAGATAAAATTTCAGGCTGATGAACTGTGTGCGCTTTTGGATTTTTTTCGTATCCCTCAACTTTGTTCCTTGTATTGTTCAGTAGAGGGATTGCTCTGATTCTTTACTAAAAATAATTTTTAAAATGAGACCAAAAGTAATTCTGGAAGATATGCTGCTTTTGGGGGAAAATAGAAATAAATAAAATAGATAACAGTGCTTGGCCTGAACTTTTTTCTGCAACTGGTAGATCCTATGGTTGAAACTTGGTGGTGTAAAGCCCAGAGCTCTAACACAGCATGCTAGAGTGCTTCTGACTGTTTGCTTTATGGGAGGGTTAGATGTTAAGACAGATAGCAAGGAAAACAAGTTTTGAATGAGTTTGAAAACAAAAGCTTCATTCATTAAAAACAAATGAGCAGATGAATGCCGGTGAAGCCTTTGAAGCACTGACTGCTTTCACTGACCTCTGTTGCTCACTTTACTTGCCAGGTGACAGGAGTATACTGAATATAAACAGCTCAGCTGAGCCCACTGCTAAGCCCTCACCTTTCCAGTCTCTCAGCCTTTAGCAAGACCAGTTGATGCCTCATCACACCCTCTCATCCTGTTCATTCATGACAAAAGGGTGGTGGGGAGTGGCGTGGAGACTGAGCCCCATCTGGTACCTCACAGTATATGAAAATAGTCACTTTTAATTTCCACAGTCGTACAAAAGTAATAACTTAATTCAAACTATTAGGTCTTTGTAACGTGGGCACACTATGCGATTGGCTGGCTGCTTGCCCCAGCCTTCCAATACTGGGCAAAATAAAGAAGACCATTAATTTGAAGGGGTAATAAATTTCAGAAATGGTTAGGGAAAGTAATGATTTGTATAGTCTTTTTCCAATCTTACTTGTCCCCAAAGAAATCTTTAGTTTGTTTGTTTTTTTTTTTAATCCAGGTAGTCAGTTTGTACAATACCTGTGTAACTATTCTATTCTATTGAGCATTGACAAATTGTTATAATTTGTTATTTTGTACTGTATATTGTTTGTAATATGTAATCTTTCAAGCAGATGTTTAGACCAAGCTTGTTCCATTTATTTTATCTCTTGTGATAGTTTTTACTTGACATATGAGAATTTTTTTTTTCCAAAAATGACAAATAGTTTTTATTTTTGATTGCTAAGAAAAAGACTACATTTCACCTATCAGCAGTTTTTCTTGCCACGTATACCTGCACGTAGATAGACAGTTAAGGAATATACAAGTTGTGAAAAACATAAGAATTAAAAAACTCAGATCTTTGTAAACGGATTTATTTTTCATTTCCTTGTGAACTTATCTTCACTCATTGCTATTACCATTACCCACTTTTCAGTGCATCCGCCCTGAAACTAAGCCAGTGACTCATTATTTTACATAAGGAAGAAAATCATAATTTTAAAAGCTCTTTGAGTCAAAGCTGCTTATCTGTACCTCTAACTTATTTTAATGCTATAAATATCTTTAGGAACCCCTTAGAAACACACCAAAAATCTGCTGTGTTGTACAAGTTAAGGTTGTGGATTTTTTCAGGCATATCAGATTTTTTACATTTGTAAAAATTCATTATAATTGTATGAATTCATCAAGTTAGTTTGTTTAGATAGCTTCAAAAGATGTAACTACATCGATTTTAGTGAAGTGTATGAAGAAACGTAGAATTTTAAACTATTTACTATATATTTGTTATAATTATAAAGTAGGATCTTAACTGGCCAAAATTGCTCTGTGTTTTCTAAAAGCAGGATGTCGCAGAACTTAACTGAGAAACTTAATCGATATAACATAACACTTGAAATGTCAAATAACTTCACAAGGTGCAGCTTCTGTCTTGAATTCAATCTAATGACTTGGGTCAGATATAAGCATGCATTAAAAAATATATGAGATTATAGATTTATGTCTTCTGTCACAGACATAACCACTTGCACATCAGCTGGCAATACGGAGAAATTCAACTTGGACTTCATCAGACAATATTTCTGAAGTTTTGAATAGAGTTAAACTTTGTTTTATGAAATTTCTCAGTATGCCTAGTGGGGATACAAATATTAGGCATATTGATAATTTCAGTAAAACATACTTATCTCTGGCTTTGGAGGATATAGGGCCTGCTAGCTGTTAGAAAAAAATTAAGGATCTTGTAGGGAATTTATCAATCAATGACTCCTTCTATAAGTATGCATGAGGATCAGTGTCACTGCTATTTTCAAGCAGAAAAAAATGAAATCAACAGAAAAAATTACTATTCATGTTAACAGGGAAAATCAGACCTTGGCTGAAAACAGCTCTAATACAGACAGCTGGAATAGTGAAGAGGGGTTAGAAAAATATACTGCTTTAGGAATGTTTGATCCTCTGTTGTTATTCTAAAGCTTCTATCTAAGCCTGAAATCTAAATAATATTAATAATAAAACCCATAATCTTTAGCAGCGTGGTGAGTGCCACTGTACTTGAAGTTGCTGAAATCCTTAAGGTCAGGCACAACACCAATAATAATTCTGTTGTTGTCCATGAGGACACGTTCTTAAGCTAGCTACAGTTTTATTTGGATTTCTATACTCGGGCTCCCTTTCAGCTTAATGTTAGACTAGACTTTCATAGTACATTCCTCCTTAAAAATAGTCAGTGGGAATCAGTGTGAGGGAGAAGAGAAGGTAAAAGATGGGGGATCTCCATGCCTGCCAGAAATCTAAATGCACCATAAAGTCAACTCAGCACAAAAAAACAAACTCAAGATGTGTTCTAGGATCAGAGAAATACTCATTGTCATAAAGGGGGGAAGACACACTGTTGGGTGACTTTTAAATTTAATGAGAAATTGTCCCAAGACTTAAAATTGATGATTTCTATATTGGTATGTAGTTTTTATAGTTCAACTGCATAAGCTGGTTTTGTTCTGTTGCTGAGAAATTTCACTTAATGTTTTAATTTTGTGCTTTTTTTGTTCAAGTTCCCTTCAGAAAAGAAGAAATGTGGATCTTGTAAATATTTCTTGCTCTGGGAGGCAAATTTCACAAAACAGTGAGTTAATTGTGCTGATACTTATGTTTTGGCTATTGAGGAAAAAGAAGCCTCTGACCAGAGGTTGTTTAAGATCAGTATTGACTTGCATATTTTAAGAAATACTGGGCATTAGAAAGAAGTGATGCGTGTAACAGCAGAGCATTTAACCACTTCTGCATTTTTACTTAGTTTTTGTTTATGAACCAATAAAACAACTTAGAAAATCCAATCTTTAAACCTCATTTATTTTTCTTCGTTAGACTACAGTATTTTGAGGTTTCAAGATCAGTTCTGGATTTTTAAAGCCAGGTTAGCTTTTTCTTGAAGGTTATAAGCAGCATATTCCTGACTAATACTGCTAAATTTGTTAGCACTTGCAGCTCTGGGAAATCACAGGAAATGAGTTGTATTAAATAGTTTACTGTAAGAGCTTAGAAGTGGTGTACAGTGAATTGTAAACAAAAATTCTTTCATACTATAAAGGTATGTTTTGTTTGTAGTCATACATATTAATTTCAAGCAAAGTCTTGCTGACAAAAAGGAAATTGAGCACAAATGGGTTTTTGTGTGTTTTGTTTTTTTATTTGGTTGTTTTTTTAAAGTCATAATAAAGGACACTTTGGATTTATTGCTCCTAAGAGTATGCAGCAGAAGATAATATCTGGATACAAGTTATATCCTAACTATATAGTAAAAGTAGTAGTGTCTGAATAGATAGATTTTGAAGGGAAAAAAGATGTCTGGAGTAGAATTCAAAGTGGGAAATTGGGAAATTATCTCTCGGGTTTTTTGTTTGTTTGTTTTTTGTTTTGTTTGTTTTTTTCCCTGAAGAGGACAAAGAAAAGCAGAAAAATCTGTGTCCTTTGTTATTTTTACTCTGCTGAAGTACTACTATTTCACTGTATGTATGACTGTTTGTTTTTTTTTTTTGCTTTAAGAAACTTTCACCGTAGAAAAGCCACCCATCATCTCTCCATATGGGGAAACCTTTATTTGTGATAACCCTGAAGATGCTAAAGTAAGTGAGAAATCTGTATATAAATGGTCTATCTTCACTTGAAGATTAAAATTATGTATCTCATGTTTCTATTAATTCTTTTTTCCTCTGCATTTGTTAGTTCAGGACCATTTATGTCTTTTATTTACATATAAAATGTTCATGGTTTAAATATTTGTGGACAAGTGACTTTTCTTCATCTTGAGATGATACACTTTGTACTTTGCAGTATCTGTGGTGTGTGTTGACTATTGTTTGGTTTGGTTTTCTTTTTGTTTTTTGTTTTGTTTGTATTTTTAAAACAACATAAGACAGATAACTGACTGCTTTTTTTAATGCTTAGAGCTGCCACATCGAGTAGAAGGCAGTCAGATACAGACAATTGCAGACTAGCTTGATGCCTTCCTTTTACCCCCTTATGTACAGTAGTGCGTTGTGATACTCTGTGTGTAAGTGAGGTTAAGTAGTGGGTAACTATGAGAATTGCCTAGTAAAGGTAACAGTGGCTTTTCCCTCTTCTGGTAATTCCAGATCAGGACAGGGCATCTTTACAAGGGCTGGGGTATATCCTGCGGAAGCAGATGACATGTTGGCTTAGATGATATAATAGTCACTTTTGGCCATACCCTTTTTTTAATTCATGTATTTGAAAATTCTCAGGATTTCTGATATTTTTCAAGCATCCCGTAAAAATAAATTGTTCAAATTTAATCTTCTAATGGGATTGGTTTTAGAAGCATAAAAATTATCTCTGGTTTCGCTGTGTACTTGCTTTTGACTTGGGCGACGCAGAAAGACAGCACAAACTTCCAAGGGGCAGCCCAGAGAATGTTTATTTGTTTAATATTGTTTTTTAAAATAGCATAAAAATGCAAATATTTTAGAGATGATTTATTGTTGTGTCCAACTGAAGAGTCAAGTGTATTAGAATTCCTTCACAAAAAAAACTGATTTCTACTGAGTTCAGGCCTCCATAGTGAAGTATTGGCTTTATGGCTTGGGGTAGACTGTCAGACTTGATTGAACATATATACTGAATTCAGTAAACTATCTGAGATCTGAAGCATTGAGATCCTGCTGGCCAGATGCAAATCTTGCCATTTAAAAGTAAGAATCCTTAGTATTTTAAAAGAAAATTTATCTTTATGGACCTTTTATAAAATGGTATTGCCAAACCATGATTCAAGAGGCAACTGGAGGAGAGCTGTGTGACATTACCTCTATCAGGAGACCAAAGCAGTAGGTGTTAAGGAAGATGCCTGTCTTGAATAGCACTGAGTCTTTGTTTAACATAGCCTCAGACCTGATACTCTTACTGCAGTCTGTGTTTTAGCATTCAGTTTTCCTGACTTACTCTTGTGATGAACACCACCTGTAAGAAAAAGCTAAACCCAAAAATGGCTGAATTACTTCCTGATCAAAGGTAGAGGATTTTTATACAGGTCCCCAAGCAGGCAGTTCCATCTGTCTGGGATCCAGAAGCCAAATTTCTTCCTTAAATGTGGGTGCTTTCTGTGCATAAGAACAGTACATATTTAGGGATATTTTCTGTGTAACACACAGAATCTCTTAAAAAATACTTATCTTATAAAGGTATCTATGGGATAAGATGCTGCTTCTATCTACCTTTGTATAACACCTTGGAGGCTGCAGGAGGTGGGAGATGGGGGTTTCATCCTGAGCCTGAGCTTCTTACAGAGTAATTCTGTAAACAGTACATTGGAAATGCATGGGATTTAATTTGGGAGAAATAGGTGTCTTTGTGAGCAAACAGAGCTCCCTGTACCCACAGCCTGTGTTCACTTGTGGGCTTCTCCATTTTAAAATCTACTAGCAATAGAAATGCATTTTGTGATTATTGCTTCGAAGTTCTCAGGCTCCCTGAAATCCCTTTGCCAAGTGCTAAAGGTTGGAAAGGGGGCTCAAGCAAGACATAAAACTGTTACAGCAGTGGTTCCTGGCAGGCAGGAAGAGGCATTACCACCAAGCTGCAGTGGGTGTAGCCTGCAATTGCATCCTGAGAAGCAAAAGAAGACAAGAGACACTCACCATTTTTCTTCTGAAGATATTTCCTGAGTGATGATACTAGCCTATTAGGACTATTGTATAGAAGTGGGACACTATCATTTTCCCTCGTTTTGTGAGATTCCAGTCAATCCAAACAATTGATAAGCAGCAGATAGGTTACTTCTGAGCTTTCTGTTTAGTTTGTTTTCAAGGTGTATTTTTTTTTTTTGTTTAAACCTCGGTGCTACAACACAGTTAATAATGCAGGGGTGTAGGGGTGGCGGCTGTTTTTTTAAATAATGGATCTAGATGACAGGGGAAGGCAGACCTGTTCACCTAGATTTATCCTAGCAGCAGCCTGTGATTTCTGCAGTTTTTGCTGCATTATAAACATACTCAGCTCTGGGCTGTGTGCTTTTTTTAAGCCTGCCTTTTAATGTTGCCAAGGTAGCCCTCAAGTAGAAGATGAGGCAGAAAACAAATGGCACCCATTGTAAAAGCCTATCCACTTCTGCCACTCTGGCTTTCTGAAAGAGTAAATTAAAATGCATTCATCATAGAGCACAAAGATGTTAATTTTAGTTGATTTTGGTTTTTGGGTTTTGTTTGTTTTTATTTTAAAGGAAGAAAGATGAGATTTGAGAAGCTTAGTAATGCAATATGATTGTACAGATCAAGTTTAGAAAGTGTGGGATGTAATGTTCTTGAACAGTGTTAACCTTGACGTTGTATAAACTGCAGGCAGTTTGTGACAAAGATTTATAAACAAACATGAATGCGTGTGCCTTTTAGGGAGAGCTTGGCTAGAAAATATGAGATGTATTTGATATGGCTCCGTTGAGTCTTACTTTAAGAATTTGAACTTACCATTATTTTACCTTTACTGTACCATGAAGGCTGTACATTTAATTCAGACAAGAAGTATGGATGTGAAAGATAGTCTAGCAATGGCAAAACATAAATGGTACAGTTAACACACATGTAACATGCTCTTGAGCTTAAAAAACTTCAAGGTAAAAATATTACTCAGTTATGCTTCAAGAAAAATCCCCACACTGATATTTCTACACACCTGATTTCTTTATCTAGTTTGCCTCAGGTATTTTGGGACAATGTTCAAACGTTTTATCTGAGTATTATGATTTATACTGTAAATATCGAAAATTACATTTATTAAAATACTTGTAAAAATGTCATCTTTCAAAGGCATATTTTAAAATGTGGCAAAGAATACTTTTGGTAGTTAGGCTGTTGTTTGTGTGATATAAGTCTGCAGCAATTTAAACATCTCTTAGTACTTCAGTTCAAATGTTGGTTACAGTCTATTTCTTTTTCTAGGAACTTCGTGGAAACGAATTCCTGGCTTGTGAAAATAAAATGGATCTAGGAATGAATGAAGAGTATTCTTACAAGAATCTCTGGTAATAAATAATATAGTTACAAATAAATTCAAAACATAAAGAGTTATTTACTGATATCCCAAGTAGATACCTCTGAAGGCACAACCGTAACTATACATATATATATATACTTAGTATATGGTTGTATATATAAGTGCGTATATACATACAGTTATGGTTGTGTCTTCCGAGTATTCTGTAGATTTGGAAGATGTCCCTCTTCTCCCCAGTCAGAACAAGGAAGACACAAGTTTAATTTTTATGTCTCCTCACTCACCATGTCTGAGTACTCCTGCACTCCCTTACTAGAAAAAAACCCAGAAACACAAGGCTGAACATTCTCTACTTTCATGAGGTGGTGGCCAGTGCTTTGACAAAATTAAGATAATGTGCTTTCTAAGTCTCTGATCTGTTACCTGGCTTCTGTTGAGGTGGGAGAAGGAAGAGAGAGGTAGGACTGCAAATCCTCCAAAGTATTAATGAAGCTAGTTTTCTGAGGAAGACTTCTGGAACCAGCAAATATTATCTTGCTACCAGGCCTTTTGAATGGATAAAGTAGGATTAAGTACAGTCGGAAACATAAGATACACGGTGTTTATCCTGTCTGTTGTTACTGCAATGGTGACACAAGTTATAAACATACTTAGAATACCTCTCACCAATATTTGTTGTAATTATTTTAATTTTAATTAATAATTTAATTTTCCATTGTTGCAATAAATTAAGAGAAAAAATACACTTTTTCTTTCTAGTTCTAATAATCAAGAGGAGGAGAAGGAGAAATCTGCGAAAAGTGAATCCGTGCCTCAGGAGGACAAATCCTTAGCACCAGAAGAATCTGAAAGTGAATCTGTATATTCTATTGTTGAGCGATGTTCTTTGCCTTTAAAGAAAAAGAAAAATAAAGCCAAAGCACGTTCTGTATCTTATAGTAAGATACCAAGTGGAGACTCGGATTGTTTGGTCAGTGAACACAGGCATTTTCGGCAATTTGATGGAGATCAAATTTTGACTGGAAATGAATCAATAACACCATATGCTTGTTTTTATGGACCATCAGTAAAGAAGGTTAAAGCAGGATGGCTGGATAAATTATCTCCTCAAGGGTATGGTATTTGCAGTGATTACTGTAGAATTGTGAAATGTATGTTTGCATGAGAGACATTAAGTTTCTGTTTGGTCAGTGCTTACTATTTGTGGTGGGAAAGGAAAGGGCATTGGTTTTCTTGCAACAGTGTAGGGCTTTTCTGAATTCATAGTTTTTAATGACTTATCCCAAAGCTTTTTAGTAGATTAAGGGAAAGCATTTAATAAAAATGTTGATCTTCATTAACTAGCATAAAAATACAGAATTAGTATGTAGCAGTATTTCTAATCTGTATTGCTTTGCTACCACTTCTGTGGGTCACAAAGTGAAAACAAACTCTGATTCTGAAACACTACTTTACTAATTTGGCCATAGATATATACCTTAATAATTTCTGAGATTTCCTGTTGATTTCAGAAATAAGTTCAGCTTGGTGTCTAGAAATGCATCGAGGATGAATTTTCTCCGAGTTTATTTTACTGATGTGCATAAAGTTTGGTGAGAGGAATCTGAGCCCAAGTTTTCCTTTAAGATTTCAAATAGTGGTGAGAAGAGCACAATAGAAAGGGAATAGACTGTCATGTCTGTAGGTGCCACTTTTGATAAAGAATCAAAGAATACTATTATGTAGATTTAATTTTTTTTTCCTGAGATAAAATGCATTTGCACATCTTTTTTTCAGAAATGTTAATTTATTTACTTCTCACAGAGCTGCAGTTAGCTTTGTTTTATTTCACTTACAAGACTTTTTTTTAATAACACTTTTGACAGCTAGATAATACCGTGGTTCCAATTGTCTCACCTTGTGCTGTTTGAAGGAAGAGAGTTGCAAACAAAATGTGAAGGCTTTAGATAAAGTACTGTGTAAGAATAAATTATTTGAGAAAGATAATGGATTAACCACAAAATTAGTGCTGGTTAGGACTGAGCCAGGACAGTTGTGCAGTGTCAAGTGCCAGTGGTATTGGTGAAATTACAAGGACTTTTTCTTAAGCATGTTTTAATGGCTGCTACATTTTTTGTTCTATAACTTACAATATTTTTTTTTAAAATATCTGAAATCTTAAAGAAATCAACCAATACAAACAAACTGCACTTTTTTTTCGTCCCTTAAAGCCCTGCTAAGTGAATGTTTCTTTCTATTCTTGCCCCCATCTTCTTTTTATAGCCCTGCCTTTTACATCTAGCATTTTGTCTTTGCTAGTGGGAATGAATATATATTGTTTTCTTAAATTGCTACAAATGGTGCATTTAAAATACAGCTTCTCTTTTTAGTTGACTCACTATAAATTCTAAAGCCATTCAGTTTACTCATGTTGTGTGGGGTATTTAGATTCAGGTTTGATTCCCTGCATCATCTGGAAGTTTATTGACATTTTAATGGAAATCAGATTTTTACTTTGGCCTTTCAAGGCTATGAAAAATTATTATTTATTGTAGCAATATAGTACAGGTTAATTAAGCCTGAGCTGCTATTTGATGAAAGTTTTGATAAACTATCAGACTCTACTAATCTTAAAGGTAAGCACTCATTTAGCAGGAAAGGAAATAATGTCAGGAAAACAGATGGTAGACTGGGGTCCTGTTCTTGCTCAATTAACTTTTTAAATGTATTTTAGAATTGAAACTTTTATAGATGATAGCTAAGAGGATGTCAGCATTTTAATGAGCATAACAGACTACTTCAGGTTCACGTAAGAATAGTTTTTTGGAGGTACTTAAAGAGCATGAGTTAATGGCAAAATGAGATAATCAAATGAGCTTCTCATTAATGATGTCTAGTTGATAACAGATTGAAAGTTAAAGTTTGTGACGTGTTGAGTAATTTAGTGTGAGCATTTATTCATTGGCCACAGAAGAGAGTGCTCAGGAGATGATGACTGAAGATACCATAGACTATAAATGGAGAAGTCCTTCTCAGAAACGTGGCAACGAGATTGTTGTCTTAGCTTCTCAGCTTTACTTTTTTGGAAAGTATCTTGGAGAGCTTGTAACACTTAAAGTTATGCTCACTGTGTTCAGAACATTCTTTTGCCTCCAGTAAGAATAGTCAGTTCTCATTGTTGTTTCAAGCGAAATTACAGAAGTGAAAATTCTTATCAGTTGAGATGTGATATAAACCACATGGAAGGAAAGAGAGAGGAAGGGAATTGGTTTGATTAGAACCAGGAAGACAGTGATTTATAAAAGAAGCCCAGTAAAAATGTGCTGTTTGTTTCCAGGTATTTTATTATATTTGAAATCATCATTCTTCCTTTGAAAATATGTGATAGGGCTAAGATTAATTGTCAAAAATTTTAGGTTAAAAACGCAGGAAGGTAAACATGATTTAATGTTTGTGTAATTTGTGCTTGAGACATTGTTAAAAGCCAGTGTTAACTTGTATTTCTATTTTTAAGTGTATTAATTTTCAATTCACAGCAAGCGTATGTTTCAGAAGCGCTGGGTTAAGTTCGATGGAGACAGCATTTCTTATTACAATAATGAAAGGGTAAGTGAAATGTTTTGGTCATGTTTGAGACAGAATGCTTCTGTGTACCTCACACATCACCATGAAGAAATTAAGAAATAATTGCAAATTAATATTTATCTTAAATTCATTTGAAAAGCACTAAGACATTTTAAAGTGTCCTTGAAATCTGCATTTATTGCTCATGCTCTTGTTTTCTAGAAGGGCTTAAATTCTTGTCCTTTTCAGGTAGATATTATCAGAACTTCTTTATTGAAAGGGTGACACTGATGCATTCTGAAAAATAGAACAGGATCATGCAGGATGCATTTGAGAGATGCAAGGTTATTTTGATGGTGGTCACAAAATGTCCTATCATGGCACCCCAGCATGCTGGAGGTTTTGAGAGAGAAATTAAATTTGACACCTTGTAAAAAGCAAAGCCCCCCTACACTTGCTTAGTCTTTAATTAAAAATGTCTCTTTCCCATTTGTCTTCTTGGAATAATCACATATCATTGGATTGGGTAGTGTTTGAATAGATCTCTTGAAAATTGACATAATGCAGTGATGTTGGTGGCCTATGTACTAAAGAATTGAATCTTACTGAAACATTTGAAGACTTGTGAGTTGCTTAAGTAGTTCACTTCTGATATGTGATACAGGAATGGATTTGTAAATCCTGGTTTTCAAAAAAATGTGTATTGCATCTGTGAAATTGAAATTTACAAAAGACTTCCTGGTTTTGAGATCAGCTTTTAGTCAAGGATTATTACTTATTTTTTTTTAAGATTTCTTGTTTCTTTAATCCTTTTTTTTTTTTTTTTTTTTTTTTTCCCCCCGTCTGGGGTTAATTAAAGTCTCCTATTAGAAGAAATTAAGAGCTTCTCCAACTCAGAAGCCATAGATGATTGTATAAGATGTGTGTTCTGTAGAGATGAGGTTATATGCATGTGTGTTATCTGAAATGCTGGAAAACATTTTGTGTTGAAAATGCATATTAAATGAGGAACAAAATGCAGTTTTAGATAAAAGCTCCTGAGCAGCATCCTGGGTGGTGGCTATCAATATGAGTCCTATAGATGCTTTCTAATACGCATGCTCTTAGACCTATTTTAGCAGATTATGCTGATAGATCTGAAGTAGGAAAATGCTGTTTATTTCCTGAGGGGCCAGAGAAATTTAGAACAAGCTCAAAAAATTATTTACGTTGATCTTTATGCGCAGTGATTAGGAACATGAAACAATCTGGTTTGACTCACTTTTCTTCACTCAGAGAAGACATGATTCCGTAGATGAAGGGAACAATAGGAAAACATTTGAATTGCAGTGACAAAAAGTGTTACCCCATTGTGTTATTCATCCCAGGGCTTCAGAGGAGCAGAAAAGCCGGGTTACTCATTAAGAAAGACTTGAAAAATACAGCGTTGGGATTTGCTTAACACTATCTGTAGCATAATTAGAGAAAGAAATGCTAATACAGAATTTCAAATCTTGTATCTGCACTGGGAATTTTTTATTTTTTTTTTTTTTTCCGAGGTCACTGAAAAAGTTACTAGGCTGGCAGTGATTCTAGAATAGTTGCTGTACTTGTTATACATTAGCCTGTCATAGATTCCAGATCTTTCCATCTGCTCAGGGGAATATTTTAGGGTCTAAAAATATGCATAGAAAGCTACGAGCTCTGCATCCTCTATTTAAATGGTCTCTGTGGTAGGTCAGGTAGGCTAGCAGGAGCTTGCAAAGGCTTGGTCTCAAGCTTCTTAGTCTCACCCTTTCCAGAATCAGAGTACAAAACCTCACTTCTAGGACCGAAAGAAGTGCTGGTTGGTCTGTGTGTATACATAGTTTGACCAAATCTGGGTGTCTGACTTGATAAATTGTTGAGTCACGTATGCTAAGAGCTATGTATGTCTGAGAACTGCAAGACCTGAAGCAGATTCTGGGAACTGAACCATAGTTTGCTACCAATAGTTCATAATGCACAGTGGAATTATGTTGGGTGAGCAGAAATGCCACTGGGGTACGTGAGTTTTTGGTATAGTGTTCTCTGCTGGATCACTGCTTTCACACCCAGAGTACTCACAGTGCCTGCTGGATCAACACCAGCATGTTCCTGGGGTTGCTTGTGTGTTGTTACCTTAAGCAACAATTTCCACACCCATCAAGACTTGCATTCAGCTCAGGAGCTGGTTTTGGTAAAAGACAAGGATACTTAGTTCATTGCAAGGCACTGGGTCCCTCTTTCTGGTTAGATGGCAAGCTATATATCTATATATTTAAATGGAGAAGTTGTTTTAACATCAGGTCTTAATGACAAGATCCACTTCTTCTAATGTGTTTGTCCAAGCACATTATTACACAGATTAACATACTGTAAAGGTTTAAACCTTATATATTTATATAAACTTTTAGTTTCAAATATCAGATAAAAGCAGTTCTCAGAAGGAAACCAATTCATTCTCCAATGTTTTTTTGATTATTAGAAGCAGAGAAGGGTAGACTCAGGGGAATGAAACAGCTTATTTTACCCAAAAATACTATCAATATTAAATAGCTCTATTTGTCATTTAAATTAGGGACCTGAGAAGAGTGAGGTTCTCAAGAAGGAGAAGTGTGCTACATGGCTAATGAAGAGTGAAACAAGTAGAATATGCGAAAGGAAGGCACAGTGTGTAGTATTCCTGAAAATGTGTGTTTAGCCCATCTAAAATTTTCTCTGAATGATTTAAACCTCAATTTTCTGAATAGTTTTCTCACCTTGATCTAGTTGTGCATCAGCTTCTAATCAAAAGAGATACCTACTTTATGTCTGCATATATGAAAAACAAAACAGTTTTCTGCAAACAGCATCTGACCTAGGAAAGGTTTTTGTCTGAGTCTGTGGCGTTGTTCATTTCTTCAAAGTTTCGTGGTCCTGAGCAAGTTAATGTGGTCAGAGCAACATCCCGTGTGGTTTTGTCATAACAGAAAGTGGTTAACTGAAGCAAAAGTAAACTGAAGAAGGGAAGGCAGAATTTGAGAATTCTTTTCAGCTACCCAATAGGCACACTTCTTGTTTCAGATTTCTTCCTACTTTTGGCTGGAATAGTCTGGTGTTCCATCACACACTGTATAGTAAGGCAAAACTTGCTGGTTATATTGAGAGTGTTTATTTAAAAACCTCTTTTGGTCTCTGGCAAATGTATTAGTGATTTAGGGTTTTCACTTTTTGCCAGAGACCAAAAGACTTTAGTCTTGTCTTTTTCTCTGTGGAAGTGCAGTATTTTGTTGTGCTAAAATTGCATGTGAGCATAACACAGAACAAAGTTCTCTGCAGAACAGGTGAATTTTTTTTTTTTTTTTTTTGTCATTCTTGAAATAGATCATATTTAATCTATTGTGGAGGGAAAGCCAAAGCAGTGCAAAACAGTACTTGTTAGGATCTTTTAACCCAGCTCTGAACCGCACCTGTCAGGAAGGACTCCATTGTGCTGTGTTTGAGAACACAAGTTTTCATTGAAGAAGGTGATACAAAAAGACACATTTTTCTATCCCAACTAGAAAATTGTTCTGCTGGAGAGTTTTTTAGGAGCCCTAAAACCTAGTGTATACCTCTCACTAGCAGAGGGAATATCTGTGAGTTTCTTGGCTGTGTTTATCCGGCTTTGTTTTCTATATTCTTAAATGTTTAATTCACCTAATTTCTAGTCTGAGGTATTTCAAAGAGAAATTGTATCTTGATCAACAAAAGGCTTTTATCAGTAGCCACTATTTCTCGCATATGGAAGAGAAGCTACTGTGGAATAAGAAATTCTTAGAGTGCTTGGAAATATATTTTCCTTGGAGCTTTAAAAAGTGTGATTTTTTTTTTTTTTTTTTTTTTTAAGTAGCAACACCAAAACTATGTCCAGCTTAAAGGGGAACTGACACTTTTTCTTTTAAGCAAATAAATATCTGTAACTTCCACCAGTCTAAATTATCCTCTTACAGTACCAAGTACAACCAGTAGATGCCTGCAAACACCATAATATAATTATATCTGAACACTTGCAGAAATCATGGATGTAATAATTTTACTTTGCTATTTTGAAGGATCAGTATTTAACATAACATCCAACCTATCTCTTTTCTAACAAATACAGCCATAATATAAATATGTGTGCAAAACTAAAATAATTCTGAATGACAGGGTGGTTCTTGTGTGTAAAGGTAGTAACAAGTTCACTGTATTTCTATATTTCTGTTTATTTTTTTGCTAACATACATTTCCTGATGTATATTAGTACCTACAAGTGAAACAACATAGTGTAAATTTGGTAGAAAACTGTAGTATTTTAAACTCAGTAAACAAATAACCAAACAAATTATCCTGTGTATCCTCCATGCGTAGCATTCATTGTCCTTCATTAATTCCTTTTATAAACTCCTATTATAATAATTTAGACATTGCAAGGAAATTTATGGCAGTACAGATTCTGACTCTTGGACTATTACTGCATCTGGATCATAAATCTTAGCAGTGTGTCTGAATTGTCTTAGTCCAGCACAGTGGGGACAGGAGCACCAGTGTTAACTCCGGAATCCAGAAGAATTTCCAAAGTGTTACATGTCTGCTTCAGCTGTCCTTGTGCCCCCCATGCTGAATACTTAGGTTAATTAGATTAAAAGCCAAGCCACATGGAGAAAGTACTCATTGCGATTTTTTCTTTTCCTGTCTTGCTTTTGTGTTCAGTTGTCCTGATTCCTAGTTGGAAATTTTGGGAAAATTTGCTTTGACACCAAATGATGGTTTTGAAAGCTCATTTTCCTCCTGCCTTCTATAGCAGAAAAGTCCATGCCTGATTCAAGGTAGAGGAGTCTTGTTAGTAATGACAGGGCAATAGATATTTCCAGAGTGGTGACACCCCTTGAGTTCAAAATGAAGGTGAATTTACTTTTGCTGTCTAGCCACTGAAGGAGTGGGGAAAGAACAGAAAAAGTCTTTGGAACTTTGCCTGGAGAAGACACAGTTTTTCCCCTTTTCTGATTCTAATTTTCAGTTATACTAATTATGTATTTTTTAGTTATGCTTCTGTGAGATAGTAAGTAATTTACTTCTTAAAATTAAGAATCTGTGATCTTTTGCACTTGTAGTGTCATGAGACGGTTTATGAAGTGGTATCTCAAATATTTGCATTCTGTTTCACCATGGGATCTTATTCTATTTTACAAGGCAGTAGGTGTGCATAGACCCATAACAGTAAAGTTGGTGATGTGTAGGTAGTGAAGTGGTTTGCTTATTGATGCAGTGTTATTAATAGTATGGTGAGCTTTTAGGAGCAAAGCCTGCGTATGTGAACTTCCCAAACACCATGGCAAGTGTTATTACCTGAGAGACATTTAACTCTCTGTGAGAGCTATTAACAATTTCTGTTGCATTTTTATTGTAGGAAGTGTTCTCAAAGGGAATAATACTGCTCTCTGCTATAGCAACAGTAAGAGTTCATGGGGAGAATAAATTTGAAGTTGTCACTTCTCATAGGACTTTTGTCTTCCGTGTGGATAAAGAAGGTAAGTAGAATATGCCCAGTTCTAACAATTGCCTAACAAAAGCCTTGTAATAGCTGCTGATATATTATGTTTGTGAAACATAACTTGAAATATTAGGAGAAAGACTTCTGGCATCCAGTTATTTTGGACTTAAAAAGTGAATCTGGGGATAACTGTAAGCTTTGTAAGAACAACTGAAATTACTGGGGAATGGCTTTTTAAATAATGAGATGAGAATACTATCCTCCAACTCTTCTGCCTCCTCCCGAAGGATAAATTTTTCTGGATGTTCCTCAGGTCTCACCAGCAGCTCTTACAGCCTATGTGCTCTTAACCATCTGCTCCAAGTCACCCCTCGGTATAAAGTTGACAAAGAACAGTAATTAAGTTGATTGATCAAATGTGATGCTGTGATCAAAGAAAATATTTTTTTTTCTCCGTATTTGCTTACTGACTTATACAGTATTTTTCAGCCATGCATTGATAGAGAATACAAATCTAAATGGTAAGGAAGTTAGTATGCCTTCTAATTTAATGTTTTATCAACCTACATCTTTCATACATGGAATCAGTATCAGTCCATGTATGACTTAGTTGTGGAAACAGTCAAAGAAAATGGAATACCTAGAAAAAAAAGATAAGAAGTATTTACAGCAGTACATGCCAAACCCTTTATAGCTAAGGGTCTCTCAGCATTTCCATTATCAAATCCCATTTTTATGGGTTATAGCTTGGTTGTAAACATTTGCTGCAGGCTGTAACAGGAGTGCAGCATCAGTGAACAAATCCGTATTATCAGGTTTGGCTCAAATCATTTTGGGCATTTTTATGTTCTTAGCTGAGTTAAAAAGTATGTCTATTTTTATTATTTTGCCTTTCTCTTAAAAATTTATTTTTTACTTTCTTTATAAATTGGAACATAACTGCCTTAGTGCAATACATTTTGTAGGGCTGTAATTTGCTTTATGGACCATTGCCTTTGAATACTATAAAATCATGTACAGCTTACACTGACTTTTAAAATATATTCAGAGCAACCACTTGTTATAAATGAAATTGCATTTCTATTTAGTATATAACCATCTTTGGACATAGTGGCCTGTCTGCAAAACTGTTCACTTGTGGTTAGGAATTTGTGTTGTACAAGTGATTTGTCCTTACTGTATCCAGAGCTGGATGATATATTCATGGTAAAGTAAGTAAGTCTGCTTGCTTTCTGTTATGTGCAAACTGCTCCTTGATGCTGTGCTTCTGTGGCTGTGGTTGGGAATTGTTCTGGGACTATTTGAAGGGTATTTAACCTCTTTTCAAAAATTTTGAAATTGAGACTTTAATACATATTTCATCCTATGGACCTTATTTATTGATTTTTCTTATGTTACAGTGGAGTATTAAAAAAAAAAGAATTCTGTCACTGTCTTCCCTGACTTGTGTCCTTGCCACCACTCCAGGTCTACAATCAGTGGTTGTGGTGCTCATTTTGTTTGCCTTCTGTGCACTGCTTTTTTTTTTTTTTTTTTTTTTTTTTTTTTTTTTTTTTAATATATAAAAATACACCATTAAAAATTAAAATTAATATCTAGAGAGAAAAACTCTATATATAATGTTTCGGAAAGTTTAGGGTCATTTGAGGACAAAGAATTGAATAGCTAGATGACAGCAATGAATTAGAGTGTAATCTGATCAGATATAGTAAGATAATATTGATTAAGTACAATTAGGAAAACCCCAAACTTTTAGAGTGATTTGGTTCCCTCAGCTGTACTGAGTTACTCCAGTTTTTTTTCAAAATACTTTAAAAAATGTGTATTAAAACAAACTTTCAAGATGAGAGTTTGGATCACCTTCTCTGTACCAGTCTGTCAGGCTGCTATCTTCCTCTTCTATAAACTATTTTCTGATGCTTGAATTTGTTTATTTATTCCTTTTTGTTGCATATGTAACATTTATGAAGTAAGTATAACATTCGTGAACTGAGCCCATCACTGTTTTAACCATGCTTTTTGCAGTGTTCAGCACTGATTATGTCAACTTGCTAGATACTGTGCATAGAAATTTCCTTTCTTCCCTGTCCCCTTATCCCTCCCAATATATTTTACAACCCAAGTACTTCAGAGCAAAGATTTCAAATATTCATGATGTTCCAGTTGCATGGTACAGGTCTAATTTTTTCAGGTTATTCAGCATTAAAGTATATTAATCTTAGCCTGGTGAAATATCTGAACACAGTGAATGAAACTACATGGAACTTCATTACTTCACCTACTTGTGTTCATGTATTTGTAAATTGTTAAATTAATAATGCATGCATAGTTATTCAAACATGCATTTTCTTGATTACTCAGTACCCTTGACAGTATCGAGCTTAACCACTACACCTTAATGGAATAGATTCTAAATTGCCAAATGTTTTTGCTTAAAAATCTGGCCAAGCATGGAATAGCACTGGTGGTGCCTTTCCTCTTCTGTGCCTGGTGGTATTTAGGCTCCCTGGTTCTTGCTTACCTAACTTAAGTAGTTCTTTCCCATTGATCTGGCTTCCAGAAAGTGAACATGCCACTTGTCTGCCACCTCAGTCTTCAAGCTGTCTGGAATTAAGGATATTAAAACTAGTAGTCATGATTTTATAATTCTTAATCATTGCTTTGATTGTGTGCGTTGATTCTTGGGGATTAATTGAATGGCTCTTTGCTAGCATCTCCATCAATACAGACTCTCATGGTGGTTTTATTTACACCTCCTCTTCAAGCTGGGTGATCTCTCTGTAGTCTGTAGCTGTACCATCCACCAGCAAAGCATAGTAGGTAAAACAGGACAAGCAACATGTAGAGAGGACTGGATCTGCTGTTTAACTGCATGTCTAATTTTTTTCCTTGTTTAGAAGAAAGGAATGACTGGGTTAATACAATCCTCTATGCCCTGAAATCACAGTCTGATAATGACTCTCAGTCTCGAACTTCTGTCGCCCCTGAGAAAAGTGGATATCTTGAGCTGAAAGGATACAAAACCAAAATCTTTATTCTACTTCAGGGGAATACTGTGTGGATCTGCAAAAATGAGCAGGTAAATTTTTCATATGCTTTTTGTGAATGAATACTTATAAAGATGATTTAACTAGTGAGTTGGAAATTGATGGCTCTTTGTGAATAGGTGCATTTCAATATAAATGCATATCTCTTTTTATGTAGTACTTTATTGCTGCAATTCTCAGGAGGCTTCCAAAAGCAGGCAAAGTATCATTATGTCTATTGTGCAATGGAAAAAATGAATATATAGTGAGGTGAAGTGAAAAGCCCTGAGTGTCACAACAGGTTAGTGGCAGGGCTGGGATTATTCACTCTTAAAATGTGTGTTATAAGCACTCTACTAAATCAGAAGGCTCATTTTCAGCACTGTTTGCACTGTCCTATAATAGAGTGCTATGCAGAAAGTGTGCTTTACAGAAGCAGGTTTTGGTATTTAAGTGATTCTCCAGCTAAATGTTCAAAACTGTTGTTCTTTATATTTTAAGAACCTAGATTGAGCACTTTCTGTTTGTACACTGTAAAAAGAAATCCAGTATTAAAAAACATGAAGTGGGTATGTCATTTCAGCTCCCAAATCCAGGGTTCCTTGGTTTTTTGGCATGAATATATTACAATATAAAATTGTTAGCTGTGGAGCTCTTTAGGATGCTGTATTTAGGGAACAAATGGGAATAATTGAGTTCAACGAATGACTGTGGGAACTAGTGGAAGAAAAAATCTGTTGTAGTACATTGAGTGGAAGGTATTATTTCTTTGTGAGTAAATGGATGACAAGTAACTGGAACCTGGGAGGTTGTTTGGGGGAGGTTTTGTTGCATACTTGCCTTGTTCTTATTTTCTCCAAGATTTGTGTAGAGGCAAACTCTTGTTTCAAATGTCAGTGGTCCTGCAGTAAGGCTTTTCATTTTGAAGTTGAACTCACTTCCCCTCCTGTAATCCAGTAAAGTGTGAAATTATTTAGATAGATTTGGGTGACCACATAATGTTCAATATTAGATCTTACTATTTAGTCCCAGGGAATGGCAGGGAATTTGAGACTGAGAAAGCCCTTTTTTCCTTCCTTCTTTCTGCTGTGCTTCAAGGAGTTTTTGTGTGTCAGGTACATTCTTTGAAGTCAGTCAACAAACAACTGATCAAAAGCATGATGCAGTTTATGGATTTGTACTGTTCTGTAGCTCTAACAAAATTTCATCAATTACTTAGACATAATATTTTACCAAAAGTATATTGGTTACATTTCATTTCAAATTAAGCCTGCAGCATGTGTTTTGCTGAATGAGCACCATGACGATGAATTGGTCTTCATAATTGAGCACAGTACTCTAGCTATACTGAAACTGTCAGTTGTCATTATTCTAATAAATAGGTGACCTGCCAGTTAGTTCATTTAAGTAGAGTTTACAGGTAGATGTCTTTAAAGACATCTAAAAATGTCCAAAACCAAAATGCAGATGTCACCCTCCACTCTGTTACCCTCTACTTAACTGGGGTTCTATTACATTATTCCAATAGCAAGAATGAAGTCAAACAGCTTTGCATCTCAGCCTGTGGCATGACCTTCACTGTGCTGAAATGCTCAGTGTTACTGTTCCATCATGGGTTTTCTGGGTATTTCACCACTAGCAATCCCTGGGCTGCATTTGCATCAGTGAGAGTCCTCTCTTTATGGCCCACTTTTACTTTCAGAATTAATACCATATTCATCTTATGCTCCTGAATACTTCTGAACACTCCCTTATGGATGTTCTGTGCTACTTCAGGGAGGTATATATGCACTTGGGGGGGAATTTGTTTTCAGGCTCCTATGTCTTTTGAAGCCAGCTATGTCAGTCCTGGGACACTGTACCAGGCATCTAATTTTTGCTTTCATCCTTCTTTCCTACTTTACCTACATATGACCATTAGGAGCATCCTTCTTGCTTCATGAAGTCTTTTAGTCTTTCTCTGTTGTTATGGGGAACTCCCAGCTCTGCCCACCGTGCTGACTCAGTTTTTCTGACTCTATGTGTTGAGAATAAACTGTTCTAGAGCCATTCACTGATGAAGGGTTCTTGATTGCTCAGTTACATGTTTTCAGAGTACAGATTGTGACTAAAATAATCTATGACTTCACCCTGTCCCTTACTCAATGTCTAATCTTATAAATTTAAAAAAAATATTTTATGTGTGTATATGTGTTTTAATTCTATTGCTTCTGCTGCTTTGTAAACTGTATCAGCTCTGCCCTTTTACTGTTATTGATTTCAGATTTTCTTTAGCTGATCATGAAAGCATACCCTTACATAGCCTTTCTACTAGATGTTTTTTCCCTTCTATTACATAGAATCTCTGGAGAGATCACTAATTTTCTGCAGTGCAGCAGAAAACCAAAATCAAGCCCTTAAACAGAATGAAGGTGAGACAAGCTGCCAGCCCATCAGCTCCTTCTATGTGTATGAATATTACAAAAAGTGGTACAAACCCAACTTTTTCCCAAAGCTTATTTACTTAAACCAAACATACCTAGTGGTTCCAAGAGATTTCTTTTTAGATCCTTCATTTCAACAATGTCTCTTTCTTTATGCAATGTCTGGCTATTTGTGAACAAATAACTTCATTTTAAGGTTTCGTAGTATATGGTTCTTCTCTCAGTACCTCTTGTGTTTTATTTGCAAGTTGAAAAACTGTTATTATTACTGTAGCTGTGATGAAAAACCCAGTAATACAGAATTAATCCTTTAGATGGCTCTGTTGTTCCAAAAATCTTTCCCTGACTCAAGTTTGTGCTTCAGTCGGTAATTACCAGGCAAATATGTCCAGGGATGTCCTCAAATCCTGTTCATATTGGAATTCACATCCATACTAGAATGACTCCCGGAGAGACTTAGAAGGGTTTATTATAACTGCAGTGCTAAAAGACACCTATTTAGACCTCTTACAATGTTGAAATGAGATTGGATCAAGCTGATTCATTGATTTCTGTTAAACTTGATAGAGGAGAGTCAACTGTTACTTCAGAGGATTTTTCTTCGTTGTTGAAAGTGAAGAAGATCGTATGCCAAATGCCAAATCCTAACAACTGCTATGAACTTCGTGAAGTTCAGATTGAGATCAGAACATGATGTCTCAGGCCCATTTCTAGTTAAAAAGTGATTGGTTTAGCTTGAGCTGCTGGCAGTGATATAGTGCTAGTATGAAACCATCAATTTCTTTGACTCTCCATGTACTGTGAATTTCTTAAACTTCCTCTCTGGAGCAAAAGTGAAAAATAGATTGTACAAATCAATTTGTTCAACCTGCAACTTCCTAAAATTCCCATTTCTTTTGCAAAATCATGTGTGCTTAAAAAAAAACATGTCATCTGATCCCTCATGTCAGCTCAAACATTGGCTTGAAATGTCAGTCTGCTGAGTGGTGCCAGTGATAACTTCCCCTAGGTGATGATCAGAAGGACTCCCAACAGCTGCTTGTCTGATCTGCTAGAATATAACCCTTTTGTTAGAGCATGTTTCAGATTCGCTGATCTCTAAAGTCGGGGGGGGGCCCAAGGTTTCGCAGTATTTGCACTAGAATTTGGCTTTGATAAACGGAATTCAGGAACCTCTTTGTTACTACTTTGGTTGGTTCTGAAATAGATGTATCTACCTGGAATATTTAAGGAAACTCCGCCAGCTATTGACTGGGCAATGGTGTATATGGCAGTGTGCCATAATTATTTGTGACTTTTTTCTTCCATGCATGCCTCCAAGTTTTAAAGCTTGCATAGTGATGAGTATTCTCTCTCTTACATACAAGCAATAGTACCCATTTCTTATCAAAAAACCTCTTGTTTCATTTTGGCTCAATGCTCTTATGGATTTCAGAGAGTTTTTTGTTTTGTTGAAGATTGAAATTATTTGCTCTGTGGCAGATGGGTATGTTTATTCATGGTGAGTGAACCAGTAAGAGAGTGCCTAGTTATTTTCATTTCCTCTCCACTGCTGGTGGTGCATATAAAGCAAAACTCAACAGCATCAGAAGATGTATTACAGGAAATTGCATTAAACAGTCTGAAGATGGTGAAGGGTGGTGTAGAGAATTGATAAGGGGATAGATAGAAGGAGAAGTCAAAGACAATGCTTGAGACTGGCATTCTGAAAGAGAGGAACCAATATGAATGTCAGCAGAGGGAAGTGGAAGGGCTGAGTGCACAAATCTCTGTGTGCATAAGAACACAGATTGGTTCTTACCTCTGTTGAGAAACACACGCCTAAAGGGGAGTGCTCTGAGCAACCTGATTGAGTGAAAGATGTCCTTATCCGTGCAAGGTGTTGGACTAGAGGATCCTCAAAGTCCCTTCCCATCCAAAACATGCTATGGTTCTGTGAAATTCAGTGCCAGAAATGATGTGGTAGGGATGCAGGGGCAAACTTAGAAGTCTATGACTTTCTGGTGTATAGCAATGGCAATTTAGAGCTATACTCTGCAAGGGGATTGTTTATTAGGAATTACTCTGTAATAGTGCTTAATAACCATGAACATGATAGATGAGAAAAAGAAAAAAATATGTACATGTTCTGTTAAGTACAGTAGAAAGTGTCTAAGGTGAAAAGGAAAGAGTAGTTAAATGAAGTTGGAAGGTGACTTGTAATGATTGTCATGCTAAAGCAGGATGAGAGAGACTTTTAATGTATTTATTTAGATTCTTTGTGGTATGATACTGAAAATATTTGCAAATAGGAAATAAGTCCTAGGTGATGGCAACAGAATTATGAAAGAAGAGATGGGGACAGGAACTGAATCTGTGTTGAGTAGCAAGCGAAATAGTCACAAATTTTGAGATCTCGTGAGGAACCCTAAAAAAAATAAACAACTGACAGTTTTGGAAAACAACCTGAGGAAAGAGCTAGGAGATTAAAGGCAACAAAGGAAAGTGGGAGGAGTAAGGAGACCTTTCAGTTATTTGATAGGAGGAGTGTCACGGTTTAACGCTGGCCCGGCAATTAAACCGAGTAACAGACGCTCTCCGTTAATCTCTCTCTCCTCCCTGATAAGAAAGGAGAGAGAATAAGGGAGAGAGACTTATGGGTTGGAAACTAAACTACACAACTTTAATGAAACAGTAATGATAAATAGGAAAAATTACTAAATATATACAAATATACAGGAAAATGGATACCACATTCCTCCCCCTTTTCCCCCAATAGCTCTCACGTCACCACCGAGGCTGCAGGGCAGCTCTGGGAAAGTCCAGGCTGGACTCCTGGAGTCGGCAGCAGTCGGGAACTGGAGGCAGGAACACACAGATAAGGGCTGGCACGGATCAGGAGCACAGGCAGACGAAAGGACGGGATCCTTCCAGGATGCCGGGGTGAAGAAAGGAAGCAGGAAAGGCAGGAAGGGCAGGCAGCCGGAAGCTGGAAATCAGGAAATCTGGCTTGGCCCTTGTGATCCCTCAAATTTATACTGAGGATGACGTATGTGGGATGGAATACTCTGTTTGGTCAATTCTGGCATCTATCTTGTCCGTTCCTCCCCAAAGGAGGGCTGCAGGTGGGACCTCTTTATGTTTTCCTCAGAGCTGAGCAGTGTCCTTGGCTCTGCATACCAGTCTCTAGCAGTAACTAAAAACATCAAGTGTTATCAGTCCTAGAAACACACACTGTCTGAGAAACTTGCTGTTAACTTCAGCAAGTGCAACTACTTACAAGAGACTTAGCTAAAAGCAAAAGTACAAGACAGAAAATCACCTTTATCCTGGCCCAAACCAGGACAAGGAGGTGAGAGGAGAGGGAAGTGCCTGATATGCACTGGCGTGGGGAATGGAAAGTGAAATTATAAGAAAAGAAGAAACACTGTCATCTGTGCCATCGTGTTTGCCCTATCCCCCGTCCTTATCTCCCTGCCCAAGAACACACGTGCTTTTGGAGATTTTGTGATGAAGCTGCTGTTTTTAATAACTGGGAAGCTCTCTAAAGAAAGAGTTCTCTACTTGATTGCTGCTGTGGACTATGACCAAACAGGTTTAGAAACCTGGATGAGTGTGGCTCAGAATATTTTAAATAGGTGGAGGTGACAGAAAAAGGTTTTTGTTTTAAGATCAAATACACTTGGTACATTGGTAACATGAAGTGGAAGCAAATGATCCAGCCTCTTTTAAATACAGTTGTTTGCATCAAGCTATATCTGGGATGATAGATTAAGCTCCCATTCCTAATTTTCCAGCAGTTCCTTGGCAAGAAATTCATTCCAGTCTTCCATGTGCAAACCATGGTGAAGGCCAATTACTATTTGTGACATCAGAAACAACTAAAGAAGAAATAAAGCAGGCTTCAAAGCTTCCTTTTTTTTTTTTTGCTTGTTGTGCAGTGCCAAATGAATGATTATAGGAAATTTTGTAGAGTGGGTGAAAGGCTTATTGTTGGTCCAACCATTACTTCTTCAGTTTTAAACTAATAGCATACCTACTCAAAAAAAAAAAAAAAAAAAAAAAAAAAAAGTATTTAAAATATGCTATTAAAGTAATGTGGTTGGATCAGATAAGAAAAAATTCATGTGTCCACCTTTACAGGGTTGATCTACATTTTAGATGCACAAATAAGTTTGTGGGATGTTATTCTAGATTTTTGAAGGTATTACTAAAGAACATGGAAAAAGGCATAAACAGGAATTCTGAAAAAGAAACACCAAAATGCTAATGTTAAGCTTTTTTCCGTGCAGTTGAACTTTGTCTCCATGAAGATTTTATTGTTTCTGCTAATTTGTTTTTGTCATTAAGATCTCATTGAGATGTACGTACACCTAAAGCAATCCTGAACATTAGAAGCCTAATGCTTCTACTATGATCAGAAGTTTCATGATTGTGTTGATTTCTGATGGAGGGTAGGGAAGGAGAAAAGAAAATGATATCATCACCTTTTTAGTAACGTTCAGCCAGGCTTTCTGGATGACTAATACGCATCATGTAGAAGACAAGTATTTGTTTGAGTATTGTGATGAAAAAAGATTTTGCATAGTGGCACAGCACGTATGCAAACAATTGATGAAGGTTTTAGATCTACTTACTGTAAGATTACTCATGCAATATTGGGGAAATCCACTTTCCTCACAGAGTACTGGAATTACCTAACAGCATTGCTCATCACTGTACATTTTACTTGCATTTAAGAACTAGTAGCTTGGCTTCACATCCCATGACAAAATAATTTATTGGCTCCAAATTCCCAAATACAGGAAGCAGAGCATCACTGTGTGTACTTTCATTTATAATGGTTGACCAGGGCTGCATTTATTTATTTATTTTTCTTAAAATTACATGGACAAGTTATTTCTGCATTCTTTGAACATGAAAAATTGAATAATCATTTAAATAATGGATTTCTTTTTTGCGTGTGCAACAAAAAATTCTAAGGTGACTATGTATTTTTCTAGAATAGTTAGATCTCTCTTCTTTCAATAGCTCAATATTCTGCAGAATTAAATACAGCTAGAATGTTATTTTGCCCCTAGTTAATTCCTGTTGAACTGTAAACATCTCATTCAGTTCTCATAGGAGACATGCAGAAAAAAATGCTTACAAGCTTGGGTTTGCTTTTTCTCCTTTAAATTGAGGGCAATAGAAACCACATTTTTTCTCGCCATCTGTTACTTCTGTGCATTTGCCATATTTGGGACATAAGTAACTTTAAACTAACCAGTGGCAGCACTAATTTTTTTTTTTTTTCTTATTTTTTTTTTCTCAGCCTGCATCCTTTACTTCAGGTATTAAACTAATTAGTATAGTGGAAATATTGATATTTATGGAAAGTGACACAGCTGTTACAGCCGTAAAGAGCAGAGCATTTCTGAGGCAGTGTAGACAACATATCCTCATTCCTCAACTTAGATAGGTACAAACCTATGTTATGATAGTGTATGCGAATTCCATTTCCTAATTAGTTGTGTATCTTCTGTTGTCAACTTGCCTTTTATGAAATCTGGTACGACTTAATTAACTATATGTGGCTTATGAATTTAAACTTTAATTGGTGTGGCAGAGCTCAGATACATTATATTGCAAAAGGATTAATTTTGGGGGCACGTTGCCTGTATGACAGAGGTAAGTTGTATGGATTTCCCTCTGTGAAAATTAGTTTAACAGAGAGATGACAATATTCCTTTGTCCAGGCTGAAGTGGAATAGCAATATTCTTGAAGACCTTAGGATTTCCCTAATCTGGGATGAGTATGATCAGATGGGCACTGGCAGTCACATTATGATGATTAAAATGTTCTCCTTGGTTGCATTACTAAGTAAAATGGATTAGCATGCATCAGCAGGAGACCAAAGAGTATGCCTGCAATTCATTAATGTCCCTTATAACTGACACTGTAATGCCTGGAACCCCAAGCACTTAAAAGCAGATGATTGATCATTAATGCATTTAGCTTGGAGTAGCTGAACAGGCAGGAAAAGCACGGTGCTCGTAAAGAAAACTCTTTTGGCATTCATGGATTTCTGTTGTTACTTTGTGATGATTTTTGGGATTGGATGGCCTTCCTTCAGCCTCTGTTGGAGTCATCAGAGTAAGGACCACCGTAATTTGTTTAAGATGCTCAGAATTTTTTGTCATCTCCTTTTTCCCCTTGGTACTCTTTCACCCCCCACCTTATTTTGTTGGACACAATGAATCAACCAGTGGATGTTTGCTCCAGAATTGTCTTCTGTTCAGTGTGCACTGGACATGTGAGCAGTATCTGTGCTGCCAATGGAGACTAAGCAGGTTGGAACTGCTATTGCACTGCCAAAATAATAGGTCATTTGGGTTTTCATCAGTTATGGGAAGTGCATAGTTTAAAATGAGCATTATAAAAATGATCCTTAAACTGCCGAGAACTTTGGTATCATTGCAGCTAAAGTGACACTTTTGGACCTTAATTAAACTGATTTTACTTTGTGCTGGTTTCTTTATGTTGTTTGGAGTAATATGGCATTGGTCAGATAATAACAAAACATTATATTCTTTGCTCCACTATCTTATGTCTGCAAGCTTTAATTCTAAATAAATGCACCATCCTTGAAGCAAAAGGAAGGGAATTTATGATGTACAACATAGTAAGAATGTGAGGAATGCCCCAGTGGTGCTTTCTCAGCAATAATTTCTGTCCCTAATTAATAAATTGCTAGGCCAACAAATTTGAATTTAATCAACTCAAACTGAATTATTGCCTCATGAAACACTTCAATGACATTGTTATCAAATTAAATTCTCCCCTTAACAAAATAATATCTTGTTAGAGATGGCATGTTTTAAAACACATTCATTAACAATTGGTATCTTACAGATATTTCTAGAAAACTTCACTAAAAAGTTATTTCTATCTCAGCATGTGGGTTAGACACCCCCATCCCTTCTTCATACTCCTTCCTCAGAGATCCACCTGAATAACTGATTGATATATAACACATTTAAAGAAACATTTGGAAAATCGTACATGCACTAAATGGTAGCAAAAATCATGCTTGGTTACCTTCATTTAGAGTGGAAGGTTGCTGAAACAATTGGCAGAGGGCAGCTGGAGGACCATGTGACAGTGGTTCAGAAAGAAAATATATTCAGCTTGATAATAGAGAAGGCGGAAAGGGATGATTCACAAAGTAAAAGATGGAAATAATCTTGTTTGTATTTTAAGCCATACCTAGTGACATTACTAGGTTTAGAGCATTTCAAACAACTTTTATTTGGTTGGGCATGTTTTGTTTATTTTATTTGTTTGTTTTGTTTGTTTTTGGTTTGTGTTGGTTTGGTTTTGGGTTTTGTTGGTTTGGTTTTGGGTTTTGTTGGTTTGGTTTTGGTTTGGTTTGGTTTTGGATTTTTTGTGGGGTTTTTTGTTTTCTTTTTCTTGTCTATCTGGGGACCTTTATGTTGTATTTCTGCAGTATTTCCAAAAAAAGTTGCTTTGAAAAGCAGTATTGACATTTCTTTATTTAAGATGATCTAGGCTATTGAAGAAAAAAATACTGCTGTTGGCTGTGACTCCATTTTTATTACAGAAAAATTATTGTCTGTCTCATACTGTTCAGTGTTTTCAAATTGTTGAGAGTTCTATACCTGGCATCCAGGCAGAGAGGAGTCTATATCCAGTGCCCTGCATTTGTTCACGTTGATGCATGTCTGCAGTCTCCAGTCCAGCCTGCAGAGCTGCATTAGAGGTACACGAGTGAGTTTTGCAGGAGGTCTTGAAGCAGTGTGGCTGCAGTGGTATAATTAATATGGTTTGCATGCTGCTTCCTGTTCCACAGCCAGCCTGGCTGGCACTGGGGTGAGAGACTCTGCAGGATACTGTGGGATGATGAGAGATGTGATGTTTTTCCAGCCAAGGGCTGTAATTCTTTGCCATAGGGTCATAAAGAAGTTCAAAGGCAGATAAAATGACAGCAGTCAGCAACAGCAGCTCAGTTCCTGCAACACAGGAGTAATTGCAGCCCATTATTACCATTGACTCTTGCTTCTCTCCCCTGAAGGAACTGAGCAGCTGCCCATTTACTGGGCTGCAAGAAAACTGATGAGCCAGGAGATGGGGGTCAAAACGAAAGTTGAGAAACTGATCAAGGCAAAATTCGTTAGTCCTGAGTAGCCATAAGAGAAGAAAAGGAGACAGTGCTGGTTATCACTGATGCCCAGGTAGGAGATGGATTCTGACTTCAGGTTGGTTTGTTTCACCTTCTACTTCTTTTTTCAAAAAGAGAAGTGAGGGGGGTTCTAGCGTCTTTTGTCTAATTTTATTTAAAACAAACCAGCCACACGGCAAAGGTACCTGCCATTTTGATGTGACTTATCTGGAAAGGGCTTATTTTACCTTGAATAAATACATCAGCTGTTTCTGTCTTTTCTCTGTGCACTCTGTAATCATTCCTATGCGTAGGGTTTTTGTTTCTCGCTTTTCCTTGTACAGCTAAGATGATGCATAACTTAACTTTCTCTTTTCTGTTTCATTTAATAACAATGTGCAGTTGGTGAAACTTAAAAGCCTCATTTGAGGATGGGCTTAGGTACTTGTACTTGTGTATGGTAAATGTGTAGTTAACGGTTGTGAAATTGTGTGGCTACCTTGGTGTTCTCAGCAATAAATGCTGATGTGTAAATAAAAGGGTTACATCTACAGAAAGCTCTGCTTGAAGCTCTGCTTCTTCATCCTTCTCTCATTGAGGAATAATGGAATATCAGAAACATATCTCTTAATATATGCAGGTGGAACTGTACTGGAATTTTACATGAAGAAGAAAAACTAAAGGTTAATAGAGTGCACAGTAGGAACAAAACCAGAAGATGTTATCACAGTTGTGCATGATTCTGTAGTACTGGCTGTTCAGGTCTTCTAATTGTGCAGGTCTTTCACCCACAGACCTAAATTTCATTCTCCTAAGCTACATGCAGATGTCGTTTAAAATTAACCTTAAGAACCCTGTGCGGACTTTGTTCTAGCTACTTATCTTTCTAAATGGAGGAGTTAAAAGATGTGTTTCCAATATATACAGGGTAGTTTAAGAAAAGCTTTTGCTTGTAGGATCTAAACAAAAATACCAGGAGTAAATCTCTACCTCTGACAACGTCTGTTGGAGCTTTGCCTTTAATGTTAGAATTGCCAGTTTTCCATTTTAAGCCAGTGTTTTATTTCATTCCTGAATTCTTATTCATCCTAGTTTCTTAAATAGAATGGTCATGCTGGGAAAATACACCACCTTCTAACTTCAGTGTGTTTGCAGGGTGCAGCTGCCCATAGTTGCTAATACAGGAGGATTCTTGGGAAGATTTTCTGTTCTCAGAAATCACTGTAGGATGTTATAAGCCTCCTCACCCATAATTGGTATAAAAAATTATGCTGCTGGGTATCTGAATACCCTGAAATGCGTTGATTTTGTAATACTGATTCTCATTCTGTATTCCTCTTTGTGGGATTATTTTTTAAATTCCAATTTTGGTCAAGCCTTTGCAGTTTAGATGCAATTTGTGTGTTGAGATGCATGTGTATACCTCCAGTTACAAGCCAGACAAATTTTTTCAGAGCCGTGTTTCACCATGACACAAAATGGGTTCAGTTTGTCCGTTTCAAGGTCAGGATGTTGCTGTTAGATTAGCCTGGAAATCGGTGTTTCCCTTTTTTTTGTCCCTCTCCTCAAACAAATTGCCATTGTAGGTGCTATTCTTTAGTAATCTCTGATTTGTAAGGCATCTTGACTTATCTGAACATAGTAATAATAAGCATATGTTTGAGAATAATTTTTTTTTTGATTATTGCATGATGTTGAAAGCTGTTGTAATAGAAAATCGAGGAAACAAGTCTGTAAACTTGCAAAACCTGGAAGTTTAGCTTCTATTTGCTACATTGCTCAGTTTATTAATGGTTTCAGAGTAACAGTTAAGTAGTGATCAAGGCCCATTGACCCACACCGGGATTGTGCTCTGAAAGGGTGTTAACATTGCTGTTGGCAAGTTTTGCTTTTTCAGTCTCATTAAATTCAGATAAGCAAGATTTATTTCTTCTTTGTGGAAGGAGATGGATGGGAGTGAGGGACCTGAGAAATGAAAAGAACACAGGAGACAGTTGGAATCATTATGCTACAAGGGAGCCACTTGTCTGTAGCTTACTCTGGGTTCTACAAGACCTTCCTGTATCGTTCATTTTGTGATTACAGGAGGCTCAGTGAAACAAACAGGAGATAGACATAGAAGTAATAATCGGTGATAATTAGTTAAAGATCCTATGATTTTTTTTTTTTTGTTCTTTCTACCAGCTGGGTCTGTAGTTAGTAACACAGACTATGAAGGCTTTTTGGTAGGAATATGTTTTATGGAGGTGTTCAAAAGAAGTATAAGTTGTGGTGGTTAGGAACTTGGTTTAGCACTGGACTTGTAGAATTAGGTTAATGGTTTGGCTCGGTGATCTTGAAGGTCTTTTCCAACCAGAATGATTCTGTGCTTTTTTGTATTGTGTTTTAGCCTTTGCTTATCATTAGCTGGAAAGAATTTCATTGCAAGCTTGAATTTGCTTGATTTTTACATAAGCTTTTTACAAAAGCTTTTCAAAGTGTCTTGAGTTTTGGAAGACATTTATCTTTTAAAAAGGCTGTTATGTTATGTATAATTCTTAGCTTTAACCACTGTAAAATAAATATAAAAATACCACAAAAGAAAAAAAAAAAAGGCAATGGCTTATATATAAACTTAGAATAAACTTATTTACATTGGATTTACTAGGAATTCAGTAAACTCTAATCATTTCCTACTGGAACTATTTCAATATTAAAGTATTGAAAACTGCATTGGTTAGTGAAACTCTTACATATTTGCTTTTATACTAACAGTGTTTTCTTTATGTGGAAAAATTACCTTCATATGGAAAAGCCGAGGCAAATACAGGAGTACCTGTTAAGCAGTAGTTGTATATGTGTCTGATAGTGGTTTTCTTTTTTCAAAACCCAGAATATTTCTGTGCATTAATCAGCTATTTTCATGTTTGTTTCATGAAGACAAATCAGTATGTGTGACTCTAATGCCAGCGAAAGAAACTATTTTCCTGGAAAAAAAACCAACAAAACAAACAAAAAATACAAAGAAACAAAACAGAACCCCACAAACCAACAAGACAAACTGTCTTCCCTCCTCTTTTTTATTAAATGTAAGGAGGTTGTGTTCCCAGGAGAGAAAATGCTGGAGTGACTGACTGGGTTAGGAAAGATTCCTGTTTACCAAAAGCTGCTGTGTGGCGTTGCTGTTGTCATGGCATCAGCCCTCTCATGGTCCAGGCACTGAAGAATGCATGGCAAAATGTTAGAAATGTTGGTGCTGCTGTTCCTTTACTGTTTTAGAATAAATATTCCAGAAGTGGGAATAATCTACAAATTATAGCATAGTCTCCTTAGATTTCTCATTCAGGGTATTAGTGGGAAGTTGCTGCTTCATACTGGCTTCCAGAAAACATCTGTACCTCCATGGTGTCTAAGGCATGTTCTTCAAAATCACCACGCATGCGTGCTCACACTCAAAATACTGTTCATCTACTAAATATATATTTTTCTTTCATAAGGAGAGACTTATTTTTCTGTTTTGGTTCAGATATTTTAAAAGTTTCTGAATTTCAAATTTTAAGCAAACCTGAAATTTGTTGGGGTTTAATGTCCTCTTTCTGCTGGAGTATTTCATTGACAGATGAGAGTTTATACCATCTGACCAAAAGCTTTTGTATCAGTCTATCCTTTAAATAGTTGGGTTTTTTTCTCTTAAATTGGAGATCATAATATCACTTTTTAAAATTCAGCTTTTCTGTTCATGGCTCTGTGAGCAACAGAAGTCTAAAATCTTCCTAGTTGGAAAAAGTATTGATAATACAACCTAGAACTCTCCACATTTCATTAAATTACTCCTAAGAAGATTTTTTTTTTTTTTAATGTTTTGTTGCAATTTGCGTCATCTCAGATGAGCCATTCAGTGTTACATGGTCAGAAATCTGAACTGTTAGTTCGGTTGGTATCAGTAAGAAAATCCCAGTGATCCATTTAAGACAGACATGGTTTTGGTTTTGTTTTGGGTTTGCTGGTTTTTTTAAAATTAATTGTCTGTCATAAATAATTTGAAATTTGCAAGTTACAGAATCACAGGATCATGCAGGTTGGAAAGTTTGTCTGAGATCAAGTCCAGCCCTTGATCCACTACCACTGTGGTTACCAGATCATGGCACTGAGTGCCACATCCAGTCTCTTCTTAAAAACCTCCAGGGACAGAGAATCCACCACCTCCCTGGGCAGCCCATTCCAATGCCTCATCACCCTCTCTGTAAAGAATTTTTTCCCAATATCTAACCTAAATCTCCCCTGACAGAGCTTAAGTCCATGCTCTCTTGTCTTACTGAGAGCTGCCTGTGAGAAGAGACTGACCCCCCCTTGGCTCCGACCTCCTTTCAGGGAGTTGTAGAGAGTGATGAGGTCTCCCCTGAGCCTCCTCTTCTCCAGACTGAACACCCCCAGCTCCCTCAGCCCTTCCTCACAGAACTTGTGCTGGATCCCTTCACAGCCTCCTTGCTCTTCTCTGGACCTGCTCCAGGACCTCAATCTCCTTCCTGAACTGGGGGGCCCAGAACTGGACACAGTATTCGAGGTGTGGCCTCACCAGGGCTGAGTACAGGAGAAGAATCCCTTCCCTGGACCTGCTGGCCACGCTGTTCCTGATACAGGCCAGGATGCCATTGGCCTTCTTGCCCACCTGGGCACGCTGCTGGCTCGTGTTCAGCTTCCTGTCGACCCAGACTCCCAGGTCCCTTTCTGCCTGGCTGCTCTCAGCCACTCTGTCCCCAGCCTGTAGCTCCCCATGGGGTTGTTGTGGCCAAAGTGCAGGACCCAGCCCTTGGCCGTGTTGAACTTCATCCCGTTGGAATCAGCCCAACTCTCCAGTCTGTCCAGGTCCCTCTGCAGAGCCCTCCTGCCTTCCAGCTGATTGACACTTCCCCCCAGCTTAGTGTCATCTGCAAATTTGCTGATGATGGACTCAATCCCCTCATCTAAATCATCTATAAAGATATTAAATAGAACTGGTCCCAGCATTGATCCCTGGGGGACACCACTGGTGAGCAGCCACCAATTGGATCAGCACTGTTCAGCACCACTCTCTGGGGGCCTCCAGCAGTTCCTAACCCAGCACAGAGTACTCCTGTCTGAGCCCTGGGCTGACAGCTTTTCCAGGAGAATGCTGTGGGAGACGATGTCAAAGGCTTTGCTGAAGTCCAGGTAGACTCCATCCACAGCCTTCCCCTCATCCACCAGGCGGTCACATGATCATAAAAGGAGATCAGGTTGGTCAGGCTCATCTTTGGAGGGCCTGTTTTAAATCCCCTCCCTCTTCAAACCTAGTTTAAAGCCCTCCTGATCAGCCCCGCCAACTTACAGGCTATATTCCTTTTGTCCCTGCTAGACAGATGAAGCCCATCTGATTTGAGGACACTGGGTAGCATGGAATTTGCCCCCTGATCGAAGAACCCAAAACTCTGCCATTGACACCAGTCCCTAAGCCATGAGTTAACCTGATGGATCTTTCTGCTGGTTTCCTCATCCACTGCTGTCATTAGAGGGATGGAGGAGAACACAACTTGGGCTCCCGATCCTTTCAGCAGTTACCCCAAGCCCTTGAAATCTCTCTTGATTAAATGAGTGCTTCTTGTTATTACATCATCACTACCCACCTGAAAGGCCAGAAGTGGGTAATAATCTGAAGGACTCACAAGGTTGGAAAGCTTACTTGCAACATCCTTAACCCAGGCACCAGGGAGACCACAGACCTCCCTGTGAAGCAGGTTTGGTCTGCACGTGGGGCCCTCTGCTCCCCTCAGCAGGGAGTCAGCTGCTACAATGACCCCTGGAGTTTTCATTTCAGGGTCAGTTTTGATGGCTGTCCTGAGGCGAGTAGGTCTTTGTGGTATCTCTGGCTTTTGTGAGCTCTTGACTTTGCTTGTAACCAAATCCTCCTGCAGAGCCCCATACCTGTTCTGCAAGGGCACTACAAGTAGTGTACTTCTCAGGGGAACACACTTGCTCCATTTTCTTTTCCATCGAGCACTGGCTTGTTCCCATTCACCCTCCTCCTGTGGGTTACTGTGGGAGGGCAGGGCTCAGGGGTGTGGTTATGAGAGGATATGGGATCCTCTGTTGCCCTGAGAGTTATTATAGGGGAGATCATTTGAAGGAGGAAATCGATTTCCTTCTCACTGTCCCTGATGTTTCATAGCCTGCTCATCTCCTCCCTCAGCTCCATCACCTCATCTTGGAGCTGTGCTCCCATGCTGAGCAGGTCATCAACCAGCTCACACCTCACACAGCCATACCTAGAGATACCTCCTGCTGCCAGTGTGAGGCTGTGGCATTCCTGACAGCCTATGGCCTGGATACTGATATCCATTTGTGTGGGTGTTGGGAGCAAAGTCTTCTTTCTCCGAGTACTTACCATCACTCTAGGAGTAAGCTGCAGCTCCCTGACACTTTCCCTGCCCACGTGAACTGCCCCTGCAAACTGCCTTGAAGCCTTCCCTGTTTGCCCTCCCCTGTTTGCTGCGCTCCCCAAGGGCATTTAAATCTCCCCGAGCCTTGCCTTTTGGAGATAAAAACGTTACTTTGCGTAAAAACAGCTTTGGAAACTTTCTCCGTCAGGAAATGTTACTTTTTCTAATACTTACCAAAGGAGAAATTATAAGTTATTTTTACTTGAAAATTTGATGTCACAGAACTAAAATTAAATTAAACTAAATTAAATTTATATATATACAGTAAGGACTTATTGTCCTAGCACCTAGCTGTGTGCAGTCCTTAAGTAACAGCCTTGTGCTTGGTCAATGATATGTTTTATTGGTCAATGCCATAGTTGTCTGTCTCCACATGTAAATTTGGAGGAAAATAGGAGCTGCATTATTTGGAGATTTTCTTGGTTCATTAGGGGATATTGGCTACTGAGATATAATCTTTTGTACAGTGAGAACTGTACAAAAAGTTCTTTAAAGAGGTTATCCCTTTTGTGTGACAAAAGTTCACAATATGTGCTTCCTCTAGGAGTTCACCATTTTGTTAGCAGTTTGTATGGACTGTGAATACATAACAAGAGCATCGATGTGTATGTAAAGTTTCAGAAAAAAAATTATAAAAATGTGCATTCAGAAAACCATGCTTTGAAAATACACAGGGCACAAGTTAAAAGCACTTCCAAGAAGGTTTCTAGTTGTGAAGCACTTCCAAAGAAGAGTCCAGATAGCTTCTTTAAATTTTAGTAGTAACAGTTATGTTTAAAAATGTCCATGTATCAACAAGAGGTGTTCTGGGTGATATTAATAGGGGTGAGTTTTTAAAAATATGTGTGTGTTTGAGATAGGGATACCTGTTTCAGCTAAATGGAAAAAAAAAATCATAGGCAGGTGGAAGGGGTAAAGTAGTAAAAGTGAGGAAAACTGAGCAATTTCCAGGTAACAGTAGGTTTCGCCTGTGTTAAACTGGCATCACTTTAGGACAAAAAATGTGTGAAGCAAGTAGCAAGAAATCTACTCTGAAATGGAAAGAGTTTTTATGTGTTATGAATTGTGTACCTTGAGGAGCATGATTTCTCTTTTAATATGGGGCAATGTTATAAATGGCCATTGAAACAGGAATAAAGGCAATAGCCTTGAATATAATAGGCTGTACTTTCTCACAAAAGGCTTTGAATTCTACTTTTTTAATGTTTGTATTATCTCATGATGTTTCACAAAACAGCAAAAGTAAAGATGATAGCCCAGGCAGGCTGCAGCTGCTTCAGCCTCTCTAGCTAATGAGATGCTGATTTTTGAGCTGCATGCTGCAGAGGAGCCCTCCTGGAGGGGAATCACCATAATTGTTCAAATTGGAGCTTTGTCTGCACTTGGTTTCCATGTGGCAGGGTAGGATTGGCAACAAGGAGAGCCTTGTTGTGTCTTTCTTTCTTGATATCTGCCAGGGTATTGGGGAAGGTAGCAAGGCAGGTTTTGTAGGCAGTATAACCAGATTGCTTTTGATGCTTGGTTCTCTCTTGTGTGCCTCAGATGTGAGACTGTTGCTTTCCTAGTGTGTTGAGTGACAAGAAAAAGCAAGCATGTGCATGCAGAATGGGGAATGGTCTTAATCACACTTTATGTAACAGCTGAGCTCTGAATTGTACAATAGTTGTAGAATTCAGTCCTTTCAGTATTTTTCTAAAGCAGCAAAGCAAATGACTGTGGTACTCTCTACTTTCCAGTAATAGCTTTAAATTGCTTTGTGTTAAAATGTACAACTTTATGTAGAATTGAGTTCCTTACAACTGCTCACATAACTGGCCTCAGAAATAATGGTCCAATTTATTGGACCATCACTAAAAAGCATACATACAAATATTTATAATGGCAAGGCATGGATTCACCATGATTTTTTTGCTGAGTTATTTCTTCTCCCCTTCCATTTTAGCATATTTCTGCACAAGTGAGAAACTTGGGAATATTAGGAATTATGACTTTTCCTCTCCTTTCTTTTGTCATGTTCTTCCTTTGTTTTTGAGGACCAAGAAACTGAAGGTTTTAATTTAATTATGTATGCATTTGCAGCTGTTGTCTTTGAGCAAATCATTCCAGATTGCATCATCTTGGTTCTCTGTGACCATACTGACTTTACTGTGACCATTCAACTGAAACTTAAGGAAGAACTTCTTTCCTATGAAAGTAATAAAGCATTGGAACAGGCTGCCCAGAGAAGTGGTGGACTCTCTGTCTCTGGAGACATGCAAACCCCACCTGGACACCATCCTGTGAAACCTGCTCTTAGTGAACCAGCTCTGGCAGGGAGGTTGGAGTAGGTGAACTCCAGAGATCTTTTTCAACACCTAGCAATCTGTGATTCTGTGATACACTGAAGTCTTCTCTTCTGGGACAGGAAAGGAGGGAGTAGGGAAATTTAGAGCATGTTCTCTGCTCTAACTTACCTTTCTTAAATCTTGTTAAGACCTGAGGTATTCAGTGCCTACTGTTATGTGGAATATGACAGAAGCCAAGCATCTGTGTAGACTGAAAACTTAACTTGAGGCTAGGTAGGGAGACAGATGCTTCTGTGATAATGCATTCTGGGAAGAAATAAGCTACAAACATGAAAGTTCAAAGAAGATCTGTGTAAAATAACATTACTAGAACTACAGATATGTGTATGTACTGTAAACATGGGAAAACTTATAAAACCTTCTTTACTTCTAAAACCTTATTTGCATCGAGTCAGGTCTATACAGTTCTATATTGTGCAGTAGATACTACGATGCACTATTATCTTCCACAGGATCACTTCCTTACTTAGTGCATTTTTACCGTTTGATAATTTTTATTTCTTTTCGTGGAGTAAACTGTGCCTTTTTTATTGCACACTGTTGAAAAGTACCTAACAGAAAGAATTCTTCACCAGGAAAAGAATATTCTGTGAGGAAATGGTCAGTAATTGCTGTGTTTGGCTAATCAGAGAACAATGATTAATTTCTCATCAAATCCTGTTAGGTAAAGGAATGTGATTGCCTCCTCCATATGACCACAACATTCCAAGAAACAAAATGAATGATTCAAATGTCCATATCTTTTGCATTCTCTTTTTTCTCTGTCTTTTATGGGAGGAAATAGTTTTATGTCAGGCTGTACCTGCTCAAAATACTATTTATGTAGGTCTCAGCTGAAGTTCCAGTTGCCCAGCAGTTCTGCAAATCAAACCCTAGAGCATAAAGCTAGGTACTACAAAATGAAAAATGTGCAGGGGAATGACTGTATGCTAAGGCTTTTGATTTACACTGAGTAGAAATTGGCAAAGGCAAATAAAAGAGCTAACTCTCCAGGATGGTGTTATCACTTTAGTTGTGTGATCCTCCTTTTTTTTTTGATTGGGATTTTTTGTGTTTTGTTTGGGGTTTTTTGTTTGGTTTGGGTTTTTTGGGGTTTGTTGGTTTTTTGTTTTTTTTTTTTTTTTTTTGGTTGGTTGGTTTTGTTTATTTTATTTTGCAGCCCATATAGGAAGGGGGCTTTAATCTTCTTGTCCTAGATCCATCCCATTCAACAAGCAAGGCATGGGCCTGGTGGTTCATAATCGAGTGATTTAAAGTTGTATTGATACTGCAAAATACACACACATAAGTGCTGTGTTGAGGATTCTGAATTATTTCTGTAGTAAGTGAAATAGATTTGTTACTTACATGAAAAGTAACATCTAAGGTTGTAACTGCCTTTGAGTGTTGGTTCAGTAATGCATTTTTGAAACAAATCTCTTCTTTTTCCCTACTGTTTGCATTGGCTTTCATCATAGAGCCATCTTAAACTATATGCAAATTATGTGTACCAGATTTCTTTATAATGTGATGATGTGGATTGCTGTGGAGCACAGTCTGGTAGCATGTCCAGTACACTCCACTGCAAACAAGTCTGCTCTATGGCACTGACTGTAGCTAATCATAGAAGCCCTTAGAAGCCCTTCTTGCCTTTTGCTCTCTTCCTGTTTTTCAACTCCAAAATCACAGATGTCAAGTTGTCATTACCAAATGTGTTGCAATAATAGCCCAAATAATTTTCAATTGGTTCTTTTATGGGCTGCAGTAATTTTGTGTACCTAGGAAAAGAACCTGAAATCAATGCTGTGACTACCTCACATCACAACAGATGAGCATGAAGCTACAGAGTTAACATGCACAGACAACTTGAATTCTAACACCTCTTAGCTCATCAGAGCCTGACTTGGCTAACTTCATATACTTTTCTTGTCATTTTTTTGTGTGTGTAATTATATACTATATGCTTCACTGCGGTTTCATCTTGAGACCTTGTTAGGAAGACTTAAAGAGAGAGCACATATGTCTTTACTTGTGGCATTTTTTAATTCCAGTCCATGATATGTAACTGTCACCTGTGATAAGGGAAGTAAATCTCTAAAGATTTGAGAAGCCTGATTAGAGGTAACTGGGAAGGCTAACTCTGAGTGTAGTTTAAAAGAAATGGAAATCAATAAAAACTTGTGGAGAAGAATTAGTATCATCAAAGCAATTTCTGCATTACTAGTCACTGTTTCTTAAATTCTAATATGAAAAAGTCTTCATTTTTCATTAACATGGAAACAAATTTTTTGCACCCTTCTGTTGCAGAAATTAGCCTTCCTTACTAGCTAGAAAGGCTGAAATATATACCTCCAATTAAGGGTGAGAGGAAAGAAGCTATGGTTGCTTTTCCTGAAGGATTCTAATTACCAGCTCTCAATCTCTCTGGAATAATTTGCTTGTTTGTAGGGAATAAAATGCCATGGGGCTATAATGAGAGAAAAGTCTAAATCATGTCAAGTTGTTACGGGAATTCTCAAATCTTTCAGAAATGTTGTAGTGTACTTGTCACAAACTTATGGTCACATCCACAAAGTAAACCTAAAGAGTTACTGCAAGTAGCAGAGGTAAATTCAAGGAAACGTGTAAGGCTGTTATTTTGGAATTGAGCAGAGATACTGTGATTAAATACATTGACAGGAGTGGTGTTAGAAATATGGATGGTCCTTTTGTAAATTAGTGGTAGGATGCTAAAAAAGTTCATGTATGCCTATGTAAAGACACATACATATATATACATGTGCCTGGATGTATATATATAATGTTCATAGGTAGCATATTTTTCTTATTGGTACCTTATTATTTGCCCTTATTGGGACCTTACATATGTATGTGTGTGTGTACACACCCTTAAATATTGCATGACCTCAAGATCTGACAGCCAGAGACCAAAAAAAAAAAAAAGCAAAGGGACCATGAGCTTGTAATTCAGAGGAAGGAAACTGATGTGCAGTGAGAATACTCAGTTGATGTAGCAATTCCCAGAAGTGCTGTTCTCCCAGCATACACCAGTACTATTTTTGTACTTCAGAGCTCTGTACTTTTGTACTAGGTGTACTTCAAAATATCCTTCAAATTTAAATTTACACATGTACGTATATGAATGTTTGTGTATGTAGAATTATACCTCCTGCAAAAACCAAAAAACTCGGGTGAAAACATGGACTGTTCTTTCTAATGTATGGTAGAGTTATTTATCCTTCAAAATAAAACTTGGGATTCATTTTTAATGATTTTTATGTGAGGAATTAAGAGTTAACTTGTAATTGGGGTTGGGGTTTTTTTGTTGGGTTTTTTCAAGATATTTTCCTGAGGAATGTTGTTTGTTTTATTTTTTAAATCAAATTGATGGACGTAATGTTAGATTCATAAAAGATGGCACATGCAGACATGACTGTAACTGCTGAAACAGTTGAGGAACACAAGCAGCAACCCTGGAACTCCAGTGTTGAAATGAAATTTAGTTTAAGTAAACCAGCAAGAGTGCTAGCCCAAGTGTTACCACTGAGCAAAACTGAGCTGAAGGGAAAAAATAAGAAAAATAAATGAAGTATATACATGCCAGGGAGGAGGAGTTTTGTAGATGAGTTTTGTTCATTAACTGAGAACTGCAAGAGTGAGCCTCTGATTGGAGATCTGTTTCAAAATTATATTGAGATCCACAGGCCTGGCTTTTTAAGACAACATAGCAAAAGTTACCTGTTAAACAGCTGGGAAAATTAGAGGTGTTGAGATGTAGCTGCATGATTTAGTTCTGTGTCTGTAAAACACCAGTGATATATATTACAAAATGTATTAAACCAGTTTTGAAGCTCCTTGAGTTTTATCCAGAACAGAAGAAAGGTTAGGAAAGCATGTATCAGGGTAGCTTTTTCCTATGAAAGATGACACATAACATGAAGAGATAGCAATTTGTACACCGATGTGCACTTTATAGATACATGTTAAAGGTATGTTTAAAGGAAAGTTATATAATTTCACAGTTTGTATACAGATGACAGGTTTTTGTTGGTTTATGTCCTTCTCAGAAAGGGGTGCATGAGAAGACAGGGGTGCATGACAGCAGAACACACAATATATTTATTCTTCCTTCAGAAAGGAACAATTTAGTAGAAAGCATGTACTCATAGTTAACTACTTTTAGCTATTATTATTTTTAGCCTTCAGTTAACTGTGCTTTTTAGTGAATACTTTTGCTCTATTATTGCATCTGTAAAGAATTTGTTGGATTTTTTTTTAGAAAAAATTGTTTTTAAAAAAAGAAAATGAAGGAGTTTGGATTTTTGCTTGTGTTTTGTCAACCCATTTTTCAACCTTTCTTCAAGTCCATTGAGGTAGTCTTAAAAAAATATAAACATTTAGGACATATCTATATTTTGTAAAGAAAACACAAACCCTCAGCTTTCTTGAAGCATTTTTGAATTTTCTTAGGCTTGTTCTGTTTCTGAAAGATACAGCTGAGTGCATCTGAAACAATGAGCTTTTGGTCTGTAGAAGTCAATTCTTATCCTGAAAAGATCCCGCTTGGTCTTGCTGTCAGTACATTTTGTACAGTGATTGGATGGCCCTATTGTCCTCTTGTGCACTCAGAGTGAATGTATTTATTTTTCCAAGTGGAGTGTTTCTCTCAGTTCTCTCTTCTGTTTCTGAAGAAGAGAACAAGACTGCACTTCTGAAAGCACATAATTCTGAACCCTGAACACGATATTCCAGTGGACCTGGTGCTCACAAAACCTTGTTTATGCCAAGAGTTGCATGGTTACTGTAAAGAGTTTGTCTATGGCAATAACCTCACTCTAATGCACCAATGAAACACGTTACTTTGCCACAAACTTCAGTTCTGAAAATTATGTTAGTAATTTCCTACCCTTTTTGACATTCCTCACACTGAAATGCAGTACTTTTCAGTTCTTAAGTGCTTCTTAAGCACTTGCTGAATTTAAAACAAGATAATAGTTACTCTTTCTTCAGTGAGATTGTTCATACACTGGGTATTGTGCAAACTCTGGAGGTTTGCTGCTCCAGTTAAATTTAGGTAAAGACTTCAAATTAATGCATTTTATTTCTAGAGTGCTTCCTTAGTTCTGCATTGTTTAGTGTGACAGAATTTGGTGTCTGTCTTCACAGACACAAACCTGTGCCATCTTTCACCTGCAGGGTGTTTCCATGCAGTCTGCTTCCTTTTTGCTCCCAGGACATTGGGCACTGCCAGCTGTTTGGAGGCATCCAAAAGGACAGGCTGAAGGTAGTACAGGACAGAGATTTTTCAAGAAGGAGTTGCATGTAGTAAGTAGATGAATAGTAGATGAATGAAGTTTAGCTACCATTTCATTTCTCTGATGTCATGCAGTGAAACTCCCTGTTACCAGGCAAAATACCCCACCAACATCCATGCACAAAAGGAATTACTTTTTTGCACAATTAGTATTTGGAAAATTTATGAAGTATGGTTCTGCAGAGCCCTCAAAACATGAATTTGCATTCCTTAAGGATTGGCTGTCAGTTGCTACTGAGTATCATGGCTTGACTGCAACTGTTTGAACTTTATGAGCTTGAAGGCCTTAGACAGCTGGAAGCTTATTTGGCAAAATGAGAATGCAGCTTTTCTTATTTACATTCTTTTCATGACAGTTGCCAGTAGCAAGTGCTTAAAGGGAAGTTTCTGTATTAGGTGAACTTTTGGTCCAGCTCAATATGGTAGTTATTATTTCAGTCATCTTCACTACTCATCATTTATTTTACATAAACTCTAATCTGGATCTAAGAGTATATTGAGCTCCTCTTAATCAAGACTTCTGGCAGTCATTCAGCTGCTTTTTAATAAACAATGCACTACACTGTATTTCAGGTGAAAGTATGGTCCTTGTTACCTGGCCTCTAAAAATCAGGATTTCTTAAGGCAAATTATTTCAGATAATTGAAACCAGCACCCAGTTTATATCATGGAAGTGCAGACCTTTGAATTCTAGAAAGTTAGTTTTTTATTACATTTTTCATTTGATTTAAGACACAGCTGCTAATAGAAATAAAAAATTAGTAATTTTCTCTCCTCAGCCTTTTTTTTTTTTGTGTGTGTTTTTTTTTTTTTTTACTCTGTATTTCATGCATCTATTTTTCTTGCTGGTGATGTCTGCTTCACTGCTACAGAGCATGCTGTCAAGTTCATACTCAAAAAGAGATTACTCTGCCCACTCCTTTCCCATAGAACTGTTCTTTGAGGATGAATTAGGGACTGTGTAGGCTTCACAGGACTCTGTGCTCTTCTAAGGCAGATGTGTCAGTATAAAAACCATTATTTATAGGGAAATGGAGTGGAGGCTGAAGATGAGCAGGGAGATTTAAAATGTCTGTGTTAAAGTATGAAGGTATGAGAAAGGTATAAATATTTAAAAAAAAAATACTATAGGAGGAGTGGCTAAGCAAGGGTACTTGTTGAAAACTATTCTTATAAAGGTTTGTGCTTAAATCTATACCTGTTTTCCACACTAATACCATCAAAGGTAACTCCAGGTAAAAATAAATAAATAAATTCTTAGTAAGAATTCTGTCAAGGAAACATTAGCTGACTTATCCCATGCTATACTTAATTACTGGAAATTATGGCATTTAAAAAAATCTCACTGAAAATCAACACTATAATGCCTTTTAGTTCTCCTCAGTGCCCTGTATGATATAATTCAAACTTTGCCTTGTGTGTAGACCCACATGTGTGTTGAATTTCAGATTTAGACTTACCAGTCATAACTAAAATGAAATTTTTATTGCTCATACCTCAAGTAAGGGGAGTGAAAAGAATTTTGTGAAATATCCTTTCCATGTGAGCTTTAATACTTAGAAAGTAATAAAATCTACTTCTGAGAAACTTGTCAGTGATGCAGGTTTAAATATGTATTCACTAGAAAACCAGTCCCTGCTGCACATGCAAGTAGCTGGACCTTGTCCCCTCCTCTGCTCCTGTGTTTTATCAGCTCCCACCCAGTGAGTTGTTACATGAGAGAGAACTTAGTGAGCCTCTTGCAGATGGTGAGATGTGTGGATTCAGCCTTTTGCTTGGATGATGTAGTTTTTGTAGGTTTGTTTCTTATGTAGGTTCTGTTTCAAGAAATATGCTAATATTTCCAGATATTAAACTTGTGGAAGTGACTACCATTAGACGAACACCTAAATAAGTCAGTTTTAGGAGGAGATACTGTTGGTGTTCAGAATAGGTAAGAAATGATGTCTGTGCCTATCAGTGGTCCCAAAAGGCGTACATTTGAGAGAGCCTTGCAGGAGCTCACTGAACACTTTATTTCCCAACTGTGTTAATGTAGGATTGATCTCTGAGTACATTGTTCCATGCAGGGGAAAACATTTTCTTGGTTTAAGGCAAAAATGCATAGCATTTCTAATAGTTGACTCACAAATACCTCTGTCTATTTTGGCTGTTCTGTAGGACTTCTTTTCAAAAACACGTTTGACATGTTTAGTTCATGCTATACATCAAAAGCATGAGGAACCAAAGATTTAGGAAAGAATAGTATACATAATATATTTTTTGTGCATACAGTCTGTTTAAAACCAACCGAAACTGCTGTTAATGAAAATTATTTAGATGTATTAAGATTATTTATTCATTTAGGTATGATTTAAGCTAGATACTTTGATAGATTTGGATCCACATTTTAATTCAATCTGTTATTTTTTTTCCCTTATTTAATAGTTACAGTGTGCATGTCTGTTTTCCTTCTAACAACTTAGCAATGTCATTCTAGCAATTACAAGCATAGTGTTTGGACAGAAATGAGTATAGGTTTATTTATCCATTAAAAAAGTTCGAAGGAGCTTTCATAATGTGGACAAAATGTGTATTAGTGACCTTGGATATTTGGACTGTGCTGATTCAATTGATCTATGCATGTTTGATTTTTTAATGATAAACCCTGAACTTTTATTGTCTTTTCCCTAGGATTTTAAGACAGGATTTGGTATTACTTTAATCCCTATGAATGTGGCAAATGTGAAACAAGTGGATCGGACTGCAAAGCAATCTTTTGAAATAATTACACCTTATAAAAGCTTTAGGTAAGAAATGTAAGGTTTACATTACAAAGTATGCAAATAACTGAAGAAATACTTGCTTCATACTACAATGACCTCTCTGGTTTGGATGAATGGTAATGCTTTTTAATGATTTATGGAGATAGCTTAGCTTTTTTATAAAAAAAAAAAAGAAAAAAAAAGAATAGGATTTTCTTTCCTCTGCTGAGTCCTGTGCCTTCATCTGTTACCTCCCTGACCCGATGTCATGCACACAGAATCATATGTTTATGTAGCCTTCTTTGTTCATTCTGTGCAAGTGGAGGTTAAAACAAAAAGAGTAAATTGAAGAACTTCATTCTGTCTTAAAGAATAATAAACTGCAGTAGTGAAATATTGCTGTGTTCATTTAATACTATTAAGCATTTTATTCAAAAAGAAAATAATCAGTCATGTGGTGTCCCCTGTAGAAAACATCCATTGGAAATCAGTAGAAAGTTTCACTTTGGCTGATGTTGTGACTTGTAATGATTTTAAGAAAATACAAGTACATGCTAATAAAACCCTTTTTTAAAGTGTAGTAGTGTTTCTTAAATGAAATATCAGTAATGTAGTAGAAGAATACATTTTATTCTCCTAGGCTTGCTAAGTGAATTTAGTTTCATTCTCAGTTGACTAGAGTAGTAGGTAAATAAGTCTTAATCAGAGATTCGAATCTGTGACTAGTTAGCAGACAGCTAGTTCTTTGATTTTTCTCTAAGTCATCACCATGTGAGTGTTTGCTTCTTATTATTTATATATTTCAAAAAGATTGATTTAAATGAGGAGCATTTTTTGACTATTGCAGCTAGCAAGTCTGGTTTTACTCTTCAATAAATCTCTGTTTCCTTAGGTTGTTTTATGCTTTTGTTCAAGTTCAGTCTTTAAGTTTGGGATGTGGTAATACAAAAAGATTGAAAGTAACTCAGGAGCATAACTTGAACATGATAAGAGCTATGCAGCTCATCCTAGTAGTGGTTTCGTTGAAAACTGAATGCAGAAACAAATGGAATTTTCATTGACAAAATTTCAAAATAATACATTCCATCTTAGTATTTGTATCTGTGTAGAGGAAGACTTTTTACCTGTGATTTGGGTGTAAATGTAATAAATAGGAGAGACTACAGACTATGTTTAATTGGGCTTTAAAATAAAGATCAATAACACAGAAAAGTCAATTGTTTCAGCTTTACAGCAGAGTCTGAAAGAGAGAAACAAGACTGGATTGAAGCACTGCAACAATCGATAGCAGAAACTCTGTCTGATTATGAAGTAGCTGAGAAGATTTGGTTCAATGAGTCCAACAGAAGCTGTGCTGACTGTAAAGCTCCCAGTCCTGACTGGGCATCCATCAATCTCTGTGTTGTCATTTGTAAGAAGTGTGCAGGTAGGTAGAGTAATTAATGGCAGCAGGCTGTGTGGGTTCTACAAAATGTCATATTTGCATATCTGTGTATGTCCTTGAACTGGCTTTTTTTTATTTTTACAGTGCCATCCTTGTGAGAGTTTTTACACACAAAAAAGGGAACATACTTTTTTTTTTTTTTTTTTTTTTTTTTTAATAATACCAAGGTCATCCTTGTTCTAAATCACTTCCATGCATAAATGACAGGTCTGTAAGTTGATTGGTTTTCCTCAGCTGAGTAATCCTTCACAATTAGTGAAAATTAAAATGCACAAGCACTTAGTGGGAACTTCTGCAGGGCTGGTTGCCAAAATACTTCAGTGTATTAATTTGGAGATTACTTCTTTTGCCTGGGGGCATATTTTACTGTCAATAGGGATATCTTTTTCTGATACTGCTAAAAATCTAGTTCTGTCATGTTTTATATTCAAATGTATGCTTAATAACTTCAGATTTTCATTTGAAACAGACCCAAAAGTATTCTACATCATACAGACTACCTTTTTAATAGATTACTATCAAATGCTATTCTACTTTTTTTTTTTTTTTTTCAATTTTGGTAGGTTCTGGTGCTTTTATTTTCTATTCAAATATCAAAATCAGTCTTTAAAAAAAATAAGTATTAGAATAAATGTCTTCATTAAACTTTTTTGTTATCTCAGCAGAAGAGAAATCCACTTTAAGTGCTTTAGTTAAATACAGATACTTTGGGATTTTCAGGACAGCACAGATCTTTAGGACCAAGAGATTCAAAGGTCCGGAGTCTGAAAATGGATGCCAGCATTTGGAGCAATGAACTGATTGAGGTATGTTGTGGTTTTCTAACTGTATCTTTACTGTTGACAACTACTGTATGGACAGGAGTTATTTATTGCTTTGTTCACAAGAAAGCTGGACATACAGCAGATAAATAACATGCTGCTCTTATAGTAAACTTGATGTTTTCAGGAATAATGCACCTATGTGTCATTCAAAATGCTAATTTGTTTTGATAACCATCTGGACAATTTTTCTTAGTATTTCTCCAGCATCGAAGTTCTCTTTTTGGGGGGCAGAAAGAAAATGCTTTTGGAGAGCAATCATGATGGGCAGTATCAGGAAGGGGAAGAGAAAGGAAGCTTCTCACTACCACTTTAGGTGCTTGGAGTGTTGAAAAGCAGTGCTGATACAGAGCTTTGAGTCACTGGTGTTTTCTTTAAAACATAGGTAGTCTTTTCTGACCTTTTACTGGTATTTTCTAATATGCATTGAAATATTATAACTGCTTAGCCTTGTAAAGCTTGGTGGCTATTGATGGTAAATGTTGACTGTAGACCTTATTATTCATTATTAAATTACCACAGGCAGTGACTGAGAGAGGCTTCCGTCTCCTGCAGGCGATTTTCTCCCCTTTAATAACTTTCTTTTTCAACTTTTAGCAGCTAAAAACTATTTACCAGCTTCATATCCTTCATGCTATTTTGTCTTTTTTTTTTAACATCTCATCCCAGCTTTTTATCATCATTGGAAATAAGAGGGCAAACAGTTTCTGGGCAGGAAATCTTCCTCCAGATGAAGAGCTGCATATGGATGCCCCTGCAGAAAAAAGGATAGCATTCATTACACAAAAATATAAAGAAGGAAGATTCAGGAAAACACCTTTTCCCTACAAAACCAAGGAACAATTGAATAAGGTAATACTAGGATAGCTAAGCCCATGCCAAATACTTGTATTGTAATGTATCTGTATGTAGTTTCTCATCTTGATAAACTGGTTGGAAATCAGTTCAAAATCTGTAGTGATATTCTCACAGAGCTGAATAAGGATTGTTCTGAAGATTACAGGAATCATTTCATGATTTTCTTGTTCATAGGTTTCCAGATAGTTTATTTGTAGAAGCTCATGATGCCTGTGTGGTGTCTTGCAGAGCCATCAATGGTTATAGATCTTTATTTTCATTCAAGTGTATGCTGTAGAGATACAAATTTCCACTTCACTTCTTTACATGCATTCTTTATGTGTTTTTTATTATTTATATGTATAATCTCTAGCATTCCCATACATTAGATGATTTTATGTTATTAATGGTGAAAGTAGCTCATGCATTTTTACATGGATTGTAGGAAACAAGCTAAAATTAAAGATGAAAAATATGTATTCTCAGTGTTTCCTTCTACACAAATAGCACATTTTTTTACGGATATAAAGTGGAAAATCCTAACTAAAATTATCAGTTTCTGTTTAATTTTTGACAATTTGACTGACTTCTAATATCCGTTTATTTCAGAGTCACGATTGTGTAGGGTATAGGAGTATAGAAGAGTTAAATGCATGTAAATAACAATACTAATACATTCAGTTACATGAGTCAAATTGTGTCAAAGGGTATGCAGGTATTGTGGGGAAGGAGTAACATTTAAAAGTTATTGTGGTTTAAATTAGAGAGGTCCATTTGTTCATTAGCTAATGTGTCAAAAAAGTGTTACTTTCCATACATCCTACAAGATTTGTCAGTTACATACATAAGTTAAAATACAGGCATGTAAGAATAGCTGTCTTTAAAACACTTGTACCCAAGTTTATAAAACCATCTCACTGTATACCTTGAATTTATATTTTCCACATTTCATTGTAATTGAGAAACGATTTTGGATTTCTTTGTCATTGCAAAATATTTGGATTGTTTTCTTTTTATTGGCAACAGCTGTGCAGGAGACTTTACCATTGTAACTGCAGACCACAGGAAACAGCTCTGTTTTACAGGCTTGGTTCTTCTGTCATCTATGGGGTTTTCTTCTGGAGGGGAGGGAGGGGCAATGTTGTTTGTCAATTAAACACTTAGCTAATGGGAAAAAATACCAGATCTAATGGCCAAATTCTGTTTAGAGTCATGAAATTACAAACTAACATTAACTGAATACATACTAACTTGAAAATTGTTAGAAAACAGATTTCTGTAATTGTGTAACTACTCCTGGGTTTAGACCTGCATTTTAGAAAAAGTTTTTTACTTCTGTGTGTATTCAAAAATGAAAGTGGATGGTCTTTTGGGATGTGGCAAGATCTTTAAATCTTAAGATTTAAAGATGATTTGAAGATGATCAAGTATGAAGATGCCTAAAGAATAGTTGCTTTATTGATTGTGACCATAGCTTTGAAAAACTACATACTAATTTTAGTCTGTTTCCTACTGATAAAATTGAACTTTCTGAAATATTAAGACTTTTTTCGGTAGTGTGTGAAGGACATTGAGGGGGGAATTTTCCACTTTAATATACAAGCTTCCTCTCCATTTGTATTATTCATTCATACTGCCCTGCCCAGTTGAGGCTTGTGGCAGCAACAAAAGGTTTTGGGTTGATGATGTTTTTTGGTTTTTGTTGTTGCTTTTGCTGCTTTTTATCTTGATTCAGACCATACTTTATGATTCTCTCTACTTCTCTATGTTTATGCTCTTTGAAAATGTAGGAGAACTATATTGGAGGTGGAAGGGTAATCTAAATTACATGCTTGTTGTCAATAACTTTCTTATTTAAAGACATTTTTAATTTTCCCTCTCCATGATAAGGCTCTGTGTGCTGCAGTAGTTAAACAGGATGTGCTAGAAACTTTGATGTTGCTGTTCAGTGGGGCTGATGCTATGTGTGCCACTGGAGACCCTGTTTACAGTACTCCATACTTATTAGCCAAGAAAGCTGGACAAAGGCTGCAGATGGAATTCCTGTACCATAACAAGTTCTCAGGTAGGATATATTCTCAAGATATAGTATCTTTTTTATATCTTCTGATTTGAGGCTGAGCAAAAGAGAAGGAGGGAATTCAGAAGAAAAGTGTGATTGAATTGAACAGCAGTATGGGGGGGAGTTTTGTTGGTGTTTCACTACATTTCAGCAGACAGTGTAGGTAATTACATACAAATTATTTCTATTTTGCTCAGAAATCAATTTTAGGGCTAAAAAAACCAATGAAAAACACAGTGATAATTCATAGACCTCATACCCTTATTTATAACACAGAAGAAAAATGTCATATGTTCTGCCAATATTATCAGGCTTGTAGTAGAAAAAATGAGTATATACAGTTAACATGCAGCTAAACTACTTGTCCTGAGCTTTACTTTTTCTTAAAGATTGTTTAAATTGATATCTATCCCTACTGCACACAGACCTACCTGATTTTTCACACACACTCTTCCCAGAATAAAACTCTCATCTTGAACTTGTAATAGGATCTTTTCCAGCAAAGCTTTGCTTTTTCACAACTTCTGCTGCAGCTTGGAGCACACAGTGAACTTAGGTCATCAGTTCTGGTTGTGTGACTGTTATTAGGGTCTTAAATTAAAAAAAAAAAGTAGAGTGTGGATGTGCCTGAGCTTACGTTCTGAAAGGGTGTACAGCATCTGAAGCAGTCAGGGAATGAAAGTCTACATGAAGATTTACACTAGAAAAAGTCAGCTGTGTTGTACTGCAGCCATTGTGGATATACATCTGGACCAGCTTTCTGCTTCCTCGTGCACTGTCAGCTGCCAGAGTTGGTGCTAAACTTCTACATAAGCCCTCAGGAGAAACAGTTCCCTTCTGCTGAAATATGTTATTAAGGGATGGAACTAAAAGAAAGGAAACTGTACACCAGAAAACTGTATGTTAGATTACATTGGCAAGCAGTGGTAGACAGTGGCCATTTGGTAAGAAATGTGAACCGATGCTGTTTTTTGGTAAATATGTCATAATTTTACTCTAATTATAAAAATTGATCAATAAGAGGCATCTGTGCAGTAGTATCACAGAGCAACTGTGTATCTACTGATAAGCAGTTAGAAAGATGTGGAGGAATGCTTATAGCTGATATAACTAAAGTTTTATATGCAACTTCTGTGTCTTTTAATAGATTTCCCCAACTATGATACTTGTTTTGAAAGTGGCTTCTCTGAAGATTCTTCACATTCCACCTTTCTTTGCGAATTCTTATACAAAGTTTCTTCTAATACTACTAAGCTTCTTACAGAGAAGAAATTAAAAGAAGGTATTTCACTTTTTATGCATTTGAATAATATATGAATATGTATGATTTGGATTAATTTGGTTCTTTTTAACTTTTTTGCATCAATTTTTAAAAGATAAAATGTCTTTCTCTTGACATATCCTCTTTTGATTTGGTAGAACTCCTTCAGATAAAGTAAATACTGATTGTCTTGATCTCCTTATTCAGTGGTTGACAGAAAAAGAAAAAAACAAATACACAGAAATTATTCAAGTTATTGATAAAAAAACACTTAGAAACACTTCTCACTTTAATGATACTTGTATGGATGCTACTAACTGCCAAAAAGTAGTTCCCACCTAAAATGATAGTATCCTAGAAATCACATAAAAGTATTCCTGATTTCTTAGTAAGCATCCAAAGGGATAACACATAGGGTATTTCTCAAGTTAATGAATTTTTAGTTTTATAACTGGAAATGAGTACTTCCAACAACTTTATAATAAATAGTTTTGTGGAACAAATAGATATATATATTCCAATAGATACAGCTGGTCTTCTGTGTATATATTGATTGTGACCAGGTGTATATCATTCTTCTATGATTTTTTGGGGGGGATAGCAGGAGGGCTACTATAGATTGATTTTTCTTAGGTGCTATTTCCTTTTTTCTCTCTTTTTGTGTTCCTAGATTTTTCTTCCCTCTAGATATCCTAATTACATGGATTTAAAAAATCTGAGGTGATTTAAAGGTTGCTTAGTGTTCATATTTCTCATACTGCTTGACATGACATCATGTATTGATATATACATACTTGGTATGATTATGCCCATATTCTTGTGGTGCGTGCCTTCAAAATACTTAGTGGAGATTAAAGCATGTTAAAACACATAACTCCCATTTAAATATGCTTTTGAAGGCTCTATACAATAGTGTGGGGCCAGCTACCTGAAAGCATTGGGTGACCAACAGGACTAATGATCCATCACAGACATTTCCCAGCAGGCTTGTACTTGTTAACAAAGACATCTGCTGTAGCTTTCTTGAGGATTGTTCTGAAACTACACTGAGCTTATTCAGCAAAGAAAGGCATAACTGCAAACTCACTACTACTTGCTCTGAGTGCAGATCTTGTCTTCTGTGCTGTATCTATATCTAGATCATTAAAATAATTAAAAAAAACATAAACCCAAAACATAAACCCAAAACATAAACCCAAAACATAAACCCAAACCAAAACAAAAAGCAAACAAACAAATCAAAAGGTCCTAGGAAGACAAAATAGATAGCAGATACAAGACAATGCTACTGGTCTCTTCTAACACAATGGTATATTAGAAGTGTAGTGTAAGTTTGTAAATACGTGTATAGATTGAAGGTTTATCTATAAATGCTCACAGATTATCTTCTGCAGTGCTTTTTGGAGAGGTGCCGTGTAAGTGTGCATCGTTAGTAGGATGCCTTGAAAGTATTTATGAACAAAGCCCTCAGGCCAGAAGTAGCTGAATTCTGACTGTCTTCACTCATGATTTTTTATTGGAGAAAAATGCAGGTGCTTTGAAAGCTGCTGGTAGCATTTTGCTTAGCATTGCACTTACTCCTTGGAGGAACATCCAGTAAATGGAAAGAAACTAGCTCAGGTTTTGGCTTCTGACCCTTTGAGTATCTTGTAGGTGGTAGGTGTTCTGCTGTTTGCTTGGGGGGGAGCAGATTTTTTTTTAGGAGTGTTTTTTTGCTTTGGTTTCCTATTAATGTTGAATTACCCATTTGTATCTCAGGTGTCATGTTTCTGAAGATGGGTGCTTTACAGATGCATAGTAAGATAGGTTTCCCTGACCATTTGCAGTTTAAGAAGACAAATAACAAACAAGGCAGGGGAGGAAGATGAAATAATAGCATCCTTTCATCAACAACAAATACCCCTGCAATTCTGAATTAGAAACTGCTCTTGCCTGAGAGCTCTAATACATCTCAGCCATGTGTAAGAAGTATTGTGACAAAAGGGGTTTGTCACTGTTTAAAACAGAGCCTACTCTCTATTTTTTTCACTTTTGTATTTTTTCCCTTATGTCAAGAACTCTTTCTGCCTCTATAAAATCTCATTGACATGAGATAACATGAGATGTGCATATCACAGATTGTTGGGAATAGATGGAGATAATTTTCTTATTGTCTTAAAAAAATAATTTGATTGGTAAAGAACTAATGTGTGGGGAATATAGTTCAGTCCCTTCTTCCTGTGAAGATTCAATTAAGAAGGTCACATTATCCAAAAAAGTGACCTAGCCATTAAGTTCTAGACAACTTCTTTCCTGTTGAAACAGTTCTGCAAACTGAGTTCTCCCAGGGCCAAAGAGAGATCACCAGTCTCTAGCTGGGAATTACAGAACTTGTTTTAATTTTGGTCCCTATCCCAAAGTACACTGGGCTTTTGATTTTCTGATTTGTTGAGGGTTTTAAATTCTGTTTGTGGTAAAGACTGCAAGTCAGAATCCTGTTCAGCTGTCTACCCATTAAACTGGAGTTAGTGCCCTTCCCAGTGTTACAAATCTCTGAGGCAGTTGTCAGCCTTATCTGTAGTGCCAAGGGCTGAAAGTTTAAGTGCTGTGTTTGTTGTCACAGAAGACTGTTACCACTTTGTGGGCTGAGCCATAATGGTAGAAGGACATTAAAAAAATTAAGTGCTGTGAATTGAATCCAAGTTTTATAACAACCAGATGAAACACCAGGAAACACAATCCAGTTCTTCATTATCTGGGTTTGCAGATATCCTGGTTGTGCAGGAGAGTGAGCCAGCTTGGTGTGTACTTCTCATTATGGCAGAATCAGTGGTTGCTGCAGGGGTTCAGAACTTCTGAGGAAAGTTGTTGTTAATTAACAACTGCTAATGATCAGTTAAAAGCCTTGACATACCAAAATTGTCCTTGAGAGGTGTAACAGTTTCACATGAGCTATTGTGTAGAAGAGGCTTTTGGGGATGAAACAGGGGAACTGGGTGACAATACCCTAAGCAGTCAAAAGCTCCAAATTTGGTGCTCCACTCCTCTAAACCCATGCATTTTAAACCCCTACATCTCATGTTTATTTTGGTATTTAAAATGTGTATTTAGGCAAAGTAGAACTAGATAGAAAGAAGCATAATACTAATAAATGTTAATAAAATAGTACTGAGAAATTTATGAAACATGTATAAATCATACAGCAAATAACAGAAAAAAATAATTGGGTTTAATATCAGATAACACAGTAAGTACGTATCCATTAACTGCAGCTGCACTTTGGGTTTTTTTGTTTGATTTTTGTATTGATTTTTGTTCTTTTGGTTTTTTTGTTTTGTTTTTCAGAGCTGTTCTACCAAATTCTCACACTTTAGCAGAATATGTGCAGCTATACAAGGAATTTTAAGGTTATAGCAATAAACAGATTATTTTCTCTTTGACTTACTACTCTGTAGTGATGGGAATAGATACACCTCAAATTTATTCTAAGAACTAGATGTAAGATAGAATGAATGCATGAATATTTTAAGTAGCAAAGAGTCAATAACATAGAATCATTGAATTGTTAGGGTTGGAAGGGACCTTAAAGATCATCCAATTCCAACCCTCCTGTGTGGTAGAAGGACACCTTCTCTTAGATCAGGTTCCTATGTCATGTCAATATGCTATATCATGTACTGTATCTATATATTAGATTCATAATGGAGTAGACATGTGGTCCTAAATATGCTTATACAAATAATACTTCTAAGTTAGCCTGCAGGCTTTTTTCTATATCTTGTTTTGGTTTGGTTTTGTTTTTAATGTATGTATTGTCTGTATGGCAATTATGAGTTACTCCAGTACATCTGTTTCAGAGTTATTTGAAGACAGAATTCTTAACTAGTTAATTTAACCATGCTCAGCCCTCTGGCTAGGAAATTCTCTACCATTTCTTTACTATTTGACACTCGGGCTTGCAGTAGGAGAACTGAGCTCAACCACTGATGTACCTGGGAAGGGTTGTTCTGTTAGTTTTTATGTTCTTCAGTTTATTATCCACTAATATTTTGGTAGGTTTTTGTTTTTAAATTTAATCAGATAAATAGCAGAACATCTGAGAATGTCTTCCTTCTGTTTGCTAGCAGTGTGGATACCAGTTCTGGCATATATGACATTATATTTTCCAGATTATTTGAAAGGCTTTAATTGTTTTCCTTTACCTTGTGACAGTCAGTGAACACCCAAGCATTTCCAAACAAAGGCAGATTGGTGGTTTTGGTCTCTAGGTCCGCTAACATGAAAAAGTAGCTTTTTTTTTTCTTCTACATTCCGTGATTTACTCACTCATTGTAATATCAGCTCTTGTGATATACATTGTTCTTGTAGCTTTCAGTGTTCCTAACTTTGTAGAATGTTTTTTTTTGTACCCTTAACTTTCTGCTGCTAAACATGTAACAGGGTATTGTGCAGCTCTTCTAACATCAGGTTCCACAGCAAGTGAAGTAGTAGCCCTACAAGGGGTAAAATTCACTTAAAAAGCAATTTAATATGCTCATAAAGTACAAATAAGTATGAAATATTTGAAATACTCTTTTCTTAAATGACCATGCTAGAGTTTCTGTATGTTAAGTAACATCAACATAGACATTGATTTCCTGGCCCACTGAAGTCAATGAAACTGAGATTTCATCATAAAAGTGTTGATGTTACAACAGAGCTATGAATCCTCTGAGGCAACCTGTGTAGGAAGATGCAATCTTTATTATATGTCAACTAACTTTTCTGTTATTGCTTTACTCACAGATTTCAACAAAAGATGGTGCACTTTGGAAAGTGGCTTTCTGAGCTACTATGAAAATGATAAAACTACTACTCCTCATGGTATGATTGACATCAATGAAGTGATCTGTCTTGTAGTGCACAAGTCAGACTTCTTTTTGAATAGAGGGTAGGTTCCCAAATTAATATTTCACTTTAAAAACAGGTATTTTTAAGGTTTTTCTTTGGGTTTTTAGAGCTTCTTATTTTTTCCTGAATTTTGACTTGAAGAAATAAGCATTAAGTGGTATTTGGTTTTTTATTTTTTTATTTATTTTTACAGTGACATAATGAAAATGTTAGGGTAATTTAAAAGGGCATAATAAATTTGATACATCTGTTTCTTATTAAAACTGTAATGCATATTCTTAGTCCTTGAAAGGTTATGTGATGATAAATTGAACAATTAATGACCATCTTTCTTTCTGGGCTTGACCTCTGCCTTGAGCCAAAACTCTCACTCTCTTTCTTCCTGATAATAATGCAGCAGATTAGAGTTCTCTGCAAGGTTTCCTGCTTTGATCACAAATCTCTTGGTCTTTGAAACCCATTCTTTGTTCTGCAGTTGAAGACAACAGTGTTACTGTTGAACATTGTAATAGTTTGAAGATGATAACTTTTTTGTGGTCTTCTTCTTTTACAACTCTTTTGTATCACATTTGCCATTAAAAACATCATATGGGGATTCACCTAAATCTGAGTTGCATGCCAGTAGTACTTGATTACTTTAGGGCAACATTTTTGTTTAAACCATACTTTGGATCTAACAAACTCAGTGACACTTCCTTTTAAAATTTTTTATGTGTATGTATCTAAAATAACAAGTTCGTTCTACAGAATAATCCTGTAACATTTGTAGTGAAAAAGTAAAAGTGTCTGCAAAGAAACCTGTCTATTCAGTAAGCTTCTGGAAAGGGCAACATTAAGAAAGGACTTAGGTACTAAAGAGACAAAGGGTATGTAGAGGGGAAAAATCCTGAAATATGGCGATGCTTCAGCATGATGCAAAATACAGTGAAGGTGGCCTTCACTTTTCTGCAGTAGCATAGCTTTGTGGTAGCCAGGAAAAAAACAAACAAAAAAAAGTCACACCTGTTACCAAGTCAAACCTGTTGCATGCTACATCTCTAAATGCTTCCACTTCAGTATAATACATAAATTAAAAATGTGTTGGCTGAATACTTCACTTCTAGGAAATGACTAACCTGCAGCTGTTTTTACCTGCAAGTTTTGTGAGATATTTCTCTAAATTTGCTTTTTCATGTAGTCAGAATTAAGTATTTACTTAAAATTTTCAAAGAAGTTACTCAAAATGAGCGGACTGACTCATGTTCAGTTCTCCAGCTGTAGACAGATATTAATCTTCAGCATCAAAAGGCAAAAGCATGTGCCATCTGTGGCAGTTCTAGGGAAAGTTACAGACAAAAAACACACTATGAATTCATGGACCATAATTTATATGTTAAAAGCAGGCCCTAAGTCCAGCGTGATATTTACTTCACAAATTAATCTGCAATTTCAACTGGTTTCCCTCCTTTATCTTTATCCTTATTGTTTGTTACTTAAAAATGGAAAAACACGATACAGCTGTTTAAACAATGATACATTTTCTAAAAATAAATAAATAAAAACCCAGAAGACTTCCCCACCAAAAAACCTTTAAGAACTTGAGCTACAGCAACTTGAAAGGGTAATCATAAACATGACGGAACCAAGCTCTTGGTTTGGTGTGTGATAGAGGCAGTGGCAGTGCCCTTGTTCAGGCTGGAGAAGAGGAAAGATCTCTCTTAGAAGGGTGGTGGAGAACAGGAACAGGCTGGTGAGAGAAATAATCTCCCTCCTTGAAGGTTTTCAAGGCTTTTCATTTCTGTTCTGATCTATGGTTATTGATAGTCCCGTTTTGAGCAGGAGACCAAGTCAAGTGATGTGAAAGTCCCTTGGAACCAGTATTTCTGTGATTATGTGTTAACTTGTGCACAACTTCCTAATCAGTGAGCTGGAATGTTTATCTTGAACCTAAAAAAAAAGGGTTTGTATGCATCACAAAAATATGCTTGCTAAAATTACATTAACTTTCAGAAGCAAAAGAATTCCCTGTGAATGTTAATGACTATATGTAAACATTTCTATTGATTTCAGTTAGTGAAAAAAAAGATAAATATTGTAGTAGCCTATAAACACTTGTTACCTGAATTGCACTTTGATCGTGTTGTGTTATAAAATACTCCATTATTAGCTTGGTTGTACTTGTAAAATTGGAGTAATTGCAAATGGATTGCATTCCTTAAGTATGAAATAATGAAAAACTAGAGAGAATTGGGGCTCTTGTATTTCAGTTGTTAGGAGGATGACATACAGCTGTTTTTTTTCCCCTTACTTCCTTTAGGGACATCTTTACCTTTGAAATCTACTTAATGTCAGAGCGTGTTTTTCTGTTTGGAGCTGAAACTGCATGTTCACAAAGAAAATGGACATGGGCAATAGCTAAGGTAATTCTGATAATTATCTTTTCCAGTTAGGCCAAGAGCCTTTGCACAAAGAGTAAAGTGTCATTATTAGCTTAAAATCCTTTGAGAAGCCATTCTTCATGAATACTGATCTATCTTATGGGCAAAACTTTCTTGTGCAGCAAGAAGAAATAACTTCTGTGATTCAATGTTTGAAGCAAGATAATTAAATAAAATTGAAAAGAAATTGAAGCAACAGTTTAATGGCGACCATAAGAATATATTAAAGATGCTTTAGTATATACATATATAATAATTTATTCAAGCTAAGTTGTTTATGATTGCGATTCTGTTCTGAAACAGAATTCATAGAGCAGCACTGTATTTTGTACAGTACCAGATGCTGTCACATTACTAATTAAATCAATTGTAGCTTAAAAAACAAAAACATTTCAGTCGTAGAATATGAATGGAAAAACTATGTTATACCTGATTTTATGGTTTCAGTTCAGCATACATATGAGTTTATGAATGATGAATCTTGAAGCCTTACTTTTTTACCATGGCTGTAATCCCAGAGTCTTAAAGATTTGCAGTATCTTGACTTGTAGGGCTTTTTTAGGGGAAGAGAGTTTATTTTTTTCTTTGTCTTACTTGCCCCATTTTCTTTGTAGCATTTTGTTCCCCCTGTGGCTGAAGGTTTATTAGAGAGAGACTGTGACCTGATTGGGCAGCTGTACTACAAAGATTGCCATAGCCTGGATCAGTGGAGAAAAGGCTGGTTTGCTATAGAGAAGTCGAGCCTTTATTTTTGTCTTGAGATGGAGAATGCTGAAGAAGATTCCATATATCTAAGGAGGTTGCAAGAACTAAGTAAGAACTTTGCTTAACATCTACAATTAAGGAAATACTCTATGGAATTAATTCACTTTTAAGATCATTCCTATTTTGTTTTTAAGTCATAAACATTACAGAGTTTAGTAACTATGCCTTTGCATGAGCCAGGTGCTCTTCACACTCCCATAAAAATATGGATTTGGTAAATTTCTGTCTTGGATTTTTTTTCCCCAATTAATGGCACATGCTAGAAAGATTTTTCACAGCTTCATAATGAACCAAGACAATTTTTGTTCTAGTTGCAGCAGTATCTTTCTTGCAGGTGTACAGAATTGAATAATAATACATGACCTTTTGGGATTATTGTCTCATATTTTTGACAGGGAAGAAATACTCATTGCAGAATGTGTTCTTAAGATGATTGACAGGCCTAGTTTTAAAACACTGAAATGTACTGGAAAAATTACAATTCTCTTAGAAAACTATTTTACAGACTAATAGACTTTTTATTTTTTCCTGCAACTAAAAATATTCTTTGCTCAATATCGTAACTAGGAAAGATAACAGTATTTATACAAATGGTTTTCCATGACCGATTTTATATAATTTCCTGAAATTATGCTCTGTATTCTCCTTCTGTCCTACTTATTTTTATATCGAACAAGGAAATATGTTATGTTGGAAAGTAAAAATAATAGGTGTTATATCAAGCTATCATAAAGAAGAAAATTTATTTATTGATGGTCCTCTTTGTAAATGCTATGAGATTGTAGACTGTTCTGCAAAAATTTGACTAAATGCCATTGGCTTTTCTACTGCTTATTTACTGCCACCTTACATTTGCTGTGAATAACATTGTAAAGGTGGTTATTGATTCAGAAATATTTTTATGACTCTAGCTATCTTTAACTTGTGAATACTTTTTTGATCTTGATCAAGAATTAAGAAGTTAAGCACTAGAACTGTTTCTGGTATTAATTTTGATCATGCAACTGTAATTTCTCCCTATGCTAATCATTTCAGCATCAGAAATCTGCATTTCTCAAGTATGGCAATGAAATGTAATTTTCCATTAAAAATCATTTTTGCATGTGTTTTAATTTTCAAATATTAGTTGTATAGCAGAGTCGTACCTATACTCCTGTCTTTTGATCTCAGGGTTCCCCAAATAAATTTACTTCACTATTAACACTGAATTGTGTAGCTGAAACTTGCCAAATAATAAAGCACCAGTGGAGGTGTAGTCAGGTACCTTCTATACACTCTCTTGGTAAATGTGAGTGAGCCCAGGAGCACGTGTGATACAGAACCATCATCTAATGTGCATCAGAATATGTTTGTTCAGCTTCACTGCTATTCAGGACTTTAACATCTCTGGGACTGGTTTATTTACGTAAATTCCTAAATTCTGAAATACTTTTCTAAATTTCGAATTGGTGAATAGGTTACTTGTTACTTACTGTTGTTAGAATTGTGTACAGTATACGTTTATAAGCACCATTACTGGAAGCTATCCAGATCTATTTTCTGTATTACATTTACTTTAAGTGTTTTGAAGGGTTCTTTTTCCAAGCAGGAAGGGCATAAGGCAACATAAAGAAGAGTGTCAGTGTTCACACTGTAACATGTATCTCATGCTGTGGTAAATGTCTGCAGCCATTAGAGTGCAAGTAAATAAATGGATTAAAAAATCCATCTTACTCCTGAATCATTGTGTCTTACAAAATTTGTATTTATAAGCTTAATTTTAATACAACAAAACACCGGAGCATATTTTCACATTAATAAGTACCTGTTTAGCTTTTCTTACTAAATTTTCTCAATTTTGCCTGTAAATGTGAGGGCATTATGGTATTTTTTGAGTTTTGTTTCTATTATCAGCAGCTTTCCTTATTTGAAATGTTTAAGAATTCCATGCTCCTGTTGTCCCTGAATATAATTTTGAAAAAACATAACTACATGTGCATATATGTGTTTGTCTGTATATATTTGTGTAGATCATATGAACATGTGTGTGTGTTGTTTTCAGCAATCAGTAGTGTGATGCAAAATGGAGAGAAAATAGATGTCCTGCTGCTTGTTGAAAAAGGAAGGTAAGATTCCCATCTGAATAAAGCTTTGATCTGCTTTTATATTGATGTCTGAGAAGTGGAGATTTTAAACTTGTGATTGCTAGAGAGTGAGTAAATTTTCAGAGTTTTTGTAGGAGGGAAAGTCTTTCTGTGTTAATTACGTTTTATGTTTGTGTCAGGAAATGCTAACAAGTATTGCTTATTAAAAGGATTTGTCCCACTGAGAAAATTATTCCCATTCAGATTAGTCTGCCAGTAGTGGTTTGTTCAAAAGGACCTAACTTCTTTTACCATGTGAAGAAAGAGTACCTCTTTGGAGCATTTGCCAGCTACCTCTCAATTTACTAATCACTTGCCCCAGAATTCTGTGTCTCAATTTGTGTATATCAGGATTGAGAGGGTATGTATGAGTCCAGTGGTTTGTATTATTGTAAAGAAAAAAACACCAGAATTGTGGATCAAACGTGATCCATGTCCGTTTCCAAGCGGGTAATCTGTTGAGATGACTCCCTTGGGTATAGTGAGACTGAAACTTGAAATGAGGTGTGGTTTCTACCTCATGTATGGGTACAAATTTAAGGATGAAGGTTAGATTAGGCTGGGGTTTATTATTTCAATGACAGATTGCAAGGGAAACTTCATTGTGAGTAGTGGCACAGTCTTTAAACAGTCTTCCAAACAGCAAGTAATAGGTTAATATAGAAGGACTGTTTTCTCTTCGTTGGGGGGGAAAAAAAACAGCAAACCACAGGTACTTTGAAATCAGTCAGGGTTGGAGAAACATATTGTAACTTGTGTGTTCTGAATTTTAGCTCTTTGTAAGATCCTGTTTAAGTTCCAGAATTCAGTAAGGTGATGCAGATCAGGAACACTTTTTCCTGTTGGTTTTTTTGGGCTTTGTTTTTGATTTGGTTTTTGGGGGGTTTTTTGGGGTTTGTTTTTTTTTTTAAAACTTTACGGAAAAATTCAGTGACAAGTAAGCTGTGTAGATCAACCAGGGAGCCAGAGGCATCCTATTCAAGGTGCAGTCCTAAAGATTAATAGAAACTGTGCATCTAATTTCAAATACCAGTGCTGAGTAAAACTTGTATCTCCAAGTCAACTTTTATTATTTCTTTCATTATAATATTTCTGTCAAGTGAGGGTAGGTTTTCCCTGAATTGCTTTAATAGCTTAATGGAAATTCTGAACTATTTGAAAATAATTTCAACAGGGACACTGGCTGATTTATGGTGGCCATGAATATGTTTAATTTTTCTTCACTGAAGTCTGCAGTAAGGAATTTAAAGTCATAGTTATTATCTTAGCCATTAAATGCCATATGGGTATATAAGGTTTGGTACAGTGATTCTTGCTCAGATTATTACTCCAAAGATGGTATCCAGGTGTTCAGCACAGTTGCATGGTACTGCATCTTGCAGTGATAAGAAATTTAATGTGTGTGTGTGGAAAGTGATTAAGTATTAATTCACCTTTATCTTTAGATTCAAGTACTGTAAATTGTTGCGGCGAGCCTTCTCTCGGGGACACGGCTCTTCTCCGGAGCTCTCTTGCCATCCCTCTCCTCAGGTGTCTTCATCTCTTGTCTCCTTCTGCTTCTGGGAGCATGCCTTTTATTTTGCCCTTCAGCCCCGCCCATTTCCGGCTGGGGCAGGCCCTAATTATTGGGCACAGCTGGGCCTAAGCTCCCAGTTCATTATCGGCGACACCTGAGGACTTGTGGTTCTCTCTACAGTAAATGGCAACAAACCCAGCAATCCTTCTCCTGCACCTCCAAGCTTTAGATAAATTAATTAACACCTTTGAGACATCATCAGTGTCAAGTAATCGACATACCATCATTTCTAGGTTTTCCTACTTTTTCTGCTATTTTATAGCAGCGCTTGTCTAATGCCAACTTTGACATAGATGGATCACTTGGAAGAGACCCTGTATTCTGATCTGTTGAAAACTTTCATGTTAATTTGTTAGTCACTTAAATGTGGGATAAATTATAAAATCAAAAAAAAATAGTACTATGAGAATGAAACAAAATAAGTAAGATTTTTCCAGGATTAGGAAAATTTTGTTTAAAAAACACGTAGCAAAACAAAAAAAATTCCACTATCTTTTGCATAAACAAATAGATGTTGTTGTTGTGCTACAACATCTCTGTGTGAAACACTGGCACAGGGAAGTTGTAGCTGCCCCCTCCATGGAAGTGTTCAGAGCCAGGTTGGAAGGGGCTTTGAGCAATCTGGTCTGGTTAGAGGAGTTAGTGGAATCCCTGCACATGGCAGGAGTTTGGAACTAGATGGTCTTTAAGGTCCTTTTCAGCCCACACCATTCTTGCTAAATTTTATTAGAAAAGATGATGAAAATATCTTGAATATATTCTTACTGAAGCTTGTATTCTTCTTCTGTTGTTTTTATTACTGACTTCTAACTAACTTCCAATCACATACAAATACTTCTGTCTTTCTTCAAATTAGGGAAATCATACATTATATTGCTCTCTCTCTTTTTTTTTTTTTTTTTTTTTTTTTTTTTTTTTTTTTTTTTGACACTTTTCCCATCAAAAATGAACTTCTCACTTAAGAATGATTGAATGCAAAAGACTTTCAGAACTATAAAATCTTCAAGTCTTGCTGCTGAAATAATTAAAATGTAACAAAACTATGAATTCTGGACTTTTAAAAATACATAGTAAATTTATATCTATATTAAGTTCTTGGGGTACATAAGTTGAATGTTGATCTGATCCATAGCTATTCAGAGGAAGAATTTACAGTGGATTTTGGGCTGCAGGGTGCATAATGCTTTCCAGCTTCTGAATAAAAGAATTCAGTACTGCCAAGAGGCATGTGAGGTTTTTCTGAAGTATCTTAGGTATGAATGCAAGCCACTCTTTCTCTACTTAGCACCTTGCTGTTCATTTATTCTCTGACACATTGAGCAAAAGAATACTACCAACCGAGAAATAAAATGAGGTAATCATATTATACATTGCAAAGTAATAGCTTATATGAGAGGCTGAACCAGACTAAAACATGTTCAAAGCAAAAAGACTTTCTCTTTTGGATATTGTTGATGGATGTGCTCCCTAAATGTTCACAATAATCCTAGTCTTTTTCTACTCTTTTTCTCCTATTAGATTATTTTTTTCACGTCTCAAAGATGCTTCGTGTTTGTCTTTGGGTATCTTTGCTAAGGTAAATCAGAGAGGAGCACACTCCCTTTTGTAGCACCTATTGAAATTTTATTGCACTCTGATCTCGGTTGGAACATATTTTTAACTCATTAGAACTCTCTCCAGCCTAGCTGTAAATCCTGACTTCTGGGAAAACTGTTCTATTATGCAATTATCTGATGGCCATTCACCTCTTTCTTATGTTCCACTTTCATAGTTAAAATGATTCTTGTCTTCTAGTTAGAAATGACAGTTTTCCAGATTTCTGTGTCATGCAGAGATGTCCTCTGGTTTGCTCTGTATTCAGTTTTCCTATTTTTTCCCTTAATCTCTTGTACCTGTTCATGAAGTAACTGATGGCACCTCATCTCTTTTTGACATCCAAACAGAAGTTGCATGTCAGATAGGTGAAGAAATTGCTTCTGTAGGGTTCAGCAGAGGGATGTGTACACTGAAGAAAAGAAAGGTGGCTGAAAACAACTGGATATAGTGATTATAAAATATATATGCAATCTGTAAAATTTAATGTAAAAACTCAAAAGCCATACTTTAAGGAAAAACAGCTGTGCAGCAATTCAGTTTTAAATGTTTCTTTTTTTTTTTTTTTTTTTTTTTTTTTTCTGTAATCATTTAAGCTCTCCTAGGTGTCAGTGAATGTTTTCAGGCCATAATGTAATCCAGATGGTGCCTTTTTTTTCTCCCTGTTATGCTTCTCTTGTAGTTAGCTCTTTCTTATTACAGATAGTAAACCTTCCCTGTATACTGGCACCATTTCTTTATGCTGATGGTTCATTAATTACAATGCTTTCTTCTTCACCCTTTGGTGATAGTAATAGTTCTTGTAAAATGGAGTTATAAGTACAAGATTCTAGAATCCAGAACTAATCTAAACGGAATGCTCGGATGAGTGAAATTACTTTTTGCTTCAAGTATGATGTGCTGGATGTAAGTCCTTAATATTCTTAATATTCAGGAATATTGCTGGTCTTTGTTATGTGTCTGTAATTATTAGAGGAATTGCCCTGCTTCTGTTGCAATGTGATTTCATAGCAATGAGTTTCATAGCATAGCACCTCTGCTTTCAGGCATGCATGTGGGTTATTAGAATAAACTTGAAATTTGCTGGAGGGCACTGGGTTGTGCTGGTGTCTGTTTCTCACCCTTCCTCCCTGCAGCCCTTACCCAAAATCTGCTTTCCCAGTGCACAGCTGTGCAGCAAAGACATAGGTAAAGCTAGTGGACTTTGCAAGATGGGTTAAAGTGTTTGCACTGTTTGGACAAAGCCTGCACATGTTTGTTGTCTCTCTGGCTACCAGTGCAGAAGAATGTTATGGCAGTTCATGATAAGGTTGAAAAACAGTGGAAGCTTCCTTCTTGCTGAGACTACGTGTTCTTGGATGGCTGCTCTCATTTCTGCCAGATAATTCCCTCCATTCACTAAGGCAGAAGTCTAAGTTTTCAGGCTTTCTTGTTTGAATGCTTAAATTACTAATTTCGTGGGTATGGGTTGTATGTGTTTCATATTTAACAGAACAAAAACCCTGCCATTATTCACTATAGTGCCATATAGTCACTACTGTGTCTTCTTTACCATGTTTTTTTAACTGAAAGTAGTACATATGTAAACATACTGTAGAAGACAGTAAGTACATGTTGTAGGAATGCATTTGTGTTTAGAGTCCAAAGCAGTTTTTATTCTGCATGATAGGTCTTTGTAAACATCACAAGAAAAATTATTTCAAACATAATTACTTCTAAGTTGAGAAATATTCTTGGCATTAAACTGCTCAGGTTTGTGGTACATGGGACATCAGTGCACTTCAGCATGTGTTTAGATTCTTAGTCTTATGCCTTTCATTTAGTGTATCTTTATGTTTTGCCAATAGCAATTAGTTCAGTGAGAAATACATCTATTTCTTATTACTACTGCCTCTTCAAACTGGATTATTGATGACACGGATATGAAAGGCAGAAGCTAGATCTGCAAAGCTCTTTTTATTACTTCATGAAGTTCTGTAGAGGACTTAAACTGTGCTTTGGAGAAAGTTCTACTTTCCTGCTGGTAACATTTCCCCTTTTCATTTTTCCCCTTTTCCCCCCCCTTTTTTTTTTTTTGGCTGAGTATTAAAATTAGAAATAGTGCCTAATCTTCTTATTCATATATTGTTGTATGTTCTTATGATTTAAATGTATCCTAGGTTTGCTCTCTCCACCAAAAATACTGTGGTTTGAGATGAGCTTTTTAAGCCACTTCCGCAGTAAATTGACTGAATTCTGAACTGTGTCTGGTACCAGTTTAATTTCCATTTTTCCCTGCTTCTCTTTTATGGTGTTATAGTAAAGGCTGAAATTGCTTCTCTGACTTACATGACTTCTGTGGGAACTTTTTGACTGAGAAAAGTTAGTAATTTTTTAAAAAATAATCAGTTATTTTCCATGAATGGTCTAAGTTCCACAATAACAGGAAGATTTTTCACTTTTATATTTTTTACCAGCAGCTTCTCTTTTATGGAAGTGTTGGTGCAATAGAACTGCTGCTTAAAGAGATACCCCATTTTCTTTTTTAATTTTTAAGTAAACTTTTCCTCTGTAATTTGAATTTTTCTCAGCTTTCCAAATTGTATAAAACCGAGAGTGTCATCTTTTTGTAGTTCTGATATGTTTTTTCTAATGTGTTGCATTGCAGGGAAGATCCACAGGATGGTCTTTTTCACGTAGTTTACAAAATTCATATATCATGACAGTGGATTGGCAAACACATTATTTAAACCTTCATATCTCTGAAAAAAATATAGATAAGATTAAATTACCTTTGAAATTCAATAAACTGCTATTTTTGCTCTGTCCTCCTGGCACTCTCATTCATATACAGCAGTTGCCCTTTTCTTGTTTAGAAGTAATAATATTTTCTCTTTACATTTTGATGTTTCCTGTACATATTGTAATTCTTGAGATAACAAAAAAATATCTGTTGAGACTTCCATCTATCCTTTTGCTGATACCATAATGCAGAGTTTTCTGCTCTGCAGGGAAAATAGAGGCAGTAATATGCATATATGTCTGCATCTCTTGTGTTGAGAAGCAATATAAATCTTTTATAAATCATTGTCCTAACCTCTGCTGATCTGTGAGTAATAGTGCTGAAGGAAGACTGTAACATGCTCTGTCAGAGTCTTTTCCACTCAGTTCGAGCTTTTTCATTTTCTCTGATACATGGCTACAGCAATACCAGAGGATGTTTGGGTGATGTGTTGTTTAGAGGCCATTGCTTTAGAACTGCCTGTGTAGAATATCTGTTCTGACAGGCTGTCAGAAAATGTTTGAAAGTATTGAATTAGGCACACTTATTTCTCTGTAAAACTTTGAGAGCTGTGTGCAAATTATTGGCTTTTCTTAAATGGAAGAAGGAGGCTGAGTGTTTTTGCTAGCCAGGCATGTGTGCCATGACATTTGAAGTCATGAAGTAGGGACATTTTAAAAGGAGCTTCAGTAAGATGAAACTTCTTAGTGTCTCCTACTCTGCTACTGAATGGCAGTCTGTGTGGTGGAACATGAGAGTACTTAAGATCCTGGTCAGTGTGTGCATAGACTGCATCCTCACTTCCTATCAAGATAGCAGTGCTAGAGTAGAGATACTTATAAAAGTGGAATTGGAAGACACCAGTACCTCTGACAGTGTTTGTGGGTCTTTTTCATTTCTTGTCACTACTGGTGTAAGTGTAGTTGAGGACAAAAATATAAAATAAAAGGTGCTGTGACAATAGGCCAGCACCACAGCTTTTTGTGGTGGAACGTGCCTTGGTGTCTTTATCCTAGTAATTTTTATTGTTAAAGAATAATTTGTTGCTGAAGTACAATAAAATGAGTTTTCTATTTCTCCTCTGCATTCAGAATATTTTTATGCTTTTCAGAACCCTATACATCCATGGCCATACAAAGCTGGATTTCATGGTCTGGTATACTGCAATTGAAAAAGCAGCAGGTACAGATGGTAATGCCTTACAAGATCAGCAGCTCAGCAAAAATGATGTTCCTATTATAGTGAACAGCTGTATAGCATTTGTCACACAGTATGGTAAGTATAAGTGAGTTTTATTCAACCTGAGATCATTTGTAGAATACCTATGCCCCCACATGATCAGATCTTATTGGGTGAGTTTATATACTACCTAAAGTCAAACCATTCCCCTCTTTAGCCTCACCATGCTTTGATGCATTGGTGAAGTACACTGCCACACAGCTGAGAATGAGCAGTCTGGGGAAATTATACTTTGTAGATGCTCATTACAGACATTTTCCCATTTTAAAATTTGGTGCTACCATGCTTGACGTAGCTCAGGTTTGGTGTCCAGTGCCTCAGTGCAGAACACCTCAGCCCAGAAAATAGCCTGTGTGGACCAGGCAATACTATGGCCAGGCCTGGTAAGCACATCTTTTGGGAAAGTGGTATTAACTGTGAAGCAGAGTTCAATCTTGAGGCTGCTGTTCTTTCAGCATAATAGCCGAAGGATGTATAGTCAGCTACTGTTTGTTTAAATAAATTTTGCTAGCATAACTTTCCATAGCATTTGATCATATGCAGATTATGTCTCTGTCCTCCTTAAAGCTGGAAATTCATCTGTTTTCTTGTGAAATGCTAAATACATATCAACCCTGTACAAATCTGTCTTCAGGACAAATATGCCTGTAACCTCTGTCAGTATGAGAGAGCTTAATTTATATTTCAGTGACTGAAGTTTAACTAAATAACTTTTGAATATGAGTGGACTGCTTTCTGGTAAGTAGTTGTGTCTGGGTTGCAACTATTGCCTAAAACCAAGGGAAACAGTTGGGTTTGCTACATTATTTTTTAATCATTAGCAATAGCAATTTTTCTAAATCTAGTTTACACTGTTTCATACATGGAAATGTTGCTAAAGCAAGGTGGTCCCATTCTCCACTAAGAGCAATTGGTTATGTGTGTTCTAAATTAAAATTGTTTCCCACTGTGTTTTAAATATGGTAGAACTTTATCGAAAAAATGGGTTTTTCAGCATTACTGGGTGTTAAAATACACATTTGAAGGCTGAAGGAACTACTTGTATGGATTACTTGTATGCATAAATGTTCTTCTGTCAACATGGTAGAGGTTCTCTCTTTAGTTGTGTTCCACAGAGGGCAGACACTTTCAGGTCCCACAGCTGTTCCTGACAGTAGCAACACAAGGGCAGTATCAAAGGGTAATGCTTGAGGAAAAGTGAATAGCAAGAATGTAAGGCATAATTTTGACAGTTTTTTTGACAGTACTTAATGGGACAGGTACACAAGAAAAGCAGGATCTTCTATAAATACAAGTCTCTTTGTATTGAAGGTGGGAAACACCTGTACAAAGAGAAACAAGGGGACTGGGTGTCTATGCCAGACTTCCACAAACTGAAAAAAAAAATTACTTATTTGGCTATTCTCGTATGCAGTAATTGAAGGTAGTCTTGGCTGTGTTTTAGACTAGGAATTTTCTTTTAAGTTGTCTTTGGTAGTTTTAGTGATTAGACAGAAGAATAGGGGCTGCCTGATGTCTTTATGAACCTGGGAAAAATCAGAAAAAAAGAAATACTTGTTACTAATATTGAGGCTTTTAAGAAGTGCAGTGCTTTAAGTTGGGTGAATACAACAATACTGCACTGAGTCCTAAGTTGATGTGACCAGTAGAGTAATGAAATAGTGTGAGTTTTGCTCTTGAAAGCAGCTGTGTTTTAGGTGTAATACGATACCAGTAATCAAAGCATGTTTTTCTTCACTGGGCATTTTTATAGTATTGTTTAAGGAAGTGCTGAAGAGAACTGGGAGTTTGAATTTTCTGTGAAGTATTCCTGAAACTGTGAACCTGGGTTTGTGTAATACAACATGTATTTTTTGCAAAGAGGTCTGGTTGAGTGTAAGCAGACTTGGCAGTGTTTTGCTAACAAAATGAGCATATGCAAAAGGCCACAGAAATTTTATTAGGAAATATGAAGTGTTTGACAGCCAGATATGCTTTTCATATAATGATGTCTGGAATTTTTAAGAGTGTATTCCATTTTACATTTATTTATTTACTTTTCTGTCCTGTATTTCTGTAACTTAGGTTTGGGCAGCAAGCAGATCTACCTTAAGAATGGTGATTCTGCCAATGTGGCTGAACTGTTGGAAAGCTTCAAAAAAGATGCAAGGAGTGTTAAACTAAGAGCAGGAAAACATCAGCTTGAAGATGTCACAGACGTATTGAAAAGCTTTCTTACTCAAATAGACGATGCACTGCTCACTAAGGAACTTTATCCCTTCTGGATCTCTGCATTAGGTAATGCATTTAGTAATATTCTCTATGAAAAAGATTGTATGTGCAAATTTGAGGGGGTTTTATTTACTTGCCCTATCTTGACCTATGTTATTTGAGAATTGGCAAAACAATTGTAGTGAGGAAGAAAATGTTTAGAGCTTGCTGCAATAGACTTAACTTTATGAGAGGTGATTTTATTACCTTTAAATGAACCAGAATAATAATAACAAATAGCAATGTTTTGACCAACATTGCAGTGTGTCACAGTTGGATCAGCCAAGGTAAGAAGTGATGGTTAATATTTTATGGAAACATTAATGTAGAATTCAGTAAACAAACAATTGTCAGTCTGAGATATGTGCTACTATGTCTTTTGACCATATGTAGAAGTTTAATTCAAAACTGGCAAAATGTTGACACTATCATCTGCATAATAGTCAAATCACAGTCTTGCTGCTTAAATAATTAAAATAACTTTTGTGAACATTCGCACAAAGTAATGTGTATAAACAAGGTAAGTTGCTAACAATTGCTACTTGTTCTTTGTTTCCTTAGAATTATTAATTTAATTTGAAAGAAAATTTAACTTCAACCCAAACTGTAACTTGTGATATACTTAAAACATGATGTGTGTATATATGATTGAAAACAGAACCATGAGATTTCTAGTGCATTAATCAGTCACTCACATAAATTGAGATGATTTTTATACTTTTTTTTTTTTTACAAAAAGTTACATTTCTTATTGTATTGCAGTATTTACAGATTGCAAGGAAAAAAATCTTTCCCTCCTAAACTGCTATAAATTTGTAGACATTGTGACAATGTGTAGCAATAAGAGTTGCATAGGAAAAGCTAGGATAGAACATTAATTTCTGGATTAGTTTAGTGAAATCATATAGGCCTCTTTACTGTGTGGTGAATTTTGTCTAAAGTACTAAAAAGATAACTAAAATCATATTCCTTTGTGATTTTGCTTAAGTTAAAGCATATGGAGGTTGTTTTAGTATGAACTACTAGAAGAGTTTGGGAAATCCAAGTATAAATAATAAACATTTTTTGCCTTTAGCCAAAATGTAAACAAACAAAAGGAAAAATACTAAGAACCTACCGCAAGATTGTTTTCCTCTTATCAAAAAATCAGCGACTGTTGTATCTGTAGCACTTAGATTTAAGTTAGGTCTTTTGTTACTGTGATTTATCTTCCTGATTTGTACGAGGCTTAAAATTCTGCTTCAGCTTTACAGTAGAGAATCCTGTCCTATTAGAGTTAATTGACACTGAAAGCAATTGTGGGAGCATTAAAACACTTGGGAAGATAAAGACCACCTTTAAGCTTTGTATGTATGTATGGAATAAACCAAAATATAGTGTAGTAGTGGAGAGTGCTAGCGATCAGCTGGAAGAGATGAGAGTTCTGTGAATTTTCTTTTCAGAAACTTGAGGAGCAAGGAACAAAAAAGCTAGATAAATAAATAAATCAATCAATAAATAAAATTTACATTAATTTTGCTCATTTCTCCATCAGGATTATGCTCTGTAGTATCTGTGCAGCACAGGGAAGCAGAAGGTAGAGAGGTGTGGCTATGACTCAAATACTGCAATTCCCAAGACTGGAATTCCTGTCATCTGCTCTGCCACTATTCAACTATGTAACTTTGTACAACTTACCACCCCTTTGCTCTCCTCGTATCGGTCTTCAATGTTGGAATCTTTAAAGTACTTCAGGCCTTAAGACACTTTTCCAATAAAAATAAATACAAAGGTCTTCTCCTTTCTCATCTCTGGGATCACTTAGAAGTAGACTTGCCCTTGTGCTTACACAGATGCTCTTGCACATGTACATGCACAAACTAAAACTTAAATATCATTTGAGTGGAAAAGCAGTTGTGCTGGGATTTAGCCTTAAACTGTACTAACTGGTGCTTGAATATAGAACTGTCTTCTCATTATTGATAATTCTGTTTCCTTGAACTGGTGTACAGTAGTGGACTTTGTTAATAGTAGTTTCTCGGTATTGCCTTTATGAAGAAGAGGCTGATTGGGTTAATTGTAATTTTAAATTAATAAATGATGTTAATATATTTAATGTGAACTGTTGTTGGGTTTTAGTGTGCACTGTTATTAATATTCAATGATTGTTTTTTTTCTTGCAGATATACAGAATGAAAAGGAACGTGTGAGGAAGTACGGAGCCTTTATTCGGACTCTTCCACCAGTCAATAGAGCAACTTTGGCTGCTTTAATTGAACATCTTTACAGGTCAGTGCAAATGATGCTGTGTAGCAGAGAAATTCTTGTAAAGTGCTCTGAGTATAACCCTACTGTAAATGAAATGTGGCTTGTTTCATTAACATCATCAAAACAGCATCAAAAGCTAACCTAGTTGTGACAATTAATTTTATTTGATTCCCTTTAATATATAATGTGTTTTTTTTCTTTAGTTTTCTTTTAGCAGTAGGTATCTGTAAATGTCGATGGGATAAAACAGTCTTACAGGGAGAGAATGCTACCCAAGCAGGGTAATTTTTTATGTAGCTTCTTTATATGAACTCAGTGTACCCCAGTCTGCTAGTCTTCCAGAGGACTATTGCAAATAGTTCTTGAAATTACAGCATTTTTCTGGGAAGCTGTTCTTCTCTATACTCTGTATTGCATGTCATAACTTTGAGAATTAGCTGCACTTTGTTTTTTATCAGTGCTTCATTTTGTAGCTGAAGTAGTGGTAGAAAATACCAAAAATACAAATATGTTACGTTACAAAGACCATATCTAGATGAAATAACAGCAATGGATGTATAAAAGATGTGTGATTTGGATGGTTGTGCAGTGTCATGGTTAAATAGTAATGGTCTACATTGGATTAGATTATCTATTGAAAAAGTTAAGTTACATTCCTGGTAAATTGTGGTGGGTAAAGAATATGCAGAACCTTTTCATTGCAGTGTTCAGAAATTACAGCACATAGCCAGGGACATAACAAAGGTCCCTTAAAAACTATTTATATGATTATTTACAGTGCCTTTATTGGCATAAAGATTATAATAAGTATGGAGCTTGACAATGTTTCTTAGAATATCCAATTTAGATACATTAATATGCTGTTATATCTGCTTTGAAAATATTTGAATTAGTGTGTCTGACAGCCAGAATTCTGAGACACTTCAAAGTGTTTGCTTCCCAAAGCGGACACATTATATAAACAACAAAACTGATAGAAAAATAACTATATAAACTAAGAGGGATCTTGCTTCTTTCCACATTTTGTTTTATCTCAGATCATAAGTTTGCAGGATATAATTACCTAACATAATATAGTGAAGCTGTATTTAACATCAGTGTGGCCTCACCTGGAATACTGTGTGAAGTTCTGGGCCCCACAATGTAAGGAGTGAAGTTCCTTGAATGTGTCCATAGACAGGCAGCAAAGTGGTGGTGAAAAGGCTGGAAGGGAGTCCTACGCGGAGCAGCAAAGGACTCTGCATTTGTCTGGTTTAGAAGAAAAAGAAGCTGAGGGGTGAGCTCATTGCTCTCCACAGCTTCCTGAGGGTGCGAAATGGAGAAGGAGGTACCTATCTCTTCCTCCTGGTATCCAGTGATAGGGCATGTTGGAATGGTTCAAACTTCATCCATGACTTCGCATTAGGAAGAATTTCTTTACCAAGAGGTTGGTCAAACAGACAGGTTTCCTAGAGAGCTGGTAGATGCTTCAAGACTGTCAGTGTCTAGAAAGCATTTGGACAGTGCCCCTAGCAGCATCCTTTAAGTTTTGGTCCACTCTCAAGTGGCCAGGCAGTTGGACTAGAGGATCACTGTAGGTCCCTTCCAACTGAACTTTTCTATTTTATTTTTATTCTATTCTAAAGAATTATTATATCACTTGACGTGAAATTTTCATTTCTGAGCTGAAATGTAAGATAAAGAATATAAATAGATAAATAAATTTTAAAATATAAAGACTAATAGTTTTTTATTATATTCAATGTATTTGTTATATTAGAAATTAACTCCATATTTGGTGGAGAAGCCCCAGACATTCAGAAGGACAAACAAACCTTCTAAATATGTTTATCTTTCCTTCAACAGGGTGCAGAAGTGTTCTGAAATAAATCATATGAACCCTCACAACCTAGCCATGGTATTTTCCTCATGCTTATTTCAAACAAAAGGCCACACTAGTGAAGAAGTCAATGTAATTGAAGATCTAATTAAAAATTATGTGCAACTTTTTGATGTAGGTATCTTTTTATAAAGTGTCATGGGATAATTCTGTTTTCTTAGTCTCAGTGCTGTGGTTACAAGAAAGATGAGAAAGTTTGGTTCCTTAGGCTTAGAAAGAACATTAAATCCAATTGGGTAGAAAAGATACTACTAGCAGCAGTTTACTCTGGCACTGTAACGCTGTTTGGCAGCTTTTCGTGGAGTTTTCTCTTCTATTATGTATTTGGTAAAGTTTATAGTAACAAATCCCACCAATAAAGTAATTTTTTTGACTGATAGGATATTTTGCATAGCTGCTTCTGTACCAACAAGATTAAGTGTTGTAAATTATAACCGTGTACTATTGTTTATTATAATTTACTGTTGATAGATGTAAATATTCCTCTAATATTTTTATTTATCTTAGTTTGTTATTAAATTAGTGTTTACTAGTTTTTGTTGTAATTTTTGTAGTAGCTCACTTATACTTATTAATCAATCAAAAATGCTCCATTTTGAACAGATAAATGAAGACCAGGTTAAACAAATGGATATAGAGAACAGCTTTATTACCAGGTGGAAAGACACCCAGGTAAGTGGCAACTATCAACGAGTATGAAAACAATTTTAAATAAGACTATTTCATTGTTTATAGGTTTTTATACCTCGATTTAGCTTAAACAAAGGGAGTTAAAGTTGAAAGCCAACCCTCTCCTTGCCCATCCCTCTTCCCAGGTGCCTCTGTACAACAGGTATGAGAGGCTGGATGCAGAAGGCCAGTCCCTGGATTATGGGTTTGATGGTTTATCACCAAGGCCTTGTAGCACAGCCATCTCCAGGAAGGAAAAAATGGGTTATGGTTGTAGGTGACTTCCTTTTGAGGGAAATGGAGGGTCCAATATGCCAGACAGACCCTCTTTCTGCCTCTTTGGGGCCCTATAGTGCTTTGCATAATGCTATATGTCTCTATAATGCTTTGTCTGTTGGCTGCTTTCCAGCAAGAGTTCTGTGGAACTTTGTAAGGCATCATTAAGAAGAAAGCATCTTGCAAATACACGTTGAGATTGCATGTTCTGTGAATTGCTATCTGGAGTCTCATTTTTATCTCATATTCTCTTATTGTCTGGGTCATCTGCCTTGGTAATGGCAAAAAAAGAAACCCAGTATCTTTCTGAAGTATTTTTAATGGAATTTACTAATTTTGGGGAGCACGATAAGGACCTTATTAAGATGAGATAATGAAGTTTTGAAGGCAAAGGCAGTTAAAATGCACGGCTTTTTTTTTTAAAAATATTTTTTTATGTTGTTTTAGAATCAAAAATGCTTTTTACAGCTTGTTTTACACTGCTAATATTTTCCAAGAAACTCTGGGAAACTGTAATGGTTTAGTGTTTGTGATACCTTCTGGGAGGACTAGAGAGATATGAAAGGTGTTTCATGAGTAGAGAAAGAGGTAATAGAGACATTTTGATTGGTCAGGGAGAAAAAAAGTAGAAAGAAAATTGAAAGGCTGTTGATGGACTGAATAATATACCTGCAACTGTTGGCTAGGTGAGCTTATCTAAAACTGAAGCTGTGAGAAATATGAAGTCATTTTGTTTTGTGTCTTTTCCACCCCAGATACCATTGGAAAATCACCTTTATGAGGTGTGTTGTATTTAGAAGGATGCGTATTATAGAAAAAGAGAACTTGCTCTTGATTCTTTAAAATAGAAGTCTAGGCTTTCTGAAATTAGAAAGGTGTTTATTAAAAAGCTTCCAGCACCTGAAAAACTAGTCCTCCAAATTTTAAACTTTGTAATCAAATTAGAACCTTCATGGAAAATTGGGCCTGTTTGAACTGGTTTCTCTGGAATTCCCCAGACTGCTGGGAGGCAGAATTACAGAAAGATTGAAATGGGATTTTAACTGTTCTTATTTTGCTCTCAGCGAAGTCTTTAGCATTAATAATTAGGTATCTCTACTGATGGTTACACCTACTGTGTTAATAGACTCTGGCTCAATTCTCACAACACACATGGCTAAGCTTTAAATTATTTTCAAAAATGGTAACATCACTTTAACTTTAAAAATGAAAAAAAATATGCTGCCTTATCACAGAATTATAATAGTATCTCAAAAAGGAAGGGACGCATAAAGATCATCCAGTCCCAATTCCCTGTTCCTCACAGGAATGCCTAAAACTAAACTGCATGACTAAGAGCAGAATCCAGACACTTATTGAACTCTACAAAGTGTAGTGCAGTAACCACTTCCCTGCAGAGCCTGTTCTAGTGACAAGCCACCCTCTCAGTGAAGAACTATTTCCTAATGTTCAATCAGAACTTGCTCTGACACAGCTTTATTGCAGGCTATAAGGAGCCTGTTGAGATCATCTAATGTAATTATACAGCTGCTCAAGCATAGCCTCTTAGAGCAGATTGCCTGGGACTGTGTCCTGACAGATTCTGAATATCTGAAAAGATGGAGCCTCTCTCAGCAACCTTTTCTACTGTTTACCCATCTTCACTGTATAATTATTTACCTGTGTTCAGGTGGAATTTTGTGTAGTTTTAATTTGTGCCCGTTACCTCTTACCTTGTCCCTGGATACACAATGGAACACAATGTTTTCCTTTTTATTTCCTTTTTATTTCTTCATTCCTTCAGATATTTTTACGTGTTGGTAATATTCCCAAGATTCCTCTTCAGCAGACTGAACAGTCTAAACTCTTTCAGCCTCTTCTTGTATGAAAGATGCTATAGTCCTTTCCTCATCTTTATGATTCTTCATTGGACTCTCTCCAGTAATCCCATTTCTTTCTTGTACTCAGGAGCCCATCACTTAGCACACAATCCTGCTGTGGCCTCCTCACTGCTAAATAGAAGAGTCACCTCTCAGCCTGCTGGCAGTGTTTTGCCTAACGTAGCCCAAGAGGCTACAGAGTGTGTCCTGGTTATTTCTGTGTCTTTTTGTTTCTTATACTTTCTGAAAGAGAAATTGAACATTTTCTTCCATTTTAATATGCATATGAGGAATGAGAAGGCTAAAAACTTCCTTGAGCAAGGTAAAGGCTGACCTGAATGTGTTTTTCCTTTTCTTGAATATCGTGGTTACAGTGTGGTACAGCTTTATTAGATACAGTGTAGTGTGTTATTCCCTTTGTATCTGATTCCACCTCCTCACATTCCTTCCACAACTTTATAGTCACCTGGAATGGCTTAGAGCCTCTCTGTTACGTCGCTGCTTTGGAAATGGGAATTGAAGTCATTGAGTTCAGAGTATCAGAGTGCGAGATGTTCCTTGGCTTTGCCAAGATGGCACCAGTCTGAAATAAGTGACTTAGATACCAATAATGTTTAAATAGAAAAGGCTAATTAGTTGGGTACCCAGGTAGATAACTGTTTCTTATTAGGGATTGTTTAGTGAAATTAAACACAGAAAAATCTGTTTGGTCTTTTTTTTTAAGACCTGATGTGACTGAGCACCTTGGATTTCCATATGAAGTTATATAAGCAAAGGAAAAATGTATCAAACATCCATATGCTAGAAAACTTCAGCATGGAAAGGAGACAGAAAGGTCTATTACTAATGAAAAGTTGTTGTAGTAAAGTACCATTTCTTTCGCGCTTTTCTAGAATTATGTTACTGTTAAGACTTCATCAGATATTTTACGCTATATTATTGGTATTGGGTAGGCAGAATGGATGTACATTATAAATTGTGTACATTGGTTTATAGCTTTTTTTCTTTAATGTAGACTTGAATGGCATAAAATGGAAAATAGTATACAGACTGTTAGACTTCCCTTTTTCCCAAACGAGTCCATGATCTCAATGTAAAGCTGTGCCTGATCTCCCTGTAAAGATAATAAGCAATGCAAAATTCTTGAAATTAACTTGGTCACTGAGACATTTGAAAATTGTTTATCTGAAGTGATTCCAGATTCCTACTTGGAAAGCACAAATTCATACTATTCAGTACATGTTTTCACAATCTGTTATAAGGACAATAGTAACTGAGCTGGTGGATTTTATTAATTAATCTCTATCAATATTGTATCTGAAGACATCACGAAATGCTGAATTTGATTTTTTTAAATGTTTTTGAATCTTATCAAATCGTTGTTATCTCTCTATTTGGCATTTTCTGGAAGTTAAGCTAGCAAATATAAACTCAGGAGACCTTAGTTGTTTGGAAGCACTTGCACCAGAGATGACAACATTTTTCTTTTTAGCTTTCTAAACAAGCAAGGGATGTTGGAACAAAACTTCTACATTTTAGTGGTTGATAAATTGAAGTATGAACTGCTTTTTAGAATAGCATTCTCTCTGTTATGTCAGCCTATTACCCCTTGAATATAACAAGTTAGGAATGAAGTCCTCAGGAGCCTGAATGTCATTTATGGCAATTTGATTGTGACTATGAACATTTTTCCCCTCTGAATTAAGCTGTGGAACATTTTATGCCAGTTGCCAATTTTTCCGTGGCAGACATGATTAATGTAACTAGTATTTCAATTTAAAAATACATTTTTCTGAAACTCCATGTGCACATAACACATGAAATGCTTGGATGGCTAATGCATGGGACCACTTCAATGCAGAAGGGAGTAATTCTGCTCAAAGATGGTGCTCTTGCTATTATTTCAAAGCGTTTCCTGCCTGAAGCCTACTGATTAAAGAAACTTTAGATGGTTACTAGGATGATTTGAGATTTTATATAAAACTGCTCTAAAAGAATTCAACTTTTCCTTAACTATGCATGGTCAATAGGTTGTGCTAGGGAAATACAGGAGAGACAGACCTGGACTAACACAAAGTCCTTTTTCAAAAGATTGATCTCCCTTTTTGTTATACAATATCACTTCTGTCAGGAATATAAAGTGCACATGACTTATAATGTTGGAAGACAATATTATATGGATTCCAGAGCTTTATATTTTACCAGGTTTGGACATATAAACTTTTTAAACTGATGTTAAGTCCAATTTAACATTTGATGCTTTCCTTAACACTATATAAAGAATAGGTAGACCCCAGCTAGTTGTGATGAGCTGTATTTGTCAGTATAGACCTGAAAGAGGATAAATATTTTCAGAATAGAAATAGTGGTTAGTTAAAATGGTGTAGCTTTAAATTGATACCTTTCATTATTTCACTGCAAGAAAACAGGGAACGAAATATGCTGAAATGCATTCTTTTTCAGCTTCTGAACTTCTTCTGTCAGTTGCTACCAACATTCAGAGTGTAAGAGGTTTGCAAGACCAGGCATGTGCAAGACTTACAGATGCAGACCATGTAGCATGGACATTGGACATCAGGCTCAGGCAGAAGGGGTGGCTCTTGGGACACTTGATGCAGTGTTCAGAGAGCAGCTGAACCAAAATCCTGCTGAAGGCCTGGAGGTCCTAATGTCTGAAATGTCACCAAAGTTCTGTTCTAGGTGGCACTTCATGAGCTGCTCTTTATTTCCTGTTCACCATATACTTACGCCTGCTTTTCCTATTAGCTGCTGTCATTTACATCACATTTTCTCTCCATAGGGTTGTTAGGAGAGCCCAATGGAAATCAAATGTCAGCTTCATTCTTATTTCCAACTTTTTTCTGTAATATCATCTGAAAAGCAAATTTTACAAGTAAATGAGCTTTTTTGAGTCTGTGCCGCTATAATTAAACAGCTTTCTTCAAAGTAGCTTTGTAATGCTTTTCCTCACAAATGTTTCCATTAGTTTTCCATTCTCAGAGGCTAACCTAACTTTAGAGTCATCATTTTTAAGAATGTTAATGTCCTTTGAAATTGAGTGCTACCATTTATTTTTCTATAGAAATGAAGTTTTAGCTTCTGTAAATTAATCAGAATGTATCCCAAAGCTCACCTTTTTCTATAATTCTCTCCATATGTTATTCTGTATATGATGCACTGGTTTTTACTTTCCTTAACCTCTTCCTCTCTAGTAGTACTTAGAGAAGTAGCATCACTATCAAGCCTGCTCTCAAACATAAGACACAAGTTGTTAGTCTTCACATTAATTTTATTATTAATTCTTCATATAGGCTTACTATTAAATGGGTAAACTACTTAAAAGGTCCAGTTTTCAGCCTTTTTTTTTCTTATGTGCATCACAATGTATTTCATTTTAGAAAATATTTTTGGTACTAGGACGAATTACTTTGTTTATGACTATACTGCAAGGGAATCAGAGCATACAAACATGAGACACTTGCAAATAGAAGAGTAAATTAATTTCTTATCCACGAAGATAATTCTAGTTTTGTTTTAAGAATTTGATATTCTTAAATTATGTTTGTTGGTAGTTAGCATATCAAACTTATGTAATACATATGCTTTATCATAATTATTCCACATGTTAGCATTGTACATAAATTTTAGGTATCTATCCAACAAATTTAAAGAGCTGCATTGTATTTTACAGAAGTTGCTAGCAGGAGTATTTGTTTTGATTCTTTTTTTAAAAAAAATGTTATGGCAAGTTTTCATTGTGATTAATAATAATTAATACTGTCTTCATAGTAATCAAATTTTATTATATGGATGTGTACATTGATCTATATGACTGAAATATTCTCTTATTTATAATTTTTTCTCTCATTTTTCATTAACTCAATTTGGGGCTCCTGTCCTGTCCTTTTTCATTGTTTAAAATTCTGTTCTCTTGCTTTCAATCTGAAGTGAGCTTGGCTGACCTCTAAATAAGAGTTATGTTTCTGACAGTTTGAGATACCAAGGTATACTTATGTCTTGAACTTTACAGTCTTAAGTGTAAATTTAAAATTTCCACTTATCTCATGTTTCCCCTAGTTTTCCTGTTCTTGAATGTGTATTTGTAAATTGTGTTCATTTTGTTTGTTACGATTCTGTTGGATTTAGGCAGGGTTTGAATTTTGCCCCTGAATCTGTGAATAGGGTTTTTTTTTCATTACCATAGGGTTTTTTATTACAGCAGTAAAAATTAATGTTGTGCAGGTTTTTCCATTAGAGTCAACATTTGTACTAACTTTGCAGGTAAGTGGGTGGAAAAAAAAAGTTACTGTTCAGTAGGTCCTAAAACATCTACTGGATAAAGTTTATATTTTACTTAAATGGATGTTTTAAAATATTTTTGAGATTGTCTAAGTATTTTTAATTGTTTTGTTTTAGGTTTCCCAGGCTGGAGATTTGCTTATTGACGTTTATGTGGAAAGAAAGGAGCCTGACTGTAGTATTATAATCAGGGTTAGTGTATAAAAGTGATACAGTGTTTTCACTAAGCACTTTCTCATGAAGTATACCAAATCTATTTTTACATGTTTTACTATGATTGCAAAATGAAATAATTAAATTATATTTATCACTGTTCTTCTAAATTTTCACTTTTTATTTTGCTGTGTTGCATAAATTTTGAAACAGTTTCAAAGGGGAGATGTCTTCCTTTAGTTTTACTGCAGTAAACAGTGGTGTAAATTCTCACAACTCTCCAAGTGCAACAGACAAGAATATTAACAAATACACAGTGAATGCTGGTTTTATTCAAGAGTACATTTAAATGACCTTCCTCATGGTTAAAATTTTTGCCAGTGGCTGGCTGCTTTAGAGTGCTAAGAAACCAAAGTTTTGTGGCTTACTATAACTGGAATTTTTCAGACTTGTATCTGATACAGTATTTTAAACATACCTGTAGTATAGTTCTCTGCTGTTTGGATACTCAAAAAAAAAAAAAAAAAAATCCATTTCTGTAGCAGGCAAGAACAGATATTCTTAAAAGGAAGTAGAAAAATTAGTGCAATGTGTTTTTCTTGACTGTTAAACCTCTCCATTTCTGTGTCCAGCATCTGACTCTCAAACACTTATGCATGGACATAGAAGTGGTATACATAGACATGCACTTAAGACTTGCTTTTTAAAATAGTAATAGAAGTGGGAATATGCATTGCTACTATTTAAAAAATTATACTTCTGTAATACTTACTTTCTCATACCCAGGAAAACATATCAAGTCATTTTGTTTCCTATTTTTTCAAGGGTAAAGAAATTTCAAGTTACCAAGTTATCAGTCAGCTAGAAATTACAATTTCATTTTCGTGGAGCAAAATAAGGAAAACATGCTGGAGTCTGAAAAATACTTTAGGGAGGAGGAAGATTTTTAAAAGATAAATCAGAAATTGTTAATTGTAATATTATATAAACTGACTCAAATTCTATCACAGGTATCACCATTGATGGAAGCAGAAGAATTAACTAATGATGTTTTAGCAATCAAAAACATTATACCAAACAAAGAAGATATCTGGGCTGCTTTTGAAGTGCTTGAAAATGGAGAACTAGGTTAGTGACAAATTTATGCATGTTGAAATTTTAGTATTTCTATTTTCAATATTTAACCTAATCGAAAGCTCAGTTAGATTTACTAAAAAGTTTATAGAAGTATAAAATTTAGCCTTCATGCTACTATTTTACATTTGGTTACTGAGACATCTGCATGATTTCTTTCTACACTTTGCCAGACATTGTAGGGTGCATTGTTTTAAAATGCTTGTAAATTCAGGGGAGCTAAAAAATGTTCTTTGTATTACTCTGCTTTATAGTTCATTTAGTCATCAGCTATAGAAAAATTGGTCTTAAAAAGTCTCAAAGAAGGAACTTATTTTCATTAGAATGTCAGCAGTTGATTTTATAAGGATAATGCTTTTCAGAAAATAAAATGAAAAAAATACAAGTAATGTTTCGGGGAAAGGATTTTTTAATTATTTAGTCAGTTATTTTATCTTTGTAGATTAAAAAAAAAAAAGGCATAAAGTTGTGTAATCTCACGGTGCAAGTGGTGCTATCTAGCAGAATCTTTAAGCATTTGTTTTAAATATGTTTCTGCTGCCAAGAGGAGTAAATATCACATGGTCACAGTTGTGACAATAGTCATGAACTATAAAGAGCTTTTAACATTAGGAGTGCTTTGTGCATGCTGGAGCTTGCACTTTGTTGTTAGATATACTTAGTATAACATAAAGTAGTAGATATTTTTAAATTAAACATTGTAAAAAGTTGTATTTTGGTGAATGCTCACTAATGTAATCAGTGCCTATTAGCATTTCATAGTAAGTTGCCTCTGAAAACTATTTACAAATGGAGAAAACTAAGATTCCCAAATGTTCCAAGTTTATTTGAATAGTTTTGTGGTGCTTATTTTTCTGAGTTACCAATAATCTCTTCAGATTTACTAACTTTTCTAGTATATTCAGTCTTGACTTTGGCAGTATTAGTTCCCTTTTGACTTAAAATAAGTAATACTGATCCTTCTTTGCATCTTGCTGTGCAGTTGTAACACAGAGTTCACTTCCAGATTCTTAGATGGGGTGTCAGCTAATAATGAGTGTAGATAAATACAGGTAGGGTACCTGTAGATAAATACAGGTAAATACAGATAAATACTGGTAGGGGATTTAAGTGTATCCCATTGAAACAAAAGTTTACAACACAAAGAAGGAATGTGGTATATCAGTGTTTTAAAACCAACAGAAACAAAAAGCAAATTAAAGAAAGACCTAATTCAGCACCTGGCTTCCATCATAATAGATTCTGATGATGAAACATCTCCTTCATAAACTCCTTCCTGGAGGAATGTGTGCATCAGAACATGTGAACTGAATTAATAATGTTGAACGATAAAAATAAGGCAGGTAGTAAGAAGCATTTGCTCTGGAACACTCCTGTGGGGCTATGACTGAATCTGGCAGTCATAGAAAGGCCAGAGCACAGATAAAATAAAGAGGAAAACTCATCCTGTTCAGTCTTTGGTCCAAATGTGACAGTAAAGAACTAAAAACTAACTTGAGTCTTGAAGCAAAGTTTGCTGATTTGTTTCAAATGCCTATTAATGATGACTGTCTTTCTTACAAAAATAAATTTTCTGCTTATGTTCATGCGTGATCTTGTAGCTTTCCAGTGCATGGTGGTATTCAGTTTGTTACACTGAATTCTGAAGTTTTGTGAGAGTTACTTTACTTTTTGATATATACTGCCCTGAAAATGAACCCTGAGAAGTCAAGAAAATTAGAATCTTATATTTTTCTAAAAAGTAATTTTCTCCTGATATTTAATGTTGTTTAAGGTGAAAATGATTTGGTTTGGATATTTACCACCATTTGATGACCTAAGTAAAAGGGTAATTGAATGTATGTGTTGACAGCTCACTGTTCAAAATTTTAAATTTGCAATATGTAAAATCAACTGAATTATTTGCATACAAAAATGTCAAAATAATTGATAATTTTATCTAACTTAATGCAGAATGTTCGGTACCATATGCTTTTAGAAAATAAGGTCTATATTTTTTTTGGTAATTTGTGCTTGATGGATAGTTTGTAAATGAGGTGTGTTGCCAATAAAATCACTAATGCATTTCAGCATAAAGATTTATGTACCATGTAATCCATGATGACAGATGGTCTTGAATATAACTATAAATAAAACAGTAGGTTTATACTCTGGGAGGGCTGGAGTTTTAGGAAGATGTGGTTTGCCAGCGTTTCCTGCCTTTGATTTGTAAAGTTTTTCTCTTGGCGTATTCTCTTTTGTTCAAAGGCAACAAGTTGTTTTAACTTTATCACATCAGAGTTCAGGTTTCTCAAAAGCCAAAATTTAAAAAAATTGACCAGTTACAACAAATGGCATTACAAAGTAGGATTTGGGATGCTGTTTACAGAGTGGTAGTTTTGTTAGGCTTCTTGTATTCACACTCAGATTTCTGTTGGATCTGGTACTGCAGATTTAGGGACTGTTTGCAAGATCTTCCCTACCTTCAGCTGGTATATAAACTGGGGTTTGTGTGGGGTCCTTGCTGGACTTTTTTATCAATGCATTTTCTCAGTCTTGTAATAGGGTCTCCGAGTTTCCATGTTAGTATGGATGTTACCTATGCATCAGCAGATGTAAGTTTCAGCAACTGAAGTGCACACATGTAAGTCAAGTCATGCCTTCATCTAGTGGTATTTTAGTCTTGCTGTACATTGTTGGAATATAAAAGAGCAAGTCTGGAAATTCCCTGACCAAAGCAATAGCAAAACCTAGTAAGACCACATCGTTCTCTAATGATAACAAGAGTCTGTGGCAGACTGCTTTGATCACTAACAGACAATATAATCTATGCCAGTATTTTGGGGTTTTTTCCACCGTTGCTGCTCCAAATTATTGGGTTTTCATTGCAGAGAATTGGTAGCTGTGATGATTCATTTTTGTATTGAACCACGACCACTGAGGCCCAGTATAGCTGCAGATCTCAGTTCTGTTTGAACATATTTATGTTCTGTTGAACATATTCTGTTTGAACATATGCCCTGTGATAGTTCTTAACTTCTGTAATTTTGTTTGAAAGTAGCATCTTTACATAAGAAAACTGATAATGAAATGCAAAAGAGTCACTGATAATGAAATGCAAAAGAGTCACTGAACATTTGACTACTTCTTGTTGAATTAGATACTTGTTACCTGTGCAGACCCTACCAGCAAAGGTGTTACTGCAGAAAGTCAATGAAGTACCTAAATGTCTTACTTTGAAAGCAGTGAATGAGACAGTTCTGTGTGTAGGCATGAATAACTTCTAAGGACCTCCAGTTTTGTTTCTGGTTTGGGTTTTTTTGTTTCTACATTTTTTTGTTCTTCTTTTTCTCTGACATTTTTCAGAACGCCCTCTGCATTATACTGAGAATGTCCTAGAGCAGGTTCTCCACTGGAGTTCACTACCAGAGCCTGGCACTGCATGTTTGATAATAAAGCGATTTCTAACAGCAGACATGATCAAACTCTACAGTGGTAAGTATCTTTTTTAAACTTGGATTTTTCATGTAGGAACATGAAAATGGCAGATCTTTTCTAGCTGTTTCACTGGGGCAGTGTCCAAGAAAATCTGAAATACTACAGCTTTATAACAGTTACGGATTGATTGAGGGATGTACTGACTTCATTTTAAAACATAGAAATTATGTATATTCTTGTTTCTACAAGCTATAAAGCTCTCTCATTTGAACATAGAAGTTATGCACAATCTCTGCATTTGTTTAATAGTTTATGAACTTCTCTGGAGCTTAAGGCTGCTCCTTTAACTATAGTGCAATTCTGCACGGTGCATCCACACATATTCTTCACTGTACTCTCTGTCTGTGGACTATATATACGATTATCTTGTATATACAATGATGCATATACATATTAGATATAGAAAACATATCTATATATTTTATATAATTATATAAGTGCTTTATATAATAATAATTTTTATCATGTAATCCAGTCCCCCCAAACTACAAAGCTAATTTGAATTACATACTCAAGCAACTGAATGACTTGGAGACATCCTTTAAAAAGGATGAGGAATTTAGATCTGACACTTGAAAGGAAATATAGCTCCAATATATAATACAAAATTATGATTTACAAACTTTCCCAGTCCTATTTTATATTTTTAAGTAATACCTGACTTTAAATCTCCTGTGTGTAGTATTTGCTTTGAGGGAAGCAGGAGTTTAGAAGTCAAAGATGTTAAAAAATGTTTTCAAGCACTTGAAATCCCATATGCTGTCAGTATAAAACATGCAATGGGGGTACATGATGCCTTGTTTAATGCCCATCTGATTTTATTTAATGACAGTTCAAATATATAATCTTTTTTTTCCTCTGTTGCCCATACACAGAGGTATTAATCCCTCCATCTGTGTATCTCTTCTGTTTTGATTTCAAGAAGTAAAAGTTATCCTGTTATGCCTATTCCCCTGAAAGTAATACCTCCTCTCATCATCTTTTATTCCTGTAAAAGCATATTCCACAAATGTGAACCAGCCTTAACAAGTGTGCTATTCATGACTTTTACGTCTGAGGTTGACTATCTCTAAATGTGTCATAGCAGATAGAGAATAGAGAGAAATGGCCTGCTTCATTAAAAGCTTGATATATGAACTCCTATCACCTCACTCAGTCTGTGTTGAAAGGGAATGGGTCATAAGGACTGTGTGAACCACTGCTGTGAGAAACATGTAAGCATTAGGCTGGTGTCTGAAGTTCAATTTAGAAAATGTAGTGCATTTCAAAGGGGAGATACGCCATTTGCCCTCCTTCTCTCCCATTTTCTACATCTATTTGTTCTCCCAACTCATTATAGTAATTTTGGCATCAATTCTATTCAGTTTGACCATAGTCTGGACACACTGGCTTTTAAGTGAATATTTATATTTACTGACTTTTTGCTGTTAAAGTAATTAAAACCTTATTAAATAAGCTATATTAGTTTTCCTAATGGTTGGAGGGGAAACACGTCTGTCATACTGGAGATTTACAGTATTGATTTCTGCAAACTCCACAGAGTAGTTCTGTGTATTGTAAAATCTTTTCTTGAAAATGGAATTGCCATTACAATGAATTTTTACATTGTGAACATATTTTAATTTCTAAAACATCACTTTGTCTAACTGTTTCTTGTTATAAAAAGATAATAAATGCAGTTCTATAGTAATTTCATCTTGTTAGAGTTTTTAAGCCCAGTTTTAGGTTGTAAATTTATTCTGTAACATTATCAACACTGAGGAGTAGTATCAGTAGTTTCAGCAAAACAATGTGTATAGCAAATGTAGGCAAAGATGCACAGAAAGTCTGTTCCATTCATTCACAGTTTGTGGTTGCAGGAATCTATGTGTTCATTGTTTCCATTGCATCTGCACATACTGTTAAAACAAGTAAACAGCTATTTCAGAACAAAAAGACAGGGTTTTTTTAGATAAATCTTGTACTTCCACCATTAGATAGTGCCAGAGTGAGAGAAGATACAGGATGATCTCACTTAATGAGGACCTGGGAAAGGGATGTTCCCAGAGTCTAGAGGAGGAGGAGGCAGTTGTGGTTTCACTGGGTCTCCATCTCAAAATGCATCAGAAATAACTGCTGACTTGAAGAAAGAAGGGGAGACCTTAATCATCTCAGTCTTTTATTCTTTTTATGTAGATAATTCTTCCTCACTGAGTAGTAGGGCTGAGGTGAGGTATCCAACCACTACAATTTATTACTAGGGTTTTTTAACAGTGGATTCAGTACATACAAATGAAGAAGTGGGTGAATGGATGTCCTCCTTTGCAGTAATACTAAGTGTTGTGATCATATTATGTTTATAACTGAGTTTCATGAAGTTTCCTTGGTTCTCTGATTTATGTTAAAATTTTGCAGACTAGTATACAGTGTTCCTGTCCTTTTTTTCTGTTTCCCAGAGACCTCTGTGTCGTCAGCACTTTTCTCCTTTTTCTTCCAAAGACTTTAATGAAGTTTGATATAATGTTCAATAGTGAGCCTAAAGGAATAACTCTATTAGCCACATTTCATCTTAGCAGCTTATGATTGCTTTTCCTGTCAGTGCAGCTTTTCCTATGTTCCTAGTACATTCTTTTTCATAATTATTATACTCATCCTCATTATCTCCATTTTCAACTAATTTCTCATGTTGTGCAATGTCAAACATTGTATTAGTCTAGATACACATTTTCTTTTGTCAGAAATCAACTTTCCTTTTCAAAGGAAAAAGAAAAAGTTAGTTTATTTGTATTGATACGTTTCAGCAAATTGGTGGTGAGTTTTCCACTTTCCTCCAGACCTTTAATTATTCTCTCTTGACAATTTATTCTACAGCTTTTCATGCTGCTTTCAGGAGCACTCTTTAAACTGCTGTTCAGAGGGGCAAAGCATGCCTTGGTCTAAGACATTCTCAGTACATCTTAGTTCTATTTCAAGACCCTTTTCCTTCTCCTAGCTTAAAAATGTTCCCCAATAAAAATTAAAATTTTATTCATTAGAAGAATATGAGAAAGTAGATTTACTTTGAAGTGTGTGTATCTAGGTACTTGAAACTTTACCAGTAGAGAGTAATTTTTTGAGTGACAAGTATTAATTTCTGTGAAAATGTTTTTTATTCAGAGATATTCTTTGAAACACAAACTTCTAACCTGTAGATGGATCAATCCTGAAATGGATTGAGTGCTTCTAGTTTCTTGTCATTGCAAAATTCTAGAAAGTTCTGTGTGTTTTGTAAAGTTCAGATCAGAAAAATCATTCTGATTAGGACACATCCAAATTATTTTGGGTGGGCCTTATGAAATATTGGCCTTGAAAAAATACAGAATGTCATCAGTTTAGAGGATTACTCTTTTTACTCCTTCAGGATTTTCTAAGATCTTTTGAAGTACCAAGTGTGTGATAGATTTGGTGTGGTGGGAATGCTGTTAAGTTTAGAATGATTTTTTGTCATTTTCAGAGCTCTGTGCAGAAGTTTAAAATACTGCAGTTTGGTACAGATGTGGCAGTATCCTGCTATTCTTCATTTGCTATCGTGAAAAAAAGAAAAAAAAAAAAGCTTGTGATTGTGTACATTAGGATTCATATTCTGTTCTGAATGTGAAATAGATATTAGCAGAGAGGGTATATGTTAGGACTTTTTTTAACTGTGCATGCATATTTGCCCTTACAAGTGAGGCAATCCAAGTAACTTCTCATTTTGCTTGCTGAGATGTGTAGATTCTGTCTTTTAGATTCTAACTTAAACTCTCATGAAAATACTGGGAATTTTTCTTTTGAGATTTCCCTTTCATGGCAAACATGCTGATTAGAATGTCTTAATTTATTTGATTAAATCAAAGAAGATTATTATCTTTTTAATTTCCATTATATTTTTAATGCTTTTCTTAACTTCAGTTTGTTCTAATAAAGCAAGGGGAAATTAGATTCACAATTTTTAATTATCTTCTTTTTGCAAATAATTAAGTTTAGTAGAAGGAATAATTTAATTTTGACTCTTTAAGCAGCTGTTTCTTAGCCAGTGTGAAATATGAGATTGAGATACAACTTTTGAAGCTATTCCCAAAGTCTCTTTACACTGTACAGATGATAGCAGAATCTGAATGATTTTTGAAATATAACCTAACTGGGTTTTTTGTAAGCACTTTAAAGTGTATTTGTATAATTGGATGTTTGATGCTGCATATCACTCTTATACATCTTGTGCATAGACATCCATGCACCTGATGCATTAATACATTTTTCAGTATTAAAATTCTAGGGCTCTTCCTAAATACTCATATATGAAATTGTCTATAGGCTCTTTAAAAAAAAAAAAACAAATACTGAAATACAGGTAGCTGCAAGCAGGAACATGCAATATATTTGTATTAGATCCTGCATTTTATGTTCATTAGTGATGCTTTATGCAAGTTCTTAATTGTCCCTTGCCACCTTTCATGTCATGCAGAACTTGACTGCTCATTTAGCAGAATGTATGAAGGTGGAAAAACTACATAATGTTGACTAGAACATGATACAACAAATGTTGCTTCCAAAGCATAACTATTTGTGTAGTTAGCTGTGGCTGTGTGTCATTGTTCTTCACAAATAAGAAAAGCTCACACAAACAGTGGAAATTGGTATTTTCTGTATGTCTGTCTTTCTTGACCAAATGAAAATGTATTTTATGTTACTTTTCATTGTTGATTTATTTAAAACATTATTTTTTCAGTTTGAGTGCTGCCTCTCAACAATAGTTTTATATCAGATACTCAAATCTTAAGTGGAATTTTAATGTGAAAAGCCAAGTTAAGGTTAAGGATGCTATTCTTCGTACACCACATACTCCTTTTACAGTACAGGGTTTTTTTCTATCTTGAAATGAATACTTTATAAAAACTAGTGGTTTAATTCTGGGACGCCTAAACAAGTTTATTCAGCATTTCCTAAAGTGAATGACTTACAGGAAATATCTACATTTGGCAAAAGATAATAGGTAGTGAAACCCAAAATACAGCATAAGCAGTAGGATTTTGGTGTTTTGAGATAAAGGAATTATTAGTCCAGTTAGTATGGATCCCTCCTCAAAGAAAAATGGTATTGAAGAAGAGTTCATCTCCTGCCCAGCTGCTCTCTCTCCCTTCATGCTGGCAGTCTGCTTCCAGCACTAGGTACCTCAAGTAAAAAAGAACACTTCAGAATTCTGCTGAATTCTGTGCTTCTTCATATACACTTCATATGATTCAAGTGGGATTTTTTTTTTCTTTTGTTGTTCCTTACTTTGTTAAAATGTTGGTTTGTGTTTATATCCATGAGACTTACCAGCATGGTAATTATAGTAATTAGTTGTGAAAAGATTCTGCTTTTTGTAAGTAGAATTGCTGGGACATGGTAATAAACTAGGTTTGTTTGTTGTTTTTTAAAGCAACATATATTGGGCAGAATAGGAAAACCAAAAACGCCTGGAAGTGGTGGTACAGTAGTTGATATGTACTGGTAAAAGTTTTTTTGCTTATTTTGTTTAGAATTTTAAATTGCTGAGAATGTACTGAAAAATCTAGTCTAACAAAAAACCCTCAATGGTTCTGATTTATTATTATTTTTTTAATAAAGACCTTTTTAGTACAAAGAATGTGCTTTATAAAACTGACTGCTGCGGAGTAGTGGTTTGGGTTGGTTTTTTATTCTTATTTTTACCAGTTATATGTATGTTTCTGTGTGTATAGAAATATGTAGAGACTCATCACAACATCAGATCTTTATGGAAAATTTTTGCTTCTCTGAAGCACGAAAATTAAAAGTATCCATGTTGTACTTTTGACTTACCCACAAATTCTATTCTGAAAAGATTCTTTAAATTAAAGTGTGTTGACTTTTTTTCCTTCTGTGTACCTAAAATCATAATGCCAATATGTAAGAATACCTTTTATATTAATATATCATATAGGATATGTATTATATTTAAATGCATATTATAGATTAATATAATGGTATGGTTGTATATTAGATTCAATTAATTTTATTATTTACATATGTAACATAACTAATCATGGAATTGTAATCTTAGTCTTTTGAGAAGCATTAATACTGGAGGCATTTAAAAACTTGGAGCTTCTACTGTTGTAAAATATTCTAACTATATGCTTCTTTACTTTCTTGATAGAGAAAAATGAGAAAGGTAGTGTGAAAGCAGGCAATCTGAAGTACAAAGAAGAACCATCAAAACTACTGTCTGGAAACAAATTTCAGGAGCGTTATTTCGTGTTACGGGAAAGAAACTTGCTTCTTTATAAGGATATAAAGGTACAACAAACTGCACCAAACTCTTAAGCACTTAAGCTATATTAAGCACTTAACTCGTAAGCTATCTTTTAGTACAACATTTCTGATGTTAAATGACAATTTCTAGAGTCGTGGCTTGAAGTACAACATTTTTATTTTACTCTTTTGCAGATGCCTTAATGAAAGAAGTTTGAATCAGTTGCTTATTCAGCTATTGTAATTACGATAAGCTTTGAAAAATAAAAATGTTTGGGAATGCCTAAAGATTGTGCTATGACTAGGCTTTCCTAAAACCTGTTGCAGAGAGATGTAGCAGAATATGGAACTTAAGTGAGCTGCATGCTGTCTTGGTATCTCACATAAAACTTGGTAACTCACATAAAACCAACAAGGTTCTTACACCTACAAGTGTCATGATGTAAGATACTACAGGAAACAGTAGCTCTCAGTTCACTAGCAAAATCTTCCACTGCTTCCCAGCAACAGTTTTCAAATGTATTCTCAGTCCTCCAGAAACTAATATGGATAATTAGACATACCTTAGAATTTCACAGAATCAAGCTTAAGCATACTTAATAGCATGGTTGGTTCAGTTTTAAATATTTAATGGGATTTTTTTTTAGAATGGGTTTTGGTGTACACACCTTATATTAAAGTAGGAAGCTAAGTACATATACAGACTTGCTGACCTTAATAAAAGTACTTTTTATAAAGGCAGCTTTATTGCTTAAGTAAGCTAATACAAAAGGCATACTGTGTTATCTTCTGATACTATGGATATAATCTTAATTAGAATGGCCCCGAATGTCAAAAATAGTGTCTCATAATTTAGTGCTAAAATTCAAATGGGCATATACATGAGAATAAATTAATATGCCTATAAAAAATTAATTAGTGTCTTAGAAAAAGTTTTTGGTGGAATTGTTGTACAGCTTCATAATCTCCTTTCATTAGCCATTTCTAAAACATTGAATTCCCCAACTCGGGTGGAATTTTGAGCAGTGTTACTTTTAAGTGGCTTTATAGTTGATTTTTAGGAGGCAAATGGAAATACCATTCTGACAGAATAGTCTATATCATTTTGGTTTATTTTCTTTTGAGAGATATTCAACTATCACTAATAATAATCTTGGTTTAACTGTAGTCATATTTAGAAATTAACAGTAGGAAGGCCTGGCATTGCAGACGGAAAATTTTATTTAATGACTGCATGTACTAATTAATTTATAAATTCTCAATAACAGCAAATTAAGTTTGTATGTGTGAGTGGAGATATGTTCTATTAAGTGTTTCTCTTGTTGAAGAGCAATTATCAAAAAGCTAAAAGTTTCCATGGTACTGTATGTTAAATTACAGTATTGTGCTAATTGACTGAAACCACACACCAATGCAAAGTACTTAGGAGATAAACTCACACACAGACAAATGGCTTTCTTATGGTGCATTTTTGTGAGTATATTGTTGTTTAATTAAATACTCTATTTTGTAGGCATTTTTCATCCTGGCAGTACCTATGCTTTGAGTGTGAAGTTAGACAAGAATACCAACCATAAAACTGTGGGCTTTTTTGTTTTATTTCCCGAAATGCTTGTCATCTCAAATTGTCTCTTTTTCATGACACTGGAGTGTTAATAGCTGTAGAGGGAGAAATGGAAAATCCAGGACAGAAAACACTATGAAGTAGCTTTATGTACTGGGATTATAAGATTTGTTAAGTTTGTTGGTGTGGGTTTTTTTCTAAATAGAAAGCTAAAACACTTGACCTAAAAGTACTGAAAGGATGTTGGTGTGTTGTGTTAGGTGTTAGTTATGTTTTGTAATAGGAGAGTATACATGAGAATTTATTACTTCCTTTCAGCATTTCATCCTCCAGGCATGTTCAGTTTTCATACATGGTGTGCATGTGTCTTTTGTAGGTTGGCTGGAGGTAGTTTGTTCAAGAAACAAGGCAAGAAGGAACCTCAGGAGATCTCTAGTCCAACTTCCTGTTCACAGTAGGGCTAGCGAGTGAGGTCAGAAGTGGTAGCTCAGGGCTTGATACAATGAAAATTGCATCATCTTGAAAACACCCAAAGATGGAGATTGCACAGCTTCTCTGTGCATCCTGTTGCCATACCTGATTGTTCTCATGAGAAAAATTTCTCCTTGTGTCTAGTCATCCTCTCATGATGCAAAGAGCCTCCCTTGGTCTTCCTGATAACTTCCCTGTGGGTGGTGATGGGGTGCAGTTAGGTCAAGCCTCTTCACTCAGGGCAAGTGCTCCAGTCCCCAGGCACTTTTGTGGGCCTCTGTTGAACTCACTCCAGATTATTGATTTTTTTTGGTTTTGTTTTTTACTGGGGAGCCCAAAACTAGATGCAAGGCTGCAGATGCAGTCTCACAAATGCTGAGGAGAATGGGAAAATCAGTCCTTGACCTATGGTCTGTGCTTCTAACATTTCCTGAAAGACTTTGCTGCCAGGACACACTTCTGGCTTATGGTCTCATGCCATCTGTCAGTACCCTCAGGTCTTTCTCAGCAGAGCTGCTCCCCAGTCTGTGTCATTGCAGGTATCTATTCCTTCCCTGCTGCAGGGTTTGGTATTTATTGTTATTGAATTTCATAAGATTCCTGCTGGCCCATCTCTTTGTCCTGTATTAGTCTCTCTGGAAGTCAGCCCTGCCCCCAGGCACATTGACTGCTCCTCTGAGTCATTGTGCAAACCTGATGATTGATTGCCCCAGGTCATTGATGAAGGCCCCAGGTCACACCCCTGCAATACTCCCCTTGTCATCAGGCTGCAGTTAGTGTATGTCTGGTTAACCATCACCCTCTGAGTCTGATCATGCAACTAGTTTTTACTGGTCTATATATTCACCCAACCAGACTGTAACATCCCAGCTTGGGTGGAATAATATTGTGGGAGATAGTGTAAGCTGATAAAGCTGAGATTAAAGACATCCAGTACTCCCCTCCTTTATCCTGAGATCCAGTAATTTTATTGTAGAAATAAACTACATAGGTTATGCTGCATGCTCCCAGTAGCACCTTCTCTTCCATGGGTTCAGATGTGCTGAAAGAAAACCCATTCCAGGATTTCCCTACAGAATGAAATGAGCCTGGCAGGCAACTTGATCTTCAAGTCACCTTTTCAGTCTTTACTGAGAATGGATGCAGTCTTTTCCTTTTTCCAGTTACCAGCAGTTGCCCCTGATCTCTGACATGTCCAAGGTGATACAGAGCAGCCTTTCAAGGTTTTCACTCAGAACCCTTGGATGCAGCCTATCTGATCCAATTGACTTACTTGAGAGAAGTTTAAGTCATGCCCTTCCTGATTCAATCCAATGTCCCCGTGGTGCAATTGTTACTCTACTTTTTGAATCCTTTCTATAAGTGTAAAGGCCTAGAAGAATTTGATGGTGTGAAGACTGATGAGGGAAGATGCTGAGTTACCTGAGCCTTAGTTACCTGTGTCTGCTGTTGCTAATTCACCCTCCCTGTTCAGCACTGGATCAACATTTTCCTTGTTCAGCCTTTTACTAAGACACCAGTGCAGAAGCTCTTCATGTTGCCCTTAATGTCCATAGGAGGTCTCAATTCCAGAGGAGCTTTGGCTTTACTAAAAGCATATCTGTATGTCCTGAGAAGTGTTTCTAAATTTCTTACTTCATAGTCTATCCCTGTTTCCACCTCCTGTACACTACCACCTTTGCCTGCATTGGAGCTCCACCAGAAGCTACTTATTTACCTGGGCTTGTCTCCTGATAATTCTTTTTTTTCCTGACTATTGAGATGAATCATTACTGTTCTTGGAAAATGCTTTAATCTTGGAGAATGCCTTAAAACCTTTCCCGATTTCCTGAGCTCCTTTACCCTTCAGAGTTGGCAGCTCCCATGGACATCCACTTATCAGATCCTTGAATAAGCCAAGTATTGCTCTTCTAATCTTTGTGATTTGTCCTCTGCTAACTCATGACCTTTTTACCCTCAGGATCTTGAGCTCTACTATTTAATGGTAAATGTGGCAAATACTACCACTGATTACAGCATCCCTTGTCTGTGAATAGCAGATCCAGCTGTGCATCACCCATTCCAGTACAGTTGTCAAGAAATTATCCTTGACACCCTCTAGAAATCAGCTGGATTGCTTGTGTCCCACTGTGTTACCCCGAAGCCCTGCCTTTCTCATCCCTTGCCCCATAAGAATCAGCATCTATTACCCAGATACTTCCTTGGGTTGTTTAAATACTGGGTTTTTTACCCTGATGAGGAGATTCGAGGCAATTAGTCACGGTTATATTGCCCATCCCATAGAAAAGCTCCTTAGAACAAAGGACATCCCCACTTCTCATCTTCCTTGGCTTGTGTCCATATATTCTAGAATTCCAGTTTTGTGACTTGTACCACCACATCTTCATTATTGCAGTTGTATTACAGTTTTGTGGCTTCTCGTGGCCCTGAAATTCTTAGTGTGCTTTGACTTGCAGTTAGTGATTGGCACACTTTCTTGCTCGGTAAGAAATAAAGAAAAAATGAAGTTATCTGTTAGAGAAGGGGGCTGCAGCCCATGAAAGAAGCCTAACTGTGAAGACAACCATGTGGCAGTTTCTCTTTTGCACATTTGTGATACAATAATTAAAATCTTCTTTTATTTGCAGGCTAGCAAACCTGAAAAAGTGTTGCCTGTCAGTTCCCTCAAGCTTTATATTGGAGTGAAAAAGAAAATGAAGCCACCAACAAAGTAAGAATAGAAAAGAAAATAAGTTAAACAAACACTCTGTTAGCAAAGTACTTTTATTATCATCAAGAAAGGGGAACATAAAATATTGTAGAATGAGAACGTCAAGAAGCCAGTTGAAGTATGCTGAATTAAATTACCTTCTGTAGTACTATTTGCCCTAACCTGTTTTTGTGTTCCATGTTAACTTTTCTATGCTAGGAAATTACTTTATTGATTGGCTTGTCTTAATCTTAAGTGTATTATCTCTTGTGGATATGTTTTCTGCTTACTCACTTAATTTTGTAGTGTGTGTTCTGCATTTCATTGGTGGACACACCTTCACCCCAAGGTAAAAGAGAGAGCAGAGAAAACCAACTAGTCATGGCCTTTAGTAGCAGTCCCTCTTGTTCAACAGAGAATTTTACTTTTTCAGAATCCCTGTTATTTTGATGTTTCTTCTTCCAGCTGAAGACTACAGTGCCCTTTGCAAACATCAATGACTGTATCTCTGGAAAAGACCATTGAAAAATTACACGTTTTTCTCAGATTTTACTAGAATTCTGACACTGAGACAGTACATAGGATTCTGTCCCAAGGGAATTCTAAGTTGACTGTAGCCTTTAAGCAGATCTGCTCAAACTTTTCCTTTACAGTGTGCACATCAAAGTGACCCAAAAAGGTTTGTGAATTTCAAAGCTTAGTTCTGCTAAAGAAAAAAGTTGGTGGAGTTTTGGTTTGGTGTTTTTTTGTTCAGTTTGTTGGTGGGGTTTTTTTGAGTTAAGAGCAGAAGGAGTAGGAGATTAGTCCAAAATAGGAGTAAAAGCTATATAAATGAGAAGCAGGTAGCTCCTTTCCTTGAGATTTATTTTCAGTCTGCATTTAGAAGCAGAAATCTCTTTTGCAAAGTCTTTTGGATCTCCAGGAGAGTCTGTGTTTCTCTGACCTTAGAGGCTTCATTGTGCATCTACACCCTTTTTTTTTTTTCCAGCAGTTTTGAAATCTCAGTAGACTCTTGTGGTTCCTTCTATTTATAGTGCAAGCATACCTCTCTCTTGTCTCTGCCTTCCACAATGTAGTGGACCCTTTGCTGGGCACCATCTTAGCAGTTTTACTTCCAGCAGGTTTCAGAAAGCACAGCCACAGCCAAAATGAGGCAAGTAGTTAGCTATCATCTGCAGGGCTTGTCTGTGACCTTTGGCCAGAACAGAATGTTCATTACCTGTGAATCAGCTGAGAGAAAATGAGAAAAATCCATCATCAAACCCACAGTTTCATTCTAGATTTGCAGTACACATTTACACTCAATAATATTTTTTTCTCCACTTAAGAACACTATGTAAAGGTAATTAATCTCTGTATTCTGAGGAATATATCCATGTCTTCAGTTACTGAAACTAAATTTTTTTAAATTTTATTTGTTTCAGCTGGGGACTTGCAGTATTTTCTGAAAAGTACCAGTGGTAGGTAAACACCAAACACATGATTTAACTTCAATGTTTTATACATGTCAGACTGTTCAATTTCACAATAAGAAAGTCTGAAAACTAATTAGGGCAATATTTTGCTTCCATACTGACTTTTGCTATGTTTCTCTAAAATTACTAAACAGTTGTAATTCCTATATTTTTGTAATCTTTTGGGATTATGTGTCTGTCTCCTTGCTGTTGCTATAAGGCAAATTATTTTCATAAATTTTGAATGATAAATTTTAAACCTATCTACATGCTTTAAATGAAGCACATGCATTGATTTCAAAATAGGGTAAAGTGATAATTTGAAGGATTTCTATTACCCTATCATTTTATAAGGGTGTTAATATAGGCAGCATACATAAATAAATGTAAGCACTGCCTGAAGTTGTCTAGAAGTCTGTTCTTTAATACGTTTAACTGCAACAGGAAGTTTTGTTGTTTTCTTGTTAATTATGTATTGCATTCTAGGTATATATGTTGTGATGGACAAGATGCACAGATGGAGTGGATGATCAGCATTTTTACTGCACAGGTACTAATTTGGTGACAGAAATGTAATTTGTATTGCTGGTAGGAAAATCCCATGGAACAATCATATTTATGTGTTATGGCTATGTTATAAAATCGTACAATGCCAGGTTGGAAGGGACATCAAGGAGCATCTGGTCTAACCTTTCTAGGTAAGAACATGATTTAGATGAGATGGACAGCACCCTGTCTAGCTGAGTCTTAAAAGTATCCAGATTTGGGAAATCCACTGCTTCCCTGGGGATATAATTCCAATGTCTGACTATTCTCAACAAAAAAAATTTTTTCTGGTATCTGGTCAGGTTCTCCACAGGAATAAATGGCACTCATTACCCCTTGTCTTTTCCATGTGATTCCCTGTGAAAAGAGAATCACCATCTTCTTGGTAGGCATGTTTTAAGTACTGAAACGGCAATGTTTTCCTAAACCCTCTTTTCTCCAGACTGAACAAATCCAATTATCTTAGCCTTTCCTCATATGGCAGACTTCCCAGTCCTTTTGTCATCTCTGTGGCCCTTCTATGGACCCTTTCCAGCCTCTCCATGTACTTTTTTGGATAGCAGGAACCCCAGCAGATGGAGTTGCAGTGCCATTAAGGTTTCTGGAAAACTGCAATAAAACTGTAAAAAGATGGTCTATGAAGACATATTTATAATGTAATTTTAATGTGAAAACTGGGTACTTTGAGGATAAGAGGGAAGAACATTATATTCTGACATTTTGGGTTTTTTTTTTCCTGCTGTGTTGTAGAGAAGCTGATTAAAGAAAACCAATTCTTTTCCTGTACAGTAATAAACCTCTTCTAGGTGAAATTCTGTCCATTGACATGGACATAGGTATGTTTGTGTGCCACAATGTCTTGACTACTATTTCTCTGCTCACTAGCTTGGAGGCTGCAATCAGAGTAGTCCCAAAAGAAGGGTGCTCTTTTGAAAAGCAGAGGTGTGAAGCTCTGTTGAAGAACTGTGCCAATACAGCTGTATTTCTGTGGTGTCCAGATCAGTTTAGCTAAAAGTGCCAATTGATTGTGTTTACCCTAAATTAAGTAATCTTCTGCTCACTGCTAGTGAGTAAGGTTTGTGTATGTTTGAGTGCCACATAATGCATCCTTGCAAATGAAGTTATATTTTTACACAGGAGGAAGTAGGAGTAAGAGAGAGATGGGAAGAATTCAGCCTGATAGGAAACTAGAACATAGTTAATGTTTTTTAATTTTTTTTTTTGTGTGTGTGTGTGTGTGTGTGTGTGTGTGTGTGGTGGTTTAGGCCCAGCTGCTACCAGCCAGGCCTCTGTTCACTCACCCCTATCCTCTCTGTGGGAGGAGAAAATCCACTCAGAAGCTTGTTAGTTGTGACAAGGACAGGGAAGTTTGCTTCCTCAGTTACAGTAACAGGCAAAACCAGGAAGACTCAGCTTGGGAAGAAAACAAAATTACTCTATCAGGAGAAAGAGAAAACATGACCAGATTTTAATATGTTCTTCCCAGGCCTGGATTCCTTCCCTCCCACCTGCCCTCAGGGCACCGGGCACAGGCAGGGGGGGTTCAGGGTCAGTTCCCCACACGGTGTTTCTGCCGCTCCTTCCTCCTCAGGGGGAGGACTCCTCTCAGCCTCACCCTGCTCCAATGTGGGGTCCCTTTCATGGGAGAGTCCTTCATGAGCCCATCCAACATGAGGTGCAGTCCCTCAGGAACAGACTGCTCCAGCGCTGGCTGCCCCCAGAGTCATGACCTGTCACCTCCCCTGGCACAGGGTCCTCCATGGCTGAAAATCCACATTTGCCCCACCATGGTCACTCAGGCACTGCTCCACCGAGCTCCTCCATGGGCTGCAGGGGCACAGCTGCCATCTCACCACGGGCTTGGGGGAAATCTCTTCCTGGGCACCGCCTCTCTTTTCTTCCTCACCAACCTTCATATCTCTGCTCCAGCACCTGCTCTCACCTCCTCCTCTCCTCTACTCTTCTCTGCTCTGCGAGTCTTTTCGCAGTTTTGTTTTCCCTTTCTTTAATATGTTGTTTGAAGAGGCTCATGAAGCTTCCCATATCTCCTCAGCCTTTGCCAGCTGTGGAGCCAGAATTGGAGCAGGGGAAGATTCCAGGCGCTTCTCACAGGAGCCAAACTCCCACCCCTCCCCTCCTCCCCCCACTACCAAAATAGGACTGCACTAACCTGAAACATTGTGACAGATTTTTCTTGACTTTCCCATGACATTCAAGGAAATTTGAGGAAGATCACTGTGAATAAATATCACTAGATTTATGATTACCTGTGAGCTTTAAAAATTGTATAAAGTGGACCACACAAAAGACTGTTGCAATACATACTTCTTAGGGTGTTCTTAAAATAGAATCTGATCTTCATGGATAGTAGTGCTAGAAGTAAAATACATGCCTTGTAAGTAAGACTTCCAATTTTTTTGTTTTATTCAGCCCCTTAAAGTATTGTAGTTTCTATGGAAACAGCCACCAGTCCTGGCATGCATCTTATGGGCATAACAAGAATGGTGGCACTACAAATAGGCTCAGAGGTTATTGACAGAGGCTACTTAGGAATAACTCATACAAGCTTGGTCACTGTTGAAGTCCTTTTGACATGAAATCGCAAGAAGGGCAATCTATTAGGATTTGATCAGATAGCGTGCAATGTAGGAAGTTCCTCTGCCAATATAGATTAACAACCGAGAGATACTACTTAATGTTCATGGTATTTTTTCTAACAGAAAAAAAGTACATTTTCTAAAAGTTGTTATGAATTGAACTATTGTTTTTTTAAAAAAACTTCATTCCAATGAATAGACAGTAGAGTGAGTTAGCAGTACTAGTGAGCTACATTGGGAGGGTTTATTGGTTTTGTATTGGGCTGTGTTTTTTCTGTGGGGTTTGGATTTTCTTAATTGGCATTCTGAACATCAGTATTGTTGTCAGTTTTTTAATTAAACAGGAAATTACATCATAGAATCATAGAATGGTTAGGGTACTTGGCTCTGGTGAGGCCACGTCTTGAGTACTGTGTTCAGTCTGGGCACCTCACTGTGAGAGGGACGTAGAAGTGCTTGATCCTGTCCAGAGAAGGGCAACAAAGCTCATTAAGGGCTTGGGGCACAAGTCCTGTGAGGAGTGGCTGAGAGAGCTGGGGTTGTTTAGTCAGGAGAAGTAGTGGCTGAGAGGAGACCTTATTGCTCTCTTCAACTGCCTCAGGGGAGGTTGGAGCGAGGAGGGAAAGAGCCTCTGCTCCTTAGTCAGCTGTGAGAGGACCAGGGGAAATGGATGTCAGCTGCAGTAGGGGGGGGTTAGGCTGAATGTTAGGAAACATTTTTTCACTGAGAGGGTTGTCAGGCATTGGAATCGCCTGCCCAGGACAGTGGTGGAGTCACCATCTCTGGAACTATTTAAAAGACGTTTGGACCTGGTCCTTAAGGACATGGTTTAGTAGTTAGCTTATGGAGTTGGTCAAAGGTTGGACTGGATGATCTTGGAGGTCTCTTCCAACCTAAAACATTCTATGATTGTGTGGGTTGGAAGGAACCCTAAAGGTCATCAAGATCCAACCCCCTGCATGGGCAAGAATACCTCCCACTAGACCCAGTCACACAAGGCCTCATCCAACATGGCCTTGAACATTTCCAGGGTTTGGGCACCAACAAACCCCCTAGGCAATCTATTCCAGTATCTTACTACCCTCATGGTGAAGATTTTTTTCCTAATATCTAACTTATATCTGCACTCTTTGAATTTAAAAACCATACCCCTTGCTCTATCGCTACTATCTCTGGTGAAAAACCCCACTCCAGCCCCTTCAGGTACTGGGAGGCTGCTATAAGGTCTCCCTGGAGCCTTCTCTTCTCCAGGCTGAACAGCCCTAAGTCTCAGCCTGTCTTCATAGCAGAGGAGCTCAAGCACTCTGATCATCTTTGTAGCACTTCTCTGGACCTTCTCCAACAGGTCTGTATCTTTTCTGTTCTGGGGGCTCCAAAGCTGTATGCAGTACTCCAGGTGCAGTCTCACAAGAGCAGAGCAGAGGGGCAGAATCACCTCCCCGGCCCTCCTGTCCATCCTTCTTTTGATACAGCCCAGGATGTAGTTTGCCTTCTGGGCTGTGAGCACACACTGGAGGCTCATGTTGAGCTTCTCATCTACTACCACCCTCATGTCTTTTTCCTCAGGGCCTCTCTATCCATTTTCCCCCCAGCCTGTATCTGTGTCTGGGGTTGCACTAACGCAGCAGAACCTTGCACTTGGCCATGTTGAACTTCATTATGTTGGCATTGGGCCCACCTCCCCAGCCTCTCAAGGTCCCTTTGGTTGGACTGTGTTCCTTCTAAGATGTCAACCACACCACACAGCTTGGTATTGCCAGTAAACTTGGTGAGGATACACTCTATCCCACAGTCCATGTCTCCAACAAAGATGTTAAATAGCACTGGTCCCAGTACTGACCTCTGAGGAACACCACTTGTCATTTGCCTCCACTTGGACACTGAACCGTTGACCACAGCTCTCTGGGTGCAGCCATCCAGGCAATTACTTCTCCACCAAGTGATCCATCTGTCAAGGCCTTGTCTTGCCAGTTGGAAATCAGGATGTCATGTGATTCCCATCCGCCATCTCTGTAGCTTTGTCTTAGAATGCTGCCAGATTTGTCTGACATGATTTGCCCCTAGCAAAGCCATGTTGGCTGTCATCAGTCACCTCCATAATTTTCCATGTGCCCCAGAAGATTTTTCAGAAGGATCAGTTCCATGATCTTGCCAGGCACAGAGGTGAGACTGACTGGCCTGTAGTTCCCCATGTCTTTTTTTTTTCCCCCATTTTAAAAACAGGGACATTTTTTTCAAGTCAGTGAAAACCTCATCAGACTGCCACAATGTCTCAAAAATGGACAGAGGCTTAGCAACTGCATCCACCAGCTCCCTCAGGAACAATGGGTGGACCCTATTAGGTCCCATAAGATTTGTGCACCTTCAGGTTCTTTAGATGGTCATGAACCTGTTCTCCTACAGTGGGGAGATGCTAATGATGTAGATGTGATGTATTGTTGTTATTGCAATATATTACACTAAATAAATTTGGAGTTAACATCTGCTTGAGAAAGCAGTGGCTCATGTTGCTAAAGCTTACTATAAGGTCTCCAAATGCTTTGTATCGTGCAGCAGCTGGCAGTTATTATCACATTATCCCATTTCTAAACCAGAAAACTATAAATGTCAGCTGAGGTTATTTTTTGTTAGAATTTTCAAACTGAGGTAATCTTAACAAAACACAGATTGGCTTTTACCTTATCTGTTATCACAGTATTTGAACACCTTTGTGTGAGAGAGGCTACGGGCAGCACGTTTTATTTGTCTGTGGAATGGCTTAAATAAAAATTGAAAAATACAATAAAGTGTTTTTTTAAGTTTTGAGACATTGACATTAAATTCATTTCCTCCTAATTGTTCATTAAATGATGCAATTAGGAGGAAATAAATCTATGATACTGTGCTGCTCCATGCTTGAGTATAACGGGACTATTGGTAATTAATATCAATAAGATAGTAGTATTATTGTTACCTTTTCCCCCCTGTCTTCTGATAATATTTATTCATGTACTATAAATATTGCAGGGACTACAAATAGCAAACTGTTAAGTAACATGGTAATACAGTAATAGGAGTACTTCTGATACAGAAAATCAAATTAGCCAAGAACTTTAGTCTTGTATTTCAAGATGGTAAATACTAAGAGGGTTTGGAGGAAGGCCATTGTTTCTTTCAGTTCTGTGCAAAATCATATTGATAAGCTGAAAGTTGATTCTTGAATTCTATAATGGTTTTGTACAAAATCACTTAATAGCATATGAAGCATACAGTTGAAGTAATTAATTGCTATGAAGATGAACACAATAATATTTTTCCTGTTCCATTGCCTTTTGATCAAGTAGAGAGAGGCAAATTACCATGAGGTGCAGTTGAGCAGATAGGTCAAAACTATGAATAAATGCATTTATTATGTGACCTAATACAATTCTAGTATTTCTGAATTACTTTCTCAGAGTTCTATTTTAAGAAATGTTACAGACACAAAAGGGAAATCAAGCTGCTTAACTGACAGGGATAGTTTCATTGGGCTTCCTGAGAATTAAGGAAGGCAGTTTTCCTCAGAAGCTGACTTAAAGTTTCTCAGCCACTTTTTGAATCAATTTAGCCCACAGTAAACTAATTCTGGTTGTCAAGACCTGCTCTTTCAGATAATATTCTCAGTGTTTCATTGAAAGAAATTGTTCTTAATGCTCACTGTTTACTCTTATAACAGACTTGTCATCACCCCATGTAAGGACTTCTTATTCCATAAAGATGTGAATTTATAGAATTTCTAAATTTGAAAATATTGCTTCTAATTTCTAGACTGCTATTCTATGCCAATTACTGATTCTTGTGGCTTTTTATTAGTAATGCTGTTTTTACTTGCAGACTATCTGCAAGTATAGTCAAAGCACCACAACCGAATTTTTGGGTACAGCCTTGAAGAGAGTCAGGTCTGGATAGCTGGAGACTCCACAGTCTTTCAGGGTAGTTTGTTCCAGTGTTTAAGCACTCTCACAGACAGAATTTTTGTTTTCTATTTATTATAACTGATGCTTTGAATCAGTGTTTTGCCACTATTTATATGAAGTATTCTTAGCTTTCATTAGGGCTCCTTTGCAGTTCTGGCTTGCCAGTTTACTTTTGAGTTGGGCTGATTGGGTTTCATGAGCTCATCTTTAGAAACTGTTCTTCTGCTGCAGCCTCTTTGATTCACATGTGCTTTGATTTCTACATGTGAAATTCTGCATGTTCTGCTAATGAAAGGTCATTATAGACTTCTTTTTAAATGCTTTATTTGAAATACGTACTTCATGATTTCTTTTTTTTTTTTCTTCCTTCTCTTCTCAGTAATATTTTTCACTCAGAATGAAGCTGCATGCTTTGGAGTTCTCAAAACTGACCAGTTTTAGTTGAGCTAAAGCAAAGACTATTATTGAAGCCAGATGTGTTTGTTTGTAGGTTGTGTTTTTTGATCATTCAGATTGTCAAGCCATTTCCTTTTGGTAACGCATATTAAGATTTTAGAATTGCTTAACCTACAATAACAGTATAAGTTTTGAAACACTTGTTTGCTAATTGGAGTAATTTTATTTTATTTCAGATTTTTTGTGGGGACTTCTGAAAGCATGCTCATGTAGAATTTTGAAATTGTGAATCAAGTCAATGTGTATTGATGGTGTTTTCTCTTCTTAGAAGATAATCGGATTATCTTCTTCTCTGTTACATAATGTGTAGGCACTTATGTAGGCAGCACTTATGAAATATTAGCATAATTTTAAATGCCTTGGTGTCTTTCCTCTTTTCACACAAGAGGAGGGTATCGTATTGTGCAGTAGATAGCTTTTTGTAGGAGGGTTTTGCCTACAAAATAATGTTGTGTATTTGTGAAATTGCACACCAAGAATAAAGATTATTTTGTTCTTCAGCATGCAGATATTTGGCCACCTGCTGGAAAAGTAAGAAAACAGTCTATAACTAAAAGTCCAAAGATTGGAGGCTTGCCCCTAATTCCCATTCAACAGGAGAAGAACACTTGTAAAATCAGAGGGAGTACAGAAGTAAGTGGAGTGTAAACTTGGTGTACAACTTCTAACCACATTGCTGTATTATTAAAAACTCCAATAATCATGAACTGTCTAGAGCTGGATCAATATCAAATGTGGAAGCTTGATTATTTATGCTATGTCTAGATCTTGATAAATTCTATGCAAAGGGTGTTTGTATACTTTAGAATAGACAGTAATTTAAGATTAACACAAAATTATGTCATGGAAAATAAAAGCAAACACTCCATGTACACAGAAAGCCCAAACTGGAAAGAAGAGTAAAATAGTGGTGGCAAGTAGGTATATGATAAGGGTTTATTAAGGAAACATACAGCTATATAGTCAGCAAAGCATTAGATATTCATTCATGTACCACACATTCAGTGTGTCTGTAGACTTGTACTTGTCAAAAAAAATCAAGTAAAATCTCCATTTTAAAGCATTGGAGAGTGATAATATGACCAAGCATTTTCTGAAAGATGCTGGTTTGTGAAAAATAAGAGGCCTGTTTACAGATCAATGCATAAACTTGTATTAGGAGAGCCATCAAATTTATTATTATAAAGACAGGAAAAGAGGATGGAAGTTTTCCAAAGAGTGAAAAAAGTTACACCTTTGTGATGTGAAGTGGGGAAAAATAATAAACATAACCTCAAAGATACCCAGAAACCAAAAGGTTTACTATTTATGTTCTCTGCAAAAAAGTCTATATAGAATCTACTCTTTTTTTTTTCCCATTATTGGAAGTAATTTTGCTGTGTGCTAACAATACATACATGATACAGAAAGTTTGAAAACACTATAACTAGGAATCCTTTTATGGGTAGTACATTTAAAATATGCTTATTTCTCATCTAGAATAGGTTAAATGAAATAGAAATACATCACTGTATATCAGGAAGTCTGTAATTTTATTTCAAAATATGGGAAGACTGAGGAATGAGAAAAAACTTTTCAAGCTGTAGTCAAATACCGTATTGTTGTATTAAGTGTAACGCTTTGAAAGGAACAGTGAGTCACAGGCATAAGGGAGGATGCAAATAGATAATGTTGCTTCAGTGTGGGTTTTTTTTCCCACTGGTGATGTGCAAAAAAAGGAAAAATATGGGATGGGAAAAAACCCATACCTATTATTATCAATTTATTCACCAATTACTTGATTAAGAGGCTGAAATTAAGAGGCAAACAGCTACTGCTAACATGAAATTGTTGCTTTTTACACTAGGAGCTGTTGGGAGGTAAGTATGGGGTCCAGCACATAACTATCAGTGGGCAGCAAATCAAATACTGAGAAATGATTTTATTAAGAAATCAGATGTGGCGGTTTTGTTCACACAACATTCTGATATGTTGTTTACAAGAGGAACTGCTTGTAACTGTAAATGCTTTAATTTGAACAACAGGATTTTGCTCCATCCATTGAATATTGTTAGAATTCAATGTCTGGGAGTTAGAATTCCTGTACATGCTGAATAGGCTTTAAAAGTTCAGCATGTTGCAATTAGTCTGTGTTAAGGGCCCACATGCCAGGATCCAAAACTGTTTCAGAGGAGTGGGCAACCTTTGCATGTGAGTGCTGTATTTGATCTGTTCCTACTTTCATTATACAAAGGGCCACTGCTATACACAGTTTAGCAGGTAGAACTATACTGATTTCAGATGTTTAGTTGCTATTTTTCTTCTGAAAAGATGCAAAATTGAAACATGACATTAAAAAAAATGTAAGTAGAAGATTGTTGCTCCTGACTGAATTTAGCTACTAATTCATGTCTTGGTTTGCTGTGAATAGCTTGGAGTGTGTTACTGTGCTTTCTGAAAGGTACTGCACAACAATTTACATTTTACATATTGAGTATATATTATCACAGTCCTTTTATTATTGGTTTTTTAATTGAGCATGAATCACAAGGGAACATCTCACTGTTTTCTTGTTTGTGCAAGAAAATTATCTTAAATTAAAACAAATTCTTTTAAATGGAAATTTATAGCTTTTTTTTTCAGGGACACAAAAGTCTGCTCCGTGGTAACCCATGTAGCAGGATGAACTCTTGTTGTTCTGGGACTGATTTTTTTTAATTATTATTTTTATTTTGTGCAGCTCATGGCCACTGGTGCTTCATTTTTAATAGCTAGTTTTCATTCTTGGAGAATGCACACAGAAATATTAGCTTCCTTAATGCTAAAAGTGATATAACCCCTTTATCTCTCTCTTTAAAATTGCAGTTTGAATAGTCCGAATGTTTTCCTTTTATTATTCAACAGACACTAGCTCAGGTGAAACTTCAAGATACTGCAGAAATTTAGACTTTATTTTATAGCTTAGATCTCTTCAATGCAAACTCAGGTAATGTTTACTGATTTTCTTCCTACACAGCAACTAATTTGCTGTATCAACACTCCTTTTTTGTGTTAGTTTTACATTTGCTGTCCTCATGAAGAAAGAAATGTCACCTTAAAACATAGAAGGTAAATAGGAATGGTAGATGAATTTATGCTTTATATCCTTTCTGCTTAGTTGGTATGACAATAGGCAGATCACTCCTTTTGAGGGAAAACATTACAGTTCTTGAAGAAAATGAGGTCTTGGAGTACTTCTTTCATGAATGACATCTTTGTTGACTGCTAGAAGATACTTAATGCTGAAGGCAACTTTGGTTCTTTTTGTTTTTCCTGTGTTGCTCTTCAGTTTGCCTTGATTTTTAAGGAATCATTTATCCATAGCATATGAGCAAGCTATCTCATTGAATCTTGATATCTCATATGTACTATGAGATACAAAGCAAACATGAAAATACACTCAAACACCAGAGAGGAGCAAGTTAAGTCTACATGAGCGTTCTAGTTATTATCAGGTATGTACTTTAGGAGCAAATCTGTGTTTTGCTTCCTGTTGTGCATTGGTTCTGGGGCATGTGAACTTGGATTGCTTTCAGATGAAACTAAAGTTGAAGATGTTCTGCAAGAGCATATGTAAGCACTGCAGCCAGAAGAGGCCTTCTGTCAATAGGGGAAAGCTAAAGTTAGTCTGAAATGTATTTAAAAAACAGTGTTAGTGTGGATGTCAGGTTCTCAGCAGTTGTATTCCACTGCACAGCTGTGCTCCTAATGGGCCACACTAGTTGTCAATTTATATGCAGCATTTGATTTACCTTTCATTTCCTATAGCTTAAGAACCTGAAAACAGCCTACCAATATGGAACAGTTGCATTGCCATCAGTTTGTTCTTTTATCTGAGTGCTCAGTATATTACTTAAAATTGCTAGCAAAGATTCAAAAAAAGCAGACTCTTTAAAATTTATCAGGCAGCACTGAACAGCTGCTGAAAATGTTTGTTATCATGTAAAATTATCTTCTATAAATTTATGTAGCTCAGTCGTTAAGTGAGCAAAATTGCAACATTATGTTATATTTGTTTAGGAATTCCTAGTATTTAAGAGTATATGGGGCTGCTGTAAAGTATTAAAGTATAGTCTGCTGTGGTAAAATAAAAAATTTTAAAAAAAATTGTGAGTATGTGAAAATGAATGTCTTCATTTTCATGGTGCATTTAATGGAAATATTTATGTAATTTTTAGAAGTAATTCACTAATTCACAAAATATGCTCACTAAAAATGCTTACTAAATGATAATAGCACAAATAGTGGGAATTCAGAACTATTAACTGTGCTGTCTCAGCTGCTGATTAAAATTGATTTTTCTTTCAAACTTATGTGAAACTAATAAACAAAAATTGCAATCTAAATATTATTGAATATTGTGCTAATGATCTTATTTCTCTTTGCTTGTTTGTTCAGAATATAGAACTGCAATCTTGGAAACAAAAATTCGGTGAGCATCATGAAAATTACTTTCTGCAAGAAAGAAAAAACTTGAAAGAGAAAGCATCTATTGTGGCACAGTGCTTGGAACGGAAGGAGGAGAAAGTGAAAAATCATGGAAAAACACATCGGAACTTGATCTCTGCTGGGAGTGTAGGTGCAGGGATGACTGACCTACACCAAAGATCACATAAGGCACTGAAGAAAAATAAGAAGAAAACAAACAAAACTGCTTCTTTGGAATTAGATAACAAATTGCCATCAAATGTGCTTGAGGAACTAAGTACAGTGCTGCAGAAGAACAGAGCACTTCATGATGAAACCTCCAGCTGATTTCCTGAGTGTGAAGTTATATACTGTTTTAGAACATTTGTATCTATCTGGTCAAAAGTCTTTTTTGATGTGTGTAGATTGTACAGTGCAGAGGAAACATTTGTTTACGTGCAGCTGTTGATTTTGTATATGTGTATGCTGCATGTTGCAATTTAAGATTAAATAAGAATATGTAAGACTCCTGAAATTTGCAAGTTTTCTTGTGTAGTACACTGGCACCAGGGTTTTGCTATAATTTTTTGTTGCAGATTTTTTTAATACAATAACTCTACGCAGCATCAAAAACTATAACTCTGTTTATATTCTGTACTATCTCATAAGTACTGGACAGATATTTTTGGAAGGAAGACAATACATACATTGAAATTCATACTGTTGCCCCACAATATTTTTGTCTAACACTATAAAAATCAGTAACATCTAGTTTGAAAAGTGGGTTTTGCATTTATTTTTCTTTTCAGAATAAAATTTATATCTGCTTCCATAGACCTGTACTCTGGAAGAGCAGCATGTGGAAGAACCAAAAGGGAAAGGAATGTAGGAGGTCGGACAAGGTTTTAGTATCTCGTAACTGTGTCTATATGGTGTATATCTGATTATCACATTGAAGCAACAAGAGAGGATACTGAAAATGGAAAAAAAAAAAAGTCTTCAAAGCAATATCTAATTTTAAAAGAGTGTGTGAACTGGAAGAGTAGCATCATTTCTACTCAACAGGCTGAAGTAATCCTTCCTATAAACAGACCTTACCTGAGGGTAACTGAGGCAGACTTCTCTGTTGCTTTTTGGATAGAGCTTGCCTGGTGCTGACAAAAGTTGCTGGAATCTTGTTGAATATTTAGTATTCACACAAAAAATAAATTTTCTGAAGCAAAAATGGTCCCCACACAAACATATCTATCAGAAGGGCATTAACACACTCAATTAAGAAGTGCCAGTTACTAAATGTGTGGGAAGATTAACCTCTGCCTTTACCGTGAGTACAAAGTTGAACATTGTGCTGTTGGAGGGATGAGGAAATGCTTGTACAACAGCATGGCTCATCTCCTTGGTGTGAGGAGAAGTCCCAAGGTTGAAACAAAAACCTCAGTTCCCTCATTTGCTGCATTCTGAGTATGTAGGCAGCAGTTCCTGAAGGCACAAGATGCTGTGGGTTTTAAGATCCGAGTTCCTTGCATTTAAAAAGCAGAACAAGGCTTCAAAACAAACCCTATGTGAGCAATGAAATAATTTGATTTTCTTCAGTTGTCTTGTGGATCTCACCTTCACTTATCCCATGGAATTGCCTCCTTCCTCTTGGCATATCTGTTATTTGTCCCATAACAGCTGAATGGCCAAAAGGCACCTCTGTGCTGAGGCTGTTTCCAGCTGTGGCTGGTGCTGTCCAGTTAAACAGCAGGACCAACAGAGCAGAGCTAATGAGCTCACACTGCACCTTTGCTTTTTAGGGGGGAGGCATTACTAGCAGCCTTTATTTTGCTGCTTTTGTACTCTGATTAGGCACTATGCGACAGATTTTCACCAGCCTTTTAAAACTTACTGATGCCTTTAGTGTTCCTCAAGTTTTGTCAGATCTGGTCAGACCTCCGGGGTAGAGGAGAGAATTTTAAACTATTTATTGTTTATTGGTAATTCTTTTAAGTAGTCACTTAATTCCTTTAAATTTCAGAGGAAAAATTTAATTTAATCAGCATCAGTGACTTGATTTTTAGTAACAGATAGTTTGAAGGATGCTTTATGTTGCTACAGAATTTCTTCCCATACAGGAACAATATGCTCACTTTTCTCCTCTGCTATTTTTGATGGTCACAGGTGCCGTAACATTTCTTATTTCATTTACTTCTATTCTTGATTGCATTGAGCAGCTTAATTGGAAAAATAATTTATTTGATGGGAGCAATTAGACAAATTAATATATGTGCCAACTCTGCTAGGAAATACAGGGAAATTGAGATGAAACTCAAATATTTAATAATATATTTTATTTTATTTCTTATGGAATGTAGCACTGACAGAGCAAGTTTAGTCTTCCAGACTTAGCACTTACCATATCTGACCAGTTGTTAAGTCTGAAATGAGTTTGTAGGTTTTAATTTTCCCAGTGCACTATTGACTGTTTTACTACTTTTAATTTGTAATTTAGCCTCTTCTAATCATTGAGGCCCCTGCACAAGAGCATATAAGCCCAAACTTAAATTGTATTGACCAAAGCCAGTGCCTAATGTTAATAAGCACATTCTGAAATACTGATTTGAACTGGGGCCTAATGCCATAAGGAAAAATTACTTTCTATCTGAGGCTGGACCTTACTATGCTGTTTACAGTTGTACTTGTATTTACAAATATTTTTCAGTATTGAGTTATGGTTGCCGAATTGTTTATCTTTTTATTGGTTTCTTACAAATGACATTTGCCTCTACTGAAAGCCTTATGCATCATTTAAGCCCCTACACTAATGGAATAAATGTAGCAATGGAAGGGTTTTGTGCATTGAAGTGAATATGTTAGTGAAGAAAATGGCTTGTGTATTTTTATTGGATCTAAGGACTGCAGAAACGTTTGTTCTATTTCAAAAGCATGTCACAGATAAAAGCATGTCACAGGCTGCTGTTAAAGGACTCTAAAAATCAAGAAGAAAATATGTTTCTCAAAATACATTTAAATTTGGGTTTTTATGTGTATGTACATAATTACACTGTATGTGTATGTACAGTTATGTGCACATCCACTAAGGGAAGAAAATGTATTGAGGAAAGTAGAAATTAAATTTGCAATTATTTCAAATAATTATACAAGTTTTGGACCAATTATCTGACATACTGTTGCACTACACATTTCAGACCAATTTAAGACCTGCAGAATAAATGTGCTTTGTTGCAAGACCTTAATGGCTGCTGATCTTTCATTGTTCCTGTGCCATGTTGTGGAATGGTAAAGGAAGTACAATTTTCAAAGACTTAAAAAGTTATTATTTGAATAATTGCTGTTTCTCTAAAATAAACAATGGATTTTTTTCAGTTAAAAAATTTAAATTGATACAAGTGTTTACAAAAAAAACCCCAACATCTGTATGTCTTTTCATGTGAAAGCTAGTAAGTGTTTACCTTCTGATCTCCAAACTGAACTTAAACAAGACACATTATTTTATGTGTGAGTTTATAACAATGGGAAGGCTAGGATTGAAGTCTTTATAAATCTCAGGTTCATCTTTACCTTGTTGGAATTCAACAACTGTTTTAGGTTTAAAGTGACATCTAAAGAAGGTTTATACTGATTGCTTTAACATAATTGCCTGTTTTCTGTTTGTGTGAGGTTTTTTCACCTTTATTGGGATGGAGGAGGGAAGCAACGGTAAACCCAAAGAAAAATTAACGTTGGAATCTGTTTTCTTTTTTCCTCTCATTGAGCTGAATATTTCCTACTATTTTGAAATTTTTCTTTCAGATACCTTTCCCAGACACTGTTTTGGGATACCAGTTCAAAAGAGCAGTTTGAGTATCTGAGGTCAACAAAATGTGTTCATGCAGAGCTTACCTTTACTGTGTGGCTTGGGTTTCAACAAAATTTCTTCATAATAAGGCTTTGCAAATGTTATCCAGAAATCTGGCCAGTGGTGGATGGATATCCCCAAAGATTTCTTCATTTAACAGGGAGGAGGTCTTGGCCATATTGTTGATTTTTGTTTCTTTGTTGTGAAAAGCTCTGTGCTGTTGTTCCTGAAATGAGCTGTTGGGATGCCAGTGGCTCTGTCTGCCAGAGGCCCCCCTAGTGTGCCTTCCACCGTCATGTAAGGATTTATTTTATCTCACTGCTGTGATTCTTTTTTACAGTGTTGGCACAGTTTATGTTCCTGTGAGTGCTGCCAAGTTACTACCAGCTTCACATCTCAATATCCAGATTAAAGGGTCTGGGAAAAAAACTGCTGGGGATGGTGGTGGTGGTGCCTGTAGGAGTCAGGAGGTAAGGGGCATGTGTCTCACTGGCTGAAACACTTCATTATGAGCCTACCCTGTTGTACGACCTCTCTGATTTTTAAATCCTATTTTCTAGTGCAAGGTGTTTCAGTAGGAGAGAAGGACTTCCCAGAATGTTGCTGGCTACCTAGGGCAAATCTGCAGTTTCAGTAAGTTACAGTAGAAACCGATTTATGTTGATGGACAAATGGGTTGTATTCCAAGTTGAATTGTTTGACAAAATATGTACTGATGTGCAAGTTGCAGCATGATTGGCTGGGAATATTCAGAATGCTTGGAATATGGCCAGTATTCCTGCTTCTTACCCACTAGAAATACTTTGCACATAAAGAAAAAAAAAAAGTAGTATTTGTCAAACTCAGTGGGTTTTCAGGCTAGACTGTTCTCTCTAAAAAGTTAGGAACTCTTGCAAGATTTTCTTCATGGTTCACACTAGATTTGAAGGTTGCACCACATTACCTGTGACTCCACTGAAATAGGACACATCTGCAGCTCAGCTGAGGGGGATAAAAGTCCTGCTATTTTAGTTCTTGCCACTGCTATGGCATAACTGCCTAGTCAGTGTCTTTGCTGGAATTTATTTGAACATAAACCTCTTTAAATAAATGTTTGGGTTTATTGGTGATAACTGAACTGAACTGTGGTTTTATAATCTCATTCTTAGAAACACAGGTAAAGTCTGGTATTAGTGTCACATTACAGTATCCCGAAAAAATGTAATGAGTTTACCAGTTTCTCCTAATAATATTGTTTTCTAATTAAACCTGCTCACTAGAAAATCGAAGCAATCTAGGACATCAGAGGACAAAGGACATGGATTTTAATGCCACAGTTGTGTCTTCCTACAAACCTAAAGTCTTGCACTGTAGTTCAGATTTTTGGGGAGCTTTAGTATTTGTGTAGACTACCTCTCCTTCATCAAGCCTTTTCTGCTTTTTGTTCTAGACCCTGTTCTGTCTTATAAACTCTGAAGCATCCTAATCTTCAGGCTGTCCACAAACATTCCCATTCTGCCTATTGATTTGTGGGATTTTTTTCATCTGTTTTTCTAACTTCTGACTCAAACTTCAGCTGTACTTTCTGCTTAGATCTCATAACTCTGATAGTTGATTTTGACTTTGCAGATGATATGTGGGTTGTGGACAGTCCACACCAAGCTCGCCTTAACCACAATCTTAAATCCTGGTAGACGTTTTCTCAGTGTTTCCCTATAGATAAAGAGAATTCACTGAAGTGGCCAAGAGCCACTGTGTTTTGATGTTGACAAAAAAGTGTTACAGAGTTCCATAATACATTTTTATAAATGCCCCTGAAGGTCTTCTACATATTTACAGTTGTAGTCCTCGGCAAACCAGAAAGCAAATGTACTCTCTTTTACTTCTTAATTTATTTTAATTCAGTGCCTTAATGAGCCTACAATACCTGTTGTGCCTCAAAATAAAGAGTGCAATTAATTTTAAATTACACTTTTGGATGCATAAACACTAAAACCTTTTCTTTCAAAACTTAATTAACATTGGTTTGTCCAGTACTGCAGACTGCTTAAGAACTAATAGGTCTAAATAAATTTAGCTTTGCTGTACATACAGATTTTACAACTTGCTGTTTTCTCCCTATCTGCATTGCCAGTATGTTCCATTTAAAAGCTAATAATGTGTTTGTATTTGACTAGTTTTGTTCTATATGTCTATTTAAATTAGAGTATGATTGAAATATAATTTCTTTAGAGAAGCATTAGCCTTTAGTTTATTATGTCTTTATTATGTTTACTTGGCACCAATCACAACTGCAAACTACTAAGTTTACCGTTAAGACATAATAATTTTTTTTTTCAGGGTGGCTAATTTTTTCTGCTGTTTACTCATCCATCTTTCACATTGGAATTGTTCCAGCTCATTGCATGATAAATATTATACACTGCATACAACAACCCCAAGGTCTTCCCAGGCTGTTATAGATAATATATATAATATTTTTCCCAAGAGGATCGTTTCAATTTTTTATGCCAGGGAAAGCCAGGTGTCGCAGGATATCACACAACTCATGCAGGAGAATATGTCTTGGAGTCTTGTTTAAATCACTGAGTGAAAGAACAGTACATTTTAAGTATATCCTGGTTTAGTTCTTTTTCTGTTGTTTTTTGATCCTGTGTAGCACAGCTTAGTCAGGTAAATGAATTTTGAAAATGCTGGCATGAAATCTGTTAACATGAAGTATCTTTGAAATAGCAAGAAAGGCCACCATTAGCTGAAGAAAACTTCTTTTTTACTTATTAAATAGTAATCCAGAAGTAAATTCATATTTACTGTTTTTTCCTCTCAACTTTGAAAGAAAACCTCTCATTAACTTGAACTTTATAAGAATTTTCAAATTTAGTAACTGAGTTTCATTTAGAAAGTTTGTCTTCCAAGATTTAAATCTTGACAGAGAGAAGTTACTAAATGTAAAATATTTTTTAAAGATTTTAAATTTTAAAACCCTTTTATAAAGGTTTGCTTTTCAACAAACAATATATCACAGTAGCATAAACTTGTTTAGTTCTCTCTGAATAGTAATTCTGGGATAAATACATATCCTGTGATAATTATTCATCTTTTTAAATATAATTCATGAAAAAAAAAAATCAAGTTTCCCATATATAACTGAATTAATAGGAAATGCTAATTTAAGATATTTACCAGTTACTACTGGAATTTGTTAAGCTAACCTGTCAGCATTAGGCAAAAATACTGCTATTGAAATTCAACAGCCATGAATATGTTGTTTACTTGAATAATACAACATTGATTTGTTATAGCCAGTGATGAGGAATTTGTTACAGGGAACCTGACATTTCTGCAGTTAGCACTTAATTTATGTGCAGTTAAGTCTCTTGTGGCCACCTCTCTTTCTCCAAACTCCTTCGGTTTCAAAAAAAAGGCATTAGTTTAAAATTCCAACTGTACAGCCTGAGATTCATCCTGAAAATCCTTTAAAAAAGCAAAAAAACCAAAAACCACAAAAACTAGCTCTTGCTTAATGTGTTTGCATAAGCTTCCTATGATAAATTATTTTTGATGGGCATATAACAAAACAGAGGGATGACATTCATCCCAAAATACAAATCAGTTCTGCAATAGGTGAATGCTGTTTGCCTTAGAATAGGTGTTTGCTGTTTGCCTTTCTCCATCAGCTGCATTAGGGTGATCAAGCAAATATTTCAAGTGGCTTGAAGCAACATCAGAGGTCATTGGCAAGACATTGCACCTGTGTTTCTCTAAGGACTTCAAGGATGAACGTTCTCTCCATGATTTTGCCAATTTTTTTATTCCAGTTGTTATAGAAAGGCTTCAAATGTAGCTCAAGGAAGTGGAATTTAAAAGTTCCTCCGATTCCGTTCCAGCTTCTGGACACTGTAATCTGGACTTAGGCCTTGGTGTTACACATCTGATTATGTATTATTGACTGAGTGTGATGTGGACTCTGCAGGTTTTGAAAAAGTCATTTTTAGGACTACAGTTTGTCTGGAATGCCAAAAGTAGAGGACAAGAATGGTGAGAACCCCTGCCCTCTAAAGAAAAAAGTGTATTTCCATCTTTGAGCATCTGCTCTGGCCTGTACTTGAGATCCGTGCTCCCAAAAGGTATCCAAAAGTTTACCCTATTTGTAAAAATCTATTGTCATGCGAGGATTTTTAGTGAGGATTGATTGAATTTATTGTCAAATAACATTTTTGTGTAACTAACCTAGCTTTTTTGTAATCTGCAGTGAGTGGCCACACAGTTCTCTGTGTTAGAGTGAATACTTTTTTTGGATCTTTACCTGAAACATAATCTTTCCCTTCCAAGGTATTGCAGGCTTCATGGATCTGTTTTTTTCAGCTAGTCAAGCCATTGAAGTCATGCAGCTAAGTATGCAATCTTTGGTAGAACATAATCTGGAATGTTTGAAGGTATGTAATAAAATTTTAGAAGTTGTTAAAGCATGCACGTATGTCACTGAACAGTAACCTGTTTTGATAAGGCACTTAAACCACTTTGGTTTTTAGAGTAAATTTCTCATTACAAAGAAAAAATAATTCAAAGTTGTTTTATAGATAAAAAAACATTATTTCATTCAAGTTTTCCTCTCAAACTTTTGTTTTGTCCTTTTAAGTAGACATTTTAAATACGCAAGTACATTTTTTTCCTGATTGCCCTAGGCAATGGATAGTCATGAACTATCATTGTGGTATATATCTTATTTACCCTTTCTAGTACCTGCTTCTCATCACCTTTGGAGGTGTATTTTTGTTATTTATTAAATAAAGAGTGGACAGGACACTTGCCTGTTGTCAGCTGTTCACAACTCCAAAATTAGTAGTGAAAATTAAAGGCAAGATAGGCACCTTCTTGCCTTCCCATTCTTACAGATGTTTTCAGCTTCTTAGCTATCAGTGTCCACCTTTTTATTCCCTGATGTATCATCAGGAAGAATACACAAAAGTCTATTCCATCCTCATGGCCATACAAGACTTTATCATAAAAAAGCAAAGTCCTCCTTTCCTTGTTTAAGTTTTCTCTTCATAATTAATGAACTTTGAAAAGTAATTGCACAGTAAAAGGATGCTACTTATGCCTCTGTATTTATTATTAGATCTTAAATGATGGACCAGTTTATATGCCACTTTGATTGCAAAAATAATTTATGTTCTCCTGGGTTTTTTTATTTGATTATCAAAGTGAAATGTCTACCAGATCAACTGTAGGAAAAACTGAATGCAAGCAAAATCATAAACGCTTTACTCTGAGAAAAATATTAACTTTAACATTTTTACTTATATACTACACTTTGAGACAATATTTTAAGAGGCTAGAGTCCACGTCACAATCTGCTGTTAATAACAGCTTCTGAAATACTAGGTACACCAGTTTTCTTTCCCTTAATCAGAACTCTTTGTCATAAAGTTTTTGTAACAAACTTTAGTATCTAGATTTATATTTTTAAAATTACTGTTAACTTCTTTTGCAATCAGTTAACTTAGGTTAATTTCTTGTGGCTGAACCATGAGAAAGCTTTACCTGCAGTCTAAGACACCTAACACATTCAGTGTGCCGCACATTTTATGCTATTGAAAAAGGTATCATATTGCCGCATTTATGTTCCATTTTAAGACCAAATGTTTGCTCATGTGTTCCCTGACATTTGTGTGCACTTTCATTTCAGTTGCAGAACTCCAAATTCCCGTGAAAAAGAAAAAATTCTCATCAGTTTATTGGGTATTACTCTAAGCATTTACAGGTGAAGAATAAAGTAATGTTACTCTGATCTACAATTTGATTCAGGCACCCAGAGGTTAATGTCCAGTATATTAGGCATGTTTTAATTGAACTGTTGTGAAACAAATTAAAATGTTAGTGAACTGTCTGTCTTTCCTTTGGGAGTAAACTCTAGGTTTCTTATTACCAGCACTGCCAGCATCCTTGGTCTTATTGTCTAATCGACACTTAATGGCTCTCTCGTAGTGCCTCTAATTTTACATAATTAATGTGCATGTAAAATGAGCCTTGTAAATATTTTGTGCTCATATACCACATGCTGAATAATGTAAGCAAGCTATTATAAGCTGCTTTTGTTTGCCCCTTGTAGTTTCTTGATCTCACAACTTTGCATTAACATGGAGCTGTAAGAGAGAAGTGTAGCAGGCAGCACGCCCTCTGGAGCCACATAACCCACAAACAATGACGAAGTTTTTAAGAGCGAAAGGATCAACTACATTATTTTTGTTTGTTTTTCCCATACCAAAGCAGTATAGTAATTAAGAGATTGCAGAATTTTTAGCTGATACATACTGGACTGTTTTACAATATATCTCTTTAACTGATTGTATTTTTAACATCTAAATGTCTTGCAGATGGCCTTTATGGCAACTTATCAGGGCAAAACTTGTTCACATTTATAATACCTCATGAAATTATTAATTACAGTATATTAAAATATTATATTAAATTAGATTATTCTAATATTTAAAATAATGAAACATTTTCTGGCTTGTTGAAATTATATCCAGGGACCTCTAGCAAGAAGAAACAATCTTTCTTTTCAGTTTTATGTATAGGCTGAGTTTCCAGAAAATTAAATACCAAGTCACTAAGCAGAATTTTTTTTTTGCATTAGTGAGTGAAAAACTTTTTATCTTTCCTAGCAGTCTGCAGTTCAGAATGATGGCTTGAAATTGCTGTATTTGACAACTGTGGTTACAGAAATGAATATTTTTCTTACCTTTTTATTTTGCTGCTGTTAATTTATACTTAGTCTTGCTCTTCTTGCAAGCTTTAGTGAGTTTAAAGAACTTTCAATGAGATAGGTCAGGTGGCTCAGCCCTCACAGAAAATAGATACCCTAAGTGTCTTTTTTTAACAGTTACATTTTAATAAGCTCTTTTCCAGCTGTTGCTTGTAATATACAGTCTGTTTCATGGCAATCAGAGTCTTCATTTTTTCTCATTGAAATTATGAAGTGATTGTTCATTGGAATTCTGTAACACTTCTCTTTTTCCATCTCCATTTATCACCTTCCCCTGGAAATTGCATTAAGGTTGAATATAGGTCCATGCAACAATCTGGCAGAGAGGATGCCTTAGTTTCATACATTTTTCCACACTAACTCAAAGAAAAACAATTTTTAAGCTAGCAAAAAGCTCAAATAAGTAAATATGGATTCAGCTTAATTGAAAGAAAACTTACGAGTCCTGACTACAACAAAGCTGTCTGTAAAAGTAAATACATGGCAGTCTGCTGTTACATTTGTTAAAAAGTTGAAGAAAATGGTTGCCTACCAGACTGATAACACATGCTTTTGTGCTTGCACATGCACATTAGTGAGTGACAATATTTGGATATTGCTCCTCTTGTTATAGTTCATGAAGTATCTCCCTAATGGTGGTGCCTCCTCTGCTGCTGTTAGTTGCAATGTGTGTAGTTTTAAATATATTTGAAAGCCACTGTCCTGACCTTGTGGTTAACCTGATGGCAGGTTTGCTGTCTGAGCCAAGTGAAGTGCATTCCTGTGGAAGGCCAAACTGATCTTCAGCACTGACTCCATTTTGCCCTTTCTCCAGGCTTCAATTTCCTATGCTTTGTAGGACTATCAGGAGAGATAGAGAGTTTCTCTAGCCCCACTGACCCATTTCTACTGTCAGAGCAAATCAGAACATCTCTGTTCTCATATGGTGATGTTGTCATATGGCTGAGTTACCAAAACCTCTGTGAGAACATTATGAGGAACAAACATTAGCAGTGATTTATTTAAAACAGTAATGAAGGAGTAAGTCATAAGTGTCTTCCCTGTTTATTCAATTTCTTCAACATGCAGCAAGTCAAGGATATAACTCACAGTTTTAGTCCCATAGAAAATTTTATTGACCTGTGGTGTTGACCTGGGGGTGAAAGTGAGTTAGAAAAAAGGTTAAGCATTTATCTGATTATTTTATTAATGACAGAAGAAGTATATTGAATTGAATCCCTCCCTCCTCTCAAGTTTCTCTACCTATGAAAAACAGTGGCTATTTGTGAAACATCTTAGAATAATCTTTGTTCTGCAGAAACTTGGTTTAAAATCCTCCATGAGTGTTAAGTTGTGTTTAAACTGTTTGAGAAGAACCACTGATCATTAGTTGAGCATAGAATTCTTTCAATATTTTCTGAATTTAAATTTAATATTTAACGTTTAATTTAAAAAAATATTTAAGTAATTAGTTAAATATGTATTTTGAAGGTCTTCTCTTCAAGTGGGTAAATCAGACCTGGGAGTCAAATCTTATTTTCATTTACAAAAATGGTATCCTGTCATTACATACAAGTGTTAAATATTTCACCCAAAAACCCTGTGTACCTTAAATTAAAAGAAATCAGTTCAAGAGGAAAATGAAACGGATTTCCTTGATAAACCTTTTTACTTCATCCCAGACAAATTAATTGGAACATCTGGTGAGAATGTGTTTTTAAACTGGGAAGTTGTTTCCTGTTGTTTTTTTTCCCACATTAGTCTCTTCTGGTGCATTTCAGTGGCCTGAGTGAGTTCTGAATGCAGAACAATCCAGATGGGTAACAACACTTCATCAGAGGCAAAAATAATAGCTTAGCCTCTGGAAGGCAGTGTAGTGAAGGACTGAGGCTAATGAATACTGCTATATGCTGTGTATCTGAAGAATATTTTCTTCTTTGCAAACTTCTAATCTTAAAGGAAGGTTTATAAAAAATTATGAAAGGCTTTTTCCACTGTATGTAGTTACTGCCAAGAATCAATTGATTTTATGGTTAAAAAAGAGTTACTTAAAAGTAATTTTCTCAACTTTGTGCTGCAGAAGGAAACTCCAGGATAATTAAGACACTTGGAATTCAGGCTTTCAAAGAGTTCCTTTCTTTTTTACTTAATATCCAGGTTTAAATTGTAGCTAGCAAAGATTTTCTAGACCTACTCCTGAAGAGCAGAAGATAATTCTATTTCCTAGATTTCTCTGCTGTAATGTAATCAATAACAAATGCAGGTAAGAGGGGGTCACCTGCTGCTAACATGAGCACTGTACAGTTTATCCATTTTCCATGGGTAATCTGGACTGGTAATATTGGTAATATTGGACTGGTAATATTGCCTTCCTCTGTTTTTTTCATTCGAATTCCTTTGTTGCAAAAAGAGTTAACAGATGAGATGGTTCTGCCAGGTTTTGGACTTCAGGGAACTCAGCTGTTACAAAACCAATATTACCCTTTCCCCCCCCCCTTCACAAAATCAATAAGTATAAAAATAGTGTAATGCTCTATAATATTAAAAATGACAGCACAGGTTTTTAAAATATTTTTTTGAAAATGTGACTAGACTTACTCTTTCATATTATTACCATATTGCTTCACATGTATTCTCATCATTCTACAAACACTGACAAGTACTTCTTAAGTGCAGAGAAGGTCTGTAAACCTGGAGAAAGAGGGGTGCATAAAATACTGTCAGATAATTGTAGTTCTTTGCAGATTTCCACTTTCAGGTTGCAGCAGGCATTCAGGCTAAGGTCATATTTAGTACTTTACAGGCATAACATTTGTCTTCTGCTAAGTTCTATATGCAAAGATGTTTTAATCCTATTTTACTATATAAATAATGAACAAAGGTGAGATAATGATGTCCTTGGTAATTATCTTGGGTAATTTCACAGTCAAAGAGAAATGTTACACTAAGTACAGTCTTTCAACACACTTCCATCATAATATTTCTTCCAATGCAAATTAAAAAAAAAAAAAGTAGTCTCTGGCAAATTAACAGTTTTGTCCTGTTAATACTAAGTGGGAAAAGAATAAAAACATCTATTGACAAGTGAAGATATGTATCCCACCATATGGATTCTAATGCTTTGATTATATTGTTCTTTTTCTTTTTATGGCAATTTTTAGTGATAATAATTTTTCAACTAATTAAAGACCAGCTGCTACTTAGCAAGCTAGGCACCCAATTAGGAATCCAGAACCTGGTAAACAACCTTTACTGCCAGCCAGATAGTTGAATCACCTCCTGTCACTGGCAGGAAAGTCTTTTTGTTGTTGGTTTATAAATGCACATTTTAGTCATATTGACTGGCTCTGCTGAATGCTCTTCCTTGAGACTAGCCCAAGAATGTGACATCATGTTCACTTGTTTTTGCTGGGGCAACCTGCAATACCTTATGATTTTCTACATTTTTTAAAGGTTTTCTAGCAGTTAAAAGACATTTTTTAGGAAAGGTTTTACTGAGCAGAAAACCAGATACATTCCCTGGATGCAGAAAGCAGTTTGCCTACAGCAACTTGCTGCTACTTAATGATATTTAGAGAAAATATGTTGTTATTTCAGTTGAAATCTATTTTTTCCATGCAGTGTACAATCTGGTACTGGGTCTGGCTGAGATGGAGTTAATTTTCCCCATAGCAACCCTCATAGTGCTGTGCTTCATATTGGTAGCTGGAAAGGTGTTGATAACAAACCTACAGCAATAGCAAAATCAGTTTTGGCTACTGCTGAGCTGTGCTTCCACAGCAGAAAGGCTGCCTCTCCAATAATCCCTTTTTCACTCAGTGGGCAAGATCTTGGGAGGGGACACTGCCAGGACAGCTGACCCAAACTGACCAAAGTGGTATTCTGTACCATATGACATCTGCTTAGCAATAAAAGCAAAGAAAAAGAAGGAGGAGGGCAGGGGCATTTGTTACTGCAACATTTGTTTCCTCAAGCAATCTCTACACATACCCAAGTCCTACTTTTTGGGAAGCGTCTGGACATCACCTGCTGATGGGAAGTAGAAAATCAATCTGTTTTCCTTTGCTTCCACACATGACATATGGTTTAGCTTTATGAGACTACCTTTATCTTCACCCGCTGGGGGTTTTTTTATCTTAATTTCTCCCCTCCCTGTCCTGTGATAGAGCACCTGGTGTTCAGCCAAGGTAAACTCAACAAAGCCATGAATATGGCCCATGTTTATTGTCCTTACTGTGGTGGAGTAAATAGATAATCCATATTTATGTTATCTTTGTTTCTAAAAAGTGATCACTGCAGAACTCTTTAGGACCAGCAGTCATAAAAAAAAATCTGTGTAGCTGCTTCTGACTGTTTTTCACCAGTCACTCTGAAATATGTGTTTGATTATGTATTTACTGGCAGATACAATGGGGAAAAGGAAGGAAATTGGCAGATGACAGAATCACTTAGTTTACCCAAAGCTTGAAAAAGCTGAGTGTAGGTTCAGGTGCACAGTTTTGGATAAGTGTAAGGTGCATATTGAAGGGAATTATGTGAATACTTTGTATGTATTGCAGCAAGTCACCTTCTAGACCACATCTGGAGATCAGAATAATTAGCTTCTATTTAATATAAACCCTTGCTCAAAACCCCAAAAATTATAATACATTTCAAAATAAAATAAGAAAAGAAGTACAAAATTAAGTTGACCTCTTTCCCATGAATCTCGTGGTTGCTTAACTGTGGAGGAAAAAACTATCATTAATAGAACTGAGTTACAGCATTTTATAAGCATGAAACAGACAGTGAGAAGTTTTAGTCTATATAGGTTAAAAAGGAAGGGAAGTGTTTGTAAAGGATCAACATGAGAGTTTCTTTAAACTGATATATGAAGATTTATATTTCATATTTTTAGTAGAACTTAATCATGTTTTCACAGTAGACTGACAGGTCCAGATGTTAGAAAATATTTCCCACACAAATAATAGACAGTTCCTGTGGCAGTCTCCACTTTTTTGACTTTGTCCTAGCTTTGAGGGTCTGTCAGCCTATTAGAAGAAAGGTAAGCTTCATTCTCATGGAGTGGAAAGCAGATTTTTCAATGGAAATACAAAACATTAAATTTTGAAATCCCTTATATATTAAAAAGTGGCATCTAGTTCTTAACAACATGAGAGCTCTTCCAGAGGAATGGCTCAGATGAAGATTTTAAGAGGGATAGATTTTTTTGTTCTCAAAAGAGAGAAACAACTGAATTGTTTTTAAGAATAATATCTTTATACGTTCCATATGTCCTCAATGGAGATTTTAGATTCTAATGGCAAGATAAGAAATATCACAAAGTTGCAGGGCCAGTGATGAAAATCACAGTCACAAGTCTGAGATCAGGATAATTGCCCAGGCTCAGATTTTGAGCTACATTTTGAGCCCTCTTACTGCTGATTACTATTTTACACCACAGTCTGCATCCACTTCTTCCTCCTCAGTTTACTCAAGATTCAAGATCATCTGTTCTAATATTTCCTCCCTGTTCCTGCCACATGTGAATGGTTAATTTTGCACTGCTTTACCCTCTTTGTCTTGATTAAGGTGACAGAAATGCAAGTAGAATAACATCTCTGTTATTACAGCTTATGTTAATAACAACTCTCCAAGGAGTCTCATTTGCTGTGTGTGAGAACCAGATTATTGGCACCCTACAACAACCATTTCCCAATTCCCTATGCTGACCAAGCCCCTGGGTATTTTACCCTACACCTCTGCTGAAAGCCCATATTTTGTTATTCTTTTGAATTTTCTTGGAACCTTGTTCAACAACAAAAGAATGGGGTAAAAAACAAGAAAAAACCCCACATCCAACCAACCAAAGCAAGGTGTGGTAGAAGACTGGTATTGAGAGCATGGTTTTGCCTTTGTGCTTTATTTGTATAAATCTGGGTTAGCAGAAATTGTAATAGTAATGATGGAGCACACCTCCAGCATTGCACTAATTTCAAGTTGTACTGAAAAATATTTGCTATTCAGAAGGTGTATTTTTTATAGTCTGGATTAGGTTAAAACCGAAATCAATACGTATTTTTCAGAGCTGGGTTTGAGGCTTCTCAAAGGCATTTCCACATGATTCTTTTCTGAACTGCTTTTACAAATGACATTCTTTTAACCCAAATGAAAGTATTCAGGGCTTTTGTGAGGCGTTCATAGCATTACTGGTGCTGAGTGTTGTGAATGCTAAGCAGCTGGTTTGTGAAGTTAAATAACTTGGCCATTTCCCAGTAATTTTTTCAAAGAATTGATGAGCTTAGTGTACTTTATGGATGGTCTGCCAGTAACATTTAATGTTGTTCCTTTTCTTTTTTTTTCTGTTAAGTCCAATGAAAATAAGTTTAAAAATGTATTCAAGTTGTGTGCTACCACTTTGGTGGTAAAAAGAACAAATAAGCATTAGATATTTCAATGTATTGCCAACTTATTTGATTATAAATAAAATGGATTTAAACTTTTTTTTTTCCAGTCTATCCAAAGTGACCATATACAAGAGAAAGCATGCATTTTTTTGCCTCTGACAGCCAGTATTTAATTTTGGCATTTTTATCTACAAGTAGTGCTCCTGCTTTTATTATTAGTCTCATTCTGGCTTTACCCAGAAATGTCATTCTTAGTGTTCTAGAATGTGTGCAAATACATGGTGTGTGGGGGGAGGGTGATAATGGTGGTGGAAAAATCAGCAGTAATGTATATTGAAAGGTGAATTCAGCATTACAGAAGTTCTAAAGTTGCTTTTTAATAAAGGGAAAACTACCCAAGGCAAATGCAGTCACTGTTGTGGTATTGGTGCAGTTAACTCCTATTGATTTTTAAATACCTCTGACACAGGACTGTAGAATGGAATCACTGTGTCATCTCCTAAAATTAATCTTACAAGAAATCCCAAATATGAAACAGACCCTTTTTCTCTTGCTCTCACACTAGAGGTGACACTGTCACCATACCAATGGTAAACAGACTGGTGCTGCTTAACCAAAAGCAGCAATTCAATGGAAACAGGAAAGTGGAAGAAAATTGTGTTACCAATTGATCACATGCTGAGCTGCCTGTGGGAGGTATAATGCACCATGCCTAGCTGAGAGTGATTTGAAACTTGTTTTTTCTGAGACAGAGAAAAAAAATTTCCATACTAAATTTTTTAATGACCAAGAAATTTAAGTAATGACCTAGAGATCTGAAACCCACCAGTAGCACTGTATATTGTGATCTGTCTTTAGCTATAAACAATCTTTAGTGCTGCATAAGTCTTTTTCTTGGAGGAGAGCAAGAAGAAGAGGGGAATGTTTCCTGCAATGTGGGAACTTCTGGTATCACACAGAAATGAGGTTCATTCTCATGCTGAAAAACAAATGAGACAGCACAACTTCCTTTGGCCAATTTCAGCCTTCCCCCATCATTTAAAATATTCATGGGATGGATTCCTGGATTCATGTCTTTGTGCAGATTAGTGTGGAAACAGAGGATTGCTGTCAACTTGCAAGTACAAATTGCTTTGGTTTTGTTTTTCTAGATCTGATAAAAATCATTATACAAATTAGAGAAAATGTATTTCATTTGTGGAAAAAAAAATACAGAACAATATTTGTCCAGAGTTTTGTCTAAAATTCTTATTCAGTGTCTTTTTTGTCATTTTATGTGTGGGATAACTAGAAGTTTTGTTTGGCTGGTTGGTTTTTTGTTGGTTTTTCTCTGGCTATAAGCAGACAGAAGGCCTCTTTGCCCAGGCTGGGAATGAAGAGGCTTCAGTTACATTTGGAGCCCCAAATTCTAATTTTTTCTCTACATTATTATTATTTGCTTTTTCTTTTAGGCAGATCTTGATGAATACACAAGTACTTTCATTTGTTACTCCTCCAGAAGAGAGCAGGGATTACCAGCCTGTGACAGGTAAGGAAGACAGCCTGCTTAATATTCTGGAAATGGGTTATTAGTGCTGGTTTTTTCCTTGAAAGAAAAGGATACATGATTGACTTGAGACCCTCAGAGAGAACATTTGAAAATATCAGTTACTTAGATCTAGTAGCCACTTCTTGACTTAGTGAACTTTTCACTTGGAAATCCCTTCTTAGGGACTCCTCTGGAAGGACCTCTTAACCTGAGCTTCAGTTTGGATACAACCACTCTGGACAGATAAGCTCCCTTTCTAACAGAACTCTGAAGAATGTTTGCAAAATGTACAATATTGTTCCATTTTCCAAATACAGGTATCGTTACTATTTACAAGGTGAAATAAATTCAAATATTTTAGCTATCTTAATATGGATAATGTAATTCTCATTCTTACTGTATTTCAATGGGAGCAAAGCTAAGTCATCAGTCAGTACGTTACAGGGCCTCTCCCACAATTAGAGTAGCCTGCAAATGAATTAAGGTGGAAGAATGCAGTACAAAAAATCATAATTTCTAGCTAGAAATTCAAGGATGCTTTTATACTGTCACATTGTTTTGTCTTCTCTGCTATTTTTCCACAGGAGAAAAGTATATGTGATTTTTCTTATGATAACAGTGACTTAAACTATTCATCTTTGATTTTCTAATAATAGAATGCAATGCTTTCTTTTTAGTTTCAAAGTCTCATGTTCCACTTTTCTGAAAAAAAACAAAAACCAAACAAAATAAACCCCAAAAAAGCAACTCAACATGATCTCTAAGGAATGTTAAATCATTAGGCGAATGAAAGAAGCATGGTCTTACAGGAAAATTGTTCTTCTGCAAAGCATGTCTATCCCAGAAAACTTAAAGGAGGATGGAGTTTTAAGTTAGGTCTTGGTGGGTAGTCAAAACTTGTATTTTAATAAAAATAGTATTTAGTAAGTATTATTTCATTATGAGATCATAAACTCTGTGCATTTTGATATGAAGATAGAATGAAGGCATAAAAGGAGCTGTGGGTTCCTGGAATTTGAAAAAGTTTAGTACATTCATGATTCTTTGTCCATGTACCAGTTGAACTATAAGTTCATACCTGGTGTAAAGCAAACAAAGCACCCAAACAAATTATTGAACAGAAAAGAATTCTTTAGCTTTGACATGTATTATTCAGGAGAAATTATCTCTTTCTAGCTGTTGCTGCTTTAACACATGCAAGTGACAAGCATTAAGTACATCTGTTCAGCTGACAATAGAGCTTTGTCACTATGATGACAAATGAAAAAGGATTGGATTAATTTAGTTATAAAGAGATTTATATTTTCCTGCTTCTGATCCGTCTTCACAAGACAGATGAATTATAAATAATCCTTCATTCTAAAGCCACCACTGTAGAATGAGGTAGAAAAATTCTATTCGCTTAAATATGTATCATATATCTGGCAGGTAAACCCAAGGAAAGTTCCTTCTGTTATTAACTAAACACAGGAGAGAACAGAGTTTGTAAGATATATGGCCTTATTTCATTGCTGGAGCACAGGAACTCTAATATGCTGTTGAGCACAATACCCTGACTGGTTTTTTATTTAAATTTTTTTTCTGATATGCTTTGGAACACTTAGTGGTGGAAGAGTTGATGTTGCAATCAGTATTAGATGCCTCAAGTTTGCATGTTTTTAGATTCATACAGGAGTAGATGATTTGAGCATTTTACAAAGTACACTAAATAGTGGCAAAGTGATTCACTTGTTTTCATCACCCTTAATTTCATGTAATATGCAATTAGTAGTTTGTAGTCTGGATATTATGAAGTATTACCATGAAAAAGTAATTGGTGCACAAATTTAGTGGTAAACTGAATGTCTGACGAATCATTTCCTAAACACTCAGGTAATGCTAAAAGGTCAACATAAGAAACAAAAAGTAAATTATAGAACACAGGATCTGAAGAGAAAGAATGAAAGTATTTCAGAAGCATAAACTCATCACTGAAACAAAACAACATGGTCTTATGTAAGTAAAACTGGCAGTTTTAAAATATACTTGTAACTTTGAAATATCTTCTTGTGCTTTCCAAAGATGGTCAGGTGTGACAGAGCAATTAAATGAGAAACAGAAGTTTTCACCTGTTGGCTTTACTCTCTGAGTCAAATTCTACCTGCAGAAACCCACACACTTATAAGACATTGAGAGAGCAGACCTGTCTAAAAATTATATGCTATATTGAAGAAAGTTCAGACATTCAAGAAATTATGATTTTCAGTACTGTTTAAAGAAAACCAAATAAAGCCCACAAGGGTCAACTTGCTTTGAAACTCCTTTTTCAAGGTCTCTGACAAGTTTGCACTTTTATCTCTATTCTGTTTTTGTCAAATAGCAACATTTTCATCTTTTAGAGCAATGCAGTTGGTCTTTACACAATATGCAATAATTGCACAGTTGGGTCCCCAAATTATCATGCTTGGTAAAAATATGCAAGTATCACATTGGCTGTGTAGGTGTTATAGTGCTACTGGTAGCCTCTTTAACATATTATTTTTTTCTTACAGTGGTTTTTTTATGAGTTTCTCATTTGCCTTCCTTAATTTTTTTAATTGTTGAGTGCAACCATTTTTTTCTCTCATTTTCACTATTTCCATTCCTATTTATGTACTTTTACTCAAACTTTCCTCTTTTTTTTTTTTTTTTTCCTTCCTGACTCCTTGCGAACGTAAGCCTAAAGTTCTATCTCTACTGTCACTGGCTTTGCAGGCTGTCAGCCTGTACATCATCTTGAAAGCAAAATCTGAGATCTTTATGCTCCCATGTGAAGAATAGTGGGGGTACCCTTCTCGAGGACAGTTTTAAGTTGTGAATAAAAGGTCTCCCTTTATCCTCAAATCATCAGCATCAAAAAGGCAGTATTTCACACATAGCCCCCTCCTTTGTATGTCTTGTTCTTTCCTGGGTGGTTTAGTTTCTCTACTGACCACTGAGTTTAATTATAAGCCTTATTGGATGTATTTTCTTAGATTTCTAAAATCGTAACATTTGAGCCCTCTCTTGCTCTTTCTGTCTTGCTGTTGGCAGTGTGCAGTGAGAACTGGTACTTTAGTCTTAGACTTTAAAGGAATTAATACCGAGTCTGGTGTGCAAGTATAGTAGTATTTGTGGAAGGGAGGAAAGTTTAAGTACTGATGATCTGGTGCAAATTAGGAATACTTTTTGTTTTCCTGTGAGTTATACCACTCTTCAACTTTGCATGTGTGTAATAACCAACTTTGTGTCAATCATGTAGGCAGAGCACCACACTGAGAAAATACAGGTGGTGTCTGTGTTCCCCTCAAGCAACAGTGAAATGAAAAGTATAGTTTAGTGAGCACCTGCCAGTTTTCAGAGATGAAAGGCAACTGGAAACTGAATGTGGTCCTTTGGGATGCAACCCTGGTTCCACTGAAGCCGGTCAGCTAGCACTGACCTAACTGGACAACTGATTTTGACTTCTACTTGACTTCACTTTACTCTTCCAGAAGAGTAAAGTGAAGAGTAAAAAGGCAGTTTCAGTCTAATCTGTGTCATCAGGAAGTATTCCATCTATTCTGCAGTTGGAATAAAATGCAAATAAGAAGTGCAAAAGGACTATTCTGTAGGATAAGTTGATGAAAGCAGCACGTGTCACACCAGTACAAGATGATGATATAATTTACATCAATGTATGGTATGAACAAAGACCACAGAGAGCTCTGCTCAATTGCTTATTCAGCTATAGCATAGGGAAATACCTTATAACAATGGAAGTGTCTTTCCAGGCTTTATTGAAACCTCTTCAGTATCCACATGAAGTGCATGGCAGATGAGGTGTCCTGCAGTATTGAATGTTGATAATGAGAAAATTGAATCAAGCCTAAAGTTCTTTCATTGTGCATTTTTCGTGCTATTCTCAGCATAATATTCATGCCAAAACCAAATTTTTTTTCCAATTATGTGTAAACTTGTTCTTAACTACAGCCACTGTCAACTTGAGCTTATGGGCTCAAGTTGGTCCTTTATGGACCAATAAAGAAAAATTTATATTCAGTTCAGTAAATATTCTTAGGAAATCTTTTTCATGCGTCTTTAGAGGCTTAAAAATTTGATTTTTTTTTTCCTTTGGCTCAGTTTTTTTTTGTTTAGTTTTTTTTGCTGAACTTGTGTTCCAGTTTGCTTTGAAAGCATTCTCATTTTAATTTGGGGTTTTGGCTTGTACAATAAAAATTGTGTTAATACTATCAATAAAACATCATCCACATGATTTGTTAGGGATTAGTATTCAGGTGAAAGTGATGAATTTAAGTAGAGCTATATTTACATCTGCTTTTCTAATCACTTATACCACATTTATCATCTCATTCACTGAGTGCTTGCAAGTAGATCTGCCAAGCACCAAACATCAGAAATGATAGATGAGATACCTTTTATGATCTAAACAATAGACATGAGTTCAGTGAAGCTACTGAATAAATTTTAAAAATGATAAAAAGAAAAAAACAAGGCAGAGCAGTACTAAGGATCGTAAAACAACCAGAATAAAGGGTAGAGTATAACTGATTTTTCTGTGTCATGTTTCCCTCCACCATGGCAAAACAGAACTGAAAATGGCAAGCTAAGCATAGGTTTATACTGAGAAACTAAAATCTCTGCTGCTTATTTCTCCTCACACTACTCCCCACGGGAGACATTTCTCCACAAACCACCCCAGTGTGAGTCCTTCCCATAGGCTGCAGTTCATTACCTGCTCCAGCCTGGGTTCTTTCTGTAGGGTAGAGTTCACCTGCTCCTGCACAGGGTTCTCCCCAGGCTGCAGGCTGGTATTCTTCTCCTCCATATGGGCTGCAGGTGGACAAGCAGCTTCACTGTGGTCTTCTCCACAGGCTCCAAGGGAATCTCTTCTACTCCACACCGCCTCCCCCTCCTCCTTCACAGACATCCCCTGGCTGGCTATCCAGTTGTTTCTCATTATTCTCTCTCCTGTCTCTCACAGATGCCATGTGGTTTTTTTTTGCTCTTCAATATATTCTCACAGGGGATGCCACCATCCTGTCTGAGGAGCCCTGCAGTGATTCTGTTAGAATTAGCTGTGTCTGGCTGGGGGCACCTCCGGCACCTCCCCACAGCCCCCGCTGCCAACCCTGGGGCACCCACACCTGGGAAGTACACAGAGGCTCTCTCACTCCTGGGCTCTAGGCTGAAATGCCACCTCCTCCATAAATACCCTTCCTAGGAAGGAATGAGTGTCCATCCCACTAACCTCAAGCTCTGAAATGACAAGTCCTGAGTTGCCTTTGATGTCCCCGTGCAGGATAGATAAACACAGAAATATGTTTAGTCGAGTTAATTCTTGTGTAATTCCCTGTTTTCACTGGGGCTGCGTAAATATTTAATGTTAAAGTACATTAATTACTTCAGGGTGGGACTTTTGTTTTTTTTCATCTGCTTCTCACTACTATACAAAGCCACGGGGAGGTGACAGGGCTGCCGTGTCTCCTCACCAGTGTGGTTTCTGCTGCACATAGCTAGTTGGCTCCATGGTCCTTAACTAGATGCAAAACCATCTTGCTACTAGGCTGGCTGAGTGTAGAGTACCTCTTGAGAAATGAGAGGATGTAGAGTTCTTTTCCAACACCTGAGGTTATTCTGTTCCCACTGAATTGGGATTATACTCAGTATTCTATTGTTTCATTATAATTTTATACTGAATAGCTTACAGGCTCAGCACAGTAATGCCAGGACATGCTGGAAACCAGTATTTCCAACTCATAATTAGACCAGAATGTGAACTACAGTAAGAGATTTAAATAAATTATTTGGAAGGTGCTGCACTGCAATGTCTGTGAAATCACTTTCAGGCTTTTTAAAAGCAGGTTTTCCATTGAGTTTGTGTTTGGATTTCATGCAAAGCATGTTCATTTATCTGTAAATGAATCCTAATGAGGAGCCTGTCAGATTTTGTGATGTGCAGAAGATTTCTGCATCAACTGAAGACCCTCACATATAAATCCTTTCATACCTTGTTTCAGTGGTGGCTTCTCTGATACCAGAAATGAATTTTTCACATCTGACTCCTCCAAGCAGTTGCTAGCTTAATAATAACATTTCAGCACCTGCAAATGCTTTATTAGAAACACTTTCATGGTTCCTTCGCACCCCTGCACCAAGACTCACTTGCTGCAAAAATCTTCAGGATTTTCTCTGCAGTCAATTTTACACTATGTAACCCAGTCTATCTAGAATATTCCCATTTGTATAACAATATATAGCCTTGGACTTCCTGTAAGTTTTTAAACAGCTATAGGGAAATCACATTATGGTACTGGTATGATAGGAAATAAGTGTATTTAACAAATGGCACAATTTCTTTCAATAGGAGTGAATGTGTTTATTTTTATTGGTGCTATATTTGCACCTAATTTTGTGCTTTGAAAAGGTTGTGCATATTTAATCTAATGGTATTACAGAACTATAAGAACGAATAGATGAATAGGAAAAGAAAGACTGTTACTTCTGTGGAATTAATTGATACAATAAATAAAGTTTAACTTTTTATTATCATTTATACCAGATTCATTTCCATCATAGTCCAAGTCCAAATATTTGCATGATTTCTGATTTATTTTTCATATACTTGATGTCATCCTGCAAAATTTTACTTCTGTAAAGTGCCTTCCACCAGGTAAAGAAACAAACAGAACTGGAAAAAAACAAAAACAAAGCCAAAAACATTCCTAAATCTAATTTCTTTCCTCTGTGGACATACTTTGTCAATCTAGGTGCTAATGCTCTGTAATATAAATCCTAGTGTTCCTATGTAATTCCTGATAGAACAAGTTTCAAGGTGTAAGCAAAAAAACCTGTCTCAAAACAGAATTTCATGACTAGCTAATGAGCTTGGAACAAAAGACAAAAAATATGTGACAAAGAGATCAAAAATGTCTTTGTGTGTGCAGTTTAGGTAATAGAAAAAAAAAATTCTCTGCTAAAAAAAATACTTTACTGAAAGTATTAGAATTTTAATTGGAATTCTATCACTAGGAAAGCAGAGAAATCTAGAAATCCAGTAGCTCTAAGAAAGATACCTGTCGTCTTTCTTAATGAAAAATGGTTTTGTTTCTTAATGCAAAGAGAGTATTTCCATACTTGTGTGATTTAATAGCCAGGAAGTCCGCTTTCTTTTACAAGCTTTTTTCTAATATATTATTATCTCTGTATTGAATTGTAGTTGTATAACCTCTATACACTTATTATTGTTTCAATGTTGTTTATTTTTGGGTAGAAGGTTTGACTCCCTCTAGGGTGAAGACTAATACAGATTGTCCTCTTTTCAGGTAAAAATGACTAGAGATATATGTACCGCCACTCTTCTGCACCTGAGTTTGTACTGCTTTCCTACAGTCCTGAATTTACACTCAGGATTAGGATTTCAGATGAACATCTATTTCTTAAGTTCCCAGTTTTCCAGTAAGTACTTCTCATCAGTGTATAGATCTGTTCAGATTCCATTAGTGGTGTCCAAGGTTATGCTGGATGTTGCTATAGCAAGGATCATTCCCCACCTACTAAGCTTGGCTGCAGCCCTTGTTTTGTGGTATCATTATTTTATTTTGTTAGAAGGAGACCTGGGCATGGCTATGCCACTTCTCTACTTCACAAAAAGCCTTCTAGGAGCAGGAGCAGTGGTGTGCTCTTCAGCAGTGTCACTCTGCACCAGCTATAAACTCGTAAATGCTCATTGGAGGATTAAAATGGTTGTAGCCAAGCTGTCCTGGGCAATGCAGATTGCCCTTATACTTCTCAGGGTTTTAATCCTATAGTCCTTCTACACCTGCTTTGGTGTTAATCTACTGTGCTGACTAATTTTTTTGAATTTATGTTATTTCTTGCAGCTAATTCTCTGCCATATCAAAGATCATGGCAGTGTTATGATTTCTACCTGAATTTTAAGAACTCAAAACTAAAAATATCCATTTTGTATGTGTACTGTAAAGTGAAGTAGCCACATAAATAATTGTTTAGCCAAGGAGAGGGAGAACTCAGCACTGGTGGAGCAGAATTTTTGCAGGAAAAAATTATAACAGTTTTAGGAAATTATTACCCACCAACTCTAAAATTGAGTTAATGTTCATGCATGATATTTTGACTTATAGATTGAAAAAGTACACAGCCAGTGGAGAAAAAAAAATTAAAACTGGCAATTTTATGTGCTACAGAAAAGTTAAGGAGGTATACACATAGTCAAATTATTTCCAAGGTGACAATTCCTTTCAATTTGAATTTAACTGAAATCATAAAGCTATAATAGGCTGTGAAAAACAGCGGAATGATTGTGTACTTTTTATACTTCAAGTCAGTCCCTAATGTAGCAGTTTCTGCAGCTTTGAGAAGATCATTACTGAGCATAGTCAGATGCTTTAAATATTGATCTGACCTGTAACTTAGCTGAGTGCACAGCACCTGACAAAGCTTTCAAAGCTGAACTGCTCTTTTTTGGACTATGTGACAGGGGAAGAAGTAGCAAATGACAATAACAGAAGATTACCATTTTCAGCTCAGCTCTTTAACTTCAGTAATGACAGTGAATAACAATCAGTCAGGTTTGTTTACTACAAGACCTTAACTCTGACTGGTTTAATGTGTTTTTAAGTGGCACAGGAGGAGGAGAGGGCAAAACCACTTTTTTATCTATGAGAGCTTGTAGGATAAAGTGATGTGGGCCATTAGGTCTTAGAGATAGAAACATGCAGCTCCATTTTTGTTCTTTTTTGTCTGTTAAGTGAAAAAAAAAATTCCTCCAATCTTTCCTACTCAGGTTAATATAAAGAATTTGTCTGAATAGTTTGCAGATACAGTAGCGGTGTCTGCATTTTAGAAGTGGAGTGCATGTATGTCTGAGACTGGAGATAGAAGTTCTAAGGTGAATAAATGTAAAATTAAAAAACTGTTCACTGTGGAATAAGCTGTGAGTACAAGAAGGTCAGTGAACACTGCAAATAATAAAGGGAAAAGTATAGAAACATAAGTGTTTTCTGCAAGCTTTACAAGCTGAGGACTTCTTTTTACCCTTTAAGAATATTTTGTATTGCTTGGGTGACTGTTTTCTGGGTGCCTCTTCTTGATGGGTTGATTCAGCAGATCCCAAATATAATCCTTCTTTTTCTACACACTCAATGCTAATAGATTTGCATTAGTAACTGAAGGCTTTTTTTTGGTGCTAGATGTGCTTGCAAAGGGTGATTTAGAAGAGGATCACATTCCATAGCATGGCCTATGGCATATGGTAATTGGGTAATAAAGCACGGATCTGTCAGTAGGAATATAAATACCAGCAGACATAATTGCCATTCCTTGTTCTTGTAGCCCTTCAGTAAGCCTGTGGAAGTGGAATAACTAATATGTTCCAGAATAAGCTTCCAGGTTTTATAATGCTTAATCAGGGACTGTGAACAAGATGGTTCCTTCAGTATCCCCTCGCCCTGTGTGAGGATAGAAGTAAGGTGGCTGTTTTTATTTAGGTCTAAATAAGACATTTTCTCCTAGCCAGTATTTTTCGTGCTGGATGTATATCTACAGAGCCATTCATATCTAAGCCTCTTCTCCAATGATCATGTGTGACTACTAACGTATAAAATATGCTTTCAAGTGGAACTCTTGAACAAATAACTTTGTAGACATGAAACAAAAATTCTGTGGGTCCATACTAACAGATGTCAACAACAACTGAGTAAAAAATAACAATTCCATTAATTAACAGCTACAAACTAGCAACCTTCAGCTTAGCAATTTGTGTCTTCTGTTTCCCACACTCCTGACATGATGTAGCCAGCTCTTTCCCCGTCTACAGTATAATTAATCTTCCTCATTGATTTCCTCTGGTAATATTTCTGGATCCTGCTCATGTTATTTGGCCCATATGACTGAAGCACCATTCACTTGCTGCTCCATGCACTGCAGGGGACAGCATCTTCCTTTTATCCTCAGGGAAGGGAAGGGTGTGCAGATGGAGCTCATATGGGCAGTGAGTCCTCTGCTTGGGGTAATACCTCTGAGCCTCTGTCAGGGGAGTCTCTGTCAGGTGGAGTCAGACCTGAAAAACAAGATCAAAAATGTGTGAAGAGGAGAGGGAAAGGAAAGAAAGAGTGGTTATCACAATAACCATAGACCACACATCACCTTTGTATTACATTTACTTAATGTTCCATAAGATGTCTTTCCAAAAATCTGGTCAAAAATGAAAACTAAGACTGAAAAGTGTCTGTGTGAGGTCACTTTCAAAGATGATGCCTTAAACATATATGAAGACAAACTTAAGAGACTGCACTGAAAATTCAAACTGTGAAATTCTACATCAATAGACTATTTTCATAAAAAGAGAAATATCCCAGTGAATTCTCTTTTCAGAATATGATCTTTTTGTAATCACTCTCAGGTGTCCTGCCCCAATGCCTATTTCAGGACTTTTCTGAAGAATACCACCAAGAATAACATTTATACATAATAAATTACCTGATAAGGTATCCCTTTGGGGGATCATGAGATGATGAAGTGAGTGGCAAATGTAGTAAATTTTACAATAAGTAGAAAATGTAGTTTACTATCATCAGTTATTTTAAATCCCTATTTTAGGGGAGAAATAAACAAACTTGATGTTCATTTTCATATTTACAATACTAGAGCTCCCTAGACCTCTGCAATACTATGTGATGTCAATTTAAAATTTACTTTGTATATATGGTACAAAGTCATTTACCAATATCAACTTGAGGTTTCAATAACAGATATTAAAAACACAAAGCACAATAAATAAAAAAAAAACAAAGCACAATAGCATTTATTGTATGAGACTGTTCCTCCTTGATCAATAATGTATTCCTTCTTAATTATTCAATATTATTTAGTGAAAATTTTATGCCTACTGGAATATTAATATGATATAACAACTGTAAATACTCCCATTTTAATTAAAATACTTTGGCAAAACTTGGATGAGAAAGTTTTTATGCATTGATGATCATGACAAAGCAAAGTAGAGACAAGGAATAATAAAACTCCTAAGAAACTGCAGGAAAATTATCTTTATAAATCATTGACATTTTTTGCTTTCAAACTAATGTATATATAAATGATATAACTAAAACATTCTAAAATAATGTGGTTTTCTATTACTTTTTCATGTGCTGTGTATAGCTTTTCTATTTCTGGGAGCTTTTAGGAACAGAACATGTTCTTATTTAGTGCTATAGAATGGCAGTCTCTGATCTTCAGGAAACTAGATTTTTTCTTAACTAAAAAGGTTGATTCCAAGTGGAAAATATTCTGGATGAGGCATTCCTGCCATGACCATGAAAGTATTAACAAGCTCCTGAATAGGTTTTGTATAAAAGTGTTGCTGAGCAGACTGTCTTCACAGCATGGAGGTGCTCACATCCCTTCCAGGCTTCAGGCTGTGGCTGAAGTCCTGGAACCAGTGAGATCTCCTGAGGGAACCTCATTGCACAGCTGGGCAGGAGGGGATCTCACTGCATCTTCTCTCTTCTGTAGGTGTCTGACCATGTCTGCCCATGACATCTGGGCAAAGGGCCAAGAAAAGGAGAAAAGAAGGAACCATAGAAATATTTGCAGAATTTTTTTAAATTCCACTTCATGATAATACCATTAGGTACTTATTTGGTAATAAAAAATAAAAAAAACCAAAGGAAAACCCAGAAAACCTCTAACTACATAACAGCTCAGCATGAGCAATGAGGCAAGTTTATGAGATAGAGACTTGAGATATTTTATGAATACTGTGCAAATGTGTGAGCTTGTACAATCCTTGGAGCAGTAATCTCAGAGGAGCTGAAAATTTATCTGGTCAAGTGTTGCTTTCAATAAGGTGTAAAGCTTTTTAAAGTGTACTGAATCTGCAGCTCCCAACACTGGGGCTGCCTTTGTGAGGACTGCTTCAGGTAGTGCAGCATCACATCAAATCATCCTACATTGACACTGGTGCTGTGTGGGGATGTTTCTCAGGGTTAATGCTTAAACTACTTTGCTTAATGGGACCTACAGCAGTGTGAGAAGTATGAAAACAGAAAGAAGGGATAAATTCATTCAAAAAGAGATAAAAATCACAGAAACAAAACTTATGTGGGGGAAATGAATTGTACACTATTTCTCCTATCACCATTTGAATATATTGCTATTCCAGTGCTAGAAATGACCCTTTTCACTGTAGCAGCATCTTATCTTCACAGCTTCATGTTTTAAACTGTCAGAATGTAATAGGCCTTACTAAACTGCTACTGGTGGGTAAGAGATGATGCTTAAAAACCGGAACAAAAAACCAAAAAAAACAAAAAAAAAAACCCCAAACCACAAAACTGATATTCCTCACTCACAGACAATTAGGAGTAAAGCCAAAGCCAAACTAACTTAAAATAGCAGAGGTTATGAACATTGCAGTAAAGTGTACAGCAATATCCTAAGATAGGCTGAGCCATCCCAAGCATGGGATGCCCTCTGTCAGGCTGCAAATGCTGGGACAGGGGTTTGTCTCCTGATTCAGTTCTGTCTTTAATGTGTTGCAACAGTTCATGCAGTTGCTTTTTAATTTTTACCCCAAATATTTCTTTTGTTCTTCAAGATATGCACAAAACCAAACTGCTGGGAAAAGATAAAAATCTATAAGAAAATAGCTCTACAGGGCACTCCCCTACTAAGTCAGACAATTGATCCTTCTAGCCTGCCTCTTGAAATGGCAAAAAAATTGATGTCATGTAGAGAACAAAGACGGTACCCAAAGTTGTCCCCTGGGGACATGCTTCTGGCTCCTCTCTGTCCAAGACTTAATACTCTTAACCCTTTTTTTCCTATCTTTTATCCTGTTTTCAACTCATAAAATGACCTTTCCTTCGTCAAAGGATGTAGTTGTAGTAGTAGTTCAAAGACTATGAGCCTGGTAGCTTTGTTCCTGTCAAAGCTTTTAATGTGGAATCTTCTCAAATACTTCTCAAACCCCAAATACTTTATGTCCACGGAGTCCTCTTTATTCATGCATGTATTTTTATGCTTACAAAATGCTGAGAGTTTAGTGAGATGGTGATGACCTTCAAAGAATCCATACTGACTATGGAGCTCTTCTTTATTATTGTTTCTTCCCTTTTAACAAAAGTGGTAGTCAAAATCATCAGTTTTTGGTGTCCAGAAACCCCATCCAGATCTTGAGACAGGAAAAATGTCTGTTAAAGTTTCCATTAATTTCTTTATTTTTCAAAAAAGATTTAACAAATGTTTAAGGGTTTGCATCAGTGTTTCCATGTATTGCACGGAAATCTCTCCAAGTACCCCTATATCTGCAGTAAAAAATAAAAGGGAAAAAAGGAAGAATTTGTTTTTAATATCCTCTGAATGGTCTCCCATTTTTAATACAATGCTTATGGAAAAACTAAAAGTGACATCTCTAATACAAAATCACTGGAGCTACTGTGTTTGTTGTCATTAAGGTTTAAATTCATAAATACTGTAATTAAAGTTAGCAGTAAGCAATACGAGCAGGAAGCATATCCACTTGTTCAAATCCTGCTGTATTTGCCTATGTGGAAAACCCTGAGAATTGTAATTTAAGGCTTTGTGTCACCTCTAAGATAGGGAAGTAGAGTTGCTTGTTATAAAGGGAGGCACAATACTGTAATTACTTTTTATGCCAGTGTCAGCATCTTTAATAAATATCTGCACTCTCCTCAGCATGTGTACTAAACCTTGCTGCAGTCAGTGTAGAATAAAATTGGCACTTCTTTGTCCTGCTTTGTCCTTTCTGTTAAAGTTGTACAGCTAAAACTGAGATAAAGGTACTATTTTCTAGCTACTGGAGAGAAAAGATGCTTATTTTGTTTACTTGGGGCATTTTTTGCATGCTTAACATAAGACCTATCAGGAATAGATTTTGCTTCTTGTAGAATGCTCATACCACAGTCATGCACAGGAGGGGAAACACAACCATGGGACTACTGTTTTTTTTGGGGTACTTGTTAAAATCCTGTCTCTTCTACAGGTGTTCACCTCCTTTTTCCTTTCAAACTATGTAAATAGTATCATAATAAGTTAAATTTAGAATAAGTATTCCTAACTTCAATATCAGATTTTTTTGCTTCTGCTTCAACCTGTAGAATCACTTATGTGAACCTAACCTTGTCTCCTTATTTCTGTTTCCCCTTTTCATTTAACCTTTTCAGAAAAATCTCATCTCTTTTTAATCCTTTCTTTCTCCTGGGTCTTACTTAGGCTGTCACAGCTCTAGCAGCATTACAACCTCAATAGCCATGGCAAAACCAGTAGCAGTTAATTTGGACAAGTTTCTGAATCAGTGATCAAATACATTCCCATTGTGATCCTTTAGTTTCTCCTTTTCACAGTACAGGCCTTAGGTCATCCTCAACTCTCTGCCTGAAATGAAACAGAAGTTTTGGAAAATAGTAAGTCTTGATTTTTAAATTGCCAACAGAAACCTGTGTAACCTCTTCTAATTACTTCCCCTCACAGTTAAAAATGTGTACCTGATTAAAAGACTGACTTTGTCTAACTTCAGCTGCCAGCCATAGGATCTTGTTATGCTGCCAGCTGCTAGGCTGGAAGTCCATTTTCAATGCCATTATCAATTTAATTGATCTTTTGCTGCTGCTTCACAATTAAGCTCTTAACTGGCATTTCTAACTATGCATAAAGTCACATGAAACACCACTCACTGCAGCCACTCATCTGGGGCACGGTTCTCTCCCAGCATTTACTTGTAACACTGAGTGTGCAAAAAGTGCAACTAGAATGAGAATGGCTAAGCCTGGTTCACTACTGAGTTACTCCTACATTCCTCATGCTTCACATAAGTGTAAAGGACTGAGTGAAGTATGTGCAGTGGAAACTCAGATCCACTGAATTTTTTTTTTTTTTTCTGGACAGGGTGAATTTAAGTTCTGAACAGCTGTCATCTTCGACCACGTTCATGCTAATTTTTATTTGCTGTTATACAAATATTCATGTGAATGTATTTTTGTTCACAAAGATTTTGGGGGAATAGCTACTCTACATATGGAGACATGTTTGCATGAAAATAATTATTTCTACAATAAAAAGATTATTCAGCCCTTGACTTTTCCATTTTAAAGCACTTCAACGAAGCAATCAGGGAACAGAAACAAACTCTCAATAGAAGATCTTTTTTGTGGCCTGAATAGAGAGTGGCCAACAAATGAATCCACAAAATGTCTCAGGATTTTTTTGTCTGTCTGTCAAGTTGGTTTAAATAAGAAACATTTTCAAATAAATGATTTTTGTTTACTGAACAGGACTCACTATAGGACTCGTTTACTGTGAATAATTTCCTCAGTTCGAAGTGATAAAAATTCTGACTATCCACTTCTGATTTGGGAAGAATGTCCATAACAACACAAATCTGGTCTTTAGAACATTCTTGGCTTTCAAATTTTGGTGCTTGCTTCCTTTCCTTGCTCTTACAATCTGCAATCTTATCTCTTCAGATCATTGCTTTCACTCCCCGAGGTGCTGGAAGCAGAGCAGGCAGTACAGATGAAACACATTCTCAGTACCTCTGTTAAAATATTAGGAGTGCTGGTCAGGAGTGCTCAGGTTTGTTCAGGAATATTCAGTTCACAGGTGAAAGTTCAAACTATTTGATATTGGTGCACATGGTGATATCTTTGACAGGTACAATAAAGTCTTTCTTCTAAGGATTCCCGTAGCTACAGGAAGATATTTACAGTTCAGTGACCGAATTTGCAAATCTGTTTCTTTTTCCATTTATGGCATGAAAAGTGGTGTAATATTTGTTTCTGTTTTAAGAAGCCAATGGTCTGATAAACATCTTTTTCCAGTCAAGTGAGAACAAAGAGACCAGAAGATATTCCATAAATATCTATTTTAGAGAGACTTAAATTGCATCTGATTAGCTTTTTATCAAATTAATGGAAGGCCATCCTTTGTGAAATAGACAACTTTATAGCCTTGTAAAATGTGAGTATGAGATATTTCTCTTATTTGCCCTTTAGCTCTTTTTTTAGTGGAAACCTATTTTTCACTGTCTGGAGATTTTAAATATTTCCCAGATCTATTTTAAAAACTGGACAGACCTCATTCTCTTCCTCTTGAATTTTCTACTCTGAAAGTAGCTCTGGTGATGAACAAATGTACTTTGTATGCTCTTGGCACTGCCAGTAACAGGTTCAAACTAGAAATTAATTTTTAAACACCAGGCTTCTGTGGCCACTGCACTGCTATTAAGCTCTCTGTCATGATCTTCAGTTTTACTTGGTCACAGTTGATGATAGGCTTTTTTGTTGATTTTTTTTTTTTTTTTTTTAAAGCTCTATTTTATGGTGCATATTACCTTTCCCCAGAATTAATATTTAACTCAAAGTATATTGGAAAATAAAAAAAACAGGCATATTAAAGGTGCATATGCCTGGTCAACTAAGAGATTTCATTTTATCAGCAAATAATAGGATTTAAGGTTTTCTCAGCTGTTTGTACCTTGGTGGAAAAACACAGTATTGACAATTTTCTATTTCTTTCAGTGCCTCTTGTTCTGTAAAAAAGGTTGCAACATCAGCAGGCCCAGCAATCTGAAACCTTCTAAAGGAAATACTTAAAAAGACAAAGCCAGCTTTCTCTTCTCTTGGCCTTTTGAAGGAATCAGAATAAGCTGGAACATCCATTCCCAGCTTCACCATTTGAATTGTCTTCTAAAATGATCCTTGGGATAATGACTATCACAACTGATATAAAAATCCAAGTGATCTCTGATATATTGCAGAAGAGTGAGGCTGATGAAGCTCAGATGGGAATCAGGAAGCATACACATCAAATGCACATCTTTCCATCCCTCAGGGATCAGTGCTGAATAGGGTTCAGATTATCTGAGAATCAGGAGGAAATTTCAGTTTGCATTTTAAATTCATCATGTGTGAAAGAAAAATAGATCTGTTTCCTTATTATTCCAGAGTGCAGAAGCTTAATGCTTATAGCAAGCAAAGTCATCCTGCAAATAGGGGTTTTTTTAAGCATGGTGTTTTTTCAACTGCTACAGATTATACCACTAGAATGAACAAACATGGTGTAACTGGAGATTTCTGCATGTTGTGTGGAAAGAGCAGGTGCTATCAGTGACATACTGAACTTCATTAAAACAGTGTTCTCCAAAATTTCTGGTAACATATCCTGACTGTGGGACTGTGCTGTTACTAAAAATATTAATCTCACTCAGCCTCTTGATTTTAGCTTTTTAAATTTCTCATGGCTGCAAGTGTGTCCTCTGTAAGTTATGGCTTACTTTGAAAGGCTAAAACACAATGCTCATTTATGTTTCATGTAAATATGCAGGAAAAAAAAAGCTCTTTGCAACTTGAAATACTAAGGGATGAAATTCTGTCCCTGATGAAATCAACAGCTGTTCTGTTTCTGAGAGTAGCCTAGGTCAGATTTCATCCTTGTCTATGAAAACAGAAGATGCTTTCTTTGGCATCACTAGCCTCAAAGTTGTAAGGAAGTTATGTACAAAAATCCTCTGTGCTGTGATTTTGGAGTTCCAGGTCATTTGCTTTGTTAAGCACTAGTTTGGATGTGTTTATTATTTTCAGAAAAATAAAACCAAAACTGGAATCCTAAGTGTGAGCAACACACAAAGTAACTTTTATTTTCTGGGATTTTGTTATGGGTGCTCAAATAACAATATTTTGCTGTCTTCCTTCTGAATACTGGAAATGCTTTGCTACTAGTAAAGAAAGCAAATTCCTATTTGTTATCAGAGTTTCTGCTGGAAGGTAAGTAAACAACTGTATGAAACTGTGCAGCAGCTGTCATATGCTCTAGATATTTCACATATATTCTAAATATTCTGTAAGTGCTTTTTTTTTTTTTTTTTTTTTTCTTTCTTTTAATACCAGTATACCAGGTAAAATACTCACCTGGAGTGATATTAATGTAAAGAGGTATCTTAGTTCTTTTCTTCTGTACTGTCAGATGACCCTTCATTTTATATATTTGAATTCCTTCTCCTTCCATAATGGGAACATTTTTGTCATCTGATATGTAACAGTAACCTTCAAGAATATTCTGCCTTGATGTTGCTGATGGTGATTGTCAGGTTCAATTTTTTAAAGAACTTCCATGATATATGTGTATATATATATATATACATACATACACACACTTATGTTAATAATAAAACTAGAAAAACATTATTTATCTTACAGTATTATATTGATACTATTTTAATGCTAAAGCATGTTCCAGTTTTTTAGGCTGACTTCTATGGTCTTGAATATTTTATTCCAACACCAACACTGAACAAAGATTTAGTTCACACACATCAATGGTTTTAATGCAGCAACCTTTTCAACTGGATCTAAGACATAAAAATTCTTTAGCTCGCTTAGGAGGCTTATTCAACACTGTGAACTTGAGCTCAGCTGAATCACAATGTGGCAATGCAAAGCAGTCTACAAAAAACTAAATTAAAAATATAAATAAAAATTCAGAGCTGAAGCAGTTGTGGAAAGTTTGCCCTATATAGAAACAAAAATTCAAAATTCTGGAATGCTTGAATAAGTCATTGTTCCATGAAGAGTATCAGACTTCCCTATTCCAATTTATTCTGAAATTTGATGGAAACCAAAAAGTACTGAGCCTATTTTTTTTCCAGGATAAGACTGAAAGAATGTAATTCTGAATTCCTGGGGTTCTTCCTTTGCCCTATCATTGTTTCACCAGCTGGCTAACCAGTCTCCTGACCTTATGCATCTTTTGATCAGGACATAAGGACTCCTATATGTGAAAAAACAATCATTATTCCATGTGTATTTGCTTTTCTATCTTGCCTGTTATTTAGTTGTGGTTATAGTACCTTATAGCACCTTGAATTCTTCCTTAGAAAGTGCACATCTGAACAATATGTAAGTCTTTGTTTCCATCCATAAAGCCAATTTTTAACTAGATTTAACTAGATTTTAACTAGATTGATCCATGGGACATGAGTTAACTGAGCTGGACGGCTGAGGAAGGAGTATGACTACCAAGAGGCCAGGAGAGGAAGTAATTTTTCTAGTGAATATGCAGTTATTACTGGGGTTGTGAAGTATTCTCTGTAGCCATCTTTTTGACTACCACTTTCTTTGTTGCAGAAGGAGTGTTTAGTTGTGTGCAACACTGTGATGCAAGTACCAGAACTGAAGGTTCAAGTAAATAGCTGACAAGCAAGGGAGAAATGGTCACAGAGAAAGGTATCCCTCACTGGATAACCAGTGTATCTGTTCCCCAAGATACCATCTGAAAGGCAGAGACTGTTTTATCCTTCATCTGATAAACATTGGATCTGTTACTTTTTGTTGAGGACTCAAAATTCCTTATCTTACCATGTGCACAGGTAATGGACAAGGAACCTTTGTATATAAAAATATATGTATATAAAAGGCTGAGATCCATGCAACAAAATAAAATGAGAAAAAAGATCTGAGAACAGAATTTAGAAGCTCTTGCTAAGAAGTGTGAAGAACACAATTGCTACAAGAGTATTTTCTAAAATTTTCCCTACACAGGACATAGAGGAGATTGCACTGCAGAGCTGTGAGCTGTCAATTCTTAATGCCCACTCAGAGATCCTCCGACTTCAAACATCTTCTGTGGTGTCTGGGAAAAAGGATTTTATCATGAGCAAAAAAAACCATCCGTATTCTTCCCACTGACGTAAGTAAAAGGTTTAAATGAGTAGATTTTGTTGGAAAGTTATAAACATATGGGGGTTTTTTTGTGCCCAAAAGTAAGACTTCAATATATACCATGTAAGTAGGTTGTACTTAAAATTAAACCAGATTGGTTTCTTTCTTTTTCTTACTAAATTTAGAATCACAGAACCATCATGGTTGAAAAGGATATTCAGGATCATCAAGCCCAACCATCAGCCCTACCCCACTGTCATCACTAAATCACCTCCTGAAGCGCCACATCTAACCTTTTTTTGAACACCCCCTGGGATGGCAACTCCACTACTTCCCTGGCCAACTGGTTCCAATGCTTTACCACTCTTTTGGTGAAGAAATTTTTCCTAATATTTGATCTGAGCCACCCCTGGTGCAACTTGAACTCATTTCCTCTTGTCCTGTTGCTAGTCACTAGGGAGAAGCGGACAATGCCCACCACACTACAACCTCCTTTTAGGTGGTTGTAGAGAGTGATAAAGTCTCCACTAAGCTTTCTCATCTCCATGCTGAACAGCCCCAGCTCCCTCAGCCTCTTCTCATAATTCCTGTTCTCCAGACCCCTAATCAGCCTAGTTCTCCTTCTAAGTACCCTCTCCAGCACCAGGACTTGGCATTTGGCCCTGCTGAAACTCATACAATTGGCTTTAGGCCTATTGATCAAGCCTGTCTAGCAAGCCATCAATCCCTTTGTAAAACCTCCCTACCACCAAGCAGATTGACACTTCCACCCACCTTCCACACCAGTAAGAGTCTGAACTGATCCTCAAACAATCTCTGATGACCTTCGTGTGCTGAAACATGGCAAGTAAGAGTTACGGTGCACTCATCCTGAACTACCTCATTGTGGTTGTTTTATTGCTCTCACATCTTTCTTTATCTTAGGAGATAAAAATGAGCCCCATTCACTGCTTCTAATTTCTATTAGTATAAAGGGTAATTTTTCTAGTGTAAGTGGTCATGAACTGAAATGTAAATGTCTTCTTTCGAGTATGCAGAGGAAATTTGCCATGGTTAAATGCTTTGTTTATAACAAATACCAGCTAGCTGCTAGATTTTTATTTGAGAGTAATAACAGGGACAACAGCGTTTCTGGGGTGACTGACTATAGCTGTCGAATATTCTGTTGGAAGAAGTGATCACATTTCTGTACCATGGAAAACTATAATATAAGGTCAAGGAGGTTTTGAAAGGTCGTGGATGCTGTTTCACTAAGCTACAAAGGAGCTGATAAAGCAGAGTGTTGGTCTAGCAGAAATGCTTCCCAGAGGGAAGTTTTAATCAGACTATCCTTGGCAGGTAGAAGGGCAGTGGAGAGAATGCTTGGAGGAGAATGTCTCCTTGGAATGGTAACATCATAAAACAGTTTGTTTTTAAAGTTTTAAGTATGAAAGCTACTAGCCTTTTAGAAAGTTCTTTGTAATAAATATCTTTTAATAGACATATCTATCTAGACTATTAGATGTTTTTATTAAGAAACCATATAGAATTTAATCTTATATCCAAGCCATAGAATTCTATTTTTACCATCTGTCAAATAGCAATAGATTCTGAGCTCTTGCAAGTCATTTTGTGACTGGAAGAATCTGGAGATTTTCTTAGCCTGCCTCATTATATCGATTTTCCATTTTCTGAAAAGAAAAATACAAAAATAGGCAAGCAACTTTCCTTCTTGGGAATCTGCCTCATAAGAAACAACAATAAATGGAGAGAGGGAAAGGCAGGCAGCATTTTTAATTTTTTTTTTCATATTTCAAAACTGTCTTTTTTAAGTAGTTAAGACTTTGTTTAGACAAGTGTACCGGACCAATTTCTTAAAAAAAAAAACAAAAAACAAAAACCACAACTGCATGACTGAGCTTGAAAATCACACTGGAAGAGAGTATTTGTATGAAAATTTTAGAAAACCTATTGCAAAGCTTTCCTAAGCTTTTCAATTGTAATTGGATTTTCAATTACAATTTTTATGCTTTACCATCAGTGCTATGTTACCTAATTGCATATGAGGGCAGTGACTGAACAAATACTGCTCATCAGGATAGTGTTTACATTCTTTGGATAACAAACGATCCAAGGAGAGTAAGACATTTTTATACCTATATTTCTATAGTGATTGGTATATGTATCAATAGTCCTGCGCTGAAGAAGTGCTTAACTTAAGCTTCAGTGAAATAAACACACAGTGTTGCCATAAAGCAGTGAAACTCCACACAGGAAAAAAATCCCAGTAATGATTAGCCTAAGAATTACAGGTACAGTAATTTAGATATTATTCCTTCCCTTATATACCATATGGGAACACGTTTTAGTTAACTATACCCTAGCGTTTTAAAATAAAAGTATAAAATTTAAATTTAGATCCTTTTTCTTTTCCTTCTATTTCAGTTAATCCTGTCTACAAACCTTAAGACACAGCTTGTGCCTGGAAGAATTTGCAGTTCTTTTGTGATGATCACTGACAAGATCAGGGTTTAAGAAAAAGAAATGTGAATCCAACCATACAGATAATTGCTTACTAGAAGTAATGTGTGTGCTTATTTTTAAATAATGGACTCTTAATAAAGTATTAATGTTATAATATTAATGTAATATTAATTAAAGTTAGTAAAATATTGTGTTACATGTAAGAACTCCTTAAGCTTAAAGGCTTTCACAGTATTAGACCAAGATGCCATTTTGTCTTTAATAATTGCCTTAATTTTTTTTCACGTTTTCTGCATATGTTACTTTTAGTATTAACTGATAGAAGTCTGTCTTCAAATTATATGAAACTGATATTTTCAAACATCATGCACTGCATACTGTTCATAATCTCGAAAGACATTAATAAGAGGGGAAAAAGAAATCAAAATATTTTGCTTAATAATATTAAACCAGACTTGCTGGAGAGTTCTTACATGCAGAAAGCATGCCAGACAAAAGAGCAGGGAAATGAAGGTTTAGTAAATGCATTGCTGTGGCAAAAGCATTAGCCACTCGGTGTCACTCTTGATCCTTGCAATTTTATACAAAACACTTTCTTTGGCAGTACAAATGTTTCCAGTCCCATGAACAGCAGGTGCTCCCTTAACTGTTTGAGCATCCCTGCAGAGAAGAAGAGTGTCTGATTATGAAAAAAAGACTTTCTCTGGTGAAAGCTCTTTCTCTCTTCTCCCCACCTTTGCTGTTAGTTAACCTCACCAAAGATATGCACAAGAATGGAAAATTGGGACTGAGTTTAAACTGGGGTTCCTAGGTTTTGTGTAGAAGTTGCATGGGTAATGATGTGCTGAATTTCATAACTAGTAGAATCGAAGCTAAAAAGAAAAGAAATTTTTATGTATAACATAAAACGATAACATTCTTTGCTAATATTTGTGGTACTGCAAACACGTGACCTAATTCCACCAGACTTTTTTCTGCTGCTGTTTGGAGTGTGGCAATCTCAGGAAACTGAGAACATTTAAGTTGCCCATTTATCAAATAACATTGAATGTGTAAAGTCCTACATAAAAATAGAGAAAGACATTCTGGATTTTTTTGCCTGGATTTTTTAACAGAATGAGGAATTATTTATGGTTGTTCCCTTGTAAGACTGAAAATAAATTGCAGAATGAATACTGTGAAGTTACTTCAGTGGAAGATATCAAATGTACTTCCTCTTTTAACCTTTGACATTTTCTTCTTAATCAGACTGGTGGGAAATTTTTCTTGTGCAAGTATCATATTTTTTTCCAAGTTAAAGTTTTCTTTTTGTGTGTTCAGGATAACTCAAAATGTTAATGATTTTTATATTCCTGTGAATTGGTAGGCTGACTTTCAGGATTCTTTTATAGAATTCAAATTTCACAAATTCATAAAAGAACACTTAGCAAACAATTGAATATTCAGTGGCATTCTCTTTATTTAGAGCTTTCCATTTAAAATCTTTACCAAGGCATAACACAATCTTTTCCAGATGAGCTCGGAACTCATGGCAAGCTGAAAAAAAGATGCATGTTCAGAAGGTCAATAAACCAATAATATAAAAATTCAATAAATTTGGCAACTAGAAAAAATTCAAACAAATTATATCTTTAGCTATTTGCACCTAGGTATCTGCTAGCTTGATTAGATCAAAAGGTACTAGAAGCATATGTGAAGAGAGGACTGATTTTATTACGTAATTGTCAAATACTTTAAGAGTGCTAAGAACATATCTCAGAAATGTCCTATTCTCTTCAGCACTATAATATGAACAACACAACTATAACTGGACAACATATTGGGGCTAGTTTATGAACTCTTACATATCGTTTGCAGCATATTTGCTGTTAAGAAGAAATAATAACACAATATTTTGTGTGTTAATAACAACACTGATATTTTTCCAACTGATATAACTTTTTTTCCTTTCCCTTTTCCTATTCCCCACCAACATCCTTGGTGGTACATCACCTTATTGCTTTACATTCTATGTAATTTTTTTGAAGAGATGGAAGCCTAAGCTATACAATTCGACAGATGATTCTGAAAACAAAATTATTTATTTCCTGTGCTCTTTCTTTCATTCTTCTTTCCCTGTTTTTCTCTCTTTTTCTTCACTAATTTTTTTGTATCACCGGATGATTGGAGCACTGTTCACTCTCTGCGAACACAAATCCACCTTCTTAATATAAATAGTAAAAGATTGGAATTTAAGAGAGTATGAGCTACCATGAAGCTAAGACTCACAGTTTCTGTATGGTGCATTGCTTTATGAGTTATTTTTCAGAGAAATATTCCCATAAAGCAAGATACCCATGCAAACAGTATATTTTCCAAGTTTTTCCACTCTAAAGGTTTTCCAGTTTCAGTAATGTTACTTGAAGAAAGGCTGTGGTTATAGTATTTCTAAACTGTGACAAGGATGAAGTCTTAAGTTTGTTTTGAATCAAAAATATCTTTCACTGTTTTGTTGGAGATCCATCATTAGTTGTTTTCATCGATCCTTTTTTGTGTCTTAGCATATTTGGAAGTATGAAGGTGAATTTCTGAAGTGTCAAAGGGACCATGCCCTTTTTTTTATGTACACAGCATAGTTTCTTCTGTTTAGAAAAAATATTTACTCTTTGAACGTGTAATTTAATACCAGAGAAACCAGTGAATAATAGAAGTAAATAAAAAAGAATATTTTTCAAGCAGCATATCTGTTTAGCAGTGTTCCTAAAGAAGATCAATTTACTGGTGAGAATATTCAAAGAGGTAAGAATATGAAAAATATACCCCCCTGAAGATAAACTGGGAAGATACGAATTAATTTTCATCTCAAAAAAAGTCTGAAACAATACAGTGATTAGTAATTAGTTACTAATGGGCTAAAAGAAAGATGAATATGACCTGATAACCTTTGCTGAAATTATGGTTTCTACAAGTTGTGACTAGAGAGATTTTTGGAAATTTAGAATGAATTATTAAAACTAGATGGTAACTAGATGATAGAGGAAAAAGACATAAACATGTTTGTGATAATGTAATGTTTGATAAAAGAGGTCAGATCTCAGGAAAAAGTGTTAATTTCTGGGCTAGTTATGATTTAACAGAAGTGTAGTGCTGCTGATGAAGTACTACAAGACAGGTATCTCTGAAGTTGCAGAACTTAGAAAAAAATATGGTATCACTATTTTTCTTACTACTACCTCAGCTTCTAATTTGGTTTGTCATTCTGGGGTTTGGGTTTGTTTTTGTTGGTTTTGTTTGTGGGTTTTTTGTTTGTTTGTTTTTGGTTTTGTTTAAAAAGGGAGACCAAATGGAAATGTTAACGAATCTCTAAAGAAGGAAAAATTATCATGTAGTGAACTTATTTGGAAATTCCAAGTCCATTGTCACAACTTTCCTGGGAGAACTGCAACAGTTCTAAACTTCAGTGTGTTTCAGTGTATTCAGCTGCAGAATTAACAAGGTACTTCAGTGATGAGGGTAATACACATGAAGGCTCACCTTTTCAGGCAAGACGAATGTTCATGGAATAACGGATAAGATACAGTGATAAGATGAAGTTTTCTCTTGTAATGTTGTACAGTATCAACACTATTGAAAATATAGACAATAAATTATTTTCCTGAAGAATATAGTAATTCATAATTTGTACTCAGTTATGTGATATTCTTTGTCTGAAGGCAAAAAGTAGATTTAGACCACTATAGATTCAAGAAAAATTACCAGAGAGAGGTACTGAACTTCAATATAAAATTCTTTTATTGAGCAAATTATTGAGCATCACTCTCTTGCTCTTAGCGTGTGGTTAACATATGCATTTATATGTGTGAGGCTAACAGAGACGTTTTCATTGGTTATTGAAATTACAGAAGGCGCACAAGATTTAGAGTGAAGTACAAAATAATAAACCTCCATTTTAAAATACGGGATCAGACAAAAATCTCCTTCCATGATGTGGTTGTATGTTATATTGTATATCATAGGGTTTTACACTCTTTTCTAAAGAACTTGTTCTGACACCTGCCTGGACAACAAGTTAATAAGGGCTGCAGTGGTAATTCCTGTGTAGCTGACAGTACAGGACAGAAACCAAAGGAGTGGATTGATTCATCCAGGCCATGAACTCCTAATGACAATCTGTCATTGTTCTTCTTATGGCAGATGGAGTTGCTAAGCCACTGTCCATCATGTTTGAAAAGTTGTGGCAGTCCACAAAACATAACTCCCATTTTTTTAAAAGGGAAAAACGGAACAGCTAGGGAAGTACAGGCCAGCCAGTCTCACCTCTGTGACTGGCAAGATCAGGGAGCAGATCTTCATGGAAACTATGCTAAGGCCCATGGAAAAGAGGGAGGTGACTGGTGACAGCCAGCGTGGCTTCCTAAGGGCAAATCAGGCCTGACAGATTTGGTGGCCTTCTGCAACGGAGTTTGTCCTGGTTCCAGCCACAACAGAACTGATTTTCTTTCTAATGGATTTACTTGTTGGTTAAGTCTCTTGCAAGTAGCTGCACTTGCTGAAATTAACAGCAAGTTTCTCAATCAGTGTCTACTTCTAGGACCAATAATGTTTGATCTTCACAGTTACTGGTGGAGAATGGTCTGCAGAACCAAGGCCACTGCTCAGTTCTGAAAAACTTCTTATGATCTGTAAAAAAAAGGGAAGAAAAGGGTCATACCTGCAACCCTTCTTTGGGGAGGAGTGGACAAGACAGGTGACCAAAATTGACCAAATAAAGTATTACAGTTGCATAGTTGTCATTCTTGGTATAAATTTGGGGGATCACCAGGGTCAAGCTCTCTTTTTGTCCATAGCCAGCATCCTTGGAGGATCCCATCTGTTCATCTGCCTTTGATCCTGATCGAAGTATTCCTGAATCCCTGTGTTCCTGCATCCAGCTCCTGTCTGCTGGTTAATTCCAGGAGCCCAGCGTGGGACTTTTCCAGGGCTGCTCTGCAGGTATGGTGGTGACGTGAGTGTTATTGGGTAGAAAGGGTGAAGGAAGGTGATACAGCTTTTGTATTAATTTGTACATATTTAGTTATTTTCCTTTTCATCACTACTGTCTCATTAAAGCTGTGTAGTTTAGTTTCCAACCCATTAGTCTCTTCCTTAGTGTCTCTCCTTTCCCTAGAGGGAAGGGGAGAAGGATCAAAAGAGAGTATCTGTCACTTGTTCAATTGCTGGCCCACTGTTAAACAGTTAAGCAGGGTTACAGCACTGGTGGATAATTGAGTTATGTGGATCATTTGAAACTGTCCTGCATGATATCCTTAGCTCTAAAATGAAGAGACATTAATTTGATGGGTGGCCCACTCAGTGGATAATTGACATAGTGGTTGGTTGCATTCAAGTGGTTGTAGTCAGTGGCTCAATGACAAGATGGAGGCCAGTGACAAATTGTGTCTCTCAGGCGATATTGGGAGTTTTATTTAACATCTTTGTCAGAGACATGGACAGTGGGATTGAGTGCACCCTTATCCAGTTAGCAGATGGCACCAAGCTGAGTGATGTGGTTGATATTCTAGAGGAAAGGGATGCCATGCAGAGGGACCCTGATGGAATTGGGCCTCTGCAAAAGGCTTGAAGTTCAACTTATTCAAGGTCCTGCTTGTGGGCTGGGGCATCCCCAACATGGATACAGGCTGGGGGATAAAGGGATGGAGAGCAGCTCTGTGGAGAAGGACCTGATTGTACTGATAGATGGAAAAGTGAATATGAGCTTGCAGTATATGCCTGCAGCCCAGAAAGACAACCACATCCTGGCCTGCATCAAAAGGAGCATGGCCAGCAGGTGGTGGGAGCTGATTGTCCCCCTCTACTTGGCTCTTGTGAGACCCCAGTATTGTGTTCAGGTCTGGATCCCCAGCACAAGAAAGATGTGGACCAGGTGAAGTGGGTCCAGAGGAGGGCACAAAGATGATAGGAAGGCTGGAGCAACCTGTGAGTAAAAGCTGAGAGAAATTGGGTTTTTCAGCTTAGACAAGAGAAGGCTCTGAGACTTTTAGTGGTTTTCCACTACCTGAATGGGTCTTACAAGAAAGATCCAGAGGGACTCTTTATCAGGGAGTGTAAGGATAATGTTTTTAAACTGAAAGAGTGTAGATTTGGGTTAGATATTAAGAAGAAATTCTGTAGAGTGAGGGAGGTGAGACAGTGGAGCAGGTTGCCCCCTGGAACTGTGGATGTTGTCTCCCTGGATGTAATCAAGGCCAGGTTGGACAGGGCTTTGAGCAAGCTGGTGTAGTGGTAGGTGTTCCTGAGGGCTTGTAACTAAATGATCTTTAAGGTCCTTTCCAGCCCAAGCCATTCCATCGATCTATGTTTTGTACCTTAGATCTAAGAAATGAAACAGCCTGTAAAATGAACAGAAAGCTGTTCTCCTTAGAAACTCCACATATCAACAAGACAAGATCAGATAGCTTGAAATATGATACCTATTTCACATGAACTAAGTTTATTAGGTTTTGGACTGTATGAATTAAAATTTGGCAATGACATGCTAAGATTCTGTTTGCTTCATTGCTTCTCGATTTATGCTTCATTCACACACACAAGGTTCAAGAAAGGTATTAAACTGATTAGGCTGTTGGATATAGGAAAAAAAGGACCTTAATCCTAAATATTTACCAAACTGAAGAAATAAAAATGAGTGAATTTTTTTCTTAAATTCTGGAAAATGACAATGCCAGACAAATGACATCTTAAAAAATATCCCTGAGTCACCAACCTGTACTAATCACCAGCCACATCTGCAGTTAGTGTGGGAACACCTTATTTTACCCATAACCCATTTATTCACAGGTAGCAACACCCACCATTCAGGTTAAGGTATTTTCCTTTTGAACTCACAATATTCAGATATGCTTCTCTCAGATAAATACTTTAGTCACTGGAACCTTATTTCAGTGTTTCTCTTGAGACTAAAACTCACGCTTTTCTGAAACCTATGTGCCTCCTTCTCCCATGGGCTTCTCTTCAGACTATCAGCCTAAACAGTCCAAGAAACCATATGCCTGTGCTCTCTCTGCAGGGTCTATTAGTTTCAGATAAAGCAGAGTTAGGATAATGGTTACTGGTTTTGAAAATCCCTTCTGAAAGGAATTTCATTCCACCTGATCAATCCAGCTTTATGACAAAGAACCAACTTCAGATGCTGTATTTAGCCCTCTTCAGTTGTACACATGACCACTGAGGCAATGAGAAGCATTTAATGTTATTATACTTTGATGTAGAGAAAGTGTTTGACTCCATGGCACAGTCCTGCATTTTTTTCCTGATTTAAAAGGTTCTGTTTCAGAATGAATGAGATTAATGAGATTAAATGGATAAACCTGCTGTATATTTATTTGAAAGCATAGTTTATATCAGCCATGTTTTTTTTCTAAAAAAAAAAACAGTTACCTTACTTTGAATCTTTTGTTCTGGCAGATACTCAGGAAGAAATTCTATAGCAGCTGAAGCAAAGGGCTTTAGTTTGCTGAAGCTGCCAACCATACTTTTCTACAAACTGATAATTCACTAAGCTGCCACTACAACAAATTCTGTCATTTCACAAACGCACCTAATTGGTAGAATTATCTGTTAACTGATGCAACATGCAAGCCCACTTATTGCCTATTTTTCTCCTAAATTACACAGATTTTGTAGGTTGGGTATACTACTACTACTAATATTGTCAATAGTTAGTTAAGCCATCTGAGGGTTCTTGCAAAAACTGTATCATTACAGAGCACATTCTTCAACTATTACTTCTTGTATTCCTTCTCTTAAGTCTTTGTTCACCTAAAAACAAAAGCTATGGGGTATGGGCGGAGAGAATTTTTGTCTGATGGGTGGAGGGAGGATGATACAGAAGTGATGAGAAGAAAAGGGAGCACAGAAAGAGCAACCAAAAGAAAAAGCAGGCATAAAGCATTATGCTACCCAAATATCATTGTCATAGGAGCTTGAAATGGTACAGAAATAAACAGCTGTTTATGCCAGCAGAGGCCACAGCAGTAATGAGGAAAGCTCAAGTGTTTTGGGGGCAAAAAAAATTTCACCCATCTGGTGACATCATGAAGGAGTCTTTGAGGACTATTGAGAAATACTATTTTTCTTTCCAAATTTGTGGATAAAATTTTTGGTAACTGCCATTTTAATTTGCTGCTCCAACACCATAGAATGGTCAAGGGAAAGTGCCATTAATCTTGTACATTGAAAAAAAAAATTTTTTTCTAGTGGCTACATACATGATTAATTTTTGTTTTTCACAGCATTAATGGTATTTTTTTTTTCTGAAGGAGTTGACAACTTTTGCCATATAAGGATAAAACAAAGTTATAAAAAAACAAACTCTTGAAATACACAATCTCCTCATGAGTTAAAACTGCAATTTATTTAAAATTTAATGAAATGTTTTTTTAATGTATTTGTTGTATTTTGTCACAGCAGCAAGGGTATACATAATTTATATCTTGTTTATAAGCCTAACAAATGTGTTTTCCAGAGATAAGGGGTCTGTTTCTAATACCAGTTATTCTTTCCATAGCAGAACTTTCCTAAAAGGTTTATGAACATTACTTATGATTATTTGTTGATGCTGCTGGTTTTTTTCAGTTGTAGCCCCTGCCTGGCATGCCAGCAATCCTAATGCTTATTCAGTTCACTTGATGAAGATCAGTGAAGATGAGCTTCTCTTTAGATAATTCCACAGACCAGCATGGAATTCAGCATCCTGACACTGAATGGTAGATGTATAATTCTGTTAAGAAACTCTAATACTTAATTACTGTTTATAGATATTTAGGTACCAAAAACCTAGGTGCAAGATAGCTGTCACTGAACTTAGGCTGACATTTTTAGCTTCATATCCCAGTAGTTTGTAATCTAATCTAAAATATTACAGATCCAAATGCCAAAAGGCTGTTATCAAATTGAGCATGTGCACTATTTTAGCCAGGCTTTCTAAGGGGATTCATTTGTCCTTCAGCATTGCAATGGAGTGCCATATTTTAAGGAAAAACAGCACTGAGAACTGAGTCGTTGGAAACACACATATTAGTGCTTGTTGGACAGATTAAATTAGATAAATCATGGATGAAATATTGGCCCCACTGAATTCAGCACGAAATAACTCTTGATTGCAGTGAATCAGGATTTCACTTAGCAAATGGAAGCATTTTTAAAAACTCTGCTTGAAGTTCAGCCTCTGCCTCTTATGGGAGAAAGTAGTTGCTGATTATTATAGCGTTATCGTCCTTTTTTTCTCTCGTTCTCTGCTCAGCAGTGAAATAACACACACTGGTGGCAAAATAGGTTTTAGAATTATCACTCAGGGAGATGAATGGAGGACTTGCGTACTTCACTCCTGGATCTACGTTTGTTGCCAGCTGAACTGTCAGCTCCCACAGGCACCACGGTGTGTGTTTGCTTTTGCAGGGTTTTCTTCTCCACAACAGATTCCTAAGTGTAGATTTTTCTTCCAAGCAAGAGCTTATACTACAGCTACATGGACAGGATCTGATTTACCACGCTGCTGAGAGCTAAGTTGAAGTGACCTCAGCTTGCAAGGTGCCCTCTTGGTAATCTGCAAAATTTAACCTCTAAAGAGCCAAGTGCCCTCGAGAACAGATGTAAAGTTTGTCTGGGTTCTCTCTTATCTTTCAGGTTTCTGTGTACAGAGATGGTTTAGAGATCTGCCTTCTAGTCCCTGATGATTATAAACAAGCCTCTGTGTATGCCTCCAGGTGATTTTTCCTTGAACAGAGCTGATGCCATTATAACAAGTTATGCTTTGCAGCTGAGAGAGTGGGGTATTGGATTTGGACCCAGAAGGTGAGAAAAAAGTTGTTTTTCCTCTTCTGTCACTGAGCTCCTTTGTGAGCTTGGGCAAATTATTTCACCTCGATAATTTCCCCAATGTGTGGAAAGGGAATAATGCTTCTTTAGAAAAACAACTGCTGGTTCCTAGGTTACCTCAGGTAGAACTGAGAGTAGACAGAATATATTCTCTCTGAAACACTGAAGTATACAGGAGAGAAAGTGACAGTTCTTGAAGACAGCGGTAATGGAGGAGATGTAGAGGCAGGAGTTCTTGTCACTAAATCTGTGGATAACCTCGAGAAAGTCACATATTCTCTTTGTGTTTTGATTTTCATGAGTATTCCTCTACTAAACAGTGGAGTTCTGTGGACAAATTAATTAAATATATGAGGCCTTCATTTAGCACAGAGACTGAAAGTAGGAGATTTCTCTTACACTTTTTCAAAGCAGAGGTATGTCATGGGAGAACCTGGCTTATAAAGGAAGGTGCAGTACAAGTGAGAAGCAGGGATTCTCTCTGTTCTTTTGTCATCACTTTGCTCTTCAAAAGTCATCCACGACATGCTAAAGTTCTTTCAGAAATTGTAGCTGGCAATTAACTGACCCAGTATGTATGAAGCACTGTCTAAGGTAGAAGAAAGGCTATCAAAGCCTTCTTGAGAAATTGGGCTTTGTTTTTAAAGTAGCCATGGGCTAAATAAAGGTCTGATTTACATGTGAAATCTGCAGCTTTATTGTAAAAATTGTAATGGGATTTAACAGCATATTTCCAGTGGAAAGCAAATGATCAGCAAAACAAGAAGTAATGAAAATTCAGTAAAATAATGGAAATATATAAGTAATTGATCTCAATTATTATCTGGGAAGCTAGTATTTGCATCGTGTATTCATGGTTTTGAGCCAGTTACCAACATTTGTAGTGTGGTAGCTGGTTCATTTAAAGGGCATAAATTCATGATGCAAACTTGTACATGTACAGTGAAAGTGGACACATTTGTGAGTTTGTGTACAGAGCAGAATTCAAGCAACCACAGAAATGTTTTTCTTTAAAATTTCAAATGTCTTTTATCTAGTCAGGCTACTGCTGGACAAGCTTGGTTTGTCTGTCTCCACCGTTCACTGAATGTCAGTTTCTTTGTGCTTCTGCTGTTTTACATTTTCCCCACTATTGTAAAATTGCAATCCAGTTAATTACCCACCTAGGGTCTTATTGTCATATCTAACTATTAAGGTATTATAGGAGTGGTAGGAACCCCACCACCTGAGTCTGCACAGATCTAGGCAGATTGTCCCCACAGCAACCTGTTAGTAAATGTCACAATATTGAAGAGGATCTGGTTTCCATGAGCTGTGTTTGCTTGCAGGTTGCTCTAATTCAAAGCACAGAATGCCTTCATAAAGGTGCTTTCAGGTCAGGGGAGGGATGGGATGGCACATGAATTTGTTTAATGCATTCACCTTCCATGAACTAAGGGTTCCACTCCAGCATGCTCCAGGGCATGGGTGACACAGGCACCTGAATGTGTTCTGGTGCATTAACAGTATTTATGATGAGCAAGTTTGGACTTCAAAATGAACCTGGGCAGCTGCTTCAGTGGGGATTTAGCCTAACCTTAACCTCTAGCAAATCCCATTGTTTGGATGCTAGGAAAAAACCTGTGTGAGTTGGAGAGAGACTGTCAGCAGTAGAGGATTTGTGCCAGGATACCTTGTTTTCTGAGAGCTGCCTGCAGACACCTCCTTCTTGTCTGAGCAGCTGAGGTGACACCAGGCAGGGCCAAGCCTTGGGTAATGCAGCAGGACTCTGTGTCTGGTGATGGCCAGGGCTCACTGACCACTGGCATGTTTGCCCTTTTTTCAGTTATCACTCTTTTCTTTAGCTGAGGAGGACTGTCATGTTCAAAAGCTTCTGGTAAATATCATATCAACCCAGAACAGAAATCCTCCAAGTCTGCAATAGCGTGATATAAAGAGTATTATTTACCCATTTATTTTCCCAGAAGGTTTATGTGAAAAAGTGTGTCAGCCGCACTTTCTCAAATTACACTTGATTTAGGAAGAATAAATTGCTGATGTTTGGCTAAAAGAGTTTTTAAAAACACTGGAGGATGTTAGATATTCTGTTAATTTTTTCTTAATATTACAGTCACCAACATAAATCTTCTGTTCAGACTTCCCATGCTTTCCCTTAACTGCGGAAGGTTGCTTAGCAACCTCCTTGATTTAGTCATGTGATGAAAGTACTAAGATACCCCAAAAAGTCCACATTAGAATTATTTTTAAAAGGGGGGATACTTTTCACTTAGAGCATACTTTTCAAAATGACCAGCTAGGTGAAAAGAAAACTAGATTTGAATAACCTGAAAATTTGTATTTGTTTTGCTCAGATACTTAAAGTGCAAGCATTCACTGAACCCCAAATTTCAAGCAATTAGTTTTGAGGTTTTTACAGAAAAATTCATGCCAGACTTCTAGTGCTCAGAAGAATAGTCCCCTGATTGAACTACAGTGCAATCCCCCTTGATAACAGGATAAAAATTGCATGTCTCTGCAAAGAGAATTAATGGCATTATGACATTTACTGAACACATAAAGTACTTAAACACATCAGAAAATATGTGACTTTGTAAAGGACTTCAACTTTTAAATGTCAAACTGCTTTTAAAGCAGAAAGATTTTCAAAAGCCTGTTTGGATTCCTGATACGAAACTTACTACAATCACTTCCTACTTTTTTAAACATTTTTTTTTTTATTTCAGAGAGTTGGTGAAGCCTACATCACAGAAATTTTGGGGCAGTGTAATCCCTCAGAATTTCAGCTAGCAAGGTTATAACAGGGTAAGTTTTGGTTTTTGAAGCTCGCAACAGTTCAAGAATTCTTGGTCCTTTTTCTTTTCACTATAGTAAAACTGTAATAATTTTTTTCATAGAAATTTAAATTCACATGTTTATGAGGATCTTGGTTAAAAATTCTCATGTTAATGTAGACAATTACGTTTTAATGTAGATAGAGACAGGGAAAGGAAAACACAGTAACATGAAAAGTTTGACTCAAACTTCCTTTTCTGGAAAACCTTAATTCTAATGGAGACTTTGAGCAAATGGGTGATATTTATGTATGAAGAGGTTCAAATAGGTAGTTTCAGAAATAAGATTCATATTAAAAAGTTAAACAATTATTCATTTTCTTTTTGTACTATATTTTGGCTATGTACAGCCATATTGTGACTTTTTCCTGTTTTGGGGAAAATTGCTTCCCCATTTGGAGATATCACCAAAATAAGGCAGACTCTGGAGGACAAGTTGATTTGCTTTAATTTTTAAAAGAGAAATTCTTCTTGCTAGGTCGGTGCCTCCATTGAGTTGTAGGATTTCATTGTTAATGTAGAGATGTTATTCTCTTTGGTTTTCTAACCCCACTTACTGAGCTCTTTATCTGTGTTTCTGGCTTGTTCTGTTGAAAGCAGACCACAGTCATTGCCTTGCTCTGCCTGGTGGAAATATTTTTCCTGTCATTACTCTCAGTTAGTCAGTCAGTTCCCTTTGTCCTTCGTTCTGCCACCTCTTTGTTGGAACAAGAATTTGTTTTCCTGGCTGGTGAAAGTGTGTGAATTGCTGTCCCAACCAATGCCTTGCACCTGCCTGCTGAGCCCACTCTGAATTTCCAGGTAGATTCTATTTTCCAAATACATATAACCTTTTATTTAATTAATTTACAGCATCATTATTTTCCCCTTGCATATGTCTGCAAATGTACATTTATGGTTTCTAAAATTTTAACATTGAGGCTCCTTTTGCAAACGAACTAATCTCTGAAAACTTGGAGAGGCAACTCTGATCAACAGAAAGACAAAGTGTAAACTGACAACCAAATTTTATAAACCTATGCATTTATTTGTTACTTGAGGTGAGGAGGACTAGTTAGAAAGCAGGAATATCCCAAGCAGCCTTATGAGCAACTGTTTTCTTTTTGCTTTTCATGGTTGGGAAAAACAGCCCATTTTGATGAACAGGGGTCAAGATAATTGATAGGAAAAGGTACTGTAGAAAGACCCCTCTGACTTGCTCTGCAAGATCAAATCTGATGATAACTGAAGACAGGAAATCCCCTGGCTCATTTCTTTTGAAATTTAAATCGGCAAAGTATGACATGGATAGTAAGATTATTAGCTGTGATTTAGGAACACTGAGGAAAGTATGTATTTCTTATAAGCTTTATGTCACCAGAAATTCAACTGGTAAGTTTTGTTTAGTTAGTGTAATACTGATGAGGGAATTTAAGACTATTATTTTGCCAGTGGGTGAATTTTAGTGGTCTGTAAAACATGCAAAGCTTTTATTAAGACTGCCTAAAGCTATAATGTCAATTCTTACCTATTAGTTCACCTTTATCCTTCACATATACATTCAGAAGAATTCAGTGAGTGTTTAAAAGGGCAAGACTTGTTTGTTGTCTCACAGTCCAGTGAAGATGTGCCTGTGAAGGAATAACATGAGAGCAAACCTAGCTTTTCAATTTATGAAGTTAAAGAAAGCTTTGTCAGAATAGAGGAATTTTCTTACACTCCACTGAATACATTGGAAGGGGCTGGAGAGGAGAGGAGGAAAAGCATATACATCACTTACATACTTCATCACTTCACATACAGACAACACATTCAATTAAGTATAGAGCTGTCTGTCAACAAATTTGACATGTACATCTAAGGAATGTCTCCAACCCCCCCCCAAATCAATATTGGAGTTATGATGGACTGACAGCTTACCAGCTGAGTGAGTGTCCCCTGATTTTACCTATTCTCACTTCAGACCAGTGCAAAGTCCTTGTAGCATGAACAAATAAATTTAATTAACTAAGGGATATGGCTGAGTAAAAATCGGCCACACTTCATACAACATCAAAAAAAAGCAACTTGCAAATGAAATTTAGACCATCAAGAAACAAAGATACAATGCTGTTAAGGATTGCGTAAATGCAAACTCTCAATATCATAGGAAGTAAAGTTGCATTTTTATACAATTTATCCAGATAAATACAGCTTTCCAACTAGAATTAAATTGCTACGGACTCAGGGAAAGAGTTTACAAGTGTTGCCATGTTATTAATTTTTATTTTTCTGATATGTAAGAACATAAAAGCACTGTAATGGTAACAGAAAAGACCAAGAGGGTAGCTAGTTTAAAAATTGCATCTTTGACAATGGCCAATATTACATCAATGAGGTTAAGCATGCTACCTCTGAAATGCTACACTTTCCAAGTGTACAAAAGGAGGAAAGCATATATCTCATATATGTATATCTCATATATATCATATATCATATATCATATATATATCATATATAATATATCATGTATCTCAATACTGGTTTAGAATGTTTTAGGGGATGACAGCCTTACTGTGCTCAGGATTCACCACAGTATGTGACGAGTCTGGTGCAAGGATGTACATACTGGTCTTGTTTATGCTGAATAGAATAAAGTAGCCCTTAAAAACTGAGGTTGGGGTTTAGGGGTTTTCTTGGTTTTGTTTTGGTTTGGTTTTGTGTGTGTAAGCCAAGATGAGTTTGTCCTTTGGATCATTATTATGGCTACTTGGTCCTACTGTCAAAATATACATCAATAACAGCAATTATTATGATTTGACAAGTCTGAAAATGCAATAAGGGGTATTTCTGCTTTCATACAACTGACGTATTTAACAGGAACTCTGGTATTTAAATACAGTTTCAGAGTGTTCATTGGAGATGCACAAGAAAGCAGAAAAGCATCTTGATGAAGTAGCATAAGAAGGTCTTATATGTGTTATTTATCATCTTTACATTACAAATGGCTCACGCATAACACCTACTGCCTTAAAAATACTGTCTGGTAAAAAGGTCTGCTCACAAAAATCACTGAATGGTTAAGACTGGAAGGGACCTCTTGAGATCATTTTGTCACAATCCCCTTGTGGGCTTCAGTTGCCCAGAAACATCCAGATGGCTCTTGGCTACCTTCAGAGACAGAGAATTCACAGCTTCTCTGGGCAGCCTGTTCCAGTTTATGACCACCCTCACAGTAAATAAGTGTTTTCATGTGATCACATTGATTTTCATATTTTTAATTTGTGCTGTCACTGAGCACTACTGAGATGAATCTGACTCAGTGACAATTCCTTGATACACTGACATTGGGTTACCAAGAACTATTTCAAATACTGTTTTTCAATAATAATGCATGTAGGAAATTTATTTTTTGTGTTTTATTAAGTGTAATTTCTCTTAACTGCTTGCCATAAACTGGGTCATCTTTTGATTTTCACCTTCATGTACCAAGAAGAATTTTGCTGTTGCTTGTTGCTACTCTTTCATTATTCATTATTTCTTTCATTAATGCATCACATGGCCTTTGTTTTTCACATGGACTCATGATAAAGATCCAAATGTCTATATGTATATACAAGGTGACATATAGAAAATACCTGAACTCATTTTCTAAGGCAGATTTTAATGAGAAAATAGCACAAAGAAACATCTGTTTTATGTTAAGTATAATTCTACCCTTTAATAAACTGGCATTTGTTACATTTTTCACCTACAGAGGAATAAAGCCTATATTTCATTGTCTCCAGGAAAGTCTTTAAAGGAAAATATTTTTCTTGAACTAGTCTAGGATTCTGCTAATTTAGCAACCAGAAGGAGTTTTATGGTCTGAAAAGATGCAAAAATATTTACTAGGGAGACTTCAGAAACACCAGTTTGCAAACATTTTGTAGTCACTTAAGCTTAGAAGGAACAAAATGTACTCTAACAAATAAAGCTTTTAAAATGTCCACTGAATACAGCTCCTTTAAATTTTCAATAAGGCTGCTACTCCGATGTAATATTTAAACAAACAGACTAAGTCAGACTTACTGAGTGTGATTTTAAATTGAGTGACAGGTACACAAAATAACTTCTCAAGGTCAAACAGCAAATGAGTTGCTGAGCTGGGCACAGAGTCCAGATTTCCTGCTGTGCAGTCTTGTATATCATCTAATAAATCCCAGTAAATCTTTTTTTCCAAAGCTGAGCCCATTAGTACAGAATTATTAGAGCTCAACCTTTTAGTAATAAAATCTACTTCATTTTGGGGTTGAGGTGCAAAGGCTGACATTGTGTTGGAAGTTTGTTTCTGACCACTTGTTCAGGATGAAAACTCAGATGAAGTCTGTAAATGCATCAGAAGTCTCTGGCTTTTACATGGTGATGAGGCTGTGCTCTGCCTGGTGTCTTCTGGAAGGGCAACATGGAAGACATAAGCAACTCAGAAGATTTTTGGGGGGTGTCAGGGATAACTTCACAGCACATGTACTGAAGGTGTAGGCTAAGGTGTGATACACAGACAGATCTGCTGTATCTGCAGGGAAGAACTGATCAGAGATAAGTAGTGGTAGCATTGGCTATAGTGACCACAAAACAGTGGAGTTAAAGATCCTGACCTGAATGTAGAAAACAAGGAGCAGACAACTGACCTGAAATTCCACACAGGAATTTTCAGATTACTCATGGAACTTCCCTTCCCTTCTCTTTCTCCTTCCCTCCTTTCCCCTAGAAGTGGCTCAACACCATGACTGGAGATTGCTAGAATTACAAATTTTATTATTTGTCTCCCCCACCCCCCAGTGTAAATATTTGTAAAGAAATGTCACTGATGGAAGGTGAATGGGTCCACAACATGAGTGGAGATAAATAGAATTACATGGTAGGAATAAAGCTGGAATACTGATCACTGAGACTACCAAACCAGGGAATCTGAGGCTGTGTAGTTTCCTTTCTATGGAGTTTTTTTCAACATCTACTTCTACCTGTACTATGTTTAGCTTAATCTCATTTGATGGTTTGGTCTGATGAGATGTTTATTGTCTATACTTAATATTGCTTTTGAAATTCTGTTTATATTGGAAGCTTCTACAGACACTTTAAAGCACAGTTCATTTGATCAATATAGGACAGGTTCTATATGCCTTAAATGTGCCTATTCTCATGATTGATTAAAGTGAGGCTAATACAATAAGCACAGAATACAGATATCTAACATTAGGTGAGATAGATCCCATCATTATAACATAAAATTATCCTGGGTATAGGATTTTTTAAGTCTCTAAATGGTAATATTTTTACACTTAAAGATTAACTCATCAAACATTCCTACTATAAATACTGAATTTAAACTCTGATGACAGTTTATAGGAAGCCAAACAGCTGATGCTGCTTCTTCATAACAATGAATATTGTGCCTAGTATTTCTTGCTGCAATGCCATCTCACTCATGCTTCATAAGGACAGTGTTCCTTCTCTCATTTAAATCCCCAGAGGCAGTACTGTCTAGTTCCTCACTAATAATTTGTTTATTTCCATTCGTTTTTATATTTGTTTCCCTCACCTCCCACCCCCAGTGTAAATGCTTGTAAAGAAATATAACTGGCAGAAGGTGAATGGGTCCCACATCAATGAGTTTTCAGCCCTTTCTATTTCATCATGCTTTGTTTAACTAGAGAAACCTAAATTCATCTTCCTGCTGTGAATAACACTCATAATGTTTGAATTTCGTCAGTGATCTCATGAATCAGAAGACTGAGGTCAAATGCAGAAATGATGCAAGAGGCTCTTAGGTTCTCTTAAAGGCAGTAACCTCTTATATCCTTTGCCAGTTCCTAAGCACAGAAGAGAGCAAAGAGCCCTCCCTTGAATCTGAGTTCAATTTCTGCAAATGCCTCATTTGCATGCAGATTTAGCCAGGCAGGCTACTGCAACATTTGCTGTATGTCACACCTCTTCTGAACTGTGACTTCACCATTTAAATGGAATGCCAAAAAATTTTCTTCCTTCATCTAAATGAAATCAGTAACTTCCCGAAAAAGTGAGAGCATATAGAGAGAAAAAGACAGGATGGAAGAACATGTTACTGTAAAAATAATGAGGGTAGTTGATGCACTTGAGTCATATGTGATAAACTATGCATAGAGCACACAAAAATTAATAGAATATGTGAGTAATATATAGAGAAGTTATATGTATATGAGTGAAAATTTTAAAGGGAGTCTGACTCACTTGGAGGCCATCATGAAATTTCTCATGGCAGCAACACCAACAGTGCAAAATTATATAGTTTATTGATACAACATTAAATCAAAACCCCAACTAGAGACAGGTGTGGCAGGTCTGATCGATTAAGCAAATTGGTTTTTTCCCAAAAAACAGCAAAGTGAGGATCAATTTGAGTTTCAAATCCTTTTATTCACATTCGGTTTACAGGTCTTGGACAATAACTTGGGAGAACTGAGGACAGCAATGGATCAAGGTACTCAGCTAGATTCCATTGGCAGGTAAGTGCATGCTTCAGTTGCTGGCTCACTGTCTGCACAGAAATCCGGCCACAGCCGGGGTGCCTGCACAGGTGGTGGTGGGCTGTAGGTACAGCCATAGACTGCAGTGAGGGTGTTCCTGTTACATAGTGCTGCTGCAGGCTTGGTGGTGCAGCCCCGCTGACGAAAGAGTGAAGTTTTCACTGCATAATCACATGAAATCATGTAATGTAACAGTGATCTTTTGTTGTTGTTGTTTTTGAGACCTGAGGAATCCATGACTAAGACTCCTGGCTATTCCATCGCCATTAGGTAGGGACTAGTGTTGCCTTTATTGATTAAACCAACATAAGAAGGACTGCTCACTTGGGAAAACAGAATTAAGGGTAAAAAAAATGGTTGTGAACAGGAGGATTAAACTGACAAGCTTTGTCTGGTTTATAGCTTGAAAAAAAAATAGGCGTGGCATTTGTAGGTTTTGATTTTTTCTAGTGTTCTTATGAAATTTGCTGGCTTATTTATAGGAATATATATTCTTTAATTTATTCCCTTTCCCCTTCCAAGCAACTTGTGACATGACCAAAATTAGGTCTTTGATTTGCATCACATCTTTACCATGTAATTTTGCTAGCAGTGATTTTGCTGGTGATTCAGCTCACACTGGATAGCAACTGTAAACAGGTGCCCAACCAGGCAGGAAAAAGGTTTCTGTGTGTTTGCGGGGGGCTGATCCTAAAAAGGCTGTTTTCTGCCTGTGTCAAGGCCACATAGCACTATTTAATTTCTTTTCTGTGATAAGGAAAGACATTTACTGAGCATTGGTGAAAGGTAGGGGGATAGTTTGACAGACACTTTCAGTCATATTCAGATTTCATGCCTACAAAGACCTGCAATAGCTGGGCAATACATCTAGAGAATATCCATCACGAAGCTTTGGCAGCTGGGGAGTCATGAAGGGCACAGGGGTGGCTCCTGGGAGAAGCTGCTGGAAGCTCTCCTGCCTACAAAGCTTGACCAGCCTCTGGCCAAGGCTGAGCCCATCAGCAACTGGACTGATGCATCTGCAATTAATATTTAAGAAGGGGAAAGGAAACTGCTAAATGACCTGCAGGGGACAGAAGAGGGGGGTGAGAGCAATACTGTAGCAGAGATACCAAGGTCAGTGAGAAAGGGAGGGGAGGAGGTGCCCAAGCAGATGTTCCCCCACAGCCCATGGAGGGGCATGGAGGAGCAGCCTGTGAAGGACCATGGTGAGGCAGACGTGGATCTGCAGCCTTGGAGGAGCCCACACCAGGGGAGGTGGCTGAACAGACCATGACTCTGTGGGCATCTTGTGCTGGAGCACAGGAATCTGTTCCTGAGGGACTGCACCTGGTGGGAGAGACTCATGTGGGAGGGGTTTGTGAAGGACTCTTTCCCATCTGAGGGACCCTGCGTTGGAGTGGAGGAAGAATGTGAGGAGCAAGAAGCAGCAGAAACAATATGTGGGGAACTGACCCTAAACTCTGACTCCCTGTCTTTCTGTCCATTGAAGGGGAGTAGATAGAGCAATCAGGAGAAAAGTAACTTGGGCCTGGGAAGAAGGGAGGGGTGGAGTAAGATATTTTTAAGATCTGTTTTTCATTTCTCCTTGCCCTGCTCCGCTTTGATTTGTGATAATATAAATTACTTATTTCCCTTAGTCAAGTCTGCTTTACCCATGACCATAATTGTTGAGTGAACTGTTCCTGTCATTGTACCCAAGTACCCATGAACTTTTTTGTTATATTTTCTCCTACCTGTCCCACGGAGCTGGGGAAGAGTGAGAGAGCAGCCACCCCATTTTCATGACAACAACCACAGAAATAAAATCATTTATAGTCAATAGCCGGGTCACCAGTGACAAAATAGCAGGCAGTAATTATTGGAGCTTTGCATGTATTTGAGGTGTAAAGGTTGTTTAAAACAGTATAGGATGGAAGCTGGCTTATGAAAGGACAAAAAGCCTTTAAAAGGCAAAATAAAACAGAGGAAGGGGAAATTTAGTAAGTATAGATATTAAGAAAATGTAGAAAAGATGGTTAGGAGACAGGAAGTTTCCTTTATGTAAGGAAAGAAAATATATATTGAAGGAAATTCAATATATAGGTCATGGTATAGGACAGAGATGAGCTTGTCTTAGGTAGAGTGCAGGCTTGTTAAGTGTTTATTTCTTAAATCACTGTTATACTGGATTTTTAAAAAGTGAGCAAAGAATATTTCTCTTGATGTGCAGTCTTGTCTTGTAGCATCAGCAGTTGCTTTGACTCCAAGGAAGAATTTTATCAAATACCCTTTATCTCTACAGGATGTATTAGTAGAGCAGATTTGAGGCAAGGGAAGGAGGAATGTCATGACTTTTGTCATGCCTGTGTTGTGATCACATTGTAAAGCTGCTGACTACGAGACTGCTAAAGGAACTTTCATTTTTACTTTCTGTTTCTTCAGGCAGGGTAGGAATTTGGTCACCATTTGTTCATATTTCTGTTCTGCTGGCTGTGACACATTAAAGTCACTAATATAAAAATAAAACTGTCAGACATTTTGTCAGACATTTTTACAATTGCATTTTGGGGTTGTTTGGTTGTTGTCCACAACTGAAGTATAGCAGAGGTGTTGTTCCTCATTATAACTAGAGAAATTCTGAACTGGGTCAGCCTGAATGCTACATGTGGGCTATTGAGCAGAGAAAATACTGCTAAATCAGGTCATGAAGGATAGACTAAATTAGTTATATGGGGTTTCTTGCTTATAGGCTGCAAGCATATACACAGGCCTAAATACAAGCAATAAACTTATAGTAAAGCCTTTTTACACTGACTTTCTATCTATATAAGTAGAGTGAGTTTCAAATATTACGTGGTATATAAAAGATGGCTTTGCTCTCACATATGGCAGTATGTATGTAAAGATCACGTAAGTAACCTATGTTGAAAACCAAAATAGAAACCTCAGTAAAATGTGAAGGAACTCCATTGGCAGTTTTGTGTTTCATCTCTTTCTTTGTGATAGTGATTTGTAGTTTTTACCTAGATGCTATATTCTGTGACAGCACACAGAATTCATAGAAGACTGAGGTCTTGTACTGCCCAGGTGCAGAAGAAATTCAACAAAAAGTTGCTTCAGTGGAGTATAATTGTGGAATGGGTGATTTTTTTATTTTTTTTTTTGTAGTTTCAGAAGTGCATTACAGCTTATTTATTCCATACGATTGGGATTCTTGAGTGACAAGGCTTCTGGTTTTTGTGCTTCATCAATGCTTGGCTGAACTTAAAAGTTTCAGAATGTTCAGTGCAACACTCAAAACCAGCTTTGATGCAGTTCTGGATCAGAAGCTTTGATGCCTGACTGTCAGCAGAAGATGCACCTGTCAGCAGAGGATTCATTCAAAGTTAGTCATTATCATAAAACTTCATGAGAAACCCTTATATAAAAAATATTTTTTAAAACCATATGTATAAAAGTATAAAACTTACATACATATAAACTTCTATATAGGCGTGTGTATATATTCTATTGAATGAATGGTGTATCTCGATACCAAGAAACTATAAACACATTAAAAGCATTACTATAAACATAAATATACACACACACATATATATACACATATATATATATGTATGTGAGAATCAGAATTTGGGGCCTGGTAGTTCATATATATAATCTTTCACACACTGACTGTCGAGTAATATGAAACTGTGATAAAATTTCTTATGTGTTCAACATAGATCTGAAAATTATCCATAAAATTAAAATCTTTGGTCCTAATCTCATTTTCCATTGACACAAAAGGGTTGATGCAACATTCATTGGACATAGAAGCTTTTAAGTAACACAATATTGAAAAAATAAACAGATAAAAGAGACTAATTGCCATTTGATTTTAATGGTTTGCTATTTTTTATTATGATCTTGTATCTAAAAATACTTTTCCAAATAATGGAGTCTATGTCACTGAGATTATTCTGGAATAATTTGCTCCAATAATGTGATGTTTGAATGACAAGACTAGATAGCATTCCTGCCAAAATAAAAAAACCTATTTGTGGAATACACAAAATTAGACATTGTAGTTATACCCCAAAATGTCAACCACAAAACTGAGCATGGATTTACTGAATGAACTGTTACAGTTAATGACTAACATTGTCTCTTAAGTAGCTTTTAATTTCCTAGCCAACATCCCCTTAGCAAACCTATACCCATTAAATTCAATTATAGATTATTGAGCTCCATTTAGATATTTCTGGACATTTTTAACATGGATCCGCGATAGGGTGGATGAAAGTACACATATAGCAGATGGTTTGAGGCAGAATCCATTAAAAAATATGTATGTTTCAGACCGCTCTAATTACTTTAACAGCATAGAGTATAGAATAGTGTACTATCACAAAAGGAACTTACTCCTGGCAAAAAAACCCCCAATGATATCAACCCTTATTTAATTCTGGTGAAGGTCTTATAAAAAGAATTGTTCCACTTAAGGGAACATCAGAAAAAGAGGCAATGAAGAAACCATATTTAGGGATTGATACAGTATTTAGGCTGCAGTTATCAAGTCTGGAAAAAATGCATTTTATAAATCTGCTAGAACCTTTATTAAAACCACAAATGAACATTTACTACAGATATTGTAATACAAATGCAACAAAAGATATCATATCCCAATCATTGCAGTTATTACAAAAATAGATAATAAAAGGTGATTCTCAGCTGCTATTTAAAGATAAGTCACTGCCATTTGTAAATGCAAGCCTCCACTGCCCCCAGAATCATCAAAGTCATCATATGCCTCTTTTTCCCAAATGCTCCTAAACCCCATAATTAATAGATTCAGTTTGGTTTGTGAAATAGTATCTGTTCATTTTTAAATTTCAATTTGTTTTCTGGGATTTGTAAATTAATCATATGACTCTATTTTGTGAGAGAGGATTGCTGAACTGTTCTTTATGGTCAGCTAAATTTTTCCACTGCCTCTGTCACTCAGTGACGACCTTATGGAGAAGCTGGTTTCTTTGCTCTTCACCATGTGCATCACCTTCCGTTCAGATGTCTCTGGATCATTTTAGGGGAAATGTGCTCTTGATAATGTCCTTAAATTGTTCTCCGCAACTAATTTGTTTGTGCCCACCAATGGACTAAGTCTGAACCCACATCTTGTATCTCACTTACCAGAAAGTATTGAAAAGTCTCAGTGCTGATGTGTTCCTGAAAGGATGATTATGTCTCCCCATTGCCAAAGACTTTCTTCATAATACTTTAGTCCTGCTTCTGATCTCTCCTGGGTCTTGGTCACACAGTTAATTACAGCATCTTTGTCTGGTCCCTTACAAAGCATCCATCCATTTACAATGCTTACTAACATTTAATTACATTTTATAACTTAGAATCATAGAATCATAGAAATTCATAGAATGTCAGGGGTTGGAAAGGACCTCTAGAGATCATCAAGTTCAACCCCGCTGCCAAAGCAGGGTCACCCAGGGCAGGCTACACAGGAACACACCCAGGCAAATTTTGAAAGTCTCCAGAGAAGAAGACTCCACTTCTCTGTGCAGACTGCTCCAGTGCTCCATCACCCTCATAGTAAAGAAGTTTCTCCTCATCTTGAGGTGGAACTCCCTATGTTTTAGTTTAAACCCATTATTCCTTGACTGGGCACACTGAAAAAAGATGGGTGTCATCCTCTTGACACACACCACTCAGGTATTTATAGACGTTAATAAGATCCCCTCTCAGCCTTCTTTTCTTAAGGCTAAACAGCCCCAGTTCTCTCAGTCTGTCTTTGTAAGAGCTGAAATCCCTTAATCATTCTCATACCTCTCCTTGAACTTGTTTTCTCATCAAAAGTTTGAAAGGTATTTTTAAACCATGAACAGCTACTTCAATGCATTTTGATTGTATCCCATTGAGAAGACCAAGGCTTTAGTTTTCAAAGTATTTCCTTAACACAAGCTTTCTAAAATGAGAGACTTTCTCTGCTAATTGCTGGTTAATATTTATTTGCTCTTCATCTGAGATACGATGGAAGAATTTCTTATCCAGCACACCAAGGTTTAACTTCTGTGTAAACAATTCACCCCTTGCTATTGCTGAAACACACATTGGATTTAGGCTGTGCCAGCATGGCAGTGGGAATTGTTTTTCTGAAAACTTCTAGGAAAAAACCTGGCAGATGATTCTTCACTTGAGCCAGAAAAACAAAAACACATTTAAAAAAATCCTCTAATATGTCTGTTTCTTTTAGGTAGTTAAATAGCTGGATTTGCTTTTTACATTTCAGTGAATATTTTAGCAAAAGACCAAATTGTATTTGGTTTTAAAGAAAAAATATGGTTGGGAAACACACGGCCATAACCCATTTTTGAGGGATATCACCTTGCATCTCCAAACACTTCTAATCCTTGTGTCTGTGAAGCTTGGGTACTAACTCCATGTCATTATCTGACCTAGGAGATGACAGGAAGCAGATCAGATGTACCCTGGATAAAAGACTTGAGTTTATGAAGGACCAAGCTCTTTATGTTGGTCGTGGATAACTAAAGCCTGTTGTTATTTTGGTGTTATATTTGTCTTTAGCTGTTAGAATGTCCACAGTACTCACATGCAATGCGAAACTCAACCCTTATAACAATGTATCTTTTTATAATGCATCTATTGATATTTACAGAAGATAATAACTAAATTAAATATTAATTTGTAATATTAAAATGGAGCTGGGGATATGAAGAGGAATAGAAATAAATTGTCTTACACATATTGAACCAAAAGGAAAAGAACTTGCTGAGATCCAATTCCATCTCTGTTGTAGACACAGTTAACTATTTTAATTTGAATTACATATCTAAGTCCCATTGCGTACAACTGGAACTCTTTTGGAGTTAAGGAGAATGCTCAAGTGATTCATGAATTGAGGCCTAAAGAAGCAGAAAACTTTTTCCTGTATAATTTCTTATGACTAAAGAGAGATGACCCCTGCTGCATGGAATTGTTAACAGTAAAGCCAATCTCATTTTTCCTTTGATGTCCTTGTGTCTGCAGTTTATTATTTTGGGCACAGATGTCCTCTCAGGAGCACTATTATATGTTTTAACAAACTCATCTCACAGTATTGCAGTCCTGTCCTGCTTTCTGTCCCTGATTACTCCTTCCGGAGAGTCATTCTTTCATGCTGCCAATAGTTCTGATCTGTTCAAGTCTACTACTGTCCCAGTAAATCAATATCTTAGCCAATTTCTCAAGACTGGGTGGCAATGAGAAGTAGCTTTTTGTTCTCATTCAATAAGTGTTCTTCCTCCAGTCATCCTTCCTACCTCCCACTGAATGGAAAGACTCAAGCCAGTCTGTGTCAAGACTTGGCAGGGCTGTGCCAAAAAAAGCATCACACAAGAGACATGAGCTAGTTCTTCAATTCAACAGCCATACCAGAAAGGGTATAATGAAAGCAACATCCTGGAATCAATAAAGAAGAACTGAAGTAACAGAGATGTATGATGAGAAGAGTTGTTAAATGAGCCAGGAAGCAGCCTTGGATTAGCAGAAAAAAAGAAGCTACCATAGAGAATATTAAAAGGACTTTTCCATCTGTCTGGAAGGTTGAAGGACACAGCAAATGAACAAAGCAGTCATGGTTAAAAAAGAAAGAGTTTGAGAGGAAAAATGAACAAAGACAGGAATCCAGGAAGAAAACTGCACTTTCAAAAGGTGTTAGGTCTGGTTTTGAGTTGTTATATGATTTTTATTTTTCTATGGTATTTACTTTGATCCTACTCAGAAATCACAAAAAAATATATAATCTAAAATCCACCAGGCTGTGTATGTAAACCCCTTGTAGCAAGAAGGAAAAGGTAAGGTCCTTGGAATAGGCAGTCCCTACAAGATTCCTTGAAGTGTTCAGACTCGTACCTCAACCAGAACCTCAGAGAGCCTCTTCTCATGGATGAGGAGGTTCTCTGTTCTCTAAGGAAATTTAATTTGCCTTCTCAGCAAAGATTAACATTTTCCAGATCCAGTCAGTTGCTACTATGTGGAATGCTCTGCCCTCTGTGACATGCAGCTCTTGCTCTGAAACACCTTTTCAAAGCCAGGGAAGCAGTATGTTGGCATTCAGGAGGTGATGTTCTTGTAGAAGACATATGAAAAGATACAGTAAAACAATCTTAATCTAAAGCTATTAAGTTAAATTTTAAGTCCTTCCTTTTGCCCCTTCTACATATAACAAATTTGGAAATAAATTTTATATAAATATAGGGTATTTGCAAGACTATATTATCAGCATGCATAATTTCTATCTGTTATTCATACTGCAACTAAATGATAGCAGACTATATATTTTTGAAGAGTTGCTGCAAACTTTAATCTTATATTGGCCTTTTTTTTAAAAAAAATAATTGTATGGTTTACAGCATTTCAAAAGACAGTTCAATCATGAAAGTTATGTCTTTCAATTTAAACTGCTTTAGGATCTGATGTTTAAAACTTTTAAAAAACAAACTGTCAAGTAAAAATTGAGTCAGAGAACAAAAAGTATTAGTCTTTTTTACTGTTGATGGTAATTAATAATGACTATTCTGCATAATACCCAACAAATAAATTCTATGCCTGTACAACACTTGGGGATTTATTTTTTCATGTTCCAAAGTAAAAAATAGGACAGAGAGAAATACAAAAACCTAGAATAATTTACACAGCATTGTCTGAAGTATCATAGGAATGACTTCTGGCTTTCTGATTGTATTTAAACTCATTATTTGCACATATTTTTCATTGTTAACTCTTATATGAATGTTGCATAACAAGCACAAGTATTTAACAAAAACCTCAGAATTTTCTGTGCCCCTAGCAATGCCCTGAACCATTGCCTGCAAGCCATTCAGGGTTGCTACCTGTTGGATTCTACCTGTGCTTTTCACAGAATCACAGAATTGTTGCAGTTAGAAAAGTCCTCTAAGATCACCGTGCCCAGTTGTCAACATCTTCCTCTCCACCCCCCCAAAAAATAATCAATATCTGGATCACCCACTGGAGCATGTCCTGAAGCGCCTCATCTACACAGTTTTTAAATACTTGCAGGGATGGTGATTCCACCACTTCCCTGGGCAGTCCCAACTCCTAACTACTCTCACAGTAAAGAAATTCTTCCTCAGACCTTGTCTAAACCTCCCTTGGTGCAACTTCAGGCCATCTCCTCCAGTCCTATCATTGTTCCCATGAGAGAAGAGGTCAGCACCCATCTCCCTACAGCTTCCTTTCAGGTAGTTGCAGAGAGCAATAAGTTCTCCTCTCAGCCTCCTCCAAACTAAACATTCCCAATATCCTCAGCCTCTCCTCACAGGACATTTTCTCCAGACTCTTCACCACCTTGGTTGCCTTTCTCTGAACTCTCTCCAGCACCTCAATGTCTTTCTTGTAGGGCCCATAAATGAACACAGGACTTGAGGTATGGTCTCACCAATGCTGAGTACAGGGACACGATCACTTCCTCTCTCCTGCTGGCCACACTATTCCTGATACAGGCCAGGATGCTGTTGGCTGCTTTGGCCACCTGGGCACACTGCTGGCTCGTATTCAGCTGGCTGTCGATCAGCTCTGGTGGGTCCTTTTCTGCCTGGCAGCTTTCCAGCCACTCCTCCCCAGTTTTGAGTCATTGCAATGAATAATCATGGTAAAACCCAGTTATCTCTTTCTTAGCTTCAGGCAGTGTATGTTGATGCTGTCGTGTGAGCATTGGAAAGGAGAAAAATTTACCAAGGAGGTGTAAACTCTTGTTTTTCAGTACTACACAGTTACCAACTGTGCTGACCCTACTCCTACACATAGAATATTAAAGAACTGAAGTTACTAATAGTACTGTTGTACTATTATCATGTATCATGTTTCTATGATTGATAAGAGGTGATTCAAGATTCTGAAGTTTTCACAGTTTAGTTGTTGTATGTTGAAGACAGAATGTTATGGGTCTTTAATAACACACGTTGCTTGTGGAGAGCCCAAATAAAAGGATCCAAAATAGTTGAAAAAAATCTTATCTGTGTTCTGTTAAAACCTGTTAAAATTGCTAAGTTTATTTTTAACTTATGAGATGTCTTTTAGTAATTTTTATTCTGCTACAGTGTAATAGGAATTCTCTGAACGTCACTGATCTAGTGAATGGAACTCATTCACTACCTTCAGCTTAATCCACCTGAAGGTAAATATATACATTCAGTTGTAACTCACATTCTTTTAAGAATTCAGATCAGGTTAACATGAAATAATGCATTTCAGATATTAAATTACAGTTTTGATCAATGGAATCTGATCTATTGCTTTTTAATTCACAGCCTTCTGAGAAGAAGCCAGCATACTGACACAGGAAATCCATCGCAGTTGTGGACCTGCCAATATTGTAAGTATTCAAAGATTAAATAAGGTATTGTAGTGATTAGAAGCCTACACTAGAGATAAACACACTTTGGTAGAGATATAATTATAAAAGAAAGAGTTCACACTCCCCTACAAATTTCTAATCATCTTGTGTTATGAAAGACCAAAGCTCAACATTTAGAAAAATAAAGTGGCTTTATATAGGAAGAGTGCAGCAATGTATATCTTACTGGAAATATCTCCCAATGGAACATCCACTCCTCTAGTAGGTTTGTTTGTTTACCTCCCTGCACTTTTTTTTTTTTTAAGGTATTTGGCATCTTTCTCTGTTTCCATTAGTGGAAAACAGGCAAGTGAAATGTAAGACAAATGGCTTTTAAAGCTCAAGTTAATGTGGGATCTCCAAGATTCAAACAGACACAGGAAAGGCAGATCTTCCAGCCTCAGCAAGTAATTCCATTTTTCCTAATCAATAATGTCTCAGTCACCTTGCTGATCTCAGGATCTCAGCCCCTTTTGAAATCTGTCAGTGAGGTACCCTCCCTCTTACTTAACCTTTATTCTTTTGAGAATTGAGAGGTTTTTTTGTTGAAAATACTGCCTTGTAACCAAAAAGAACTTAATTTAACTTTTATTTCCTGAAGTAAGGCCAAGAAACAGCTTGACTGTGATAATATCTTTGTCACTTTCTTCTTTTTAAGGAGTGTGATTGTGTGATGCTTAGATCCCCTTTGCTTTAGCAATGTACTCTGAAGACTGTTAAATAGTCAGGCTAAATTAATTATCCAGATACATAATATTTGCTACATTCAGCAATTTTATGCCTATCATAGTCTTTCAGAACCACCTAACAGTAACAAAATTCTGAAATACTTTCTTACTGGTGTACAACATCCTTTAAGAGAAGCCCACAGTCTTCAAATGGTAAATTCAGAGGACCAACTCTATGTTTTGGGTAACATTTCCAGCATGCTCAATATTAAGGAAGTCAGCTTGACAATTTGTGCTCAGTGCTATAAAATCCAATATTTTTCATTGCTTTAGCATAAGCATTAAGCAATGATAATAAAACTATTTACTTTAGATGTGTTTATTTGAACTAACAATAAGATTCCAAAAATTGAGAGATTCTGAAAAAATAAAACTGTGAAAGTCAAACTAGTGGGTAATACTTTCTCTGTTAGTCAGAAAAAATAATAGAAATTAGAACACTGACAAAAGATTTCAAATTGGAATCCTGATCCATTTCTCACTGCCTGATATCTAACCAAGCTACAGGTTAATAGCATGTATTGCTCAACATTTTTTCTTGAAGCCATTCTGCTGCCTGGAACAATGCATATTTGTTTAGAACTATTTCAGTACTGATATAACAAAATACCAGCATCCTGAAATTATAGAATCATACAATGGTTTGGTTTGGAAGGTACATTTAAAACCCACTAGTTCGAGCACCCCTGCTATGGGCAGGGACACTTTCCACTACCCCAGGTTTCTCAAAGCCCCATCCAGTCTGGACTTGAACACCTCCAGGAATGGAGCATCCACAACTTTCCTGGGCAACCTCTTCCAGTGTCTCAACACCTTCACAGTAAAGAATTTCTTCCTAATGTCTAGCCCGAATCTACTCCCTTTCAGCTTAAAATCATCCCCCCCGATGTCCTGTCCTTAGGTGCTCTTGTAAAAAGTCCCTCCCACCTTTCCTGTAGGCCCCTTCAGGTACTGAAAGGCTGCTATGAGTTCTCCCCAGAGTCTGCTCTTCTCCAGCCTGAACAACCCCAACTTTGTCAGTCTTGTCTTGATGGGAGAAGTGCCCCAGCCCTCTACCCATTCCTCTGGATGCATGCTGACAGGTCCATGTGTTTCTTGTGTTGGGAGCCCCCAGGCCTGGATGCAGTACTTGAGGTAGAGTAATGTCAAATATGCCTCAGGGTTATGCTCTGCTCCTTTTCACAACTCCTTCCCCTCTTCCATGTTGTTTTTCTCCACACACTCTTTAGGGTTCTGGCACTAACTGCCACTGGATCTGGCACTGTGTTCTGGCACTAATTGTGTCACATATAAAATGCAGCTCTTATAATTAATGTTCAAAAAATTATATTCCATTTTCAAATGCTACCATGATGGCTATGCCATACCTCGTGAAGATGGATGTGACAGCTCTGGTTACCTGAAATTCTTGCTATCTTATAGGAGGGCTTGTTCAAAGTAAGATTTCTAGTCTAGGCTTAATCAATTGCTTTTTTCCCAGTCAAGATGACCAAATCTCTATCTCTGAGATCTGCTCTCTAGTGTTGTCTCTTCTGTGAGTGTTTCATATGCTTGATTGGATCTGCATTTCTGATATGTGCAATAAACTATGTTGTAGATTCCAAAGTGATACTGTTCACTTTGGATGAGGATTTAAAATCTATGACCTGTTCTTTTTAGTTTCATTACATAAGTTAAATATTACCTTCAAAATATATTTCTGTAACTTTTTAACACCCTCTCATTGATTCAAACCAGACTCAGTTTGATAACATCTATATTAAATCAGAAATAATGCTTTGAAATAGTTCTGCTACTGTTCTGACAACCACAACAGATTTTTCTTTTCCATGTCCTACTAATAAATACTAATTTGCCTTTTCCTGAGAAGTGCTTCTGCTAATCATAGCTTATATTTTCACTCTGAGTAGACTTTTGGGAATAATAATTAATAGATACATCATTGTGTTCTCAACTTCACCTGCTGATTTTCATTTAATATTCAAGAAATTGTATCTGCCTCACTTGGTATTTTCCTTTATTTGATCTGCAAGTACTGGAAAATACTTTGGGGAAACAGTTCTGTATTTCTGAGTGAAGGAAGTAAATTGTAAAGGTTTTTTTTTTTAATGGTAATAAGTGATTCACGGTCAGTTTCAGATTCTATTCCCAATAAGTGGAAAGAAATACAAGACTTATTATTGCTTTCTTATTCAATTCTGCCAGCAATTTGATTTGCCTTTATGGCAAAGAATGCTAAAACTGGAGCTGGGCTCTTTTCAGTGGTGCCTGATGACTGGACAAGAGGCAACAGGTACTGAACATCATGAAACACTTTTTAACTGTGAACATGGCCAAGCTCTGGCACAACTGTCCAAGGACGTTGTAGAATCTCCCTCACTGGAGATACTCAGAAACCATCTGGGCATGGTCCTGGGCAACCATCTCTAGGTGGCCCTGCTTGAGCAGGGGAGTGGACCAGATGACCTCCAGCAATGCCTTCCAACTGGAATCATTTCTGTGCATTTCTGCTATCTCATTGCATGCATTCTGTCTACTTTTTTTTTCTACTGTTGTGTACTTTTTTGCTACTGGTTTTTGTTTTTGTTTTTTATGGGTTTTTTTTTTCTCTGTGGATCTTAGCAGTCTTTTGGAATTGTTCTCAAACTGTTTTGAGGGGAACCATTATAGAGAATAAAATTTATCAGCTCTTCAGTTCAATAAGGTGAGTCTAATTGCCAAAGAACTTTGAGGACTGAGTTATTTACCTTTTGTGAGTTTTAGAATTTTTTCTCCACAGCATTAGAACAAAATTATATTCTTCCATTTTAATTTAGGGTACTGAGCACAGCCCAGTAAGCAGTCTGTTGTTACAAAAGCGCAGAAAATATGCTCTGTTTTTCTAACAATTATAATCTTTACTAACATACCAAACATAGTGGTGGGGTTTTTTTTAATTTTCAGCTTTCATCCACTTTTTAAAAACCTTTTCCTTACAAGAAATAGAAAAAGGTCTTTTTACTGAAACAGTTCTGGGGCTTTTCATACAAACAGAAAATCTATCTTTCCTATTTTGGACCACCTAATATACGCATTCTGTTGTTTCCTGACCTTGATATAAATTTGTTTACACTGTCACCACAATAGAAATTGTTGTTACTATATTGGTAAGAATTACTCCATTCCTAAGAAAACATGTTTGTTCCCTTCTTCTATTATTTTGATTCCTTTTGCCTTAAAAGACCACTCAGGATCAGAAGACTATGCATAATACAATGCAGTTATAAACTTCCTTTTTTTTTCCCAAGCTACATCAACAAACACTTACAAATAAGTGCTTGACTGATTCTAGATTTCCTTATTTTAGGCAGATAGTCATGATGATGAAATTAGGAGCTACCGTTGCCCCAGGCTGTTTCTATTTCCATTGCAAAGAGATGAGTACTCTGAAATGAAAATCAGACCTCAGGAGTTTGTGAATGCCCTCTGAAAACATTTGCATCTCCTCAGCAGCTACAGAGACTGCTTTAGGCAGCTGTAAATCTAACTTAAGTGCCACAGTAGAGTGTCTAACACTGGCTTAGATGAATCCAGATATGTTCTGTCTTTGGACATAGATTCATTGACTGTAGTCAGATCTGTGTTTTACTTATTTATCTTCCAAACCCTGGTCTCTGTGTTATTTTATATTGCTTGGTAGTAACATGACTACATCTAGCATTACTCTATTTTATGCACCAACATTGCTGAAAATTAAACTTCGTCCCATTTTCCAACAGTTCATTCATCATCCTCTGCAACTTGATCCTACCAAAAATTCCTCTGGACTGTGATCTTTTGTCACTGTTTACCTGTGTGGTATATTACACTTGCAAGGTGTAATTTTTAGAAACTTACAGCATTTTCCTCACAGCTTGAAATACTTTTGGCTTCTTTGTCACCCCGGACTTGGGCTTTCAGGACTCCTTCCTTCTGTAAGTTTTAAACTATCATGGCATTGGGATGAGAGCAGTGTCCATCTTCAGTCTTGTTGTGTTTAAACTAGGTTTACAGGGCCTGAAAAGGGCTGGAACTGGGTGGCATGGTGGATGCTATTTCTGAGCTCATAAAGCTGCACATGGAATGAGGATTTAACCTCAGTTTTCTGTTGTTCATTAAATGAGGCAGCCCAGGATTCTCTCCTTTTCTGTTCCCATTTTCACACCTCCTTGTCTGCTTCCCTCGGTTCCTGGTCCTCTGGCTGGGATCCAAAGGTTGATAGGTTGCCTGTTCATTAATTACAATTGGCCTTTCACTGTCAGATGCCAGAATTACAACTTCTTCCTGATTTTAGCTAAAGAAAGAAGGTTGTGCATGTGTGAAAAAAAAGGTGTACTCAGGAGTGGCACACAAATTGCACGAAAATTTTGCTTTTACTGTGGGAAACACAAATATCAGGAAAAATACATAGCTGATCCAGTGGGAGAAACTGAAGACTTTCTATTGTTCCACTGATTTGAAATGTCTTTTTGAGATACTTAGATAAGCAGAGCAAATGATATTTTTTTTAATTGCTATCCACTGCTAAAAATGACAATTCTTGCTTTTGCAAAATTCAGGTTATAAAACTGAAATATATTTGATTTCTTTAAGGCATGGCCATTTGTCTTTGTGGACTGTCAATTAATGTAATTTTCATTTCAACATTTGGTGTATAAAAAATAAGAATATAATTGTTCAAATAAGAATCGAATGAGCAAAGCAGAAGAGACAGCATGGATTCAAATTCTGAAATAAATGCATTTCAGGAAGATACAAGTGATAAGGTAAAATACTGACTTAGCAGAATGTCACTAGTACACAGCTAGAAGGTAAAAAGAATATAAAACTTATGTGACAGTAGACCAAAGCTTGTCAACTGGAAACTAAAACTTTTTGTACTCTTCTTTGAGAAGAAGAAAAAAAATCAAAAATACCCAGCAGGAGAGGAAAGCTACAAGAGGACTGAAAGAAGTAAATTTCTACAATAAAAAGCAAATAGTTCCTCATGAAACTTGAAACACGAATCAGTGACAACAGAGTAGAAAAATATGAGAGTGTTTACAATAAGTTGGAGGACAAATTGCTTGGAGGTGTAGAAATCTCACAGGGAAACAGAGGGACCATTTCTTCCAGTAAATTGACATAGCAAGCTCAACTCCAGAAAAACCACAACCACTTAAAAATAGATCACAGACACAGCTGAATTCAAGAAAAACTAGAGACTAAAGATTCTAAGACCTCTTTGGAAAAATGAAATAAATTCCATAGAATCAATTTTTTTGTAATGGATATTGTTTCCTTTGTGGAAATGAACTTCTTGTAAACCTCTGCTAGTTCTCCAAAAGGTGTTGGTTCATTGGTTGGTTGGGGATTATTTGCTTGGCTTGTTGTTTTGGTTTTTTTGTTTGTTTATTTTGTTTTAAAGTCTGGTAGGACTAGTTGAGGTACAATAACTGTAAGAATCATGAACCAAGACCAACAAGTCTCAATTTATTACGCAGACTGCAACTTATCCCACTTCACTTTATCTGACTCACAGTTCTGACCATAGCAATGGTTTGTAACCGTGACACAGACTTTTGAGGGTGGAAAAATCAGGCCAGTGAAAGCTACTGCTTATATTCCACTCAGCAACACAGGTTTTATGTAAATTCCGGTGCATGGTTGGCAAAGACAGTGTCATTACAATTGAGGGGTGTTAAGACAGCTGGTCAAATGTCAATTAAACCTGCAAGATCATGTGGTTGCTTGCATGTCATGCAAAGAGTAGCTACTTCCATTGGAACTGAGTTGAAATCATTTTGGGTTGAATCATGTTAAGTTGTGGATGGAAATTTATGAATTTATCATATCCTCAATAGATCAGTCAGTGCCATATTTAGAACCATGTCTCCAAACTGCCAGACACCATATGATTATTGAAAGGATCCTCAAATTATTGTCCCCTTAGTATATTTTTTTAAAATATCAGCATATTACTATATTTTATAAGTACCTGCTTTGGATAAATATGAACAGTATGTCATGACTTTTCAGGATAATTTAATACTTTCGAAAATCTGAAGTTAATAAATGAATAAAACCCCCAAGGATGTAATTTTTGTAACACAAGGATAGTCCCTCTATAATAACATTTTTTTATGCCTAGTGCAAGAGAGATGTCCTAAAATCTGATGGATTATGCTCATTACTGTTATAAACATGCATAACAATTATTCTTTCTGTTGTTTCGTTTATATTTTTAAAAAGCAGAAACTTTGTTTGTGTGTATTTGGAGAGCAGATGGCTTCTTTGGTATTTAAAATGTCAGTAGGATTATTGATGCTGCCAGTAGAAACTAGGAAAAGAAAAATAAGAAACGGAGCTTATTATTTAATTGAAATGTCTTTCTCAAGGTTGTTTTTTCTAGGTGTTTTTAATTTTATTTTTATTGTTTTTAAAGAAGAGAAAAAAACAGCATCTTTTAAAAGCCTTTGTAAGCAACAAATAAACAAATGTTTATTCACTGTAAATATCTTTGTTACATCATCTAAGTTTTTAGGTCTTGAGCAGGAAAGAGAATAAGGCACCTCAAGTCAGACTGCAGGAATCTGAGCTGAAGCAGGTTATGAAATGCACCCTCATTGTGGTTTTAGGTGTCATCAAAGTGGGGGGACCATTTGATAACCTCTCCCATTCAGAAAGGTGTAGGAAGCTGGGTGAATGGAAGAACATGAACATCCTAGAATTCAGCAAGGACAAAAAACAGATCTTGCACCTGAGAGGGAAAGTTCTTCGACAGAGACAGAGGGAGAGCCTGACTGTCCAGGGAGCAACTCTGCTGAGAAGGACCTGAGAAGGTGCAGGGAGATGGCAAGTTGGGCATGAGCCAGCAATGTGCCCTGGCAGCAAAAAGCAAGAGCAAGCAGGGTTGTACTAACCAGAGCACAGGGCACTGATTATCTCCCTCTTTGCTGTACTTGTCACATCACCTTCAGACACCTGTAACTCGTTTTAGGTGCCTTGACACAAGAAAGATTTTGATCAGATATCAGGTTTGCAGATATGGAATAGCACAGCTAAAAGAAAGGATAAAAATCATTGTAATAGTTACAGTAACATTTGTTTTGCCTGTAGCTAAGGGAATAGTGAACTTTGGTATAAACATGGAACATCTATTGTCGATTTTGATGCTGATCATGTATTGGTGGCACCAGTATTAATTTTACTAGACTAAATAACTAAACTGAGAATGAGCTGTATATCAATTTTTTTATTTCCAAGATACCTAAGTGCATTAGCAAATAATATGGATTACTGCCACAACTCCTTTCTCTTTTTTTGAATTTGGAAGCCATCTTGGTCAAGAATTACCTTATTTCTTTTTAGCAAAAATTCAGTAAAGGGCATTTTTCTGTTAAATTTTAAATTACCTTTCAACATTTCTAATATCTGATACTATCCCCTGATACTGTAACAATATATAGCTTTTCCATATGCTAAATTTCAGTTCCCTGCTCTCCCAACATGAGTTCAGACCTGTAGTCCTGAACTTGTCGGTGAGTAGAGTAGATAGTAAAAAGTTCTCAGCATTAAAGTCTGATTTAATATGGAACTGTTTGGTGAGGTTGTAGTCAATGTCTTCAATTAAAGCTTTTTCCCTTATGGAATATAATTTCAGAAACAGTGACAAGAAAAAAAAAAAAAAAAGATAATGTGATTAATTCAAGAATTTAGCAAGTGAAAAGCCTCTTCTAGCAACAAAGGTAGTGCCTAAGGTAAGAACATATCCAAATACAAAGGTAAGCAATGGGGCAAAGAGGACTAGGCATCCAGAAATCCAGAGCTTCTCTGTTTTAGTAGTGTTCTGTGTCCTTGGTCCTTCTTATTTCAAAACTGAGCAACTGTTGTTTTAGTGGTAGAATTGACTGTACCAGACTCTAAGTACTAATGCCACTTTGACACATTACACTCTATTTATATTAATTACAATGTTTAAAAAACAGGTATATCAGGTAATATATAGTAGATTTTCAACTGTTCTGTAATTTATTAATACTGTTAGTCTGGTGACTGGGATGTTGTACTGTGTGAATCAAATGCTTAAGTTTAATAGGAAGCTGTCAGGAAAAAAGGTTTAGGGTAAATTGCCCATCAGAAAGTATTTGAGATTTATTAAAAGTAAGGATAGGAAAAGGTCTTTAAGCACAGGAGATTAAAGAACCTTTCAAAATAACAGTATCAAAAGTGAAAAGAGTGTAAATGTTGAAAAGAAACAGACTGAGATGCCTGCTGTTTCTACATCAGTATCAGCAGATAGTAAGCCTTGAGGTAAGACAGAGATACACGGGGTATTTCATAGTTTGAAAACTGTAGCTATAAGGATGCTGCTCTTACTGCTGAAATCACTTTAAGGGGATTGTTTCATTTGGTCACAGGCTCACCAAATAACAAACCTCCAGAGCCAGTCAGTGTTAGTGGATCAGCATAATGAATCCATAGAGAACTGTACCCTTGGGCCTGGCCTGGGGTACTGGCATTGTGAAGTTATTGTTGGGACTTGCAAAGATACAAGACCTAAGATTTGTAAATGGGGAGAAAATCGTGTGACTGCACTAAACCTCGTATGTGTTAAGGAGGAATATTTTTCACAGAATTTCAGTCAAGCTAGTTTATCTATTTAACATAAAGAAGTGTAACTCTTCAGTAATGAAAACTCTGAACTCTTAAGTCTGTGGAACACGAAATGCAGTCTGGCAGGAGTAATTTTTGTCACTGTCTTTCCAGATTGTTAATGACTGAGCATGAGTTTGAATGCCTAGTTCCAAAAATGGGACAAAGCTGAAAAGAGAAGAGTTTGATATATTGTGGTCATTAAAAATCCTTTACAAGGGTAAGGCTTGTAAAGGAGATAAAGTCATTGCTAAACAGAAAGCAGCACTTGGGAACAGAGAATCTGGATGGACTGTCTGGTTTAACAATTTCACTTCAGATATTCTGAGAAAAAGAGGAAATAAATGTTTAGACTAAAAAGCTCTACAGCATATAGAACTCTGTGTCTTTGGTCCAGCCTTAATCTCTTCCTTAAAAGCAGACCAGTTAATATTTTTTGTATCTGTTCTTAATCAGAGCAGAATACACTTCTGAAGTATATCAAACACACTAGCAAAGTAATCATACAGCAAACTCCTGTGTTGCGTGCACCAAAATACTGAAAAAAATTGCAAAGGAAATTCTTGCCCAAAAAGAGTCTGGGGTTTTTTTTTCCAAGCTTTTTCTTTGCCCAGTCAGCTCCCAAGAGGTTGCTAACCTTCCTAAAAATCCCTGTTCTCCCTTTTCTTGCTGAGCATGGTGTTCCATGCTTTGGAATATCACTTTGGTCAATTTAAGTCATTTGCTTGGTTGCATCTTCTTGTGTGCTCCCCCCAGCCTTCCCAGTGGGGGAGAAGAGCAAGAAACAGAGAAGACCTTGATGCTGTGCAAACACTGTTCAGCAAAAGCTAAACATGTGCTATCAGAACTTTTTTTGGTCAAAAAGCTAAAATGCAGCATCATATGAGCTGCCACGAAGATGAAGCCTGGTATAATTTCCTGTGCTGAAGGATCAGTTTTAAGACCAATTATTCCTATTTTGCAGGAACTTAAACTGTTTTTGTGTTCTTTATGCTTCAAATTGCTTCATTTATTTTTGTGAAAGAATAGTTTAAAACCCACATCAATCAGAAGCATTTATGAGGAGTTATCAAATTATTACATGGCCTCGAGAAATATTTTCAAGATTGTATTTATTTTAAAAGACAGAAGAAATTTTGTATGTTGCCCTGTCAAATAAAGATGCTTTGATTTTATGAAAACATTTAACTTGTTAGTGATGCATTCTGAGCATTTTAGTTTTATGTATATGGAATTCATCAACATAATTTCATGTTTTTTAAAAAATATTAATCTTTCCCACTTTGATTTTGATAAATGTGTAAGTACTAAGTTAATTTTGTGTTTGAAATTAAAAAAACCTCTAAAGGTTATAATAGTAATGATGAGATTTGTTAATTAAATGTTTCTACTGAAATGTAAACGTGGAATAATTTCTGTACTTTTTCATTTTATTAATATAAAGGTTATTATGTAAATAATTGTTGCCATTTATAAAGCAGGTAGAATTGAATTTTATGTTTTAAATTAAATTAAATTTTATTCATTAAGTTCACAAGTCTATTAAAGAATAAAGTTGACATAAAGCAAACCACCCTAAAGCAAGGATGACTTCTGAACAGCTTTTTTCCTTCTAAAAAAATTTAAAACTCATGTCACAGGTCAATAACTTAAGCAATTCTCCATCTGTTCAACCAAATTTACTGTGCTGAGGCAAAAATGCTGAAGTCAGTGGAAGGGTTTCTTTAGTGCCCTTTTAGTTGAACTTTGATTTTCCAATAGATACATTATTAACAAATATATTTTGTGTGATTCCAACTACCCTTCTGTATTAGAGAACTTCTAACTTAATAGTTAGAATTGGATGTTTGATCGTGTTTTGTAACCTGAATTTGAAAATGTTGCACTTTTATTTTTATCATCACTACATTCAGACTTCACTGTACTTAAAATAATAATGAGGAGAAAGGGTTTTTAAGACACTTTGCTTTGCTTGTTATTCTGAAGTGCTATACTTCCATCAAACGCTCTTTTTTCTACACATAGAAACACAGATGGTTAACTTCAGTATCTGATACTATGCACTATGAAGGCATTGAGCAAAAGTATCTTTTTTAGATTTGTTTCCTTCATCCTACTAATTATTTAACCTTATAAAGGGATAAAATTTATCTGAACTTCAAGGACACTTTGCAGAAGCAGATATTGCTACAACGGTGCTCGTGGTTGATGAAGAAAATAAAAGAAAAAAGAACACCACCAAAAAAACCAGTATGAATCTATGTCACATGACTTACAAAGAATTTAGACCACAGGTGAAACTCAGAACCCTACATTTCATTTACGTAGGAAGTCTCTAAAAGGAGGATGGCATGCAAGGCACACCTCAAGGGTTTTGATCATATAGTCAGAGAAAAAAAAATGTTTCAGTAAGGGAAGGTATGTTTGGTAGTACAACAGATCACAGAATTCAAGGTTTTGGGAGGTTTTTCAGCATTCAGAATAAGGTCAGATAAAATCTACTACAAAATGCCCAGATGTAATAAAAAGAGAATATTCATGTATCAATATCATTCCAACTTTCATTAATATGGATGACTCAAAGGGCAATGCTGACACATGAAGAAATGGATATAAGGTGGTTGTGAATACTAAGATTGAATATTAAAAGATTTCTTATAATTCAGGTAAAGTATTTCATCCCAAATTAGAGATGTCAGATTCTGGAACAGTCATGCTGTAGGGAAAAAGGTCTTCAATTGTCTTAGTATGAAACTTGATGAACGTATAAACCAAATTCTATTATATGATTATTTTTGCTAGCAAGAAACTTTCTTCTGTTGCCCTGCTTCATGTTCTTTCAGTCTTAAATGCTGAAGACTGTAGCATTTCATAAGAGATTTTATGGCTTCCTATCAAGTACTGGATTTGGGCTGGGTGTTATTTTGGTGGTTAAAAGCACTGAAGAACAGATAAATACAAATCTGAGTTAATCGTAGCTAAACCTCATTAGAGGCATTGATTTACAGGAAAATCTTCAGGTTTCCAAGTGGATTTTCCTCATCTTCTGAAGATCTAGGAATAACTACAATCCATGTATAATAATCTGAAATAACTTCTTGTTTCTAGACTAGAATGACTTCTGAAAACTCTTTGGCAGACCTACTAAAAACTGCTTGTTTGGCACACTGAAACTGTACTATAATTTCTTTATGATAGCCCATTTCTTTGCATAACAGCACTGGAGATAAGAATAAGACAGATTATCTTTTAAACTCTGAATTGCTGAAAGACATTATATTGGTCAACAGATGGTGTGACAATTATGGATCTAACTCTGTCACACTCTCCTTTGCCAGTTGGACACTATCAGTGTTCCAAGTACATTAAGTTCATTTTTACCAAGTTCTTGAAATGTTTGAAATCAATATTTTCCTTGAAATCACCTTCAGGAAGCCTTAGTGTCAGCCTTGGTTTCATTTATAATGCAGGGAAATAGTAATAAATTGCCAGGACTTTCCTAAAATACACATCATGACCTTTTATTCAATCCTCTGGAACTGTCACTATTCAGGTGTCAGAAAGGATGTTAGACGATGCCATGCACAATTAATTTCAATAGATTCTATATTATGGGAGGTCAGAGAGACAGTGATAGTCAAGTTACTTTTAAGTAAGGCACAATTTGCCTAGTCATTTTTTTTTTTATTTCTTATGAAGTTCTTTTGCTAACTTTTTGCTTTCTCTTCCTGATACACTGTCTTTGAAAGATTTTCTGTCTGTGTGGCTGCTAAGAAGGAATATGGATACATTATAATTATTTAAGAAAAGCATCATAAAAGAGAATGAAACATCTTCAACTTTGTGTCAGATACAAGGCAGCTTTTTTCCTTGCTGCAAGGCACCATTCCTTGGAGTCCTGGTAGACACCAAGCTGAGCATAACCCAGCAATGTGCCCAGAGAGGTTGTGTAGTCAAAGTCCTTGGAGAAGAGGATTCTGACTCTCTCTGACTTCTCTAAACATAGTTTTAACTGCAGGGTGTGTTTGTTGTTTGGGTTTTTTGTCTGCTTGTTTTGAGACCATGAAACTTCCTAAAATTAAAAACAAAACCCAAAACCAAACCAGCAAAACTTTATATGCCTAATAAGAGCAGATGGCTTTTCATCTCACTTCCATTTTTTTTCTGCTTGTGTTTAGAAAATGGCATCAAAGAAAACAATTAAAGGTAAAGAATTTCTGAATATTCAGCAAATGGACTTCAGGTAGTGATTTTATATTTTCAGGAGCACAGACTTCATTGTAGAAAAAGTCCATTTCTTCTGCAGCTCTCCCACAGAAATACTTGGAGATCTGGAGTCTGCATTTTAATAGTAATCAAACAAATTTCAATTAATTGTAATTAACCCTAAAACTAAAAATCCTTTCTTTAAAACCTTTAGTCCTTAAACATCATGTCTGATTCATATCCACTAAGTTTCATAGGACAATTCATTATTGGTTTGATATGTAATTCCTCTTCAATAACATCAGCAAATATATAACATTAATCTGCAGAAACCTTTATGGGTAGAAATGCTCTGCTGTATGCTAATGTCCTCTGCAAATAATGGACAAGAGGTTTATTAATGTTTTCTTTTGTCTTTTATCTCATTTTCTACTTCAGTATTTTTTTTTAATTTGTAAGGTACTTCAAGGCAGAGATAGATATATCCTCTTAATAACACCTCTTGAAAGGTGTAAACACCCAGAAAGGCGTTCCAAGTGTTACACAAGTTTTAGTCATCTGATCTATACTGAATTAAAAAAGGAAAAAAAGAAAAAAAAAAGAAAAAAGAAAAAAGAAAAAAAAAAAAAAAAAAAAAAAAAAAAAAAGAAATAAAAATTGATGAATTTTGTCTCTAATTTTTTGATTTTCAGGTGTTGCTAGAGACTACCACAATGACTTCAAAACACATGGAAAAAACACATGGTACATCTTCCCATGTTTTCTCATGTAAAAGTATCTGCATTGTATAAAAGTATTTTGTTAAATAAAGACTGTATTAGAGTCATCTGCCTGCTGCTTGCCTATTTACAGAGACACATATGCAGTAGACATTGAGTACCTCCATTCCTTGGCTATTTCTATTCACTTTCATATACATTTGATCTACACCCTTTCTATCTGATCATATTGAAAGGATATTTCTGAGAGCTGCTCTTCAAAGTGATGCTGACCTTAATCTTTTCCCAGGTTTCTTTAACTTTTACATCTTATCCTTTTGTGACACCTTTGCTCTGCTTCAGGTACCTTTTCAAGACACAACTCTCTCTTAGCATATACAGAAAATCCAACCCAGTAACTCTGAAGTGCACAATGAGGAATTCATTGGACCTGAATAATGCTGGGTTAAAAAAATATTTTCTTTTTTTTCATATTTCTTATATATCAAAATGTTTAATTACCATGATTTCAATTCAGCTCTTTTCAGTTACAGATTATTGAATTTCTGTATTAATCTAAAACTATCTTGTTCTGATAACAGTACCAAGTTTAATGAATCAACACATTTTAATCCAAAAATGCTTATCAAACAACCTGCACTCATGGTTTATCTCATTATGTCTGTTGTCATGTCTCCTTGTTCTTTGTCCTAACATGCGTGTTCAGCTCTCCTAATGGCTTTCTCCTGTGTTAGAAAATTGGGGAAAAAGTCTGCTTTTTATTATCTTGTGCAGCAGCTGCAGTAAGGTGCCTTGCAATATTTCCATTATTTAGTTATTTCAGAGGTAAAAAAAATATATATATAAGTAAATACCAGGGTATGTGACATAAAAGAACCTTAAAGAGATTTCAGAACCTAAGACAAGTTCAGGAAACAATAAAATGTCTTTGTAATTATTAAGTATAGTCTAGAAAAAAGGCAATAAATTTGTTCTTGCTAACATGACAGGATGACTGCCAGCCTGAAAAATCAGCTTAGCAGTAAGGTGTCTATCATCGACTCCAACTTGTTTTTCTCAGAAGGATAAATAAACCCAAATTACCTGTTTGCCACTGTAGCCACATTCTGCAGACACTTTTGTACGTAGTACAAGGCAGAAAGCCTATTTACACATTACATTATGTTCCATAATGGGTGGATCAGATCTGAAGAATCTTTTTTGGTTCTGAAGATATTTAGAGATGATATTTTAGGATTCGAACACTGGAATACACACTTTACCAACAGATATTCCTATTAAAGCCTCCCCACCAGGTTTATGTAAAAACACAGCCTCTTTTAAAAGAAAAACTACTGATGCCAAGCTACTGCATGTTTTATAGGTTTGTTAATAAAGATTTCAGAGCATGACAAGACTATATTATTCCAGTTTAAATAATACCTTGCCAATCAGTCATCACCAATTATTCTTGGTCATCACCAAGAAATTATTTGGGTTGATAATACTTATCACAATAAAGGAAATTTAACATCCCTAAATCATCATGCTAAGAACCAGATTAGATACCATTATTATTACTAACATGATGGTAGCAAAGTGGCTGATAGTGATATAGATAAATATGGAAACTGTTCCAAAAAGGAAAGGAATCACCAATAATGTGGATCCAGGGATAATGTGAATGGTGCTTTATTTGGCCATATGATGGATTCCTGCTGCTGTACCTTTAAAACTTCTGGGCACAGCAAAATTTATACCTTTTTTCCGAAATTTGGCCATTGTTCTCTGCTTCTGCTGCAGTTAGATTTTAAACAGACACTGCTTTAATGGCAATAAGAGTTAATCCTATGAGTTCATCATCATCAAGGTCATTGTTTTCCCTGTCTTTCTTTGCAGTGTTCTGGGGTGATAATTGTAATAGACAAGATATGGAACACTTATGTTCAATCATAAGGAACATTATTGATGATAAAAATGGCAAGGAAAAAATGTAAATTTTTTATCTGGGGAGAAAGACAATAGCTCACACTTAAATTGTTTTACCCTAAAGATCCTTCCTTAACATATACTGAATGCAAGTGCCATCCCACAAAATGGGTAGCGACAATCTCATAAAGTGTACTTGATGCTTTTGCTCAGTTTAAAATCCTGCCATGTGCCTTATTTTAGACAATTACCTTATAAACTAAACTTTTTGTTCATAGAATATGTGTTCTTTTCTTTTCATGAATGTCTTAATTTCCTCTCTTGTTGGAGAGAACTTTTCCCCACAGCTGTCCTATGGTTTATTCTTCTTTGCCTCATTGCTAAGGTTAATAACCATCTCAACTCCTCCACGTGTCTCATCTTGTAAAAAAAGAAAGAATAACACCTGAGACAGCACTTATGTATTTGTTCACATGAGTAGAACAGTTTTATTCTACTCTAAGAAGTCTTTCATTGACATGGAATGGCTCAGAAAAAATAATCCAGAAGTACAAAAGAATTCTGCTATATTAGCATCAGCCATGCAACTTTGAATTGGTTTTCAAAACCTCATTTTTTTTCCCCCCTCCTTTTCTAAATAGAAATCTGGAGAAGACCACATATTAGAATGATGAATTGGAAATGTCAGGAAATTGGAAATGTATTGGCAGCCCAGAGTAAAATTCTATATTTTTGTAAACTGGAAATTAGTTCAAATCTTTCATTTAAAAAGTGAACATAGCTTAGAAAAGCTAGGTGGGATTTATTTCATTATTAATTATAATTGTGTCTCTTCCATCTGTCTCTTCTCATGGCTAATGGGCTTTTATCACTGCAGATGTGTCCCCACTGACACACGTTTGCAGAAAAAGAATGCAAAACGTAGAAATGGAAGAATGTATATTTTACACCTGGAAGAGAAGTCAATAAAGTTACTGGTTGAGTGTTTTGTGGTTTTTTTTTTTTTAAATCTGTGTCTAGGTAATTATGTCTCAAAGCTAAGGAGTAAGAGCTACAGGAATCATGTTAGGTTTTATTTGTATGGGTTTTTTATGTTACTTTATCTATTATACATGTGCTTTAAGCTATTACCTAGAGTTTCTGTTCCAGTTGATTTTCAGTGTTTCAATTTAAACTTAATTAATGCCAAGTAAAGCATGGTTAATGCTGTATTTTGAAGTCAGTACACAGCACTGAAAATCTATTTCACTTATTTTTACAAGCAATTATAATTTTATATTTTATTTTTATGGCAATATTTAACAACACTTTTTATGGCAAAAAGTATTTGGCATGGGTATGATTTCGAAACTCTGCAAAGTTAAAAGTTAGTTATAATTAAAATAAAATATTATGTAGAAAACCCTAGACTGTCTGCATGGGTTTACTGATAAAATAATAGTAGGACGTATTTTTGGTTTTGTGACTCAGAACTATTGTGTTAAAATAGATTTTAACAACTGTGTTTTGTCTAATTCAACAACTTCAGGCCATGCACACAGTGAGTTTCTAGTGCAGGCAAAACCACAGAGATTCCATAATAAAAGCTACCCATTTCTGTAGGATATTTGCTTATAATGTAAAAACTGAGAAATACAGAACGAGGCATTATTAATGCGAAAATTGAAAATACCTGAAATGTCTGATTTTACTTGTTTAAATTTTATTTTTTAAAATTTGTAAAGGCCTGGCATATTGTGCAACTTCATCATTTAGAACTGTGGAATAGTAAAAATTTTGGTAAAACACTTTTTGAAGTAACAGTGTTTTCCTTTTTGTGCGTGTGTGAAATTAGTCATGAATTAAATACATATATTTTTGTTAATCAGCATGACCATAACCACAAGTTTATTAGAGAGACTGAATTAAAATTTCCCAATTTCTTGAAATAGTGTATATTATTATTTTATTCTAATAATGTACAGTATGTTAATACACGTTTTATTTAAACAGTAACGGTAGCAATTCAATGAGAGTAATTAAAGAAGTAGTGAGTGCAGATCAAATTAAATTATAGAGGAATTCTAAATTTTTTTAGAACTTAATGGATTTTTAAAACACTTTCAGAAGACTTTCAGAAACTAAATTACTCTAGGTAACAACTCCTTTTTTTTTTACTATCTCTTGCATTCAGACTTTTTCTTCTCCGTGGACTATGAGTTTCATTTTAAATTCAGATTGATTCCTCTATTCTACAAAATTTTCAACATTTTTCAAAAATATTATACCACTGTATCATATGCAAGAGAGTATCTGCTACTGGGGATGGGGGAGCAAGATAGAAATAAATTGAAGTATTGAAGAGCTTTGATAATTCATATAGAATCATAAAATATCCTTTGTTTTTGTGTATTTCTATCATTTAGAGTAATATATGCCGATATATTGTTGAACTTCATATTGTTATAACAACTTCACTATTTGAACACAATATTTTGTCACAATTCTTTTTATTTTTCATTATTTTTATACTAGACTAAGTAGATCCTAATTTTATCCTCCCATAAGAAGGTAGTATTAGCAGGCCTGCTGACTGAGACTGCAGACCTTTCAGTCTTTCTCTTCTCAAACACTGTCCTGCCTTTTGCAAGCAGTTCCTGAGAGGCCGCTTCCATCAGCAGGAAACACCTTATCACCACAGCCATGGATATTCTATCACTACAGATATGAATATCAAGTGATATCTACCATTGTGCTGGTGGTCTTTAGATTTTTGTAGCTAAGAAAATACCATATAAGTTTAACCAAACTAAATGCTTAATTATTACTTCCTATGGATAAATGACCTTGTCTATCTACTCACTCATTCATTGCTAAATGAAGATTTTGTCTAAATTAATACTTTATACCTCCAAAAATCCTTGTCTTGGAATATCTATCACTTATGATTTTATTTATCCTGTTGTGGAAATCAGCTGAAATTAGACTTTGCCTTTAGAAATCTTTCCATTAGGTATGTTCCTTTTTATATATATATTGCTCCCAAATCCTATCGTAAAATAATTTTATAACTTAAAAGGCCAGAAACTTAGAAATAACCTAGAAATTCTCCCTTTTTATTTCTTTACCTATCACATTATAGCATTTTGCTCACATTGCTTCAACTGAACTCAAAAACTTATACTTTGCTAAGACAAATCTTTTGGAAAGACCTGCACTGTTCCTCTGATTTTATAATTTATTAAAGCACACAATGATCCTGTGGTTTAAAAAGTTCCTCTTTGGCTTGTGACTCCATTGTGACTTTCCTAACACTTTTTTACCCCCTTCCAGTGAGGTTATAAATTTTGATAAGTCAGTGCCCTTAAATAACCAAACATATTCTCTTGGATGAAGTTTTCTTTCTTTGTTTTTGCCCATTTATGTTCACAGCAATGATATATAATCTTCAATACACATGTGAAGTACAGATCCAGCCATTATTTCACATTCTGTCTTTCAGATTATAAAAATAAATTTAAATATCATTGTTCCAGAATTCAATCTGAAATATTTATAGTTAAATTTAATATTATAATAATTTAATGCATTCTTATTTTATACAAATAGGAAAAATCATACTGCCTACCTATTGTTTGAAATTCTGCCTTTTCACATCTTATCTGAGGCAGAAATTAGAAAAAAAGGGACAAATACAGTTAGAGTTCAATTTTTTGAAACAAAGATTTTGAATAGCTTTTCCTAAAAGCTGGTGCTTCTCTTCTGCCTCAAAGTATTTGTTCACATTATACCTTGAAAAGTTTCTGTTAAAAAACCTGACACTGCTCCTTGCACAGCAAGTTCCATTTAGTCTGAAAACTTTAAGCATCTTGTTCAGCACAAGGTAAAAGCTGCAGCAGAGACTGCTACAGCTGCTGTATGAGAGAGATAAAGAGATTATCTGAAAGAATGTAAGACCCAGTTTAGCTGATTGCTGGGTCTCATCCCATAACTGTGTTTCACTTCTCATTCTCCACCCCAAATAAAGAACACAGAAAGCTATTGAAAATATGAAAGCAGCTGAAAGATAAAGGACTTTTTGTGTTGAAAGTTTTAAGTGAATCTACAGCAAAGGAGGAAGCACACTTTCGTCAAACAAAATGCTGAGGCACACACAGATATCTCTATTGCCTATCTCTAAGTCAGGATGAAGGCTTTGTTCTCTTACTTTTCAACATAGTGTGTTCCTCCTATTGAAATGACAGTCTTTGGCAAACAGATTAACAAAATACATTCCTAATGTATAGGAATATTGATTGATAAACAACTTCTATAAAAAATGTATTCTTTCCCTGAAAAAAATTGAATATGAACTGTAAATTAAATTCAGGCTTATTCATTCCAAGTAAAAATCAAAGCGATTTTCTTAGTCACTATATATATACACACATAACATGTCTTTTTTTTTTTTTTTTTTTTTTTTGGTCATCTTTGATTTCCTAATACACAATATTGTACACACACTTGTTTGTTGTCCGCAAAGTCACCTATTGGTGAACTCTTCATCTTTTCAGTAAAATGGTCACCTTTTTCTTTAGATACTTTAGGCTCTAGTGGCGTTAGCTGTCTCAGCCAAACTTAATTATCTGGTAGCTGGTCAATGTAGCATTTAATTTCTGAATATCTCATCCCTGAAATAGATTTCAGATGCATGACAGAAATTGGATTCCCTACACAGTGTGTGAGGAGAGTTAGTACTGGATTAAGTGCAATGGTGCTCAGGTCCTCAAGCAAGGAGAGAGGAGAACTACACTGAAGTAAATACTAGGAACTCTGAAAAACAAATCTGTCTTAAATTTCAAGCCCTATGTCAGTTTAGATACCTAAATCTTGTCGTGACGACAGTATCTGGTTGGTGAACCCAGGATAAATTGCCTGAAATGATCTTCTCAGAGTAGATAGCTCTATCTCTTATTTCAAAGAAATGAAAAAGTTCTCTCTGGCTGTGTAGTGTGTTCAGTGACAGCAGCTATGACATTGTTATATTATTTAATTCTGTCATTAATAGCTTTAATTATCACCTGAGCAAGATTGATTAATTTTCAGTTTCATAGGCATGAAATGTAGACCAAGTCTATCCTAGTTCCAGATAGAAAGATAGTTAAGGACTTCACACATTTGACATATGGGAAGAGGCTGGGAGAGCTGGGCTTCTTTAGCTTGGAAAAGAGAAGACTCAGACTTAGGGGAAGCTTATCAGTATATTAACACCTGGAGGGAGGCAGTAAATAAATTCCAATTAAACATAAGAAACAGAAAAAAAAATGTACATCAAAGACAGTCAAGCACCAAAACACACTACCCAGGGAGGTTGTGGAGTCTCCATTCTATGCAGATATTTAAGTCACCTGGATGCAGTCTTAGGCAACCATCCCCAGGCAGTCTGCTTATGTGGTGTCCCAGTTTTAGCAAATAACCAGGTAACAGACTTCCTCTGTTATCCCCTCAGAACCCTTCCCAGGGAAAGACAAAAAGGGAAATAAGGGAGAAAGACATTACAGTTGGGAAAAAAAACCAAAAAACAAAAAACCACCTGCCTGATCCCAGAGACAGCCCACAAGAGCCAAGGGAAGGCAGGAATATGCAACTCACCTTGGTGAAGGATGTTCTTCCTGAGCAAGCAAGCAGGATTCAGGAGCACCAGCAGAGGGAGAAAGTACAAACAAACCAACCCCAGTCCATCCCACACAGCAATCAGAGAGGCCAGAGACCTCACTTGGGAGCCATTGCAGCTAAGCACCATGGGAAACAATACTGTGATTGATCCATTTGGGTCTGATCTGACCCACCCTCTTTCCTCATCAGCATAGCTCTTTCCCCCATGGTAAATCCCACATACACCTCCTGGCAGCAGCTGGTTGTGTCCTGGGCAGTCTCAGGTTAGTATAACTGGAGGCAATTTTTATCCTGGTCTTCTCAAACCAGGATACAGGGCAGTTGGACAGAATTACCTATAGAGGTGCCCACCTCAATAGTACTGTGATTCAAAAATAAAATAAAATAAAATAAAATAAAATAAAATAAAATAAAATAAAATAAAATAAAATAAAATAAAATAAAATACATAAAATTCCTGAGCTCAGTAAACACACTCAATTTCTGCTTCCTCTGGAGTATTGGTGCTTACTTGGTTGTAAAGAAATCATAACTTTTCTTTTAGCATGCTAAGCTTGTAAAGCTACATTGATAGCAAGTATTTACTGAAGATCTAAAACACAAATTGACTCCAAACCAGACCACACTCCATTCCCAGGACAGCGAGCACACACAACAATGCTTTCTTAAGAAATGTTTGTTTACTGTTTCATCTAAATGCTGGTTTGATGTCTGATCCAATACCAGAAAGATTAAAGCTTTTTAAATTCACAAAATATCATGTGTTGAGCATATTGAGCATTCCTGGCATTTGGGGAACAGAGAAAACATGACTGGCAAAAGCTGTCAGAGAGCAGAATCCTTTTGCTGCTTGTGGACAGAGGTAAGGTTTGATCCTGCATCAGAAGTGAGAGAGTTGATTAAGTCTGTAAATCTTTAATTATCATTACAATCAGACTCACATTAAAGACTGCAAATGTTAAGATGTGTTTCATGAGAACAATGTGCTCTTATATAAATACTAGATATAACAGGTTTACACGCTCACAATCTGTAGATAAATTATTTCCTTAAAAATAAAGCTATATATTTATCTCATCTCTCTCACTAGTCTTTGGTTTGCATAGGTGAATTTTGTGTAATTTCCTTTTCCTAAGGAGAAAAGAAATTAGTTTGGCATCATTACCCAGCTGATTCCACATGTTGTTTATTTTCTTCACAGATTTACTATCTGCCTGGTGTCAGATGCCCTTATTTCTGATTTCTGTTCTATAGGAATGGAAAGAATTTCCTATCCTATACCCTTTATACAGAAATTACTTTAATGATAAAGAGTTGGTTAATATTTTTGTTCTTAAACTTTGGATATTCTCTTTGCATTTTAATTAAATTTCTTAAGCTCTAATCTGTTTTTACTTATAGAAAGTAGCCTCAATTTCACAGAACTCTTAAAATTGGAAGGCATCTATGAACATTGTTTAGTCCAAAGGCTGCTCAGGACTGTGTCTGGTTGGCTTGTGGATATGTCCAGAGATCAAGACTCCACTACCTCTCCAAACAACCTGTTCCAAAGTTTGATGATGCTCACAGTAAAACCAGCGCTCTTCTATGTTCAGATGCAATTTCCTGTGTTTCAAATTTTGCCCATTTTCTCTTGTTCTGTTAGCAGGCACCACTGAGAAGAATCTAGGTCCATCTTCTTTGCTCCCACCCACTGGGTGTTTATACACATCAATACCATTGAACTGAGCCTGCCTTCTTTTCTCCAGACTAAACACTCCCAGCTCCTCATGACAGATTCATCAGTTTCTTTATAACTTCTGAGAAGGGTTCAGTTTTGCTAACAGGTAATTATTGTGGATTATTTATTTGCGGGGAGTGTTTTGTACATTGAGAAACGGGAGATGCATCTTCTGAAAACAGTGGAAGAATCTGAGATATTCTATAAAATGAATCAGAACAAGAATTTTTGAGAATTGGATACTGTTCTGAAAAACGTATGGTTTTTTCCAATTCCTATGAGTAACTTTCTTCCATTTTCATCCTTTATCTACCTCAGTGACAATATTGTCAAAGCCCTTCAATGATAAACTTATTATCCATATAGAACTTACCTTCTAAATACCAAACACAGACCTCTATTTTCAGCACAAGAGATAAAATTGTCCTGAAACAGCCTTTGGTATATTTCCATATGGCACAGACCTTTAGCATTTCTTCTGGCTTTTTTGGTATATAGAGCATGTCTGAACTTCATGCTCCAGCAAATACATGCTGTGTAATGGTCTTAATTTAGACTAGAATAATTTAGAACACTGTTAAGACCAAAAATGACAACAGATTTCATCAGGTTTAAAGGGTTGAATGCCATTTCCTCATTAATTAAGTTCCTTCTTTGAATAAAGCTTAGACAGGCTTTTAACTTATAACTTCTGAGTTTTCTTCATCTGTAATTCAAAAAAGACAAATATATTTGCTATTAGTCCCTATTATATACCTATCTAAAATTAATTTGCTAACACCTCTTGGTCAGCCTACAACTGTGTACTCCTTGAAGATTAAAAACTATGGAAAGTGTGCATGTACATAGTTATGAAAACCCAGAATAAGGGATTTTTTTTGTGTTATATCAGTAAAGTTATTTAGTTTTGTAGCACTGGGAAACCCTCTGAGACTGGTATGTAAAAAAAGCTAAATATGGGATATAGAGGTAATCAGAAATAAAGAATTTTTTATCAGTTTTTTATTCCATTTAGCCTGATAAACTACTTAAACCTATTGTCTAGACAAAAGAAGCCATTATGTCTAATCAGGATTAATTTGGAACAAAACACAGCTGGGCAGGGTGTTTCATTGGCACACAAAAGCATCTTTCTCATTGTTACATCATCTCCTACCTCATTTATCCCACCTTTGTCAGAAGGAACAAAAGGCCAGAAGCAGCAGATCTTCCCAGAGCATCTGAGGGCAAACTGAAGGTTGGAAGCCTGACTGTGGAACAAAAGATCAAGAAACTCCATGTTTGGTCTCAAAGACCTAGGGATATTTATGTGTGTTTAGATAATTACAGATGCAAAATTGGTTAATTTTTTTTTTACAGGGAGAGAGGGAAATTGTCTCTTTCCCTATTCCATTTCTGGAAAGTTGAAAGAAGTGTTGCCAAACAACTACTTTGTACTTCCACTGAACATATAACTTCTGGAATGTAAATCAAACTCAAAATATTCTTTTCCAAACTTAAAAAAATGCTATTTTATAAAATAGTGAAACTGTCAAAAGCAAAACTATAAATGGAAACTGCTCTGAGACCTAGTAGATGATTATCCATCATGTAAAAGCTGCCACTTAGTGTGTGAGGGAGAACCAATTTAGAAATACAAGTCTTAAAAGAGAAGAGGGCAGGTATTGAAGGAACAAAATACTGTTAAAATACTTGCTGAGTGAGAATAACAGAAACAATAATTTAAAGAGAAAAATGCCAGTGTTTTAAAAGGAAAATTAACCTTGGTCCTAACTGGAAATAGTACAAAAATCTATTTTGTCTTCACTGCAGATAAAGGATCCATATGAAAATGCACTTCTTTTTACCTATGTCTACTGTTACGATTATTAAATCATGTATGTAATATGTAATGTCAACTTCCTTATAGTAAACTATTTTAGCATTTAGTTAAGTAAAAATTTTGTTAAGAAAGGAGATGCCAACATTCTCCTATTCAAAACAACTGATCAGAAATGTCCTTCCAAAAAAGCAAATGAAAGTGAATTTTTTTCCCCCAATATATACGAGCCCACAATTTAAGAGTTCCAGTAATATGAAGGGAGAATTGGACTTGGTTTCTCTCAGAGGAACAGCAGTCAGCAAAAGCCTCTTAGCCCTCTTAGCCTGAGGAATGTGTGTCTCTAACAGATTGCCAGGAAAGATTAACTGCTGCAAGTAGCACAGCTGCTGGTTCAAACAATTTTGATCTTTTTATATCTTGTGCTCATTCTGTTTCCACATGGAATTGGTCTGCTTGTTATGGAAAGCTGCAGGTAGCACAGCTGCTGGTTCAAAAGACTCTGGTCCCCTTATATCTTCTGTGGATTGTTTCTGCCTAGAACTGGCCCAGTTGTCCTGGAGAGCCCCAAGGAAACCACTTTAAAAAATAGTTTGCTAACCTTTTCAGGGAGTGAAATACACTCCTATTTTTTCTTTCTTTTCTTTTTTTTTTTTTTTTTTTTTTTTGGTCTTTGTAGGAAAAGCTTGTTCATCAAAACTAGTATTTGCTGTAGTTTCTTTGCATAGATTTTCCTAGGAGAGCACGGGAAGATGCCATTTTCAAAGGTCTAGAAAAAAAAAAAAAAGAAAAAAGGACAGAATGCTTAACCATTTCTCTGTAACTACAGAAGCTGTGTGCTATACTACAGTCTTCAGTAGGGTTTATAGGTGGGATGATGCATTTAACTTAAGCAGCCATTTAGAAGCTAGGTGACTGAGGTGATTGTCATCTAGTGACAAGTCAAGAGAACTAGGCAGCTACATAATCACCCATCCTGAAAAAGATTGATAAATGGGATTAATTTCCCTTGTGAGGTGCCTATCTGCCTTCTTCTGTTGACATGAGGTATCTCTAAGTGAAAGGCCTAACTTTTAAATAGCTAAAATTACATGAGATAAATCACCTGTGAGTAATTTGGAAACATTCTCATAGCTGAGCTCTTTGCTCAAGAGCTGAGATGTCACTGAATGCCCTCTGGGTTTTCAAAATATGCATAAACTGCGGGTGCAGGGAAAGATGGTTTTGTTCCATATGGGCTGGTCAGGTTTATTATCACATGGAGAAGGTTGGACAGACTTGGTTATACTGCCAAGCAAATAAGGTTATAGGCTGCTGAGTGACCCTGCCCATTTATGTGTGTGCTTTTTTGGGGACCTCTGGACCTTTTTCTCTTGCACCATGGAGGTATGGCTGAAATATTTGCATCATTCTTGACAGTGCAATGTTGGTTTCATTTTAAAAAAGTTACTAAAATACAAAGTACTGCAGAGCAAGCCATGGTGTAAATAGCATGTCACTTTCTTAGTATCATCATGATGGACTAAGGATGGTGTTTTCACTACTGGACCTATGTCCCTCCTAAACATAAGGCAGAATAATAAACATTAATTTTCCAGGTATGCTTCTCTTTCTCCTTTGAAGTACAGAAGTCCTGAGCTATAGATGCACGATTCTGAAATGAGCATCACATTTTGAATTTGAATCATTTTATACACTATGTCTACACTGATGGACTAGGTACAGCAAATTTTGCATTCGTAATTGTGCTTTAACCCAAGGTGGCAACTAAGCACCCCACAGCCACTACAGTGGGATGGGGGAAAGTATCACAAGAGTAAAAGTGGGAAAACTCATGGGTTGAGTTAAAGAGAATGTAATAGGTAAAGCAAAAGCCATGCACGCAATTAAAAGGAAACAAGGAATTAATTCACCAGTTCCTATCAGCAGGGATGTGTTCAGCCATCTCCAGGAGAGCAGGGCTCCATCAAGTGCAGCAGTTACTTGGGAAGACAAATGCCATCACTCCAAAAGTCCCTCCCTTCCTCTGTCTTCCCCAAGCTTTGCATCTGAGCACATCACATGGTATGGAACATCCCTCTGATCAGCTGGGGTCAGCTCTCCCAGCTGTGTCCCCCTTCAAGTTCTTGTTCACCCTCAGCCTACTCATTGGTGGGACGGTGTGGGAAGCAAAAAAGGTTTTGACTCTGTGTAGCCAGGTCTCAGCAATAACAAAACAACCCATGTGCTGTCAGCACTGTTTTCAGCACAAATCAAAAACGTCACACTGTAGCAGCTAGTATGAAGAAAGTTAACTCTATCCCAGCCAAAACCAGAACATTGACACAAGAAAACTTTTGCACAATGACTAAAATTACTCAATTTAGTATCAAAAATTGAACGAAGTCAAATAAAAATGTCAATTTGCATTGCCACTTAATTGCAAGATGAAGAATATTGCCTTCATACCTTTGATTAAAAAGGATCTATAGAATCAGAAAAGAACAAAAGTACTTAGTTCAACATGTGTGTTCAATATTACATTCTTATGAAATCCTCATTGAGTTTTGGCTCAAAGTGTGCCAGGAGACCCACAAAAGTGTGTTATGTTCACACTCTATTATAGGGACCATCTGAAGGTCAGACTCCTCTTCCTCAGTCAAAACCTAAAAGACTGCAGTACGACTGTATTAGCTTTGGACAGCAGGTGTCCAGAAAAAAAGGAGAGAAAGGGTGTTCTTGTTGCTACAAGTCTCAGTGAAGGATACTGCTGTGCTTGATTCCTTTTTTGTTATGAGCTCCATTGCAGATTCACGTATCTCCTAAGACATCTGTAATATTGAGCAGTAAGTTAATGAAGCATCATATTATTTGGTCAAGTTTTACAATATAGTAACATCAATAGATTATTTTTAGGGGATTTCATTGAGGAAAGCTGGTTTCTACGGACTGAAGATGATCCATCATTGTTATCCAAAGTGCAGGTGAGTTTTGGTATATTCAAGAGAACTACCTGTAAGACATTTTCATTTATTGAGCGGAAGGTCTGCAGTTTCACAGATACCATTCCCACAGCTTGACAGTTGCTATGGGAATGCTACTGTTGCTTAGGAGTTTATAAAAATAAATCAAGTTTAAAACAATGTACAAAGACTGGTCTTTTTGAGCAGTAAAGAGAAAATGGCTCAGGAAAGTATGTCAGTGATGCCTTCTAAGCTGAAGGAAATAGTATTTTCTTTCTCTGTGGGGAAGCTTGTGTGGTTTTGCCAGACTCCACTAACTCTTCAGGTGCTATTGGCTACTTTTCTTCAGATCTCTCACACTAAAGTTTTTCAGATGCCATTATTCAAAAATTCCAGAAGTGTGAAATGTCAGCAAAATATTCCATGCACAGGCAGAATAATAGTAAAGACAACGGAAACAACAGTAAACATCTGCTACAGCCCCTGAGGACTGAAGAGAGCAAAAGGAAAACAAGCCCAAAAAAATACTGGGGCAAGTATTAAAGATCTCAAGACAACAAGATGATTTGCTCAAGGGGGGATTGCAATGAACTGGACATCTGCTGGGTAAAAAATACAGGAAAGTGCAAATCATCAAAGAGATTCTGTAAGCAGCTAAAGAATATCTTCATGGTCTGGGAAGTAGAGGATCCAATCATGAGAGTAACCATTTTGTATTAACTTCTTCCCAGCTGATGTGATTTAAAAACATTAATGTATCTGAGAATTTATTTGTAAAGGGCCAGTTCCTTTACTCAAAGACTGGAGAAAAAAATTAAAGAGGCATATAATGATAAACAGTAATTCATGACTTTAAAGGACTTTCAGGAATGATATTTGAGGTTCTTCTGGTTTACTGCAAAGAAGGAGCAATGTAGGATATATCTGCTGCCCATTGCTGAAGATTACTTCTTAGCTATCTGCTGTATGAAAAATTATCACAGTATTCATGCAATTTATTTCTTAAAAATATTTTTTAAATTATTAGAGAGGTTTTAATACATTTTTAATTAAAATATTTCAGTTTTGAGGACCTACCAGTCAGCGTTGTTCCCTGAGCAGTCATAAAATCTATTGGGTAAATTAATCTTTGGGATTATAGTGATGCCTCCGTACAATCTTGTGAAAAGATCATGTATGTTAAAGAGGATGAAAAAATGGCTTTGGCCTTGTACAGCTGTATTTTTTCAAACGAAAAGTGACCTTATTGTAAGGTCAGATTTGAAAGCATCACATTAGTTTAGATAATGCTTCATGGATAGAGTTCCTGAAACTTTCTCTTCCTACTAATTTTTAAGAGATAAATGCTCAACCGAGTGGGAACTTCAAAATTCCCCATTCAAATTTCATCCTACAAAGCACATATTCACATCCTTAATCTTCACTTGATATTGAATCCCACACCGGTCACTTAGGTTCACTTCTCTCCAGACAACTGTGCTAAAGCTGATAAAGATAGACCTGTTTAAAACCAAATTTCATTGAAAATCCTCAGTTCTATTGTTATTTAAGGTATGTTAAAGGTGAAACACTATTTTTGGTCATTTCACTAATATAGTCTGATTTAGATCAACTTTATTGGCATGACATTAGATGTAGGCTAGCAGGAATATTAGGAAGTCAGCATCACAGGATTTATATAATAGGATTAAAGTATTTTACAAGAAAGAAGTATTCTTCTTTTCGTTAGAAGCAACTTCCAAAGCTTCCATTTATTTTGGAGACTGAGAATGCAAAAAGTCACTTTTGATGTTTTTTTGAATGATACATGTGAACTGAACAAAAGTTATAACTTTCAGGATAGAATTAGAAGAAAAATTCCTATTTTTCTTTGCTTGCAGGTATCAGAACAGATAAAATAATACTTCTAAAATATTTCAGTATATCTTAAGATACTAAGAATTTTTCAAGCATAGTAATACATTATAATTATGGATTTTTGAAAATGTGGATAACTAGGTAGTTACGATGCAGAAACAGAACACACATTGCAGTAATTTGAATTATTTTTGTGTTTGTTGATACGTGCATGCTTTATAACTATACTATGAACTGTAACCAAAATATTATATGCAGTCAATACATTTTATGAAAGCATTGCATGCATATTTCTTATTTTTTATAGCTTTCTACTTTTGTGTTTCAAGAAAACAGAAGACATACTTTGGAATGTGTAGCAGACTGACTATTCTCCATTTAAATTTGGATGTATCCAGCTGTTTATTTCCATTACTTAGGTTAGCAGTGCACTAGAGACATCTAACCAAGTAAGAAACTTCTGCTGCTTACGTGCCAGATGAGGAATTGGTACCTACACATTCTGTACTGCAGATACCAAACAGCTTTTCAGCACAAGGATGCTTGTAGTGGTTGCTGAATGTGCTGAGCAATTGCATTATGTGCCAGTAGCTCTGAGAAGGGTGAAGATAAATTTACATAAAAGTAAATTTTCAAAGGTTATTGGAAAATACTAACAGTAAAAAACGCTATCCAAAAACACTAAGGATTAGTGCACATTAGATAATTTACAATATCCCTTCTAGATTTATAAATATCTCATATATTTAACAACAGGTCAGCTTCTAAAGGCCAGAAACTCCACAAGTATTAACACTGAACTGCTTGGATAACCTTATTCAAAATCTGTGATCATGAAATATTGAGAAAGACTGATAAGAGTCCAGATAGATTCCAGGTAGGGTTGGTAGAGTCCAGAGTGTAAATCTATTTGTTCCTACTAATCACTTATTAGGAAACAAAATGTGCAGCCTGATAGTCTGTAATACTAGGTCCTAACTGCCATAGGATAGTACACAAGAAATCAAATTCTGGAAGTATCAGTAACAGAACACTCCACTCTCATTTGATGCATGACAAGAGATGGTTTCTACCTAGCAGTACTTTAGCCCTTTTCCAGTCAAAATGACAGCACATTGTCTGCTTCACCTACCCTTATCACCAGCTAATACAATGGGTCTAGGTGAGAGGGTGACACCTGATGTGGTTTTTGAACTCACCCATGGAAAATGTCTTCTGAACCCTTATCTCTCTGTGTTCTGGATTTATTAAGCAGTTTAAAAGCCACAGACTCAAGTAGGTCGTGGCCACTACAGCACAGTGATTTAGAAACTGATCTATTGGTGGCTCTTGATGCACATTATTATTTAGAAAATACACATAAGGCACAGTCATTTTATGTTTCGGAGTAAATCATACAGTTGATAAATGGCTAGTCCTCACTTTCCATTAGATATCAATAATGGAAACACCTGAGTAGCAATACAGAGTAGATTTGATGTGCACTAATCTATAAATATTAAATAGAGTCATAAATCATGCCCAAGTCAACAAACTCTAAGACAGAATATAAATTCTGGAACTAATGTAGCTGGGAAATATTGTTATTCCATGTACCACATACTTATATATGCAGCAATCCAAAAAAGAATTTCCCAGTTACCAACCAACATGAAAGTTCGAAAAAAAAATTTTTCTTTAGTAACCATGAAGCAATAATATGCAAATCTCATATACCCATTTTTTTTTCTTGTTTCTTTAGTACTCCATGTTGACACACTGAACAGCTAAAGACACACTGATAATAAGTCATTGTATTTGCATTGTCTTATTTCTCACTGTAATTTTCAGAACATTTTATGGTACATTTCTTCTAGTTTGAGAACCTGATTTCTACTTTTACAATACTATTTTCATGAGAATTTAATTTGCATACTTTTATTCTCAGACAAGTAATGGAATGAATTATTAAAGGAATAAAGTTTGTTAGTAACTCCTTTTACAGAAACTTTTTTCTTATAGGGAGATAAAAAAACCTATAAAAACAATTGAGTTACATATCTGATAAAGTCCAGCTATGAAGAACCCAGATTTAAAATGAAAAAGCTGTTGTCAATTTCTGTTTTCCATCCCAAGGACTTTAGTCTCACATTTTAACAAATGATGGGGGAAGATACCAGATTTAGATAAGCATTGAAATTAGATGATTAAATATATAAACCTTTTACCTCCTTTGTGTGATTTGAAAATCATTTTTGTGTTTTGTTTAGAGACATGAAATAATCTTCACTTCAATCTCATTAGACCTACAACCACCTTTGTTTGAATGTGTGAGTGTAGCTGCTTGAATAACTGACTGAGGCATTATCTCATAATGAGTCCCTTGTGACAAAAAACCCTGTTGTCTTTGAAGACATATGTATTTCTATTTTGTTTCAGTGATTTTATCTGTAAAAGATGTCATGCGTACAAATTATCCCAGACCTTACTATTTGTGTTTCCCATCTTTGGTTTTCTGCTGACCTTATGTATAGGTTTTCAGATGAGTGTAAATTTAAATCAAACCCTTTTTAAACATTAAGTTTCTTTAAAAATCTGACTTACAAACATGAATCTCTGAGAACATTTTTGAGTTCAACTCAGCTGCACACATATTTCAGCACAATTTTTAGACTTTTATTACCTAGTAGTAATCTGAATTAAGAAAAGTAAATGTAAGTCTTCTTAAAAGGTAATTGGCATTTTGAGATTCTACAACTTTATTAAATGAATATATTCTCATTGTTATGTGTTGTTTAGAAAGCTTGGTTTCTCATAAAAACTTGCCTCAAGGCAATGGAAAAATCAAGCCATATCACAATCCTGCTGGAATACACTATTTCACACTTACGACTTTGCTTTATTAATGTCATTGCTTTATTAATTTAGTTATTTTCCTTAGCTTTTTTTCTTGTTATAAAATATTACTTTTAACATCTTCCTTTCTCAGGATCTGGATAGAATGCCTAAGTTTCCTAATGCATCTTACATTGTTTCCAGACTGAAGTCTCAAAATTATCCATCTTAAAGAATACGTATGACTTTATCAAAGTATTTTTGTGTGTCCCTGAAAGCGCAAGATACATAATTATTTAACCTTGGATTAAATCTGTCTACAGTCACTTTTCTAAGTACATGAAGTTTTTGTCCCTGTTCTAATATTTTAGGCATTATTTCTGGTAAAAATGGATAATTTGTTTCCCCATTTTTTTCCTAATGAGGTTGCAGGAAATTGTATTTTCGTCTACTTAAATTTTGCAGACTCTGAATAGCCTTGTGTGGTTTGAGTTCTTTCATACAGTTTTTAAGTCTGTTCTGTTGTAGTGTTCAGTTTCTCCACTGAGAGCCCTAGTTTTGTCTGTTTGCCTTATTTCTGTGAAGAGTGTTACCTGAAATAAACTGCAACCTCCCACTTCATGTCAGTGTTGGTACATAAAAATATGAGCTTGTTTTATGGAATTAGGTCTTTGTACTTAGGAAGGAGTTTGAAATTCAGTCTAAATTTCTAAGGCCTATTTCTCTCACATCCCTTCAGTCTCTTTCAGAGTTCTGCTATGATAGCGAAACACTGAAATATAGGTAAAAATGGGCAGGTTTAAGGTTTTTTTGGTGAAAGCCTCCAAGTGTTGTACCATTGCTATGGTTTGCAGAGAACCTCTCCACTCTGTTTTTCCTTCAGTAATACAGCTGTGTCACTTAAAAAAATTGTTTCTTTTTTTAACTGCCTTTTAACTATTAGTTTTCTACAGAATTGGCATAATTGTCTTTTTGAATGTATACTTTTGCTATTTTTTGGTTTGATTTTAAAAATGCATTTCTTCTTCTCTTAGGAAATTCCAGTTTGCAGTGCAAGCCACATCAAAAGAACATGCAGTGGGATAAATATCTCTAGGTGAAAATCCTGCTGGGTCTACATTAACCAAAAATGGACTGTACTTTAAATTTTATAGTGGATGTTTTTGTCAGCCAGTAGGTTTCCTTTCAAGTAGAGAGAGGAAAAGATCAGAGCATCTGTATTTAGACCCAAAAAAACCTAGGCAAAAGAAAAAATTCACCTGAAAAAAAGAATCACAGAGCAAGAAACCACATACAACAGGAAGGCAGACAGAAAATTCCTCTCGTAGGAAGCTTGAGGGTGTGCCTGCTGCTGCTGCAGAACGGGAGCTAACAGAGGCTTTTACTTCTCAAAAATTCTAAGAGTTTTGAATTACCTCTTTCAGCTACTCCTGAAAAAAAGGTGCTTTGACCTTTTGCCTTCAGCTGACACCTGATAAAGGATCCATTCAGCTGGTGGCAGAGATCAAGTTATACAAGTGCATGCCTGCACAGGTGCATGGGAGGGGGTGAGAGCCCTGAGGAAAGCAGAGTTCATGTGCTCAGCCCTGGTGGTGACGTGGCACAGGGCAAGGTTTCCTGGTACAACAGAAGCCTTGTTTCAGACAGAGCAGAGGAGGGAGAAGAAACCTTTTTTTTTTTCCAGACACCCCCCTGGGGCCTTTTGCTGGGGCAGGGGTCAGGGCAGAAAAGCTTCTTGCCTGCAGGAGGCTGTGCACTGGTAGCAGATTTGTAGGAGCTGTGGGAGGAGGTCAATAGTGTACACAGCATCAGGGAAAATGGTAAAAAAAAGATGTTCATAGGATTGACTGGATGCTCACAGAGACCCTGCAGATGCAGAAGCCCAAAAAGAAGACAGAAGAACAGCCAGAGCCTGCCCCTGATGCACTGACAAATGGAGAGTTCCATCCAGGGCAAGGCTGGAGTCTTCTGACTTCTAGCAACAAGAGGCAGGTTCCTTCTCCCTCACAGATGTGCCACTGCTACATGCTTGGTGCCCTGGTAGCAGATGGTGGGGAGAAAATTCTGTTGTGAGGAGACATCACAGCTGAGCCTGAGCTGTATCAGCACCAAGAAGATATGACAAGTGATTGCAGAGAGAGGTTCCCTGCTCAGGAGTTGGATGCCAATCAGCCAACTTGCTGTCTAGCAAATTTTGCTGGTTGCCAGGCACTCTCATACAAAAAGTTGCATGGACACTGATGAGACCTGTCTAGTTTTTGGACTATTATCCTCTGCTGTCAACCCACATGGTGATGCCAAGGAAAAGATTGACAATATCAAGACTAAGTACTTGGATTTGGGGATAAAGGTGAAGGGCATACAATATATCTGGTGTCTCTTTCATTCTGCTGTTGAAGGAGAAAGGCTGGACTAGGAGTGAGTACACCCTGGAGGTCAATACCTGGTTGTACAACTGATGTCATTGGCAGTGATTGGTTTTTTGTCACCACCAGACCTTTGAGGACTGAAGGCTGCTGAGGAGTGATTGGAACACAGTAGGACAAAGAGGGTTGAAAACATCTTTGCCAGCAGCAAAGGGTGGCTATAAGCCAGGAACAGCAAGGGAGATACTGCAACCCACAGTTAAGTGAGAAAGTGGCTGGCTGTGATGGACAGCACAAGAAGCATGTCTGTGGGAAATAAGTACAAAAGAATGATAAAACAAGGTGGAAGGACACCCACCCCAAGTGGCTGCATGCAGTCTGGGAAACAAACAAGAGGAACTAGAGCTCTGCATCTGATCACAGCACTAAAACATCTCTGGAATAATGACAGAGGCTGGGACCTGACTAGCTGGGGAGCATCTCTGCTGAGAAGGACCCAGGGGTGCTAGCTGATGGAAAGCTGGGTGTCCTGGCAGCAAAACAGGGCAAAACCTCCTGATGTGTGATAATAGAAGCACATGTAGGAGGCCCAGGGAAATGATCGTTGCCCTGTCCTCAGCACTTGTGAAATTCCATCTAGAGTCCTGCATCCTTTTTTTTTTGTCCCCTAACAGAGAAAAGATACTTAGAAACTGCAGCAAGTTCAGGGAAGGGCTCTCTGGCTGGTGAGGGTGTCTTATGAACAGAGGCTTTTACAGCCTGGAGAAGAGAGAGCTTCAGGGGAACCTGAACCCACAGATGGTTTCAAGGCAGAGCAAGGCTCTTCATAGTGGTGCACAGTGGCAGGGCAAGAAACAGATATAAACTGAAAACACTAGCAGGCAAGAGAGACAGTATTGATCTAAGGAAAAAATGCTTGCACAGAACAAACTGATGCTCAGCATGTGATATTTGGAGTATAAAACTTACCTGAGATCTGAGCTGCCTTGCAGTCAGACAAAACACTGACAATCCCACACTACTCACTGTTAGACATCTGAAAAATGTGGTGTATTTCTGATTTTAGAACTTTTATCATATTTGTTGTTATCATGAAAAATTCAGTACTTCAACTTTGCTGTAGTTTTGGGAACATGTTTCCAACTGACTTGAAAAGTAAGAAATAAAAATATAAGTTGTTACAAAAAAATTTTTAAGACACCTTAAAGATTAACTGTGCATATTTACAAGATCCTTACATTACTATATAATAGCAAATTTCTAAATATTATAGTATATTATTGGAAATACAGTATATTTGGTGATTTTTTTAATTAGAGAGGTTCATTTACACTGTTTTAAAGATAATCCAAAGTTTTAAACAGCCAGATGATACTCTTATCTTTAGGGTGCTTTGCTTATCTTTGTCTATGAGCATATTATTTGTATTCAAAGAACTTGTCTAGCTTAACAACAAAAGACTGCTATACTTAATTATTCTGAAAAAGTTGCAATAGTGTGAGTAAACTAGGCTGCTCCTTTGAGACTAGCTGTACCATAATTCAGCTTTCTCCTTAAATAGTAATTTAATATTAATTAAAATAAATTTTTGCACCTTTTGAATTTATCAGGAACTTAAGAGAGCCTAGATTCTGCCATTAACATTTTTTCTTCATTTTATATTTTAACAATAATTTGTCAGACAACAACCTTTTAGAACATTTAAAGATGAACACAAAGCATTTAATCACTCAGTTTTTACAGTGATGTGAAATATTACCCAAACTTTCAAAATGAGTTTTCAAGAGTTACATGATAGTCCACAAAGCAATGTAACAAAAATTGTCTTAAACGAATCATTTAAACAAAGCATCATTTCAATTAACATGGCATAACTATATATATTTTACTGAATTATGTTTTTTTAAGAAGTTTTTGTATGTCATCTTTGAGCGAGTGAAGCACAACTAAACGAAGAATGAACAGTGGTAATGAGAAACAAATAGTTGTAAAAAGTACTGTATCACACTGACCATATAATTTTTGTACCTTTGGAAAATGAGCCAAATCTTGTTAAAAGCACTGTGAGTCTTTCCAGTCTTGTCACATTAGCAGAAGGAATGAGGGAATGAAATTTGTTGCATTTTAGCAACACAGAGGGCTGTAGGAATATTATATAGGAAGAAGTGAAAACAAATAGTACTGGCAAAAAAAAATAAAATATTAAATGCAGAAAAAAAATCATATAAATTTCTGCTCTAGATCATGTGGTCATTTGGGGAGAACAGATGTTTTGCCCACCACGTGACTGAGACAGTATTATAACCCACCACTGAAGAAGGTAATGGAATTCTAAGCTATAATTTGTGAAAGATTATTTTACATAATAACTTCACAGAAAATGCTGGTAAGATGGCACTTTGTTGTTTTTTTTTTTAAGATGACACTTGATAAATCAACTAAGGAATCATATGATTTATTTAAAGACTCATGATTCAGCTCTGAGTTTATGATTTACATAAATGCTTTGAAATAGGACTTGAGATTCAACTGCAGTATTCTATTCTTTGGACTATCTGAGACACCATGTTAGATACCCATGTTTAGTAGAGACTCCTGGGTGTCTAAAATACTTTGTGAAGAAAATGTAAGTGTAGTATGCATTCCTTCCTAGGGCTTCTGGGAATCACACAAGTCATTCTGCAGATGTTTCTACATTTTAGCAGGGGTTTTGCAGTGAATAGTGCTGAAAGCTGACCTTTTGAAATGCACTAAACTTTTCAGTGCTGTCTTTTATGTGCAATTTTTCACTAATTGTGATTTTGCTGCATAGCACTTTATTCTTGGGTTAGTCATGTAGTCTTCTATAGGACTGCTCAGTGTTTGAGACACTATCCTGCATAAATTTAGTATCCAGCTTAATTCCTCAGTTTGCATTGGCATGCTCTGCTCTTTTGAGGATGTTAACTGAGGTGTATGGTGTGGTGGGAAGTAACAGCATTTGTTAATATGTTTAAAGTATCTTTCTGAATTTTGCTCATCCTAAATATATTTCCACAACAATGCTCAAAGTGAGATGCTTGTTACAGAATCTTTTGTGGACTGCTTAAATGGAATACACATGCATACATAAATATGCATGAGGAAAAATAATTTAAATCTTTACAAATGTGCTGAATATTTGCATGGTCATTAACAAATGAGCTGTAGGCCATCCACTGAAACAAACAAAAACAATAATTCTCTTTCCTCTCTCATCTAGTAAAGGCACACACTTAAAAACATTAAGCTTACTGGGTGAATATGGAACATGCTGAGTACCATACTGGTTTGTCCTCTGTTGCTCTTGAGCACCTTACTGCAATTACTGCTTCAACAACTTTCTTTAAATAATACATCTATCTGTTTTCTATGATGATTTTGACATTTATGGACAAAAGACTTAGACAAGCACATAAGAATGGAAACTGAGGATATATATAAAAAATTAAAACTACTTCTTTTTATAGCTTATATTTATATTGGGAAGAAAATAAGATTAAGATGATATAGATTTGATATCACAAATCAAATAGCCTCTCTTGTGTTTTGGTTTTTTTTTTAATATAAAATTACTGCTATGAACATTTGAGAAAGTATTCAATATATTCTAAATTGACCCACAGGTTAAATAAACTCAAAGTAAAAGAAAAGCAGTAACTTACATTCTGCAGATCTTGACCCAGTCAACATGACTTGAAAAACCTGGCAGAAAGATTATCCTCTCATTCAGTTGTTTGGCTCACGTTTCATGCCCAAGCATGCTTTGCTTCAGCATTTGGCATGAATTCTTCCTGTTTCACCTTAGGGACAAATGCATCCAGGGCAACAGATAAAAAGAAGAGTCCCACTTTTTGTTACAGTTTCAGATAACCTTCATGGTACAAGCCAATATTTGAGGTCAGATTCTTATTGTTATACCTGTCTGCAATTTTTTTTTTTTTTTTTTTTTTTTTTTTTAGGAGATCCTAACTGAAATGGTCCAGAACAGTCAGCAGATTTCAGAAGTGCTTGATTACCATCAATGCTGTATTTGAGGACTAATAACAGGTTCCTTTTCCTGGCGTGCTGCTGTCCAGCTGATGTTTGGCCGTGCACTCTGGCACGTGGCTTGTGTTCTTGTGAGGATCTGATGATGGTGAAACATGCTTTTCTTTCTCAGTGTGCTTCCTCCCAAGTAAGCTTTCCCTGCTTTTTGCATTTGTCCATTACTTTGTCTTCTAGAATACTGCTTTCATGTCATAAGCCTGAAACTTTTCTCTTATTGATGGAAATTCTGAAGAATGTCACTGTAGCCATGTTTGCATCCTCTTCTACAAAGTTCTGGCCCATGAGATTGCTCTTGACAGCCTCTAACTTGCATGCTGAGGCAACATCAGCACCAAAATGATCTCTGGAATATACCTGAGAGCTAAAGGTACAAAACAGAGCATATATGAGAGGATGCTTTCCTATATGCATTTTCAGCCTGATCCTGATAAATAGATAAATAAATGACAATGTGAATGCTGGACAGTTCTGGCAGAGGGAAACTGCTGGAAGGGCAGTGTTTTTTTTCTGGGTAGATCAATACCTTTTGGTTCATCAAAGCAGAATGGAAAAAATGTGCTTCTGCAGGCTGTCTTATCACTACAGATAGAATGTTTCCTTTCTTTAATACCACAAAGCCTATGAATCTAAACTCTAAACTGTTTCTAATCTTCTGCATATGTATTATAAATGTGTAAACAGCTTAAAGGAATTGGGTACGAACCAGTAAAAGCCATTTTAAATATGTCATATATTGGATCCATGGTTTAAATCATTAAAAAAAAGAAAGAAAGCACCATACTACAACAAAAGTTAAATATGCACCTTAGCTCCATCCTTAATTTTTACACTGTAAAATAGAAGTTTCATGCTAGCAAAATATAATTCTTCCAAATCTCTTTTCATGGGCAATTTATAAGTCTTCAGTGGAATGCTGTAATATGCATATAATATACCTGAGATGGAATGACATTTCAAGTCACTTATTCAAGTCACTTTGGGAAACATCTATCAACACACTTTGTTTAAAATGAATATTTAATGACAAAGCCCACAGTGCTGTTATTGTAAATATCAAAAAAACTTATGCTTCAGCTTTCATCCTGAATGGACCAAGAAGCCTTTATCAAATTATCTCTATACTAGCTTGTAAGCTGGCTTTGATGGGCAGCTTTCTTTGCAACTAGACCCCCATGAAGGCAGAATTATAGTAACAATAACGAAGGGGTGGAGAGAACAGAATGAATGTCTGGCAATCAGAATTAACAGTATTAGAAATTTGGCTGATGGGATTTTACCAACTAGAAATTGTGTGAATATTGTTTTTGAAATTCATCCAAACTAAATGCCTAAAACATGAATTAACAGTATTGTTCCAGAGTATTACTGTTTGCAACCTTTATTTGATCTAGGTAAACTAAAAGTCATTAATTTATTAACAACTTAGTAGCTATGATGGCATGGACACAAACCATATACTGATTATATGTAAGGTCTATGTTTTTTAAAAATAAAAAATGTCACTGTCTTCCAGTACATGACACCTGGTCTTCCTAGTGTCTAGCCAAACCTCAAGAAGAACCTGCTCATGATTTCATAGCACTAACATTTCCCAGTTCCTTATCCAAAGTCTTAATGAGCCAGTGTGGGGCACAATTATAAAAGAAGCTAAAATAAAAAAAAAAAAAAATTATATATATGTGCACAAAACAGGATTAATCTGCTACTATCTTAAAAATAAAGAGAAGGAGAGAGTGTAACTAACAACTTTAGTCCACTTTTAACAGCTGAATTATGTTTTGGATGTCTAAAGTTCTTCCTCATTTGGGGTTCTTAGTATTTTTCTGCAATTGGAGAAGATGAGTTCTATTTGCTTCAAGAAACTTCACCCGTATCTTTTTGTACTCACGTAAGAAGGCCATTTGTTTTGCCAAAAATACTAAATATTGGATTTTTCCAGAAAAGTATGTTAAACATGGGCCACATTCAAAATACATGACGTCCCCTTTAAAAAATGTAGAATAAGAAACCTGATGGTGCTAGCTGCATTTTTCAGTGTAGAACTCCACATACATGACTGATGTTAATGGATCACAACTATTTTGCAGCATGAGGGGTCTATCTTAGAAAACTGTATTGCAGACTTTCTGCTTTGGAGTGAACATGATGAATTATTTTGAAGAATTTCCCCAATAGAAGCTGTATTAGAATGTCAGACAAATAAATGATGGTCTTGATCTTGAACTTAAACAGCTAAAGATAAAACTCATCTGGTGTTATAGTGACCTGCCCTGCTGTACAAAGTATGTTATTCAATTTGCTTTTCCTTTGAATCTTAAGCATATTGACAGTGACATTATCCAACTGCTCATTTATTTTGTACACAGGCTGTCTGGTGACAAAATAGACTAATACTTCTCATTTTTTTGTTGTCTACTCATCCAACTAATGCTCATATATAATTACAAATACATATACACACTCATATATATACAAATATCTTTGGAGTTTTAGGGAGGTAATCATACTCAAGTCTCTGGTAGACCTAAATACTTTCATGTCCACTATCATCTCACTGCATACAGAAAAACTTGTTTCAATTCCACACCATAATACGATTACAAATATATTTTATACTCACAACTCTATTTGGAAGATGGTGTCTATACAGAACCACAGAAGGGCCAAGTTTGGGAGAGACCTCAGGAGACACCTAGTCCAGCTTCCCTGCTTGAAGGCAGATCAAGCAGGGCAGGATTGCTCAGTTATTTATACATACTGAGAAGATCCTCCTGAACTTTTTCTTCTCCAAACAAAAGGGTTTCACCTCTCCCAGATTCTTCTTGAATGGAAGGTGACCCAGTCCATTATTAATTCCAGTGGCCCTTCATAATGGACTCACTCCAGTATGACCATGTCTCTCTTGTACTGAGCAGCCTGGAGCTGGGCACAGCCCTTCAGTCCTGTCCCACCAATGCTGAGCAGAGGGAAGGAACCCCTGCCTCAGCCTGCTTGCAATGCTTTTGCTAATACAGCCTAGGAAGTTGTCCTGCTTTACCAGAAGGACACATTGTTAACAAAATCTAAAACTGTGAATTAAGCCTTTTTTTTAAAAACTGTTGCTTGAAACAAAAAAAGAACAAAGTTAAATTTTAACTAATTTAATTAAACTCTTTGCCTCTAAACATAAATTTAATGTTTTGCAGTTTGTATTTAGCTTGAATAATTAATCTACAGACAATAAGTGTATAAAGTTCACTTATTTATTCATATAATTTGGTGATATGGATCATGGTTTCCATCCATCTGTCCCATTCTCACTTGGTCAGTAAGCCAAAAACTGAACAATCTGTGCCTCACCTTTTGTCCTTTCCCTTGGGTACACTTTCTGAAAAATTATTTATAGTTCACTTGGTTTGTCCCGGTAGACTCAGTATCACTGCTTTTTGTCATGCTCAACTATTCAAATCAAACACACATAGTGAATAGCTACTGAGAATAGATATTAAAAGCTTTCACTACCAACCATCACTCAACATCTGTTATTTTCTTGAAAAATCAAATGTTGATGTGGAAATATTCCACTAGTGGGGAAATATCCTGAACCTGTTCAATGTTATTTCAGTCATTATAAGGCAGTACAGAACACAACTAATATGGCTATATACTAGTATCAGTGTTGATATAATATTAAAACAGAAAAAACCACAAACCAACCAAGAATACAATGGTTAAATGTCCAATGTAATTACTTGCATGAGAAGCATTCTGAATATAACCTCCTTTCAGTTGGAGCTGTGCTAATCGTCATGTTTGATGCAACTGTACTCTTAAAGTAATGTTGACCTAAGTGAGCTGTAAAATCTACCACAATATCTGTGTAAGTAGATTTGTAAATACAGAATTATTACTTTAGTTGTTCCAATATTTGGATAAAACATGACTCTAATAATGGGTCGTTTTATAAACAAATTGTCATCTCATAGTTTGCTCAAAAGCTAATAAAACTAGCATAAGGATTTTCTGCTGGAAGACTGACCAATTAAAATAAAGTAATATTTTCCAAGCTAGCATATTGAAAAGGTAATGTAGAAACTAAAGCAAATGTTGCTTCCTCCCCCTTATCTTTTCAAATCTGAGGATAGTAGGAGTGACATGTATTTTATGCTTGATGGATGAAAAGAGACAGTAAGAGGCAAGATGAGATAATACCAGTAAAGTCTGTATGGAAGCAGGAAAGTATTGAGGTACCGAGAGGAATCAAGACGTGGTTCAATCATTAGAGTTTGTCACAAGTGAGATTTGTTGGTTGATGTGCTGTCAAAGTACTGAGAGAGAAAGGTTTTATAACAGGCAGCTAGACATGCAGAAAAAGCAGTTTAGGGCTCAAAGGACTCAGTATAAAAAGAAGTTACAAAGTGAAAAAGAGTAATAAAGTTGGCATTGAGAGAAGGGTAATATTGATCTAGACTTATTTTAAAATAAGCTTTCTTTTTCAGACATCTTGAAAAATTATCTTCTTAGATTTACTTTCTTACAATCAGTACTTTTTATAATTAAACATGTCTTTACTTTCCTCTTAGAAGTGGAAGACCTGAAAATGCTCATGCTGGATATGTATTTGAACAATGTTCTTACCCTATTTATTTGTTTTTAAAGCATAACACATTAGCTTACAATTCTGGATGTAATCCAGTTCTGGATTGGTCTGCAGATACATTCTCTTTAAATATACACATGGTTACATTGAAGAGTTTACCTAATTCATAGCTACCAGTAAAGCTTTTTCACTCAGCAACGAACATTTCAGGTATTTCACTCAACTGTATTATCAAGTTAGTGAATTAAAGTTGTCCTTTAAAGAAATTTTTGCTGTTTTATGAGAAAATTTATCATTGTGAATTTTCTCATCTGAAAGTTTATCCTTCCAACACAGTGTTCAGCATCACTCATATATTCTTGCCTGTTCCTTCTACCTCCACAGCATATGTTTGATCTTACTTTACACTGATAAAAAAAATTCTTTATACTTACATTTGCTTTTGTTTTGGTTATTCACTCTAGTGGTATTTAATTTCTTAGAAAAAAACCCGTAATCTACAATGTAGCAGACTGGAAGTGCCTACCAATCCGGTCAGACAACAGCCGTTCTACCTCAAACTGCCTCTTCTGAAATTGAGATTTCCATTTGTTTGTTTGTAAAATCTGCCTTCTTCTGCACTAGCAACTAGCATTTTGTCAAGTACAATGTGTACAAGTTAAAAGTTTGAATAGCAGCACTTTAGTGGGTCAAGCACCACCCAGGTCTCTAACACTACTTAAACTTGTGCACTCTGATTTTGTGTTCCTGCCTCTCTCAATAGATGTGTGGTTTGTGAATAAAGATAATGCTGTTTTGTTGACTTAATCTTTTTTTGACTTATATACATTGGCATTGTAGCTACTGGCTGACTAGTAGAGCTGTGAATATTTCCAAACTCTAAGGCTTGTTAACAGTTTGTTTGTTTCTCTTTGGACCTTCAAAACTCCCCCCCTTGTTTTCCCTCCTCACTGTAAGAAAAAAAAAAAACACAAAAATTCTGTCTCAGAAAGGACTCACCCATTGTGAAAAATCCAGATTGCAGTCTTTTCAAGATCTTTTCCATCTCCTAGATTCAGGAAAGTACTCCAAATTCCCACAGAAGTACTCCAAATCTTGCATATTCTGCCAGATATGAATTGTTTATTTCCTCCCTTTGTCAGAACTCACGCAGAAGTTGAAAATAAACAAAGGCAGCTGTGCAAACAGTCCATAAAAAATCTGCAGTATGGATGTTTGTGTTACAGGGTGATCTTTTTGCTGGAGGGGAATATCTGCTCCAGTGCCTGGAGCACCTCCTCTCCATCTTCTTCTCTGGCCTGTGTGTTCAGAAGAACATCTTCTCTGGTGTTCATAGGGCTGTTTCTCACACCTCTTTGCCCTTCACTCCTTTCTGTTGTGCAGTGTTTTGCCCTTTCTTAATTGTGTTTCTTTCTGGCACCACCATTTTTGCTGCTGGGCTCAGCTGTGCCATGCAGTGGGTCCATTGGAGCTGGCCAGGACCTGCTGGAAGCTGCTGCGTTCAGCACAGGGAAGCCCTGACCTCTCCTCAGAGGCCATCCTGAAACTGCCAGCACCTTGCCACCTGAACCCAATACAGGCACCAAAATCCAAAGCAGTAATTACAGACACCTGAGAGACCTGGAGAAAAAAGAGCAGTCAATCAGGTGCAGCAGCACCAGAATAATAACAAACAGCAGTTTAAGAATTGGGTGGGACACGCTGGTGGAAGAGCAGCACTGTCAGACAAAAGATTGTATCAGCAGTGGTGTGGTGTTGCAGGAAAGTAGAAGCACTTCAGGTGACCTTTTGGGTGGATTCCCCAGTTCCTGCTGGTAGAAGGTATCCAGGGTTTCCAATATCTGCTTCCTATCAGGATAAAAATAATGCTCAGAAAATGTGAAATGAGATTGGACGAGCTACAAGTATCAGAGAAAGAGTGATAGCAGGAGGTTTCAGCTATTCCAGTGGACTCAATCAATGTCTTATGATAGTGTGATGCAGAGATAAAAAATTTAGACTCAGTAAATGACTGTTTACTGCAACAATTTGTCTTAGAGCTCATAGAAGAAGAGACTATTTGGAATTTTTGGTCTGAGAGATGCAAAGGGCTTGTGCCAAGAAGGATCAGTGGGAGAGCTGCTCTGTAATAGAAACCACAATGCAATTATTTTTAAGAGTGCAGTGGGAGAGAGTGAGAGAAATAAATCAAGCAAATTGATACTTGATTTCAAGAAAGGGAACTGTAAAGAAAGAGAAATTTTTAAAGACAAAATGGAGTTGTTCAAAAAGCCTGCATGCAGCATGAAGGGTGCCATAAATGCTGTATTAGAAGCCCAGTTAGAATGTCTGCCATAATTCAAAAAGTAACCCAAGTGGTCCAGAAGTCCCTTGCACATCTTCCTGGGAAATATAAGGAGACTGTTGCAGCTAATAGTTTGACCTCTAAAAAATTGAAAGCTGTCTCAAATAGGAATAAAAGGAATACAGATAAAAATGGTAGGTCAAATGTATAGAGGAAATTTAGAGACCTAAACCAGAAAGGTCAGACCTAAAATCTTGCAAAGCATGCTCAATGTGACAGCAAACCAGAGCTTTGAACACATCAGAAGCAGGAAGCCAGCTAGGGAATTGGTGTTAAGCTTTAACACTTGGTGTTAAAGCTTATGCCAGCTGATCAAACCATATCTAAAAATACCAATAGGTACTTTGTTTCAGACTTGATTCTGGCTGAAGGTGTGGGATATGGACCAACAACTGACTTATTTTTTCTCTATATCAGAGAGATCAGAGAAGCTAGGTTAGACTGAAATAAATACACAGAAACTAATGCACCATCTAGGAGAATCAGACACCAAGAAATTATCACAAGCAGATGGCATTCAGTCAATACTGAAAAGTCTCAAATATGAAGAATTTATAATAAACAAAATCTTTTGTATCAGTATGGTTTCTTCTAGAGGGTCTGGTGCAAACAAGACATGTCAGTGAAAAGCTTATGAAGAGGATGGATGTTCAGATGCATTTTATTAGATTCCACAGTAAAAGTTACAAAAGCAGCAACGCTGCCAAAGGATTGGAAAAAGATCCTTCAGTGGATTCAAGTTGGTGAAAGGATGGGATCCAAAGGGTTAGGGTAGACTGGGCTGTCTTCAGGGTAGTTCCTTACGGATGACCATGAGTACAAACTTCGTTCAGTGACTTCACCAATAACCTGAAGCAGAGTCACAAGGCTCTTTTAGGTTGTCAAATATTGTGTCAGTGTCAAAGAACTGCAGAAGAACCCTACAAAACTGAGACACCGGGTAGAAAGCTGGCAGCCTCCATAAAGGCAAACATAATGGAATCTCTAGGAACAAACAGCCTCGAAAAACAACCTCATCAACACTGAACTTGGAGCTGGCAGGTACAATCAAGAAGGACTTCTTGAAATCCTCTGTCACAGGTCTCTGAAATCACTGGCTTGTTGTGTCAGAGTACAGTGCTGTGTTTTTGGATTTAGTATGAGAATAATGTTGATAACACACTGATGTTTTAGTTGTTGATAAGCAGAGCTTATCTTAAGCCAACTTTTCAGGTTCCTATACTGAGGTGAGGAGGTGCACAAGAATCTGGGAGGGAGGATAGCCAGGGCAGCTGATTCCAACTAGCCACAGGGATATTCCAGACCATATCACATAATGCTCAATATACAAACTGGTGGGAGTTGGCTAGAGGAGATCAATCACTGCTTGAGTTCTGGCCAGGCATTTGTTAGCAATTCCATTTCACATCATTTGTTTTGCCTTGGGTTTTATTTCTTTCTCTTTTTGTAATCTTCCTTTTGATGCAGTTATGATTATGTTATCATACTAGTGTTATTTTTATACTATTTTATTTCAATTATTAAACTGTCCTTATCCTCATGAGTTCTACTCTTTTTCCAATTCTCCTCCCCATCCTATGGGGAGAGGAGGAGTGAGTGAGCAGCTCTGTGGAGCTTGGTTGCCCGATGGGATTAAACCATGACACTGTGGTGCACCACCTCCTGAGCAATGTCTGCAGTCATGGGCTCCATCCCTCAGAACTGTGCAGGGATGTGAAAGCAGCTCAGATGGTTGAGCCAGTGGAGTGTCTGCCTGATGAAGTAAGATTAAGGGGATCAGGAGTCCTCCATTTGGTAATGAAAAGGCTGATAGGAGATATCTGGGGTTTGCAAAACCATGCGTGTAGAGGATCAGCTGAAGACACAACCTTCACTAAAGGAAGAATCATTAAAGGTTGACTAGACTCTACAATACCAGAAGCAGGGGCATGCAATGAAACTCACTGGAGATGAGTTCAAAACAGGCTCAGTGATGTACTTCTCTACACAGCAGGTAGTGAACTTCTGAAATGTGCTGTCACAGGAAGCTGTGGAGACAGAAAATATCTGTCTCAAAGGCTCAAAAAGAGATTAGACACATTCCTGGATAAAAGGTTCACAGATGGGACTATTAGGGATATACACTGATGTACACTAACTTTGGTTGCTGGAGAAAGGAGCAGACTGCAGAAAGTGACTGGCTTGCAGACTTTCTCTAAATGACATCTATTCCTGCTGTGGGGAGAGGCAGGTCAGATGGGTCAATGGTCCAACCAAGAGGAGAATAACTTTAGAAAAGGAGCAGTTAATTTGTCCAGTGAGATATAAGCCCTGCAAAAGCCAGAATATGCAGTGACTGGTGGCACAGAAATGATTCTAATTACTTTTAGTAACACTACCTTTGTGTATAAAAAAATAAACATTTTGCCAGATTTTTTTCTGGAATGCTTTAGTAGAATAATGGACTAAAGGGATATTAAGCAGGTCATCTAGTCTATTTTCTCTTTCTAATAAAACATACCTTCACTCCTACTGGCAGTTGTTGTATGGGGAAAATATTGTATTTAATAGCTTTTTTAAGGAAAAATATCTAAAGCACCATATAGTACACTTTTTAATGATTTTTATAATGTTTAAATAGAATGTTATTAGTGATATAAATATTGTCTTTACACTGCTTCAGAATTAGATAATTACAGCTAAGAACAATAACAGCCAGTAAGTAGCAGCTACAAACTGTAAAATACCATGATTTCATACATTTGCAATCAAGGAATTAAGGTCTTTAATAGGGTATGCCCTTTCTCCTGTTTAGGTTGTGCACTTCGTTTTTCTTCCCAAGGACAGAGTTTGATGTGTCCTGTTCTTATTCTGATATATAGTTGGAATAAACTAGGGCACATTTTCTTGATAAAGAAGCTTATATACTTGTCTTAGTTCTCTATTTCAGACCAAGAAACTATTTATATAGAGAGAGATAAAAGTACAAAGGTAAAACAAGATTAAAAGGGAGTCAAAATCTTTAGGAACATAAATTGGAATAAAGGTTAAAATTGTTATATGGTGCCTAAATGTCAATATTAGTCTGAGGATAAAATACATGAGAAATTAGGTTCAAAGAAGTAATAACAGTACAACATGTCTATGTCTATTATCAGGATCATTTCCAGGGCTACAACAGACACCTTTTTATATTCCTGTTTGTTTCACATCTGTAACTGAAAGTCCTCATTTTGATAGTAGTCTTCAGATGCAGCCTGTCATTTACTTAAATTAAGCAGAAATCACCAACTTTTTTTTAAACCAGCTATCAGACAATGATTTTTGTGTACTGGATGTCAAAATGGATCCAGACTCTAGTTGAGTTGAGCTTGTCTGACCCATCTGTCTTGTCAGACACATCTGCTTTTTTTTTCAAGTGTTTGAGTGTTTTCAAGTATCTGGATATATCTAATAAAAATATTCATACTGCAGAAGAAAGTGCTTCTGCTGTTTTACTTATACAGTAGTTACACAAGTCGTAAATAAAGGATTGTAGGTTACAGTTCAGTATTTCTATTTAAAAGTTTACTGAAATGCTCATTAAGGAAATGTTTATCATAAAAGCAAATTAGGTGGATCTTACTGTACCTGTTTACCCATGTGATGATTATAATTCTGCAACTGATAATAAATTGGGCACTTCCTGTAATAGTAGAAGAATAAATATTCCCTATATAATTGGGTGCCCTGAAAAGTCATTTAAGCATTCACTTATGCAAAGATAAATTTAGTTTCTCTCCTGTATGTCCAAAAAACAAAAAAAAAAAAAAAAAAAAAAAAAAAAAAAAAAAAAAATCCCAATAAAATAAAACCATGCATCAGACAAAAGTGTTAGAACAGGTATTTGTCTCATGCATTGGAACAAAAGTGAGATAAAAAACACCTGGAAGCACAAATTTTGCTAATAAAACTCTGTGATTTTCCTCCACTGAAGAGCTGTTCAATAATTGTGCTTGATTGTAAGTCAGAAGTCAAACAAGGGATTGATCTGAATAACAGTCTAATTTAATCTTCTTCAACAGAACTTGAAAACTAAAATATCATAGATTCAATCAGTTAGTTTAGACCTTGCAACTGATGTTAATTAAATCGATGTGTTCTGACTTACTTCATGCCACTCAGCTACCTCCTGAAGAAATTTAAAAATAAAATTTAAAAAAATTACTGTCACATCAGTGACAGTGGGAATACCTAAAAAAAAAAAGGCAATCAAAAGCTGCTGGAGTTTCCTTGGACTGCAGGTTCTAGACATTGTGACCATGGAGCAAATATCCATGGAATGAGGAGAATCATTGGTAAAAGTCAGGGATAGTTCTGGGAGACCTCAGATTAAAGATGTTTGTGGCTGTTTTTTCAGCTTCAGGATGGAAGAATGAAGCCAGTTTAATTAATCTGCTTCTTTTCCCCCTCTCAACTCTGTTCATGAAATCTTTCCTAGCTTTATACTCTCTCAGAAGAGAATGCTCCACTGCATGTTATGACTTTCCTAGAGGGTTATCCCCCCTCTGGATAGTAAAAATGCATCTGCTCATCTCACTTCATACATACCTCAGGAAATAGTATGGGTATATAATACCAAATTGGATTCTTTGTCTGATTAGTGTTTATAGGAGTCCTTAGCTTGGTTCAAAGTACTGCCATGAATGTAGACAGACAAGCATATGCAGAGCCCTTTCCTTTTCACATCATGGAATTGTCCTGAGACACCTCCCCATGATTTGTTCTAATAGTCTTATTTAGTTCCTACATTCCTGGCACGTGTGAATACTTCACATTCACCAGCATTTTTTACAAGCCCTCCCTTTCCCTGCTTCCTTAATGGATCTGCAGTTCCAACTCAGCTAAGTTCAGCAGGATTGTTGGATCTTTCTTCTCTTGTCCCTGCTTACTGGTTCCACGGTTTTTGCCTCACTACTGCATTCTCCCTTGTTTTCTTGTTCTGCACTTATCCTTGCTGGTTCTTTGCATCACTTCATTACTTCTGTTAAAATCCAGCCCCTCTGGGGACTCAGAGACATCATCTTCAGTCTCCCACTGCAAATCTATCACTCCCTGAGCTGTCTTTTACTGCATTCATAAGGGATCTGAGGATAATAGTGTATACGAGTCTATATGTATCCCAGTGAATAAATCAACTTGAATGCTTTCCTCTGAAATTGTAAAAAGAGTGGACTATTGATTTAGCTCAAAACATTCCTCCTTCAGTTTTTTCTTTTACTATGTGAAAGAATTACATAAACAGTGTGGGAGAGGAGATTTGACTGCACGGCAGAAACAAAAGAAAAATTCCAGCAGGATGCTGACAGATAAATAGAAATAGAAAAGTGATTATCATAGATTTTTTTATTATTATTTTTTAGTAATCTGTGCTTTTGTATGTGAGCATGTTAGGAAAAAATGCAAACTGTGATTTGCAAGCAGATTACACTATATTTGGTGTAAACTGTGTGACTTCAACATAGTAGGCAGACACTTTTATAACAAAACTGATTGCATGCTGAAGACTTGAAGTGCATGCTTCCAATAATTTTATTGCTATTTTCATTTAAATTGAGTGTTATCATTGAAATATGTGCCCTTATTTTACCACATATTTGCTTTTACATGAACGTGCTTCCAATGCCCATTTTTTGTTCAGTCTGGAACATGAAGACAAAAATCCAGACACAAACTAAAATCTGCTTTTCTCCCTGAAGTACTTCAAGAGACTTCCAGCTGCAGCCATGAAGAGCAAGCCTCTAGTGAGTGTGTTTATCTTGCCTCTCAAAAGAAGCAGTCTGTATACAATGGCTTTAACAGGATAAGATGATAAAGTATGTCAGAGAAGCTGATAAAAAATTTCCAAGACTTCGAAGTTACATTTTTTGTTTTTACATTTTTTGTTTTCAAACATTCAAAGGGGCATTCATTCTTACTGGTGACAAGCAAAGATTTTAATATTAGGAAACCCTCTCATTATCACCTTTCTCCACACATGCTGATATCAATAATTAAGAATTAGAACCATCATTACTTCTATTATTAAACTGTAGAGACAGTATCTCATTATTATAGGCACATATACCATATCTTCTTTATACATTTTCCCTTAAAGTATTCAAACACTTTGTCATGTTTTAAGCCCAAGCATTTCTATGACTGAGAATAATCTACCCACTATATGTGGGAAAGTTTATTACAGTCCCATTATGAAGAAATAAGCATAGAATATGAGAGTAGCAGGAAGGACCTGAATGAAAAATATTCAAAGAGAAAGACCATGTGGGGAAATCCAGGTAAATCCCCTAGTATGTTTTCATGTTTCTACTTAATTTTATGAGCTTCACCAGAGAGTCAGGTTAACTTCTTTATTGCATAGGTAAAATTTTTATTGAATGCAGAACATTTTTAAAACTTGAGTAATGCTGGTACTTTAGTGATACAAAACTGTTCTGATGCTTTCAATTAAGATTGCAGACTGTCCACTTACAAAGTTGGGAACACATCAGCAGGAGACCTAATAGCAGAACCAATCTATCTTTACATGTAGTTTAGCCTTTATATAGAAGCTGAAGTAAGGAATAATAGATAAACCCATTTTGGGACTTTTTTTTCTCTGAGTGATGCAGATGGTATAGTATATTAAGCCAGGCAAGAAAAAAATTTATCTTTTAGAAGAAAATGAACTTACCTGGAGACTGATTTTAAGAGACCGTTCTCTTAAATTTCTTCTTCAGGTATAAATTGTGACTCTCCCTTTATATCAGTTGCATGTAAGATGCTGTTCATCTCCTTTTGGAAAATATTTTTGTCATTCCATTTCCTCCAATCTTATCTCAACTTCAAGTAATTTTTCTCTGTCTTCTTCCACTTACCAGAAAGCCTCCATAGTCATGGTCCATGGATTCCAATATTGCCTTTGAGAATGGTGAACACTTGGTGTTCAAACATAAAACCCTTTAAGCCATTTACTGCTCTTTTTTTCAAAATATACCCTGGAAGTCCTAGTTCCTCACAGATTCCTTACCAAATTTTTTTAAACCTAAAACATGAGATTTTTAACTATTACATAATTCTTTTTAAATACGATTATGAGAATATCTTACGACACACAATACCCCTGCACAGCACGTAATAATTTGTCCCATCCAGCTACCTGAGAGAAAAAATCCATATAATTCTATTTAAAATTTCTACTGTATTTTTTTATGAGACAGAGAAATACTATACAAATGTGATACTAAGTTTAGAAATTTCTTAAATGATGAGTGATCTAAAAAGATGACATTACTAGTATAGATCAGCTTCTATGCTAACTAGATGGAATTCTGGGATTCACCAGATTATATACATTGCTTAATGGTAAAATACTCACAGGTATTCATAAGTCACCCTTGTGTATAATATGAGCATTTTTTTACCACCATCCTTTTCCATGTAGCCCAGAAAGTACATTTGGTGCAATGTAAATATAGTGAGCCATAACTTCTCTAGAAACTTTTTGTCAGAAAAGCAAAGGTACAAGGACAGAAATTAAATATTACATGATAAATAGATCCAAAAAGGTATTTTAACCCTGACAAACTGGCATAATTAATTTTATAAAATGTACAAGTAACCAAAAGAAATTTCTTATCCTTCAAGATTCCCCACTGAACATAAGTGGGAACCTTTGGTAGAAAGGTCAATATTTGATGTGTATTTTTAAAACAACAGGTTTCTGTCCTTATATCAAGTCTTCCCTTTAAAGTTGCTTACTGAAAACTAGAATATAAAAGCAATTTCTAGATTTTAATCAAAGTCAGAATACTGTATGTTACCTCCAAAAATAAATTTACAAAATTATCAGCCAAGAAGAAACTAAAGTGAACTATTTCTTTTTTAAATTGTAAGCTTAAAAAGTCTTTGTTTCTGTTCTCAACTTGTGCTACATCTTAACATCTGGATAATTATGCAAACCTGTAAATTACATTTTTCCCCTCTGAGTTAATTGGCATAAAATTATAATGAAAAGAATTCAAAACCTCAGTGCAAAATTATAGTCTCATAAAATGAAATTGTAAACATACTGATTAGCATGTAAAATTTTAATGAGACTGTGTTTTGATAAAAAATCTTCAAACTGAGAGAAGAGCACAGCAACTTTCTGCAAATATTTTGCTTAATTAATGAATTTCAATAATTGATAGTTTTACCCTAGACTTAAGCACCGTTCTCTTTTCTTCTTTTTTAATGAGATTGCTGTAAAGAACTATGAACTTGTTTAAAACATAATCCCTTTCTTCTGAAAAGATTTGGTACAAGAAAGATGATGTCCAAGTGAAAAATAGAAAGGTAATTAGTGCTTGATACGCTTATTCTAAGGACAATTGTTCTGATAAACTTTCAGTGGGACTAATACAGAGATCTCTGAAAAAAACAGACATTGCAACTTTGACCCTAGCAGAGCTTCCACAGTACAGCTCTGGTCTACTTTCCCAGGATTATAGGTGAACGTTCTTTCCTGCGCTCAGAGAAAGTAATTCTGCTTTTAAGAATGTCCAAATAAATGAAAAATAGAGAAAAAGTCTGATGGCTTTCCTCTCTTACACAGAAAATATCTAACATTTTAAATTAGGGATATGTGTAATGGTTTATTAAAAACAATAAGAAAAATAGTCCTAGAAATCTTGTTCTCAACATGTATTGAATGCTGAAGATTTAAAAATACCTGTGGATCAGTTTTCCTTCATTACAGCAGCTAACATTTCAGCTATCATCAGAAGTATCAAGCAGTGCTATGACAGATGCCCTTATGGGATGTGAGTCCCACTCCCAGACATGCACGGTTTCCATTGAAGCTAAGAAATGATTTTCAGAATGAACAGTGTAGTACTTCTGGCAATCAGGAAGCAGGAATTGTAGTGAGAACCACAAGTCACCAGGTGTCGGCAATAATGAACTGGGAGCTTAGGCCCAGCTGTGCCCAATAATTAGGGCCTGCCCCAGCCGGAAATGGGCGGGGCTGAAGGGGAAAATAAAAGGCATGCTCCCAGAAGCAGAAGAAAACAAGAGATGAAGACGCCTGAGGAGAGGGACGGCGAGAGAACTCCTGAAGAAGAGCCGTGTCCCCCTGAGAGAAAGGCTCGCCGCAACATCTGGTGGAGAATGCGGGCAACAACAGCAGCCGTGAATGCTGAGGTAATATAAGAAGCTCTACACAACCACGTTGGTTGCGGGAAGCTCTACAAAGCCTGGCTTAAATGTGGAAGGCGATATAAAGAGCTTCAAAATATGCAACCACGTCAGATGGAGCTACTACAGTGGTGCGGGACGCTCTATAAAGAGCTCCAAAAACGCAACCACGAGAAAAGCTCCACAAGGCCAGGCTTAAATGCTGTAGGCGGTGTGAAGAGCTCGGAGTAGAAGCCCAGCACGGCAAGATACAACAGCCCGGAATGGCGAGCCAGGCAGGAGAGAAGAACGAGGCTCGAAGGGTGCAGCGAGTTGGCGCACGGAACTCAAACCCAAGGAATGCTGAAGCTGAAGCGGAGCTCTGAGTGCGCATCAAGTCAGTGCGGTCCTGAAACGGAGTCTCCCAGGGACACGCGACAGTGCGGTCCTGAAACGGAGCCTCCCAGGGACACGTGATGCAGTCCTGAAATGGAGCCCCCAGGGACACGTGACAGTGCGGTCCTGAAACGGGGCCCTAGGGACATGCGATAAGACTGGTGCGCTGAATGCTCGGAGAAGCCTCTGCATGGCCAGGCATCCCGAGGTGGCGAGTACCAGTGAAAACTGAGCTGGTGTTTTAAGACCTCATCTCCTGCTAACAGAGGCTAAAGAGCCCGAATTTTCCCTCCTCAAAAAATAGGCGAAAAAATGTTGAAAAATAATGAAATGTTTATAAAAGTAATGAAAAATGTTGAAAAATAATGAAATGTTTAAATGAAATGTTAAATTATTGTGAATTAATTGTAAATTATTGAAAATATTGTGAATTAATTGTAAATTATTGAAAAAATGAAGTTTATTTTTTCAACAAACAACAAGAAGGGGGGAAATGTAGTGAGAACCACAAGTGTCAGCAGGTGTCAGCAATAATGAACTGGGAGCTTAGGCCCAGCTGTGCCCAATAATTAGGGCCTGCCCCAGCCGGAAATGGGCGGGGCTGAAGGGCAAAATAAAAGGCATGCTCCCAGAAGCAGAGAAGAGATGAAGACGCCTGAGGAGAGGGACGGCGAGAGAACTGAAGAAGAGCCGTGTCCCCCCGAGAGAAAGGCTCTCTGCAACAAGGAATGATAAGCACTCCTTTAAGAAATACTATTTTTCAGAAATTTCTTGGTAACTTTTACAGGCCAAAAGAGTTGAAATAGTTGAAATAGAATACTCATTCTCCATCATTCAGTTAATTTACAGCTGTTATATCTGTGCCCTCAAAACTCAGCCTTGGAAGTTATGCATTGTATACTTCACTGGTTAGGTTTTTTGGAGGGTTTGTTTCATTCATATGTGTATTAACTTAGAAAAGGGTAAGGGGGGCTTCTGAAAATTAATGAATCTTTCAGATTCACCATACTTAATTAGTGAAATGCTATAGCTACTGTCATTTTTTATTACACTGGAAAAAATACATTGCATATCAATGTAAAAATGTATAATATTTTGAAATATATTCATTCCAGGTGATTAAATAATTTTCTAAATATAAACTCTTGACTGTGCCAAGTTCACCTTAACTGAATAGTTTTTAGGCCAATTTAGTAAATGCAACCCCTCTCTTCCACAGGGCTGTCTTTAAATTCGACAAATAATCACTGTGCATACTCTCTGTTTATTACTCCTGGTTCCTATCTTGCTGTTCAAAAGGCTATGTGAAGCATAGATTGCCCAGTAGAAATAGTTCTACCCAGTAGAAGGTAGAATACATAACAATGTGCACCATCTCTGGCTTGCAGACAGCAGTAAGGTGACCGAAATAGGTTTTAGCTAATTCAAATTAATTTCTACCACAGGGAAATTACATATAGAGATATTTCCTATTTAATACACTTCTTTCCATTCTCACCACTGTAGGATCTTGGGGAGAGAGAGGTATAAGTATTTTTTAATTATGTTTACATGTAGGAATCAGTCATGAGAGAATGCAAGTGTCATTGAAACACTTTCTTATAATTTCCCTCCTGCTTAAGTGTCACATGATGCTGACTTGAGGAAAAAAAAATAGAGCTACGTGACATAGACTAAGTTGTATATCCCAAACTTGAACAGGTTGTGGCATTTTGTGCCATATGGTATGCATGTCAGTGAAGTGAAGGGCATGCCTTGTCACATCAGATCCCGTTATGACTTTTGGGGAGTGAAATATCATTTCCAGCTGAAGTGAGCCTTTCACTTCACTGATCTATGAGTTGCACATCTTGAGTAACACAGCTGGTTTTGGAAACTAAGGTCCTATTGAGAGTAAGAATGACTTGGCAGAAAGTATAGCCTTGGATTTACAAGACACTGGATCTCAATAAGGTATAGATACTTCCTGATAGAATTTATTCAAGATTAAAGTAATTCCATAATAGTCTGGTTTTCCTGGTATTATGTACGTGACAAGAGCTTTTGTCCAGAAGGGTGATTTCAGATAGCTAAGGCAGATACATTTCCAATTATTGGAAAAAATATGGTTGGCTCTTGTCTTATGTTCCAAACATTAGATAGGTTTCCCAAAATAAATTAGAAGAAGAATTTGCCTGTTTGCTGTTTGAGAATCATTATTTCTTTCCATAAAATAAAATAAGCAGTCTTATTATTTGTAAGCTTGTGGAAGAACCTAGCTAGAGAATTTCAAACACCATCAAGATCATCTATTTTTTCACAGGAAATCTAGGGCATGGGTTAGTTAGGGATTATGTAGTCCCAAGGGGACTATGTATCAGTAACATATGTGGAAATATATGTCCCAAAGGGACTGCCATATAAAACAGCCCTAAAAAAAGGCAGATGTGAGGCATTTACAATTGAGCTATATCAGTTGTATTCTGGTTAGGGAAGCAGGCTTGTGAGTGCTGGTCAAAGGGGAGTGTTATTGATGTGGCAGTTGTCCTACCTGATTGCAGACTATTGGGATAGTTTTGCTTGGAAGCCATTGTGGTGTTGATTGCTCTGATTTAAAAACAAACAAACAAAACAAAACAACAACAACAAAAAACATTCTTCCAATTAGCCATAGATGAGCAAACAATTTTTTGATGTTTTTATCTGTCTGGCAGAAGTGTGACTAGTTATCATTACAGCAATAGATTGCAGTAACACTGTGGTATCAGACTGCTTCAACAGAATAAAGTAAAGTGACAGTTTATGATTCTTAACAATGCACCCTTCAAACATCAGCTCTCTTGCCAAAGTGTTGAGTTTCATCTACTGAGAAACAGCTGAGTGTCCTGAAAACACTGCTAGTCTCTTAGACATGGCAGTAACAACATACATGTACAGAGGAGTGATTCTTGGAAGTTTCATCATTAAAATGTCCTCAAAACAGAAAACAAGTGGCTTAAAGGTTACTTGAATTTTATTAGCATTATTGGTATGTTTTTGAGGAATTATGCTATGAGTAAAGAGGAAAAAAAAAGTTTCCACATATGTTACTGATAAGCCAAGGGACTGTGATAGTCACTGAGAAGATAATCTGAAAAAGGAGCAGTGCACTATCTTGCTGCTGTTCTGTAGAAATAAAAATGTGTCTTGCACCTCGGACTACAGTTAGAAACATTTTTATCCTGGTGTCTCAGCTAGTAAATGCAGGAGTTACTTTCAGCAGAAATCTTCATTATTAGTGAGAATCTTTCCTGGAGCATCGTAGTAGAAAACAGATACAGAAGTTCTCTTTATACTTGTACTAGTTTGGAGGTGTGAGTGACGGCATTTCATTGGTTGGTTTTAATGTCTGGGTTTAATTTATCTGTGGTCTTAGACTTCCATAAAGGCAAAGCATAGTTGACAGGTATAGTGGAAGTCTTGATTGATCTTTAAACATAATCACAATTCTATTAACATTTTTGGTTTTCATTATTCAACAAGTATAAATAATTCTTTTAAGGAAGAGAGGTAATGTTCATTTCTAATTAAATAGCAGTAATAAATGTTTCAGAATTATCACTTTTAATATCAGATTGGATCAAATAAACTATAAGACCAGAAAATATTAATGCTATCATTTTATAACATTTTAATAAAATTTTTGTAAGTTTGTGTAGCATTTTAAGTTTGTAAAGCAAATTACTTTAAGATTGTTCTAATTCCTCATTTTTTGACACCTAAAATTATGGACGCTAGGAGTTTACAACAACATTATTAAGGAAATATTTCAGTCTTTAAGTGAAGTAAAAACTCCTTAATACCTCTCTATATTAATAGAACTTCTTTTGTCCCAGTAAAACTTTAAGATTAACATGACTCGTGTTCTGTCTGCAAAATATGTTGTCTTAATATACACACAATTTATTTCCTTATAGATCACACCTATATGTAAAATATATTTAATGTTTCTATAACCTTGTGTTTATTGTGAAACTGTGTGAAAGTGTAGCTAATTTAAGCTAAATAGTTGGTTGAGCTAAGAAAGAATAAAGTTCTAAAAGTGAATAAAGTTAACACATTCAGTCTTAGTAAACAAGACATCTAGATCAGTCAGAGTAACTTTAACAATCATGTTCTACACCAGTTATTTACTAACTTGTGATCAGATTAACTTTTAAGAGTGAACATGAAAAAAATATTTTACACTTATAATATGGTAATAATAAATAAACTGGCTCAACTCCTGTAACAGTTTAACATATATTAAGTTAGCAAGTTAGCATTATCTGTTTTAATGTAGAGTATATAAGTACTATACTGTCCAGTAGACCACCCCTCTTTGTAAAGGATTCTTTGCATGAGACTGGAAACTTTATGCACATTTTAGCAAGATTGTTACCAGACATTCAAAGTGGTTTTGTATGTCACGGTAGGTAAATAACTTTTCTAAGAGGAAATAGAAAATATATTTTTTAATACACACCCCATGGTTTTCAGAAGTTCTTGAAAAGTTAATTAAATTGCAAAAGTTTACTTGAATTAGTATAGAGTGATTTCAGAAAGTAAAAAAAAAAATAAATAAAAAAACAAACCAGAAAAATAAAACAAAAAAAAAAAACCCGAAACACTAAACTGGTATCCATGAGATAATCTGGTCATTCCTTTAAAAGCAAATAAAGGCAGCTGATTCAAATAGTAGTCAATCAAAGGTCAGTACTACTACTTGGACTAAGCAGTTTGTACTGCTGCTTGTACTTTTACTATAGAAGGTGTAGACAGTGCACCACCAAATTTATACCTTCTAAGTAGAGAAAAGCTGTATGCTGCAATGATTTAAGTGGAATGGAGGAGTTCATTTTAAAAAAAGGAGTGCATACAAGACCAGTTAAATACTGGTGCCAAAGCTGATTAGTTACCTTGCTTATATTCCTGGCAAAGAAGTGAAATGTATCATTATACAGAAACCATAAGAGAAATGGAAGTGTCATGGGTATTTAACTGCAGACAGATAATGCTCATCATTTTTGCCAGCCTTGAAATGAAGTCCAGCCAGTTTTCAAGATCTAATAAGATCTGACATATTAATTACAGGGTTGTTTTTGTTTTCCAGTTTTAATTTCAGAGCAATTGTAGTTCAAGCATAGATTTAACTAAGAGCACTATTTTGGCAGATACTGTTGCTCCTGGCATATCAGTGTAATAAAACTAGATCTTAATGAAACTGGAAACTACTTGGACAGCAGCTCTGCACTTAATTTAGAGATGGTTTGAAAATGAACATAACAAAAATAGTTTCACTAGGGAGCTGTTGGGAACTTACCCATTTCCATTATCTTATGGTTTTAACTCTCTCAACAGCGCTGGCACTTTTCTTGATGTGGTGCAATGGTGCAGATTCTACCTAATTTCTTCCATGCCTGGAAAAGATGTAGCACATCTTACTGGTACATTGAAGTATGTGACACCCACTCATAGTGACGGTCAGAGGAATTACGTATGTGCAGAAGCAGAGCAGAAAGGAATAAAATGCCAACTGAAAATGTATTGCTTTTTACTAGAAACAAACCAAACCAAACAAACAGAAACCCTGCAGATTTTTGTAAATTACTTTCGTGCTCAAATATGGTTTCAGTATAGAAATGTTTCAGTTTGGTAAGGAATCGGTTTAAAATGAAGAAATTCCCGCAAAGCTTTGAAATTTTGTTAGATTGCAGTAATATTATTGAATATTCTAAATTGAAGAGACATGGACTTGACAGACAGAACACTTGGTGAGTTAGGATGGTTGTACTCACAGAGTTACAGTCAACAGCTTGCTGTCAAAGTGGAGAACAGGGACAAATGGCATTTCTCAGGGGTCAGTATTGGGGCTGGTGCTGTTTAACATCTTTGCTGGTGACATTGACAGTGGGATTGAGTGTACCTTCAGCAAGTTGACTGACAACACTAAGTTCTGTGGTGCAGTCAACACATTGGAAGGAAGGGTTGCTATCCACTTGCCATACCTGGACAGGCTTGAGAGGTGGGCCTGTGCAAACTGCATGAATTTCAACAAGGGCAAGTGCCAAGTCATGCATATGGGTCATGGCAATCTCAAAATGAAACACAGGCTGAGTGGAGAATGGCTTGAAAACAGCTCTGAAGAGAAGGACGTGTGGGTGATGTCCAATGAAAAGCTCAACATGAGTTGGCAACGTGTGCTCTGCAACCAGCCATATCCTGGGCTGCATCAACACATGGCCAGCAGGTCGAGGGAGGAAATTCTCACATAGACCTGTTGGAGTGTGGCCAGAGGAGGGCAACAAAGATTATTAGAGGTCTGGAGTACCCTATGAAGAGAGGCTAAGAGAACTGGAATTGCTCAGCCTGTGAAAGAGAAGACTCCGAGAAGCCCTTACAGCAGCGTTCCAGTACCTGAAGGGGGCCAACAGGGCCTAATGTCCAAACATCAGGAAGAAATTCTCTAGTGTGAGGGTGAGGAGACACTGGAATAGGTTGCCAGGGAAGTTGTGGATATTCCCTCAATGGAGTGTTCAGGGCCAGGTTGGATGGGGCTTGAAACAACCTGGTCTACCGGGAGGTGTTCCTGCTATGGCAGTTAGGGTTGAAACTAGATGGTCCCTTCCAACTTAAATCATTATATGATTCTATGGCTGTTCATAGGGAAAATAAAAATAAATAGCAAATTTGTAGCTAAAAACACTGAAAATACCTCACAGTCCTGCTATAATTAAACCACTGGGACTGAGATTTCCACATATCCTGGGTATTTTCTGCAGAGTACTTTATGTGGGGTTTGCCCAGAGTTTTTCTTAAATTTTCTGTGGACTTTTTATAGTTGTGTAAGCTGTTTCTGTTGAAGACTAGAAGAACCCATGTGGAATTTTAGTGCCAATTAATGCATCTAAATTCACCTGCAAGTACATTTGTTGTGGTTCCTGTCCTGATTATTAGTTAGTATAGACTAAGGACACACTGTCACCCCTCAGCTCTTATCTGGATGATATTGCTTAGTTTTCTTCCTGTTCAAAACCTAGAAGATAGTTGTTCTGTGGCCAGATCAGGTCCTCATATAGAGGATGAAGCTTATCTAAGCCATCACCAGCCAGACCTTGAAATAGAGATCTAAGGCTGATTTGGATTTTCCTTCTTGCCCTTTGCATGATAAATCTCATGATATGAACATGCAGTCCTGACGTGACAAGAATAAAAGTGGCATTCTTCAAGAAAGCTTGCAAAGGAAGATGACATTTACTCTCTGTGGACCAGAGACAAAATATGACATAAGAGAATAATTTTGGAAGATCTGTTGGGCTTCCAACCCATACCCTTTGGAGCAGGGAAAGATGTTAAAGAAATAATTTTAAGATGTCAATAGTAATGTATCTGAAATAATAATAAATTCTATAAGAACTTCTATTTGCTGAAAGCTTTGAGTCTCATAACTGCCAAATTTGTTTCATGATGTTCATTTGTCATTGAATATGTATGAAAGGGACCTTAAAAATATAACTTGCAACTTCTTATCTCAGTTCTGTACTGAGTATAGAGCAATTAAAAAACATGTTCCATCAATGAAATTTCATGGTTGGAATTTAAATTGGATTTCAAGATCAAGGGAAATAATACAATAATGAGTGTTACTATGCAGAAAGTCATAGAAAGTTAATGGACTTTAAAACTAACACATTGCCCTAGAAGAGTCATTAACACAGCCTTTGGCTTTGTATGAGAAATAACTAAAGATAGATGCACTGAATTAATTAAAGGAAGGGACTCCCAGCACAGAGATATATATGTAAGGAATGACAGTGATAAACTATGAAAAAACACTTTATTTTAAAATATATAAATTACTGAATTCAGGATACTATGATAAAATTCTTCTTCTAGGTTGAGCAGATTATTACATTCATTTTTTAACTCCTTTGTAATTTTCATTTCTGAAATCAAATGACACAGTATTGAAACTTTAGAAGTTTTTCAGTTATCTCTGAAATTCAATTTGGAGGAAAAGGTGGCACCATAGTAATATATCTGCTTATTTAATGACACTGTTGCCCAAACTCAAGAGATTTCAATAATGTGTCTGAAAGACAAAATTACTTAGCTGCAATTTTGATCTTGAAAACATGTCTTTGTACTGGTTCTTATTATCAAAGCTACCATGGGAACAGGAAGAACCGTAACTGTTCTATTAATTCAACTGAAGTGGACATAGAAAATGAAAGGTGTTAGGAACACCCTGATTATTTACAATATGAAATAGTTTAACCTAATTTAATGAGTCGACGGTAAACAATATGCAACATTTGGAAATGTAAGGCAAACTATCAAAATACATTAGAGATACCCATTAGTTCTTTGTACTCTCAGACACTTCTTCCTGAAAATTGTTGTTATTTTCCGGATTTTAATAGGCCAGAAGGCAGAGAAACATATATACATCTTAGTTAATGATCTCACAGTGTATTAACAATCAATGTCACATGTATAGAATTTGCTACCACCAGCTTCTGTCTTCAAAATAAAACCCGGGAGGAGCATGAGATACAACTCTGAATCAGAAAGAATAAAGCAACAATTACGCCATGAAAAATACCCATTAAACCTTTTTGTAAAAAGAAAATCACCAAACTTTTATATACTTTTGAACATAGATGCTATTTAAACCAGGGATAGCTTATTCCAGGAATCAAGTCTCCAAACTCACCACAATGTTTGTAGGAAGTGCAGCTCCGGTAAACAGAACATGAATAGAGCTTAACAACTGAGTCCAGAAAAATGATCTGCAGAAATCTATGTAAGATAGTTGTAATTGATTAAATGAAGAAAATTTCATTATATTTGACGAAATTATAAACAAGTTTAGATCTTCCTCCAGCTCTTCTACATTTTTCTTTTTGACCCCATGCTCCAGGCAGTCAGAGCTAAACTTCCAATGACTGCAATCCATTTTATTTCAATTCTGCAACTCATGGCCAAATTAAGAGGCAGCCAGACCCTTTAATTCTTTTCAGATATGACATACATGAGAAATAAGAACAGTCATGTTATTTGCATAAGGAAAGATTTCCATGTAGAAAGAATCTGAAACAAAGAGAAATAGATAATTGCACTAAGCTTTGAGTGTTGCCTTAAACCATGTGATAAGTCAGGTAAGAATCGACCTAAAACTCAACATACTTTAAAAAACAGACAAAGATAAAGAAGTGGAGTGAACACACACATGGTTTAAAATTGGAAAGGTCATGAACAGAGGTCCATAAAGAGATGGCATGAGAGGCATACTCATGTCATGCTTTACATATAAAATTTCATTCTGTATGTCAAAATTACATCCCACAAATGGATAGGTTTCAGACATATGTTATAGGATCATAATGTAATTTTCCAGCAGAATTAGTTATGGTTTTATGACTGTTTCAATGACTTTGCAATTAAATTTTACTGTTGGAGCAAAGCAGTTTCAACAGCATCTAAGTCCCCTTAGACAAGAACTTCAGTGACAATAATGAATAAAAATTCTCTGGAGCTCTTCTGGAAAAACTGGGTGACATGCTAAAGACAGGCCCGAAGGGTCAAGTCAAAATTTGCAGGTGAGCCAGAATACTTGGTGGCTTCCTTAGAGCAGATAATTATATACAGACGCCAAGTGATACAAGTTCAGTCAAATTTCTCCAACTTCTAAAGACTGGCATAATTATTCTGGATCCACAAGCTCTATAGTGTGCAGATGTGAAAGAAACATGACCACAGTACATGATCTTCTTAAAGAAGTGAGCAGTTAAGGCTGATCCCAGAACCATAAAAAGGTGATTCTTTTATTTTAAGTAAAAGATAAATTAATGGACGTTGGACCTTGTTGGGTTATATCCCTCTCACTGCAAGAAGGGAATAATACACCCAACAGCTGCCTGTAGTATGTACATAAGAGGCCCATCCTATAGAATTATGTCTTTGGGACCTGCAGAAATACTGAAGGTACAAATTGAATAATATGGTTTTTACAATGTCTCCAAGGTAAGACTTCTCGCTCACTATCTATGTGTGTGTTAAATAGAATGAGATGGTGTCACAACCTAGAACAAAATGTATTTTTCTTATCTTTTACAGTTTCTCCAGTATATTCTCCCATTCTACTATTATAATTCACCTAGGCTCTCTGACTCCATTCTTCAGTGTCAGGGGCTGGTGTGAAAAACTGTCACTACAGCTTTTATTTCAGTCTGATTCTCAGCAGTATGTGTGGCATTCCCAAGGAAGCTTTTTTGTTCATTTCATAATTTCTACATCCTGCAAACCTTGAGCCTGATTATTATGATTTTATGTCTGTTATTTAGAGGTGTTAAAAGCAGATTTACATCTCTGGATTCAGCCTTTAAGCAATTATGCTTCTCATCATGTGCCTTCCTTTCCTGGAAATCAGTTAACACTTTCCATTCATGAGGGAGTACTAAACACACAAGCAGAGATGTGTTCATTACCTCATAAAGTTATGCTGGTCTTTCTTATCCTTCACAAACTTGTTATTAAGTCTTCAGTTTTATTTCTACAGAAGGATTCTATTTCTCATCTTGACTGAGGAATTATGCATCTTCAAAATACATTTTTCTACTGCAAACAGAAGAAAAAATATATGTGAATGAATAAAATTCCCAAGCAAATAAAAGTTCTTTTTTTTTTTCCACAAACATTATTTCACTTTTTAATTTTGTAAAACAGTAATCCTCCTGAAGCCACCTGCATTTTGCAGCAGGAATGAAAAGTTCAGATACATATAATTGAGAATATAATTTTCCATGCAAGAATACTTCACGACTGTGAACTGTGACCGTCATTCACTGTTTGAAGGAAGGAGCTGGAGGGTATTCCAGCATTCTATAAAACCAGTATATTCAAGTCTTCCAGAAATGAGACTATATCTAGGGACTAACAAAGGAGGTAAAAACAAAGGAATGTAGTAAAGACTATTAATTCTTCAATTTTGTGGGTTTCTTTCAGGGTTACCTGTGATAGAAATTATCAAACTGAAGATTTTTATCATTGTCTCAAAGAGAAAGAACTAGCCAGGTGTACAAATTGCATATTAAATACTCCAAGGAAATGTGTTTGAAATAGAGCAGTCTCACTCTTATCTACATGTTTCACGGGGAAAAAATATCTAGAAAAAAATAATTACTCCAGTGGTTAGATACGGATTTTGTTTTTAATGTCTAAAACCCCTTTCCATAAGTAGATCTGGCAAATGGGGGCTAGGGTTAGTTTACATCTACAATAACAGAAGTTAGCTAGGAAACCAGGTAACCAGTTGTGTGGTTTATTTTAAGCAGTTGATTTTAAAAGGGACTGCATAATTCAGCACCATTTCCCATCATTGCAAAGCCTTTGCTACCGTATCTGTTGCTCAGAATTATGCTGGCAGTCAGCTCACAATGGCCATATTCACACCTCACAGCAGAATCCCCACTGGAGGGTCAGTCATGCATAAAGGGAAGAAGTATTCTCTCAACAGGAGTACAATCTTTTGGAACAACGGGCAGATCAGTACATTTTACTTGCTCAGCCTTCATAAAGGCTCACAGCAGTAACTCTGTTTAACCAGCAGAGTTCAAAATTTGAAACCTCGTCCTCTGCAGAAATTGGGCACAGATTGCCCCCTAAACTGGCCCTGCAACACAATAACCAATCAGTTCCTGTGATGCTGTGCTATTACCTTGATGACCCATTTAATGACTGGATTTTGTAAGGTACTTTTGGGTGTTGTGTCAGCCAAAAAGGTCAAATGGGAGTGTAATTTGTAACCTAACAATTTCAGAAACCTTTCACTGGAAAGACTTTTGTAAGTGGATGATATTTTTATGTAAAGATAGTCATAGAGGTCACTAAAGGGAAACATAACTTGAAAAATATCCTCTTGGAGACATTCCAAGCATCTTAAACTCCTTTATCAGCCATTATTCCACATAAAATGTATCAGTGCTTTGGCATTTTAATTTTTTTTTTTTTTTTTTGTTTGAGATTGTCACAATTCATTTTTAAAAAACCCACATATGTACATATAGCTCAAATGAAGAAGTTTCTATTTTTCTTTTTCTCCTCTGTTTGTATCAGATTTGCACAACCTAAAACTGTGGCTTCAAGCAGGTTCCATTCAGAACAGTCCAGGTGCAGGAAAAAAATGAGATCTCTGAAAGCCATTACTATTACCCCAAAGTTACTCACCATAGCGTTAAACAACTTTTACATTTCTTTGTAATTTCTGACAGAAAACTGACTGTGTGACATCGATTTACAAGTCAGAGACTGTGAAATACGGAAATGGAAGCATTTGTTCATGGCTTTCACTAGCAATAATTACAATAATTTCACCAAGTGAAATCATGTCAAAATCATTCTCATTTTACTACAATAAATAACATATTCAATAGGTTGTATACCCCCTCAGAACAGCATTACATCCTAAAGAGAAATAATAATAAGGGCCTCTTTGGCATGCTGTAAACTGTAAATTCTGGTGCTTTAAAGGACTACAGTATAGGCAAAATGGTGATCCCAGATGAAGAGTGTGCAGTTCCTCTTACTAGTGCTGAAATACTTGGTGAAGCAAGCTGTACAAACAAGGCAAGTAGAATTTATGGGAAAGAATAAGATTTCTTATCTACCACAGACATCTTGGAAAAAATTCAGAGAATATAAACAGAGATGAAAAAAATTTTACAAAAAAAATTTTTTTTAATTAAATTTTTGCATAGAAGGTAAGACTCACACTGATGATACATTTGTCATGTCTTAGAGGTGGTGGGGATTCCATAATTACCATGTAGCAAACACTTATTTCCCGAAGAGCAACAGGCTATTGGTAATGAAATATCTGCCCTAGCAACTATGTTTCCAGGACTGCTGCAGAGGAACTGGATACTACTACTTTTGACAAATGATTCACCTATGAACATCCCATCCATGGCATACTGGGATATTTCTGCATACAGGAGCTATATTAAGATATAAGAAGTAACGCTGAGCACAGACGGTGGGCTTGCAAATGCTGCACTCTGTAGGGATATTAGCTGCTGTCCTGAGAGCAATGTAGTCAAATCTGCAATCAGACTGTGACAATTTGTGCTTGATTGAGTCCAGTACTCTATTAAAGGAACTTTTTTACCTCTGGTGGCCTTCCCTAGTTTTTGCTCTCTGCAGAATGTTCTGTAGTGCAATGCAGGTTAAGTCTCATTGGTCACAGTTGAAGCTTATTAGTCAGTCGAGCTTGCAGAGATTGGAAATTTCAAGATCCCTTCACTTTTACCCTGTGATTTAGTAATTGGAAACTAGTTCTGTGATAAAGATTACTCTGCATTAAAACATAGCAAGTCATATCGGTCAAGACATTATGTAAACATTCAAACTTTTAGGTAAGCATTTAAGTAAAGATTTATATATTTTCTAAGATCAAAACAATGTGAGTATTTGGAACCAACATGTAATGTATGTATAGTACCTCAAAGTCTGTTGTTTGTCTCTATTTTTTCTCTGAATGTTAAAATTTAAAAAACCCAAACAAGCAAAACAAACAAAGCCCTAAATATATTTGTGTCTATGCACAGAAATCTATACTCTGACAGTCACATTTATGCATCATGATTGTATAAAATCAATAAAGATCAAATTTAAAGCCCAAAGATTACTAGAACCATCTATAGCTTGTTGTAAAGAACACAAAAAACTGGCCTGATTCCTTATGTGCTTACATTGCCAGATGTAGGTAATTTCTATGTGGCTATAATCAGCTTTCACTAGACCTGCAAGAGATCCATTTTTTGATACATGTTAACCTGAATTTCACGTTAGCTGTCTAGATTGGAATGCTACACAGGACATCAAAATCCAACTTGCCTCACCTGTAGCTTGCAAGGCTAGTATTCCACTAAATCAAGTAAGATTAAGGGTTCTTAAATAAAATTGTCTGGTTTTAGGCTCAGAAAGATTTAGCTGCATGTGAAACAGATTATACTGAATTTTTTCATTAATATCAAATAAAAATCTGACAGCTACTGTTTTGTTGAAAAAAACATATTGCATAGAAATTTAATTCCAACTCTGGGAGCTGCAGAAATCATCTCACATCACTGATGATAATCATAAGAGTATACTATACATGAAAACACAGGATATATATGGTGCAGAAAAAATATTTTAGTAGTTTTTAAATAGGAAGACTTATTTTTATTTAGACTATTTTTTAAAGTACTCAAGATCTTAGATGTCTTTATATTGTGGAATAAAGATCAATTTAAAATAACTAAAAGTGATTCTGAAGAAAACAATTCTCTAGTTGGCTATGATCGATAAAGTTAGAGAACTCAAGGCACAAGTTATTGTGATACTAGACAGTAAAAGGATTAATTGATCATAATTTAGAGAGCTGCAAGACACTTCCATGTTAGAGTTAGAAAGTGATAGATAATTTCTTTTGCTGGTAATGCTTATTTTATAGACTCTATTATCCTCTCACACTTGTGTAAATCAAGAGTTTTTCTGCTGTAATAAATTGTTGTAACACCACAAACATGTTCAAGTTGAAGAAAGAAGGAAACAGTGTCTCTCAAGGGGACATTTTATTTACAATAAATGAAAACGAGAACGTGATGATGTATATCAGTAGATAGAAATAAATGCGAAATAATAATAATGCGAATAATATCTCAGCATTCCCATATGCCTCAAAACTAGAGTATAAATGAAAAATGCATTGTTATTTTGTTTTCTATAACAGAGAAATGTAGGTAGGAAGAGTTCCAGAGGTCATCCCCCTCAGAAAGAAGCATATAAATACCCTAATCAAGAGATTGCAAGCTGACTGATATTAGTGAGAAGTAGCTAGAAGATACAGATGAATTATTCATGTAGAATTTTCCTCAGAAGAACAGCATCAGAAGAGTTTTCCTAACTATTGAGAAACCTTCAAAGACTACACAACTGCTCTTCTTTTGAATGAAGGTAGACTGAAAGCATTGTCATGAAAAGGAGAGAGACTTCATGAGAGCAAACATTCTGACCTGAGATATTCCTCTGGCATGTAGGAGATGATTTAGAATTTCAAATTGCTTATTGCTGTTTTGCTTGATATAATCTTGAGTATTTTCTTGTAAACCCTAAGCAAACACAGACTGTTGAATATGTTGATACGTATTGAGACCACTGCTGAGAGTTTTTCTCTATATAATCTTTTTTGCCCAGTGAATACTCTGCATAATTTGGTAACTGTACAAAACTGAGCTATTAATACCTACCTTAAATTCCATTATCCAGTACATAGTTATTACCCAGGCTGTACAAGGCTTGGCAGTACTCTGACCTCCAGTAGCCTGTTGGACCATAAGACTAAAATGCTGAGAACTGTGTTATCAAGACCAGAATCTGAACAGAAAATACCTTCTGCATGGTTTTGAACGTTCTGATCTCAGATCTATTTTCTATTGCCTGACAATAAATTCTGTTCCTGTTTCCTAGACTGACAGAAATTCTATTGTCAAGTTAAAAAAAAAATGCTTTCACATACGAGTTTTTTCAAGGTTCCTACGCTAACGTAGTCTGACAAAAATCTCATTGTTCTCTACACCCTCATGTTTAACTGAAACTAATGCTAGGGTTGACTACACTGTTTTTTCAGAATAGTTTTAAGATTGATGTATAGCAGAACAAGACTTGGAAGATGTCTAGACTTCAGGGTTTTTTTTCAATTCAAGCAAGTTTTCTTTTGTAGGCATATATGAGAAAAAGAAATAAAAATAGTCATGTTAAGAACTATGACAGTATAGGTTACTAGTTTAGCATAAGTGCATCTTTCATTATTTAACTTGGTCAGATACAATTGCTTAAAATAGACACAGATAACATAATTAAACTTTTATACACTATTTCTGTATTTTAGATTTATCTTAGCAACAAAATTATGTCACTACATTTATTTTAAAGGCTGCTAAGTTCTTTGCAATCTGCAAATAAAATTTTGTGTATAATGCGTCAGCCTACTGTCAGTTTCTTACAAGACTTCATGGTTTTTCTGCTATGTGTCTAGATTGTAAGCATAAAGTTTATTTATTAGATGGGATTAAATATTGACTATATCTGAGGATCTGTCAATCAAATCGTGACTCTACATGTCTGTATGAACTGTAATGCCCTTTCTCTCTTGAAGCTATGCAAACAGAACAGTAGAATCTTTCAGACACTTCATTTCTTCCTTCAGGATTTAAATATGTGAAGAAATCCTTTCAGTTTCATACTCATCATTTTAAAAGAGTCAGTGTCATCTGTACTTGGCCATCCCTTCCACTTTAAGGCTAGTGAGCATTTTGAAATGCAGAGATCTGCCAAACGTATGACTCAGAGTTACTTATTCTACTTTGCCCTGTATATAGTTTCCAACATTAGGGAAAATCTGTTAAATATTCTATCCCACTGTACCTCTTGCTTCATGTAAATGTTTTGACCACATCCGTATTTGCTACAGAAACATTTTCATTATTCAGACACTTTTTGAGTTTTTCTACGCTGTGTAACAGAGCATAGGATAGTAATGCTCTTTTTTGTAAAAAGCTTTTTGTCCTGGTTTGGGCCAGCATAAAGGTGATTTGTTGTCTTGTAATTTTGCTTTCAGCTAAGTCTCTTGCAAGTAGCTGCACTTGCTGAAATTAACAGCAAGTTTCTCAGACAGTGTCTGCTTCTGGGAATGATAACGCTCAATGTTTACAGTTACAGCTAGAGACTGGTGTGCAGAGCCAAGGACACTGCTCAGTTCTGAGGAACATTTTGCCCTCCAGAAGGAGTAAAAAGGTCACACCTGCAGCCCTCCTTTATGGAGGAGTGGACAAGATAAATGGCCTTCCTTCCTCCCTGCCTTCCCTCCTCCCTCCCTCCCTCCCTCCCTGCCTTCCCTCCCTCCCTCCCTCCCTCCCTCCCTCCCTCCCTCCCTTCCTTCCTTCCTTCCTTCCTTCCTTCCTTCCTTCCTTCCTTCCTTCCTTCCTTCCTTCCTTCCTTCCTTCCTTCCTTCCTTCCTTCCTTCCTTCCTTCCTTCCTTCCTTCCTTCCTTCCTTCCTTCCTTCCTTCCTTCCTTCCTTCCTTCCTTCCTTCCTTCCTTCCTTCCTTCCTTCCTTCCTTCCTTCCTTCCTTCCTTCCTTCCTTCCTTCCTTCCTTCCTTCCTTCCTTCCTTCCTTCTTCCTATATATATATGTATATTTGTGAATAATAGCATATGCATTTGTTACTGTGAAAATGAAATGGTATCCAAAATGTTGAGCACACTGTGTTTGGGGTTTTGTGTTTTCTAATTTTTTGCAGTTTCACTGTTTCCCTAAAATTATGAAGAAAAATTTTTATTCTTGGTAAAGCTTTACTGTTATCTTGCCAATACTGAAACTTACAAAATTACATATTAGATTTTCCATTGTGCTCAGATTAAATTTAATTCATACCAACAATACTAACTTGCTATTAGCTGCTCTAAAGTGTGGCTGACATCACTGTCTTGTCAGCATCTACTTTTGTCTGGAATGAACAGAAAATGGTGCTTGTCACTGCATTTTGTAGAGAAGTTCTATTGTTAGGGCAAGCTCTGAAAATATCTACTAGATTTAATAGTTTCTGTGACATAGGTAGAGCTGGTGGAGTGGTGCCACTACTTAATACAAAGATTTGTCCCACAGTTCACAGTATGTTAGGGGCTGGAAGGCACCTTGGAAAATCATCAAGTCCAAACCCCCTGCCAGGGCAGTATTACCTAAAGTAAAAGGGATGGAGATTTCCCTCTCTGCCTCCCCAAGTGTATTCAAAACAGGCTGTTAGTATGGAGTTCAAACCTTAGTATTAGTGGAGTCTGATAGGGGACTCTTCAGCTTATCGACTGAACTTTGTCCAAATTTAGTCATGAAGCTCCAGTCTTCAACAGTGAAATTGTTTGGACATGGCCTTTGTTGATCTTGAAATTCTGACTGGGGGAATAAGGTCACAAATGCAGATTCAGTCCCCCTTCTGGCTATCTGGATCTGACCTTTGCAGTGTCTGATGCTCTGGCTGTTATCCTTCAGCCAGTGCTAAAAAAAAAATAAAAAATAAAAATAGTTTAAATTCAGCAGAGAGATTTGGCACAAGTTTCTCATCTGAGAAAATGTGAGAGGCAAACGTCGTGTATGTGATGGCAGAATAAAACTCTCAGCAATGCTGCAGAAGTACAGCCTATAACTAGTACAAACTCTAGAGTGAAGTGTGTGAAGCAAAGGTCAAAATGTTTTCCTTACAGAGGAGTGAGTATGAAACACAGATGAAATATTTGAGGAAGATGTGGTTTTTCTTTTCTGTCATTGTTAAATCTCTGTGAGACTCTCTGAGATCAGTCTCAAGCACTAATTGTGTTACTGTTACATACTGGTCTTGGCAAATTATCTGACAAGGGAAGAGGCCTGGAGTGTTTTCTTTTAATGGAAAAATATTGCTATACTCGCACTTTCAGGTTTCATTTTATTCACTTTCAGACAGATTCGTGTAAACAAGAAGTATAAGCATTAAAGCACAAATTGTCATGTTGCTCCTTTTCACTTTTGTTTTCAAAGGGTTTTAAGGTCACACTCTTTCAGATGCCCATAATGAATATGGCAAGGTGTGCCTGCTGTTTGTCATTGTCCTTTGGAAACGTCAGCTGGCTTTCATACCTTCCTTTTTGTGTTGTAAGTCGTAATTGTGCTTCAATTAACACAAAGCAATATGAAGCGTGTTAGCTGAGCCTTGCCTGCTCTTTCTTAAATTAAAAAGTGCATTAAGAACAGTGATGATCACATGGCTTTACCCCTAATAAATCTGAAGGCTTCCTGGGGCTAGATTGGCATCCATCTCAACCCCAGCAGAATAAGCATATTGACAAGAAAGTTAAATTATTTTACAGAACTGGAAGTAAAGAAGCCTCCGATAGAGGCTTTTAACTCAGTATGTGACAAAAATCTGTAATGTAGTGGAAAGATCTCTCTGAAGCAGCAATTCGGAGACAATACCAGGTGAATACTGAGTCTAATTATTGAACAATGGCAATAAATGCTGGAAAATGGCAAAAAAAGATTGTGTCAATTTCCTAGTTTAATTCTGCAGGAATCTCGTAACAGGAGAGGTGATAGGCACTGGAAGAAGGAAGCAATATAAACCCAAACATATTACAAAGAACTGTGGAGAAATCTTTATTCAAGAACACATGCAGTCTGCAGGTAAAATTTTTGTGGCATGGCCCTTTCAAGTTAGACCTTTTCATTGCAACCAGGCAAGTATTATATATATCAACAAGCAAGCAGTGTAACTACAAGTGATAAAGAAGTGTATCAGGATATTCTATGTGACAAATATGTGAAACACTGCAGTGACACTGTCCCATGGAATTTGTTCAGCTCTAAACCAGTTCTATTTTCTGGCAGTCATTTTAAGACTATGTAGAATATTTTTTTAGTGAAAACTTTCCTTTACAGAAAGATTCCCCTTAAATAAGTCTAACAGTTATATGGAGAGAAATGGAAACACAGAAAAAAGATATAAATGTAATGAATGTTATTCTTATTGTAATGAAAAAGGAAGAATCAGGTTTATTAAAAACCTTAGTTAAATTTTAATAGTTAAAAAAGTCTAAATCTAGACTTTTTATCTGTCCATATACCAGGTAGTTTTTTTTTTACTTTGGCAAATATATGGTTTTCTCACAATTTGTAGCCCAAGAACATCTGCATGAATATTTGCAATAAATTATATTTAAATAATGTTTTCAGGAATCCTACTGTTCTTCCCCTTCCTTTATCCTCTCTTGCCTTTCTGTAAATCACCAGGCCCTCCATTTTATTCATCTCTGGAGATATTGTTACTTTCTTCAGGCAAAAGGGGAAAAGGCTAAGTGTTCTGTAATAAAAATAGAATCTGAATAGCACAAATCTCAGTGCAGAAGTCTTTGTGTGAAATTTTTGTGACATCTCATCATAAGCAGTGTACTTTGTTATGTTCGTGGGCTGATAGCTGTGTTTTAGAGGTAACAGAGGGAGTATTAATGGCAGCTTGCTAACCGTTCCTGTCCCTTGGACACCAAGCTGCTGCAAGTATGAAAACCAAGTAATTTTTTTCCTACGGTACCAGTACCAAAGTGACCCAGCTGCCTTACCTATATAAGACCCTTGTTTTAGACAATAAATTTGATAATACATGGATGACTGGATGAAATAGTGGGCTTTTGTTTGTTGGAGATAGGGTTTTGTGAAGATTTGAATATAAAGTAGCTTCTTTAATCTAAATTGCCCTTTAAGTGTTTGTTCTTTTCATATAGGCTTAACTGTCTGCTTTTGAGCTGTACTCCAACTGAACTCTTTGCTTCATTGCATAGGTGTCCTTAGTAAATGGTGGCTGACATATATTCCTGCTCCATAATTATAAGTCCATGCTATTTGAGCCAACAGATACTTCCTTTAGCTGAGAAGTGAAAAATATATTAATGACTAATCAGTGGAATAATCTGAGCTAGTGAATTAGCATTTCTCTTGAAGTCTTCAAGAACAGAGGCAGATCTCTCTTCTGATTCAGATGTTTAGTTAAGGAAAAACTTTTTTTTTCTCTTTTCTTTTGATGGCAAATTTGAAAGTAGTCTATTTGCCTCTTTGTGTATATATGCATATATCTGCAAGCAGTTTAATGCACACACAAATCAGTTTAATTCAGCTAATGCTCCACCTGGTCTAAAACTTGCAGACACATCCATCAGAGCTTGAAACACAGACAAGAACAGAGAATACACTCTAAAAGCAAAATCACCCTTTTGGGAGCTCACAGCTGTCTGGTTGGAATTTCTGATCCTTTGTTGACCTTTGAGGTATGAAGCATGGCATGTTCAGCAGCTAAAGTCTTCTCAGTTTAGGATGATAAATTTCTGAACAATCTGACAAAAGTTAATGCAATTTTTCTGACTCACATTGGAGGACTGTTGATTTAAGTGATGAAAATACCACCTGGAACATTTATTTCCCTTATAAAGGGACTTCTTTGCAGCCAAAATCTGTGCACAGATGGGCATTCAAAGAGACATATGAAAGTTCATACACTCTGTTTGCAACTTAGCATGGCATAAATCAGGCCTGCTGTAGTTTCAATGCAGTCCTGAGAGCCCTGTGTAATCTGGGTAGTATAAAGAATGTCTGGATTAATGCTGGAGAATTAGATGCTATTCTTACCTCAGAGCAGCTGCAATTCCTCTGCTGCTGGGAAGATAATAGCTTTGAGATCAATTGCTTAGACTAGGCCACCTTTATGGTGATTTTAATCTCATACTTTATGATGGTTTAGAGACCTACCTTTAGTTTACAAGTGCCACATGACATGTCAGGATTTTCTGTCATTAGATGGCTAGATAGCTAAAAACCAAAACAATAAGGGGTTAAAATAAGCAGCATAAAATGATGCTTGACAGCATTTTTAACTCATATTTGAGGAAGACATACAGTGCTTACTCTCAAGTCTCTTTAGTAGGTGATTTTTCGGTCTTAAAAGACTTAATATTTACGAATTAGTACCAAATATGTGATGAGAGTATCAGAAAATTTTAAGCAATATACATTATGTGTACAGATACAATGTTGCCAGTCAATTCTGAATTAAGTAATAAGACAAGTGGAGAGAAAAAGAGAAAAAAAAAATAACAGGTTCACTTGAATCTTTCAGTGGAAGAAAACTTGAAGTGCACTTCTTTCTCTCAGTTTTGCAGCTTGACATTATGGTCAACTCTCATTTGGGAGATTGCACTGCAGCTATGAGCCAAAGAACTATGCTTTGTGGGTGGACAGAAAGACCCCAGGTTTTGAGTACTCAGGAAAACACTTGTATAGTGTAGGCACCACTCTTTGGTGCCTACCTAGACCATCTCCTATTCTACAGAAAAGTTACAAATTCATTGAATCTTACACTGGACACATATATCAGCCTCCTTTGTAGCTTAATGGAAGTTTATATTAAATGTGTTGTTTTAAATGAATTGTTTATCTACTTAAGTAAATGGTGCTACCACTGAACTCTGGAAGAACCGAAGAACATTGCTTGGCTTGAGCAATCTGAAAATTTGCTGATTCATTACATTTGTGCCCCTGTCAATCTCTGTCACTGATTTTCATTAATCAAGTTGCTCATGTTGCAGATTGAGTTTTATATAGTATTCTATTTATGAATTATTCTACACATCTGTATATACAGCTGTTGATTAAAGCAGTATTCAAGTTTTACAACTAACAGTATTGAAGTTTATGCAGAGTTTTGCTGCCTGGAAAATATACTGTCATAGAATACCATGACTGATGCTGTAATAACCCACTGCACAACTAAAGACCTCTTAATACCCTCTAAGAGGAAAATCAGGCTTTTTTTGACAAGACTTATTTTCTGCATAGTAGCTGATTGTTAGCTGAGAGAGAAAAAACACTGAATTGATGGATAAATGTAACTCAGAACTAATGGCAGGATAATTTAGTTTTTCCTTTATTTATATTCCTTCTGAGTACTTGTACAATATTCAGGAAAAGCAAATCAGCCCTTAATATTGCTGTGATGTGGCTGGATTGGCTTGCTTGATAAAAGGCATGGACTATTGCAGGCACTGCTATGGTTGGGAACAGAGTGGAAAATATACTCCCTCTGAACCCTTATCACCTCTTCCTTGGCTTTCTCCTTTTCCTTTGCAAAAATCTTTGCCTGCAACTCCTAATATTCTTCAGCTATTCCAGAATTTCTTTGCCATCTTTAGCGTACAAAAAGCTGACTTCAGTGAGTGTATTATTCAAATGAATTAGTGTACCAGAACTCTAAGGTTTGAGTTGTAAAAGGCCACTGTATGAAACAGAATGCTCTTTAGAGTGCTTAATGTCTTACTGGGGTGTGGTTTAGGTAATAATCATTCAACAAAAATTAAACAATTTACTTAAAGTCTATTTCTGGGTCATAATGAGCAGTTCTAATACCTGTTTTCCCAGAATTAATTTAAGAAAATTTGGGGGTTTATATTTTCACACATAGACTCCTTTGCATTTTGCTAATGCAGGAAGTCATTAATTTTTTTTTTCTTCACAGCTATCGTTTCCTTCCACATGAAACTTGTACACTGGGCAATTTTTGTTTTCTTTTTGGTACTACCTATTTCCTTTATTGCTTTCATTTAATTTCATTTCTTCCTTAGGGTGGACTCTTACTCAGAATTATCATCTTTCTTTGTAAAAAAAGAAAAAAAAGGTAAAAATCCCACTTCTGTTCCCATTTATGTTCACTTTCCGATGAATTTCACTAGTGAGTTTCTTTATTCTTGAAAAATCAGCTCTTCGAAATACAGCACTGTGGGACTTCCTTCTCTTTATCCATACTTAATACAGCCAGGATAGGATTTTTGATTCTTGAGCAAGAACTAATCTAATCCCTCTTCTACTTTATTCCTTAAAGAGTGAGCATTATGACACATGGTTAGCTGGCCAAAACAAAGTTAAATAGTGAAATATGATTTGAATAGAGTCCCAAGTCAAATAAACTGGAGTTATAAAATCAAGGGCACTTAAATATATATTTTGAAAAGGAGGTAAAAAGAATTTCTCCACACACAAAGCATTTTTTTGTGTGTCATGGAAAAAAAATGTACTGACCATTGTGATTCTGATGACAGAAAGAAAATACAATCTGGAATGTTATCTTCAGTCACTACATCTATTCATTGAGGATACCTTTGATGTATTTCATATACCAGGACATGTCCCCACACTTCAGTTTTCTCTGTTTTATCAATTCACATGCACACAAGTGCAAACACAATGTGGACCTCAGGCACCTGGTGTGAGAGTTTGCAAAAGCTGTAATAGCTTCCTGCTAAAGATGCAAGGAAAAGTGGACACTGGTATTCTACTTTTTTTCCTCTTTTGTAGATCACTTCGGCTTGGCTAGATTGACTGGATTGTTTGCAGCAACAAACCCATTAAGTCAATTCAGGAAAGTTTATCTAGAAGTAACACAGGTCAATAACAAACCATAGCAGCTGCAGTCATCTCAGCAAGAGAAAGAGGTTGGTGTTCCTGAAGCATATTTCTTAAGTCTGAGGCCTGCTAAGCACATGAACTGAATGACAGAGCTTTTAACTTTCATCTTGGCTAGAGCTTTACTAATAGTAATGCTGCACCATTTCTAAGAACAGACCCTAGTAGTATGACCACCAGTGACCATGTTGATGTAATTCCCAGTTTGCATTCATCTCAGGAATTCTTTCAGCACTGTAAAAAATAAAATATTCCTTAATGTTGGGGAGCAAATATGAACCCAGTGGACAATGTGGAGAGAAGAAAAATTGTCAGTCCAGAGAGAGGGATGCTTGTTTAGTGCATGACTGATACTATGAATTTTCTCACTACTGAAAATGCTTGCCCTCTCATAACACCTTACTGAATGTCCCTGCCAGCAGAAAGGTCAGGTTATAAGATGTGACTAATACTATTGTCAAAGAGCTCATATATTTCAATGCCATTTTATTGTGCCTTTTGCTTGGCACATAGTGAGTAAGAGCAACATGATTTTTCATCCATTTTAAAAAGCAGATAATAGATAGCACCTTGTTTAGAGGCACAGTACTTTAATTAAAACTATTCTGTGCTGGACGGATCATTTCTACCTGTTTTCCTTTGGGTTTTTTTTTTTTTTTTTTGTGTTTTTTGGGTTTGTTTTTTTTTTTGCTGTGACACGTTGCTTGGGGACACCATACTACAGATGAAGAAAGATTTCCCAAACCAGGTAATATACAGAAGCCTCTGGGTAGGTCAAGTACTTCTCTCCATTCATTCTCCTTCTGAGACAGTAGATGTAGTGCTTACTGTCTTGACAGGAAACTTTTCTAAAAGTACCCTGCAGATAGTACATCAGCAAGCACAAGGCTGTGTGGATAGTCCCTTTGGTATGCTAACTGAAGGGGATTACTTCATAATGGTATTGTCACCATGATTGATATAAAAACATCTTCTATGTGAAGGCAAGAACCTGGAAGAGGCCTACAGGTATCTACTGCAGATAAATCACATCCTTATTTCAAGACAGTTTTATTGAAGAACAGGAGTAGAGAACAATTTGCTGTAGTGTCCAGCTAGATGGAAGTGGCCTTGGTGAGATTTGCATTCAATTATAAAACACCTAAAAGTGAGAAGAAAGAGAAACTTTTCTATCCTGGAGAAGTGATCTGACAAGGAGTATTGGATGTATTCTTATTCCATACAAGCTAGAAAGAGAAACATGATATATAAATACATAAAGGGTGAGTGTCAGGAGGAAGGACCCAGGCTTCTCTCGATGATGTCCAGTGATAGGACAAGGGGCAATGGGTGCAAGATGGAGCATAGGAGGCTCCACATAAACATAAGAAAAAAGATTTTTCATTGTGAGGGTGACAGAACACTAGAACAGACTGACCAGTGAGGTTGTGGAATCTCCTCTGGAGACATTTACAGTCCTCCTGGATGTGCTCCTGTGTAACCTACTCCAGGTGATCCTGATCTGGCAGTGGGGGTGGACTTGATGATCTTCCAAGGTCCCTTCCAACCCCTAACGTTCTGTGATTCTGTGAAAGTCCTGGATACAACCTGAAAAACAAAGTTTTATTTGCAAACAGCCTTGTTTACACACACAAACATAATCCTTCTAGGTCAAAGCTTAGTTTTCTCTCAGGGAGAAGCAAATGAAATTTTGTTATCTATTCCTTTTTCTTGTATTTAGGGAGGAAGGAATGCTAGTGGGGATGATGCTAAGCTGAAAAATAATCTTCTCTTCTGCTTCCATCTTAGCAGAATTTCTCTATTCTCTGTTTCCAGCTATTCAAAAAAGTTTCAGGTGTGTGCATTTTTCTTGTGCAACATTTTTGTTTATTCAACCAGTATCTACAACCTAAAGCAATCCATGTGCAGAGTATGATGGGTGACAATACAACATTTTGTAACAGTACCCACAAATTTTGTAATTACCCATTGTAGTCCACCTGAATTCTCACTGCAGAACAAAAATTCTGTAAACTCTAAATACAGTAGAACAGTGACTGACAATTTTTAAGATAATCTTTTCTATGACCACTGAGGATTCAGCTGTTAGTCCAGTGGAGTGAAGATTCAGGTACTTATTATCCCAACTTAATATCCGAAATTACATTCCCTCCTCCCTTTTGATGGCTCCAGACATCCAAACATTTTTGCTTGAAAGACAGGGAGGTATGGAAGTGGGGCAAAAAGAATCATAGTTCACATATTGGATTCTCTTTTTATTTTGGAAGTCATACTATTATATTTTGACAACAGAGAATTTTAAGCTGAAAGGGCTGTTCTGCCCTGAGGAGACTATAATTATGCTAATATCAAAGGTGCTAAATATGAACTGTCATTCTCTAAAATACATGCAGTTACCCAGTAGTAATAACAATAAAAATGGGATCCTTTTCCTATTCAGAAAATTGCAATTTCACTTTTACACTTCCGTTAACTCAGTAAATATTTTATCCTGCATACTTAACTGGTTGTCTTGGTATACACATTTAAGATTTACAGAAGTGGCCAGTATATGAGAGAAAACCAGAAGACTCTATTTCTTTTGGAAACTGAATAAGAATAATCATCTTATATGCAATTTTTTCAAACTAGGAACCCAGCCATCCATGAACCTGATCTTGGTTTATTGAGACAAATCTGCATTTCAGTTCAGGCTGAGGAAAAAAAAAAAAAAAGAAAAGAAAAAGAAAAAAAAAAAAAAAAAGGAAACAGTGGAGAAAGCTTGTCATTCAGACACTTCTGGAAGACAGGAGTTGCAGCCCGAAGACCATCAAGCAAAGTAGGGCAACTCAGATCAATCTCACATCCCACAGGGACTGTGGGAAGCAGGAAACAGCAAAACTAAAGAACACCATACATTTCAGGAGTGGTTTTCAGGTAAGGAAGTCTGGTTTGAAAAGAGGAGTCTACCCAGGATCAGAAGAGACCATGAAGAGAAAATTTAGATATTTTCTTTCACTTTCTTGTAAACCTACTCTGATTCTTCCTTGCGGCTGTCCAGACAAATCTGAAGTCAGCTCTGGAGTGAAGCTACCAAGTCAAAATGGATCATTTTAACACAGTTAAAATTTCTGAATAGGTTTAAACTCTGCTGTAATGAATCCTAATGATCACTGGAGGGAGATGTTAGTGAGCATGAAACAGAGCCTGGGGTAGTGGAATATCTCAGGCACTGGAATGGGCTGCCCAGGGAGGGGGTGGATTCTGCATCCCTGGAGGTTTTTAAGAAGAGACTGAATGTGGCACTCAGTGCCACGGTCTGGGAACCACGGGGGGAGTGGTTGGACTTGATGATCTCAGAGGTCCCTTCCAACCTGGGTAATTCTGTGTTTCTGTATCAGAGGCTCCCTTGCTAATATAGAAGCAGAAGGCATTATTACAGGGCTGGGAGTGGCTGTTAGTTACGCGAGGACATGAGATCTCCACTGCTATGTAATGCTTCTCACTTGCTCTACTTCCCTCTTGTTATAATTCTTTGCTTGAAAACATCATATACTTTGGGTCCACTAGTTTTCTGAAAGTGGTCCTCCAAATCAAGATGTATTACAGGGGGATACAAGTAAAAAATAAAATAATTTACCCAACAGAAGTTAGAAAATTACAATTAATATGACTGTTCAAATTAAATATTATGCAATATGATGTGCTTTGGTTTACTGGAAAAAAAAATTAGAAACTTCTGCAAATTATTCCCTTTTGTATGATTACTTTTATCTAAGTCTTAATTATTCAAAGGAAAAAATCAGATTTCATATAGCTAAAGCTGGAAACAGAAATGTAAAAACTGCATTCTTCATTAAGATAAAGAGACTCCCTGATCATAAACGTGTAAGCCAGACCACTGTGGTCATTTATCTTTTGCTGAAAGCAGCAGTTTATCAGCTGTATTTTGCCCTCTCTGCTTTTTTTCATTGTATGCAACAAGTCTACTTCTCTAAGGAATTTGGCTAGCCAGTGAGAAAAATAACTTTTGTTCTGCTATTTATCTTTGGGTGAGCATTTTTCCATATCAACTTTACTCTGTTCTTACCCTGCACTGCTTATTTCTGGTCATTTTATTTTGCTGCTACAACATAAAAAAGTGAAAAATCTGCACAGCTCATTCCAGAAGACTTTGTGGGAGAGACTCTATATGGCTTTCATCAGAGTGACTGTCCTTCAGCTCCCTAGAGTTATATTTATATTGAGCAAACTTACACTGTCAAAACAAACCTGAAACTATCAGGTGTTATTTTAAAACTGCTTTGACATTATTTCACAATTGAATAATAAATACTGATTGATAACAATACTGATTGGCCTAAGCCTATCTAGTTTTTCTTGCCTAGAGCTGGAATCAAATTGCAAAGTTTTACAAAGGAGGTCTATGTTTGATTTTTAAAAGTTTTAGTTCTGCAAACTGTAGATTCTAAGGAAAAAATTTCCAATACTGTGGAATATGAATCATTTACAAGACAGGAATCTTCAGAGAGGGAACACTAGAGAGACAGAAAATTTTAAAACTGTCCTAAATATACTGTATCTGCATATTCTAGCCCGGATTAAAGATGCTGCTGCCATCTCAAAAGGATCAATTAAAATTTTTTCCACCATCTAAAAAGGATTAAATTACCTTTGAGTGGTAGGGCCATCTCAGTGTGATGCTGCAACTGAAATTAGCTTTCCTAGAGAAGACAATGGACTGATGGAATTTGATTATTGGTAACAGGAAAAAATTGAGGGTTTAGCAGCCTCTGGAAATCTATGCCCCGAGATGTAAGGAAATAAAAAATGCTGCCTGGAATTTATTTTAAACTGTATTTTATATGTCTTTCTAACAATGTTTGGGGTAATTATTTCAGATGAAAAACAGAATGTTTTATTTGGAATTATATTTAATTATTGTCATCCACAAGGCAATTTTATTGGAGTTGTTAAATGTATTTTTATAATAGGCTGGATACACAGTGATAGATTAATTCATCATTAATCATTGACTGCCATTGAATCACTTTCACAGCATTCTCCTTCTTCTGTCCATCTTTATCTAGAAACTTCAGAAACTTTGGCTGAAAATCTGCAAAGAGATATCTGGTATATTGAGCCCAGCTCAAATTCACTACTAACCTAGTCTACAGTTCCTTCCACAGTTCTCTGCGCAGTCACAACAGTCAGAAAAATGCTGGGTAATCCAAGAAGAGGGAACAGGGACACATTCAGTACAGAAATAAACATTCCTTCTAATATTCTTAGTCCCAGAGACAGAAACTTATGGACTGATACACTTTGCATGTATCTAACGCATAATAAAGACATTTAAAAGGTCTGCAGTAGCATTTCTCTTTGGATTGTATTTTAAGGCAAGAAGATACTACTCTAGAAGTATTTTTATTAATTTCTTACCAATAATAATAAAAAAGTTAAAAATAAAAATTGATATGTTTCTGATTTTAAAAACAAAGAACTCAGGCACAAAACCAGTTGTATAACAGTTCCAAAATTTAGTGAGAATGGAAAATTTTGACTGTTTAACATTCTCACCAATGATACATTTGGACATAACTGTACAACTCAGAACTGGCAATCAAAGATATCTAAGCCAGAAATAACTTTTCACCTCATAGATGCTTCATTCATAGATTTTTTCATTCCTCTGTCTTTTAAATGAGTCCAAATCTTATTTTGTTAACATCAACCTGAGGAGTTAGGGTTTTTTTCTGTGTGTATAGTTTGTATCTAAGTATTTTCTGGTACCTTTTGCTGTATCACAGGATTCTTATCTCAGCTATTTTGTTATTCAATACTGATATAATGTATTGTGCCACTCAGAAAGATCATTCAGTCTTTTTATGACTTTTATGCATATGATAAATCACTCTGGCTGATAGATTTTCCCAGTTCAGAGCAGTGCTCTCTTCCATCTCTGGTTTATTGATAACTATCACTGGATGAAGAGCTGGCACAATCCCAATCTCACTGAAATTGAACTAGTACAAGTAGTTCAAAATCTAAACTCCATACTGAAAATATGGGTTTTTTAATCTCATTTTCTGACAAATAATTGAAGAAACATTTAGAACTTTCAAGTAATACACATTTTGGACTATAACAATCTTCTTTTTACTACTATTTTTGAGAAACAATTTTAAGATTATACAGCTTACAGAGTTCCCAGAAGATGGATTTACAGTAATGATATTTTAAATATTTAGAGTGATAGGATTTAAACGCATGTTGGATAAATCTGGTGTGAAAAGGTGAGAATTCTCACAAAGTGAAAAAAAATGCAGGGAATTTTTTTCTTGTAAAGCATTTAAAAACTAGTCTCAGAAGGATGAAGAGTCATTTCTTGAGTGACTGTAAGTGCAGTGAGCCATAAAACATTTGTGTGACTTCACTATATGTGAAGTTAATTGTACCTGTTTGCCCATTGCCACAAAACATTACTGAAACAGCACCACAAAATGTCTTCAGACTATTAAAATATCTTTTACATTCAGCTCTGGAGAAGTTTAAGAGATGCATCATTTGATGATAAAAATTGAATGTAACAATATTTTCAACACCTTCAGAATTTTGAATTTTTTTTTTTTTTTGTGATGGAGGCAAAATATGGGTTATTTATCCTTTTTCTTGTAACTGTTGTTCTAATACAAATAAATAATTAATTAGCTAGAGAAGTTAGATAGGTGAACTGCATGGTGAATTAAAGTGAATTAAAGGTGAATTAAATTAAAAACCTTTCAGATTATTTTTAATTTTTTCTTTAAAATTAACATTACCTGGGATTTCATTTTTTGTTTTCCCAGTTTGAATACCAAGAGGGGATCTTTCTTTACAGCATATTTCAGCTTAAAATCTAACCAACCCTTTCCCCTTCTCTCCTATACCAGAATGAGAGAGCCACACTGAAAATTCAATTCCTAATACAGCGAGTGAGAAGTCCTCTCACCTTCCCCATCCGTTGCCTCTCCTCTGTTCGTCTCCATGGCTTTGTTGAATGCCTGAGCTGGAGGAGGAGGCAATGTCATTAAGAAGGTGTCTGGCTGGGCATGGTAATTGCCAGCCCGCCTGCCTCACCAGCCACCAAAATCCCTTTCCCTCTGCATGCACCAGCGAGGGATCAGGCATCAGAGAACAAAATTGCTCCAGCTTTAGTCAAGAAGTGGAAGTGGTCAAATGAATCTGTTTGGGAGCTAAAAAGAACTAACAAAATCTTACTGTTATTTTTCACCAGTGACAGCAATGTGCCCCCCCTCATATTTAAGACAAAACAGTGATGTCTATTGACAAACACAGAGGTTAAAATAGTTGCTGACTCAGTATTTACTATATTAATAGGCTTAGCACCCAGAGGTGCTGGTGTCAGGGGCAAGTCAGAAATACACAACCACCAATCAAAAAAAGCCTTGTGAAAATAGCAGAAAATCATGGAAGACAGTGGTGGCATTTGGTCAGGAAGCATGTTTCTGTGAAATTAAAAAAGTGATGCTTTGACACAAGTGTTGTGATCATTCATAAAACTTACTAGTACTTGGAGGCTTACAGCACAAGGTAATAATAATAAGCATCATCATGATGCATACCTTGGTTAATAGCCTTCTCAAAGGCTATTGTTAAGTTGTTGGGATGCAAATCCTGACTCATATGAAGGATTTCAGATGTGGCTACAGCACTCTACTCCTTCCTGTTTGGGGTTCAGGACAACAAAGGAACTAAAACCAAAGCATTAGTTATCAGCTAAAGCTTTTATCTAAGAAAACTCTGTGTCTCTATGTGGAGTGCAAGTACCAGCTAAGCTGAGCTACCTAGAGAGGAGGTCAGCTTTCCACGTAAGGGCAGGCAAGAGAAAGAGTAGCTACCCACCTGGGAATGGCAATGCTGCTCAGGGAACAAGGCACACTTGTGTAAGTCATTAAATCTTACTCCGTCTCAGATTTTGAGGGCATTAGGTTAAGAAAGTAATCAGAAATACTTGACCCACCACAGTTATGTGATGTATAGATACAGTCAGTAGCAATTACTTGGTGTAGCCATAGAGCTTTCAGTGTTTTCTCGTCCTGAGCTCCCTGACACTATTTCTCTCCAGTTGCCAGTTTTCTGCAAATGTGCAGAAGTGTGATATCTGGGATATAACACAAGTTTTATTATAAGCTTTGTTTAGTATTGTCTTGTAACCCATCTTCCTGATTTCAGCAGTTCCAAACTGATCAACAAAACCTGAGCATGGCAGATTTTCTTGATTAACATGCTTGAACACTGAGGTTAATCTGACTGTTGTAGGAACTGCAGGCAAAATGGCTTTAGTCTGAACACCAGATCCAGGAGTTTCTATATTCCAATTTAAGCGCTTATAGCATTTCAATCATTTCTAGCATTATTATTAAACTAATAAATGTTTTAGTACCTTGAAATATCTCCAGACTTAAAATCCCGTGTTAGGTCCATATATTATAAACAAGAACAACAAAGGAGCTGACAAGTAGTGAGTTAAATAGAATTAATTTCCTCTCTGCTTCCCAGTGAAATCATAAACCAATCAGACTTTTTTTCTCATGTTATATGATGCCACCAACCCAAAGTCCCTCGGTGAAATTATTTCCTTGTAAATCACTGCAGTCCATCCATTACGCTCAAGAAAAATGATATTTTTTTTAAGTGGGTAATATAAAGTAGAAAAAATATGTTCTGCTTTCCATCTTCTGATATCTGCAGGAACCCCTGGGCTGATTTAAGGCTCAAAGCTTCTAAATACTAGCCAATTTTAAAAAGCTAATGAGTATTTAGCATAAGAGGATGTGAAAAACTAATCAGAAAAAGAAGATAGAACAAAACAGAGAGATATAAGAAAACTTCTCTTTCTCTAGAAACAGCTGATTGCCAGATACATACATGTTTTATCATTAATTAAAGCTCACTTATGTTTATGAGTAATTACAAAATAAAAATATAAAGATCATTTGTCTCCCTCCCAAAGGTTATAATGTTCCTGTTCCTAATCAGAAACATCCAAATGAAGTATGGAAAGAAATGTACTGATGTATTCAGTCTGGCAAGTAAACCTACAGTTATCACTACAGCAATTTGTTTTTTTATGGGTGTACTTTATGGAAAGGAAAACACATTCTTGTCCTGGTCACTTGAAATAGGAAAATTATTATATTTGATCTTTTCTTTTAATTTTTTTATTTGATCAGATCAGAGGAAACATTGGAAAAGGAGACACTGAAAGAGAGGAATAGAAATCAATAGGTTGGTTTGGCTACACTTCCTTCAACATATTTCCAAAACTTTTACTGAAAGCAACAATTGCTTCTACACACATTGGTGGTAAGCTGGACTTATGGAACCACTACCTACCCATGTCAGACACTCTTCTTGTTCACTTGTTTAAGCTTCAATAGTGACTGGAAAGTGGCAGACTACAGTTCTTGCTCTCTGAAAAAAATTTTTGTGACATTTTTCTTCCCAACATGAGTCTCCAGAATGTAAGGTCTGTAATTCTCATACCCATCTATAACACCTGCAAGCTCTTTGATTTGATTGACACTTGCAGCTGTACTTTCTGAATACTGAGACAGTTTTTTAACTGGTAATGTAAGTGGTTGTTACCACATCAGAAAAACTTCCTGATTGTAAACAGTATGTTTTGCTTTCTGCAATGACACATATACAGCACCTCATAAAAGAATTTAATATTCTTTCAAGATTTGATAAGAATTATTGGAAGGTAAGGGTTCTCCTATCTCCTTTCGATACTTTATTACATTCATGAGTGATAATATTGTTTCTTCGATAATCTATGTTCATGTTTGTCCCAAAGTTTAATTTCCTAATAATTTCTGAGAACATGAAGAAAAGTCTGGACAAGAATCATTTCCTTTCCTTCCATTGTCACCCCAACTTGGGTGACATTGTTCATCCCACTTGGAGTTACACTTTGACAAACTTGCTGCTTTCCTCTTTAGGGGGCAGCATGCAGGTGTCTTTTCCCAAAGGGGAAGGTTACTAAAACCGTGCCTTAGAAAGAGATGGTCTTTCTTCAGTTGTTAGGTAGAGAAAGATCCATGAACAACAACAAAACAAAATCTCTAGCTGTTGAGTTGGAACGTATTGCTCTTTCTGAAGGTTTAGCTCTTCCACATGGATTGGTGGAAGGGGATTAACTCAAGACCTACCTCACCTACTCATATGAAATCCTTCTCTACAGACACTTCAGAAAGTGATTTCCCAAAAGGTTAGATTATAAAAGACTTAATCTTTTGTGTGCCCTTCATCTTTTCTGTGCTCTCTGCGGATCATTAGAATAATTCAAAGAAAGTTCAAAACTGGATTCAGACCTGCTTTTGTTCAAGATTATCTCAAATAACTTTGTGCTTGTTTATCTTGCTTGCTTTGCCAGTCCAGTCACTGAGCAGAGCTTCTTCCACATGTTACGAAATATCCCTCACTGTAGAACAATCCTAATAAACCTGCAGTTAATTTGCTCAGTTTCAGCTCCACAATGACAATATTTCCTGTTCTGGAATTTGCTTGCCAAAGTTGACTTCAATATCTCTGAGATATATAAGTATGCCATAGGCCTTGCCCAAAAGAAAGTTGCTATTTACATGCTGGACATCCTATTTTAGTATTTTAGAATTTTCATACACTTCACTCAAGATTTTTGGTATTTCAGAATTTTTTAAATTAGCGTTGTGGTTCTTGAGAACCTTTCTTGAGAAAGGATTTGATGTTTCTGTTTATCAAAGCATAAAGAAATGTTTCTGTAAGAAACAGAAAAGTAAAAGATAAAATTAATACTTTCATGTTACCTACTGATCATTGTACTTGTCTAGTTGAAATATTAAGTGGTAAGAGTGAGATTAATTTGAATTAGTGAAGTCTACAGTGTTCATATTACCAAAAAAATGCTTTGTTTCTGAGAAATCTGGACAATTTTTAAAGCTTAATAGAATTTAAAATACATTGACTAAGATTTCTTTTTGCAGGAATCTGCCTAGTCAATTTTCATTATTCATTCTTTCATTGTCAAACATCTCACTAACTCATAAATTATTTGTAAGGTGCCTGGAGGTACAGTTAAAGAGGGCAAACTTGTGTTATGAATGCATGTTTCTTAAAGCTCTACTAATGAATTGGTTTCCCTGTAGGGTACATGAGACAATATTTCAATCTAATGAATGGAAAACATTAAACTTCAGCAATCTTTTTACTAAGAATAATACCACATTTTTCACAAAATTCTGAAGAATAAGAAAGCTAAAGAAGGGATCTGATCCTGCATTGCTCTACTTGTGTGAATACCTCCCTCCATGAAAATGAAACAAAATATGAACACTTACACCTGTACATGTAAATGGGTGGGTGGGAGAGTGGGTTTGTTTTTATATACAGAAGTATTGACACTTCAGTGATATCTAGTGCTCTGATGTGGAATCTGCCTGACTTTTGATTTCATTTTGAGCTCTGCTGCTGCAGTGGCTACTGGTAGTTCAAAACGGGGCTCCAGAGGAAAAAAAAAAAAAAGTAAAAAAAAAAAAAAAGTAAAAAAGACAAAAAAAAAAAAAAAAAAAAAAAAAAAAAAAAAACAAAAAAACCAACAACAACAACAAAAAAAAAAACAACCCACAACCAAACCAACCAACCAACCAAAAAACCTCCAAGAACAACAAATAATTGACCCAGAGGGTAGGGTGTCCTAGTTTGGGCCAGGATAGGCTTCTCAGAATTTTATACAGTATTCCTTTCTGCTGGTGGTTGTGCTAATAAAGGATAAATTCTTCCATAGCTGGATCACAGAGGTAAGACTGGCATCTAGTCTCATACTCCCCAATGAAAAGCAGTACCGTCGATAAATGGCTGCTGTCATGGTATTACATTCATAACAATTTCATATACAGAGTTTTCCACTGAGGATTCAATGACTCAGATATTTATGTCCCAATTTGCTTTTATTACAGCACTTTTTTTTCCCCCACTGAGTCACTAACTGTCCTCTTTGATTTGGGAATTCTTCAGGTCCTATATATTAATACTTGAAGAAGCCAGTCCTTTAGCATTCACATTTATCAAAGTTAGTCAAGGTGGTAAGTTCTAAACAACATTCTTCCTTAGTAATGTGACAGATGTGGTTAACAGCTGCATTTATGCAGAGACATGTGACATTTTTATAAAAACACCTTCAGATTGCTGAGTCATTTTCCTCCTCTCTTTTTCAGAGATAGAAACATTTCAAGGAGACTCGACCATGCCCAAATTGATACCCTTTTTTTTTTTTTCCCTCAGATTCCTCAGCCAATAAATCCTAGTTTCAGTTTCCTCCTGTTGCTGTTTAGCACTTCTTTCCACACAGCTTAGTTTTCAATTCTTCCATTTGTTTGTATTTCCACTCCAAACTGCTTATATAAAGCATTCATAATGCCTTTCTTATGAAGCTCTTTCTGAGAAACAGCTTGATGCAGAACAGTATTGCTACCAGGCAAAACCTTGATACTGTTGCAAAGTAGAATGACTTTACATTTATTACTGAAAGCACAGGAATATGGTGTGATCAAAAAAGTTGCAACATGAAGTGTGTACACCACAGACTATTCAGGGCTGGGACTTGGAGGCAGAAGTCTATCCATCAAAGGCTCAAAGTCAGAAAAAGATATTCATATAAATGGCTAGTAAAGAGTGAGGAAAATGGAAAGAAGAACAGTTGTCCTGGTATATGTAGAATTCATTCTTCATTACTTAGTTAATGAGGCAGCTTATTCTGCATATGTAATGCCATTTCTTTCTCTTGCTTATGTTTCAGAAAGACTCCGATTTGCTCAAATAATTCTGTGAACCTAAAATAGAAGTGTGTGATTAGTCACTGTTTTGTGTAATACACTCACTGTCCAGTCAAAGGGAATGAGACAAACTCTGTATGTAATAGGAACTGCATGATCCTGACTCAGTCTCTGATTATCTGTTTATTAAAATTTGAAGATTACTCAAAGTTCCATTCCTCACTTATGAACTGAACTGAATAAATCCAAGCTAAAAGGCTTCATGTATATCTTGCATCTTCACAAAGAAACTGAAACATAGACAGGATAGAAAATGAAAAGAAAGAAAAAAGACACGATGCAAACTCGTAATATTGTTGCAGAAAATCTTCTAAGCATCGTGTTTAATTACAGGATATTACTGTCAGATAGAGTGTATGTAATAACTCTAATAGATCTATTGGTTTAAAATATAAATAATAGTAATGTGAAAAATTCTAGGAGAAATTTTCATGACCAGCAAGGCAAAGATAAAACATTAGACATCACTTGAGAATGGCCACTTTCTTTGATTATCATATATTTGAGGAAGAAGAGCAGCAGGATGCAGGCCATCTTAGAGGCAGAAACCCCAGAGCAGCTTGATGGTACCAGACAGAATCTTTAGAACAAGCATCTGAAGGGTAACATTCTAGGAACACAGAAGAGTGGTTTAACAATGAACATTAAGAAAATGTTTTTAACTGACTTTAAAAAATGAGGGATCCCAAGATGTTTTCTGAGATTGATAATATTATTGGATCATCAAATACTACAAAAACATTTACAGCTCTTCTTATGCAAACAGTTTCCCACTTCAGTCTCTCCTTCCTCCTCCCCCACATTACAGACGTGCCAAGGATTTTGTCCCTAACAAGCATGATCTGATTTCCCTGTAGCTACTGCTCACACTGGATACACCTCCAGTCTGGAATAGTGTATGATGCCAAGATAACAGAGATAGCCAAGACATAGGCAAATACTGTGCAGTGATTTTCAGCTCACCCTCAGACACAATTTGCCTTTCTAGACTTATTTTAAGGAGACTTAATTACCTTTCTTTTCACTTAGATGGTTAGACTGAATTTACTCTGTGATGGCAACATCTGAATGCATCTGAGTAGATTTAACTTTTAGGATTTTGACTAGCTTAAGAATTTGTGTAATACTCTGTTTTGGTGATACTTGCAGTATGTGATCTATGGCTACAAGAAACAGCAAATCAATTTTGACGATAACTTGTTTTCAGGCATCTGAGGAGAAGTGAGTTTCCATTAACTCCATCAATCACCTCCTGAATCGTTTTCCCCTTAGGAACAGTGAAATAATTTGGTGTCCTGATAGATGCTTAGGGGCAACACAGAAATAAACAGAAGGGAAAACCCAGAGCAAAACATTTTTTTGTTGTTCACTATTATTACAGGGAAAGTGAGTCATTAGATTTCTGAGCCAAATCTAGATCAAGAGAGTATTATATCTATACATACATATGTACATATATTTCTTTTTATTTAAAAAAAAAATAAAGCAGGGAAACATTTTTTCTCACATTTCCATTTAGATATGAGGTGATGTTGGCATATACTTTGTATCAGTTTGATTTGGTAATACAGATTTGGATACTTCAGAATCTGTCCTGTGACCTTCTTCTCAGCCTTGAGCACAGAGCAGCACAAAGCCTATGCATTGCTTATGTCCTACTTAAATACTGCAAGTTATGTGTACCATAAATATCTTATTAAAATTGCTGACTCATAAGTAAAATTGGAAGTGATAGTTAAGTGTGTAACAGCATAGGATGCTGACTTTATCTCAGGGAAGTACATAATGAGACCCCTGCATCTAAGCAGAGCTTATTTTTCTTCTCTGTTATTGTTCTCTGGTAAGGAAAGACTATTCATAACCTCTTCACAACCTACTTCATCACAGGTGGCTGTCGTTGCATGGAGAGAGGAGAGATGCAGAAACAAGAATGATTCAAATGTCTGGAAAACATAGCCTGTTATTAATGAAAGAGACACTTTTATTTATGCATTCCAATGTGATTACAAAATTACCTTACAGGAGTAGGAAAAGTAATATCCAGAGGCAATCTTGTAATGAAGACAAGAAGCAATTAAAGTGAGTGAAATAAAAGGAGCATTTCTGCATCATTTTCATTATTCATATAGTATTTTATACACAAAGAGATGACTGAAGACAGAAATAGTAAGAAATATTTCTAATCAGCAAAGTTGTTAGTAATTACTTCAGAGGATCCCAGAGATCTAGACATGTTTTCTTCCACTGAATTTCATATTGTTTCATTTCTGAATTATATTTTCATTTACAAGGTTTTTATGCATTTTACTGATTAGTGAAGACTAAATAGATTTTGGATTTGCAAATGCATATTTACAGTAAGTGCAAATTTATTTTTCAGTGCAATATGTGTATAAATTGCAAATACTAATAATATGTATAAAATGATACTGCCTTACTGCACATACTTTTTTCTGTACAAGCAGACACAAAAGGTTATTTTTTCAAAACACGGTCTAAAGTTCCATATTACCACCGGATAAAAAGGTAAGCTTCAGAATTTTTACTATGTGAACTTTCCCAATCTTTTATTGTCAAAGAAGTAGAGGAGAACATGAAGTTAAAACATGGGACTGCTCAATGACTCATCATTTACTACAGAGCTTGATGTTTTATGAATTTTGTAATTTGTCTGACATTGCAAGCAAAATACACAGTAATTGATAAATCAAGCTGTCTATGTGAGGTTAACCTTCATGGGAGATTTGCTGGAGTGATCAGTGAATAACTGGTTAGGAAGATGGATATTAATTTTTTTTATAGTAACCTGTTGCTTATTTCTATTATTTTCTTCCGCTTATCTCAGATTTCTTGTGAACTTCCTAGCTACTGATTTGCCTTTTCATTCATATTACTTTCTTCTACCTTCAACACACTCTTATTGTCTTTGTGCTTCAGCATTTTTTCCCCTCTTCAGTGCCATCTGTTGCCTCTTTACTTTTCTTTGTTCCTGCTAAGTGTCCCACATATTTCAGTGCTGTTCAGTGAGTCTTTTACCACATACAGTACTTGCCCTGACAAATCTACTACTGCTATATAAAAAGAGGGATAACAGGAGCTGGGAACTAAGGCTGTAAAGAAATTTTTGAAGTCAAAATTCAGCTTATAAAATGGAACAAACAGCATATTTAGGAAAAAATATTAATAAGAGGGGAAAACCTATGCAGCAAAGAGATCAATGTATTATGTAGGTGTTATTGAGTATAGAGATACTCAAATAAGAGGCAAGCATTTTCTTTCATGGGTTTATTAAGGAAGAAAGTTTTAAACAGATACTTAATATATGCCTGTGAACAAGTAAATTACAGATATTGCAAATTACAAGCTGCAAGCTAAAGAAATTACTCAGTAAACTACAATGTTAATTTCTTTTTGTGTAATCACAAGTGGACAAAAATACTGTAAAAAGGTCTGTCACTGAAAATATTCCATCTTACTTCTGTGGTAAACCATACGTCTTCACTTTCATGTCTTTATCTTCTTTCTTTTATTTCTCTTTGACCTCTTTTTCACATACTCTTTTTTTTTTTTTTTTTTTTTTTTTTCTTCTGCCTGGCTCCTGAAGCTGTCTGTCCTCCTCAGTCAATAATACTTACAGCTGTCCCTTCTGAGCCATTTGCCCTCTGTCTTGCCACAGGGCAAGTATTTAACTCAAGTTGAGGATACTGACTGTATTAGTCAAATGTTACTAGTCCCATAGATGGAGCCAGCACCAAGTGGAGCTGTGACTTAACTTGCTGTTTCTTGGCCAGAACACCTGACCTGCTTGGTATGAGCTGCAGAACAAACACCGTTCCCTTAGGAGCCTCACTCCAGGGTGAGGAAGATACATAAGGAAAGTATAGTAACCACATAATCTCTATTTACATCACAGAGCTCGTGGGGATGCAGGGCAAAATGCTGATCCTTGGTGCAAAGAATTTACAAGAGGTGAAAGAAAAGGTATTTTGCCAGTAGTGTGAATCAGAGAAAGGTTCCCTTAGGAGACTGCCAGAGCAGTAAAATGGTACCTATCAGGAGAATGTGGAGAATTCAGGTGGAGATGGTAACAGGATGCAGAGATGCAGAATGCTGATGTTTGCAGAAATGACACAACAGCTATGTAAGTACATGTGTCTTTCCACAGAATTAATTTTACCATCTCTAACCCTTCACTGGGACCAGCCTTTGTGTCAGTAGAGCTGAGCAAAGCACAGGTAAGACACTGACTTTACACATGCATCATGGCTAATTAAGTCTTTTGTGACAGAGCAGAAGAATGAGATGGCATATATCATGACTTTGCTAGGGCTTTTCACAGCCACAGTGGTTCCCTCATTAGCAGGCGGGAGCAATGTGGTAACTGTCAAGAGAGTGCAGAACTGATTGGGTACCTACAGCCATTGACTAGCTACCAAGGGGGTCACTGTCAAAATGGAAAAGAGTATTGAATAGCATTTGATCCTTGCCCTTCACAAAGTATGATGCAGAAGGTGTGCAGAGTGTTTCGACACCTCGATGCAGCTGTGACAACAATGAACTGTTCAGTTTTTGCTATATTGCTAAAAAAGCAGCAAGAGCAAGTTAGCCTTAGCTGGATATCATAATATTCCCCCTGCAGATTTACTCTATGGTTTTTCCTTCCTCATAAAAAAATGTTGACAGAGACATTTGACTAATAGTTCACCAGCTGAAGGGAAAAAAATAAAGACACACCATTTAATGTGTCCATCCTCAGTATCTCTCTAGTGTACTGTTATATTATGTATTTTAGTGTTAACTAGGTGATATTTTTGTTCCTCATTGTAAAATATATTTTAAATATTAATATATACATAAAATAAGTTAGAGCATCAATAAACAGACATTAAATGACAAAGTAGCAATACACACTCCTTGTTTTATAGAGATTTGTGGAACTGAAAATCTGAACTGAAGGTTTGGGTTATCAGGAACAGAGTAATAGTGTTAGGACAAGGCTGGACTCAATGATCTTGAAGGTGTTTTCCAGCCTGAGCAATTCTATGATTCTATGATTTTTCTGCCCCCAATGTAAATATTGAACAAGTTGTCTACAGTGCCTACAGTGAGTAAATGCTTCAATGGCACTGCAGCTTCCAGTCATTAGTGAGGCAGGACATGCAAGAGGAGATATGACATGAAAACAAATCTGGGGTTCAACAAGTGAAACCATTATGGAGGTGGGTTTGACTGCTGGATAAGAAATAGTGACTTACATGAAAGTAGATCTTGATGAGCAAAGAAAGAAAAGGCTTGACTAAAACTATATCCATATAAAAATGGCATTTTAGCATGATGAAATGAATTGGCTAATTGGAATAGAAAAATAATCCATTAGAACAATGATTAAAATTCTTTTTTAATTTGGTAAGCATGACAAAGGGATGATGAGTTATTACTGGAATAGGAAGATGGGAAAAAAATCTGCCTGTATTACAGTAAAAAAGAGGCTGAATTATATAAAGTGGAATAGTCCTACAACAATTAAACATTTTTGGCCAATACAATTTTGAATACATATTTTTTAGTATCCCCCAAATCCGTTCTTTTTTCTACAGTTTACACAGAGGTTGGTAGAAAATAAGGATGCCATCACAGAATGCTTAGGGGTACCTCACCACATCAAGCTGAGTTAATAAAACCCAGGGCAGTATCTCAAAATGGTCAGAGATACTCAGAAAATAACCAGTTGAAGCCACCTCTTGATTGATGGAACATTATTGAATAAAGCAGGGATAACCTCTGTACAGGCAGAATATTGCAATAAATCTCACAGAATCCAGTAAGGATCTGCTGGAAATCCTGGTTTCAGTTTAAAATATCTGGTTTTATCTTTCATGTAGTATTAAAAGCAGCTTTGCATTGCTGTTACTCAAAAGGAGTTAAGACACTCCTCCTCAGAATATCATTAGTGCACAGAAATACTCTGAAAGACACATTATTTTCCAACAAGGCATTAGACCAGGGCTAGATAGATCCTTGCAGAGGTGAAATAGCTCCTGGTAGTGCCACTAAGCATGGGTACCGCTGATGTAGATGAACCCCTGAGATCTGTTCTCTGATGGTGAGGAGTCCCAAACTTTTCTTTAAAAAAAACAGCTCACAGAGAAGCATGGTAAGGAAAGAGAAATGTTGAAACAATCAGAAAGAATTGAAAATTACCTGATGGCCATATGAGTTGACAGGCAATTGGAAAGTAGGTGGCTTTGTATGGTTTTTTTCCCCTGCAGCTGAGAGACATGTAAATGCCTTGCAACTGTAGTCCATTTTGCTCAGAATTTGTGCTATATATCAGTGCTATGGCACCAGTTTTCCTATTCAAGCTCCTGATTTAAAGGTCTAAAATGCTTTCTGCCTCGGAGAGGAAAGTCATTAGTTTAATATCAGTTTATTAATGGGTGGATGTGGTCTTATTACCAACAGTGGCAAAGGCACCATCAATTTTCCTTGCCCCTTCATCCCCTCTTCAGTTTTAGAAGATAGAGAGGGCCATTGATTCACTCTATTATAATTGTGTCCTAGTGTTTTCACGTGGTTTCAACTTCTACTCTGAACTCCTGGGGCCTTCCCATGGTACAGAAGATAATCTCCTCTTCAGAGAATGGCAGGGCTTAGAAAGGGCCTCTGAAGATCTTCCTGATCCCTGGTAGCAACAGTGTCCACAACATGGGGTTTTGTGTAAAAGATTATTTATTTTCACTAGTTTTAATTGGTATCTTGTCAATTTTGCTAACTATAGTCATTAGGGGAAAAGCCAAACAGGGCTATCTGTTCATATTCTTTATTCATTTTGGTTTTTAACAAAAAATCTAAAGAACTTTAGAATATCATATTTTTCATATTTAGCTTAGTATTTTCAGTAATTAATTGTAATTTATTTATCTTCATTTGAACAGCTTTATATTGTATCTTTAGTGTACTTTTTCAAGGTGTTGCCAAAAATCTCTGTATAGGATATTTCTCCTGAATGGAATAACTTCAGAAAGATACATTTTGAAGGCCAGAATCTTAAAAATCTGTTTTGCACTGCAGCTGTCTAACTTATGTCTGTCATCATGCTCTTCAGTTACCTATTTTTATGATCACTGGTTGGAATTCACATTTTAAAGACTAAAAATTTTCATGTATTACTTCACAATTTTGCCATGTCACATTGCACTGTCTATAGTGTTTTCCTTACTATCAGATCTTTCCGAAAGGTTGAAAACTAACTCTTCTCTCCTGCTTCCCTCTGTGTCAGGCACTGCAAATGAAATCTACAAATCAGAAAGAGTAACGGAATGTATTTTGAATTTGGATACATTTTTGTTGTTTTATTGCCAAAATAAGCCAGCAATAACCTGCATGTTATCTTAATACAGAATTTATGCATAGAAGCTTCAAAAATGCAGTTATTGGATTAATAAACTCAAGAACCTCACATATTGAGAACTTGTTCTGGTTTGTTTCACTGCTAGCTACTTCATGCACACTTTACAATCATTTTAAGTGTCAGAACATAGTCAGACTTCTGCAAATATAGGGATGGTGTTTTGAGAAGTGATTGCTGTCTAGGTGATCACACAACTAAGGACTCAAATCCTTCTATCTCCAGGGGATTGATTCAGAAGCTTTATGCAGAAGAGACCCAAGCTATGTTCATAAACACAAATCAAACTAGGCACAGAAGGCTGGACTACAAAATGACAGTTTTCTTTCACAAATTCTTAGAAATGTTTTGAAGGTGCCTTTTTTAACACTAACATTTAAGATGTTAATACACAGCAAGAATACAAAATGGTCATGTTGTGCCTCTGAGAACAGCTCTTGGGAATGTCAAAAGGGAGGCTTAATTCCATGCTGCATGGAAGTGTTTTTACCAGAAGTTTTGACATCTCCTACAACTAGTCTTGCATAGACATTAGCATATCTTAGCATGAAATTGCAGAATAAAAAGTCATTTTTTAACATGATTCATGTGACAATAGAAGTACAGATATAAATTAACTTTAATGATGCTTTAAAAAAAAAATTTAAAAAGCACTTACATAGCTTTTACATTCAGTAGGGAATAAGATTTGTTTGGCCTGCCAGGTAGATAGGTGCCAAATATGGTGAATAGTAGGCGTATGATATGCAAAAAAAAAATAATGTTTTTCCCTTTGAACTCCTTTTTCCAAATACCTTGGAAACTGGTAAACAAAAAAACCCCAAGATTGTTATTTAAGAGCTACCCTGTATATTTTTGAAAGGTGGACTGAAAGTTTTAAATTATTATTATGGAAAGTGAGAGCAGACCAGTTACAGAATAACAATGCAATTCTTCATTGTACTCCCCCCTAAGACCATTAGAGTTAAACCACTTTATGTTTCCAAGGCTACTCACAGTGGAAAACTGATTAAATGCACTGCAACAAACCACTACAATTAAGCCAGCTTGTAGTTCTCTTGAAAAGTGCAGAGAGAATAAAGCCTCAGCAACCCCTACAATGGAGAGGTGATGTACATTTTTCCTGCACTAGAAGATCCTTTTTTAAGTCCTGAAATCTCCCAAAGTTTGATGGGTCTGGCAGTGATGATGTAATGAAGGGAAAAGTTACATATAATTCCCTTTACTTTGAGCCCAATGTGAAGACAGTTCTGAAACAGAAATACTTAGGTAATTGCATCAGCTCAACTGCAAATATTTGTCAGTTCTACTTCACTGTGGTTCCGAATTATATCAAGGTCTTGCTGTGCTCAGTGTAAATACACAAGGGGAGGGGGGGAAGAAATGTCCCTATCCCCAGATAACTGGCATTTTACAGGAAGGTCTGCATAGCTGGCTGCAAACAAACACCAGCCTGAGCACTGTTCTAGCAGCAAGACACTCCTCTGAACCAAAGGCTCCATCGACAAGCTGGCCTTACATTGTGCCTGGTAGAATAACCCTCACTGAGATCCCATCTGAGGAACACTCTGCATCTTACCCTAAGGAAAAGATGAGAGAAAACCTGCCTTAAACAAAAGCTGTCCTGTAATCTGTAACACTAGCAACAAACCAATCTGAGTTGACCCAATGGTCTGTTATAGAATCAGCCTTTTGTAAGTGGCTCATCAGAGACATTTTTTTCCATCAGGAGATGAATACTGCATTGACTTTTTGTTTGCATTGGATGTATTGTTCTATTTCCAGAGAAGGGAGATGATCCAGCATTCAATATTTCATGATACTACCTGCTAAAAAAAACCACCTTATTGAAAATTTTATTCATGCAATATATATAAAGGGTAACAACACAGAATGATTCATCAATAAGATTATGGTAGTCATTATATAAGTGGGAGCGTAACTCATCCAGTGTATAAAGATTAATCACGTAGTGCAAGGTGCAGTATGGTTCCTTAATTTTTGCAGACAGTAAATATTGAAACATAGACTTACTGCATATTGAAACAATAAAAGTATTAGTAAGTAAACAAGATAAAACTGCATGTTACCTTAAAAAAAGTTCTTTTTTCTAGTTCTGCAGTCAGAAGAATAATTGTCAGGGAACTTGAGCTGTATATGCTCTGTAGATAAGATTTAATTTTCAGTTGCTTCTAGCCTATTTATCTTCACAAGCATTAAACTGACCCCTATAATAATTATGAATTAAGATATGCATCAAATGATGTTTGTGTTCTTAATTCAAATGATTTTTCAAAGCCAGTCTGGTTCAAAGCTTGCTTCTTAGTAGATGATGTAATCACATTTTCATATTAAGAATTTTTATATGGCAAATAGCTTCTATACCTACAGTACAGTATTCATGCTACAGTTGTAAGAGACAGGATGAAACATGATTTAAGTGCCACTGACCAGAAAAAAATACACATGGGGAGTGGATGATTTCCAAGTTACACAACACAATTTAAAGTCTGTGGGACAAGAGCAAGGTTCACTTCTTTCTTTTATGGTAGTAGCACTTACTTCAGAAAAGTGAACATAAAATGTGATTTGTTAAATCTACACTGTTAGGATAGCATACCTGCTGTCAACAATTTGTAACCTGCTGTCACCAATTTTCTATCTATTTCTCCTTGGTTTAGGATCCTCTCCTAGTACATGCAATCTTTACTTCTTTTTCTAAAGCAAATAGTTTCAATGTAGTAGAAGTTTTTATACTCCAGATCAAGTATTGATTGGATAAATTGAAAGTAAAATCCCTCAAAGCCAAATTTACAAAATAGTGTTTTCTTCCATTCTCAAATTCATCTCATTATTTTGCTTCTTTCTGCACTTTGTCATTATCCTGTGTCTTGCAGTTTTTGAAACCAGTATCTCCTCTGAGACCCAAACCAGGGAATCCTTTATATTCTGCACACAAACCCTGACAAGCTGCTGAAAATGTCTTCACTTCATGCTGTTATTTTAGTTTCATGACATGCTATTTAAACATGTGAAAAGAACTTTAGGTACTCAGATAGTGTGATAGACTGGAATGGGGTTACAGTACAGATTAATTACTTGTTACCTTGTAATAAAATTCTTTTAACTACTTCAGTACTTGCAGGCCAGACAGTGAAAGAGCAACAGTTACCACAACAGCAAACATAATCTTCATTTTATACATTAGGAAAACAAAAAAGGGAAAAAAAAAAAAAAAAAAAAAAAAAAAAAAAAAAAAAAAAAAAAAGTTTTGTACAGGAGAGGAAGTCTGGAAGTCTAAGATGTGCTTAGCCTTGCCTCTATCTAGCACAGACTGATGTGGCTCATGTCACCTGTCAGGTTCAGAGGAGTGCAATTTTAATATTTCCTCAATTACAAAGTTTCCCTGAGTCTGCCTTTGCCACTTAGTTGTATGCATAAGATTCTGAACTAAACAATTTTTACATTTTCCATGAACTTTTTTATTTAAAAGATTTTTGCTTTGTTTCTTGATTTGTTGCTTTTGTTTCTAGTGAGACTTGGGCTTAGGGTTGGGGTTTGTCCTGGTTTGAGAGGACCAGGTTATAAAAACCTGTCTGGGACATCACCAGCATCTGCCAGTTACAGTGGGGAGGAACTGAGCCTATGGGAGGAGAGGATGGGTCAGGTGACCCAAACGAACCAATCACAGCATTCCTTCCCATGGTGCCCACTATAAAATGGCTCCCAAGAGAGCCCTCTGGGTGCTTCTCTGGTTGTTGTGCTATCTGGGTTAAGCTGCTCCTCCTCCTGCTGCCCCTCATTTCCTCACTGGAGAAGGACATAATTTACCAAGACAGGTCACCTTCTACCTATTCCAGTTTTTTTCAACTTTAGAGTCTAAGTTTTGGGTTGTTTTGTTTTTTTTTTCAACTTTAAAGTCTCCCTTCTTCCCTCTGGAAGGGTAGTGGGGAATAACAGAGAGCATCTGTCACTGTCCAGCCACTGTCTTAAACTGTGACAGGATTTTTTTGCAAAAAATATGGTATGAATTACAAAATAAAATCCTAGATGATAAGATCAGATAAAATGGTACCTTTGAAAACACACCAAAAGTGAACTTATTTTAAAAAAAATTAGCTTTAGTCATTTTGTTTTGAAAGCATTTTTCCTAGTTCATATTCATGCTAAGGGCAATTGAATTCATTAGGGGAGAAAAAAAAAAACAACAAAGCAAAACAAAAGAAACCCAATACACCACAGGTTGAGAGAAATAAAAACTTTCAAATCTTCTTCTTGCATTTAAAAATGGATAGGAATTAAACACACAAATTCTGTATCTCTCTTAGGTTATGGCAGTTTCCCAAGTATAGTTTATAGAGAGAGAAACTTCATTAGACAATATAGATGCTCCAATGAGAAATCTGACCACACAAAATTGTAAAATCAGGAAAAGCTGCTAGAAGTTGCTTTAAATGTACCATACATCAATACATCAGATTAGCCACTCCAGCAAAGATCCTGCCTCTGCACAGAGAACTTTGTTACTTGCCAGTTTATAAAAATGAAATATCCCTCCATTCATCTGCCCAATTTACATCACATTTACAGTTTATTTCTCTAACGTTACAGACTTCCTTGTGTCCCAGAGTGAAATGCTTATGTTCACTTTGGGAGAACAGAGGGAAGTGTATGGGATGGACCTGCTGGGGACCTCCCAGAACAAGGTTTATGATGGGGAAGACTCTCCAAATTGCTCTTGTGGATAACAGTTTGTCAGATGTGTGTGGTCACAGAATGGGAGAAAGGACAGAAAAGTGTGAGGTGGAACAGAAGTGATTTGTAATAGAAGCTAAAGATATGGAGCACCTAAAGCTGTAGAGCACAGAACACAGTGGTAAATAATGAGATCTATATATACTTTTCAGGCACTGTGTTGCTTACTGTTGGTATTCCCATACACCACAGGGTTTAAACTCAGACTACAGGAGAATATCAGAAGCAGATAATAAAAAGCATTTCACACTTTATCAACCTTGTACTCAGTTTGTGCTTTGTTATCAGTTGTCCTATTACATCAGTGTATCTGTCATCATTCCATACATTTGGAAAACCATTTCTGCCTTAGAACTGACAGAGTCAGATTAGACTCTGCTGCAACTGAATAGTTCTCTGTGGTTTAAATGTGCAATGAGACATTTCTCTCTCACACACATGTAATTGCTATAGTCAGTGAGTTATACTAGCACAATTTTGCAAAAATATATACATTTTAGCTATTTATGTTAAAGAAGATTGTATTTTCATCAGAACATCTATTTAAATATCTCATCTTTGAATGGCATATAGTAAAATCTTCCCATAACACAAAATGATATGTCACTGAAAGTTTTTTTAATTCTTTTAGCATGAAAGGCAAGAATAATTATTATATTTCTTCTGGATCTTGACATAAATACCACATATTACACAACCATTTATTAGTTAGCAGTAGCTCAGGATGATCCAAAATGTTGGGTTGTCCAGTCAGGCTATGAAAAAAAACGTGAAGTTGTTAGTAGAAACTCAGTATATAGACCAATAGTCCTAAAAACTGTTGGATGCAATCAATAAGATGGTAGTTTTTCTGCAAAGGTGCAGGTTCTAGCTCTTTTCCAGAGCTATACAGCCAATGGTACAAAAGATGTATTACAGCTGAGAGCTTCTTTTTGGTTATTTGGTGAAACTAAATCCATTAGAAAAATTATTGTCAAATGAAAGACTAATTAAATGGATGGTGTCTCTTCTCTTATACAAAATCTTAACATTATAGTCTTTGAGTGACAGAAAGTTGCAAAAGGTGTTTTGCTTAAATGATGACAGCAAAGTGAGCAAGATGCTAGATAAATACCATACTGCACTTCCATGTTGACTTTAGTTTGCCTCAGTTTAAAAAAAATTAATAACATAAAATAGGGATTTCAACCAACATAAACTGGTATTTAGTTACTAACCAAACAAACAAGTGATTTTCCTGAAAATCCTTCAGAAATTAAAGACCATGTGTTTTCATAGGACTGTCAGTACCTACAGGATTTGATATTTAGGTTAAGTTTCTTTCTGCTCTTCAGTCATGGTAAGACACTCTTCCCCTCTTCCATCATTTAACAGATACCAAACCTTTCCCTTTGCATCTGCATGTGTTGGCCTTGCCCCTAAATATTTAATAGCTTTGGACTTATTTTCATCAGAGAAAACAAGACTGCTGAAAAAATATTGTGAAATATTTTGTGAATAATTTTGTGATAATGTTCAAGTAGCCAAACATTCTTCTGTACTGATTATTGTATAACCAAAACAAAGTTCAAACAAAAAATATTGGTTCCTACTTCTAGAAATGTTCATTAATTACTCTTATAACTGAATAAATACTTAATATGCATCACTTTACAAAATACTTCCTGTGAAGAGAAGAATATTCTTAATTTCATTGTTTGGAAGACACAAAATGAGTCAGCTGAGACTGACTTCTGATACCCACTGCCTAAACATGGATATTTCTTGCTCCTTCATGTTAAACAGATGATGTAATCAGAAATGAATCACTATTTAAAGAGGATATGGTGAGGATTTGGGGGAGACTATTTTTGAAGTAGAAAGTATCAGAGCCTTTGCACTTTACACAATGCCTTGCTTTTTGTTTGAATCTTCTATTTTCTTTTAGATTTTTAACTAAGGTCTGAACTGAAAATAAATGAAGTTAAACACACTGAGTGTCTTAAAGTACAATATGATGGGCAAAATTTTAATCCCTTTTTCCTTTAAAGCTTAGCTGAGCTACACTGCAAATTATGTGTATGTGTACATATTTTTTATGAATATATACACACATATATATCTTTTTTGATTAATACATACATCTTTATGAAGTTTCTATGTGTGAATTTCTGAAGAAAAACAGGTCACACCAGTGATACAGAAATTTATTTAATTAATATCAAAATTGTATAACCTATCTTCTTTTTATGTCTGTGCATAGGTACATAATACAAGCACTTTTTCTTTTCTTTTTTTTTTTAGAAAATAGAATCTTCCGCTCTTCCACTGGAGAAGAATTTGCATATTTATTAAACATATTTTACCCAGAAAATTCATAACTATGATGTTGCATCTCATTGAAAGTCTATTTCTACAAGCAGCCAAGGTCATTATGTAAAAAATTCTGTACAAAAATATAATATGTATTGGCTACATTTAGAATAAACTATAATAGGAGCTAGTAGAGATTTTGAGCCTTAGGCCATAAAAATTCAACAAACTCAATCATTCTTCTGGTAACACTAACATTAACTCAGTTTTGGAAAGCTGAGTATCTAGGCATGTTGGTGAACTCTTAAAATTCAGTATATTTTGATAGTGACTACATAACTGAATCTGAAACGTTTCATTTATTCTTTATTTTGTGTGGATGGTATGTCAAATCAGTATGATTTACCTGTGCATAAATTCTGACATTTTAGGGACAGTAACTAAGGGGAAAAACTCATTAAAGATTATGGCATTTTTCAAGTTTGGTAATAGCCTCTTCCAGGTTTGATTACAGACTTTCTGTGGATGGAGTAATGCCATAGTAGCAGATCAACTGGTGGAAGAGACAGGACAACGTAATAGATGCACTGGAAATATGCCAAAAAGGCACAGCTTAATTGCTAGGTTGTTCTCTCAGGAGTACTTGCCTCCTTTTCCCACAGTCAGCCACAGATGTAGAAGGCTAAAAGTGGAAAGAGCATTTTGAGTAGCTTCCCTCCTCCACTGTCATGGCATTTGGAGTCAGGTGTTTAAAATATTTATGTCTGGATATGAAGATACTTGCTTGCTGGGATGTTCACACTAACCCTGAAGAGCTCACAGGCAGAACCACTTACCTCCCAGTTCTGAACTGGTGGCATCCATCCTCACGCTTGGCTTGCACGTGGATTTTGAAGAAGGGAGTTGCTAGGGGAAAAAAAAAAAAAAAAAAGTTGCATGGGGAGATAAAGGGCAGAGCTGGATAAAATACAAAATCTTACCTCTTATTTCTTTCTTGACAGAAAATCTGTCCAAAACAGCATAGCATGAGATAAAAAGAGAGTAGATAGCAGAAGAAGAATACCTCAGGACACAGCACAAAGGATATTTTCAGAAATCTGTCTGTTCCAGAGGAGGACTCGGACAAAAGGTGCATACATCACCACAACAAGACAAACATATTTGCACATTTTCAAACATTTGACCAAATAACTGGTGCCCAGCTAAATACTTTAAAACAGTCAAATGGCTAAGGAATAAAAGGTGGAGAGTACAAAAAATAAAAACTGTCATTTTTATGGATTGCATTCAATCATAATACTATTTACAAGGATATGATGTTGCTGAAATACCACAGGGTGAGTTAGATCAGAGCCTGGCTAAGAGCTGGCAGGAGAAACCAATGTTTTGGCTGCAGCCAGCAGGTAAACAAAGGTTAGACATCAGCACAGGCATCAGAACTGTATGAATGGGCTTTATCAGCAACCTTTTGGAGCTGGTTGTACAAAGATGGGCCTGGCAGTAAGAATGCACCTCTCCCCAGCCACCACTCTCCATGATTCAGCATACTTGCTGCAGACACCCCTGTATCCCTGTAATGCCTTAGCTGGAAGAACAGGATTTGGCTTTATGACTAAGATATTTACAGTCTTGTCAAAACTTCCACTTTCTTTTGTACTATTAGGAAGAAGTACATATCCTTGGGGAGGGTTTGAGGGGTCTAAATGAAAATGGTTAACTCAACAGAAAGATGCAGCAATGAAAAATGGGCAGTAAAGAAGGCATGTTACCAGTGAATCTGAGTTCTTTGTAGCAGAAACTGATAGCTGTCAGGCTGATCAGTGATGATGACAATGGCCACAGGTCTCTGTAAAGGAGTCCCAGAGCTTGCATCACTCTCAGTATCTCAGTAACTTGACAGGCATGTGTTTTTTGATACATCTCTGAGTATGACTCTGGAGGTAGTTGAAGAACTTACTTGAAATATCAATCTTTAATGAACACTGGGAATTTTTCCAGCAGCCTAGAGAAAGATAAGTTTTTATTTAAGTTTTTCAGGTTCCTGACATAACTCATCAAAGTTATCCCAATAAAAAAAGTACCTTTTTCAACATATTCACCTTAATTGTTAAGGATTCTGGAAATAATGCATCCCATCTTGAGGCCACTGATACAGGGCTGATGCTCATTGGGGTGAGGACCTGAGCTGGCCAGGGGCTGGAGTTGTCCTGCCAGCACCAGCTGAGGGAGCCAGGGTTGTTCAGCCTGGAAGAAAATTTTTGGAAGGGATGTAAAAGCAGTCACTCAGCACCTACAGGTGCTCATCAAGAAGAGCAAGGGAGGCTCTTCACAGCAGTGCGTAGTTAAAAGGCTGAAAGACAACAGGCACAAATTGAAACAAGAGACATTCAGGTCAGATGCATGGAAAACCTTGTCCTCAATGAGGACAGCCAAGCTGTGAGCAGGCTGCCCAGAGAGCCTGCACACCCTCTGTCCTTGGCAGTTTTTAAGATCGCCCTGAGCAATCGGGTCTGACCTCAGAGCTTGGCCATGCTGTGAGCAGGAGATTGGACCAGAGACCTCCTGGGGTTCCCAGCCAGCCTGGATGCTGTTTTGCTCACACTTAACTTCTCATTTAAAGCACTAATAATATTATAGTTAGCAATAATATGTCTCCTAATATATTGTTCGTAACAATATGGCTCATATAAATCAGTGAAATGGATGAAAGCATCAGTGAAATGTTTCATTTTAGACAGAACCTGCCAGTGTTGGTTTGAGTCTATTAGCCTAATACAGGGACAGAGAGTGGGCAGGAAAGAGATTAAATGAAAAACCAAGGAAATACACATTCAAAATCCCAGGTGGAGGGAAAAAAGCTTTGAATCTTTTATCTTAGGTTCAAGATTAAAAAAGGTTTTTAAGTCTCAGTATTTTTTGAGACAGATGAAATGATGAATTTTAGATTTAAAATAAGAACAAGAGCAAATAATTTTTTTCAGAAAAAGGATGGTTTGCACACACTGGACAAATAGTGTATGTGACAGTTAAACATTTGAAATTTCTAAGAAATGTTTCCTGAAATTTATGCCAGGGACAGTAGTCAAATAATTTTACTTTCCCTCTAAGCATCTGATATATACTTAATGTATTTACAGCTTTGGTGGCCTTCAAAAAAGGGTTGGGATGTTAAAAAATATTTTGTTAACATCCTGCCTGAAAAATTATTAGCAATTATTTCATTCACAACTTCTAAAAGATTAAAAGTTTTTCTTTTCCTCAGCACTCTCTAAACCATTAATCTGCTGCTTTGGATGACTTTCTAAAGCTTATAATTGCACCATCCACAGGAGCTAATCAGCTATCATGAAAATCCATGCAGATGAAGATCAGGGAGACAAGTTCACAGCTCCAAAGCATACAGTGAAAAAATCCAGCTCCCCCCGTTTCGGTTTTTTTTCATAATAAAAACAGCAATTAAATTTATCTGAGCAGTTTAACTTTAGCCTTCTCAAAAGGCTTTAAGCTCTGCTTGAGGGCGGAAAAAAAACGCAAAAAAAAACCCTAAAAAAAGAAACTGGGGGGGAAAAAAATCATCACATCCCCCCCTTCCCCCCTTCCGCTTCCGCGAGGGCAGCGCGAGCGGGCACTGCTGCCGCGTCGGGACGGCAGGGGGCGCTGCAGCCTCGCGGATGGCGCTGGGCAGGGGCTGAACTGGGACCGAACTGGGGCTGAACTGGGGCTGGGATGAGGCTGAGCTGGGGCTGGGATGGGGCTGAGCTGGGGCTGGGATGGGGCTGAGCTGGGGCTGGGATGGGGCTGAGCTGGGGCGGAACTGGGGCTGAACTGGGACTGGGATGGGGCTGAACTGGGGCTGAACTGGGGCTGGGATGAGGCTGAGCTGGGGCTGAGCTGGGCTGGGGCTGGGGCTGGGGCTGAACTGGGGCTGAGCTGGGGCTGAGCTGGGGTGGGGGTCCTAACCAGGTGCAATGCACAGGCCCACCGCAGCATGTTTGATTTCTTGGCATAATGCCAGGAGGCTGGAAAGAACACAATTATAAAGTCAAGATTTGGCTTTCTAGCTTATTTTACAGTTTTCTTAACTTTACATCATTGATGACTGCTCTAATTAAGGAGATAGAATAAAATTCAAGACTTTTACATCATCTGCTTCTGTGGCTTTCATTAAATGGTGCAAACCTTTTTGGAACCATAAGACAAAGACTAAAATTGACTTTGTTCATTTATTTAAATCACGATTTTTAAAAAAGATACTGTTATTTAACTGTAACATGGAACACATCTTTTTCTGAACAGAGCACAAAATAATATCTTTGCATAATGTGCCATTTGACTGAGTCTACCCTAATTTTTTTCTTTCTGTCTTAAGACCTTGTTAATGTAATAAGCAAACACCATGCAGGAGCTCAGTTTGTATGAACAACAAAGCTGCTGCTATAGTACAACCTTTTTTAAGAAAAATTCTCTTGCATTTCTTCCTCATAAATATATGGTGCACTTGCAAGCCACTTGTGACTGCACCCCTGAAAATAAGTTGCTTGATATTCTGTTCTTTCAAATAACAGTGTGTGTTTTTACATTTGACAAATCATGTTGCATGCTTCCTGGTGATGACAAAAGAAGTAGGAGATTATAAGGCTATGGAAGTTCCAGAGATTGTATTATTTTTCCATTTTTCCTTAACACCAGCTGTCTTCATTTTCTTCTAAATTTGCCTCACAGCTGTAGGATGCAGCATACTCAGTAGTCTTACAGGGCAGCACATTCCAGTCTGGATTTGATCTGATTCAGGTATTTCCATGGTTTGTGCAAATGCACATGTCACAAGGAATGGATATTAAACACCCATGGCTCTCAGGCAGCTCTGTTCAAACTTCCTTATTCAGATCAGTGAAGTAAAATGGGCTCAAAATGTCTAAGATTACTTATATGCAACAATACAAATTGAAATAAAAATCTAAATTTTGTACCACCTGCTTTCCCTTTACTTTTCTTCTAACCAAATGCACTGCCAGTATGTCTGATTTAATTTTGCATCTTCACTGCCTAGCAAAGTCTAATCTTCCATGTGAAACACTATTCCACATTCAGGTAGTGAGGTAGAATACAGAGATATATAACCCTGGCTCCATAGCCATACCATCCCACCATAAGCAAATCAAAAACGTCCATCTTAGAGCATTTGCTGGCATTCACCTGCACTGGCAGCAGAGATTGAGTGGTTACCGGATGCCTGATTAAAAGAAAAGATGGATGTGAGTGTTATCTTTGATCCCCAAATAATTACAATGCTTTAACTTCCTGATTCAACATCAGAACTGAAAACTGATATTGATTTATGCATGTATTCCCTTAGCATTTAAATGTGGTCATTATCTGCGTGCTAGCCCTAGTAACAGATGTTAGGAGTTCAACATTGTCTTTCAGAAACTGGGAGATGTAACCACGGTCCTTCATTTACATTGGTTATGAGAAATTATTCGGCTTATTAAGCAATTTAGATTAAACAATACCCTCTTCCACCTTCTGTGTCTGACTGGACATTCATGGGCTACTGAATTCATATTCATTGATTCATATAATGCTTTGAATGTGGAAATGTATGCAAGGGAAAAAAGCAAGTGCCTAAGATAGGAAACCTGATACACAATCAGTAAGGTACTGGAACACAGGAAAATGGCTCTCAGAGTTGTAAAAAACACAGAAATTAGAGCCAGAAAGGTTCTCAAGTTGTTTATCCTTTTCCACCTGAAAAATGTTTATTTAACATCTAAGAAAGAAAATTTGCTCTGGGTGCCAGCTTGAAAGATTTTTTGGAGGAATGATCAAGGAAACTGTTGTTTGCTTTCTGCAGCAGTTCAGAAGCTTGCTCATTCTTTGTAAGTAAATAGATTACATCAAAGACATCTGACTCCATCACCACCTTCCTCCCAACAGAATCAATACACAGTGCCCTGAGCTTTGACCAAGTACTCCGGTCAAAGACAGTAAAATTACTCTGTGAAACTTCATCTTTACCTTGATTCCACTGGATGATGATTTCTGTATTTTTCTGCCAGACAAGGGTGACTAATCATCTTCACATCTCAGGAGAGATGTCATAGTTGCAGCTCGCGGATAAATGAAATCTACAGGGTAGAGGTAATTCCTGACATTAACTAGATGCTGGCTGTGGATCAAGAATCTTCAGCTTAATCTGTCTTGCACCACTAACAACTCAGAGCTGACTGTACTTGGATCCTTGAAAGAGGATACACAGAGGTTTTTCTTGATGCTATTGCTTTTAGATTAGGTGGCTTTTATTTATGCAAAGGATTTGCCTCCACTAGCAAAAGTGTTTGTGTGCTTCTTCATGTGACAGTGGCAAATGCTGGGCACATGTGGAGCTAGTATTCCACACACATGTTAAAAGCAGATGGGAAAACTCCTGCCATGATTTTAAGGAAAAATAGGTTTGTCAATTCTGCCTTCTCTATAGAAAAAAAATAAAAAAATAAAAAAAAATACTATTTTGTAAATAGTACCATTTGTTGTTTCCACCACACTGCTTTAAAAATTATTTATGAATTTGAAATTATCTCCCGTGTCTATGCTTATTTTTTCTCTTTCACCAAAACAGCCACTTGTACCCAAAAGATAACCACCTGGGGCAGCTGCCTAGGCTTTCCATCTCTGTATCGCTTGCTGCTGTTTGTAACTTCTTTGTGATGCTGCAGTTTGTAAAATACTGGTATACTGGCTTATAATAATTATGCTATCTCACTCTATTAGCTGTCCACCTCCTTTGAATAAGACAGTTGCACAAGGTATAGTGCTTCTCTTGCAGCTGTTAATACTCCTTCGACTGCCACTTTCACAGATTCATGCTCTTAAATATAACCAGTGGTAGGTGTTCCTTCCTATACTCCACAACTGCTTGTGTGATGTGATAGCTCAGCAGTATCTTTTGCCATATGGAGCACTGCAAGCTGCTGATGAGAAGCATCGCTGTCCATTAAAAATTGTTTTGAAGATGTATTCTTCTGAACATACACTTAATGTGCAAGGATAGAAAAGGTCTCAGATTAGAATTTCAAATGGTGAAGCAGTTGTGATTTACCCCAGTGGGGCATCAAGTGCTGCAGGCTTTTCTTTTGTTTGTTTTTAACATGAATATATTCACAATAAGCTAGCAACCATGATAAACTTACCAGACTGTTCAGTGTCTAATAAAACTTGTGATTATTGTCAGGAAAAGATGTGGTTCTCAGCTACAATAGATCACAGCATAAACTGCACTGAAAATTTCTTCTTTAATTTTTTTCTAGTTTGTAAATTATTACAGCCACAAAAAGATATATGTTTCCAAACATAAATATAACAAAATGACAAGCAGATTCTAGGTGAAATAATACTGGCCTTATTCTGCTATGTTTTACGTCACTTGAAAAAGTAGAAACTCTTCAGAATCCAGAGTGGTGCTAAGGGAAACATGGTGGGAGAACGTTCTGTAACATCTAAGCCTATTAATTATTAATATGATTTAAATAATGTGACTCATGTTCTGTCATTGTCAAATATTAGCTTGAGGGGAGCTATTGTTTCACCTTTATCATGGGCTGCCTTTCTCTTTTTTTGCTTTCACAGCATATCTTATTCCCTTTCCTATCCTTTTTCATTTTTATGTGTGAAGAAAAATCACTGTAGAGGATCCAAAACTAATTAGATCTTCATTAATATTAGAAAAAAATCTTAATAATAAACAAAACAATCAGGAGATTCAAATAAAAGGAAAAATAAAAAGTCAATCAAATATATTTTTCTAAAGAAGAAAATGCATGCCCAGAGAAAAAATCAATAATTATATATACTTTAATCTTTATGGCATCTATGCAAATTAGGAAGGGGAAAATCTTAGGCAATATAAATTAACAAGAAAGACCAGGTGTTGAGCATTAAATAGCTAATTCCAAAGGAACTCTGCTAATACATACTGAAACTATAACTAAAAACTATTTGCACAGATATATGCACTTTAATTTGGCACACAGGCAGGGCATTTGCCTTGATCTGTCTGTTGCCATTGGCATAGATAGATTTTGTGATGCAGAGGGCTGAAGTTAACTTTATTGATGATTCTGAAAATGCAGTCTGTGTGCTGGTGAGTAGCCGGCAAGGCCATAATAAATGCTATTTATTCTGTGTCTGATATTCTTCAAGAAATTTTAAAGCTGTAAAGATGCCTGTCATTGTTTCAGAAAGTTTTACTGCTGTATTCTGATTCCTTTCTGCATTTTCTGGACTGTGACATTTCAGCAAAATTCATTACTTGATACATTGTGTTAAGGTACATCCTTTAAAAAGACTTTGGTTTTGAAGTCTTAAGCTGAAGGGCAACCGTCATATCCCAAAGTCATTCAATTCAGTGTTTAATTATCCCCACAAGTTGGAACAAATCACCAAGGAAATTAACCCATGTTATGCACAAATTCCATTGTGTATGTGATGAAAGGCATTCCTCCCTGAGGAAATGATGTGATTTAAGGAGTATGAAATGGAACATTCAATCTGATTTATACAAAATTCTTGTCCATTGGTACTAACTGATCCATGAAATGCTATTATTATTTGGTGGGACAAAATATTATCAATGGGTTGATTGCAGACTTCTTAAGTAACAGTTTTCTCCAAGTTCTTGTAAGGTTAATGATTATACTGTTTATCTCCACCGAGCCTTATTATTTAACTATATGTATGAAATTTATGTATTCTACTGTCATATTTTTATATTTTATTTATACTGCATATACATCTTAAGGAGAGGAAGGAATGAATAGGAAGAGGAGTGTCCTGCATGTTGAAGGACAACAGGGAAATCAAAGCAATGAACAAAGTGGAGTTACTATCTGGGCTATTATGTTTCTGAATTTGTGGTGCAGTTAGCTGAATGCCACATGTAGCTTTGTTATCTGCATGTAAAATTACAAATTAAAGAAAGCATCAGAATTTTTTGTTTTCCAGCTCGGAGTTTCATCCCACTTAATAGAACTCTTGCCATTCATTCTTAAATGAGCAAAATAAGGCTTTTAGCTGTTCTTAGACAGATAAAATGGCTCTAAAGTTATAATAATTATGCTATCTCACACAACAGTCTGGAAAAAAACCTCTTTAAAATATACACTTCACTGTTTAAGTGGCTTAAAAATCAGCAAATATATGTTAGTATTGATTCCCTGACTGGAACCATCGCTGACTTTTTCATTTGTTTATTGACTTCTAATAAATTCCTGTAGGTTCCCTCATACTTTTATAACTGGTTTGTCTTAGTTATGTATAAGTGGATCAGATGTCTAAGGGCACCTTCAGAAAACGGTATGAATTTTCAATGTAGAGGTAATGTGGTGATAAAACAACTTGATAGAAAGGTTTGGGAATTATTTAAAACTTTATACCTGGATCTTGTGGGGAGTAGATATTCCACAGACTGACAACTAGAAACTCCAACCAAAAACCTACAGTTGCTGCATACTTTTAATTTCTTCTTGCAAATAATCAGGAACTTTTCGAAGTATCTTTTTTAAAAACATTTCTTAGGAGGAATGGATACAGTAAAACTAATTGTACCAACACTGTGAAGAGTCTATATTCATATTTTAAAAGGAATCACTGACTCATTAATATATGGTATTGCTAGAATATTTTAATGAAAGCTTTTAAATACACCAATCTTACTTCCCCTTTCTTGCTGACCATTAGATAAAGACAAGTTGTTTCTGAAGCACTATAAAATTATAGCAGATATCCCACTCAGCACCTAATAAGCAATAAAAAATGTCTGAAAGTATGAGGTTTTTCATAATTTGTGACCTGAGTAGACAGACACATTTTCCAGTGATCCTAAGTTTTTGAAAGACTTGAAAAACAATTAAATTACTGTGAATAAAAGGCTGCTGCACAGCAGCTGGGCCACGATAACATCAATTTGCTGGTGTGCAATGGAAAACACAAACAATTCAGGTTTCTTTTAATCTTTCAATGTAGACTGAGGTAACTCCAATTACTCTGTTTTCCATGATGAACTGATACTCCATGTATTAAAATTTAACACAGAATCTGGTATGTGATCAATTGTTGATGTAGCTAAGCCACGAACTGTGTTCAAGGTCAGGCTGGTTGGATGGGGCTTTGAGCAAACTGATTTAGTGGAAGATGTCCTTGCCCATGGATTGAGTGGTTGGGCTACATATTTTCCAAGACCCCTTGCAATCCAAACCAATCTATGATTCTGTATAAAGGACTGATATTTTTAATTACAGATATGGTTTTAAACACTAATCCAGGTGTGTTATAATCCTTCTATGGTGCAGAAGTCTCTAAGGAGACTTAGAATGCAACACACTGCTGCAGAAGGGGTAAAGAAATGTTTGGTATAAACAGATCTCAGTATTTTTTTCTTTCTTAAGGAAATCACATTACAGAATTTAAAGCTCTTTAACTCTATTTAGATTGCTAGCAGAATCAGTGTTCTTCTATCTGGTATCTTTGATTCTGCACAGAAAAAAATTTCTTTGTCTATAGTTTTATTGTTGATCTCAGTAACAGTTACTAAGAAAAAGAGTTTTTTGCTGAGTAGCTCACCTTGGAGCATAAGATGGAATAATATAGGCATTGCAGTTACATTTATGCTATTGGGCCAAGTTGCCCCCTGTGAATTTCCATTAGCTGTATTAATGTTCTATGGGAAATTAATCTGGACCATTTTTTTTATATAAATTCTGATTGTGAATGGGTATCTTACCATAGGTTGCTGAGAGGGCTGGCCAAGAAAAATGTTGGCTATGTAATTGTAAGTCTATTAACTTGAGACATGTGTTATGATTTTAAAGTAAATTATATAGCTATATTGGCAAACTATCTACTTTAAAGTCCTGGTTTGGGTGCAAATTAGGAGACTAAAATTAATTGTATAGTTGGTGATATGGGCTGCAGTGAAATTAGCTGGAATAATTTCCAGCCATACAATCTCAGAAGTTATACTAGAAGATAATGCAAAAACAGACTGTCATCACTGGCCAGGATTTTAATGAAAAATGGTTTTGGGGGGCAAGGGAGGGGGGAAATATCTTGGCCATAATTCTAAGTTGTAAACAGAATCGTAAACGAGACTAATCTTATTGCATCTCAGCATCTCCATGCAAAATGAAGTCAGGAGATTCTCGGTTTTGCTGTTAAAGTATATTCTATTTTTAATGCATTTGATTAGAAATGGAGATCAATAAACATGTCCATGAAATGTCATATCATCCAGCTGTTGACATAAATTGTTGTTCAGAAGATCTGAAAGATGGTTTTCCTGGAAATGAGACTTTAATTTCATTATTAATATAGTATTTATTAAACTGCACAAAGCATGCCACTATGTGTCTGACTACATCTTTCCTCCAAAATATGTGCATTTTCGTAGAAACCTGAGCAATGTTCTTTCCCAGTGGCTTCCCGAGGCATTCAAGGCAGGGTTATGACCTCACTGGGGTTGTGGAGATGTAGTGGGATAACTCAAGTGACTGGGGTGCAGTGCTGGATGGATGCAAGCTCATTAGGGAGGACTTAGGCAGGATGGTGATGAGGAGGATCTGCTCTTGTTGTAAAAGAGCAGTGGGGATGCCTGGAGTTCTGCTTGTGGGTGCATGAGGAGTAAGCTGAAAGCTTACAGGTCAGGATTAGTGGGCAGAACAACATGAGCAATGTATGGCTATCCACTGACTACCTTATCAGGAAGTTGATGGGATCTTCTTCAGACAACTGAAAGATAGGGGACAGCAGGGCACCAGGTAATCCAAGAGGTTACTGCAGTTCACTGAAGACACCCTAACACAGGTATCAAGAAGCCAGGGAGGAGTGGTGCTCTGCTGGACCTCATTCTTACCAACAAGGAAGGACTGAGTGTGATGTGTGTGCCAGGGACAGCTTTGTCTGTAGATGGAAGAGTTCAGTACCCTGAGAGGAAGGAGCAGGGCTTAAAGCAGATTAAATACTCTGGCAGAAATGGTATTAAGCGTTATTTTAGAACATGCAACATCAACTATCCCTCATTACCCAAAATTTCATTCAGCTCATCAAAAACCACTCCTTATTGTGGAAACCTTTTCTCCAGGGGATGAAAGAGATACAACTTGAAGTATAGGAAACATGCAGTAAGGATCAGGAAGTCAATAATAAGACTCATGTTACCTTTCTTGTCAGTTGTGATCATTAGTTTTCCATTAAAATTAATTCTACTTATTTTTCCTTTTTTTATTTTTTATGTTGCTGTTCAGACAGTCTATAGTTTGTGTATTCTCTGCTGATACAGCTACTGTTTTCATAGGTGGTCAGACTGAACATTCACATTGGACTTGTGTCCTTTCAGCTAGTAACTATACTGGAGGAAAATGTCATTGACAGTTGGTTCATATCTCTTCTGGTGATAAGGACACAGAATACCATAATGTTTGGTGCCACTTATTTTTATTCTCCAGGCAGCTTGGCCACTTGGAAAAGTACAAAAAAAATAACACGGTTCAGCAATTGCCTCAGATAAAAAGAAAGATTTCTGGAATCAAGAGAAAACAGCAGCATGCTGCAACAGTCCTGATTCCAAGCTTCCACAGCTGAGTGATTTTTGAGGTTATTTGATATTTATAGGCACTGTTTCTCTACAGTATGATTTGATGCATATGATGCACTGTTGCACCTTTACTGAAACCTGATCTGTGTTTTGTTTGTTTTGCTTTTTAACATTACATCAGTTTTTAGTTCTCATGGGAGACACGGAATGCAGAGACAGCACAACTACAAACAGTAATTACATTTTTGGCAAAAGAAATCAGATCTGCTTAGTTTTTTGCGGGCTGATAAAAGATCACCTTAACTTGCTAGAATGACACAATTCTCATTCACTATAAACAGGCAGAATCATAAGTGAAGGTTTTAATTATTGTAATCACATGCATCTTAGCATTTGTCTTTGAGGAAGGATTTTTTTAACACACTCGTGTCTAAGTCATTAGAAAGTTTTGATGCTGTGAAGCAGGACTTGTATTATTCTCATGCAGAAAGATTGAAATACAGGAAAAAATGTCTTTTTCCATCTGACACAGGACGCATATATAATAATGCCAACCTCAAGCTGTGAGGTATTAGAGAAGAACAGCTGTTCAGGGTAGGCTGGTACACATCTGTGCTGTCTTTCTGTTGTAGGTATGAATAGACAACCTTATATGCAAAATCTCTATACAAATACACAAGCTAATCAGGTCCCATTCCCAAATGGGATGCAATTTGCTTAAAGTAACAGCCTTGACTCATTTTTGCAATGTTTGCAGTGATCTTGTTTATTTAGACTGTAAACTTCTGATTGCAAGAACTATCTGTGGAGGTAGGATCTGAGCTGCACCTGGTACTAAAGGTACTACCTATGAAAAAAACAACCAATAACATACTTCATTCAGAACCAATGACTACAGGGAGATGAAAAATAAGTATGTTTGATATGGAAATCTTCCCTGACATACTGTATATCTGATGTGTTTACTACTTTGTACATTTTGGAAAAATCTGTGTTCCTTTTCAAATAGGCATTATTTTCAGTGGTCTGAAAGAATGGAAATGAGCAATTGAAATGTAATTTACTTGGAGCTTAGGGACCACTTTACTTCTGTGTTTACTTATTTCCCTAGATTTGGTCTATTGTGTTCCAAAAAGCACAGTGGAAATTATTTCAAAGGCTCAGTGAGAGACAGCTTCTGGACTGGTGATAACACCTGTAACGTTCACTGAAGAATTCAGCACCAATTTGGATTAGTCACTTAGAATATGCAAGGCAAATTTAACTTCAAGGGGAAATGGCCAAGTAATAAATCCCTTTATAAAAATGATGAGAGAAGCTTAATGATGGTGGAGCAATTGCTGCTGCAACCTGAAAATGTTATGTTTCATTGCAAATTTGTGTATACCCTTAAGGCAAAATATGTCACTATATTTGTCAAATTAAATGATTTTGTGATGGCAGACCCATATTTAGTTATTAATCATCCTCATCCCTTTGGATTGATGCTGGTTAAATCAACCTCTCTAGAGGTGGATTACACAATTAATCCTTTTTACCTGTGATTTAACTCATTTTCTTTTCACTAAGTAAAATAACTTCACCAATAACAATGCTATGCTAAAACACGTAATGATACTTCTACTTTTTCAGTGAATTAGTCAAACTAGCCTGCTATGCTAGTACAGGATTTATTAAGTCACTCATTAATTCTGTCTGCAAGTATGACACCCAAGGAACCAATTTGTGTTTGGTATAATTGCCATCATTTGAAAAGCCATTTTTATGAAGCAAATTATTTTTTAACACATTCACTTCCTTATTATCAACCTCATAGCTGATACAAGGTTTCTATCTGCTCTGCCATCTCATTTGCTAGGTTCAAGATTAAATCATGCTGAGGTTCCACCTAACTCCTTTCCTTCATCTATACCTTGCTTTCTGATACTAAATCAGCCTGTAAACCACTATACCATATGCATGTCCTTGCTGTGCCAGATAGCATGGCTGTCTTAATTTTATAAAAAAATAACATCATTCAGCACCCATTACAGAGTTGCAGAGGTGCTACTAGGTAGCTGTGACTGATCAATAAAGACTTTCCATCTGGTGTTCCCTGATGAGAGGAATAGCTCAGCTCTTGACCTTGCGCTTTACACTTCATTCTGTGATATATGTCAAGAAATAGCAGACAGTGAGGAATGTGATGGGAGATGACTACATTACACCCTGCTCTGGGCTGCCTTTGACTTTAACTGCAGCATTTACATTATTTTGCCTTTGTCTTATCAACTTGAGAGCTGAAATGTTGTGACTGGATCTCTATCACCTCTTTTTTGTGTTAGATGCACTTCCTTTTCAGTCTTTTTCTGCTTTCCTTTACCATAGCATTTCCCCACTGCATTTTCTTTCTTCTATTAATACACATTCCAGTTCCTTCTTCCTCAAGGCTACTTTTTTATGTTGTGAAATCTGGTGGATCAGTTTGATGCTTCGTCAGAAAAAACATTGTCAGTGGTTGAGTAGGGGCAAGCCACAGATGAGTGCTAGCAATACAGTCCAGCAAGAGAAGAAATAGCAAAAAGTAAAATAAAACAAAACAAGACCAAAAAAATGCTCTGCAGTTTTCCAGTTTGCTTTGTTCCTAGCAGTAAAAAAAATGGAACTACAGATCGTTTTTTTATAGTCTTAACTGCAGGTTAAATGAAGGATACAGAGTAAACAACAGACACTATTTTCAGGAGCATATGGATTGAACATAGGTACCCCTTTTATTTAGAGTTTAAAATAAATGATGCTGCAGCTGTTAAAGAGACTGAGATACTGCTATTTTAGTAAAAGTACCTGACTAGCATAAATTGTGTTTGGTACAAGTTACTTTTTTCACAGATGACACTATCATTTCACTACTGTTTTCTAAAAATGAAATCTGTCTTTCCCCATTCATCATAACTGAATAAGTACTCAAATGCAACTCAGAAAATACACTGCAGGTGAGAGTATTCAAAACAAAGTCCTAGGATTTGGCTTGCTACCTCCAGTAACATCACTGCAACTGCATGGCTAAATTCCCTATTATCACTTAAAAAAGTACTCCTTGGTGTCAGACTTGTTAGCATTATTATACATGAGGGGCTGAAGAGGGAAGGTAATCATACCACTGCATAATTGTTTTCCTCTAATATGGATAGCACTGGTTTTCCAGTCAGACATTGAGCAAATACCTGACGTATCCCCTTTCAAAGGAAAAGTAAAGCTTCAGTAAATTGATACTCACAATGTTGTTTCACAGTTTATAGAAGAATCAGGAATACAGTTCTAGCAGTGCTGGAACTGAAAAGAAAAGAAAGGGAAAAAAGAAAAGAAAAAAAAAAAGGCATACAACAGCATGTTTAGAATATCCTTAAAATGCCCTCAACAAGCAAGAAACAGAATACAGTAATACTGTAAGAGAATGTCTTCTTCTGTGGAGCAGAGAAAAGAGACAATAACAAAACTGATCACTGTTTAACTAAGATTTAAGAACTTGCTTAAATTTGTGTAGGCAAAGTGAGTGCCATGCTAAGACACATGGAGGAGGACATCAGTCCAGTTTCCATAGTTTAAAAGCCAGCTGCTGTCCAAAATTGTGACAAATGAATGACTCCATTTGATTCCATTCATAAGGAATTAAAGAGCTCACTCTTCATAAATGTCCTTTCAGGTAACAGATATCTGTGAAAACATGCATGAGTCCACAAAATTGGAGCTGAGTATCTGAAAATTAATTGCAGGAGTTTGAGAATAAGTATCTGAGATTTGTTAATCTTTAAAGAAGAGGTCTCATGCATCTTATCAGAAATAGGTGCAGTTCTGTATTACTAAAATGTCATAGAAAAAAGAGCAGAAAAGGTAAAATCCTGACCCTTTGAAGTCAAAACCAAAACTCATCTTGTCTCTGCTGGAACCACTATTTCCTAGTGGAAAACCACATTGTGCAAAGCAAGCAATGTGTACATTGAAGCAGATACAAAATTTACTGACTAGCTACAGATAATCATGGGCTAATTGCTGATAACAAACGTCTGTAAAAAAAGAAAGAGTAAGGGAATAAAAATTACTCATACCCAACCAACGGCGTATATTCATAATAATGCTCCCTCGAACAAGTTCTGCCAGCAAATGAAGGAATACACAAAAAATCTTCCTCAGTTCTGAACTTTAAACACAGAAATAAACTTCTTATTAAAAACTATTTCTTGACTTTTCCTTTAAAAAATTGACACTGACACAATTGACACATTTCTTACTTCAAAAGTATGTTTCTAATATGAAACAGACTGTGGATCCAAGAGTTTACATTTATTGAATATAAATGTTCCACTAATTTCACTGGGACTATCACTGTTTCACTGGGAATCTGCTGCTTCAAAAAAGTTAAATTGACAAAGAAAATCTATCTTTTAAATATGTTTAATTATGTATCTGATTCTCTCCTTGACATATTTCCTAGTAACATTTTTAATTGCCAAACATTCGAGATTTTCTCTTTATGCAGGAAATACATCTAATATAATGATTTAAAAGATGAGAGCACTAAGGGAAAAACAATCTATTTTCACCTAGGGTGCTGATTTTATTCTCAGCCAGGACTTAATGATTTGTTGTACTTGCGCTTGTTTGTTTGCTTTATATTTGACCTTACCTCATTAACCCTTGACAACTATATGATCCCCGAGGCTTCCTTTAAGGTGTACTTTCAACCTGTGAATTCTATATAGCAAATTATAGGAATATTTGTGACATTTACTAACAATCAAAATCAGAACTCCAGCAGGGATGTATGTGATTCTACACACTTCACCTTGAAAAAGCACATCACCTTGGAATGAAAGTTGGCTTTTAAGTGAACTTAAGCAGCACTTGATCTTGTTTTGACAGCTTGTCTTTGATGGCATGCATGTATATATCCTTCAGGGAGCTAATGTAGGGTACTTACTCTCAGGTAAGCAGTGAAGTTAATATATTGGAATTATCCTTCCTTAAGGATCTTGCTTGCAAAATTGATCTCCAGTCGCTTATTAAAGCTTTTGCTTTAGGCTTTAAAATCAAGTGACCTAACAGCCAACTCAAACTTTAAAAAATAATTACCCAAAGAAAATGTAACACTTCTGATTGCAGTGAGTGCAGATGATTTCTCTTTGATTTCATTAGAAACAAGTTTAGGTGCTTTGTGATCAGCACCTCTCAAAGGGAGCATATTCCAAACTCAAATTGGTAGTTATTATTTCTATATAGGTTTGAAGACTCAGCCATTTGGATTGAGGTGACTCTGCTTATGACCTTACACATATTGCTTTGAGTCTGCATGAACAGACTGCAAAAGTTCTTTATACCACTATTCTGTTTGAATGAAAACATACTGAAGAGCTAAATTTACTCTGATTCATGTCACAGAAAAATAAACAATTGCAGATCTAACGAGACTAGTGGTTCTGTTAAAGGATTTTCAAAGAGAATATGGATGTCTTCTAAGAGGCAAGCTATCTTTAATGTTTCTTCTCTCCTTTAGCACAAGTTTTAATACCAGTCTTTTTTTAAAAAAGCAATCATGACAGGTTTTTTTGCCAGTACTTGTCAGTCAACATTCTGGTGTAAGATGATCACTTCAGCACATAATACCCTATTGTACATAGTTCAAGCTTTCCAAACTAATCACTGCAGACATTTGGTAGGAGAAAAAAAAAAACCCAAACTCATCTAATTAATTCTCAAAATACCAAACCTTTAAGGGACTGGCATGAATTACTTTAAAATACTTCTGCTTATGAAATGCAATCCAGGGCCAGAACTAGGGTGTAATAAATTGTTAACTGTGCAAAGTAGGCTTGTTTTCACTTTCACTGCTCCAAACTGTTAGAGAGGGATCAATCTTTGCCCTGTTTTCCTAGTAATTTATTTTTAATAATACAAGAAATGCTCCCTTAAGTCTCTGATGCAGCTTTGCTGAAGTCAGGGAAGAAAGTTAATTTGAACACATCTGCACCATCAAACATAATTGCTTCATAACACACTTGCATGCTGATTCAGTACATCATTCTGTCACTCCATTTACGTGAAATAGATGGTAGCACACTATGCAACAGCAAGCTATAGGAATGGACTTTTGCAGCGGGGGAAAATTCCGAAACATTTCCAAGTAATTACAAAGACCAATAGACAGATGACAAACATTTTTTGTGTGTGTGAGAACAGAGCAAACAGAAGTGTTTAAACAAATGAAATAAAATTATTATCAAAATAATTCAGTTAAAGTTGATTCAAGAAATGTCAGCTCCTGTATGCATACATTTGTAAGATTTCTTTATGTTTCTTTATGTTTTGGGGTAATATTTCTTCTTACTGAAGGTCAGATTGGGCCTGTCTTGAGAGAGAAAGTAGATACCAGAAAATATTTTATCCCCTTGCAATTCTTATTAATCTTTACCTCCCTGAATATAGATGCTGATTTGCCAGCCCTGAATGGACAGGCTTATTATCTCCTCCTGTACAGACCTGACATTTACTATGGAGTACAACTAAAGGGATGCAGCAGAGAATTTATCATGATATGACTTCTACCTAGCATAGTCCTTGGTAGGAGTTCTTTTCAGATAAATTCCCAGAGGAAGTAATTAAGGTACCAACATAAATATAACTTTTCCTTGTATTTTACTATCTTGTTAATAATTTCGTTAAATATTAACTTTTACATCCTACAGTCCACTTGTGATTTCCAAGCACAGCATGATAATACAATTTGGCTTGACAGCATGAGCTGACCTTTAATAACAGAAGATCGTTGTTTCCATCAGACAGAATAGCAACAAGCACAGTTTGGAGGCTGCACTGCCGTGGAATTGCACCATCCCTTCAAAGTACAGGAGGTCATCCCTGGCACTGCTGTAAATGGCACCACAATTCCCAGATGTTTAAATGGATGTGACAGGGATTGCTGCTCATAGTTTGAACTCTTTTAAGCACAGATGGAATGAGCTGGTTCAGTGAGCACGAGTTACCTGTATCTGTGTGGGCTGCTGGAAACCTATGCCTAGCTTGGTAAGTTATATGAGGGAGGGTGAGACTGCCCAGGGTGTCAGTGCATCCAGAGAGGTCTGTCCTGCTAAGTGGATGCAGGGGAGTTCAGACTCTCAAATCAGATGAGAGAGATGTTTTGACTGTGATGTTTTGTAGGAAGCAAGTTGCATTTTTTAAAAGCACAGACTTCCAGCTGGGTCTACCTATTTGAACAACAGACATTTTTATGACTCATGTACCCAGTTGGGGTTTACCAATATTTTACAGGGTTATAGGTAGCTAAAGATCACTGAGCCATCTGTGCTTAGCACATTTTAATGGGATCAACTGGTTCAGTGAACCTGTATAGTGTATTTAAAAAGCCTCAAGCCAGTTACCTAACTAAAGGTATGAAGGAAGAAATACAGAAAGGCTAATACATTGAATTATTTTCTACTCTGTTATGCAGTCCAATACTTGAACCTCCAATTTCCTGGTTAGCTTAGATTACAGGCTACGTTTCTGAGCCACGAGACTAGGTAGAGAAAAAAAAATCTATTAAACATTCCTCAGAGAAATAACTCAAAATAGTAGACAGGAAAATACTATATTATGAAATTTCAATATTCATCAATTTAGAAAGTATAAATAGAACACCTAGGTTGATACATTTTAACACCTGTTATACAATAAATGTATTAGAAAAGCAGAATCTGAAAGATCTCTCTTAGGACACCTGTATGCCTTTAAAAAGACCATGCTGAACAACTAATCAGTTTTAGGCTTTACCTAAACATCACAGTTGTAAGTCCTGTAGTGGTAACATCCATCTCAGGCTATAAATGACTTTTAATTCACAGAGGACTGAGGGTCAAGCCAATATATGATGTTAATATCAATTTTTAGCAAGTGGCAAAATACTGGGGGCAAGGGGGGGCCTCTTTAGGAGTGTAAAAACCCAATATATTGGATTCCAAAGCATGAAGATAAACCGTGAAACTAGGTTCAGCTGCCATTAAAAACCCATAAGTATTAGAGGATCTTAAATGAGACACTGAAAATTCAGTGCAGTACTCTTATTATCACTTTGGAAGAATTAAACTCCACAAACAGCGTGGTAGAATATGATTTTTTTTAACATGGAACTACAGAATTGTTTTGGTTGGAAAAGAACTTCAAGAACATGAAGTCAAACTGTTAAACAGTTCTTTGTCATAATATTGTATACAGATATCCAGTATCACCTTCATTAACTTACTGGTGTTTTGTGATGCTGCATTGCTTGAATATGTACCACAATATAAATACATGTGTGTGTTCATATAAATAGTGGAATTTTTCCATTATATTGGCATTGTTACAGTTACTGTTGAGAAATACACCTTTGGAAACTAAGCACTTTGTATCCACACATTTGAAATTCAAAATAACTGAGGAAAGCTATGAAATCTAAGAAAAAGCAGAAAATACAAATCCTTTGAATCACCAGATGAGCTCTACAAATTAAACACGGAAGACTGAAGAAGGTGGATTACACAGCAATATCTCATATTAGTGGTTGAGTTCAGCATGACAAAAAGATTCTCTGCAGATAATGGCATCTTTTTATATATTGCTTTTCCTAATACTTGATTTGTCTTTGTGCACTGCAGATAAAAAGCTACACGAGTGAACACCCATCCTCACTGACACCACTGTAACCCCAGAATCTGTACTTCGAACAGCTCCTCAACAGAACTGCAGCCAAAGAGTGCAGGCTACACTGCATTATTCTCTGTATCAGGGATATTCAATTATATTTTATTCACTTCTTTCCTGCTAGAACTGTGAACACTTTTGCTTGACAGATTTTTCATCTGAAATTAGGTGTATACAGATTGTAAAGGAGAAAAAAAAAAAAAAAAAAAAAAAAAAAAAAATTAGAATTAACAGTATAGTGAGGAAAAAATATTCTGATAGCAATTCTTCAGATATTCTGCACATCCTAGCACTCTGATTTAATTCACTGTAACTAAATTTGTGTTCCCCTGGTGTACACTGGAGGAAAAATCAGAACCTTGGAGACAATCTAAAGCATATCAATCAATATTTGCAACTTTAAAAGTTCTCAAATGGATTTTGTGAACTTAATTTTCTTCTATAAAGCTTCTGTTGGCACAATATACAGCCAGCTTTCTAACTACTGATACATTATATTGCTGGCATGGATCTGTAATTTTTCATTAGCTAGTGATTCAATATTCCCAGTTTTCTTTACACTGAAATAGAAGGGATGTTCTTCAGTTATTGCACTGGAAAATGCTCTTGGGTATATTGTACCTAAAGGGAACAAATTTGTTATATAGCAGCACAGGATAATGCTGCAGTTATTCCAAGCTGACAATTATATTTTGAGATATTAAAGTTTGCTGGTTTGACAATGGCTCTAATTTTATTTTTAACAGATCAACATCAACAATTTCATGATTGTATGCAACATATTCAATTCACATTCCTCATTTTTATTGATTTTACAGTTACTCTTCAAAGCAGATAAAATATAGTGAGAGATGTTAAACAATATTAAAGTTCATACTCATTCTGAATGTTTGCCAAGTGTAACTCCAAAATGCTAATCTTTTAATAGTGAATTGTCTTTTTATCCCAGATGTAATCTCACTCAAAGTCTATCAGTTAGACACTTGGATCATCATGTGTTTCATAAGACAGAAGAATGGGAAGGTTGAAGAACTTCACAGAGCATGGAAAAAAACCCAAGTACAGCAGGATGAATGAATTGGAAGCTTTTTAAAATTGCTAGAATTGAATGTCTGTGTACAGAAACACAGAGCTGAGGGTAGGGACTGATGTGATGGAAGCCATCAGAAGACTAACAACTTCAGACCTTCCAAGCTAAGTCCCATCTTTTGAGGCTTTTCTTGCTGCAGGGGTGCTGGCAGCACCCCCCCCCCTGTCCTGGATCCCCTTTGGAGACCACCAGCACCCAGGGATGTGCAGCTCTGCCTCTGGACCTGACACTCTGTATACTGACATTGGGGCCCCTCACTACTAGAAAGACACTGAGCTTCTGGAGTGAGTTCAGAGGAGGGCAGCCAAGCCCTGGTGAAGTCTGGAGAACAAGTCCTGTGAGGAAAGGCTTGAAGGAACTGGGAATTTTTAGAAGAAGAGAAGGCTGAGAGGAGACCTTATTGCTCTCTACAACTGTCTGAAAGGAGGCTGAGAGGAGGCTGGTGCTGGCCTCATCTCTCAAGTGAACTATGGTAGGACAAGTGGAAATGGCCTGAAGTTGCACCAGTGGAGGTTTAGACTAGATATGAGGAAGAATTTCTTTACTGAGAGTCCAGGCATTGGAAAGGACTGCCCAAGGAGGTGGTGGAATCATCATCCGTGCAAGTATTTAAAAAACCTGTAGATGAGGCACTGCAGGGCATGCAGCAGTGGGCATGATGATACAGATATTGATAAATGCATTTTATTTATTTTACTGGGGGTTGGGGATGTTGACTGTTGGTCAAGGTGATCTTAGAGGTCTTTTCTAACCATGACAATTCAGTGATCTGTGATTCAGGTTTAAGGCAAGCTGTTATTAATTATTCAGGTGTCAGAGGGCTCTGTTGTCTCTGGAACAGTTTATCCTAAACTTCAGATCATGTGAGCCGCTTGGCAGCTAAGGAGCAGCTAAGTGCTGGCATAATACAAGACCGATTAGCATCCTGTAACTGAGTGCTAGAGATAACTGGAGAAACGATGCTTATCTTAAAATGTGCCTGTTTTCTTCCCTTAAAGTCCCATCCCTATTCCACCACCTTACATGAAAATAGGTCCCATCATCGAAAGGCATTCAGCTTTGAGTCATGCTGTGGCTTCTACATCTAAGGGAAAACTGATGTAGCTGTTCCTTTTTTTTTTTTTTTCGATAAGTGACTACTCATTGGCTTAGATCATATGTTAAGAGTGACCTTGTGCAGGTGGGTGGTGCAGGCCTTACAAGGAAGGAAAGCCCCAGCTTCTAACAGCTACTGATGAGGCTGCTGCTCTTTGTGAAGCTGAAAGTCTCCAGCTCAACTCACAGTTCTGAACGAGACAATAGTAAAATTTGAATCTCAGTTTCCTGCAGCCCAATCATGAAAGTCTTAAGGTGAACAAAGAAATCTCTATTTTATCAGTAGCAGGTAAGTCCCATTTTGAGTTTTGTAATTTAAAAAATCTATCTCCTTTCATAAAAATGAATAACCATGAAGTAACATCTCAACTTGACAAACCATATTTTTCTCAAAACAAATGAAGGAACAAAAAATATTTGCACACCTGTTTCCAAATGTGTCAGGGACAAAGTAATTACCTGAGTATGTGTTAAACTCGGTGTCTTTTTATTACAAATCTGAAAACAATTTTTAACGATCTAAATTTTTGTGTAGCAAAGTATCCTCTCTTGCTAGAACACTTAGCAGTGTAAGAATGGGATCAAAGGCAGTAACTCCCACTTCTGGTTGTTGTTGCTTGGAGGCTCTGCTAAGGGCTCAGAAATGCTCCAAGTCACCTGTTTAGATGATGAGCTCATCATCAGACATGTCATATACATGTATCCAGGATAGCATTACCTAACAATAGCTCTGGTTTGTTTTATTTGCTTTTGACTGCAGAGGTTACAATTTGCTTCTGAATACTGGAGACACAGGATAGGAGATTCAGGGAGGAGATTAAAAAAACACCAGATCACGCATTAATTAGCTGCCATGTTTGTATTTGTATCAAAAGTGTTTGATGCACCAGATGGTTTTGCTGCTATTCTGGTTAGAAAAATAGGCTGACAGGAAGCTCATGAAGTTGAAAAAAAAGGGAAATACCAAGTTCTGCACTTGCAGAGGAATAAACCAATACAGAAGCACATGTTGAGGGCTGACAGGTTGGAGAGCAACTCAGCAGAAAAGAACCTGAGGTTCTAGCAGACAGCAAGCTGAATATGGGTCACGAAGAAGGGCAACAGACTCAGTGGTCTGCATTAGGCAGAGCATTGCCAGCAGGCCAAGGGAAGTGACCCTTCCCCTCTGCACAGCCCTGGTGAGACAAACCTGGAGTGCTGTGTCCAGGGCTGGGCTCTGGACACAGAGACATGGACATAGTGGAGCAAGTCCAGTGAAGAAACACAAAGATGATCAAGGGACTGGAGGATCTTTCATATGAGGAGAGGTTGAGAGGTGAGAGTGTTCATCCTGGAGAAAAGAATGCTATGGGGGGGGTCTTATTTATATGCACAAATGCCTGTTGGGAGGGTTCAAAGAAGCATTACTCTTCTCATGGGTGCTCAGTGGCGTAAGAGGAATTGGGAAGAAGCTGAAATACAGGAAATTCCAATTGAACATACTAAAAAGCTTTTTATTATAACAGTGATTGAACACTGGCATAGGTTGCCCGGAGACGCTGCACTGTCTCCATCTTTGGGAGATATTCAAAACTCATCTGGGCATGGCCTTGGGCATCCTGCTCCAGGTGACTCTGCCTGAGCAGGGGGGTTAAACTACTCAGACTTTGTGCCCAGTCAAGTTGTAAAACAGGAAATTCTGTCTAAACATAAGAAAACCTTATTTACTATGGGGATTGACTAACACTGGAACAGTTTAACTCCTCGTCCTTTTCTAAAAACTGAGACCAATTCAGCTTTTTTTAACCTCTGATTGCAGAATTGATTATTTCCACCTACACATAGTAGTCCACTCTGTTTTAAAATTCATCTTCATCATTTTTTCAGGACATTTCTTCAAGCTGACAGAAAACAATAATTTTGAATTCTTTTCCTTTAATGTTCTAGCATGTCTGCTTATCTTTTTGTTATGCACAAATCAAATTAGGCTGTTTTATCATCCAGGTCATTAGTGACCTGGAAACATTTTTGATGGTACATCTCAAAATATCCCTTACTGTTAGCAGTAAGTGCTTAGCTCTCTGTTTTGTACTTTCCACGTTAAGTCATCTCTTGTGGCTGTTGATGTGTCTCTGAATTTCATTTTTTATTTTGTTATTTCTAACTTTGCCAGGATTTAACAAAAATCCAAAATCTCCTCTCTCCAAAAATCCTCTCTTACGCACTTCAACAAGATCAAGAGACAGGGAAATGCATTTAATTTATATTTTTTACAAATCAGCACACATAACAGTGAATTCATTTCACTGTTTCTGATTTCAGTCTGTAATAGAAAACATCACCTTCTTAAATGTAATTAATTACTTTAGTATCAATCACTACCTAGAACCAAGAGTTTGTAATGTGAAAGCAATGCCTCCCAATGAGGTTTTATTGCATATATTTGAAAGACTGTATTTCTTGCAGCAATGTGATTCGTATTCCTAAAGTGTCATCTTTCTCATACAATCTTCTGTAAAAATATCTTCACTGTATAAATATCAGTAAGAAGAGAAATCATATCTTTTTATCTTTACTGGTATTGTGAAGGCATTTTTCCTGATAGGTTAGCTGGGATTTAAACAACATTGAACAAGTAAGACAGACAAATTCAGCTGTATTTTGGCTCTGCTTTCAGATGCATGCTTGTTTTAAATAGTCAAAAAGTCAAACACTCTCCTGTAAAGAGGCAGTATCTGGATTTTATGAGACAAAAAACACCCCAACCCAGAACCCTGTGATATAATACAGGAAATTAATTAGTTTATTATTTTGTGTTTGAAAATGAAATACAGCAAACATGCCAGTATAGTTTATAGAATTATCCAATGAATCTTCTATTTTTGTTACAGAAATATAGATTTACTTCTAAACTCAATATGGAGCAAGTTCATCAGGTAGAACCATGTTAAATTCACAAGGAAGGCACAGCAGCTGCAAAAGAACTGTGGTTTTGAGCACCTGATATACAAGTTCCAGCTCATTAGAACATTGAAAATGCATTTTTTATTTTTACAGCAACCCAGATCCTACTCTAATTTTTTTATTACTTGAACATACATCAGACACCATAGCTTCTGTAAAAAATTTCTTCCCTTCAGAAATATTTAATTTTCATGCAATTTGCTGAAAGAAGAAAAAAAAAAATCTTAGTTTTTATCACTGAATAATATAGGCATACAAGTGTGCTCCTGCAATGTACAATGATGCTGGCTTTTCAGTTTTGAAAAACTGATGCTATTTTGCCAGTTACTGAACAATTACAGTCTGTAATGGAACATTAATCTTCTTTTTTTATCTTGCCACCAACCACCACAGCAGCAGCAGGTTCTGTTACACCCATATAACAGAACATATCCCAGTGTACTCAGTCTGGTTAGGATGTTGTTTCTCTCCATAGCAGCCCATATGGTGCTACGTTTTAGATTTGTGATCAAAACAGGGGTGGTAACACATCAGTGTCCCAGCTGCTGCTGAGCAGTGTTTGCACAGTGCCAAATCTCCTCTGTTTCTCACCCTGGGAGGTGGGCAAGGGGCTAGCAGGGGACACAGGCAGGACAGCTGCCCCAAACTGACCAGAGGGATATTTCATGCCGTGTGACATCATGCTCAGTAATAAACCAGGGAGGAAGTTTTTCTAATGTAGCCTTTGTTCCAGAGCCTGGCCTGGCAGCAGTCTGCTGGTGGGATGTGTTCTTGCATTAGATGAGGTTCATGTCACACTTTGCAAGTGGGATTTTGGGTTAGCATCCTAAGCATACAAAAGGCATTAACACTTCAGTGTGTTAGTTATTTGCTCATACAGTGAGCAGCAGCTGTAACAGACACACCCTGTATGCAGTCTGATTCAGCATCTCCTTTCCATCCTCTGAAATCTGTCACTTTAGTGGGTTTGACTTTCAAAGTTCTCTCTCATTTGAATAAAACAGCAACATCTTACTCTTTAATCTTTACATCACAGTTTACTGACCCTTTCAAATGGCTCTTGTAAGTGCTTATTCTTAGTAGGACAAGCCTTAAAACAGCTCCGTTGAATCACCCCTGTTGTTTAGCCTCTGTCAAAGCAAAATAGATCACTATTGTGTGACATTATTTGTATCTTTAAACCACCATTTATGCCAGTTCTGGGCCCTGTCTTTTGTAGCTTTTCTCCTCGATGGGATTTATGAGACTATAGAAGTGTACTGAATTATTTCAAATAAATTTATAGTCTTCAAAGTACCACAGCTCTCTGCAGTTCAGAAGCCTAAACACAATCATGAATTGTAAAGGAAGCTTCTTTCAAGCAGCATGGGTACTATACCCATTTTTTATACAGTCTTGATATATGCAAAACACACAAAAATAGTTTAAAAATCTGGTTTAATTAATGCTCCTTATTGGCATTGTTGCAAGTTTGCAAAAATGGTCTTTGTTACTGAAATCAGAATTATTATTTTCCTCTAGCTATTTTAACTTTGATGTTCTCTTTGTAAGCATGTGTATAGTTTGTTTTTTTTAAACTGGGTAACATTTCTCATATGACATGTATTAGGGATTTGTGCAACAATATTCTACAGAAATTATCAGATTTTCAAAGAAATTAAAGTATAAGATCATCTGTATGTATTGCTCTTCAGGAATGTAAATCATTATTTGGTTTTCAGCCAATTATTCAACAGATTTTTTGAATGAATGAACGAATTGAACTTCGTAAATACCACAATCATACTATTCTCATTTCATTTATTTTACTTGTTTGCATACCTCAGGTTAGCTTAAGTTTACGATTGCTTCGAAATTTTTCCCTCCTGCAGAAAGAAGCACAAAATGCATTTGAACAGAATTTTTTTTACATTTCTTTTTCAGCAGGTGACAAACTGAGAGAACTTGTCCAAAGGACTGTGTGCAGTATACATTTTTCCAGAGGAAAAGATCAGTGCCAGGGAAAGTTCTCTCCTCCCTCATCTCAAGCTCATCATTTATTTTATGCTTCATCTGCTGTTTTTGAATATTCAGGAAGTACATTTGTCATGAAAAGAGGTTCAATATTAATCTCAGTTGACTGACTCAGTTGAATTCAGCCTTTTTTTTTTTTTTTCTTTGTCCACATTTTAGTGGTTATCTAAATCTTTTATCATAATATACTCTCCACTTTATAGTCTGGACTTCAGTCATCTCTAACTGTCAACACTCCCTATTATTAATATATATCCTGTCTTGTTTCAGTAATTCAAGTATAGGTAGTTCAGAAAACAGTTACATTCAAAGACAAACTTGAAATGGACTTTTGTGGAATGTTTCTGGTAAAACGGTGGGACATCTAGTCTATGCTTTTCAGACTTTTACTATAGAAGTTTGAGCAAATAGATGTGAGCTGTTATACAATATACCTGTATTCCTCTTTTCCTTGTCCTTATCATTACAGATGCATTTGAAATTAAGATCTTCTTTTCTTACGCTTTTATACCTTTTGTTGTTAAGTGAGTAGATGCAATTGTGTTTCCTTGCAATGCTGGTGAGTTGATGCAATCACCTCTTATTTTCTCTAGTCCAAAGTCCAGATTTAAGCAACAATTTTAGGAATATTGCCTAGTCCTTTATCCCTAGTATACTGGACTCAAGTCAGTGATGTATGATTTCATTTGTGTCAATATTTAATTTAAAATAAACTGTTATTTAATTTCATCCTAATTGATATCTTGTGGGGAGAATGGAGTAGTAAAGAATTGGAACTTCAGAAAGCTATGACGTGTTGGAAACAAAAATTTACTTAGTAATAAAGAATAAGGGAAAAGAAACACAAAAGAAATACATAATAGTCTAATTTTTAAAAGTTTTCTGTAAGGCATCATTAGTAGTGTTTTTCAAAAAGGTATGCAAATGTTACTGCATTCTAAATCTCCTCTCCACAATGTAATATCATTTAAAAGATAAAATGCTGTTCATAGGTGTGATTTACATACTAATACATGTAAATTATGACTCAAATCATAATTCAGCAAATGAAAGTATAGAGCGTCTACAGTTCATCTGGTGTTGTGCTACAGCAACTTGACAATGGAGCTGATTAAACTTGGCTCAGCTCCTATGGTCATCTGGATTATGCTGCTACTGAACTTCCTAAGATTAAGTAACCTGAGAAGTCTAATTACTGTCAATTGAGGATCTTAAAGTAAAATATCTAAGAGGAACAAGGAAAAAGGTTGAATTAGAAAATGTCTGAAATTCTTTAAGTATTCCAAATACCTTCAACATCACTTGTATTTTTATCTTTAATCCAGTATAAACCCTTTCTGTGCTGCAGCTTTAAACTATATAACCACCCAATAATGAGAAACATAGCTTACTGCAAAATGTCTTTCTGCTCTTAAAATGCTGTATCTACCATGTCATACTTCTTAAATCTACTTATATCAGTGCATCACTGGCTCTATAAGAAGGTCCATAAAAAACATGGAAAAAACAGACTGACTGACTGTGTCTGTTTGTTCACAGCAAGCCCCGTGGAGATTCACAGGTTACATTTTGCCCCAAAAAGAAAGAGCAAAAAACCTCTAGTGTCAACTCATTTACCCATTAGAGACACTTGGGTTCTAGTAAATGCTCTAGTGAAAATTCAAGTACCATTTATAAAATGGTCTAGCAGCTCAACAGAAAAGATTAAGGACAGCAGAATGCCATATAGTTTTGTAGTGAAAGCATGACTGGGGGACAATGGATCTTGCATGGTTAAGTGTCTTCGGGCAACACTTCTTTATAATGAGAAGACACAGAAATGAGTGTATTACTGGGGTGCTGCTCAGCCTATCATTGGACACTACAGACTTTACTGCAGCCTCTGTTACCAGCTCTAGCTAAACCTTAGGGGCTGGCAACAGTTTTATGTAAAACACAGTCCACTTATCAGAGCTTTCCCCAGTTCTGTTGCACATCCCAAAACCCAAATAATTTCCTCAACTTCATCTATCATAGACATTATTTTTCATCAAACTATCCTCTCTCAGCACTAATGACAATAAATGGGTGATGTAGGGACTATGTCACTACACAGAAAGAATAATATTTAATAATGTATTCATAGATCATATTATATTTCTACGTTGAGGTTGGCTTCTGGAAAATTATTTGGAAATCAATAAAGTGTTACTCAGGATAGTCCTCAAGGTTGCTACAACCATCATCTGTAGAGTAGTGTAAAACACTGTGAGAGGGTTTCCTAAGGAACATGGACATCAGACAGTGCAGTTAGGTTTTCCCACATCCAGTCCTAAAGTATTGGTTTTTAGGAAGGTGTCAGTCCTGGGAAGAATTATGTGCATTATTATCTTCAGGTAAGAGTAGTCTTACCAGAGGCATAAAAATTAGTCTTCTGGCTTTTCTGTGGAAGTGAAAACAAACTGTCTCCTCAAACAAATAAATTAGAAAAGTCAAGTACTTCTTATTCTTGAAGGACCTAATCCAACAGAAAACAAGACTGTAATTCTACATGCCAGGCAGTTATTCTGGTGTTAACATATGTGGATTGCCTGCCCAAAATGAAAGCAAATCTAAGCACATGCTTTGCTCACATGTACACACTCCACTGCTCTACCATGTCAAAACCAGGGGTGCACACACTGTAAAACTTCAACAAAAATCTTTGAGAATAAATAATTTGAACATTGCTTAAAGCAGACTTGTTTTGTAAGGCGACTATTGTTACCTAGGCTGATTTATGAATGTATCTCCTTCCACAAGCTTAAGTTTGAGAAGGTTATACTGTAAACCAAGCTCTAAAAGCTGGACATAATTGTTTGTGTTACATTGGACAGCATGCTTTTAGTCTTTTGTTATGGACACAGTAAATCTCATTGCTAGCTCTAGTTCTTTTTATTTCCGTGATACTTTAAACAGCCTCTGAATCTTTTATTTTTTTTTTTTTTTTTTTTTAGACAAATGTAAAAATATTGGCTTGGAATAATTTATATTTATTTTAATACATTTACAACGTATATTTCTTTAGTATGCCCACATAGAATAGCTGTGTCCAAGTAATAGCTCCATCTGCTGAAAAGCTCCTCTAAGATCTTTAATAAACTATACTGAACAAATAACTAAAAAGAGAAATAATGAGATGGAAGCAAAATATGTTCTGTGTACTGCTGGGGCCTTTTCCTTGGGCAGGATGGAATAGATCTACAAAACTGTTTTTATAAAAATTCGTTATACAATGTCAACTATTATAACCAAATTATCCACCCAAGTTATCATAATTTTTTCTGTAGTAATATGGTGACTGGATAATGGTAAGCATCCCAGAAGTAGCTGAAATTAGAAGCTGTAGGACAGTCTGCTTCCCTGATATGCAAAATATGAAGCATAGCTTTCTTTAAAGACTTTGGTTGAATGTTTTTTCTATTGCAGAATGCAGAAGTGAGGTTAGGGAGTTAAGGGCACTGCATCAAGAGCTGATTAATAGCCTCTGAGTGAGTGAATATGTGTCTGCCATCCTACAGGAAAGGCCATATGTTACACTATCACTTCCATTCCAAACTGCATCTTAGCACAGTGACAAGAATAATTTCTGACAAGCAAGGAATTTGTATAATACAAGAGACACTATAATTTGCAGCAGCAGAATTGCTGAATGACCTGTGGACCTAAGACTTACTCTTAGGCAGCATATTAAGGCTCCATAGAGCAGTGCCACTGTTTGTCACCTCTGAAACGAGCTGAAGAAAATGTCAAACTCAGTGCTTCAAAGTGCTGATTGCAAGATGTAAATTAATTGAATCTTCTTCTAGATCAAATAACCTCATAGTAGATATCTAAGAGGTGCAATAAATGGCAAAAATTGCATTCACTGCAGAAATAATAATGTGTTTGAGAAAGTGTTACAAACAGCATTACTTTTAGAACTAAACTACAAATTCTAAGATGTCAATATGTTGCTTGAAGGAAGCAAGGTCTGTTTGCTGTATTATGCATACAAACTGTTTGCTTTGCTTTTAAATTGTACCAGTTAGTATAATAATTTTATTTCTAAATGAACTGTTCTTCAGATAAGTTACTTTGTTACCATATTGTTTTTTTCCGCAAGTGACACAGTGCTAAATATAACAAATCAAATTAAATTAATATTATGTTTTTAAAACATTACTAGCTGAAAACTGATCAGAAAAGCTTAAGTCCTGCTTATTGCAGCGAACATAGTCACTATATTCACTGCAGCTATATCTGAAATAGAAAGGGACAAGAAATATATTGTTTGATGAACTGGTGTTTTGCTGAATTCAGAATCTACCTCTAAAGTATGTGCATTAAGTTAACCCAATAGCTTGATTCTGGTTGTTTTCTAATATCTATTTGTCTTGTACACTTCATGGGACTTTTGCTTTTGCTTTTGCTTTTGAGAAGGTCAAAAAATCTTACAAGGGTTTTGGCATCTCTCTTTCATGTTGTTCTGGAAATACAGACATGAAACATACAGAGAACTAACCAGACTTTCTATAACCTGCTAACTCGTATTACATGTGTCTCAGCAGATATTTTACATAGACTACCTGATTCTGTAATCAGCAAGGATGCTATGATTAGAACAGGATTTTTTTATCAGAATAAGGAGTGTTTATTAAAAAATATCTGTGTACTCATTTTGGTTATTAGTTCTCATAAAACTGCACAGAAACCCCTGTATCTCTGAAAAGACATGGGCTACCTCAAATTTTACAAACCTTAAAAGAAATTATCCACAGACAAGGTCATCGCTTCCCCTTTACCTCTTCTTTCTCACTTCCTGTCATTTTCTGTGGTAAAAAAATAAAGGTGGTCTTTGTATCTAAGTAGAAAAGATTCAGATCCATGAAGCATTTGTTGCTGGCTTTATTGCTGAGAACTGAAGGGAGAGAGGTGGCATAAAGGAAAACCATCTACTGGACTCCTGAGATGGATGCCTGGGTTCAAAGTTACTGCTCCACCAAAGCGAAGCACACCCTTCAGGGTGACAGGAAACTGTTTAAATTAGCTAAGCACTCATTAAAAATAAAAGAATCGGGCAGATTTAAGAGACTGACTGGAGAGAGGAAGGCATCTGCTTAATACCAGTCAGGAGCTTCCATCTGTGTACCATCCTGGTTTTCTAAGCCTGTACTTGTCTCCACCGTGTGTGAAGCCAGAGCAGGTGTGCTATTCCCTGAAGAGCTATAACAACTATGATATATGGGATTTACCTTCAAAGCCAAGCTCTGCTTGAGCTGGAGAAGGCACTTCCACTATTTATTTGTCAATTGCTATACAGGAGATACCCTGACAGAGTTCTGTACCATTGCATGTGACTTGCTATTCAGTGATTTCTGAAAATATAAACCAGCAAAACTTTCAGTGCTGCACAAGACCAAGATGCCTATGGCCGAAGGTGGCAGCCTAAGCTGATTGTCAGCACATACATGGTGGATGAATTCCCCCAAGTACTTTTGGAGAGCTGTACTTCACATGTACTCCAGTTCCCATCTGTAAAACAGAAAGTAGAACTTCTCAGCTTAGCTCACAAGACCATTCTCAGGATAAATTAAGCATGTCGCAATCAAAAGTAAAGTGTTTCAGTGCCAATCAATAAAGGCTGAATAAAGCAGAATCTATAGCCCCTAAATTCATTGACAATGCAGTGCTTAGGGAATGTTAAATGCTTAGAGAGTGCAAGACTAACACTCCAAGCAAGAAACCAATTGCAAAAACTACCAGAAGAAAAGTCGTAGGCAGAAAATGTCTTGAATTTTGCCTGGCCCTGGACTCCTTTGTGCTCTTCCTTCACTACACACAGAGGGTCAAGAAAACAGCTTCTACACAAAGCACCTAAAGGTGGGAGACATGATATTTCTAAATCAAGTGTCTTACCTGCAAGGCCCCAGACTCATGAAATCAGCAGACTGACTGCTAGAGAGGGTGTCTGGGCTAACCAGTGGAAGATTTATATGGTTAATCAACATTTCTGCTAGGCAAAATACATAAAAATCTTTTGGAAATCAAACCTTTTCCTGGAGTCTTTGTCCTAGGAAGGATGGGAATCATGCTAACTTTTTTTCTGCAAGATGGCTCCTGACCCCTTCATATCTGTTATTAGTAAGCCTCTTTCAGAAAACACATTTACACTTTATATCTTTAATAACCTAAACTATGCTGACAAAATTGCTGGCATGTTTCTAGCCTGCAGAAGAAATCTCTCTCAAAAAAGCTTTCCCTATTTAAATACCTGTCACCAGACTCCATGAATGCAGAATGCATAGAAAAAAGACTATGTTGAGAAATGATGAGGGAAAAAAGTCTCTGTATTTAACTTTCTATCATAGGTATGTCCAATGAAGCAGCATGAAGTATCTTATTACTATACCAAAATAAAGAATTTCCTAGGAGAGCTCTCTGAGTGATACATAAAAATGGGAAAAACAGCAGGCTTCATCAGTTTCAAAGGAATCAGCATTACTGGTGCTCCAAGCTGGAAAAATAAGTGTCAGCAATGACACTGAGTAGGATAGAAAAATATATATTTATATGCACCTAATATTTATGTACTGCACAACTTCTTTTCAGATTACCTGCATTCTCCTTGAACAAAAAGATTCTTTTTGTATTTTGTCTCCAAAAAACAGCCTGTAGTTAGTTTTCATCTCATCTGTAATTCTGAGTTTCAGTGCCATCAGCTAAAGTAATAAACATTTCTGCCTGGAAGTGTATTTTAAAGAGAATCTTCTCAAAATTCGTACCTTTAATTTGCCAAAGCATTGTTCATGATTTAAGTAAATCTTCCCATGATTCAAGTGGCTGTTGTATGAATGAATTCACAAACAATTCTTTGAAAATACAGAAACCAGGAGCTTTGCAAAGAAAAACAAAAAAAAGAAAAAGAAATATATATAAAGCAGATACATTTCTTGAAACGGGAAACTCACTTGTTTCCCACAGCATGGCAAACATTATATTAAAGCTCATTTGTTCATTCTTTTCTAAAACCCTGAATAAACAAAATCATTTTATTTAAGGCAGTTCATCTAAGTCTATTCTGATGAATGAAACATCTGCAAGAAAAAAACATAATTCAGTCACCTGGAACAAAATTAATTTAGTAGAGCTAGGCAGAAGTCAGAATTTCTGTGATTTTTTTGTTTTGGTTAAAATCAGGAGAAAATATTGAGCTATTGAGAGGGTGATAAAACAAAAACACTGTGAAAAAATCCTGCTTTATTTATCACTACTGTGATGCATTATAGCCAGAATTCTCTAGAGCAGATGAAATACAGTTTCTCCTGATGGCAGAAAATGGGAGTATTTGGTACCTACACTGTCTAACTTTTCTTTAGGCGATACTTGTAAACAAATTTAATTAACTGTGGAGAAAAACAAAAATAAAAACAAAACAAAAAAACAAACAACAACCAGCCAAAAATACGAACAGTATAGTTTGGAGAATGGTTACTCCCATTCAGCTACATGTATGAGGAATACATCTATGGTGCACTCTGCTTAACTGAACCATGTGTTCAAATAGTTATTTTTCAATATATTTGATTTGGTTAGGTAAACTCTTTTTAGTGGAAGATTTCTACATCCTGTGTTAAGATGTATTTTCCTAATAAGAGAACATACCTTTGGAATTTGATGGATGAAGCAGCATTTCTTAAGTCAGGACAACTTTAAAGGAACCCATTCTGCTTCACATTGAAAGAAACTAAGAGGATGCATAAACTGCAGTTCATAAGTTCTGCTTGGAAGAAATATGGCTAGAAACTTCTTGAACTGCTTTATGTCTGAAATTGCTCCAGTCACAAGCAGGAGTAGGTGCATAGGAGTTTTGATCAGATTAAATAAAGCAATTTAATTAAAGAACTGAAATACCTGTACTCAGACAAGTAAAAAGTCGAGAATAAGCAAATTAATCTTTGAGACCTCAGGTGGAAAATAGTAGGAATTTATTGTGACATTCGTCACATGTAAGTTTTTTGTTTTGATATTCTTAGTACTATTAACATATTTGTTACAGAGATGTTTCAACATAAGATATGCAGACCTTTTTTTAAAAAAAATGGTCAACATAAAGTATACTGAGTACAAAAAACTAGTCCATGATGAACTGTGGAAATACTCAAACACATGTTCTGCCTAAATGTCCTTTCTTCATTGTTTCTTACTCAATGGATGATGGAAACGAAGAAACTTGAGAAAACTGAGCACATATCTGTTGTTATTACAAGAATTATCAGTGAATCAGATATATCACAGAAGCAATGATCTACATTTCCTTTGACCTTAACAATCCAACCAAACAGGACAAACTTCCTTTCTGATTGGTTTTCGGCAAGTGAAATGGATGAGTTACAGAAATTGCCTGGTTTTACAGAATCAGAGCCCTAGAAATTGATCAAGCTCATTGTCATTAAGGGAAAGATCTTACTGATTTCAGTGAGCTTTGCATGAGCTTTACAGAATCTGCTTTTTTTCACTTTGCATGAGGTGATTCCTCACCACTGCTGTTATGGTCATGCAGTTATACCTAGAGTGTGCACAGGTCTGAAACATTGTGCACCTGTATAAAAGTCAGCTTACACCTTTGCTATCTGTCTAAAGAGATAAAAAGGGTCCTCAGTGGCAGGCATAAATATTCAAAAGTAATTGAAAATTAAACTATGTGGCTGACTTGTCCACAGGTTTAGCTTTGTTACAAAAAAAATGTTTAATATAAGTCTTCTGACATGCATTTCCTGGCCACACCATTAATCATGGCTGTTTAAATTCTTATTTTAAGAGCACTTGTTTCAGCTCTGTAAGTTTATATACCTGTTGCTTGGAAATTTCCACATTGAGAAGTTCTATTAAGAAACTCAAAGGTTATTTGAACAGAGTATGAATGAATATTCTGTTGCACAGAATACTTGTAGCTGTGTATTAGCAGTATCTTAGTAGCTTGTAGTGCTGTATATTAATCAGAATTTCATTACAAGTTAAGGTCAGATCTAGACAGAGTAGTTCAGAAGGTATTTAGTGCACTATATGCATTATTTTGAGTCACACACAGCATACTGCAAGATAATTAACATTTAATTGTTGGTTTATCACTCTCCAGAGTGAAGTAAACACCTACATTTTCAGTGTTCATGATAGCTTGTATAGTTAAGATCAGTTTTGTGGTATTGCACTGAAAGCAGCTATTGTGGCTTGCAAAACAAATAGCTTTCAGCATAGAGTTTTCAAAAATTACATCAGGAAAATTGTATTCCTAGTCATCACAGTAATTTCATGTTTTGCAAGTGAGAAACATTGTCCATGACCTTTTCTGGATAATAATGTTCCAAATTTTGTCCATGTCATAGGAAACCATTAAATCCTTCACACTGATGGAAGGAAATGTCTTTGTGGTGTCCTCAGAGAAACCCAGCTGCATCACGATCTTAACTTTCTAATTTTTTTCTTTTCTTATGTGCTGAACTCTTAGAAAAATGAGAAATGTTTTGCATGACGTAAGATATCCAGTCAGAATGTTGCTGATCAGTAATAATGTATTTAGACAAGATCAGCTATAAGAAAAGTATTTTCTTATTGCTGTTTTTCCTGTACTCAGCTGCAGAGCTTCTTGTGACAGAGTTTTTGTACAGACTTCTGAATTCTGAAGTGATAACTTCTGTTTTCATCCTAACCCTTGCAAGCAGCATATATACAAGAATCTGCAAAAAAACTAATCTTTCACATTCTTGCAAATAATATTGTGAAACTTTTTTTTTCTTTTTTAATTTTTATTTTTATTTGGAGTGCTACTGACAGGAGTGTTAGTCCTGATTGTGCCAGCCACTGTGGCACCAAGTTCTTGCACAGAGCAAGAACCAGTCAGTCACCTTGGGAAACTTTCTAACTGGGAAATCTTTCAATATATGGAAATCTTTCCTGATGTGAAGTCTACATGAAAAGTCAAGAATAAGAACAGAACAAAAGTCATTGAGGTGTTTCTTCAGATACTGCTTAAATGTTTTTTGTTTCAGTTTTATTTGCATTAGATTGTTAAAATATAAGCAGCTTAAATCTTCAAATGCAAAGTTGTCTTTACATGAAAAATATCAGCCTCTTACTCTGAGAAGCTTTGATTAACATTGATTCAGACAGACCTCTGGAAGATGCTTAGTCACCAATAAAATCTTTCACATAAATCCACAAAATTCTTTCACTGAAAATTACATTTAGTGAGAATTATGTTTAAATAATTCTGGTCACAAGCAGCTTCTACCCTAAAGTAATGCCCGTGTGGAAATGGTGAATGTAACACTGGTATCTCTTTTCTAGGTAGGCCATAACAATATATCATCTGTATCTTAACTTGCCATGGAATTGTAATGATTCATTATCACATACAGCTCCCTTTACATTTTAGATGAGATCTTCGAAGAATGTGCAAAATTGTAATTGGCCATCTATCTCCTCTGTGCTGCAGTTAGTCTGGTTAGGTTTTCCATGGGTCAATCAATTACTCTAGATCCTAAATGAAAAAATGTAATACTACTTCCTGCAAAGCAGAGCTAAAAGCTTTGCCTTTGCTTGCTTGTAATTCTGCAATATTAACAGAAGTAGTGAGAAAAACAATTTAAGTAAATTGCTTTTTATTAAGAAGTTACGTCCAGAGAGATCAGACCACACACATTGATCGTCAGACAAGAAGCAACTTTTGACATTTATTACAATGTACTTGAGTCCTCAACAACCATAACTCAATTAAAAAAAATATTTGGAATACAGAAAATCAGCTGATGGGACAGGACGCTGTACTGTTTTCTTCATGACTTAGCCAAAGGTCAGAAAGAGCATGCAACATGTAAACACCATAAAATATTTTTAAGGATAGTATTTTATGTCTTAGAGACACATCAACAAAGAAACATGTAAACAGTTTCATTTAAAATTTAAGTCCATAGAGAAAAATATTTAAGTTAATACAAATTTTTGTGTATTAACTAAATTTTACTGTGATGTATAAAAGCTCAGAGCTTTAGTGTTACACAAGTACAGAAGCATCCTTCCAGGTTCCTTATTTGTTTACTTATTTGAACGTACAGTTCAAAAATACAATTCTAAAATAAGCCTAAATACTTCAGTATCATAGGGAAGAACATCACCTTCATGTCTTAATTTTACCACTGTAAAGGCATTCTCACAAGATTAGTAAGTAATAAACTATATTTCAGTTTTAATTGAGATACAAGAGCAGAAATTACATAGGTGAAAAGGTCCAAGTAGAATAGAACTATTTGTTATTTGCCCCTTTATCACAGTAAGCTGAAAGTAAATGTAAAATGTTACAAGTAAGATAGTTCTACAAATATATGTTGACATATCATCTTTACTAACTTTTACTGCTTTATTTTAAAATAAATACAAATGATTTATTGATGCAAAATACAAGACTTGGTTTGATTGTACTGGATCCAAGGTGATTAATAGGATTTCCTTGATGGGTTAAATGAGAAGGTTTTTAGTTTGCTGTTTTGGTTTTTTTTTAAAATCTTTTTTTCATTGTGTGATGCATCTCTAAATCACCCTCACCTTAAGCACCTCTTCTGAAAATTTGGATCTGGCAGTTGTGAATTACCATTTATTTAGAGTCTTGATGTCAGAGAGATAGAAAGGCCATGCAGTTTCTTACAAAGAAAGTTCTTTACTGGCTCAGAGCAGAAGACCTGTGTGAGACCTGTGCTGTAGCAGAGCAGCTCCTGGTGCCTGCCTGTCACTGTTAATGATGTGTAATTTATGGAAATAGTAGATAGTCATTCCTAATCAGCAAAGCTTCAGCTAATAATGCTGGAATGTGTTATATAGAATTGATTTCAGACAAATGGAATTGACAAGTAAATTTTCTTCTATAAACATCTGTAAGACCTTGCTTTAGAAAAGCATTCAGTCTGCTCACTAACATTTAAAAGATTGGCTTTATTTTTTAGTTATTTATTAATACAGACAGGTCTAATAATTTTTGAGCAACAAAAAAAACATTCAGTAAGTGAATGCATTGCATTATATTTTAATATATTAGCATGTATATTTTAATTCCTAATATATGAACAAAGATCCAACCTAAAGTAATTACTTATATGGAGTAATAGGAAAGGAAAGTTCTCTGGTTTTCTTATTTATTTGTGCTTTGGATTTTTGTTATCATCTATTTTAATCATACTAGTGACAAAAAAGAAAGAAAGGAAAAAAACCACTGCTATTCATAATACAGAGTTTTTCTGTAGAAAATTGTATGTATATAAGCTATTTTTTTGAAATCACAATAGAAGGTTTCTGCATTCTTACTGATTTTATTCCTATACACTGTAACCTGTTCTTTCATGTTATCAGATTGCCTGGGTTATTTGAAAGTCACTTTTTTATGAAGCAGGTCAAATATTTGGCAACATGATGCATTGACATGAAAAGCCTGATTCAACTGCTCTTCTTCAGGCTGAAAGGTTTCAGATTGGAGTAGGTTACTCTTAAATATTCCCTCAACAGCTTTATAATAAAAAGTTGACTACCATCACAGGGCCAAGGTGTAAGATTTTATTCCTCTCTGCAGTGTATGTTGGATAGATGAAGCCAATACCTTAAATACATCTCTCATTCTGAAATTGACCACTGTACAGAAATGTTTAGGAATACAGGGAATTCAGCAAACAGACTTTTTTGTTGTGTCTACTATGTTTTCCTTTTACACCTTTGCATAGATATATGTTTGAAGTCATACAAATCTGCATGGAAAATGGCTCGTAGCCCTTTGGTTAGCTGATGTTTATTGTATTACTAAATATTCGAGACTGACATATGTACCCAAACTGTGCAAAACATGTTAAGTATTTTTAAAATTAATCATGATAGTAATTATAATTCTGGGCTGCACTAAGAGAAATGTGTTCAGTGATGACAGTGGAATAGACAAAACATGGCACTGATGGAGTGGAGCAGATTGTTCAAGCAGCTTGACTGATTGACTGTATCAGATATCACTAGTCTGGAATCATCTACAGAATCAACACTAGCTGAAAGGAATTCCAATATTCGTCTGCTTTCTGTAAACCTCAGCTGCTTCATGACTGAGAATCTGAAGGTTTTGAAAGTTTAAGTAGAGTGATATTTATAATGAGGTATATAGGTGTGCTGACATGAAATAAAAAACCCTAAATATTTGATGTGCTACTGTTCTCTTTTCTTTTTGTTTTCCTTTTGGGAAATACAAATTGCTTTCAGAACAAAAATTCAGAGATGGGGAGGTTCTCAGAAAGTCAAAGCTGGATACCTTTTGGATACTGTGTATGAGCTTTTGAAAGCACAATACAGGGCTAACTGGTGAGTTCTATGGTTGTTGTATTGCATCTAGTTAAATAATGCATTATCCCATCTGATCCTCAATTTTTTTAGCATAGTTGCATTTCTGCTTAGTTATTTATGTAAACCCTTCTTGTCTTCCTATAGTTCTATCACCAAGTTCTTGTGTGTTTACACACTGTCCAATAGGCATGAATAAGAAGAAGCCAGATTTACATTTAAGTCTTCTGAGCCCGTTCACGGATTTTTTTGTGTGATCCCACAAATGGAAGCCTCAATAATAAGAATGTAACCTAAACCTCTCACGTTATTGGATCATTCTTTCTGCTGCTAACATCATATTCAACATCTAGACCAATACTGGAGATGTAGATAGCATATTATTCTTGGGCTGTACCATAATCAATAGGAACTTACTGAACTGAATGAGCAAAGCATCAAGTCTGAAACAAATACCTCTAAAGGCTTAAAAAACCAATTTAACCTTTATTGCAGAAGCTCTATTTTAAAATATGTACTGAAAAATACATTCTATTACTTTCTATAGACTGGTAATCTTCTGAAAGTCTTCAGATGAACAGAAAATTGTATCAATGAAAGGCAATTTATAAGGGGGGAGTAAGAGAGCAAGATTTCATAGATCAAATCAACCATGGCTCAATTCAAAGCATAAAAAAATCAAGTACAGTTATGTGTCTAAAATGCTGTCCTCCTCCAAGGCTTTAATAGGAGATGACATTGTCTGAGAGACAACTACAGGTAGGAAACTTACCCAGAAGGTAGAGATATGAAGCCTAGGATAGTGATAACTCTGTTTCACACAATGGCCTAACGACTGGAATGCTGACCTAGAAATGACGAATCCATTCTAGCAGAAGGGAGTTCAAAAAAACCAAGCCCTGCTTTCCTTATAGAAACCCTTACTATGTGATCAGAAAAGTACTGTCAGGGTTAAGCAACATAAGCAAAGGGGTTTGGTATCTCAGGTTTGGATTTATGTATCTATTTTCCATTTCAGCACCAATTTAGGTTATGAATTCCCTCACTGGCTCAGTTCTTTAGGGCCTAATTTCATGTATTCATCCAATGTATGCCAAAACTGCTTGTTAACATATTTTGTTCTGAGATAATACAAACTCCCTGTTTTATATCTGGGCATGTTTTATTTTCCCTAAAGCTGAAGAAGAGTAGGATTATTCCAGTAGGAGATCATAATGCTTGGGAATATTGCAGAATACTGGGAATATAGCTCTGGTTTATGTTAGCTTTTATCTGGTTCCCACCTTCTGAAGGGCATTTCTTCTGCTTTACTGGTTTCTAGTATCTGCCATGGAGCAAAGGACAGATGTGTCTTCTGTGTACTAAGCCATTGATCAGAAGTGTTGTTGAGGCTGTAATAGTCTAGGGATATAAGTGAAGTAAGTTTCCAGAGGGAGATAATATCTTTAATAGAATGATAGGGAAATAGATTTTTGGGGGAAGAAAGCCATACAGTTCTTTGGTCTGAGTGACTAACTGCCTGTTTCTGCCTCTTTCTCACAAGGCCAAGGATTTTATTACCTTTCCTATTGCTACTATTCTCTTCCAATAACTATAATATATTTTCCGAAATTGAGTGGTTACTTAACCAAATGCAAGTGGAAGTGTTTGTTCCAATGTACTTTGGTCAGAATTGTTTGAGTTTATTTCAGGCTTCAGCTAAGAATTTGTTCCTTTCTTCCAACTGTACCAGCTGGTCAAATAAATTATACCACTTCTCCCTAGAAAATCAAAAGTGTGACTGCTTATTAACCAAACAGATTTGGAAGTGACTGCTAGTCTCTTTGTGTGGAGGAATTCATATCTCACTTGTACTTTTTACAGCATTGAGGTTATGTCACTGTGTGAGCTTCTGTACTCTATAGGATGACCTTCATGCAAAAGAATCAACCAAACTAGAGATTGTTTATTTGGGATTTTTTTCTCAATAGTCTTTTAAGCTAGAGAAACTTCACTTACTTTAGATTACACTTAGATAATTCATGGCGTAACTAACAAGAAGGTGATGGCAGTGTACTCAAGGCATTGCTGCTTAGTATGCATAACCTTGTTAATATTTAACCTATCTGCGGTTATGCAGATGAGGTAGTGCACACTGAGACATTTCTGTTCACTCTTTTGTGACCTGTGATGGATTTTCATTATAGGAACTGTTCATAAAATTTAGTCAAAAACATACTGAGATGTTGGTCTAATTGAACTCATATGCTGCTAACACAGAGGCACATATGTGAGAGTCACTAAATGGCCTGTCCACAAATTAGAAGGATCATGGCTGTCTTAAGAAAGCCATTCATTGTTTTAACCTATTTTTTAATTCAAACATGAAAAAGCATTTACTGGGCACTGATGCTGATGACTTTGACTTATCTCTTAATTCAAACAGCTATGTGCAAAGATATGTCTTATATATTTGTAACATTAGTTACCAGACATTAGAAGAAAGCATTGTCTTAGAAGAGTATTTTTTAGTTTAGATCACATGAGGAACTGCTAACTGGAACATAAGCTGGTGCTAGGACTCATATGTAGTGATAGAGAAGGCTATGAACCGTCTCAGTGCACTTAGTATGCAACAATACTTTCAGATGTGATAAATGAAGGTCAGGTGTTCTCCAGAACTGCATAGAGGGTGTAAATGGAAAGACCGTGACCTGCTCTTACAGTGGCACATGAATAAGATTAGAGAAGAAAGGACCCATGATAACCTTTTATTAGTCTGTGTAGCTTACTTGTGTCAAAGTGCAACGGGCAGAATAGCTTCCACAGAGTTTCTACTTGCACTGCTGAAGTAAAGAGGGGCAAGCAGTCATCAGGCCTTTCTGCTCCCAGCCTCTTGTGCTGATGCAATTGAAAACTACGTGACTTACAAAGGCAAAGAGGACTGAGGCACAGAACTGGCTCGGAAATACCTTTCACTCAAATCCAATCATGAGACTGCAAACGTCTGAAAATTGCATTAAGTTAGAAAGGTATTTCAAAGGTAGATGTAGCATTAATAGCAGCTGTATAAGCAGTTAAAACAGCAAGGCTATCAAAAAGGACTGATTATCTTTCTAATTAAGCTATTTCAGGAAAGGTAAGAAAGTTATTTTGGAAACATCATGCTTATTCAATATAACAGTATTGCTTTATCAGGCAGTAACCCAGCTCCTTGGTGAATAAACTTGAAGACAATTACCTTATTGTGAAAGGATTATTTCCTTATGGAAAAATACTGTGATGCTCTTCATATAACAGGACAGCAAATATTTGTGTTGCTAACTTTTCCTGCTGCTTGAAGAAGCGCTGCAAAGATCTAGTTAGAAGTCAAAAAGTCTTTGTCATTGCAAAAACTGAACTGAGAAACCATCTGGGAGGAATGCAGCATAATCTAGGCTGGGGTAATGAAGCATCTGTTCTGGAGTTCTGCCTGTGCACAGTGTGGAGGGTTTGAAAACACTACAAGGAAAAATAAAATGGTATTTTAAAGCTGACTTTTGTATAAGTGCACCTAAATGTTCATGCAGGAAAAAAAAAGAAAGTCTGTTTGTTTAGAGACTGTTATTCAATATCCTCCGAAGTGCTAATAAAATCACGTTGTGAACTGGTTTCCATGTTTTTTCTTTCCTGTAAATCCCCAATGCCCCAAACAACATTGTTCTGAAAATTCCCATTAGCAATTGTACAAGCAACAACCCATTTGAACATTTTAGGAAAAAAGCAAATTAAAATATTAGCAAAACCCACACAATTTTGGACACATTTAACACACATTTGCCACACATTTAGCAGCATGGAAATGTCAGTCTCAGTAGTAAGAAAATCCCAGCCACTTCTCTGCCAAGTACAGCCACTGTGACAACTAAATACTATTTTAGACAGTGGCGCACAGATCGTCACCCAGTTCTGTAGTGGTCCAGAACTTCTGACATGTTTATTTTTGACCAGGCATAGATTTCAAGCCTACGCAGATGTAGAGCAAGCTTCACACCCCTTGCATCTCTAGAGGTGGAGCTTACTTTATAAAACCTGCTTTTAGCATGTGAAATCTCATCTTGTTCTGTAATGCTTGGCTCTGTGCCTAGAACAAAGATTTCTGGTTGCATCTAGACTTACAGATAGGAATATCCACATTCCACAGGAATCCCAGGCCTGATACAGAACACACACACAAAAAAAGAATGGCTCCTGTGTGGTTTCTTACTTTGGGATGCAGAGTACTTGGGGTGACTGGTGTGTTCTAGGCTTCACCTCACTAGAACTGTAGATCATGTCCCTTATCCCTTTCAGCTTGTCCCACGTTTTAAAATGACCTTTTCTAAGGACTTTGTTTTTCCCTTATACTTTTCTGTATTTTGGAATATGTTCCTTGACTCTGTAAAGCAGATAACCTCTTCTCTCTTTTAGAATTTTTTCTTCAGATTTTGTTCAGTCAGCCTTAGAGTGTTGATCTGCAATGCCCTTGCTACTTCAATCTTACTGCATTCCCAGGACTAGTGCTCTTCTCATAGCTTTGTAGAAAGGGGTTAAACTCTGTTTTACACACCAGGTTGCAAGTTCACATGCTTTCTGTTCTACTGCTGAAAAGTATCATGTTCCCATTTGACAGCAGATGTCCTGTCAATAGGCTTAAAATGCTGCTTCTCAAGAAAACAAAACCAAACCCAAACCCAACTTTTATCACAGTAGTTATGGGGTTCACCAGGGAAATAACCAGGTGAAACTAAAAGGCCAGTGCATCCAGGAGAGATTGACTTAGGCTGCTTAATTTAATAGATCTTTCTTTTTCCTTATTTGTTGTATTTTGCAATATTATCATGATTTGCATAATATCTGCAACTTCTAGCAGCATTTAATTGAGTGGGTTTTCTTCATTATCTAAGGGGAGTTCGTGGAACTCATCATGACAGAGAATAATAGCCCTTAGCACTCTAGACATGCTGCACAAGAACATAGGCCACAGAAGAATAAGAAACAGTAAAAAATTAGAAGGTTTACTTCTTTTCTGGAGAATTCCCCTGTAACATCCCACAAGTGTATGAAGACTGTGAACAGTCTCCATTCTCTTCTCACAACGTGAACAACAGTTGGAGGGCTTGTCTCTGTTGAACTTGTCTTCTGCTGTGCTGTCAGCAGAAATACAATAATACTGGGATCTGCAGCTTGGGGCACAACACAAGGCAAAGTGCATTACACTTTAGAAAGGTTTCTGCTATATAAAAAACTTCCTTGTATACTTCTCAGGTGACATATATATAGATATGAGACCAAGGAATTATCAGTAGAGCAATTAAAAAGGCCAAGAGAAAGCTAAATCACATGGATATAATTTTAACTCAATTACCAATGAAAAAATATTTCCTAGGTTAGCATTAAAAGCTAGTTTGAGATAGGAGAATACCAGTGTTAAAATTTATATTCCAATGATATTTTTGTTTATTAATATTTTGATGATGAGATTGTACTCATAAATATAGAACAGATAAAATAAATCTTTCCAGAACTAATGTGCTTTAGGGTTGATGAATTGGCAACAATTAATACTCACGCACAGTGTAATAAAATGTTCATGAAGTTTATTATTTGCCATTCTTATCAACTAATTAAAAACATCTTCAGGGTCGGATGTGTAATAAATGGGTTGAAGAGAAAGACAGAATGAATATAAACACATTTTCTTCCCCTGAATATCACAGTGATTGTTGATTCATGGCACATTAATCCACAGTACAGAAAAGAGCAGTAACACTACAAAAAAAGGCTATATATTAAAATATGAACTCTGGGTATATTAGGCACTCTGGCTGTAAGCTAATTTTATATGTTGAGATATAATTAATGTGCTGAATTATACTTCTGATGTGAAGTCCATGTGAAAATACTTTGAGTCATTGGCTAGGCATGAAAAGTAAGAGCTTATTCTGCTTCCTTCCAGCAAAGCTGAGAGACTAGAACCTGTTATCTTTCCCACTTGTGTAACAGACTAATGAGCTCAGAGATTTGCTATCCATAGAGCCTTGATCATGTCTCTGGGAGCTCTTTGTATGGCAGCCCTTGCCAAGTAAAATAACTATTTTCAGGGCAAGCTTTCCAGTGATCTTTAGAGTAAATAGAGAAAAATGTACAAGACAGAACAGAAGAATAAAATCTGAATAAGCCACAACATACGTTGCTTTATCTTATCACTATGAGGTAAAAGATGCACATACATTCCCCTGATATTGTTCCTCTTTCTGAAATAAATCTCTCATGTGAACCTTGTGAGCTGAATGTAGGTAAGGAATTAAAAGTCAGTTTATTTATTAAGTTATTCTGTTATATGTGTGTCAGGGTGGGGTTGATCCTAGCAAATTGCCTGCTTATACAGAATTATCATCTGAAAGTTTGCAACTATCTGTCTTGCTTATTTGTGAAGAAAGATGTGATATTTTGCTTTGGCAGAATATTTGTCAAAAATCATGGCAGTTGCCACCCAGTCAAGGGAGGTGGTTGTCCTTCTCTACTGTGCACTGGAGCAGCCTCACCTTGAGCACTGCATGCACTGCAATACAAAAAGACATCAAGAGATTGGAAAACATCCACAGGAAAGCCACAAGGATGGTGAAGGGTCTGGAAGGGATGGACTTAGGAGGAGCAGCTGAGGTCACTTGGGTTGTTCAGTTTGAAGAAAAGGAGGCTGAGGGGTGACCTCTATGTCTCTAAGTCCTCTATGGCCTCTAAGTCTATGGCTTCCCCACAAGGGAAGAGATGGGGCAGGTGCTGACTTCTTCACTCCTGTGACCAAAGACAGGACTGGGGCAAATGGCAGAAAGCCAAATCAGGGAAGTTTAGTTTAGGTATCAGGAAAAGGTTTTTCACCCAGAGGGCAGTCAAGCAGTGGAACGAGCTCCCCAGGAAGTGAACCAAACCTGCCTGAGTTCAAGAAACATTTGGATGATGCTCTCAGGCACGTGGTATGATCCTGAGGGTGCCCTACACAGGGACAGGAGTTGGACTTCATTATCCTGATGGGTCCTTTCCAACTTGGCATATTGCATGATTCTATTAAATATAAAGATAATATAATATGACAGTATATACTGGAGCATTTTTAAAAGGTGGTCTGATACAGAAGAGTGTTTTCAGGTAATAACTAAGATAGAGATCCTTACAAAATAAATATATAAACAGATGCAATATAAAGTTCCTTTTCTGGTGATACTCTTAGAAATACATCCAAAGTTATGTTTCCCTTTTGCCCTGTTTCCAAAGAACTGCAGGGCATGCTCTGATTTGAAAATTAAAACCATTACATTTACTTTTCAATTCAGGGTCAAATAAACTTAAGACATTTTGTAATAATTTCAGTGAGACTTGTGAAAAGCAAACAAAACAGTAACAACTGTTAGCAGACACTCATTTTACCTGAATTTTATAAACAGCATGGCTATGGACAACCATTCGAAAAATTACAACCTCCTATTTCCAAGTCATAGAGGTTTCCTTTTACCTCTGCGTTAGGGAAAACACATTTCAAGCAGCCCTCTGGTGTACTTGTTACACAATCCATTTCATATCTCCCATTTCTGTTCCAAGTGAGAGAAGAATAGTGGGTATAACTGTAAATCTCTACATGATCCACATCTCTAAATGTTTTGGCTTGTACAGGCTTATCACAGCTCATACTTCCCCTGCTAAGGGAAAGAGGCAGAGGGAGGATGTAATTAAGTTCTAAGGACAATAAACTATGCAATTGGAAAATATAAAAACACAAGCAATCTAAAAGACTTCCTGAGCAGGTTCAAGAAATGTTGCTGTGCTCTGATGAAGATAAACTTAGGTAGTAAAGATTTTGAGATTAATACTTTTATTCCGCTTCTTAAAAATACAATAAAATCTTTTACCTGAACTAGTCCACTTTATACAAAGAGAATGTGAGTATAAAATGGATTATAAGGCAAAAATATCCTTCTGGAGAGATTACCATATTGCTGAAAAGGCCATTAAAAAAAAAAATAAAGAGAGAGAGATAAAAGGGTAAATGAATCAGAACTCAAAGGTAAAGTCTATAAGCTTGTTTCAGTTCTTAGATTTTTTTTTAAGTCATAAAGTAATGAATTACCTTCAAACAGTGGGGGAAAAGCATTAAAGATGTTAAAAGATTTCAAGGAGAAGGAAATGTATTAGCATAGATGGAGAGTATCAACTTTATATCAGCTTAACATTAAAAAAATAGTGAGGGAGTGGGAATTAAAGTGATTGAATACTAAGGGTCTGTCTTGCATGCTGAATGATTTGCACAATGTGAACCATTAGAAAATCAGCACTTATTAAGTTACAGTATAAAAATGCTCAAGAGATTAAAGTTGTTCTCTAGCATGGCAAGGAATATCTGATGATAATGGTTACTGCCACTGACAACCACTGCAACCTCATGTTGTGTGACTTCACTTTTGGTCCTGTAATTACATTACATTGTTAAATCTTCTCTCCAATCTGGGTGAAAACTGTATTTCAAAGCACTACAGTTTTTCTTCAGAAAGGACTGTGGGATAAATCCTGATAAAATTTATGCAACTGTATGAACAAGGTAGATTGCTGTATGTCAGGGCTCTCAGTTGTTCATTACTGGATTACAATATGAAGCACATATGTTGTGAAGGACTTGGATTCCTCTTTTTCTCTTTCTCTCTTTCTCTTCCTCTTTAATTGTCTTCTGGTTGAACTCTCACTGATCAGGGGGAAAACGCATCGTTGGATGCCTCATTTTCTTTCTTGTGTTAAACCAAAGCAGTTTTGTCTCCACAGTTCCAATGCTTGCACAATCTTGTCACTGCCTAGAATAGAAACTTGAGTTCACAGCAAGTGGGTTGTTTAGCAGCAACAAAGCAAGAAGGGTTAGAAGTCAGGGACCTATTTTGATCCTCACTGACTTGAAGCATTTCCTCTTAAACCTGTGTCACTTTTGAAATTCATACAAAAGTTGTTTTCTTTAGTGTTTAAGTAGTAAAAGGAATGATGAAATATTTCTTTCTAGCTAACATACAAGTCTGAACTACATAAATCCAGGCTTTCCTGTTCTGCTGCTTACAGAGATTACTAGGTAGTTCTTCACTCTTTCTTGTAATAATTCTCTGAAATTAAATCATAACAGACTAAGTAGACTATGAAATTTATTGAAAAAATGCTGGCCTAAAACTCTGCCTATATACAAATTTTTTCTTTTAACTTCAGCCATTGTTTTGCCAACACAAACAAACAAAAAAAATTCTTTTGCAGGAGGACTTGTTTGTCCTTACCTCAGACAGACTATTTAATCTAATCTAATCTAATCTAATCTACCTATTATTCTGTTACACTAACTGGGCAATGCAAAATGATACCTAAAACAGGTATCTTTTTTCTTCCAGAGTTAAGTGTTCATATTTTGGGCTTTTTAGTAGAGAACATAATTTATTATTAGCTGACCATTTTTTCTTTTTATTTTTCAAAATTTGTCTGAAAAATTTTAATTTTGACGGGAGGAAGGAATTAATTACTTTTCATTAGATCTGTTTTGTCATATACTAATTATCATTGAAAGATTTATATCCACATTGAGAAATAGTTGCAGGACTGGAGGTTTCAGCTTTTTCACTCTGAGTAGCCTTTCTGAGGCTACTGAGTCACCCAAGATGTATAAATTTTGGTGCTTGTGTCAATACTGGAGCTAGGTTTATGGCTACACACACAAGTTACAGCATGGTGAACTAGAATGCAGAGTAACAATGCATATCAATTCCCTTGAAATATTTGTTCACAGGTATGAATGTGTCTGCCACAGCTGCCACAGGGATATAAATAATAATATAGTATGAGCTAGAAACTTGACATGGTTAACATTGCTCTGAAAATACCTACTGAAGTAGGAACTTCAGTGTTCACTGTTGAAAACAAGTGACACTAAGTAACCCTCATGTCAGTAGAACTTAAAAGCATCACAAAAACTTTCAAAGAGCTTATTGATTAAAAAATGAAGAATTATCAGTAAAATGTACATGTATAATTATTTGAGAGTGCTTTTCATAGGAAAGGTTTCTGAAGTTAGAAACCAAATAATGAAAAGATCATTTTTGGCTCCTTTTAAGAGCAAAAGAAAAGAATTCTGCACTTCCAGAAACATTCTTTCAAGCTCAAAAACTGGCCAAAAGCTAGATGTTCAGAAAGGTTTCCCCTTATAGTAAAACAAAGCTTTCTTACACAGACTCTACCTGAACAAAAGGTTGTTTAATCTCTGCCAGCTTCTCAAGGGAAAAGATAGTTTCAACTCAAGCTGATTTTTGAAGAAACTTTAGCTTTAGGTGGGGGGAAAAAAAAAAACCCACAGAATTTTCTAGAAGAGTCCCTGACTCTTCAGGTCTAATACAGCTGGAAAATAGGTAGCACAAAGAAAGATGGCTAGGGAGGCATACCAAAGTTTGTCTCCTTGATAAAACTGGCAACACAAACCAACAAAATTTTTGCAGTCATTAAAACTTTTTATGTTATTATATGTGTTACATGACATATGTAAGAGCACCAGAAGGTAGTGCTGTGTCAAGTCTAAGGTCCAGCCAGTCCATCACTGTTATGACCAAAAGTGGATATTCAGGGAAGGGTATGCAGAAAGGAGGAAGGATGTAGAAAGCATCCCCAAGGTTCTCTTCTGGCTGTCAGGCTCAGGAAACACCTGAGATTCAGGCACCCTTTAAATTCAAAAAACATCCATCACTCCCTTCTGTATGGACATGTCTAGCCTCTGTGATTTTTAGGATCCACAGCAGGCACTTCCAATCAGGTCTTCTGAAGCAAGGACATAGCACTACATTGTTGTCACATATTCCAATAGTGAGCAATACTGCCTTTAGGTGGTGATGGTTAGGATAGATATCTAGTGCTTTCCACTAAAAAGTTGTGCCCACTGTAGGCAGCAGATGGCAGGACCTGCCGAGTAATGAGCTCAGTCGGTGCTCAGCCTCACCTGTGCCGTTAGGGCTGGCCCAAGTGCGCATGCTCAAAGATCAAGGGCCAATAAAAGGTGGGGCCTGAGACTGGCAAAGGGCTCACTCTGAAGCAGGTCAGCAGCCGTGCTGGTTGGAGGCCAGTCCCCTACTGATCCTGTCCTCACTCTGAGCTTACCATCACTTCGAAGTTCTTCTCCTGCTACAGCCCACTACCGAAAGTGTACCTTGCTTTTGTATTTTTATTTTATTCATCATCATCATCATCATCATTTGGAAATTTCCACTGTAAGCCTGTAAAAAAGTATTTAGGTGAACATAGAATAATGAATTTATAAAAGCTTGAGTTTATATTTATAAATGGTAGTTTCCATTCAGCTCAGAGTCCCATGCATTAATTCAGTATGAAAGGTCTAAGGATCCATAATTTTTCTCATTGTAAGCAATAAAAGTTTTGTTTGCATCCTGGATCTAATGTTAAAATTTTCTTTTCTACTACCATTTTCATTAGGTACTGTGCTATTATCTTCTTTAAGCTAAATAGAAGCAGACTTGCCTTCAATATGTAACACCAACAAGCCTGTAACAGCACATCTGTCTATGAGTTAAAAAGCTCTTTTTGCTATTCATTTTAAGTTTCTTCCTGAAGTCTTAATTTGATCTCTTCTGTGCTCTATTTTTTCTACACAACCTGATCTTTAACACACAATATAACTGTTAACCAATTTCATTTCTATCCTTCTTGGTTTCTTTTCTCACTTTAAACATCCTGTTTATGGAATGTCCTTACAGATCTAAGGAAATCCTTCCTGACCATTTTCCCCAACTCATCAGGAACTGAAGTCCCAGATAGTACTTGTACTTTTGAATAAAATTAACCTAGGGCTCTGCAGTCTGTTGTTTATTCATGTGTTCCTGGCCTCACAGATTTTTTTGTTTCTCAAAGTTAGCCTTTCCAAAATACCACTTTTTGGTACTGATCAGTACTTTACTATTCCTGCAATTTTGTAGGATCTAACTAAATTAATGACTTCATGGTCTAACATCTTCTACTGTGCACATTTTTTCCATATTATTGCTATTTCCATTTGACAGGCTGCTAATTGGTTTAGATGCACCATGTCCATGGTGTCTTAGGACATTTGATGCATTGTGGGGATATTATTTCTAATTTATGTCCAGTAAATAAAAGGTTCATTAAACATGCAAAATATGTGATAAATGGCAATTCAACCAATTGATCAACAGATTTTTCAATATGCTTGCAGATTAAGTTATCTAATTTAAAATAGTTCTGTGTTAAATTGCAGGAGGGTGAGAGGGATGACACACTTATCTGTTACTCTTCACAGAACCATGCTACATTATACAGAAAGCAGATATTATTCTTTCCAGTAGTTGACACCTGACATTGCAAATTACCTTTTGAAGAAGTCAGAGTAGATTCTCTGTCAATTTATTCATAGCAGCAAATCTCAATTTTTTTTTAATGTGGCCAAAATGGTAAGTCATAACTCATTCCCAACTACATTGCTCTGTCAGTGTAAAAAAGTAAATAAATCTACAGTGTGCATGTAAATGTCTTGCTGAGTGCAATCTCTTTCTTTCATTTTTTAAAGAAAGATGGGCACCTATCATCAAAGACTTTAAGCTCTCAGTAAGGCACTCAAATCTGAGAAATCTGAGTACATGGTAAATCTGAGCAAGGCACATACACGGTAATTTTGAATAATGCACTTAAATGCTACAGAGGGGCAAGAATTTAAGACACATTACCACTGACTAGCTTTGACAGCTCCCCAGTACAGAATACTGGCTTGCATCCCTAGGAATAATAAATGCCTTATTGAAAGATTACATACATTCCTGAAAAGCTGAATCACTGGGGAGAGTTGAGGAGTCATAAGGCAAAGAAAGTAACTCCTTTTTAGTGCACTGCTATTAACCTAAAGGAATGGATGAGACCTAGAAATGTACAAAAGAGGCAGTAGTGAATATGAATGGAGTAATTTTGCCTCTTTATACAAGGCTGGAGAGAACAATATTAGGACAGCCATCTGAACAAATTGAAGGAGGGAAACTACTGGTTGGATAATAATTTTACAGAAAAGAGCTTCAGAAACTACTGTGAATTTTAAGCTGAAAATGAGTGAAAGGCTGCTGTTGTAAAAATCAAATATGTTACTGTAGGGGATAACAAGACTGTGAAATAATCCGTGTGCTCTGCTCAGCATTAGGAAGGTCTTATCTGGAGTACTGTGCCTCATTTTAGTTAGATTTACTTTCTAGTGGTAAAGACAGTTAAGCATTGGAACAGATTACCTAGAGAGGTTATACTCTCCAGTGGAAGTTTTTAAGTACAAATTAGATAAACCTGGATCAAGAATGTGTACAGCTGATCCTGTCCTGGAGTAATGGATGGAGTGCACAACTTTGCCTAGTATCTTCCCAGCTCTATTTTGTATAAATACTATTAGTTTTACAACTATGAGAATAAAACATACTGTTCTGGTAGGATGCTGAAATACAGCAGAAAATGCAGAAAGCTGAAGAATTTATGTTGAAAAGGTCATGTTCCAGTAGGACATTTAAAAGAGCCTTAGTTGCTCTTCCAAAGAAATTGAAAAGTAACTTGATTTTTCTTCTTAAGATGAAAAAACTTGTAGAGAAAAATGCTAATTCTGAAATCATCCTTAGGTAGATAGAGGAACATAACAAAAAAAAAAAAAAAAAAAAAAAAAAAAAAAAAAAAAAAAAATCACTGGCTAGAAGCTGCACAAGACTGGAAATAATGCCAAAGTGTTAAAAAGATGCTAACCACTGTGGCAAACTAGCAACAGCTCACACCAGGATTTGAGGTAGAGACCTTTCTGAAAGTTGTGTTTTCTGGAAGGTTCACTTCAGGAAAAACACAATGCATAAGTACAAGAAATACATAATTTTGGTATGCTGGAGGTCAAATTACCTAATCAGATTACATTATCTAATGTTCCTTTCCAGGTTTATATGATAATTAACCTATGCAATACTTCTCTGAAATGCCTTCGTATTTTCAAAGTTTGATTTTTCTGAAAAGTCCTTAAGACTATAGTAATATCAACACCACCTCAAATATGAGCTTTCTATTAGGAACAAAAGAAAACAACAACAAAAAGGTTGAAAACTCTTTTTGCCAGAAATATAACACAATTTCTTATTTTCTATTTTGTAATAATATAATGTCTCAATCTTAATTCACAGAGTATGAAAGAACTGTTTGCAAGGTAGAAAACAACAGTTCCTCCTGTTTTGGGAAAAAAATAAGTCCATATGCTTGCAAGGCAAAGTATATAATCTGCCATGAAACTGCAAATTTTTAACAGACTATATTTGAACTTTTAGGGGTTTTGTCTCAGCATGGGCCCCATTATAGGGAAGATGAAACGAGCCCATAGTGAAAACAACAACAAACAAATCCCCTGCTATTGGCATTGGTTTTGACAGCATTGCAAGTTTTCAGTGTATCTCAGGATCAGGTCCCTACATTTTTTGTTCATCTTTCTGGAAATATCTCTGTAAATCTAATTAGTTATTAACGTAGAAATTACAGTAGGGGAGCTATTCTTTCTAAAAGGCAGAAAACAAGCTTGCATCTGTTTTTCTCTCAAACTAGCAGAGTCCAGTGCCTAACAGGAATAATATTAACAATAAAAAGTTATTAATTTAGTGCCCTAAAAATAAAACAAAGACAAAAATCCACACAACAAAAATCTCGCTGTTTCAGTGACATCTCTACTTGCCTAGAAGAAACCAGAATTTTTTAGCAACAGTAATTCCAGTGGGGTGGCTTGGTTAACTCCCATGCTGTATTTTCCAGTTGCATTGTCATAACCCATATCCACACGCAATTTTCTCAATTTTGCATTTCAGACACAGTCCACCAGTCGCTTTGCCATGTGTTCAGGACATTATTTGGAGGCACATTCTTTCTAGCCAGCTATTCTACTGTACTATAGAGCATGGAGAGTGATGATTTCAAAATGAAAGTTTGTCAGAGAAAAACTTATGAATATATTAAAAAAGTCAATATTCCTATAGACTCTCTGACCTTAAAAAAAATTCTGAATACTGTAGGTAGAATTCCGTGGACACTTATGGAAAGCATGTAATTGTGATTACAATCATGTTAAGTAATATAAGTAAAAACATTAGGCAAAGGAGGAAGAGTCCTTATGAACTGAAAGAAAATACATACACATGCAACATTTGAGAAAGGAGAGATGGTATGAATGTTTATGGATCATGATGACACCTGCTGCCATACCATACAAAAGAAACAGATATCCAAAAAATTAGAGGGATCTTGAGACAATAGTAATTACATACTTTTTGTCTTTAGAGTTTGACAAACTAATAGGCCACTATTTACCTATTCAGAAGAACCCACTACCCCCTTCACAGATTGCCAAAGTTAGGTCTTGGACCCAATTAATCTGCACAGAGTATACCTTTCTTTACTGTGAATTATTTTTGGTTCAAGTTATAATTTCGCTGTTTCTATACCCCTATAGAAAATATCACTCCATAAAGTTGCTACAATAAATTATTTACACCTATATTCTTTAAAAAGCAGGTCAATCTGAAGTCTGATTAAATTCTATATGCATCTTTAACTCAGAAGTCTCTCTCCACTGACAGGAAGCAATAGTTATTGCTCATCGAGAAGCAATATAACCACTGTAAATCCAGAATAAATATTTTCTCAATAGAGCCTGTTGCACTGTCTTAACTAAAGATTCCATGGCTGTGACTGACCAGTAAAGCCCTACCGTGGAAGAATGCTCAGGGGAAATGGTCCCACACAGCTCAAGGAAGACTGCAGGCTGGGGCTGGCTGCAATTGTTGCCAAGAGGCTGCTGCATCCCAGCAGACCGGAGCGCGGGGAGTGCCCTTTGTTATGGCTGAAGGGCTATCAGCAGCTGAGTGCATCAACTGATGGTGAAAATGTGTCTCCCCAAAGTTCATTAAAAGACTGGGAATGTCTCTCGGAGTTAGCCAGACCAGCATGGAGGAGGAGGGGGAGTGAGTACATGGCTCCGCTTAACACAGAGCATGAAAGCCAAGCCATTAGCAAAACATTCCCCAAAGAGAAAAGAGCTCGAGGTGGCTCCAGGCCACATACTCCGTCCTGGCGGCGACAGTAAGAGTGTTAATGGGACCGGTACTTGAATCACCCGCTGGCTATACTTTTTGGAAAGTTTAACTTAGATTTATAGTTGTGGTTTCAGTATGTTTTGTACCACTCCGCTAAATCAGATCTCACGTGTAATATCAGCTGTCTTGAAATAAACAAATTGATTATCACAGCCTTCACGCACGGAATAGCAAAGAGAACCAGTTCAGAGAAAACTGGACTGTCAAAGACTGCTCTTAATGTTGCCCAATACGAAAAGCTGTGTGGTGTATTGACCCTGGCTCTACTCATTTTACAGCTCAGCATTTCATTAAATATTTTTAGGCTGCACATGCATAGTAGCAAAAACAAAGCCTGCAACATCTCCATGTTTAAAATGCATTAATCAGTGTATCGTTTACATCACCTTGCCTTTAACCTGAATATAAGCGGCACCGGGAGTAGTGGAGGGGGCGAGAGCCTCAAAAGATTGGGCATCAGCGAGGAAACCCAGAGGCGTGTCCTGATTTGAGCTAGAATAGAACCAATTCTCCTTTCAGGAATTTTACCTATTGGTCAACCCTCTTCTATGCAACTGCACTTTCTGAAGTTAAGGACGTATTTTTTTCAGACAGTGATAACGCTAGGAGTGATAACGCTTGATGTTTATAGTTGATTACTAAGGTACCGGTGTGAAAAGTATGCACAAAGGCTCTTATGCTTAGTCCTACAGAAAGCAAGGTTACTGCTAAATTTCTTAAGTACTGTAAGTGCAAGGGTGTAAAAGGCTCGTACCTGCAGGGAGGTGGGGACAGGACAGGTGAACTGCAACTGACCAGCTAAGTATTCTGTCCCATTCACGTATATCTCGCTTTAAAGCTGAAGGGCCATGACACTTATCCCATCTGCCCCCACTCTGCCTCGCTGGCCCCCAGCAAGGATTTTGTGGGTTCATTTGCCTTGTATCCCAATCCCTGCAACCCTGAATCCAGTTGCCGGTGAGTGAGTTCGCTCTGGGATGTCCCAAGCCTCAGATCTCCACAGCCACGATTCCCATCGGAGGAGCTCGAGATTGGTTTTGTATATATTTAACTTTTTTTCCATAAATTTTTTTATACTTTTTTCTTCCATCGCTAATGTTTCATTAAATCAGTTTTGGGTTGTTTTGGTTTGGTTTGGTTTTTATCCACACCGTAAGTCTCTCCCTCCTTGGGTAAGGGAAAAGAGTTAACAGAGTGCATCTATCACTTGTTTAATAGCCAGCCCAGCTGCTGTTCTTTGCCAAGGCAAGGGAGAGGGCAGACCTGGGCTCCTGCCAGTTTTCCTGTGCTGGTATTTGTAGTGATGAGGTTGGTACTTGTAGTGATGGTGCCAATTGTTCTGCAGGAATTGGATGGACATCGGCAGTCAGCGTGCTGGTCATGAAGGAATTTTGTAAGGCCTAGCCTGGAAGTTTTTCACATCATTATCTCTTGATGTACATATATATGGCTATATTCATTCGCAGGAACGCTTTCCATTCTCTGTGCGAGATAATTTGTCAGCGTTATCAATTTGTGTTGCTCTTGCTGTGCAGTGTACCCAGTCAGCCATTACCCGCTGTGCTTCGCTTTCCTGCGAACATGGACTCCTGTAGGACAGCGAGGCCTGAGCCCTGTTCCTTGTGTGAACGGTACCTATGGGCACACCTTGAAAACAGGCACCAGCAGAACACGCTGAGGGGAGTGAGGAACTTGGCACAGCTTAAAAGCAGGATTCTGGTATTCAGCTACATTTTCAAAGTGCCAGCTCTGCCTTCCCGAAGTGCCTGGGAAGAGCACGACTCAGAGAGGAGAGGCAGTAGCATTCTATGAAATTGATAAAATATTTCAGGTGAAGCCCCGGCATTCGACCTCTTTACCAACAACTTCATTACCCCTCCGGACGCTGTTGAAAGCTCTGCCACAACCTCAAGTTCTCTCCCTGAGACACAGCGCTGTTCCTCCGGGCGGGAATCTCCGCACACTGCAGCGCGCCTGCGGAACCGGCCAGTTTACAACGCTTCTCCTCGGTGCCGCCGAACTTGGGCTTTGGCGCCTCCAGTTCTTCTGTCGCACCCACCCCTCGTCCCTCCTGTCTAAGGGACAGTGTCTGAGGAACCCGGACGGCTCCTGCCAAAACCCGGTGTGGCGGCAGTTTGTCCCGCAGCCTCAGGAGCAGCCTCCGCACCTCCCCCCCCGTGGCCCCGGGGAGGGCCTGATGGGACGAGGCCCAGAGGGTCCCTATCTCCCTGCTTGTTTTTAGCGACGATTTTAAAGGCTGTGGTACTTGTAGCGTGACGTAAGAAACTATCAGGAGGACAACACCGCGATGTGCTTCACACCGCCTAGAAAAGGAGAACAAATGCGTGATCAAATCGACGTCAAAATGATGCCGAAAGTTTTGTGTCTCCGTCCTGCCTCCCTCCCACCACCGCAGGCCTCCGGGTGGCTCCTGCCGGCCTTTCCAAAGCTGAGGTAGCACGACGTGTGCTGGATTTCTAAATGGGACCAGCAGCTGGTAACAGAGGAGCCTGTAGCTAGTGCAAGTGACAGCGTTTACTGCCCAGCAGTTTGTATTTTCCAAAGCTGATCTTGCCACTGGCGAGGACTAAAGATCCACTGTCTCAGGGTCCTGACTGTGACAGTTTGGTATTCATGGATTGCCGTCTGTTACAGCTGGAAAAATGCTCATCTTTTTGAAAGTGTAAATTCTAAGCACCAGAGAGGAGAAGATACGTGTTTTTTAATGTTATTGTTTTTACACATTACATTGAAAAATTGCAGTTACGTAGTACAAGAATTAGCAAAGAGTGTAACAGAACCTCACGGTTTCATAAAAACTGTTAAAATACTGGAAAACTGCAGTATTGTTAATGAGATACTAAAAAAATATTCTATATTTTTGTGTATTCTTTTTTTAAAAAGCTTTTGTTTTAAGTAATTGGAGATTCATTTTAATTTTACAGATTAAATAGGTATTTGTGGAGTTCCACAGATGAACTGATCTTTACGTTAAATATTATGTGAGTTGTACAGACTGTAGTAATTCAGCTCTTTTAAATGAAAATTCATGTGGTGTAGGTTTAAGAGCTTGTAAATGGTGCTTCAGAAATTGCACAATTATCACCTGCTTTGTGTTTGGATTGTCTCCAAGGAAGACAGATATTTGAAATAAACTATAATGAGATTTCAGTGAAAACTGGTTGTTTCAGAGTCCCGTGGTGATTGGCATAGACGGGAATTCCTGTTTATTTGTTTGTTGTTTTTTTATTATTTAATATTTTATTTTTTTTTTTCGGGTAGCTAGAAGTAATTAATTGGTTTTATTTAGTTCTTCCTATTTGTGTCTCACTCAGGTGACACTTCATGATGTGCCTCGGTTTTGTTGCCCTTACCAGTCCATCAACACTTTTCCTGCTGCTGCTGACTCAGATGCAAGAGTAGATTTGATCAGTCTTCACCAGGTATGAAATATTAAGGCTCAGCAATTTCTGCACAGTTTTGATGTGGGGAAGAAAAGACTATCTGCTACATGGACTGTAGTGCTAGAGCCAGAATGCTGTTGCTGGAGAGTTAGTTTTAATATAATGATGAATGACAGAAGCAGGGTTAGCTCCGAAAGGTGGGAGGATACTGACATAGACTGGGATGCTTGTGGGTTGACAAGACACTGTCATTAATTTTTGAGAAAAGCAGGATCCATGTCAGTGGACTAATTAGCCATGCTGTACAGACAGAAAAATGTCAAGGTCATGGGTGCCAGCAGGTGTTTCAGTTGTAGCATTTCCCTTTTCTCTCAGTGTGGGAAAATCTGCAGCTGCCACAGCTGGAGCTCAGTTTTGGTTACTTGGGAAACTTTGAATGTAGAAATCTTGCTTGTCACCTGGAAATTGCTGAGAGTTCTCCAGGAGACTGAGCACTGCAGACAGTAGAGATGAAGCAGGGCGAAGGCAGTAGTCCTGCAAGAGAGATGTGTCAGCATGGAGAAGCAGTGCCAGGGGTTCAGACAGTTCTGTTTTCAGTATGCTGGGGGGGTGCCACTGGAGCTGTAAGCTGAAGACAGAGAGACAAAATGAGCCCATCAAGGGTATGCATATCCTGTTACTGGTCCTGCATATCTTGTCTGAAGAACTGGGTCTGGGAGCATGGTCCAGGTAGCTGTACCCGGGGCAGCTGTTCCAACATCAGGATTCCACCTAGGAGCACTCAGAGGCTGGGTGTGAGTTTTTATCCTTAAGGCAGGAGGGAGGCTATAAAAATGTCAGACCTTTGACTCCTTCTTACTGTGATGATAATTCTCCACAGTAGACCTTTAAAGTTTTGCCATCTTAGTTTTTCCTGAAGTGCAATCACCTGCAGTTTTTCATAGGGACAGCTCAGATCTTTAGGGAATGATAATCCAGTGAGGGATTTTTGTGAAGGGATAGTGATAATGAGCTATGAAAGTATCAGAAACCCATGAGATATCCCCATGACTTACACAAAGTGAAGTAGGTCAGCCTTAGTACCTGCAAGAGGGCTTCCTTTCCTTTTGCCTGCCAGGTGGAAACTGGAGACCTGAGCATGCCATGAATTATTCTGAAGCGTGAAAGAAGCTTCACAGAATAAGAGGCTGAAGGCTCAGGCACACCGTTGTCACGAAGTACCTAGGTAACTCAAATCTACAAGTGCACTTTGATGAAAACTTTAATATAGTATTATTAATTCTACTTCATCAACTCAAGAACCAAAAGTTCTTGAAGGAAAAGAAATGAAACTTTTCCTAAAATTCCTGTGGGAAACGAAGAATTATTTGTACAAGTTTTGTACTGTGCTGAGACTGTCCTGACCAAACTGCAGTTTATGTTAAGAGGTAAATTGCACACATTATGACCACTCCTGCTTACAGATTTATGATACAACTAAATCTATATTAAATCTGCATTAAATAAATGGATGGCTCAGATTGATCAGTTATTTATTTCTGTCATATCTGTACTCTTGGTGGACACTTGTGCATTTCAGCATCAGTATTGTTCTGAAAGTAAAAGGATTGTTATCTCCCTTATACAGATGTAAGCTGAAAACTCAAAAATACTAAGGGGATGTTAAAGAGTAATTTTTATTGGGACTTTGAAGTATATGGAAATAAACACTCAAAGCAATCCACCCAAGAGTGCACAGGGGAGGATGTGACAGAGATGGGAAGTACTGGCTTAGAAACTTTTATCTGGATTCTCTTAAAACTACTTATTACTTGCAGTAGGTCTTGGAGCTTGTACCAGGATCTTCAATGCACTTTTCTTTAAAAGTTAATTAAAATTTGACACAGCAGACTGGGAAAAGGCATTTTCCTTTTAATTAATTTTCATTTTACACACATTACAGTGTAGATTCAGTTGAAGAAAAGCAGTGTGTATGCCTTTGTGCTGGGATGAAGAGTGCCCCTTACATGTGGCATTTTAAAGTTTTTATTATTTCAACTCCATAGGCAAACATTGTGCCTACACCAAACAGAAGTAAGAATATGACTGGTGGTGCTTTTTGATCCATTCTATAGAAAAATGTGTGTGAGTTAGGGTGTGATGTGTGCCTGTTTCTCAAGGGTATCAGATCTGACTTCTAGTGATCTGAACCCCGTACCTTTACAGTGATTGGTTTATTTCCAGGATTAAAAAGCCTTTAAAGGCTCTTTAGTGACCTCTGTGCAGATGGCAGCTCCTGTGAAGTTATGTGAAGTTATGGGGTCTTCCAGCTCTCATCTTATCTCACACAGCAGCCTAATTTTGAACAACTGACCTAGATAGTCAGGATAAAGCCAGTAACCAGAACTCCAAAAACATAAACTGCTTTCAGTTATTAAAGAACCAGAGGTCCGTCAAGAATGGGTAATAAGCGATGGAAGCACATTATTTGTGTACAGGAGAACAGAGAAAAATGCTGAGGTTAGTAAACACAAACCAGGAGATGATTCAGGTGCAGGATTTAGCAATAATAAGGCCTGACCAGGTGGCTCTCCTCTGAAATTTGGTGGGCTGTTCTAGTAACCCTCGTTCATGTGTCCATACCAGCAACTCCACTATTGCATCTGGCATCTCAGTAAAAAAGAACATGAACATTTTTGAGTCAGTTTTCCTTCTTTGTCTTTAAAGCAAGAGGCTTTTGGCTTAAATGAAGGGGACGAAACAGGAAAGTTTGCATTAATCTGGGGATTTGCCTTCATCTTGGTTGGTTGTTGTGCAGCTTGTATTCAGTTCAGGTTGTGATGTGTGTGAGAATATTTACTTGCTATTTCAGGAGGAATAATTACGCCAATCAGCCGTGAGTCTGTGTCTCTCCAGAACATGTTCTGTCTCCTTCTGGTATTCATGTTCCCCTCTACCCAGAGTAGTTCTGGTCCTTGGAACCATTTCATTCACTGCAACTGAACATTATATTCTGAAAGCTGAGGATAGAAGATTGACCATACTTGGGGTGGCAAACCCTAATTTTGGTTACACTGTTGTGTGTTTTCATACTGCTCTGCTTATTCTTAGCTCCAAAGTACAGGTACTAAAGAATTAAGTCTGTCATTTGCAGACAGTAGTAAATTACTTTTTAAAAATTATTTCTATACGTTCAGTGTTGATAGACTTGGAGAAGAAATGGAGACTCATGACCAAGAAGAGCTTGAACATACGGAAGAACAAAAGGACTCTGAGACAGTGGATCTTTAGTCCTCGCCAGTGTCATCAGGAGATCAGAGAGAAAACATATTCCAAAATGATGACCTAAGTTATTAGAAAGATGAAATGTCTCAAAATATCAGTATGAAAAGACTCCTTGAAGACAAACAGACAGACTTGTGGGACTTGTGGGAAGAACTTCATAAGGACAGAGTCCTCATAAGTGCACTGTTTGCAGTAAAAGTTTCACGTGCAGCTCAAACCTTCTCCTGCACCAGTGTATCCATATGACAAAGAAGGCTTATGAGTATGGGAGGAGCTTCAGAGGCATCTCAGCTCTGACCAAGCATCAGGCAGCATACTGTGGAAAGTCTGTATTTGAGTGTGAATATTGTGGTGATTGCTTCACACAAAGTTCCAGTCTCGTTCTCCACAGTAAGACTCAGAAAGGGGAGAAACCCTTAATATGCACACAATGTTGTCAGCATTTCAGAAGGGTTTCTGAGCTGGTGTCTCACCTGCAGTTACACACGTGAATTCATTGTGTTTCTTTGTTCCTCAGCGGACTGAAACCACAGGTTCCAGTTAGAAAGACAGAAATACAGGATAGGTTACTGGCTGAGATGAGAGATAGGAACTTTAATGATATAGCTTAGGTTCTGAGTTCAGGGACAGAATTACTTTGTCTCTCTCTTTATGACTCAGTTTTAAAAAGGAACGTTTCCTTTAAACTTAACTTTCTCAGTGTAGAGTGTGAACTAACGTGTGCCCAGATCCTATAGTCATTACAGAAGGATGAGTTTAGTTTAAAGAGCAACTTGTTCTGAGAGCCTAGATGTCTCTCTGTCCCTTGCCTTTTGAAGAAAGATTTCCTAAAACTCCAGGCTTTAGTCATTTCATCTTATAATATGTGTTCCTAACTTCCAAAGACACTTCTGAATATTATCTTTTTGTAACCATCCAAGATTTCCAGAGGTATAAGTGCTGAAATGATCTGTTATTTCCTGCCTAGTGCTTACAGATCTGCACAACTCTTTGGCATCAGCAAATTGCAAATCTTGTAATAACTTGCAAACTAGACTTAAATCTAGATACAAGAGTAGTGTCTCTGGTACAATGGTAAGCATCAGGATAGTCTGATGGAAGAAAATTTTTAAATTTTAATCTACAATTACACATTTAATTGAAAACTGGACAGTTACTAAGAAGTGAGGCAGTTGTCCCATTCTCCCTATCTCTCCCCTCTTGGCTTTCACCAGCTGCCTAGTTTCTCCGTTGAAATTAGGCACTGTCTTAAAGGTCCGCAGAAATCAGGGTACTGATTTAAATATCTTAATTCTTATGTCCTCCTTTCTTACGGGCCACGGTCAATTATTTTTGTGGACAGAATTAGCAGTATTCATGTCTATTTTTGTGTTACAATTATCAGTCTTTTATTTATTATCAAAATATTTTGAAGTAGTATTTATTTGGTTTTACCTCCTTGCCATCTCAAGTATCTGGAACTGGGATCTGGATTGGATCTGAAACTGATTTCTCAGACATAATTATCACCTCTGACTCACCAGTCACTTTGTGCATGTTTTTGGAAGCACAAATTCATTTAACCTTCTAGTGCCAATCTGTCTCCACATCATTTACAAGAAATAGGAATGGACGCCCAGCAAGTGGCTTCCTTTTTATCTTATTCTCATCATTCTCTGATATCCAAAGTTCTCTTACAAAAATAAGATCAAACAACAGCAAGTTGGGCACCTCCTATAGTTTCTTTTCCATGTTTACATAATTGCTTTTTTTCTTTTTCCCCAAAATCCTCCCCACACATAGCTGACTTTCAGAGGTAAAACTGGGTAGCAGTTAACAGTGTTGTTAAAGTAGACAAGGATATGTGGGTCTTAGTAGCTGTTTTAGAAAGTGTATAGTTCATCTGATACTATTTGTGGGAGGTTTTCTGAGAGGTTTAGATACTCCAGATTTCCAGTCATAAAATAGTAAATTTGATATAGGACATAGTGCTATGCCCTTTTTGTTCTTAAAACTGTTCTCTTCCATTTCCTTCCTGCTGAGATAAGCAGCATAGTGGCAGAGGGGAATCCTGGCTGATTTTGCTAGTAGGAGGGCATCTTTAAAAAGCCATCGAAAGTCTGAAGTCTGAAGTTCTTGATTCCCAAAGGAAAATGAAACCTGAAAGTTCAGGCATATTAACCTGGATGTGAACTTGCTGTGTGCTGAACCAGAATTAGTTAATAACACAGGGAAAAAAATACTTGCACATCTTATAAGACTTTATTCTTTCTATGCAGCTCTTCAGTGGTTAAAAACATTATTTCCAAGTATGTTCTGATTAAATATCTCTTTGACTTTAATTTACAGCTACCACTTCCACGTGTGTACATTTTAATGATATACTCTTCCAATTGATAGTTATCAAATTAGCTTATTCCAGAAAAAGAATCCATGAGGTAGTCTTGCTCAATCAGCCTGTTTCTTGAATTACTTCCTTATCTATGAAAATGCAGTTATCATTTTTGATTACTCTTAGATAATTAAATAATGACCTAAGTGTTCAATTTATCAAATTAAGTAGCTTTCACTCATGCTGCCTTATGATGTACAATCTTTGCTGCCATTAATACAGCTTTTGCTTCAAATATTCAAACCAAATACCTTTTTATTTCTGCATTATGGACTAGATGCTAAAACATTATAAAGCTTGTAGATTTTTAAATTATTAACTCATTTTGCAATCAGCACTTTTTCAGCTTTTAAAATCAAATGTATACTGTTGTCAGTGTACTTGGCTATTAAAGTGGAACTTTTCAATAAAATCATAATTGTCTTTTTGTTTCATTAAGTTGTTGGGGAGAAGATATGAGCTGACACTGTCCCCTCATTAAGTGTTTGCAAGCTCCCTATGAGGGGTACTGGAGTCTCCTGTCCCTGGCAGGAGGATGTCCCTGAAGTAGGATGTTAATAGGTGCTCGCTGCTTGGCAGGTCCTTGCCTTTCTCTCCCTCTTCATAGCTTTTGCACCTGAATGCAAAGAAGCCATATGCTCACCTAAATTTCTTACCAAATATACTTAGCTTTCGAATTTTAATGATTGCAGTTTTAAAATTGAAGTTATAATAAAGTCTTGTTTGATTTCAAGATGTGAATTCACACAAGACATCAGGTTTCTTGCTTATTTAGTTATGGGAAAGAAAAGAAGTGAAAAGGGATGAAATAATTATGTGGGAAAAAATGAACAGAATTGGTATTTCACTAAAGAGAAAAGATAATTTAAAAAAAGGCTACAAGAGAGAAGATAAAGGAATGAGAAGCAGTAAATTGAACCCTCCTCAATATAGATTTTCTTCTCACATTACTGGAAATCTACTAGAACTCAAATGGATGTTCTTATTTATAAGTGATTTTGAATGGCTGTGAGTAATGCAGGTTTTGTGGATTTGAGATGCCTGTGGCCCTGGGTAGGCTGCTGGAGGGGAAAGACCAAAGCCTGAAATCCAGTACCTCTTTCTATGTGAATAAATCAGGTCCTTCAAGGGAGGAAAGGGAGTACTAACTAACTGATTTTATAAAACAGCAGTAAGAGTATGTGTTTTCTGTCTAACTAGTTTTAAATTACTTATGAGTTGTCTATTGAGGAATAGAAAGTTACTGAATGGCTGAATATTTGTTAGTGTAGACAGCGTGTACTTAGACAAATGTATGGCTTGAGATTAGAAGTTATGATTGAATTCTGTGGAAATACAATACTGTGAAACTAAATACACTGATGATGAGGCTCAAAGGATCTCATGTCAGTTGGAATTTTGTTACATGGAATTTCATCCAACTTGAGCTTATTAAAACCAAAATCACATCATCTATTTGTTCTCTGAGCCCTTGATGGTAATAGTGTTCTTTGTGCTGGGAGGTCCTCTCTTTTGCCACTGCCCAATTTTTCAGAAACTACTCTCTGTGAACACTTCTTTATTATTTATTGGCATCTTTTTGACCTTTTTGACTTTTCCATAGTATTCATGGTTAGCCTACCTGATTTTTTTCCTATTGTAGCAATTGCTGTGAGACTGAAACAGGAGGAGAGCATTCTTCTACTTGCAAGCTGTTTATTTTACTTATTTCTTTTCTTGAATAGAAAAGAATGGAAAGTCTATGTTTGTGATATTTGTGGAAAATACTCTATTATGATAAGCGATTAAAATAAAAAATTAGGAGTCAATATTTATCAATCAAAATTGGTCAAACCTCAAATATTTATTTGGTTAATAGTGCAGGATTGTAATGAGACCAGCTTTGCTATAGTTTTGATCTCAGTGGAGATGACTACAGACATAAAAGTATAATGTAGACATAGCTGAGCTAGCTTTAAGTTTTCTCTATCTGAGCTGTACAATTTAAATAATAGAAATCTAGTTAAGAAATTTCTGCTCTTAAGTCCTACATTCAAAGTGATATACAGCTACTTGACAGTGGAGGCTGTGGAATTTGATAGGAGAAACCTGAAGTGACTGAGTAATGACAACTGTGCACAGGACAATGAGATTAAAGTTGTGTAGGTTGTTGTAATTCTAATGTGTTGGGATCTTTTTGAGCACAAATTTTTATATAACATATTATCTGTAAGTGTGTAAAGAGTGTGTTAGGTACCCATAGCCTGTCAGAAAGTATTGCCCTGTTATTAGCAATATTGAGAAGAGAGATGCTCAACATGCTAGGAGATGTGGAAATCTTAAAACAGATACTCATGAAGTTAAGTGTTACTTTGCAGCAATATGGATCAAATTTGTCTTTCAGATGATTCATAAGTGAAAGTGTATCCCCAAATTATAACATAATTTTCAGTATTTTTCTTTGAAATTGCCTTAGATTTGATTAAGTTACTGCCAGAGCAAAGTATATGTTCTATCCATTAATCATTGGAAATGAACTTATATTTTTAATTTATTTCTAATAAGTAATACATACAGTGAGTGATTGTTCTTTGTTTATGGATGACTGCTTGAACAGCTTGAATTTTATAATAATTCATGAGAAATTAATAAGCAGTCATAATGAATAAACTTAGGGACAGTTTAATGACTATTCATCAGCAGTTCATGCAGGAAAAATCCAAATGTTTATCAAAGATGTTCATAAACTTAGTGCACAAGCAGCTTTAATGAACTGATAAAGACCATTAATGAACATTCATTATGAATTTCCCTTTGCTGAGAATGATATCCTCAGAGGAGATCTAACATTTCAAATTATTTTCCTGTTAAATAAAAGAAACATGGATGTTTAAAAAAATGCTAGTACTTATGACAGATGAAAATCAAATACAGTTTTATGTTTTTATTGAGACCAGGAATAAGTTGTGGTGTTCAAGAATATCTGCTGTTGTGATAACCAGTGTGAGGGATCTTTGAGGACCATTTTGCCAGAAGCCTGCCAAGTACTTGTTGAGAGTCATTGTTTCCTACAATGCAGATTGGTAACTTCGCTCTGGATTTTACATTTGTCTATTTTCCACAGAATATAGAAAAGTAGAAAACTAAGGTTGCATTCTCTTGAAGAAGGAAAGTTTGAACATTAAGCAGAAGAAAAATAAAAAATATTTAGAGGTTAAAGGTACGAGAAAAGGGAGTAATATTTAGCAACTCACAGAAAAATATGGTCTTGGGTGAATTTCCTTCTAACCTCTTAGGCTTGGATGTATTGAAAGGGCATACGTGGATGCTTAGGGCTGCCTGTGCCACCTTTAATGTCCTGCATGTGGCACCCAGTCTTCCCCCATGTAAGGTTACAAATGCAAAGCCTTACTCCCTCCCACTGGAGGCAAAGGAAGGGGTAACTGCAGTACTGTTAGAACTGAGAAAAACGGGACAGTTGTTGACACCCATTCTCTTTTTGTAAGTCACCAGAGTGGCCTGTCCAAAAACCTAATGGCAAATGGAGGCTGACCATAGACAAGAGGTGGCTTAATGCTGACATTGGACCTCTTTCAGCAGCAGTACCCAATATTGCTGAGATGGTTGCTGATTTGCAAAAACAAGCTTTTCCCATCATGGTTTTATTAGATGTGAAGGATATTCCAGAACAGGACCAGGATCTGTTGGCATTCAGATGGGAAGGACTGCAATATACTTTTACCCACCTGCTTTAGGGGTTGAAACACTCCCCAACTCTTGCACATTATTAGCTGGCTAAAGAGCTGGCATTAGTCACTCCTCCTGAAGGGCTGAAAGTTTACCAGTATATTGATATTTTAATTGCAGGGTCTGAAATTACTGCTGTACAGGATACTTATTGTAAGATCATTGAACATTTAACCTCATTAGGAATACAGATCCCTGAAGAAAAGAAACAGCCCCTGAGTGAAAAGGTTAATTTTTTGGGAATCTGGTGGGGAAAAGAGGAATGTGTCCCATTCCCCCACAGACTCTAAATTCCTTAGACCAGATCAAAATGCCTGTGAACTAGAAAGAACTTTGACAAGCTATGGGGTTGTTAGCATTCTGGCAAATGCATATTCCAGATTTTTCACTTTTGGCACAATCACTATATGATTTTTTGAGGAAGGGTCACAAATGGGATTGGTCCTCACACCATGAAGAAACCATCCAATTGGTGGTGTTCAAAGTACACACTCATCAGTTGTTGGGTCTATTGCCCCCCTCAACTCCTTGCAGACTGAGTGGGATTTTGCAGGAACAGCCATGCTTTTTCACTTTAGGCAAAAAGCCCCTGGTGGACCAACAAGGCCTCTAAAGGTTCTGTTCACATGGCTTTCAAGATGCTGAGAAATTACATTCTGACTGGGAAAAGGGGTTGTTTGTGGTTAGTCATGCTCTGACCACTGCCAGACAAACCCTGAAAAGCCAAACTATTGTTTTTAGAGTACCCTTCAAGGTTATCCAAGAAGTACTAAGAGGCATTCCCCCTCCCCAGGGAGCTGCACTGAGAGTCACCGTGAGAAATTGGTACACTCAGATTGAACACTATTGCAATATATTTGAAGTCACTGGGGGGCCAGATTAAGCATCCAGTAGCAGATGTGGATATCAAAGGGTGACAAGGGCAATATGGAAACCCTTCTGCCACATGTAATTCACCCAGCTCTGCCTTTTCAAGAGCAATTCTGTAATGTATGGTTCACAGATGCTTCCTCTCAGTGCAAGAACTCTACCTGGAAGTTTTGAGAAATAGCCCTGCAAGTTCAAACTAGAGAGCAAATTGTAACAAAAGGGGAAAGTAGCACCCAAGTGGATAAATTAATTGCAGTTAGGAATGCTTTGTCAGGGAAAAGGGTATTCATGAAGCAGTATATATTTATATCAATTCATACTCAGTGTACAAGGGATTCACCAAATGATTCCCCTTTCGGGAGCTGAACAGTTGTATGAATCATGTACCAGCCAGTTTGGCAGACTCAAAAATGGAAAAAAATATTGTCCATTGGGAAGAAGGGGGGTTTGTTAGTTGGGTGCCTTCTCATTAGAATGGGCATGATCCTTCCTTGCAATGGAACAATTAGGTGGATTAGTTGGACCAGCTCTGATCATTGGTGGCCTTCCACACTTGTTAGGAGAAGCATTGGGATGCTTTTCTAGAGTGCTTACATAAAAAATGTAAACATTCTGGAATTTAGGATCTATATAGAAGCTGTCAGTTGAGGCTGGCTGGTTAGTAAGGAAATATATAAGCAGACTATCTCAGCCTGTGGACAGTGTTGTAAAAGGTTAGACAAAAGCCTCTTAGAGTTCCCTCCCTTGCATCTAAGAGAGGGGAAATAAGTGTGGAGCATCTGGCAAATAGATTTCATAGGGCCCTTCCACAAATCTGAGGGGAAACACTATGTACTTGGGGTAGAAGTTGTATCTGGGCTGCTCCAGGCTGAGAGTTGTGCCAAAGCCAATGCAGAAAATACAATACAGGCACTAGCAAGGTGGTTCAGCATAAGTACTTCCCAGGCCTGAGGAGATACAGTCTGACAATGGAACATATTTCACAGCCACTTCTGTACAATAATGGCAAAGGAGGAGGGGATATGGTGGGTGTTCAGTGCTCCTTACTATCCCAGGACAATGGGATTTTGGAAGGGACCAATTGTATGTTGTCTCAAACAACAACTGGGAAGTGGAGTGTTGGACTGAACCTTGGGACAGTGACACCTGATAATCACAGAGACTGGAATTTCAGGTGAGGGGTCTCAAATGTTAGTCGACAGCTCCACATTGGGCCAGGTAACAGCTAGTCCCCCAAAAAAGCATCCAGTGTGCTTACAGTGGGGGGAAGAAATGTTGAAGCAACATTTCACAAATTTGAACATCAGGAAAAGATAGGAATGTAACAGACGCATGGCAGGAAATTCTGGGAACATAAAAGGAACATCCTCAGGCACCCTGGGCTGGGCTGCCAGCCTGCCTAGGGCTGGCCCACCACCCCAGCAAGAAGGATTGACGCTGCAGGATCCTCCTCTTATCTCTTTGCCTCTTTCTGTCTTTCTCTCTCTCTTACCAGACTTGCCAAATCTTCACTGGGTCATTTCATATGGCTTGAGCTATTTGTTGTCCACCAAGTAAAACTTTCTATTTGCACCCAGCCCTTCATGGTTGGACTTTGTTCTCATGGGATCCAAATAATAAGTTTTATTACCCACAGGTGGATTGTAGCAGGTAGCAGAATGCTAGCTGGGAAATAAAGAGCTGTGGAACAGTCTCAGGATGCCAGTGCTGGTTTTCAGGAAGGTATGAAGCAAAATGCTTTCATGTGTAGTTCCATGCTGTATCTGCTGCTTTCCTCATTCAGAATCCTAATGCAGCAAAATAGAACAGAGCAGTTCTGTAAGACCTTTGAGAAAGACCTATGAGCTCATTGGAAATCCTATTTGATATACAAAGGAAGAATTCCTAAACTGTTTTCTTCCTCAGAAAATCTGAGCATTAAATTATGTCTTAATGTAAGAGGAAAACCTTGTATTTCTTCCCTATGACAGAAAAAGAATGTTAAGCAGGTAAACTTCAGTGCAGCAAATCAGAATTTTATGTTCAGAAAACTAGCTTAACTCTTTCTCAGTTTATGATTTTGGTTATCTTACTCGAAAAAAAACAACAACCCTTGTAGTTAGGTTCTATATATTCCTCTTGATTATAATTTCACTGTTAATAATTATTACATATATATTTTATTAAAAGTGCATTTCTAATCCTAAGTAAAAAGTGTGCAAAGTATTTATTATTTAGCATGTTTTATCTTCATTGGCAATACAGTGAGAAGCAGACTAGTCATGTTCATATTTATGAAATACCAGCTATGGGTCCCCTGCTATTTCTAGTAACTGACTAAAATTTCACCAGCACAGTGATAAAGGCCTACATTAAAGACACTTAAACTATGTGCTGGTTCCTTTTCACAGCAAGTAAAATGATATGCACAGCATTTAAATCACAATTTCACTGCAGAAATATTGGAGGTCAACTGAATAAAATCACATTTATCTGCAGAGGAACTGAAGGAACAAAACATTATTCCTTCAACTGGAATAGGCTTTTTTATCTCTAATTCATAGCTATTGGAATAAGATGAAAGCTGTACTAATCATTGGACTGAATTTGCTTTGCATACAGAATTAACTGAGCTGCATCTGGTTTTACTACTCCTAAGAACTCTATACATACTCATATAAATTGTTATGCTCAAAATCATGTTACGGGCAAAAAGGGAGCTTAAATATACAAAGCCAAGAATTTATTATTAGTATAATTGAAATCTTAACAGTCTAATCAAGGAATCATTATTAGTCGACATATAATTATTTCAAAAAAGGAAAGAAAACTAGAATGTGAAGTCTTAGTAGTGGCAATCCAGTTAATAGTGTTACATACAGACTTGCTGACAATTACCCCTTGTTCTGCTGTTAAGCTCATCCTGCTACTGCCTTTCTGGGCCCTGAGATCAACTATTTGAGTTTGGTGTGTGCATGTGTATTGGTGGAGGGGGAGCACAGGGTGTCGTTTGCAGCAAATCCTTTGCAGGGATCCACTTGTGTCAATTTTTTAATGTTTACTAACATTCTGTGTTCTCTTTATTACTCCTAAAACGTTTGGGTTTGGTTTGCTTTGCTTGTTTTCTTTTTATTGTTTCCCAGCTCCATTTCTTTAATGACCAGCAATGAGACCCACATCCTTGAGATCTCTGCTATTAGCTGGATCTCCATCTCCAGTTATCACATGCCTGTAGCCCTGTGCAGCATGGGCAGCGTTTCCACTTCTCAAGGCCTCTACCATATGTACACAAATCTCTTTTCTTCATACATGAGAACCTTTAAAGCATTAGGTTCTTCCATTGAGCCCTTAAATACTCTGTGACTTTCAGTGCAGTCTCCAGATTCTGGCATGCCCACCTCCTGGTGAGCTTTCATTTATCCAGAAGAATTTCTACTGTAGTCTTGCACCAGAACTCTCTGTTAAGGACAGCAGGTAGCACCAAGGGAAGCCTCTGGTACTGGCACTCAGTAAGATATTTATTTATTCCTGATTGGTATAGTTCGGTGAAGGAGATTGCCAGCATGAGGCCGAGTGGCATCCCTGAAAAAAGCATAGCACTTTTTCAGAAGCCAGAGAGGTACCTCAGCTGAAATCTCATTTCTGGTGCATTTCAGTCTCTTGCCTCACTTAAAAGTAATGGGAATTTTCAATAGAAACAGGTATGGTTTAGAATGTGTGAATAATTTATGACATATTTGAGGTTGTGACCTCGACTTCATGAAAGACAGTGAGTCCTTCCAAAAACTTCATGGGATCATAGAATAATTCAGACAAAGGGACCTCAGGAGGGCTGTGGACCAACCTCCTGCTCAGAACAGACAGACCTTATAATCCAGCCGGGTCTTAAAACCCCTTATGTTGGAAACTTTGCAGCCTTTCTGGGCAGCCTTTTCCACTGCCCAGTTTTTCCTTTTATCCAGTCTCCAGGTTGCAATTTTTTTCTTGTATCTGGTCACAATCTCTCCTGCTTCAGTGTCAAGTCTCTCAGCCTCCCAGCATACACTTCTGCAAGGAGTCTGGCTCTGTCTTCTTGATAACCTCTTTTAAAGTAGTTGAAGGTTGTTATTAAATGGATCTAAAAAGTTTTTAGGCCCATATTGAATGAGAAATAAAAATGTTAATAAATTTCATTGTAATAATTGCCAGTAAAAGCATGGGGCTGGTGATGTTTTGGGTTTTTTTTTCCCCCAAACTGCAAATAAATCTTTGGTCTTAGGCAGGTATTCCATTTGCCTGCATGGAAAAAAAAATAAAATAAAAAAAAAAAAGTAGTATAGTAACTGTCCACTTTTAATTTTATCTAAAAGATCCTGGCTATCTACCACACAATGTCACCTGACATACATATAATTGTTTTTGTCTTTGGCACCATGCCAGAAATATAATATGTCAAGAAGATTTTTCCCCTGAATTGTGGAACAAATCAGAGGCAGACAGGCATTTAAAACCAGATTTGATTTGCTGTATATTGCAAGCTTTCTGAGGCAAAGTGATAAAGCATAGCAGCTTGAAGTAATGTGATGAGAGCACTCTATCATTCTGCATATGCTAAACTCTCTCACTACGATGCTGCCCTTAAAAAGTATTTTGAGAAATGAAAAGAACTATCAGTGATACAGCTTTGTAATGCCAAAAATGCTGAGTCATGGATCCAAATAAGTTATGTGTATAAAAGTGTTACATGTTAAATGTACTAATTGCATATTACCTGGAAAGTTTTGCAGGTTGCTATTTTTCCCATTGATGTCCTTATGAAATATTTAAAGATATGTGTTGGACTGGTTTTGTTTAACAGCTTATTTTTTGGGTTGTTTTGAGTCACGTAAGTTGTCTTTTTTTTATATAAAGAATTCTTAATTTAAACCAGTCTGCAGTAAACTTTCCTTTTGCACCCCACCCAGCCATGAGGGAAATGCAAATGTTACAGTAAGCTTTAAATTCTGATTTGTAATTTTGATAACAAAACCCAGAAATTCTAATAATGAAAATACGAAGTAACTTAATGAAGTGGGAGGAAAACAACATCGAAATGACAGTACTCAGTTCTCCAAGACTCAGGTCCCTAACACTGAACTTGTGTTAGGAACATTGAATGTGTATGACACAGGCAGAGAAGAAAACTGGAGATTAATTTCTTGAAAATACAAAGCCTTTATAGAGTCAAAGATTCATTTTTCAGCATAACTAATGCTAGTAATTTGTATTTTAAAAAACCCAAATATCACCCAAAGTGGATTCAAGATTCTATTTTTGTCTGGGGATTAGAAATATATAATAACTCATCCTAGTCAAGTCCTGTTGGAAAGCTATCCTCCATATATTGATTTCTTGGAATGTTTTAAATCTGAAAAACATACAGTATGCTGTAATTTAAATCATAGAAGTCATATATTTCTCAGTATGGAAGTAAATTTATTAAGTAAAGGCTGGTAGCAGTAGACAGTAAAGAAACACCTTTCTTTGAGGTATGATGAAACTACACAAAGATAACAAAGCCTGCAGGTAAAAATGTAATAAAATAGAATAAGCTCTTATCAGCTCAAAATAAGATTGTTGGTCTTTATTTTTGGGGTGGGAGAAATAAAGAAGTGCTTCTGAAGAATAAGTCCACATACAACCCTCACAGGGCAGGAATGTGGGCTTTCTGATAATCTTGCAGGGGGATTAATGAGGATCCTTGTAGGCTGAAGAAATTAGGGCTCCTCAAAGGTGATGTGGAAGAAGAAAGAAAAAGTAAAGTAGCTTATCCCAAGGAGAAAGAATGGTTGCAACCAAAATGTCTCAGAGGATATGCTTTTAAAAGATGTCTTTTCAGGTCTAAAAAACCCAAGGGATAAATTAGATTTATGCCTGTCTGGGCCAGGTCAGTACTTTAAAAATCTTTCACTTTAGATTTAATAAAAAAAAAAAAAAATCACAAAAATCTTGGAGAAGTATCTTTTCTAAGTGTCAAATACGTTTGGATTTTTTGAGCTTTTGCTAGCTTTTTGTTCTTCACTGGTCATCAGTTAAAATCAAACATACTTTGTCTTTATGAAATATTTCTTAGTAGTTAACTTGCCTTGTTATTTAGATAGTGTTCTCTGCTAATACACATTGAAATCTGTAGGATGTAAGCTGGAGGGAACCACAGTGCACTGACTGGAATCAAGGCAGGCTTTGTTTCTTCCGTGTCTTTCTTTTCTAATACAACAGTGAGTTCTTACAACAGTGATTACTATTGCACCTTTAGTGTTCTCTCCAACTACATGTTGTAGAGGTAATAAGCTTAACTGAGTCTGGAATGATGGTTATATCTGCTATTCTATCTATTACCTTGTCCCACATGTCCACTTTCTTGATCAGAAAAAAATGCTGATAAATGCTTATTGCCAAGAGGAGGGAATGTCCTTTTGCTGTTTCTTCACATCCAGACTGCCAGATTTTCTATTGAGAGTAAGCTGTAGCCTCTAATGCACACTGACATTCTCACTTCATTTGGCTTATTGAACAGTTCTTTGCCATATGCTGAAGATTCAGCTAGAAAAGTTGAAGGAACTGGAAGACTTTTCTTTGAAGAGATAGGAGATGCTGGAACAAATATCCTCAGTGAGAAGAATCCTGAACTGATCCTGAGTACTGCACTACTTGCTGACCACTTGTCTAAAATAATATAACCACTTGTTCTGTCAACAGCATGTTGTGTAAGCCTCTGTCTTCATTGGAGGGTTTAGAGATACAAACCCAATTGATTTGCTTACCAATTACTTCATTACATCTGTAAATTTTCAATATTTTCATATTATTATTCTTTCATAGTTGGATTTTTTACAAGTATGCAAGATACAAATAAAGAACACAAAGTGAAGGAGACCTAATAATTTTAAGCAATTGCTGCATCTAAATAAATGGAAGGTAGCACAGTTTCATGGGTGCAGTACATTATTTGATGGAAGGCATTGTATTACCCAGATAATGCTCTATGAACAGAAGATCTTATAAAGGGTTCTAATCAAGTCCTTTTCTAACCTTGATAAAATGACTGAATTCTGTAAACACTGTTGGGTCTTTGTTTTCATTTAGTAGTGTGTATGTGTATTCTCAGACTCCTGTGAATTAATTTCAATGCAAGATTTTGTTATTTCCTACAACTAACCTGCAGATAGAAGAGTAAATGCCCCTTGATTTGTCTCAAGGTTATGTTTTATCAGGTTGCTGGGAAAAAAAAAAGGAAAACAACAAAAGCACAATGGCTTTGCTCTCAGAAAGCTATCATTCATTCACCTTGAACAAGCAATGCCAATAATCTTAAGTGAAATAACTTTTTTCCCCCCACCCCCTTCTTTTTAAGATCTTTGAAACAGTTTGACTGAGCTTTTAAGCGGGTCTGAGGAACTATTCACACATACATCACTTTCTTGTCCCATACTAATACCCCCTTGAGGGTATTGGATTTCCAGTAAGCAAATCCACTAATGTTTGATGTTATATCAGTGCTCTTGAAATTATTCAGAATTTTCATCTCAACCCTGAGCTTTAACAGGGATTAATATTAAAGTGATATGCCAAGGGGAAGTTGTACAATTTCTCTAATGATAATACACTATTGCTAGTACTTAAATACATATATACTGCTAGTACTTAAATACATATATACATGGCATTACAAGCAATTACTAGCTCAGTGGAATCAAGCAATAGATGTGCACTTAAGAACTGGCCTTTCCTCTCAATTCAGAATATTTCCTAATGCTGAAGACTGTTTTCTGACTCCCTGGTTGGAATTGCTGGACTAATTGTGAGACTTCCGTAGAGTCAAGTTTTTCTTTAGACCAAACTATCATATAGTATTTCCTAGCATAGTCCAGCTGACTAAAGAGATGCCCTATGCTGTTAACAAAGTTTTTGAAATTACATTTCCAGAGTCAGCTATTTGATGTCTCATCAGACACATGACTTTAAGCTAATCTTGTTTTGATTTTGGCATGTTCCATGCCTTTGCCAAGCTGGTAGCACCCAAACTTATTTTTTGTGGTGTAAAGTTGATATCCCTTTCCTCTCCTTCAGTCCTTATCAGCCATGAAGATCCTTTGTCTAACTCCTCAACTATCAGCTCCTGAAGAATTTGGCCATCCTGCCCATTCAGTCAGGAAATGGTAGTTAAACAAAAAGGCAAAAAAAAATACACGTCAGTACTTACAAAGTTGTACTTTACCAGGCATTTTCTGTTCTCTTTTCTGCTGCCTATGGCATGAGTTTAAATAAGTTTTTCACATCCTACTTTTCCTCCAGTTGCATGTCAACTTTGTGTTTTTGCCATGCGAGGAAGGTGCAAAACATGTTTCTCACAAGTGAGCTTAACAACCTATTTGCCTGAAGTTTTTTTATAGTGCAACAGAAGGGTGTGGAATTTATGCAGAGGACTCTGCAACAGACCCATTTTCTTAAGCTATTTTTTACTACTAGCTGTACTCATTACTTCCTGTTTTTTTACAGTGTATATAAAATAACCTATTTTTTATCAAGTCATTGTCACTCCTAAAGTACCCAATATAGTAAAACATAACTGCTATATTTCTTGTGGCTTTACAGAGTTTCATCAGTTCTACCTTTGGAACAAGACGTATTGCATTTAAAGGACTTGTTTCTTGGGATGTGGTTGAAAAAGAGTGAATCATTCTTTCAAAAAGCTTTGATCACTGCAGTCATATTGTTGCACCTTTTATCTTGCTGGTACATTGATTTTAGCCAAAGATTGCCTTTCATGAAACTCTGAACTTTAAAAGCACCTCAGTTTCAAGAAAAAATATTCTGTGAAACATCTGAAGGCTCAGTTTTGATCTTTTTATGTGCATATTACTTCTGACTTATTTGCTGTGGGACAGTTGTATAATGCTTGTGCTTCTAAAACATGAATTACTATCAGTATGGTAAAAAATTCAAGATTTTGAAAGTGTGTGAAAATAATCACAAAGTTCTGCCTTTCAACTGTGATCCCCTTTTACTTTGGTAATTAACTAAGGGGGCAAACAACCTGTGGCTCGATGCCATTATATATTGAAGCACAGGATTCATGGGCTGAATGTACAGCATGTGTAATTTTAATTTGTTTTTCTTAATGTCTGTTGTGCTTTAGTATTCTCTAGGGGTTTCTTAACTGGACTACATAAAACAACTTGCATCTTTTTAAATGTGCTGAAAACCATGCAAGAAAATCTGTGTTGGGCTGAAAAGTATGACAGGGAAAGATTTGAATAGCATGCTTCTAGTTGATACTAGTAATGATAGCATGTGGCTGTCATTAGTACTAGACAGCCTAATTTCTAGGAAAACTGGGAGATTAACTGAATAGACATAAGATAAAAACATGCAGATGCTTTTGAACCCTGTGACTTCCTCCTACTTTTCTTTGTGTTTCTGAGTTTGTAGCACTAAATCTCATGGCACTTGCACTTTAAAAAATTTTAATAAATATAACAAAAGCTTAGCATCTAACTATTTAGCTTACTATATAAATTGTAGCACACCATGAAGTGACAAGAGAAAGCCTTCACATTAAACCTTCTCTTGAAGGTACTGCAAAGATACTGCAATAAGATAGGTCTGGCAACCTCAACTGAAGAGCCAGTAAGGAAAGAAAATGTCTCTAAGTAGGCAACTGCAAAGAAGTCAGTGTTTTCTCCCAGAGCACACCTATATTGACATTTAGATTCCTTCTGAAAATTGTATCTTAGAAGTCTCCATTTTAGACAGAAAATGTTCTCAAATGGTAGCTGAATGGGAGAAGTACATTGGACTTCCTGGGGCACTGAAACTTCGCATGTATTGCCTGTACTACAGCATGGACAATTAATGCCTTTATTTTATATTTCTGTATAAGTTAATATTATTGAGATTTTATTTTCTGAGAGTTTATGAACATTTTTTATACTTACTCATGTCTAGAATTAAATAAAAGGAATACAGTTCTGGTTTAAGTCTTCATTGTCTTAAGACACATCTAAGTCATGCTGCTAAGTGGTGTCTATTTCTTCATTTAAAGTAATATCAAAGAATTAAGATAAATTTATCCTACTTTAATTGGATAAGATGGTCTAAAAATGCATTACTCCACATACAGTTGAGAATTCCCGTTGCATTTCAGCAGTACTTGGGACTAAAATCTGAGCAGCAGTTGAAAGGAGGTCAATCATTTATCTTCTAATTGTCGAAGAATTTCTTAAATGCAAAAAAAAACAAACAAAAAAAGGTTTAAAAACTTTTGCAACCTTTTTTTTTTCCTGTGAAATGGTGAAAAACAGTTCTACTTAATTTATGAAGATATATGAAAATGGCAATTTTCCCACCATAGGATTTTGCCTGTTAATTGCACCAAACTCTTAATTTCTTCTTAATTATATTTAGGCCTATAGATGATTATATTTAGGTGAAGTAAATCTAGCTTACATTCCAAGCCAGTCTTTTAAGCACCTTCAGTCATATAGTCAGAAGACAAGTGCAAGATTTCCTGACAGAAATTAACCTCATTTCTCAGAACTCTGTCTTAAGATGAGCAGAAAAATGTTCCTGGAATTACTAGCATAGGTACATATCTTATGATAGAAGCAACAGCTATGATGCAGGTGCTCCAGTCCACTTTCAGTTTGCAGAGCCAAATTCTTTTATTTCCAGAAAAAAAAAATAATTCAAAAGGTGAATCTTTTAGTTTTCTATTAAAACACTGTTCTGTTTATTCTAGGAAATGGTTGATTCAATGATCATTTACTGAAAGAAAGTCTTGCTATGCCTATAATGGAACTGAACTTTTCAGCATTTCTTATTCAGGGTCAAACTACTTTATTTTAACTCGGGTATTGAATCAATAAAACATCCATCACAATTCTAAGGAAATCTTGAACCCAACCAAGGAACAAGACTTAGCCCAGTAAGAAAATATTCTAAGTGGCAAAGTCATCCTGCTGTTGAAATGTTAACAGCAGGAAGAGTTACAGATCATGAATTTATTTCATCCTTACAAGCAGCAGTTGGCAGTAAAAACAAGATAAAGAAGCAGCACTTTGACTGACTGAAGCAGACCTCTGTCAGATACTTTGTCTGACAGAAAAATGGTAACATGTCACAGTGATCATGAATAGGCTTATAAATGCTCAAAACTCCACCTCTTATATTGGAATACTCACTCAGATTCCAAACATGTATGGATTAGTTTGGTAAATTGGAGATAATGCTGATTTGCTGGCAAAGTAAGTAGCTGAGGGAATGAGTCCAAGTTTGTGTAATACCCAGTCTCAGCTCCGTTCCCAAACATAGCCCACCATATGGTATAAGAAGGTCCAAATATGGGGTCACTTCCCCAGTCATCCAGAACCTCAGTTGAGTTCATCAAAGCTGTGATCTCTGTGTATGGGGAAAGAAAAGAAAGAAAAGATGCAGGCAGTGGGGAGAGTGGAATTGTGTTTGTCTCCATCACACCATACCTGAGGAGTCATGGTGCCAGGAGTCCCCAAGGAAGGGGGCATGAGAGGTTGAACTGCAGTGGAGGGGATTAACCCTCAGTGTGTGTACAACCAAGTCGTGAACTGGGATGGGGATAGGCAGCACGTTTGGTTGATGGATCAGGCATATGGGGAGTTAATGAGCATCCCTCTGCCAAAGTACAAAAGGATAAGAAAATATTCAGGTTTTAAGAACTTTGCAGTGTTAAAAGCCTAAAAGTGCAGTTGTTATTCACCAGTAACCTGTTGAGAGTAAAGGTTGTCTCATTTTGAGAGCATTTCATAACAGACCACTGGGGTGATTAATGTGCAGGTTTTGGCACGATATGCAGGCTTTTGAGTTTTAACAATTTGCAAAGAAAATCTGATGTGCTAAAACAGTTATGACGTACACGTCTTTAACAACACAGTATGACAAAATAAGACAAAAATGTTTAAACCATCAATGCAATACAAATGGCTCGCGTGACATTTTTATTCTGAAAGCTTTGGCAAATACACCTTATGGGTATGCAGCCATAGATGCTTACAAAAAACTCCCAACAGACTAAGCAAATACCTCCTTATGCAACTGCAAAAAATAGAAATATTTAACAATATAACTTCTTCGGTTTCTGTGTTCATTTAGGAAGACTACTGTGGAGATGATAAGAAATAGAAAGAAGCATGCTCAGGTTATGATTTTCAACACATCATGAATATTCTGGTTCCTGCCTTGGTACATGAAGTGCTGATTACATACTCAAAGAGGCAGCAGTTCCTGCGTTACCACTTTCCAATGTACAGAGGCACATTGAAGGAAGCCAAGAAAAATCTGGAAAAACCTGGAACTGGTTGATAAGACCCAGCTTTGCACTGAAATTATTTTTCATAAAAAACTGTTCTTATCTGGCTGCCTAGCTGTTATAAGCAGTTAACTGCATAAGGACAAAGGATTTTATAATTTTAACTTGTTCAAATCAATAATGTTTATTGTATTATATAATCTTACGTGGTTAAGAACAGCATAGGGACCCTGCACGTGCTTGATGTTTTACTCAATGATCATAGTGATACCAAACTCAGGATCTTTAACACCATTAAGCCTGAAAGGGTGATGTCCAGGAAGGTGGAAGAGCATCCTACTTATTTGTTCTTTTTCTCCCTCCACTAAGCAACAAACAAAACATATTAAATATTGAAAGGATTTCTGATAATTTATCCACTAAGAAAACTTGGTGAACTGTTTTCCATGACTTTGTTTAAAAAAACACTCAAGAAACAGAGACATAGAAGCAAAAAATATGTGTTCTGTGGAATGCTGAGAGAGATGTATTTTCTTTCCTCATCTCTCTATGGTTCTGCATTTTTTGCAGCACTACAAGCATGACACTATCCTCTTGTAGCTGGTCTCCTGTTTGGCAGATACAGATGGGCAACATTTCCACAAAATGATGTTTTTTTCTCTGCTGAAGGGCAGGTTCTTCTAACATGACACTTGTAAGTCTAGAGTTTGTTCTGCTTTCCCTAATACCATCACCATGCTGAGTATGAGTGAGGGAAGGCTGCTTTGAATTCTGGACATACAAAGTTGGTTTGCAGTGAGGAGAGATTTTAGTATAAAATATTCAAGGAAATAGGACTGGATATTGTTGCAGTCAAGAAGACAGTGAAAAAATTCTAGATTTTAATAAATACATAATAACTAGGTATTTTCTATTTTCTTGCGTGACAATTTTATTAGAATAGTAAGCAGACAAATGAAAAATTATTTCTAAAACAGAATGTTTGCATGATATTGACTGTGCAATGACATCTTAACTACATTTTTTAGAACATTTTTTAGAACATTTTTAGAACATTTTTCCTCTATAATTTAGCTGTATTTAGTGCATACTAGATACTAAGCTATTAAAGTTCGAACAGGCATTGATTTTTTTTTTTATCCTTTTTCTTGTGTTAGTAAAGACTGGGTGGACTGAGAATTGATAAGCATTTGGAAATCCCTTGAATATTCAGCTGTTTAGGTTATTATGCTGATGTAGGATTTCATTTAGAGTGTTGTCAGTTGGAGGTCTCAAAAGGCTAGCACATATCTGAGATGTTACCCAGCTGTGCACATAAAAATGTTACATGTGTAGTTTTGTGTGACAGGGAAGGTCAGAGGAAGAGGTGTATTTCCTGGCACGTGATCAGTAGGTAAAGGGCATCTGAGCTGAGGAATAGTAAATGGAAAAAAAAATGTGTATGGGAATGACTAAGAGCAAGTGCACAGAGGAAGAAGGAGCACAGTTATCTCTGAGGATGAGAGATGATGTATGGGTTTAAAACTTTTTAATAACATAAAAATGCCAGACATGGCATTCGAGCATGTTCATAGAGAGAAATAAAATGTTCACTTTCAGTTTGTATTTCTGTCTGCAAACCTTGTTTCTGGTTATTGATGGTGACATATAATAAGGATTTTTTTCCTCAGTTGTAAGAGTTAAAGCAGATGGTTAAAAAACCAATAGCAATGTCACTATTTGTTTAATTGTAAGCATTTTGTTTCCATGAAAAAAATAATCAGTAATTATGCTGAAGGTAAGGCTTTTAAAGAAAATTGTATGAGTAACTTGATTTTGAATGAAAGTTAAGATTCTACAGAACAGTGTAACCCCTTATATCTTCAAAAAGAAAAAAATAAGCATCCTGAAACTTCTAACATGTGAGCTGTAAAGCTGATTTCCAGAAATACTGAGTTGAGCTTTTTCAGCTTTTGCTCAGTTTATCTGGCACTCATCACAGAACTGAATTTGATGGAATACAGATGGAAAGGGAGAAAAGACACACAGAAATCCCACTACAGAATAATCATGTAGTAGTTTTTTTGGTTAAATAGTATTCTTCTACTTGGGTCTCTCAGGTCAATGTCCTTCAAAATTAATTGATATTCTATGATTCTTTCAGGAGGAGGAAGTAATGTTTAATATCCTTCAGTCTGGAATGCAAAATGAGAGGGGAGGGAGAGAATTTTTTATCTGATACAGCAGGTTTCATGAAATACAACTTGTATGCCTGAACAGAAGTGTAATTTTATGAGTGACAAGTACCCAGAGATGTCTTATCTGACATGGCAGAAGCTGTAGAAGGAGATATGTGAAGAGATGACTGAAACATACAGCCATGTAAATGTCATAGTGGATATGTATCATGCGTTCCATTGAGAGAAATTAAAAGGTTAATGACAATCCCTGTTTACCAAAACAATGCACTTTCTAATTTTTAAATGTTTTGTCAGCAAAGGGAAAACAATGTCTAGGGGAACATGGAGGGAAGAATAAAAACCCTCTGACATCTGTTCTGTTTTTTATTCATGAAATAAGCCCAGAAAGATGAAAAGGATTTGAGAATGATTGCTGGGTGAGCTACACTATGGCTCAACCTCAAGGGCACAATAAACTTAGAACAAGTGCTTAGAAACAGATCAAAGATCCAATGAATTATTTTGCATTTTTAACCTCTGACCAAAACACCATATCCTGAATACTGTTGCTGTTAATTGGAGAGCTTAAAAGATAAGTAGCATACAGGGACAACCATTGCCATAGGAAAGTAAAACTGTGTGATTAATTATGGCATATTCCCTTGTCTATTCAATATGTTTATGTAAAACTTTTTTTTTATTATTTCAGCAATAATATTAGAACTTTTCCCCTTTGAGTAAAATTTATATTCATATACATGCAAATTAAAAAGGTGAGAATGTGCATAAATGTCTATGTGAGCTTCTTGCTACCCACCTAAAAAAATGAAAAAGAAATTTTTTAACCTGTGGTGAAGTCTGATTGATTATATTTCTCACAGTATAGTGATAAAAGTCAAGTTTATTTGTAAATCTCTGTCCATTATGAAAAGCTAAACATTCCAGGAACTACATTTTCCATTTGCATATTGGTTTATAACCCAATGATATTCCTCTGAAATTCACGGAAAAGTTAATGTGTTATTTTGAATAATAAGTCGTCTACTACTACTACTACTACTACTACTACTACTACTACTACTACTACTACTACTACTACTACTACTACTACTACTATTCAAGTCCATCTTGAATAATAAGATGGCTCTGGATCAAGTTGGGTATCTGTCAAATCCTGATGATTAAATGTTTTGTATAAATTTACACAAAATACTTTGAATTATGTCTACTCAGTTTGATGTGTTTTGGTGACCAGATACCAAAATAATGTAGAATTAATTCTAATGGTATAACAAAATTATTCAAAAAAGAAAGAAAAAGTGGGATTAAATTTCAGTTCCGTTAACTGAAACTGAAATTCATATCACATTTCAACAACTAAGTACTACTGATTAGTGGGTAAATGTATTTATTCACAAGTAGAAGAAGATGCCTTTTAAAGTTAGTTCTGGTTTTCTTTCCTGGGTTTCTTAAAAACAAAACATTGATCCAGAAGAAATTCTGGTCATAAATACTTTTCAGTATCAAAATATGCCTTCTCTGTTTATTTTTCTTCCCCCGACCTTTTGATGTTACTTTTTACTAAAGATGGGTGACAGACATTTACACCTGTTAGTTTCATTAGTAATGGCAAATATAAGAACTCTAGGATTTGCAGTAACAGCTTGGAAAGTACATTGCATAACAAAAAAAAAGACTAATTCTCAGAGACTGACCTTTATTGATTGCTTGTCATTTGGTCACCTGAGGCCTTACGGTTTCTTTTTAAATAAAAAAGGCCTGATTAACATAATTAGTAGCAGTTAAAAGAATTACATAAAGTATTTTCCTTTTTTTATCAAAAGGTCAATAAAAAAGCTGTATTTTTCATTAAACTGTAAATCTGCCATTTGAAATTTAGATAACAGAGCATTAATGTTTTTTAAATTAGGAGGATGAAACCTTCCTGAAAGCACAGACTGCATTTGAGAAGGTCCAATAATACCACTATGAGCACATATAACAACTGGAATCAATGGATAAATATTGTCTTCATTGAAAAAGTCATTTCATACAATCATGAGCCTGAATATTTAATGTTTTTTCTTTAGTGAATGCATTTTGAGGAAAATAAAAGGCTGAATAAAATTGAAAGAAAGCCATCAACTGTATCACAATTTCAGGTTAGGCAATTTAAATTTACTTCAGCAGTTTTTCTAAATAAAGCTTTGATATGTTTCATGAAAAAGAAGTGCAATTTACTATTACATTGGTCTATTTAAATAGGTTTTGAGAGGGATAACTGTTCTCAGTAAAAAAGTAGGCACTTGTACTCTACATAGCTCTGAACATTAACGATTATGTGTCAAATACAGCTACCAGATTCATTTCTCTTCTGTTATTCCAATGCAGTTGCTGTTGTTTACCTCAGAGTTGAATTTAACTCTCTGCTTCAAGACTAAAGGCTAAATCTTCACAAGCTGTTAGCCCTCCAACACCAATATCAGGCGCATACATTTAAAATGTAGGTTGTGAAAACATTTGTCCATTTCGTCTTTTATTTCTAGAGTCACCTGTAGCACACAAGCTAAGCTTTTAAACTTGGATTTAAACTTTCTATATAAGTTGTACTGAAGTGTACAGCTGCAGTTTCAGCTTTTCATGAAGCTTGTTTGCAGCCAGAAAGCTGTTTACCTAAACTCCTATTATTTGCTACTGAAACTTTACAGGACTGAAACAAGCAGGGCATTTCTTTAGCATTTAAGGGCAATTCACAAATCAATTATGTTTCCTGATCATGAGACTTTTCTGTACAATGTCATTTACGGACATCACTTGTCTATTAGAGACTCTAGGCACCAGTTTTGTACAACTGAAGGCTGGCAGCTTTCCTACTGACTTCCACTACTTTGTGCTATGCCAGTATTGTCTCCAGCACAGTATTGTCTGCAAATGAGTCTTCCCTTGTTTGCTATCCTGATTTATTAGGATAGCAGATTTGACATAATAACTCAGAAAAAACACAATTATGCTGATCCTTCATTAGACAGGAAGATGGATTAGAATATCCCCTTGAAGTTTCTTCCGTGGCTATTACTCTGCGTATCTATATTCTGTGTACTTAGGACTGTCATGCTGGGTTGGACCCCAGGGAAGATGAAGGTGAAGTAATTGTCCTGTATTTAATACCCAGGGAGTTAGATCAATGGGACAGGAGAGATGGGAGTTCAAATTCTTGTTCGCTTGAAGAATGTCTTTCCTCTTACACTATAGGATAATATGTTAAACATCATCTATAATGGATTCTGGGCATTTAATTTTATCTTGCTGAACAGTAAATAGCTGTTAAAAATGGGAGAGTCTTATTAGAGGGTGGATCAAATAGGCAATTTGCTTTTTCATGGGTTTTGGAGTCCATTAATAAAGTAGCATGAAAAGAAATGCAGGTTTCAGGTGGCTGGGGAATTCTTCCTGCTTGAAGGACTACAGGATTAGTGAGGGTCAAGGTAAATACAGGGATGTATTTGGCATAAATTGGTATGAGACAGTCAGGCAGCCACTGGGTGGCAGTTTCAAGGAGTCTGAGCCTGTGTGAGGCATGTGAGAAGGGTGACAGTGGGCTTTCTGAAGTACCCCTTCAGTTACTTAAGGAATACTAATATCTTGGAAGCTGCTATATCTGGATAAACCAAAATATTTCTGTATAAGAAAACTGCAGAATTTGTGCATTTCCTTTTTGTACTTGGGAAGAATAATCATTGCTAGAGCAATGGCAAACAAAGAATTTACTTATAGTGCCAGTGATGAATCATACAACAACACAATGGGTTTGGGTTGGAAGATCATCCAGTTCCAACCCCACTGCCACTTGCAGGGACACCTCCCACTATCCCAGGATGCTCAAAGTCCCATCCAGCCTGGCCCTGAACACTTCCAGGAAAGGGATACCCACAACTTCCTCAGGCACATTCCTAGTCAGTCCCGGTCTCAATTGAATTTAAATCCAATCCAATGAAAAAATAATTCAGCCAGACTAGTGTACAAATAAAAAATATTTTCGTTGGCACTGGAGTATCAAAAATTCACAGTATACTCAAACATAGAGACTCAGAAAAATTTTAGAAATAATAATTTCCAAAGATACAAGCATTCTGAAATTATTTTGGCAGATTAATTACTGCACACCTGGATTTGTCTAAAACAAGAATACATTCACAGATACTGTATGGCTACTCTTTATAAAGCTACCACACTGCAGGATTATTGGCTCATGGCTATTACCAGATTCTTATGGTAACTGCTGGTAAATTTTTGTTCTTCTTGTGATGATGTCTTAATATTAGTCACTATGCTTATGGAAATTTCTTAGTCTTCTTTAATCAGCATTGAATAGAAACAGTTTTTAAATTAACACTAAAGCTTTACTGCATTTATGTTAGTTCACCAAAATTGTCATAGTCTTGGAGTTTCTAAAGACTGCTCATTTCTAACACAACTGTATTTTAGGAGTATTCCAATTGTTCATCTCTCAATATGCAGAGATTATTATTTAATACATTTCAGTCAAATTCTGGAATGAGCATAACTCCCTGACACTTCTGAGACATTTTTATTCTCCAGTCTCTTGATTATGAGTTTCTCCAAGGTAATTGCTCTGAAATTAATTTGCTACTCCTACAGTTTTCAATTGTTGGCAAAAGACTGAATTAGGAACATGAGCCTAGATCTTAGAGGATTCTCTGAGGGCTTGGACTTAAGTATTGCTGTTGCATTAGCAACTATGCTCTGGTAATATCTTTGACCTTAGTTTAATTGCAGAAGGTGGTCTGTTGTGAATGTATGAAACATAAGTAAATGTCAGCTGGCATATTAACAGGTTTATTCATTAGACTAATCATCACAAAACAAACACTGCACTCATTAATAAAAACCCAGGATATGTCAGGACTTTGAAAGCTCTGCAGCTGTGTGGCTCTTCCAGTAAGTATACAGACCTGTGAAGTTACAGCTCTGGCAGAGAAACAGTAAATGAATGAGTGAGAAAAATTAAACAAACCAGGAGACTCTTCCTATGCTGTTAGTAACAAAATTTCTCAGTCATCAGGCTGGGAGCCAATTTCGTAAAATCTTTTTACATAACCACAGAACCATGAAGTTCTATTGGAAACTGGAGACTACAATAGATACAAGGTTCAAACTATCCATGTAGTCAAAAGTTAATGATCTTGAAGATGATGATTTGCACTTTAAACTAGTAAATGGAGATGGAATTAACTTACTGGTATAAAGTGCAGTTCATATTCTCAGGGAGTAGACAAAACCTAACCTAACCTTTAGGGAAAATTATCTAGTTTAACTTAAACAATTATTCTCTGTTATTATAAGTGAAAATCTGTCATGTTTTAAGGGCATCTCAATAGAACTAGTAACTGCAGAAATGCTTTTTCTTCTCCCTCCCTCCCCTCCCCCTGCTCTAATAAAAAAATGCAAAATAAAACTTTCACCATTTAATAAGAAAAACATTCTGAGGACTTAATATTAATATTTCACTGTTCATCTCTACTGAGTTGAAGATAAATATGAAAATGGTTATAACTTCTGAATAAATAATCCAATTTTCTGACAGTTATAATACAGTATGTGAGAGCTGTGTAGATTTTTGTTGTGCTGTTGAAGAACACACTTAGAGAAACAGAAGATATGGTGATATTGCCCCATGCTTTTAAGAAACTTAGGAAAATAAGAAGTGTGGATCCGATGTGGTCATTTCTGATAAGTAAATCTAGAAAAAAAATGTTGCTACTAAAAATAAAGAAGGGATAAATGAGATAATTCTGTAGAGTGGGAACAGCCCATAATTCATGAAACAGCGTGTCAGTTTTCAGTATGCCTTAAGAGACCAAAAGAGCAAACCATATCTATAAACTTAATGGACTAAACACCAGCTTCAATTTGCCTGTGTGTAATTTGTGCATACTTTGTTTTCTAGCCAACTAAACTGGAATCAGCTAATCTCAATCCCATAATTCCTATATTCTGCTCTACAAAATTAATGAACAAAATATCTAAATAAAAAGGGACTACACATGAACCAGGTGGCAAAATTATGCAAAGAACCTTGAAGTGAGACAATGTAGATCCATACTGGCAACGATTTGATATATGCAAAATATGTGTCAAAATGAAAGCATATGGATGCTATTTCTCATCAAATATTCTGGCTCAAAGTACCCAGAACAATGATGAAAATGTGTAGCAAACTTGGTATGTTGCAATTGATTTTGTTTATAAAGACCTAGAAACAAATCAGGAAGTCATTTTCAGTAAGGCAGAACTGAGAAAGCAAAGTGTATGGATAAAATCTCTAAAGAAGTAAATATTCACAGCAACAGGCACATTCAAGTAATCCAATATACCTCCTGAAAAATGATACTAAAATTCCATAGAAACAATACCAAAAATACCAGAGAACGCAGAAAATAGTAACCTCATTGAACAAAAAAGTGAAGGAGAAAAATGAAATATTTGAAAATAAATTACTTTGTGTTTTAGAAAAATATATTGTTTCAGCCTGAGCAAAACTCCTTGTCCAAAAAGCCCATGAGAAAATGGCTGACAGCCTACAGTAAGCATCCGAGCTAAAGAAGGGCTGATAAGTGACATCAAGGCATGTTCAGTCTCTGAAAGAGGTTACTGCTGTCAGTGAAGCACAGCTCAGGGGTTTGTGGTCTTGTTTTTTTTTTTCTTTTTGTTTGGCATTGGGTTTTGTTGTTTTGTTTTGGGTTTTTTGGGGGGGAGGGCCTGTTTTGGTTACTGTCAAATAATCAGTCTCACATTTGTAAATTCTACACTTCTAGAAATACAGTTTTGGTTAGTGAGGTTAAGAATGATAATGTAGTTTCAAGTCATCATTACTATACCTGTGTAGTGACATGAGGCAACCAGGTGCCACTAATTGCCAGGTAGTGGGCTTGACCTCGTGTGAAGCCCACCTGTGCCTGATTAGGGCAGGCCCCTACTGCGCATGAGCAGGATTAGGGGGCCAATAAAAGCTCACACCTGAGGAAGGCAGGGGGCTGGTTTAGCCACCTTCGGAGCAGTAGCACCGATCCAGGCTGGTCAGAGCACCGTTCGTGAGATTCTGCTGGGACACCTGGTTGGACCTTGGAGCGCCGCACCCCTAAAAGAGGTTTGTCTTGCTACATCCTGCCTGGCAATTAGTGGTACCTGGTTGCCTCATGTCACTACATTCCTGCCATTCACCAACTATACATCCATTTATGCTGCTTAGTTAGGGGGCTGCCTGTCCCCTTTTAAAGGGTGAGAGAAGTGAATTAAGCATCAATACATCTTTGTTCCTTTCTCAGCCTAATGGGAAAAGTATGCAGCACACACTTGCCTTCAGTCAAATGAGGAGCATTTTTAGTGACTGAAAATCAAACACAGATGTGTTTGAACCTGTGTGGACTGCAAGGCTAAATTAGCATCTGGGAAAATTTCTAATCACTTTTACTTTGGCCCAGTTTGCCTTTCTAGAAATACCTTATAAAAAAAACCCCAAAAAACTGCAGGCAAGGTTTTACTGAATTCCAAGCATTATAATCTGATTTTATAAGCCTTATATAAATATTACTCTAAAGGTACTGTAGCTACTCAGAGACAAAAATACTACAGTATGTAGTATTTGTAAATACTACAAATCAGCTGGACAAATACTGAACTGTGCCAACACAGATTTTGGTGTTAAATAGCATTTTATATTGGCCATAGAAATCACCAGTACTTGTGGACATCCAAAATCTAGCAGCTACAAAGAAGAGTGCAAAGTTGTGAATGAATCTCCTTTTTTAGACTGCTAAAGTGTTTCTGTCACAAATAATACGTGCTAGCCATTTAACAACAGTATCACTGAACCCTGTTTTACAGATCTTTCCATGACTGATGAATAATGTTTCATGACTGAGAAAAGATCTAAGGAAGAAGCCTAATTTTGAGCAGCTTCTAATCACATAAAGAGTTTTGTAATATATTCAGATTCATTTTCCAGAGTGTTGCTTATTAGACTCCTTCTCTGTAAGCCTGTTTAAAACGCTAATATACTTAATACCTATTTGCAATACCTAAGAAGTAATCTAGTCCATTCAAACTCAACACATACTAATTTCCTCAAGCCTCTTGAAAATTTATAGTGCTAATTATGTCTATTACTGTCATTTACTTGGAAATTATATGTGTGCTCTCTTCTGAAATAGAAATCTTCAATTTTGCTTAGTAATGAAGAAAGTTCTGTTTTAGTATGACTCTTTGATTTGATGGCTCTGATTTAATTTAGAAATAATAGGTTTATTTGTACAAAGAATGGTGACACATGTTTTATGTAGATAACTGACTGGTTATCAAATTTGTATTAATTAGAATTTTTTGTATTATAGAATTAATGTAGATACTGTTGGGAAACTGCACAAGAAGCATATGTATTTCACAAGTGAGATCATTTTTAAAAGCAGTTTGCATTTTTTCACCCTGATTCTCCCATGCAGGTTAAGTATAGTACTGAAAATAGTCTATGTCACCAGACTAAAGCAGGGAAACCTGTGATTCTACTTAAGTTTTAACCAGGTATGTTCTATCTTGCTGTATCTTTCTATGTGCAACAACACAATTGTTCATTTTTTTTCACAAACATTAATGCCGAATTGGTCACCTTATGTTAAAAAGAAATCATTTACATAATTGTGCACCATAGTTCCCCCTGTGAAACACTTTGGAAAACTGAATTATTGGAAAAAACAAGTCTGTCCTTTCATTTTTCTGGGAACTAGACAAAATGGCTTTGTACTTGGCTTGGTTTGTCTGTTGAAGATACAGCATCTTTATTTACAGTTGTGTCGTCATACTGATGGCATGGCTAAAGATGAAGGCTTGAGTGTTCACCAGGGTGAGACCTCTTAAAACCTGATTTACTTGAAGTGTTTTAAATATCTTTCTGCTTAGAGTTTATTTTTATCAGAAAAAGCTAATTCCTTTAATGAGATGGGTAAGTTTACCTTCCAGTGTATGATGCCAGGTGGCTGGTGTATTTAAAATCTTCCTTTGCTCTGCAATGTAAAAATACCTGAAAGTGATGTGAGGCCTAATTATCATCTTTGCCAAAATTACTGTAGAGAAGGAAAGATGGAGTCAAAGCTTAATCTTTGAAGAATAAGAACAATTGTATGAAGGAGTGAATTGTTTTTCATGTACATTTTGGATAGGGCTAGAAAGTTTTATAAAGAATTTAGAAATTTTACCAGGAGAAAAAATTTATTAACTGCTTGGTAGTGACAGCTTAGCAGAAGGAACCAAATCCTAAAAACCACATCACAGAGGTTTAGGGAAGAGGGATAGATGAGTTCCAAATATATTATTTGCCTTCTATTTGTTTTGTTTCAGCTTGAGGGCTTTTTTAGAATTAGAGATAGGAAGGTATAATATTATGGTATTATAAAGTACATACTTCAGTTGAGAAAAATCTAAGAAGGAAGAAGAGCAACATTGAGAAATTTTGGGGAGAAATGAAAGAAACAAAGCAGCATGGTGTTAAACTGAAGGGAAAAGAGAGGAAAAACACGAGAAATCCAATTAATTAGTTTTTCTGAGAATGTCAGAAACACCTATTTCCTAGAAGAAGAAAAAGCATAGAAGACACTTTTAAGAGCAAAGCAAGTAGTGATTCATGCAAGTTACCAAAGTTGTGCAGTCTTTGAAGCTATGGCTTGGTATATGATGTACTTTGGTATTCATTCATTTATTACATAGTAATAAAAAGAACTATATCATGCTCACCTATGTTTTATGATATGATTCACAGCCTAAATAAGTAGTCTGGAGATTGTAACCTACACACTCATATCAGTCTTATCTCTAGCTGAGGGACACAGATGATATGGTATCAGAAACAGAAAAGGATCCCAAAGCCTCAAGAAACAGAATTATAGAACGAGATGGTAAATAAAAAAAGTGTGAACAATTAGCTGAACTTATCTTTTAATAAGATACATAGGCAGGCGTTGATAATTGCACTTGGGCTAATAAAAAGTAATGTGTTACAATGTAATGTTAAGTGACTTCTCTTAAGTAATTTCTGAAGAATTACTTTGAATTACAACGGATTAGAATCAGGTACACCTTCAGTTTCTATGTATCAGCTGAGGTGTGGTAAAATATTAAAGATAACATGATTATAAAAAGTGGACGAGTTTATGCCATAAGGATTTTGGTGTTGTACTGTGTTTTGAGGACTGGTAAAAAAAAACAGTTGCTGGTTTGGCTCCAGTAGAGAATGCCAAATCCAGTATGACTTCCATTTTGTGCATTTAAGCCTACTTAGCTTGTATCATGTGAAGTCTTAGTGAAGTCAAGGTGACTCTTCATGAGATAAAGTACTGCCTGAGATGAACAAGGTCATCACGGTTAACTGCTTATCTACATGTCACTTTAAAAATAATTCATTTATTATTAGAAAGTAAAAAGATCACATCAACCTCAACATATCTGACATTCAAGCTAAAGGAAATTACAGTAATTGGATACCAAATTTTGCTGCTAAGAAGATACTACTTTAATATTAATTAAATTTTTTGCAGATACAACAAATTGAAACACTTGATTTCACTGAGAGCAACTAAACCAGAAATTAAAAAAATACGTTAGCAGAACAGGAATATTCTTCAGTCCAATAAAAATCATAAATAGCAGGAAAAGGGGAAAAAGGACTAAAGTGTTAAGTAAAGTGATAAATGAGCCATATGGAAGAAAAGAAAATGTATAAGAAAGTAACTTGTTGACAGAGAAGGATTAAATGTCTTAATTAAAATGTACTGGAGTTATTAATTCAAACAGCTTACATTTTACCTAGCAATTGGAAACCTGGCAGGATTTAAAGTGCAGTTTTCTATTAAAAGCAGTCTGTGGAAGCATCAGGAAAAAATGCAGAGAGTGCACATTTTGAATCCACATAATGACATCCACCACATCCCTGTAGGGGCACTAGAAAGTGATGTTTAAGTTGTGTACCAATCTCATTTTGCTGATAACACTTTTCATCAGAAAAGATGAAACAAATGTGACTTTCAAAATTTAATCATGAAGGACAAGGACACTGGATAAACAGTATCCACTTGAAATGTCTCAGGAACTTGCACTACAAATGTGCATGTTATCAACTTGAAAGCAGACCAACATACTTCAAGGCAAACTGCCTGGATTATTTTAGCTCTTGAAGTAGGAAGGACACATAGTACTTTAAATGTATTATACAGGTTACAAAAGATATTCACAGCATCATATAAATATGAAATAGCTTGAGGTGAAGAAAGAGCTGTAACCAGAGGCCATTAGACCACTTTTGGCTGGATAAGTAACTATGAATAGCACAGCAAATACACAGCATTTCACCAAAGCTACAATGCTGCATTTATAATATGGCTGAAAGAAACATATAGCAGACAAAACGAGGATGTAATGGCAACTAATACAAGACACAAGAAATTACTTTAGAAACACTAAAATTGCAGAAGGTGATTTTGCAATTGAATTATATAAGTGGATTTGCAAGAATACTAAATAAAGTCAGAAAGTAATTATAAAGGCCTTACTAGGAAAAACAAAAACTATTCACTGAGTCAGAAAACCTGATTGTATAAATTATGCTGATACAAATAATAACAACAATCTCTTAATACCCTACTGAAATATATCTTATAATGCACCACTTTATAAGTAGGGCCAAAAAAAGTGCTTGCCTTTCTAGACTTGTAGGTAAATGGCAAGAGGAAAAAAAAACTTACGACTGGTTGCTCTATTCTATTAAGGAAAAGTACCTGATGAGAAAATTTTATTGAAGTAATTATACTGGCAGTGGGATTACATTAAAAAAAAAAAAACAAACAACAAAACAGAGAAAAGCATGGTAAAATACGTATATAAGGAAAAAAATATTTCCTCATTAGGTGCACACGGTCTCCTATACATCTCCAAGTCACCAATGGCTATAAAACAAGTCATAAGCGAGGTGTACATACATTAAATTAATTTACATCCATGTCACTATTGGCATGGTTTCCTCTTATGCTTTCCTTAGGCCATCTGTTTGGTCAATATGAGCATTTCTTCCCATGTGAATTGTTCTTTTTCATGAAAAATTAAGGAATATACAAGTATCTTCCTGAAATGAAGGCATTCATCCTGTCACTGAGACCGCAAATTGTACAGTTAGATCTGAATCCAAGGACTGATCAACATCTTCACCTGTTTCTCCTTCTGACCTTTGACAGAACCAATTTTGATGGCTGGTTTATTCATACTTAAACATTGTGATTTCTTTGCATTTCATTATATCATTAATTACACTGATCAAGGTAAAATATATTGTAAAATTTGAGTTTGAATGGTTTTTTTTCCTCTCGCTCCCTTCAGTTGTGTTTCTCAATAGAAAACCTGTATCCATGACACTTCTAGACTAATACTGTTAACTGGACAGGTCAGATGAAACTTTCTGATTGCTTTTCTCAAGCTTAGCCATTTCTGTCTTTACCCACACTGATACTGAAAATATTTAATTACTGAACAAAATCATCATATTATTTAGAAGTAAATCTTGAATGCATAAGCAATATTATATTACTTCAGTGGATAAATCATACTGGTTTTCAACATGAAAATACCAATCCTAGTGTATACCTTTAATGGTCCAGGAGTATTAGACCACACTCTCTATGAACACTCAGAAAATCTTAGGAAGATAGAAAACTTGGTCTTTGAAACATGTGACTAGAAACCAGCCCTTTTACTTAAATGGATCAAGCTTTTATCTGTAACGTTGCAGTATTTTTATTTCCCAGAGAAATTTACATACAGAGTTATGAAAGAAGGAACATTGAATGGATGTTTTCTCATTCTTCCATCTCTGAAAGAGGCCAGAAGAGACAGAGGTATTTTGGAAAAAAACAACAGGAACAGGAGAAGTGAAAAGATAACCTTTGAATAGCATGTCCACTTAACTTCTAGTAGTCAGCACTTTATCAGGACTATCATTATATATTTGGCAAAGAATTCCTGTTTTAAACCTTCCACTGTGTGATTTCAGTAGATGTTCCTCAAGCACATCACAAAAACTAGTGAATATTTGCTTTGCTCACTCCATACTGTTAATGAGTCTTCTGTCTCACTTTGTTCCTCAAAACTGCTAGTTGTTAGGCTTTTTAATGTGACAATTTCCTTTTCACTTGGAAACCACTGCATATGTCTCATCATCCTTGTATCTCCATTTCTAATTCAACTGGGTCTTGTTTGAGACAGTGAATGAAACTGCAAGGAGCTAAGTGTGCAATGTGTAATAGCAGGAGAACGTTTTCTCTATTTAATGATTCCTAGCACTGTATAAAGCATTTTGAAAGACTGATCTGATCTTTAACAATTTATCATCTTAATTTCTTCAATTTATTTATTTATTTTTATTTCTAGTGGAGAGCTTTTAAATTAGTATTTGTGAAAGTATACAGTTTTGTTTTTCCTGAATTCTAGTTTACCAACACTTTCCTATGGGATTCAATTATGACAATGTGTCACTTGCAGATGGTAGGACATGAATATGAAAAATACTTAGAAGTTAATTTTTTATGTAGTGTCTCCAAAATTCTAGTAATTTTTTAGCTGTGAATTTTATTATTCTTTAGTCTTCTAAGTAAGGTGAAGTTTGTAAAGGAGGTAAAAATTTATGCAGAGATCCCATGAGAATCATTCTATCCCAGGTACATGCAGTTGTTCAGCAGTGGAGAAGAGAAGGCTGAGGGGGGAATTGTCAATGTGTATAAATACCTGATGGGAGGAGTAAAGAAGGCAGACAGAGCCTTTTCATTGGTACTTGGTGGCAGGACAAGAAGCAATGGGCACAAATTGGAAGACAGAAAATGTTGACAGTAAATACCATGAGGGTAATAGAGCACCAGAACAGATTGCACATAGAAGCTGTGGGAGTCTCTATCCTTTGAGTTATCCAGTATCTAATTGGACCTGATCCTGAACAACCTGCTCTAGCTAATCCTGCTTTAAGCACAGTATTTTGCTAGATGACCTCCAGAGGTGCCATCCAGCCTCAGAAAATCTGTGATTCTGTGATTCATTTACTCAAGGGAGAGAAGACTTATGATAACCACAAAAAATAGTGGACTATGGAACTGCAGATGGTAGTTAAGTGCGCCAAAGGCAAACCTTATGTTACCTTTTAGATCTATGCCCAGGGGTAAAACAAGTCTGATCTGCACCCCTAAATATTCTTCACAGGCAGAAACATATCTGCTAACATATCAATAGCATTAGCAAAGACAATACAGTTGAAAGGATACTAAAAAACCAGTTTGAAATTGAGATATAATGGTGCCACACAACCAAATCATTATTACACTGCTGTTGTTTCACTGAAATGTAAAAAAAAAGCAATACTGTACTAAAATTATAATTAATGTCCTTTTTCAGTCTCCTGTAGGAAGATAATCTCAAGGTAAAAATACATAGTTCTGTAGAAAGCTGGAAGAGGTAATCTGTTTGAAGTTAAAAAAAAAAAGGTATAAGCACATGCAACAGACTCCTAAAATAACAAGTTCAAAGTAGATGGAAATCTAAATATCTGAAGAAAGGCTAATGATGTGTAAATTTCATATTAGACACCTCACGGTCCCCATCCAAGTCACAGAGTATTACAATCATGCTGTATTTTCCTGCTCATTATTGACTGTAATAGTAATAGAAACTTTAATTAAGAACTTTCAAATCATGAATATCTTTCATGTACCTCCTTCTGGAGATTCAAAACACAAGACGGATCCCCAGTACTAGAGGATTCATAACTAGGTACCATACCAAGGTTTCAGCTTTCTTTCTGTGTTCAATATCTTCATTATAGCACTTATATCCTCAAAATATTTATGGGAGTTACCTTTCTCTTAATTCCTTTGACTGGAACTGTAAAGCAGTGCTTCTCAGTGTAATTTCCTTGAGGCTACTGCAAAGAGACCATAAATGCATAAATAGGCCATTAGATGGCCTGTTAAAGGAAATTAAAAAAATAAATATTTTTAAAAATATCAAAACATCATAAAAATGCTTGAAAAGTAAATATTAGAATACATATGAAAGTGCTATTCTAGGATAACAATATCTGGGTTTGCTCATTATTTCCTGTCAAGTTTGTTAAAATCTATTTTATACACTAACCCCAAATTATGATTAGATGTATACACAGAAGAGACAGACTTTTGTCTTAAGACTTCACAGGCAGAAAAGAGAGAGGTTTTCTTTCTGTTTTAAAGAGCAATTGAGAGCCTTGCTGTTGTTGGATTTTTTTTATCATGTGAAAGTGGGACTTAGATTTTTTTGATCACACATTCTTAATCCCCTCCTAACTTTTGTCTGGGACACCTGGAGAAGCAAAAAGTATTTAGTTTAGCAAAAATAGGAACAAAAAAAAAAACCCTTTAAAAAAAGTTTTTAAAAACAAATTTCATGACAGTTTTCTGACAGAGCATCATAATAACAATAATGTTCCTTATTTAAGTAAGAACTTTAGAGGACTACTAGTATTAAGAAAACAGTCTTAATTAAGAAGTGTATTCTTAACATAATAGCCACTATAATGACTTATCTGTAAAAAAAATCCAGTTGTTTAATATAATGGTGTACATAAAACTGTATGTTTTCTGTTATTCGTGGGTCAACAATGGAAATTAAAATAAAGTTCATAAATAAAACTTAGAATTTGACTGAAACACCTTGGCAACTGCAAACAGAATAATGATGAATTATGTCTCCAGAATCAATAAGTGGTGTAATTATAAGACTTTCTGAGTTATTTTAAAATGATACATTTGTTTGTTCTACTACATAGGGAAAAAAATAAAAAGGAAATGCATTTAGCTAACTGAGTTATCCCATACTGAATTCTTTTTCCTTTTAAAAGACAATTGAAAATAAGGACAGTCATCCCTCCAGGCAGTTTTAAAACACTGTGGCATCTGAAATAAGCTAGTGAACATCACTAGAGAAATGATAGGAAATAAAACGCACAGATTTTTGGTAATAAAATGACACACTGGGTTGCTATCAAAATCAAACATCAGTCAAAGTAATAGTCTTGTCAGAATTATGACTGGAATTGGACAAGGACTACTGACGATAACAACAGACTTGCATTAAAGGTGGAAAAAAATTCAGATCTCCAGGGACTTGGTCTATGCAATCAATTTAAAACAATTCAGTAGTATAACATTACAGGATACTAAAAAAACCTCCATTTATCCTTTTTGTCCTTGAAAACAACAAAAAATTATTTGAATAGGACACAAAGTATGTGGATATGTAGGAAACATTTGGACTAGTAGTGGAGGTTATTGTATTATCAATTCAAGTAGATTTTAAGTTAATAGTGCATGTGAAGGTATAGGATAAAGGTATGAAAACAACAGAACACAATAACCAGACAGAGCTTTGCTTTATTGGGAAACATAACAGAAGATTTACTTTCTTAGGAAAGCAACAATTTTAAAGCTATTACGAAAAAGTTTGATTGTGATCATGGCAAATTAGGAACAACTTAATCAGATTATGGCTATTTTATCTTCCCTAGCTTTTAACTCAAAAAAGAAGGTATGTATACATTCTTAGTCAAGTCAAACTACATCACTTTGTAATGAATCAGAATTCAGGCTTATCTGCAAAATGGCAAGCAGTTAAACGTTCCTAAAGGAAGTTTTGTCTCAACATCTCTCTGAGGGTGTTGGAGACTGCTCCGATGAGCAGTTCAGGTCATTCATGTATCCCTTTTCATTAAGGCTGCAAATGGAACTACCCTAGACCTAGAGTAGAGCAAGTTTATGCTGGTTTGTGAGAATAACACAACTTAGAAAATCTATCTTGCATATATTTAAAGTACTTTTTAAATTATGAAAAGCTTTATACCTTCCCTGTTTAGAGCAAGTAATTGAAATTTGGCTTGTAGACCACTGTTAGGAAAAAAAAATCAACAAAACTGACATTCAGTTTAGGTTTGGGTGAAGTAGTATGGAATTAATGTTAGTTACACTTCTGGCAAACACATAATGGCATGGTAAGATAACAAACCAGGAACACTCTTTATCAAGACACAGTCTACAAATCATCTTAAAGTGACTGTAGCTGGGTAGCACTGGTGAGCTTTTTCCATTGAATTTTTATTTTATTAGCAAAATCCAATTTCTTAAACCTGAAATTTCCATTTGAAGATCCTGAACTGATATGATGGAAGATTCCTCCTTTATTTGCCAAAATCTGGGAACTGGGAGCTCTTCATATTAACAGTAACAGAAATTCCCTACATATTAAAGTAACCTGTGTTGTGCCAGTATAATGAGGTCAGACAAGCATGGTTTAAACTTGTGCATCTGAGAAAAAAAATCTGATAGATAATATTAATTTAACTTAAACACTTGATTTTTGCCAGGAAAAATAATGTTTTGAAATTTACCTATGACTTAACTAAAAAGTAGGTGCTAGCATAAGCATTGGCATGGTGTTGCCATGCAAGACATGATACAAACCTACATTTTCATCCCCCGCAAAATCTGCTCTTTTTCTGCTTTCTACCACCTTCATCACCAGACTGGAACCCATACACTCCTGATGGCAAAGTCTTTGTGTTGGAGAGGTCTGTTTGTAACACAGAGGCCTCAAATGACACCTCATGTACCATCTGATGTTCCCATACACTCTTTTCTCCCCCTTTGTGACCAGCAGCAAGAGGAAAGCATGGTATAGGGGGAAAAAACCCTAAACCAAAAAGCATCTACAGTTTTTAAGGGATACTGGAAAAAATGTATGTAATGTTATGTAATGTTACATATGTAATGTTACAGAAGCTGTACACAATAACATGAGCTTTTCTCTTTTTTTTTCCTTGCACATTTTCTTAAACATCTCTACTCTGCTATAATTAGGGATGAGGTGGCATTTTGTATTCCAAATGCTGACTGTACCAGAAAGCAAAAATCCTTCTCAGTTTGTTTTTCACACAGCTGTTTTGCAAATTCAGATTGAATGTTGGTTGCACAATGGGTAATTTGTTACATTATGGTTTAGTATTGACTACTTTTTGACAGTTGCAAAGGTAGTAACAGCGTGATTCCACTTACAAGAATCCTTTTTTTAAGGAATTACTGAAACCCTACTGAATTTTGGCTTTTCAGAACAGAGTTTTCCAGTGTGAACTACAACCTTTGCAGCTGCACAATACTAACTGAAAAAGGATATATACCTTCTACAGGAACTTGTAGTCAAATCCCCTAGAACTCCAAAGCAAAAGAACAATTTGGCTTCCATTTGACAACTGCAACTTAATAGAAGGATAAAACCAGGTATCTTTGCTGATTGCCAGTATAGCATCTACAGATGACTACAGCACTGCACTGTTACAAATACATTCCCCTAACTGAAGTCAAGTGGTGTCTACATTTCATGACATATTTAGTAAGAACTGCAAGCATAAGTTCTACATGCTCCTTCTACCTTTATTAGAAGGATTCTTAGGTTTGTATCCATCCCATTTCTAGCCTGGTTAGCCTGTCTGCATCACTAAGTTTTTTCTGCACAAGCCCTCTGTACATGGTCTGAGTTTGCAAGGTTTTGGCCTGGGCTGTGTCACTGCAATACCCATTTGAGATTTTTTCAGTTTCAAACTGGTTGTGGGATAACTGGCTCAGCTGTAGCTCTGAAAAAGGGTGAGATTATGTTCCAAATCTGACCTACACTGTATGCATCAGATGTGCAGATTATGTGAAGATCCGTTTGGAACGTGCATCACCATCCCCTCTTCACAGAGATAAATGAGTGTGGTAGCCTTGTTTTGTTACTCTGGAATCTTCCTCAAAATCAGCTCTTAAAAAATATAATCATGATGATCCTAAAGATTGGGATCCCTCTTTTTTTGACTAGACAATCAAACTACAGCCCACCTATCTTTTTGACAGGCAGCTACTATCAAATCACCTGCAAAACCAAGACAGCTCATTACAAGTAACTCATTTCTCACAAAGGATTGCTTTACCCCTAGTGAAAGCACAAAACAAAGACTACATTATAAAAGGACATGTAAAAACTTGAGAAATAGATTCAGACAAGTAGAGACACAGAGAAGTGTAACAAAAGGATTTAATCTAGTAAACATATCCAAAACAGATAGTAAAATTAGTCAAGACAGTTCTTCAAGCACAAATGAGATGGTAGAGTTAATGAGAAGAAAAGCAAAACAATACTAAAACCAGCTCTTGTGCATTTTACGTATGTGGCAATAATACAGAAATTACTAGAAAATTGTTTGCAGTATCCATTTGTTTTGACACTGTAAACCAGATTTTACTTCAAAAGCAATTTCATAATAATGACTTTTCACATGGAGGAGATAAAGTAAAATTAGACAGAAAACTCAATATTGAAAATATTTCTTTGGTTCCATTCCAGCTTGCTTCTTGCTTCTTGGATGTCTGCTTTTAATTTTTTCTCTGTAGTAGATCTTTACCCCATTTAGATTACATTTTAAGACCAAAGTTATTGTAGCTTTTATTCCATGATAGATATTTGCAAACCATCAGGTGCTAATGATGCAGAAAAGTGCATATGAGCTTGAGAAATCATTGTTGAATCACAGCATGGAGCCACAGATAATATGGATGTATACACTCTAGTTTTACTCAAACAGACTTTGAACTGTCATAGGCTTGGGTATCAGTTGGTCAAATATTTCATTTCAAGGAAATTATTTTTTTGTGTGTGCTTGCCAAAAGAAAATATGATGTTAATCCAGTGAGACTTGGGCCCCACGCTGCTTCAAATAAGATTAAAGGGATTGCCTACCAGGGTGAAGTTCTATTAAGTTTATAAATATTCATTGCTATATTGAAAAGTTTAAAGCAGACTGAATTTCAGTTAATTGCTCACAGAAAGTAATCTTCTTATTTAAAAGAATACTGTTAATTAGATTTTCAAGGAAAAAGGACTGAGAACCCAAGATTTTTTTACAAAGAGAGGGCTCCAGGCAGCTGAGTTTTATGGAACACAGAAGTGATCACGTCAATTATGAGGGTTAAATTAGTTACAAGTTTGGTATAAAGATATTTTGCAGTGACAAGATAGTATGTTTTTAAAGTATTCATCATAGATTAATGTTCTCAACCAATTAGAAGTTCCTGAGCATCATTTTAAAAGATACAGAATACTTGGCCATAAATTAAAGACCTGAGCCACATCATGCAAAAACAGTCTAGAGATGTAGGTGTCAGGAGTAGAAGAATCATCTGTATTAGAGGAGCTACAATAAAACCAAACCAAAACAGGAAACCCAACACTTCCCCTCTCCAACAAATCTTTCTCCCCAGTATCAGCACACAGCACAATTCACACCACTACTGTGATGGAAAGCAGCTACCATGTGTAGCTGAAAGAATCACTCAATAAATGTGTAAACAATGTTAACAAAACAGAATTTACCTCAGAATGCCTTGCAAAGGGCACCACTTCATCTTTATTTCCAGTAACAGCATTAATAAGGCATATTGTTGGAATTCAGTAAAAACAGGAAAGTATCAGTGGTAATGAAAAATACTGAGTTAGTTTCTTTGTCAATAATTTAATATATTCAGTGAGTTCAAGGTTAGAGGCTCCTCTTTGTCTCTTTTTCTGTTTATCATAGGTGGAAATAATCTAATAATTGTCCGTACATAAAAAAAAAAAAAAATTAAAAATCTGTATTTGACTAGGGACTTGTCCACATAGGCACATAAGTGTGGAATGAGCAAGAATGTGAAATGATAGAACTTATCTCATTAACTCTCCAGAAGAGCAGTGCTGCTCTGCTCTAAAAGTGCTGCTGTGAAATGGATTTTATTCTACTTCAGAACTGTATAAAGATACAATGCAGTAGAGTCTTCTGTAGTAGGATGTTTTCTTTGCTATAGAGGAGCTTATAAAGAGAGCCACTGTAAGCATGGCAACAGTAAAATAAATAAATTCATTCTCCTCATTAACTTCCACATGTTGACAGTTTCAAAAGAACATGTAGTTAAAATCTGTCACCCAGTCTATGCTGGTAGAAAGAGAATCCACTTTGATTATTTACACCAAAGGTTAATCATCGTTTTAATAAGGATGCTTCTTTTCACACTTAGAATCTACAAAAACTTTGGCTTTCAATCTTTATCTCTTTTTTTTTTTTCTCTTAAACTATTCAATTAAGGAGCCCTTTAGTAGTCCATTATGTAAATACACCCTGAACTTAATGAAAAGCATTATTAAAGTCAGAGGGAAAAGCTCTTATTAACTTCAGAGGATTTGAAACTGCTTCAGAAAAGCCTGAAGAGTTTTGTTACTTTTTTTCATACCCTCATGAAGTTTGTTTCCCAGTCTGCTGAATAATGTACTATTTTGTTCAACATTACAAGAAAAAGGCACAAAATAAAACTGATGATAGGCTCGGAGGGTCAATGTTTAACCTCTATACTACTGACACTTACAGGATTTAAACTCTAAAATGTAAGCAATCAGTCATGACAAGTGCTCATTCACCTCCTGGGCTCCTTTCTCCTAGGTGATTATTAGGGTAGGAGTGAGCCTAGGAGATGAACTTGTAATTACATGGATCCAGTTGTTCTGATATTTCTCAACTTGTATAGTTCCAGATCACGAGGGGGACAGATGTCTCCTCTGATACCCAGTAAGGGCAAACTCTTGCATTAAAGATTGTTCTGGTTGTGTTATTATTATACAGGAAATATGTTTTCCATAATTCTGAAAGCAGAGTTTCCTAAATTAAGTTTCTTGTGAGTTTGGCGTCGGAAGGAACAAAAATAATAAAGGCTAATGCAAATGCTCCAGAATTACAATATGAAAACATCACATAATTTCAGTCATTAATATTTCTCTAATTATTAAGTAGCTAAATTTCAGTGAGACACATCCCTGTTCTTTGAACTTTGGCTTAGAAGAGCAGCAATAAACCAGATCACTAGTTTTAAAAGATTCTCAGCCAAAAATACAAACCCTAAATCAGAAAGGTGAAAGAAAATAAACCATCTGTACTTTGTTGTGATAGCTATACTTGTAAAAACATAGATTCCATGTGCATATTGCTACCCTTTCCTTTTAAAATATAATAAGCCTCTCCTTTCCAATATGATGAGATATATAGGAAAAAAACCCTTGAGATGCCACCATCTTAGTCTTTTTCAGTCTTGCCTCTGGCTAGAGAGTAAAAGAAATGTGCACATTCTTGCACATTTCATTGTGCATGTTCTTAAATAATTATAAACTATTATATGATTGACAAAGACAATATTCTGGTTTGACCAATGCCACCTAACATTAAAAAAGAAAAGTAATTGTTGATCTTAATTTAAAGAAAACTGTCTGGCTAACGATTACTAGCACTGTATAAGCAGCAGAGGAAATCACGATGGAAATCAGACACACAAATCTGTGTGAGTATATACACAATTCTGTAGTGAACAAAAGCTATCTCTCTGTGTCTGTATTAGTTTTGTTTGCTTGCTTGGTTTCTTTTCTTTTTCTGGTAAATTTGGGTGTAACTATCAACAAATATTACTGCAAAAAAAATTATTTCAATTTTGTGCAAGATTCAGTTTTCATTCTACCTTAAATGGTGGAAATCTAAAATTTCTATTTCTTCCTTTGAAGGGGAAGTTGCCATGGATTATTTAAAATTTAAGGCTTCTAAGCACACTTGAAGTGTGCTAGCTATATGCTGGGACATAAAATTTTAGGCTTCAAAGACTGTTCACTAAGATATCTATAAAATGCTTGTGATGTTTCCAAACACAGATCAAACAGAAGTTGATAGACTTAAAAAAAAAAAAAAAAAAAAAAAAAAGAAGATTAAAAAAATGAGAGTTTTAGTTTATGCCCACTTCCACTTTACCCACAATTGGTTCTTTTTTCCATAAGCACAGATGTAGCTTTAAAAAAGGCCCTTTCCACCCCTTCCCCCCGGATATGCAGTCTCCTAACAAATAGACATTAATCAGGAAAACTGTAGACATTAGAAATTAATCAGGAAAACTACATTTTATAGCAGGACTTTGAACATTTTTGATTTCTTACTTATCAATCTATTTAACACTCTGCTTTGGTGTAAATATCATACTGACAGTTCTTAAAGTCCATCCTGAATAATAAAGTAAGATTCCTTTTTCACAGAAATTAACATTTTTTCCAGCATAATCTGCTGGGATTTCAAACTTATTGCAACACTGACTAACTATTGATGCCCTTGCAAGTCTTTTTACCCTAATCTTCTTAACATCTAAAAATCAACTTTTAGAAAACTTAGCTATTTATATTGCAATATAATCATACAGGACACAAAGCCCAAACTCCTTTAGTTATTCTACATAATTACATACTACATAAATACTTTACAAACAGGTTGAAGTTTATTGCTTCTGATCTAGAGAAGGGCCTTCGTGTCCAAAAGATTGTATTTTTTTTCCAGTACTATACATTTGGGTTCACAGTACTCTCTTGCATGACAAACCTTTGAGAAAAAAAGAAACTATTTGCTAACAAAACCCCATATTTTAATTTACTTTTAAGTGGGTATTTTCTTTAAAAGATGGAGGGACCATAGGGGTGGCTCCTGTGAGAAGCTGCTGGAAGCTTTCCTGGCTCCAGTCCTTTCACCTCATCTGCCCAAGAGCTGGGAAGCTGGATGGGCCTCTGGGAGTAACATATTCAAGAAAGGGAAAATTAAACCTAAAAAAAAATATATATATAAAAGAAAGAGATCTGCGGAGCAGAGGAGAGAAAGGAGGTGAGAAAGGAATAAGTGAGAAAGACACCAGGGTCAGTGAAGAAGGAGGGGGAAAGTGCCCTAACAGAGAGTTCTCCGCAGCCTGTGGTGAGATGGAAGCTGTGCCCCTGCAGCCCATGGAGGAGCTCGGTGGAGAAGTGTCTGAAGGACCTCGGTGGGGTAAGTGTGGATTTGTAGCCCCTGAAAGGTCACAGGTGGGCAGATGTGAAGCAGCAGCCTGTGTGGGATCACAGAGAGGGGCAGATGTGGATCTGCAGCCATGGAGGACCCGGTGTCAGAGGAGGTGACTGTTCCCGCAGCAGCCGTGACTCTGTGTGCAGCCCAGGATGGAGCAGTTCCTGAGGGACTGCACCTCCTGGGAGGGACTCATGTCCCAGGGATTCCTGAAGGACTCTGTCCCATGGGAGGGACCCCGCGTTGGAGCGAGGTAAAAATGTGAGGAGTCCTCCCCTGAGGAGGAAGGAGTGGCAGAAATACGGTGTGGGGAAGTGATCCTGAACCCCCCCTGTCCGTCCCCTGTGCCCTGAGGGGAGGCGAGAGGGAAGGGATCCGGGCCTGGAAAGGAGGCAGGGGTGGGTGCTAATTTGTGTCCATGTGTTCTCTGCCTCCTTGTAGATTAAATTAGTTTGTTGTTTTTTTTTTTTTCTTCCCAAATTTAGTCTGTCTAGTTTTGCCTGTTACTGTAATTGGGGCATGCAAACCTCCCTGTCTTTGTCTGGATTAAGGAGCCTTTGGGTGGATTTTCTCCTCCCCGTCCCACAGTGGGGGTGGGGGGTGAGGGAACACAGCCCTGGTTGGTACCGGCTGGGCCTGAACCGTGACAGCAGCCAAAGAAGAATCCTACTGCCCAGTTCCTACAGATGTGTTGAGAGCCTTAAACTGCACTGATTCATTAAATCTTTTATATGCTAAAAAATTGCAAAGAATTGCTTTTAAGTTCTGTGAAATTAAAAAATCACTGTTTAGGAACACTGAGCATATTTGTGTTTCAGTATATACACCAGCCTGCAACCTAAGAAAAAACAATTTTTCATGACCTTTCAGCAAATTTTCCGCAAACTGGCCAGATGTGTCCTTTCACCTTTTCCTGATAAAATTACCTCGAAACCATTTGCATTAGAGTGCTTACTCCTGCCTTACATTGTTTAGGTTGTGTGACATTTCTGCCTTATGCGTAAAAGGAAAAAAACTGGCAAACTGATCTTGAAATTGTGTGTGCTCCAATCAGTAATCTTAGAGTTGGAAGCAAAATCAATGTTTTGCTGGCTTTTTTTGAATTAACACAGCACATTTTATTCAAAGTGTATTACTATTCCCTTGGCAGAAAATAAAATACATACCTGGATAGATACTGACAAAGCAACACAATATTTTTTTGGCCAAATTTCTGACATTAATTTCCTAGGCTTTGACAATGAAGGCACACACCACAATGAAGCTAAATGTACTGCCAGACGCTTTTTACTTAAAGGTTATAGTAACCGAATATAATTTGCTTTGGAAGGAAAAATTGGGTAAAATTAGTATAGGCTGTGGAGAGAAGTGACATCTGAAGTAAGAATTAACTGGAGCACATTCACTCTGCATCTATTAGTTAAGGACATTGCACAAAAGAAAAAACACCATCTGTTTGCAGCCAGAAACAATTTCTGACTTTCAGTGTCAAGAAAACTGGAAAACTAGCAGAATTTACCCCTGAGGGGTATAATGAGTCCGAAACAAATAACCAAGTAGGAAGCATGGACTTACTTTGCTGAAATACTAAGTAGGAAAAACCTCTTTTGAAGTCATTGAGAGATGCAGCTCTCAGAAAATCAGATTGTCCAAAGAATTAATTAAAATTATGCCAGATTAGCATATATAAATCACACTTTTATTTTATCCTGACACTTCTCTGTATTACTTTGCAGTGGTCAATGAGCCACTTTGTACTCAAATTATTATTTAGAATTTTTATTACTGGAGTGGCAAGGGACCATATTAATAATCTGTAAAAGTCAACAGAAAAAAGCCCAGTCTAGGAGATGATCACTGAAACATTGTTCATTACAGATAAAGAGGAACTGACCTAACATCCTCATTTTAAAAGGCAAGAAAAAAACAGCTTTAAAGTTCAATTTTAAAAGAGCTGTTGGAGCAAGTCCAACAGAGGGCCACAGAGATGATCAGAGGGCTGGAGCACCTCTCCTATAAAGACAGGCTGAGAGAGCTGAGGTTGTTGAGCCTGGGGAAGAGAAGGCTCTGGGGAGACCTTACAGCAGCCTTCCAGTACCTGAAGGGGGGACTACAGGAAAACTGGGGAGGGACTTTTTACAAGGGCTTGTAAAAAAACAAACTTTTTTCCCGGTAACATGATTCATGCAGTGTTTAAGATATGCTGTGGTACTAATTTTTACTTTATAGCCTAGATAGATCTCTACAGTATAATGCCTTCCTTTAGAAGAATTACAGCTTTCTAAAAATCAAACTTAAGTCTATTCTATCAAAACACAAACAATGCTCAAATCAACATGATTCCTGGCTTAGTAACAAATAAACATTTTATTCCGGCTGCCAGAATGAATTTTCACACTCTGTAGATGTCTTCTTCTGTCAGCATTACCAATGAGGCAAAGAAGGTGATCTTTACTCAGCTGAGACCTGTATGCTCCTTCTGAAGCAGAAGTTTCAGTATTTACTGGTAAAAAGAAAGAGAAGGAGAAAATTAATGAAGATTCTGTTTATGAAGCTAACGAGTAAAATGAATAAAAAGAAAAGAAAAAAGACAGGACTTAAGTCTCCTTTTCTACCAAGGACAAAACAGACTGCTTATGAAAGAATCAGTCAAGAAGAGTTTTGTGTATGCTTTTCTGAACATCAACAAAAAAGAGTTTTCAGGTTTATCATTGCAAAACCTGCTAGGAAAAAAATGAAATACTCTGTATTAGAAAGGATAGATTTTTTGGAAAAAAAAAAAAAAACAAAACTGGGGTGAACTTCCTTCTCTGTATCAGTTTTGCTATAATTTATAGAAACACAATGTTATGTGTTAAGGGATTACAGCATTCACACCTGCTTAAGGCATCCTACCATGGGTAGTATGAAAACTATTATGCTTGGTACAAATAACTGCAAAGAATGCAGACCAAAAAAATCAGTTCCATGTTCTTAATATACCAAAATTCACTCTGGGGACAAATAATTCTTTGGTAACTGTTCTCATTTGAAATAATGGATTAGTGTAATGTTGGGGTGCTTTTGATAGATATACAGAGAGATAATAGGTTTGGGTACCAAGGTACTTTTCTTAGGCTTTTTCTACAGTTTAACGCTGGCCCAGCAATTAACTGAATGACAGATGCTCTCTATTAATCCACCTCCCCTCCCTGATAAAGAAAGGAGAGAGAATAAGGCAGAGATGAGTTTCCAACTCATAAGTCAAACAGCTTTAATGAAACAGTAATGATAAAAAGAAAAAATTAGTAAATACATAAAAAAACCACAGAAAAATGATACCACATTCCTTCCTCCTTCCCCTCAGTAATGCTCACATCACCACCGAGGCTGCAGGGCAGCCCTGGGAAAGTCCAGGCTGGACTCTTGGAGTCGGCAGCAGTTGGGAACTGGAGGCAGGAACACACAGATTCAGGCTGGCACGGATCAGGAGCACAGGCAGAGGAATGGATGGAATCCTCCCAGGATGCTGAAGCAAAGAGGGACAGGGGAAGAAGGGCTGAAGGGAAGGGCGAAGAAGTACAAAAGTCTTGACCCTCATGATCCATCAAATTTATACCGAGTGTGAGGCATATGGGATGGAATACTCTGTTTGGTCATTTGTCTTGTCCTCTTCTCCCTAAAGGAGGGTTGCAGGTATGACCCCTTTACTCCTTCCTGGAGCATGAGATGTTTCTCAGAACTGAGCAGTGGCCTTGGTTCTGCAGTCCATTCTCCAGCTGTAACTCTGAGCACTGAGCATCATCAGTCCTTGAAGCAGACATTGCCTGAGAAACTTGCTGTTAATTTCAGCAAGTGCAGCTATGAGCAAGAGACTTGGCTGAAAGCAAAATTACAAGACAGAAAATTAGCTCTATCCTGGCTGAAACCAGGACACTACTGCAGTAAATTTCCAGAAGTAAATTTCCAGTGTTATCTCCACTAATGTAATGTATGCTATTAAATAAAAATCAGAAAAGAAAAAAAGGTAATAGGTGGTTCTACTATGATTGTTGAAGTTCCCGGAATGGAGTAGTTTTCAGTCTCAAGACGTTACAATGAGGCTCAGAGAGCCTGAAATAGGTTGGAAGGTTATTTTATCAATTGTGTTCACTTACCTTCTCAATGTTTTAATAATTTAGTTAGTACTTAAATGCCATTTTAAAAGACAGCTGTATATATGTGCATCAATATAGCATTTTAAGTCATAAAGCAAGAGTAAATTCCTCTGTAGAACTTTATGGTAATTTTTGATAATTATGAAAAATTAAGGAGTTTGTAGTGTTTTGAAGTTAACTATGTGTGTAATTACACTAGTATGAACTCTTCCTCGTAACATAAATATTCATACAATTACTCCAAAATATACAATATTATATCACTGTGCACACATACTTACAAGGTTATAGCTATCAATCTAATTATTTCATGTTTCTGATAGCAGCTGAAAGCTATAAACATTCAGTCTCAATTATCCTTTTTTACATGATGTGAGATTCTGGACTCAAGTAAGATATTTAGATGCTGTTTTCAGGAACTATGTTTTGTCTGAAGGACCTTAATTTAAAACTCTTTAGAGTATTTCTGTGATAAGTGCAGCACTGGCATTAAAAGGTCAGAAAGCAGGTGCATCCGTGAAATTACATGAGTTCCCTCAAGCTGGCATTTTGTGGATGTACAAAATAAATAATTGTTGGGGAGGAAGAAAAGCAATTTGTCAGGCAATGTATTAAAAGATTAAGTGCATTTTTCCCCCTCTATTTTTCTTTTGTCCTGTATTAGACACTTTCATTTAATGTACTTTAAATAGCTTCTAAATATCAGATTGTTAAAAGTGATAGTAAATAACCATTCATAATTTAAAATGAATCCTTTATGAAACAGTGCTGTCTACTGCATTATCATGAAATGTGTCCCTGTTTACATTATATCATATTATATACATTTAAAATATTTATTGCATTTTATTGTCACAGTTTAACATTGGGCCATCAACTAAATGAATGACAGATGTTCCCTGTTAACTCCCCTCCCTTCCCAGAAAAGCAAAGGAAGAAGAATAAGTGGGAAAAACTTAGAGATTGGAAAGTGAACTACACAGCTTTAATGGAATTGTTTAATGAAACAATAATGATGAAAAAGAAAATAATGATATATGTACAAATATAAACAAGGCCAATATTGCACTCATCCACCAAGAATACTCCAATCACTACAGAGGCTGCAGTGCAGGCCCTGGGAAAGTTTCCTTTTGTTTCCAGTGTGTAAGAAGTCGAGAGGAACCTTAGTTCTGCTACCATTCTCCAGCAATAACTATAAACATCAAGTGTTACCAATCTTAGAAGCAGACACTGACTGAAAAATGTTACTTTTAGAAGGTGCAGCTACTTAGAATTCTAGCAGCACTTAAAAATGGGTAATCTTTACTCATTGTTCTTTTAATCTATTCTAAGGTTACATCTGGCTTTCAGTCAAAGCATGAACTTCTCTGCAATGGACATGTGTAATGATGAATGAACAGTATTTGAAACTGATGAGCCACTGAATGCATGCTAAACTTAGGTAGGTTGTTTTGTGGCCAAAGCCTGTTCTCCACAACAAGCTCTTGGGGAGTATCCAGCTTCTTTCTGAGAATACTTAACTAATGAACCAATAACTCGATGGCCTGGACAGCAAAGGTTACTTTTTCAGATAGAGTATGTACTAATTATATTTTAGCTAGACAGGAAAAGAATATAGACTTGTCTATCTGTGGTTGCACAGCAATAGGCACATTGCCCAAATGTGCCTAACCACAAAAAAAGTAAAAGCATGTGGAAAATAATTTTAGGAGCTGTCATTGTATTTCTGTTCAGTTCTGTACTGTAGTGAGAAAGTCTGGTGTAGACTGCATTTGTGATTTATTTTTTTTTTTTTCATTTTTTTCAATATCTAGGTTTTGTTTAATGGAAACTAACACAGAAGACATGCTTGCTTTATTTGGTTTTAGAAAACATGAAGTCTTAGATAGAGGTTTTTAAAACAGTCAATTGCCTTGAACTTACTATTTTGATATAGTGAAATACAGTACTTGGTTAGGGTGGAAACTGTGTGATACTTAGCCTACTTAGATGTAAAAGAAATATGAAAAGTTTAGAAACATTTTCATTCTTTCTAAGAACAAAATAGGAGCTAGAACATTACCAACATTTGCCCAAATTTCAAGAATGACTACAAAATTAGAACTAATGACTTATTTTGCTTTGTGTCTGACAAAGCTTTCCTTTAGATAGGATGAAGGTGCAAAGTTGTATATATACACACAGGATAAAAATATGTAGATGGGAAAACTGAATGAGCTCCAAGTAACATTTCTAAATTATTGAAGTAGGCAAGGAGAACTTAAGAGAGTACAACGCCGCCAGTTTGTTCAACAGTAGGTATTAATTTAGATTGTGTGGTCTGATTTAGTAAAATTGATTTATGGAACTGGTTCATGTATGGGGAAGAATAAAAATGGTACAAGAAATATTTCATATTCTTGTTAAATCAGCTCTATAAGAAAAATACAATTGTAAATAAGTTTAGGCACTTAATAAAGTATAAAATAATAGAGTAACAAAGAACATCAAGAAATCATCTGTGGAAAGAAAAGAGTAACTCTTGAGCATGTGGAATGTAAAATAGTACTTAAATAATCTATTGCTCAGGAATCTTTCAAACATCAAATCTCCAATAAAACATAATTTTCTCTTGCTCTGAGGCAACTTGCAGTTTGAGAATACTGAGGTAATTTTTTATGGGCAAGTAGGGAAGATTTTTAAGGTCCACAATGTTCTATGAGGATAATTTCCAGATATGAACCGTCTAGTATTTGGATTAAATTTTCTTGTTGGTATATTATGCAAGTGATTAATTTCAGAGATTTTATAGTTTTTTTTAAATACACATTGTTCATTGTTGGAGGTAAGATAGTAGTGTATTTCAGTCTAATGACGAGCTTTCCATTGTGACCTGACGTATAAAAAAACGTGACTACTTTAAAATATAATCTCACTTAACATTCCTTATTAAAAATGAAACAAAACAAAACAAAATTAAAATCCCCCCAAAAAACTTGCTACACCTGCCAATGTTTTAAGTTTTCAGAACATTCACAAAAATTCTACACAGAAATTAAGGTGGTTAAGGCCATAAATATCATAAAACCAAGTAAGTTTTAAAAGCTTTGCAAAAGTTCTTCCTGGCTCCAAGCTGTGTTGGTTTATCTGCAGATTTGCTTTATCATTATTACTGTGTGGCACATAAAACTGCCATACATACCTTTTGTGTTTCTAAGTAAGTATTCTTAAAACATAATACTTACGTGTTGATGAATTTACTGATATATGTCTTCATTCATATTCAGTTGTGTAATACTTCACTTTAGAGACTGGGGAGAGAAAAGTGATTGGTGGCGTATAGTGTTTCGTGCAGGGAAAGCTTTTCAGGTGGATATATTCAGTAATTGCACTGTTGTTAGGAAGCATGGCAAAATCTAAGGCAATTGAACTGAAATTTCTTGTGACCTGACCCAGTTTTGACTGCAATGAGACAGTGGTGACCATGTGCAAGTCTTGTGTGACTGGATTGCTTTTCATGGCCATCTGAAAATATTAGCTGAATTTGAAAGCATTCACAGTGGAGAAAGAGAAGGAAAATGAAAACATTGCAGTGGAAGACTTAGATGTTGAGCAGCTCAGTTAAGTGACAAAAGTTTAACTACCCTGAACAAGATCATATTCCTCTTTCTGTTCCTCTTCACCCTCACTGCACACTATGTGTGTAATGTACAAATTCTATATTTTTAAGTAAAAGCAATGAATGGGAAAGTCTGTCACTAATCAGACTGATTTGCTGTAAGGATGTTTATTTGTGCTTGTATCTGATTTCCTTCTGTTTGACAGAAAAGGAAGCAAGGGATCTGACTTGAGTATCTTGATTGACATAATGAAAGCAGATCATCTACCAGTGATTAAATGAAATCTTACTTCATATAAGTACCAAAGGATGAGAAAACTGATTTCTCTTTTATAAAAGGTTATGTTAAAGGTTATTTTATTTCTTCAAAAGTCTTTCTGTATTCTGCTCGATTCATTCTTTTTACTTGGTTTATGCTGCACATCATCTTAATCTCAAGATTTCCATTACTTTCAACAACCTAGTGTAGCAAGTTCTGCATAACCATAGGTCAAATCCTCCTCATTTATGATGTTATCATTCTGGGAAAAGAATGTTGAAATCAGTGAAATTACTTTGCAAACCAGGCTTTTAGAAGCATGAGAATAATTAGAATTACACAGTGTTGCTTATAGGCAAGACTGTTTCATAATGCTTTATGTGTCTGCATCTGCTTTGATTTACTGTCAAAATCAATTTTGTTAATACTTCATCTCAGGCATCAAATTGTTTCTTTTTATAGTGAGGTCTTCACTGTAGAATCTGATACGAGCATGTGCCTTCCATAAAGATGAAATTTTTAATGACAGAACAAAAATAGCTTATTCTTTTCTGTTTCCGAAACTCAAAGAAGCAGTTTTCTGCATTGGATCTAATTGGCTTGTAAAAATTTGATTGATAGGGCTTGAAGTGTTAACAAATTAAACTTTTGCTTTATCTTAAATCTTCTTTAGTTTTTTTTTCTTCATTTATAGGAAGCTTAATGCCCATTAAGTTTCTACAACACTGCTTTCGCAAGACCTATCATATTACATGGCAAAGCCATTTATAATCAGGGACACTAATGCCCAAGTAGTGTTAGAATAATTGCAACTGCAGCAATTGCAAACATGCCTGGATTTTTTCTACATATTTTGATTTAATAGTATGATGCCATTCAGAGCTGTATATACAATTAAGTGTCACATATGCAGAAAATCTGTAATGTGCTGATCTCAGAGGAAAAAATTTGTATGATAAAAGCCATCAATCCTTCTTGTGGTACTGAAGATTCACTCCAGAGTAGTGAAGATTCACTTTTTTTTTTTCTTTTTTTTTTTTTTTTTTTCACCATACTCAAGGGTCTCCAAAGATGACACATTAAGCTGGAAGAGGGTAGATTTAGATGAGATATTAGGAGGCTGGATATCACTATCAAAGTCAGAGCCACTCCTGTGCATGAATTAGTATCACATTTTATATCCCTGCAGCCCTATTGGTGGTAGCATTCCTTTTATCTGATCCAGTAAGATAAAAAGGGAGGCCAGGAGAAAAATGGGTAGTGTTTAGTGCCTTTTAGCCTATACCAGTTATGGAAATCAAAACAGAGTTACCTATATCTGTGGAAGTGGGAGAAGGAACCAGGTTTCAGGAAGTCTAGATGAGGTCAAACTGTTTCATCACAACTAAACCCAAGTCCTCTCATTTGCAATCGTCTTTAATTTACCCTCTCTTTATGTCAGTTCTACAGACCAGTGTGAAAGAAGGAGAGGAAGATATTTTTCTGTGATTTACCATCATATGTATGGGTAGGACTTTTGCAAAGCTGTAAGGACATAATAAAGAAATAACATTTTTAGAATATGCATTAAATGCACTTGCTGAATTTTATTGCAAATCTTAACTAAAAATTGAAAACTAATATCAACACAAGAACAGGCATAAACTATTAGAGTTTGACAATAGAAACAAACATTTAAAAGCACTTGTACATAAAACTACACTTAATTGAAATATTGCTGTTAGAGCTTGTAGCATTAACAGTCATTACTTCCTATCTGTAAAATCATTCCTGTCTAACAGAGACATAGTGGTGAAAACTAGAGAGAGTGTTTCTGAGATTCTTCTGCATCACCTTAGAAGCCCAGAATTCAATCTGCCCATCATGATCAGACTTCAGGACATATTCAGGCTTTAAACTGAGGGAGTGACTGTGCATGCCAATTACCCTAGTAAGGATATACACAAAAATGTCTTCTGCAAAATGGTTGAAATAGACTTCTATGACAGTCAGAACAAGCACTCCTGGCAGCTAGGGAAGTCAACAGGCAAAGCAGGAATTTCTGGCATTTTCATAAATATTTCAAAGATGTTCTTACTATTTCTCATTACTAGAAACCTGCCAGGAAAAGAGTAGCCATACACATGATGACAGAGCTGCTTGGAATATCTTAGCATCTCAGCCCTTCCCTGGGCTGCCTACTCAGAAAACAACCACTAGGTGAAATTACTCTTTACTTCACATATACACTCTATGTGCCATGCTGAAAATGTGAAGTCAGAGATCACTGTGGGATTTTGGGGGTGCTGTGGTTTTGTATGTTTAGATCACCTTTTCATGTTGCTTATGACGTAAAGAATTCTATCTTTTTTTCCCCAAATGATAAGTGAAATCCACAAACAAACTTCTTGAAGATAGGTTCTGTGTCACTACCTCCCTCTCAATTGTTTCAGATTTATGTTTTCCTTTTTTCTTTACTTGCTCTTTCAAAGTCTATAGTAAATGTGAAAGATTAGAACTGAGATGGAGAGTTCCAGTTCCTATTAACAGAATGTTTAATGTAGGTAGACTCAAGGATCCACTTCTGTCCACTTATCACTGCTTTGTACATTTATAAGTATTTTAGAAAGATTCCACTCTACTGCTGTTGAAGATACTAGGGCTCTATGTGACACCATACACATAGGTTAAATGAACTAGGAATCTTTTTTCTCTCTACCTGACTCATAAGATGGAAAGAAAATGAAATTGCAAAGCTTCTGAAAGATTACAACAAAAAGAAAAACCTCAATCTGTTTCCCAAAGACTCACAGCATTTTGTGTAAGTCACCACTGATTTTGCTACAGATCTCCCTCTAACATGCTACATGGCCTATGTAAAATTTATCTTTTTCAGGGCATGGGCTATACCATCTCTAGAGGTATACTGGGTTTTGGTTAAAAAGCTAACAATACCATTTCTTAAGCTTTAAGTATTTATATACATTATGTATATAGTAATTGTATCTTATTTGCATAATAATTAAAATGCCTTGATGTTAGAAATACTTTGCCTTGTAGTGCCCTGGAATATTAGATTATGAGAAGTATATTTTATGGATATGGGCAGAACACCTAAGCTGACAATTCTGTATTTAAACTAAAAAATATGTATGTAAACTAAAAAATAGAAGCAAAAGAAAAATAAGGAATACTCAAATTTATTTAGGGTATTGTCTCCCTCTGTATTGCTTTTGCAAGGTATAGCTGCTTTTAAATTAATATGTAACTTTAGTATTCTTTACCTGTATTTCAAAGTGTTTCAGTAATAAATGTAACTGAATTTTTATTTAAATGCTTTACAAGTTGAATGTCTAAGTATGTTTTGTTTTTTCCTGTTAGGTACACACCCAACTGAACTAACTTCAGTGCATCTATCTATATGTTGCTTAAGCAAGCTGAAAGTTTCAGATACTCAAAAGCTTAGCTATATTAAAGGGCATTTCTAAATTAACTAAAATCACATCTTGGAACACATTGCGATTTAACTATTAGTTGGTGATTAATGTTTTGATGCATCTTCTAAATCTGGTTGGTTATGGTCAACAAGACCAACTGGTCAATAAGACCAGTTGCAAGTACACTTGCAACTGGTGTACTGTTATAAAAGGTATTAAAATCAGCTAAAATAACAAGCTCAGGAGAGTTACTTGTTCCCATAAAATAGTACTTCACTTTTGCATACTAATTGAATTGTGTTTTGTTTTAAAAGTGGAGACAACTTATTTACCCTGAGGAAACATTTTATTATCATGTGAAATATGAATGTTGTTTTGCTTCAGGAGATAAAAGCAATTTTTATCTGAATCCCTCTAGAAACTAGTCCATCAACTTACCTAGTCAACTGTAACATCTGTGAGGGCTATCTTTCAATAAACATTCCTCAGTATTATTAATTTGTGCAAGGCTTGTACAAACTACATGTTTTATGAAGATGATTTTATATATTTCTTCTAAAGTTAAAGAAGGCTAAATTGTAGCTGTTGTGAGGAAGTCTTACCTCGCCAGATTTAAAATCACAACATCTTGTAGTGGGGTGGGTTAGCCCCAGGGCCAAATTCCCACTCACTTGCTCTCCCTCTGTTCCTTTTCAGTGGGACAGGAGAAGAAAATAGGAACAGGAAGAAAGTCTGTGGGTTGAGCTGTTTGAGCTTAGAGAGATGACTTATCAATTACCATCATGGGCAAAACAGGCTTTCCTTGGGGAAAATTAACCAATTGCCAGTCAAAATTAAAATGTAATTATTTATTCAGGTAAAGGGAAATAAAAAGGCAAGCATCAAAGCAACCCCACTCCCAGACAGTTTTCCAGGCCCAACTTTACTCCCCACCCCTCTGCCTGCTTACCTCCCCCATCCCCATCTCATCAGCACATGGGAAGCTGCTTTCAGTCTACAATAGCTCACCTCTGCTGCTCCTTTTTCATAGAATGGTTTGGGTTGGAAGGGACCTTAGAGATCAGCTATTTGCAAGTCCCCTGCATGGCCAAAGACAACTCCCACTAGGTTGCTCAAAGCCTTATCCAACTGGCCTTGAACACTGCCAGGGAAAGGGCATCCACAACTTCCCTGGGCAACCTGTGCCAGTGTCTACCTACCCTCAGAGGAAAGAATTTCTTCCTTATGTCCAACCTCTCCGTTGGTAGTCCCTTCCAGTTTAAAGCCATCCCCCTTGCCTCATCACTGTATGCCCTTGTACAAAGTGTCCCCCCCCCTCTTTCCTCGGTGTTCCCTTATTCCACCCAAGCCTTCTCCAGGCTGAACACCAACTCTCTCTGCCTGTCTTCACAGGAGAGATGCTCCAGCCCTCTCATCATCTTTGAGGCCCTCCTCTAGATTCACTCCAAGAGCTTCTTGTCCTTTTTGTATTGGGGGCTCCAGAACTGGACAGATTACTCCAGGTGGGGTCTCATGAGAGCAGAGCAGATGGGAAGTATCACCTCCCTCCATGTGCTGGACACATCTCTTCCTGTGTAACCCAGGACACCACTGACTTTCTGGGCTGCAAGCACACATTGCTAGCTCATGTTCTTCCTCAGCTTTAGCATGGAAGCTTCAGAGGCTGTAGGGAATACCTGCTCTGGTGCCATGGTATGACCTTAGTGTTCCCTCTACCATTTCTCTTGTGTTTTTTTCCCATAGGCACCTCTAGTTTGTCTGACAGGCTCAGCTGTGCCTGCTGCAGGATCCGGTTGGGATCAGCTGGAAGCAGATGTATCTGACATGGGCTATCTCCAACTCTCCTCACCCTGGCTGCCCTGCAGCCCCCTGCTTCTAGTGCCTTGACACCTGAACTCTAACTAAAACAACAATAAAAACTGGTACTAGTAGAAGTTGTATAAAACCAGACATTTTTCATTAGTCCACTTTCCAGCCTGCAAGCTTTTTCTTTTATTTCCTAGATGTCTGGGATCTTCTGTGAAAAGTCCTTCAGACTCTACAAAAATCCCCACAAAATCTTATCTGATCTCCTGAGTTTTCATCAGTTTCACAGTCCATGTGGACCCTAACCAATCATAGCTCATTGCCTAATGGTGTTAATGGTAATTCATTTCTTCTTCTAATTAAACACAGATGTAGATCTAAAATTTAAGAAAATAGGAAAAGCTGTATTCCCTTGCCAAGCTCATAATTTCCTTTTTCTACCACACTGCAGGGTCATCGACAGTACCCCAGAGTCTACCACAGATGCACATTAATTACCCGTTCTCTAATTACTTGGGTACCAGTATAACTGTTCAACCATTCATTAGGCTTTCTTCTCAACTTTGTAAAGCCCCAGAGACGTGTGCAAGTAGTGTACAACTTGGCAATGTTAATTGAACCCTCTTAACTTATAAAATGTACAAAAATGTAACTATTGATAAAAAAATCCTTTTTCATTTTGTCCACTAAGCCCACAACATAAAACTGATCATTTTGGATGCAATGTATTTGGACATCCAACAATCCAATAAATAACAGATTGTTAATTATTGGTCATACATCAACAGAATTAGGGAAGAATCCTGGCTGTTAAATTACCAGTCTAATTCCCCATTGAAGACATGCAGGGAAGCAGTTAGCTATATTAGCAAATCTAAATAAGATGTTTATTTATAAAGTTCGAATATTAACAAAATGAGGTCCGTGAAATAAACAATAAGGAAAATAAGCCTTAAACACATGATTTATTTCCTGGATCTTCAGTGAAGTTAACTTTCAATGTCTTGAAACATTTTAGCCAGCATCATTCAGTATTTAATATGACTGAAAGATTATAGCCTGAATCAGTCACAAAGAATGAAGTCTTGCTTTTAAATACCTGTATTTTTCCTTTATCTGCCACACCGTTGTTTTTAAGGTTCATTTGCTATAAATATCATAGAATTATGGAATGGTTGAGGCTGGAAGATCTCTTTAGAGATCATCTGCTCCAACCTCCCTGCTACGGTTAAATATGCCACGTTTAACTATGTCCTGTTTTTCACACACTAGTGAGAGGTGATAGTTCTCATTTGCTCTGGTTTTGGTGTCATGTGCTCTGCGCCAGCAGCTTCAAAGCCTATCTTTTCTTCTACTTTGGTAGTATAGGAACCATTATTACCTACTGATACAGTTAGTATTTCTTGATAAATATGGAAGTTTATTCAGTAAGGATGGCTTGTAAATTACATGTTGTTTTAACAGGAGTCAGAATCCACTGACGGATTCTCAGTATTTTTCAGGAAATTTCCTGCCTTACTTCAAGTAGTAATGTCTTCTTAAAACCCTTTTCTGTATATTCAGTAGGATTAATTATGCATATGTCTACAGCAATGAAGACCCAGTGTTTTCATGATAGATATATCCAATAGTCTATAAAAATTTAGTTACCTCTTTCTATTTGTTGTTACCTATGCCAGAATCCTCAGTAACTTGTTTCTAAAGCTTTGTAGTATTCCAAGCAAGGAAAATTTAGTCCTAGGCACTCTAGAGCACACAAATAAATTGGACAGTGAGATGTTTGAAATATATGTACAAATATTCTGTCTAAAGTCAGACTAAAATTACTGTTGAATAACTGTCATCAAAACAGATGCCACATCTTCATCTTTGTCAAATTAGTATGAGTGCTTTGCTAGAACTGACTTTTGTAACAAGTGTAATGCTAGCTATAATAATAAAACACTCTTTACAATGGGTACTCATGTAGTTTTATGTAAATAAATGATTTTTGCAATCTGTAATATTTAGCTTTTTATAGAAATCCTCAGAAATGTGTGAATTACCATTTTTAAAAGATACAGCAAATACAAAGGGAGGTTTTTCTCTTTGTGTAGTATTTCTGTATACTGGACCACTATGTTGTATCAAATGAGAATCAGCTGAACAATTGCTTGGTCGTAATCAATACAACAGATTAACTCCATACAGATGATTCTGCTTAAATAAGCATGTGACACTTACTGCAATTAATCAGAACAAAAAGCGAAGACAACTTGTGTGAATTGATCCTGTCTAAACCCATCCAGAAGAACCTCAGCTATCTTTTGCATTCTGAAGCAGTCAAAGAAATGTGCTGTTGAATTGCTCAGTCTTGTTGCTGGTCTGAAACATTTACTGTTTCTTGATTCAGGGATTCTTTGTTTCTTGAACAGTTTGATCAGGATTACACTTGATTACAGCTAACACATGGAGGTAATCATACTGCCTTTATTAGAGCTTTGCCTGACTTGATAAATGTTGGAGTACTAAGATAATTACCAATTTTTAAACATCTTTTTATTATTAGAAGGAATTCCCTTTGCTCTCTGCAGTTAAAAGACAAAAAGAAAAAACCCCAAAGTCAGTGAATTAATTACATATTTTGAATGTTTAAATGGGATGCTGGATCCCTGAGATAATAAAACAAAAAAATGGCCTTTGTAACAGTCAAAAAGGCTGAGATTACAAAAACCAGCAAATATAATTGTGTGTAGCATGAGGCACAATTTATAAAAATATCACACATGGAATCCTTCCCGTGCAGACTCTATCCAACGCTAGAGCTTCGACGGCAGATAAACTACTACAGCCAGCACAGCAAACAGGTTGTGGGCACCGCTTAAACTTCTGAACCGAACCCCCCCCGAGCCCTGGGTGCTGCCTTCCCTTGACCCAGCGGAACCCCCGCCTGAGCCCGGGCTGCGAACCACCCCACGCAGCCTCCTGGACCTCGCCTTGGGCCTGGACCCTGGACCTGAACCCTGGGCCGCGGGCGCTGCCTGGGGCTGAGGTGCTCGGATCCCTCCGGAACAAGGGCCCCAGCGCCTGGCAGTGTTCAGCCAACACCCGGCAGGGACTGACCCTCCAGCTGACCTCTTGGCCCGCCGCCGGGAAGGAAGGAAGAGAAGGAAGGGAAGAAAGGGAAGAAAGGGAAGGAAAGGAAGGTGCCCACCGCATCCATGTTCCAGCCCTGCCCGACCCCGTGGGAAGTCTCGGCCTTGAGGGGGCTGCCGACCCCTGCTGCGCCCTGGCAGCCGCTGGCAGGTAAGCACCTTCTGCTTGTGTGGAAATACTGTGAGGAATGATACCCAAGTTCTGCTTCCTAAAAGTCATCAGCACCGCTGGTAATTCACTGCTGGATGCTGTTCCTCTTTTTCCATGGTTTGCGCACACTGCTGTCAAAATACGGCAGTGTAGTAAAATTGTAAAGACCGGATAGCTGAGATGTACAGAAGATGTGCTTTGTGAGACATGACCTTACCGAGCATGTATTGTCTTGGAGATGCTAAATTTCCCCACTTGTCTCTGGCAGTGAACTTTATGAAGTTGGCTTAATAATACTGAGCTATTCAGAAATATTTAAATGCATGAAAGAATGCATCTTTTTCAGCGAAAAGGTGGACTTCAAATTCTGTAAGAGACAAACTAAAAATGAATGTTAGCTTGTCTACAAACTAAAATGACTGTTAGTTTGTCTACTGGTAATTTGAAGTGAATAATTTAAATAAGGTTTCTAACCCACCATCCAGTATTTCTTTTCTATGTGCAGTCTACCTGTGTGATAGACAGTGTCTTAATTTTGTTTTAATAGGATTGCCACTGAGCACAGCAAATTTAAAAGATTATTTGAACCTAAAATTAGGAGGGAATAGAGAGATGGGAAGAAGGAAGGGAAGACTTATTTAATATCTTACATTTCTGATTAATGATGCAGTGGACTATATCATACCACTATGATGGTATTATCTTTTAATTGGATATTTAGATGAGCTGCATTCTTTATTATTCTTATTAAATTATAGCTGTATATATCACTGTATGTGTTAACATCTTGTACAAGGACTTCATTTGCATTTAATTAGTTTCTCTGTAAAATGATTTCTGGTTTTGAAATTACGCATTTGTACATTACAGAACAATCAAATTATCAGCCTCACTGCCGAAGATCAATTCGGAACTCTGAGAAGTATGATGAGGTAGGTTTTTCATCATTAAAATTACCTAAAAATTCTTCAGTGCTGTCAAAATGTCAATGGATGTTATTTAATTTGTTTATGACTAACAGGAGTAAATGGGATTGTGTAGTAAAGTGGAATTTTCAAGAAAGTTAATCTTTCTACAAGTGGAATGTTTTGCTACAAGCCTAAGAAATCACTGGAATAAAATGTGTCTGTTTTTTTAAAATCTTTGGGTCCTAACAATGCCTAGTCTAAAGATAGACATGGAAGTGTTAGGAGTTGAAACCTGGTGGATTCAAACATCAGTGAAATTTATCCTTAGTGCATTGGACTGTGAAACAGAAAATTATGAGAAAGGAAGGCTTAAGTTTAATTTTCTCTCCTGATCCTTTATTCTTAGGAGGGCAGTGCTGAGGATGCCCAGCTGAGAACAATATATTAAAATAGCCTAGTGTCCTCTTACTCTTTTTGAGGAGAACACAAGTGTAAACAGGTCAATGAAATGCTGAAGTGACTGCTCTGCACATGCATATTTCTGATCACTGTACTAAGAAGTAGTTTTTAACAGCTGAAAATGTTACCGTCCTATTCCCTACTACCTGCTCTACTTAAGGGATGAGAGAATTTCTCTATGCCTGTTTTCAGGAGGCACTACAATTTTGTGATTTTTCAGATGCAGAGAGCTGCAAAGCAAGCAGACAACAATCTGCTGTCAGCACAGCTCTGTAAGGTCCTCTCCCTTCTCAAGGGAGGAGTTGGAAAGTGTTGCTTGTAACGGGTATATCCTGAGCCTCTGTAATCTCAAATAGCTGGTACAAATCATTGTGTTTACCTTGGTTAGAGCTGTACATAAATGTTAGTGCAAAACATGAAATGTTAATAACTAGCATGTTTATACTGATTGTAAAATGAGGTAAATGTGAATCTTGCATTTCCTTGAGAAAGAAAAAAGTCAGAAAAACACTTGGCACTGCCTTTTTTTTTCCTGGACAATGGTTATTGCATATCACCATGGAAATTTGGATTTTCAAAGGATTAGGACATACAGGGTAACCCCCTTTTATAAGCCTGATAGGTTGTTATGACATATTCTGATATTGTTTACAGCTATGTTTCTTTGATACCTAGATATGCTTAATGTTTGTGGTCCTATTTGATATAAAAAAACCCAAAATCATTAAGTTTTAGCCCTAGTTTGGGCTCATCTGAATGGTGGGAGACTATGAATGTTGTTTGATACTGGCCAGCAGCTAAGCACCCACACAGCCACTCACTCCCTGATTAACTCCCACCAGAAGCAGAGAGAATGGGAGAAACGAAAGAGTGAAACCCATGGGTTCAGGTAGAGACAGCTTAGTAAGTGGAGAAAAGAGGGGAAAAAACAAGTGATGCAAAGACAGTTACATGCCATCTCCTACAATGCCAGCACAAAACTTGCCTTCTTCCTCTCCCACCAGTTTTTATTGTTGAACATAATGTTAGATGCCATGGAATATCCCTTTGGTCAGTTGGGTAACCTGTGCTGGCTGTGCCACCCCCCATCTTCTTGTCCATCCTCAGGTTATTTGCTGCAGGTTGGAGGGAGTGGGCAAAGCCTGGGAAAGCTTGATGCTGGTGCAACCACTGTTCAGCCAGAGCCAAAACACTGGTGTGGGATCACTGGCTGTTTTAGCCACAGATCCAAAATGCAGCACCATATGAGGTGCAGTGAAGAAAGCCAACTCCATCTGAGCCAGACCCATTACAATTAATTAATTCAAATCAGCTGTCAGCAAACAGGAAGCCTGAAAAACAAACCTTAATAAACACGTACTACTTTTTAAAGATTTTTCTTGGGCTGCTGCAGCTGCATTGCCCTACAATAATGAAGTAATACAGAGTGGAGACCTTTATAATGCATGCTCCAGTTTGCAGAGACTTCCAATGCAGACAGTAAGCCTGATTGCCATGTTTACAAAAAACAAAATATATCCAGTGCATCCTGACATTAGCACTTCTTGGTAATGGCTTCTGTGAAAATCTCTGCTTTTAATATCCCTCCTTCCACTGGTGCTTGGCTACCCTGGTAGAGAATGATGATACATAACTGTCAGCTTCTGTTCAGGGTCAGACAAAGCAGAATATCAAGCTTGACTGTTTTTATTGTATTTTTAGAAAGACTGTCTTTCCCATAGTTATGTCCTAAATAGAATTTCCTAATAGCAGAGATAAAATGGATGTTTTAGATTTCAAATCTGTATTTTTACCTGCATTTATATTAAATCAAGATAGAAACAGCTTTAAAGCTTCTGCAGAAATACCTTTGAGTAGTAGTTTTGAGCCAGGTGGCTGTCAACCACAGTGAGCTAAAGATGCCAAATACAAGAACAAAGTTTATTTTGTAATAACTGTCACAGTTTACAAAAGGTGAAGAGGGTTTACAATTGCATCAATTTCATGAAAGTTGAATTATCTGCTAGCAATTTTTAAGCAGGAAAAGGAAAACTATAGAATTTTCTCTTCTAAATTGCTCATACCTAGCAGTAGTGCATTTCTGGGCTGCTAAACTCAGGTCTCAATGGGGATTGAATGTCTTTTGTTTCTTATAAAAACAAAAGCTATACTCTGAGAGGCAGCAACTCCTGGCTCTCAACTCTACTGACATTAGAGATTTGAGAGCTGGAAGCTCAGAATCTGCCCACAAACCTCAGCATGCTGATAGGGAAACCTGCCTTAGATTATTTTCTCTTTTATGAAGAAATTATTTGTTCTTAGGGTATCTGTACTAATAACCAGCCACTTGGAGTGATGCTGGAAATTACTCTCTTACATTTAGGATTTCTTTTAGTAAAGCTTAACTAAATGGAAGATACGAGGAAGAAAAAAAGTAATTTTACAGGATTTACCTTACAACTGATAGGCACTGTTGATCATAAATGTAGCTCATGTATGTCTTGTGATAAATGACATGACCCCACTTTTTATCTCTTTTGCATTTTTGGTGGTTTCTCAGATATTTGGAAGATAAGTCAATTTTCAGTAATATTTTTAGTCTATTTCATCAAGTGGAAACGATGGCACCAAAGCAGAATAAAATTCCATCTTCTCTTAAACAATTTACAGATTTCTAAGCAAAAAAAAGATGCCATTATATTTGACCAGTCTGATTTTTTTAAAGAACAGAAGACAGCGTTTTCTCTGTAATTTCAGGTACGAAGTTTCTAACTTCTGCTTGATCTTGTTATGTCTTTCACAAAAATATTTGATACTAAACTGAGGGCATTTTGGTGGTGGAGAATCCCACACATCCCTTACTAAGTGGTTTCTGAGGGGTAATTGTCTTTACTATTAAAAATTCTGCCTTATTTACTGCTGCAAATTTATTTAATTTTGGCTTGTAGACACTGGACATTGTTATGCCTTTGTTTAGTAAATCAAAACTCATTACTTTTGAAAAAGTTCAGACAGCTTTTTGAAGGCCTTTAATCAAGCTTAGGAGGCTTGTCTGAACCTTTTCCAATTTTTGGAAAACTTTTTTAATGTTTTGGCAGTTTTATAGTCTTCAGTGTTTTATTCATACTATCTTCATACTTCTTACATACCTACATACTGGGAAGTACCTCTTCTGGCAGGTTTTATTTGCATTTCTCTTAACTCTTAATGTGACTAATGCTGCTTAGCCTGTGTTTTTGAGGATTATGATACAGCATACATGGACAACTCCATGAATTCGAATAGCAATAAACATAGGAACTAGTAAGAAAGTTGGGAATAATTTGGGCAGCATCCCAACCAAAACCTATTTAGTTAAATATCTTCAAACTTATTAGCTGTAATTTTCTTCTCATGGACACTGGGTTCATCATAATGTCTAAAAGCACAGAAATCTGCATTTCACCTTGCTCATCTGTATTTTTGCATCTAGTGCTCACAGATATTTTAGAATTCAGTCAGTAGCAGCACAGTGATTATAGAAATTGGCTGCACTGGTCTGAGAAGAGAGTGGGGGCACAGCATGGGAAATATGCTTTTGATAGCTTATCTAATAACTGAAAGGTAGAACAATTTCAATTTCTTCGCAGTGGGAAAATAACCTTTCTTTTTTTTAAATAATGGGTTTTTTGGGGTTTTTTTTTGGTTTTTTTGGTTTGGTTTGGTTTAGTTTGGTTTGGTTTTTTTCCCCTGCCTGAATTTTAAGCAACATAGAAAAATAGTTGTCCTTTGTAATGTAACATTGAGGACAACAGGTGGTTGTCTCTCTGCTTCCTGTTTCTTCTTGAAATCATCAACAGTCATCAGTATAAGCAACCTGCTGGGCCAGTGGCCTGTTCTTCTAGTTCAACTAAATGAGGTATTTTCTCATTTTTAGAATTTCTGTTCTTTTTTAGATTTGCTTCTAACAAAGTCTTCTTTTCCTACATTCAATGGTCTCTGCTTGTTTTAAGAGCAAACACTTGGATGCTTCAGTATCTTAAAAAAATGATGTATCTGTATCAGCAAAATAACTTAAACACATGGCATAAGCAACTGAAAAGTGAATTGAAACTGCATACTTTTGGGAGCATACTTTTGGGAACTGGGAATTAGCATAGAAGAGACAGGTGCAGGCAGATAGCCAGCTGCTTTGCTGGCTAGGAGAGTGCTGTGTTATTCCAACTGGGAGCTTCTGCTTGGACCAGGTAGGACCCAGCACTTGGAGCATGAGGTCTCTTTGATGTTCATTTTAATTTAAACGAAGATCCTTTGGCCTGGGGTTGCATGACTTTGCATTGTCTTTTTACTCTTTCTGTGCTGGGTGGGGAAGGGTTAGCAATTAAAAAAGTGAATATGACTTCTGTGATATTTTGTCAATGGGATTTTATAAAGCTTTTGCTGCTTTTACTTTTGAAAAAAGAAAATGGGAAGCTGTGTCGCATTTGTTGCAAGTGATTTGATGTTAACCCATTCCTCATGATCTTTCCCTCTTTGTTCTTAATGGATAAATGTATGTTTAGAGTGAGGGGATTATTCTTCCAAACAACGCATATGACTGGTAACAATTACTACAGTGATGTGATAAGGCTTTTAAAGGGAGATACTGAATTTCCTAAGTCTGTGGTCCAAGTTGTTCTTGTAGAGGGGAAATCTTTAGTGAATCATATGATTGTATTTTAGAAGGCTCCCTTTTCAGATCTTACCTGCCCTTATGAATATTTATTTCCATGAGCTCAGGAGGTTCTCTTACCAAACTCTAAGGAAAACTAAAACATTACCCCTCTGATGTGGGGTCTTCTCAGAAGTCTTATGGGGAAAAAGGGAGGGGGTCATTGGTGCTTTGTTTCCTCATAATATGTCTGGTGTGCACCCATTGTTCTGGGCATGCTCCAGTGAGCCTTGGCTACACTATATTTGTTGTTAGAACTTGCTCTAAAGCATCTGCTATGCTACTGATGGAAAACTTAGCAGAAACAGTTCTGCCCTAACTCCACAGGGCATCTCTTGTCTTGACTGCTTGGATGTTTGAGGCAAAATGGTAAAAAGTTTTGCCAGTCTCTCACACCTAGTAGGTACCAATCCAGGTAATTACTTCCAAGATAAAACATTTCTATGAATAAAGAAAAATATATGCATTTAGTAGACATCTCATATGTTATAGAAATATATGCTCACTGTGAAGCTATAGTCTGGATTTTCATTCCATGTTCAGTCTCTATCCATCTGACTGAGTAGTAGGAAAAGAGCTTGTGTTGTTCTTTTTTTTGTTGAAAGTCTGATTTTATTTAGCAAAACCTGAAAGGAAGCAAAGCAGATATGGCTTGTATGTTTGCCAGTTCTGTTCTAGAGATCATTAACAGACAGCAATAAATGGAATAAGTGATGTCAGATCCTGTTCAGTCTGACTGGTTTGCTAGGTTCTGTAAGTGCAGAAGGAACTTTGCTGGAAAGAAAGGAAAAAAACATGAAATACGTTAAAATAGAAATTAGAAGTCTGGATTACCTTAAAATGTGAATGTAAGAACTGTGAAATCCAAAAAGGGGGCCTTAGGCACAGCATTTAAACTTCAGGCTCAGATGTACAAACTCAGCATATGTGATATAAAAGACGCATAACCAGAAATTCTGACAGCAAGTTTTATCATTTTTATAACTCTGATAAATCACAGTTTATACATTTAGAAAACATTTAGAAACTGTTATATACATTCAGAAAAACAGTTAAGATTCTGAAAGTTGTTTATTGTGCTCAAATGATAGAGATACACCTGGCTGACTAACTGAAAGATGATGCTTAATAAAATAGTTGAAGACTTTACTAGTTCTGAAAGTGAGATGCAAAAATGTTAATAGGCTTTTTGTGGAAATTAGTGACAAAATCTCTTGTTTTGATATTCTAAACATGTCAAACATAGGTAGAAACTCTGGTAGTGTTATTTGTTCCAAGAATAAGCCTTTTCCTTTCTATTCCCTGTCCCCTCTCCTTTCAGGAAACATAAAAGAGGCCTTATTTCTTTTGCTAAAAATATTTTCATTGTGATACATAGAACACAACAAAGTTGTACATAAATCTCAAAGTACACTTACAAATTTGTTGTGGTAGGTGTTGCGTGGTGACCTGTTTCAGGAATGGCACGGCGACCAACGCCTTTTAGGGCGAGTTTTCTGCCTTTCATGATGAGGTTACCAAGGCACTCAACTCCTGAAGAGAAGGCACGTGACAATTTTCCTAGGACTACCCATTGTATTGGTTGAGCTTTTTCAGGGGGGCCCTGAGCCAGTGCACCTATTCCCCCCCCTTTTGTGAAATGCACATACAGGTCAAGTGGTATATTTGGGTTCCACCTGGCGAGCGTAGTTGATGACACCTGTTGCTCGATAAAGTCGAGAGAGTTCATTGCCTCCATCGTCAGAGCTTTTTGCTCCCATGGGTTCTTTCCTTTCAAAAGATCATGCAGGGGGGTCATGGTTTCAGGAGGAATCAGGATGATATTGTGGAGCCATTGCAAGGACCCCACTAACTGTTGCATATCGTGAAGCGTTCTGATGTCTTGACGAATTTTCATCTGAGGAGGCATTACATAGGAGCTTGTAATCTCTACTCCCAGGAAACTCACACATGGGGCTCTTTTGATTTTTGCACTCACAATTTCAAACCCATTTGTTTTCAGAGTTTCTGATACCGTTGACACCAGCTGGTCCACCTGACTTCCTGATGGTGCAGCGATCAAGATGTCATCCATATATTGAATGATAGTTGCAGTCGGGTTACTGTATCGAATAGGTGCTAACACTCGGTCCACAGTGATCGGGCAGATGGTGGGTGAGTTGATCATTCCTTGGGGCAGCACTTTCCACTGGAAGCGTAAGTTGGGGCATTGGCTATTTGGAAACACAACAGAAAAAGCAAACCGCTCCTTGTCTTCCTCGTGCAGGGGTATTGAAAAGAAACAGTCCTTAATATCAAGGACAGCACAAGGTTGTCCCTCTGGTATCATAGAGTTCATAGGCAACGATGTTTGGACAGGACCCATTGGCTGAATTCTCTTGTTCACTTCACGTAGGTCATGGAGGAGGCGGAACCCCTCGCCCATTCTTTTGGGTATGACAAAAAATGGGGTGTTCCATGGGCTAGTAGAAGGCTCTATATGGTCTCGTTGTAGCTCACGGTTGACTATTTCAAGGAGAGCGTCCATTCAAGGCTTCAACAGGGGCCACTGCTCGACCCACACCGGGTTGGATGATTTCCACATCAGCCTAATTGGTGGGAGTGGGTGTGCGGCAGTGGCCCTTAGGTTAAATTTGTCACTCTGGCTTTTAATAGGACTAGAGCGTCTCTTCCCAGCAATGGTGGGACTCCTGGCATGACATATGGGAAGAGAGCGATGGTCTTCTCTGGTCCCTTTTCAGTGTGAAGTGTGATAGCTACCAGTTGAGCACTCTTTCGAGCTCGGGTTACTCCCCTGACTCCCCCCACCATGGGGGCATCTTCCAATTTCCAGTATGGAGGCCAGTTCGTCTGAGGAATAACTGTAACATCTGCTCCGGTGTCAATCAGAAAAGGGACCTTAATGATGACGCTGTTTGGGGTATTATGGAGAGAGCAGAACCCCCACACCACTGGCGGGTTGTCACATTTTACTGCCAGGGCCACCGTGGGGTCTCGCCCCCAGGGGGTGATCCTTGCTGTCCCTGAGATGGGGGCAGATTTGGTTGGACCATAAAGTTGGTTGCCTCTTGGGGGGGCGGAGGGTTCGAGAGTGCCTTGTCCCATCCGGGGTTGGCATTGTTGGGCCGCCTCGTGTCCCAGGTGGGAGAGGGCCGTGTGCGGCCCGGGTGCCCTCTCCCTCCCCCCGTTTCCCTGGGTTTTAGACCTGCAGTCCTTAGCGAAATGTCCTTTCTTTCCACAGGCCCAACATGGTCCTCTGCATTGGTTCTGGCGCGGGGTGAGTGCAGGTGACGGGTTCCTCAGACGGGGGCAGTTTTTCGCCACGTGGCCCTCTTGGCCACATTTAAAACATGCCATCACATTGGCTATTGCGGTGCGAACAGCCACCTGAATCGGAGCCATATGCTCTTCATTCATGACATGTTTGATCATGTCAGCAATACTTGACTCTCTCAGCAGTGATCGCAGGATTTCCCTGGTTTTTAAATTACACTGCTGACGTAAACAGTCTGCAACGACTGGGCCTTTTGCTACCACGGGCAGGGACAAGGAGTCAACCGCTGCTTGGAGACGGTCCACAAATTGTGTGAAGCTCTCACTTTCACTTTGCTTTATTGTGGCCCATGGCGATGGCTTGGCAACAATTCTAGAGGCTGTGCGAATAGCTTCTCTAGCTGCACGAGTAGTTGTCATAGCCTCGTGCACCCGCAGGCTTTGCGCTTGCACCTGGGAGGTAGTCGATGTTGGGTCTGTACCCATCAGTCGCTGCACAGTGGAGCCATGTAGCGGGTGACCTGGCCCGGTTACTTGGGCTAGTCTCCCTGCACAGTTATCTTCCCATTCTCGTCTAAAAACGATCATGGCTGCCCCGTCAAAAATTAATCTGCACGTGAGTTTTATATCGAATGGGAGCATGTCATCTCCCCCGAAAACCCCATCTATGAGGGTGGAGACCATGGCAGAATTAAGCCCTTTGTCTGGGACTGCTTTAACAATTGCTTGTATTAGGGTTTACTGGCGAATGGACCCTTTGATCCCCGTCCACCACACGGACCGGGAATGCTTGCATGGTTGGGACCCACTCGGCACATGCGGTCATTATTTCCCCCCAGTCCGTGAGAGAAATTTTTTTCATTTGCGGTCCTTCTATATTGTGGACGAGGATATTTTTGCTTTTAATTCTATTTGCCTTGGTTTCCTCCTCCTCTGGGTTTGAATCAATTGCGAATAACTCGTCCCAGCTAACGTCCGCGCTCCGGCCCCGCCCACTTCCCTTGCGGACCGGTGAGCTCCAGGCCCCGCTCACCTCCCTCACGGGTGGGCGGGCTCCACCTCCGCCCACCTCCCCGCCCACCTCCCTCACGGTCGGGCAGTTCCCCCCCTCTTGGGTCGCTTTGCCGTCCACTCGTGGCGGTGCTTGCTTTATGCAGGTATTTTTTCAGATGGTGGCTAATAAACAATCCCTTGCCGCCCTTCTGGTCTCCTGTTCTTGCATGGCCTTCTGCAGAGCCTCCTGGACTTTTCCCCAAGATTTAAGATTTTTTCCACAACTCGTGGACTTTGTCTCCTCGGCTAATGCTTTGGTGCATTTATCCCACACCTCTGAGTGGAGTATATCCACCGGCTGTTCGATGACCCCCATCTGTAAAAGCCTTGCAACTGCGAGAGTAAAATCTTTAGCTTTACACTCAACCCCCCACTGCTTATGTATTTGAGATACGACCTTCACAAGGGCTTCCATCCTCCTCGTGGATCTGGGAGCGTTCTCCCCGCCGGGCTGGTCCTACCACTCCGGCCGCCGTTCCCCGATTCCAGGCGGGACTCCCGGGTTTCGGCACTACTTGTTGCGTGGCGACCTGTTTCAGGAACAGCACGGCGACCAACGCCAGGTCGCTCGGGCCATCGACTCACAGACACCAATGTGGTGGTTGGGCAAAATGGCATTTATTCATAGGTGGTGAAGCCTTATATCCCCTGGGTTTACACACTCATTCCAGACTGCTTACATCATGGTCAACCTGCTGATAAGAGAAGGGGCCCTGTCTTCCCGTACAGCGCGAGATCTTCCGACCGCCAGACCCTATCTAACTACAGGTAGGCTCAGCACAAATAAAGAACCAAAAACTCCTGATCTCTGAATGACCGAATTCAGATGGCTGCAGAAAATCACATTGGTTTCTGATAACATGTAGGTTGATAAATTATTTGCTATAATTTATTTTATTTAAAAAAAAAAAATTTGCCGCCTCCATTTGACGCCAAGTGGGGAAAATGGCGGCGGCGCCGAGCACGGCTCCCCCGTCCCGGGATGGATCGATCGTTCCCGGCGGTTTCTCCGCTCCTCCCAACCCTTCCAAACCCCTCCCTTCCCCGATCCCGGCCCGCGGGGCCCGGCTCAAGCGCCCTGAGCCGGGGCAGGAGGCGGCGGTGCCAGCGCAGAAAGGCTCCCGGCCTGGCCCCGCGGCCTCCACCACTTCCCGGGCTCCCGGAGGGGCTCGGGCACCGCTGGAAGCTCTCAGTGTAGCGGCCGCAACGAGGCCCGGATCCCCCCGAAAAGCTGCCACCACAGCATCTGCCCCACGGGCGGGTGCCCCCTCCCCGGTTTCCTCCGCCTTGCCCTGCTCCAAACGTCCCCCCTGGAACCTCAAGGGACAAATCCTGGAGCTGAGAGGGGTCCTGGGGGGGGACCCGGGACCAGAATCGGATCCTGGAGGGGGAGAACCGGGACCTCCGGGAGAGGCTGCAGAGCCTGCAGAAGGAGCTGCAGGAGAGGGAGGAGCAGCAACGGTGGGTGTCCCAGCAACTTCTGGGGTGCCAGGAGGAGTTGGGGCACTGGAAGGCGGAGGTGGAGGCGCTGAGGGAGTTGGAGCTGTGGCTGCAGGAGGAGAAAGAAAAGAGAGAGAGGGAGGGAGCTCGAGGAAAAGCTGTGTGAGACGGAGGCGTCACTGGGGGAGGCTCAGACGGAGCTGAGGCAGAGCCTGAAGCTGCAGGGGCTGAGGATTCATCACCTGGAGCTGCAGGGGCTGAGGATTCATCACCTGGAGCTGCAGGGGCTGAGGATTCATCATCTGGAGATGGAGAGGAGAAACCTCCACTATGCCCTGATGGAGCTCAACAGCAACATTCGGGCCTTCTTCAGGGTCCGCCCCGTGCTGCCCGAGGAGGGGTGGGGGAAGCTCAGAGGCCCCTGGGTCACCTCCACTTCCCCCCCCCCCACACACACTAAGACCCTCGTGCTCTGCAGGAGTGAAAAGGCGAATGAATGCGTGGGAACGGCCCACGCCAACTGGAAGTACAGTCCTCCAAGCTCCACCCCCTTTTTAGAGGCCCCCAAGGACGGTTCTCATTGGTTGAGGGCGGCCACGTGCCCCCGGGAGGCAGGGAGGGGAAATGGCGGCGCCTTCCAAATTGGCCCAAACCGCCCCAGATTTAGTGTGAGGGGGGAGTTGGAATTATTAATGTTGTTTTTTAAAAAAAATATTTTTAACAGATCCTATGAGGAGAGGCTGAGGGGGCTGGGGCTGTTCAGCCTGGAGAAGAGGAGGCTCAGCGGAGACCTCATCACTCTCTACAACTCCCTGAAAGGAGGTTGGAGCCAGGTGGGGGTTGGGCTCTTTTCCCAGGCAACTCTCAGCAAGACAAGAGGACACGGTCTCAAGTTGTGCCGGGGGAGGTTTAGGTTGGACATTAGAATTTCTTTACTGAGAGGGTGATCAGACATTGGAATGGGCTGCCCAGGGAAGTAGTGGATTCTCCGTCCCTGGAGATATTTAAAGAGACTGGATGTGGCACTCAGTGCCATGGGCTGGTAACTGCAGTGGTAGTGGATCAAGGGTTGGACTTGATGATCTCTGAGTTCCCTTCCAACCCAGCCAATTCTATGATTCTATATAAACAAGCCAGTTTTGTCTAATAGAAGGGTAAAAGTACATTGGCAATAGGTTTTTTTGCACACATTTGACAATAAAGAGTGACTTTCGCCACTCAGCTGAACAAATGAGGAAGTTCTTTTATTATTTTTTTTTTGCTCTAAGTTTCATTCCGGGAAGACCATCACTTACATTTTTTTTTTGCTTTTGTTTTTTTTCCTTTCCGTATCCCTCCCCTCTCCCCCTTAATAATTTAATTATTCATTTCAGTTACATTTTTCCACTTGGCAGCCTCTGGAATCAAAGGTTCTATCTCAGCAATGTGTCAAAACCAATGACACTGTGAAGGCTTGACTAAGCCTTGACATGACACTAAATGAGGAACTTTATCTCTTGAGATAACTGAGTAGCTTAGATTAAATGAACTTTAAGAGGAACTTCACAGCTACAAGCATAACCTACCCAATCCAGAAATGTTGAATATATTTGCAAATGTGCAATATCTAGCACTACTGTTTAGTTCCAAATTTATATTAATTCTATTTAAGAATTGCCCTGTGTTTTTATAACCATGCAGACATTGAATGAAACAGCAATGAAGTAAAAGAGAAATGCTTTCACAAAATGTGAAAGAATTATAAAAGTAGCCTAAAACTACCTTTTCATCAGTCATTTTGGAAATTAGTCATACTAACACCTGTAAGGCTTATGCAGGTAAATGTTCTGATACAGAGAGGATATTTGGAAGTTACTTGGAAGTTATGGTCTTGGAAATTCCACTCAATGTGCCCAGATCGTCTGTATTTGGATTACTGTGTAGTTAGAGGTGTGTAGAAGAGGAAGGTCTGAGAGACTTGGGAACCCTCTTGGAAATCTTTGACATTTGCATTTGACTTTGCTCTCAGTAGAATGTGATAATTCTAGCTTTTCTTGTGAAGCAGCTTTAACCTTCTAGATAAATATATTTTTTTCTTCATAAACCAAAAATTTTGGGATGGAGGAGATGAGGTAGCCTCTTCTGTGACAGACAACAAACAGGTGTGAATTTTGTTAACAGTGTGAATTGTGAACAGGTGTGAATCTAAGTGTGTTGCCTAGGTTTCTTTTTGTTTGTAAACCTGTTACTTCTGTATATTAACACTGAGGCAGTATTTTTTTTTTTTTTTTTTTTTTTTTACTGAGTGTCTTGTGTGTGATGGTATTTGGATCTTCCACAGGAGAAGTTAATTCCACATGAATTAACTTAAGCTATGTAAATACCAGCCTGCATGTCAGGGTATATATCTAGGCTCCCTCTATAACTGAAGACAGTGCTTAGAATGTATGATTTATCCTGTTTATCTTGGTCACTTTTTTAATGTTTGTGGGTGTGTACAGTGTGCTACAGATCTGTCTTTATTAACTGCTATAGGACTGGCTTAGGTTACAGACCTGCTTTTAAATTGGATTAAGTCAGGTGAGGTTAATCCATTTTAGGTGCAAAATGAAGTCTGCTAGTAGAGTTAGTTCCTTAGCTTTAAGGTCATGCTTCTTCTACATTTGTAGAGATCAAAAGGTAGAACATTCAGGTATCAAAATGTAGAGAACCTGTAGAAAGCAAAATTTTTGTGTTTCACTGGCTTGATGTCTGCAAAACAGAAATATCAAAATTCTGTTCTTTGTACAACTGCTTTAAAACACAATAGGAGGTAAAATATGTTGTCAAGCTGTCCATTTTCAACAAAAGCAGCCTAAGTTCTGATCTTTAGTCATATAACCACATATTGTCATTGTGTGTTGTATCGTACTGAGTTCTGATGTTAAAGAGTTATTAATTAGTTTTTTTTCAAATTGCTGATTAACTTTCATTTTTCATGTATCTTGGATGTTTTACTAATCTTAGACAGAATTGATTTCAATAGGCAATGTTATTTTCATTGGAGGCATGTTGCACTGTATTTTGTGAAAGTATGAGTATTTAATGCATTGTTGTCAAAGTATAGTACTTTTTCAAGGTGTAGTCTGTAAGCAAAGAATTAGTAAGGTTGAAGTTGGGTGTGAAATTATCAAATGTTTTTTATAAGGATGGATTTATTACTCTACTAGTAAGGCTTTCTAAATTTATAGGTAATTTTGTAGTTATGTTTTATTTATGTTTATGTTTTATGTTTTATTTATATTTATATTATTATTTATTTATATTTAATAGATTTATAACAGCAAAAACTGTGTCACCAAACCTTTTTTTAAAACTTAAAATAGTTGAAAGATAAAGGAAAAAGTAACAGTCTTTCAGCAAATTCCTTATGACAAAGAATGTTTTAGAGTAGTATTCAAACAAGACAGATTTTATGTGGTCTGCATTTCACTGGATATTTATATAGGTGAGAAGCTAATGATAGAGAAACCAAACTGCAAACTTCTTTCTGACATGCCTGGTCAATTGAAATTTCTTTGGTAATAAAATGTAAATGTTTAATTTAAAATCAAATAATAAGCATTTCTTTATTTCAGAATAGTAAACTGAATTCAACTCATCTCTAAGGGCAGCTGATGACCTTAATGAGACTGCTTACAAAAGAAGATAAAGTTTAGCATGCATCAGAGTCATGTCTGCCAACAGTTAACATTTTTGTGCATTTTCAAATTGAGAAAAAGTAATTCTTGTGAGATTCAGAAACATTTTGGAGGTCTAGTTGATTTTTGACTGTAAAGATTTTTGAGGATCAAATTCACTTTCCATTTTACTCATTATCCTCTGTTTGCCAACTCTTCCTTTCTTTAATGAAAGAAAAAAATCAGTGCCTTTATTTTTCTGAGCTATTCAGTGGTTAACAATCTGTTTTCTGTTACAAAAATAATAAATTGCTGGTAAACCACACCATTACGGCTGCATTCTGACATCTGCTGTGAAGAGCAGTAGCTTCTGCTATGATGCAGAAGCAGTATATGCTTAGCTCTGTTAATTTTATTCCTTGACAGAAGGCCAGAAAGATGGAGTTTTAGCCATCTTTTATGATCTCCATAAAGGTTTTAAAATTTGTTCATATATAGCCCAGTCTTTCTCTTGGGGTGGTCTGAAACAACCCTCAACCAATTTCAATTATAGAAGGATCATATAAAAGAAGTATTCATGTAAATATAACCCAGTCTTGCTCTTGGGGTGGTCTAAGGCAATTCTCAAGCACATCCAATTATAGATGGATCAAATGAAGAAATTACTCATTTAAATATAGCTGACAGGTTCACAGATAACTAGAAACTGGTAGATCATCTAATCTGACTGCTAAGATAGCAGAGGCCGTAGGATTCAATCACTGAGCCCAATAGTCCAAAGAAAGAAGCCTTCCAGAAAGCAACCTAGCCTTGATTTATAGGAATCAAAAGATCTGTTGCTCCTTTCAGGCATTCAGGCAGTTTCATTTTCTCTGTAAGTTGCCTGTACAATATTTTAATTTGGTCACATTTATCAATTTTATATGAAACATATGCCTTCTGGGATAATATTTCTCTATTTTTTTTTCTATAAATTAGAATATCTAAACAAAATTATACTATGCTATGATGATTTCTTCAAATAGGCTGCAGTATGCTCTGCATGGCAAACAACAGAATGCTATCTTTGTGTTCTGGCTTCCCCCATGTACAAAACATACCCAATGTAACAGCTTAGTTAACTCATAAAATGCAGTCACATGCCTACTGGTTGAGGTCAATTCTGGCATCTGTCTTGTCTGTTCCTCCCCAAAGGAGGGATGCAGGTGGCACCTCTTTATGTTTTCCTCAGAGCTGAGCAGTGTCCTTGGCTCTGCACACCAGTCTCTAGCAGTAACTATAAACATCAAGTGTTATCAGTCCTAGAAACACACACTGTCTGAGAAACTTGCTGTTAATTTCAGCAAGTGCAACTACTTACAAGAGACTTAGCTAAAAGCAAAAGTACAAGACAGAAAATCACCTTTATCCTGGCCCAAACCAGGACATTTCTGGTTGCATCTTTTCTGATTTTAGCTTGGTTATTGGGCCACAACACACTAATAACACCCTCTTGCAAGATCTCTCGTATTTATAATCACTTTGTAGAAAATCTTCAATCCTTTGCTTAGGCTTGTGGAAAATAAATCATTGTTGTTCACTAGACACTCCAGAGACCAAGAAGAGTCGTGTTGGAGAGCAGGACAGTTGAAAATATTAGAGAATTTAGGGTTCTGGCCATACGAGTCTGATGATAGTCTTACACCTATTTCAGCATTCAGTTTCTTTTGCATTAACTTTATTCTTCTGTTTAATGTTAAAGTCTGTGATTGCAGAATTAGGCAACAGAGTGTTAACACATTGGTTAAGATGATAGCGAATGAGCTATGGAATCCAATATTGTTTTGCAGGCCAAACTTTGCTTAGCTTAGAACTTGGCAAAGTGGAAGGTTTTTTTGTTTAATTGTTTTTGTTTCTGTGATAGAAATGAAAGAGCAAACACTTTGAGCACTGTGGAGTGTGTATCAGTAGAACATTAGTAAAGAGTCTGACACCTCTGTATACTTAAGAAAGTTGGCCTTATTTACTCTGTAAATGAAATTTCAGAATATCACTTTGAGTTATTGAAGTGTTTCCAGTTTGTTTCTTGAAACAGTGGAAACCTGTTCTGGGAAAAGAGAAGAGAGGTCTTTGAGTTCAAAGTATTACAAAACTGAATGGGAAGTGATAAAAACTTTCACATAACAATAAATATATCCTAAAGGATGCTTTCTGGAAAGGATCAATACAATAGAAGTTTTATGTCTGTCTTATAATATTATAGCATCTGTGAGCAAAATAGATATGAGCTTGTAAAGGCATTAATGTAAGAGATTGTTTACATAAATGAAGTCTGTACTATGCAAATGTAAAGTTTAGATCTGCAGCATGCATGGCAAAGACTGTGGGAATTAAAGACTGTGCAAAACACCAAATTGTCCAGATAATCTTAATGATGGTTAGTATAGGACTCAAGGGGTTTTTGATGCTTGACATTAGGAGCTATGAAAAAACCCCAAAATTTTATTATGATTAAATCTTTAATTTACTTGGCAATATGTTGTTTTACCCTCAGACTTTCTCCAACTTTAATGCTTATATTTATTGCTTGTGAGCATTAAGTAGGCAATTTTTCAAGGTAGCACCCTGAAAATATAAAAAGCAAAATACAAATGAAAACACTTGTCAAATATATATAGGAAAAATTAAGGGATACTAAAACCATTAGTCAACTTTATTACCTTTCTTTTTTTTTTTTTTTTTTTGCAGGACTTGTAAATAATGAAATTGCAGCTGCTTCAAATTTTGTTCTCTCCTGTTTTTACTAAAGGGCATCTAACCCCATTCTTTCAGCTCAGGATTCTTCATAAATTGTGAAGTTGCTGGTGTTGATCTGTCTATTTTTTTGAAACAACTTAAAAATTTAGGCATGAATGAAATTTAGGTGTTACTGTTAAATGGCTGTCAATCCTTGCCACATCATTGCTTTTTCTTTCCCTGTTTTCAGAACCATTCAAGCAGTGCCAAGATAGCGTGCCACCCTAGAAACAGCTGCCAAGTTAGAACAGTGTCTTAAGGGTACAGAAACAACTGATTTTTAGTATATTTTTTTCTCTCTTCTCCCACTTTTAGTTTAGTAACTTTTCCTCCATTGCAGTATTGAGCTAAGGCGAAAAATTACATGGAACTGTTTAACAGATACTTTACTTCATTGGCTTTTTCCTCCTGGTTGGCTGAAAATGTTTGATAATAATGTTTCATTTTTCCTTTGTTTCTGAAACACGTTTGGAAACATGAAAATGACCCAATGTCATTGTATTGCATCTGAAATGTGTCATCTGGAAAGAAATATTTATTACTGGTGGTTTTGAAATGTCACATGTAAGACATGGTACATGGGGTGGCTTAGTGTTGACAGGCTTGGATAGTGAAATAGGATTTAGTACTGTAAAATTTAAATTAAAATAATAAGATATTCTTTACAATTAGCAGCTGTGACTGTTGACCAGGCATGGAGATCTCTGGACTGGACTCCAGGGGCTGGCAGGAGGAGTTACTGTGTCCCAGAGCTGCTGGGGGCAGTGGCCACTTCTGAAGTCCCTGAGCAGAATGTAATCAGACTACTTATAACCAGTTCCCAAGTTTTCCTTGTATTTTTTTTCCTTCACAGAAAGCAATTACATTGATGAAAAAGCACATTAATCCCCCATAAATATAGGCGAAATCCCTAAAGATTTGTTAAAAAGAAAGTGTATGATGAAAACACCAAAAAGGAACTACAGAAGAAACCAGAAGAAACACAAAAATCTTAATATTGTTGTGGAATAAAAATCAAGGTCAAGTTTATCTTGCAGCAAACAGAATGAATATTAATTAAAGATAAAATTTCCACAAGCTAGAATAATCTTGTAATACTTTTCTAATATAAAAATACCATAATCCATTAAATCAGTGCCAGTTCCGATTATCTGTATACAAAAGTCATGGGGTACTTTATCCAAATGGAAAATTATACAACCAGTACAGTAGTTGTGCATTATTCAGAACTCATGTGGCATTCTATTGAAGTTTAGAAGACTTGCTAGACACGTAGCTTTTCTGTTTTGTTGTTCCTTCCCACTGTACAAGAGAATCACAGTATGGCAATCTACCTTAGTAAATAATCAGAGAATTTTATATTATTTATTTATGTTGTTTAAAGGTCTGTATACTTATTTTGGTATTTACATGTTTATATACTTGAAAAAAAAAAAAAAGGCAGGATTCTTTGGTAAGAGAAGTTAATTCATAATATATCAGATATTTGACATGGTGATAAGTAGCTTTTATGAAAGATACTGGGAAGTTTATATTACAGAAAGTGGTAAGATTTATTTGCAGCAGTTTTTGTCCTTGATATGCTGTGCTTTAGTTTTCATAATTGCCAGTGAGGTTTGACTTTCTCTTTTTATTACTTCCAACCCAAATATTGGGGTTTGACTTGATGGTATCTCCAGAGGTACCTTCCAACCCCTACCATTTTATCATTATAGAGTCACTGAATTGCTTTCTATGGTGCACATAGTGCATTCTGTGATTCTTTAGTTAGGTCTTGTCTGTGAATACCACAACTGAATAAGTGAATGACAGACTGGCTGATGTTGGAGGCCAATCAGTTGAACCCTCTCTGCTTAAGCATGGCTACCCAAAGCCAGTTGCCCAGAACCATGTCCAGATGTTTTTTAGCAGCCTCCAGGGGTAGAGTCCACAACTGCTCTTAGCAGCCTGTGCCTGTGCTCAGTCACCTTCACAGTAGAGGATTTTTTTCTTATGTTTAAGTGGAATTACTTGTATTTGAGTTTGCACCTCTTTTCTTTTCCCTCCATACCACTGAGTAAAACCCCAGCTCAGTTTTCTTTATAGACCCACTTTGGTTGTTTATACACATTGATTCCATCTCCCCTGACTCTTCTCCAGATTAAATAGCCCCCATTCTCTCTCAGCCTCTTCTTAGATGTCAATACTTAAAATCACCTAATGTTCTTCATGCCTCTTTGCTGAATTTGCTAGTGGATGTACATGTCCTCCTTGCACTGAAATATAATTCCTATAGCAATTTTTTTTTTTCTGTAGGAATAATGTGTCTGATTTTTGTGCTAAGGAGTAAGATAACTTTCTGTTTTCAAGTTCCCAAAACCATGAAGAGGCCCAAATTGTCAAATCTAAATTTCTGGTAGCTCAAAATGTGGCAGATAACTAAAATAAAAAATCTGAGCAGCAATCACTAAACTGCTAGCCCATCAAATAAATTCTTAATTGATGAGAACTTATCAACAGAGGGTGGGGGGGAATGTAATTCAGGAAATAGTCAGCTCTGCCAGGCCAGTGAAGTGAAGATCATAAGATTTATTATGAAAACATTTGAATGATCATACTGTCCAGGCTGAATATCTGTCTAACCCAGTACTCTGCATGGCTACTTTAAAAAAAAAAAAAAAAAAAAAAAAAAAAAAGGAATAATGCAAAGCTTACAAGGTTGTTTTCCCTGCCTTCTTTCCTAATTTCTAATTTTTTGCAGTTGGCAGTTCAGGGTCTCCCTAAGCCAAAAGTCCTTGCATTTAGTAACTGACAGACTGATGGCTCACAGACTTTTCTTTTCCATTTTTGCTCTTCTAGAGTATGAAAGGTCTTCATAATCTAATACCTATCTTATTAAGAGCCACTGAATTTGTATTTGTTCCAGTGTTGGTTTTTTGGTTTTTTTTCCCCAAGTAAAAAGATTAAATTCATGGTCTTGAATGTGTATTCATCTTTATATAGTCAAATAAACTGAAACTCTCAGGTTTTATTTCAATCTCCCCTAAGTTTATAGGATTCGTAAATCTAAATTTGCTGCAGTTGCTTGCTCGCCATTCTCTTAGTAATGGCCAATATTTTATAGATTGTTAACAGAAACATCTCTGATCTAGAACTGCTTGGAGAAAGCAATGCTCAGGGAGTGGGAGAAGAAGATTTAGTAAAAATTAATACTAACTTTTTTCTGAAACTAATCTAAACTGATGTAAATATCCTGGTGTGGAGAAGTCAAGTAGTCCCTGTAGTCCAGTATCCTGATTATGATGCTGACAGATGTAAAAGGCTTCATGGCTGTATGCAAGAGTATCTAAAGTATCTAGTAAAGTAACCAGCCCCGTTAGCCCTACTGAGCTATAGTGACTGAAAGCTGGCAAAAGGCCTGAATAATTTATGTTTTCCCCCAACACTTTATTTCTATTAAATTTTTTTTTTTGAAAGTGCACCTCCAGTCCCTTTCTGAATCCTTTTATGTTCCTGTCTCAAGTGTAGTGCTTTAAGTTCCTTTTGGTGTTCTGTCTTTTTCTTCTAGGACATGAGAATAGAATGCTCTGCATGTTATTGTTTCTGTACTGTGCTTTCTTGTTTTGCTGTGTTCTCTTAGCCCTTTCTAAGGTTAAGAAAACGTTTTGAGGCTTTTTTTCATCCCTCTAATCATTGTTGCTATCCTCCTGCACCCTGTGTCTGATACTCTTCCATAAACTGAGTGCCAGCTTTCTACCAGCTACTGCAGTGAACTAGAGCTTTAGTTACACCTCAGCAAAAATGCAACAATAATAATTATGGAATCTATCTCCAGAACAAGGTCAATTTTAACTGATGCTTCTATTTAGGATGATCTGCTGTGTCTCTATATAAAGTAAATGGAGGCCAGTGAGCATGCAGAAATGAAGCACAACTAGGACAACAAGCTTAGGACCTCATCCTGCTTAAGTATCATATATTTCTGTTCATTGAAATGAGTAGGTATTGAGGTCATTTGGTGACACTAATGCATAAGGGCCTTAATCCACATTAATCTATATTTATACTTTATTTTTGTTTTAGCTTTAATATTAGAACAATTCGGAGGAAGAACTAGTAACTGTAACAACTACAATTTGCCATGTTTCAACTGTTTTTGTTTCTGCATACTGTGTAATAGCTTTGGCTTTTCAGTGGTTGAGCACATTTGATTTAGTTCTCTCACGTTTATCAGTGTAGTAAGGACAAGAGCTAGTTTTGAGCTGATACTCAAAGGTACAACTCCAAACTCCTTGTTGGAATTGCAGTACTGACAATTGCAACTAAAACATTTGAAAGAATGAAGAAATATTTATAAGGAAAGTATGAGAAAGTAATGAAACGAAAGGACCAAGACCCAGTACAAAACGTAGTAGCTGTTATGATAGCTGTGATGTGATGGAGACTGATCATCATTAAAATCAGTTTTCTTTAATACAAAAAATCTTTATTATTTAATCTGATACAAGGAGTAACTTCAAACTATGTATGGAATACTTTTTTACTAATGCTTTTTTAGAGTTAAATGTGGCTTATTTTCAAAAGGCAAACTGCATACACGTGAAAAAACACACACGAGTTCAGAATAAGGAACAAGGACAAAATATTTGCAACTGTTACAGCAGATACTTGGTATGGAATACATTAGAGATAGAAATATAATCAATATTTAAAAGAATTTGTCATGTATATGTGTGTGTCTTAGAATACAGTGTATGTAATATGCATAAACAAAATTTAGAATAAATATTTAATAGCATATATATTATGCATATACTCTGAAATATATAAGTCTAATAAAATGCAAAATAGAAAAAGAGTAGACAAATATTAGTATTAAACAACATAGTGAAAAACTATTAGATGTAAGAACGTAAGTTAAAGTAACATTCAAAGCTGTTTGTTCTTATACATAAAACTGTAATAAAGCAGAAAGGATAAAAGTTAATGCAGGCTTTTGGAAACACACCAAGTCTGGAAAAGAGAGTTTGAGAAGCCAGATAGTGATAAAAGTATAAAAAAGACCATTTAAAAATACAAAAGCAGTATAAGGTCCTTGAGGAGTGTGAATTTTCTGTTGTTCTTGACAAATAGGATCCAGTTCTCAGTCTACCCTTCCCTACTGTGGCTATTAAAAATAATTGACACCTTTGAATTATGTTTTGTTGAAACCAGAACAATTTTTAAAATTTATGTTTTTTTCAAATTGCATCTTCTAATGATGCAGTCTTCTAAGTCCCAGAATTACTGGTATGGGGAGATAATGGGAAGTTAATAGTAGGTAAGAAATAGAAAGACTGCCTCAGAAACAGTTGATGTAAAAATCTTAAAGAACTGAATATTTACCAATGTGAGACTAGACAGAATTCATAGTCAGAATTAAATAATCTCTAGTGTGAAAAAAAGAACAATTGTCAATATTTTCCTAATTTAAGGTACACTTTTATCCTATAGCCTTAAGAACTTCATGCTGGTACATACTGGTACATCATGTTTTTAAGTACTCAGTAGAAAATTAACTTTGTGACCATAGAGTCAAGACATGCTTGACTTCCATGGAAAGGAAGACACAGAATAGTGTGTGTTCTGCCAGCTGTCTTCTGGTTTAAAGTATCTAATGGTTGATAAATGAAGAAAATTTAAATAGATAATTTGATTTTTTTGTTTTTTTTTTACCAATTAATTGACTGGAATAATTACCACACTCAGCTTTCTTAAGTGGTATCTTCTCAATGGGCTCTTTAATCACATGGTCATATTCAGCTGGCTGTGATTTCCTGAAGCATTGAAGTGCAGTTAATTAGAGATGGAAGGTAATCTTCCAAAGCCCAGCCTAAGGATATTCTTTCATTTTAAAGGATTGACTTCTTATCTGAATTTGACAATTGGATTATTTAAATTTATATTGACTTTTGTCAAACTGTTTAAATGTGTAGCTGATAATTTGATGTACAGTTGCACCAACTTGATAAACTCAAGATAATAAACTCAAGATGATAAACTCATTGCACATTTTAACAGTAATGAGCTGAGTATTAGTGGCAGGGAAGATGTAAGAATTTGAGGTGAAGGTGCAACTTTTTTCTGTGCTTGGCTGAGTGATCATTCCCAAAGCAAGCTTCTTGGCTCAGAAGCCTTAGCTCTTCTTTGCTGTTCATACCTTCCGTCGCATTAGAGAAAAGCTTTTAGAATCTCTCACCATGATAAATTCCTCCATCTGTTATTGGTTAACAATTTTGAAGATCTCAAAAAATTTTAAAAATTAATGAATTTCTTAAAAAATAAAAAAAAAAGGTTGTGTGTCACAGATTATCTTCTAGGTGGGGTAGAAGCAAGAAGAGAAGCACTCAGTAGTGTGTAATTTAGAATTTTTTTACTATGAAAGATGGACATAGTGGGTGGATTGCGAATTTTTTTTCTCTTTATTTTTTACCCTAATTTTGTGGAACTTGCACTGTAATCTCACACTGAAGAGGACCCTAGCCCTTCTGGTCTGTATTGATTGACACCATGGACCCAGGAAACCAGACTTTGACTCCAGCTGCTCAGTGCCTGAGTCCTGGTTGGTGGCCTGGCCGCAGGCACAGTGCTCGCAGCTGTGGCTCAGCTTCCTGCAGAATCTTGGCCCTGGTGAGAGGGCAATTGTTGTAACTCTATTTCTTTCTAAAGTAGACTCTTAGCAGAAGTTAGCAATGGTTTGGCTGGCCATGTGGCAGCAGGCTAGTCTCATTGATGTTCTCCATACTGAAGGTCAGGGAATGGTTTTTGTGATGGTTTCTAACATGTTCTGGTCTCCCATCCCAAATATGGCACAGAAGGGAAGAGTTAGGAAGAGTTCCATAAAGTTGCTCGATTGCGTTTTCATCTTGTACTGGATTAGTGTGGTGAGTCCTAACTGGGCAGATGCAGTAGAGCTCTTGCATACCTGGTCCTGCTATATTCACCTGGGCTACCTGCTGATAAATGACAATAAAAGAGCTAAAAGGCTCTCCTGTTCTTTGTGTCATTATACAAGAGTTCTAGCTCGTGCATGTGAGCAGTGTATGTGCCGTCAGCTGTGGCAAAACCATCTCTGGGGCAGAGATTAAGACCAGTTTTTGGATAGCATCTGCTGTTTCAAGTCTGTGATGCAAATGTTGAGTTTTGTCAAAGGGAAAAGAAATAAATACAAAGATCTTAGGCTAATGTGAGGCTTATGTCCTGCACTGATACCATTATAGTCCTACCTATCGTGCATTTTTGGGGATCTCATCTGTGCTCACAGGCATGTGCATTCATATTTTGCACATTCCTTAAAGGGAAAAAAAAAAAAAGGTATAACAGGTGAATAACATACCTTTTCTTGAAAGCCAAAGTTATCTAGTTTGCTGAAGAATTAACACATTCCTGCGTATTTTCCACAAATCTGTTTTTCAGCAGGTGTTTCACCTCTACTCAAGTAGGCTACCATAGAATTTAATCAGAAATAGTTGCCACGAATGAAAAAAAATACCATTTTATCAAACGATAAGGTGATGAGGCTACTTTATAATGTGATGACTAAAGCAAATTTGAGCTCAGTTATTTGACTGTCATGCAGGATTAAATTTTTTCAGTTTTCATAGATCTTATGATTCTACTGTTTGTCATGTCTGTCATTCAGCCAATTAAATTCACATTGAGAACAGCCATTGTCAGGGAAGAGAGTGCCATTCTAATGAGCTCCTATTATTGTTTACATTCTTCTACAATAAATGGGATTTCAAGAAAGTATCAAACCTGACTGCAGAAGGAAAGTATTCTTGTTAGTGAAAATTAAGATGATGTTGCCTTTCAGAGGTGCTGGGACTTATCTTCACAAACTCTGAATTTAGATTGTCCTTGATGTTCATCTGTAATTGCCAAATCTCTGTTACCTGTATTGACATTTTGGATGAATGCAGTCAAATCAATATGCCTCCGTGGAGGTGAAGTTTTAGAAGTAAACGATGTGTACACGGTGTGAAAATGATTTTGGTCTCAATCCAGTATAAACTGCATAGTGAGATTTGACAGTATTCATTGCCATTATGGTATTAATTTAAATCTATTTTTCTAAACAAAAGTTTAGAATAATTGACTCTTTAAAATTGATGCTGTAGTTACAACTGACAAATTCATGTCATATTCCATTAACAATACAATATTTTACTTTTGTTGTGACAATTCTGCTGGCTGACAAATTCAGAGACTGGACCACATTTAGAAAGAAGTTGCTAATGTTCTTATTAAAAAAACATGTTTCTACTGACAAGAACTTCAGTAATTCAGATCTTTGATGAATGACAGCCTTTAACAGAGTCCTGTAGAAATATTTTATTGTGCTACTTGAACTCTGAAAATTTTAAATTTATTTTTGCTTTTGCACTGAAGCAAAACCAAGCATTTTGGAACAAACTCAAAAACTAAAGCATTAAGGCCTAGAAAAGAAGGAAGGTCAAAAAGTCCTGAATAGCCTAATGGAAGAACGAGTTACCTAAAGTTCCTCTACCTTGAACTGTCACAAAAAGGTATAAATACTCTAATTAAAAGCAGAAGGTAGCTCTTGGATAGATGTGTCTGAGAGAGAGACACATCTACAAGCATGTTGGTGTTTTATGTGATAGATTTGGAATCTTTCTTCTCCAAATTCACCCTGAAATGAATAGAAGATAGATGATTATTGGAAAAGGGTATCCTGTAATAGAAACTATACTGTTGAGCTGAGCAGCCTTTTTTCACATATTGGTGATTGCTAACAGAAAGCACTGTAGCCTGGGATTGTATATCCATGTATCAAAACCATTAATACATCTGATACCACAGTAGGCTGTTTCTTAAAGCAGAGAAAAAAGCATTTTGCCTACGAGCTATGACTAGATTTTTCTTTTAAAAACAGAACAAATTTTTCCTTTTTAAAACTGAACAAACTTTAAAACAAGAGGACTAATGTGTTCACATGTGCATAAAACCCCTAAGTGCATCAGTTTTTCCTGTTACCAAAATATTTATGTTCACAACATTTTGTTGAGTGTCAAACTTAGGTGGTTGACTGCCTCAAATATTGTGAGATAAATGCTCAGCTCATTGCACTTCCACTGACTCCAGAAAGTCTGTAATTCTAGACAGTGACAGGCATTGTATTTCTGATGCAGATACTCTAATTCTCATCTATTGAACCTCAATAGGCAGATAGTTCATGGCTGTCTTTGTTGTACAAATTATAAAATCAGTGGATATTATATTAAAACTTCAGCTATTCTTTAATATTACTATTATTATTAAATCTATAGCTATGTATTTCATCAGTGGAACTGGAAGAATTACATGTATGTATGGAATCATACAGTTTTGCAAAAGATACTGCAAGTAAATATTAAAGCAGAGATGGCATTTAGCAACTGACAGCACATAAAAATTCCATACTGGATCAGATTAAAGATCCATCTGTCTTGGATGTAGTAGATGTAGTAGTAGATCTGTCAAGCAGTAGATGAGAAGGCAAGCAGAAGGTCTGCCAAGCTGCTGGTCCTTTGGTTTTCTGCAGAAAATTCCTGTTATAGGTGGATAACTTGCTGTTCACTTGACTGTCTGTGAAATAGTACCAAACCAAGAAAAATTAAATCAAAACAACTAATCAGTCAGCCAAACAAGCAAACAAACCCCCCAGGATTTACAGTACCATAAAGAGGAGGTTTAGAAAAGTTTATTTCTTCCCAAATAAAATGAAAAAACAGTTTAGTAGTATTCATTTCAATTTTGACCAGTCCTGACTCAGGTTTTAACACTTTTCATAGGCCATCTCTACAGAAATAGGAGGCTTAGCGTTTCAAGTATGAGAGCTTTCTTAACTTCATGCAAAGGAAACAGTAGAGAGTTCAAATTTTTTCCTATTTGCCCCAAACAGAAGTAAAAGAGTACAGTTGTAGTAAATACAATCTCTATTATAATCTAGTCTAGTTATACTATTCAGTCTGCTACAAAATTTAATGTAAAGACACACAAACAAATCTACATGTGATGGCTGAATTTCAAAGAGCAATGATAGACTGTAAGGAACCAAGATTACATCAGACTCATCCCCAAAATCCAGTATCTCTTACATAAGACAATACACAGACTATAAATGAAGGTTCATTTGTGATGTGACCTTGATAAATGCAGAATGAGAGCAGAACTTTAGCATTCCAGACCCATAAAGCATTGTTTAAAAGAGCTTTCAGTGTCAGTGAGGAAAATCTCCATGTTTAGTTTCCCCCAGCTGTCAACTTCTTAATTTAGTGTATGTAGTTTAACAGCAACTCTATGTTTAAATGACCCAGTTTTCACCAAGTGTCTCAATTAACTCATCCACGAGGCAATGCTGAAAGGGATGCATTTTTTAAATAAATGCAGATTTATATGCTCTTATGAATTTATATTTCCCCCCTAACTATTACAACAAAACAAAACCTTCACATTTACTGAATGTTCATGAAATGCACAGTGCTTGGTATCAGATATGTTGCTCTGGTTTTTTTAAGAAATTATATTTTCATCCATATAAAGGCACTGAGATGAAAAGCTACACATCTAGAAGCAGGCAAAAGCTTTTTCAGATGATTCTGTGAAGAAGTATGTATTAGCAGTATAAAGAATCTGATCAATGGAAAACAGAAGACAAGCAGGAAAATAAAATTAGGGATGAAGGAGCTAACCTGGGAGCAGGGAACACAGTTAAGGTTTGCTTTGCTGTGTAGCAGAAAGACAGGATCAATAAGGATATTGCTTAAAATGAAAATAAAAATTACTTGTGTAAATATACTTTATTATTCTGGGCCTTTGTGATTATATGGTTTCAAGATTCCTCTCCTGTTGCTCTATTCTGTATTACTTCTGCAACTCGTCAGTCTGTTTTTTCTCCCTGGAAAGCTGTCTTCTGCAGCCTAAACCTGCTTGCTCTCTATATACAGCTATTTGTAATTCATAGAAATACAAAATGTGGTAACTGAACACAGGGAAAAAAAATAATATTCAGCCTGTGTTATAGTTCTACATATGAAGAAACAAGAAAATGAAGATAACTTTGAGACAGAATACAAGCCAGATATGAGTTAAATCAGAGAGATCCATAAATTCATGTAGTCTCAGACTATGAGCTGAACTTTCACATTTTGTAAGCAGCTTTCTGAACTTAGGTGGCAGCAGTACCTGCTGATGCTCTTGGTTCTCCTCAATTATTCATATTAGGTGGCTTGTATCACTTACAGGTGTGTAAACTGGCAAAAGTCAGCAATAGGCCATAGTTCAGTCTTTCTCACTGCAGAAGCTGTGAAACCTTGAGCTGAATGCTAAGTCAGGGAAGAGACACTGCATGCCAATCATGCTCTGATCGTAGCAGTGAAGAGAATGCAAGTGCTCTGTAAGATGTATTTTGATCAAAAAGAACCTGCTAAGAGGTAAAAAATGCTACTTGTGAGGTGCAGGAGCAAGTGAATTATGTATTGCATTTTTTCTTCTTAGCAGGATTGAAACAATACATAAAGTTTTGTGCTTGATAATGGCTTACTTGTAAGAGCTCAGAAAAGAGACCTGAGTGAATCAAAGAAACCCCACATCCTTCTATGAATCTTATTTTTGCAGAGAATCGTCTTTGTTTTTTTTTTTTTTTATATATGCTCTGGAATCTAGGAAATGGATAAAAAAAAAAAAAATAAAAAATAAAATAAAAAAAAAAAAGTCTTCAGATCAAAATGAGAAAAAGTCTGCAGAATCAGAGCAAAGTTCTGCTAGTCTAGAAAATCACCAGGTTAATCTTTACTGGCAATCAGGGTTGATTGAAAGACTGTGTCCCTCTAGCAGCAAATCTGATGAAATGATGACCTCTGATTTTGACAGAAAACATGTGTGTGGTTCTTTGAGAGAGAACAGGAATTAGAAAAGGAGTATCTTCTATACCAAAAAACTCTTTCACATTTCATATAACAGGCCAGCATTGCAATGACTTTGGGTGCTTTGCTTATGTTAATGAGGTGTTGTCAGGATCCTCCTTTTCAACTACTACATCAGAAATTTGAGCTAAATAACATCTGATAATATGATATTACTTCACACTGGTCTTACAAAACGTTTTCTCCAGTGTATCCAGCAAAAGAAACAACAAATAATTTAAAAGGACAAAGCCAGTCTTCAAAAATTTTTCATGAGAAAGACCAGACATCAACATTTTCTAAGACAACTTCCTCTAAGGAAGTATCTTATGAAAGATTAGAGACCATTTCAAACTGTTGAACTTTCTGCTGTAAATCTGCTGTTGACAGTTTATTAGTTTATTACTATTACTGTTCTGTTTATTACAGAATAATTTATTACTATTCTGTTCATATTATATACCAAGGATGATTTTGAAATGGGCTTTTTGTGTGTTAAAAGAGTATTTGAATTAGAAGATTGTTGGAATATCATGGGTGTTAGACTTAGTAACTCCAGCTGTGAAAGCAGAGTATCTGAGGTACTAAAGGTAAAGAGCAAATGTAAATAAGAGGACCCTTAACCTAACTAGCCAGCTTCTCAGAAGAGTGGCTACAGTGCAGAATCTCTAAACACTGGATAGTTGCCCTTGAAAATGCTTGTGAAATATTGAAGCATGTATATACACAACTATGGGAATTATTGAAGCAGAGGATAAAAAGCAGTAAACAGTGAAAGGTTTAAAAAAAAAAAAAAAAAAAAAAAGAAGGTTTTATTCTTTCCCCTGTAAGTCCATGGGGTAAATTTGAAGTTCTTTTTCAACAAGAATCAGTCCTTGCAAAAATAGAGGGAAGAGGATTTTCTTTGCTTCAAAAGCTTTTCTAATGTTTTCCCAAGTTAACGCTTAAAAGTGCTTCTTCTGAGACTTGAGATTTTTTAGAATTGGAAAGACTGAACATCTGTCCCTTGTTCTAGAAATTGAAATTTATACCAGTGTAGTAAGAGCACTGTAACTCACTTTGTTGGTATAAATATGTACTAACAGCTCAAAAGAGGGTTAAACTTTTTAATAGTTAATCCAGAAATTCCACTGGCTTTTAATCAGAGGTGAGTTCTGAAAGTGTGTTTAAAGTGCTATATTTGCACCTGAAAATTACTGAACCACTTTTAGATGCATAGTTCGTACATGTAATAGACCAGAAAGCAAATAAAGTTGAGCTGTTAGAATAAAGCAAATTTGTTAAGTGTCAGCTCACAGAAAATTTATAAAACAGACATCACAGGATACATTATGCTGTATGCAGCAGAAAGAAATGTAAAAGAAATCAAAGCATGAGTGATACTATTTTACAATTATTAAGAAGCATAATTTAATAGGCAGTGATCAGTAGGAGATAGATTTAGTTGTCTAGGAATGTTTATTAACTGAGTGTAAAAACTTAACAGGTATCATTTCACCGAAGGTAAAATTACACTTCTGCTCTCATTCCTATACATGGGTTACCATCTTGAAAGCAGTACTGTAGAAAATTAGGTCTTGGAGAAGCTTTGTTCTCTGTTTTGATCTGTCTTGCTATAGTAATGGAAAAGTTTGCAACACTTCCCAGTGTACAGTCAGTTACTGTATGTGCAGATTAGGCATTTGGAAAGACGTGTAAGGAAACGGTTGCCTTGTCCAGTGACACACCTGAAATATCTTCATTTACACATCTTCATTTTCCATCCAAGACATTTTAAAAAATACAGAGGAATAAAAAGCTAAAAAATGTCCTGGACAAGGTAAATGTATAGGACAACAGCTACAGAATTGAAGCTAGAAAGAAAGAGATCTACGAAATCAGTATTTTTTTTTTTAAAGTATTTTAAAATGTGCTAAATGAACTAGAAGTGTGCAAGCAAAAAGACTCCTTGCATTTCCACATATTTTGAGGCAGAACTAAACTAAATTATGGTCACTGAAATTTATGAACATCTGAACTTCACATCAGTTTTGCTGTTGTCCCTTTGCATCACACCCAGGGAAAGGTTCAGTAGTTCTGTACAATTTTCTTACATGAAATGAGAATATTAGGATAAAAATGATGTGAATTATTTTGCATTAGCTGCGGGACTAAGAAAATATGATATCGGAGATATCAAGCTAATGATTAAACCCAGGAGTAAAATACAGCTAAATATGGATAAATTAAAATTAGTAATCTCTGTATGAGGAAAACAGAATAAATAAGAAAAGCTTAAATGTGAGGGATGTAAAATGTTAAGAACTTCTATAAAAATCTGCTTATCCTCAAATAACATACAAAAGAAAGGAAAACAGCAATGATTTAAAATCATCTCAGTCAAAGTAGGTGTCAGGAGCACTTTTTTCATGCAGAGAATGATAAATGTGTGAAACAGGCTGTCAGGCACAGTTGCTCAGGCAAAAACATGGGGTCATATGAGAAAAATGAGATTCCTTCCACAGGGGAGTGGAATACTAAGAATGGATGAACTTGGACAGGCTGAATAACCTCTTTCATTCCCTGATGAGATGTTATCTTATCCTCTCAGTTATCATTTTTGCAATCATTTAATTCAAAAATTCATTCTGGTTGCAGCTTTATAACAGTGTTAGACTCCTCAATTCTGGTCCATAATTTGCATTCTGGTAATATATATTAAAGACTGAACATTAGTGTAACATTAATGCTGGTCCTTTTAGCTTTATTCATTGGAGTATTCAGGTGAAATAGTGCCAGATGTGAGATGATGCCAGGCCAGTCTGTGTTATGGTTAAGTGTCACTCAGATGGTATGGTTTGTGTTCTACCATTTCATTTTGGTGGGAGACTTGAGTGCAGAAGAGTGAGGTTTTCACCTGAACTGTGATGGATGAATAAGTTGACATTAATTTATGGTGGCGCTACAAGACTTCTCTTACCCTTTCAACAGTGTTCTTTTTTTAACCACAAGGATTTCATGACCTTGCAATCACTACAAATTCCAAGGTATTTTTAATACTTTACAGGAAAAAAAGAAAACGATGTAGATTATAATCAGTGCCATATGATTGAATAATGTTTGATACTTGTTTGCTTTGATGCCAAAATAGGGCAGGGGGGGTGCCAGTAGGCACTTTCTAGGACAGGGCTGCCATTCAGAGTGACCTAGAGAGTATGAAGGAGCAGACCACTAGAGACCTTCCAAAATTTAAGACAAATGCAAAGTTTTTTTCACGTGGGTGGGGAGAAACCCTTGCAACAACACAGGCTGGAGCCTGACTGGCTGGGGAGCAGCCCTGCTGAGCAGGGCCTGGGGGTGCTGGTAGCTGGAAGCTGGGCAGGAGCCAGTAGTGTGTGTGCCCTGCCAGCAAAGGAGGTGGAGAGCAACCTGGGGTGTAGTAACAAGCATGGCCAAGAGGGACAGGGGAGAGACCAACCCCATCTCATCAGCTCTGGTGAGAACACATCTAATATCCTGCATCCACTTTTGGGCTGTCCAATACTGGAAAGATATGATTTATCTGGAGTGAATTTAACAGGGGCTCTGAGCTGATGTGGTGATAGATGCTTGAAAATTGAGAAAGACTGAGGTATCTGAGCTTGTTCAGGTTGGAGAAGAGATGGATTCTGGGTGCTGTAACAGTACCAGGAAGTCACCGAGAAGGCAAAGCCAGGCCCCTCAGAGACATCCATGTCAGGAGGATAAGAGTCAACAGCCATAAATGAAGAGAGAATGATTTGAATGTAGCAAAACCCCATGAGAACCCATGCTGTGGTGGTTCTGTTAGTTCTTGTGCTTTTCAATGTCTGTAGAAGATGCTCGGAGTTCAGAATTCTTTTGTATTTCAGTGTGAATTACCTTTCACACTTGTACCTAGGAATAATATTAAATAATTAATTAGTTTCCCCCAAGTATTTTCTAAAAAAGAAGGATTTTTGTAATTGAAGGCCTTTAAAATCTGAAATTCTTTGTATGTTCTCTTTCATTTTTGCTTCTTTGGTTGAGATGCTAGTATTTTTGGGATGGGATCTCTTTGACGATATTTTGATTTAGTTCATATTTTCATTAGCAATAATTAAATATTTGATTCTGTGAGTACTAAAAATTTATAATGTAGCAGTGAATAACAAGGGGGAATTTAATGCTGATTCGGAAATGTTTTTTAGTGCTGTGTTGCAACTTGAGCTGTTTCAGTGTATGCAGTGTCTCCTCTGTGTTTTTACATCTGTGACTGGCTGTCAAGCTTTTAAATATTTCTCTACATTTATTTAAATTCAATTTCTTTTCATACAATCTTGATACAGAAATAATTTTAAGAACAAACATTTTTTCTCCTTCTTGCTTTTACATATATGCTGTGCCATGGATCAGCTGAGCAGTTTAAAGGTCACATTTTTGTCTTTTGTAATGAAAATATAAGAAAGACAAACAAAAAAGCTCTTCGTAAAAACTTTGGGTCATTCTGAGCATTCAAAGAAAGTGGTTCTTTCAGATCTGGGAATTAAAATTACAGTCTGTAACCCTAGGCTTCAAATAACTACTGTTCCAAGTCCTAAGCCACTTCCCTGCAAGCTGGTTCTGAACAAATGGCAAATGGAGCATGTTGCAAAGATTTTGAAACTGGCTGTTCACAAGTTAGGACTAACACTATGGAGAGGATTGCTGCATTGCAACTGATGAACAGCTTGTAGAGTTAAAAGAAATAATTTTTGCATAATTCTGTGCAAATAAGAAGAGAATATTGTACCATGGTCCACAATATAATTAGATATGTAGTCAGCTCAACTGAAATGACTTACATATGAAAATTGCATTTATCTGCCTGTACCAGTGAAACATGGTTACTTTAATACACTCAATGGTCAAACCATATCATAAAATTGAAGTGCTGATAGAAGTAGAGAATTCTGTCTGTACAATATTGTGTATTACATGAAAGATGGGAGAGGAGTTTGAAGTTTGGTAAATCTTCAAAATCAAATTAACTTTAATCTCTGCTTGTGGGTGTACTAACATGTTTTCACAAGACCTTCAAAATGGAGACAGCCTTTTGAAAAGAGCTACTCGATGCAAATTAAATGTAAACCCAAGATGATAAATCATTGTGCCCCAAAATGACTTTGTTCCATTGTCATAGTTCACTAATGCTGTTGACTGCAGCGCTACCGACCGTGAGCTTTTGTAGCAAGCCGCAGGTGTTCTGGGTCACAGTTTTGTAACTATTCAGGATTTCATTCCTAGAAAAGCTATGATTTTTATCTAAGTATAAATCAGGTACACCTACTGCTCATAGTAGTGGAAAACCACAAATAAATAAGACACACAGAGAGGAAAAAAAATCAGCAACCAAAACATCCCCACACTGAAGAAAAGGCATGCACTTCTTAAGGTAAAGTAAACTTTCTGAGCTGAACCTCAAGTGGTAGTGTAAAGCTGACCTTAGTGATCTTGCCTCCTGGTAAACTGGAAAATTTCCTCTTGACTACTTTGCAGTTTATGGTAGCTGATACTAGTTATCCTGAGGTAAGAAGAAGAGCTTTCTTAGCAGAAGGCGAGGAAGGTGAAAGTGCAGAAAACATTGCTATGCCAGAAAATATAAAAATTCTTAAGGGAGGGCTTAAAGGCAGCCTTTACAACAGTGAGACATTCAAAACAGAAGTAATTTCATTGAGCTATCATAGTCCTGACACATGAATACAGTATATGATTCTACTTAGTTTCAGCATGAGGAACATAGGTTATATAATTATCAAGAGGGAAAGCAAAGATGTAGAGCAGCATGGCATGCAGGGCTTGGGCATGCTGATTGTGACATGGCTAAATTCTAGAGAATCTGATCCTACTTTTACCAGTCAGTGGTAAAATCGTTGTAAATTTCAGAATGAATGTGGTGAAATATTTCATCGGATATTGAAGGTAGCAGGCATTAGTTTCTCTTCCCTCTCAACTTTAAAAACTTAACAAAGCATTTGCAATTTCATAATTATTTTAGGGATTCATTAGATAGCTTGAAACTCTGTATAGTGTTGTGCTTTTGTTTTCCTGAAATATAATTTACAAATCTGAATATGAGTATTAATGCAGTGTTTTATTGTGACCATCTCAATGTGAGCAGTGAATTGCCCTGTTTTGACTCGATCAGGTAAGAAAAGTAAAATAATAAAATTGGTATTTATGAGCAAAATTGATTAGCTCCAAAGATCAAAGGGGAGACAAAGAGACAGGTTTTTCTTGAATCAGCATAGATATAGACTAAATGGCATCAAATCAGCCGTGGCAGTTACTATTAGCCTGCAGCTATAGCAACACCTTTTCCCAGCAGGAACAGTTGTACAGCAAGGAGTCTGAGCAATAGTAGCCACAGGAGTATACCTGGAGAGAATTTTAAAAATGTCTGCATGCAGCATTGTCGTTTGATGGTGAGTGCTGAAATGTAGAATGATTTCTCCAGCACAAAAAATCTATTAAAATTAATTCAGAAATACCTCAGGGATACATTTGGTGTTGAAGAATTCTGCAAGATGTGCAAATACTTTCAGCTTTGATAAGGCGATTTATTAAAATCCAAGGGGAAGCAGGTAACCAGAAAACTGAAACTGCCACAAATTTCTACCATAGTCCAAGACAGGGTGAAAATGTATTTACCTCACTGTTTCTGTAAACATGTTAATAAGGAAGACCTTGTAACAATTACAATATTTCAGTGTTAGTTTTAGGGTAATCTCAACAGTTTAACAGCTTGCAGGCTGTCCACTGCAGTCTTCTAACAATCTAATGAACCACTCAGGGATAGTCTCTATAGTCCTAGTTAATGATAAAACATATAGTATTAACATTAGGGTCACTCCTCAGTGCTCTTAAATCTACTTTAATCCTTCTCTGTGTATTTAAGTGACATCGTAAGAAAAACAAAACTATTTCACTGACATTTACATCAGGGAAAAGACAATGCACACTGTACTGTTAACTTCAGGACCAGGAATATCCATGTAATTATTTAGGTCTGGAACTCATTTGGGGAGAAATATGCGAAGCAGAAACTATGTTTTGTATCTCATGGTGTGTATACTGCATGGTCTCAGTAATATAATGTGCAACAGTGTGCAAGAGTTTGCATGTGGTGTGTTGACCCTCACAGGACACAAAATGGCCAGTTAAGCCCATCTGTCAATCCCCTTCAAAGCTGCACAGTGAAAACAAAATATAGGAAAAGGCTTGTGGACGGAGATAACGGCAGAGAGAGGATTTAGCAATCACCATCAGGCAAAACACACTCAATTTGGGGAAATTTTTTCAATTTATTACCAATTGAATCAGAGGAGGCTAGTGAGAAATTGAAACCAAATCTTAAGAACATTTTCCCACCACCCTAGTCTTGATTTTGCTCTCAATTTCTCTACCTCCTCCCTACCAGAGGCAGAGTTGTGGTCAGTTCATCACCTGTTGTCTCTGCCACTCCTTCCTCCTCAGGATAACTCCTCACACTTCCCCTGCTCCAGTGTGGGGTCCCTCCCACCAGAGGCAGTTCTCCAAAACCTTAGCCAGTGTGAATCCTTTCTATGGACTACAGTTCTTCACAAAGTGTTCCAGCATGGACCTTCAGGAACAGACTCCAGTGTGGGTTCCCTATAGGGTCACAAGTCCTGCCAGGAAACCTGCTCCAGAGTGGGCTCCTCCTTTCATGGGTCCGGAGTTCCTGTCGGGAGCCTTCCCCTAGGGTCACAGCCTCCTTTGAGTGCATCCACCACCTGTTTTTGATGTGGGGTCCTCTATGGGCTGCAGGTGAATATCTGCTGCACTGTTGGCCTCCATGGGCTAAAGAGGGACTCCTGCCTGGGTCCTGAAGGGCCTGTCTGACCGTGGTCTTCATCACAGGCTGCAGGGGAATCTCTGCTCCAGTGCCTTGAGCACCTCCTTCCCACCTTCTTCACTGACCTTGGTGTCTCCAGAGTTGTTTCTGTCACACGATTCTCACTCCTCGCTCAGGCTGCAGTTGCCATTGTGCAGTATTTCCTCTAAAATAAAATTTCTTAATATGGTTAATGTTGGCCATACAGAATAGAGACTTGTAAATTCATTAGTCATATTTGAAATAGTTTTCTATTATTCATGAAGATTTGCTAAGCATCTAACAACAACTTCAATAATTCTTTTTATATAATCCATTACTTTGTCAGTCCTCAATCTCTTCTTTTATTAGTGTGTTCATGAAGTGCTTTGAACTGATTTAAAGTTATTCCTTTGGATGCAGGGGACTATTATTAAAAAATCTCTAAAGTTACTGAGACATCAAACATCCCAGTTCAGTTATACTCATCCTTTTCTGTTTATGCATACAGGAAAGAAACATAATTTACTGCAGATGAATGATGTATGTCTGTCTTTTCCAAACTACTGCCAAATCTGGGGTTTCAGACCATTGCTTAGAACTGTGGGCTATATAAACTGTTCTGATTTGAAACCAATCCTGTATTCTCTTATAGAAGACAAGGTAATTGTCATTTTAGGAAAATGGTATTGAAGATATCTCACAAAAACCTCTGTAGTTCTATAATTAATACAGAAATTCAGCACGTTTTATCAACGCTGTGGAAAAAAGTTTGATGAAAGGTGAACACCTTTAAAAAGGTCATCAGCCCCACAAATGATCCAAAAGGAAGCTGTGTTTGTAAAAAGTCTTGACTGAGGACATATGTTGAGTATTGCTTTCATTTTCCAATGAAGATCATACTACATTATTTCATGTAGAACTACCTGTAAAACTTGCTGTAACATAAACTTTTTTGAAACAGGGAAAAGGCTAATGCTGAGAAGATGTAATTGAAGTCTCATTTAGGCCATCATTTGCTGCATATAAGCATGGTAGGTGGAAGTAGAAAACTCCACCCTTGAAACTCAAGCTCTCCAGGTTTACATGCACATCCTGAAAGAGATAAATAATGACAATCTGTTTCAGCTTGTCAGAGAAACATAACTGCTTTAGCACCAAGGGTACTACTGCTCAAAATGATCAGGATGTTTAAACTAAGTCATTAAAGCCCTGCTTGGTTGCTAAAAGTTAGCACAAATGGTTAAAAACGGTTTAGAGTTTGAAATATTTAGATTCTTTGAACTAGGACAAGTTGTTTTCAGTTATAACTGAGACTATATGAAAAAGAACATAGGGTTGTGCATGTGTACTCATCAGTAACAAGGTTACTTGACTGTAATTCTAAGAACAAATTAAAGTGATGTAATAATTTTCATTTGAATTAGAACAAGTCCTTTATTGCTCCCCTGTAAGTCCTTGGGAGAAAACAAATTATATACTTCACATCTTTGGTGAATTATGGTCCATCTCATCATGAAACAATGAGAACATTTGATTTTATCATCTTCTTTTATATATATCAGCTATTAACATAGATTGATAGATTATCACAGTTATTGATTTTATTTGACACTATGATAAAAAAGTAAGCAACAGATGTGTATATTCTTTTTCATTTAAATACCTATCAAACTCTGCAGATGAGTTATTAAAATGTAGGGCAGGTAAGCATTTTGGTGTGACTGTGTGACATATCTTAAACAAGACAGACTAATGTGTGGTATGGTGTCTTCAGTGTACAGATTTTTCAAGGTTAGATTCAGTTGCATTCAGCACGGGTGAGGCTGCACCCTGAATACTGTGTACAGTTTTGGACCTCTCAATTACAAAAAAGACATTGATGAGATCAATAGGACAGAAGGAAACGGCCTCAGATTATACCAGGGGAGGTTTAGTTTGGACGTTAGGAAAAAAAATTTCAGCAAATGGCATTGGAACAGGTTTCCCAGGGAAGTGATTGAGCCACTTAAGTACCTTGGAAGTATTTAAAGACATGTAGATTTGGTCTTCCGGGGTGTGTTTTATGTTTAGATTCTATAATTCTGTGAAATAATATTGAACTAAAATACAGATGAACTTGCAAAAATCACTACTCCCTTTTTATGATCGTGATAACATGAGAATGAGAATATGTAGAACTAAAAAACAGGAGATTGATACTGTTTCTGTAAGCAATTTTTGAGACATTACAGACAGTATATGTCTGATTCTCAAGTACCGTTGTGGTACCTGATTTTGAAGGCATACAAACTCACTTCCATTTCTGTTTACAAAATGTATAATGTTCTGGAGAATATAAGTGTTTAAGTGCACTTAAGTTTTTTAATGTGGAATTCAGGCACGGCTGCTTGAGATTATTGATGAAGAATGGTGAAGACACATAGCAAGTGAGAGGATGAAAACAGTTCCCTTTCCATATAAAACCTCCACTAAATCTTAATAAAGTAGCAGTAGGACCCTGAGCACATTCCCCATGGGTCCCTTGGGCTGAGGACCCCTGTTGCTAAAGGGTGCCCCTTAGAGAGGGGCAGCCACTGCCACCAAAGGGAGGTTCCATGGCAGATCTACAGCCCTGTTGCACAGCCATTGCCTCTGGTTTGAGCCCAGACCTAGAGGAACTACCATTTATGGCTGCCCTGCCCAGCTGTCCCCAGGGCTCTGTTGAGCCTGGTTCCCTTCACCAGCCCTGATCCTGACATTCCCACCCATGGGCTGATGTTCTGGCACAGCTCTGGCTCATCCCCACACCGCTGGGGCTGGGGCTGCCCTCAGCTGCACCATGGCAGCACGTATATTTCTCTATCTAATTTGAACATTAGTGATTATTGTATACATTCAGCAAGTGATTTTAGATACAGTAATGAAAAAAGGTATGCCAGAGATATAAAAGAGCTATATATGACATTTTACAAAGTTAAAAAAATTAGAAATGCAATACACTCCTCCTGAGACCCCCTCCTGAGTGTTCATGCTCCTTTCTCAGACACTGAAATGGAAGAATTCTTTGTTATTAACGTTAACTTTATTATCACTTCCATGCTTGTGTAGCCATGCTAAATCATTCCAGTTTCATAAGTGGGACAGATGCTGTTGTCTGAAGGTGAGTGTTTGGCTTCACTTTATTATAACCTGCCCCATGAGGTTAATTTGAAAGTGGAATTAGGCTAAAATGACCAGATGTCTTGGTTTAGCTGACACAGCTGGGAAAATCATGGAGTGAGTCCTCCTGGAACACATTCCTGGTAACATGAAGGAGAAGAAAATTATTTGAAACAGTCAGCATGGATTTACCAAGGGCAAGTCATGCCTGACCAGCACAATTGCTTTCTGTAATGAAGTGATGCATTTCTGGATGACAGGAGAGCAGCGGATATAATCCACATCAGTTTGAACAGAGCTTTCAGCAGCATATCTCACAATGTTTTTTAATAAAAGCTAGAACATTAAGGTATGGTTGGGTCTACAGCTCCATTAAGAATGTGGCTGGATGATCATCTTCAGAGGACAGGAGTTAATAGGTTATACTTTACCTGTTCTACCTGGAGGTATGTTAAAAGTGGAGTACTGTAAGAACTGTCCTGGGACCTGTTCTGTTTATCATCTTATGATGATAATCAGTGACATGGAGGATAAGCACAAAGTGTGCTGTCATCAAGTTTGCAGGTGACATCAAAGTCTGTGTGTATGGGAAGAGGAGAATGAGCTGTTGAAATACTTAAGGGCAAGGCTGCCATTCGGAGGGGGACTTTGGCTGAAGAAATGAGTCACCATGAACCTTACGAAATTCAGTCAGGGTGACCATAAAAAATGTCAAGTCCTGCAGTTGGGGAGGAAGAACACCCTGTAATGACACAGGCTGGGGCCTGACTGGCTGGAGAACAGCTCTGATGAGAAGGATTTGGGGATGCTGATAGTTGGCAAGCTGAGCATGAGACAGTAGTGTGCCTTGGCAGCAAAGCAGGCTGAGAGCTGCTTGCAGTGCTTATTAGACCACATCTAGCATCCTGCATCCAGTTTTGGGCCTCCCGAGAAAGGAAGGATGCTGATAAACAGCGGTGATTTTAGTAGAGTGCTCTCAGGATGGTTTGTAACTGGAACACTGGAAGACAGAGTCAGGCCCCTCACCATGGTCCATAGTGGCAGGAAAAGAGTCAACAGACAAATGGAAACAGTAGAGGGTTAATCTGGATATAAGGAAGACCTTTTTTCATGTGAGGACAGTCAGGTGGTAGAGAACACTGCCTTGGGAGGCTGTGGCAGTCTTCATCCTTGGAGGTTTTAAAGACTGGAGTGTATCAATCCCTGAGCAGGTGATGTCTGACACCTTAGCTGACCTTAGCACCTTTGAGCAGAAAGCTAGAAATCTTTAGGTCCCTTCTAATCTGAATTATCCTGACTATGCTGTAAGACAGTTTAAGGAGCACTCCCTGCACTCTGGCAAAATCTTTAGGTCACTCCTCTCTTGTTTTTATGTAGGATTGAAGACTTTTGTCCTGCATATGCAAATAGCAGCGTCCTGGAAATTTAGAAATCCACGGCATAGTGCAGTGACACCCAGCTTCTGAGCTGAGCTTTTGCAGGATGTGAAACCTTGGGGAATTGCATTTGCCACTGGTAACTGTTTTGGATGGAGCTATCTAATGCAGTGCAAATGCCTTCTCTCAAGTCACTTACCACAAAGGTAAGTGGAACTTCATCTTTGGAAGGAAACACAAAAGGGGTGCCTCCTGCCTGTATCCGAGACACAGAAATGGTAATATATAGTTTGGGAGGGAAAAGTGTTTACAGTAGTAACAGATGAAGAGCTGCTATGCATAAGAATACAGAACAGTATAAAATGCCCTGTAGGCAACAGGTGCCAGGACCTGCCGAGTAATGAGCTCAGTCGGTGCTCATTACTCAGCAGGTCCTGGCACCTGTTGCCTACAATGCCCTGCTAGGTCAGACCAGTGATCCATCTACCTTATTCTTACTCAAGCAGTGCCCAGAAGAGGTATTATTGTGGATGAACATGGGAGCCTTGACACTTGCTGTGGTCTATATCCCTTTTGTCTGATTGCTCTTGTATTAGATTATGAAAGAGTATATTCATAGCTGGTCCTTTCAGTATTCTTCTATGGACCTTTTTGCAGAAATTTTCTGCTTCCTGAACTTGTTCAATTTTCTGTCTCCTCAGTTTTCTTTAGCAACATTATCCAGAATTTGGCTGATGACAGTGCTATGTGAAGGACTTAGTTAATTTTTTAAGGGATCCTTTACTGGGCTTGAGTGTCCTGAGGTGTTTCAGCAATGGTATTGGTGAACTGCAATTCTGCATTCAGATTATTAGTTGTAATGTGCATATTGTAATATTAGTGTCTTTAAAAAATTTAAGTTAATTATAGTTCGTAATGTGAAGACAGGAGTGTTGCCAGATGTTGAAAGCTGAATGAAGGAGAATATTTTTGGTAAAGAGAGACATTAAAAATCAAAGTTTGCATCCTCTGAATACCAAAAGATTCTTAAATTCTTATTTCAATAATTCCACCACCCACAATTTATATATTAAAATGCAGGAGGGGGGAAGTTAGAAGAGATATTGTCGTCATAGCAGAAGAGTGCATGAGTGGTTGTATCCTGTGATGTTGATGTTCTATCTGTTTCAGTTTTGTATCATCTTTTTTCCCTGTATCTTTCTTTACTGTCAGCACTTGTGTGTAGGTGCAGACTACGCCATATATTTTCTCTACTTTATTAGCTGTGAACCAGCTAATAAGCTCTGCAGTGATACGTGATAGCCTGCCATAATACTTTTGTTTATTTAACTAGTATTCTTCATTGCTTAATTGCTGTTCCATAGAGATGCTACAAAAAGAATTCCAGGAAAAAAGGGATTAGAATTCTTTCAAATAGCTATTTGCTGCCAAGTACATTGGGTATTAAAAAGAACATTCAGAACAAATGTCTGATTTCACGTAACCTCGAAGGAGAGAGATGTTGAACAGATCAATAAAAAAATGTTGAAATTTATTAGATGATGTCAGATACTGTTTTTTGGAAAGTTGCCAGAAGAAAGAGGATGTTTTTTGAATAATAGAAAAGATTTGAGATAGTATTTCTATGGCAAGTAACTTAGGATTTTTAAAGATTATTCAGGAAGGTAAAGCTGTTTCACACAACTGGAAAATAAGGTATCTTTCTGTCCCATTATTTATTGCATCTATACATATACATTTTGAATGTAGATATGTTTACATATTCCTCTGTATATGGACCTAAGTAATTTATACATGTAAAATATTCTTCCTTTGCAGTAGAAAGATCCCGTAATTTATTAAGTCCATATTGACTTCTGGAAAAACCAGGTCCATTATTTTCCTAGAAATTTCCTGAATTTTAGCATGTTTCTAGAATAGCTTGAGCATGAAACAAAGGTTACCAACAGTACTTACAAATTTTGAGTAACAGGTATGGGAAGAATCAGAAGATATTAGTGTCAGTCACTACTACTACTGAAAATTGAGAATTCAAGAAAGGTAACATTTTTTTCAAGTTAATTTTATGTTAAAATCTTTCCAAAACTTAAGAGAAAATCTTTTAGGATTGTTAGACCTGTAGTTTTTGTACTGGGTGTGCGTGGCAAGTTTTTAGCAGTGGAGGGGCTATAGGGGTGGTTTCTGAGAGAGGTGCTAGGGATTTCCCTCTTGTCCAACAGAGCCAATTCCAGACAGTTTCCAAGATATACCCTCTGCTGCCCTAGCCTACTGGTGACAGGGGTATTTAAGAAGGGCACATATTTAAGAAGGGGAAAAAAAACTTTGACAAAAGCAGCAGAGAGAGGAGTGAGAATACTGTGACAGAAACCACAACACACAACAGTTCTTCAGCAAAATAATAAACTCGGGAAACTCTGTATTGCATAATGCATCTGTATTTGAAGGATGATACTCATGTTCTGCTTAAAGCTTCAGAATAAGAACTTAATAATTTATGTTTTCTGTTGGCTTCCTGTGTGGGGCTGATGCCACCTGAAGGACATATCAGCCATTATGAGAATAAATACCCTATGTAGATAGATCCTTCTAACACTGATGACAAAGTCTTTCATTTAGATAAAAATAGTTTTCAAAAGTCTAAGCAACTGTCAGTATTTCTGGGGTTCTCATATTACATTCTCTTCAGAAATCAGTCGAGCTCCAAGTACAGTAGCACTGGTACAGTGTATGACTGATGTTGGGTAATTAAAACCTTATCTATCTGGAAACCAGGCTTGGTAAGCAGCAGTACTTACTAATGCTGATGCAGGGACTCACTAGTGTATGTGTTTGAATCTGTCTGTAGCAGCAGTAGTATAAGAGTTGATGATAGCATGGATTTATTTGATAGCTATGCTGGGCCCGGGAGTCACATATCGATAGAATTTTTGCTGGTAATAAAATGTCAGATTAAAAGAAAAAAGGAGCATTCTTATTTTTAATGGTGAGTAAAACTTACTGGCTGCTCCTGCCTCTGACAATGTAAGATAAGCCTAAAGGGTACATGTTGCAAAAGAATTGAGTTGCTTATACAAAGTTGCTTGTCATCTAAACCCTTGATTATATTGGAATGTCTTAGCTTCCAAAAGTACATCTAGCAAGAAGGAAAATCAGTAATTGCTTTGTAGAGGAGCATAAAACCCTGGGCTAACATTGTGAATCTAGTATGAAACTGAAAAATGTCTTGTCTGCTGATACAGTGCAGAAATATTTCTTAGCTGCAGTCATGGATGACAAAGCACTAGAAATGTCACAGAAAGGCACTATATATGCATGGACACACATTGACACACTCACATATGTAAAAAGGGTAATGTGAATTACATTCCCCAGTCATGTTGCCAAACACTCTGCTTATCCTCTGTTTAAAATAATTCCTCCTATTTCTAACTATTTTTGGAGACACATTTTTGTTTTGTGATCTTCTGAGTTGGAAGAAATCATGATTCCACCGGTAGTTCTTGGGTTTTTTAATGTTTTTGTTTTGAAGGTTAAACAGGCATCAGCCTACCATTTTGCATCTCTGAGATATAAGATTGTCTGGGCTACATGCTCAGGTTTCTTGGGCCAGAAATCTGAAAAATAAAAGAAAAACCTATTTTATATCTCATAATAATGGATTGTTGGTCAAGAATTTGATGTGTCTGTCTATTTTTTAAGTTGAAAAATGTGTATCTGTATAAACTGTCTAACAGTTTGGAGTCAAGACATTGCTGAAATTAATTGAGACCTCACAGGACTGTCTGCATCTTCATCAGGCTAGTGATGAGACCTGGGTGTTGCCAGGGCTGTGGCATCCAACCCCTCTCCTATAAAAAGCCACCTGGGGAGTGTGATCAGGCAGTGTCCCTGCAGCCAGAGCAGGTGAACAGAGTGCAGTGTGGCAGCCAGAGCCTGGGGCAGCAATTCACACATCAGCTGGCAGAGAGGGATGCACAAGGGTGTAGTGACCCCTCTGTCTCAAGAGGTCAGCTCAGTTGGTGGTCATCAGCCTCTCAGAGCTTAGCTGTGGTATCCAAGCAGGGGAAAGCTCTGTCCTCTGCACTCATCAGAATGGGACGTGGCATCTCAGACAGAACTCGTCTCCCATGAAAACATCAACATCTCAGACCACAGGGAGTGCCAGAGCCCTTCAGTGGTATTGGTTGGCAGTAGTGGGGACAGCTGTGTGACCAGGTGGATCTGCTCAGCCTGGTGGCAGAGATCTGAGAGGAATAGGAAAGGTAATGAGCATTAGAGGGTCTGAGAAAGAGGCAGACTGGTGGAGCCATGCTCTGCCCTCCTTGAGACAGAACAGTCAGTAAGTCAGCTTCATCAGGGGCACAACTTCAATGCCTCTGTGCAAACACACACAGCATGGGGAATAAACAAGAGGTGTGAGAGACTTGTGCCTGCAGGGCAGCCAGGGCTATGATCATATTGGCATCAAGTAGACATGGAGGGATAGATTCTATGACTGGAGTGTTGGAATGGAATGATACAGGCTCTTTAGGAAGGGCAAGCAGGGAACACAAGAAGAGGGTGTTGCTGTCTGTGTCAGTCACCAGCTTGGCTGGATGGAGCTCTACCTGGGGGATGGATGAGGAGCTATTACATGCTTCTTGGGGTCTTTTTTAGAGGCATGTTTTTGGGTTTTATCTTAATCTATGTCCTTGTTTATTTTAAATTGGATAGATCAGGTCCAGTCTATAGTAGTGAAAGTTCAGCATGTTTCACCAAGTTTGATAGTCTGTACCCTGACTTAACCTTCATATTAGTATGCGGTCCTTGTAACTAAATATATCCCAAAGCTTTAGGCATGTGATCATGTTTCAGCATTTTTCTTTGGAGGCGTTAATAGGGTTATTGAGCAACAAAATGATAATCAGCAGTTTTAGAGGTCATTCATTATAGACTGTATAAATATTACATAAATTCCACATTGTTTACAGATATCAGTGGTCTAGAAAGAAATTGCAGATGTTCAGTATCTACTGCAGCTGATCTAGTTGTTAATGGTTGTTTGTAAAAAAAGCTATCTGTATGTTTATGCAAATTGTAACCTCTACATGACATAGTTTAATAGCGTGGTCCAGCTGAATGTGTGATAATAGAAGCTCATTATGCATTCAAGTTCATCTGCACTGTTTCAAAGAGTTACCTTTAGCTTAAACTAAAACATGCCAAAAGCTATACATCCTTAAATTAGTGAGTATAACCTCTTGCATTGCCTTTTGTGGTTTTTAGGTATTCATGTTTTGTAGTGAAATGAGGCAATCAGGTGTTGCTAATTACGAGGGAGAAGGCGTGAGCTTGTGTTAAGCCCACCTGTGCCCAATTAGGGCTGACCCCAGCTGCCCATGAGCAGGATTGGGCGACCAATAAAAGGTGAGCTCCTGGATGCATGCTCAGCTCACCCTTGAGCAGCCAGGGGAGGAGGTGAGCTGTGTCCAGAGCAGAAGCACTGAACAAGGCTAGGCCAAGTCTAAAGATTGGAGCACTGTTTGTGCACCTTGGCAAGAACACCTGCTTGACTTCGAAGCGCCGTGCCCCAAGAAAGGTTTGTCTGCTACAGTGTTTAGATATACAAATGATTTAGAGTCAGACATATATCAATTTTCAAAAATAATGCCTGTTTTGGAACTCAGTAGTTCAAGTGTTGGCAGGAGACCTGACTGGCATAGTTGCTGGTTATATATAGTGAATGGCAAGTACACTTAGTGAGACCTTTTGCAATCTGATACACAGATGCTGGCTTTGTCCCAGCTGTGTGTAAGACTGCGACACAGATGTCTACAGTTCTCTGCCTTCCTTTAAAGAGATCTTTGGTGTATAAACATGAAAGAATGTCTGTTGCCTTTTGGTTCACTGCTGAGCTGAGACTTAAAAATATCAGGGACTATACCCTCTGTGGAGTATGAATTCAGTTGTACTGCCTCATGTACAAAGCTGTAGTGTAGTAGGATAATTCAAGTAAAGTAAATGCTTCCTAAGTGATCTGATGACTTGGCTTACAGAGGAGTCCATGGGAGCTTTGCCCTCTAGGAAAGCAAGAATCAAATTTCTGTCTTTCCCTGTTTTCCCGAACTTGTCATCTGGTTTTGTTCTGCAGAGAGCTTGTTTTGGTACAGCAAGTTTGTCAAAAAAAAAAGGTATCAAAAAATCAAAGTATAAAACCAATACAGATCCAAACCAACCTGTCTGACTTGAATCTTAGGGCTGTTGCAGAGTGTGTTGGAACCTGATCACTACATATTGTGTGTCTCCTGCATTAAATATAATTTAAAAATTACTCTTCTAATAAGGAAGAAAATGTTAGTGCATTCAGTAAATAGATAATATTGAGTAATGTTTTGGAGAGAGAAACCAAGCTTACTCTGACAGAGTAAGCTCTTTTTTTGGTGCGATTCAAAGATAGTAATTCCACGTAGGTTACCATACTGCCCAGCCATTCTAATTTTAGTAGTTTTCTAAGAAAATGCTCTTCTGCTACGATAAATATATTCTCCAGCTCATAATGGAGGTCAGTTATGCATCTAAGGGTGGTGTAAAGAAACACAAGTCTGTCCAATGCACGTGACCAGAGAGGTGGTTTATGTGACTAAAATATATACTAGAATTAAATATTGTAGAAATAACTGTTGCTCCATCACCATGTGTCATCTTTATGATCTTAAATCAAATTTTCCTAATCCCAAGTCCTTAAAAATCACTGTAGCTTCTACAGCTCATGTGAAGACTGAACTTTTCCAATCTATAGAATTGTAATGCACAGTTAAGACTACAGTGAATGGGTTGGTAAAAAAATATTTAATTCACTGATACGCTTTCACCAAAGATACTTTTAGTTATATACAGAGGTTGTAAGGTAAGTTATTAAATCATTCTGTATTGATACTGCTCAGTATTTAGGAAAATTAACAGTAAAGGCCAGTGTAGAGTTGAATTCTAGAGTTTTTACTGCAGTTATTTGCTTCAGTCTGTTCAGCTGCACATTGTTCAGTAACTGGCCATTTTGAGTCAAATTACCTGCCTAAATGAGCTGAGCAAATGCTGGCTCACTTTAGTTACATTCTATGAAATTTGTACATTGAGTTATTCATTTTACTGAATAGTTTGCTGAAGACTAACATTCAAATAGCATTTACCATTATCTTGTTAATAGGCCTTACTGATTTAAATCTACTAAGAATGCAAATAAATGATAATTCTGCACTCATTAACGAAATCTCTAGTGACTTACTTTGGTTAAATGTTCCAACAGGCATGTTTAGCACTTCTTTGGGGTTGGTAAAGTTCCAGAAATCTGTAAATTAAAGTTCTGTGGAGTGCTATAAAATATGTGTAATGAAGCCCTGGATGTAAATTAAGAAGATTTATATTGCAGCATTCTGCTTACGTTATTCAATCTGAATGCTTCACAGGTTTTTATGAAGCAAATAAACTGTTCCTTTCTTGAAATTCATTTTGAATGGTCATCATGGATTCATTGTTACATTACTTAGTTCACACATTAAAGAGTGAATTGTTCATTTTAATCTATATATCATACTAAAGTTTTATTGCACAATGCTTTTGAAGCCCAGATACTCCATCTGCAGTAGCAGCACACTGGAGTTACCTATGGACATAAGTAGTTAAAACAGAGCTGAAAACAGTATTTATGAATATTCCTCTACTTTAAACTCATGTACTCACTTGAGTCACGCTTATGTTTCCCATTATTCATGGCCAGTGAACATTATCTGAAAAAAATATATTTCCAACAGTCTTTAAATATTATTTATGGAAAACAAATACAAGTTCTCAGGTAAAGTAAAAGTCTGCATGTTTTTTCTATGTGACTTGCAGAAGGAAAGAAGCTGAAGTTTAAGTTTGTGGACAGCCACCACCCTGAGCTGTAGATTGGTCAAAGAAACCACATGTGGGCTTTGTTTATGTCTATTCTAAAAAGGGGTAAAAGCATCAAGGAAGAAGCCTGAGGTGCAGTTGTGTTCTTGCTGCTGTGGAGTTACTTCAGGAACATACTGTCTACCACTGTGGAAGATCATACTTGTTATTTTAACAGATCACTTTAATCATGATTCTCTTCCAGATCAGGAAAATAAAGGGGTGATCAGGGCAGTGAAATATAGTTATGTTGATTAAATCTTTAATCTTGTAATCTTTCTAAAAACAACAAAAATGAACCACATTTTACTTATAGGGTCTACATGCATATCTATGTATGCACATACTCTTTTTAGAATGCCTACTGTATGTAGCCTTGTGCAGTGGGATTACAGCATAGGTGGATAAGAGAAGAGCAACACGTCATCCACCTGGACTTGTGCAGGGCATTTGACAGTGTCCCGCGTGGCGTCCCTGTCTTCAAACTGGAGAGACAGGGACTTGACGAAATGAGCAGTCAACAGCTCAATGTCCAAGTGGAGATCAGTGATAATGAGCCTTTGGTGGATAAGGAATTGGCTGGATGGTCATACTCAAAAGTGGCAGTCAACAGCTCAATGTCCAAGTGGAGATCAGTGATAAGTGGGGTTTCTCAAGGGTTGATACTGGGACTGATGGTGTTTAACAATTTTTTTTGTGATGTTGACTCTGGGATCGAGTACACCCTCAGCAAGTTTGCTGACAACACCAAACTATGTGATTCTGGAGGGAAGGGATGTCATCCAGGGTACTATGACAGGATAGAGAGGTGTTTGCCTGTGCAAACAGCATGAAGTTCATCAAGGCCAAGTGCAAGGTCCTGAACCTCTTTGGGGCAATTCCAAGCAGAAAATATTGGCTGAGTGGAGAAGGACTGAGAACAGCCCTGAGGAGAATGAGTAGGAGGTGTTGGTTGATGAGAAGCTCAATGGGAGCTGACAATGTGTGCTTGCAGCCCAGGAGGCCAACCTTACTTTGGGCTGCATCAAAAGAAATGTGGCCAGCAGGTTGAGGGAGGTGATTCTCCCTCTCTACTGCACTCTCATGAGCCTCCCCCTGGAGTATTCTGTCCAGTTCTGGAGCCCCCGACACAAAAAGGACAAGAAGCTCTTTGAGTGAATCTAGAGAAGGGCCACAAAGATGGTAAGAGGGCTGGAGCCCTGCGAAGACAGGCAGAGAAAGTTGGTGGTGTTCAGCCTGGAGAAGGCTGAGGGGCAAGGCTTGGTCTTCCAGTACTGAAGGGACCTACAGGAGTAATGGGGAGGGACTTTTTACAAGCTCATGTAATGATGGGTTGAGAGGGAGTGGCTTTAAGCCAGAAGAAGTTTCAGCTGAAAGAGTGTTGGATCTTAGGAAGAAATTCTTCACTGTGAGGGTGGTAAGACTGGCACAGGCTGCCCAGAGCATGTGTGGAAGGGTTTCAAGGCCAGGCTGGATGGGGCTTTGAGTAACCTGGTCTAGTGGGAGGTGTCTCTGCCTGTGGCAGGGAGGTTGGAACTAGATCTTTAACGTCCCTTCCAACCCAAACCATTCAATGATTCTGTGATAAACTGGCTTCTAATTCTTTAGCTTCTGCTTGGTATTCTCTGTGCCTTTTTAAGATGAGGAGATACATGTTGTGCAATTCTGAAACCAGTGGTATGGAATAGTGCAAAGTTAAATATATTTTAAATTACCCACAGTATTACATCTAAATAAATAGCAAGAATGTTGATAAACAAAATACTGTGAATATAGTAAGAGTTTTGGCTGTTTGACTTTTAAAGTTTGTATTTTTTAAAAATAGTCTGAAAAAAATATTTTTAGGATATTGCTTTGGTATAGTTTTTTTTTTTTAAAAGGATTTCACAGCTGTACTGTAGTATCTTATAGCATTTTATCACATTGTATTAAATGTACGTCATATCCATTTTGCAGTGTATGTTCAGTATAGCCATTCCTATCATTCTTGATAATAACTTCCAATTTTAAAATTGTTTTTATTTTCCAATTTTTCACAGTTTATATTAAACAAATATAATATTTGTGTGCTACGCAACTAAATCAGTATGATATTACATGTTATTCAGTTTGAACACCAGGGATTATACAATGGCTTTAGAAGTTAGAGCCAGCTCAAGCTGTTATGCTGTGTTTTATAATGAAGAATAAAGAAGCAGATTAGCATTTGAGGTTTTGGATCACATTACTCTATGATGATAGAATGTATATAGAAACAATTAAGACAGTGGTGAATATGAGAACACAGAGCTTATAATTGAGGGATACTTTTATTGGAAACAGCATATATAGAGCACTCCACATTCAGAGTAGAAAGCCAAACAATTGAAGATAAATGATGAAGATTAAACCATTTAAAATGAAGTATCTACACATATGTGTATATACACACATATGTTTGTGGGTTTTTTCACATATTCAGAAATAAGTAATGTTCTGCTACAATACCATAATTTTTTAGAATTAATAAAAGGTGGGGTCAAAATAGACATCAAGAACTACAGTGTCCAACTGAATTTAATCTGGCATTCCATCATAAAGAGTATTGTAACTTGAAAAAGGGGCACTCAGAATCAGTGGTTTCTGGCATAAGCCCCAAATTGTTTCAAACTGGAGTATATAGAAATGGATAGAAGGGTGACACCTGTGGTAGAGTATGAGTAGATGTATGGCCAAGGAGTGAAGAACAGTGTCTATTAATTTAGACACTATAACACTATATTAATTTAGACAGCCTTGTGTGGGACACGATTCTAATTTTATGGACTGGGCTAGAATCTTCCTCCTCCAAGACTTAATGTTGGAATACAAACAGAGGCATACAATTCATATTTCAAATTTGAGCATTTCAGTTTTATATTTCAAATGCACAAATTAATTAAACCATACTATAAGCATTATAACAAGAACAGCTAATGAGAATGGTGATGACTTTACTTCAGTACGTTAAGGATGTAACTGAACTGTGCCAGCTTCATAAAGTACCCAGAGGTTTCTAAAAGTTCTGGTCCACAAACCATGTCTGCCTTCCATATGCCAGACATGAGAGTGTAATTAGAAATAAAAATTTGTCTGAAATCGATGATCATATTCAAACTGGGACTTTCTAAAATTAGAAGAAATGAATGAATGTTAATACTTTTTTTTTTAATTTGTGTATTTTTTCAGTGCTCTGTGGTAATTACAGTCTGGTGTCAAAGAGTGTGACAATAGCAAGATGAAACATCTCTATCTGTGGAAGTTGGACAGGAATATTAAGAGGCAGTTTGTGTCTTTGAATGAATAAGAGCTCTGATGCTGACAGAGTTTTTTAAGGGGGATGGAAGAAAAAAAATAGTGTTGAATACAGTCTTTGCTTTGCCTGGCACTTCAGGTAATAAGCCTTACTAAGAGGCAAAGTTTATTAGCTCTGTATAGCCTTGTAAATAATCCTCTGTTTTGAAGTTCACAGAATCTTACAGTGGCTTGGTTTGGAATGCTATGGCTTTGCAGTTTGCGCCGACCACAAACCAAAGGACAGAATTGTTCTCTATTCCCCACCCCTCCCCAGGGGAAGATAAAAGGGGAATAAAGACTGGAGACTTGAAGTTGGAAATTGAAAACAATTGGAGACATTTACTAGCACAGGGGAAAGGCAATAAGAGAAAAATAAAAATAAATACAAATATATGTATGTACAACCTGATCTCAATGGTGGCAGGGACAGGTGTCTGAGGGCCCCTTGCAGCAGGGCCAGCTCAGGAGAGGGCTCCAGGGTTCTTTTAGCACCAATGGATGTGGGTTCTGAAGAGCAGGTGGGGAGGTGGGGGTAAAGGAGCACAGGGCAACAGCAGCGCACCAAGGAGAGGGCAAAAAACAGAGGAGGGGCTGGGGTCTGCCTGAGCTTTATATGGTAGGAAAGGGAAGGGAATGGGCCCCTCTGTGTTCTGCCCCTCTCAGCCTGAAAGTCCTCCTTTAGTTCCTCACATTCAAATGATGACAGGAGGCCATCCTGTCCATCTCCCCTGCTTAAGCAGTCCCTCTTAGAACTGGTTACCCAGGACCATGTCGAGATCACTTCTGAGTATTTTCATGGACAGAGACTGCAGCTTCTCTGGACAAGCTTAGCCACCCTCAGAGGGAAAAAGCTCCTGTGCTTCAGTTTGTGCCCTTGGCTTGTCATTGGGTGCCACTGGAAAGGGGCTGGGTCTGTATAGTCCCAGCTCACTTGACCTTTTCTTACAGGAGAGATGCTCCTGTCCCTTCATCTTCTTTGCAGCCCTTTGCTGGACTCTTTTCAGTATCTCTGTATCTTTCTTGTACTAGGGGGGCCAGAAATGGACACAGTACTCCAGCTGTGGCCTCACCATTGCAGAATAGAAAAGCAGAATCACCTCCCTTGACCTGCTGGCAGCGCTCTTCCTAAAGCAGCCCAGGACACTGTCAGCCTTCTTTGAGGCAAGGGCGCACTGCTGCCTCAACTCACTTGCCAACCAGGATTCTCACAAACTTTTCTGCCAACCTCCTTTCCAGCTTGCATCTCCTCCAGTGAAGCCTGCTGTCTGAGGCTGTTCTTTACCAGGGTTACAGGCTGGTAAAAGTGAATACATGGGACCCTGAGACATGGGTCCCTGAGGTCTGCATGTCTTTGCGGTGCTTCCTACTGCATGGTGTTAGGTTCCTCACAGGGAGAGAGGCAAAAACTAAGCTGAGATCCATTTAGTAACAGATTATGCTAAGTGGCTATAATTAACAGTGTTATTACCTTTTATTAACGATGTTAATACATTGGCACAGACGAGTAATCAAGTGCAAACACATTTTTATCACTGTTTCAGCAAACTGTCCTAGACGAAAACTTAACATAATGTTGAAAACAGCTCTATGAACTGTTGTCAGTATTTAGGTTGCATAAGTTACTGTAATCAGATAGTGCAACAATAGCAGCAGCATTTTCTGAAATTCCCAAATGTAAGTGAAGACAGTGCATGTATTTTTAAAGATAATTTCTTTGCTTAGGAGTAAATATTAGAAGCATTTAATTACTCTTTGGCTAAGAGAACAGCATATAGTTCTTTGTGTGTGCAGTGCTTAGAAACTTCTAAGTTGCTGTCAGCATACATGCAGTGATCTCTTTTGGATGCAGTGACCCTGATCTTCCCCTTTTTTGAGGCTCTGATCTTCGGGATGAACCTGCTTTCAAAGTTCACCTCTGGTGAAATTCTAAATGACCCACAGATCTCTTAGTTTTTCTTTTTTTTCCACCAAGTTCTTATATGAACAGAAGCAGTTCATATATTTTAGTAATTCAGGATATGAAGGAAGGCTGAATTTACTTGGGTGTTTTGTAGCAGGTACCGATTTTCACCTTACTGATGTCAACAGAGTAGATACCAAATATCTACTCAGAAAGGGACTCAGTGACATGGACATACTCCAAACTTCTTAAGCTTAATTTGGAAGTGAACTCTGAGGGTTATCTTGTCCAGCCTCCTGCTAAAAGCTGAGCCAAGCGAGATGAGTTTCTCAGGGGTCACATTCCGTCAAGTATTGTATCCTTCTAAGAATGGTGATTCCACAAGTGGTTTGCCTAACCTGTCCCAGTGTTTGACAGCCCAAGTTATGAAATATTTTTTCTTGTCCAGAGTGGAAAACCCCTCACTCTTAACATAGTTGACACCTTCATATACATGCATACATGCATACATGCATACATGCATACATGCATACATGCATACATGCATACATGCATACATGCATACATGCATACATGCATACATGCATACATGCATACATGCATACATGCATACATGCATACATGCATACATGCATACATGCATACATACATGCTTTCATTCAATGTGTTGTGGCGGGGTTGCAGTATTACATTCAAATGTAATTAGAGGGAAACTTACTGTGCAGCACTAGAAACGATGCCAAAACTGGACTTTAACATCAGTTCCTCAGTGCTAGTAGAGCTTAGAGGGGGTCTTCTCAACATAATAAGTATGAAGTTATTTTAGGTTCAAGCAGTGTGGATAGAGTCTTATGGTCATTATGATACATTAGCCAGCTGTAGATGTATCATAGTCTGTGCAGTGTTTTACTCTGATGGTTAGCAAATTTAAGTGCCACACATTAATTTTTATTACTATCCATGCTAGTTATATAAGATTGCAGAAATATTTTGAGGAAATACATGTATTAAAATGCCATGTATTTGTAACCCTGCATGATAAGGCAGGTGAGATAATTTATGAAGTGAGACTCAAAACTAAATGCTTAGATTGTCATCTTTTTTTGGATGAAACTGATTTTTTGTATTAGAATGCTAAATACATTAATTAAAAATGTTTCCCCATTGATTTTTTTAAAAAAATCTTAGAGCTCAATATTGTTTTTTACTGAAACTGAAATGTCAAAGAAATTACTACAGTACTTTTGATTAATAAATGGAGCATACTCTGTCCTCTGTAGAAGACTGCTTGACTCTTGCAGGCATTCTAGATACAAGGTAGGATTTTCATTCATTTTTCATTTTTTTGTTTTAACTTCTGTTTCTCTTTTGTGCTGTTGGCTGCCATAAGAATCTGCCAGCTAATCAAGTGCTACAAGCTCTCCTTCCTGTGAGTGCTTGTCTGCTGCTAGCTAACATATTGAATATTCACTTTTCAGCTCCTGCTAATTCCCCTGGACAGTTCTTTTGGTTCTTCACTTGGCAAGTAAATGCCATTTACATCACCTGCATATTTATTTTTTTTATCTCTACTGTCTTCACTTTTTGGTGACCTCTTACTCCTTGAGAACCCTGATTTAGCTTCTTGAATCAGAAGAGATTCATACAGCAAAACAGGAGACATTTGGCAATTAATTGATTATGAAGGGACCTCAAATTATCTAGTTGCCTGAGGGATATACTATATTCCCCCAGAACAGTCATGAGCTGTTGTGCTTTGAAGATTTACAGGAAGAGAATGATATGGGAGATTTTGATTAAGGGACCAAGGGCAGTTGTTGACTGAGTAAAGGGATTTGTGCCACTCCATTATGTGCAAAACTCAAGATAACATATGACTTTTGTCATTATCCTTTTAATGAAAACTACAGTATGTAGCTGTGAACACAAATCCTGCTAAGTAAACTCAAGAGAGTTACTTCACTGTACACTTGAATTCCAATTACTGTGGAAAAAGAAACTAAACAAGAAGGAATCAAGCCACCAAAGTACTACAAAATTTTACAGTAATGACATTATCAAGTGCTTTTTCATTTTATTGCAGGGTTTCTTTATTCTTCTGCCTGCATTATATTGAGAATAAGACACATTTCTATGGCAACGCTGTCTTTCAGACAAGTATCTCAATGGATTTTGAAAGTATTGACTGATCAAGACTCAGAATTACTGTGATACTGGAAAACAGTACAGGTGCCCTTAAATCACACCTGCCTTAGGAATTAATTACAGACAATACAAGATTTAGGAATAGTGAGAAGTAACAGAAGCAAACCTTCGTTTCCAGAAACTGCATTTAATAGGGAGGTAGCTATTAAATGTACTGTAAGCTTGACTACTGCTGTAAGGTTAATAGCCTCCTAGAGATTGCTACAGAGTTTCAGCAATCACCACTGGTAACCCTAGTTTAGCAGTTGCTGGACAAAGATAATTGAGAACATTTAAGAGATACTTGGAATTAAATGTAAAATTGCTTTTCATTCTTCTTATTTTAACAAGCTACCTCACCAAAGGAAGCTGTTATACATTAGTCCATAAGAGTGTAGAACTTTTTTTTTTTTTTTAATGCATTGTGTTTTAAAAAGTAGCATAAATAATGACATGTAGAATAATAATATTAATGTTAACTACAGTTAGTAACAATAGCTTAGCATCTTAGCATGTCTGGATGTACTTTCCCATGCTGAATCTGAAAAAAAAAAAAGTTCTAGTCTGCAATTTATATTGTGAAGTTCTGCATATTTACAGGTTCCTTTTTATGATTTATAACTGCATTTTTATGTTGATTCATTATTCACGGATGCATATCCTCTTAACCAAATCAAAAGATAGTTCTTATTGACCTATCAGTTTTAATCAGTTAGTAGACAGGAAACACGATAAGCTAAGTCTTTGAACCACGTCAGTATATTTGGGCAGATAGATTAATTCCTGGCTTTAAGATTTCCCTTGTGTATCATTAAAGAAAAAATCCTATGCATTTCAATCAAAAGCATTCACATTCAGGTTATAGTCATCATCAGTGGTTGTCGTTATATGTATGTAGAATACTTGTATTGTACTTGTACATCCATATGCACAGACACCTAATATACCAGTGATATTAATTATATAGATTCCCACATTTCCCTTCTTCTTATCCCTGACATACCTGTAGAAGATTTTCTTGTTGCTCTTGATGTCCCTGGCCAGATTTAATTCCATCAAGGCTTTACCTTTCCTAACCTGGTCCCTGGCTGCCTGGACAGTTTTTCTCTGTTCCTCCCAGGCAACCTGTCCTTGCTTCCATATTCTGTAGGATAATTTTTGTGTTTTAGTCTCTCCAGGAGCTCCTACTTCATCCATGCAGGCCTCCTGGCATTTCTGTGTGGCTTCCTCTTTTCTGGGATGTATTGCTCCTGATCTTGGAAGAGATGATCCTTGACCAGCTTTCTTGGGCTGCTTTTCTCTCTAGGGCTTTATCCTGTGGTACTCTTCCAAGTACACCCCTGAGGAGGCCAGTCTGCTTTCCTGAACTTCAAGGTTGCAAGCTTGCTGTGCACCCTCCTCCTTGCCTAAAGGATCTTGAACTCCACCATCTAATTGTCATTGCAACCAAAGCCACCCTTGAGCTCCACATTTCCCAGCAAGCACTCCTTGTTGGTGAGAACACTGTTCAGCATAGCACTTCTCATTGGCTTCTCTATCCCTTGAAGAAGGAAGTTACTGTCAATGCTGTGTTGTCCCTCCAACACAGACTGGGATGACTGTTTCCCTGTCCTTTCCCTTCCATTAATCCTGACCCATAAGCTCTCAGTTAACTCCTCATCCATCCCCAAGTGGAGCTCGTGCACTCCTGCTGGTCATTGATGTATAGGGCAGCACCCTTCCTTGTGTCCTCTGCTTGTCCTTCTTGAAGAGACTGTTTCCTTCCATATGAAAGATGAGTCAATGAATGAATCAACTCCAGATAATACAGAAGTTTCAGATATGTTGGAGTGAATACACTAATGACAAGGAAGCTATTTTTCTTCCCTACCCCTGCTTTCCTTAAGAAGTTGTGAGAAGGCATAGTCATGAGTTGAAAAAAAACAACCTTTGAGAAGAACTATGGGCAAAATGAATTTTAATTATGCAATCAAAACAAAGATCAGCATGTACCTCCTGTATGGAATAAATTGGCAATAAATAGGTATGATCAGGTTGCTACATCTGTTCTTATAATTATCCTACGTGTATTTGAATAAAAAGACTACATTTCCTGTTGAAGTAGTTTTATTTTGTGATAAAGACTGAGTTTTTACTATCTTGTGCGTCATCATTTTTTTAATCTTAATCAGGTTTTGGTAATTTGTGCATCTGTGGCGTTTTATGGTGTTTAAAATTTTTTCTGGCTCATTTTCAGTAGCCTCAGTCGTCTTCTTGAGCTTCCTTAGAGGGCCTTTTCTGAAGATATCTTTGGGTTTCCTGTTTTTTTTCTCCCCTCTACTTTTTTTCTTGTTGGATCTTTTCCAAACTCTTCCCTTCTTTCTGTTGATTTCAAAAGACTTGTAGACACTGGTGTCTTCAGTTTCCAGGGGGATGTTTTGCCAGTCAGTCTTGTGAGCTCACATTTACAGTTCTGTTTTTATGTATTTCATGGCTTAGAATCTCTCTAAAAGCAGTGAGTCTGCCTGGTACTGTGCAGGAGTGGAATTTTGCTGCTTTAGGACTATAGTGATTTTTACTTTCTAGTCATCATGTCTTCCCTTTCTTCTTAAAAGAAAAGTTATTTGCTTGTTTGTTTGTTTTCTCTTTTAGAAGGTCATTGTATGGAGTTTTATTCTGCTAACAGCTTGGTTTCTGGAGTCAAAGCGCCTGTGATGCTATTCTGTATTTCTCATTAATTTAAAAGTCATCTTTGTACAACTTGCTGTACTGATCCATCACAGTTCTCGTTTTGTGAACTTGGTTAAGTTGTGCGTATTGGTATCAAGAGTTACCTAATGAACACACAGATCCAGCAACGTGTAAACCTTTGGTCTCTCTGATGCAACAGCAAATCTGTTTTAGGATTGTCTGATTATTTTTTTTAGCGTGATTTTACATGAACTGTGAGGTCCAGGTCAGACTTAGCGAGTTAAGAATTCCAAGTTATTTTTACATCTTTATTCCATATCTATCCTTTCTCACCTGCTGTCATCTCAATCAATCTAGTTCCACAAAACCTCACGGTTTTGGGAAGAACATTCTTGAAAAATGCCGAGGATTTGGTCAGTCTCAGAACACCGTGGTGTTTTGATGACTGCATCTGTGACCTGCTTTGGCTGGGTTAGACATTCCGGTGTTAAGTGATCTGCCTCAAAATTCAGCCTGAATAAGAATCTTACAGTTGTCTGCTATTGTTTTCTGTGCTGTGGCTGCAGCTGTTAAACACCAAAATCACTATAGTGGGCTGTTACGATCCGAGTTATTATTTATATTTTGTTTGCGAGGAAAATTCAGCCACTACTCATAGACGACGCGTGAATTTGCAAAAATAACCAGGCTTTATGATTTAAACAAGTTAAAAGGATTTATTTAGGATTTATACAATTAGTTACTTTGGAGAGAAGAGTCGTTAAGAAGAGAAAAGAAGGAGCGAATAGTCAAGATGTTATCGCCGTCCGCCGGCCCTGGCCTCTGGCTGTGGTCGGGTGCGTAGGGTCTGTCGCTCCTGCCGCTTCTCTGTCCCGTAGCTGAAGCCGAAGTTCCGAGAGAGGGGGGGGTCTAGAAGAAAGCCGCCTCGCCGCTTTCCGCTTGGGCCTTCGGAGCTGCTTCCCGCCTTTCTGCGCCGAGCTGGCTGGAGTTTGTAGTCCCAGGAGCTGGCTTCCACGTGTCCTTCTGAGCTGCTGGCTGCATTTCGGTTCTTTTTGGGCGACTTTTATACAGGAAAAGAAAAGGGGTCCCTTTTTTGCATAAGTCCCTGATACATACAGATTTCCAGACTTCCCGGAGATGAGTCATCCTTATTTTTTAGTCTTTTTGGGTGTCCTGCTACCTTCATTGTCTCCATCATGCACCAGGAGACGACCTGATAAGCATTCTTATCTTTTAGGTGTCTGTCAGGCATATGGTGAGGTAAACATATGTTAATTGACAAAATGTTGCAACATAGCAGGGAGAAAGAAAAAAAAAAAAAAAAAAAAGATTGATTCAAGAGACATAATTTTGTATTTTTAAAGTGTTTACATCATGGGCAAAACAGACTTGGGGAAAATGAATTTAATTTACTGCCAATTAAAATAGAGCTGGATAATGGGAAACAAAAAAGTCAAACATTAAACCAAGAAGGTTAAGCAGTTCTTTGGAGATAACTATAATGAAACTGAAGTCTTCAAAATACACTAAAGGATACTGAGGTTGTAAAACAGAACAGTTTCTCATCGCTGCATAAATGAGAGGGGAATGAGCTTTGCCCTTCAGCATTGCATCAGGTGCAGGTGGTGAGGGGCTGGCAGTGGGGTCTGCAGGGCGGGCTTTGTGAGGGGAGACCAGGGGCTGCCCCATTCCCATTCCAGCCAGTTCCAGCTGGTTCCAGCCGGCCTCAGTGGACCCACTGCTGGACTGAGCCAAGCCTGACAGCAAAGATGGGGGCTGCTTCTGTGAAAAGATATTTAAGAAAGGGCAAGAATACTGGAGAACAGTGAGGAGTGAGGAAAAGGGTGTGAGGAAAACAGTGTGAGGAACAGGCCTGCCAGGGGAGGGTGTTGCTCAGCAGCCTCTGGAGGATCCCATGCTGAAGGAGATGGATGTTTCTGGAGGAACAGTGGCCTGTGGAGAGCTCAGGCTGGAGCATGGATGAGGTGTGACAAAGGGAAGGTGAGTGATAGAGAGAAACTGGCTCTCTATCCAGTTTCTCCATCCAAACTGGCTACCACCAGTTTGATACCACCTCTGTGGTGCCTGGGCAGGGGCAGAGGATAAGCATGGGAAAGGCGGGAGGAAAGTTGGTTTACTGCTTGTTTTTTTGTTTCTCACTACCCAAATCTATACTATGTGGAAGGAAGTTAATTTAGTTCTCCTCAAGTTGAGTATTTTGCTTGCAATAGGAACTGGTAAGTGAACTCCCTGGCTTTATGTTGTTCCATGACCTTTCTCATCCTGTCCTCTCTGCCTGTTTGAGCGAATGAGCGGCTGGGTGGGTGTGTGGTTGTCAGCCAGGGCTACCGCATCACCCCTGTGCATACACTAACAGGGACCCACACTGCAGACAGAAAGCCAGAGTGCTTAAAGAAGCAGAGCAGTGCAGAGCTGAGTGGTAAGAAAATAGCAAGCTGCCTTGATGTATTGGATCTGTGTTGTGGAACAGTTTAAATTTTTATCCAGAAGAGTTCTGTCTTACAAAGATGGTGGTGTCTTTTCACTTGAGCAGCATGGCATGTTAAACATCTTTTTTATTTTATGTAGGGATGAATATGTCAAGTTTAAGGAATCCTTAGACGGAGAAGATACCTGTTCAGTTTTTACTATTTAATACATCTTTAAACACAAAAGTTTGTTTCACACATTAAAAGCCTAAGCCAGGAAGTGTTTACGTAAACAGTGTTTTGTCCAGATATGTTTAATCACTGTTGTGTTTGTTCCAACCTCATACTTCTAAGAGTACATAAAAGTATCTATAAAAGTATGTAGTCATAAATTTACTGAAATTAACAAATATTCAGCTACCACAGACAATTGGTTTAGATACTTTGTATGTATTTCTGTCTGGGTATGTATTGATTACTCTTAGAAGGCAATATTTGGAAACTACTCCTGACACTAAAGAAGAAAATTTTACTCCAGTCATAATAAATACATTTATGAATTCATATTCAGGTACTTCCATAATCAGTAGAGAAAAGTGAATCTATAGAATTTGTATATGAAATATGTCTGGTTGGTTTTCACTAGTTTGTGTCAAGTTAAATGTGGTTTTACATTTTTAACTGAATGAAGTTATCTCTCTGCATTTGACAGAACTGCTTTGAAAACAGACTAAAGTAGAAGTAAATGGACCAAAACAAATATTTCGCATGGAGAGCAACTTTATTTTCTGGCTGACTTGTACCAGAAGTCTGTTTTGTGCATGTTCTATGGCTTGTATAAAATGCACAAGTAATGAGGCTCATCATTATCATGCTATTGTAATTTCAAAGTATTGAAATGCAAAAGTTAGCATTATCATTAGTTCCACAAGTTTTTTCCACATAATGAAAACAATTAATCAGTATAAACTGAGTGTTTCAAGTCATGGGCAAGGAATGAATTCATAGACTCTTTGCAAGTAGTACTTGCATAATATTTTACTTCCTCCATTATGCAAATATTAAGACTCTAGATGTATGTTCTGGTGTCCAGTCATAAAAAATGAAGGGAAAATAGAACTCATTCAAGCCATTTGGTTACCCTAAGGCAAGATCAGCTATATCTTCCTCAGTCCACAGGAGACCATATTTAGACGTCTTTAATGGTGATTCATATAGCTCTGGAAGGTCATAGCTTCTCTTGAATGGGTGTTTTTATGTTCCTGTTCTTGAGTTAAACCTGTTTGGCTCTCCATAGACTTGGAAGCAGTTTATCCACTTACTCATGGATGCTTATCATGTTCTTTCTTCTCCCTAAGCTTAGCAGGAATCATTTGTTCAGTCTTTCTTCAACAATGATGTCTTAAAAGCCTCTGATCATTCACATTTCTCTCTCTTGACTGCCTCCAGCTGATGCCTAAAACTATAAGAGGCACTCTTAAATGCTTACTAATGTGGGAGAAAAGGATTACTTTTTATTTTGCAAACATAGCATGAAATCTCCCTCTTGTGCAAGATGACATTTTAACTTCTGCTCAGTTTTTAAGTTCTAAATTCCCAGGTTGCCTCTGAACTACTGCTACCTGGCTGGTTACTTCCCACTGTGTGTAAGAAACTCTCTCTTTTTCTCTGGGTGTGGACATGCCCAGTTCTGCCCTGCTTCCTCCTTGCATGCCACTCCTCTGCCTGGTCTCTTTTGGACTCTGTTCTATTCCCCTCTTATTGTGGTCCCCAGGGCTTCACTTTGTTTTCATAACTTACAAAGTAATAGTAAAAAATAGGTCCTTGCCTTGCAGAGCCATTCTTGATCCAGCCCTCCCTTTTGATAGAGTACTACTACTAACTGATTTCCAAATACAGTTTTCAGCTGGTTTACACCCCTTTCATCTGCACCACTCTTTTCTAGTTGTTTATCAGAATGTCACATCAAAAGAATTAGGAAAGTCAAGTTGTGACATTCTCTGCTTTTCCTCTCTTCTTAGGGTCTCTGTCATGTCAGTGAAGGAGATTAGATTGGTTGATAGTACATGCTGATGATAAATCCATGCTGACTTCTCAAATCTTTGTTTCTCCCTGTACTTAAGGCAGTTTGTTTTGTTTGTTTTATTTTATTTATTTATATTTTTTTTTAGGAATTGATTTTAGGCAAGAGGTCTATAAATATAAACATTTGGTTCTTACCCTTTAAAGTTTGGAAGTATGATGCCACTTTTATCTTCTGAAATTTAAATGTCCTTCAGAATTTCTCCCAAGACAACTGCTAAAGTCTTCTACTTTATACCAGCTGTTCCAGGGATCATAAGTCTGCATCAGCATAAACAGACTTAGAAGTACCTAGCCTATTTAACCATTACCTAAAGTACTACTGCCTTTTTCTTGTGTATAATTATTGTTTGTAATGATTTATTTTTAAAAAAAAATTCTGGTGACATCTATGAATAGGTACATAGGTGTAATATGCAAAGACAGTCTCATTACAACTGTTCTCAGCTTGCGGGTACTTTATTTCAGTTTTCCTATTTATGGACTCTTTCAACATGATTCACAGGGAATAATAAATGGGAATATATGATGTATATAAAATAAGCTTATGAAGGCATTTAGTCATATATAGGTTGCATATAGTTGCATATAATATATAAGTTGCACTTGAGCTGCAGTGATTGTTTATATGGAAGTTAAAACTCGTTTAAGATTTGTATGATCCTCATTTGCTTGTGGTGACTGATGGATTTTATTAGATAAGAAGTGCTTATCATTTGCCAGGTATTTTGATTTCTGTTTAAAAGAAGTTAAAATTGCTAGGGAAAAAACAATTATTGGTGAATTTCAGGTAAATCCACATGTATTTCAGTCTTCTAATGCATAACGCATTACATATTTGTTATTGTAAATAATTTAAAATGTTTTCTGAGAGACTCACAAAAACATAAACCACACAGCTACTTCCCAGATCATGTTATAAAATGGTATGCTGAATTTCGAATTGAAAATTTATAAACTACAATTGAGTGTTTCAAGACTACAGTGTTATTTGTATTAACTACTTATGAAGATAGGAAAGTAGCCTGAATAGATACTAGAAACAATGTTTTTTATTAAAAAAAAGAATACTGACCTAAAATGAGTGAAATGAGTAATAGTTTGGGCAAGGTACAAATTCCTTTATATATTGAGAAGTATGGGAAAGTGTTTACAATCTTAGAGCTGTAAGAATAAATGGTATTTCATCTGAAGATATAAAACAAGGAATCACTTAAAGTTAAAATGCTCATCTGAGTGCAGACCAAAACAGAATCGAGGTATTTTCTTAATCCCTAATCATGGAAGGTTGTTTGAACCCTGGTTACAGAAGTAAATGTTGATATTTATTTAATATTAACTTAAGATTGATATCTTTTATAATTTACAAGTATTTTCAATCACTTTTCAGCAGCAGTCTCTTTGAAGATAGTATCTGTGTACAGGATGTTTGAATACTAAGGCCTAACCTCGAGTAGGGTATCTTCATCTAAGATACAAACTGAGGGAAATAGAGGGGCTTACGCTCAAATTCACGAATTTAAATTCAAATGGTAAATTCTGCTTCAAGGAGGGATTTTTCCCTCCTTGTTTTTCTGCTACTTCAGAGCAGCTACTATCCTTTATGCAGCTTCTTGCCAGGCTTTACTGCAGCGATGTCATGTGGGTTAGGCTGGGCTCAAACTGCCAGTTTAAAGCATGATACAGCTTCAGAAACATGGAATTCCAGTGGCTTGCGTTCAAAGCAGTTTATTAACAGCTCGTGAGGCATCTTACTGTTGCACTAATACATGAATTTATTGTAGATTGCAGGCAGGGGTTAACTTAATCCCACACACATTGCTGACCAAAGACCAGAGTCTTGTCAGAGGTGTGAAGCAGTGCATAGCTCTGTGAGACAAATAGATCCAAATGAATATATAGCTTATAAATCTGCTGTTCTCTTTCCCTGTGAATTCCTATCTTAGTAAAGCTAATGTAGGGAGCTTTTTTTCTCCCAAACTATTCTGAAGTGCTGTTCATCTAAAACCTGGCAGTATTAAGTTACAGAGCAGGCAGCATTCTTACCACAGCGGTTTTGCATCACGCCTTTATTTTGCAAGTTGGTCAATACATATGCAGCCTTTGGATCTTAATCCTGCAGACTTCTGTTCAGCTGCATTTGCTAGTGGCAGGCATTGATAATATAATCACATATAATACCTGTAAATGTGGAGAGTGTAAATGCTATAAAAATAAAAATTGTAATGACGTAGCTGGTCTTCTTTCATCCAAAGAGATTGCTTTAAACAGTTATCAGTTGTAGCCATACCTTGGCTGTCCAAGTGGAATCACTGAACTGTATGTCTTACATCATCACAGACTGTGTATTAGCAGAGTTGTGCAAAAAAAAAAAAAAAAAAGTCATGTGAGCCATTCCATGATGACTAGAGAAAGTAATACTAAATAAATGGGAATTTTAAATACTGCATGGTACTACGGTGGGAGGAGACAATTCAAGCACAAAATTTTATTTTTTAAATATACCACTCCCCATCCTGAACACAAAGGGAAGCTTCACAAGTATAAATTATTTCTCTACCAATGAGCATCAGGGTCACACTTTACTTGAGATTTTAAATCCATGTCATTATTCTAAAATGTGTTTGTGAAGAAAGATTAATTTGCTATGTAGTGAAGGAGCTTTTAAGGATTGCTTTTAAGTCACTTTGATTAACCTCAACAAGAGCTTAAAATACTTCAGTGTTGGAACTTTGCATGAAGGTTTAAGTTTTCTGTAAATGAAACAAGGGAGAAGAGAATCAGAAAACCATAGGAGCTATGGGATTATTGTGTAAATTAAGAGAACTGCAAACCTTTAATTAATAGAATTAATGTCTGTTACAGAATTCTTACAAAATGGCAATCATAATTATATATTTTTAATCCTTTCTGAATAAAATGGTTCATTAGGCAAGCATGTTTAGATCTGCACACACATGTGTGTATATCTATATATGTATTTTGGGTATATAGTTTTTGAACTTTTGATGTGACTTCAAAAAGTTAAAATCTAGCAAAGGAATTAACGAAGGCACATTGATGAACATCAAGTTCATTGAATGTCAAATTGTGTTATTTCCCAAATGTTAAAATGGTACTTAATAGCCTTTGATGCAGCAAAATAAAATAGATGTTTTCTTTGATATGCATGTGCAGAACAAAGATGGCTTTGAAGTCTGTTTTTGTGTATTCCTTTAGCACCGAAAAACTGACATATAATCGTAAACTTAGATTATCTGAAAGTATGAAAGCACATGAGACTTAAAAGGAAAAGTAGGACAATTTTCTTGATAGAAAGGTAATGCTACATCCAGTGTCAATGATGTTAATTGACTGTACTTGAACTTTCCTAAGACTTTAGGTGATTAGTTTATTTAAACTAAGGGGATAATAGTGTGAACAGACCTCATAAACCATAAATGATACAGAGAAATAATGAAATGCAGTTGGCAAAATGAGTGATTTAGAAGTGACTTGTCATTCATTTTAGGTACAGCTGTTGTTAATCAGTAGATTTTTGGGATCAGTGGTGACCACTGGTAGCAGAGGGTAGGTATGTCCTTATTGCACAGTCTGAAGAGTGACAAAGAATTTGTAGGTCACCTTGTGTTGATTGCCCTTTTGCAAAATGTGGAAGCAGGTGTTTGTAAGGATACCTCTTACACAAAGATTGAAAATAAAACAGAAAACAAACCTCCCTACTGCTTTGTATTTTTAATATATGATCCCCAAACTTTCTGTTCATTATTCCTACACCTATAGTTTGTATTTGGTAATAGAACGCATTTTTATTTCAGAAGCCATTGTTAAGCTTCCTGTATGACAGCCAAATGGCTCTTCAGATTCTGTGCCTCTCAAATTTGTTGCAAATTAGCAACAATTTAACAAGTCTTTTGTATTTACTTTTTGAGGACCGATGAAGATATGAAATATCTTTCACTTCTCTTTTGTCTTTATATCCAAAATTTAAATCGTGTTTCTTTGGAGAACCTTTGCTCTTCTTGCTATTCTGTTCCATGGCATTAATTACATGCTTGTTATGTGGTTCTCAGTCAAATCATTCTGGGAGAGAATAAAAGATAGAGTTTACCTGAAATGCAGGTTGTGTGCTTATGTGAAGATTTTCTCTTCTTTCCTCCAAGTACTGGCAAAATATGACTGCTCTTTCTGTCTTCTAGCATCTGCCCCAGTATTCTAAGATTCGGTAGGGAACTGGTGGCTCACAGATCCCTTTGTTCTTATCTCTCACTCTCATACTTATCTCTCAGACTACTTCTGTGGTGTGGCAGTGGTGCTGGTAAAGATCTGACAGATGATGCAGATTTTCTCCCTGATCTAACTAACATGGATTCACCAAGGGAAGGTCAGGTCTGGCTGATCTGGTAACTTCCACAATGACATCAGTGAATGGAAAGATGAGGGGAGGGCAGTGGGTGTTGTCTACCTTGACTTCAGCGAGGTTCTCAACACTGTTTCCCATGGCATCTTCATAGGCAAGCTTAAGAAAAGTGTGGGTTATGGGCAGTGAGGTGGATTGAAAACTGGTTCAAAGATAGAACTTGGAGGGTTGTCATTAGTGCTCTGGAGTCTGCTTGGAGGTCAGTGGTGTTCCCTAGGGGTCAATATTGGGTCCAGTCCTGTTCAGTATATTCATCAATGACCTGGACGAAGTGATAAGAGAGTTCCTTCAGCGAGGTCATTCCACAAAAGTGGAAAGGGTGAACTCTGGAAGCCCCAAAGGGCTCTGCTGCCATCCAGTGCCACTGATGCTGGTGAATTGGGCAGAGAGAAACCACCAGAGGTTCAACATGGGTGAGTGCAGGGTACTGCACCTAGGAAGGAATAACCCTATGCACCACTACAGGCTAGGAGCTGACCTGCTAGAAAGCAACTCTGGAAAAAGATCTGGGGGTCCTGGTGGACACAAGGATGAACATGAACACCAGCAATGTGCCCTTCTGACCAAGAAGGCCAATGACACCCTGGGGTGCATCAAGAAGAGTATGGTAAGGGAATCGAAGGAGGTTATTCTTACCCTCTTTGCCCTGGTGAGGCCCCATCTGGAATAGTGTGTCCAGTTCTGGGCTTCCCAGTTCATTAAGGGCAAAGAACTACTGTAGACAGTCCACCCCAGAACCAGTAGGATGATTAGGGGACTGGAGCATCTCCCATATGAGGAAAGTCTTATGTAGCTTTGTCTGTTCAGCTTGGAGAAGAGGAGGCTGAGGGGCAATTTCATCAGTGCTTATAAATGTCTAAAGGGTGGGTGTCAGGAGGATGAGAGAAGACTTTTTCAGTGGCGTCCAGTGACTGAACAAGAGGCAATGGTTGTAAACACAGGAGGATCAACCTAAACATAAGGAAAAACTTCTTACTGTAAGGGTAAGAGCACTTGAACAGGCTGCCCAGAGAGGTGATGGAATCTCTGTCTTTGGAGATATTCAGGACCTCCTGGATTCCATCCTTTGCAACCTATTCTAGGATAACCTGCTCTGGCAGAGAGTTTGGACTAGATGATCTCAAAAGGTCCCTTCCAACCTCTAATTCTGTGGTTTTGTGACTAAAATATGCAATTTAGCATGTGAAAGCTGAGACTGTAACTATTATTTTTTTAAGATGGAAGCAGGAAGAATGCTTGGGTAACAGTTCTGCATTTGGAGCTCCTGAGTAATCACAATCATGAAGGAAGTGGTAGGATGTATAATTCACTTTTGGTTTGTAGATTGAACTACAGGATTAAAGGCATCAGGCAAGGGCAGGCAGGGTAAAAAATGAAGGAAGGAGATCATCCCTCACTGATGTAGGAGAAATACAGGCTTAATGGTGCTTCCTTGAAGCTTCTTTATGGTTCTGTTGTATTGCCCAGAAGATGTTTTTGGCATTCAAAATTAGTGGTAGCCAATTTCATAGGCAGCTGGCATGTGATTGCCACTCCCAATAAATCCAGTGGTGGATCAATGTACTGTGTACCAAAGGATGCTGTGATCAAAGCAAGTTTCTAGTAGTTCAGCAGTACCTAGAGGAGCATCTGCTTTAGGATTTTATTTGAATCCCCTATTCCAAGTGGGCTCATACCTGGCAGGCAGCGAGTAAATTCTTTTCATCTGGAAGACTCAGAAAGACATGTACTGTTCTTTTAGTCTTGGCATAAACACTTTCTTAAATTATTTTTAATTAGTCTTGTTAATGAGTGTTTGAATTTTCCTACTGGAAGGATACGGCTATACTTAAATGAAAGACTGAAAAAGTGAAATAGTGAAAAAATGAGAGAGTGAAATTGCCCAGAAGATGTGAAATATGTGGTATTTGAGGTATTTTTTTGTCATTTATTCAGAACTTGTAAAAAAAAAGTGAAAGCAGCAAGTGGTTCAAAGGAGACAAATCAAGGCCTGCAGTTATAGTTCCTATCCTAGTAAAATATTCCTGTAATAAAAATGTTGGCAGGAGACCTAGGTTTGCATTTTGTTTTAAAATCTTAGAAAATTACTTTGACTTAAAGGTAAAAGATCTCAATGAGAAGAAAAGTGTAATAACAAGATTACGTTATCTTGAATTCTCAATGGAAATTATGTTGTCCTACATAATTTATAGCAAGTTTTACTTTGATCTTTTATATTTACAGAAGGTATTACTAGCGAATGCAAATTTTAAAGCTAAAATACTTCTGTTAATTCTACAATTTATACTTACTATAATTGCTTGGATTTATTCTATCTTGAGTGAATGTGGTAATAACAAACTAGTCATTAAAAAAGTAAGTTTATGCTTCTACATGTAATTGCAAAATCTTCCTAGAAGGTTTCCATCTCAGTTCAAATTCTGTAATTGTGACAAGCTTGCAACAAACTGAAAAGGAAATAGTCACCATCTTAAGCTAACAAAGTACCTGATTCTCCATCTTCCTGAAATTTAGGTTTCTACTTACCTACTATTCTTGGCAATTTTGACCTGCTGGGCTTTCATATTCTTTGCTCTTTTAAGATTACCATCATTACAGCAGGACAAGGAAGCTTGCAGTTGAAAATGTCTAGTTCTACTTGGTAACTGAAACAAACAAAAAAATTCCTAAAAGAACTCAAGACTTTAACTGAGACTTGGCATATGGGCAGGAAAATAGTCATATCATTCCATCACTGAGAAGGAGAGTCTGGTAAATTCTTCGAAGTGCTATTTCCTATGGGCATGTGTGGAAATAGGTTTTAGTGTTCATAGACAGTTACCAGTCAGAGGCAAATCATTATATCAGAGTACTTTACTTAACATCAGAATTTTACCACTGAAGTAAAAGACAGCTCTGTATGTATAAAAGTCTGGAAACTTCCAACGTTGCATGAGGGTTCTGTGCTTCAATTTCAAAGAAAAAAAATGCACAACCAGCATTAATGACCTTGTCCATTTTCTAGTCAGTGCAGACTTTCAGTGATTCCTTGTGCTCAGATGTCTGGCATGGGTTTTGTCAAGCAGAATCTTTAAAGATGCCATAAAAGGAACTGAAACTAAAGGAAAACTAAGGTAAGATACTTACCCCTTCACTCTGGTACAGCAGAGTGCTGTGAGGACTCAACCAAACATAGCTGAGCTCTGATAATGATGTGTATATTAACAGCTGCATCAGTTATAGAGTCAGTCTAGCTCGTGGCAATGGAGGCCATGAACAGTTCAGCTTCCTTTGTATCTGAAGTTCTTTGGAAATTTATGTAGCAAAAAGTCTTATAAAGGATAAATCTTTGATTTGAAAATTAGAGTTCCAGTCCCTAATCTCCCAAACCTTTATTCATGAGAATTCTGGTCTCTTGAATGGACTTCAGAAACTGCAGCATTGACTTTTCAGTTGCAGTTTTTTGCACAACCTTGAAGAAGCAGCAAAATGCAATAGACAGGGAAGTAGGAAAACAATTTAGATTCTGCCTGAAAGCTTTCTTTAATTAATGTTACATTTTGAGAGGGCATCTGTTGCCTGTTAAAGTTCTTCAGTACATTAATAGTCATTCAAGTGTCCCTTGTTCTAGCTGGATACATATTTCAAAATATTAATAACTTGCCTTATTTTTAAATCAATAGCCCTGTTTGCAAATAGCATTTATTTTTTAAATTGAAGAAAACAAAGCATTCACAGGGGAAATACTGGTTGCTGAATGTTTATCACTGTCCCAGTTTACAAAATAGATGTACTCCATCGTTTTCCTAAGTAATGAGCACTTGATTCTAACAAAATAAACTAATTTTGAAGAGTAGGTTAAAATGTAGTTTTAGGCCCAAGTGTTACAAGTAGCAGAGTGGTAGACAGAGAGCTAAACTCAGTAAATAGTGCCAAAACACTGATACAGCACAGTCAGATTCCTCATTCTCCATCCCTGCCACAAGCTGGGAGCTGGAGTCCATGCAGAGGTTCTCTGGAGGGTGCTGTGCTGCAAATTTATATGGTAAGGTCCCAAATGTGTCTACTAAATGATCAGATTTGTACTTCACACTGAAGACCCTGGAAATACTTGCTTGTTTTGAACTTTTGGCCAAAATTATAGCTGGTTGGTTTAGAGTTCATTAAATTAGCTTAAAAGTATTCTAGCATAATTTGCATGTTTTCTAATCTGGCTATTTACTGCTTTGTCAAGGTGCAGACCACAATGCTTGAGACATAAGTTTCAGCATTTATATTGTGTGAAATTCACGTTTTAATGTTGATTTGGATTAATATGCTTTATCTCAACCAAATTTCTTACTCTTTTCTGAAAAGTGTGATATTTTCCAACTCACAGCTGTAACATGGTGTATTAGTAGCCTCATCTTTTCTGTTTCTGATGGTGTAACGAATCTTTGTGTATACTGTGATAGTATTGCCAAAACATCTTATGAAATATTCTTGTAGTTTTTGTAAAAAAAACTTCCCTTATTCTTAAATGAGAAATTTCTCACATATTTTAAAGGAGACAATGTCATAGTAAGATCCTATAAAACTATTTTCTAAAAAGTAGCTTTAATGAGGATGGGAAAGAGTATACTTAGTTCTCAGTATGACAGATTCTAGAAGCTGCTAAATGGTCATATTCCTTGAACTGCATTCACAAACAGGATTCAAGGTAACAAAATTAACACTGCAGAATTAGGTGGCATTCTGTATATTATAATTAGTTCTGGTTTACATAAAATGCAAAGCACTTGGGGTAGTAACTAAACAATAGGCCGGGAACATGTTCATTGAATGAACCAATCATCCAAGCTGGCCTCCCTCAGTTAGCTGCAGCTGTGTATATGAGTCATCTCCATACGTTATTATTAATCAATTTAATTAGTGTTTCTTTTAGGATTCCTGAGGTTACAAGCTAAAAGAAGACTATAGATTGATTGAACCTTCATCCTTCAGTATAAATATCTTAAGAAGAACCTTAAAATATTATCAGAAGTAAGATGTGTTTAGGAACTCCAGGAACAAAAATATGGCTGAGGTTGGAAGAGCTGGCAGTCGCAAAGTTGGATTATATAAACTATAATTTCACAAGAGTTAATCAGATTTTAAGGCAGTCTGGTCACTTGTAGTTCTGGTTAACTTGGAGTCTTACAAATATATCAGTTTACTTAACTACATTTCTGCTAAAGCTTACTTCCAGGAATATTTGTAGATTTCAGGGTTTGCAAGAACAGCTGAGAGCAATTATTTTGCAGTACAGCATAGCAGAGTTTCCAGGTGGGTAGGAACTGACTGGCACCACATTAATTATGAAGAGCGGCTTAATGAAAGCACAACTGCAACCTCTCTCTGAGGAGAAACAATTTAAAAAGGACTTTTGTTGCATTTATCCACCAGAAGGAGCAGAATCAGCCAGTCCATGACTCTGAAACTGTGTATCTGATTGAAGTTCTGTGCTGGGTCTCTTAATTCCTTGAAACAATAAAAAGCACCTTAGATCTGGTGAGTGGAAAACCAATACTTTGATGTCAGTCTTTTCTCTTGGATGGATAAGCTTGACTTTTCTCAGGGGCAGGAGGGAGAAGGTAAATTCAGGTTCAAAAATAAGTGTTGAGCGTAGCACTACTAGCTTTTCTGATGATGCTCTGCTTATATATGAAATCAATATTAAATTAAAACATTTTATGAGATTCCTCTGTTGATAGTATAGTATAATTGTCTTCCTAAAAATTTGGAAACCTGGAAATTTGTTTTGTTAGAATGGCAGTTTTAACTTTAATTAATCTACTCTACAGTACTGTAAGTAGTATGTCCATTGTTATAAGGTTGTTGTTTTTTTTTTTTAGAAGTATCACTTTCTGTCACAAAATAAGTCTTGCAGATAGCGGAATTTCACTTTAACCATGAAACTATGTAGCTAATGAGAGCTGCTCCATGTTCCAAAATTAAATTGGAATACTATGATAATTCATTAACAAAGCTTATACATATGCAGAAATAGAAATCTACCAGAAAGTGTTCAAAACTATCTTTCAGTCTCCTCCAATTATTTTCAAAACCAGCTTTATATTTTTTGATAGCATGTTTATCCTAAAAGTCTTTATTGTCTTTGAAAATATGGATGTTCATTTTCAGCATTTTAATTCTCAATTTTTTTTTTTTTTTTTTTTTGGTAGATGGTTAAGTGATGTAAAATTAAAAGAAAACTACATTTTTAAGGAAGTAAACTTTGTACTAACAAATTTTAACCTATATTAACTGCAGATGTAAAAATCTGGGTGAGTTTATTAATGTCCTTTCAATAATTCATTAATAGGATGGTACTAAACAAGTTAAATAGGGAAATTGCTTTGGAAGTAACAGGTTCAACATGGGTTTTTCACATGACTTGGTAAGAACAGTACTCTTAATTCCTGGAGGAATTATAATAATCTGTGATTTATGTTTGCTATTAGTCATGTATGCTGTGTAACACGTGCTACTTGGAGCCTATTCTAGATCTACAAAAGAGTTCCATCTTCCCTTTCTTCTTATCTATCAGATCCCCAGTCTCTTAGTAAAATCTATAGAAAGGCTGCTTGTATCACACTGCTGCAGTAGTCATGCTCTGGGTTTTGGGGTGTTTCTGCCTTTTTCCATCTCATTCCCCATTCAGGAGTGACTGATTTTCATTCTGCGTTTGTTCTTGTGTGTACAGGAATACTGTGTGAATTATTAGTCCTTAAATGGTGAATTTTAATTGATGGCTTTGTGATTTGGAATTTGATTTCTTCAATTAAAAGGAGTACAAGGCTTTTCTTGTCCAGAGGGGGTGATTTCTCCCTAAAAACCAAACTAGTATCAACAAATCTAGGAGGATTTTACCCATCCAAATCTATGATTGAGCATTCATTTTCAGAAGTGCTTGCTTCAAAGTGCATTTCAATTCTGAACTCATTGTTAAGAAAAGTGAATTCCTCATTTTAATTGCAGCAATTAGCAGTTAAAAATATGAGCAAAGTCTAAACTTTCTTAACATTAGCATTTCTAATTATCTAATGTCCCATTTTTACTGAGGGTTATATAGCAATTTAATTGCTTTGTAATAACTTGTGAGCTATATTTGCAGAATGTTTTTTCTTTACTTCTTTGCTTGATTTACATAATTTTTGCATAATGTAGGTTAGAGTTCATATGCTTCTGTAGTCTTTTAAAGAATTCTTTATAATATCAAGCACTGAGATAATTTAAGCTGATTCATGCATTATTTTTTAAAGCTTTATATTATGACCTATATTTGGGCCTATTAATCTTTCGCCAAGCTAATTAAATAATAATTTGAATGGAAAAAAAGAAAAAAGCAGAGATAAAACCATATAGAATTTATATAGAGTTTCAGTTGTAATCAGTTTCTTTTTGCAAGCTAGTGTACGTTCACATTTTCAAACAGGGATCTTTGAATTCTCAGTGCCCATAAAACTAAGTAGAAAATGTGTAAGTTTGAAAATACAGTTTCATACTTAAAGCTAAAATGTTATTCTTTTATGGGGCATAAAAAGTCTTCCACATAATAGGCAATTAAAAATGTGAGAAACTCTACAAGGAAAACTAATGTTTATGTTTCCAAATGGCAAATGGAATGTTACATGAAGCAGAAAATGATGTTATTTAACACAGGGATAGTTACATGTTTTGAGATCAATAAGTTGTGAAAAAATAAGCATTTTTGTACAATTTGAAAAGTATAATTAAAAAAAAAATATATATATATATATACACACACTTTCATATCCAAACTAATCTCAAGAAAATTCTGCTCTGTAGATTAACTCTATGTTTTTTTAGGAGTCTGATCTCTATCCAAGTCAGAAACACTTTTTCACTGTTAAGGGTGACTGAGCACTGACAGATTTCTCAGAGAGGTTGAGGGGTCTCCTTCTGTGGAGACATTAAGAAAATGTCTTGACATGGTCCCAGGTAGCCACCTGGGCAGCCAGCTCTAGGTGACTTTGCTTGCTCAGGAGGGGGGATCAGGTGAGCTCCAACCTCAGCATTTCTGTGTGTGCCTTTCATCTGGTCAGCTTCCTTGGCAGTCCCTGAATGGTCAGCTCTGGCCTTTCTGGTCTTCATTGCAGTGATATTCTAAAGAGCATAGGAAATACAGCTCTCCAGTGTTAATTCTTGGATTCTTTAAAATGGAGGCATCCTAAATCTGTGCTATCAAGGTTTAGTTTTAACAGCATTTGATGAAATATATTAAACCAATATAGCTGTAATAAATAGAGGATAAATGTGCAAGGTACATATCCTTGAAATATAGCAGCTGATAAAATTATTTACTTCTCACCTGCCTCTGCAGAAAGTTTATTCTTAGAAACTCCTTAATTGCTGTTGAAAGGGTTTCTGCATCTTCCTTTGAAGCATCTGGTAGGAGACATCTATACAGTCTGTTATGTCAGCCCATCTGGAAAGTCTTCTGTAACTATGGGTGTTTCCATGCAGACACTGCAGGAGTTATTTTATGGGGTGCCTCCTAGTTCCAGGTTAGACAGTGAGAGGCCTAAGTTGCAATTTTCAGTTTCATCTGTTTTTTCCTCATGGCTAAACTTCATTCATTCATATTTTGGTAGTGTCCCATTATGTTTATTGCAAAGGACTAGATTAAACAGTGTGTTACTTAAATTCATAGAGTGTATTCAGATTTTGCCAGTCTTACTCCCTAAAATAGTTCTGCCTCTTTAAAAACAATTTGGACATAGTGCCTGTTGCTTGAGCAGTTATGTAGTGCTATGGCTCAGACTGGTTTTCTGGTGAGATGAGCAGCTTACAGTTAAACTATTTGCTTTCTGTGTGTGTGTTTTGTTTAGCTTGACGTGTTTTTTTCTTTTGTATTGCTCTTCATTAAAGCACACTTCTGTGCTGCAGGACTAGTTGATTTCAAGTCAGTCTAAGGGGAAAAATATTCTATAATCCCTTGTGCTTATAGAAAGAGTTTATAATGAAATTAGTAACGTGCAGTTAAATTCATGTGAGACTTTAAATTGCACGTTTCAGACCGTTGTATGTTAACACACTTCAGTATGTTATAAATTACATCCAGCAGCTACTGTAATTTCCTCAAGTGTGCCTTCTCCTGACAAAGATGTTTTGGTCTGCTGCTGCGTGGTAGTTTCTTTGATTTAGTATGTTGGTAATTCCTATATGCCTTTAATAGAGAAATTGGTATTTTATTAAAACACTTCTGTATGGACTTGCATACATCAAATGCAAATTGCCTATGAAGTGACAAAATAAGGTAATAAGTTGAGACTCATGAATGACACAACTATTCTCCCCACCTCCCTTTTTTTTTCTTTTCTCTTTTTCCCCCTTCAATAACACGATGAATTCTAATAGCTGAGGTGTGGGATAAAATTTTAACATCACTTGTATATAGACCACTTGCATGGGAAAAACCCCCACAAATGTTGTGTAACGCTGTCAAAGTCACAACAAACTGAGTGCTCATTGTTCCAGGATTGAGTGACTTCTGCATCCCCACAGCCACCCTTCTTCCCCCAATAGTACTGACGAGCTTTGTGGGAAATAGGAGTAAATGATCTGTATCAGTACTTAAACCCAGAAATAATTTATTATTGCAATAAATATGTTGATGCAGGCATCACTGTTGTTAACAAAGAAAAGAAAAATGCAGAGAAGAGGTTCTAACAATTCATACAGAAGCAGTCTCTGGAGGACCTGGCTTTTCCTCTATATGGTTTGGATTATAAAGATGAAGGGTGCTGTTTTCCCATATTGAAAAATGCAGAGTATGGCTTTCTCTGTGAAGTACTTTATAGATTAAAAAAGTAAAACAAGTATATAAAAATAAGCTGGTTTAACTAAAAAATTAGCTAAAGTGAAAATTAAAGAATGCTGTAAAATATATTATCCTAATTTTACAGAGGCAAAGTAGAGATTTAAAGGATAGAATTGCAGTATTCAAACTCCGGTAGGTAGAGCTGGGGCCAGTAGGTAAGAAAAGCAGCTGTTTAAGCAGTGTCATACTCCCTATGGGCTACTGAGGTGCTTCACGGAGCTCATAGAAAGCTTTACTTCACCATGATTAGGAAAGGCTACGTTTTCTGCTGGACTGATGGTCCTCAGTAAAGGACAGGAAAGACAAAGAAGTGTAAAAGGCAGTCCTGAACATTTCAGGACTGTGTTCTTATGCTTCTACATATCTTGTTCAGATCTGTGGCTTGAGAAATGATATTAGCACTCCTGTATGCATTTGACCTTCTTTAGTGATTTGACCTCTTTAAGTGATTCAAATACGTTGTGTACAGAGAGTCTTGGACAGATGTAGTGAAAATTAGCCTTGCAGGAGACAGAAGTACTTGGGGGATGCTGTGCTTTTGTAAAAGCTGTAGATCCATAGTGCAGATAGTGAGATACAAGTAAAGGTAAAAATGTTCTCTGAACTGTCAGGACAATTACTGTTCTGTGAAAAGTACTGTGGGGAATGGCATTTAAGGAAATGGAGATGGAAGAAGTTCGTGCCTAGCCCTAGAACTCAGTAATATTTTGCTATTTAAGCTGTATTTAAGAGAATAAGGTTTGTGCTCTGTGACACAGTGGAGAAGCAGCACTGTTTAAGCAGTTGTTCTTTATCAGCAAAGCAGATTCTGAGGCACTGACCTGTAGCTGTTAGTCAGACTAGCTGAGGAACAGCAGCATCAACCTGATGGATTCAAGAGGAATTTCATCCTGTAATTCAGGATGAAATTGAGAAGTCTGCACATTGTCTAGAAGAAATATTAGCTTATGAATCCAAGTCAGTAGAGTAAAATAAGTAGTAGCATGGAGTTATGAGGCTTTCAAAACAAGGAATTGAAACAGGATACCATGTATTCCATATGGGTAACCTCATAATTAATTTTTGATTTGTCTTTTTTCCCATTGTGTCTTCATTGCTCCCTTTCTGTGTGACAAGAATTTCAATCCAAATTGTGAAGGTATTTTAGATAAAATGTTTTGGAACTTAAGATTTTGTAGTTAAAAGTTTTCAGCAGTTTTCTTAGGTCTGCTGAAGAAGAAAATAGTGGAAACCGTGTAATTTAGATAGAGTGTCTCTTGTTTTAATGATTTCCTAACATAGAATTATCTACAATCTAATAGAATTTTTTTACATGCCTCTCTCTTCCAAGAAGTGTAACTTTAATAGCAATGAAAACCAAAACTGGGTTAATAGCAGCAGTGATAGCATAATGTTAGCATATGCTTCTATGTATAGTTTATACCACCTACTAGAGTCGGTGAATACATGATTTTTTTACTTAAGGTCTTTCTGAATACTGCTTTGCTTCTTAAACTATTTTACTTAATTTGTATTGTTCTCAATATATTTAATACTGTACAAATTTCTGGTAAGAAGCTTCTATAGTCTAGCAAGTAGGGTGATGAAACATCAGTGCTTTGAACATCATGCAGACAAACAAAGCACCAGGTTCAAAAGACAAAAAGAAGCAAAGATTAGGACATCTAGAAGCAATGTTGATATCACATATCAATATATCTGATGTGCCTCGTGGATACTAATTAAGAAAGGAACATCATACGGCTGTGGAGTTTGCTGAAAAACCTTGCCACTCAGCTGGTGTAGATAAACAGCTTTTCTGCAGTGTGCAGATACAGGGGGAAAAAATGAAAGCACTTCTGTTTTGCAGGAAGGGAGCTGAGGAACAGGAGGAATTGCTGAAGTCAATTCTCAAAGCATTTGAATTAATAGTTTTGTAATTAAGCAACTTAATTTTAAGGTGGTAAGATCTTCACCTTCTCCTGATTAGGTGGGAACTGTATATTCTTATTTCTGAAAAGAAGCTTTGAAAAATATGTTCAGGTATATTAACATCCACACTTAAAATGTTTCAGAATTCTGAAAATCTACTGGGACTTGAACTTCCCCCTATACTTGTCATATATTCTGACAAATTAGTGTGGTGATGATACCTTCAGTTCACTGTACAACCATGCATACCCCAGGGAGAAAGCCAAGGGTAAAATACCCAACTGTCTTCACTTTGTTATTTTTCTCTTCACTGAACTTACTCTAATGATAAAAAACCCAAAACCACATTCTTTAGTCTCACAGCTAATGTAGAAGCATGTACTTGACATGTCTGAATCTGCAGTGAGCATTAGATGAACCAAGTACTGCCAAGTTCCCTAGAGAAAAACATTACTTTATTCTTAAGAATGCCATATGTGCTAGTGTGGGTATTTTTGAGTTGACATATGGAGCAGATTTAGTAAAACTGGTTGTTTAGTGCAGGCCAGCAAGTCTGTGCATGGCCAGCTCTGGTTACCTTTCCTAAATCTTTCCACATTCATTACTTCTCTTCACATGTAAGGCATATTCCCTTGGCTTTCTTTTCTCTAATATAGATAGAGGAAAACATGTACATTTTAAAAAGAAGCAGAAGCCTATCAAAAAGAAAACACTCCAGTGCACACAATTCTTTCCTCAGGGACAGGCTGAGAGGAAGAATGAATTGCACATGACAGCTGTTAGGGTTTGGTTTTGTTTAATGCAGTGCAGGCAGACAGTGGAAAGGGTGGCATCAAAATCCCAAACAAAATGAAACCTATCACCAAGCTATCAGGCAGTTGTGTGGAAATTCACATTGCTACAGTTGTATTATTCCTGTAGATAAGAGTTAGTACCTAAAGCTGCCATTTTCTTCTTCAGCTGACATGAAATGCTGTATCTTTTTTTTTTTTTTTTTTTTCTTTCTTGTAAGCCATGTAATGGCTAGGAGCAAGTTCAAAGATAATATTCGGCTACACTCCCACAGCACTTACTACACGCAAGTTATTGAATTTAAAATGTAAATATCTCCCAAGTTTCATTAATATTTGAATTACTGTTCTTTTTCAATAATGACATATTAAGAAATGCACATAGATGCAATATCAAGAAATACAGTTAAATTTAAGCAATGCAATGCAAATCTGTTTTAAGGATTCATTTGCTACTCCTTAAAACAATTGAGGGGCTCGGTGCCTTCTTTTGCATGTTTCTTTTCTTCCTTTGCTTTGTGAAGGGCTTTACAACCAAGGCAGGAGAGTGGCAGGGGAAAAGGGAAGCGGAACTTGGTGTAGATGGAAGGCAGAGCAAGATGTTGGGCCAGCTGTCGTCCCAACTAAAAAGCTCTTAGAAGTATTCCTGAGCATTCTTTTTGTGATAATTAATTCAGACCCCCTTGACGCCCTCCAAGGAATGAGTGACTCCCTTCCTTCCATTAAGCCTTGAAGAATCTTTGATCCAATATTTACAAGTGCAGCCTTTTGCACTGAGAAACTTCTCCCCTTTCTGTCTCTTCCTCCCCTCCTGCCTTCCTCCCGCTGGAACGCTTTGGCTGAGTTGCCAGCCAGAAGTAGACAGGAGCCTGCTGACTTGCAGGCTTCTCTTGGACAAGTTATACAGATTGCTTTAAACACACTATTAGTAACAGTTGAGCCAGACAAACAGATGGAAAAAAAGTTCAAAATAAAGCTGTGTAAGCTCCAATGAGGCAAAAAAATTACATAGTTTTAAAAGTTTTGTTAGCTTTCTACAAAAATGGCACCCCAGGGAAGGTTCTATCACTGGATTTTATGGGCCAGGTGTTCCTCTGAACAAAAGCAGAAAGAAAGAGATGGATTTTGTTTATTTAAAAAAAAAAAAAAAAAAAGAAAAAGAATAGGGCATTTGCTGTTTTCTCTATTGTGTGTATGCTTTCACGGAAGAAATCAACAGGGGTCTGAAAATGGAGCTTTTAAAACAGCTTAAAAGGCTTCTTTAAAAAGATTATTTAAATATTGTGAAGGTTTATTTGTAGTTTATATTTTCCCTATATTTTTCCTGTCATAGAATAATAATTCTTCTTGCTTCTGAAGTGCTGAAAATTACTTGTAAGGAGACTTATAAATGGCACTTTTCCCCCCTCACTTCAGTTTTCTGGATCTGTTTTAGAGAAAGATTTCACAGTGAAAATGAGCAAGTATGAAACAGCAGTTATTTACAATGATTCATTATTTTTAATTTTTTTTTTTCTTTTTTTTAAAGCTTTATTGTAGCTACTGAACTCTTCTGACTATGGCAAAAGCATACTATTGAAACCAGTACAGGTGCTCATAAGGCATAGAGTAAAATGACCAGGAGTTAGTCCTGGAATGAGTGAGTTGCTTATTCAAGTCAAAAGCAAAAACTGGCAGCATCTTACATTTAATTTACATCTACTTTTGAAAATCAAGATGGAGGAGATCTATTATTATCAAACCATAGATTGAATTTTTTTTAAGATTAATATTTCATAAGAATAAGTGTGTGACCTGTGGAATTTGGTAAACAGATTTGCAGTTAATAAAAAAATCTGCCAATCGTATTGGGATATTGCTGCCACATAGGTTAGATATTTGTGATGCTGCATCAAAACCTGAAGATTTTGTAACGTTTCTTTCTCCATGGGGTCTAAATGTCATTGCTTTACTAATCTAAAGTTGACAAGTTTGACAGCAAATGAAATACCACTATGTGAAAGGTAATAGTGATTTAGTAGTTGCCTCATCTTGAAAAATACCAGTTGACTTTCCCCGATTAACATATTTGGAGCTTTCTTCATACCTGTCTTGCAATATCTACTGGAAGATAGTCAGTGGAAGTTAAATACAAATAGGTTGTAATCTTTTACCAAGAATGATATTATAACTGTACTTAAATGCTTATGTCTGCCTCATTGATTACAGAATTATGCACCACTAAAGCTTGAAGCAGTCAGTGTCAGTTTTCTTTGTGTTTGTCTTGTTTTGTTTGTTTTTCTTTGTTTTTTGTTCTTTTCCCCAGTATTCCTACTGGTGCAAATGATAGGATAAAGCTTTTATGGAACAGAGCAAGAATTAAGAGAACTATTAAGGCATAATGTTTGCTGAAAGTGGGCTCTATAATTTTATTTTCTATAGTGAGAATTTTTCTGAAGAATATTGGAAAATTATTTTTCTTGCCTTACAAAAATAACTAATTCTTTATTTATATTTTTATTTGGCTTTTAGAGCTTTAAAACTAGTTGAATAACAAAGCTGTCTGCCTTGAGTCTGAAAAATAAAACCCAACATTTTTTATCTAGAAAGTGAAAAAAACACTGAAGGCTCTTATCTGTCCCAAGAGCTTTTAATCTAACATTCTTGTAGAAATTTCTCAGGCATATGGGCACAGTGGGTTTCACAGAGTCCTTTTGAGTATCCCTCTATGTCTAACATATTGCTATGCACAATTTTAACTTGAAAGGCAAAAAGGTTCATTTAAGATTTTTGCATTACCAAATTTCAATATAGTAATTCCAGTATTTCAATTTCTAATAGCAAGTTGTAAAATTTCTGTACTTGTATTAAATAATATTGTTAATTATTATGAGGTTTATAACTCAGGTCTTAGATACCAGAGTTAAAAAGTTAAGTTCCATCCTTCACGAATATTTCTTTTCTTCTCCCTCTATCTCCCAAACCATACATCACCACCAGTGATGACTTTGGAAATATGATGTGCAAGTGCTATGTAAGGATGTTTAAATCCTGTCGTCTGCAGCCTCAGAATGTGAAGCAGTTATTCAGCTAAATGTCTGCACATCTTTATGTGACCAGAGCAGAAATCAGATTTCTCCCTGCAAAGAGAAATAGATTTGAGTAAGTCTCTAGCATGACAGAAGGATAGCTCTCCTCTAATGGAGTCAGCTGCTCGATGCTGCTTGCTTCACAGGTTAGTCTGGTATTTAATGAGGAAATTAGTTGCAATAACACTGTGGAGATCAGGGAAGTGGGCCCTGGAAAACTGCTGTTTCTTTTACGTAGTGTTCTACTGCAAGCTCCTGCTTTGAGAACGCAAAGCCACCATCGTAGCCCCTGCCATTCTTGTGACACCATTTGCAAATAATGCTCTGTGAGCAAGAGCATGCACTGTGAGGTTTGTATTAATTACAAGCAAACATAAAAGGGACTTAAGATTTCACACTGTAGTTTGGACAGGTGTTCAAGGGCTTGATAGAGCTACACAAGCCCTTTACCTTTTAGTAGGTATAGGGAAGTATTTTCTCATTAGATTTCCTCTACAGTGTCTTCTTGAGCTAACATGCTACAGTATTTCCTCTTGGCAATGTTGCTGTATAGGTGTCTATTCAGATTTTTCTTTTATCTCCTGACTAAGGAGCTGGCAAAGTTGAACTCCATATGCAAGAACTGATTTTTCTTTGAATTTTTAAAAGGAATTTAATTATACATTTACAGTTCTTTTTGGCAGAAACTGTTCCTTTCAGTTGTGTTCTATGAACTGTTATCCTTTTTATTTTAATTTTGTACAAAAATATTACTAATTTTCTTGTTTCTTGTTTCACCTCTTTCATTTGCTCCTTTACCTCTTTCACAAAAAAAAAAAAAAATTATTGGTGAGTTCTTGCAACAACTTACTGTGTTTATGTAATGCCACATAGTGCCAAGCAACTAGAAAGCCTTCACGTGGCTGCATCACAGAATAGTAATTTAGATGGCAAATCTACTTTGTCTTCTGCAGTGAGAGTTATTTAACCTGTAGATCCTCTCCTGCCTAAACTAATGGTAGTTTATTTTGTTCTGGTTATATCAAACCTGTTGACTTATTTTATCCATCATCTAATAATGTCCATCTCACTGAATCCTGTTGTGTCAGTCCCTATTTTCATATGAGATAATGTGCTCTTGACTTCTTAGACAAGAGAGGCTGTATCCCATAAGAACAAGGTATGTCTGCTGATTATTTTTTCTTTTTTTTTCCAGTTAGTTTTCATAGAGAAAGGGAAAAAAATGGGAAAATGAGTACATTCAGATTTTAAAAGCTCTTCCTAGATTTCCCCTGCTAAGCAAACACAGCATTCACAGCTAGAAGAGATACCAAGTAAACAGCCACCTTGATTTCTTATCAAGGGCTGCATTTTACTGTTATTTCACAAATAAATGTGCAAAATTTGTGTCTGTTATAATGCGTTTCAATCCTAATTTTAATATTGTATGGTTCTGTGTTCATGGTATTTGTATTTAATTTTGATGTCTTGGAATACGTGGTTTCAATGGCTGAATTTTTTTTGAAATTGGAAATTGTGGCTCCAGTATGGATTCATAAAAAAATTCTGACTGCAGTGAGATAAAGTTAATGCCAGTCTCTTGCATGAGTCTTGTATGGTATTTGGAGGTTCCTGATTAAGTAAGTAAGCAGCATCTGAAAGTATTTGTTTACCTATATGGAAGAAAAACTGGTAAACACTGTAGATTTATTTATGTACACTCATTTAAAATTTTGATCCTGTATAATATGTTTCCAATTAGGAGGTAAGTTAGGTTTATTTTTTATATCTCCTGCTTTTAGAAATTGCTAGTGTTGGTGTGTGTAACCATAGCTATCTCCTAAAATGCCTTGACTACTTGACTATTTTTAGTGGAGATCAAGTCAGATTTCCAGACTGCTCCTGATATCCAGAGGCTGCTCATGATTTACATTTAAAGAGCTGTGCAGAAATAAAAAATAAAAATAGAGCAACATATCATATGTCAAATTGAGTTTGGACACAGTCTGAAGCAATTAGGATTACTCGAGTTAATAAAAAGTATACTCATGAGGACTGATATGGTATAAGGGTATTAATTTGAAGTGGAGATTATAACTTTATCTTGACATACGCTGAATATTAGCCAGACCTATCACAGAAAAAGAAGTTTGGGAATGACAGCGTGCAGTCTGAGCATCTGCCTGAAGCATTCTGCAGAAAATTCCAGATTCTAACATCTCTACAGAAAAGAGCTGAGGTAGATTTATTATTAAGGCACTAGATGGGTATTTGCAGTTCTTTATTACTTAATTGTGCTTAAAAGAACTGAAAAGGAAGCAGAGTTATGGTGAGGAGCAGAATAAGGCTCATTTTCAAGGGCTTGTCCTGGATTACTGTTTTCTGTTTTGTTCCATTTTTCTCCAGGGCAATGGTAGCTGTGCTCTACCTGTAAAAGCTCGTGCCAAACGTATCTCCACCCTCCTCAAATCTTTTTAAACTCCTTTCCAGAAAACCAGAGAAATCAGAAGCACAAGGCCATCCAAATACATCATCTCTTACAGTCTGTAGATTTTCTGTAACACAGTCTACATGCAGTGATTTTCAATAGGGGAACAATGAACAGCTTAAAAATCCAAGGAGTAGTGGTATGGCCAGAGATGAATGGACTGGCCTCTCTTCTAGGCAGAGCTCAGTTTGCTCTCTGCAGCCCATACCAACCACTTATTGGATTTACAGTTTTAATGGAGTGTGTGGGGCTTTTTTGCTGCAGGCTGTTGGACTCTGATCCTTTGCTAGGACAATGCAGGAAGGGTAACTTAGGATGACTAAGAACTGGGCCATATTTATACACTAGACTGAGTTAGAATTACGATAGAATTTGTAAAGAATATAATGGAATGTGTAAAATGGATGAATGAAATGGTTAGGTATTTGGAGCATGTAAGAGAGGAAATTTTTTAGTTAGTTTGTAGAATGTGGTGCCTCAAAACAAACCAAAAAGAGAAGGAAAAGGTAGGGAAGGGGGACCTGGAAATAAATAAATTGAAATTAATTTTACTAGAAAGCTACTTGTTATGTAGAAATTTTTATATACTGAAAACTCTTCCTCAGTAAAGACTTCATTTTCATAACCTCCCTCATTTTAAAAAGTTTATGGAGACTTGCCAGGTACTGGTGAATGAAAAGCTGGACATGAGATAGCAATGTGTGGGCTTGCAGCCCAGGATGCCAACCATATCCTAACCTGCATCAAAAAAGTGTGACCAGAAAGTTGAGGTTGGTGATTCTGCTCCTCTGCTCTGGTGAGACCCTGACCTGGAGTGCTGTGTCCATTTCTGAGTCCTCAACATAAGGACACAGACCTGTTAGAGTGGGACCAGAGGGTCACAAAAATGGTCAGAGAGCAGGAGCACCTCTCCTACAAAGGGTCAAAGAGTTGGGGTTTTTCAGCCTGGAGAAGGCTCTGGGAAAATTATATAGTGACCTTTTAGCACTGTAAGGGGGCATACAAGAAAAATGTGGACAGAATTCTTAGCAGGGCCTGTTGTGATAGAACAGTGGCTAATGGTTTTGAAGTGAAAAAGGTAGATTTAGGTTAGATACAGGAAGTAATTTTTTACAATTAGGGTGGTGAAACGCAGAGAAGGTGGTAGGTTCCCCATCCCTGGACATTCAAGGCCAGAGTGGACAGAAATCTTAGCAACCTGATCATGTTGAAGATGTCTGTGATCATTGCAGGGAGAGGTGGATTAGGTGACCTTTAAAGGTTCCTTACAACCCAAAGTTGGTCTTTTTGAGTTTTATAGGGAGGCAGTTATTTGACAAGGTTTCTGTTAATTAAGTTATGAGAATGAAAAGAACAACATGGGATGAATTACTTCATTACTACTGATCGGTATTTTTTTTTCTTTTCAGATAAATTTTAATTTTTTTTGCCACAGAGAAGAAAGAAAGAAAGTTACATAAATATTTTCTTGATTATATTCCTCGACAATATGGGACAATATTAAAATGCAAGAGAGTAACAGAAAAAAAAAAACCCTTAAAGTAATTTTGTTCTCTAGAAGTTAATTCATTAAGGTTGACCCTCTTGTAAGTCTTTTGTCAACATTTTTTGTATTCCATCTGTGCAGCCACTGCTGCATAACATCCTAATAACTTCAGTGAGTTATTTCAGGGTTATATTTTTTCTGACACATGCTGCCTCAGGCTTCTCCTGAAAGCATCATTCTCCAGATTTTGGCAATCACTTTGTGTCTAAGATTCTTTTCCATCCTTCCAGTCTTTCTCTTTGCTATTTGACTACTTTCCAGGCAGCTGTTCTCATTGCCTGCTCTTAAATTCATCTCCATTTGGGGAAATACATCATGTTTGCAATAGATCAGTCAGTTTCCAGCTCACTGCCATCCTTTGTTTGCAGCAGTAAGTCTCACGGCCTGCAAAATGTAAGGAATCATATGTGACTCATTCATGTAGTATTTGTCAACTTCTCTTCTTGAAGCACTTGTCTGTTAGATCTTATCCTCAAGGCAAATGTAAACCCCATGTGTTCAAGATCAGAGAAAAGCAACATAATCACAAATTGGAAGAATAATTTGCAGATGGACTGTATTAATTACAGAAGGAATTTTACTGATTTGTAAGCATAATCTTTTTTTACTTGAGATAAAAATTAAGCTTCCACACACTTACAGAATGGACCTGTTAAAAATGCTACCCCAGAACTGAAAGAGGCAAAATTGGCTATTCATTAAAATCATGATTAGGGAAAGTACATAATGGTTTATTTAAATGCAACGTTCAGTCATGCATGTGAAAAACTGGTTATATCTCTTCTTTATATGTGACAATGACGTGTCACAAAAGATGGAGAGAAACATCATGGCAAATATTTAGAACTACATCACTGTTCTTGCAGTAGCAGGAATCACAGCTTTGTGCATTTCAACAGTCTGCCAGAGTATTACTCTGTTTGTAGAAACAGTTAAGTAAGTTAAATCTTACTTTCATTGTCATCTGTATTCTCAGGTACAGGCAGAGTAACTGGCTTGTTTTCTCAGTGTAATTAACTGGATGATCTAAATTACACCTCAGTGTTAGTGGTTCAGCTGTTCTAAGGAATTCATTTGTGCAGCACTTCAAACTCTGAGCTTGAACATTAAACAGAGGTGGAACAGACTCTGGTTAGTCTTTGCTGTCCTCATCCAGGAAGAAAAAACTACTCAGAATGAAAAGCTGGATGTGTAGTTTTCTGTTACTCAGAGGGAAAAGCAAGGTCTCCAAAAAGCTGTACTTGTGTTGACTTGGATAGCACTTGGTAGATTTTCCTTGCCAAAGTGTGAGAGGTGGTTTTCCTTCCTGTGTGTTTATTACTGCCAGTCTTTATTTTGTGTTTGTTTTGTTTGGTTGGGTTTTTTTTTTTTGTTTGGCATTGTTCATACTATGCAAACATTTCATACAACAGAAACCTGTATCAAAAAAAGCAAATAAATAATACAGACTCCCAGACACTAGGGTGGAAATGGAAGGGCAGTGTATTTAAAGTATATGTCCTTATTACTGAGATTAGAAATGGCAGCTGAATAAAAAAAGTACTACTAGACTTAGCTTTCTCTCTCTACTTTTCTAAATGGAGCCCTCTCACAGGTACTAAAAATCCTCCATATGGTGAAATCAGGAGAGTTAGGTGCCTTCAAATAAGACTGGAAAAAAACCTCTTCACTCTAAGAGTGAGTCACATACATCTAGTCAATACTCAGCTAGTTTTGAAGTGCTCTCTGAAGTCTTTCATCTGACTTAGGACTCCAGGCAGATATTTCCTTGGTTTAAAGAATCCACTTCTACAGATAATGGTGAACAACACTCCATTTTCTTAAACGTACTTTTTATATAAAATGTTATCGTGGCTAGAGAATGGTACAGAAAGCAAAAGCATTAGGCTGCTTTTATTTCCTTCTAGGATAGTGTGACTGACTTGGAAGCCCCAACATGTTCTTTTGCTGAAGTTGTGGTATTGCATAGCTTAGAATCATCGATAAAGAAGTGGGCTGATTTTTTTTAAGCATTATTTAGCTATCTGTGAAGCAGTTATTTAATGAATTCTTCTTTATGAAACAGAGAAATTCTACCTGGCCTCATTTAGCTAATCTTCTCCTTCCTCCTCTCTTTTGCAAGCCTTGACTCTAGCAGATTCATTTTTGCTAATCCTCTGTTGCTTTGTGCTAAGAACAAAGTGAGAGAGGGAGTTTAAACCACAAAAATCTGGTTGCAATGAAAACTAATGGTGGCAGTCTGCTGGTTTCACAAGATGGACTTCCTGCCAAATTTGTTTTGTGATTTGTTTCACCATTGATGAAGGAGAAACTTGCTGTGTCTTTACACTTAGCTTTTTAAACTTTTTAGACATTTAATTTTTTTTCGCATGTGGGAAACTAACCTTGAAATAAATTATTAACAGCATAAAATGTGAATGAATTTGTTTTGAGTAAATTAAAATTTTAAAAAAAGGAAGAACTGGAAGTGTAAAGTTTTCTTGGTAATTAGCCATTCCCAATCCTAGGTTCAGTAGCTATTAAAGTGGTAAGGGTTACTTTAAGTACATCTGCTTCGTCTTAGCTCCTGAATTTATAGATGTAATAAATTTGGTTCATTTTCACTTTTTTTTCTCTCCACACAAACCACAAAGTATAGATTTCCTAAAAATCCTTTGTTGTTGTAGGCTATCAAATGGAATATAAAAGAAATATTTGATATAGAGAAAAATTGGCTATAGAAAAAGTGGAATTATTACAGTCTTATGACCAATTATAAAACTGAGAGATCATTTCAGGAACGGTCCTGGGGTAATTTGACACACTAAATCATCGTGATAGTTCTCGAAAGGCCCTAAAGACATACTTACTTGAAGTACTTAAAGATAACAGCAACTAAGCTGAAATAAAATTAACAAAACCTGAGGTCAATATCATCATATTTCCATTTCTCTGAATTATTTAGAGAATGACTTACATTTTTCTGCATGAAGGATTTAATTGAAACCACTTTTAGATAGCTTGGGTTGTTGCTCGGTTGGAGTTTGTGTACATACTCTCTTGAAAATAAGCAAGATAATTATAATTTTGGTTTGTCTAATTAAACTTCTGCCTGGACTTACACAATGCTTACATAATACCTGGACCATACTCAACAGAGCATTAAGTAGTGTCTTAAGCTGTATCTGAACAAGCTCTGGTTTGAATTAAAGAATAATATGTAGAAAAAAAGAGACATCAACAGACTTCACTTGTTGGCAGGGAAGTGATATCCCCACTTCACAGCCCCACTGAAGATGTGTACTAGAGTATAGGACATAAATACCAAGTTTTCTGGCTAGGTACTGTCAGAATACTTCCTGTATTTTATTTTATTAGTTGAATGCACGTACGATAGAAGAATTATTATATAACTCTTTATAGAGACTTTATTGTTAACTTTTCTTGTATAGACGGATTAGATTCTTTCTACCTTTTGGATGGGAGAACTAATTTATGTTGGCATAGAAATTGACAGTTATGGCATGGAACTACAGAAAAAAAAATCAGTTCTTCAAAGTTGGAGGAAAATTGGAAATCTTTGAGCTCACATCATTAAAAAAATTACCCCAAAATGAATTGAATAGTTTAATTTTTCTGTGCCCCCTGCTTGAAGCTGGCAAAAATCTTGTTTCACATAAATTTAGCTAGGAAGTAATATACAAATGGTATTGGGAAAATATAAAAGTCAAATCAAATTTAGACTTTTTCTTTCCCCTCCTCTAGTCCTGACCTAAGTGTTCACAATTACTGAATTCAATTGGGATGTATTTAGGCTTTAGCCCAGCAAACCACTTAAATACATTTTTAAATTTAGTTTATATTTAACACAGGACTGTTGCTAACTAGTTGATCTACTTTCTTACAGTGTGTGATTTCTCATTCAAGAGTAAATATTGCAAATAAATTTTTTCTTGAAATCAGTAGATTTCAAAAGAGTGCTTCTGAGCACTAGGGTAAGCATCATGTTTCAGTGGGCATTTTGGGGTATGCATTAGTAGAATTGCACACCAGAAATAGCTTTGAGGCACAAATTACCAAAACAGTAAGAGAAAATATGCATCAGGCAGTTTTGTTGGCAAACTTGTCCTGAGATGGAAGAAAAGAATTTTAAAATAAATTATAAGTATATAGCTACATAAATAGATGTGCTTTTATTTTTGAAAGTACTTTGGGTTTTTATGTTATATATTCCAGAGCACAACCCTGAGTTGAATTTAGGCTTCAGAAGTGTTCTGGAGTGTTCAGGCCTTGTGTAGTGAGGTGGGTGCTGGCCTCTTCACTCCAGTAAATAGCAATAGGAAGAGAGGAAATGGTGTCAAGTTGTACAAGGGAAGGTCTAGACTATATATTAGGAAGAATTTCTTTACTGAAAGAGTGGTCAGGCTCTGAAAAAGGCTGCCCAGGGTGGTGGAGTCACCTTCCCTGGAGGTTTCAGAAAAGATGTAGATGAGGCACTTCAGGACATGCTCTGGTGGGCATGGGGGTTTTTTTCTGGGTTGATGGTTGGACTCAGTTGGACTGAGATCTTAGAGGTCTTTTCTAACTGTGACAATTATGTGATTCTGTGATTTTTAAATCTATTTAAGAAGCAAGCTTGAAAACTTAGCTTCTTAGAGGGTTATGTAAAAGCAAAAGAAGGAAAAAAAGCAGGTTAAAATGAGTATCACATTTTATATAAAGGAGTATTTAGTGTGGCTCTTTTCTCCAGAATATGGAGAATTTAGCAAATACATAGATTTCTACAGTTTTATACCATTATTACATCTTAAAATTCAACAAGGTTGTGCTAGTTAGTGCAGCATTTGCTCTTTTTTTTTCCCAAATCGTCATGACCATATTCTAATTTTTTTGCATACATCAGTTTATGCCTGGGAGAAATATCTGTTGTATCAAGTAGGGAAATTATGTTGTCATTTTAACAAATTGCCTAGTATTGCAATACATGCAATACCAAAATGTGTGTGTGTATATATATGCATGCAGATAATATCTATTTGTAGATACAGCTATCTAGCTCTGTTGTCTCAATGACTACTAAAAATGCTGGAAGCATACTGTAAATACTGCAGGTATGGTTCTTAGTGGTCATCCAGAAGGCAAGACAAGCATGCTTTGGAAAATCAAAGGAAAGTGGAAAATGTGTAATTTAAAATGTTATTTGATTAAAATTTTTCCAAGGTGTCCAGTAGTTATAGGAGGGGCAAAGATACAACTCTGAGAGGAAGAATCTAAAGGAGTCGAGGAAGGATCTTAGAATAAAATGTGTTTGGGGTTTTTTTGTTTTTTGTGAACCTAATCCTGGAATATAATTTCAGCAGAAAGTAAAACATACACAAAACAACAACAAAAATCAACCACAAAGTGACAAATTTTAATAAACTGAAAAAAGGACATAGTGTAAGATTAGAAATTATAGGAACCATTCTTTCCCTGCTAAAGAAACAAAACAAGCTTAATAAAATCAGACAGTGTTTGGAGAGACAGCCAGGAGCATTTGTACTGTGCTGCTGGAGGCTGGGATTAGAAGTATCCATCAGAGAAGCTGAGGCACCCCTTGAGGTGCTCATAGTTTCTCTAATGTGGAAACATAAAACACCCTCACACAGGCTTTGCTCAGGATATGCTAAAAGGCATCCTGTGGGGACTGCACCATGAGAAAATGGCAAACTCTTGCTTTTACATGGCATTTTACAAAGTAGCCTTAGACTTCAAGGTCTCTCAAATGGAACAGCTCCAAAACTGCTAATAAGCATAGTGCCCTCTTGCTAAGCTATTTTTTGCAAAAATAGGAGAAGAACCATTGTGACCTCTCCTGTGTGGCCTCATCAGTCGTCCCAGTTGCAGATGGAAGAATTCCAGTTTAATGTCCAGCTCTTACTGTCTCCCCCCCTATCAGGAATCCTGAGAAGTCAAAACAGTGTCACTAGTAAGAAATATGAAAGTAACAAGGACATATGCAAGTGACTAGGGAGCTATGGTCTTGACACTGTAGTAGAGGGTTAGGGCTATATTGTGCATCTGTTGCACAATTCCCTGGTAAAATAAAAGAAGAAACACAACAACAATAATTCATCATTAGCTAAAAAGAAAGCAGACTTCTTGATACCCAGAAAAAGATAACCACATTCAAAAGCAGACACTGTTAAAAGGAAAGGACATTTTAAAATGTGCAAGAAAACTGTTAAAAGTCACATTGCTTGCTTTTTTACAGGCCTCTGTCTGTAATCATCTATATGCTGTAATCCTTTCCCTGTAATTATAAAATTAAAGGCCAGTTCTATATGTCCACAGACTTTGAAAACCTCTTCAAATTTTTCCTGGTGCTATACCCAACGAAACAAATCAACCACTCTAAAGGTAATGGCACAAATAAGGTGCATCAGAATGTTAGATATTGTATTTTGCAAATTGGGCCTGAGTTTGCTTCTTGCTTGGAGTGGTATAGAAAACATGTCTTTTACATCAAGGATTTCTATCCATGAGTGGGATGCTCCCTGAATGTGAGTTACCAGTTCTGAGACATTTGTCATGGCATCAGTGAAAGGTTCAGTGTTGGCCTTCAGTCACCTGTAATCACCCCTGACTGTTGGGCCTTTCAATGACCCAGACAGGAGAGTTATAGGGAGAGTACACACAAGTGATAAAACCTCTTTCCTCTAAGTCTGCCTCTACCCTGTCAATGCTCAAACTTGTGGCAGATGGCAGAGGGTACTGCTTTACTTTCATAAGTTTTGGTGGAGGTAGGGGCATAGATACCTCTATCAAATCTATAAATTTAATTCTACTCTTCTCAGCCCATATCACCCCTGTTCGTGATCATTTACCCTTCCCTGAAGACCAGGCAGTGCCATCAGGAAGTTTCCTTGTCCTCCCACACAGCAAGTCAAACCCTGATTTGTTAGAGTAAGCAGCACCCACCAATGTGTCAACAGAGGTCCAAGGCTTCCTTGAAGCAGTGTTGCTTGGGAATGGAGCCCAAAGTGGGTGAAAAACTCCATCAAAGGCTAAAGACTGACATGAGATCCGTAACCAAAAAGGATCAAAAAGGAACACTGAAAGAGCTCTGAGGATTATTCTCTGCTCCCCTGGCAGCCATGACTTAGTTTTTACTGTGGGACATTCTTCTTAGATCCCATCAGTTCCTGCATGGCTCACTTTTCTGTGACTGGGTCTTATGTTTAAGTCCTCTGCTCTTTCTCTTGTAGTTACCAACATTTGCACCCATTGTCAGTAAGAATGGTTATACAAACCTTGTTTGGTCCCATCAGGATGTTAATGATGGGTTCCTTGTGTTTATCTAAGAGCCTCTGTAAAATTAACACTTATTGAACAGGGTGGCTCACTACCCTGCCTGTAGACACAAGTTTTTTGCCTGCCTCTTCCTCCTGTAAGAGGATTCAGTCCCCTCCTGTGACAGAAACTTGTCACATATATTCCATCTTGGATTGCTCGCTACATTTGGACAACTTTTCTCATGATTCTGCCAACTCAGTTGCTCTGTAGGGTGTCTGTTTTGTGGGGACAGCCAGCTTGGCGTCCTCACCATCACAAATAATTTCAGTTTTAATGAGTGGCCAGAATTTTGGTGAAGGATCAAATTTGGCTTTTGCTTTCTCCATTTCCTCTCAAGGGTAATGGGGGGGACTTCTCTTGCAAGAAAATTGGCTTTTTTGACAAACTGGGACTCCCTCACCTCTCACTCTGTTTTTTAGCAATGTGGTCTTTCTGAGCTGCAATTAATGTGGCTGCTAAGAAACCACAGATGCGGATCTTAACATACTTTCTTTTGCCAACTTTCTTATTTGTTCTGCTACAATTTTCCAGAATTGCCAATATTCCTTGGCCCAGCTACATCCTGTTAGGGCTGGAGAAGCTTTACAGCTTTTTAACAAATGCAACAGTGGGGAGCAGTCAAGATCAGGCCTATCTCAGGTTGCCATAACCTGAGAGAATTTGGCATTCAGTTTTCCTTTATTCAGCATGGCTATAATCTCCTTTCACAGAATCTCTGAACTGGTTCTTACAGAAGGTTTGATTTCATTCCACCTGGTATATATGGGTAGAGTTAACCTTTTCACAGTAGTTAGGGCAAGGTTAACCTCTTGTTTAATCTCTTTTAACAACCTAGTTTGCAAGATTAATTCTCTGTGCAGTACTCTAGGAGTAATGACCATTATGTAGTAGGTTTAAACAAAATGCAACTTTACTTAAAACTGGGTAAGATTATAAAGTTGGTCAAAAAACCCACACAGCAATGTTACTCTGAAAGCAACAGGTTACAAGTAGAAGAACTTAGCAAAATTATACTCTGAAATCCATGTGTTACAACTTAAAGAAATCAGCAAAATTGCACTCACAAGTTAAAACCAGCAAAACTTTGCAAAACTGTAAATGATGTTACTGTAATGTGCCCAAGATAACATTAGAAACTGATAGGGAGAGAGAGAGACATGAAGGAAAAGGTGATAGAAAGATATCACCACCTTTGGATTCAGTGATGATCTTGCCATGATGCTGTGATGGTGGACACGTGCATGCAGCATTCTGAGTCTGCCCCCGTTTTGCTGCCTGACCCCAACTCTCCTGGGCACAGACTAAGTGTTGGGTTCAAAAATGTTCTGGAAGTGAGTCAGTGGGGAGTTCGGGTCCAGGTGGTTGTTTGATCCCCTTGAACGGGGTTGATGGAGCAATGACTCTTATTTTTGGATGTGCATTTTGTCCTTGAACAGGAAAGTGGGTCTTTGGCAAGAGGATACTGTGCCTGCAAAGGGCTCCTCCTGTCAGCCAGTGTTCCTTATTGAATAGGGACAGTGTCCCTTTTATCAGGGTGGCTACTGAATGAGGGACTTCACTTGCACAAATAAAGAGAGCAGTGTCCAGATGGCTTATTGAACAGGGTCCCCACCCACACAAATACACAGCATTATGCCCAGTTTGTCAAGGCAGCTGTTCTGTGACAATTATTCATTTCAGGACTATGCACATGCTTCTGCTGTGTCTAACATAAACTTCTTTACAGCACTATACACTGCATGAATATAAACCTTTCAGTGAAACTTGCACAGTGCAACTGATTATGAAGGTCTTGTAGAAAGGTAATAATGAGCTGCCCTTTGGCTCCATATTGTAACTTAACATTGTGGGAAAGGAACACGAATGTATCAAATATGATTTTATCTTTTGTTCATTTTCAGTACTGGATTGCTTCATGTAATACTGTAAGAAACTGTCAAAACAGCTGACCTGGAGAATATGCTGCTTCATCAGAATGTGATAATGATTAGTATAATTCAAATAGAGAATGATATTGGTAGTGTCTGAAAGCTTTTTGATATTCAAAGTAACATTTAAAGCAAAAAGAAAAGGTTCAGGAAGACCAGACATGCTAGAGCTGTTCTCACTTTGACATGAGTTTCTCTGCATAGTAAGCCTGACCTTATACCCTGTTGTTTCTGCAAGACACAGTTCATCAGCTGCATCCATGTGAATACAGAAGTAAACCTGATACAGGTGTCTTTTTCTTAAAAATTTAGATGATAGGAGGAAGGAAAGAAGCTTTAGTTTCTTACTGTCTCTGGGAATATCTTGACTGAGCAGTGGGCACAGCCCACTGGAGGGCTGAGCTCTAGGATGTTAAACAAGAAAGGTCTGCTGGCAAGTGTGGTAATGATGACTTGGGGCACAATTGCAAGCCCCAGTGACAACGCAGGATGAATTAGGAACTAAGCAGTCTAGAAGAGTCATTAACTATGAAAATGATTAACTGCTACTGTAATTGGAAGAAGGATGTCAAGAACAGTTTCTTTAAAGAATTCCTCAGTTAGTAGTAGCAATCTCAAGTTGCTAGAGCATAGCACAGCAGCATGTGATTTGTATTGCAAGGGTTCTGCAGATTTCATAGCTTTTTTTAAAGCTACTTTGAAATAGGATTGTAAGGGGAGGCTTTATGAGTAAAGCAATTCTCTCTGTCCCAATAATGACTTCTAACAGGGAACTGGAAAGAGTTAAAACTAAGTTACTGTGTTCTTCACAGACTATGAATCAACAGCACCTGGATTTGGAGGTTTTATCAATTCACAATAGGAAAAACTGGCCAGGAAGGAACAGAAGGCATCTATTAAATGAGACTGAATTTCACCTGTGGTTTTGTCTGTGCCATGATGAGCAGGTGGAATTTTACCCTGACATCCTAGCTAAATGCTTTGTATGTATTTGAGATTAGGTGTGGTGGCATTGTCATATTTGACACTGAATGGTGATCCAGAAGGATGAACAAGAATCACTCTCTCTCTGTGGTGGAAAGCTTTCTTCTGAAACTTACAGGCTCAGAGCCTGGTATCAGAAGGCACTGAATGCTGGATGGCTCAGCTTGCAAAATGGTTCCACTTTTTATCAAGTGACCTTAAGGTTTCTTCACTATTTTAACATGAATATTACAAAATGTGCATTGAAATGTCCCTCTTGGAGTCGTGAGGAGAGAAAATTGTAATTTTTTCAAGATAAAGACCTTTAAACCCCATAACTGGCTTTTACCTTGATTTCTGTAAGCCTGTTAGCTTCCTCATCTTGAAGAGATCATGGCATCTTTCAAAGCACCTGGGGGAAGCATTTCCTTTCACTTCACTGACTAAGCTGTTCTTCAGGACAGCCTTGTCACCTAGCTATGTCTACTCTTTTTATGCTTAACTAATTATAACTGTAGGCTTCTTACTCCTCCGCACTATGACATTAATATTTTTAACTACTTCAGGGAAAATCCAAAAAGAAAGGAAAGAAAAAAAATTAGCTAGAATAAAAAGCAAGGGCAGGCAGAAGATGAGGGGTTATTATCTCTATTTAAATACAGTTTGTATAGGAGAACTGTATATGAAATCCGAAATCTAGATGGACATTCTAATATGCTGCTTTTTTGGCTGCTTGTGACTTGTAGCATACTCAAAATTTACCTTGTTAGTTAATAATCTTAAAAAAACCCCACAAACTTCTTTCATATCACAGTGAAAGTCTGAATCATGGCAGGATATTGCAGAATATATAATAGACAACTCTTGGCCATAATAACAGCTGTAGTGGCAGCCTTGGTTTCTTCATTAATCTCAAAAGTGTCCACTGTCAAAAAAGGGCAGATTTAATAAATGAAATCTTTTTGTTGACTTTCAGATAACAAACATAATTGCTCCATCTAGACTGGATTAATTGCTTTAGTGTATTTTGACCTTTTTCCGTGAAAGGTACATTTTAAGGATCTGTGGAATTTAGATTTATTCCAGAAACAGTCAAAACCAGTCTTCTGTTTAAATAATATTTTCCCCAATTAAATTTCGTATATTAACTTATATTAGATAACAGTTTTTTTAGCATTGTTGCTGAAGGTATTTTAATGAGTCATAAATATATAAGTGTGTAAATATATGTACTAAACTAAAAGCTACAAACAGTATAAATATAGGTCAGCTTAGTGAAGTAAGGAATTCCTAAATCTTTGCGTTAGATTAAACTTTGCCTCTTTTTGGTATTTGCTGCATGTGATCTTGAGCTGGCTCGACTGCTTGTGTGGGTCTTTTTCCCAAATGGACTGAAGATGAGGTTTTCCTTGGTTGGATTTTGGATAGGTACATTGTAGTAAGTGGCATTCACAGTAGATGCCAAATACGTAATCCTATTGGGAAATGGTAATTTTTTTGAATTAGAAAAAGAATTCCTGCAGATTTTTCATTTTTTGAGATGGAGAGATAGATAAGATAGAGTGGGGGGGAAACAGAAAAAATGCACAGATTTTTACACTACATCCACTTAAACACATGCTCACATTTGTTCAGAGGATGAAACTTCAGTGGGTTAATATTCTACCTGAGACAACCTGTTCAAGATAGAGAAGCAAGTGCTAGACAACACAGTTTCTAATAGATTTATGAGAAGCTCACATAAACTGGCTGGTGTCACTCTTAAATTTAGGATGTGTTTACGGAGTTAAAGTATGCTTAGGTTTTTTAAATACAGCATGAAGGCAAAGTTTTTTGGCTTGGAGAAAAAAATGTAACCTGAACTGAAAGAGAAAAATTAAAGTAAATCTGTGCCTTTACATACTCTCAGTAAAGGGAGACTTTCTAATTCTGTCTTCATCTGTTTGAAAAAAATTAATATGAATTATAAGTGGAGATGGCTTCAAAAACATTAAGCCATGTCTACCCCCATGAGAAAAGAATAGCAACTTTAAGGTCTCTGGAAGAGCAACTGTTTTCTCACTGTATTTATTCATAGTACAATAAGTTTTGACGTGAGATCAGGATCTCCAGGCACTATTGCTATTCTAATTTATTTAATACAGGGAAGGAATTAATGTTAAGTAGGTATTGCTTTGACACAGCTGAATTGATTGCTCTGTGTCTTACTTGTCTTTAACTGGGCTTTAGTCATTACACTTTTGTTGCAATCAGTATCCTTAACTCCACATGAGATGATTGCTCATTAGATATTGTAATGTTCTGCTAAGCATTTCAGGAAATTAATATTAGTATGGTAGACATTTCTCATTGTCTTGCATTATCTGTAATAATTTGGATACCTGCAGGATCATTGCTAATAATAAGTAAGAAATAAAATAATGTAGAAGGCTGATATAAATTCACTGCTTTATGATGGACTAGTAACTATATCTTATACTGAAGATCAGCTGGTTTATAGTGTTACTAAAATTTCACAAAATCCTATCTTCAGAAGGAGAGGAAAAAAAAGAAGTGTCCTTAGTTGGGAGGAGGAGCTAGCTGCTTGTGTAGCTAGCTTGATTGTGAAGTTTTTTAAAAGTAGTGAAATATATATTATTATTATGAATTGTTTAATTGTCAATATTGTCAGGGATATTTATGCAAGGTCACTTAAGAAAACGCTATGGTTTTCACGCTAGAAAAATTCTATGCATAAATCTTTATCTAGCTGAGTTGAAGTTGGGCAAAGAAACATAATAATGACAACTTCTTTCTGACACAGTTTTATAGAATACAAATTAAAATCAAGGTTATTGTGCTGTGCATATTTTCTATTTTATGAGTTGATTTCTCAGGGTAAAACTTATATAAAATGTTTTTGCTCTTAGATAAATAATGTTGCATTTAAAACTGTTACTAGCTATAGTCAGTGATTTTATCTAAACTTAATCCTGACACATGGATAACCACTCTCTTAATAGCTTGTGTTTGAGGAGGAAAAAAAACTCATTACCAGTAACTTATTAGAAACAGATGAATGTTTTCTTCCTTATTCCCCCCTCCGAAAAAAACCAAAAGGTGAGATTATTGAGACCAAAATGTGTGTGAAGTATCAGTATATATTCTGGGAATTTACTAGAGTAAAAATTGACCTAAAAGAGAAGTGTTGGACTATGTTAAAAGGTAAGTCTTTGGGTCAGGAAGTGCTGGTTAGGAAGGGGGAAGTCACAGAAATGGGAATAAGAGAAAAATATGAAGGAGATATTTGTCTGGGATCATTAATTGAGTGAAATAGCCAAGGGGTATATTGGATGACCCTGAAGACTCGAGTAATAGAAATGGGATGAAATTCAATAGTACAGCCTGGAAGCTGGTACACAAGGGGACTAATAGGAAGCATTTCTGCAATAAGCTGAGAGCTGATCAGCTGAGGTGCAGCAGTCAATCATAGGACGGCTGTAAGTTTCCAATACAATCCAATCCAAGGGTATGTAAGCCAATATATTTCTAGGAGAGAAAAGGAAATCCACTAACCAGTGTAGAGACCTCACTTGTGATAGTACATGGTGTTTTGGTCATCTTGTTTTCAAGATAGATGAATTTAATCAGTAATAGGTGCAGGAATATTAGTAAAGTATCTTTGGTTTTAACCCTTAAAAGAAAATCTGCGAAGAGGTATGATTTGTTCCAGATAAGAACTTTAAGGAGGTAAATATCAGTATTAGACATTTATATCAATGTGTTTTGTCAGGATGTGAACAGGTACATATTGCAGCTGTCTGTGCACCAGGCTGTGTGGCAGCTTAAAAGCTGGTAACTATCAGTGTTGTGGTATTCTCGCTCAGCATTTCAAAATAAGAAAAAATGCCTAAGCAAACAATGTAGATTGAGTGAAGCTTTATCAGTTTTAGGATGTTTTTGTGTCTGGCTATCTGAAATACCAAGTGCTATAATGGGAAAACCCTTTTTAGCTCGGTCTGTGGCATTTTCTTTTCTTGCTAATTTAAATGTGGAAAATTACATTCACCAAGAATTTGGCCTCATGCTGTATATGATCTTCACTGACCAAGAATATAGACAATCAGTTTTTTGATTTTACTGAACAGCCATTAATATGTGTCTGTGAGGTATGGAAAGAATTAACAGGACAAAGGAGAAGCCGTGAGATAGATTTAAAGAGGAGTGATTCAGAGAAGTTTTGGCATGTAAATAGACTTTGGATAGACTGGTGATTAATTTTTTTAGATGAAGTGAAGAGAGTGAAGAGAAAATGGAAAAAAAAGATGAGCTAAGTATATTTTTGGAGAGCTAAATATATTGGTCAAGGTAAGTGAACGGGATAGGGTGGAGGAATAGTTTTTTAAAAATGCATAGACAGTTTCAGTTTATTTCTTACTCAGTAACTGAGTAATTATCAATGACATCATCATTGCCATGAACCCTCTCGAAGAGGAGTACTTATTTGCTTCTTATTTGTAGATAATACAGAGAATGCCAGGCTTGTTAGCTTTGCCTGCTGGTAGCATAGCAAAAAGATCTGATAGAGGAAATGAGCTCTCTCACTGGTGGAAGACTGACACCTGCCATGGCTCTTTTCTTGACTTGCAATTGCCTCTTCAGTTTGCTACTTCAGCTGAATGCTCCCCCTAACTCTGGGCACATGGTAATTCACATGTGAGCACTTAATTAACTGGTTCATTAAATGACTGTGTGTGCAGAAAAGGCTTTATGCTAGCAGTATTTCTCCCTAGGAGAGCTTGCCCATTTGAGAGGCATGGTCTCTATGTCCCCAGATAGCAATTAACCACTACTGAATTTCTCCCTCTGAATAATCATGAAATTCCTCTGTCTCGGGTCATTTAATGTAGTCTAATAGTACTTCAATTTAGTGTCTTGCCAAACTGGGGCCCATTAGAATTGTCAATGATTCCATGTGCTTTTTGAGCTAATTTAAATTAGTGTGTTATCTAGATATGAAAATACTTCATGCTTAATATTTATATATTGATACTTGTTTGAATGTTTGTACAAGTATTTGGGCAAAATTTAAATTCATAAATTGAAATAAAGAGCCTTTAAATTACAGCCTTTTCTAAATTTAAATTAAGGTAAATCAAAATAAATAATAGTAAATATCAGCATAGATTTCTGCTTCTGTTTAATAACTAAAAGTTCAAAAGAAAATTTCTTGTTTGTCTACATAATCAGACTTGCTGTTATTTCTGCCAAATGTGATTACTTGAAAGCTGCACTACTGATTTTTTTCTGTTCAGGAAAGAATGGTGGACAAAGATATGTAATAAAACTTGCACGTTTTCTCTGAAAAACCTGTTCAGGAAAATAACAGCCTGTAAATGCATTATTTGAACCAGACAGCTCAGACATACTCACCATTTGACACACTTCAATGAAGTTTTTGACCAGTAAGGGTCATGCTAAAATTCAAAAAGCTAAAATTCAGGATCCTAACATCTGAAAAAAAAAAAAATCACAATGATAACTGTGAATGAAAGCAATGTTCCTTTAAATCCACTGCTTTTCGAGTCTGTAAAGAGCCCTGACCTCTAAAGCTTCAGATTCCTTCTGTAAAAGAGGTGTTGTCTCCACTGACTTAAGTCTTGACATCCAGAAAAACAGTCTTTGAAGGCAGATTGTTTGAGCCTACGTGTTCCTTCGAAAAAGCACATTCCAATTAAATCCAACTTGTTTGAGATTTTCTTTTTGGCTTTCAATGCTGTGAATAGTCCATCCAACAAGAACCGGGACCACAAGTCTGTATGGAAAGATTGTCAGCCACTATCAGACATTTCAGAGAGAGCATTCTCAGCAGCCTTTCAGATCATGTATCTGGGTCAGTATATGTCAATTTCTTAAACAGTAGAATAAAATTGACATTTCAGTGTAATAATGAAAGTTAATGCTGTGTCTAAAAAAGTTTTAACTGTGGTAGTAATGTGAAAATGCCATTGCCTTTCATCTTTGGATCACGGATGGAATTTTTCTCACTCTGCTCTTGTCTCATACTATTTTGAGTCCCAGATGGTTACATATAACTCACACCATTGTAAATAATATATATGAAAAAGCATTTTAAAGATACACTGACTCAAAACCAGTGAAACAGGAAAAGAAGATGCAGAAGGTCATCACTCTTTCTATGAAGTCTGGATGTTCTTACTTTTTGTATAGCTGCTCTTATTTTGAAGAAAACTATACTCAGAGAAAGTAATGAACTAAAATAAGGCAATGGAAGAGTAAGAGGAGGTAATTAAAAGAAAGACTTAAATAACTTTTTAATTGTAACAACATTTTTAGATTTTCTGAATGGCATCCTTCTGTGTTCTTTCTCATTTTTCCCTAGATAACTTGCATAGGTGCTTTTTCTAACTTAGGGTATAGCCTCAGGTTCTGTCTGTCACGTAGCCTGTATCAGTCATTGTCAAGGATTTTAGGAAGACCTCCTTTTATTCCTTTTCAAACATTATCCTAACAGAATAATTCCAACAACATATATTCCAACAACAGAAGTGTGGCCAGCAGGTCAAAGGAGGTGACTCTTCCCCTCTCCTCTGCTCTTTTGAGTCCCCACCTGGAGTTCTGTGTCTGGTTCTGAAGCCACCAGAATGAGAAGGTCATGGAGCTTTTGGAATGAGTCCATAGGAAAGCCATGAAAATGATCAGAATGCTGGATCACCTCCCCTGTCAAGGCAGGCTGAGTAAGTTGGGGCTGTTCATCCTGGAGAAGTAGAGGCTCTGAGGTGACCTGAATATGGCCTTTCAGTACTTGAAGAGGGCCTACAGGAAAGCTGGGGAGGGACTTTTTACAAGAGCTTCTAACAATAGGATGAGGAGGAATGGCTTTAGAGTGGAAGAAGGTAGATTTAGGTTAGACATTCAGAAGAAATTCTTTCCTGTGAGGGTGGTGAGACACTGGCACAGGTTGTCAGGGAAGTTGTGGCTGCCCCTTCCCTGGAAGTATTCAAAGCCAGGTGGGATGGGGCTTTGAGCAACCTGGTCTGGTGGGAGATGTTCCTGCCTATGTCAGGGGGGTTAGAACTAGGTGATCTTGGAGATCTCTTCCAATCAAGCCATTTTGTGATTACTCTTATATTTAGTACAAAATATTTGAGAAATAGTCTAGATTTGCACTATCAAGGGCCCCTTCGTACTGTTTTAACAGTAGAGTAAAATGTGTCCTTAAAAAACATATGTTTTGTTTTCATTATTTCCCTCAAAAAAACCACCTCACAGCACTTTAACCTCAAAAGTCATCTGAAGATGAATTCTGTCAAGGAACTTAATACTCAAATTCAGATATTTGTCAGTTGGAATAAATTTGGGCACATCTGAACATAATTCTTGCCCTACTCATACCACAGTCTTTCACTTTATGTACCTACTTAAAAAACAAAGCCACAGCAAAAGTGACAGAAGATTTGCTCTGCAGTATTTAGGTCTCTCTCTCTTAAGTCACACCTAGAAAGAATTGATAAGTATTTTTAACTTAAAAAAAAATCAGCAACTTTAATTACTCTTCTGCAATTACAGTGGCCTTTAAAATAACTAAATGAATATGAAACAAAGAGGAGATGGATGTAGAAACACTGGCATGAAACAGTAGGATAATTTTGGTCTAAGGTTTTTAATATGCAGCCATGCCTAATTTTGGATAAAATTTAATCCCAAGAGAGATTGGTATCCAACATTAATACACAGGTACACTTATGTTCTTCTACTAGTCAAGAAATAAAATGAGCTCAGATCTGATCTTCTGGCTTATATACTGTAAACATTTAGCAGTATAAATAAGATGAATTGTCTTGTCAGCTCTCTTTATCATGCTAGAATTGCAACAGCAATACAAAAGAAAGATTAAAAGAGAGTAAACCAAAAGGAAATGCCAGTGAAGGTTAGAAGAGTGATGTTAAAGTGTTGCTGTAATACATTTGAAAATAAACATAAAAGTTCTTGCTCTACTCAGTGCTCAGTGGCAGTTTCAACAACCAAATAAAGTTTACCCTAACAGTAAGAGCTAGTATTGCAGAGAGGGAACTTGCCCAGATTTATTTTTCAATTAATTTGTATCAATTTTTTTCTGTCTATTGTGTTAGCAGTTCAAATTTAGGTTAGCTATATTGCTGAAAATGACAATTTATAAAAAACAGCTACTTTGCAAAATAAAGTTAAAAAAATATTTTTTGCTATTCTTCTGAGGACTAGAACTGACTGAAGGTCAAGATTAGCTAAATCTTGTGTAAAAGTAAAGCAAGAATATCTTTAGGAGAAATAAAATTAAATTAATCATTATAGATCATATTATAATATATTAACAGTACTTATTACAATAAATAATCTGTAAAAACTGTTCATTTTTCCAAGTGCAAGGATCATGTTAAGTAGCCATGTTCATGTCTTTCTAGAATAGGAATTAGAATGTGTATGCTAATAAATAATGGCAGAAATCTACCCTTAGACATGGATTGTGCAAGGTTGTTTTAGCATATACTGCCTCTGAGAGTTCTAGATCTTTGCCAAGAGATCCAGAATGTTGCATTTAATTAACGGGTACCCAAGTTTAAGGGAAAATGACAGCTAGATTTGAAGAGTGTTGTGTTATCAGCCTAATCTAATTTAGAGGTCAGGATTAAAATGAAATTAAGAAACTCTAGATTAAAGAAATTGGTTTTATTTTTAGAAATATTTGATATGACTGCATTATTCAAAGCACTAGTAAAGTCTTAAAGACATTCTGAAGATTTTAATATTTTCAGCCATTTATTTCAAACTCATTTGTCTGCCTTTAAAAGTGATTAATGCATGAAACCTAGACACAGACTAAATGAAAAAAAAAAATCCCTTTAGGAACACTTCACTGGAAACATTGTCCTAGTTACTATAATAATAATTATAGTGAAAGTTTCTGGAGAGAAAATTATATCAAAATATGCCTCTGAGCTTAAAACTTACTTAGTCAAGCTAAAATTTGGCTTGACCCAAAATTTGAGTCAAGCTATGTGTTTACAGAGCTCTTTGTTTGAAGGAAAGATAACTGGATATTAAATTTGAGAATGAAAATATGAATGCATGTCATATATGAAAGGTCTTTTATGTGAATTTTAAAGAATGAATTTTTACATACATATTCCATCTACAGTGGGGTTTTCTTCTTATCTAAAGCACACTTATGAGATAGAAGAGATGATAATAATTCCCAGAGCTGCAGTCTTTTTAATTAAATTTGCCTTCCACCTATCTCTGATAGATGGGTAGGCACTTGACAGGAGATTAAAGTTAAATGATGCACCTTACTCAGTAGTTAGTTGTTTTTGTATGTGATTTTGCAGGTTTCTTTTGCAGTGGCTTTAGATTAAAAAAATGACAGCTCTAAGTATTTTATGTGCATGTGTACAGTGCTGATAAACATTAAGAATACAGTTTGAAACTTGCCTCGTGTGAATCCTAAGGATATTTTTAACTTCCTGAAGGAATTTTGGCCCTGTTGCATTTAAAGTACTAAATATAAGTTTAGCTTGAACTTCTTACATGGCTATTACCATCCAGGTGGTTCTTCATATTAGGTCATCTGTTTTTCAACTGTTTTCTAATTTTTATGATTTAATTATTAAAATATTAAAATACTATTAAAAATAACATTAAGTTCAGTTTGCACAGTTTGATTTGATGTTTCCCAGTAATTATCTGGATACTTTAGAGCAAAATTACAACAAACCTTTCTCAGTTGATAGGTTCTTACTAGTTAAGATCACAACTAATACTCTAAAATTTATACTGAAAATTCTATTAAAATTTAATTGTTGCAATTTCCCAAACAGGATTCTAGAAGCTGTGGGTAGAGACATAATGTCTACTTAGTAGATGTTGAAAGTTGAAAAAACCTGAAGGGCTTTGATAACTCACTGCTTTACAGCTATGATTCCACAAGAGTGCTGTCATTTTGGTTGGAAAAGATCTTTAAGAGCTTAGAGTCCAACTGTAAACCTAATATTGCCCTGTCCATCACTAAACCATGTTCCTAGGCAACACATCTACACATCTTTTAAATACCTCCAGGGATGGTGACTCTACCACTTCCCTGGGCAACCTGTTCCAGTGGCTGACAACCCTTTTGGTGAAGAACTAAGTCTTAATATCTGTAGCAGAACGTGTAGAGGAATGGCCTGAGCATGCATACACAGCCCCATGTTTGAGGCACTCAGGTGCTAATTACGAGGTGGGAGGCGTGAGCTTGTGTCAAACCCACTTGTGTTAAGCCTCCGCCCCCGCCCAATTAGGGTTTTGCCTCAGCTGCACATGAGCAGGATTGGGGGGCCAATAAAAGGGGAGCTTCCCAACACACGCTCAGCTCACTCTTGAGCAGCCAAAGGAGGAGGTTATCTGAGTCTGGAGCAGAAGCACAGAATGAGGCTGAGTCTGAAGGCAGCAAAATCGGATCACTGACTGTGCACCTTGGTGAGAACACCTCTTTGATCATCGGAGCACCGAACCCCAAGAAAGGTTTGCCTGTCTGCACCCGCTTACATCTGGTGGAGAATGGGGGCAGAGACCACTGTCTAGCCCCTGATTAGGCGAACCAGGGAGAAGGGAGCCAGTTCAGTGCAACGCAGCTGAGGCAAAACCCTAATTGGGCGGGGGCGGAGGCTTAACACAAGTGGGTTTGACACAAGCTCACGCCTCCCACCTCGTAATTAGCACCTGAGTGCCTCAAACATGGGGCTGTGTACGCATGCTCAGGCCTTTCCTCTACACATTCTGATACAAATATCCAATCTGAACCTCTCCTGGTGCAACTTCAGGCCATTTCCTCTGGTCCTATCACTTGTTACCTGAGAGAAGAGACCAAGCCCCACCTCACTAACAACCTCCCTTCAGGTAACTGGAGAGAGCAGTAAGGTCCCCCTCACCCTCCTTTTCTTGGGACTTAACCACCCCAGTTCCCTCAGCCACTCATTAGACTTGTGCTCTTCACCAAATTCGTTGCCATTCTTGGACACTCTCCAGAAGCTCATTGTCCTTCTTGTACTGAGGGGCCCAAAACAGAATGCAGCATTTGGAGTGTGAGCCTCACCAATGCTGAGTGAAGAGGCACAATCACTTCCCCTACTCCTGCTGGCCCTTCTATTTATAATACAGGCCAGGATGTCATTGGCCTTCTTGGCCACCTGATATTCTAGAATATAGGCTGGTGGAAGTGTGTTTAGTGAGTATTTTAGGAGAGGAATATTGAGTGATACATGAGAAAGAAAGATACATACTCTGGCATGTTTGGGTTGTCAGTCATATCCCACACTGAACTCACTCAAACACATTAGCATCTTTTCAGGCATGGTGACAGCTAAAGATCACCTTGCCTATCACTGCTTGTTCAAGACTTTCAAGCAAGGCTGTTTGACACCAAAGATAAGAGAATAGGGGTTACTGAAATCTGCATTAACTGAAGATAAAGCTATATGTATCAATATTTGATTGTTCATTTCCAGTTGAATCTCTCATCTTTAAGTATTGCACAGATTTCCTTATTGAGATTTAATAGTATTGCTAATAGTGCATTTAGAGTACAAAAGCAGGGTACTATTTTTATAACTTTAAAAAAATCACTTAAAAGTGATTAAAAATTAAGAAAAAATTGTGCATCTGATGTAGTAAAATAAATTGGGATAAGAATGAGAACAGACACATGCCATGTGTGAAGAACAGGATTTTTATCATTTCTATTGTAGTCTCATCCTGGACCTTGAACAGAGATTGATTCTATGGTTGACTAATTTAGTAATACATTTATGCCTTATAAATCCTTAAGCATTCAGTGTTCATGTATTTCCTTTATAAGTTTTGATGCCATGTAAATACCTGGTCTCACTGCTAAATTCTATGCTAACACTGCAGATGTGTGGCTAAATTCACAAGATAGGTAGACACTAATTGCTCCTTTACTGTCTGAGCTTATATACACACCTAGAACACACACCTGAAATAATACTTTAAACCCACTTTGTTTCTGACTGGCAACTTGTTTTAGCATTTGGGAAAATAGATCTGTGGCTTTTTATCCTTTGTGTCAGATAAATGCATGCAGCTGTAGTGATTCCTTCTGTCAAGGAGCAAAACAATTTCATTAAAGCAAATATTTGCAGGTTTTGGAACTGTGCTATCAATGACGGTCCAGGGAGGGTGTGGATGTAGATTTAGTCAGGGGATAATAAAAGTAGTAGACAACAATGAAATGGAAAAAAGGGGAACACAACAGGAAAGGATTAAAGCTGAAAAAAAGAATAGATCAAGGGCTGCTGGAAAAAATGGAGCAGAAGGAAGAGATTTGGAAGAGACTTTTTTGAAATTCGTGTCAGCTTCCCTCTTCAGAAATTATATGTTTCTCCTGTTCATTCTGCCTCATTTTTTCCCCATTCTTTGTGCAATTACAATTATTAGTAGAAATCTTGCCATTCCCACCCCCCTATGGGAAAAACCTCATCTTTTTTATTTCTGAATCTGCAGCTCTCCTGAGCAGTCTCATTAGCTTTATAAAGAAGTTAAAATGGAAAAGCAGCATTATGAATTGCAGTAGCTATCTTCCTTTGCATGCTCATGTTGCACACAATTTTTTAAAGGTCTGTGTCATTCTCATGCAGGTGTGTCTGACTAAAGTAAAAAATTTGTCACATGGAAAAAGCCTCTCCTGACAGTTTATTTACTGTCTCATCTCATTCTTTTCACAAATATCACACTGAAATGTTTTATTTCCAAAATTTCTGCTCTGGATGCTGGCGAATGAGGAGAGAAGAAAGAACAAAGATAAAAATTCAAGGAAGACAATTTTCCCTTTTTACTATTTTCAAAAAGGATAAAAAATAATTATGTATTTTTCTGCAGTTTGCATCAGAAAATGGATTTAGGAATTGTGAGGATGATCAGGTTATTCCATATAAAATGAGCTGTGTCGTCATGTCCATAGCATGTTTCAACCCAAATCTTGCTTTTAGCCTCATTGGCATAATTTTGTTTTCTGCTTTCCTCTGGCAGCTCTTTGTTCTGCACTGAGTTTAATTGAAGCAGATGATAGGGAGTGGTTTGAACTTTCCACCACAGGCATATCTTGGCTTCACTTGAGGCTTTGCAGACATTTGCACTGGGGGCTTTACTCTGGTAACTGGCCTGTTTCACCATTTTGATGGTGAATAGTAAGCAAGAAAGCAAACAGCCTTCTTCAGGCTTAGCAATCCAATACTGCATTCACCTGCTGGAAAACACATTTGAAAAAACAGAATGTATTGTGTGTGTAGACAATACTACTGACTGTGTTTTTTTCTAGTAGTGATTGAATGAAACATAATTTTGAGACCCTAGAGAACGTGGCACTCTTTTTCCTTTTTTATCTGTCATTAATGTCAAAGGTTTTTTAGTCACTGTCTTAGGCAGTACATGGTTCATAATGCAGGGTAATTGTAATGTTTACAGAACTGTATTTATTTTGCAGGTATTTAGATGTGTTACCAGATGTCATCAGCACTTCTCTTATAAGCATGTCTTTGAATGCATCCTGAGACCATGACTCTTCTGCAGCAGAAATAAGTAGGTGAAATAACTTTTCCGTTTTTTAAAATCACTTAATGTAGTAGAAGCTTTGTCTTGGAATATAATTTTGATTGTATTAGCCATTAATTCCTAATGCTATGCAAGTCAGGGAGAGAGATGCCTTGATATAAATATCCTCAGTGCTTATTTTTTCCAAATTCTGTATTGTTTTAGGAGTTCTAAAATAAATCCCAGACTTTCTTTTGTTTTGTTGCTTGGAGGACCAAAGCACACATACTGCATTGATCAGAGGAAGAACTGTGACCTAAGTGCATAACTCCCCAAATACAGTTCTGAAATCTAATTCAATGACAAAGCTTATGCTACTTGTGAAAAGTTGGTAATAGTTGGTGAACTATCCATGTGATGGCATATTGTCAATAAATAATGACTGAAGAAATTTGTTTCTGAATAATTGTGTGCCTTTGTGCACTGAAGTTATTTTCAATGGGACAATAAAACTGGATGGCCTGTTTTTTCCAGAGATGTGGTTAGGAGAAGTGAACTAGACTTTTTGACATTTACCTGGATTGCCTGAATCTGGGTTCATACTTGTGTTTCAGTACAACTGTTTGTGCAATGTGAAAAAAATTCTACTTGAAGATACTGAAAAAGACCTGATGCAGAATAGTAACGAATAATAAACAATGTGTATCCTTATATGTGGCAGGAAGATTGCTAATTTAAAACAGAATACTATGTTTATAGTACAGGTAAAATCATTCTAAAACATGATGAGAATGTTCTCAAAAAAGTGCTAATGTTAAATATCTTATAAAATCTGAAGCTTTACTAGCTTGAGTGAATATTTTTTGATTCCACAAAAATTTGATCATTTCTGAAGTTCTTGGCATGTTGCTGAGCACTACCTTCCTGGCTGCACCTGTACCTTTCAATTAAATGAAGTTCAGATGTTTCTAAACTAGCTGAGAATGCAGTGGCATTACAGTTCAGAGTGTTGTTGTGTTTCTGGGCACAGGTTGACAAGGCTGTACTACTGTTTCCAAAGCCTGACATTTGTTCACTTACACTGCCCCTTCTATTTGGGTGTACTGAGTTATCTGTTTCTCCTAGCCTGTACATTTAACAAGGTAGAAGTGTCTGTGGCTTGTTCAGCTGAGATCCTTATAATGAAATTCAATATTTTTTTAAACTTAAGCTAGAAGTTCTTTAGTAGTTGCTGCATTGTCCCTGGCTGTCCTTTGTCTCTCGTGTAAAATACGATCTTTCAACATGTTGTAAATACTCTGTCTGTGAGCTTCATCCTAAGCAATAGGTAATTTATTGTGAAGGATTTTTTTTATTATTATTTTTGTTGTAGTAGAGTCCAGTATAGTTTAAAATAATTCGAACTTTTTTTTATTAGCTGAAGTGATGGTGTGCTAATTCATATGACACACAAAACAAACTGGAAATACTTACCTGTAAATGCAACAGACTGGCAACTTGAACAAGTGATTTCTTTATACTTATAAAAAGGTTCTGTGCTATCATCTGTTGTGTTACCTTTATCATGGCATCTGTTATTTTCCCAAGTTGTCCCCCTTTAAATTTTAGTTTTGAGGAAAAGCCATCTAGATAGATTTTAGACCACCTTAAAGCTTGCAAAATTACTCAATATATCCAAGAGCACAATGGTAGCAAGACATACTGTTTATTTTAGTAATCTAACTAAACTTTTACTATCTGTATACTGTGGTTCTTCCATTTAGTTTCTTAAAGAGTTGTTTAAGTGACCTTATATAGAACAAAGCCACTTCACTATGCTCTCTGTTACAATTGAGCCATTACAATTTATTTTTTGTTCCTGAATTTAGGGTTTTTTATGTCTTGAGTGACTTCTGGATATCAGTATTTTTTCTACTGATGTTTTCAGTGGTGCTGAATAGTACTATATTCTCTATATTTCTATATTGTCTATATTTTCTATAGTATTTGGAGGAATATAATTAAAACAAAACTGTTTGTTTCCGAACAATTTGAATGTGTATTGCTTCATACACATTATTTTTGTCAGCATACTTTGGTTAAGAATGTTTTCAGTAGCATGAATGTTTTAAGCCCCAATGAACCTCATAAACTTCGAGTTAGTAAGTGTATTTTTTGTTATTCTGTAGTCTGAGTTCTGTATTTTGGTGAATAATAACTGAATCAGCTATTAGCTGCAGCACGCCCTGGTTATGAGATCTCAGTAACTGAATAGTTGTGAGTGAAATGTCACAATAAAATGAGCATTAAACTGCGTACCAGTTCCTGAGAGGTTCCTTAGCTTGTTTTTTTAGTTCAATATATTGAATGGTAGGAAAAAATCCTATTATTTCACGCAAACAAGTAAAACTTAAAAGAGTTACAAAACTCTTCAATAGGTTTCAGATAAGCAGGTATACTTAGGGTGGTGTGAGAACAAAATCCCGTACTCCCAAAGTGACTTGGAAAGGACCGTTATAGAAAGAAAAGTGTTTATCAAGACTTAATAAACTGAAATAAAGCTAAAAGGAAGATGGCAACCCTATTCTCCCTGTCTCTGTACACTAAGCAAAGAGAATGTATTAATCTTGTTCTGATAATGCTGAAATTAGTGTTATATATTGTTGGTTTTATATTTCTTAAAAATAGCATTACCTCCACAGTATTTTTTTTTTACCTTTTCTGTGTTTCCTACTTTTACATGCCTTCCTTTTTATTCTACATGTTTATATTTACACAGATATGAAAGCAGTAATCCCAGTTCTCCTTTGTTTTACAGTCTTGGTAGGTGTAGGTATTGTGTCTTGAATTGGTGTTGTAAAGGAGGTGACTGCTTGAAGAAACAGTAGCTGAGAAAAGCTTTCCTCATCCACACAATCACAGAATGTTAGGGGTGGAAGGGACCTCAAAAGATCGAGTCCCAACTCCCCTGCCAGAGCAGGATCACCGAGTGTAGGTCACACAGGAACACGTCTAGGTGGGTTCTGAATGTGTCCAGAGAAGGAGGCTCCACAACCTCATGGGGCAGCCTGTGCCAGTGCTTTGTCACCTTCACTGTGAAAAACCTTTTATGTTTACATGGAACCTTCTGTGCTCCAACTTCCACCTTTTATGCCTTGTTCTATCATTGGACATCACTGAGAAGAGCCTGGCTCCATCCTTCTGACTCTTGCCCTTTTATCTATATAAACATTAATGAGGTTGCCCTTAAGTCTCCTTCTCTGTAAGCTAAAGAGACCCAGCTCCCTCAGCCTTCCCTCATAAAGGAGATGTTCTGCTCCCTCAGTCATGGTTGTGGCTCTGCACTGGACTCTCTCAAGCAGTTCCCTGTCCTTCTTCAACTGAGGGGCCCACCTGAACAGAATTTGGGTTAAGAAGATGGGGAAAAGCATTCAGAGCTATGTGTGTGCATACGTGTGTCCAGCTCCCCTAATATGAATATACTTTATATCTTGAAAGCCTGTGTTTTCAGTGAGATAGGTGAAAGTGTTGATGTGGAGAAGGCTTAGTCATAGGATTGTTGTCTGGAAAGGACTGCTGTTATTCTCTGAGTCTTACAGGCAGAAAGAGGGACATGAGAACACTGCGTACAGTGCAGTCAGTAATTTGTTCCTGGTCCAATTGTTCAGTGTTTCTTTTCTCTTTGTTTCCTCTAAAACTGTTTTTAATTGAATTGTACAAGGTTCCGTTCCAGTAGTGGCTGAGCTTTGTGTTCTTTTATTTACAGTCTAGGGTCTCTAGTGCTGTCGTGTGTTTTCCTCCACATCATTTTATTCTAAAGTCATAGACAATTTAAACTACACTGGATGAGTACTTCTCAATATAAACTCAATATGAACTAAATCTAAGGAAAAACCCCACATTTTAGGCAATATATGATTTCTTGGCAATTGGTATCTCAACTAAGTAACAAAATCTGCTCAGGCCAAAACAAATGCAGAAAAATCCAGACACTGTGCACTGTCAGGCCAAGGCAGTTTTTTGCCTTTTAAAAGTAATTTAAAAATTATATTTACTGGTTCATATTTCAGAATTTCTTTTTCTGAAGAGTTGTAAATGGGGGCTACACAAACCCTGCCTTCACACAAATGGAGATATTCAACATCACTATAATTCTTTAATAATTAGAGTTGCCTAGCTAGTTATGGTTATGTTGTAATTCTACTGCACATAAAGCTGCAAGCAGAGAGAGTTCCTACAGACCATGGTCAATTAAGTTTTGAAAGCACAGAAATCTTGTATTGCTTCAGATATGTCCTGCAGTCATCATGCAAATATTGCTATGTTTTCTATGCATTTGTGGATGGGAAGACTATCTCTCATCATTCTTCATAAGGATTAATCATGAAGTAAACTATATTTTGAATTCTATCCATCTCATTAGGTGCTCTGTGCTAAATGTCAGGACTATCTTGAGTAAAGCTCACCTTAGCTACCTCAGTGAAGATGTTATAATAAAATTTACAAGCCTATTCCTGAATCCTCTCTGGAATGAAGAAGCTTTGCTGGGTCAGTTATTTTTTAAAGGAGAAAGGAGGGAAAGAAACCAGTGATTTATTAACTTGAGTTTTCTGAAGAATATTGCTTCATGTCAATGATCCTACAGTCACAAAAATCTTCTGTGATACGGTGAGATTGCATGTGATTGATGGAGGATTTTGGGCAACCAGCCCGAATGTCCTGACAGTGTAATATAAGAGGAGTATGTCCTACTACTTGAACACTATATACCACCACATAAAGTTGGTGGTTATGATTTAGATTATATTCAGTGTTCCAGACTAAACTTTCCTTCCTAAATAACAATGTGAGTTTCCTGACTACAAGCAGACATTTCAAAGTGAATAGAAATGCACTGTAGTGTCTACTAGAATAATAAACATTATTAGACATGAAAACTGTAGTACCCTCCTCTACTCTCAAAGCCCTTCATTTTCTATGAGTGTACTTATTTTTAGGTATTATGTTGTGTTTTAAATACAGTCTCTTCTTAAGTGTTTGCTGTATTTGACAACTGCAAAAAGCCCAGTCAGCTTTTAGCTGCATTGCTCTCACATTTCGCTTACAGCAGTCATTTAAAATATACATATATTTTATGCAGACAAGTTAGCTATAATAAGGAACATGTTTGGATGATGTCTTCTTTCCTATACTTCTTTTTTTAATCATATCACCTCTTACCAGCAGGTCTTCGGGTTTTACAACACATTGTCCTAAATAGTGCTCACCAAAATACTGATATATCATACAAAGATTGAGTTTTATGGTACATGTTATCAATTTATTGACTACATAATCCACAGCTACATATAATGATCTTTCTTGAGATTGTTTAGTCTTCCTGCAGCCTTTCAACACTTAAAGGAGGCTTACAGGAAAGATGAGGACAGACCTTTTAGTGGGACCTGTAATGATAGGACAAGGGGTAATTGATTTAAACTGAAAGATTCTAGATAGAGACTAGATATAATGAAGGAATTTTTTGCGATGAGGGCGGTTAAACACTGGAAGGGTTGCCCAGAGAGGTAGTAGTTGTCCCATCCCTGGAAGGCACTCAAGGTCAGGGTGGGTGGGCTTTGTGCAACCTGATGTAATAGGAAATGTCCCTGCTCACTGCAGGGCAGGCTGGACTAGAAGATCTTTAAAAGTCCCTTCCAACCCAGACCGCTCTGATTCCATCATTCTATTTCATCTGCAATATCTGGTAACTTGAAAATGCATATTCTCTACTAATTAAATTAATACCTTTAAAAAGCAAAATCACATCTAAGAGGAAGTATTTCCAAGTTTTCTTTCTATATTTGAAAATGTTTCTGAAGAGTTTGAGAGGGCTCTTCCTATAATTTTATCTTGAATTGCTCAGGAGCAGCAAGCAAAGAAGTAATGGATCAATTATATACTAAGGAGAAAGAAAATGAAGAGTGATTGCTTATCCTAACAAGTTAATTGAAAGGCTGGAATGTAGTTCATCAGCCATAAATCTCTTAGTACCTCCTATTTATGAAGAAAACATAATTCTGAGGTAGTATTTAAAAAAATAAATTAAATTACTTGTACATACAACTGTCCTGTGCATAGATAGTATTTGGTAATGAAATGGTCAAGAGCCACTGTTACATCACCAAGACTGGTAATAAAATGCCCCGAGGGTTCAGCAGTCTGCAAAGTTCATTACTCATCTGGTTAATATGAAAGATTTTATTTTTCAAATTCTGTTTTCACTGCTATGACAAAATAAAACCACAGTTGGATCATCCCAAAACTATGCCTGCGATGCTTACTTGGCCTTTTTCCTAATTCTCAGAAGGTTTATTAAATTCATAATTTCTGATTTCTTCAGCAGCACTGCAAATGACGTGTAGAGAGAACATCAGAAATAGTTACCTACAATTGCATAGCAATTAGATGGGGTGATGTATTTCTTACAGCATGCAATGCATGTGATGTTTCTTTGGGTTTCCTGTAATGTGATTTTTAATTTTTTTTAAGAGAATTCAAAATGAACTGTGATACCATTAATGTGTTCTGTTGTTAACAGTAAGGGCAAAAGAATAAGCAGGTTTTTGCTTAGTCACCATCTCCAATTGACTTTGGTAGTGTGGTTTTACATTGGAGTGTTTTCAGAATTAGATATCTCACTAGCTCATAGGCAATGACTCTTGTCACCTTTATTAAAGAGGAAGTCAATTCCTGAGAATGTTTTTGAGACTCTAGTTGAAATGTAAAGTAATTCCCATAGCAGGAACTACAAAGACCAGGGCTTATAGTTGGAAAGTTGCTGTTTAGAGATCTGCTTAGAGACAGTGCTGCATAAAGGATGTTCTCTGCTGCCATTATTTTCAGTGGATGAAACAAACATTCTTCTCACATTCTTAAATAGCTTCATTTTTTTCCGCACAAGGATGGGGTTGCTGCTACAGTTCTTTAAGCAAACCTCAGTTAAGACATTCTATAATTTTGAGAGAATCCAAATTGAAAAGGCATCAGGCACCTCTGTGAAATCACCAAGACTCTTGTGATGTTTTATTCCTTGCTTTGAAATAGTTTGGGGGTTATGTTGATATACTTGCTTTTGTGGTGTGACTTTTCGTGGTGAGTATGTAGTTGTCTTTTGGAAGATACAACAGATTACTACTCCTGTTTTTGCAGCACAATTACAGATTATTTTGTGAGAATCTCAGGAGGTAGGAGGGACTGGAGAAATGCAGCCAAGAACTTATGATACTCATTACTTTTAGCAATGATAATTAACTATGCTAACTCTTTAAGGAAGTAAAACAATAGATTATCTTTCTCTGTTCTTTAAAATATGTGAAGCTGCTGTTAGTTATTAAACAGCAGCTAAAGAAATGTTAGAATATTTTGACAGTAGATCAGCAAGAAGGAAACCAATTAGAAAATAATCATGAGGCTGGATGAGCAGCTAAAGATGTTGTGCCTATCATGAGTGGCAGATGATGGTTAAAGGAATTTTACTATTTGTCTGCTTAGAAATCAGTGCCTGCACAAAGAACAGAAAAATACAGCAAGGCCTGTGAAAGAAACCTGCTGAACACAGATTTTAAGAATAACAGGGCACTCAGACCCTTTTTTTTCTCTCAAGTTTGAATGGCATGTAAAACAAGAGTGAGTCTATGTCCTTCCCTGCTGACCTTTATTTTTTAAACATCTTTGTCATAGCATCAATGTGACAGTGTCTAAGCATACAGGAGAAATTACTGCATATATTTTTACCACACATTTGACAATTTAATTTCTCAGGCTTTCTTCTTCCCGTCCACATGGTAGGAGTTTCCACCCACTCAAAGGGTGGCCTGAGGTAATGTAGCGTAGCTGAAGGAACAGAAATCTTTGTATGTCTGAGAGTTAGGAGGTCAAAGTAAGAGGCAAAAATGGATGAGCATCTGCTATTTAAAAGAAGAGGTCTGAGGTTTTCCCTTTTTACATCTGTAGCAAGTGCCCACGTGACAGCCTGACACCTACAGGATGAGAGTTTTATTGAACAGTTCTGCATGGCACTAGTAAATAGATAGTTTTAGTGTTTCTTTCTATAGCAAACTGTTTATTTACATAAAGGTAAATATCCCTGATTAGTGCATTCTTCTGTTTTTTTTCTCACTGATGTGACTGTATATCTCAGCAAATATTTAAGTAGTTTGGAGCAATGCTTCCTCAACAGGGTTAATGGTTTTCTATGTCTGGAGCTTGCCTGTGTGTCTTTGCCCCCTCTTTGTTATGCTTGTGCAGACAAAAGCCTTATGATATGCTGAGGCATAAAATTCTCTGCCTCATCCCCTCCTAATCTCCCATTAATGGATCAGGAAAATAAAAATCACTTCCTATAATCACCCGATGAAGGAGACAGCCTGTGCAGCAGCTCTCCTGTGCAGCTCAGACTTTGTTTTTTATGGGCAAGCCAATTAGAAAACCTAAACAGAGGAGCTGTCTGATAGGTAATTTATTCTGTGCTGAATTAGTGATTAAAAAACTTTAGTAATTCTAGATTTTGTAAATATTTTGCACTGTATTTTGAAGTTGTATTAAAAGAGTGCAGGTTCTTTCCTGTTAGTCTGAATATTGTTCCTTTGTACTTTGCAGTGCACTTATCTTCCTAAGCAGATTATATTAAAAACAAACTTGGTTTTGGTTTTTTTTCCTGGTTAAAAAGATACCTTTTAGATTACAAACCAAAATGTTTAACAAACATGTATCATAAATGACCCATATTTCCATTATTCTTTTCCTGTCATCTCTACAATGCTCAGTCTGATGACCAGAATATGTAAATTCTATAATGTTAAAATTAGAAATTAACTTTTGAACCTTCAGTGCTGAAAATTCATAAAACCACTATGTCCTCTTTGGTTGACACAATAAATTACATAATGCCAGTAAGAAGAGATTGTATTGCAGAGTGATTTTGAGTTAGAAGGATTGCACTGCACTGCCAAGCACACTGTAGCTGGAGTAATCCTATTAAGAGGAAATGGAAGTATGAATGGAGACATTTGTTAAGCCAGTATACACAGAGGAAGATGAAGGAGTGCAGTATTGGTTTCACAGTGTAGTTTAGTATTAAGTACACTGTTACCTTTCCAGAGTATATCTTTTGTTAGTTTGTTTTTTTTTTTTAATATGATCATTAGAATTCTGTCCCCCATATTGTAAAAATTGTTTCTGTGTAAAAAATTATGTGTATTATAATCTCATAAGTGGTTACTTGCTTCGTCTATCAGTTTGTAGCTGAAAGGAACTGAAGCTTTTTTTTTTTCTATTTTTTCTGTAAGGCTATGTGATGACCTATATTTTTCCAGAGAACTTGCTTAACTGGAAAATTCCATTGATTATTTTTATTCTGCATCTGTTCTTATTCCAGATTAACAGAAAATAAAAAGGGAGCATCTTTCTTAGCCTTCTAAGATTAATCAAGATGGCAAGCATCCAGTTTGATTTGTAGGAAATCAGTCTTGTAGAAGTCTGAGATTTAACTGAAGGCAAAAATGCTCAGTAAAACTTTGACAATTCTTAGGCTCTAATCTTTTTGCATCAAAATTTTGTTTCCTTCCATATCAATACATTTTAAGAAGTCTGTGCTTACTGTTTGTGTTTCCTCATTTTAAGTGTCCTAGGCTAACAGGAAAAGCAGTAAATGCAGTATTATCTTCCTGTTAATGAGTTGTAGAATCTTCTGCTGTTGAGTTCCTAGCAAGACCAATGTCCTTCACCCAGACAATATATTCAGCAATGTTTCATTGCTGTTTTGTTCTTGGCTATTAATGAAGGACTGACATTCAACCCTTCTACTTTTTTTTTTTTTTTTTTTTTTTTTTTTTTTTTTTTTTTTTTTTTTCTTTTTTCTGATGCTTTTTCTTTTACCCTCTGTCTCTCCCATGCAGAGTTCTCTCTTCATTTAATTCTTTGATATTGCGGTGTCTCATATACTTACATGCATTATAGATATGCTTGCAGGTTTTTGACTTATTTTTATGAAAGTTGTTAAGAAACAATACAAACATGAACTGCTGATCTGAAAACTTCTCAGAGGTTAACATGGGAAAACAAGGATTTCTCAGCTCTTCAGAGTTCAGGCTTTTGTTCTGTTAAATAATACTTAAAAGAGGTGGAAATAAATTATTATGAAGTCATTCTCCATAGCAAATAACACCCTCTGTCTTAAGTTGAGTAATCTTGGGACAGATTCTTGCTAAATCAGCCTTGTACCTATGCCTTGTTTTACGCCGTTTTAGACATGTTGTCTCCAGAGGTTTTTATGTAAATTATTAAGAAAAGCCAATAAAAAGTAGGAAATAAAGTTATGATATTGGGTTTCCAGGGTAAGAGTAGTCCTCCATAGATAAAGGATAATCTCAGGGTGGAACATCACCACAGCAAATTATAATATAAGGCACAGTCACAAAAACTTAAACTGAGAACTGCTTGAGACTGAGTTGTCAAAGTATGGACAACATCTTTGACAGTTATGTTTCCCATATACATATTCTGAAAACTTATATTCTCCAAAAATATTTTTTGGAAATCAACTCACTAAATAAACTCACTAAATGCTTTGTAAATAACACACCGTTAACTTTTCTCTTTTGACTGTCTACTTGTTTATGACAGCCCTTATAAATTAAAGTAATTGTGGAAGGAAGCCTATATTCTTCTGTGGCAAATTGCAACAACTTATGAAATTTGTTTTCCACTAACAGCAGACATTCCCATTCATCTGTTCTATTTCACTTTGGGGTGTTTTGTTTGTTCGTTTTTTAGCAAAAGCTGAAACTTCAGTATTCATGAAAATCTTGCTTAGAGTGGGGGCCAATAAGAAGCAGTGAAAATGTTATGTAAATCCAATGTGTGGTTTTGAAGTCACTGATAAATTTTAGAAGATGAGAAGTGATTTTCAAATGTCTCCTATAAACAATAATTCAAAAGTGAATGATGGTCATTCTGGTGACCAACTGGTGAATTTTGCCATTCTGGAACCTTGTTCTAATTATTAGTGTCTGAGATGCTATAAATGATAGCTGCCATAGGCAGAGAATAAATAAATAAATGGAAATAATGTCATCTGTCCTGTGCTGGCAAGTGGAAGAAAATTCCTTTAGATATACAGGGACATGACCTTATTTGTGCAGCAAGCCTAAAAAAATAGGAAAGTATCTTCTACTGTTGGAAACTGCATTGCTGAAGCACAGTATTAACATCCTCACATCAAGTGTCTTTACAAATTAAGGTCTTTAGCTTTGCACTTCATTAGGTATCAAATGGTGCATTCAGGTGGATTTGAATTCCGACTTTTTCTCCCTTGGTATTTTAGTTCTATTAAGAAAAACAAAAGGCCTTGCTTTTCATTTAAGTTAATTCACCTTTATTATGCTGAAGTAATGTGTCCATCTATCAGTATTAATTCAGCCATCTTTTAAAGTTAATTGCAAAAAGTGATATCTTTTATGCTACCTCTTGTTAAAAGCAGTTTGGTATAAATGAGAATTGATCCTAAACTTGAAAAAAGTGAATGCAAAATCTGTTTTAAGTTAAACTAGCTATCAGTAGTTTAAAAATGGTCAGTATTTTCTTACTAAGTTGAAACCAAGTTTATTGTGTCACAGTGATGTTTATTTCTTGACAAATGTAACTCCTTGACATTCTTCTTATATGAATGTTTAGAGTTATAAATCATTTTGCACCTCTGTGCTAATGAATTAAAATACCTTTGCTACTGTATACCTTGTTAAGAATTAAAGAAATTATAAGCATAGTGTATTAACCTGTATACTACGTTTATTCCTCTGTGGAAAGACCAAGGGAAGAAAGAGAAGCAACACTGTTTAATAATTCAGGTATTACAGTGTAATTCAGATATAAAGTTGCTCAAGTGTACCATCCATGGATATGTACTCCACTTGAAAATATTTTGTGTCACCTATGACACTATCTCATGTCTAGTGCTTAGGTATTGTGATTCATTTGATGGAGTTGTGCTGTTCTATGTAAAATACTGGAAATAATATTCAGGTTAAATATTTGGAGTTTATTGTCACTAGTTTAGGGATGAGGAGTAATGCCACATGGCAAACTTCCACTTTCACTGTTCAGAAACTCTCATAAGCTGCATGTACCTTTAAAGTAATGGAAAACAATGATGCAATTTCAAATGTAAAATAGATCTGACAGTTGTGTATGGTAGCTCTCTACTTGCTTCAGGGGGGCTAAATTCAATAGATACATATACTTGTTACAAATTCTAGTTTTCAGATGTGTCTTACATATTTTAGAAAGCTACATAGCTTAAGATGAGCTTTTCACACTAAAGAATGGTGATCCAAAAAATTTGCATAAATAACCTAAATTTAGTTAACAGAAAACTCACAACACAAGCATATGTAAGACCTCTTGCCTCCTTCAGCCTTGTGGATGACTGAGTATCCTTCCCACCAGTTTTAGCATTGTTTGGGGATAGAGACATAGGATAGAAGAGAAGTGATACAGAGATAAAAAGAAAAAAACAAGAAAAATAACACAGAAGCGCAAAAAACCACCAAAAAGGAAGAGTATGTATAATACTGGCATTTACTCATTTCAGTAGTCACCTAAAACTGGGAGCTTAGGTGATGTCCCGACTTCCTGAGATTACTATTTTTTAAAATATCAATCTAATATAAAATGCTTAAGCCACTAATTTAATCAGGATGATGATCATCCTAAATTCTTAAGCTTTTATTTGAAGTTTATTTAGAGCTTTGGGAAAAAATTCTGCTGCTTCCAAGATCTCCTCCCATGAGGATTGATTAAATTCTTTTGATTTTGTCTGAAGAGACAGTGCAGGTCTTCTAACTCACCTCCCAAACATGATGTTGGGGTCACTGGCACTTCTCTGTGGTTTTGGTCTTCAAAGTAACATTCAACAGGCCAGTGCTTAGAACTTCACTACAAAGTTGGGGTGAGCTGTTAGAGGCTGAACTTCTAATACTTCAAAATCCATGAATGATTAAGTTCTGGAGCAACATATGCCCTCATGGAAGCACTCTGAATAATTCAGTAGAGAAAAGTAAGGTCCATATGTCTTTCATTCTGTCTGGTACTTGTTTGGTAGTAACAAACAACCAAGTGAAATCAGACTCTGAAATAATTTTCTCCACCAACACAACTTTTAGAAGGTTGAATTTGTCAATGTATTTGATTTCTGTGTCTGAATATAATTCAGATAGGAATGAAAGATTATAATATACACATATGAAGTTCTGGGGAAAAAACAAAAGACAAAAAAATCACCGAGTATTCAAGTACAGGAGTGTACTTGAATGCTGCAGGAGTGATGGTACATATTTACTTATAGTGGCTTTTCAGGTATTACGTGGCTATTATGACTTTGTGGGCAGCAATATTACAATAGTATTACTGTGTTATTCAGCTGCTTTTTAGTGTAAAGACACAGCAAACTTTTTTTTATTAGAATAAAACAAACAGACTCCATCCATAAAGATATTTTGCTTTCAGGGAATTTGTATGAAGTGAAACTTTACCAGAAGTCAAAATCTATGTTGCAGTTCATCACATTTGTTTTGACTTTGTGATGAATAATAATTTAGAGCCACAGTTTCTTTCTGTACAGTAACATAACCTTAGTGGGATTCCAGAATGATTCATTTGTAACAGGCAGGAAAAATAACATTTTGTGCATCACAGGGTACACATCAAAGATGCAAAATACTCTACCAAAAAGATACATTGATTTGCAAAGTTATTATTTCAGTTCTTTGGACCGGTTTTATGGCTGGAGTCCATGACCTTTCCTGTATGGTGAAAATTCTAGATGTCGTCCAATGTTTTCATCTTTAAAATGTCTGCCAGCAAAATCTATTTCAGAGTAGTAGATAAAAAATTAGACTCAGATGTAGAGAATGGCATCATCAGGTTTGCTGTTCAGTTTAAGGCTTCCAGCAAATGCTTTGTTATGATGTAGATGTGGTAGATATGATTATGTTTTCTTCCCTGTCAATGATGCAGTGTTGTTTGGTTGTCAGTACTTTTGACAGGATCACTATTGTTAATTTTCACATTCTTAAATCAACAGATGCTTAAAAAATACTCCAGGACCCATTTTAAAGATAATGGATGAGCAACTTAAAAGTGAAGTCCCCATAGATTTGTCCAATCAGGCTTCTGAACTGCATTTGAAAAATGAAACTTCACATCTAAATCATCCAGTGACCCTGGGAATTAAGACAGCTCATCCCTGAACAGTTCAAGTTCCTTCTCATTCATGCATTAATACACTGATGTAAGATGGAGGAAACAGATTATTTATATTGCTGGTTGACAGAAATAGTTGAACTTAAGTGTTTTCTACTTGTTTGTTAATATACAAATAAGTCATCAATCCCATAAATCCTGACTTGGACTCTTATACTCAGAAGGAAATGCAAAGGCAGTACAATTGATATTCTAAGCTCAAATCTATTCCCTTCTTTTTCTTGGGAAGTAGCCTTCAGTTTTTTAACCTATAACCAGCAGTAGCTGTTCCAGAGCTCCTTAATGGTGCCACTCACATTTTAAGAGTGATCATCCAGTGGAGGTGGGAGGAGGGCACTGGTGTGGATTTGGAGGCACCTGATCAGCAGCCGTATGAGCTGCACACATGCGTGCAGGCACGTGGGGTTAGGCAGAGTATTAGTTACTATCTGCTTCCTGCTAATTCCTCTCTTATGTTTGAGAAGCTGTGAATAATCATTCCCTACCTACTGTTCTTGCAGCTTTATAGGTCTGATGGATGGAACTGGGTATATGTACAGGCACCTGGTACTGCTTTAGATGCCAGGGTGGTGTTGTGCCAGTCAGTCAGCTCTCCAGGGGGTATATGGGTCTCATACTTGTCTTCTCGGATCTGCCAGCATAGTTTATACATCAGGCAATTTCAATATTTAAAGTGGGTCTTTATTCCAGTTTTGAGTTACCTGAATTTCATTAACTGAAAGTCCTTCTTGCATCTCTGCATATGGAAGAGCTTTGAAGGTGAATGTACTTTGGAATGAGTCATGGTGGGATATGGCTATTTTCTGGTTTTTGTTAATGAAGTCTTCAGTACACTTATTGCATCTGTTGTGACTATTTGGCTCTTCTTTGACACTGAGAAAAAAAATTTATATTGGATGATTTATTAATAGCTTCTCCAGCCTCTCTCCAATTTATTCTAAATTGAAGTTTTCTTCTTGTCATGTGTTAAGTGACAAGAATAAATCTAATTTTTCCTTAGAGTTTAAAATTAAATTCAATAGAAATTTGTTGATACAGTTTTATATAAAAACAATGCATTCCCCCATGTTTGGGTTGGGTCTTTTCCCCTTCCCAGTTCCTTTTTCCATTGTTCTTACTTCAACAGAATTTTTTTAATATGTGTCATAGTTTTCCTTTCACCAAATATCTGACGTAGTATCATACCAGTACCTTAATTTAAAAGCAGGAATTTATGCCACACACTCTTTTTTGTTGGTTGCTTTTTTTGTTTTACATCCAAGCTTAGTATAGAAACCCCTGAATATTTAATGTTTATATGGTTTTTTACATGCTTGTTTGGAAATTTATGATCATATAATACTTCATATTCTCTTTCTGAACTGCCAGTATTCATTTAATGTGCCCACTGGATTTTCTCTCAGCCTTAATTTTCAAGAAGAAAAAAGTCAAGAGATGTTGGCAGTAGTTGTGGAGCACAGTAGAAACATTCCTAGAGCTATTTATAATTTTTACAAATCACTTTCAAGATGCTTCTGTGATGAAGAGTGGAAGTCATTTTCTCTCACTATCCCATGCCTGCAGTTTCATTTTGTTTATAGCTTTTCCCATCTTAGTATCCCATTTATCAATGTCCTAAATCAGGTAATATATAAATAAGCATTTCTGTATTCTCTGTACCTTCCTCAGTTAGTGAGACTGACCAGGTTTGGTCCTCCTTACCAAACCATTATCATTTGTCAGTCAGATTTGTGTCTCTCCATATTTTCATTTATTGCTTCCTTCTTTTCCTCAGTATCTGCTATCCCCTATTATTATAGACCACAGTCTATTATTCTTCCTTGTAGAACTGACCACAAAGCACAGGAAGGTTATGGTTTTTTTCCTTTCTACTCTAATCCATTTCAAACTCTTTGTAATTGAATGTCATTCCTGCAATGCTGTGTTGTCAGTTGATCATTGTATGATGTCCATTTACTAATTGATCATCGGATAGAGAAAGAAGTTGTCCTAAATCAATTGAATAATCTGGACTGAAGATTTAAAATTATTTGCATCTCTCTGTCTCAAAACCTTAATGCTGTGTTATTCTTACTATGCAGCTTGCTGCAGAATTGGAAAAGTTTTTTAAAATAGTTGGGACACTAACTCCTGGTTAGTCTTACAGCTTTAGACATGGACTCAGTCTGCTTAAGAGAACCTTTGAAAAGAGTTATGGTTTGAAAGATGACAGGCAGTTTGAAAAAAATCAGGCATATTTCATTTTCTGTTGCATGCACATTAAAGAAAATCAGGAAACTTCAACAAAGGCATATTTGCATATGGACTTTGTTCTGCCTTTGACAGGAGTCTCTGTCTGTAGCTATGTAGCCTAATTGCAAGCATGAGTAAATACATGTACTTGAAGAGAAGTGAAAGAATACGTTGATTTTTTACAAGTGTGCAACATCTATGAAGTGTAGACTAGCTTTAGAACATCATAACATATGAATATCATCATAACAATGAGGTCCCACAGATCAGAACATTATTAATACATAAAACAGGTAAATATGATGAGAGTTATTGACAAATATTTACTGAAATGCGGTATTGCACTCATCTGTTTCATTAGCTGTCCTTTTTAATGCTTATTTTCCTGCTTCAAACTGCATTATAACAACACAAAAATTTATTATATCTTAGTCATATATTGATGATGGCTAAATCTTGAGCTGGTTATGCCACAATCTGCCTTTCATTTTTCTCAATCACCAGTCAGGAAATTGCTACAAAATCCCTACTTCTTCAAACGCAGTTACTGGACACCACTTGGATTTTACTTTGAAACTGTAAATGAATCTTAAATGTTCCGTATTACACTTTAAGACCAGAGAAATATTGGAACAACTTTGAGTAATGAGTGTCTGAAGTACTCATAATTTTCCTGCAGGTCTTTTGTGAGAGGAGGAAGCTGTACTGAAGCGCACATATGCTAAATTATCTTTTGTCTCAGACCATTAGTAAAGCTCCCTGTCTTGGATGAGAATCCCATATAGGACTTCTATCAAATCCAAATGAAATCAATGATTCAAGTGTGGTGAGCTTCATGACCTCATATTCCTCTAGGACACATCTTTTATCCTGTGTTATTTGCAGAGAATTAAACATTTTCTATAATAATAATGGGGAGCTGAGTATGAGCAGAATCATAAAGATTTATTTGTTCCTGTTCTTCAAAAACAGGATAAAATTATGTATCCAAGTGCTCCAAGTTTCCATCCTGTTTGTTTTTCATCTTGCAGTGTTAATAACATTCTGCTGATCAAATTCATGTACAATCATTTTGAAAGGTCCTGATGTTGTCAGCTTCACTTTTTATTAACCAGACAATAAACAGCTATCTTTTTAATACCCAGGGGATGAATACCACTCAAACTCAAAACCATTCATTTTAGAAAAAATACTTAACATCCTTTCTTATATGCTGTTGTTCAATATGTTGAATTGTCATTCAGTTTTGTTGTTGATTGGATAAGTAGTGAAAGAAGTGAAGATAGAGGGATGGACACATTGAAAGGTCCCACAACATAGCTGTTACATTGTAGTACAGCATATTTATTTCCTTTGTTCTCCTTGAGTATTTTTGGCCAAGTACATCTTGTCTTAGCTGAACATATCTGTACCAAGAGGTGGTTATTTATTTTTAGTAGCTTCAAAGGTACTTTTATTTTTTATTAACTCTTCCCTATAAGTACTGGAAAGATTATGAATGAGGAACTGGGAACTGTATAATTTGTCACGGCAATAAGTTTGTCCCACTACTTTAGACTTATTATTTGCAATTTTGGAGGTTCTGGAGCATCACTGCAAGGTTTCAGACATTCAGAAGTCATCATTATGGTTTAAATTCTACCTTTTTCTCCTTACTCTTACCTTTTAAGGGTAAGTATTTTGCATGATAGTTTTGGCCATTCTTTTTACAAATTATTTATTATTGTTGGCACCAGTCCTTCCCCTGCTTCCCTTGCTAGATCACAGTGCTCAACAAAACTACCTAAGTTGAACAAGACCAATAGTGTTGCTCATATATATGCAATTTAAGCAATCATAATAAACTTTTTAATCTCCAAAATTAAATTCTTCTTATCTTAAATCTAAAGCACTTTTACATTCTCCATTAACCATGAGGCTGTTTCTTCATCTTTTTTACTATTAAAATATGTATATTGTATAAACTATAACCATATCATAGTTTTCCCCTGTGATTCAAATATGCATAATCAGTAAAAAAAATCTGCTTTTCACACAGTATGTATCTTCATATCCTACCTTTCTAATGGTTAATAACAAATCTTTGCTTATTTATTACTTTTTGTGGGTATTGGATCACGTTCTTTTATGTTATTTTTGTAAATCAAGCTGAACTTCATAAACCCTAGCTGCAATTAAAAGACTCTAAAATCTGAGTGCTAAAGGTAGTGAAAGTATTTCTAACTACTGTACAGATTATAGGTGGAGTCTGTGGATGGGTGCTTTGCTACAGTACTGTGGCTGTGGTGAGAATTACAGGCACAGTTTTACTTTCAGTTCAACTGAGCAACTTCTTGTTTGGACCCGTTCCAGTTTTGTCACCAATAGTCCTTTGTAGTGCCATCAGCCATGGAAAAGGGTAGCAGAACACAGCCAGCACACACATGCTGAAAATTGTATAGGTATGCAGGCCAGTGGGGAGCCTTGGGTAGGAGGTGGACAAACTGAACGTTCCCTAACACAAGGTACGCAGGAAAATAAATAAAGCTTGAAAGAAGCGCTTTGGCATAATGATGAATTTTAAGTTTAGGATAGGAGCAAATGGTATCTGCAAATACTTGATGTGGCAGTGTTTTAAAAAACATAAAGGGGTGGGTATACTATGTTTTTTTGTACAGGAGAAGAGTAATTTTGAAAGGAAGAAATTACTAGATTAGGTTGGCATAATATTGATATAAAATTATAATGAATGAACCATAGAGATAACACAGTAAATGAAAACAAGGTCTAGAGCCCCAAGAAGATAACATTTTATCAGTAATCTTTTATGAATGATGAACAGTTTGTAGTAGCAATTATTAATCCTTCTTAAGCAATTAAGGATGTGCTTGGGAGAATTTCACTGCAAGGTACACAATATCCAATAGTTTTTAACTCTACTGTGGAATTACTTATTACTTTTCTGGGGCACAGAATGTGGCTGTTTCAAAGGATGATGCACCTCATAAAGCTAATCTTGTAAAAGAAAACTTTATTTTTTGTTCGAGTTGCAAGGAGACTACATGTCTTCTCTTTGAAGTCTATGACAAAAAAACCTAGGATCTCTTCAAAAGTATTAAGTGATTCAAGTTATTGAACTAAAATGTGTGAGCTGCTTAAGCACAGAAGCTTCTGATTGACTTCTTTTCTTTCCTTCCCACCTCCCCAAAACCTGAAGGAGAATAGAGGTGGTGATAATATACTTGGTATTTTTTTGCATAAATCAAGGAACAATATGTAACACAGGAGTGCTGAAAATTTTACTTTGAAATGTAATCTTCAAGGGAGAGTGCACAGGGCACAGTGGGGAAGGCACCACAGCTCACATGATTCATTTCCCTCAGGGGTTCTTCTGGGGTGAAAATAACTTTTAAAAGATGTCTGGGATTTTTTGAGATCACACAAAAATGTGAATCACCAGGGCAGGAAAATACAGAAGAGTCAGAGGGCTGGAGCATTCAGCTAGGTAGTTTATCATTGTGTATAATACATGTAATTCATTGATAAAATTCAGTTCTTGAAACACAGCTGATTTGGTCATCTCTGCTAATGAGCATACTACAGATTACACCCAGACCTCTGTGGTGAAGACATTGGCTGTTACTGGAGGCAGTGGTACACAGTGAGTGGGATGAGCTGGAATCTCCTTCAGTCACTTCAGGTTATCTTGCTGCATTGACTGGTTAAGCAAGCTTGTCTGAATTCACCCTTCCACACCCACTAGAGACATTTCACCCTGTCCTTCATTGCTTCTCAGGTCCTGCTGACAGGAGTGACTCCTGTTGCTTTCCTAGTTTATAAAGGAGAGGTAAATGAAATATTAATTGCTTTATCTAAAAACTGAATTAGCTCTTATGTTTTTGTGTTTCAGATAAGAATCAAATCCAAAGTATTCAGTGGAGGGAGTCAATTAAGGCTTTAATTAGGAATAAACCAGGAAAATAATAATGGATTTGCACATTATTGGTATTTTCAAACTCAAAGTTACATTTGGTCTTTGTTCTACATTAGAGAAAAAGAACTATGTTGAAACATTCTTCTCTCAATAGGAGCCTTTTCTGAATTTGCTGAAGAAATTATGTTAAAAACTACACAAAGGCAAGTTTTCTTACTCTTCCACTTGTCTGGAAACCAGAACTAGACAGAACTAGATAGAATGAAAGAAACTTTCACCTGAGAAAATCGCTGCCTTCCATTAAGGACACGCACATTTTAGCAGATTAGAAAAAATTCTGTTAGCCAGAGGGACAAAGAGACTACATACTAATTATTCCTTTTGATCTTTACTTGCAGGAAGACATCTGACAACTGTCAGAGATAAAGCTTACAATTAGGCAGCTTTTTTAAATAATTAAGTACAGGAACCGAAGCTTATTCTAGACTTGCCCATTTTTCTGCCTTCAGCTGTATTATTGCAAAGCCAGCTGAGAAGTCACATTCATTCATTTTCTCCATTGGCTACACACAATCAAACTGAGTGTCTATGACTGAAACTAGGGTACACCTGAGTAACTAGGTCACTAAGTTACCACTGTGCTAGGCAGTCATTTAGTAGAAATTATAATAATCAGTGACTTTTCTAATGGTTCACGAAAGGAAAGTCACTTATTTTGGTTTTACTTCTGAAAACTACACAGTCTACTTATTCAGCCATTAAACTGCCTTCCAAAGATATTTACAACTTAAAAAACCAACCATCAGCAGCAAAAGCTGAAAGGAAGAAAACAAAGGACTAAAATGACCTCGAGAATGAGTTTTATTGCTCTGTTCATCCCACAGCACAGAAGCACAACTCTACCTGCATTTGATCTGTTTTGCATACACTCCACATCTGATAAAATGTTTCCTTTTATCTTCATAATAAAAACAAGCTAAAAAGCAGTAGAAGTTAAGTAACGTCCCTTTCAAGAGCTGTCTTAATAGCATAAGGAGGACTTAGAGAGGAAAGCCTGGAGAGTGGTATCACAGTGATTCATTATGCTGAAGAGCACTTCCAACACTGACCTGTGCTTGTGTTCCCCAGACCTACTGATGTCAACAGAACTCAGAAGTGAATGGTTATCATCAAATCTAATTATGATCCAAAATTTTTTACTGTTTGGAACAGTACTTTTGTTAGTTGGTGTAGATTTAAAGTAAAGTATTATTTATAGAAATGGATATATCAGTATACCTGTCTTAAAAACTTGTATTTTTTAAAATATGAAACGTATAGTAAAATGAAATATTAAAATACCTCCAGATGCTTTTATAAATCATAAGAGGAAAAAAACTAGAATGTCCTGAAAGTTGCCTGTTGTGTACTCTTGAAAGTAAAAATAGAGTGTATTTCACAAGAATTTACTTCATGAATTATTGAAATAGATGATCAACAATGAAAATGTCAAGAATCATCAACAGTATGCAGTTATTTGAAAAGCTTGCTTGAAAGGTTTATCACTTTTTTTCTTCTTTCTTTCTTTAACCAGTTTTATGCAGTCAAATATTGTAACCCCATGATTCCAGTCAACCCTAATTCTTCCAAACAGGCTTCACTAAAATGGGTTTGATCCAAAACAAATTGAAGCAATGGAACATTTTTGCATGATTCAAAATTTTGGACCAGGTCCCATAAATATTATTTTAGTTTGATGCTTTTGTAATATGACACGGAATAATATAAAGGGCTTTAAGATAGCATGTTATGTTGCTAGAGGAATCAACACATATGAAATAATTTTTTTACAGATGAATATTCAGGAAAGCATGGTGGTAAACTGGTTAATCAGGAATACCAATAAACCTCATTATGATTGTGCACTATTTATTCCTCTGTTGATTTCATGTTGGTTTTGGTGTTTTCTCCTTGGGAGAAGGGGTTGTTTGTTTGGATTTTTTTTGTTTTGTGGACAAATCCTGACTTTTGATAAAGTTACTTTAGCTCAACTGATTTGTAAACCGTGCTGTTCAGCTGTACTTTCTCTGGAAGTTCAATTGTTACAAAACATACATAGTGGTTGTAGAAGGCTGAATTCCTTTGGTATGCTTTGACACTTTTATTCAGACAACCTTGCTTAAACAGTCAGTGTGGCAGGAGAATCACAAGTGGCTGAAGGAGTTTACAGCTCATCTCACTCATTGGGTACTGTCACTCAGTTGTTACCTCTGGGAGACTGCTGCCTTCAGTCAGGCACTTGATCACTCTTGGCCTGCAACAGAATTATTGTGGCTGAACCCTTAGCTTCCACCTCTTCTCTCTGTTCTGTGTGGCCTTTTGCCACTGCTCTTCTGAGTTCCTCCTAAAGTTCACTGCACATTTTGTCCCTCTCAAATTGTTCTTTCTGAAAAAACGTAGCTTTAATGATGAGCTGACAGAAGCCCTTCAATGACTTTTGGTTCTGCTTCTATTAGCAAGTAAGAATATCCAACTAAACAGCTTATGCTGTTTATTATCTAGTAACATAAAGGATGTACTAAGCAAAACATAAATTCAGAACTATCAAAATAGGTAGAACTGTGCATGCATGTTGGTCATGCTAAACTCCATAGTATTTACAAGTTTACCAAAATGCTGAAAATCGTTCAGGACAGCTGAGTGCCAGGCTATTTAAGTTAAGTTACATCAAAGGCAACCAGTGAGTGAGAAAGTGAAGCCAACCTTACAGGCACTGGTGGGTGTCAGAAGAAAGAGAACATCAGAAAACATCAGAAAAGTTGAGAGTGTCAGAGAAACAGCAGATGCTCAAGCATAACCCAGTCACCACCTACACCTGGTTCCCACTGAGCAGGTTAAAGCTTGTGAAGTTCTGTTTAATGAGATGCATCTTCTTTCTATGCTCTCATCTATTTCTGTTTTTTTTCTGAAAATACTCCAAGTTTTGGGTTCCTAGAGCAATTCTGTCACCCTTTAAGTTTTTTTCAGAACTGAAACAGAAGGCTGATCAAGAAAGTACAGAAAGTTGCTATTTATGTATATGAAAAGTCATGAAAATCTGAGTTTAATACATCTTAAAATTTAAGACACAGAAAGCATGCAGAAGTCATGTTATGATAAAGATGAATGCCTTCCTCATTGACTTATGCATATGTTGTTAGTGTATGTGGATGTGCAAATATGTGTCTTTTAGATATGTAATAGGTTATAAAGTATTTGAGTTCCAGCAGCCTTCCTACACTCAAGGAATACTTTTCTTTGGGAAATAGATTTATACGTGTAAATTAAGTAAGTGAAAGATTCAACAAATATTTAAAAATAAAAATCTTACTTTGATTTGTATCCTGTGTATGACTAGAAGAGCTAAATCTTGTGGTAAGCAGAGCAGAAAATATAATTATGTCCTAGTGCTCCACTGTGTAACATTTTTTTTCAGCAAAGCCTAAATTAAGAAAGTCAAAACTTGGGAAACCTCATAAGCTTTTTAAAACTTGGATTAACCATTCAATTGTCTATAGGTGATAGTAATTTTATACTTCAGGAAATAAAATTACAATTCGCAGTGAGAAAATGTTATAAAGACAAATGTCAACGTAAACCTGTAGATAATAAGTAGAACAAAGCCATGTAGGAAGAAAGATAACAATTAACATTCTTCTGCATCTTTTTAGAATTCTAGCAGCACAAAATTGCTAAAATTTAACAGAAAGATAGACTATTTTTCTGGAGAGGGAAAAAAATGGGAGAAAATAATTACCTGCATAGTAATGAATTATTAGTGTTGCAGGGTACAAGGAGTCACTGACACATGCCTGTAATGTTACAGTCATAAAGGCTATTTGAAACAGTGCTGTATATCTAAGAAAAAATCCGTCAACTCCTGACCTTAAAAAAAGTAAATACACAAGTCAGAAAGATAAGATATTGTACAGCCTTGCCTGGGCCACTTGGCTTGTGTGTGCCTGTGTGTCTTGCTGCACTGAGCATCAAGCTGCCAGGGTGATAGGACTGCTCTGCTCGTGGATGCTACTGAGTGAAAGGGAGCTTGAGGAGTGAGAGGCCATCACCAAGGACTTCAGCATGAACTCTGGGTGTAGGCAGGGAATGCTCACTGAGGTGGGGGCCTGGAAGCAGTTCAGATGTAGCTGGGTAATCCTCTCCCAGCACAAGGGCTACCTGAGATGAACAAGGGGTTTGGCTGAATTAGAGATTTGTGATTTCATGTCTTTTCTTTCGGGTCTGAGACAGTCCAGTGTAAAAATTCTGTCCTCAGTGCTCACATTTCATTTTCCATTTGACTCCACAAAAAACAAACACACATGCATTTGTTTTTCCTTACCTTAAATCTTGGCAATCTTAATCTGTACACGTCATCTTCTTTTTTAAAAGTTTTATTTCAGTGGCAAGGATTGCATGCAGTTAGCGTTCTTAGCCCTGCTTATTTTCTGTCACTCACCTTTCCATTACTCGGTTTGACTAGTATTTCTGATTCATCAAATCACACAGAAAAACTTTGCCATTTGTTCTTTCCTTTTCCATTTGCTTCAGATATGTTGAAATGTAATATGATCTGTTGAGCCAAGCGAATTTTCATTATGCATACCCAGAGAAACTACTATAATTTCTATTACATTTTGCTTTCAAAAGTAATCAGTGGCACATACCATTAGTAGTTTTCTTGTATCAAACCATTCATCATTTATAACTTGTCCATTATACCTAATTTTGCATCCTCCTCTAGGGACAATGGCAGCAGTTCCACTAATAAGTCTCCTTCATGTTTCATGTTATTTTGCCAAATGCATATTGATATTTGGATGGCCAAGGCAGATTTATGCTAGGGCAACTAATGTGATTTTGTCTTATTATCAAGCCACTTAAGTTCCTGGGAGGCATCCAAAATTCAGCATGTGACTGTGACTTTTCATATCTCTAATATTTGCATTTAAAATTATCATATGTTAAGTGTATGTAGTTCAACAGAAGTAATTAAGAGCTGTATAAAAAGTAGAGTTTATACAGCAGAAAACCAATAGTTATGCTTTCTGATAGGTATTTTTAATTTTTCCAGACACCTGCAGTTTATTGTGGCTCTACTGAAAGCACATAAATTTTGCTTCATTGTCGTTAGCTTTATTGTACAATCCTTTCATCTGGACAGCTGTTTTGAATGGATTGTAAGTAGAGGAAATGGATTTTCTTTCCCTAGAGAATGCTTCTGGCTATTTCATCTGTGAAAGCATTTAAGTATTTATCTACCTGGCTCATAACTGTTGTTCAGCTGTTGAAAGAAGCTGCTCATTTTATTTTTGTTTGCTTTTTTGGGGGGCTTTTTAATGTTTTTTTGGTTGGTTGGTTGGTTGGTTTGGTTTTATTTTTTTAAAAGCTAAAACAGTTTAGTGAAATACTCAAGGGTCACCATGACCTGGTGAAATCTGGTGGTGAAATCTGTGTTAATGGAGCTGCGTTCACTTATATGGGGTTGAACCTGGCATAATACTGAGCCCACAGTTGTACATAACTGAGGGGATGATAAATTTATAATGAGGATGTTCTGAGTCCTGTGATCAGCTGCAAATATCAGGTGTCACTGAAGAATACCAGTCCTTTCCCCTGTGTACTTCACGTAGCGTGTACTTCAGATGTTTTTCCTGTAATATTTTGCGTTCTCAGCATTACCAAGTATCTTATTGAGTAGCTGAACTACAGGCAACTGAGAACTTAATATAAATAAAAATGTGAAAGATTCTAATGTCAAAGAGAAGGCTTAGTCCTTCTGGATTTATGGGTTGTTTGGTGTGAAAATGTAAAGGTCTTCTGAGATCTTGCTTGCACTGAACCTCTAGTGTGCATACACATGCCCATTAATTCTTGGCCATTGCTGTTTTTCCCTTGGTACTGTGGCTCTACCTCTACAGCTCTTTGTGGGAGAAATGCTTTCTTTTCTGTTTCCCTGTTGCCTGCTACCCTGAGTCTTTTTCACTGCTGAGTATTAGGCTGCTGCCTTGCTCTTGCTGGATCTACTGCAGATAGCCTCTGATTCTGCTAGGCCATATTCCTTCAAATCTCTGAGTATCTCCACCTCTTATATCCTAGGCTTTATAAAGCTTTTCAATAGCTAGATATTAAAGTTTTTGATAGCATATATCCAGTGGCTTTTTCTTCAGTTAAGGTGAAGTTAGAGAAAATTTAGTGAAACTTAAAAAGAGATACAGCTCACCTAGGCTTGAATTCTGTAGTCACTTTCACTCTTACTAGGAGCAAGCAAAAGCAAATCACAACGTTCCATGAAGGAAAATGTCTTTGGAGAAACCTAGTTGTATCTTTCTAGTTTTTGTGTATTTAAATTGATGTAAGAACAGAAATGACAGTAAACAAAATAATTAGTTTCAAAGATTTTTTTAATCAGAGATGATTTTTTTCCTCCAGGACAAATAAACTCCTTGGCTGAATTCCCTGCAGTTCATTGTGGAGTGTAGACAGTGTTACTAGTTCAACTAGTAATATTTTTTGTAAACCAAATCCTCCAGGCATATGCACTTGAGAACCTAGTGCAAGTCCTTAGAGACAAAAAACCCAAACAAAATACAAAACCAAAACAGGCATGAATGCTCTTTCTTTCTTGTGACTATTTGGATGTGAAAATGTGAAAGGAATGGAGGAAGAAAAAAAGAAAGACAGTGTCATGAATTTGAAAACAGAGAAATAACTGAAAAATCATCCAGAGATAAATTCTTTTCACCCTTGCCAAACATACTACACGTTTCATATTGCTCTTGTGCTTATGGGTAATGAAGAAACTTCACTTCTTGAGGGAAGCTCTTTCCTGGGGCAGTATTAGGTCCATGCTATGCTTGAGCAGGGCTCTGACTAAATGCTGTCTGGCGAACAAAGCCACAGCAGTGATAATACTTCTGTGAAAGGAAAGTAAGGAATATATGCTAAAAGGAGCATGGTGCAGCTGACAGTGCTGCCATGCTGGAGTAGGTGTGTGGTCAGTGCATGAGCTGCAACAAGAAAGGAGGGAGGTGGGACTGGAGGGGAGCAGCCACACTCCCACTTCCATTATGAAACACAAGGTGGGGGCTTAGGGCATCGTTCAGGCAATTTTCTTCAGGGTTAATAAATTATCTGAATTTATCAGGTTTGAAGGCTTGCCAGACTTCTACCTTAACTGAATTTTGACAAGGGAATTATAATAGACAAACCTAAGGGATTCTTATTTCTGAGATAAACCAACTATTGAAACATTTTATCAAGAGATCTGAGCAAGAAAAAACAGTTAGGTTTACCAACAGAAAAGAGCATCATTTGTTTTCAATACTGCTGTCTAGATGAGGCATAGCTGTACCCCCTTAGCATCTCAGCTCAGTGATCAGGCAGATGCATTTCTGGTCTGGTGTCATTAAGATCCAGCAGATGTTTAGCCAACGTGATGGACTCTGAAGTGTGCTCTGTTATACTGTGGTACTGGGAAACACATGAGGAGTCAGCTTTGGTATATCTGTATTGGATATGTCTGTGATCCTGTAAGGAGGTGAGTCAGAAAAAGTAGAGAGAAAGAAAAAGGTAGGAGAAATATGTGCTGGGTGAGTGATAGTGAGCCTCTCTGCATTGAATTATCTGAGACTAATCAATTTCAGAGCGTATACCTGACCTATTCCAAATTTAATGTAAACTGTCTTATGATGTCAAGGCTTTAAGCCATGTTTGCCATGCTAAGCTATGACTTTTTCAGTTCTCCCATTTCAAAATAGCTTCATTTTACTTTTCTGTAATTGAAAGACCAACCTCACGTTTCTCTGAGGCACAGGATCTTGGGTAACAGATACTAAATAATCGGAAGGTGTGAACAGGAACCGTAAGTCTTCCTTGTAACAGTTCCTGTAGCATGTTTTCTGTAGCTGATATTTTAATTGTAGGTATCCAACAGTGTCAATTTTGCCATTGTACTGTTGATGGGCTTTCATAATTCCTTTTGTTCTCAGCTTGTTTGATTTTTTACGTAATTTATTCTCAACCCAAAGTGTGTCTCTCCTCTGTGCTGTAGGTTCAGCCTTTGAAGTAATAAGCACATCCCTTTGCTTCTTGCTGTCCCTTTTCTGGAGTGAGTGTTCCAGATGTGTCATGAGTTGGAAGGGACAGGTATGGTCTTTAGCTACTTGCGCCTGTAGGATATAAAATAGGGCCTTTATCTTAATTTACCCAGGATTTCTCTTGAGGGGACACCTGGATGAATGAGGTGAGGCACACAGCCACATCTTCTTGTGAGGGGAGTGCAGACAGAGTGCAAGCTGGAACCAAGATTGTGAAGTGCACTGGAGAATGGGTGTCTGCCCCATACCAGCATTTCAGCTTATGGCATCCAATGAACAAAGCACATGGTCATGTGTTAAAGATTGTTTCTAATCACAGCAATATTTATATAAACTCTTAAGCTAAGTATCTTCTAAAATACTGTTAGCTGCAGAATACTTGCATCTGAGAGAGGTAAATAGAACTCAGTGTTAGGGAAGTAATCAGAAGATGGGAGAAAAGTCTAAAAGGTGAATTCCTGGGTACCTGTAGAGTTCTAGAACTATTTCCAGTATCATGTAGAACTTTAAACCCTCTACTTTCCAACATGTCTACATGGTTTTCTATTACTCTGAATAGTCAGAAGTTCATATGTTACATGTTTTCAGAACAAATACTCAGTAAAACTATAGTTCAAATTGAAGGTGAGCCACTGCCTGTCTCATCTTCAAGAGGTAGTAGGGATAAAGCTTTTTCTGCCTGTAGATAATGATAAACTCACATGTGTTTGTGTTGTGTGAGTATGGTCTAATGATTAAGCTCTGTAGATCCTTAGGAAACTTCTGTACCTCCAGTGTCAAACAGGAGCCCACAAGATTACTGAGCTAGTCTGGTTATGTCAGTCTGCTGCATTGCAGTGGCTGCCCTGCAGACACTTTTGATTTCCAGTGTTCCAGATCAATCTGTGTGCTGTGCAGCCCTAACCTTGCTATCCTTGCAGTACATCATGCTTCCTGAAGGCAAAAGGTTATCTTCAAAGCAGGCAGGATGCTACAGCCCAGCAAACTTTTAAATGAAGCAGCTGTATAGGTAGAGAAGAAGACAGAGCTCCTTGAAACTCACCCTGCTAAAGTGACATAGCTTTTTGTCAAGACAGGGGAGATCTGCAAATACATATATTTGTATGTGTGTATGTATATATGCTTATATATATATATGTATATATTCTTGATTTTCTGTCTATATTTTACAGAATAGGATATATTTATATAATTTCTGTTTAGAGTAGTTGTAATTTCAGTACAGTGCTGTATTTCTCTACTAAATCAAAACCCTATGTGACATCAAGTATCTACAAATGAGTAAATTTGGTATTAACCATTACCATGTGTTTATGTGGAATATCTTACAGGACCTGGTCAGAGAATACTGAACTCTGACAGGGAATATTTCTCTGAAGTACTAAATATTCTCTAAATACTTCCTCTGTAGCTCTGTCAGGGGAGGTTTAGGTTAGATATTAGGAAAAAATTCTTTACAGAGAGGGTGATCAGACATTGGAATGGGCTGCCCAGGGAGGTGGTAGATTCTCTGTCCCTGGAGATATTTAAAAAGAGACTGGATGTGGAACTCAGTGCCATGGGCTGGGAACCATGGTGGAAGTGGATCAAGGGTTGGACTTGATGATCTCGGAGGTCCCTTCCAACCTGGCTGATTTCTGTGATTCTGTGTAAATCCATACTATGTCTATTCAGGGAGGCCAAGTAGTTGTGTATTGATGTCTTTCTGTTGTTTTTAGATTAATGTCATGAGATCTCTGAATTTTCTGACAAAAGACATTGAACTTTATTCTAAGAGGCCACATCCTATCTGTATGTGCTGTTACTGTCGTTGTGCTTGCTCTGGGAGGTTGCTGCTAACCTGGTCTGATTGCTACCAGAAAGTGTATGCTAACTCAGGAAGTAGTTAAGTCGAATTAATTATATAATTGCTTTCCACATAAAGTTGAGTATGAGACAGGATGTGGCACTCAGTGCCATGGTCTGGTAACCATGATGGTAGTGGGTCAAGGGTTGGACTTAATCTCAGAGATTCTTTCCAGTCTGTCTGATTCTAGGATTTTAGGATTATGGTGTTCGTAGCAAACATTAATATATGCTCTAGGAGGGAATAATATGTTAGATATTCTAATATGAAACTAAATTTCAGGACATGTTTCAATGGTTTCTCATCTGTGCACAGTCAGCATTAATATTTTACCATTCTGCTATCATTGTGCAGGAGACAGATAAGGTCCTGTTAATGCACAGTAAAATTGTGTTCTCTTCCAAGGTCTGTCTACTGAAGATGTCTTCAGACTTTAATTTTGTGCCTGTTGCTGACAATTAATATGTTAGTCTCATATATTAATGTCCTATACATGGTGTGACATGGTAAAGTGAATCTTGAACATATAACATTCAAAATCTTTGTATATGAAGGTAATAGAAAAAAAAAGTTACAGTGAGACAAAAGTGGAAGCTGATAAAAAAATACATTGGTGTGTTCTTAAAGAAAACCCTAACCACAAACAAAAAACCTCCCTTCCAAATCACTTAGGTTTCTTAAAATTAGGGTTTGTGGAAGAGGTCTGAGAGTATTTATCACAGTAATAAATTCATTACTTCTCTTAATGTTTTTTCCTGATTTTGTTCTGATACCTCTAGTTATTGTGAAAAGCAGCGTATTAGAAATCAAATCCATTCAAGGACCAGCATCCTACCTAGAAGTAGATTCGGAAGGATGCTGAAAGGGTGAGAGCAAAGCAAAAACACAGATTTTATCTATGTGCATTCTCAGTGCTAAGACCATGCAGCTCCAATGCTTCCTGAGCCTGAGATAGTTTCTTGTGTTTAAGATGGATTATTCTTCTACGCATTTATCAAATATCCCATTAACTTACCTAAATGAATGTTCCATGAATGTTCATCCTATGGACAGGCAGAGGATGTGATATTGATTTTTAAGCACTATTATTTGTTCTCCAGGTTCTTGGAAATACTAATTTATTCTACACACTATTCACATACCTGCCAAAATCCAGTCTTTCCCCATCCCTATATTCTGTATACTTTCAAGCCTTCCTCCACCCTTCTGTCTCTCAGATCTGTGGTTAAAGACATTCTGTCGTTTAGTTAACTAAACAATTAAAAGCTATTAAAAAAGATTAACAACCTGAATTAATTGTAGTTCTTCTCCTCTTTTCCTATTGTGGCAGTGGGCAATAAAAAGCAGTCTGCAGGTGTCAGTCTTGAATGTCTGACTGAGACATCTCATCCCTAAGTTAATATTTGCATTGGCAGATACTCAATCCAGTATCATCATTCATCAGGGCCACTGAGGACTGCCTTCCTGATTCTATAACTGCAATATGATGCTTCACTTGCCTTGATGGTTTCATGCCTTGTTAGCTTATAATTTAATGGAAATGGAATAATAAACTGGAATAGAATTTTGTCTTCAGAATTAAATGTATTTTCACTTTTCCCTTAAATTCTCTCATGGCACATTCCTATGTGTATTCCTTGAAACAATGTTTTTTCATAACAGCAATAACTTAAAGCGACTCTCAGTGTTTATCTGGAATTCAGGAGACTGGGAAAGTGCTGTATTGTGTCACTGACTTTTTGGGGTAAATTTGAGCACACTACGTAATCTTTCTGTTTCTCACCTGTCTAAATTAGAGATAATAGTGTTTTGGTGAGATATCAGTCCACTGAGACATTTTAGTAAGTTGGATCAGTAGATATGTAAGAATAGATATAAGAAAAACAAAAGAAAATATAAACCCTTGTTGCAACTGTGAAAAAATATGTGGAAAACATCCTGCTAGAACTTGTGTCATATTGCCTGCGATGTGGAATCTTGTTCTTCAGGAGCTGCTGGAACTAATTCTTCCCTCATACCAATTCTATATTGTCCAGTGGTGTGGCAGTCTGTGATAAGAGACTGTTCCACATTTAGAAAATAAGAATAGCAGCTGAGCTAAGGATGTTGCTGGAGACTTAACTTACGTATTTTGACTTTCAAGGGCTTAAGTCAGACCCCCAACTTTATTTAAATGTATTTTATATTGAATTATAATCATCATCCTACTTACCACCCATCTGCTAAGCTGCTTAGAAAATAAACAGTTTGTACTGCCTAAGCATATGCACTAAAAATAAACTGTCAAAGAGCCATTACAGGATTATTCTTTTGTTGTAGCTGTCTTTGGGTGAGCTGTTCCCCATATGCTAAACTATATTACTTTTTTAATACGTGCTCTTTGCTTTTTATGCCAAGGTATTCCCTACTCACTGTTTTTATATATCATGTTACTGGAAGAAAATGGAGAAGCTTGGTTCTCCCAGCATTCATTCCTGCCTGCCAGATAGCTAAGTGGCTTCTGTTTCAAAAGTGTCAACATTTTTGTGCCCTGACAACTGGATTTGCAAATATTCAATGGTATCTTGAAATAAGAAGCAAGCAGCTATTAAAAAAATAACCTGCTACCTACCTGTTGTCATTTAGTTTTAGGTCTCTACAAAAATCTGTCCTGGTTTCACTTACTGATTGAGATGTCTGGGTAGGGAGTAGATGTTTCTTATTATTTTCTTCAGCCTTATTCTTCACAGTTTCTTTTCAAAAATAATTTTATTTCCCTTCACTATTCCTGTGAGAATGTTTCACTGGAAATTATCCACAGAACTTATATTAAAAATAATTTATATTGGACCGTTTTTCTTAAAAAGAGGGCTATTTTGTAATGTCTAAGTAAATATTGCCTAGTGTTCCACAGGAGAGAGCTACATGTCTGTAATCAGTGGAGAAGAAGAAAAGGCTATAGAAACAGATATTTTGGCCCATTAGCCAAAATGTTTTATTTGGTCTCTGTAAAAGCATGGATTTGGGAGCATGAGAACAGAAAACAAATGCCAGTCAAATGTGACATGTCTGAGTCAATGAAAAAGAAATTAGAAAAGGTTCTGGGTAGAAAGAATTCTAAAATATGATTTTTTAATTTTCTTTTTTAAATAGTAAGGAAAATTGTTTGGTTTTACAGTTTCAATAATACACAATAAAGTGGAATTCTTTCACTTCAGATCAAGTGACTTGAGCCTTATGAAATAAAATATGGGTGTTAGCTTTTGTTTCTTTTGTTTGTGCATTTGATTGATCCAAAATGATGTCTTAGATGGGTTAAAGCACAGTTCTTTGGTGCTTACAAACTTAGCCCTAGCAATCCCTTAGCACTTCCTAGTCATATGAACTTCTTATATATTCCATAGTAAGCACTGTGCTGCTAGGTCACTGTCTTGGAGAACTGTGAGTCACTCTCTACAATATTATTAAAGCATAGTGTTGTAAAAGAAAGCAACCAAATCACTGTCTTCAAGGCAGTAATATTAGAATGTTGTTCCACCTATATTTCCATCCTTGTCATGTAATGATACTGTTGCAGGAATGGATGTTTTCACATAAGGTGAACTACTACCAGACATAATAAATTTGCAGGGGTTGATGCCAGTGATATACTAGACAGCTGAAAAAGAAGGTTTCAATCTCTCTTGACAGTAGAGTTACGTGATAGCAGTTCTCAGCAGTTCCTCAGCTGGTAACTTCTGCTATGTCAAGATGTATTTTTCTTCCTGCTTGCCTGGAATTGGAGAGCTCTTTCTTAGTATCAGATACTGGTGGCTGGATAGATTGTTTTCAGATCTCCTAGCTCTTCAAATGGGTGTAGTAAAGCAGCTAGAATTAACCTTCAGGTTTGTTTTACTGGCTTTGCTTGTCTGTTTATTTCACTATCAGGATAATAATGATTTAGATTCCTATTACAGTGACATATTTCTTTATGTCAGCTTTCAGAAAGAAGTTGATCAGTGCCGTGGGAAGGAGGCAGCCCCTTTCTAGATTCTGTAACTGCTCTGCAGATAGTCCCTTTAGGATACAATCTGATAGTCTTTAACAATTGCAGAAAATTCAGCCAAAACATTTCAACCATAATAGTGCTTTTCCTTCTAAAATTGGGACTATGGGGAAAATACATTATTAAGTATTTTTCTAATTTAAATGTGAGTGAATTAGTGTTTGCAAAGCTGCTTTGAGGGAGGGCCTGAAATGCTTACAGGGAACAATGTTTGTCAGGGCTGTGCTTTTCCAGATCTGGGCAAAGCCTCAGTTGAAACGTGTTGCTTAGATGGACTTGCAGAACTTGGGCAGCATTGCACATTCACCACTGCTGGAATGAATCCTGGTGGCACCCCAGGAACAAGTTGCCCATCATGTAAGAAACCTTGTGTCTGGCAGTCTCTTTGCTGGTACCTGTATGCTGCAAGGCTTATATTTTAGGAGTATGACTTGTAGGGTGGCTAAAGATATTACTTGAGGAACAGTGCTTGTGGATAATGACCAGAAGAGCAAGTCTTTGAGACAGGAAAACTGGAAGTAGTGTGTTCAAGAGACAAGGTCAAGTTAAGAGGAAGATGAATGAGAACTGAAGTAGAGGTGGGGAGGAGAGGAAAGCTGACTGTGAGAGGTCAGGAAAGTTACTTCAGGCAGAAGTTGTAGGCAGAAGAACCTGGACTAGGAGGGAGAATGGCAGAGACTGACAAGGTGAAAACCAGGTGAGAGATCACACAGGTAAAGACAGGAACCATGAACAGATGGTAAGTTTTAGGAATTACAAGGAAGAATCAGGGTGAGGGAACAACAGGACCAGAGTGAGAAGTCTGCTAAAATAAATAGAACTGGGAAAGTAATATTGGTCTCTGATAGCTAAAGAGACTAAGAGCATGTATTTAGTATCTATTTGAAGTATATATTTGCAAACTATGAAGAAAGTGGTCTTAAGTTGTTTCTTGCTGGCTTTATTTATAAAGTAATCACAAAGTCTGAATTCTGCAGAGAGCAACAGAAGATGTGTTGTTCATAGGGAAGCATGTTTTACACTCACATAGAATTACATAACTTTAGGACTCAATTTTCCCATTTTGCTGTATAACTCTTAAGGATGCTAATGGGGAATACATATGTATCACTTGTGGAAATTAAACCTTGTATGTAATGATGCTTTTTTTTTTTCTTTTTCTTTTTTCCTCATTTGTTTTTTCCAAAATTAATGTTACTGGACCATGCATTTATTTGTCTAATTCTGGGATAATTTTACTAAGAGCTTATAATAAAATTATATGCATCCAATCTGTGCAGTTGATTAAACAACTTCACAATTACAAAAAATTAAAAAGTACAAATGATACTCCTACAAATAATAAAGAAAGGAAACTATCAGAGTTTAACGATATTCATTATGGAAGCAAATTTACAGTTTTTATGTTACAAAACAATGATGGAAAGAATTTTAAGAAATTAAATACTCCTTAAGAAGCTATAAGAACTATTATCAGGTAACTACTGATATCTTTCACTTTTGAATTAGTAAATATTGAGCTTTCTTGAATGTAACTATTTCTGTAGGTGTAATAGCTCTGATCCAGCTAATGTTGGTATTCATGCTTGGCATCACATACTGCCAGCCTCTTGCAGAGTTTTGTGTATTCCTCTTCATAAAAGTTCCATCCCTCATAACACAGTATTTTATAGGAGTGAATAATTTCTGAGGAAATGAATCAAAAAATTCAGGATCAGTGAGTTCACTGCATGCTGCATAAAGCTTCAGGAACTAGAAAGCATCTAGTCCTATATCAATAGCAATATTATAAGTGTTCTTTGGCCAGATTAATCACTATTTGGCCAGGATTTTATTTATTAATATGCATTTGTTAATGTGACATCCTTTAAACCAGTTGCTACTGATCACTGTTGATATCAGTTGCCATACATAACCCATGATAATGTGTTTGTCAGTTACATATACAGACATTTCTATAACAAAATTCAGATTTGTTTTTTTTTTTCCTAATGTCATATAAATTGCCTTTTTTTCTCTGTCTCAATGGTGGATGATAAATTAGTACCTCATTCATCTTCCATGCATTAATTTAGGTTTAGGAGGTCTGGAATAGCTAATTGACTGGGTTTAAGTATTTGTTTCTGTAAGCAGTTGGGAGTAGTTTTTTCTGTTATTGAAAGGTTGCAATAAATATGTTGTGAACAAAAATGTGTTGTGTAATTATTCTAATCTTAACTAAACTGTGAATGTTGCATTTTTTAGCAATTTTTTAATGACTCAGGCAGCAGTCTATGGTTTGTTGCAGCAGACACCTGCCTTGTTGCCTACACTGAGTCAGGCCACTTCTGCCTTGTGGTATAATTTTTTTATACTAATATGGAATTTTGGAAATGTGTTGTTTGTAGCCCTGAGTCTAATCCTTTTCTTGCTTCCGATCCCCTACTGGTCTCATTCTCTTAAAATCTTGTTCCTTTCTATCCTTTAGAGGATGCTTTCCTTCTAATTGCTGTGTTACAGTTTGCCTAAGGGTATGTAACTGCTCCCAGCCTCCTGCAGCTGAAATTCTTGCTGCAAAGATGTTTTATTTTCCCCCTGAAAACTGTCTATTTCATGACTTTTGCAACCTTGCTTAAAAGTAAAATTGGACAGTAATCCTTCAGAGTGCTTAGATAAGCCCCTGAGGGAATGATAATGATATTGGCCATTTTCGAAATAGCTGAAACAGAGCTTCTGTTTGAAGAAACCATTAAAGAGATGAGTAATCGCTGGTGACAGATCTTCACAATGGTATTTCAACAACTAATTAGGATTGTTGTCACAGTTAGTGGCATTTCTTCTTGGTAAAGCATCATGCAAAGTATCCCTTATATTACCAAGTACCGTGGCTGACAGCCCAGAAGCAGGTGATGGCTATGAGGTCAGTGTGCAGCTGCCCAGAATAGTGAAGAAATGATTAAATGTCTGCAACCTCAGAGACAGAGATGTTCTCCAACTAATTCTTGTCTGACTCTGACATGTCATCTGGTGCTGATAGGAAGAATCTTTCTAGAAGTAATTCCTTATCTAGCAAAAAGAAATGGTCACTAGCGAAAAAGTTATTAAAGCAAAACCTTTACACTGTCCGGAACCTTTGCAGCAAATTTGTAATCTTGGGTGTTGAAATGAATTATCCTATTTTCCAGAATAGCAATCCATTTGGATTGACAGAATGGAAACTGTACAGGGAGCAGGGACTGGAAACATCAAGATTTCACCTGACTCCAAATATCTTCCTGTTATAGTGGCAGCCACAAGTTTTGCCTTCATTAATTCAGCAGCAGATTAAGAGAACAGCCTTATGACATCCCTACTGTCTTCTGTGATTCTAATCTTCTAAGCTTATAAAAAAAGTAGAATGGTAGAACAATAACAAAAAGTATGTTACTTTTTAAAATCATGGTGTTTAGAAAAAAACCATTTTTTTCCTGAACGTATTTTCACTTTTTCTCAGACATAAAAAATAAGAAAATGTGTTATATAATTCCTTGAGATGGTAAAAAAGGCTTGCTTCTACTACAGCTTGATTAATTTCAGTTCATGATTATCTTAAGTAGGTGAGGCCAAAGCAGCTTTTTTTTTCCCTGTGACAGAAGTTACAGATCTAAAATAATTTCTCCGTATTTTTTTCTACAAAAATCACTTGAGTGACATAGTTCACATAATGAGCCATATTTAGCGTAACTGGTAAACTGTGTGTGAAACTAATACATGCAGAAAATGTACAAATTTCTTCAGGCAGTTTGGCTGTGTTCATGGCATGCTTTCCAAAAGCAGTTTTGCCTGAAACTACAGCATAAGGAAATGTGAAACTTATGTCAAAATAATAATTGTTTTATAGTAGGTGTTTTTGGTTTTTTTCAATCATAAGGGAAAGTATATAAAACAAACTCCATTTTCCACCACTGCAAAGTTAATGCAAATAATATGAGGAAATCAATAACTGTGTAAAGTTAGGCACACTGGACACATTGTATGTACATTAGATTTTGGAGAAGTGAAATTAATAGACAAACAACTTTCTTTTCCATGTTAATTAATTAGGTGAAACACTACTAGGCTAAAGAGAATAACTACTGATTTTTACTTTATATTGTTGATTTTATTTTTAAGGAAACAGTAAAGGAAGAAATGTTACTGAAACTGAATTTGTGCTGAAGCAATATTTACCTGAAAATTCCAGGTAGTCAAGTGAAAATAGTTTCATGGAGAGGGACTGCATTTTTTTAAAGTTTCTGATCTAAGAAAGGGATTACTAGATTTGTGTTTGATTTCCATACTGAGCATTTGGTTACACAGTAAGAGCTGTGAGTCTTGTGTTTGGGGTAATTGAAGTCTGTTCCTGAAGAAATAAGCCTGGGAAAAATATTTTATTTTATTTTATTTTATTTTATTTTATTTTATTTTATTTTATTTTATTTTATTTTATTTTATTTTATTTTATTTTATTTTATTTTATTTTATTTTATTTTATTTTATTTTCATTAGAAATGGTTGTGATATAAGTGTTTAAAAAAATGATAAATCTTAAAATCCAAGATAAAACTTTGCTGGGCTGACATTCATTGACAGCACTCTTCATAATAAATGGTTAGTTTTTAATCATCATTCGTTATCTCTACATAATCTGAGCAGCTAGTCCCCAACAATCACATCCTAAATCAACAGAGGTAAATTTTTAAGCACTGAGGTGGTACCTTATTACCCTCTGTATTACCAAATAAAACCAGTCCTTCGTGGCCCAGGTGTAGAAGCAGCCAGGCTCAGAGATCTCCCACCAGGCAAGCCAGAGCCTGGTGTGTCGTGTGTACCTGTGTGTAGTGCACAATGCTATAAACCAAGGAAGAGAAAGGTTTGTGGGAATTCAGGTGGATATTTGACTCAATAGAACTCAAACACAGAAGCTGAAGCAAGAAAAGTAGCAAGTTTCAGGCCAACAACCATAACTCCGTTCAGGTACTGAAAGATGCAGGCTAAACACATAACGTGAGGCATAAGTTTGAAGAGCTTTTGGAAAACATGCCATGAACAATAGAACAGTGACCTTTTCCAAGGCAATATAAAAGTTTGGCTCTACTCCTGTTTTATATGCTGTGGATTGAGGCTGCAATCGATAGCGAAACTTCAGTGGAACCAGCCTTTATTTCACAGTGATGGTAACTCTGGAAAAAATAATGTAATTTCTTCTTTCATATATAGCAACATTCATCTCTTTGGTATCTTTATATAGTCAGACACCAGGGAGTGAAATACTTTTTGTATAAACTAACATTTCAAATCATGCTTCAATGGCTAAAAATTTCTGTTTCTTTGGAACAGAAATCCAGAGGATCTAGGAGTGTAACTATGTTAAAAAACATCAGCTACAATATGGCCCTTCAAAGAACAAATCTTGGTAGGATTCCTAATTAAAGTACAAACCTGAATTTAAAAAGAAGCCTGTACATCATTCTGAACTTTTCTTTTATCATTCTGTTTTTCACTGAGTTCCAGCAGTGAGCTGAATGGCACACTGTCAGAATAAAAAGTAAGACTGTGTCCTAAGGATAATGTGATATAAAGATTGATTTAATAACTCAGTCCTCCTCTATAATTTTCCAGAGTTTGCAGAATATTCTATCTATGCATATAGTTTTTGTCTATATTTATATTAACCTATATTTTAACAAGTAACCTCAGTTAAAACAAAAATGACTTCCTGTCCTTTAGTCTTCCTCTCAAATATTTTCTATTGTGTCAGTATCTTGTGGTATTACTGCTGTCTGTATCCTCCATAATTGTCTACACAGTTAATCCATATGATTAATTAATTTTTAATGATTGCAGAACGTGTACATTTTAGGAATATGGGTACTTTAAATAAAATCCACCTCTCCAAGTTCCCTTTGTAACACTTACCACATTGTGTATATATTATCTCCTTCAGAAATTCTTCCACTGGAACATAAAACATACGGAACACAGAACATAAAACTTTTCGTGGATGACATGGAGTATGTTCAGATTAATGAAGCAAATAACTTCATACATTGTTTCTCATACATATTCTTTGATAGTTAATATTCCTCTCCAGACCTCAGTAGCAAGATGAAAGTCATTGAAAAGCTTCTTATAACCTGAAAGAAATCCTTTTAAAAAGCAAACTTGCTGCATGCTTCCTGCAGTCATTAATTTCATAGGAAGTCTTTTCATAAGAAGGGTGTCCTGTTCCACCCAGTGTGGAATTTTGATTTTGAAACACAGTTGAATCAAGGGGCATACAGTAAAGTTTATACTCTTTAGAAATTTAAGGCTACATGTAATAAAGTTAGGCACCTACAGGAGAGTCAAAGTGCTCTTTACAGAAAGAAATATATGAAACTTTTTTCTATTAATCTACCATGTTTGCCTTGGAAGTGTGTAGGCTTCAGGATCTGTTGGGATAGCTGGGAAAGGAAATGACAGCTGAAAAGTAACAAGGAATGTGGCAAAGAAGAGCTGTTTTTCAGGAAGATGTGAATCAAGACAAGGGAGATTTGAACTGATTGAACTGAGGAGCTGGAGGACTAACTGAAAACATAAGGAAGAAGGTTTAGAAGGGTCTCATTAGGAAAGAGGATGTGACCTAGAAGCTGGGAAGAAAAGGAAAAATTTGACTGTCCATTTTGCATATGTTACTAAAAGGAATTTAGCTTCTTGGAGCACCTCAACTGGAAGGGAACCACCTGAATTAGATCAACAGCTAGGAGGTGGTAAATAGTAGATATTGTTCAGAAATTGAGATAAAAGAACAGAAGAAAATAAGTTAGAACAGGAATATATTAAATAATGCAGCTGTACATTAAATTATGAGAATCATTCTGATCATATAAAAAATCCTCTGCAAGATCTGCAGGTCTAAGACCTTTCTTTCAAGATGAATCTTTGTTTCTTAGCATATCTACTGGATTTTTAAGAAGCTTATGTAAACCATTTTGCATGGAAAACCCTTTAGATAATTGTTCGGGTAGCTCTAGCTTGATCTAATGAAATAACCTTAATTACGTATCCATATGCTCGATCTCATTTATAGAGAGTGGAGAGAAAATAAAAAGCATTTTTTGCTGCTGATGCTGCTATTGTTGTTACAGCCTGCTGCTGTGGGTATCACTGAAGCAGTTAGTTCCCTTCTTTCCTTCTGTACTACAGTATGTTAATCCCTGCAATGCATTCTCTGTTCTGATGTGGTTTTGGTAAACCCAATAGCCTTCCTGCAATACTTGCTTATGAAAACATGTTTCTAAACATCTGTGACTGCAATAAAAGCATGTCTGGCTTCTAGTATGTGCCCATACTTGTGCACCCAAATTTTTCTTGAAAAGTGTCTGAAAAAAGCAAGATAGAAGCACAGAAATGAACACAAACTATATAGAAATGGGCTGGTGGAAGAAAGGGTGGGCTAATTTAGCAACTTAGCTCCTAAAAAAAAAAAAAAAAATTTAAAAAAATCTTAAATATTTGCCTGATTTTTCTCTGGGTCTTGTAATTTGGAAGTTTAAGAGAAATGCAGTCATGCATTTGGTTTGGCTGGAAAATTCCTTACCCTTTTGAAGACTTTGATCTTAAACCTAGACCTTCTTTGAACTGAAAGTGCTGCAACACTGTAACAGCAGCTGCTGCTTTTCATTCCTAAGCGGTGTGGTCAGGGAAACACTACAAGTCTTTTCTTGCATGCTTTTCTTTTTCTATTCTGTAGATTTCAAAGCATATCATCTCCATCACCTTTACTGAGCTCTTTCCTCATAGGGAAACATAGATGAAGCAAACACAGTCTCTCAGCATAATTTAGTTTGGAAGGGATGTTCAGAGGTCATCTAGCCCAGAATCCTACTCAAAGCAGCTTTAAGTGGATCAGGCTGCACAGTGTCATGTGCAAGCCAGTCCTGGACACTCCACAGCCTCTCTGGGCACCCTCTTTCAGTATTTGAACACGCACTACAAGAAGAATCCTTTCCCTATACCAAATTTTTTTCCTTGCTTCTTGGCCTGTTGCTGTGCATGTCTGAGAAGAGTCTGACTCCATCTTTACTGTATTCTCTGGTCAAGTATTTGTAGGCAGCAGGAAAGTCTACCCTGAGCCTTCTCTTCTCCAGGCTGAAATGTTCCAGTTCCCTCAGTGTCTTCCTATACATATGGTGCTTCAGTCCTTGACCATCCTGGTGGACATCCTTTTGGCTCTTTCCTCTATATTAATAGCCTTCTTTTACTGGAGATCCCAAAGATGGATACAGTGCTACAGATAGGTTCTGTCCAAGTTCCTCTGAAGAGCAGCGCTGAAGTACAGCGCATTGACTGTGCCTTAACTTGGTGTTGTCTGCTTAATTTCACCAATTTGGTGTTGTGGCCTTGCTGAAGTCAAGGAATATACCATACCCATGGCCCTCCCCTTGTCCACAGAACCAGTCTTTCAGCACAGATAGCAGAAGAGATGGTCAGAATGGAATTGTCCTTGGTAAACTCATACTGGCAGCTCCCAGTCACCCTCTTGTTATTAATGAGCTTAGAAATGGTTTCCAAGACTGTTTGGCTGTCCATGGTCATTAACAGGGCTGACATATGGAAAACAAATGAAAGAAATAATGAGAAAGAGCAGTCCACAGTTGGCTGTAAGTGTAGATGAAAAAGGAAGCAATATCGAAAGGGAAATCCTCACTGCTTCCCGGTGGTAGAACGGGAGGAGAAGGAGAGAAGGGCATCCTCTGCAAGATGTCTAAGACTCTCCTTTCTCAGGAGGAGTCATTAGGGGTTCTCAAAGCCTTGCTTTGCCCTAAAGTCTTGAAGGAGAGTTTGGTGCCCCACTTCGATGAAGAGCTTGGAAATTATATACGAGGAAAGAGTGAAGAGAAATGTATCTGAGTAATTTTTCTTTTCTTAACTTACATGGTTTTGCGAGCACACGAATGAGCATTTTATTTCAAACTGAGGAAAGCACACATGTATACTCTTATCAAAAGATTGTACAAAGTAGTGCATAGATGTTGCTGTCAGAGAATATAACTGTTCTTAAGAGGAGGAAAGCAGTGTCATTTTCCTCCAGCTTTGCAGGCTGACAAGGTATAAGAACATATTAAAAGTGATCTGAAAACATCTTACAATGTTTAGTTAGTTAAAAAAAATATTAACACAGAGAAGCAAATACTATTTAAATTTATCGCTATCCCACCTACACTCACAGAAGAAAGCGCATCCCATTCTAAAAAAATCAAACAGGCAAGGAGGTAATGTTAGGAATTCCATTTTTTGTAAAGGAAGTTTCTTTGTTTTTCTTTTTCTTGCATCCTTCAGTTTCAGAGGACCAAAGAGAAACTTTATGTAAATAAAATGTATCCCATGTGACAGGGACAGACATCTTAGTCAAAGACTTGAAAAGAACTTAGGCAGTTCACAAGGTTTGTGGGGATCCCTGTTGCAGGTTGATATCTCACCTATTGAAAGGCCAAGCCATTCTCTTGCTTCAATACAAACTACTAAATAGGACTGTGTCATTTAGTCAGGTACCAAAAGTATAACAGGCTTAATCGAATAACAATTTTAAATTCCTAGCCATGGTTAACCTTTAAATATTTATTTGAACCAGTTTTGGATTTCAGTTCCTAATGCCAAATTACGATAACTGCAATAAAGTTTTAGTCTTGGAAATGTAGTTTGAACTTCATGTAATTATAAGTTTACAAGAGTGGAAAAATAAGACAGAAATGTCCCAAATATCTGAGGGCATCTAGACATTAAGTACTCACTTCCACGAGGTTTTTGGAAAACTCTGTGCTAAAAGTGTGTTATAGGTTGCAGTGGTCTGAAGTCCTTAATACACACTATCAATCTTAACCAGAGCTAAATGCCTGAGTTCTCTGAACAACTACACAAAGGAAAGAAGAAATGTGAATTAAGCTAGACAAAGTATATCCTTCTTCAACCTCAACCAACACTCAGGACCTCTATAAATAATAAAAAATTAATAATATCCAAACCAAGTGAACAGCAAAACCCCAAACAGTTCCTCTGAATTAATAATCTACTTTTCTGAAAACCCTGAGCAGTGGACTAGGACTTCTTTGGGTCAATGAGCATCAAAGTCAGTGCATAGAAAGAATAGGATGGTCCATAAACAAGGGCAAGTTATTCCAGTTCTCTTTATCCTCAGTGGAAACCATGATTTTAAAGATACATCATTTTGAAACACACTAAGTATCTCATTCACAGTAAAGGATGGGTGGATCTTCTGCATTTAGCTCCATTAAACTTGGACAACAGTATCTTCCTGTTAGCGTCAGTATTCTTTGGATTTATCTGGTAAAAATAGAGGACAGGGAAATAGGTATCTTCATACATTTATACTAATCATTAATTTCCCCTCCCACCCCAGCTAAAAGTCAGCAGATTTATTTACCAGTGTAAATAAACATGACTTCGCTTTGGCATTCTTTGAAGCTGTATATTCTTTAGTGTGTTCTGATTACACTTTTTTCAGACTTCTTGTACTAACGCAATCCCAGGACACCTCCGGTTTGATACTGGGCTGTTGGCTGGCTGGTGAGTTAAGTGAGTCAGTCATTTGCAGAAGCAGAGCCCTCACTGTGTAGTTGCTCCTTGTGTACCTTCAAAGGGAACAAAGACTTTGCTGCAAGTCAGTGCTGAGGCTTTTCTTCAGTCTGGGAACTTGTGGGCCAGGAGTGGCTGATCAAGAAACTGCTCCCCCAAAGAGAAAAGGCAGTGGTGGTCAGGTCCATGGCTGTGAAATTCAAATGTTGTACTGGCTGAAAGAAGGAAGGGTTAGGAGAAGCTAAGTCTTAGCACAAGATTTGTCTCTCTTATTTTTTATTTTAATTGAATTTTATCTGTTCAACTGTCAAAGGATTAATCTTACACAATAGACTATCAAAACTGGAATGTACACTGCTGAATTAGGCAAACTTAGATATAAGATGTGTATGTATTTAATTACAGCTTTTCTGAGCATTCCATGTTGCTGCTATTTCTACATGCTTGTTTTCAACTTTCAAATAAAGTGACAACTGAAGAGATATCTAATGTGAGCATTCCACCTTACTGTGCTGGTAGCACTATGCTGCAATAACACGTAGTATTTGTTAGTCCAGGTTTTTAACATTTTAGTAAGAATTTGAAATTATGTGAAATTCAAACCCTTCACTAACGAGAGTCAGATTTTTAAAGGATAATCTTGACAGTAATTTGAAGTAAATGAGTTTAAAAAATCTTAGAGAAAATGTACTAATCTCATAATTATAATAGTTGTACAGTAACTATTCTCTTTCATAAATAAGTGAGTTGCACATAATAAATGCTATAGAGATCCAGGAGCATAAAATTTTAGGCCATAGGTTTTGCCATGGAACACATAGGAAAGGCTGTATTGTAGCAATGTCATGAAAACGGTACAGCTTGGATGTTACACATCAATGAAAAGTCTGAGCAGAAGATGTAAGCCTGAATACAGGTCTGAGAGATGATTGCTTTACACAATTAGGGCATGAGGGAACAGAGAAAGGTTAGGAGGGGAAAACGTTAAGAGATTAATTTTTTTTACATATTAAACTTGAATTCATAACTAGTCATCCATGAAATCAAAATGTCAGGAAGATAAGCCAACGTTTTCCTGAAGGCCTTGAAGGAACAGAGGTAACTTAATAAGTCTTTAAACAATAATAATATCTTGAGGAGAAGTCAGATGTACTTAGAACTCCTTCATAAACATATTTTTACACAATTCTATGGTGCTAAAAATACTTAGGTATTATATGAATGCAAATCCACACTTTACAAGTTTGTCCCACACACAGCAATTCTGTAGTAGTGACTGGTAATAAAAAGGACAAATGTTTTAATAGTGTGCAAATTCTCCCATTTTTTTTTTCACATAAATGTTTCTCCTTTCCTGAGAACATTATTATAGTAATCAATATTACAGCAACTAATTTTTGTTTTGTTGTGTTATAGGAGTGTCTCAAAGCAAATACTTAATTTTACTTCTTCATATCAACATTTATATATTACACCTCAGTCAATAATAGAAAACTGGTGCTAATCACAATAGTGAAAACTAGTTCTTTACCTCTGAGAACTGAAGACAGCAGCACGCCATATGGCAGCATTCAACTCCTGAATGAATGTGAAAGAAATGTTGTTACTGTCCTGCATTGCCACCAGAACTGTCCTTTCTACTGCCTGATGAAACCCAGCCTGCAGTGCATAAGACAAGGTATTGTAGGAAAGGCAGGTGCCTCCATCACAGCTTGTAAGAATGCTCAGTGTAGCAACTAAAGACGATTGCCATGTCTCTCATTTCTAGACCCAGATAATGTTCAGGAAAACACTGAAAAGTGAATAAAGTTTGAAAGAATAAACAAACTGAAAATTTAAATAAAACAACAGTAAAAAAACTCACCAAAACCCCAAAACTAAACATAAAAACTTTGTTTACAGTATCTTTCTCTCTTGGAAAAGGAAACTTTAAAAGCAAATGCTGTCGGGATTTTCTGGAAGATGAAAAACACGGTACAAGCTTGATTTTGATCAATGTACAAGGCCTCTCAAGAATGTCTTAAACTGACATGAAGAAGAAATGTTTCTGTTTTTTTCCTTGTTTTTCTACCAGATGAAAAGAATGCTTTATTGTACTGGATGTCATTCTTGGTGAAGAACAGAGGTCTAACTTTAACAGATGAACAAGCAACAGCTGATGTGCAGTTTCAGTCCTGCATTTTAATATTTTTTTTTTTTCATTTGACTTGAAAAACAGAGATAATATCTTAGTGTCCAGATTCTTAAAAATACCAATGCCTTTTCAGGTTAATCAATTTTTAGATGCTGAACAATGATAAGTAAATTTAATGTAAGCATGTAACCAGAAGGTTGTGATGAAATTTCATGTTGAGTAAGTTATCTGAATGCCTATCTTGGTATATATCACAAGCATGAACAAGAGGAATAAGTCTGGAAGGAAAATCAGATCCTACAGCAAATAGAATTCCTTATATATCTTTACCTCTACAGCAAAGTAATAGTGTCTGTTTGAATAATTCTCATTTCCTTCTATGACTTTAAACGAATGTTGTAGCCTCTGTAGTTTCTTCTTTGAGAGTCAGTGGGTACTGTTTGCTGCTGGGGAATACCTATGACAAAGCACAGCTGAGACACCTAGAAAAACATTTACCTTTTCATTCTACAGATGTTACTGTCTTGTTTTCATGCTTTTGGGAGAACATTCAATACTTTCCAATGACTGAGTGCTTTAGGAGATACTTTTTGGGCCAGAAACCTTTCGAATTCAAATGCTGGTTATTTCATACCCTTTTTTTTTAAGGTCTGTTCTCTATTCTTACAGTTAAGATAGTGTTACAAAAATAAGGTAAGTTAAACAAAATCATTCTAATTTTACTTAGTGTGTGTTCACCCATTACCAAGATTTTGTAGAGATTACATCTGTCCCTCTCACGCACCCCTGTTCTGGGAGTTCTCCCCTATAACAAAAACCTGAGAGATTTTTGTTTAGGTATCTTTTGCTGTGCACAAAAGCAAGGATATACAGAGTTTATGAATTCAGATGAGTTACTTTTTTATTGATACAGCCAATAGATTGCTAGCACTAACAAGCCCTAGGATACCCATCAGTGTGCTCACCACACCCAGTTGAGTTCTTCAGTCAGCTGCAGGAAGGTGCACCTGGAGCATTGTTTCACCTTTATTGCTGGGCACACTATGTATGTTTGTAGTAAAATTCTGTTTGTTTGTTTGTTTTTTGAATTTCCCTCTCCCCTGTAATACTGCTATTCTTTGCACAATTACCTGTGTGTGTTTTCACTTGTCTTACCTCTCATGGCTTTAGCTTATGGGCTTTCTCAAATCTTGTTAATGATTTTGTCTGTAACACAACTGAACAGCACAGAGCTGTTCTGCACCGGAGTTTTTCATTAAAGACCTTTGGGCTTAGAGTTAGCTACCCTTGAACTTTCCTAATCAAATAGCTATGATAATTTAAAAGTTTATTTTCCCAGAAAGAGTATGAGCATCCATATACTGTGCATTGTGAATAGCATCAGGTATTATTAACGTTATATTCCCTATTGCCTTCCATAACTGTTAAAATTAACACAATTTACTTTTGCCATTAACATCATAGGACTTTCAAACAGTATAAAAGGGGTGCATTCCCTTGGAGGAAAACAACAATAACCTTATATTTGGTCCAATACATTAATTTCAGAAAATTGATACATTTTTGCAAAAGTACAAAACCCAGTGTGTTTTACTACAATTCTCCATATTTCATGTAGAAATTAATTTTACTTCCCCTTTAGTTTCTGCAGATGATTAACAGCTTGATCAGGTCAGAGTTTTGCCTTTCCTAGAGCAGAGTTTTATTCCTATAAGATGTTCCTCTACTTGTTGTCAATATTCAGTATCCTCTACTATATGTCTATATGTCAATATCCTCTACTTGATGTCAATAGAAGAATGCATCTGTCCTGTATGATACGGGATGAGTAGCAGCTCTGTAAAGAGCCCTGACAAAGCTGATGAGAGAAAGTTATAAAATATTGCATCGAAAACTCTGCTGATACAGAAATTCTCTGAAAGTTGAAATACAGCTTTATCAGTGCAGAAGTTCTATTTCAAAAATATAAAGAAAAATCAGTTTTGTAATAATGGGGAACTACTCATGTTTCATTATGCAATACAGTTGCCTCTGTGTTGGAGTTTCCAAGAGCAGTGCAGTCTGATAACATGATTAACCCTGATATACTTATTCAATTTTAAGAAGTATATGAATATTCTTATATTACATAGGTCTGAAACTACAAAGATATTTCATTTAAAATGTGACTAAGCAGTTGAGGCTGTTCTGCTTTTTTTTTTTTTTGTTTTTATAGCTAAAATCACACATGATAACCATCTTCTAAACATACTTGCAGCTGCATTTTCTATTAACATTCTGCAGTTACAAGGTTACCTGCTTACTACATAGTATGATTGAATATAAAAGTTACAGGTACACATATAACCACCTATAAATATTTGAGAAATATATTTAATCCTTTAAGATGATGCTGACATTTCCAAAAATTGCTGCTTAGTGTTTGAGCATGCCCTGTGCAGGAGAAATTCTGAACAATCAGCCTCTTGTGTTCCTATAAGGAACAGATGTATGCTAAGGTATTTGATGCTGATACACAAAGGTATCTAATATATGAATCTTTTCCCTTCAAAACATATAAACATTGTTTTTACTAATTTATAATACATTTGTAAAGCAGATTATTTTAATTACCTGCTATATAAAAGGGTATTCAAATATTGTTGGTGTTTTTTATAACTGCATGTGGTAAGATGAATAAAAATAATGACTTAGAGAAACATTTTTAAAAGAAAATGTAAATTTTAAAATAGTTCTATTGTTTTAAATAAAGCAAATGGTATATTTTGAAAGCTTTCTTGAATTAAATAACACAGTTGCTATCTTTGTTAACCTGTGCTATTACACCACTCAATATTATATCTGGTCATCGCTGAAAATTACACCCAAAACTACTAAAAGGAGGAGAGGATAAATAATGTAATACTAGAAAAGGGGGAAAATCTGTATTTCCAGAACGTCACATGGGAATGTCACATACTGCATTCACATGGAGTGTATTCTGTGTGTTTCAGGACAGGTGTCAGTGCCTTCGAGTCAGTAATATTATACTAAATATTTACATAGTCAATATCTTTGTATTCTGACTCACATGTATTGTGTAACAGGATACTCAGGAAAGCAATAGAATTACATAAATGCAGGCACTGAGAATTCATCCTTGTAATTTTAAAAAAATTAGTATCTTCAGAACTAACAAAAACATAAAGTAGATACACAAAAATATGTTCAGATGACAACTTGAATCAAAAAACAGAACAAAATAGGAGGTTTGTTGGCAACATGTACCTCACAAGTGGCTGCATTTCAGAAGTTGTTTTGAGGAGAAGAAAATATTCCAAAATCTGAAAAGATAGACAGTATAACCTCTGGGCAAATTTAGTCAAATAAAAGTAGATGAGGCACTTGTGCGTGTCCCAGTTCAGCAGATCCTTTAAATGTTGCTGAAAATTTTTGTTGACTTTTTCTGTTTGATGCAGTAAATCTTCATTACACATTAAAAGAGTACACAAATATGCCACTGATCCTCTGGTCCTTTATAAGGTGCCAGCCACTCCATATCAGCATTTGCATAAACAGCCAGGGTTTTTCTGGACCCATTCCTATCTTGTAGCTGGATGCCTTCCTGATTGTGCTTCATCATATCTCAAATGAGCTAGCTTGTTTATGATATATCTAAAAACTTCATAGAGAGAAATGGATAGTCACATTTAGCCGACTTCAAAATAAATTTAATAGGGAGGATGGACTGGAATGTGAGGAATAAGTGGTTCCCTAGGTTTTCATAGATTTACTAACAGAAATGAGAGAATCTCAGTCTACAGTAATCTGTTCTTTTGCCTAAAAAAAATTATTGCATGTGTGAGGGGTTTTAAGTTTTTCCCATTAAAAAAGAAAAGTATTTTTCCTAATAAATTAAAAGTTAAAAATTTCTTGGTGCTAAAATCACAAAGTTAGTAAGATGAATGCGTCTCTTTATGAAAAGGATTTGCATAGTAGGAGACATTGCTACTTGACGAGGAAATTTTTGCAGTGTGGAAGCCAGTCTTCTCCCCTAATTTCATATTTCATTATCTATTGAGCAGGCAGTGGTTTTGTTCTTGTTCATTTATGCTGGATAAGAATCTGTATGCCAGATGTATGCTTTGGGAAAATGAGTATAATATAATCTACAATGGGCCATATTATACACAGAGTTTCTTGAGTCTGTGATGATCCACAACAATCACTGCTCCCTAATCTCAAATGGAAATAAAGATAAAGCTTTTTTAAAATTACTTACATTTATTTTCCCAACTTTTTCAGAGAGTTGCCACATTATACAAAGTTAACAAGATGAATAGCCTCTGTCCCTAATTCTGATCATGATAAAAACATATAAAAGTCCAAGAAATGTAAGTAAGCTGTTTTGTAACAATAGTCTTGATTTCTCAGAAATAAAAGCAATGTAGTTCTATTTGGGTAAATAAAAGCAGTGTATTTTTGGAGTGTTTCAGAAGCTGGAGAAGCTATATTTTAAATACATTCTTGCAGCAAGAAAAAAGCCTTCAGAAGTGGGGAACAAACAGAGAAGAGTTAGTAGATCTCCTATGAAGAATGATAATTAATGGCACTGAGATTCAAGAGAATGCATGAGAAAATAGGAATATGAAATGTTTGAAGCAAACTAGAGGAAACCAATTATAATTGCTTTAATAGAAGTAAAAAAGATAGAATATGGCTAAAGATAGTATCAGTTTACATTCAGTAATATTCAGTATTTTATATTCAGTAATATTCAATTATTATTGAATATTTAATAATACTCAATATTAAGATAGCATCAGTTTATCATAGGTTATTGGTTTTGGTTATATCATTTAATATGAAGCTTATAGGATTGAGAAAGACTAGAGAAATCATGCTGAAAAAATCAATGGTAGAGAATTTATGGCAGAAAAAGTCACTCTTAACTAAAGCTCCCTGAAGGGAGACCAGCACAAATTTAGAGGTGTGCATGAACCTGGAAGAAATGAAAGATTTAGTTGCCAGATTTTAAGGTTTGTCATGCACTTTTATTGTCCAACATACAATGTAAGGCCAGCAGACGGTCCAATTTTTACAGTGCTGAGATGGAAAACTGGCTTCTGTATTTCAGCAAAATGTCCCTACCATAATTTCTCATTCTCAGCTATAGAATGAATGAATGATCTGTTCTCTATTCAATTACACATTAAGAAAGAAAAAAGAAGTAGGAACACAGACTGAAAGAATCAAATCCTTTGAAGATTATTTCCACTGTTAACTAATTTTCTTTTGTAGTATAAAACTCAAACATCTTAGAAGTGGAACTTAAAGAGCCAGTTCCAAAATCTTTAGGCATATTTCTAAATAAAATCACATAAAGTCACCAAAGTTTGTCCTCAGTGAAATTAAATGGAAGCTGTAGAAAACAAATCTAGTAAAAAGCAATTGCTGATGTTACACAAGTGAATGTTAGTTTTATAAGGGTGTTAGCTGTTTTAACAAGCAATCTCTTCTGAAGCACTGTAAAGTGTTTAAGAATAGAGCTGCTGTTTTTAATTTGATTTCTCATTATTGCAGTTTTAGTTAGCTATTTCAGATGTCTATTAGGAAAAAAGCATATTGACAAAAAGTATAGACTTGACTACAAGATCAAAGAATCAAGATTAAAGCAGGATATGGCAGAATGGGGCAGGAAAAAAATAATTAGATTCTAATTCTGTAAATATTCAGTTATAATACTTCAGCAATACTCCACCCTGAAGTTTAGTCTAAATTTTCCTTCATTAAATTTCAGCTCATCAGCTAGTTGCATATTTTATATTATATTAATGCCTTGTGGAAATCTGATAAAAATTGTCCATTCTGACACCTCTTCCTTACCTCTTCCCTGCTTCTTAGACTAAGTTTACTTTTTCTGGTGTTCCTCACAGTGATGGCAGCTCTATGAGGATCTTTAAATATTTAGAGCCCCCCTGAAATAAATGTTTTTTTGCTGCTTAGTATTTTGCACAACTCAAGAAATCCCTTCTTGTTTGGTAGCACCTTGCAGTTTTGAAACTCTCCCTTTTCCTGAGCCACCATCACCAATTCTAATCAGTGTCAGCACTGGATAGGTTTCTGCTGCTCATAACACTCTTAGACATCTCTCTGTCAAACACATTCCACTTTCTGACTTTGTGGAGCTTTCTATAATTTAGAATAACACTACAGTTAAATCTTGTTAGGGGCAAAGAAGACACTGCTAAGATTTGTGGTTAGCCAATGGACTTTTTAGCAGTCGAATGGACTGATTTGTTTAATTAATGGAGAAGAAATCCATTAATGGTTCAGTTGTTATTAATAAAAAGAAGACCCACACCCACTCTTTCCTTCTTTTATGATCATCTACCCCTGTTCTCTGGTGTTACACTCACTTTCTCAATGTCCTCGTGGATCCCAAGGTTGAGCTTCCTCAGACATGAAGGAGTGGGGAGGTAGTGGGGAAAAGCATTGCAGGAATTTTCCATAGTTTCTCCAGAAGTCCTCACTGGGAGGCTTATGATCTTCATTGTACAACTTTCTTCTCCCTCCATCTTGGGGTCTTGGGGATATCTATATTTTTCTGGCACAATCTTCTTCAATCTCTTTGGTGTCCATCTCAACTCTGGAAGTTGCACAAGACCTTCTCCCAACCCCAGCTGACATCAAAGAGCAATTGTTTGTTGTGCCATCACCTCCTCCATTGGGCAGAGTTGATGATGTTCATCATTCAGAGAGCTTCAGCATAATCTGGTCAGACAGTAGCTACTTGGCCACCAACCCACTGCTCAAACAAGCTGAAAACAAGCCAAGGCAAGCCCTGGCATCCTGTGTTGTCATGTCAGTTTAACATCTCTGGCCTTTTACTAACAGTAATAAAAAGCTTACTTAGTGCACTGCAGTGAGAAGTCCTCAGAAAATTATCTGCTTATTTTTGCACTCTCAGCCTCTTTTAGAGTAAACTCTGTGTAGCTATTAACAGATTTCATCTTCTCCAGAGAACTCATACAGCCTAAATCTTTCCTTCCTTGTTTTATACTCTCACTGTGTATTAGTCCTGAATTCCCTGTCCTCTCTGAGTTGGATCAGGTTAGAGATAACTTATCCATCATAAGGCAGCTATATTCATTTTACTTAATCATTATTCCCAAAGTCCTTTTCCATATGCTGCTTAACAAGCTGTGTGTGTTAGTTTTGCCCATCTTCTTTAATGCTTGATCCCCTGATTGTTTCTATTTTAAATTATTTTTATAATCCATACTGGCTTTCTGTATCAGCCACATGTATTTTGTTTGGTGCTTTTAAGGCAGCTGTTTATTTTGGTAATCTGGCTCATTCCATGCTGGAAAATAGAGCTCTTGAACACACATAAAATGAAATAAGGCTTTGAAGCAGTATCAGTCTCAAGACTGTTTTGCATTTTGCATGGCATTTATAGAATCATCTCCATTTACTGGTCCTTGTAGAGAACTACCTGGGATTTCATAAATATTACTCTGTGGTTGTCTTCCAGTGGGTAGCTTTATTTTTAATTTAGCAGGTATTTTAAGCTTTTAACTGTTATTTTTCAATATACTGGAAAGCTTCTGCTGTTTTGAAATCAATATTTATCCATATTTTTTTCAGAGTATCAGCATATGATATTTCGGAGAGAGTCTATTTCATTGTTCTTGCTCTGCGTTATCTTTCCTGCATTATTCCTGCTTGCAGTTATCAGTGTTATTTTCCCCTTTCCATCGTGTACTGTTTTGTGCTTTCCCAGGGCAGTCAATCATTCTGGTGGTGCTGTGTAATTTGCTTTGTGAAGCAGACATCTTGCCATGAGTGTATGTGAAATTTCTTTCAACTGACATCCAACATACTCACTTCCCTCTGGTGATCATTTTTACTTCTCTGTGTTTACTTGCTGACTTCTGTCTGGAACAGGCTTTGCTACCTGGCTGAACTTCAGCTGATACCACATTAGCATAGAGAGTTTTTTTATGTGACTCAAGTCTACCAAATTCACCTGTGCTATTACAGTCACATTTTCACAGAAACCAGAATACCTCTGAAAAATAAAGATATAAAAAATAAAGATATAAAAAATAAAGAAATAAAATTCTCTCTTAGTCTCTTGCCAAGTTAATAAAGATGGTTAGTTAGTATTAGTGGAGTATATTTCAAGCTGGTAATAGGCAGCAGAGGTTTATTCATTTATAGAGAAATACAAAAATATCAAGTACAAAAATACAAAGCAATCCCAATGTTCAAAACTTCCTTTTAAGGTTAAATTTAGTATTAGATGAAGATCAGTCTGCAACTTCCCTGAAAGTTGCAAAGCCTGAATGAATATTCATCCAGTACTGCAAAAGTTTATTTTCAGTCCTCCAACAACCTAACTTGTTATTTATTTATTTAATGGGAGTTTCTTGAGGCCACATTTTGAGAGGTCTTAGTGGGTACAGTTGGTTTCTTTTAGCACTGTCAGAATTCTGCCTGGTCCACACCCTTTCCTGTTGCTTATTATGCTGTTATTGCAGTGATAGTCCATTTTGTAATTATCTTCAAATACCTTATTAAATAAAGGGGAGAGGTGCCTTTTTTTTAAGAAATGGTGATAACAGCTGCTAACTGGTATGTCCTGCAAACACTTGGGGCAGTAGCAGGACTCATTATGGTGCTTCCAGTTGTGTTTCTTATCTTGCCTACATCTTAAATTCTGGAACCAGTAGCCTCATTCGTAGCTGTAATAATGAACAAGAGGCTGTCAGCTGGATTTTTGTTACACTTTTTTGTTTAATGACTAATCTAATTCTATTTGGATTCTCAAGAAATAATATGTTTTCATATTCCACTGTATATGTAAGAGGTATATAAGCTTTTAATTTTTGAGTGTCTTTACAGACTAAATGTGTTATGTCCTGTATGTGCATGTGTATACATGAGGCCATCTCTTAAGACTGTAGAGAATCCATGAGTCCTTGGTTCCTGCCTAGTTCATGAAATCTTTCTGAAACAGAAGCCAACCATCACTTCGTTTTTGGTCAATGGTCAGCTTGTGCATATTGAGACGTAGCCATCTCTCAAATTATAAACCAAGATTTTTTTGTTTATTCCCGCTTCCTCATCTTCCAAAATTTTATGTATATTTTGCTGTAGATCTTCTAACAACTTCTTTGGAGGTTGGAATGGTCATATATGTAACAGTACAGGTATAACTGATAATGAAATATACTTTGGGTAGATTTGTTATTTTTTTTAACATTTGATAACAATGTAAAGTTAACTATTTCTACCATTTCTCTTTCATTCAACTAGTTATTATTTAGGAATTAATTTTTTTGCTCTGTTTTTTAAAAAAAATTTCTCAGGTAAATAGTAAGGGCCAAGAAACGCCTCTTCAGTTTTTAAGGAATGCTGAAAGAGTAGAAAGGATGAGGGGGGAATTGCTGCTATGAGTGTAATTCAGGTTACTTCTTCACTTAATCCTTACTTTCTACCCATGAAAGCCCAGCATACAAGCATTAAGTTTTGAACTGTCCTTATAGCTCTTGGGTTGCAGCAGAGACTGAAAAAGAGCAAGCCCTTTGCTGTCCCACTTCCAGAGTCATTCCTTTGCAAAACAAAGGTATGATTTTAAAGTTTTAAGCAGGAAGAGTCATGCAAATGGCAAAGTATTTACACAGAGTGTGTAGCAGAACAACTGAGGTTTTCTAAATAAGAATAATGAATAACAAAGAATAAGAAATCAATGTATTTGGAAGGTGACTGTGGGATTTTATAGGTGAAAGGGTATTATTTTCCCTAGGAAATGTGACATATGTCACAAGATGGGAACTCTTTTGTGTAACTGTTGACAGTAAAGCCTTAGTATGCACTAATGATTTAGTAAAGCTTGGACAGTTTCCCGAAGTTATTTTGCTTTTGTACAAGCAATTCAACTGCCTAACACTTCACACTAAACAGAAAAGCTGGTGTCACTCCATAGTAATTTTAGCTGACCTGGTCTTACATAAGCCTTGTCATATACAAGTCCAAAATTGGATTGTCCAAGAATTTTAGAACACCAGACCAGGTCATTCCAGATATCTGTTAATTTTATTGGGCAAAACAATAACAGCGTGGCCAGCAGGTCCAAGGAAGTGATTCTGCCCCTGCACTCAGCACTGGTGAGGCCACACCTTGAGTGCTGTGTCCAGTTCTGGGCCCCTCAGTTCAGGAAGGAGATTGAGGTCCTGGAGCGGGTCCAAAGGAGGGCAACTAGGCTGGTGAGAGGACTCCAGCACAAGTCCTGTGAGGTGAGGCTGTGGGAACTGGAGCTGTTCAGCCTGGAGAAGAGGAAGCTCAGGGGAGACCTCATTACTCTCTACAACTCCCTGAAAGGAGGTTGTAGCCAGGTGGGGGTTGGTCTCTTTTCCCAGGCAACTCTCAGGAAGACAAGAGGGCACGGTCTCAAGTTGTGCCAGGGGAGGTTTAGGTTGGACATTAGAAAGAATTTCTTTACGGAGAGGGTGATCAAGCATTGGAATGGGCTGCCCCAGGAAGTGGTGGATTCTCCGTCCCTGGAGATATTTAAAAAGAGACTGGATGTGGCACTCAGTGCCATGGTCTGGTAACCGTGGCGGTAGTGGATCAAGGGTTGGACTTGATGATCTCTGAGGTCCCTTCCAACCCAGCCAATTCTATGATTCTGTGGTTCTATGATTCTAAGTGTTTCTGGGGCTTGGTTTAGTATCTCTGCTGGCAGTACATTCTACTGCAGTGCTGTACCAGGCTGTTTCAGGCTAGCATGAGTATCCACTTCTTTGAAGTCTTACCTCCAAGTAAAATGTTTTCTTGTATGTTTTACGTTTATTTTGATTAGCATTCTCTTTCCCAAGAAATAATATTTTATGGTAAATTTACAATAGCAATTTATCTTGTGGCTCAAAAAATTAATTTGTTTTTTTTTTTGGAGAATTTGTTTAAAACTTTCAGCTGTATTTTATTTATCTAGATTTACAAATCGTCAGCTACTGCTTCTTCACAAATATGTTATCGCATTCAGCAGACTGCTCAGGACTCTTATTACATTCTACTGATTTTACCATTCCACTACTTTAACCATCCAAAAATTAAGGATACGAAATAGTTGTATTTATCTTGCTAGCCACAGCTAGTCACAGAGAGAGAAAAAAAATATTAATATACTATGTTTGAAAGGTATTCTTATGGATTGAGACGAATTATCTTTATAAGGTGTTGTCTCTCATCTGATGACAAGTTCAACCTAAGTATCATAATCTGGAAGCTCAATTTTTAGATGCCTGTAGTGATGAGATAGTCACCCTCCACCTGATTTAGAGACTTGGTGTTTAAAGTAGAAAGTATTGTGAATCCTGACTTCTCCTTGGCTGCAGTGCCAGTCACTCCTTGGAATACTTATCTTACTTCCTAGCCCTAGAACTATCCAGAAATCAAATATCCCTTCTAGGAGCTTTCCTTTAAAAGAAATGGATGTTTTGAGGTGTTGATAAAGCATAACATGTGAGCCATTCTATTACTTCTGTATTTTCACAGAATCCCAGCAACAATAGCAGGGCACACCAAAGCTTATAATTAGTTTCTTTAATAGAAAAAATATGCTCATGATCTAAAAGTTATTACTCAAAATTTCCTTTTAGTCTGGACTGTAATTCTCCGTGGTGTACTATGTAACTTGAAGAGGCCTGATAACACTTGCTTTGTCTTGCTTATAATTATTATTCAGCATTTTACTACTGCTACATATTGTGGGTGGGGCCCATTCTTTGCATACGCCCAGGTAAAACACTCCTTGACTTTGCCACTTAAAGTTAATCAGAGTAGCGAAATCTATGTGTATTACCACGATGGATGAGCTGAAAAGTTGGTTTTGTCCAATTTCTATGTGTATCTATCAGTTCATTTTACACTCTCTGGATGATGGGCATTAGCAGAAGAGTGGATCCCCTTTAAAGTTTCAAATTGAATCAGGATGTTTGTCCAGTCTCCATTCTGTCTCTCTTGTACCAATCATATTCTAAGGATTAAAGAGCTGTTAATAGTCACCTTTCTCTGCCAAATTAAGAAGGAAGTAAATGTACCTGATCATTAAAAATTTTGAATCTCAGTTGCATTTGGAAGATTCCCTGTGTTTATAAAGAGTGCATCTTTTGCTGATGAAATAGGTAAATTCAGCAGAATACACCACTTTTTATTCTTTCCTTTCAAACTTGTTGCTGTGTTTTAGGAATATCTTAAAATTTGGGGTTGTTTTTTCCTGATGATAAAGCTGTCTAACATATGTGTTTCCTCACTGGATGACTATAAAGTAGAATAAAACAGCAAACATATTCTTTACCCTATAAATCAGATATTTTATTCAATTAAGTTTTTTTAAAATCTTTTAAAATTTATTTATCTCTAATAATCTGTCAGCAAATCCATTCCCTGAAATTCAAGAGGACAAGCAGAGAATTCAAGGGATAAGCAGCCAGAAAAATGCATGTCTGCTCAGCAGCATGTCCATAATGATTCTTTTAAAATCAGAAAATTATTTGTATGTGGGGTACTTCATTAAGTGCTGTAAAATTTTACCGTTGAAACAAAACGGTAAGAACAAATTAAGGGCAAAGAGAAGGACAAAACCAGTGGCTTCATGTTACCAATTAAAAACTAATTCTCAATAAATTGCTAGCAAAAATAAGTGAAAAAGTAAAAGTGACAGCAAATCCAGGAATTTATTCCTCTGCTGAATCTCTTTCCTTAGCTAAGAACTGTCTGCAGAGTCAGCACTGAGTTGGACTTCTCTTTTTCTGCATAAAAACTGGTTGCAAAAACTGGAAAGGATACAGAAGATTTAAAAACTGTTTTCAGAATTCCCTACTGCTCTTCCTGTCTGCATATTGTGTGTGCTTTGTTTACATAACATCTGATAATGTTGACATGCAAAAATATAGATTGATTTGATTACAAGTGTTACATTAAATGTTTGTGTAATATCTCACTGTAACCACCTGTTTTTTAAAAGAGAAGAAAAAATTTGCCATGTTATGCTAAAGCAGGATACAAATCTTAGCAGTATACAGAATATACAAACAACCTGATTTTAAATTGTATCATTTAAATTGAGATATGTACTTAGTAAGAGCCAGAGAAAGCTGTGATAAGAGCTTGTGCAGCTTTTTCTCCCACTTTATATTCTATAAGCAGGGACTTATAATGAGGCCTTTTTAACATAAAGAAAAACAAGATATACTGCTTATTTGGATGTTTGGGTAGAATCAGGTAAAGGTTACATGAGAAATAAGTTAATGGACTGAAGTTTATAGCTGTGTGTATAACTGTCAAATCTCTGTGTAAATTACCTTTCTCTTCTGCTGGCTGGAATGCAAAAATCCAATAAACTGTTAATAAAAATGGAAAGGTCATATGTAAATACCACAGATCTTGAAATGAACCAGAAAAATATGATAGTTTGCACACAAATATAATTTCATATTCTGTTTCATGGTGTCTAAAGTAGGATGGGACTTAGAATATGTTTTTTTATCTAAGTATGATAAGAAAAGATTCTACTAAGAAGAGATTTGCTTCGTATCTAAAATCAAGTGTTTGATCACTAATTGGCTGTTTGTTTCTCCAGCTTAGATAGATTTTTTTTTAACCTTACTAAGAAGACTCAAAAATAAACACCAAGTTAATTACTCTAGTAATTCACCAAGAGCATTTACAGTGGAATATACATTCTGCCTTTTCAGTCCACCTGTGCACACACTTTTTGATATGTTTTTATTTATATTGAATTATATTGGTAGCAGACTTTCTAAATGAAAAGGTAAAGGATTTTGCAATAAGACTGATTTCATGCTGAGAAGACTGAAATTTATAGAGGTACAAATAATGAAACAATTATTGCCTGTATTTTGTTCCTGAAAACAGTATTATACATTTATCTGTAAAAACTGTGATCTTCCATACAGCTGAGTGATATATCTATATCTCTATATCTGTATCTGTATCTGTATCTATCTAAATAGGCATAGATACATAGTAAACATAGCGGTCTATAAGTTTATGGTGGTTGGTGGAGACCCATATCATTTGGGAGTTTTGTTTCTTGTTCCCTTCTCTCTGTCCATTAAAGATACAGTATAAAGCAATAATTTTCTCTTAGAATGAGCTTCAGGCAGAGGATTAGTTTAGAAATTATCTGTAAGATGAATGCTTTGTAGTCCTCACATGAATAAAGTACCCCACTGCTTACCTTCAAACCAACATCTTGATATCAAAGATGCTGTAAAATTAGAGTGATTACCCCCTTATTTTTCTGAACAGAAAGATAAATGATGGCTTAAAGAAATAATAGACATCAAAAACAAATGTGAAAGACACATGCCATGGAAGTAGCCATAGGGTGACATAGTCACAATAAAAAACAGTTTCTTGATAGCTTGTTTTTAAAGATTTTTTAAAATATACTTTTGAATTGAGGATTAATTTTATGTGCCAGAATAGAGGGGCATGAGGGGTAGAAGGCAAGGGTCACTACAGCCTTTGGGCACTGAGGGTACTCCATTCTTCTGTCAAAATAACACTCTAAAAAGTTCTTATTTTCAAATAAAAATTTGCTTGTTTGCAAGGACTTCTGAATGACAGAAAAATTAGATTTAGAAGGAAGTGTGCCACCAAACCAAAAACCTAGATCAGATTCCCACGGTGTTTGGAAACTTTACTGGCATCTTGTGTATCCCATTGTGTATCTGACTGGAAAAGGAAGTAGCACAGAATATAACTTCACTTCCTACTTCTGTTCATTCTTTTAGAAGACCAGAGGAAACGTTAGCTTATAAACTTCGGGATGAAAGTGGCCCCTGAATTTTGTAAGGCAAGACATACATCCCATTTATAGACCTTAGTTTATGTAGGCTTTGAGGTCTATTAGTAGCACAAATTTATTCTAACTATATAGAAAGAAACATAAAGCTGCTGTAGAGATAACCTTCACAGGCTGCCAGTAAGCTAGTGCATCCACAGAGTGCTGCTCAGTTTTATGCAGAAATTTAAGGTAGGATTTGTCTTGGAATGTATTAATAACCCAATGCAATTCTTCTGCCTGGTCCTAGAACAGGGAGTTTTGACATCATCTGAGGGTACTGTTATTCCCTCCAGTTTTTATCTTAGGAAAGCCTGATGATGATGTTTTTTAATATACTTGAAGAACTGTGAGAGACTTAGAAAGGATAAAAGAAAGGAAGGTGCCAAAGATAGTGTCACAGCTTGTATAGATGATGTAACATACTTATTAATTGGTTATGGAAAGGTGCAAAATTAGAAGCACAATTCTGCTCCATTGGTATATTACACAATGGTGTCCATATAAAGAAAAAAATATCTTTTTTATAACAAATGTATATATTTAAATTCAGATTTGCAATTTTGGGTGTGGAAAAATCACTGTAAAGCAGCTAATATAATGAATGTTCATATTTTAATCCCTTGGAGCTGAAGTTTCAGCAATAAAAATGCCACACAAAAAGCATTATTTCAAAATTCAGGTATTTCTATGCAGTTGTTGGTGCCTGTATTTTATTCAGCAAGGTAGATCTGTATACTGGAAAACCTGAAGAGAATTAAATTAGCATCATTCAAATTTTCTCAAATAAAAGTGCATCTAGTTTATGATAAAGAATTGTAAGGGCATGTGCTATACAGTGTCATAAGGATTTGTAGGCTTACTGAGTAATGTGTGACTCTGTCACCAGCTCCATAATTAAAAAAGTTATTCCAGCTCTTTTCAGCAGAAGGCTTTTGAGAGTCTTGAGCTCAGTGACTTTTACAAACACAGGAAGTGAATTGATCAAACAATCTTCAAAACCACTGTGCTGTCATTTTTTTTTTAATTCTCTGTGCAATTCTTTTCTCTTTGTGCTAAATCATGTGGAAGGGAGAGAGGCGCATTCTGTAATCTCAGTAACAATAATTGGATTAAACTTTTTTTTTAGTAGCTCTCAGCATTTTTAAATGTTATGCTTTGAAGAACCATGAGAAAATTAAGTGTAAACTTGCAATTTTTTTCAATTTCCATTTCTTTGCTGCAGACTTTCAAGCACTATACAAAAAAGTATTTACAAAGCATCTAGACAACTAAATGTTCATGGTGCATAATTAATAGCTACATGGAAGCTGGTGAATGTTATACTCTACACTACTCAGACTAGAAGTAATGCAAATAATTCCTAGAGTCAGAAGCCCCAGTCTTTCATTTATTTATTTTAAAAGCTTAGATGATGCCATCACTAATATACATAGAAGCACAATTTATATTTTTCTATTGTAAACTGTTCATCTTCACAAACCATTCTATATCTCACAACAATCAGTAGAGACTCCTACTATTTTTAACTGGTACTGGACAAACAAAATGCTTTTATTGAATATGATAGAAATTTTTTCTCATGTACCTATGCTATGTCAAGTCCTGACAGTGACTGAACACTTGCTGTTCTGAAAGGATGGATACTGTTAAAAATCAGCTATGGAGAAGATAACTGTGGAATTTATAAGAATATTTTTTTTAATAATGAAAATATCTCGTAGGAATTATTTTATTTAGATTTAAAACTTTCTATTTTTCTGTTTCTAATGTAATACTTGACTTTAACCATCTTTTGACACGTCTCATATTTTCCATTTCTCTGAGATCACTCTCTAGGCAAGTTGGTTAAAGAACTCTAAAAAGAAAAGGAAAATAAAAGAAGGCTGTTGACAGGCTTTTGTTTTGGTTTTGTTCTCTTTTCCTACTGGGAGCTGTCATGATCAGTTTGAAATGATGTAAAAACTGCCAACTCCATGATTTTCCAATAATTTGGAAGACCATTAGTTGGTAACCATTGAACAAATCAGATCTGCTTGTGTACTGTACTATCCATAAAGTGAAGTGGCTCAGTGGACACCTTTACTGGATGATTTGTAGGGTCAGAATACCAGACATCTCACTGAAATAGCTTCCAGTGTTTGCCTCTCATATGAGAGACATATATGCATAGAAAGATGAGGGAGCTGATGCATAGCTTCTGGACAATATCCCATAATTTTGTCATGAACAGTCTTTGCATGAACTGTGGCCTGGTTTGCTTTTCCTTAGCTTTTTCTTTATCCTATGAGAGATTTAGTTTCATTCCATCTTTGTTTCTCAAGCAGAACTATAATGCTGAAGTAATAGTGCCTTCTCAGGTGTGATGTTGCAGCTACTGAGGCTGACACAGAAATGAAGCCCAAAGTACTGCTAGAAAATGTTAGGGACATAGTTGTTACAATCAGTAAAAAAACCCCAAACATAAAATCACTTTCTCTTGTAAGACTTCATAAACCAAAGCAGCTGTGCTCCTATTCATGTTTTGCTTCAGTGTCCTTAATTGTTGTTCTGTGGAACGGAGCAATATTCTCTGAGACTTAAAGTTCTACAGCAAATGTCACTGAACCGTGGGAACTCTGCATTTCTCTAAGGTCTTTGGACTGCAGAAGTCTACTCACTGGGTCTGGAAACTGATATTGCTGATTTTAAGTCACAAAACTTGTTGTATGGCGTAGATGTTAAAATGTAAATTGGATTTCTTTATTAAAATAAAAATCTGATATTGAAGGGAATATGCGAACAGCTTGGAGATAATTTCTGTTACTGAACAGGGAGACTGTTTTAAGATAAAGTAGATATTGTTAAAGGAGATTGATTTGGTTCTGTTGCTGCATTTGAAAGGCTTATGCATTTAAAAAAAAATTGAATTAAAGAATATTTTCAGTGTTTGAAAAGAATCCTAACGGGGTTTAGGACTGTTCATCTAAGAACTTTTTCAGTATGGATTTGTGGCCATTCAGTTACAGCATTCATTTACAGATTCCAATAGGTGTAGATCAGCTAAAATAATGTCAATAAAATAATGTCAATAGGGTTAAGTTTGGCTTTATTTATTTTTGTTTCATTTTCAAGATCATCTAACAATGGAGGTAAAATGGTTTTAACATCTCTCCCACATATAAATATTTATAAATTATTTTTCTGTGAGCATAGGAACATATGTCTACAATAATTTAGGATTCATCACAGTAGCCCACTGTGTATGAGGGTTACTCAGAAACTGAACACAATTTCAGATGCAGTGCTTCTTAGTAGTCAGCAAAGAAAACCGAATAGCACAAATTATTAGAAAAGGGACCGAGAACTGACACAGAAATATCAATGTGCCACTGGTTTGCAGTGTTTTTCTTGTTTCTGAATATTTTGTGAGGTTCCAATCTGTCTGATGTCAAAAAGGATACTTTTGACAGGAGCTTTTGAAAGGAGCATCAAGAATGATCAAAAGCATGACAGACTTTCCATAGAGAGAACAACTCAGGGTGCCAACTACAGTGGCACTGTAGCTTGGATTGGAATTGTGTGCTGGAAGTGAATCTTCACATTCTTTCCATTTGTCATTTGCTTCAGTTGCTGAGCTATCTGGGATAATAAAACAAGCTGGATTTTCTTCAGATGAAGTTATCTGGAAAACTTGCATTGATCTGTGAGTTCTCAGTCCATGAAAACAGTCTAGAATTAGTCACAAATAAAACATTGCTAAGCACACTTAGTGATAATGTTAGGCTCTTGGCATTAAATATTTTGCTTTTCACATCTGTTCCCAGTGTACTACCTGCTGGTGTCGTATCATTAAGAAGGCAAGGACTCTTCAGTTTGGCAAAAAAAAAGTCATCTGAGTAGGGAGGGAGGAAATATTACAGAATTCTGTTAACAAGGAGAACACTTTGATCAATTGTCTTGAAAAACTTCATAATTTTTGCATAAGATGATAACTATACATAGAATCATAGAATAATTTGGGTTGTAAAGGACCTCTAAAGGTCATCTAATCCAGCCCCCCTGCAGTAAGCAGGAACATCCTCAACTAGATCAGACTGCTCAGAGCCTCATCAAGCTTTGCCTTGAATATCTCCAGGACTGAGGCTTCAGCTACCTCCTTGGGAAACCCGTTCCATTTTTCCACAACCCTCGTGGTAAAGAAATTGACTCCATTGCTGCTGTCAGTACCTGTTAAAACTAAAAATTAACTCAATGCTAGTTTCAACACATATTCATCTATAAAAGATGTCATATGCACAAGAAACAGAAGGGGAAGACAGTAATCAAGAGAGAGAATTTTACCATATCCACGTTTTGTTTTGTCTTTTTGTATCATTTGTGTTTTATGCTGCTGAGTTTCATATTCACCAGGGCTACAAAGCATCTGATATCTCTAAGGTGCAAGCCCATTTACAGCAGCAAAGCCATTCACCTGACTAACACAGTGTTTGTGGCATTGAGCTTTGTTAGAGATTCTGTAAACTTCTGTACAAATTGCTTACAGCCCACATTCTACACTGCCTTTTCTTGCTAGAATCTGAGGTCATGAAAAATACAAAAGGAACAGTACACTATATTACATTAGTACATGATGGTTAGCAAGCTTCAGCTTAATTACAGTGTTCATAGAATATCACTGCTTTGTTTTTTTTGTTTGTTTATTTTTATTATTTTTATTTTTATTCTTATTTTTATTTTTTATTTCTCTTGTTCTCTTTAATATATTTCTTTAAGAGCATTCTTACTTAAACTTATAACTATGATTTGAGGTCAAAATGTATTCTAAAACCTTTATAATTCACAATAGCTTTTCTTCTGGCAAGGTTTCATAAAAGTTTAGTGCAGCACTTGTGCTCTACAACAAGTCTGCACATAATACAAGGAAATTTCACTCTTTGCCCCTAGCCAACTTGTTACTGTGTTACTCAAAGATGCTTGCAGTGAGAGTGACCACTGTGTGGCAGGTGTTCCATGATGTTGGATAATAAAATCCCTATGGGAAGCTGCATATTCTCTTACTGTCAATACCTTCCTGCCAGCTTCAGCTTTTGAATGATAAATGGTGCAATTAAAGCTTTTGGGATGTGCATAAAATAACTTGCATGGTTCCTGTTAACCCTAAATAAGTCTGACATTACAGAAAAAAATCTGATTGTTAGTCTCAGTAAGAATACCTTTTTTTCCAAACCTAATATTCTTCATAGCTTCTGAGAAAGAAAAGGAGAGAAGCCAAGACAATTTTTAAATAGAAATCTATAATTTCCATGGATGCCTTGATACTGTCCAGAAAGTTGCAAGATAATGAAAAATCCAGGTGTAATTTTCACTTAGTTCTCTCTTAGTGTGTTAATGTTGGTTTAATGTTTGACTGAAATGAAATTTTATTTATGCATTTAGTTGAGTACTGTAAGTATTGTTTTCTATCATGATTGGCTTTAAGGAAATCTAGTTTTGCCAGTTTCTCTCATGTATTTTGAAGTTATTATCCAATATATATGTAAAATTGGAAACTGCTTGTGAGTGACTGAAACTACCTGGTAAAAGTGATAATAAGGCCATCATTTTATTCAACTGAATGGAAAAATGGGATATTTAGCAGATAACCTGAAACTGAATAAGCTCTACTGCCTACAATTTATTTCCAGGGATTTTCAGCCAGGGATCATATGATTTCAAGCCATATTTTTTTATGTTGTAGTTTTTCTCATAGAATCAAAGAATGGTTTGGGTTGTAAGGAGAACTTGTTCTCAGTTGCAGATTTGACTGAAATGAATTTAGCAAGAGTTAAGGCAAAGAACATTTGAAAATTGCTGAGTTTATGGGAAAACAGAAGGAAGTAGACTCTCCCTTTCCCCAGGGATTAGGAAGCCAAGTGTAAACGGGGAAAACTGACATGACCAATTTATTTCTTGGCTTAGTGATATAAAACTGATCATGTCAACTCTGAAGGTCCTTGACTTGGATCTCTTATGAGACACAAGAGAGGAATGTATTCTACATTTTCAGCATTAGCTTGTGCCCTGCCTCATTTCTGGAATATCAGCAGCAGAGCTGTCACCTGGCAGCTTTCATGAATGTAATCTTCATAATAGATGTTACTTCATGTTTCAATATCTTGCTTTGTCAAAGCTCTTCATTGTGAAGAAAATCAGGGTAGAGTTTTAATACCATTTTTTAAATTAAAAACAAACAAACAAATCATCATGACAAACAGTTCCACTGATACAGAGTCAGATAAGAAAGAAAGAATCACAGCACTGAGCCAACCACAAATCTGGTCAGGAAAAAGATAAGCACTTAACTTTGATTATTTGGTTGCCATGTCAATAAACACACAATTCCATCAGTATTTTGCTGTTTTGTGGATGCAGTTTCTGTCACCACTAGGGTCACTGTTTCTACTGGCAGACTGGGAGGTTGCATGGGATCACAGTAATTCTCCAGATGAAGAATATTTTAAGAAAATGTTATCTTTCTAAAAATTCTCAGTATATTACAAATAATTATTCTATAAATGTTTCCATTCTCAAAGGTAGAATATCTTTGTTCTACATTTGTCTGTGTATGCATGTATGTACACAGGCCTACTGCTACATATACTTTCTAGCAATTTAGTGCTTACATTAAAAAATTTGGTGTTTCTTGTCATATATAATAAAGCAAGTAAGGAGAATAAACTATCCTTTTTATGTCAAATCTCAAACTTTAAAAGGCCATGCAGAAATCTAGCTAATTGTAGATTCCTCTGCTGCAGTCTTTCTTCAGACCTGCTGTGATTTTTCAGATTAAGTCTGTATCATTTTTGCTTATATAGTTAGCTGTTAAAAAAAGTTACATAGTTTGATTCAAATGCAAAGTCAGCTCTCTTCCTAAATCCTGGATGCTGGTCTTTTTTTGCCTCTAAAAGGCAAGAAGGGAGAAAGAGAATCATGTGATCTAATAATTTTTACTTAATTTTTACATAAGTGTGTATCTGTTTGGTCAATATCCCATAATAAGAAAATCAATGATGTTACAAGAAATTGACAGTATATCCAAGTTTTATTGTATAGCATAATAATCTGTAATGTGCTACCATTAGAAGAACATATTTTTACTGTTCTTGTTCATCAACTCGTATGATTCTGACGAAAGAGGAATATTACAAAAACTGTGAAGTTTAAGCATAATGGAATGCTAGTTCATTGTTTTGAGGATAGACAGTATTATAGGTATAATTATAAAATTTAACTGTGTTTATAACACATTTTGTTATCAGTTCTGCATGTTTATATTCCTGTTTCTTATAAAGTCTATTATGATGATCCTCAGTAGAGTTGTTATTTGTAGGAGTCTTTCTCATGATGCAGAAGGTGAAAGGTGTTTATTAGAAAAGCAATAAATCTTTACTTAATAACTGACTATTCTGGCCCTGGCTTTCTTGTGGTACAGAGGTCACCTCTTTCATTGACTGTGATTGTATTTGATTCAGCTGGAAATCAAAACCACAAGAACGTATGAAACAGCAATGTAAGAAGTACTAAGAAGTAAATGGGTTGTCTTTTCCTTTATTTCCAAAAGAATTGGAACAATAACCTATCTCAGGCAAAAGGACTGCTATTCAGTTTTTGCTTGTAATTCAAGTACGGGGTTAAGTACAAGAACTCTTGCTGACTCAATCTAAAACACTGTGCTCCCTTCCCTATTGCTTTTTAAAACATCACTAACTCTTAAAATACTTCATTTTATCATACATGAAATGTGGACAGTACATACTCATTTGCTAAGAGATCTGTCAGGAGACAAGTTCCTAATTCTTGTGATGTTTTTTGTCTCTTCCATAGGAAGGTAAAACATAAAAGACAGTTTCTTCTGTTCATAATGGAAAACATAATTTAGAAGGTGCTGACACAAGTTTAGGTGTGAATGTTGCATTATTTATTCTCAGTTTGTGGCATATACATTAATTTAGAAGTGTTTTTTTCCAAAGAAGGGAAAAACCCACCTGTACAGATTAACTTTTTTCAGCAAGCCAGGTCTCTAGGTGGAGGCGTTGGACCATATTTCAATTAAAAGCGTGTTTTACATATTATCCCAGTACCATACCCTTTGTCCTGTAAAAGTTAAATATTCTTGAAATATTTTTTATCCCATTTTAGAAGATCAGACAGTTACTGAGATGTTAAGAAGAACATCAATTTTAGTTATGGTAAATCTGTAAACCATGGGTGTACCTCTGTATATATGAGACATAACACAGGAATAGCTGTGTTGAAAACCCAGTTAATTCAAATTTTATCTACAGCAGTGGCCATAAGTCAACATATAAGCTATAATACAAGGATCTAATTCAACATCATTTCTCTGAAACACCCTGGAGATACGGAGTCACTGAGTCTTTGAATTTTCTCTTGCTAAATAGAAGTACAAACTATATGTCTTAGGAGGGCAATTTTCAGATAAGTAATGCACTCTAACCTTTACTAGATTATTTTTATTTCATGTTAGTGAGTACTGAGTAAACCTTATAGTCAATCCTAGGATCAGAAAACTAAATTAACATAGCATTTTACTGAATCATAAAAAATATTATGAAATGATGGGTATAATTTTTTAAGATGTAGATCTAGTACCATTAGTTCTAATCTTCACAGTCCATTGAAAAAATAAAGCTCAATTCTTTGTTCTCCATTTTTCCTGGGTTTTTTTGTTGTTTTTGTTTTGTTTTGTTTTGGTTGTTTTTTTTTAATGTGTCCTAGATTAGCAAATATCTCATAGCTTTTTGTTGGTAATTGTAGTTTCTTATACTTCTGCTTTTTATTCTGTGAAAAAAAAAAAACTTCAACTTAGGTAATACCACAGAGAAACTGGGTGGTAGAATCCTGGTTTTGTAAATGGTATTTTCTAAATCAAATTAGGAAGAACAAACAGTGCATAAAATCTGAGAGATACACTGTTCTTCAAGAACAAAAATATACCTTAGCCACAGATCAGGGCATAAAGAGGTACAGTACAACCCATCACTGGGGAAATTAAAAACTTTGAAAGAAGTAGGTGAAGTAGCAGCTTTGTGTGTGAACATTCAATACAAATACCTCATGAAAAAAATAAATATATTATGGATATATTAAAATGAATAAAGACTGAAAAAAGTCTCTTATACAAGAGTAAAGTTTGTTCCAGACACATGGAAGAAAAGACAAATGCATGAGTGGATATTTAATTGGGCAGCAGCTTCATTAAAATAATTCTTATGGGAATTAATTTTGTGTTTAGTGCAGTTCATGATTCCTCACTTAATAATTATTACAGAAGGGAAAGCTCAATAACATTTTAATGGACAATATCAAGCTTCTATGTGAGACCATGCTACTTACTTTTTTCTGAAGTTTTTAGTTTGTTCTGGTTTTGCTTGATCAGGCAGCAAGGGATTGCAGATTGATTTCCAAGATGCTTTTGAGGGTTTTTTACTCTAAGTCAAGTTTCTACTGCAGTTTTTCAGAGAACCAGATGACTGCATGCCCCTTGGTGTAACACTTATTAGGTAGCCAGCTAAGGGGGAGAGTGCAAAATTTGTATCCTACTTATCTGAAAACACTGATATTTATTTAACTTTACACTGACCCTGAAGAAGTATGCTATCATTTGGTAAATTTAGTCCTAATCTGGGATTAGTATTATTTTGAAGTTAATCTTTTCATATTTTGTACAATTTTTCTGATTCCTAATGATTCACATATATGAGCTTTTTATTTCCAAGCACACAAGCTTTCCTTTTCCTGAACAGCATTATCTACCAAACAATTTATGAAGTGTTTACAGCCAAGTGGAGATGTCACTTTATGATCTCTAGACATCTGGTTCCCTTTATAAGGAATCTGAAAGATGAAATTCTTAAAGATCTCAAACTGTTCCTGGTGTTTGTTTGCCTCTCAGTTACCAAACAATTTCAAAATACATTTTTATACCATACAACATCTAACCAATGATACTCTAAGCAGAATTGGAATAAATCTTTACCTTTTTTTCCCAGTTTGGTTCCTCTGTATTTTATCCATCTGCTTGAATACAAAAGTATTGTACCAACTGAGGTGCAGAAATGTTCTGAGAGGAATAGAATGTCTACCTGAAGGCCAATTATTTAATTGTTGTATGTGGATCATTAAAAAAAAAACACTCAAAAGCTTTCTTTTTTTGCATTGAATGGATTTCATGCAATTCTAAGACATGGAAGCAGCTGCAGCTTTAGGAGGAAAAAAGTAGATTGTTACCAAATCAGCACTCAGAATATCAACTGATTTTTTTGTGATACGTTTTTGATATGCTTTAATAAGACAGACTCTTTTGGGATGAGGAAAAAAATAGAATTAGACTCTCAAACCACTGAAGTTTTGTGTAAAGAGTAGAATTCTCTTAAGTCCTGGTGAGTTAACACTGAGTAGATCAAAGCCTATAAAAATTCTTCAGAAGGTGGAATTTATTAAAAACAAACAAAGTCTCTGATTAAATATTATTGCTTATGAAATGTTCTAGTTTGACACCCCTAGAGACAAGAGTCATCTCTATTCATACAAATAAAAGTTGCAGTATAAGGAGCATCAAGGTAGCTGTGCTGTCTTTCTGCAGCAGTGTGAAAGGATGGATGAATGCCTGGGAGAAACCAGGAAGAGAAAACATGCCTGAAGCTGGATAAGTTAAATGTATGCATGTATGGGAATGCTTATAATACAGGAAATATATGCAGAGCGAAGTCTGAAAAAAACCAAGGGCTGCAAAAAACAGACCTTTAATTAAATTTGTTTATGAATTAAGTTACTAACAAGTTTAATGCAGTTGCTAACTTCGTTCAAATCGTTCTACTAAGGGCATAGAGTACAAGTTTATATACTGCTGGCATAAATGGTGCACATGGCTCTCATCCCAATTCTGAGCCCACATAAAGCAGAGGAAAATCACAGAATCACAGAATGTAAGGGTTTGGAAGGGACCTCAAAAGTTCATGGAGTCCAGCCACCCAAATGCAGCTTGGATTTATGATCTAAGAAGTGCTTCTATGATGCTCAGTATCTACTGGTATGCTTATGGACATTGGAGTAGTAGAGCAGACCACTCCATTTCAAATTCATCAGAAAATTATACAAGCTATAAAAATGTAAGCTGAAGGTTTAAAAAAAACCCCACCTTTATTTTTTGTGTAGTAAATGTATTATTTTCTCATTGACAAAAATCACCAAGGAAGAAGTAGCACTGCTTGCTCTTCTAATAACAGCCTTCAGCATCTGCTTTTATTTCTTGCTCTTTCCACTATCAGCATATTTATGATTGTGACCTTCATAGGCTTTCTAAATAACAATGCAGGGGGGGTAACATTTGCAGGAGAGTCACAAACTAAAGTGAGCATGGCACAAAAAAGCCCTCAACATGGATAAAGTGAAAGTAATAGTAATGCATATGGTAATGTCTGCAGCTAAGTATGCTAATGCCATCTGGTTTTGCATGCCATCCAAGCAAAGAACTGAAAGAAAAAAACTATTGGAACATATTGTATCAGTACCTTCAATGCTTTTCACCTCATAGCTTATCTTCTGCCAGGACTGAAATCCTTTCCTAGCAAGGTGGTTGGGTGTTACGGTTCACTTTAACCAAAAAAATATGTAAAAAAATCTCTGCAGTTCCTACCTTTACAGTAAAAAATGAGGGTAATACAGCCTGCTGCAATACTAAGGGAATATTTTAGTATGTCTTCTTAAGTGCTGTATTTAATTACTTGGATGACATTCTTCCTGCAATGAGGAGATTTTGTCCCATATCAGTGAAGTTATATGAGCGAAACATTTGGCCCGACTGGAGAGCACTTCCCTCACTGCTTAAGCACAGGGACTTTGAAAGAATGAAAATGAAAGTCATTATTTAAAAACAGACTTCTCATTACAGTAGGACAGGAAATGATTAATTAATTACATTAATAATATGGAATCTGTAACTGTCTACTGTTTTTATATCTTGCTGAGAAACAACCAAAGATTCAGTGACAAGCATAGTCTGTTTTCTTCCAGTTCCTGGTGCTCTACCCAAGCTTAGTAGCTGACAAAATGCTGCTTGCCAAAAGCTAATGTTAGTAGGTATTGTACTGGCCCCAAACAGCAATCATCATTTTAGCTAATAAGGTTATAATGACTCTTCCTGCCATTACAGTTCACAGTTGGCAGAAGACCTAGAGCAGGTGGATTGAGACTTCTTTCTAACAAGCTATCATCAGTGTACTTGTGTTGTGTCAGTAAGAAAACTACTGTCCCATATTCCCTCCTTTACAGATTTTTCTTCACTTGGATGCCTTGCCTCCAAGTTAAGCATTTTTGCAGTTGATATTTGTTTAAGAAGTTTAGGGTTGTCCTGGGAATATATCCCAACTCTCAGAATGAAAGTACTTTTGGGAGAAATATTTTTTGTTAAGAAATGTAAAGGAAAATAAAAACAAACACAAAATATTGGAAGTCCTCTGCTTAAAGTCGGGGTGGGGATATTAAATGAAGATGGTGAGCAAGCAGTATCTATATTATTGGCAGATTTCCACTGACTAAATTAGAGCTTTTTAAATTCATGGCTGGTGAGGATTTGGACCAGTATCTCTGATAAGAAAACTCTTTGCAGTGTTTACTGTTATTTTGCAGGAAGTGCCTCATTTGATTTTAGTTCAAAATGGAAATTATTTGCCTGGCATGTAGGCTGTAATAGCAAATTCAAGTCAACAAATCCTATCTGATGTTACTGATATATATTCAAAAGGCTTGCCACACCAGTGCTTTTTCTTTACTGACCCCCTGCTATTCTTTATAGTCCAGAGGGAATTTTACTTTAACATCCAAAGAGCTTTTTCAAACATATTTCACACATTTTCCACAAGCTCTTTGTTCAGATGTTGAAGTGCCAAACATAAGATTGTTGTCATTTTGACAACCACATTACGTTCTCAGACACACATGAATTCCTACTGCAGAGGTGAACAGGCAAGCAGTTATTCTGTGACAACAGTACTGATAAGAGGAGGTGAACAGAATGTCTTTATGTCAGTATTTGCCTTTATACCATATATATGCCAGTGATTGGTGGCACATTATGAAAAGAACCTGCTAGGCTGACTTTACTACCCCTTATTTTATCTTTTTCCCTTCCTCCCCCCCCATTTTACCTTGTTAATAGATGGGAAAGATGGGATTGGCCTCCATTCACTTAACAATCAAAACTTATAAAACTGTTTGTTTTTTTTGTTTTTTTTTTTTTTGTAGGATCCGTCCTTCTATAAATTTTTTATTTCTCTAGAGATATCTCAACATAATTATTTTAAGGTGTCTGCTGTTTTTTTTCAGTTTTTATGTAAATGCTTTCTGTTACTGTACTATCACTTTGATTTTTCTGACAACAAATTAGGAGTTATCTCTCTATTTATAAATAATCATTTTCCTTCATATAAAGCAGCTGAATAAAGAAATATAAGATATGTAAGTAATGTTAATCTCAGAGTAATTAACTGCCTCTTTGGAAAAAAGCTTTGGGCTGTTTTCCTTTGAAAAAGTTAGAGTTGTGCCAAGGTGAAAAGCTCATCTTTCTCTTCAAAGGTTATATTTTTACTTCTCTCTTACCCCAGTGAGCATCTGGATAAAGGTGAAGCTTGACAAGGTGGCAAGGAAGGTGACTCTTTCTGCAGAAATTGATGATAGAATAGAGCTCTCTTTAGTCAGATTAATGGGTTGAATTACTGGCTCAGAGTTGTCCTTCTGTATCCAGAAATGCCAGTAGTTTCTGATATCCTTTTTTCTACATCTTTCACCACAAAATTAAAACAATTTGAGATAATAAAACCTTCAATTTGACAAATCAAATAAAGGAAGAAGACACCAAGCTGGCTGTAGCTTCAACAAAATTGATGTAAAAAATAATTCCCTGTGGGAAATACTTTTAAGTGAATAAAATTAGGTGTAACCATTACAGTTGTGACCTTAAAGCTCTCTTGCATTGGCATAGTTCAGCAATGGCTTTTCACTGCATGTCTCAGTCTCTTGGCAACATTTGGTAAGATGCAAAAGAATCAAGTTATTTGCTCTAAAATACATGTTAGTAATATTTTGGTGGCATGACAATAATCCCAAATATTTTGTCAAAATTTCAGTGATAACAGCAAAAGAAAATTCTTCAGAGACTAGGATGAAAAGGCAGTAAATTGTAACGCCCAAACAAAAGGTTTCCTCATAAACTATTTGTTGTGTGACTTTCTACAAATTTAGGTTTCAGAAACAAGAATTATATTGTCAGAGTCAGTCCTTTAACTTAAATATTGAGATCTTTAACAGAAGTGTCATATTGATGTTTTACTCATTCTCTTCATTAATTGTAAAGTTTAACAAAAAAATATAAATAATTTAATCATGTACTACTCACACTAGAAAAGAGACTTAATGCAAATGTGTGTATTCCGTTAATTTCAAGGTAAAGTACCAGATTCTTAAAATATATTAAAACTGAAAGAGGGGTGAGAAATGAAAACAAGCAATATGATCAGAGAGTAGATCTCAAAAAGGGACTTTGAAATACGTGTCCTCTGGTGGAGTCTGTAACCCTACATGATACAGGGAGGTATCTTAAGAATGGGATTCACAAAAGCAATTCCTTCATTAACAGAAGTTGTGAAAGTGGTAAGCAGGAGGAAGTGGTAAGAGGAAGAACAAGATGCTTATGCCCTCATGGAAGAGTCTCTTATCTTTTTGTCTCTGTGTCTCTGAATTGCTTCATTTGCTGAACAGCATTTGTAAGTACCAAATCATAGAATTGCAAAATGGCAAAGTTTGGAAGGCATCTCTGGAGATCAGCATGGTCAACTCTCCTGCTTAAGCAGGACCACCTTGAGCCTGCTGCCTAGGACCATGTTCAGACAGCTTTTGAATGAAGAAAGATGATGACTCCACAACCTCTACAGGCAACCTGTGGCCTTTGCCACCGCTCATTTTACTGATACATTTTGTTTTACTGTTGTCAGTAAAAATGTGTCTCCTGTTGCTCAGCCCTAGCCTCCTGTATATCAGCTTCTGACTCTTGCCTCTTGCCCTGTCACTGGCTGTCTTCCTTACACCCTCCCACCAGGTGAGGGTGTACATTGATGAGATCATGTGTGCCTTCTCTTCTCTGTGCCTTCTCTTCTCTAGGCTAAAGAGTCGTGACTCTTTCAGCCTCTCTTCATATAAAAGGTGCTTTGGAACTTTGTTGTCTTTGTGGTCATTTGTTGGACTTTCTCCAGTATATCCATGTTTCTCTTGTACTGATCAGTCCGTTCCAGGTGTCCAGTGCTGAGTAGAGAGGCAGCCACTTCCCTTGACCTGCTGGCAGGACTCCTACTACTGTAGCCAGGATTACCATTCTCCTCCTGTTGCCCCAGGGGCACACTGCTGGCTAATGTTCAACTTGGTGTCTACCACAGTCCCCAGGTTCTGTTTTGCCAAACTGCTTTCCAGCTGCTTGGCCCCCAGTATGTACTGGTGCATGGGGCTGTTCCTCCTTAGGTACAGAACTTTGCATTTATCTTTGCTGAATGTCAGAAGGTTTTTGTCAGCCCATTTCTCCATCCTGTCCAGGTCCCTCTGGATGGCAGCACAATTCCCAGGTGCATTAGCCATGCCTTGCAGTTTTGGGATTCAACCTTGGGATTCAACAAAGTTTATGATGAAAAACTACTTCATCTGCTTTCAATTTCAATTGCTCAGTAGCATGAGTGCTGCAACCCCCACTATCCAAAATCTTAAAATTTAAACAGCTGAAATGAAAGTAACTGGCAGTGAATACAGAAGAAAAAATGACTTTTTAACTTAGTCAAAAGTCAGAAGATGGCATGTTCTATAAAGACAGCTATTACTCTGAAGTCAGTTTATGGAAGACTAGAATAGTACATAAATGTATATGCAATGAGAAATGAAATGAAAATATATATTAATAAACTATATCAAAAAGTATAGATTTTGACAGATCTGAGTTACTGTGAGAATGACTGACTGGAATAAGAATTACTGAATACATAAATAGGCTTCTGTGTGTGTGTCAGTCTCAGATTTTCTGTTTGATTTTATTTCACTGCACAGAATATCTTGAATGACCAAAATCATCTGAAGCAATCGTAAAGAGCTATTTAGGAAACAATTTACAAGCTGGAGTGAAGCCTGTGTTGAGCAAACTTGAAAGGCTTTGGAGGTTTGATTTAGATAAGCATACTGTGTGAATATTTATTTGAACCTATTTAACTTCTTGTAGCTTTTTTTTGTTCTGGATCCAAATGACCCTTTCAAAGCTGTATTGGATGTATGCTTGTAATAAAGAAGAAAATAGGAACAGCTTTTTAAGTGTTTGAGCTTGAGCTGGCAGGAAATTATTTTTGTTTGCCTGTAGAATTTGCAAGATTTCAACATTTTTCTTCTTCTGTATCTGTAAAATACTGATGATGTGTCATGAAGTTGGGTAAAAAAGAGAATAGAATGAAGAGGGAGGCCGAGAGTATATCATAAAGTATTGAAAGGGTGAGGTTATAAATAGTGTGGGCCAAAGTGCCTGTGTTATTTTTGTAGGCTAGGAAAATTGCTGATTGACAATGGAGTGAATGCATAATAAAACATTGTATTCCTTAAAATCAATATTGGAGGAATTCTTGCAGATATTCACTCATAGGAATGGGTTCTGAAGATTCCAGAAAGACCGATGTACAGAATGAACTAAAGATAGGACTTATATGAGCACTAGGCTGTTTCTGTATGTTGTGTTGAACATTAGTGGGGGGTAGAGGTCTAGAAACAATTTTAAAACATCAAGTGAAAAAAATACTTTGAAGGACTCAGCACGATTAGGAAGAGAAAATAGAGTTTCAGGAAAAAAATGCATTGTTGAGTTGTTTTTTTTTCCTTAAGAAAACCACTGAGTTGGAGAGAGAAAAATGAAACTGTTCAGTTAGAAATCTTTTTGCAACATTTTCTATGCAGGTGTAGTAGTTTTAAACAAATAAATACTTGGAACAATAAGATGATTCCTTGTGCTGAAGGATAATTAAGGGAGAAGCTTCCTACTGAGAATTTCAAGAGTCACTAGCAGATAGGGGTGCTTGTCTGATTAGTGTATTAGGGTGCCACTTGGGTCAACAGCATCAGAACTTCCCTTCAGATTTTTGTCCATGCAGTCACTTAAGTACATTACATTCCTCTGAAACCAACTCAGTCTCAGCAGGACCAGAGAGAGGTACAAGGAGCAGACATGAGCTGTTGAGATAAGGGAATGAGACCTTTCATCGCATTCCACCATTTGTAGAATGAGAAGACAGAGATTAACTTGAATGTATTATCAGAAAATTATATTAAATCATAGGCAGAACTTCATCTTCCATGCTCCTTCCTCATCCAGTAGGGATATTTCTGTCACAGACAGTGGGAGAGACTAGTAAGTCCATGGCAGGTGTACTTACATTACCAGGCTAGGGGTAATGCCCTGGAGGGGTTCTGCTTGGTGTGAATTGACCAGTGTCTGTAGCCAGTGCCTTGCAGTATGCCAGGAGATCACTGACAGCTCAAAGCAGTTTCTCTCCTGCAGGGACCAAGGCTGGAGTCCCACACAGGGGTGCAGGTGAGAACACCTTGCTTGCAATGTGTGTGCAGGGTCTCCTGTCTCAGAGTAGCCATCTCTTGATGCATGCTGAGAGCTTGGAATGCTGTCAGGAACAAGCTTCACCATGAAGATAAATGGTCCTGGGGCCATAGTCTTTCATAGTAAATACAACACAGGGCCTCCCATGTTTGCTGTAGACCACTCATTAATTTAGATGCACTCTGTGAGTCTGGGTGTATGGGCGAGCCTCAGTGCAGTTCAGTTGCTGCCAGATGGTCACTTCTGTCCCTGTAATGCTGGAGCCACCAAATGGTGCTTGTACCCACCACTTCACTGCAGCACTGGAGCAATCTACCATGTTAGAGTTGTTTTTGTAGGCTGCCTGCAGATGGGCAGGTTATACTCTAGTGGTGCTTCTAGGCTGCTTTTTGAAGCTAAAAATGAAAGATGAGGCCCTTGTCCTATTCCATTATACTTACATGGAATAAGAGGGACAGAGAGGTTTGAAAACTCCAGAAAGCCCAGTCATCTACTTCAGTGAATATTTTCTGATTACAGGAACTGTTGGCAAATGATGCAGGCAGGTTCACAAGCTGGGTGTCAGGTATGTGCCAAGAACAGAAAAACAATATCAGGACTGATGCTGAGGATAAGAGGGCCCTCTTAAAGTGGAAACAGTGTGAAAGTGCTGTTGAAATTTCCAGATACAGCAACTGGCCACCAAAACAACTCTATGTAGTATGATTCTATCCACAAGCTTTCATTATTAGAAAAGCTCAGAGGTAACTGAAAGCCATCAGTGTAAGAATTTTATATCATAAAAGCTCACTAATATTTTGATTTTTTTGAAAGTTAAGGCAGAGGTATTATGAAAATAGTATGTCCCAGGAAGCAGGGGCCACAAACATGTTCTTTTGCCCAAATTTTACTCTACTTGAAGCTTTTTACTATGTCTTATGGAAGAGACATATGGAAGAGACATATTAACTCTGCATATCATGAATGGCACAAATCCTTGTATTCCTGAATGCCACATCCACACTTCTGTAATTGAAATATACTGATTCAGTGTACTGATAACATCAAGAGCAAACAGTAAGAACTCTCCTGGGAGAGATGAAAGTTGTCGTCTGTTAGATCCTTGTGACAAATTATTACCAAGTATGGAACAGATTTTAGTCACTGCATTAAATTTGCACACACACTGTGTTTTTAATTTAATAAACAACTATGTAAGAACATATAAAATATGTTAATTATTTTGGAAGAGAATGAAAACTACTCTTTCAGAAAATGGTTTTACAAGTTACATAACATCAATCATTTTTCTCCAGATTTCTTGGTGCTTTAAATTTAAATTGCTACCAATGAACCCCTGCAAAGGATATGTTTACTTGTCTTTATAGTGTTGTTTACTCTATTTTCTGTATGGCAAAAGAAACAATGACATGAAAACAGCCACTACATCTCCATTTTTGATCAGATATGTTGTTGATATTTAGAAGTAGGTGGGCATACTTCACAGTAGACGAATGATCACTTGGGTAATTTTAATGACAAATACAGCTCTACGTGGTCTGCCACTTTCCAGGCAGAGCATTTGTCCCCGTCAGCACTGCTGTGAATTTCTGCAGATCAGCTAGACAGAATTAAATTCAGTCTTTTATCTGCCTTGGGGAACATCCAAGACATTTTCAATTTTCTTCTGAAAAGCAGCTGAGTAGGAGGCAGTACACCTTAAATTAACAAGGATTCATCAAGGTATAATTGTTATCGTTGTGACCCTGTGACTCTTTCCTATTGTATACACCTGGCTGCATGTGCTTGCCTTACATTTTCTTTAGAGCATGCAACAGCCACCTATGCCAAAAATTGCATGTGTGTGTGTGTGTGTGTGACAGGACAATCTGGCTGTCCTAACAGCTGAGGCTGGACACAAACACTGGAACTCTATTGATGTGAAGCTGTTTGGAAGCACCTTTTGTATTGTTTTCCATATAAATTTGGCTTGTATTTCATTGTGCATAATAGGTACACATTTGTGGTTGTCTGATGTACGTTGGAACAAAATTTGTCGATATATCCTTGTTTATTTAACTTCTGGTTTGGAAAAAAAAATATAAAATGACAGGTTACACTTTGAAATATTCTCTCACAAATATAGAACCCCACCTTTAATAAGTTCTGCTCCTACCTATATAAAGGCATATTCCATGTATCTCCTATAGCAGGCCTGGGTATAAGCCTGGCATATTTAAATACCAGACTGCAGTCTCGTGCTTTCTATTGGGTCTCATCTGAAGAGCTGAACATCATGAGTGCTATGACTGGCTGTTAGTGTTAGGAGTTCCATTCAGGGGAAGAGTTGTAGCTTGGAGAAAAATCATAAAATAATATTTCAGATGAAATGAAATTGTTAACTCCAAGCCTGGATCCTTGCAATGTAATCACATGTTATGGATCACTGCTCCTATGAACAGCAGAAAGAATATGTTTGTAGGAGGTCTTTTTTCTCCCTGAACTACAGATATCTGAGGCTAGGAGCTAGAAGAACTGAGTTTCATTCAAGTTTTAATTCAACCTGAGCTCAGTTTGCTCAAAATTAAGAACAGATTCTGTCCGTATACCCTTCAGTTTATACACTATAACACAGAAGAGGTGGCAAAAAGGTGGGAGGATATCCCTGTGATTGTTTCAAGACAAAGTTTCTTCAACAACCATCCTTAAGCTATAGCCTATTGGCCTTTCTCCTGAATAGTAAGGCAAGGTTTCATTTTTGCCTGTAATCACAAATTCTTATATTTTCTTTTCTGATCTAAAATAGGAAAAAAAAAAAAAAGCAGTTAGTCAGTTGGATCCCACAATCTTACAGTACAGAGTCAATTCTTGGCTTATCACCTTTCATTGGATGGAAATTTAAAAAAGTACAAGTTGCTATGAGAAAATGGGATAAGAAAAATGAAGGTAGTGTGGGCAGTCCTAGTTTCTCCTTTCATTTTTGGCTGCAGATACTTAGTATTCTGGCCATACTTCTAGTCTTTTATCCTGCCTGCCTCCTGTTTCTTGTTTTCCTGGCAGTCAGCCTTACTTTGGCTGAGCTGATATGAGGCAGCTGGTGCAAAGACTCATTTGCATCTTTCTGTAGCTCTGCAGTGACTCAATGTGGTAGGTTATAGCTATGGAGGTAGGAAAATGTGGGATAAGATCCTGGAGGAAAGGAAAAGAAGGAGAGCACAAGTAATTAGGGAGATGGAAAGTAAAGACAGCATCTGCTGAAGAGTTCAATCCTTCTGAAAGTACAGGGTGGGACACAAGGACTCTGCTTGAAACCTTTGGGGGAGCGGAGTCCTCTACATAAACATTCCAAAGAATGAGAGAGTAAATGTAGTGAAGGAGAAGAGATTTGTTTGGAAAAGGATTTTTGATTTTTTTATCTTATTTGACCAGTATTCATGAAGCAACAGTACCATGATGCTATTATTTTTCAGTTTTCAGTTCTGATCTGTAGTGTAGAGTATTTGTTGTTTCCATTTCTTTTGTTTTAGTTTCTTAAATAAAGAAAAAATATTGGAATATGCACACATTAATCCTTTCCATGAGACACTATATAAAAATGCATCTATGGATGCTATTTAAACTCTTAGATGCATAAAATCTAATAAACTGGCATAAGCTACAGATGTGAGTGTTTCAATAATGAATAAACTCTAAATAAATATAAACCAAGTATATATATATAATTAAATAAAATACCAAGTGCCTTTACTAGAGTATTTATATCTAAATAATCATAATGAGTTTACTTAGCAAATCATTGGATAAGTTAGAAACATTTCTGATTCCCAGATGTTGCTTATGTCCTTAGTTTTGCCTGGTGATTCTCGTTTTGGGGATAAATGTCTGAAATTTATTTAAGAAGATTATGAAATTGATACCTTTGGCATAAGTAAGAATGAGCTGTATACTTACATTAAATAGTTTAAGAATATTAAAAATACTCTTCTGGATCAGATCAAACAGTCCACCAAGTACAGTGACAGTAGCATGCTGTTTAGGGAAGGCAATATCTGATACTCATTTTGCTCATACTTCTACACAGTCATGGGATTAATGGTCCTGACTGTTCACCTCAGCATCTAGTGTACAAGCCTATCATTTACAAATTTGCCTAATCCCTGTTTGAATCAGTTGATACCATCTTACCTCTGCAATCCTCTGTAGAAAATGATTCCAGAAAATTTCTGCCCACTGTGCAATGCAATATGTTATTTCACTTGCTTGAATTGATCTGGTTGTCTCAAAGGTTGTCTCTAATACTAGGGTCAGAGATTTAGGTCCCAGTTCCATGTCCTTCCTCACTCTGCTAATGAATTTGAAACTATGATATAGCCTCATTCTTCTTCTTTGCAACGTGAAGGGTACACAGCAGTTTTTATTTCTTCATTTAAGAAGCTAAGATGTTCTTCATCATGTCAGTTGCCCTCTTGGTACGTATGCTACCTCCAAGATAGTCTCAATACAGCGAGCAGTACATGTACAGCATGTCCAACTGCCAAACCAAACAAAAAGCCAAATCTTTACAGAGAAAATTGCTAAAGTTTCTCCCTCTCAGAAGAGGGGAAAAAAAAGAGAAAAAAGAAAAAAAAAAAGGAAAAACCCACCCAGGCACGATAAGGAAAAAAAAAAAAAAAGGGTAAGTAAGAAAGAACAAATAAAATTCATAATATTCACTGTACTTAAAGCTGAAATTTGACAGCACCTGGGATTTGAGGAAGGGAACAGAACAGAAATCATGTTTCAAGTTTTTAATTTGCCATAAAACCAGTACAAAGTATGATTATGTAGTGACTATTTAGCATTTCAATTGCACTGAAGAATTCTTTTCCATGGGTAGGCAATTTATGATTACTGGCACAGAAACAAATCTATGGACTTTGTGGTTAATCTGAGTACCCTCTTTCTTCTTCTGCGATACCTGCAAGTTATTTTGCTTCAGAAAATTTTGGGATCATACTCCATCAGACAGCAACAGAAAGTGTATCTTGCACTCCACTGCAGAGTGATAGTTCAGCAAGAGCCTAAATTGCCAGTATATCAAGAAAGGTTTTTAGAGTTAAGAAAGACTGTTCTCAGAGACAGAGACGAGTGTTTCTGAGGCTCCAATATCTTCACCTGGTAAGAGTCAGAAAAGGCTCATACACTCTTAAGTAATTGTTGCTATTACAGAACTGTTATGAGAGAGTCATTGACATTCTACTCCTCCACAAAAAAAAAAGTTTTGTAAGTTTCATTAGACAATAAATAATTTCTAGCATGAATAAAATATTGTTATATGTAAGCACATGATTTTATTTGTGCAGTCACTGTGAGTCAAAGAAGTGAATTACTTTCCTCATAATTATGTGCATTTTAATTTTGTTGAAAAAGAGAATAAAACTCCAAAACCCACAAAAAAAAAAAACCAACTTCTCTGAGTTCTTCTACTTACTGTGACCCAAGACTGTAAGAAAGAAAACAAAAAAGACATTTCTGAGTGTTTCAGAAGGCTTTGATTTTAATTTTTTCTTGTAAAAATGTGACATTTTGAAAGTATTTTGAAAAGGGTGCTTCATGTATGCAAAGTCTTCTCTGGACTTTATTATGGATCAGAAAAAAATGAAGGAGATTTGGGTAGCTCTTTTTTCATGACTGAATTTATCTGCAATACTTCTGCATGCTTGCATTTAACGATATATTGACACACAGTGTGTTGCTGGCAACATACCTTAGTCTGGACGTTACAGGTGAGCGTGGAGGCTCTTGCTGGATGACAGAACATTGTTTCAGTTTGCTGAATGCATTTTAGCTATTTTACTTCTGAGGCATGAGTACAAATCTTTTGTCTTAGGTAATCTATTCTCTGTTGTGCTTAGGTAGTTTTTATGTGCATAAACTGTACATGCTTTCTGACACATATTTTGCTCAGTCTGAAACAGAATTTTGATGCTTACAGTTTTCATATTCATCTTCATTGGTATTAATAGAATAGGTCCTGATTCTCTTCTGTTCTGAGGAAAAGATGATACAGGGGGCTTTTCCTCCTATTTTTTTTTCCTTAGTTCCTGCAGAGCAGCCAGTTCTGAATCTCAGGGGAGGCTGATAGGCAAGATCTGAATTGCTGATTTGCCTTACAGAAGGCGAAGGTAAACTGAGCAAATAATCTGTGATGTGCAGATCCACTCTTGCAATGGTCAGTTAGTTTTATGTGCTTGGTAGAAAGGGTTGTCACTTCCAAAGTGAAGTGAAATAGACAGGGGAAGTAAAGAACTGCTTCTGAGCTATGGTATCCTTCATGTAAAGATGTTCAGAACAATAAAAAAGGAGTAGATTTTTTTTGTTGGTACTTTGTAACACAGTAAAAGATGGGCATACCAGAGATGGAATACAACTGATTGCTCACAGTCAGTGGATTCTTGGTGCAAAATATCTCTGAATATAAGACAGGTCTCACACTCTTACTTCATGCACATTGACAAGCTGGTGGCATAGTCACTGCTGTTATATTTTATTACAGATCTGGAGAAACATCATATCTTTGCAGTAGAGATAAGGAAAAAGAAGGTCTGACTATCTCTGTATTCCCACTCTTTTTTTTTTTTTTCCCTTTAAATACACATTTTTCACAATTTTAAATTCTGTTTGGTGACCTATAACCTCATCTGTTTTCAGAGGCACTTCAATTCAAGAGCAGCACTAACAGCAACAGGAACAGCAGAAGTAGCAGCAGCAGGGATCCTGCCTGTGTAGCTATGAGACGTATTTCAGTAATGAAAGGGATAATTGTGGCTCTGTGCCTCTGCTGTAATTGAAAATCTAGTGTGGTGGCTTTTCCATTTAACTTCATTGCTTCAGTTCAAATCATTTTACAGGATGGAAAGCAACACTAGAATGATGTCTCTAATAGTGCTTTCCTGTCCATTCACCAATTTGAAACCTAGCATTAAAGTTAAAATAAAGAGTGATTAGATATATTCAATTATTGTGGAAAGGAAGAACTGTAATTATAAATTTCAGTAATGAAAAAGTACTTCTCACTCAGTATTTACTGACTAGTTCTATAAACTAGGTTATATCTGAGGAGCTGGAAAACAAGTAACATGTTAACCCAGCAGTCCAGGTAATTTCTGCTGAATTGCAGTGGAAAACCTTTCAACTATAGTAATTACAATAATGTGTAAACAAAATGGCTAAAGCCATTCCATCCAGTGATAAAGCACAACCTTAAATCTGAGAATATTTTCACTTCCTGTGGTCTTAAGTGCCAATAAGGGTACACAGTAGATTGCACAGTACTCTTATTTGATAATGGCTCTTTTTACACACCATGGGTTTCAAACTTCCTTCTGGTAACCTGTAAACTGAGTTTCTACAACAGCATATGTATGAACAGAAACACAGTGGGTTTAGGAATTCTAAAGCCATCTGAAATACATGCTAATTATTTAGTCACTTGTTTCACTGTGAAGACAGAGCAATTTTGAAAATAGGTATTAATTATGCAGTTGAGCAGTATATTTACTATCTTAGGAGAAACTCTAAACCCACAACACCCAGTCTTCCAGCCATTCTGACATGGAATCATTTGGCTTCTGGTTTCAAAGTAAAACCCATGTGGATATTTAGCAGTGGTGAATCCATGACATCCAGATTTGTCTTTATCAGTACCTCCTTTGCTGTATTTTTAGTAAAGTTAATGGAGCTACTGTGGTCTTGTCTCCTTGAAAATTTGACGAAAAATTAGTTTTGTGTCTGTATGCATGGAGGTGAAGAGAGGTACTTGATGTTTTGCAGCAACAGGCAAAATGAGAAATGCAGGGAAAGAATATACTAAAGCATGAAATAAGAAGGAGCCATCAACAGTCATACTCATCTTGTTCCACCCTAATGAAAAGTGACAAAACCCTGGGGTTTTTTGTGTGTGTGGGTATCTGTATGTTATTATTATTGTGTGTGCATTCCTAATATGTGTAAGAAGAGTGACTTTCATTTATACTTTGCATTGAAATTAAGTGACAGAAATAAGGGGAAAATGAGGAAATGAGGTATTTGAACATAGAAGCAGATTAAGAAATACTAAAAAGGAGATGTCCTTCCAGATGCAGGTGCTGTACAGATGAAAAATTAACAGAGATAATAGACTACAAAGAAACACAAGTAACACTATGGTAAAAGTTACACACTCATTTTTATTAAACTTATCATAGAAAAGAAACATTTCCTCTTTTGTTTTTTGATACACTTCCGATAAAAATTTCAAAACCTTGCATTTAATAGACTTCTAAAAAGGACATGAAAAAAAATCCTATTTTGTTTAAAAATTTAAAATTGAATAAGTAGTTTTAAAAATCTGTGGTATTTCAGAAATTATCATCTGACTTAAATTACTTGATAAAGCAAAGGATATTAAGTAAAAAAAGTGTTTGGTTATGTTTAAACATTTAGATATCTGCTACTTATCATGTAACAAAAGGGAAAAAAAGAGTTTGTATTTTTACACACCATTTTACCACTGTCCACAGCTTTCTGCAGCTGGTCCCAGTTTCACGTCTATCTGGATTATACTTTGGTGTGGGTCAGTTGCTGAAAGCATTCATGGGACAATACCTAACATCAAAGGCACCTGTTTCACAGCAACTACTTCCTAAAATTACTCAGCAATGCACGGAGAATTTCCAATTACTGGACAAATAGTTGACCCCTTGTCAAGACTTTCTGTTAATGGTGGTAAAAGAATCTGTGATGGTGAGAAACTTGTATGGCTGTAGTTGCATTTTATATTTACTTACTTAGTCTTACTAAGATAAGAAAGCTTGTGAAGAATGGCATTAAAAGTATTGGTGACTTAGAGACCTGGTGCTCTGTTGCTGCAGATCATAAAAGTGGAATTAAGTTTTTGACATATCTTTTGATTTCTATTTTAAACATTCTAGAGACCTCACTAATTGAAAGTCTTGAGCAATTTTACTCCTGAAATATCTTATGGATAAATATGTTTTTCAGGTTCCTTCTGACAAGCCATAGAAAATAATTTCATTGCCATCAGAATCTAATGTGCTGCACAGTAGAAAATATTTTCTGCATCCGTAAAGACACATATGAGAAACTAAGTCTGAAGTTCCCTAGTTTTATTTGTAGTTTTCACTCCAGCACAATAAGTACAAGTTGTTTGCCCAGTTGTATGACTAACTGGGAACTATAGAATTGAATATCGCTTAAGATTTTCTTTTAAAAAAAATCCACTTTCCCCTTACTCTGCTCTGGTGAGGCTGCATCTGGCGTAATGTGTCCAGTTCTGAGCTCCCTGGTTCAAGAAGGAGAGGGAACTGCTGTGGAGCTATGAAGATGACTACGTGACTAGGACATCTCTCCTGTGAGGACAGGCTGAGGGACTGGGGTCTTTTTGGTCTGGAGAAGTCTGAAGGGTGGTCTCATCATTGCTTGTAAATACTTAAAGGGTGGGTGTGAGGAGGATGGGGCCTCCTTATTGCAGTGGTGTCCAGTGACAAGAAGTAACGGCTACAGATTTGAACATAGGAAGTTCCATCTAAACAAGAGGAGGAACTTCATTACCCTGAGGGTGATAGAGCACTGGAACAGGCTGCCCAGAGAGGTGGTGAAGTCTCCATCTCTGGAGGCATTCAAAACCCCCCTGGACACCATCCTGTGCAGCCTGCCTATAGGTGAACCTGCTCTGGCAGGGATTTGGACTACATGATCTCCTTTCAAACCCCTAACATTCCCTGATTCTTTGGTGTTCCCAGTTTCTGCTAAATATGAAAAAAAAGTAGTAGTTGATGACTGTATAATTAAAAATATGGACCTGAAATATGGTTGTTTACAAGGTGAATGAAAATGTTCTTCATTCTAAGTGGCGGAGATGAGCAAATAGTAGAAATGTTTCCTGAGCATTCATGAGAATTTGAACTGTTGGCAGACTCCAGCTTTCCTTCCACAGTGGAATGCTAAACCTTTGGTGGTATGTGAAACAATTTGAAATTCAAATAATTAATGAAAATATAGAATTATTTTTATTAAATAAGAAAGGAATTTCATAATTGATTGAAACGAAAATTTGCATATGTGCTGAACACAACATTTGAATATCAGATTAGGTGAGGAGTTTGATGTTAAGCTATCTCTAAGGTACATAAAGATACTCCAGCCCCCAGAGACAACCAGAAACTGGTTTGCCACCATCCTAAGAGTCATAACTTTTTTTTAACTTCAAAGAATATATATTCTAATATAGTAATCAGGTACTGGAAGGCTGCTCTAAGGTCTCGCCAGAGCCTTTTCTTCTCCAGGCTGATCAACCCCAACTTTCTCAGCCTGTCTGACTGTGTGTACACTCTGCACATGGGGACAAGGCAGAGTTGGACATATCCCTGCACTGTACAAAGTCTGGGTTTATTCCAAGGTGTAGGTGGAATTGAAGCTTGGCATTCAGGAATGCACTACCCAGTATATGCCATATTTTTCATGGCAGGGTGTTTTATGATTGTGTACTGTAAATAACTCTGAAAAGACATAGGTATAAAAAATAGCAAACTTTTATGAATCTGGAGTAAATAATTATAGAATATTATGTTCATAAAATACAACAATATTCTATATAGGGGAAAAGTTGTGAAAAAATTAAATAAGGATTATACCTTTGTGACTCATGTGTTAAAAAGAAAATTATTTTAATAAATAACAATTAGTATTATTTCATCAGGCAACTCACAAATATTATAATCATGAATAATATTAAAATTTCGTTTCCAAAGAAGTGTATTGGCAGGGGCTTTTTTCTCTCCCGATATATATTCAAAATTAACCTTAGGGATACCTTACCTTCTTTCAGTTCAGAAAGATTGTCTTCAGCTATTTGAGCTGTTGCAGCATGGTCTAGAATTAATGTACAGAGTTTGTCCATATGGAATAGTAGTTGCAGGCATGGGTAATTCTGCCAGGCATTCTCTGAGGTGATTAATTGTTACTCCTTATTTCAGTAAGTGACTAATTTATGTTGTCAAAGATTTACTGCCTGCTGTTTGGCATGTGACAAAATGATTCCAAACTGTACACTCTGAGTGACTTCATCTGCAGCATGGCTGGAGTAATTACAGTGTTGTGTAAGTGGAATTTAAATGAAAGCTGTAAAGATAAACCCAGAGAAGTGCAGAAAGCTCTGCTCTTTTTTTTTTTTTTCATCTAGGTTTATGATGCTGCTGCCACAGATGAAGTCCATCTGCAAAGAAATCCTGATAAATTAAATATAGAGGCTTAACTTATTTTATTGTGTTTAAATGAAATAGTCCAAGGTTTTCCCTACAATTTTTACCACACAGTTGTCTAAATTGACAGAAAATTTTTCCTGATAGTAAGTACTTTTAAAAAGTAGGTGTGTATCTTCCACAGTAACTTAAGAGTTGCTACTCATACCAGTTGAAGTGCAGAGTGGAACAAAATGTAAGTTTTAGATACAAAGAAAGATATTTTATAATTATGTCCATATGTTCAGTTTTTCCCATTATGCTATTGAAAGAGCTTCTACACTCTAAATACTAAACATGAGTTTCTGTGCCTTAATTACATGAATAAAGTCCTTCAACCAATACAGAGTAGACCAACTTGATCATATACCTACTTCTGTGTTGTACAAACTTGGCTTGTTCTTTGAATCAGTACTTAAGAAACATGGGTGGTATGACACAGTTTTCTTTCTCAGTTCATTCAAGTTACATTTCCAAGTGTTTGGGGTTTTTTCTGTAGCCATAAGGAACAGACTTTTTTATTTCACGGATGGAAGGAGGAAAGGCCATGTCAGTGTGTGCTCACAGCCCAAAAGGCCAACCACATCCTGGGCTGCATCAAAAGAAGTATGGCAAGGAGGGCCAGGGAGGTGATTCTGCCCCTCTGCTCTGCTCCTGTGAGACTGCACCTGGAGTACTGCCTACAGCTTTGGAGCCCCCAGAACAGGAAAGATACAGACCTGTTGGAGAAGGTCCAGAAAAGGGTCACAAGGATATCAAAGGGCTGGAGTACCTCTGCAATAAGGCAGGCTGAGAGAGTTGGGGTTGTTCAGCCTGGAGAAGAGAAGGCTCCAGTGAGACCTTATAGAAGCCTCCCAGTATCTGAAGGGTCTACAGGAAAGCTGGGGAGGGACTTTTCACCAGAGAGGGTAGTGACAGGAAAAGTGATAATGGTTTTAGACTGAAAGAGAGTAGATATAGATTACATACTAGGAAGAAATTCTTCACCATAAAGATAGTAAGATATTGGAACAGGTTGTCTAGAGAGGTTGTTGATGCCTCCTTCCTGAAGGTGTTCAAGGCCGGGTTGGAAGGTGCTTTGAGCAACCTGGTATAGTGGGAAGTGTCCCTGCCCATGCAGGGGTTTGGATCTTGATGATCTTTAAGGTTCCTTCCAAACCACAGCCAGTCTATGATTCTGTTATTCTTTCATCTATTGCAGACAGCGCTGTGAAGAGAAAAAAACAGAAATACAAATCTTGAGCTAAATACTATGAAATTTGTGACAGAATCTCACACCAAGAAGTATGGTGTTCTATGGAAATTTCTTTTTGGGGAAAAAAAAAATCTTTTGGAAACATGTTTTTTCCATAAATCTTGTAAGATTTACAGATGCATCCAAAAAGTGAACTGACCTCCTGAGACCTTCAGAGAAAAGCTAGTTTTGACTGGTAGAAATATTTATGAGATTTTCCCTCTATTTTAAATTGTACATTTCAACATTTATGGATAATGTCTGGAACCATGTATGAAAATATCCAGTTTCTCTACTCCAAAGTGAAATAGATAATCTTTTCACAAACAAGTTGGAATCTAATCCTAAAGATTGCTACTGAAACAATGACTAAAACAATGTGTTTTTACTTTTGATGCCTCAAGGGATCTCTATTAAATTTCATAATAAATCAACCAACCTTATATAAGGATCAGATGAAGGATTTGCATACTGTTAAAAGGATAAGTAAGTCTACATCTTGTTATTATTTTAATATATATCTTTAACATTGCCAGAATTGCTGGTTGGCTTCTCTTGATTTGACTGCATAGGTTTCTCCTTCTGATGTGCTCATATGTGCCTCATATGTGAAGAAATTGCTGAAGTGTGTGAATTTAGGGGTCAAAAATCAGTTTCCCTGCTTACCACAAACAAATTTGCACACAGATTGGACATTTCCATGGACCAATCTAATGCAAGCAGATTATCACTGATCAGAACATGAGAATTTCTGTTAATTACAATTTTGTAAATTTAAGAGACTTCATGTTGACATACTGAAACTCTAAGCTAACAGGATAATGTTTATCTGTGCAAGCAGAAAGTGCTGAAAGTATTACGTGTTACTTTTTATAACTCAAACACTGTTTCGTAGCTTCCTATTAATGATGATTATGTACAAAAGGGCTATTTTTGTATACTTTAGCTGTATGAACATAAGTAGAATCTTCTTTGAATACAAGGCTGGTGTTTTCCATTGAAAATCCTGGCGAAGATCAATGCAAATATTTAATGGGAAAATGCCTTTTATCATGTTTTTTCTAAAATCACTATAGATTAGAGAGGAAAGTGTGTTCATGCAAATGTGACTATTAGCAGATGTAGAGTTTTGATGAAGAATAGCAAACCAGAATAACAAACAATTTGAACAACAAATAAGTGCTGTCTTAAATTACTAATTCAGCAGGACACTTTTACTTCCTTAATTTTAATGTAGAATTTCTATTTCCTACAGACAAATTTTTCATTTATTTAATTTCCCTTATGGTATCTATGGTCCTTTCAGGAAAATAACTTGGAAAAAGTAAGAATAAACTAATAATAATAACAATAACAATAGTAATAATAATAATAATCATAATAAATATTAATAAAGATAATAATAGACTAATAATGTTAGGTGGAAATTAGTATCATGAGAGACTGGAAGAAAGTAGAGATAAAACTAAAGGAGAAAACAAAACGTCTTGTAAAGATAGTGTTGAAGTGCTGATAAATTGGTGTCTGTGTGATTACCAGCACCCTCACAATGTTCAGAGTTGTGTAAAGGGAGCAGGGTCTGGTTGACATTCAGTTGTTAAGGTGACTGTAACCCACCGATGCTATAAAGCTGTAACAAAAACAGATGTAGTCCTGTAGTGAACCTAACTCCAGCAGGCACAGAATATCAATACAAGTACAAACAGTTTAGACTCTGACAAGAAACAAAAAATTTTTGGAAAATATTTTCTTCTTTATTCAGGCGTTGGGCTTTGATGCCCTGCAAGGGAGTTTTCTGACCTTCCTAGGTTTCCTATTTTCTAGCACATAATAGAGAATTGCAGTATCTGTAGCTGCACTGTGTCTGAGTCAGGAGCTCTGGCCTTTAGTCTTCTTATTCACCAAAAAAAAAAGGAGAAAGTTTTACACATAGTGACAATTTACATCTTTCGTGGCTTTGATTAAAGACGTTTTTTAGGACTTTTACAGGAATCAGGAATCTTCAAATCATTTGTTTTCAGTACTTTATCTTTCAAGCACCCTCTTTGCTACTTGATGAAGAAGGTTACTTTTTTCTTTGATGTAATGAATAATGAAATAAGTGCAGTTTTTTTAGTCTTGGGACTGATTATTGTACATATTTTACATTTCCTGGTATTTTTATTCTTTGTATTCAAGCTTTCAGTATGGAACAGTAGAATTTCATGATATTTGCTTATTATCAACATTTTTACTTACCTATAATAGCTTTATTACTCACCTAAGTATGTCAGTCTTAAATTTTAAGCCAGTTAATGTTATGTTACATCCTTTCATACATCTCTAATCTAGCTTCCACAGCAAAGCCTTACCTAACTTCATCTTCAGAAAGACAATTGAATCTATTGAATCTGTTGAAAGCCGTGAAGTCCATCGACAGCTTCACTCCTGTAGGATGGGATGAATTATTCCCTGGAGGGACCTGCTATTATTATCTACATGGGGATCTAGACAAAACCCATATGCAAGGCCAGTTTTCTTTTTCTTGAATATATTTCAAGGTACTTTTGGATGCTGTCCCTTTCTGTGAGCTTATTCATAGATTTTCTCCACAAAGCACTGGATGATGAACAGGAAAAAACACCTCACAAAAGAAATTAAGCTTTTGTTCTGTTTATGTGGTGTCACTCCACTGCACAGTCAAAGTTAAGCAAACACTGAAGTACCATTAAGAGTCTAACAACTGCTTTCACTCTGACTGTGCTGAGACTTCAAATATTTAAAAAAGGAGCCTAAACTGAAGCCTGTACTCCTCGTTACTGTGAAAAATGTGCATGTTGCAACATAAAGCAGAATAGTATCAGCTCTGTCTCAGCTGTGTTCTACGTGAGAGAAACATAGCAGAGTTTGATGCATATTCCAGTTTGTTTAACACATTTCTGTCTTCTGGTACTATTTTATAATATTAGACATGGTGGCTATGTTTGCTATTGTGTTGCCTTCTGGTAATGGGCAGGTGCTATGACCTAAGAACACACTGAAATTACTGAGCTTTGCCATCAGCATCCTCTGAGGACTCAAATGTTGCAGCCTCGTGAAATGAAGCTGCCAGGAATTCAGATTTATGACACCCCTTGTATTGTATAGAGTGGATAAGCTAATATTTTAGGGTGTTATGTTTATAAAACTTGCATCTTAGTGTCCTTGTTCTAAAAGCAAAGCTAATAACTAAGGAAGAGCAGTATTTCTTGGTCTGTTTGTTTATTCTGATAAATCCTTAGTAAATAAAAAGCTCTTGGTATTCCAAATCAGATAGGTTTGCTATAACTGAAATTCTTTTTGCCTGGTAATAGCAGCATCCAACACTCTAAAAGTGAAAGCTTTTATGAAAGTGAATGAAAAACTCTGGCAGAGACCTTCTAGTATCTCACACTGAGAGAAAGAGAAAAGGGCCTTGTAACATATGGTGGCAGCTGACAAAGGGAAGGTGGGACTGACCCTTCAGGATGTCCCTGCTGGCTTCCTCTATGCTGTTTACAGAACTTTGCTTCTGCTTGGGAGCCCCTGGCTGGCCTGAGGTCTAGTGCAAGCCCTTCAGAAAAGAAGGTCCTTAGCAGATGAAGGCTTAGATGTTAAGTCTCAAATATTCTTGGAGAAACCTAGCTTGATCTCAAAAATACAAGAGTACAGGTGCTCTGAGAAAGGACACTGTAACAAAGGCGCCACTAAAATTGGTGTAAGTTTCTTCTGCTGGGTGTAAGATGCCCTTTAATATAGGGTGCACAGAAAAAAAAATCTGTTAATACAGAAATCATAGTGTATATACTTCATACTGTGTTTATTAATTGTGTTCCTAGCATTTCTATTTTCTTAGCAGTACTTAACATTTTTGCAGTGCATATATGTACCCCGACACACAGTAATGAAATTATACCAAGGTCTGACATGCTTAAGTATCTACTATCAAAAGTAAATAGGGAGAACAAAAGGATGGCCACCAGATCACACTAAATCAGATTGCATTGTTGAGAGTGGTACTTTCAGAAATCTGCATGTCAGAAATGTACTGCAAAATCTGAAGTTTCCCACCTCTCCTGAAATAACGGAGAGAAACTGAAAGAAAAGGAGAAGAAAACATTTTCTGCACACAGTACCGAGGTTTGCAAAAGCAATTCTGTCTCACTGAGAGAATTGGGCTCACTGAAAGAACCTGAAACTGGAGCTAGCAGGGGACATTATGCATGATGTCTCAGAGGCTGCTCCATGCTGGCAGAGTGGGAAGCAGGGTAGGAATGACAATTTGGATAGAGGAAAGGATTGTGGGTTACTGTAGAATAGAAACAAGGGCAAATTAGGTGGATTTTAGTGGACTCTGTCTTCCATACCATATGGTCTGGTGCAGCAGAAGTGAGATTGTCTGCTGACTTTGGGCATGTGACTAGAAACACTAAATAGTGGTGTTGGAAAACTGATAGGCATCAGCACAAGTTTCAGTCAGTGAGCCTCAGATCTCAGTAAAGCCAATCCCAGCAAGGGATTTTAAAACTGCCTCTGGCATTTTCAAATCAATCCATCAGTCTGCAAGTAGCAATGTAAAGAATGCACAGTCAGCACAATACCTGTTCCCACCAGTGACAATTCTGCATTCTGAGCAAGCCACAAGCAATGCAAAATCCTGTGAGGAAAAAAACACAATAAATGAGTCTCTGTTTTGAAGAGGTTGAATAATGATTACAGCGATCAGGAAAAACACAACAGTGGTGCTTGAACAAGGAATAATGCCTTATAAAATTAGATGCATGGATAGAATTGGCTGGCATACAAATTATGCTAAATTATGATTCCATCCATCTTTAGAAAAAGCTGTTGCAATTATTATATTTTTTTAATCATGCAGAGAGAAAACCAAACATTTCAAGGCAAATGTAAATTAATTCTGTAAGGTATGACCTGTCACTGAAATCTCTTCCCTCTGTGCAAAGCAATGAATCCTAGTGCAGGTGAACAGGAAGCTCATTCCTGTTGGGCTTATGGTAATGTGCTCTGGGAGAACACAGTAAGACAGGAGTTAGAGCCAGATTTAGTAACAGCATTAAAGCAACCAGCTGTCACCTGTAATGGTGCTTTCCCATTAAAAAATCTGTGTAAGTGAATACTAAAATGGGCTTTCTTTTCTGAAAATTGATAACTCAGTCAAGAGTGCAAACCTACAGGTACTGAAAGGACAAGAGTTCTTGCAGAAAGGATTCTGTATGTGTTAGAGGTTGAAAACAGCAAAATGGCTCTGTATACCTACTCTTCCAGGAGTCCTTTGTGAGACATATCAGCTATTTCTGCTCTATGAGTGGATGTTTCATTAAATTTTTTCAAGGACATTTGGGATTTCTTGTTTCTCATCATGAAGTGGCCAAGCAGCCAATTCAAAGGCAGAAACCTTTTGAAATGGTAAATATTTATATTGAAATTCTTCTTAAATGGACTGTTTCACTCAATATATTTGTTCTTGATAGCCAGTTCCTACCTGTGTACAATGATTAGCACACTGATAAATAGACCTTTAAATTTAGAAATACCTTCCAATAAAGAAAATGCAATGATAAATATAAAGTATTTCCTCAGATGAGTTGCATATTAAAACAGATGTTCACAACTAAAAAAGCCCTTGTTAGTCACACTCAGCAGAATTGGGGTTAATGAAATCTTCTAAATCAAGTTAAGACTGCCCATTTTTACCCCATTGGCTTGTAATGCTTCTGAAACTGCAGAGTTCAGATTTGCAGAACTCAAGCTGCAGGAAAACAATTTTGCTTTATGGAATGCATTAGATTATTTGCTGACACTAGTGTTAAGGTCTATGTAAATAATCTATCCAGCCTCAGGTAAGAAGCAGCAGTTAGGTGTAAGTGGAATAGTGTCAATTACTCTCTTTGGCCTGACAGTTCTTGAAAACAACATCTGAAGAAATACCAGAAATTATCAGTGAATGGATTCTCATTAAAACAGCTGAAGGAAAAAATATAACTTTTAGGAAAAAAGTGCTGGCACTAAATTCACCTGCAATCTTTCTTACCTTGTGTTTGAAGAAGAATGGGTTAAGACAGCAGAAAATAGAAAAACATGTTTGTTTTCCCCTGTATGCATATGTATATCACCATTTTAATGTATCTTGCTGATTTTTTACTGATGCTTTTGGTTCTGCATGGTTTAAAAGAGTCCTAAGACTGTTTGGATACCTGAATGCATACAAATCTACTTGCCTTTTACTGAGAGCCTCTTTGCTTAGAAGTTTACACTGATGCTTAAAATCGGATTCCTTTTCAGGTGATTTATGTCTCCCTGGCCCTCATACTCTCCGTAAAATTTTTATATTATCTTATTCTACATTACCTGTAAAATGAGACTTCTGGACAATCCCATCATATTTGGGTTTGTTTGGGGTTTTTGATGTTTCGTTATGTTTCCTGTGTAGTTCCCTGCAACTTCTTTTATTTCCATAATGATTTTGATAGCAGATTTTTTTCAGTCCAGGGTGCTAGGACTTCATACCACTTTATCCTTAAAAGTCATCTTTTGTATGATGATGTGTTCAATAAATAGCTTTAGACAAATTCCCATGTGATTACTGAAACAAGAGATCTACCTACCCTAAATCAAAAGTAATAATGAGCAAGGACTTATGCCTGTTTTTCGCAGCTTGGAATATGTTATTACTTTGTCAAATTCCATTATTGCCCTCTGTTCCAAAAGCAAATTGCATCTTCTGCTGCTCCCTGAATATAGTTATTATTACAACACTCAGCATGTAGGTTTTTTGCCAGAGCAGAAAATGAAAGGGAAAAATTAGAAGGAAGTTACAGAAGTAAAGAAGTGATATTGAAATTTAATGCTTTTGTCAAATCTAATTCCTCCTGTAATCTTTTCCATAAATCATTGTTCTATGAACTGCATAATTTTAAAGAAAATTGTATTTAGTTCCATGAAATCTAAAAAACCCATAAAAAATAAAAAAGGGAAAAAATAAAAAAGGAAAAATATTTATTTATTTTGTGCTGCCAAAGTAAAAAGTAGCAGCTGTACTTTAGTAGTTTACAATGGTTAATTACAAACACAAACAGTGTAGAATTTTATTTTTGCTCTTTTAGTAGGATGAACTGGTTTTGAATTTGGAAACTTCTTTTTGCACTAAATAAACACAATTTTTTAAAAATTTTATTTATGTCTACTACAAGGTTCTGGTCTTCTAGAAATTTGCATAAAGAGAATTAAGGCTTAGTTATATGAAACACTTGTATTTTTTTAGAATCCATTTTAGAATCAGGTTACCAGTTCAGGAAAGCAAAGAGGAAAAAAAGGAGCTCAAGAGAATAAAGGTGTATTGGGAAGAAGAGTAGTGAGAAAAACTATTACTAAGAGAATTTTAGATTTAAAAATGGATGTAAACTAGAATTGTGGCAGGAGTTATATTCCCTCCTGAATCAAAACTGAAAAACTGGATGATGGCATCTGTATCTGTCCAAGAAATAAACTGGAAACAGATCAGAGAAATCTACAGCTAAAAGAGAAAAAAATTTTCCTGTATGCAGTTCTTCATGTTCTTAAATTCTTCATGTTTTCTTTTAAGACCTTCATAATTTTTGAGTATTACCATGCAGATTATGATGAAGATTTCATGACTGTTTTGGCATCATCCACAGTCTACACTAATCCCTTGTACTGGAGTCATCTGTTCAATACAGAAACAACTCATGCAGTTATTTTCAAGTGGATGTCTGGGCATCACCCAGTATTTCCTACAATGGTGACTTGGCAGAGCTGGTAAAGAACTTGGTTTCCATCCATGGAAAAACATCACTTCATGAATGACCAATTTCTGATTTGTCTGAAAAAGCTTACTCTGAGACTTTGATAGTTCCAAAATCTTGGCCATGGGTAACAAAGGGAATTGCTCTCAAAAGCCACACTCTCGAATAAATCGACATTTCAATGTTTTTAAAGCCATTATTGTTTAAGTGTCGTGTGTTTAATGCAAGACTGGAACTGTGCACTTCCACACACAGTGTGTGCGTGGTGCAGATACGCACCATGCAACAAGAACTGTTCCAGGTCTGCTCCGGACTCTTGACAGTGCTTAATCCAGTGATTTGAACAACCTGAATGGTACATCACTGGAGTGAAAAACAACAGTGTTCTGTAACAATCCATAGCTACATTGCCTTCAGAGATCTGTTTAGGAACAGCTCGTGCAAAAAATACAGGATAATGATAATTATCACTTATTGATCTGTTATCCTTTTCCTTTTCAAAGCACTTTGCAAACATTAACTAATTAATTCATATGTATAACTCATCATTAGACAGCATTTCAAGGACTCAGTATATAATTCTCTAATGGCTGTTGCTAAGAAGTCCCTTTGAGAGGCATTCCAAAATTTTAATGCAAGTGTTGAGGAGATCATCAGCCCAACCTTTCTAGAACAGTTCTCTTGCCAGATATTAATCATCCTATATGGATTTATGTCTTTGAAACTCGTTTTTTTTTATACTTTTATTTTCTAGACAAATTTCTAGAGGAAGGTATGTTTTATGTAACTTTTCCTATAATTTTCTAGAGATTTATTTGCATTCTGCCTTGTACAGCCTGTAAAAAGACAAGCTCAGCAAAGAGCAGAAAGATAGGGGAGCTGCACAGTCTGCTTTGTGTGATTCTTTTGAGAATTAATCTGGTGTGAGTCAGAAAAGAGAAAATATCTGATTGTAATCTTGATGCTTTCTGACAGCTTTCTGAAGTACTTTTTAGAAACATGCTTCTTTCAATTAATTACAAAACCACAAGTTGCTTGCCTATGGTTTCCCAGATATGGGAGATTCTGAGTTACAGCCCTTTGATGGGTTGCAGTAGGAATTTTTGTTTGACTGAGGAAGCCCTTAAAATCTCTACTTTCAACAATTTATTAGGGGGAAAAAATATCTCTCTTCTAGGGGATCAGCTGAATCTAAGGAATAGGTTAATATGTTAGCCTTTAACATGCCACAGAGCAATAGTGTGCTGAAGCTGACATCTGTGACATTACAGCATCTTGTATATCAATTTACTGGTATTTTATTAAGTTTACAAGACAGACTGGTATATTTTGTTTATATTTAGAATTCTCATCATACCATTAGAGAGAAAAATGTGTAGAATATGTGACTGTTATTCCAACCTAAAATGTTTTCATGTTGAGTTTTCACCCAAGAAAATAAAAAACAGATCTCTTGAACTATGACTAAACAATGTTTATTAAAAATCATGCCGAGAGACTTTAAATCAGTGACACGTTTAGCTAGGGAGGCTGGATCTGTACCTCCCCTCAGTCTAAGCCATTCTGAGCCCCTTTTCTCCTTCCAGGGTCTCAGCTGTCCTGCCTCAAGAAAGAGTTGGTTTCTCCAGACCTGAACCAAAATGAGAACTGCAAGTTAGGCAGCATGAGTGGTTAGGTGCCCAGGGAGCCCAGCAGAGCTGACTTTGTAATCTCATTATTTTAAGCTGTACTAAATCCTTCTGGAGGAGATTTTCTTTCTTATTCATGTTAGCCTTTTCTCAGAACAAGATTGCTTACAATCTTTCATCTCACTAGAAAGTTCCCCTTCCCCCAGAAATGGTCACACATAAAACAATCCCAAGTGAGTGACCTGATAAGCATCTAAAAACACTATTTTATGCTTTAGGGAAAACCCCATACATTTTGTACTGCCTATGCTAAAGATACAAAATCAAAATCTATACATGAGTTTCTGAAGTCTGGGGTTTTTAAACTTTCTGTAAGAGAGTAAAAAGTAGTAGAAGGTCTGAAACTGACCCATATTTAATTGTCTAAAAACACTTAAAAGATAACAGGTAGTTGTAGGGGGCAATAAGGTCTCTTCTCAGCCTTCTGAGAGACCTTATTGCTGTCTACAATAACCTGAAAGAAAGTTGTAGGGAAGTGGGTGCTGGCCTCTTCTTTCGAAGATAGATAGGACCAGAGGGAATGGCCTCAGTTTGCACCAGGAGAGGTTTAGACTAGATCCAAGAAAGAATTTCTTTACTGAGAGAGTAGTCAGGCATTGGAATGGGCTGCCCAGGGAGATGGTGGAAGTATTTAAAGACCATGGAGATGGGGCACTTCAGGACATGCTCTAGTGGGCAGGGATCATATGGATATTGATATATATTTTAATTTATTGGGGGTGGGAGGGATGTTGATGGTTCAACACAGTGATCTTAGAGGTCTTTTCCAACTGTGAAAGATCTGTGATTCTGTGAAATCAGATTTAAATGAAGTTAAAACACAGTTACTGACTACATTTTCCTCCCTCAAAGGACTGTTGCTTGATACTCACCTTGCCATTCTTTTACCATACTTGAATGTGCAGGAGGTATATGTTTCCATTAAGGCATCATGATGAATATCCCCTTCCTCCAAGTTTTGCATTTGGAGAGTTCCATGCTTTGTAGCTAACTTAGTCTCAGTTCTGTCAGTACCGAAGATAAATATTGTACTCTGGAAATAGGCATTACTTTAGCATGATAGCCCATGACATTGAAAGATGAGCAGATTATTTAATCAATAGAACACATCATTTGGTCAGAAACAGCAAAAAAATAATGTCCTATTCATTAATTCATGGTATTTATTGTAGCAACATTCCTTGCAAAGTCCCAATTAGCTATTAATGTACATGTCACAAGTATTAATGTAAGATTTTCACTGAAATTCATCATTAATTAACTGGACCATCATTTTAAAGTGGTACAGGAATTATACAAAGTAGCTGTCTCTTGCTTTCAGCCATGTTTAATTTATGCTTATTACAGTTTCCAAAGATTTTTTTTTCCTGCATATGCAAATCTTATTATAATCTGTTATTTAATAAATTGAAATAATCTTCTGACAGTGAAAGATTCAAATGAAACAAATAGGATTCATGCACAAGTAATGTAAAAGAAAATGCTTCTACCATCCTGGTAATTTTTAAGAAAAAACAAAGACTTATTACCGCAGTCCTTGGAGGTAATCAAAACTGCAGCTAAAAACAGAAAAAACAATCTAACAATTAAGAGCAAAAAAAAAACCACATTGAAAATATTCATGTGCAGAACTAGATAATTATCTAAAAAAATCTCATCTCTACAAAAGACTTTGGGACACTTATTTGTCAGTAAAATTTTCTAAACTTACCTGTCACTCAAATAGTGATCAGTCTGATTGGTATTTGACACAGTATTTCTGGTATGGACTATGTAACACATTTTTCTATGTTCTAAAGAATTTAATAATATTTTGTCAAATGGCAGGTATTTCCCCTCTTGATTAATGTTGCTAGTTGGTCAGCATGTGAAGGCTTTGTTTTTTCTCTGAAAGAAAAATATGGAAGTGGTCTGGAAGAGCACTCAGTATGCTAGAATGACACAGAAAGAAAAAGGAAAAGGAAAAGGAGAGGGAAGAGGAAAAAAGGAGAAGGAAAAAAGGAAAAGGAAAAAAAGAGAAAGAAAAAGAAAGAAAAGGATGAAAAGGAAGAAAGAAAGAGGTTTTGATACTTCTCAGCTCCATAGGATTCAGTGGTTTCCACCTGGAACTGAAATCCAGTGAGCCAGTACCCAGGAATCTGAATCAATGAAGCAGGACAGATTATGTTTTAGTATTACTCAGCTATATAATTTAGAGGAATAATGAAGAGATTCCCTTGGATATGTTACCATAGCAGGTTGAGAAGACTTCGAGCTTTATTCACAGCATATTTTCCAAGATTATTAAAAACAAACACAATGAACTGGAGGAATTTAGTTTCTGGGATGCAGCTATTAATATCATCAACATATCAAAAAATATTTTTTGATAGTAAATACTGAGGTATGCCTGAAATGGTCTTTAACAAGTAGAGGCATATAGCTTTGTAGGAAAAGTGAAGGTCTAAAGTTTCACATTAATTTTTTCTTTTTTTATCTCTTTATTTTCATATGATATGATCCCTAACTCAGATTTTGTTATTCATTGAAATTGTGAGTTTATGATCTGAGGGCATGAAACTAGCATTCAGGTAGTAGGCAGAAAGTGTTCTAGGGGACAGCTTATTTTAATATAAATTTAATTCCTGTGGCTGCTACTTGGGACTGCTACTTGGGTTCATTTTTAGAAACAGGTGTAATGCCACCATCTTTAGGAATTAATATTTTTCTTATCTTCTGAAGAAAGCATAACTGACTTTGTGTTTTTTTAATGATATGTGTTTTTTTAATGATATATGTTTTTGACATATAATAGTTTGCCCATTAGGTAGCACCAGTAGCGGAAGAGGTAAAGTGAACCTCACAGTCTACTAGGATTTGAAACTTGTAGAAGTCTCATAAGATAAAAAGTTCTTTAAATAGTTCATTTCCCTGTTTAGACAAGGAGAAACATTGTATTTTGTATGACATTTCATTAATGAAAGAGGAAAGAAATGGGCTTCAGAGTTTCTGGGGAAAAGCTCAACCTGTATCAAAGTGATTAAAAAAAATCATAGAAAGAAGAAACTATGCAAGGCACATTTGAGCTAATCTGCTTTTGAGGGCTGGATGGTGACTTAGCTGCAGTGTTAAGTCTGATTACTTTGGAATGCTTCTTCAGATATTTTAAATGGAACTGAAAGAACACGGATGGCTCTAAAATAACTTACTGTAGCAGCACAAGCTGCTGTTCAGTTATTTAAAAAGAAAATCTATGACAAATATCATATGGGAAAAATAATCCAGTTTTATGTGTACCAGAAAATGAGAGTGTTCTTTTATGAATTAATTTATGAAGAAAGCTCAAGAATCAGCTGTCTCAAAGTACCATATGCAAAGTAAGAATAAATTGAAATAATTCTTAAGTATGTTAGAATACACCAATTTAAAATGACACAAACTTAATAAAAAACTATTTTTCAATTAATTAATATATTGCAGATCAATAAATGAATTTTGAAAGAAATTCCAAACTGTGGTATAGTTATGATTAGCAAAATAACAGACCCAGAACCCTATGGGAAATACAGTTACTGAACATCTGCAATTATAATTACTCTGTGAGTGTTGCTGTTGCCACAAATGCACTGAAGTGCCTGAAAGTACAAAAATAAATAGATTAAATTTTAAAAATTTCTATAATTGAGTACTCTAGAAAGAGTAAATATTCCTTTAATAGGTTGCCTAAGAGGCAACTCAGTTTGTAATACATGTATGTTTTTGAATGCAAAGGTGCTTACTGGACCCAGTAAACCTTATAGTAAAATATTTACATTACCAAGAACCATGAAACCTTAACTTCCATCATGAGAGAACTATGGACAGAGGTTTGAGTGGAAAGAAAGTTCAAAAGCTTGATGGGTGTTGTGTCAGAGTTCCTCTGTTTGTGCTTCCCGTGGTAACTCAGGGTGGTGCCTCAGCAGCGTTTCCTCCATCATCTGGATATTCACATATCCAGTATTGTATCAGCACAGTCCTCATGTCTATTATGTAAAATTTCCCTCTCTTCAGGTTTGCAGGTGAGCTGAGCCTCATGCCTGTGTTCAATAAATGTGTGTTAGCTATGCCTCCTAATGTTCTTGCATTGATGGGGAAAATTGAAGGCCTTTGGTACAAATGTGGTTGTTTGTATCTGCTAATGTAACATCTCAGTGAGTAGTCTGTCCAGAAGATTCAAAATGGGATACATAATTTCTTCTACTTCCTGTAAATGTTCAAAATTATCTTACTTCCTTTAAAGGTTTTAGATTCTCTAGCTTTTGATCTATTTTTCTTTTTTCTTTTACCTCTTCCTTCTTTGTTCTGTTCAAAGCAGGATCCTAATAAACTCTCCTATCTTTCCCTTTACTCAGTCAGGCTACTGATGACATGATCTGTCAAAAGACTCTCAAAAGTCTTTTACATTGCCACTTCCATATTCTTCTAACTGTGCAATTAGCTTTCTGCCTTGGAGGTTTGCTTTAATACATACAAAGTTATTGTCTATATTTCTTCTCCCAAAATCCTAAAATATTTTGTGTGAAGGTCCAGTGTAATGCTCAGAGTTTTACACAATAAAATTTTGGCTCCCAAAGTAAGGTACTGGGACTTAATTGTTTGTTCTAGTTAGCTGGATTGCTTACTTTATCTGATCAGAAGGGAAAAGGTTATACTGTGCTTAAGGTAAGAACCTTGTTCATCTATCTTTTCAATAAAATAGCTGGTGCAGGGCTGATACTGCTCTAATGACAAAAAGGAGCAAAACTTCAGGTAATGAAAGCATTTGCTTGAATTTCAGGAACTGAGCCAGTATTCAAAATAAAAAATATTTCAGAGAAATACATCAGCTTTGCTTGCATGCTTTAATTCTTGAAAACTAGAAATTTTAGTTTCCTTAACCTTTCCTTAGTTAAGTTTAGTTTACCTTAACCATCTTTTGAATTACATCTTTTGCATTTTTAAAATTACATTTTTTAGCTATGAATGGTTATCCTCCATTTTCCGTTACTAGATTAGTTTGTAAAATAACAAGTAAATATTCTAAAAATGTACACTAGTCATGGAATTCGAAGACTTTTGAGGTTAGACTGATGTGCTGTGTAGATGTAAAGATGTCTTTCCTTTTCAGAAAAGATAAGTAGTGTTGTTTTTCTCCAGACTGAACACTTAAAATATAAAATAAAATTGTCCAGGCTTGAAAAGCATTGCGAGTAGTTTTTGAATGAATGTTTTAAATTAATCTTTGATAACGTCTCATGTGAAATATCCTAACCTTATCTGGCAGTCTTCGATGAAGACAATAATTTACTTTTATGTGTAAAACCCCACTTGTATTAGTAAGAAGAGAACTGCAAGAGGTGTGTTTATTATAAGGTAATAATACTCCTGAGGGAAAAGAGACACTTAAAGTAGCTGTATCTTGAAATGGTTCAGGAGTCTGATTGATCTGTAATCAACAAGGTTTGGATAAAGTACATATGAAAGTAATAAAACACCCACAGAGAGGAACTGTCTGGGAACATTACAAATTACATGCTTCTGGAGACATTTGCTGCATATGATACCTTAGCATTTGTGAATTAATTAAAGTTTTTAATATCTGCTGTGAAGTTAGCATCCAAAACTCTCAGCTCAAAACACTATCATCAAAAAAAAGAAAATTAAATTCTAGGTACAAATTAACGGTATAATCAACACTATATTCCCACTAATTCTGAATGCAAAAAAAGATAACTAAAGCCTTTCCAGATTTTTCCAGAGGACCAAGCCTGGATCAGCAATGTATATAAATTAGGACTTTTTATGACAAGACTGATTTCAAGGATACCAGCCGTAAATACTGATACATTTATTGAGTTATCAGGATATAACATATGTATCTCATAGAATTCTCGTACTTGTTTATTGTCTAAGAATGGGATGCAAATGAAAAGCAGAAGAGCATTTTATGTGATATCATTATGTAAATTATAGCATCCACATTTTGAGTATAAACACACATATTATTTCCTCAAAGTTCTTATTGAAAAAGAGGACTAAAGGAAGAAGATCTCTAGTGAAGGGCCACAAAGCTGAGGTGGAATGTTTGTCATAGAAACTGAGAGGTCTGGAGCCATTTAAGCCAGAGAAAGTAAAGTCAGTGGGGAAATCTATCAATGAGTGTAAATGTCTCAAGGGAGAGTATTGCAAAGACAGAGCTGGGTCTGGGAGATTGTAGTAATTTGGTATTCGATACAGATTTGTGAACAGCATTTCTCTTGGATCAGTATATGTGGATACTTTATTTTTTAAAGTAGATGGTTTTTTAAGTGTGATTTTTTTTTTTTTTTAAGGCTCTCAAATATCAGTTCACATTCCTGAAAAAATTTTGAAAAATTTCAAAAATTTGAAAATTTGATCAGGAGCAGTTTGAGTACACCAGTGCTGTGTTTTCTAGCTTGCTTAATACAAACAATTGCCTTGAATTGATATTTTTTAAAACAACAACTGGAGCCCTGAAATTAATGGCAACAGCAACAAAACCAACAGGTTTCCCATGTAGATGCCCGCAGGCAAAAGAAACAATGTCTGGCAAGGATCATAGTCAAGTATTACTGCTGACAGGGATTGCCACTGAAAGGGTATTTTTTTCCAGTTGTTTTTTTGTCAGTTGCTGGCAAAGATCTGTGCCAGGAAGAACACTGTGAGAGAAAGTGAAGTACTCTGACAAAATTAGAGATGGGTGAGTGCCAACATATGTCTGCTTTTTGAGGACTGAGGGAACTACTGTGCTGGCACATAACAGCATAGCTTCACACCAAAAACATTTGCAGAGAGCAAGGAAAAAAGCCAAGATAGTAAAAATACTATAAAGGTTGTTTGCCAGTGATTTTAATATGATTTAATTTGCTAATTGATAAAAATGCTGGTTCAATTTACCCAACTGCACATGCAATCGAGTCTTAACAATGCTGTAGAAAAAAAGAAATATCTTCTTGAGGCACGAGTGCTGTTAAATTGAAATCAAATTCTTATTTCTCCTTTTGATGAACACAGTGTAGACATTTAATGATTAACATTCAAGATGTATTCCTTGTTTAACTACATTTGATAGCTTTTTTGCCCAAGGTTGTTTCCTGTCTTCTTGGCGTCCAAGATAGTGGGTGAGATCCAGGCATTTTGAGATCAGTCAGGAATGAGTATATCATATGCTTCCAAGTTCAGCAATGCAAACTCCTCCTGGATTGACATATGCTGGGGACAACTGGCTACGGAGCATATTTGCAGGAAAAAAAAGCCTTGGAGTTCTGTTTGAGAACAAGTTGAATAAAAGGCAGCAGCACACTGTTGTGGCGATGAAGGTTGATCAGTTTTTGGTCTGCATTAGCAAGAATGAAGGCAAAAGGTTAAGGAAAGAGATATTTGTCCTCTATTCAGTATCTGTGAATAGTGTGCTCTGTTTTGGTTCCTCTCTTATGAGATCTATAGAAATAAAGTGAAACAGATCCATAGTCACTAAAGTGGTTCGGGGGTGGAGGCTGGAGGAGGTGAGGTTCTTTTGTAGACTACAGAAGGCAGAACTAAAGATAGAAGAGGAAAAAAATCCCTATGGATAATTTTACTGTACTGTTTTAGTTGCCGTGTATTGGTTTTGTTTCTTTGTTTTAATTCAGATATTAGTTTTCTCACTTTTTATTTTGATGGTATCAGCACGATTTTATAAAATAGTGTTCTGGTTTAACTTTTTTGTTACTTAAGCTTCCTTTGCTTTGCTGAATACATTCAAGATGTTTGGATCATATATTCAAAGAGTAAGGCCTTTTGGAAGCAAATCCCTTGACCCACTGGGCCCTTAACCTCCCTTCTGACAATGTACTTAGAGAAACCCTTAGTGTTGCCCTTCACTTCCTCTGCTAGTGCCAGCTCCCCACTAGTTTTGGCTTTCTTCCTTCTGTTCTTGCTTGAGTGGACAATGTTTTTCTATCTTTGCCATGTAGCCTGTCCTTGCTTCCACCATCTGTATATTTCCTTTTCATGTCTAATCTCTGTAAGGAGTTCCATGGTCAGCACTCTCACCTTCTGCCGTGCCTGCTTGATATTTTGCCCACTGGAATGGACTACTTTTGTTCTTTAGAAAGCTGTACTTGAAGGGCAATAATTACACTAGACCCAGGTTACAAACCACTATTTGCTTCCTTTTCTTATACAGTGATTAACCACATTTTATAAAATTTGTTATGGAATTTAAGTTAATTTTTAACCTATTTCATGTTTTAGTGTTATGTTGTTTATTGATTGATATTTTTCTTAGAGACTTTGGAGTCTACTGCAAAGTAGTTTGAATACATATGCATTAATGTATTTATAAGCCTCTTGGATTAAATCTTAGTAAAGCAGAAGATATGATTTCCACCAGAATCATAAACAAGTAGAAATTAATTCACTGGGACAACCCACAAGTTTATCTACCCCAACATGGTGCTTCTAAACATAGAAACTCAAACTGGTAGATGCTTGACTTGTTTTGACCATAATCCAGTCATTCTTATTCCAGTGTTTACCCTGCCTCCACAATTCCAGCTCTTTAATTTTAGCTCATCCTTTTTTGTTCTGTTCTAAGAGACATGGAAAACCATCCTTTCTGTGACAACTCTTAGCATTTATTAATATTTTTATTTTTTATCTCTTCAACTTTCCTCGATTCGAAGTAAAGAATACTTAATTAATTCAGTCTTTTCTTATGGGGAGTTTTTTTCTAGATTGCTGATCACTTGCTGCTCTCTTCTTAACTCTCTAATTAGTGCCCATTTTTTCTGAAGCCTGGTGCTTAATGTTTAACGTGGTATTGCAATTGAGGCCTTTGCATTACAGAGAGGAAGTTTTTTGTTGTTTTTGTTTGTCTTCTTTAGATACAGCTTTTCTGTAGAGTAAACAGAATTATTCTTGTTTTTCAAAGGGAGACTCCAAAGAATCTTGAAAAGAAAATTTTGAGTTGTATTGAATATACTCATGCTGTTCCTTAAAATCAGTCTATTTTAGCCATTTGATTTCTGATTATAGTATGTGTATGATACAGAGTTTTATCAGTCTATCAAGATGTTGCACAGAAAGTGTTGAACAAGCTTGAGAAAATAAAAGGCTTGATATTTGGGATCACACAGCTAAAACCAAATTTTTAGAAAATGTATTTGCTGTGTTACAATACATGTAGGACAAGTATGTAACTCTGTGTCATGGTGAAGTGGTGAAATGTTGTGACAGCTGCACTCAGCCAAGAGCCAGTGATGAGCTGCCTGCAGTAGATGTCTGAACTAAATACATTTAGGAAGTTACCAAATAATACTAAATTCACTGTAACAGTAGGTTCATGAAAGTTGACATTTTCTTTGGAACAAACACTGAGTCTGCAAAAGCAGTAAGAGAACATTTCCTTTTGAATGAGGCAAAGCATCAGTCACATACAGGAGCTTAATCTGATCTCTGAAAGTTATTTGCATCTTCAGGTAGTGATACCACACTTAATATAATGAAAACTGCCTGCTGAAATACACTAATTTTGAGGGGAAAAGATTAAATTTGTGCAGACTCAGAGGACTGCAGTGTGCAGACTGACTGTTCTACCAGGCTGATCGGTATGTTTACAGGCTGGTGGAGATATACGCTGTTATCTACAGATTATTTAAAATGGAAATGTCTGGGTAAAAGATAAACCTTTAATATTAAGTGGTGGCTTTTCATTGTTTCACTTACATACTTTATGGAGATTTTAACTTGTAACTTAGTTCAGATGCAGTAAATCTATCATTCTATTTGCATTTTGCCTTAGCTTGAGCTAAGAGTGATTTAAAAGTAAATGACCAGCCAGCAAGTCTTCATCTATTAGCTAAATAAGGAGTTGTTCTCCTCAGTTACTGGGGGTAGCTCAACAAGTGTTTAGTTCCTGGGAATATCACCAGTGCTGAATTTGTCACCAGATAGGCTTTGCAGGCCAGGTGGGGAGCTGGTATTGCAGTCAAAATGGGAAGAAGTGATTTTTGACTGACAGTCAGGAGATCTACTTGGATAAATGTGTTAGGGAACATGTTTTTATTTTGGTGGCTTCCAGGGAGTTCGTCACTAATTATCATGGAGGAAAAAAAAATAGGAGCTTAATGTGCTGCCTCATTGGGCTCATGGAATATTAGCTCAAGATGCCATATATTGGAGTGATAAAAAAGGAAACCGGGGTCTCATAGTAGCATCCAGTGTGATGTTTCCTCCCTCTTTGGTGAGAACTTTTACAATTGCTTACAGCTTCACAAAAACGCTTTATTTGGACTCAAACATATAGCTCTGCAGTTCTGGTAAATGAGCATAGGACATGAGTGCAATGAAGAGCCACTGAAATAATAGAAGTAGCAGACGTGTTATGTATTACAGTATTAGAGTCTCTGAAAAAAATTCTGGCAATTATAAACTCTGGGACAGGCAAAAATAGCTTCATAATTAAAGGTTGCTGGTTGTACAGCTTAAAGTAACAAATGAGGATATGTTGATCATTAATGCATTTATATTAAAAGAAAATTTATAGCCATTTGAGCAGGAAGAGTCTGGAATGCAGTCTTATAAGGTAAAAATTATTGTGACTAAAAGACCTTATTACTTCCAATATTGAGATTAATAAATTTAGGAAAGCAGGAGATTATTTGGTTTCCCTGTATCAGGGACTATGCCCAGTGATTTTCATAATCTCTGTAACTATGTGGAGAGGCTGTTCCATGACAGCCTCCCCCACTTTCTCCTCACAGTAGTAGAGTAGCAGTTAACATTGTCAGGTTCATATTGCAGACACCACATCCTTCCTTGTATATGTATGAAGAGTAATCCAAGACTGTACTTCTGGCCCAGTCCAATTTTCTTACACCACCATGGCCCATCTTTTTCTGGAAGATAAGAAAGTATAGCACGGGAGACAAATTTTCTTATGTCAAGGAGTGGTTCTGAGCACATCATACTTATTTGTATAATCATAGCCTATATTTCTTAATTTCTCAGATATCATTATTTGATAAAATCCACTCTTCTCATGGTACTTGTACCAGCAGTAATGTGACATGTATTACTGTTGTTCTCTGGGGGGAACAGAAGTGTGCTTGAGCCTCTAGAGAAGGAGAGGTAACTTAACACTGTTTGACAAGCTGATGTGCAGTTAGCCAGGTACCCATTTAGTATGTCCCAAGTCACAGTGCCATGAACCAGTTCTGCTCAGTCCAGTAGAGTGATAGAACTTTTCAGACACTTCAGAAAAGTTTTGAAATGTTATCATAATAATTTTGCTTGAAATTTTATAAATCCTTGATTTATAGCTTTAATGACATGTTTTATTCTAAAGCCTTTTGTACCTGTAATTATGGTGCAACTAAGCTATAGTAGCCCTAACTTTTTCATGCAGTTTCTCTCCCCCCCGGGGGGCAGTTGTAGAGCCCCTTGTTGCCCTAAAATGGAGTAGCAGAACTGTAAAGAGCCTGCTCTGATGTAGAATGGATTTTCTTATCTTCATCTGTATCCATTGTCAACATTTTTGTGCTATCTTAAATTTACCCAGATTTTGTCATGTGGCATTGGCTCTCTCAGTTAAATATAACTTAAGGAATTTTAATCTTCAGTGTCATGTTGTGTGCATCCCAATTCATATAGTTTACACAGATATACAAATTGTATATCATTTGTTATTCATGCTAGAGATGAAGCTATACATATATGCTTATACAATATTCTTGTATACATATTGTTATTCATAGCAGGATTAAGCACTCATATGCTTTGGGGTATACCAGGAGCTATTTCATCAAGCTAATAATTAGGCATTAGGGGATAAGCTCCTGTCTCTATGGCCTGAAGCTCCCATTTTTTATTCAAAATTATGCCAGAGATGGTTTACCTGCATGCAGTTCTTTCGAAAGTGAGATTAGCCTGGCTATATTGTACCTATTAGAGAAAAAGCAAGAGTACAAAGTATTGTTTCTTTCACTCACCACAGTTTTTGGCAGTTGAAGATGCTGTAAGTTGAAGGATACGGAGAAAAGGAATATTTATGCAGAAATCAAGACTGGTATGGGCACAAAGAACACATTTGTTTGACAAGCTCCAGAGCATTTATACAGGACTGAGTAAAATATATTCAGTTCACACCTGACTTACAGAGTGCATACTTCTCAGAAAAAGTTTAATACTGTAATTAGCGGTAATGATGTTTTTATTTCTCATAAGGAAGTAATGTACATTTTATTGTATTTTAAATATAAACCAATAACTTAAAAATTTAAAAGCCTACCCTGAGCTGAAAACAAAAAGTTATTAGTTTTCCCTTTCAATGATGCCTGGAGCAGGACAAGTAATAAATTAAATGTCTACAATAAATACAATGATTTTTTTTACATGCAGTAGACAAGATAATGAAATAGAATGAAATAGTAGAAAAGATAATGTTTCATCTGCTAAATTAAAGGATCTAAAACTTATTCTTTATATTATTATTTGGCATGCTTTTGCCTTAAGTGGAAAATCTCAATTTTATAATTATTAGGTTATTGATTACTTAATTATTTCATAATATAATTGCTTAATTTTGAACACATAGGTTTTGCAGAAATATGATACAGAGCATGTTCTCTATTTTTGTGTGTAATTGAATAAATAGATTTAAGTATAAGAAATAAACACATACTCACATGTGTATATACATTTAGGCTTACCTGGGCTTTTAGGCTTTCACATATGCACATGTTTATGTATGTGTAGGTGCACATGAGAATACAGGTGTGAACAGTATCTAATGCACTGGTATATGTCTTCTACTAATTATACTAATGATAAAAGAATCCAAACACTTCTATCTGGCAGAGAATGTTTTTGAGCAAAGAGGAAGATGTGGTGTACTGGACTATAGAAATTCCCAAGTCTCAGATAAAATCAAGTTGTTCCACATGATTTCTTAGGTTTCTTGCTGTGGCCTCCAGATATATGCATCAAAATACCCCAAATTTTGTCATATTTTTACCCTTTGGGGATTTGCACTGAGTACATATCGGGTTCTGCCCATCAATCATTCCCAATGATTAACATAGTTTGAAAACTTTCTAGGAGGGGTCATTTACAATTTTGCATCTAACCTGTTGTAGAAGTAATACTTAAATCTAAAAACTGAAGAAACTGAACGAATCATCTTTGACATACATATATTGAACTCTATTATGCTCAACTTGATTGTCATGATGACAAGCAGACATAAAACTACTAAAGATTGAACTCAAAGCTGAAATGTATTGCATGATGTGATGATTTTTTTCAAATGAGGAAAACCGCTGGCAAATATGAACATTGAGTGTCTTTTCTCATTATTTGCTCTTTTTATTGTGCATCTGTCTTTCTGTAGAGGGACAAAATTAATCTTGGGTATCTGCAATTAATGTGAACTGGAACAGTTGGCAAATACACTGATAATTTTCATCTATTAGTTAGTGGAAGGTACTTACAGAAATGGTCATAAAATAAATCCATGACTAAACAAACCATGTAAGGATGTTTTGGCTCAGGGCACTGCCTTCTGGCTGCCCTCAGAATATAACCTTACCTATGCTAATTTACTGTGCTAATATTAGAATCTCTTATGCCCAAGACCCACATTTAGATTTTCCTGGATTTGTTCATTTATAAATAATATATATGCTCTGTCTCTTTCAGTCCATAGCAATCTTTCAGTGGAGATGCAGATCTCTGAAAAACAGAATTTTAAAAAACCTTCCTGTCTTCTCTAATGTATCTCAGTAAATTTTTTTTTGCCATTTGTAGTTAAAAGTTCATAACGATTGGATTGACATAAAATCACAGGATCTCAGCACTTGCTTAAGATTGGTTTCAGATTTTCAGGTTTCAACTGAGCTGAGGTTAGTTTGTTTTTATGACTGGCCAAGTGATCACTGCCTCACCTGTTTGATTTAGCTGAAGCTCTGCAAATGCCATCCACAACAAATGTCTGACTGCAAAACTCATGGAAAAGAAACAATTGCCCTTCCTGCCAGCTGTAGGTGGAGGAGGCTTCTGTGCAACTTTAGCAAGTCAGATGAACATCAAAGAGAAAGAGGTGGACTGTAGTAAGAAAACTTAAAAATAAGCAGTCCCAGGGCTGAGGAGACAGTCAGCGTTGAACTTGGAGCAGACAGGGACAAGTGACACCCTCTGTGGCCACACTGTGTGCCTGCTTGAGTAAGATTGGTGCCACTGACCTTTGGACCCCCAAGAGGTGAGCTTAGCAGCAAAGGGAAGAGGCAGCTATGCATAAGTTTTGCATAACAATTGTAAAGACATTATTATTGAGTCTCTTCTCAATTAGTTTGGACTTCTATGTGTTATCATTGCTGTAACTGGGCTAATAATAGCTATGGGGATTTTTTGGGTTGCTCTTGGTTTGTTTTTGTGGTTTTTGGTTTTTTTTTGGTTTTTTTTTTTCCCTTTGCTAAATATTGAAAAGTATAGTTTGCTTCCTTAAATCTGGATAGTATAAATGGGTGTGCTTACAAAAATATGTTAAGGAGACTTTACAGTTTTGTTTGGTTATTCAATAGCCAATTGACATCCTAATTTTTTTGCTTTAAATACTTCTCAATAGGCAATTCTGTCAGATATGGCAAAACTTCCAATAACCCCAGTAAAGAGGAGGCACACCCTGCGCTTCAGAAGAATACTCCTGGTAGCCTCTTCATAGACAGGCAACCTTTTACACATAATTTTTCTCTGATGTCCACACTTGATCTCAGTGCCTGTGAGTTATATTTTTGTCCAAATGTGTACTGGGACTGAACGTTTTTCATGGAAAAAAGACTTTCTGTATCATTCTCTCTCCGCAAGAATAGCTCGAGACTTACTAAACGTACACAACTGTCAAAGCTGTAGCAAGGCAAGGTTAGCACTTAAGACCAAGAAGTTTCCAGGTCTTCAGTGTGGAATGCACTATATAAACACAAAACATACTATCCTGCAACTTAGGGAGTTCCGAATTCAAAAGCCTTTTAAGCCTCCTATATTGACAGCTTCCTCTAAGCAAGAAGGAGTTTTGCCGAACACTTGAATATGTCCCAATGTCCCAGCCCTGTTCAGAGTGCAGTGGGGTTCTCAAACTGAAGTCTTTAGTTTGTATAAAGACTGATGTTAGAGGAAAGCAAGACATACAGAACACATGGGGTGAGACAAGGCCAAAGAATGCATCTGGACCTAGTGGCCATCAAACACTTCTGTATCCTCTAATTTTTCAAAGCCACAGGTAAGAGCTGCTCTTAGACCTGATTTTGTGGAGTTTGCAAAAAGATTGCTAGTCCACATAGCTGTCCTTATTTTCTTCTATGCCATTGTTTCTTTAATGAGCAATCCAGAATGATTTAAAATATAACTTGACCTTTAATTTATTAAAATTATTATTTAGTTTAATAAAGTAATTGTGCATTTCATTATACTATGGTTAAGAATAGATAATATTTTAAATATTCACTGGGGTTGCAGTTCTGCTTCCTATTTTGATTCAGGTAACACTCTACCTGAGACAAATCAGATAAATGGGTGTTCTTTCTTCTTAAATTATAATTATACAAATGTAGTCCACACTGCCTTTCTGTTTCTATTTTTGAGCAACTGAATCCCAAAATTGAGACTTCTTGAAGGAAAAACAGCAATAAACCATGAAAGAAAGACTTTAAAAGTGTTGAATTTTGGTAAACCTTGTCATTCTCTATATGATGTAGAATGAAATTTTGAAGTACACTTAAAAATCAGTATTTTACACGCCCTTCAAGGCAGTTACATCTGGGAAAGACTGATGTGGTTTATGGGTCAAGTGCAGATTGTTTAGGTCATTTGCAGTCTACTGATAAAATATAGTTCTTTTTATGGTCTTACTCTTGGATCCTTCTTAATAACTGCAGAGGAAGCTCAGTCTTCTGGTTTTATTTCTTCTGAAATTCAGGGAGAAATTAAAATTGCCAAATTAGTTTTAAGTTTTATTTTTGATGGAAACTACAAAAAAACAAGTCTGAATACTTACCTCTGAATGTGTCAGGTGTTTTGGTCTGCAGGCTAGTGTGGAATAGAGTCGATGGCAAAAGAAAGAAACAGAAAATAAAACATGGTAACAAGAAGATTAAGTTATGAGCAGGGTTGGTATCAGAGACTGTGAGCTGTTTCCTTAAAGGCATTTTTGTCCCTTTGTGTCCTCTATCTGGGAAGGCTGACTGAAGAGATCCAAGATAGAAGAGATCTCAGATAGCAAACGTGGAATAAAAGAGAAAATATGCACAATATTATTATTAATCTTGCTGTAATGGATTGTAAAAATGAGGGAGCCATGATATACTGTTCAAACTCATAAATTTATTCATAACTTATAGTTTGATTTTGTTGTTTGTTTGGTTGGTTTTTTCTGGGCAGGCTATATAGCACGGCAACAATTTTCCAGGTCAAGAAACTTTTCATCACTCTACCAACATCCTTTCAGGGATCTGTTCAGTTTAATATCTTTGTAGTTATTCAACTTCAAGTAGGATTTTCTTTCCTTCGCTAAGTGATGAGAAGTGGCTCAGTCATTATTCCCCAAGGACAGAGTTTGTAGTTTACACTGATTTCACACACTTTGCCTTTTGCTTTGAGTTTTTTCTGCTTTGAATTGTTTTATGTACACCTTCTCTCAACAGTTCATTCTGCTGTTAACACACAGAACTGTTTTGCTTTCACTCCAGTAATCTAGTCATGATGACCATTGTGTAGAAGAATTTATGTGGAGAATTTCTTTTGAAAACTATTTTTCTGTTAAGTTGGGATGTTTTTATTGCCTTTTTAATAAAAAAACCCCTGCTTATTTAATTTTCCAATTCTAACAATTGAAATTTCATTACTTAAGAACCTGTACATACATAATGTGTTATTAAATATTTGACTATTTGTGAGATAGCAAAAATATAATAATACTAAGAAAAAGTTATATAAGAGAAGCATTTTTTTTAAAGTTATGTGTCATAGAATGTTACTTTATATATTGTTGAGCTGTCTCAACTCAGTAAAAAAAATAGTTCTAAGGTTAATTCTGGAATCCTATATTTTCTGACTATCACTTACACAGGACTGTCAAAACTATTTGAAAAGCAGAACAATGGAAAAATCTACCTTTTCAGTAGAACATCAGAAGTATAGACATTTAAAATTAGTCTCTTTTGTGACTTCTACGAAAGAAAATTTTATTGTTTGACTTCCTTCCTTCCTTCCTTCCTTCCTTCCTTCCTTCCTTCCTTCCTTCCTTCCTTCCTTCCTTCCTTCCTTCCTTCCTTCCTTCCTTCCTTCCTTCCTTCCTTCCTTCCTTCCTTCCTTCCTTCCTTCCTTCCTTCCTTCCTTCCTTCCTTCCTTCCTTCCTTCCTTCCTTCCTTCCTTCCTTCCTTCCTTCCTTCCTTCCTTCCTTCCTTCCTTCCTTCCTTCCTTCCTTCCTTCCTTCCTTCCTTCCTTCCTTCCTTCCTTCCTTCCTTCCTTCCTTCCTTCCTTCCTTCCTTCCTTCCTTCCTTCCTTCCTTCCTTCCTTCCTTCCTTCCTTCCTTCCTTCCTTCCTTCCTTCCTTCCTTCCTTCCTTCCTTCCTTCCTTCCTTCCTTCCTTCCTTCCTTCCTTCCTTCCTTCCTTCCTTCCTTCCTTCCTTCCTTCCTTCCTTCCTTCCTTCCTTCCTTCCTTCCTTCCTTCCTTCCTTCCTTCCTTCCTTCCTTCCTTCCTTCCTTCCTTCCTTCCTTCCTTCCTTCCTTCCTTCCTTCCTTCCTTCCTTCCTTCCTTCCTTCCTTCCTTCCTTCCTTCCTTCCTTCCTTCCTTCCTTCCTTCCTTCCTTCCTTCCTTCCTTCCTTCCTTCCTTCCTTCCTTCCTTCCTTCCTTCCTTCCTTCCTTCCTTCCTTCCTTCCTCTCTCTCTTCCAGATCATGGTTCAGAACTTAAAAAGGTTGAATCATCCTCTGGATGGCTTCCAGCAGCAGTCAGTAATGGAACCAGTGCTGTGTAACATCTCTGTTGATGTCAGGGGCAGTGGGATTGAGTACAGTTTGCTCAGCCAGTTTGCTGATGACACCAAGCTGTGTGGTGTGGCCAGCATTCTGGAGGGAAAATTTACCATCCAGAGGTTCCTTCACAGTTTTGAGAGGATGACCCATGAAAACTGCATTAAGTTCAACATGGTCAAGTGCTAAGTCATACAGATAGTTGGGGTTGTTCAGGCTGGAGAAGGCTCTGTGTAGACCTTATAGCAGCCTTCCAGTAATTGAAGGGGGCTTACAGGAAAACTGGGGTGGGACTTTTTACAAGGCATGAAGTGATGGGATGAGGGATAACGGCTTTAAACGGGAGAAGTTCTTCACTGTGAGGGTGGTGAGACACTGGCACAGATTGCCCAGGGAAGTTGTGGATGTCTCATCCCTGGAAAAGTTCAAGGCCAGGTTGGATGGATCTTTGGGCAGTTTGGTCTAGTTGGAGGTGTCCTTGCCCACAGAAGGTGTTTGGAACTAGATAACTAGGTGATCTTTAGGTCCCTTCCAACTAAACCATTCTATGTTTCTGTGCTGTCCAAAGTTATTGAATACATTTATTTTTATTGTTTTGTGAAAAAAGGCATTTTATCCAAAGAACACAAATGTTTTGAAAGTCAAGTTTCAAGTACTAAACTTTTATTTAAAAATACTTTGGACAAAATTTAACCATATTACATGAAGTAGGAACTCCTGGGGTTTTTTCGTATCATCTTTCTCACTTTCTACTGAGATGCAGAGAGTTTGTCAAATACACACTTAAAATACAATGAATACAGTGAATACAGTGAATTTGAGAGGTTAATAGCAGTAAATGGGTATGTGGCTGGAAGGAAGAGAAGAGCAATTGTACAGTGAAAACAGTCATTCTGGTTATATCTGAAACTTTTCAAAATTCAAAAACAACTAATAAAGAAACTTATTCTTAGAAATTCCCTAGGGCTGTATTAGATCATTTGGAGCTCTCAGTTTTGTGACAGAGTATTATATTTTTAGCTTCTGATAGAGTCATTTTTTTTGTTTGGTTGGCTGGCTGGTTTTTGTTTGTTTGTTTTTAATAGACTATTAAGTTATTTTAAACTTGCAAATATCAAATTAAGGACTCCTTAAAGGTGAAACTTAATTTTTTTTTGCTAGCTCAAGATTTCTTTCCAATTGCTTTTCTGTCTCTCCATATTTAACAGAAAGGCTTCTCTGAAAATGCAGAAAGCACAGTTTGGTTGAACTTCTCACATACATGTATCTAATATTCATTCACATCAGAAATAATTTCAAAAACCCACAAATAACCCCTATTCTTAAAAGAAAAAAACAAAACAAAACAAAACCAAAAGAAACAAAATAAATAACCAAGCAAAAAACCTTACTCACACCAGTCTACACCTGTAGCATGAGATTTAGCACACTGTGGGGTAGTGCATCCCTTCCCAGTCATTTATACTCTGAAGCAGAAGCAACTTTGGATCTCATCTTGTGACTTCAGCTGAGTTTTATCAGTGTCATTTCTTTGCCGTTGCCAACAGGTGAACCAGAAAGCTGAAACATTGTTAAAAAACAAAGGCAAATAGAATGCATATCCATTCTTCAGCAAAAAAGGAAACACTGAACTGGAAAATTGCTCATAGGGTTAAATCTGATTTATCTTCTAATTTTGGAGTTGTATGGCTGTATTTTCTGCTCCATAATATTTTGCAAAGTTTTGGTCTTTCCCAAGCACTAAATTACCTGCTTGAGGGAGGAAGAAATTTAAAAAAGTAAAAAATAATCATTAGGAATTAAAATAAATATGTTGTGTAAAAGACAAAGTATATATCACAGTAGAAAAACAAAAAAATTGAAACCCTTTCCCATAATAATTTTTATTTAATTTTTGACTGATTATGCACTCTTTGCACTTTTCATGAGGTGTCAGTTACAAAGTAAAAGGGAAATGCAATCTGTGCAATTGCCAATTGAAGAGAAAAAATATACACCACAAAATGGGACTGCTGATGAGCAATTCAGAATTCCAGTTCTGCTGTGTTACAGATGAAACCATGCTGTTCCAGAGAACTTTGTCATATCTATTATTTTGCATAGTTTATAAACTAAAAATCCTTATAGTTTCAGTCCAACTGCATTATTTTAAGTTCAGCTGTCCTAGTTTATTCTTGATGCCTTGTCACTGTGAAGCCACAAAATTTTAATGAAACTCCTGTGCCATTGTTTAAAGACATAAGAAGGAAAGCCAGAGTTTATTTATAAGGGATGTTGATGAAGTATTTTGTACTTCTGTTGGTCATATACAGTGCCAATAAACCTGTGGTTTCACATACCTATTCCTAGTCAAGTGGGCAGTGGTTTCCAGGGAGTTTAGCTCTCCTATGTACTGAAATAATAAACTCAGTCAGAAAAAGAATATAAAATTCATAAACAACATTAGACACATAGTAGTGTAGGAAATGGACTTTCACCAATAAATTTCTTGACTGTAAGCAGGGAAACACTATAAATCATAAATAATACAGGATTTTATGTTTTGCACCGTGTGAGTTTTATAGAGCTCGAATGGAGTATAATAAGGAAACAGCAAAGCTTTCCCATGGTACTTCATAAGTTGTGGGATGAATTTTCTTCATTGATTCCAAGTGGATTTTTTTATCCCCCACTACACTATTCATGTAAATAGCAGGGATGCATTTAATTTCGTAAAAGCTATATATAACAGCTAATTATAAGCAACAAGAAATTATTTATAAATCTGACATAATGTAAATTCTGTTTAAAAATATAAACCCCCGTGGCCCAAATTCTAGGTTTTGAGAAGTCCTTTAATGCCTTGCAATTGCAGGTATGTTTTGCTGAATCATTTTCTAAAATTTAAATTATTGGTCTTCAAAAGCACGTGAGATAGAAAATGAGGTTATGTGGAGAAATGATTAAGGAAATATTTAGTAGGAAGATCAAACAGTCTGTGGTGATCAGGCACAGGGTTCAGTCACACAGACATATTGATCAGCTCTATTTTACAAGCGATGGATCCCTTTTATACCCCCTACTGTGTTTTCTTCTTTTGTGTCTCCCTAATCCTATTCTTCTGCACATTCCCTCATCAATTTGCAAAGTTCCAACAACCCTCTGCAGCATCCTGGAGCCTCAAGTTTGTGTCTTTATCATCTGCAAGCTCCTGGTTTGCCTAAAGTTTCTTGGTAGCCCACCAATTAGCATGACTGACCACGTTTGTTTCTAGTTCTTGTCTCCTTAAATTGTCTCTTAGCTATTAGCTTCCTCTCAAGCCATTTTGACAAGGCCCTTGTCAATGAAGGGAGACATTTAAACAACAAACAGATTGAAGCTGCTAAATTTAAATTTTACAAAAACTAGGAGTGTCAAAAACTCCATGCTTCCTGTAGTCAATATATTATTATTCCCTCTTTTAGCAGACTAGACCATTTGAATAAATCACACATGAAGTTTCTAAAGCATTTTTTTCCAGAGAAAACAAATAACTTTGCTCCTTTTTTCCAAAAATAAAGTCTTAGAGGAATGATAAATGCAGAGAGAAATAGAAAAACACTTTTTTGTGTTTTGTAAGTCATCAGTCGAATACATTTTATGAAACAGCAGGGTAGTGGTCTTAACTGTTATTCAGAAGATGTTCTGTTCTTTCAGGTTAAGTGTTTGGTCCTTGAGAAAAATTAACTTGACACCTGTTAAGACCATCTGTGCTCACAGTTCTCTGTGCTTTGAAAAGTCTTTGGATGTCAGCTTGTTGAATGCAGAAAAACTAGTTTAAAAATAGTGAAAATATAATAGCTCTATGTCCGTCATACATAACCTGGCAACCCAGTAAATGTAGTACTGTATTAAACTATCAACTGAGGCAACGAGGCTTATCAGATTGTTTTAAAACTTGCTTTGGCCTCTCTGGAGCTTTGTTTTATCTTCTGTAGCTGGAACAAAATTTATCTGATGTTCTGATGACTGTTATGTCCCATATTTTAGCTGCTGCACTATTGTCACTTAATGCTCATTGCTGTACATTTTTTTTCCACTCATAAGACAGTAACAACTGTTTCTTCTGTACAGGATGAAATATCTGTGATCCTTGAATAATAAGCAGCTTAGTGGAGTACTCTCCATGGTGTGGCAGCAGAAGCCTTGAAAATAAAGGCACATATAATAACTGGAGTTCGTGGGGTTGTAAACAGCTAACCATTGGTCTTTTATAGTTCATTAAAGTGATGCAACCTTGGGAACTGCAGTAAAACCAGTGTTAGAGGTAATAAAAAACCCAAAGAGCAAGTATCCATAATGTATAAAACACGTGATATGGGGTAAATTTGCATGAAACTAGGAACCAGTGAAGAAAGTATAGGAATTTCTGGATGTTGTGATAAAATGCTGCAAGTGCACCTAAGTAAGAGTAAGGAAAAAGAATCCATGAATGCTATAGTCCTCCAGGGAAGGGATTTGGGGTACTGATGACCTTTCTACAATCTCTGAATGAACCCTTTTACTTTTGAACCCAAAAAGGCAGTAGGAAGCTAAGCATAATACAGGAGAAAGGTGTATAATACCCACCCCACCAATGGGGTGGGTATATAATAAATGTTCTATTCTGTCATTGAAAATTACTTTTACCTATTAGAAGTTTGAGAACTGTGACCTCATGGCTAAATCCTTCAGTGACAAACTGTCCATATCTTGAGTTTAAATTCCAGGGTTTTATGACTACATCAAGTTCCCAGGTGCAGTCTGAAAGAATCTCCTAATTATGAATTATATTAGGAAATTAATAGAATGCTCATTATCTGCTGCATTATGGGAGGATCAGAGGACAGCAAACAATTCTCTGTACAGTTATGTGCGTTGTCTTCTTGTGCTAAATTTAGATCTTGGCTCTACCTTTGAAACTCCGGTAAGAGTTGCAGATCTAATTTTCATGCAGTACAAAACTAGCTTGAATAATTTGGTATTTGCCTGTTTTCTTTACTGTAACATGGAGTCCTTATGTCTTAGGACATGTCCTTTAGAAAAACCAAACCAAACCAAACCAAATAAGCCCCAAAAAACAACCCAACCCCCTTTTTGGTCAAAGGTGAAGTTGTGTTGCATATAGGGAAAAAATCCCAAAAGAACCCCACCACCTTCCAAACACAAATAAATGTAAACCAGTATATAATAAATCTCTCGAGTCCACAGCCCAACACTGGTAACTATGCTGCCTCCAGGCAACAAACATGTTCTTTAGAGAAGAGCTTTCATAAAGCTAAATTGTTATTCAAGGCAACAAAGTGTTTATATTGCCTGCCTTTAAAAATAGGTCTGCACATCTTATATCCAAGCTCTTAGAAATTAGAGGAGCTTCTAGGGGACTCCAGGTGTGAAAGGTGTTTATACTTTTCTGCTTCCCTGAGACCCAAGATTACCAGGTCTTTGGCTCTCCTGTATTGGACACGTCTCCTCCAAAACACAGAATCATTTAATCATATCTTTTCAGTAACTATAGTTTTTCAGTGATAATCATAAATTAGCTGTATAGGTGTGCCTGCTGTACTCTGATAATTATTTTTTATGAAGATGAGAAAGACTGTGGCCTTGTCACTGCTGACATTCCTCTGGAAAAAAAATAAATCATACTCTCTAGATATTTAATCAAGAAATGATATTTAGCTCACTTTCAACTAAAGCCTTATCCATCCACTCCAGCATAGCACAGACTTCAAAACAGCAGGTAATTTGCTGAATTGCAGTACATGCTGTCTTTTTGTTCTATGAAAATCCATTAAGATTAATTAGTACTTCTATTTCCATAGAGCCTTTCATAACTATTTTCTCAAAGTACTTTGCAAAGATAATACTGCCCATTTTTGTGTCACTTATAAATCATTAGTTTGTTATTATTGGTTACTAAGTAATCAGTAACAGTCTAATATTTAGCTTCTGAATTGTCTTGTAGCAAATAACATAGTACATAGATAACTTAATAAGATAACTTCAGAAAGCCATAGTTAAATTAATTCTTCCTCTTGCCAAGATAAAAGGTGCTGGTGGAAGCATCTGATTAAAATCGCATCACCTGAGAGTGGGCTAAGAATGATTAACTAATTAAATGAATGAGTTAAAATAATTTTTTTTTTGGTACCAAATACTTGAATACATGGGCGACTTTTTGATGGTTTTGGGGTGGTTTTGTTTTGTTTTTTTTTATGAGGTTACCCATGCTTAGGTACTATAATGCTTTAATATTTTGTGGCAAACGCAACAAAACCCCAAGACTTTCTTCACTTCCGGTAACTGTAAAAATTTGAATTATTGCACTACTCTTGGTGAATATTCTCTTTCCAAAACTTGTGTACTTTAAAAGCAAAATACTGCAGAAAGTTTTTTGTGCATATAGAATCTTTACATTTCTTTCACAAAATATTCTGTTATAGCTCTCGGGTACTGTCAATGAATGTTTGTTACATGAAAGATAAAATATTGTTACTGCAAAACTCAGATACAGAGACAGTGAAATTCCACTAGATGCATTAGAAAAATGAGAGTAAATACAAGCAAAATCAGAGGAAAAATGTTGGTTTAGTCAGTAATCTCATAGAATACTGTGGTTTATCGCACACTTTGTCTGAATTTTGAACTCATTCAGGTGAATTCACAAAAATACACTCCTAATACATTTTCCATTTGATTCTTGACAGGCAATGTGCTCATATTTAGACAGTTCTGTGAAATATTCTATAGGTATGAAAAGATTCATTTATCTCTGCCCTTCTGATTAGTTTAAGATTAACAGTTGGGGGACAGAGATTCAATATATATATATATATATATATATGTTCAGCTTGAATATTCTTCCATAAAATGGTCAATGCTAACACCCTTGTCGCATGTATGATCTGCACAAGTATTTTTTGTTGATCTGAAAAACTAAGATGACTTGTATGGTCCCTACAAATTCATAACCTCTCTGCCTTTAAAAAATATTTATATGCGTGTAACAACATGAACTTCATTAACCTCACTGAAATTCAGTTGTGCTGGCTGTCTCAATTTTAGTAGATTTTGGTTTAAAATTAGTGAAGAGAGAACTAAATTTAGAACTTGTTGCTTGTCTTATTTCTTTTAGATTTCACAGTTACTATATGAATGTATACATATTAGTCTAATCTCCTTTCTGCAATCTGTATAACTTTTGAAAATAAAACTCATGCAGGAATTTTGATACCAGTTAGCGTTGCTCATAAACTTCACTGGTTTAATGGTTAAGTAGCTGTTGACTTCAACAGGAGCATAATTTGCTAATACCCATTTTTCAGTGCTTCTGTCCCAACTAAATTCTGTATCATTTTACGTAGTTGTTTCTTTAAACTATGTGACTATAAGCTCTGCTCCTAAAATTTAAATGTAACTGCCATCTAGCCTACTTGTCTAAAAATCTACTGCCAGTGAAAGAGCCTTCTGTATCATAGTTTAAAGGAGTCTTTAGAGGAAACAATTCCATTTGTTTCTAAATGATCAGTGATAAGGAAGGGACAGATACTTTAGATTGCCTCTGGCAATGAAAAATGCAGTATAAAGTACTGCAATCTTAAAGAAAGAAGTTCTAAAAGCTACAATATTGTTACTATTTTAGTACTTAAATTTAGATGAAACTTTTGCAGGGACTGTAAAAAAATGATGTCTTTTTTCAGACAAGTCACTCAAAATGTGATGAAAAACAATGGCATGAAACATATGAAAAAAAACCCCAAACCACACAACCTAATTGAACAACTGTAGCTGATGAAAATGGTGTTCAAAAACATGCTGGTTGTTCCATGAATATTTTTCTGTTGCCTCGCAATTTGCATAATGAATCTCTTCTGTGTATTTACATTGAATTAATTGATTTTAGTTTATAAAAATTACAAAAGCACTGAAATGCATTGCTTATATCTTGCTTCAAAGACCACTCAATCTGCAGTTTCATTAAGTTTCAGTTTCTTGAACCAGTTCTGGTTTTAATGTAGACGGAGTCATTATTTCAAATCTTGAAATGAAATATTGCTATTTAAAACTAAAATTTATAGAAGGGAGAGATCTTTCTAAAGATTTTGTCATATATCCTTGTGGGATTAAGTGCTACTGAAACAGAATTACTACTTAAAAGCTGTCTAAAATCTTCTTTTAAAGTCCTTATTAGTGTTTTGTTCCATAACTGGTCAGAGCACTGTCTCAAGTCTCCAGCTAAATAGCCTCCAGCTTCCTGAGGCAAGGAATTGCAAGGAGTGATAAAAAAAAAAAAGGAGAAAAAAAAAGTTACATATCTTTTTTCGTAATGTGAGCGGCTTTCATAGAAGGGTTTTATTCAGAATGTTTCTGTGCCTTTGTATATTTGTGGAGATAATAGTTTTTAAATTAACATTTTAAATTAAATTTAAAATTTATTTTCTAACCGTTACAAAAGTGCTGCTTTTGATGACTCAAATTCTGTGTTAGCACAACATATTTGTTTCTATGGCCATATCATGAAATTATTTGAAAGTACAAGTCTGTGCATTCTACAAATTAAAATGTCAAAAAATCAGCATGAGGATATAATTTAAATAAATTAGCTTATTTTTGTTTCAGCTACTTTTTTGTCAGTTTCCTATTTGTAACAGTTCAGATACAATATAAAGACTTAACAGAACTTTGTTATATAATATTTTTCAATATCCATTTGTAATTATTTCCACTCAGAAGATTAAATAAGCCCACAAATTGGTGCTATTTTTCAACAGAGACACATACACAGCTGCTATACCTAGCAATGCCTTAAAAGTAGTGTAAAACAGAATTCATCAACCTAAAAAGGGGTTTAGATTTGGTAAAATCTATGCAAACATTATATAATTTCTAAATAGTTTCAAAACCACAGTGTTGTAGTCCCACCTACTAATCTTAATTATAAAGGAATTTATAAGATTATATAAATTCTATAATAAAAACATATAATATCAAATCTTTATTATGCAAGTTGCAATTTTCTGTTTGTTGTCCACTAAACAATGGAATTTGGCTTGCATAGGCTATGATGTTAAATGAATATGCAGAGTTGTTTACTACAGAATAAATCACTAACACAGTTATGGTTTTATTGATAAAATTTGAGTGCTATGCACAGCATAAAGACAAATTTAAGAGATAGAACTGGGAGTATTGAATTTAGGTGATTGCTGCATTATTTTTAAAAGCAACAGCAAATGTTTGATTTCCAGAAAGTATAAAAATTAGATTTAAGGAAAAATATTCTGTGATATTTTACATAAAATAACTAGGGTTTGTTGTTTTTTGTTTTTTTTCTTTGTAGTTGTTTTTTTTTTCCCCTGCCAAAGGAAAATAATTTAAAAAATGAGAGAAACACAACTCACTAGGAGACAAATTATCTTTTGAAAGTTGTTTGGAACAAATCAAACTTATAATTTCACAAACTTTAAAACAGTCTTAAGCTGCTTTGGGGGGGACACATTCATGCTAGATTTTAGCTGAAATACACTCTCATAAGAACTATCCAAAAACTTTTTGTTTCTTTGTTTGTTTGTTTTCATAAACTGCTTCATCTTGGCTTCTTCATATTTACCATGACCAGAGAGCAGACTCTGTATAAGGTCCCAGCCAGACTGGAGTTATTAAACCAGCTTTTAATGCTCCTGGTTCTCTGACCTTGATCAGACCCTGGAGGCTTCACTCAAGGCTCTTCACATCAAGTGATGGAAGTGCTCAGAAACAGACAGGGAAGAATCTGACACTTACGAAAATCTTTTCTTCCATGTGACTTTAGTGAAGTGAAATAACACCATTTTTTGAAAGTTGAATGTAATTCCTCCTTCATCATGCACCTCCCATTACTGACCATTGCAGCACCTGCAGCATAGTCTGCTTTTCTCCCCATTTCATATAAGGGGAGATAAACAAACAGTACTTTTACCTAAATCATCATTCTCATTTGGGAGGGCTTGCAAAAAGTCTAGAAATTCCCCATAATGCAACACTTAAGAGATGTTCAAGTAGAGTTTTGGGTTTTTTTCCCTGGGTCCTTTGAAAGTTTTCCTGAGCAGCTGCTGTTTAGAGAACATCATCTAGATTCATGTTTCCAATGTACAGGTTTTGACCATTGGTTGTCAGACTTGTTACTTTACCTTCCTGATGTCATTGCAACCCAGGCTTTGTGCCTTCTTTTCAGCTCCTTCTTGAAGGTACCAACATCAAGAATATCTGAACAGAAAAGAATAAAAACAAACAAACAAATTAAAGACTCAAAATTAATAAAAATATTTCTGCCATTATAGTCTAATGTGAATTGCTTGTCCTAAGTATCAAGTTCTGGTCACTTAGTAATAAAAGATTTTTTTCTATGGCCATTTTTATTAGTCTGTCTAACAGCAAGTCCTGAAAGGAAGCCAAAAGTTGAAGTCCAGATGAACAGAATTCATGGGTATCTGAGTATCTGAGGCTCCACTTCCACAAGGGTAGACACCAGGAGAAAAATTATCATAGAATTTTTGTGTTTTTTTTCATCTTTGTAATGACATCCTAACATGGATTAAGAAAATGACACTTGAAACTGCTTAATTGGACATTAGTGATGCTTTTTGCCTAATATGACGTAAATATTATACATTCATAGCTTTCTGTAAAATAAACTGACAGCTTAAGCCATTGTGAATATGCTCTAGATGAAAAAAATTAAACAAAAAATCCCCAAAGCAATCAACAACCAAAAATAATTAAGCACATAGGGGAATAGACAGCAGAGTCTTGGCTATGTGATTCTCCTATTGTTTGTCCTGCCAAATAAATTCAGGCTTGAGAGGTTTTGGATTTGTATCAAATATTTGGAAACAATCCTGTCCATTTCCTTACTTCATCTGATTTTCCACATTACCAAATAGGGCATAAAATCTGAGAATTCCTCTCTCACAGTGATATTTGTTAGGGCTTGCAAATTAGAAATGGTGAGAATGTGAATGATTTAGTTGCTTCTGAAAGCAATATTGCCTGAATCAAAAAGAATATTTAAATATACCTAGCAACATTAATTTCATTTAAAAAGGTTTAATGTAAGTAGACAGTTTTTTTAAACAGTCTGGAGACCTTGCTATTAAAATGGAGAGCTGATGCTATGCATTTCTATTTAAAAGCTCATATAAAGATTGTACCCACAAAAGCAAGGTTACCAAAGAGATCTTTTGAGCTGTTTCCCAGAAGTAGTGTAGTCTTGAAATATTGAAATGTCACTTTTATCTTCTACATCCTCAATATCAAAGTGTTGTGCACTAAGCAAATAAATGGAGAAATGGAGGCTAGCACAGCATTTGGCTGTTTTCTGGATAAACAAGACAACTTGTCTAGGAGCTATTGTTGCTCTATTTTCATCTCCATTGTGTTTTTTAAGTAAAGTCAAAGGCAGTAAACACACAGGGAATGAGCTCATATTACTTTTGTAAAACTAAATAAAGTATTATTCTAGGTAAGAAAAAATCTAAATGCTGGAGATTAAATCAATTTCTTACTTCTTTTCTTTCCTAGATTAAAACTATAGAATGTGATCCAAATGTATACTTTCATACTTATATATGAAGTTTTGCATTCATACAGAAGGTCAAAGTTCTGTAATTTCTGTGGCACTAAATTATTTTAAAGCTGTTATGGTGCAAGATAATTAGTAAGGAGCATGGTAACAAAAGAGGAACAGAAATCTGAGTTGCCAAAAGCAAGTACAGCAAATGAAATTAATTCTCTGACGAGAATAGCAGTAGGGTCTGGTAACCTGGTGAAGAAGTAAATAAATAGCTTTCCATTTTTGTGAAGAGGGAAAGATGAAGAATAGCTGCTGTTGAGTCAAATAAATGTATTTCTACAGAGCAGGATATGAAATAACAAATGATTATAGCATAGATCAGGGTTTTTTACATGCTATGTAACTCAGCCATTGATGCCAAAGGTGATTATAAATTCCGTGTTAGACAGGAAGATATCAGACTTGTGAAAGTTTTTTGTTTCTCACAGGTTGATTTATTAAATAATTAAAATATGTTTTTAAAACCTTTTTTTAATGTTCAAGTTCAACAGTTTACTTGTCTTATGAACTTTCACCCAAAGTGTGGACTAGAGGGCAATAGAATATTTATAAAGTTAGAAAAATATAAGAACCACTTCCGTTATTCCACTGCAGAGTTAAAATCCAGTTGTGCCATTTAAAATTTTTACTGCTCTACACCACTAGGAGCAAGGAATTTTAGAAAGGAACTGCCACTGGAATATCCAGTTCGAGGGGTACCTGAATGTTTCTATCTCTGCTGAAGTGAGACTTTGGTGATCTCTATAAAATAAGCAAAATGAAGGAAAGTAAGCATAAGGAAATTAACCACTCGTTTTTGATAGAATAGATCAGGCTATTGGTAATTGATAATATTGATAATATTGGTAATATTGGTAACTGGATATTGGTAATTGGTAATAGATTACCAGGATATTGGTAATTCAGCTCCAATAGCTTGCTCATAATCAGTTATAAATTTTTTATGTCTTATATTTATAATGGAATTCAAGCCCAACAAAATAAATATAATATAGGAGTTGTATGAATGGATCCCTTAAACTTCATTATTCCTGTCCACTTGCTTTCAATATCTTTGCTTCCATTCTTGAAAGGAAGAAAACAAAGTCTTGTAACAGTGCTATCTCCTATAAAGCTCAGGCAGGGGTAGGAAACATCACATGATTTTCAGTTACCTCTGAAACTGTAGCATAGATTCACTTCATCTCATTGCTGTGAGCTTTTGATTTAAGATTGCTTTATCTCGCCAGAAGTGTAAAAGGCAAATGAATAATGATAAATAGGATATGATGTCATACAGAACTAATGGCAGTTCAGCCGAAAAGTTTAATTAATATGGCACATAAACAGTTTTACCTGTCACGGCAGTTCTGACCTTGCAGATTCAGGTTTAGGCAAATAACTTAAGGAATAGCAAGCTACAATCCATAAGTAAGTATATTTGTATCCTTGACATGTGACAGAGCAGCAGTAAGTGTAATTGAAATATATGATGCATTTGGCATTGATGCAGATACCTAATTTTCATGGTGTAGGAGAATGACCGATGTGACATTTTGCTCATTTTCCTCAGCTAGAGCTTGTACCATTTCTCAAGAGTAAATGATCTTACAGTATTAAATAATATAGTCTTGACCCTGGCTCGAAGTGTGAACGTGAAGTCAGCAAAACAGCCCCACTAAAAGTTAGCTAGAACATACAGTGAGACAAAATCAACTGAAAGTTTCAATGATAATGTCTGGTGGCCTTGACATCCTACCTTAGTGTTCCCTCTACTTTTCCACACACTTACTTTCTTTCCTATTCTCTCCACCTGGTGCTTTCTGTCCTTTCTTAAATACTCTAACAGAGGTGCCACCATCTTGGGTGGCTGTTGTAGGTTCATTGGTGCCAGCTAGAGCCATCTGGAACTGGCTGTGTCCACCATGGGGTAGTCCTGGCCTCTCCTCACATCACAGGTCCTCAGCCACCCACTGCCAGCATCTTATTACTTGTTCTCAATACACAATTTTGGATTTTAGAAACATTAATGAAGGAAAGAACAGTCACTAAATAAATTCATCCCTTTTAATTAAATCTAAAGAAATTCTTACTTTTTTCAGCACAGAAGAATTCTTAACTGAAAACTTATGCCCTGTTACAGGTCAGCTGGTTTCAGTCAGACTTGGCTGGAGATGAAATTTAAAAAAAATTCCTCCAGTACTCCTTTTGAGTATATTGGTTTTAGATGCTTTCTTGGTGACCTGGTTTGGGCCAGGATAGAGCTAATTTTCTTTCAGTTATGTCTCTCCTAAGCAGCTGCACTTGCTGAAATTAACAGCATGTTTCTCAGTCAGTGTCTGCTTCTGGGACTGATAACACTCGATGTTATAGTTACTGCTGGAGAATGGACTGCAGAACCAAGGCCACTGCTCAGTTCTGAGGAACATCTTATGCTCCAGAAAGAGAAAGGGAGTAAAGAGGTCTCACCTGCAACCCTCCTTTAGGGAGGAGCGAACAAGACAAATGACCAAAATTGACCAAATGGAGTATTACATCCCATACACGTCATACTCAGTATAAATTTGATGGATCATGAGGGTCAAGACCTTAATCCTTCTTTGCCTTCATCCTCCTTCACCTGTCCCTGTTTGCTTCAGTATCCTGGGATGATTCCGTCCGTTCCTCTCCCTGTGATCCTGATCCGTGCCAGCCTGAATCTGTGTGTTCTGCCTCCAGTCCCCAACTGCTGCTGACTCCAAGAGTCCAGCCTGGACTTTCTCAGGGCTGCCCTGCAGCCTCAGTGGTGATGTGACAGTTACTGGGGGAAGAGGGGAGGAACATGGTATCATTTTTCAGTATATTTGTATATATTTATTAATTCTTCCTTTTTGTCATTACTGTTTCATTAAAGCTGTGTAGTTTAGTTTCCAACCCATAACTCTCTTTCCCTTATTCTCTCTCCTTCCTTCTATCAGGGAGGGGATTCAGAGAGAGCATCTGTCACTCGCTTTAATTGCCAGCTCAGCATTCAACTGTGACACCTTGCTTGAGCCAGGAAAGAACAAATTTTCTTTCTAGTAATTTTATATTTTCAGTTACATCTCTTTTAAGTAAGTGCACTTTCTGAAATGAACAGCCTGATAGTGTTATACACTCAGTCAATGTCTGCTTCAAGGATCGATGTGTATGGCTATTGCATTAATGATATGTAGAAAGGCTCTTGCTTATACTTCTATGGAAACCAAAGTCACTGCTTGGTTCTGCTAATCTTCTTATGCACTGGAAATGAAAGGGAGAAAAAGGGTTCACACCTGCAGCCCTTCTCCAGGTAGGACAAGACCAGGTATGTGACCCAAACCTTACCGAAGTATTCCATTCCATATGCATCATGCTCAGTATAAATCAGAGGAATCACAAGGGTTAAATGCTCTTTATCCATGGCAGTGATGTGGAAGGACTCTGTCAATTCTTTTGCCTCTTATCCCAATCCATGCATTTTTGCATCCAGCTGCTGTCTGCAGCTGAGTCCAGGAGCTCAGTCTGGATTTTGAGCCTGCCCTGCAGTCTTGGTGGTGACCTGACTGTTACTGGCGGAGGAGAACTCAACATTGCTTTTGTATATATTTTTCCATAACTGTACACATTTCATTATTTTCTTTTTCATCATTACTGTTTTCTTAAAGCTGTGTAGTTTAGTTTACAGCCTGTAAGTCTCTCTCCCTTCTTTTTCCTTTCCCTTTCTTTAAAGGGAGAGGGGCTAATAGGGAGAATCTGTCATTTGTTTAATTTCCAGCCCAGCATTAAATCTGGACAGCTCCACAAGTTAGACTTGCTTTTTACTTTTTCTATTCACTGTGCCTTAGTTGAGTCTGGAATTAGGACTTTGGCTTCTTTAGATAACTTAAAAATTTAATGTAAAAATAACTGGGCATCATAGAAGTAAACGTCATGAAGATAGAATAGAAAGTCCCTCTGTGACACCAGTACCTCACCTTCTTGCTTAGCCACAATCAAAATGAATATTGCTTCTCAAGAAGAGTTTTTAAAATAAGTGTTTCATGTGCTCCTTTTAAATTCTTCTCTGAAAAAAATTAAAATAATTAATTCAGTTAATTCTAGAACTGAAAAGGGAAAAAAACAGTAGTCAGCTTACTCCTAAAAATCCATATTTTCCAGGTATTACAGTCAAATATATTTTTTTGTGTGACCTTTTATTGTAACTACCAATTTAAGGTGAGAACACTGGCAAACACCATCAGTCACTCTTGCCCTCTGTCAGAGCATGTGCTGTAGAATGACCAAATCTACAACATGGAATTTTTTATTTATTTAGTTGGTTATTTATTTACCTCCTGGTCTTTAGCATCCTTAGCAAACATTTTCCAGGGCATATTTTTCAGTCTACCTTTTTTGGAGGCTGTGTTTTAGTATAGGCTTAATTTTGCACAGAGACAGCTGCAGCCCTTAAGTGTCCACTTGACAACAGTTGCATATAAAAACATGATTTCATTTACTTTAGCAAGTGTATTTACTTACTGCCTTGTTTTCCTTTAACATATTTCCAAACAGGCACATTTCATCTTTTTTCTCATTACAGAATAATTGTTATCAACTGACTTTTTAAAATCTTGAGCCATTTGAAATATGTGACCTGCTCTTCTTAGTGTGCCACCCCTGACATAATTATAATTCCCATTATATTTTACCAGCAAGAATGTATTTTCTCAGTCCTGCTTTTTGTTATTTTATATTCATAGTTCTTTCATATTTTCCTCTCAATCTTCCTGTTTCCTACTTCACTGCATACTTACACATTCCCTTTTTTCTCTGAGTCCCTCATTAAGTACCTTGGGTTTCTTTTTGTTATGTTTTTCTTGGAACATCAAGCCTGCTAGGCAAGTGGAAGAAAGCTTCAGAGCTGTGATTTTTGTAGTGTCTGTTTACTTGAGCTTGCTATAGCCCAAACAGCTTACTCTACTTGTACTAGATAAATCACTGGGAAAAGACTGCTCTGGTTCTTAGATTTTAGATCAGCTAAGTTGTCTGCTTTGGTGTTTTAGTTTAATGAAAGAAGTTAATTGATACAGAAACAGCTCAAAAAGTACAGGTGGCACTATTATTTGGAGTGTCTGAGACAGTCTCAAAGCATGGCTTATCTAACTTTTGAGTCTAATGTGAACTTGATTATAAACCTTGAATATGGTGAGACAGAATCAGTCACAATTTTCTTCTAGTGTTAATTATTTTGGTTTGCATCTTCACAATTTTGGTCGGTGTCTTCATGAGGCCTTCACAGAAGTGCCAGTCTCTCAGTTTCAGTTGCAATCTTCACATTGTGATGCGTTAACTAAAAATTCTGAAAAATTTTAGAAGAAATACTTTTATATCATGCTGTGCATTTCTGCCCTAATTTCTCTATTGTTCTTTGCCTTATCTTTGCTCTTTGAATGACACGGTCACTAACTTAGTTATCTTTTTAATCTGATTTTTTTTTTTAGATTTCCTGTGGTTCTCACCCTAGGTGACTGCATATGTCTATAATTACTGTGCAATTGACTCTACTTTTCAATGCAGTTATCTGACACTTTTGAAATGAAATTATGGACTAGCAGCTGGAAAACTGGACAAATTCTGGTACAGCAAGAATTCTTCTACTCTTCTGTCAGAACTGAAAGGCATCATTATTGTGATTTAGCAGGAAAACTATTTGCTCAAAATACCTGAATCAGGATGTTCCAGTTCATTGACTCTAAACTTATTCTGTGCTCAAGTGAACTAAGTCTGGTGCATTTTGCAGGCATGTATGAGACAGCCTAAGTGAGGCCTTGTCTGCCTTCCACACATTACAGTTTTATATACATTCCTTTTTCATGCCTATTTAAAATACTAATTTAAAAAAGTGATAGCTTTGACAATGTTTAATTTCTCTTTTTTTCACATATTATCTGCACTTTTTTAGCAGCAAAATTATTTAGGATTTCTTGCATAATGTTTAACACTGAGACACTCTGAAGAATCCTGTCTGGCTGGTACTCAAAAAGAAAGTTTATATATTATATTTGGTTTTCTGTGGCCTTTACTGCAAATTCTGCAGTCTGCATAGTAGTTAGTAGAGGTTGTTCTGGCACTGGGAAGTTATTTTACTGATTCCTTCTTTCACAAAACAACTAAGGGGGGGGGGAGCTGTGTGTCTGTGTGTAGAGAAATCACAAGATTATTCTGTAAATCAGTTCTTTGAGAACTTCCTTAAAAAGTAGCAGTCTTGAGTTCCAGACACTGTTTCATGATATCTTTCTCTGCTTTATTTGTTACTAAGAAGTAGTAGCATTCAAAATTTTGCTTTTTGCATTTGGGAACCAAGGTTATTTCTTCATGGACCTGAGTAAGGCTTCCTTTAGCCTTTATGAACAGACTTAAGCAATGTCTTGGGAGGAGAGGAGATTAAAAATAAAGATCTTTAAGAATCTCACCTAAAATAATATTTTCCTATTACTTAGGATCATTTGCATAATGAAGCTATTGGTATTGGCCTAGAATTATAACAACATTTTGCATCTGTGTCATGAACAATAGAAGATTTTAATCCTTCTTTAAATTCAAAAATAAATGGATGAAGTTTTTCTTTGTTCATTTTTGGATTTCAGATGAGATTTTAACCGCATTTCTGCAGTTTGTTACTGTGTGTGCATATGAGGTCATCAGTCACTGAAAAGATACACACTGAGGGAACTGCTGTCTCAAAATAAATTTCCTTATTAGTCACATGCTGTGCCAGCCAGTGTAGTGAACACCAGTGCTGGGAGCACTGCTGAAAAGTCAATGCTACAAATCAGAGCGTAATTATTCTTAAAATCCTAACACAGCCATCCTATCTGACTGTGAATTTAAAAGTTTAATTTCATAATTTTTCCATGAGGAAAAAAAAGTTACATACAAAGAGACAAAAATTCTTTAATTTAAAAAGAAGCAGACACATGCTAGGACAGTTGGAGACTTGACTTAAATTCACAAGTGCCCTATAAATCTTTCTTGCTGTTTTCTTAAGTAAAAGGATGGAAAGAGTGAATATATCCAAAATATTTAGTAAGTTTATCTGTAGCAGTGCATGAAGTAAGGACATGCTTTCCTCATCTCTGGGCCACTGTAGTTACAGGGGATGCTATTACCTCCTACCATGTTGCTTGTAGTCATATTTTTCTACAGTACAAGTAGATTAATGCCCTTTAAAGAAAAAGGTCTTCATAGTTTCAATAAGGTAGTATTTATCATAACTCCTTACAGCTCATTTTAGCAAATGAGCCATGTGGATGACTTGGAGAAGCAATTTTTTGTGAATTCACAGCACAAAAATTAGTGACGTTTCAGTACCTTGAAAATAATATTATCATGGAACTAAGCACACATTCCTTACTGGTGGCAGTGGTTGTCCAAAATAGTTTATAAGGAGTTTAAGGTAATTTGTTTTATGAAAGAATGTTAAACACTGATAAGTATTTCCAAATAATCTTCTCTATCAGAATTAATGACCCTTATTGCAATATGACAAAGTAGTACTTATAGATGTAAATACAAATTATAAGGAAGTAAATATTCCCTTAAGCAGGCACATTTTTAAGGCAATTTACAACTTTTCACTATACAGATTATGGGTGAATTTGTGTAGTTGTAATTGAGGTCAAACTTAGAATTAATCAATAAATTTGAATTTCAAGTAAATATAATAGATGATCAGACCTATATTGGAAGCTTTGTCATTGGAGGGCAACATCATTAAGTATTTTCACATCAGTGTTGATATCCATAAGATCAAGAAAACTAGGCAAGATTACTCAAGCTGGCAACAGTTACTCTGTATTTTTTCCCTGTGTGTGTTGGGTGAAAAATATATCCCTAAATCTCATTGCTGTGTTTTTCTTTGGTAATTTTTCATCCTTCTACCACACAAACACAGATCCTTTCTCTGGGGTCAAACAAAGTGGAGTCCATTTAGACAGAGGGAACACTCTGGTGAGAATTCAGGCTTCACTTTTGAAAGGACACATTAAAATCACTACTGAGTAAATCACTGACACAAGAAAAAACAAAACAAACCAACCAACCAACAACAACAAAAAAATTCAAACAAACAAACAAAAACCACTAAACAAACAAACAAAAAAACCCCCACCACACCCACACTGAAAACCAAAACAAAAAAACAAACCTGAAAAAAGCTGCCCTTCTGTATGTAAATAGAATAAGAATCACGGAATCATAGGATGTCTCGAGTTGGAAGGCAGCCAGAAGATCAAACCTAACTCCTGATTCCACATGGTCTCTCTAAAAGAGAAACCATATATCTAGGGGTGTTTTTCAAACACTTCTTGAACACTGACAATCTTGGGGCCTTGACCAGTTCTTTAGAGACATTTCCAGTATTTGACTACCCTATCAATGCAATGTTTTCTTAAAATCCAATTTGAACTTGCCCTGGCAGAGCTTTAAGCCATTCCCCCACAGCCCTCAAATTCACTTCTCAGTCTCCTCTTGTCTAAGCTGCACAAATCCCTCATTGTCAGCTCTATCTTGTAAGTCCTGCCTGCTTGTCCTCCCACCATCTTTGTTGCCCTTCTTTGGCCACATTCTTAGGAGTGAGAGGCTAGGGGATCTTTGTCACAAATTTTCCCTTGCAGTTTTTTTTCAAAGTAGAAGGAAGAGAAATTCTCAAAGAGAACCTGTGTTTTGAACGTATCTTTTTAATATTTTTAGGTAGAAATGGTATTATACAGGGGCAGCATAGGCTTCTATGACCCAATAGTTGCTACAGGCATTCACAGTTTCTTACTGAAGAAGAAGATGAATTGAATCTTTAATGCTACAGTTTTATTCTAGCATTGCACACTGTGAGATACCCAGCTGGAAAACAGTGAAAGACCTTGGGGTTCTGGTGAACAAATTGAGAAACAAGCCAGGAAACTCCCCTGGTGGAGAGCAAAGCACCAGCACGATGGGCTATGTTGGATGGAGTGTTGCCAGCAGGTTGAGTCTTTGCTCTTTCGTAAGGAGTGGGAACACCCTTTTCAGGCAATATATAAGGTGATGTAAGGAAAAATACCACCAGATGCAAGTTCATGACTGTTACATAGCACATATTGTTAATTCTATTCAGTAATAAGCAAAACCAAACTCCATTTCGTGTGAGGCTCAGCCTGGACTCTGATTTCATGTCTTCATTGCTGTGATAAATGATTAAAGTAAATTCAGAGAGCATTTACTTTCCTAAAAGAGATGACAGCATAAGCAGTAATGTGTGCTTAAAAGGTCTTTCATATCATCGAACTCTCACAAAACAGAAACTATAAAACAAGTATTTTTTTTAATGCATATGGTTCTCATTTGATTTTCCACTGTTTTTCCATAGTACCTTCCAGTAGCAAAAAAGAACTGAATATTCCTCCTAATACTCCCTTCTTAAGAATCCCTTATTAAGTCTATTTCTTTTCTTTTGAGCTGCTTGTTATTCTTTGAAGTTATGTCACCTCAGGCTCTTCAGTATTTTTTATTGACTCTTCTCACTTTAATTTAATTACTTTTTTTGAGACTTTGCAGAAATGGAAAGTATTGTCTTATATACAGGCTGTACTGAATTACATTTCTTGCTTGACCTTTAAATATTAAAAGATGAGCAAAGTGTCTTGAAATAGATTTAAACAATGGGCCCATGGTTTTTTTTGAATCACATTAAAAATGTATATTCTTTTTGAAGTAAGGTTGCTGTTGCATGCAGGGCCTATGAATAAAATCAATAGTAAACAGCAGTTTTAGTCATAATATAATAAATGGGAATACTTGTATTGGTAAAGGTCCCTGAAAGTGAAACAAAACGAGACAGAGGTGGGGGGCTTAAAAACATCATTTAGAAATAATGCAGAAATTTGCAATGGGGTCTTCTTCACAAAAGAGACTACACGTCATCCAGAATTTTTATTTCCATATGGTCAATGAAGCAAGTAGTTTCATCATGTTGTTAGGCTCATAGAGATAAAAAAATTAACAGTTGTAAAATTTTGGCATGATGTAGTAAAAAAAGAGAATTCCCCATTTAGAAGGCAAATTTTCTGTTTCTGTTCTTCATGATTATTCAGTAAACATCATTCCAATTTTATTATTATAATAGTAAAATAATTTACTTACATATAATCTATTAACTTCATTTGGTAACTTTAGGTGTCATTTATACACAGAGACATTTTAAATGTGAAGAAAAATTTATGTATGGTTTTAGTAAAATCTAAAATTTTGTCAAGTTTAGAGATTTTAAAAAGGTAATAACAGATCATTTTCTGATTAGGTAGGCAGACCTAAATTAGTCTTACTCTTCTTTTACTTGAAACAGTGTTCAATTTTGACCATGCTTTATCTCCCTTGAAAATAATCCCAAAGGAGCAGAGGTGTGCGCTTACATGATTGACTAATAAGAGAGTGTTGTGCAAAAGTTAGTAGTGAGAATACAAACCTCTACTCCCTGAATACTAATTTCTATAAAATTGTGAGTTTCTGGCCCTAGTCAAAGTAGTTTAATGTCATTTGGTTATTTAATTAGGCAACGTGGACTTTAAAAAAAGAATGGATATAAAGCAGCTATAGTAAAGTAACTGGATAGTGCCATTTTCCATGTCCTCTGATGGAGATGGTAAAGTAACATTTACTGGAGAAGGGTTTGCATCTCCAGTAGACAGATCATGCCTACCAGCCCCATTCAGATAATTCAGATAAAATAAGACATCTGTAATGTTTCCTCATGCTTGGGTTTGGCAAGTGAATCACTCCCCACATTATTCCAATACTGACATTTGTTTGCGGCTGAATTTGAACTCTGATCAAAGGATTTTCCTCATGGAAAGAAGGCATTCTAACAACTGACATTCACGTTACAGGTGCTCTTCTGGATTCACAGCTGAAGGATACTGACACATCCCTTACTCAGAGGAAGGATTCCATCATAATTAAGGGCTTAAGAACCTTATGAACTCCATCATTTATATCCTTGGAAAATCTTATTCAGCTGACATCTAACTCTTTAATTGTAAAATATGTTTGTAACATGCTCCAAGAATCAAATCTTCTACTCAGATAATACCAGCTTCTAGAAACTGAACTTCTTGAACTGAAAGTCATGGAGTCCTTTCTTTTTCCAGGCTCAGACAACCTGTGAAAGCACATCTGTGTGTCTGTTTAAAATTTCTAGGTAATTAGTTTTAGAAGGCTGTTTAGAAGACTGTAGGTGTTTATTAACAATTTATAAGCATCTCTTATTGTGGATTACCTCTGGTATTGCAGATATTGATCCCAAATAGATAGTTCATAGCCTGCCAGCTAATTATGTGTCATTAAAAAGTCAATAAAACACACGAATCTTCATTTAGTTTAAAACTACATGAACTAAGCATATTTCCCAAGTATATACCAAGTCTACAGATTGTATATATCTACTCAAAAGCTAACTGGAACGGGTATCAAAAACTGATGAAGACATTTTAAAATTTCATTATTAAGGTCAATGTGCTTAATGTAGGTCTGTAAAATCCAGTATTGAGGAAGGTAGTAAGTGCATCAGTACCAAAACCCGTAACATCTACCTACTTTTGAACTTTGGACTTGCTCTGACTGGTAACTACATACAGTAAATGCCCTCTGCAAGATCTTGTGACTCATTAAAGTCAATATGCATACCTTTAGTACTAATTTGGACTATATTGGTATTCAGATGATGTGTAGTTATCAAGAGGATCTTTAATCATTTTTTTCTTATTAATCAAAACACAAGAAAACAAACCGAATGCCCCAAATCTATTACCATTAACATTTTTGTTGTACTTGGGAGGCTTCGATTTACCAAATAATAATGAGACACATCAATTCAATCATTAGTTTTATTTCACACACATTCTGTGTCCTGAACCTGTAGTATTTTAGAAAGCTGCAATCACTGTAGAGCCAAATAAATGAACCTTTATCTATATTCTTTACAAATCTTGTAATTATACGATAGTAGTATACCAATCAACAATAATGAAAGAAATTTTTTAGAAATGTATATTCAGCTCAAGAAGTCTGTAGTTGAACCCCCTGGTCAAAGCAGGGCCAGTTTTGAGGTCAAATTTGAGACTTCATTCTGTTGGATTTTGGAAACCTCCAAGAAAGAGACTAAAAAAAACCTCTGCCCTTCTTCATCCAGTGCTTGACAGTTTTATTTTAATTTAAAAAAAAAAAAAAAATTCTGTTTCTGAGTGAGACTGTCCTTATCACCTTTATGTTGAAATAGTGGCATACTCAATATGAATACAGTAAAGGAGTCAATATGGTCTAATTTAATTGGCATTGTACTCAACCAGTTCTTCTTTATTTTAAGAGGCTGTTTTGCTAGAGTAAGTATTTGTGAATTTGAAGCATTGATTTCTTATAGTAAGCATAATACAAAGTGTTTAAGACCTCATTTCTTATTGATCTAGGTTGGACTGGATTAGATAAACAACAGGCAAACCTAAGCGTTCACAGTACATTTTAGTGATCGACTTTTTGACTCAGTTTTCTATGAGAAAATCTTAGCTTCAAATAAACTGTCAGCACATGTAAACATGCAAATACTTTTTGTTATTTAGAAAAAGTCTGAAGAAATTCTCCCTTTTGGTTTTTTAATTTTTGTTTTCATTAGCTAATTAATGGAGATGTTGAAACTTTTTTTTTCATTAAAGTACTATTTTGATTATCAGCTGTTTATAGTGGATGTTTCAAAGGGTTTAATTCAGAAGTTTTTGACAATTACTGCATTTTTCAGAATGTCCACTAATACAAATGCTCTGTAAAAAAAAATTAAAAATAAAAAAAATTCAGTCAAGAACATCTGTTTGAGTGTAATTTGTTTGAGTGAAGCCTCGTTGATCACATTCTTTGATGAAAAGCTATTGGCTGTTTTGTTCCCCTTTACTTATAAAAAGAATGTAATGAGCACCAGAGATATTCCTGTGGGTGCTTTTCTTTTGTATCAAACCATAAACAATACATAGAAGTTGCAAGATGATAATGAGATATTAGAAATATTTATTTTCCTGCTAAAGACTAAAGAACAGATTCAGTTTCCAATTTAATTGGAAGAATATCCATTCAGAACAAACAAGTATCTTTCTGTGTGTCCCAGTTTTCTTAAAAACTGTGATGTCTTTGTTCAGTTTATTTATATAGGGTTGTGAGATATTATTGGTGCCTTTTCTGGTACAAACTTTGAGCTTTTGTTTCGAGCTTCAGACAGATTTTGGTTAACTGAATTATATCAGTAGCTATTTCTAGACTCTTCGGTTTCATGGACATTAGACAATTCACAGCTGCCTTTCTTTTGTGAGTTCTTTTGATTATGTGGAAAAAAAACATTAGAAATTAAGCTGTTCTTTCATTTTAAAATAGGAAATAAATTGACATTCCTTGGGTGGTGTTTCTTTTCCTTTTCTTCTACGTGACCTTTCTGTTTTTTCCTTTTTTTTTCTTTTTTTTTTTTTCCTTTTTCCTTTTTTTTTCCCCTTTTTTTCTTGTTTTTTTCCTTTTTTTTTTTTTTTTTCCATTTATGAATTTGTTACTCAGACATAGTTTATGAGTTTTTCACTCAGAAATAGTGGTTAAAAACAAATTTGAAAATGAAAGGCATTTATCACAGAATATTTATTTAGATTATAAATTTTTTATACATAGTTTCTTAAATATAACTGACATTTTGTTTCATCTAATTTTATGAAAGACATGACCATGTTGCTTTAAGATTATAGAATGGCTAGGGTTGAAAGGAATCTTAAAGATCATCAAACAAACAGAAATCCTGTCAAGCTAAATCAAAAGCCAACTCAGCAAAGGATCTGAAGTGAAGGTGGAAAAGTTAGGTCTACTATTGAATAAAAGAGAGGGACTTTGCATCCTTGAGATATTTTTAAATTAGTACAGCTTCCATATATATTTTTCCTGTTTTAAACAAGATTTTGTCCCCTCTGATCCCCTCCATCACCTTTCCTTCTCTTTCAGCTTGCACTGCTATTGGTAATAACACTTTCTATACGAGAACTCAATCAGTATATAAAAAGTTGTTTTCAAAATCGTTTGGTTGTGTTTGTGTGTCACTAAGCAGACTGTCACACTAAGCAGTCTTCTCTCTCAGACTTTACCCTGTTAGAATTAGATCTTTCACTGTTAAGAGCTTGATAACTTTAGACACTGCAAAAACTCTTTATTTAACAGCCTGCTTGACTTGGAGTTCCTGCCTTATCTTGTACTCAGAGCTGTTGTCCTGCTTTGAAAGGACCAGGATAGAAAAAAATACCTGCCTGGGACACCACCACACTGACAGGCTGGTGATGTGGGAGTTACAGTGGAGAGAAGCTTTGCCTATGCGGAGGAGAGGATGGATGGGTCAGGTGACTCAAATGGACACAGCATTCCTTCCCATGGTGCTCAGTATAAAATGGCTCCCAAGAGAGTCCTCTGGTTGGTGTGCTATCTCGGGTAAAGCCCTGCGCCCCCTGCGCCCCCTGCGCCTCCTGCGCCTCCTGCGCCTCCTGCGCCTCCTGCGCCTCCTGCGCCTCCTGCTCTTTGTTTCGTCACTGAGGAAGAACATCATTCACCAAGACCTTGCCTTCTCCCTTCCCAAGTAGGATCACCTGGCTTGCTATAAGGCTGTTGTGAATTGTCATTGAGATCCTGGACTTGGGCATCCTCATCTGTTGGCTGTGGATGTGGTCTACCTGGACTTCAGCAAGGCCTTTGACACCGTCTCCCACAGCATTCTCCTGAAAAAGCTGTCAGCCCACAGCTTGGACAGGGACACTGCGCTGTGTTAGGAACTGGCTGGAGGGCCGGGCCCAGAGAGTGGTGCTGAACGGTGCTGCATCCAGTTGGCGGTCGCTCACCAGTGGTGTCCCCCAGGGATCAGTGTTGGGCTCAGTTCTGTTTAATATCTTTATTGATGATTTAGATGAGGCGATTGAGTCCATCATCAGCAAATTTGCAGATGACACTAAGCTGGGGGGGAGTGTGGATCAGCTGGAAGGCAGGAGGGCTCTGCAGAGGGACCTGGACAGACTGGAGAGTTGGGCTGATTCCAACAGGATGAGGTTCAACACGGCCAAGTGCTGGGTCCTGCACTTTGGCCACAACAACCCCATGGGGAGCTCCAGGCTGGGCACAGAGTGATTGGAGAGCAGCCAGACAGAGAGGGACCTTGGAGTCTGGATTGACAAGAAGCTGAACATGAGCCAGCAGTGTGCCCAGGTAGCCGAGAAGGCCAGTGGCATCCTGGCCTGTATCAGGAACAGCGTGGCCAGCAGGTCCAAGGAAGTGATTCTGCCCCTGTACTCAGCGCTGGTGAGGCCACACCTCGAGTACTGTGTCCAGTTCTGGGCCCCTCAGTTCAGGAAGGAGATTGAGGCCCTGGAGCAGATCCAAAGGAGGGCAACCAGGCTGGTGAAGAGACTCGAGCACAGATCCTATGAGGAGAGGCTGGGGGAGCTGGGGCTGTTCAGCCTGGAGAAGAGGAGGCTCAGCGGAAACCTCATCACTCTCTACAACTCCCTGAAAGGAGGTTGGAGCCAGGTGGGGGTTGGTCTCTTTTCCCAGGCAACTCTCAGCAAGACAAGAGGGCACAGTCTTAAGTTGTGCCGGGGGAGGTTTATGTTGGGTATTAGAAAGAATTTCTTTACCGAGAGAGTGATCAGGCATTGGAATGGGCTGCCCTGAGAAGCAGTGGATGATATGCTGGAGATATTTAAAAAGAGACTGGATGTGGCACTCAGTGCCATGGGCTGGTAACTGCAGCGGTAGTGGATCAAGGGTTGGACTTGATGATCTCTGAGTTCCCTTCCAACACAGCCAATTCTATGATTCTATGATTCTATGATCTGATTGGGAACTAATTACCACCTGAGGAGGGAGGGTTCCCTATTTACCTGTTTTTTTATGTACATTTGTGATTTGCTGTTACTATTTCATTACATCTACCCAAGATTTTCTTCCAGCAATCGTCTCTCTCCCTTATTCCCTTTTTCGTCTTCCCCTGTGATTGTAGTGGGGAATGACAGGGAGGGTCTGTCATCTAGTTACTGTCTTAAACCATGACATTTTTTGGGCAAGTCAGGCAGGAGTCAATGGTAGACTGGTCATGTTTTCATGAAGTTCGTAACATGAAATTCTTTCATGTTAAGCTCTGGCCATGTTTTCTCTCTCCTTATAGATGAAATCACTTTTTTTCTTCTCAAGCTAAACCTGGTTTTTGGCTGTTACTGTCACTGGGGAATGCAAACCTCCCTGTCCTTGTCTGGATTAAGGAGCCTTTGGATGGATTTTCTCTTCCCTGTCCCACAGTGGGGGTGGGGAGTGAGTGAGCAGAGGCCCGGTTGGTACCGGCTGGGCCTGAACCATGACAGATGTGTAAAGAAATCAAGACTAAAGTAGGCTAACTGTGTCTACTAATGAACTGAAGTAAGCTATGTCCAACCCAGAGAGCAAGGCTGTTTACAGCTAGGTACTCATATCAGCTGAACCACAGTAGGCTTTAGACTCCCTACATATTGATATCAGAAATACCACACTAAGTGTTCAAATTTTTATTATATGATATTGATGAAAATTTTAGGGTTTTTGGTTGGTTGGTTTTTATTTTGTTTTGTTCTGAAGTTGCATATATGTTTATAAGACTGTATATGCGTGCATGTTGGTATTAATATATGTAGAACCATTATGTGACACATCTATTCTTGCAGGCCTTAACAGGCCAGTACACAATGAACTGCAATACAACTCATTTCAGAGTGGCTTAACATTATCTTTTCTTTCTCCCCTTCCCTGGCAGAAAAATTCAGTGTAAAAATTACAGAACATAGAGTTATGTTTTGTAGACTGCAATTTCATGTGGTTCTGGAATACTTGACTTTAATTATATGCAATAATTACTCTTCTCTAACAAGAAATGCACAGTAGACCCATTACTGTCTACATATTTGACAGTGTTCACTAAACTTAACAGTAATTTAGACTTCAGAACTGCTTTATAACCTTTCATTGTTTTAACTTCTGAAAACTTATAGCACAATGTTAATATATTTTCACCATCTTCAGAAACAATGCTTTTTATTAAATTAAAATTCTTTGTACTCTGGGTATTTGGTCCACCTATTGTTTTGCTTAAGAAATGCAATGTACTTCAAAAATGAAAAGAGCAATGTGGAAATATTTCTGTGAAAATGTTTGTCACTGTTACAGTGTGCTTTTGAGTAGGCACAATGTAGCATGAAAGCACTCAGCTGATCTGCTTGAATATGTTTTAACAGCCCACACTTTAGGAACATTTGGACAACTCTTTCTATCTAACAGCTTATTCTCATTAGCAGATCTAGTATAATATACAAGGAAGACTGCTACTCAGAATGGTCACAGCTGAGAACAAGCACAGAAAAGCTTTAGCAGAATATTTGGAATGAAGACTTGAATCAGGCATTATATATAGATCTATATATAAATCTATGTATAAGACTATGTTCTGCCATTTGATGACCTTAAGAGGGGTCTTGCAGGTTGTACACTATCCTGTGAAGCATTTTGTGCTCCTAAGAATCAGTTATTTTGCAGTTTAGATTATTACCTCTGATCCTATCTGATCATTGATTCACAGAATAGTTTAGTGACTCAAATTAAAACCACCCTGCTAGTCTATCTCTGTTGAGAATAAAGATGATCATTCATCAGTTTAAATTATGCCTATGCTTTTGTTCACTCTAATTCACCCTAATTTCCTTTGGTATATGCTATATTCTTCTGAGACTGGGCAGTTCATTTTCAATTTGTATTGCTGCCTTTGATTTCACACATTATAATACTAAGCATTTCACTTGTGTTTGTCATAGATTTTCAGTACTGAAAGTCATCACTCAGTGTAAACTAAATGCTCATGTTCAACAAACACACACATATCCTTACCTTGGTATTGGTGTATTGGAAGTTGTCAGGGTGTTTGCACTCTCCAAGCATACTGTTAAATAAGATGGGCACACTTCAGATATTTTCAAAGAACTGTTTTATGTTCTTAAGAAAAGTCTCAAGTCATATGATTTGTTATATAGAGATTCTTTTTCATAGTAGTTTATGCTCCATCTTCCATGTTCTCTTCAAAAATCTTTTCACAAACTTCCCTGGCATTTGTAATATTAGTCTACATTAGTACTGTTACTTATTTTATCTATAGGTTTGTATCTTTTTTCAGAGCATAATAAATCAATTTGTGTTAAAATGGATTTGTGTTAAAATATAAAAAGTTTAATTATTTCCTGTCAAGGTTTTTAATATCACATGACTGTGTGTTTTTCAGATGAGTTTACTTCATTTCAAAATGAGACAATAGTGCTAGGTAAAGCACAGACATTTAGTTTCTTAGCTCTGAACTGTGATCATCAGCAGACTTCAGATTACACTTCTTTCCATGAACTTGGATGCCTTTCTGTTTGCCAGCTTGATCGATTATGGCAGGCAGTTTTAACCACTCCATTTAATGTTTGGCATGTTTTTTTTTAAAGTTAGTTTTGGTTTGGTTGGGTTTGGTTTGTTTTTTTTCCTGTTTGTTTTGTACTTAGCAAAGAACTAGGCTCCACAACAGTTGTTTTGTTCTATATTCTACTTCTCTATTTTTCTTAGGCACAATCTTTTTTGGTTTTCAGCTTCTCTCTTAAGAAAATTAGTCTTATTAGCCATTCTGCCAGTAGTTTCTGACACTAATAAACACAGCCTAGAAGGCAAGACTGTGGAAAAATTGTAGAGCCTTGGAAACGTAGAATATTGGAAAGGATCTCAGGGACCATCTGGTCCAATCTTTATTAGCAAAAGCACAGTCTAGACAAGATGGCCCCAGCACCCTGTCCAGCTGAATCTTAAAAGTGTCCAGTGCTGGGGAAAAAAAATCTGAAAAGATGCTCAAAGTCTTCCAAACACAATCTTCAGTCAGAATTACATCTGTCAGAAATTTAATCGCAGGACAAAAATACACTTAAAAACACATGCACTGATCTTAACTTTTTTGTTTGGTTGGTTAAGGTTAAGCGCCTAAGTTTAACTTGCTTTTCCATTATCAGTTGATTATGCTAAGCTGTTTTTTTGTACCTTATATTGTTTAATGGGAGAGGATGAATTCAACAATTTGAACATTTATTTTCCCTTTTTTGCTTCCATGGTGCTCTAGACAAGAGAGCAGGACATCCAAACAAATCCTGAATTCTGTGAAAATTCTTGCTTCAGGTGTGTCTGGATAGCCAAAACATGCTATGGATGGGTTTGAAGTTCAGCATTTGACATGAAACAGATTGATTTTTATTTTTTTTCCTCAAAGGGAGGGGAGGTATATAAAGATCAATTTCGAATTTTAGTGGTGAGTATAACTAGTTGAGAATGTGGATATATGTAGATTTCTTTGATCTCTTTTTCCAATTTTCAATCAATTTCAATCAATTTCCTCAAGTGACATTGCTAAGAAAATGATTGTGTCTGAATGTGTACAACTCTCAAGTTATCTGTTAGATCAAATATGTTTATTCCATATTTCAACAGTTTTCTACTAACATTGGAGTACGTGAAAAACACCATAAAGTACACAGGGCAAAAGAATGTCTCATGTTTTGGATGGCAGGCTGGACTCTATGTATCCTTCTAGCATAGCAAAATATTATCTCATAAGAACACAGCCTCTTTCTGAAACAGGAAACCATCTCAGTTTTTTATTTTTCTCTCTGGGTCTGACTGGTCCAAAGTGTTTTCCAGCACCAAGGCACAGTTTCACTCAGCATATCTAGTAGTTCTTTCATTAGAGAGCACACAGAGTGAAGAAAATGTTGCATTTCCTCAGTGGGGAAAGAGAATCTTGCTATACAGTCTAATGTTTAGGAGTTTGTAATAATTTTATTTCAGATTAATTAAAATGTGCAGTAATCCAAAATTAAGATGGTCAGTCATTAGTCTGGTCTTAAAATGAAATTCAGACCTTTAGCAATGCTTTTGCCAAATTGATTTCAGTTTTTCTAATACACACTTGTTTTCAGGCAGAAATTATAGAAACATTATTTGAGTTCATTATTTTTAAGAGAAATTATTAGTATGTTACTGATGATAAAAGCAAATAAAGGTCTTCAAACAAGAAAGCATAATGCTCTGCATTTTTTACAAGTAAAATCAGCTGCTGATTTAACAATTACCATGCAATTTTATCAATTTCAAATAAACCCAAAGAAAGTGTAGCAGTTGTGCCCATAGCTTGATTATTGCTTGTACAAGCTCAGTGGATTCTCCTAGCTTTCAGTCTGAAAAATTCATGTTGATGTATTCATGTTAGCATTTAAAGAGTGCATTTTACTGTACCCAGTTCCCAAAGGAATAATTAATATCTCAACTTAGATCATCTTTGGCAGATGAAATCCTGTTTTTCACATGGCATCTTAAGCTATTACTTTGCACAGGTGTTAGAGTAGCAAAAGGTTCATCAGTTTTAATGTCTGGCACATGTGACTGATGCCCAGGGGACTTAAAAAACAACTTTGGAGAAACCTGCTCTCACTCACTGGTTACACACTTCCAAATCACTAATGGTCTCATTAGGCACACTACACAGAATGCACGACTTATTAATTGTGGCCTCTCCTACGTGAAATTGCCTGCCTAGATTTGTTACTCCTTGACTGAGTTTCTTAGGCATCAAATAACATTTTAAAGCCACGAAGTCATTAGAGATGTAGTATCACTATATTGTCACTAGAGACACTGCTGTAATGTAGGATCTAAGTTGGTGTTTTTAAAGATGTCTTCTTGAATAATATTGCAAATGCACTGTCTAGCTTCTATTTTAAATATTCTTATTCAAAAAAATGGATCAACTTGCTCATCAAATTCGACTGCTAATCTCTAAAAAGTTGACAGTAAATGTAAAACAAAAATTATTTGCAGTAAACTTTTTTTTTTTTTTTTTTTTTTTTTTTGGCAAACTGATGCCTCTGTATTCCTCACAGTTCTATGAGAAAAGTTACATTTGAGATTAGTAAACAACATCCTGGGTAAAAGTCAAAGGTAATATATACCTCTTCTGATACTCATCTATTCAACATATCCATCTATTCAAGTATATGCAACTTTTTTTTTTATATTACATTCTGTTTTGTAAGCCTAATGAGACCATTAGTGATTTGGAAGTGTGTAACAAATATTTTTTTCCTGTTTTTAACTAATGAAGTTACCAAACTCAATGTGATTAATTTTTAACATGTAAAAATATCCCCATTAACCAAAAGGTAAGTGTGAGAACTTTCTGCCTCGGTCAAAAGGTCTGAATTTCTTAAGTAGCTTTACCTGCTTCTGTCGTGTATTCCAGATAAACAAGTATTTATATAAATATATACATAGGTAAAAAAAAAGTGTGTTTATCAAAAGAAAGTTAATTTGCAGGAGCATTTCAGGTACCTGAGATACAGCCCCATTTGTTCTTACTTTTTTCATGTCTTTGGAATACTTGGTACAAATGTGTCAACGACTCGTACAAGAGTGGGAAGATCATAATTTAAGCTGTCAAAGGGTGAAATTATTTTGAGAGATTTCATCAGCAGGGGGTTGGAAACTGTTTAATATAAGAGTGTCTGCAATTAATAGAGTTGTATCTAGCTGCAGGGTTAATTTATTGTGCTTCTGGTGTGTGCTTTTCTCTTTAAACTGTCCCCACTCCCGCCCCATCACACCCCATTTTGGAAAGTTCCTTTCATGAATCCCATGTCTCCCCAGAAACATAAGATAAATTAACATTAAGAGTTTACAGCACAAAAAAATAGCTTCTTTATATTTTAATTTTCCATTTGTTAATAAATATTAAGGCTTTCAGGTCAAAAAGCTTTTAGTCTCAAGAGAGTACATTTGGCAATAAACTGAGGTTGTTAGTACTGGTTATTTTATGATTTAAATTATTTTAAATTTGTTTTTCCATATGAAAGTTTATGTCTCAAAAAAACAAAACAATTTTTTCCTATAAGAGGTGATAAATTTTTATAGGCAACAAGATTGTTTTGGACTACAACAGATACATTTTTTTAATCAAATTAATCAAATTTGCAGAGAGACTCTCAATGGAGTTCTCAATTAAGAGATTGTGCCAGTTAAGATTCTTATATGATGGATTTTTTAAAATATAAATTAGGTTCCCCAAACCTCTCAAGGATATTAATATCCTTCCTATTCCTTATGAAGTAGAGGTTCATTAGGATAATGAAGCCAGGTGAGCAGGTCTGGAAGAATTTGTATCTGGGACTTTAGATTTCTGGCATCCCCATTTTAAATCACTGCTCATTCTGTGTTTTTTTTGCATCAAGATATTGGCTACTAAAACCACCTTCCTTTAACTTGGTACCATTGAAGTAGTTACTCTGTGTTAAAACAGGGAATACTAAAAGTAGATGTGTGACTACTGCTGTGTTATCTGCACACTTCACCATTCTCATCTCCTTTCTAAAGCCCTTACCAGAATTCTCTTCCTGAGAAGATTGTTTGTGTTTTCAGCTCATGCAGAGTGATGAAGAATTCTGACAGCATTCAGCTGCAACACAAGGAATGGATACATCCTACACACTTTCTACACACTTTAATTTATGCCAGTGGGAATAAGTAAATGTGATGAAAAAGTAACGTGGTTCCAGTAGGTAAAAGAAACAGTCCAGTAGCAATGTTAAAAATAACATATTTCTATATAAAACTACATAAAGTAAATCTTCCTAGCTGTGGATATTAAAGGCTATTTTCTAAGTTTTGAGATGTTTTGTGGAATCACAACAGGGTGTATTCTGAGATAGCTGGTAGGAGACAAAGTAGCTGGAAAAAGGTGAAAAAACCTTGAATTTATTGTACATGCAGAAATATTCAACTGGAAATAGTTGGGGCTTTATTTGTTTGATTTTAATTTCTGCAGAACAATATAAAAAAGTAGTGATGAGGAAGTTCTAGATTGGTGTTGATTAGTTTTTTAAAACAGGTATAGGAAAGGTCATATATTTGCACTGTTTATTGGTTAGTACTTCCTAAGTTGTCTTTTCAGACCACAAGATAATATAGTAGCTATTAACTAAGTTGATTCATCTCTTATTCCCCACCTCCTCGTTTGTAAGTATTGAAAATGACTCTGCTTATTTGTTGGTTTCCCTTTTTGTCCTTTTTTTTCATGTCAGTAGAGCAAAAATTCCTGAGCATAGAAGGCAGTCCTGAAGAAGAACAAGGTATTCAAAACAGTATTTCAGCATTTTCTAGTTTTCTGCCAAGGGCTTATTCAAGGTGTATATCCTGTCTTCCTGCTGTTAGAATGGCTCTCGGTGTGCTTATATTGCTTCTTGTCTTTTGCCTTTTACACTTCATAAAGTAACAGTATAAAAATGCTGCCAATGCTTTTATTCGTCACTTTATTATCTTAATTGTGGTTATTATCTAAATCTGTGAGGGTTCTTGAAAAGAATGCACTGTGGAACAAGGGCAAATAGATTAAGTAAACCAAGAGACATAAATAATGATTTTAATAATAGGACCCAATTTTTTTTATGTCTTTATCTGGCACAAAGACTACTTACTGTTTCTCTGTCATACATTTAAGCAGTTTCTTTTTTGAGTGTTTTCTTTAGTTAGCTCATCCCTTTGTTCACATGCATGAGTGAAACCAGAATTTCAAAAATCACCTGATAATCTTGAAGTCATTGTTTGATAGACCTCAGTCACTGAAAGTTAGGTTGATCAAAAATGAAAGCCTGCCAATGAGATAATACAAGCAATTTAATGACAATAATAGTAGCAACTATAAAAGTAGCAACAATAATAGTAGCAACAACTAACGATGACCCAGGAAACTATGAAAATCATAATCCCTAAGAAAATCTATCAAAATTATTTATTTTAAAGTGTTTATCTTTGGAGAAAGATAATTCAAGCCCAAATGAGAAGGAGGAAAGAAAAGGAGAAGACAAAAGTCAATAGAATGAAATGCAGAACAGACCTTTGCAATGGAAGACAAAAGGTTTGATGTTGAAACAAATATCTTTAAAAAGTAGAGTAGTCAAACAATTTTAGGAATGCATAGATTTACTGAGGCAGAGACTCTTGGTCTGTTATTACAGTCATAACACTTTTTGTTTTCCAAATAAAGTAAAATTTGGGACTTGTCTGAGTAATATGGAGCAATTAATTTTAAAAATCTTGGAGGTCCTAGGAAGATTGCTTTGTTTCTCTGCATTTAATGTAGACTTTTTACCACCTTACCAGAAAGGTCAGGTCATTTCATACCACAGGGCCTTTCTACTTATGCTGCTTTACTGTTCTGCCAGGCAGCAAGAAGGAACAAAACATCTTTTCAATGCAAGTGCAGATCAGACAAATGAAAGTGCTTTTATATGCATCACATCTGAATGAAGTGTGACAAAGGCTATCATCCTATGTTTTCTTTGGTTGGTTCTTTTTGGGTTTGGTTAGCATTTTGTAGGGATAGAAAGTGCAGGTCTTTTATTGTGCTTCTTTTTATTCACTGCCAGTTAGTGGTGCAGAAGCAGAAAATCTCAGGCAGATTTAAAACACTGCTTAAAATATCCTGTAAAGTGTGTTCTTAAGTACACTTATAGCCAGAAGCCAATTTACTACAATATAGTAGGGTCTGTGTACTATGGAATTCCTATGTTTCCCAGATCCTCAGATAAGGAGGATTTTAACGTGCTTTGTGGTCAGAATTACCAGTGTTAGGGGGCTGCATTTTTTCCCTCTCCCCCATCCTCATCTGTGATTGAGAAGGTTTACTTTTCTGTTTTACATAAAAAGCCATAGTTTTGAAAGGTTCAGCATCCAGAGGTTAGTTTAAAGCTCTTTTTTCCCCCCTGCAATACTGTCCAACAAATCACAATGACATTCTTGTGGTTTCTGTGCAAAAAAATTTCAGTCTCAGTATCTCATGCTGTGAGTGCAAACTCTTGTTTATAGCAAGCGCAAATTTAAAATTCCTGCAAAATCTACTGTAGTAATTAGTATTGTAGCATAGATCATTAAAACAAAAACATTCTTTGAAAGGTTGAGAAACATCGTGTAGCAAGTTACAAAAATAGTTAGTAGATCCATAAATTATACTTTTTTTGTATTTCAGATATGACTAGTCTCATGTATTTAAAATCCTGTCTTTTAATGAAGAAAGTTCTTGAGTTAGCATTTACAATATACCACCAACAGTAATAATAAATTATATCCAGTTACAGAGTTGCTAATGATATTTTTAGGCACATACTGTTTAAATAAAATAAAGACTTAGGAATAATCTCTTAAAATACCTTCATAAAGCTAAAAAAAAGGCTTTGTGTAATGAAAATATTTTTCAGTTTTTAAAAACTTCACTGTAAAAGTTTAAAATCTAATATCTTTAGTAACTTTTTGATTAAGGCTGAAACCTGGATGATTGAGAAATTGCTGTTCTTTGTGTGAGAAATAGCATTTCAGTCTATAAAATCTAAATAGAACGTATGATAACTGTTCATCTACTTTAATTCCTGTTTTATTGTATCTGCAATTGTTTTTCTACTTTAATGATGGTTTTTACAATGTATGAGTTAAACTACTTTTTAATTTCAGTAGCTGTATTCCATATTGGTGATAATGTTTTTTAAATAGGAGGACGAATAATTATTTTTAAAGAGAAACTGGTATATGTTTTAAGCATGTTCTTTTGACATCAATACCTGTATTTCTATCTATTTCTGAAGAAAACCTGTAGTGTTAACCATTGTTTTCTTCAAAGGTTTGCATGTTGCATAAAAAAGTCGTGCATTATTTAGTAGCTGTTAGAGTGTTAAAAACTTTGTGCATTTGTCTGTATCATTCCGGCTTATGTGACACTGACATCAAAACACTGCACACAGTCATTTGAATGCTGCCTGTACCATACACTGATTTTTGTTTAAGCTTGACCACTTCATAACAGCATCTAACAGCAAGGGGAGCTCTAAGACAAGTTGGAGTAAATGGAAAAACTTGTGAGAGAAGATTAAAAATACTGTCAGGAAAAGATAAGAGTTTGGAGACAAGATTTGGACTGGGGGAAGGACATAGCTGTTATTCACCTTAAGTGAGGCAGCCAGAGGTGTTTACAAAGTACACGGAAAAATAAGAAAAAAAGTGGAGTATAGTAAGAGAAGCAACCAAGTGACTAAATAGAAATAATCTGGGCATGTTTAGAAAATCAAGCTCACAATGTGAAATGTGCCATATAGCAAAGAAAACCTCCTAGATATGATATAGTGTGTAGAGAGTGGTTGCAATAAATAGTAAATCAGATCTAGTCTGATCTATCCAGCATATGTGAATTATGTGAATATGTGAATATCCAGCACCTGTGAATTATAAATATAGTTCACTTTCAAGTAACCTGAGGAAAAGGCTGTATTAAGGAATGTTATACTGATTTTAACTTAAAGACATGAAAATTAGAAAATCTGGCTACATAGAAGTAGTGCTCCATAAACATGCAGAACTCGTGCATTTTCACAGCATTCTTTGTATTTCAAGTTCAGCTTCTGATCCAAATCAGGAAAATTCTGCAATCTAGCAACCACTATATTTGTGACAGCCTGTTATCATTGACATCAAAGTTCTAACTGAAACATTTTAACACTTTCTGTTTTTTATACCTGTATCTAGCATATAGGAATTAAATATTAAAGCACTGTAAAGTATTAGTCATGCAAAAATATTTGGCATTAATTATTTTTTAATTTGTATATCTCATCTAGCTAAAGAAGCTTTATTTCTAGCCATTGTAGGATTCAGCAAGCACATGGTTGCTAATCAGAGTTCACAAAACATCCCTGTGCATATGAAAATATATAAGTAGAGATATTTGGTGTATGACTGTAACAGAAGAAAAGATTTGTTATTGCAAGAGGCAGGTGTTTTTCCAGCAAGCAAGACAGGAGATAGCTGCAGCAGGAGCAGAAAGGAATATATAGCTCAGTATCTGTCTCAGTACTTGGACCATCAATTAGTGGTGAGGATGTACATTGATGCTGGAGCCTGCTTTATTACTGCCTTGTAACAGATGATCCTTCTGAGCTTGATGCAGCATAAATGAACTGAATTGAATGTCTTAAGGTCCTTTTCATGAGATTGGTGAAATTAATCAAAGATTGAGAAACCAATTAACATCCAGACTAAAACGCAAGTTGTTAGACTATGGCTTGTATGAAGTCTTTTGAAAAGGTGTAGTACACCTTTTCTCACACTTTTCCTAAAACTCCTGCACAGGGTAAATAAATGTCTTTGGTCTCAATCAGACCACATAGCACAAGCTGAACAGGTCATGAACCTCATATTTTTTTTACTGTACTTGAAACACTAAATCAATTCAATATTACTTCTTCTCATAACACAGTATGTTAGTGCTATTATCAAATTTATTAGAAATCATGTGAAATAGACCATATAATGCCATTGAGTTTAAATAGAAGTGTCAAGTTAATGAAAAGAGGTGTTCTGATAGAAATCACACTAAATTAATGTGATTTATTAAATATTTTTCCAATGTATCTGATAGCCTTCCCTACTAAAGACTATTAGATCATGAATTATTTCAGTGAAATTTTTTTAACCAAAGTGCATATTATTAGAATTCATACTTAGCTTGCCCCTGCAGCTAAAAAGATTATGATAAATGTACTGAAATTAGCTAAGGATACTACTATGTTAATGACCAAACTTGTCTTTCTTATACTATCTATCTGTATTTATGTTAAGGGAATTTTTTGCCCAATAAAAGAATTCTTTTGGTTTTATGTCTTTCTCTGCTATAAACTCTCAGTTTTGGAAGAGTGAGAAAGCAAATTTGGTTATAAAAGTAAGCCACTGTAATGAACAACAAATCCAAGGAAGAAATCCTATTCAAGATTAGAGTAATTTTTTTTTCACATTTAAGTCAAACTTTTGTTTAAAGAAACCAAACATCCTCTGCAAAATATTCTGTACAGTACTATTTAAATAAAAATGAAAGTCTTAGCAAAAGTCATGAATGACTTTATGGTGAAGATGAGAGTTTGTTTTAAGACTGTGTGAATTATTAAATAGCAATGTCTAACACTAATCTTACAGTTCAGAAGTGTGAGTGGTAGGGAGGATCAAAAGGTTCAATAAGGTGATTTTTTATTTTTCCAGGAAGTGTGTTATAGAAATATATGCATTTATATAGGAAAGCATACTAATTTCTTACAGCTAAGCAGGAATAGAACATTTTGGGCTAGTACTTGTGGCTATTAGAAGCTGCTTAGGTGCTGGTAGTTCCTGGTAGATACTGAGAATTGGGACATAAAAGAAACTGCTTAGGGTGAGTTTCTTTGCAATTCAGTTACATAGTTAGAGTTTATATTCCCCCCAAAGTAATTAAGACCATTTTGTACCAGATGAGAATATTACTCGGAGTCCCAAGTCAAACTGATCAAATAGGTATGTGACACATCCAGCAGCTCATCAGTGGTAGTGGGAGGTTGCCCTAGTCACAATATATTGGTTTGGTACAGGAAATTAGTCTGGCATGCATTATATGAAAATTTGCTGTATTGTAAGTGACCTGAGGTGTCTATTTATATAGATCAAGTCTGACCTACCACAGGGCTAAATTTGTCCTCCATGAATCTGTGATGATTATATAAGAAACAATTATCTTAGGTCAAGGTTGTTTTGAATGATTAAGTTTGTTTGTTTGGTTTTTATTATCCGGGTGAGAATACAGAAACGATTAATATTTGTAACTGTTACCAGGTGATATTTTGATTCAAATATATTTCAGAATAGATGAGGATATAGTTGACCACCTCTTTGTCACCTGGATGCTTCTAAATAGGAACGGTATTCATCCACTTAATAAGGGACTCCCATCACTCCAGTGTGTTGATTTAAATACATTTCCAAAAATCAAAACACCGAATATTTGTTTTTACAAAATGCCAGCAGCCGATGACTTCATAAATCTTAAACTAATTTAATTTTTCATTTACTTCAATGAATCAGTATTAACCTGGTGGGTTTCTATTTCAGAAAGAATGCTTGGAAGAGAGGCTGGTATTTTGATTTTTTTTTTTTCCATATAACAAACTGAAAAAAAATCTAAAATAATCTTTCAGTCATAGTTATGTGCCCAACCTGACACATTTAAACTTAACATAGATACACTGAGTCACAGGAACAATAACTCCTTCATAGAGGCAGATAAGGGCTATCAAAATGTTGACAAATATTTTAGTTAGAAAAAAGAAACTGAATGTGACAATGTGTGAATTCTATCAAAAGCAAGCAAGTTGAAGAGGAATATAGTTGTCCACAAGCTGTGTTACTGGGCTGAAACATGTCTGGTTTTGAAAATAACTCTGCTGGTGAGGGGGAAAGTTTGAAATGCTACTTTCAGTTTTGAGACTTAAACTTTGTTCAGGCTTAATTTGAGACATCTAGTTTCCAGAAGTATTGCTATGATAAATTTACTGGCATATTGAAACATCCAGATTTCTCTATCAGGTCCTGGTTGTACACAACTGAGACAGAATGATTGGCTATCAATTTCATTCTCAGACTGTTTGGAAAATGAAAATACTTAAAAATTTAAAACCCAAGAAGTAGAGATAAATTTTTACCTAGCCATAGGCCCTGTTAAGGAAATGGTTGCTAGAAATATAAGCAAACAGGATAGTATGGCCTGTGTAGGAAGGCAGCTAAAAGAAAATATTATTTGTGGTGTTGCTAGAACTGGGGCATGCATAGAGAAGTCGTGTCTGGAGGCAGTCTTCTTGCACAGGAGTAATTTCTTAGAGCATCATTCTAGGGCACAATTTTCTTCCATGATGAAGCTGTCCTCAGTCTCTGAAAAAGTATTCCTAATCTGGCATGGATATTTGCCTCTCTCTGCACTGGCTGCACGAATGCTTGCACAGCCACCCTGTGATGTTTCATAGGATGTAAATACTAGCTCTCCCATTATTTTTGAAACTGCATCAGTGCAGTAATTTTGATAGAGTGGTCTCAGGGAGGATTCTCTCAATGTATTTATATACCTGGTGAAAGGTGAAAGGGAGTGAAGAAGAGGGAGCCAGACTCAGTAAGGCTCACTGACAGGACATGAGGCAATGGGTATCAATTAAAAAACAGTAGATTCCATCAGAGCTCAAGAAAACGCCCTTTTTTTTTTTTTTTTTTTTTTCCTTAAATACCAGGTCTTAATTGATCATCCTGTTAATTAAATGTTGCTTATCTCTGATGCACAAAGGTGATTTTGAAATCTAAAAGCCTTTTGGGGCGGGTGCAGAAGACCTTCTCATCTAGGTTGCTACTGAACTTCATGCTCTTTTATTAAAAAACCAAATCTGTATTATATAAAGATTTCAGAGTTGTTACTGAAGGTTTTGGCCTACAGCTTTTAGCCCTATATTATTATAGCATTTTTTTGTTTGTTTTACAGGCATAAGTGCCAAGGAATACAGTTTATGAAACCTTTTAACTGGAGCAGGGCTTTCATTTTGAAGACTACAAATGTAAGTTGCACAAGGAAGAGGGAGGGACAGATTTAAAAGAAAAAAGCCAGAAATTGTTTTATGGGAAGGAGCAAGTACTAACTGTTATAGCAGGGAAAATGTTTGTCATTGTATACAAAATTAGAATATAAATTGCTTATTTATATACCTATCTCAGCACTAGTCAATGAGACCACTTGGGAAAAAAAGCAAAGATTTAGATATCATAAAGGCTTTTGTAGCACTAGATTGAGTGGAACATTTTTCTACATGCAAAATCTGGGAATTATTAAAAATGTTCAGCTGCCACACGTCAGTTAAGAACCTCTAAAAAAAACTGCAGTGAAAAAATACAACAAATCACCTCATCATCTACAAGATTAAGCCTGAATTATTACACAGTAAAGTATTATTTCTTAGCTACTGTAAAAAGACTTATTTTCTCCAGCTAAATTTTGGTTACATACAGCCAGCATTATTAGCCTATTCTCTCTCAATAGATTTGCTCTTATTTTCTTTTTCCTAAAAATGTATAAGTAGGCAAGGGAGAAGGTGAAATTTTGAAGACAATTTGCAAAATGGTTTTTGAATTGCAGGTGAAAAAAATGTAGTCTATTGTGAAAATCTAACCTTTGTTCAGTGTTCTTTGTATCCCAGTACTTAAAAACTGCTTATTATTAGTTCTTTATATTTCTCCTGCAGTTAAATAGCTGTTTGAAGTCATTCAGTGGCTATTCTTGAGTAAAAGTATTTGAAATTAATAAAAGTAAGGTTTATGTTTTTACCATTCTTGATGCCTTTTCTTGGATAGTTGCCTGCTGGTAAATACTAATTTGAGAAATGTTTTGGAAAACAGAAAGGAAAATATTTGAGGGGTGTATTTATTATTATTGTAAATGGCTCTAGTAAGAAGAATATCTGGAAAATTTCTATTGTTTCTGTTCCCAAAAGAGAAGGAACACATGGCTCCAAGTAAAGTTAATGCGTATTCTTTAAGCTTATGAAGCAGAAGCTTGGGTTTCTGCAAAATGTGGCTAAAAATTTAGTTCCACCTTTACAGGAGTATGTTAAAATTGAAATAATATAATATTATTAAAGATTAATGTTTTAGTATAAATACCCTATGTACCAATGACTCTCACTTTGAGTGCAATTTCTTTTTTTTCCTATAATTCAAAAATATTTTCAAATCACAAACCAGGGTTTGAAGAGTTTGTTTTGGAGAAAATAAATAGATCTTAATAGAAAATTTGCTTTTTTGATGCTCTCTGCTTTAAAACAATGACAAATAGCCAAAGTTATAGAAATAGAAATTGTTAGAAAATTTTATTGTAAATGTATGCACTGAGACAATATTCTTCTCAAAGTCTTTATTCTACCAATTAAAGAACTGAAATGTAACATGTTTGTATCATTAGTTTATATCCTAGTGTAGCATCATGACATCTGTAGACTTTGCATGAAAGGAGAATCAGTTGTTGAATCCTATGAACTTGTGACTTACCTTAAAATATTTTCAGGTCTGTCAAAGTGTTTCTTACTAATGCAAGTAAAAACGAACACAAAATCCTTTCTCTCCTCAGTTTCTTCCTTCTACCCTATTTCTCCATTTGTCTCCACATGTTTGTGCCTAAATCTGAAATCAGTCATTACTCCTGTTACCTTCTTGGCTGCACCATCTGTACAAAGCATGTCTGTTCCTGCAGCGGTAGGACTCAGAGGGTATGTATGAGAGACTACAAACAAAGGCTCAATGTGAAAAAAAATTAATAGTGCTCCTCCTCTACATAAGAACTACACCAGAAAAGGAGATTATGTAAAATAATTCTTCACACAACTTTTTATAGATGTTTTGGAATATATGAAGCCTGTTTATATATTGGCCTCTCAATTGGAAAGCTATGGAATCAATGGATGGATCACTTGGTGGTTAAGGAATTGGCTGGATGGTCACAAAGTTGTGGTCAATGGCTCAATATCCAAATGGAGGCCAGTGATGAGGGGCATTCCTCCAGGGCTGGTAATGTTTAATATCTTGTTCAGTGACATGAGCAGTGGAATTGAGCGCAGCCACAGGAAGATGCTGATGACATCAAGTGTGTGGTGTGGCTGATATGCTGAAGGGAAGGGATGCCATCCAGAGGGACCTTGAAAGTCTTGAGAGGCGGGTCTGTGCACACTGCATGAAATTCAGTAAGGCCAAGTGCAAGATCCTGCACATGGGTCAGGGCAATCCCAAGCATAAATACAGTGTGGGCAGAGAAGGGATTGAGAACAGCTCTGAAGAGAAGGACTTGGGAGTGTTGGTTGATGAAAAGTTCAATATGAGCTGGCAATGTGCACTTGCAGTCCCGAAAGCAAACCATATCCTGGACTACTTCAAGAGAAGTGTGGCCAGGAGGTCAAAGGAGGTGATTCTCCTCCTTTACTCCACTCTTGTGAAACCCACCTGCTGTGCTGTGTCCAGTTCTGGAGCCTCCAGCACAAGAAGGACGTGGAGCTGTTTTAGCAAGTCCAGAGGAGGGCCACAAAGCTTACAAGGGTTTGAGCATCTCTGCAGTGAAGAGAGGCTGAGAGAGTTGGGGTTGTTCAGAAAAGGCTCTGTGGCGACCATATAGCACCCTTCCACCCCCTGAAGGGGGCTTCCAGGAATGCTGGAGAGAGACTTTTTACAAGAGCATGTAGTGACAGGATGAAGAGTAAAGGTTTTTAGCTGAAGGAGGGTAGATATAGGTTAGACATTAGGAAGAAGTTCTTTAGTATGGGGGTGGTGAGACACTGAAACAGGCCTCCTGGAGAAGCTGGGGATGGAAGTGTTCAAGGCCAGGCTGGATGTGGCTTTAAAAACTTGGGCTAGTGAGAGGTGCCCCCACTCACAGAGGGGGTGGAACTAGAGGATCTTTAAGGTCCCTTCCAATCCAAGCCATTCAATGAATCTGTTTAGATCCTGAAGAACAATTTCATTATATGTAGATAGAAGAATCTAACCTTTTTTAATCTTGTTCTTTATTTGATGGTTATAAAAGTGCCTCACTAAGAGCAGGAGATAAGAGAGTAATGTGAGTGTAGCCAGTTTTTGTGAAAAGAATATCCAAAACTGTCTGGAAAGGCATTTAGCTGAGACTAATGACTGAGAACTGAAGACGATCATCAAATTTTCTGGAAGAAGGTGTGTGTTTGTGTGTGTGATTAAAACTTTTATGGGTAATTGTAGGAGACTTTTTAGAAGACTGCAGGCATTATTAATTCATAAGACTTGAAGTGAGAGATTTTTATTTGCAACAGTAGGTGAATTTTAACACTGGTTTATGTAAGAAGAGAATTAAACCCAACCACTAAAAAACCTAATTCATTATGTGCTTTCTACGTCCACAAATAAATGAAGTATGGTGAAGTTGATTTCAGTTTCCAGTTGTTTATGGAGTATATTTTTGTATATGGCATGTATTTATGAAAGTTGAAGATATTTATCTAATCCAAAATTCAACTGTTTAGTATGTAGCAATATTAGCTTTTTCAGTGTTATGACTGGGAATTTAAAAGAATTTTACATTCTTTACCTGTATGCTTAAATCAAGTGTCTCATGAAGGAGTAATAAATCAGTGTGTTTTATCCAGTGGAATGTATAACCAAATAAGAATAAGAAGTTCTAGTACAGTTAAATGTCTAATAGCCTAAATTACTACTGTCTTCCTACAGTAATATTGACATTATATGGTCTGACTATGTCCCTAACGTTTAGGTTGTAAAAAAGAACAATTAGAGTGAAGGAACATGTTTACTTTAATAATAGAATCCACCTCAGGTACATTTGTGTTGAGCATTTTGCACCTGAATCTAAGCCTTGTTAGCATAAATTTCATTAAGTGTTGTTCTGCTTTCATGCCAAAGAGGCACAGGACATATTTTAGATTAAGCAGTAACTTTGTACTGCCAATTCATACTAGATAGTAAAAATGCTGAAAATAAACAAGCCTGGAATCAACAACTGGGAAAAGAATGTAGCAGTGATGAAACAATTGAGCACAATGATGACAACCTTTTTATATACCAGTCCATGCTTCAACATCAAAAAAGATCAAGAAATATTAAAGAAACAGGTCTTAACATCAGTGGAACAAAAGCAATCAAAAAGAATTACTTAGTAAGCTTATACCAGTGGGATTTTTTTTTCTTTTATTTTCTTTTAATTATTTGTTTGTTTTGTTTTGTTTATCTTATAATAGCTGTGTTTTTTTTCTCCAGTCTCCTGAAAATTAATGGCAAGTTGTTTCTCAGTTAGAGTTACTGACTGTGCCACTTTTTCCATGGACAGCTAACTGAATTTGACAATGTTTTGTTTGTAGTGCTTTCCAGTCCCTTGACACAGTGTTGGGTTTGTTTGTTTCATCTTTTTCTGTGAGTGTATACTTCAGTTTTCCTGAGGTTTGTGTTGTGACTGAAATTAGGCAGGCATTTGAAGACAATTACCTGAATTCAGTGGATGGCAGGACAGCTGCAGGCATGAGTAGGAGCCCAGGACTGCACAGAGATGTCCAAAGGAAACATACAAGAAGTGGAAGAAAGGGCAGGTGACCCAGGAGCAGTACAGAGATGCTGTCCAGTCCTGCAGGGGTAGGGTTGGTAAGGCCAAGCTGGAGTTAGTGAGTAATGAGAAAGGCAACAAACAGGATTCTACAAGTATGTAACATTCATATAGCAAATTTTATAATAATAAAAACCCTGGAGGAGAAAAAACACTTGACAGAGTGTTTTTGAGAGAGATCCTCATTGTATTATTTCTTTCCTTTTCTTTCTCTACTTGCCTTGAAAAAATTGCCTCTACTTGGTTTCTGAATTATTCCTCATGCTTGCCAATGCTACTAAGAGTCTAAGAACTGAGTTGGGTTGTCAAGAGATTTTTGAAAGTGAAAAAGCAATGTTGTCCCACAAGGTAAACTCAGACAGGATGGTTTTATTTGAAAGGTACAATCTAGAGATGTATCGGAGTGAGAAATTACTGTGTATTTGACACTGTATCATACATACACTGAGGAAAACAGTAGTCACTTGAAATTAAGAAAGCCTGATACTTTGAGAAGCAAAAAATAGTGTTCTGTAGTTGTGGCAAACTCCCTGTTTTTATTGAATTCAGAGAAGTTCTAGATAAAAACTTGAAATAAGGCAAGTGTGTGGCCAAAAATAGAGTAGGAATATTAATTTTTCAAATGGAATCATTGGCTAATTTTTGTTTTCAGGGCTCTGTGCAGCCATCCAGTCCCTCCTTGGATTGGGTCTGACTGGAGGAGGTTGCTCAGGGCTTTGTCTGTGTGAGTTCTGTGCACCTCCAGAAAAGGAGAATCTGAAACCTCCCACAGCTGTTTTGGGCTTCCTTTTTTATCACCATCAGGGAGAAAATGTTTCACCACAGAATTTCTTCTAGTGCCTGCTGACCTTTTTTTTAATGTGTTTATGTCCTTGACTACAAGAGGGCCAGGAATTACAGATTCTAATCTGATCTGGGTCTGATCTGGAGAATTTCCCATTAGTGTGCATATGTGTAAGTGGGGGACAGAGTAGAAAGAAAGAGGCAGATACCCTTAAAGAATAAATGATAGAATTTAGAAGGATTCAAATATATTTGAAGCATATAATGCTTTATTCCTCTGCTAGTCTGGTAAGTCTGCAAAAATAGAAATATAGTTTTAAATAATCACTTTAGTCTTTCAAGAAACAAGAAATAAGGCTTCTGAACTGGCTTGCTTTTTTTTCTTTCTTTTTTTTTTTTTTTCCTTCTCCTCACTATTATTTACTTAGTACAAAGCAACCTGTTTGCAGTCGATACACCAAAAATGTTGCTTTGTAACTTTTTCTTAGTCACATATGCTTCTTGCTAAAAATCAGCATATTAAAGCAGAGAATAAGATATAGAGCTGTCTTTTTTTCTCAATATTCCACTTCAGTAGCAAGCAGCAAAACATATTTAGTGGCATTCCTCAACAGCACTTTGTAGTATGAGAAAACTGGCATTGATTTTTCTGACAGGTATGTCTCTCTATCCAGTCTTCCATAAAAATTGGTACCAAGAGTAGAAGAATTGAAGATGCAAAGCAGTGCAGATTTTACTGTTGTAAAATCAGGATAGCCTCTCAATATTCCAGTTTGATTAAACTATGGATCCATGTACTTTCTCTGCCAGGTGACAGGATCTGGTTTTGAATGAAAAATGTCAAGTACATTATTTTGGTATCTCCTTGTCCCACAGTGGTGGTGGGGAGTGAGTAGCAGAAGCCTGGTAGGTACCAGCTGGGCCTAAATCAGAAAATCACAATAGAATGTTTGGATATTTTTCATACTACTTCCATAATTACAAACAACTTTTCCCCCATAATTTTTTATGGATATTCAACATATATGAATACAAAGAGTAAAAGGCTTTCTAAGTGATAGAAATACTTTTTTATTGAAATTTCTATTAAATATTTTTAGTGGATTGCTTTGGAATGACATTGATCTATAGCTTTTTATGTTTAAGTATTTGTTGTTCTGTAAAGAAAAGGTTTTCTGTAGCAAAAGTCTTCAAGCCAGTTCTTACAAAGCCTTCAGAAATCTGCAAGGTTTGCAGCATGGTCAAAATCCAGATTCGCTTGCTTGGGTCAGGGAACTGATAACATTCTGTGTGCATATGGTCCTGTATGGCAATGGGTGGAAGTTTTAGTCAAGTATGTAAATTTGGCAGTGTTGAAATAGCAAGGCACAAGTGTGATTTTGCTTTAGCTTCCTATCCATGTAGCCGCTGAATCTAAGAGCAAATGAAAAAAATAGACTGGAGTACTTGGAGAGTGCCTGTGTTTTTTCTAGTTGTGATTTATAGGCCATAATTTTGAATACAATACATTCCTGCCTGTAGACTTAAAGCTATTCCCAATTAAATTAAGAGTCTGCAACCATCACAATGTGGATTTTTAAAATTTTTAGTTCTTTTGAACAAACATTAATTACATTTTTTTTATCTTATGGCAGTTTTACACCTGCTTTTGATTAAATGACAATAAAATCTGCATATTTGATTGTATCTTAGGATGAGAGGAGTAAATTTTTTCATCTACATTAAAGAGTATTCATTTGAAAATCTGCCAAATTTAAGACAGTTTTATTGTAGGTATTAATTACTGCCAGATAAGTATATTTAAATATAATGATCCTTATTTGATTATAAACTACAACTTAATATTTCATCAATAATAGATCCTGCAAGTATAATTAACAACTCAATTATGCATACTCAAGGTATTTAGTTGGACAAAAAGATTGCGCTTAGTACAGTGTCTTGAAGGCTAATTTGAAAACAAAGAGCAGTCATTAAGAGTAATTATGTCTGAGAAGGAGAATTGAAATAAGTACATATATATTATTATAAGTTTAGGAGGAAAGACCACAAGAAGAATGTGATGATATCCATTTGAAAAAGAAAGAAACATCCCTCCCCAAAAAAACCCTGCCATGGTTTAACACTGGGCTGGCAATCAACCAAAAAATCAGATGCTCTCTGTGAATCCCCTCCCTGATAAAAGAAAGGAGAGAGAATAAGAGAGAGAAATTTACAGGTTGGAAACTAAACTGCACAGTTTTAATGGACAGTAATGATAAAAAGGAAGAATTATTAAATATACACAAATATACAGAAAAACGATACCATGTTCTCTCCCCTTTGCCCCCCAGTGACTCTCACGCAGCCCTGGGAAAGTCCAGGCTGGACTCCTGGAGTCGCCAGCAGTTGGGAGCTGGAGGCAGGAACACACAGATTGAGGCTGGCATGGATCAGGATCACAGGGAGAGGAATGCATGGAATCCTTCCAGGATGCTGAAGCAAAGAGGGACAGGGGAAGAAGGGTGAAGGAAAGGGTGAAAAAGGACAAAGGTCTTCACCCTCAAATTTATACTGAGTATGACGTGTATGGGATGTAATACTCCATTTGGTCAATTTTGGTCATTTGTCTTGTTCGCTCCTCCCTAAAGGAGGGTTGCAGGTGAGACCTTTTTACTCCCTTTCAGCATAAGATGTTCCTCAGAACTGAGCAGTGGCCTTGGTTCTGCAGTCCATTCTCCAGCAGTAACTATAACATCGAGTGTTATCAGTCCCAGAAGCAGACACTGACTGAGAAACATGCTGTTAATTTCAGCAAGTGCAGCTGCTTAGGAGAGACTTAGCTGAAAGCAAAATTACAAGGCAGAAAATTAGCTCTATCCTCTAACAAAAAAAAGACGGGACTTTATAAAATTTAATTAATCAATGATGAAGTAAAAGTGTATCAGAGCATTCTGTTCTGCCTGCGTGACAAAAAAGCAAAAAGGTTGTATTAAAATCCATGAAATTATACTTCTTCACACAACTTTTAGACTGTGGAACTTACTATAAAGGTAATTTTTTGTCAACAGGAATTTATTAAGGCACAGAAAGGATAAGGTGTGTTTATGTCAATTATAGAATGGATATTTGTGTGTATGTATAAAATTCATATTAACTGTGATGCAATTCAGGCTGACTTTCACTTTTAAGAAGAATAAGGTCTTTCCAATTAATGAAAAGGAAAAGGAAAATACATAGGAGAACAATTAATATATTTGACTACATATAAAATGTCAGATAGAAATACTTTGTGGAAGCCATTCTCTCAGATGTCATCCACAGATGCTTACAGAAAGCTACTCTGCCGTTCTCCAAATTTACCAATTCTTAGTGACAGGATTCTAGTACAGAAATAAAACATTTGCTCTGTTCCAGGATAAGAGTACAGTCAGTTTTGCCATATTGCTATGAAACCCAGGTCTTCGAGTTAATTGTTTTCTTCTTGTTTTATATGCAGACCAAGTTCTAGCATGATAGTAGCTTCACTGATTTCTAAAAGGGTTTTACTTCCTTGAAGTTACCCAGTTGTCCTTGCCACTTGTACATCTTTTTCTCATTTTGTATTTAGAAAGGCTATGATTAAGGGTTAGTGTCTTCAATATTCTTGAGATTAAACCAACATATCATCAATATATAAATAACTGTTTGTTTATATGTTTAATGATTCATTGAAGGGACTTTTATATCTTTTTTAAATAAAGACATTTTGTATTGCTTGAGAGAATGACTATGATGATTAAAGGAACTGAAGACTTTTTGAGTAGGTACAAAAAAGCAGAAAGCAATTACACAGAAAAGTGTGAAATGAATTGGCAGGAAACAAACTCCTTAGAACATACTTAAGTCTTTCCATGGTAAAGGCCTGTAGGCAGAAATCTTACTATGAAATGACATAGTATAAGTGGATTTAACTTTTTTATGTTTCAAAATAAGGACTTTTCTACTACTGAAGTTCAATACCAACAAAACCTGTTGGGTTTTATCTATAAATGTTTAGCAAAATTAAATCCTAAGGCAGTTAAGTTCTACCTTTTAAATTTCTTTCTTTCCCTTAAGCTCTGCAATCAGTAATTACTCTAGGAAGTTGTCTATTACATCAGCATACATGGCTGAAGCAGAAGGCCACCAGTACATGCTGTGTGTGCCACATCCATCAGTCTAGGAGCACCATCAATCTAGGATGGCATCTGCAGTCCAATCATACCTACCTGTCATTCATAACATTGTTTTAATTTCAGTTTTAAAATGACAATGTATGAGTAATTTTTGAGTTATTTTTGTTCATTGTGCTCCATTCTGTCTTCCCATACAGCTATGTAAAGAGATGGCATTAGGAATGGGCAGAGCTACCTTGGAGACATTTGAGCTTTGAAAGCTTTTTTGGATTGAAGCATAGAACAAGGGTAAAGAGAAGAAAATGTGATGAAATCTCATTTGTAGTTCTTTTTGGGCTTCATCATTTCTCAGCTGTTCTTCCACCACATCAGGCTTTATCTTTGGGAAATTATTTGATTCCCTCTGAAAAAAAAACAAAATCCAAGGATGAATAAAAATATGCATAGTTTGCTTGTTTTTATTTGATTCCCTCTGAAAAAAAAACAACCCAAGGATGAATGAAAATATGCATTGTTTGCTTGTTTGGAGACCTGGGACCAGGGTATGTATTAAGAGCCTAAGTTATTGGACTTCACAGATGAATTTGAGAAACTAAAATCTTACAAATAAAATAGTTTGATTAATTTCACATTTCAGTTTTCTCCCATCTTGATCCTCCACTAATAAATTTATCATTTTATATTCCAAGAAACAGAAATTAAAGCAAGAAAACCAGCAAAATCATGACATAGTAGTAACTCATGAAAATGAGTTCTGCTTTTTGATGTCAAAGCAGGACATGCAGTTAGTGGTGTTTTTTTTTTTAAAGCACAATTACTTAAAATTGATTCTTGGCATCCTCAGTATGTTTTTCTTTCAGACCATCAGAAACTATAATAAGAGTAGGCAAAAAACCACCACTTGCTTTGTTTGTTTTCTTGCTTTTTAAATTGTCAGTTTATAAGGCAATTAGAAAAACAACTTTACAGCAAGACTCAAACAATATTAGCATTACTAGCTCAAAGTCAAAGAAAAGGTACAAAATACATTTCTCATAATTTTGGCATATAGGCGTCTGTACCATCTGAGATGACTGCTGTAGATCTCTCCAAACTATATCTATTTAGTAATTTTATTTTTCACAAAATATGTCATATTATCTTTTCCTACATTCATTACACATCTGTGTATTTATAAAATCTAGTGATACAGTACAATATAAAGAATGTTATTTTTCATAGATCTCTGAAATGTACAGCTACCTGGAGGGGGTTGTAGTGAGGCAGGTGTAGGCCTCGTCTCCCTGGTGATTAGTGAAATGGGTTCAAGATGGGCCAGGGGATGTTCAGATTGGATATTAGGAAAAATTTCTTCAGTGAGGAAATCTGAAGATTGGTGAAGCATTTGTGAAGCATTGGAACCACTTGCCCAGGGAGGTGGTGGAGTTGCCATCCCTGGGGTGCTCAAAAAATGGGTAGATGTGGTGCTTTGGGAGATGATTTAGAGGTTAAGGTGGTGTAGGGCTGATGAATGGACATGATGATCTGCAAGGTCCTTTCCAACCTTGATGATTCTGTTATTAAAACAGTATCTTTGAAATACATGAATGAAGTGTATATACGTTGTATGTAATTTCATACCTAACTTCCAAACAGCCTTTGATCTCACTGGTGTAATATTCTTGCAGTATATTAGGGATGTGATGAAACAGAATCTCCTAATTTAAAATAAGTGACTCCCAATGCACAGGTAATTGGGTCTGAATAATATTAGACCCACTTACAACTTGCAGCTACATCTATCAAAAAAACTCAGGAGACTTGCATATAGTACTGAATAAAACTAAACTCTTCTCGTGCACTAGTTAACAGCGCTATCAGAAAAAGATGACTGCTAAAATGCACCAGTTATGTCTCATTGATCAAAAATATACAGGTTTATTAATTAAATACCACACAAAGTATAATCCATTTAAGGAAGAAGCAAAGAAGTGAAGTCTGAGCATCATTAAGAAAAAATTATTCATCTCCAAAGTAAAGTTCAACTTTGTTCTCTTTCATCTGATCAGACTAATCAGATCTTTCTTGTGTCATTAAAATAAATATAAGGTAAACAAAACAAAATAAACCAACAAAACTTCTTACATCTGTACTTCTCATCTAGTTCAAGTCTGCCTTTCGCATTTGGAGTGCTGACAGAGTCATCTGAGTCAGCAGATGTTCATGTGATTTCATCCATTTTTATCTTTTTTTGCTCCATCTTTCTCCTCTTTGTAATAACACCCCGCTCATTCCTCACCTGTCATATTATCTTTTGCCCTTTGTATCATCTTCTGCCTGTCTCTGAATTGCAAACTCCTAATTGCTTCCTTGCCTATCACGCTGTCCTGATTTCTTATGCCTTACTCCTACATTCCCATTTTTTAAATGCACTCTTCCACCCCTCTGCATTCATTTGAATACTTGTGTGATTGTGTTTGCTTGTTTGATGTTGTTTGGTTTTTTGTTTTTTTTTTCCCTGCTAGCTTGGGATTGAAAATAGGCTGAAAAATTTACAAGACATAGCCAGTGGAAGTTCTTGCTAAAATTAAACATGCTATGAAATGAGAGGTTTTTTGAAATATTTCTATTGTATTTAAAATATTAAGAATTTGAAAGAACAAAACAAACCAAAACTATTGTGTAGCAAATTCTAACAAGATACAAACTCCCTTATGGTATTCAGTTTCCCAGAGGACTATTCTATGAATGGAATACAGTCAGCTTTCAAAACAGTTTACAAAATCAACCACACATGCTTTTTCAATTGGGCATGATTTATATAGTGTATGGCACACCAGGTAGCCTGTAATATAATAAAATCATTAAAATATAGTAGAATACTAGAGTTAAAATGCTGTAAACCACTAATATACAGAGCTCATTTTTCTTAGATATGAAGGGCATCTGTTACTCTAAAATTCATGGCACTAAGCTTATGGTAGTAGCTTTAAGGCAGTAAAGTGAAAAAATTTGAATGGTAATAAACATGTTTTTTGGGGCCCTGATTCAACAAAACACATGCATGTGTTTAGCTCTAGTAATTTGAATGATCTCATTGATATCAGAATTAAATTTAAGTGTAATCAGGCCTATATCTGAGAAAGGAGTTAATGAAGATTCAAGGTGGAAACTTGAAACTTAGTGTTCTGACCAGGATATTAATAAACTGTGTATTTAAAGAGGAAAAAGAAAAGCATGTCAACTCTTATCCAGTAAAGTTTTAATAAATTGCTTTACCAAAATAGGGGTCACAAACTATCTGCCTTCATTTAATTGTGGTATTATGACAAAGGCAATTTATTTGGTAGAGACCAAGGGCCATAAAATCTACTCAAATTAGTTATTTTTGTGGAGGAATAAGAAGGGGGAATAGCATCAGCAATAGCACCAAATTTTCCTTAAAAAATTCCTTAAAAAATTATTTCTGTGAAGGATGCTCAACACTTTTTGGTTTTGATTTTTGTTAATTTTCTTTAAGTGATGTTTAGAGACAGATGACAGACAGATGTGTAAGCAGAAAAACCCAGAAGAATTTTTACTTTTGCTGTAAGATGGGGCTATATCATAGTGGTATTTAAAACAGCTGGTAAAATACAGGGAATAAGGACAAAGTAGAATAGCACATGAAATAATTTTTTTTTAACCTTGTAAGTTTAGGAAGTAAAATTAAATATATCAGTACAAGATAGGTCTTCAATATTTCGGACTTGTTTTTTGATAAATGATTAAGATTTACTAGTGCTTTAAAGCGTTAATATCTGTCTTGCTCTGATGAAGTATATTTACTCTTTGCCATAACTATACTGCTTTCCAGTAATGTAAATCTCTCTTCTCTCTACAAGCCTTAAGAAACAAACAGACAACAGAGTTTATCATCATTAACATATTCCTGTAACAAAAAATAGCTTAAGTTATATTTATTTATATATAAATACACAAATATACATATATCTTTAATAATAGCCATCAAGAGAACTTACACATCAGAAGTGTGGTGGTCTGTAGCTACTATAGATTTCTCCTGTCAGTCACTCTTAAATAATATTTTTTCTTGAGCTTTTTACATTTACCAATTTTTGAGATTTATTTTCATCCAAAGGAATAAAGCTGTTATATAGATTCAAAGGTTAAAATCTGACCTTTACTGTAGTGCCAAAAGCCTAAAATTTAGGATCAGGTGCTTAAACCAAGATTAGCAATTGGATCAATTAAAGCTCTGGCTTGTGATGCCATTTCCCATTGCTAAACTGACCCTGCATTTAAACAAGTTTGTTCTTTTTCCCAAGCTACCTCTTATTCTAGGAACTATTGAAAACATCTTCCACTCTGTTTCTTAAACGTTCCTCCTCAAGATTTTTCTTTGACGTGCTGTGTTCAGAAGCTTTACATCTGTTCAGATTGATATGCTGTGACCTCCATCACAGGAAAGGTATTATTTAATCTTTTCTTTTTTCCTAGGCATACAGTAAAATATATTGTTTTATGATTAGACATTATACTCCTGGTGGCAGAGATTGGTTTTCTTTTATGCTTGCATAGTATCTATTCAGCAAAACTCCTAATAATAACCTATAGCTCAAGACAAATACAAATAGGGAGCAATAATATTGTCTGATGGATTTCTTAGATATTTTTATATATCTGTAGCTGACATTTTTTTCTAGAGCAGAGATTTCCCATTGTATTAAGCTCTCATAATCTAGGACTAGTTTTCGCTGCTTTGCTTTAATTAATTATTCTTTTAAACTCTCATTGTGTATATATTGTTTTGACATTCACAATCCCAGGAAAGTGAATTATTCAAATGTATGCATTTTTTTGCTGCTATATATATAAAGCCATTGTACCATATCCCATACTTTCTGTCAACATTACAACTGAGATTATAGATCAATTATTGCAAAATAAGTCTGTTGAACAAGAAGGGAAGAAAATATATTTCAATATGTTTCACTTTCATGCTTTGGTAGTAAATGAGCAACATATTTGCCTCTTGCATGGTCCACATTTGTTTATCAACACTGTGATCTTGTAGCCTTATAATTATTGAGTCCCTCTTACAGAATACAAAAAATTTCTTCCAATTTTACATTTTCTCTTTTTAAGATTTTCTGCAAGTCTATTCAACCATCACTATTGATATTATCCTATTACTTGTGTAATGTGATACTATATTCAGAGTATTATGTCTCTTGCATTTACTGAAAGCAGTTTTCTAGTTATTTGAGTGCTGAGGAGTTTTTGTATTCCCACAGAAATTGCTGTATATCCCAGTACTTTAGGCTGTTATTGTGGGATTTTTTTGGTATGCATTAAAGGCTCTAGATGTGCAGCTGCTGAAGAGAAATATGGGAGATGCAGCTATCGAATTCTGTAAAAATTACTAAACTACCATGCATGGTGTGTTATGAGCATTACAAGAAATAGTCACAGCTGTGTAGTTTTCCTGTCTTCTCCCTTGCCCTAATCAGTTCAGGACAGCATCAGCCTATGCAAGGTAAGTATTTGGTTATGCCTTCACTAGCAGAATGCTCAGAGTGTGCTTTTGATCAAATCTACTGATTATCCTCACTGGTTGTGCTTTAGCTGGCCACACAAAGTGACCCCAGAGCACAGGGGCAGGATTCTTTTTAGATTAAACTGAGATGGAAGGTGTGTTTTTCTTCACAGAATTTAAAGTAACCTTCATGAAGAACAGATTGCCTGCATAGGTCCTGAAATAAAATGTTTGGTCAGCTCTTATTATGCTGTATTATTTGGTAATGTTGATGTAGATGAACAGAGTAGTGTACAGGTCTTTTCTCATTCATAAAGATGTATGAATAAAATATAGTTGATGGAAATAACATTTAACAGCTGTATACTTCAGGTATGGCCTAACTGGGCAAATAAAACAAGCTGTTATAAAATTGTCTCTAGCCACTATTAGGCAGAATCTTCAAGTTTTCAAGTTTCTCTGAAATGAGGCTACTACCTTTTTGACTTTTTGTTAAATAGGAACTTAATGGTGTAAAATAGCAAAATAGATCATATAAGTAAAATTGGAAATAGCTTGAAGATTTACATCTTCAGATAGTTTTATTCCATAATTTTTCAACTTCATATTTAATAGCATAAACTGATCCCAGAGTGCTTTGATTTACTATATATAGGGAAAGAAGGGATTTTAGCCTCATATTTTTTCTCCTAATATTGGTCTAAGCTGGCTCCTTCCTCTTTGCAATTCATCAATATAGTGGCTAGGACAAAACTTTGTGCAGGATACTCTGGACACATCTCTCCACCTGGAGTCATACCTACTTGTTAATTAGAATTACACTTATGTAACTCTGCAAAGGAGAAGTAAAAATGTTTGTTGATGTGACTTACACAAAACAGGACTAGACTTGCTCATAATTGCAGCTTAATAAAAAAGTTCTTCATTATTCCTATGGAATAAGGAAGAAAGCATGTACAATTTTATCTAAGGAAATAGCAATTACTGCCTCAGGGAATGCATATAGCATTTGTATTCCTTGATTAAAAGGATACAAAAGACAAATCTTACTGATTGGAATACAAATCAGGTCTTTCAGATCTATCAAAGACACATAATATGATAAAGTTTCTTCAGGGCAAATATTATTTCATATATTTCCAAACTGTTCACAAATCTAATAAACTGATCCTTCTCAATTTTTTTAAGGACTATATTAATTCTTTTCAGACTGTGTTCAAAACTCTAGGAAGATCTTCACATGTATATTTAATGAAGATGTAAGACCTCCTTTAGAACAACGCAGATATTCCACTGCTTTTTTTTTAATAAGGGCAATTACAGTTAATTCCACTTTCTGCTTTCTGTATCCCTCTTATAGTATATGAGACTGGAGTGCTTCATTATGGATGAAAGCTTATGTGTTTGGAAAGTCTTGAAAAAATTGTCAAGGCTATATCCATATAAACATAGTGTTTTTTCTAAATCATATGCTGAATTTGCACATTCATTACACATATTTTTTCTCCTAGTTGTGAACACATGAAATTCTGGAGTTTTTTAGTCTAAAATTTTCACTGAAGACTTACTGTGTTCTTACACTTAGTAAAGCAAAATCTTGTACTTTTCAAAATTACAGACAGAATATGAAAATTCTGACTTTAAATTTTGGGGATTCCTTTGTAGCTTTCAAAGCTCCTCATCACCAAGTGGGAAGGATCCTAAGATGACAGTCAAATTTATTTCTATACTTCTGGCATTGTACATGTTATTACAGTTATTACATTGTACATGTTATTTACAGCGTGGTAAATTTTCTGTACAACTTCTGTTTTTGTTTTGTTTTTAATGTAGCGCTTCTGCAATATTTGTGCAGTAGTTGCAACAGTATTGAAGAATCCAATAGTATTAAAGAACAATTGCTAGCTTGAAGATTTTGACTCATGGTTTCTTCTGAACAGGAAAATCTTTTACAACAATTTCATTAAAAGTTCCTGAACTAAGGATGCATTAAAATCACAGCTTTCCATATTTTAAAAATGTGATTTATCTCCTTGTTTTGTAGTATTATATCAATGTAAACTTTTTTTCTAATTCTGTCCTTTATTTATATGTCCTGCTGTGCTGTTGAGAATACAGAATTACATAATATAACTCCATAATAACACTCCTATCAGCAGGCTATAGGATGCTGAAAGTGCCTTACAAGCTCGAGATGTAACATTATGAAGCAATAATTTGTGGAAAGCAAATCATAGTGATATGTCTCAGCATAGATTCTTATATTATGATGTCTCTTATGCAGAATACCAAAAACATTTTTCTATAAGATTGAAGCATAGTGCATTTAGTTAAATCTCTGGTGTGTCTTAACAGTATGATGTCAGTGTCAGCTTAGAAAGAATTGCTTTTTATTAAAAAAACAAACTTTATTAGTGCTGCTTGATAAACTGTAAGCCCATGCAAGGAAGCCTTCAAAAACAAGCAAACAAAATTAGTAGAGAAAACAACTATATAAAAAGGCAAAAGTACATTAAGTTTGAAGAAAACACTAAGGATTTAGTGCTTTTGGTCAATGAGTGCCTTTGTTCAAGTATTGATTCTGATAACAAGAGTATCTTCAGTGTATTTTGCATAATTTTAGTATTTCTGTAAACCAAAGGACTAAAAGTCAAGCGAAAGTTACATTTAAATGACTTCAACTTTCTAACACTGTATGGCAGAATAATAAGATCCACTTGTCTCTTATGATGCTTTGGTATAGTTATATGATAATATATTTACCTTCTGTTCCAGTGATTTAAATAGATTTATGTAATTTCTGGCTATACACAGAATGTGAGTTTAGATCTAGAACTTTACTCAGGCTCTATTCAGCTTCATTGAAAATTTGAAGTTTGGTATTCTTCATATAGTTCCTTCCCTTACGCTATAGTACAAATTTTAATAAAGGTTATTTGTATCTGGAATCGTTAATACTCTGAAGATTAATTGCCAAGTCCTTTTAAGGAAATGGATACAAGAAACAGTTATAAATTAAGCCTTAATGATAGAAGAGGAAAGTGCTTATCCAGAAAAAGAAGGAAACAAAGCAGAAGTGCATGAAAAAAGAAATGCTAGTTTACAATGAACAAAATGAAGGAAACAGAGAACCTTGTGATTAACTGAGGGAAGAAAGAATTATAAGGACTTTGGAACTTTTTAGTTTGCTACCCAAGGATGCCTAAGGATTTTCAGCAGCTGTTCACATACACTGGGCACTTTATTGTTATCTCTTCATGCAAGAGATGGACTCTTACACATAGGTGTCATTGCAGCTCTTGCCCTCAGATAGGGAGAGGCTGAAACAAACAGAAAAATCCACCTGTAAAAGCATGTTCTAGAGATCCATTAGAATGAACCTGATCCACTCAATAATTTTGACCAAAGCAATGGATGTCTGTGCTATCTTTTCTTTAATCATGACATAACACATGGAGATGCCACAGGGTATTCTGTTGTCTGAATACAGGACAAGGTTCAAAGCTAGGCAAATTTTTTTGCCAGTGCCCATTAGAATTCAGTTCATTAATGAACTAAAGGCATTTCACTATAATTAATAGCAAGGGTTTCAACCACAGGAAATATATTTTCTGATTTTATAGAAGTCTATAAAAACATAATCTAAACATCATATAATTTTTTTGTGCATACAATTAACATGAACATTCTTCACTATTTTTCCAGGTCTACTGAGTTTTAGTTTATATTTTCTGTTCAGGCCTAGATGTTCTATTTTTTAAACAAGTGTTTTAGCTTTCCAGGTAGTGCTTCAATTTCTTTAACAAGTTTCTTTATAACTTTTTGACTATATTTTTTGCCACCTCAAACCTTTATTTGAGTTTAAATTTCCACACAAAATGACCCAACCCTTTTAAAGAGATGGGTAACTAAAACATTTTGTTTCACCGTTCATTCTACATCTTTAACTTCTAAGCAACATTATTAATTATTACTATTCATGTTGCAGGAAAACACCTGCTGAGTTATGACATTATGTCTTTCTACTCCTGTTTCATGACAGAAGTAGTATTCAGTTAATTCAAATAAAAATTTGAGCATCAAAATCATCCTACTGCTTGGCTCCAGATGTTGTATCTTCTATAACTGTAGGTTGTAAAACCCTGAGGCTGGTTTCTCTTGCAGGAATTTCTAAAGCACTTGGCATTGTTGTAGATCTGTTTGTTAGTTAACAGTGAAAGCTTCATTGACTTTAAAAAGAGCTGTGTAAAGTCTAACATTTCATGTATTCCAGTGAATGTAAATTTGGCATTGACCTGGCACAGTCTTTGGTGCAGATATATCATTAATAATGATGAAAATTATATGGTGACTTTCGATTTACAGTTCATTCTTCTGTATTTATTATATATATTTCTAAGATTTTCTGAATATATAAAAAGGATGTTTCTTTCTTCTACTTGTAAAAATAGTGGGACTTCATTTTGCTGATTTGCATCACCTGACACTGTGTTTGTTACATCTTACAAATAGAAGCTCCTAGTACACATGGAATGTGCCATAGTGCCATCCATACACAATAGAAAAAAGATGGGCAGGTAATTGACCTTACTCCAGAAGTACTACACTTTTAAATATGTGTGATAAGGTGAAGTTATATTGCAGCAATATCATTGGAAGAACACTGTGGTTCCTGTGATTCAGGGATTGGCACCTACCACTCAGTGCTGCTCTCTCTCCTATGTTTTTGCTTTTCATCCAGCTCTTTCCCTGCCTTTCCCATTTCACTGCTCCAAAGCATGCCTTCAGGGAGTACAGATGACTATTTTTCACTTTGAAGAATAATCATAAATAAGAACAAACTGTGTGGTGGTGTAACTAGATGGAGTAGTTCTTACCAGCATAAAAAGATGAGACTCATACCAACAGCAGTGAGTCTTAAAAGAATCAGCTGAGGCAACTGATCAGAAAAATGCTTAAATACTAATGGCTCCTAACAATGATAATACCGTATGACCACTGACTGCATCTATTTTATGCATTCTAATACAATTCATTTCTTGTGTTTCGACAAAGTTCATTAATACCTATAAAATATTTTTAAAGCTGTGTTCCATATTAGTTATTTCTGTCATGAAAGAAATCCTGGTTTTATTTTGCAATATTATTTTATAGTTTATTATTTTATAGTTGATCAATTGTATAACCACAAAAGGTTATGTAATTGAAAACTAAATTAAAAAAACAATAAAGGCTATAGAGACATGTAATCAAAGTCTAGGAAATACCAGTGGTTTATGTTCCTTGGCCAAATTTAATTATCTTCTCTTTAAATTAATACTATGATGTAGTTTTTTTTATTACGTGATCAAAAAGATTTCTTTCTCCTTGGATAAAGACAAATTAGTAGCAGAATTTCAAGAGAAGATGAATAAGACTGTGGACTGATTTCATAGATATAAAATAATACCCTGAGAACTGGATGCTGTACTAGCACTTTTGTCAAAGTTCTGGTACAATGCTTAGTAAATCACATATGACAATAATTTCACAGGTTGCCACTAGGATCCTCATTTTTCTAAATACTGAGCTTGAAAATCAGTGTGACTTGATTTTAGAATTATTGTGTACTTACAATTTCCTCTGCTCATAGATAAGAGCTTACTCCACAGTAGTGTCATAAAGATAAATCAAGTGATGTTTGGAAAACACTAAGGTATTAGAAGAATAACATAGGAAATCCAAAATAAAATTAATAGTTCTCCAAACGGCTGAGGATTTCAGTGGCATGCAATCAGTAAAGCCCAAGATCACACAAAGACAAGAATAATAATAGAATCTCCCTGAGTATATTCAGAGCAGTAAGAGAGATTTTCTGCAGAGATACAATTGAGGAAACAAAAACTGAACCAGAGCACATGTATTGTGGCACATTGTAGAAGTGGTGAAGGACATGAAAATAAGAGGAGATAATTGTAATCAGAGATTTTTATTTTTTTTTTAATTCTGCAAATACATCTATTGATTTATGGAACTATTTGCATGAAAATTAGCTCAGTTTTCCTGTTTAGATTATAAGAAGTGTTCAGGAGTAATTTGATGCCTTGTATTCTGGTTAAGAAAGTCATACTTTAAAGGTAGCCAATGGTAGTATAAAAATTATAAAATAAGAAGTATAAAAAATTATAAATGGCCTGGCATTGCTGTGTTGAAACCAGCAGCTTTCTGAAATAAGCATGCTATTTAAAAGGTGTAAAATAATTTTACTTTTCTGTAACAATGCACAAAAAAGCACTGACCACTCATTAACAAGTGATAGAACATTAGTCTTTTTTTCCATATTTTTGGTTCTTTTTTTAATAAAAAGTCTGTTAAATGTACAAAAACAGCCACAAGGTTATATAATTTCCTATCACTTTGGGCTAAAGAAGACAGCTAAATTTGTAGGTACCACATCCTGGAAGAGTTAAAGCAATAGGCTCATGAATAAAAAACGATTTTGGGGAAAAAGCTTATGGCAGAGCAGTATCATCATTATGAGCAGTCTGGAAGAAGCAGTAGGTACTGATGTTTTGCAGAAAGGTCAGTCCATGCTCTCAGGAACATAGGAAGTGCATATACTTATCAGTACTCATCAGTACTTAGGAGTAAAAATAACCAGTCAGCATGAGATAACCTTTTAACCTTGGTAAGACTGAAGCCTGCAATGCGTGGAGCAGAATTTTAGTTGCTTAGAGTCCTTTAAGATTAGAGCATGAAGTACCTGTGATGTTTGGATATGTCCAAGTTTAAACATAGGCTCAAAACGTACTTCCAGGGTCTCAGTCTTGCATTTGTGTGGTTGTCCTTTCTAATTTCATAATTTTTACATGTATCCTCTAGCATGCAAGTGTATTGTATAGTTGAATTACACATAATGGCTTTCACAGTGGAGTAATAGGTGGTCTCAATCTAATGAGCAGCATTAATGTTGTGGCTGTTGAAATAATAGAAATATTAATGATCCTGCAATCTTCTGCCAGAGGCAGAGATCACTCAATATGCAGAGAATCAGAGCCAATTATGTGAAGTAGTGGTTGTGTGGTAGTCTGTTGCAAATCAGCTTTCAAGTTTCAACACTCAAGATGTAGCTGAAAATTAATATATTTATAATATAACAACTTAAATCTTGTTGTCATTAATTCATATCTGCTGAAACCAATCTAGTTTTATATTTTCCTGTATGGGTTTGAACTTTTATGTTGATTTAGAAGTGTTCTTAAGCAGATTTATATTTGACTTGGATTTTCTCTGCCAATATTATCTGTGAAAAACAATAAAACAAATGAAAAAATCACTCTGGATTTTAAGAAATAAAGTTAAACCAGTAAATATCAGGTTGAAAATGACCAGTAGCTTTTTTCTTCAATCTGTCATTACTTCGATGTTTGCAGGAGCAGAATATTAGTGTAAATATCTATTTAACAAAGGTTGAAGTCTTCAATCCTGTTTCTTTAGTATGAGAAATCTAAAAAATTATCCTGTATTACTTTTGATACTCATCATTGTAGTCACAGATCTAGTCAGAGCTACTGGGCTTTTTTAATGTACTACTGTATATCACTAATACTGTCACTAGAACATGTCTTGAGATATTTTAAACCAATCTACTATTGGTATCTGTATGTAACATTAAAATAGGATATAGCTGCCATAGCACGTTTTAGTATTCTCTGCATATTAATGAATTATTATCACTGTCCTCAGGGTTTTCAGATTACTTTATTTGGTAAACTATTTTATTCCAACCTTACATGCCTAGATCAAACCAGACAAAAGTAGGAACCAGGGTGCTTTTATATATATATATATATTTTAGGGGTGAGACCACTGTAAATTCTGCAGCTTATCAATATGAACACAAAAAGTATTAGGGTGAGTGGAGATAAACGTTGTCTTCTGACTTAATAGTGGGTGCTGTTTTCTAGATGTGTGCTGTCACAGGATGATTGAGAAAAATAGTCTTATTTTTAAGAGAATAAATGCTTTGTACAGTTAACTCATGGATGTTATAAAAAAAGCCCACACTACAACAAAGACCATGTTGTAAGAGCCTGAAAACTGATGACTAGGGGTTGTATCCATGGATACGTGTATCCATGAGTTATATGTCAACCACTCAGTGAGATCAATGTGACTAAAAGTGTTGACAACTGTAGTTATGAAAGTTGTCTCAAAATCTCAGGGCTGCCTGGGCCCAGGATGCTGGGACCTGCAGGGACAGCTCCAGGGGTGGCAAGGCAAGGGCTCAGTCCTGTCCCACGACTCCAACCAGGAGCCCATTAGGCCAGAGGCATCAGGGGCAACCTCAGCCCCAGGCATTGGCGTGGGGATGATCTGAGCCTGGGCTGCTTTGTGGGCAGGATGGGGCTGGACAAGCTGGAAATTGGCCTTGCTGTGGAGTCACTGGGCAGGGACTGATGGACCCAGTAGACCAAAATGGGTTCACGAATTCTGAGCAGAGCAGAGCCATGGTGGTGGGCCAGGTCTTCAGAGCCCTGATAAAAAGAACCCTTAAAAAGGCAGGTGAACACAATGAAACAGGCTAGCTCTCTAGCACAGTGTCAGGGACACAATATAAAAACCTCTGTAGAGAAACTACGGTCCTTTCTAGACATAGTTCATAGCAATGCTGATACTATAGGCTTGCTTTCTTTTTCATCTTTTCTTTTTCTAATCCAAAAATAGGATACTTTTTTCCACATCCCTAAACCAGTATTTCTTTTAAATTCACACAGGTTTCTCAGGCTTTGCATTTGTTTTCCTTTATTTATAACAAGATTAGGTCCTAATGGAGTAGGGATGAATGTCTGTGGATTAAGGGCTGGACTTGATGATCTCAGAGGTCCTTTCCAACCTGGATGAGTCTGTGATTCTGTGTGATTCTCTTTTGTGATTCTGTCTAAAACAAAGAGCAAGAAGTGGTCAGACTGAAGACAGATTGCATTTGTTCTGGGTTTGTTTAATTTTTTCCAGTCATTACATTTATTTTTCAGTGTCTTCTGATTTTCCTGTTATTATAGGTTCATAATCTATGACAGGATCAAATGTCTTAGGTCTCAAAAGTATAAGAGGGTTTGATTAGATGATTCTATCTTGTGACAAATGCATTTTGCCACATGACCAAATTAAAGCAATAATTGTGTGACAAGATGTAGCAGCTGTTGCAGAGATAATTCTCACCCATGTGCTGAGCCTTGAGTTTGAGACTGAGGGAGTTTATCTACCCCAGACTACTATGTTAACAAGTAAACATCCTATAGATCAGAGATGGGTTTTTTTAATTGTTGTTGCAAAAATTACATTTAAGATATCACAACATTTAGTTATTTCAATAAAATAATTGAAGCATTAAGTGTATTGAAATAAATTTAGAGAACCACAAGAATAATAAATAGCTGTCTAATGGGAAATTATTTTTTAATACATGTACTGATGAGTACATATATTTAAAGTATAAATACTTTATGAGCTATAAAATATTTTGTCACAGTTAATGGTATTTCAGAAATGAGATACTTCAGATGAGTGCTTTATTTTGTGTACTGAAATTGACTCTAAAGTCTGATCAAAATGTTTTCAGTATTACATAGACACTAAAAAAAAGTGTAAGAGTGAATTTTATTATCAGAGATATTGTTCATGATGCCAGGAAACCTATTAGAATATGAGTATCCATCAAACCTGCCCTATACTGATTTCTAGTATACAGAGACAGCTGCATGGTAAATTAACTTCTAGTTTTAGATATTCCAACTTCAGATGAAATTGTTTGGATTACTTATATTGGATTCTGACCTTAATTTTATTTGGGCATAGATTTCAACACTCAACTATTGAAAAAAACATACTGTTTGTGTGTATGTTAGTAAGATTTGCCCAGAGTATTATATTTCTACAGTTCCAGCAAAAAGTGAGAAAGTGAAAGAATATTGAGTTATTTTTTATTTCATAAACAGTAAATACATAGTGTTTTGTATTATTTTGATATTACTCCAGGTCTGTAGTTCAGAATTTTTCATCAGTGAAAGACTAAAGAAAAAGATAATGGGTAATAAATGGAATTTCTGACTATCAATATAAAAACTTTCATTTTAAAAGAATACATAAATAAAACCTTATGCTTTACCTGCCTCAGAAAGACATCCATAGTGTGGCTGATGTTTCTTTGTTCCAAATTTTTGTTACTTAATTAACAGACAGTAGTGTGTTACTCAGTGCACAGGCCTAGTGAAGAAATTTAAAGAAACCTTCCTTGGGCTTTGAATCAAACTTCATTTTCACAGATTGTCAAGTTTTAATCCTTCTCCATCCTCTTATTCACTGGGTGATTGGGTTTGAGTACATCAGGCATTTCCAGATATTCTGTGGAATACAAGAACTCACTGTTAGATACCAATATTTGCTGTTATAAAAAACACTTGCACATGTTCACAATCCAGTCTGCAAGATTTATTTTTAGTGTATTTAGAAACTATTCCATAAATATTCATTATTATTTTTAATTTTTGTCCATTTCTGAGATTTAAATTATAAGACTGTGCTTTGTTTTTGACAGAACCTGTAGAGTCAGATCACATAATGGCAATTCATGGATGACTAGGAAAGAAACACTTCTTTTGTATAAAACACGCATAAATACAGGGGTTGAAATGTATAATGAGGTAAGCTTTTGAAAAGCTTTAGTTATGAGGATCAGCACTTAGATATACTTCATCTGACGGTGTAAATGTCAGAAACCTAACACTTAAAACTAAACTGCACATGGTTTTACTCTACAATTTAAATTTCTGTGTGTTGTCTTGGTTTCTACACAGCAAATGAAGGGAAAACAGACCTGAGATAACACGGTTTCTAATTGCTCTTATATTTATCAAAATAACAGTGAAAGGACATGTTAGGCTTTATTGACTTTACTCAGTTTTAAAGGAATTCAATCTTTTTCATCTGAGACCATTATCCATGACCCAGTGGTGTGTCCTTATTCCCAAGAAGGCCAATGGAATCCTGGGTTGCATAAAGAAGAGTGAGGCCCGTAGGTCAAAGGAGGTCATTCTGCCCCTCTACTCTGCCGTGGTGGGGCCACAGCTGGAATATTGCATCTGGTTTTGGGCTGCCCAGTTCACCAGAGATGAGAAAACTGCTTGAGAGAGTCCAGTGGAGGGCAACAAAGATTGCTGGCAGATTGGAGCATCTCTTTAATGAGGAAAGGCTGAGAGAGCTGAGTCTCTTCCGGAGAGGAGAAGGCTGAGGGGAGACATTATCAATGTCTACAACTGTCTGACCAAAATAATCAGCCAATTGCAAACTGGAAATCCTGTCTGTGTAGTTAGTGTAGGAAATTATTTGTTTAATGCTACCTTAGCAGGAAAGCACAGGGAGAGCAAAATGTACCAAGTGTTGGAACATTTCCTGGTGAATTAAAGGTCTGAAAGAAATCTCTCTTTATGACGATTTGTTCTTTGCTCAGCTGTTAGGGAAGAACCACATACACCATTCATTACACAAGGAAGATTTTATTGCTGCAATGGACCACGTTGAATCTGATGTTCACAGAGGACATCATGAAGCTCACAGGACTGAATCACACAAACTGGAGTCAACCTGGACTTTTTTGAGCAAACTAGTTAAAAGGAAGAAAAAAATTTTTTTTTAGATATGTGTTGGATCCTAGATTTACCTAAAGAGAAACTTAGAAAAAGAAACCCCAAGCCCTTTCAGAAAAGAACTTGGCAATGAAAGAACTACAGTCATACCCATGTATCAATAAAGAGAAAATTCAGTTTCTTATCACTTGAGTTTTGAGTACCATTCCTTATGGTAGTCTGAATAGATAACTGTCATGAATAGAAAAATGTGGTGGTATCCTTCCTTTCAAGCTGCATTTACAGTGGAGACTGGTGACAGACACTGGTTAAGCATCATGAAAAAATTTCATTTTGAAGGACTATCAGACTTCTAGGAAACTCAATTTAAATGTAAGTCTACTGGTCAGGTTTCATTCAAATGTCTGACAAGCTGTGTCCATACATTGTTGTGATACCTCAGACAGGAGGGGAAAGTATGGAGTCATGCAGTGAAGAAATAATCCTAAGCTACTGTTCATCAGAACGATGTGTGATGGTGATGCAGTGATGGTGTTTGTGTTTCCTTTAGCTTATTTTTTTTTTAATTTATTAAATGGATTCCATGGAAAAAGTCAGTCTTTCTTTTTGGTACTAGTGAATAGAAAGTGAAGTGTTAGGTCCCTGCTATATTGTTTTCTTCTTTTCACTGTATCCAACTACAAACACTTATATCTCCTTAAGCCATAAGTTCTTTTATGACATATTTTATCTCAGTCCTATTAAAATCTGGTGTTGCTACTCAGTCACATGTCTAGAACACTGGTGTGTGATCATAATGGTTTCATTTATGTATCATACTGTTTTTTTATATCTGTTTGTACATAAAAGCAGGATAGATAACCTGCATCCTTGAGAAATGATACAATTTCTATTATAAATAGATTGGTGGAGAGGGTGCAGATATCATTCCTGTCTTCTCCAGGTACAGGTTATTTGATTCTCCAGGATTCTTTCCTTGCTTCTCCAATATTTTCTTAACAAAAAACAGAAATCTGAAGTCTGCATAGCTGCTACTGATTATTCTCTCATGTGTGTGGCATACTTTTAATGAAATCATAGTTAGATAGGCATTCCAAATTTGAAACTGGATTCAAACCCTGTAGAATGATAAAGCTGACAGCCTTTCCACTGATTAGAGAGTGTATGGTTGTGTCTTTTCAGTTAAATGATGGTCAGATATCAATTAGAAGCTGATATCTAGAGCTGACCAGAAGAGAGAAGAGAATGTGTTTCCAAATACAGTATTTCCACAAAAAATAGAAATAACAAGTTTGTGGAATTTTTTAAAAAAAGTAGGAAGTGGTGAAATAATCAAAGACATGTTTAGTACAAAATATAAGCTGGTTTTATTGCATGACCTACATGATGAAAGTTTAGCAAAATAGCCTGTGATATGAGGTGCAGTGTATATATATATATATATATAGGTGTATATGTATATATATATAGTACCCTAGCCATTATGCTAGTTATTTTCTCTTAAAAATATAATCTGCTCAAACCCATGTCTGGTTAACAAAAAAACGTTTCCATGATAAAGTTTAGCTTTAACTGCCTTCATAGTGGATGAGTACATCTTTAAAAGCACACTAACTGTGCTGCTGCAGAAATTCTCAGAAATAATGTGTCTCTCTATCCCTCACTTCTTTCTTCCAGGAAGATGTCTTAAGAACAAATTTACTCACTGAAGGAGACTGGACTGGAAAGGTGTAAAACATGTTCATTACCCCTAATAATAATCATAAAATAGTACAAAAAAATAGGGCACATAGTGCTGGCACTGCAAGTGAATGTAAAAAGAGTATTAGTTTTAAAATACTGCACTGCACATATAGTCAATATGGTTTCTTAGATGAAAGTTGCTTTGCTATCATAATGCAATATTAATACCTGGTATAGGATGTTCATCAATTCTATATTGTAAAAAGTGTAATATCATGGATGATAATTCTTCAGTGCCCCTATTAAGCCTGAACAATGGCACTATTTTGTTTGATTCTCTGCTCTAAATCTCTATCTAGGGTGAGTGCACAGGAAGTAATGTAACCCTTTTTTTAGCCTTATGTAAAATAGCAACATTTTTCTCATTTTATATAGTTTCTGAAGACTTCACATGGAAAAAATCTCTGCCAATATCAAAGGTGAATAAGGACATCAGAACTTTATATGTGATAAACAACTTCTGGATGCTGTTTCTTAATTTCGTGTGTCTGTGTGGGAATATATCCTGCAGGTAAGGTAAAGTTATGTATGGCTATCATCAAGAAAATTAAACATTTAATTGTAATTTTCAAAAAGCCCTACAATTAAAAGATACTGAAAGTGTCAAGGGCTTTTCTAGAATAACATAATACTTATTACTGAAGACCCTGGGAAAGCTGAATACCAAAATAATTGGATAAACTAAGCAATATGCTGTAGCTGAATAAGTATGGTAATAAGAGCCAAGTAAGGCTTCATTTGGAAAAGACATGTATTAGCTGATTTAGTTTCCAGCTTTAACTGAGACACTGGAAATAGTAATTTATCATCCATATCAATGAATTACCAAAACTGGGTCACAAATGAACTTGGCATTAGTTTTTTATTCTCATTAATTTCAGACACAGGTTATTAAGATGTTCAAGATCAGAAAAAATGTTAGGTAAAGTATCTAATTATATATTAATTAGATATTGTGGACTGGTATTCTGTGATCTATTATTTTTTTAATATGTTAAGTAACAGAAAAAATCTATTGAACATTGTTGGTCTGAGATACAGAAAATTAAAAAAATTAATTTTTTTTCCCAAACAAATGCTTAAACTGCAATCCGCCAGTTCAATTTATATTTGTCTTCTTTTTTACTTCAAAAGAGAGTGGAATGTATTGTAGTTTCACATACAAATACCTGGAATAACATGTTGAAAATAAAATACAGGTTCTTCTGCAAGCAATTTAGAATTTTACTTGATACCTCAAACTCAGTGGATGCATTTGGTAGGTAGGAAGATATGGAGACAGAATGAAGGGTAAAGAGAAAAGATTTGAAAAGATAAAGCAAGAAGTGAACAGAAGAGTGAGAAGAAAATACAGTCTTATGAGCAGTGGCGATCAAGAGTTGATTAACTGAGGAATGGTTAGGAGTAAATAAATTGGCATTTTCCATTCCTTGGGGTGACTGAAAAGCTCTTCATTCATACCTTTGTCAGCCAGTTGGCAGCAGGTTGACAGCCTGAAGGGAAGGAAAATACCCAACAATTATACAAGGTTCTCCCCAGGCTGCAGGTTCCCTCTTCCACCACAGAAGGATCTGCCTGAATGAATCAGTCCCTGCTGCTGGCAGGTGACCACAGCTGCTCCTCTGCTGCTGATCCATGGACCTTGCTCTGTGCAGTTGCATTGTCTGATCTTGTTGGCACAGTGTGAGTCAAGAGTTAGTGGGACTGACACAGATTTACAGGAGGAAAAGACCAAATCATAACAGCACCAAATACTCCTAGGAAACAAAGAACATGAAAACTCTGAAATAATACAACATGTCACAGTCTGTTCTCAGGACAAAGTAAATCTCATAAAGGCCAACCAGAGAACCTAGATTTGTCGTTCAGAGTTTAATGTGATATGAGTATGAATAATTCAGTGTGAATAATTTTATTCAGCACCATGCTTGCAATTTTGTAATGCTAGTGTGATGTGCCATGATCTGTTCAGCACAATAGCAGAACATCAGCAAGTTTGATTCATCTTTAAAAAAAATTGCTTAAAGGGGTCACTTAAAATCAAGGATATTTCACAAAAATAAGAAACTGGAATGTAGATTGTAATAATTAAAATAGTAATGTTTATTTTTATAGCTTTAGAGGTAAAAAAAAGTGTGATAAAATAGTAAATGCTGTATGCATTAGAAGCAAACATCAATAACATTGATCTGGATTGATCTGCTCTGTGTAGTTTCATGTAAATGTTTACCTTCATGGCTAATCTTTAGAAAACACAAAAAACAGAACAACCAAACAGAAGGCTGAAGACCAACAATATTATTGTACCCCTAAATAGTTCTGAAAAATATTATTTATAAAACCCACTAAAAAAGTAAAAATGAAGGCATTACATGTTGTATTGTTAGGGGAAAAAAAAAAAAAAAAGTCCCAATCTCCTGGTGGTCTCATAACTAATTTCATAGTTGCAAAAACACAGTCTACACATGTCTATCAATTTACTATGTTAATCAGGAAACACAAAAATAACTGTATTCTCTAGACAAGATCTGAAGTTTTTCTAGGATATTACTGTGCTTTTGTAAGTGCCACTCGCTATAGAAAAATGCTGTCCTTTATGAAAGCTGAATTTTTTAACGTACATATTACTATCTGTATATTGTTTTAGGCAAGATTTTTATTGTTTCAATTATTACTTATGTTAAAAATGCATAGAAATAGCCATATATTCAATTTTTATTTTTAGGATTTACATACATTACTGATACTGACAAGGAAAGACTTAATCTAGTTGAGGTTGTTAGACTATGATGCTGAGGTTATTAAGGCATTTCCAGCAAGGCTTTGAATTATGTGTTTTTTCATTATATTCATATGAACCCATAATGTTACTTACTTGTGAGTGTCCAATACTCTTTGACCAGGTTCTTTTGGATATTCTGCACATAGAGGATGTAATATTTAAAAAAATATTGCTTATTAGAAGTAGTTGATGTTACACAGGATTTGTGGCCTAGCAGAATGATACAATATGTATAACAGCATAATACCAATGTAAGTTAGACTTCACAAAATACATAGCAATTTCAGTGCAAAGTTGGGTCATGTTACCACTATGACTCCCTTTACCTCTCTCTGATATGCTCCGCATCACAGTGCTGGGCATCCCCAGTCACCAGGAAGGAACACATTTGTTGAAACCAGTTTTTATATTGTATTTTTGGCTGAGCCATGTACTCACTCCTCCTTCTCCTTTCCCTTGTCTCACTCAGACCCCTTTAATGAAGTCAGAGAGAAACATTTACAACACCTGTTGATCCACCCTGGTCCCCTTTGTGTTGAAATACAGCAACCTCCTTGCAGCAGCTGTGGGTGGTTACAGCTTGCATTATTCCTTGAGTTTCATGGACTCGTCCCCCTTGCCCATCTCCTCTGAACATTCTTCCATTGTAGGGGCTTATTGGTAAGTGACATCTTCCTTCTGAAAATATTTTAAAGTCAGGAGCTTTATTTGTTTCTGATAGGCAAAGATTCAAGAAACTCTCTTTGTACTTGAAATAAAAAGTGATGAGATTTGAAGTAGCTGCTAATTCATTTTAATTTGGAATGATAGGTGAGAAGAAACTGTATAACAGCTTAGTAAAGCTCTTATTGCCACCTTGGTTTTACAAGTATTTATGTTTTGAGAATAAATAGTATGAGAATATCAAATAGACCTTGAATATAGATCTCTGAAATTGTGCTGATATCCACTTGTGCAGGTTTGTGCTGATATCCATTTGTGAGGAGTGAGTGCCTCTTGCATGTCCAGCATCATTAGTGCCAGCATGCTGGGCAGGATGTGATGTTAAGTGTTGTTTACCCAGGCAAAGCAACTGAAGTTGCTGTGGCTAAAGAGAACTTGCAGACATTAAATCTGTTCCTTAAGAAGAGCTGGACATATGCAAAGGTAGTGTACTATGTTTTTGAGGAGACTATACTCCACATGAGTAAATTTATGAGATATGAAATGATAAATTCTTCCATCAAACTGATTATAAGTATGCATATTCCAATTTCCCCCCTAACTTGGAATATTATGAGCATTTCCAGGTGGAAAATATTTAAAAGACATTCAGATACATGGGACTGGCAGATTTTATTGCATGTTTCTCTATTTCACTGACAAGTTCTCTTAGAAATATTTTAGTCCCCTTTTCTTTTGTATCTGTCCAACTAACGTCCACTGTATACTCTGTTATTACTGTATTATATACATGCACAGTATTTTAAATTTATCTTGAAATGCCTGTAACATACATACAGTGTATGCATGCATAATTTTCCCTGTTTCATTAAAATGCTTGGCACTATAAAAATTGCATGAACACACAAAACTCCTGACAATTTTGTCATGACATTTTGTGGATACTTCATTTCGTGCTCTATTAAGAGTATTCCTTAGGTTCAGTTATTCGCAGTGAACTAAAAGCTGTATTATCCCTACATTTTGCATTCTTTCTCTAAATAATCACCAAAACATTCCAGCTAGAAGTGATAAAGAGTAATTGCATGCAGAAATAGAATAGCAAAACCAAATCATGCAAAGACTATAGTATGAAATAATTACACCAGCATGAAATAGGTATAGGCACTGAAACAGAGGAGATTCCAGCTGAACAACTGGAAAAACTTTTTTTACTGTGAAGATGACTGAGCACTGGTGCAGGTTGCCCACAGAGCTTGTAGATCAGTAGGTGGTACATAGGTTGTAGAGGATGGAGAGATACTCAGAAGCCATTTGGACATGGTTCTGGGCAAACTACTGTGCAGTCTGAGCAGAGGGATTTCCAGGTGTCCCTTCTGTTTCAGCCATTCTGTGATTCTGTGAATATCACTTTCTTTACAAAATACATTAAATTCTATTTCTTTATCCAAAACTTCATATTGTGATGTGTGTGGTCCCTTTTTCAGTGCCTAGCTGACACCTCTGTTTATGGAGAGGAATGAATATATAAAGATGGAAATAATGCAAGAAGGAATGTCAGAGTCAGGATGCATATACAAAACTGTAGGGTTTTCAGTGTGTGCTGGTCTGGGTCTCTCTGACATCACACATAGCCATGGACCATGTTACATTTTTGTCTAGAGCACTTTTTAGTTTGTTGAAGCAAAAATCTGTTATGCCTCCATTTATCTATCTCTCAGTTAGCTAAGTTATGTCTACAGTTGCTCTAGAGGTATTTCTATTTTACACTCCAGGTAGATGGAATGTACTCTGTGTGAGCAGTGAAATGCTGCTGTTGGCAAGGAGAGCTGGAGTTATGGTAGCAGGTATTTCTTTGTGGTAGGAAGAGCTAAATTTACATACAAAGTAAAACCTGTGATACCTATTTGTATATGACATGTCATGCCACCTTTTTTTAAAGTAAATTAAATGCTGCCTTTTTTCTTTTTCATGTTAATGTAATTCTGAATCATGTCATAAGACAAAGAATCTATAGCATCCAAACTTCTAAGAGATTTTATAGCAAAGTAGCTTTTCAGAATATGCTAATATATTTTGTAACAAGAGTAAAACAGAATACAAGCTGCAAGCTGAATTTATAGAAATTCTTTGTTAGTATTAAACTGAAGGTAAACTTTACCACATTTCACCTTGAATATTAAGACAATCTTTACGATCTAGCAAACCCTTTATACTCACAAAAAACCAAACCAACCAAACAGAAAACCCCACCAAAAACCCCCAATAAAACAACAAAAGAACCCCCCAATACAACAGTTGAGGGTAATTGTGACTCAAATATAAAACCACACCTGCAAGCATTAGACCAGTTCATTCAAATGCTTGTGGTGTTCACAAACTTTTCAAGTGTTCTGAGGAAAGCTGATCAATTTGCCACTACTGAAATGAAACAATTCTTCAACAAATCACATCAGTCCTGCCTTAGGCAAGTAATAAAGATAAATAACTTCTCCAACTGAAACTGCAAGAAGGATTTAAGAGTTCAAAAGGTAGCTGTCCCAGCATGAATTTGGCCAGAAGACTAAAGCTGATAATCTATTTTTCAGTATCCTGGTATCTTTAAAGAGGTTTCTTGTTATACTTAAAAAATATCACCACCAGCAAGAATTACTCAGATCAAAACTATCAGTTGGAATTTTGTAGAAAATAATAATAAGTGAAAAAAATGGATGAAAAATAGACAGAACTCTCTAAAAATATGAAAGACAAGTAGATGGGACATAATAAACATTCAGACTGTATCTGAAAGTGTCATAGAAAGAGGAATCACATAATAGGCACCATTTTTGTAATATCAGGTTCTAACATTAAAAAATACTGTCTATGCAAATATTACATCAGCCTGGCTTATTCAATCGGTTGACAGATACCTAAATGCTATCTATCATCTCTTTCAAATGTTGTAGGTGATTAACATAATCCTTTTAATCAAAATATTTTATTCCAAATTTATAACAGATTTTGACTATCACTATTTCTGTTTCAGTCTTGAAATTACTATTTCTATTTCAGTCTTGAAGAACCCATAAACCAGAGAGCATTTTTTTTCGCACACAAATGACATCAGTTATTTTACTAGAAGACATTACCTTTCCCAACTTGCTTTGCATGTAACAGAGACATTTTAACCTGAACTTACAAAGAAATTAAATAATTATTTAAAACTTTTTTTTAAGTGAAGGTAGGTGGTCAAATACCACTTCCTTAATGAGAGAAAAGAGGGGAAAAAAAAAAAAGTTTAGATTTTTTTCAACTTTGAAAAAAAACTGCATTAAAACTGAATAACGTTCTGATAACATATAAAGCCACCCAAATTAAAAAGCAAATGGAGAAAGAGGAAAAAAACATAGTGCTATGCTAGAGAAAAAAGAAGCCTAGCATTCAGATTTGCATATATGGGAAAAGAAATAAGAAATTGAATTAATTACTTAATTTTTGCTAACCCGAAAAACCTCAGTAAAGGTGCTAATCAGGTAACTCTGTTAGACACTGCTCTCTGCTAAACCTGTTCGTCTGGCTAAATAAAACTCCCACTGATTTGGATTTATCTGTGAAATCACTGATACCAGTTATATTTTAAAAGTAAAGAATGTGCTGGCCTTTTGCAACCTGGAAAAGAGATTTTTTACATTTCTTCGCACAACTTAATTTGGAAGTAAACCATTTACCAGGAATTGGTGTTCCGCCATCACTCCCTAGTGGTGATAAAAGTCAGTATCACATGTCTTAGGTGCCAAAATAGCAAGACCAGGTACTGGAAAAAAAAACAAAAACAACCCACCTAATTGATTTGGATATTGTGGGCTGGCTGAAGAAGCAGTGCACACCTGTGATAGCAATTCACAGAATCACAGAATAAAATTACATGGATCAGAGCCAAGGCAAAATTATCACAAAACAATTACAATAGGATTATATCATAATCAAAGTTACAAGGAAGCTAAAGAATTTGCTCCAGTGGATCATGTCTAAAGTGCTACTTTTCTCCTCCCGCTATTCCTGAAATACATCACAAATTATATATGTGTGTGCCTGGCTATGTGCTTAGTCCTGGATTGTTATCTTTCTGTATATACTGCTTGACTCCTAGAGCAGTTAATTGTCAAATAAGTTTCTTTGTGCAAGTATTTCTTATATCTGTCATTAAAAATACTTCCTCAGAATAGGACTCTGCTTACTCTGAGCTATGGACTGTTTCCTAATTTCCAGACTTTGTAGTCCTGATCAAGTACAATGAAAACCCCCAACTGCAGATGATATCCAGGCTTTGCTATGGCTGCCCAAGGTTGTGAGGATAACAGCAATTGAGATACTGGGTAAAGGCACTGGCACAGCAGCTTCAGGGTGTAAGGGATGGCTGCAAGGGTATGAATGAGAGGCTGGTTATACAACTGGAAAAGGAAGGCTCTCAGTATTATGAAACTTAAAGTGTCTAAAAACCCATGCAATGTAGCAGAAATTTTATTGGGACAGAAAATTCTCTACTTTTGATGATTCTGCTCATGTACTCTATCACTCAGCTTTCTCTCTGTGTTGGTTGCTTCACATTATCAGGAAATCTTGGAACATTCTGGGCTTGTGAGAGCTGCTTCAGATTTTGCAAAATGTGCAAAGTAGTTTAATCTTCCTGAGATATACTGGACCAGTTCAGCATTAACACTGTTGGCCTTTTCTGCATGCAAAGTGCTTCCGTATGGTGCATTAGCAGTAAGCAGACTTATTTTCAGGATATTAGCATTGCTGGGGATCTGACAGAGAAGAAAATGTGTATAGAAATATGAGATTCGTGACCTTTATTAACTCACAAAATTTAATAATGGTTAAAAAAAGCCAATGAATACTAAAAAGCTGATTTTTGTTTCCTTTAAAGTAGAAAGTAGTGATAGTATTTAAAAACATAGAAGATAAATGTTGTGTAGCAATCTGTTTATGGTGTAAAGAGAAGTTACAAGATGGAATTTACCAGAAAGCATAATAGTGGTAGTTGAGAAACTGTTTCAGTCATTGCATCTTTTGATTCATAGCAGGAACTCGTCCTGCATTTATATACAATTTTATTATTCTAATATTGTGTAATATTGTGACTTCAGATAATGTATGATATTATGGAACTATAATATTAAAATTATTTTAAAATAATAGAAATAGGATGTTAGGAAGAACTGCACCTACACAGACAGACAGCAGTTCTGCTTTAATTGCTTTACAAAATTGCTTTAAATTCTTTCTGTAGGTGTGTGAATTTTAAAGAGAGAATCACCACATCTCCACACTGAATCCCTTTGTAATTATTTAAAATTTAATAAATTTGAATATAACAATAAAAACCAATTTCTTTTTAAAATTACAAATAAAGTAATAAATAATAATAATTTTAAAAGTAAACATTAAATAAAATCTAGTATTGCTGATTTTTAGAGATAATGATGTGAATTAACCATTTTGGGTATAATGGTGAGATTTTGGTAGTGGGGGCTGGTGCAGGGGAGATTTCTGTATGAGGAGACCAGGGGCTGGACACACCATTTCTAGCTGCTCTCCAACAGACTCACCACAGGCTGGGCTCAGCAGGCAGATCTTTGAGACTTCTAAAGCAGTCAGAGGAGTTTGTGCCACCACTGTGAAAACTTTTTCAAGAAAGGGCAGTGAATGGTGAGAAATGGGAACACTGGAGGCAGAGGAGCAGGACTCTCCATGTCAGAGCCAGCAACACCCCTGAAGGGGCTGCAGACTGTAGATGGAGCCAGGATGGAGTGGGTATGTCCTCTGGGTGACTGCAGCCCAGGGATAACCAAGAAAACAATTAAAAAGGAGAGAAACACTCTCTGTCCCTCTGAGTGACAGAAAGAAATCACTGCTCCGTTCTGCAAGACCCCAGCCTTCTGCACAGCCTGTTGCCTTCTTACAGGGACTGAGTGTACCCCCTGGTGATAATAAAAGAGGAGACTGGAGAGGAGAAGATGTGTCCACAGTGAAGTTGAGCCTGGGAAAGGAGGAGGAAAGGCATTTTCCCTAAGTATCTGAATGTTTGTCATCTTTGTTTCCCACAATGTGAATAAGTAATTAAATGCTTTAAATTAAATTAAATTTCCCAAGTCAAATTTGTTTTGCCTACAGCAGTAACTGTTGATTGCTCTCATTCTGTGTCTTTTCTCTCTTATCCCACTGGCTCTGTGGTTGCTTGGCTGTTGGCTAGGGACAGCCCACCATATCAGGAAAATATGTATGTTACTAGCTGGCCAGTCTATATTTTAATCTACAGCATTTACATTTCACAATTTGTATTTATTTTTATTTAGTTTCTTTTTTCCGTAGATATTTTACATTTCTTACTTTTTTTTTTTTATTTGTTCTTTCTTGAGCATCCAGTGGTTACCTTCAATTAACAGGTAGAAATACCAAGCAAAAACCGTGAATCTACACCTAGAATTTTTTTCCTTTCCTTGCTGCTGTAATTTCTTTAAAACAATGTAAGCTAAAGCTCACAAAACTAAATAAACCCAGAAGCTAAGTTACATTGCAATCAGAATGCAGATTGATGGCAAATTAGGAAAAAAATAAACATTTTTCTAAGCCAAAATATTATATTACTTTCTACAAGCAGAGAGGGGCAAAAGTCTGCTTTCCATTACTTCTACACCCTCATGGGTCTTTAAACCTTGCTGTTAATACTTGAAATTTCATATTTTGCTGTTGCATGATTTACTTAGGCTAAGGGAGTCTAGTTTGAAAATATTTAATCTTTCTGAGCAGGTTCAGTATGTGCAATCTGATGCCATTTATATTTATTAGTTGTTTTGGAAAGGAGTTGTTTTCATATATTCAAACCTATTGGGTTATATGAATTACCAGATTACCATTTGCTGTTCAAGAACAGAAGAGAACATAACACAGCCAGACACAAATAGAATAGAACATTATGTGCTTGTATCATAAAAAAATATTAAAAATCCAAATAGAGAATTCTCTGTTATTTTCTACATTGTATTTATAAGGCATTCTCAAGTTGCAAAGAAGTCAGACACAAAGGCCTTACATTCATTATATGGTACAGGTCTTTCATCACATTTCTAGGTTTCATTTTCCTCTTAATTATTGGAAAATTTCTTAAAACTCCTCGGTTGAAAAAGCATTGCAGAATCTGTGTAAAAGGATACTAAGGGCTTACAAAGGCCCAAACTTAAAAAGTTAGGAAAATCTATGATTAGCATAATCTAGGCACCTTAATAAGACCCCTTTATGTGCACACCTTTGGTTACTGTTTTACTTTTGATATAAATTTATACCATGGAATCCCTCATCCATTGTATTTACAAAACATACCATTCTGAGAATAGTTGTTGGAGGAAAATATTTTGTGCCAGATTTCATAGCCTGAGAGGTGAGGCTTCTAGAGCTCCTTGCTTCCATATCCAGACTGTAGTGAGGCTGAAAATATGTTCCCAGCAGACACATACAGAGAATACCTGTATGTCTAATATATACATATGTGCATGGCTGGACACAGAGGTCACAGGCAGACATAGAGAGCATTCACATGAACACAGCCCCAAAAGCCTCATTCTGCTTCCCTTCCTGGCTGAGCAGGGCAGAGGTTTGTTAGTGGAAATAAATAAATGTAGGTGGAATGCTGATCTCTGCAGCAGCTGGACTTAGTCACCCAGTAACTTCCTCTGGATCCCAGTCTCCCCAGTTGTTGGCACCTGGATTTATGAGTCCCTGAGGCCACAGCCCTACTGCATTCTCTGTGATGTGACTGGGAGCTTCCAGCCAGGGTGTTTTTTGTCCAGTCCTCCTGGCATCCTGACGTTGTCCCTCTGTATTCCTTTGGGGTGTGCAGATGAGCTTTTACCATATAACCTAAAAACGGTAATAGAAGGGAGACTGCTCTCTGCAGGACTCCTGCTTCAATTGTTGCAAAGATTGGAAGTCGTTAAGTAAATGAGGCAGAGAGCTGCAGGAAAATAAAAAAGGACACAATCATGGAGAAACTGAGAAATGCCCAGGGAAATGATCTGGATCCAGATCTCTGCTTCACCATCCCGGTGTAATTCTGGATAAGTCACTTAAAGCCCATTTTCACAGGTGGACAACGATTGTGTGTTCTTCATTTTCTGGGTGACTGACTTTATTCCCTATTGTCTGATTTGCAAAACAACTGGGTACTCATAACTGCACCATAAGCTAGTTAGAGCTGTGCTCTGAATACACAAAGTGTACTATGTTGTTATATTCTCTAAAAAATCAGGTACAGGTTATGTGAAATTGGGCATATAAAATTAGTGGCTCTTTTGACCTTATTATCTCTGTGTCTTAGTTCTGAACCTGTGTTTTTTTAATGCTATTAAGACATAAATAATAACGATACCCTTCATTACACAATGGTGCTACAAAAATCCATTTATGCTTGGGAAGCTGCAGGTAACTAATAGTATTGATGTTACTATTGATGATTTTAAGATCCTATGTCAACCGATACAAAAACAAAGCATTTTGTGATATAATCAGATTCCATAGGGCATAATAGGATCATTCTTCAAATCTACTTTCTCACCCTTCATTTTCTAATTAAAAAGATATTATTTAAACTATCTTTAATTTGCGTTTGTGGGATTCTTTTTTCTAAAGATCCCAAGAAACTGAGTTCCTTTCTACCTGACCTTGCCCCCACAGCTGTTTGAGTGTACGGCCTGTCACACTTAGGTTCTACTCTGATGAGGCTTTTTGCTAAGGTGATGGAGGCATGTAATTATCTTTTAACTACACTGTTGAGCCAATGCCAAATATGAATGTGTATCTGCAATGGCAAGAAAGAGAAAGTGGGAAACAGTGGAGAAAACCCGGACCAAACTATACTGGTAATTTCTATACTGTCAGTACACAGCATTAGACTACCAGCAGGAGCAGTGATCACAGAGATGTCTAATCAGTGTGTTAAAATTTGGTAACACAATAGCATCATGTTGTGACATCACATAACAGTAAATGCTGCTATTAATGGAAGTTGGTGAACAGTAGTTTGGTACTGTTGGTACTCAGGTTTAGAATATTCTAGAAATATATATATGTATATATATATATACATATATATAACAGAGAGAGGAAACAAAGTACAAAGTAAGATGTCTTGTCTGCAAGCACTATGTAGCCCACAATATTTATTTCTAATGTTAATGTAAAACAGAAGACTGTTTCAACATGTAGCACAGTAAGATTACTCTTGTTATTTCTTCTGATATTAAGCTTTAACTTCATATAAAGTTTTCCTAGTGTTTAGTAAATAAAGATGCATAATATTCCCATTAAGACTCAGAACTGAATATCTCTTAATCTGCTTGTGAAAAGAAGTCAGCAGTAAGTAAAAGAGACAAATGCTAAGGAAATTCTGTGCTAGGTTAACACTGACCTAACTATGTGAATTATGTGAATGAATATTCGGCTGAATTTTATGTATTTGAGCCATGATAACAATGAAGACAAATGTGTCATGTAATAACAAGGGGAATACAATAAGTTTAAAATTGAAAATGTGCTCCTACAGTTTTATTTAAGCAGACATTCTTTTGTATACAATCTATGTAGAAAGTGATTTTCCTGTTTTCTTGGAGCTATATTACTAAATATTTTTGTTCAGGTTGAAATCACTTATCATGATCAGCATTGAAAGCTGGAAGCACTATGCCCATTTTTAAGCTTAAATACATTATTTTATATGCATTCTATCCTTCATTTTTTTCAAACATATCCAAGAATACATGTATTTACTTGCATTTCTAATGTGTTTCCAAGCAATAAGAAAAACAGAATCTTGTTCAGCTATGATCCTCCAGAAACATCAGCAAAATAGGAGAAAATAATATATATAAAAAAATAACCCCCCCACACATCTAACATACAGTGAATGCCAGTTTTGAGGTATACCATAGAGGTATTGATGCCAGAACGTGTATGGTACTGAGTGATCCTTTAGGATCATGGCAGTGAGAAGACCCAGAGATGGCTCATGGAGTGGCAGCTGAACAGACTTTTATGTAACAGCTTGTAAAAGACTTTTTACAAAGTAAAAAGTGTAAAATGCTTTTTCAAGGAGCAATTCAAATTTTTGAATTCTTACTCATTCTCAGGAGGGAAAAGAATTGTTTTACAGCTCATTTGATAGTGGTTATTTTATATTCAATTAAGAGAAGTAAAACCCTTTTGACATCTACTTTACAAAGTATTTCTGCCCACAAGCAACAATGATACTTGTATCTTTTTTTTTTTTTTTTTTTTGATAAAGTTTTTATATTCTTTTAAAGCATGTCTGTAAGGTCATCAGGGCACCCTGGATTTTGTGAGCCATCCTTGTAGCCAGTGAACTTGGAAGCTTTTCTTCTGATGTAACCCAAGATGATGAGCAAGGTGGGAAAATTGTGCTTATGCACTGGTCACAAAATTCTATGTAAATACAATGTTCTCGTACTACCAAAATTCCCAGAAAACAAAATTTGTTCAGTTTCCTAAGTCTTTCCCATTTAGAAGAGTGAAAAGAAATAAGTGGAAACCCAGAGATAATCCAAATAAAAGGTGCTGTGGTCAGGGACTATCACTTCAGTGCTGTGGCCATTGAGCAAACTGGAGCAGGTGGATACTTTTGTTTAATCTTGTGTTAAAAATCTGCCCTTCTTTGACCTAAATTAGTCCAGTGTAAGCATAATGGTGCTGAAACTTGCTTTGAATTTATCCCTAGATGTTTGCTATAGTAAATGTTGTGCTGTCACAGCTGGCTAGAAAAACAATTTAATGGCTCAGAGATGTCTTGATCAGGAGGAAGGCCCAACACTTAGCTTAAGGAACAGAGTTACCTGCCAGCTTTTCCTCTGTCTCACTCTGTGGGCCATCTCAACTTTAAAACGTCAGGCATTGCTTATGTGGAGAAAAGCCCTGATCAAGAAACAAGGACTGAATTTTGAAAAGGAAAAATCTAAAACCTTTGACTCAAGACAATCTGCAAGAAAAGCCAGCATATTAAAAGAAAGCCTTGGTTGCTATGGAGTTAGCATTAACAACTGATGCAGAAAACAAGTTTCTTCAGGGACTGAAGTGCAAGGTGAAAATAAATTAATAGTGGAAGTAGATTTAAATTAATCTATGAAAATATTGAAATTTCAGTGTGAGCACTCAGACTGCATAGCTTGGGCAGCCTGACTTCACATTCTCTCATTTGGGAGGAATGACCTGAGTGCTTGGCTGGTGAAGACTGGAAAAAAGTCATTGAGTTCCTCATCTCTCTCCATATTCCAGATAACCAGCTCTCCCATTTCCTTTTGGAGAGGGCCCACACTCCCCAGTCTTCCTCATGCCACTGACATATTTACAGAAGCTTTTTTTGTTGCTCTTGATGTCCCTGTCCAGATTTAATTCCATTAGGGCTTTACTTTTCCTAACCTCCTCTCCAGGTGCTCTGACAGTTTCTCTCAGCTCCCAAGTACCCTGTCCTTGCTTCCTATGTAGGTTTACATTTTGTGTCTGGGTTTTTCCAGGAGCAATTTGATCATCCATGGAGGATGATCTTCATGAGTTTTTTTTCTGAATTCATCTTTGTTGGGATGCATCCCTCCTGAACTTGGAGGATGTGATCACTGAATATTTCTTGGGGTCATTTTATTCCCAGGGCTTAACCCTGTGGTACTCTGGCATGAGTCCCTGAAGTGGCCAGTCTGTTGTCCTGAAATCCTGGGTAGAAAGCTTGCTGTGCAGCCTATTTGCTGCTCTAAGGATCTTGAACTCCACCATCTCATGGTCATAGCAGCCAAGGCTGCCCTTGAGCTTCACGTTGTCCACATCTTACCCTTGCTGGTGAGAACAAAGTCCAGCATAGCACCTCTCCTTGTTGGCTTTTCTATCACTTGGAAAGGGGAATTATCATGAATGCATTCCAGGAACCTCCTGGTTTGCTTATGCTCCAACTGATACTGGGGTGAGTGAAGTACCCCATGGGGACCAGGGCTTGTGAATATGAGGACACTCCTGTCTTTCTTAAGAGTTTCTTATCTACTCTTTCTTCATGGTTGGGTAGCCTGTAGGAGAACCTCACTATGATCTTCCCTGTCCCTGATCTCCTTTTAATCCTGACTCATGAGCTCCAAGTCATCTCCTCATCCATCCCTAGGCAGAGCTCCATGCACTCCAGGTGGCCTTCTCCAATCTTTTCTTTCTTTCCTCCCCCCATATCTTTTAATTTTTCACACTACCTCACCATCAGAGGCATGTTTCTTAGCTGTTCTTATAGATTAATACCTTCAGTAAGGCTGAGGTTCTCTGCTGATAGTAATGAATTTCAAGTAATGTCATATAAATACTGTGTGATAAGATTTACTTCACTTAAAATTTGGCAACAAATATTGTTTGCCTTTGAAAATGATCTTTTATATTTCTAGTTTCGTAATTATGAACCTTCAGTTCAGGTAGGCACTTCAAATTGATTGTTGTTGAGCAAAAATAAAAAGAAAAAATGTGTATACTAATGATCCACAGTGCAGTAAGTTGGCCTTAAATGATTGTTTCAGGGTGACCTCTGATTTTTCACACACAATTAGCTAGCAAACAGAAAAGGTAATGAAATCACTTACAGGAATCCTAATTTGTAAGCCCATTATTTTTCTTTCTGTTGTCACAAGATCATCAGTATTTGCAAAACAATGAATCAAGAAACAAGATGGTACTTTTTGATCATAAACATTTTTAATGTATTCAATTAATTTTTTTTTAATATCTTTAGCAGAAAATATTTATTCTGCTCTACTGAAAAGTAGTATTTTTTCCTAAACGAATCTCTATCTAATAAGCAGAGACAAACAGTTATAAATGAGTAATTATGCTAACAAGTTCAAAGAATTTTTTATATTGGTGCTAGTTCACTCATAAGAATGACTTAGATAATTATATAGTTCAGATTAATAAAATGAATTTACTTTTTGTTAGAGATGTGGTTACATGTTTAAATATCACATTTTGTGTTAAACTCCTTTAATTGTGCAGCTATCCTGGAATTTAAGAATCACAGAATAGCTATGGTCGAAGGGACCTTAAAGATCATCCAGTTCCAACCCCCTGCATGGGCAGGGAAACCTCCCACCAGACCAGGTTGCCCAAAGCCCCATCCAACCTGGCCTTGAACACTTCCAGGGAAGGGGCAACCTGTGCCAGTGTCTCATCACCCTCACAGGAAAGAATTTCTTCCTAATGTCTAACCTGAATCTTCCCTCTTCAAGTTTGAAACCATTTCCCCTTGTTCTCCTTTACACACCCATGTAAAAAGCCTTAAGAAATATAAGCTCCTATATAAGAAATATAGCATTAGTGTTTTAATCCATTAACTTTTACAGAACTACAGAATTACCACTGAGAATTGTCTCCTTTTTACTTCTGTCTCAGGAAGTGCATCTAGAAACTACAATAAACAGGCAGCTAAAATTTGGCCCAGTTTGGAAGGGTTTGTAATTACATGTACAAACATCTATCAATGGGATGCACTTTGTTTATTTTATTTTTATGTAACTATAGGTTATTTTGTTGTTAAAGGAAGCCTCAACACAGTCTTAAAGGTAACTTTCTTTTTACCCGTGTGTGAATAAAGTCACTAATTTTAATACTAAGAAGCCTTTTAATTTCTATTAGTGCTTGCATTGGGTTAGCAGAACAGAAATATTTTTGCATGAAAGAATATTTACTTTTTATGTTAATGTGTTGTCTGTTAGAAAGTGAAAAAAACAATGATTATCCAGTGATTCTGAGTGATGGTGGTATGGTAGCCTGCAAAGTTTCCTCTGTAGTATACATGATATGTTCCAATTTAACATCAGTCTAGCAATGTAGGGGAAATAAACACATTAAAAACCCAGCTATTTATTTATTATTAATTTGACCCAGAAATTATATACCTATCCGTAATAAAGCAAAAAGTTTAAAACATTAAGGAAAAATTTATAAAAAGGTATTAATATGAAGTAAAGATAAATAGCAATGAATAATAATTTTAAAAATGTCTTGAAACAAGTGTCTTCCACTTGGCAATGGAGAGAAAGATAATTGCAGTCTATTTGCATGTCAAAGTATTACTGAGAAAAGACAAGATGATAGCAGAAAAATGAATTTAATTCTTTGTGCTGATATAGACTGCAGAGAAGTTAAGATTCTTGCATCATAATCTTCATGACATCTGTCTGAGGAAGTAACAGAAAAAAAGGGTTGTTCTAAAGCTTTAGAACAATTTGATATCATAAGAAATTATAAGCTGCTAGAATTCAGATATTAAACTTTTGAAGTAGTTACTGTGTGTAGTATATTGTCTGAATCAGCCTCCTTATCAGAAACAAGAAAAATGACAACAGTGATAACAAAATAAAAAGGAACACTTAAGCAAGTCAAGGATATGTATATTGGGCCTCACAGATCTCTTGCAATTTTTCACAGGAGTCAGTGAGCTGATACAGGTATCTAGGGATTCAGTCCCTCAATCATGGAATTAGTATCACTCTAGAAATTAATAGAAAAAACCTCACCTCAATGTCCAGGTGGAGTCAAACATTTAGAATTTATGAAATTAACATGAAAGTACTACTGGAGGAATGTCAATGTGAGGATTAAGTGTTTCAATTAAGAATTTTGCAACTTTACTAGTATTGTACTTGTTATTGCACTTTACAAGTATTTAACCCCCTCTATTGCAGAAAGCAAAAGTGTAAAATGTGATTTATTCCAATTTATTTATTCTTATGGAAAATTGTTTGTGTTGGTTCAAACAGCCAATGCCTTTAACATTACGTCAGTAATAACCCTGTCAAATCATAGCAACCAAAGCCAAAATCTTGTCCATCTAATCTGGAAAAACTGCTTCAAAGTGTGCATATAATTATCCAATTTACTAATTCTCATATATAGTCTCCCTTATGCATTTTTTCAGGTCCATACCAAGATCCTTCTTCAAACTTTACAAATAAGGAGCTTTTCTCAAATTGTTAAATGTTGTAGAAAAAGCAGGTGGAGGAATAGGAGAATCGTTTCAAGACTTTTAAAAATCTTTCCTTAGATAGAAATCTAATATGTTACTTTTTTTCTCTGCAGAGAGGCGGGGAGAGGTGGTAGGATCCCAGACATGCTCACATAACTTATGCCATTTAGTTGCATACCTAAGGCAAAAAAGTGCATTTTGGATTCTCTAACACATCAGCATTATTTTCATATATGTAATGAATTACATCATTTATCATGAGCAGATAACAGGTGACAGCTGTCGTTTTTGTACAGTCTTGCACCACACAGTTACATATGCTGCAAGTTGTTGCTGTGTGTCACAAAGCTCTTCCCAGTGATGTACTCAGTTTTGAGATTTAACATACTGGAACTTCTACATTTCTTTCCTTTCTTGAAGAAACAGAAAGAAAAACATGCAAGTGATAAATGTGTCAGACTTGAATGAATTTTTTTTAGTAGTTCTTCACCATATGTAAAGCTAATCTCAGCCTTTTCCAGTTTTGGACTACCACTGTCACTGACAGTGCAGTTGTCATCCCTCCTCCTACATGTCATTATGTATGCATCAGATACCACATTGCGCTTCATGCCTAATCCACAGGGAAATTAAAAAAATGAAAACTGGTTTAATTTCAGAATTGCTAAAATTCCCAGACTTTGCTAATCCACACAGTTTACATCAATATAATTTCACCTACTCAAAAACACTAAACACTTAAAACAGTTGCGTTTCTCAATCTTTGATACTGGTTTTATTTTAGAAAAAAACACCACTGTTTTTGAATACACTGTAGTGTATTCAGCCTGGAGAAGGGAGGCTTTGAGGTGACCTGATAGTGGCTTTGTAGTGCCTGAAGGGGGCCTAGCAGAAAGCTGGGGTAGGATTTTTCATGGATGTGTGGTGAGAGAATAAGGGGCAATGGTTTCAAAATTGGAGAGGGGAGATTTAGATATTAGGAGGAAATTCTTTACTATGAGTGGTGAGACACTGGCACAGGTTGTCCAGGGAAGTTGTGGATGATCCCTCCCTGGATGTGTAACCTGATCTAGTGGGAGGTGTCCATGTCCACTGCAACGTGGTTGGAACCAGATGATCCTTAAGGTCCCTTCCAACCCTGCCCATTTCATGATTCTATTTTTAAACTGTATCAGATAATATAGTCCTCAGATTCCATTGTAGGTCTTATGACACTGGTTAACTATGGGGTAACTATGTGAACTGTGGAGCTAGAGCTCACAGATATGAGGCATAGGGCAGCTTTAGATAGTTAACCAGACCAGTGATGTACATAGTGGGATATCTATAATTTCTTCAGGTTGCTCAATAAACGTAAGAATGACAGCAAAGACAGAAGCCCAGAATGTTGATATAAACACTATTTACTCTAGTATGTTACTTTGAAAGAAACCAATTGTAATCCCATCTCAGAAACTTCATCAAGCATTATGGAATATTGGCAATATTAGATCAGCTGTAATAACTACTCTTTCATTACTTCGTGCATTTTCTTACGAAAGAAGTTTTGGAAATTTTGTTAGAAAAGTTTTCAATATTAAACAAACTCAGTAAAGAAGTTAATAAAATGGTGATTAATCTAGTACAAACCTCTTACCTTTTCAAATTCAGATTCAAATGAACCAATGATAACCACAAACTCTTTGATTATTATTTAAGATGAACAATCATTGTTTTGCAGTTTTCCAACACTAGGCTCAGAAAGCCCACTCTATCACTACAGTAAATATCTATTTCCTTCCTGTTTGTGACTCAGACAGATGTTTAGTCAGGATCAGAAGATCTAGAAGTGCATCAAATAGTTCTTGTAGATGACCTCTTACATGTATTGACACTCCTGAATGCAGGAGGCTGTTCTTTTCATTAGAACATGCGGTCTAATCCATCAGTTAGAATTCATGCTCTCAGCAAGAAACACACCATATATGGTACTCAGTTGCTGAGTATTTCATTTCATCATTTCATGGTTTAATAGTCTATAAATAATTTGAAATTATACAGAAGATACCATTATCATATGTGATATTTACATTCCTAGACACACGATTTATGTAGGTTTAATGATCTCCATTGGATTTCTATTTCAATTTTTTTTTCTTTTTTAATGATGGAACGATAAAGAATGGAAAAGATCTACCTATTATTTAATATTCCATGGCTGTGAATGAACAGAATATTGCTAGTGGCCAAACTGGACACAAATTAAGTAGCCGACATTCAAGTTAGAAATCTTGCTCTGAGTCCTTTATGTGGCCATTAAGAATCATTGTCATTTCGTATCATCATTAAGCTAAACAGTCATCCACTCTGATATATTAACCAAGAAAGAAATTACAAGTTTTGAAATATACTTGTGGTACCACGTTTGCTGACAAATTAGTTTTGGACATGTGTGTAAAAAGCATCCAAATTGAGTGTAAATTCCCTTTGAATACCATGGGAAATTTGCCCATATCCTTCTTGCTCCCCTCTGTACCAAGGATATTTCTCATTGTTATCAAGCAGGAAATTTTACTGATAAAAAAATGACACAAAAGAGCAACTTTCAAGTGTAACAAGGAGACAAGTACTGAAGTGCAAAAAGGGATAATAACCAAAAGGCAGCAAGTATAATCTGATCAGAAGCCTGTAAATAGCTTAATGACATGATTGAATTGCTTAATAAAAATCTCCAGCACAGGAAAAGACTGAGTGAACTCATAATACTTTAGGAAATAATGGGTAGCAGAGTAAGATGGTTTATCTCCATTTTAATTGTTTTAATCTTTGAATGCATTCTTACATAAGAGCTATTAACTGAGTTGGGAATTTTGGAATTTAAACTATACTTTTTTAAAATCAAGGCTTTTAACAGCTTATGTGTCTAAAGAGCTTGGTAAAACCCAGACAGCCCCAGCAAACTGTCCTGTCAGATCACTGAGTCTGAGGCAAACACATGCAGCTGTACACTTCCACCAGTTTAAAAACAGGAAATAAATAAATAAATATCAGAAGCACATTGAAATCTATTCCATTTTCTTTCACATTCATTTTTGACCTAATACAGTTCAGAAGAAAATGTCTTTCCGGAGGGCATATAGCAAAGTAGTAGAAAAGACCCTGCATACTCCTTTGCTTTCCATTTTGGACAACACTTAATGTATTGCTGCTGTTTGTACTAGGTTTCTGTTTATTACTTGACTCTAGGGTAACATACTGAATGTGCTTTCCCCTTATTCTGTTTTTCTTTTGTTTGTAAAAGGCCAACTGTTGTAAGTGGCTATTACATATGTTATTTGAGTTGAATTGAACATTGCTAATGAAAACTTGAATTACAGTGGTTTTGACATTTATGGCAAACCACATCAAACAAAATCTGCTTTTAATCAACTAATACAAGTCTAAACATTTTTTTCTTCATATGTATGTAATGACTTTTTTTTTTTTTTTTTTAACCTAGGTTTAACTAATAAGGGGTTTACTAAGGTTTATTCTACATTGTAATTTATCAGTTGTATTTAATTCCCAGGTTTTAAACAGTACATGTATTTTTTTTGCAAGTGTTTAAAATTAATTTCTTTGAGACTGGTATATGTTAGTTCTATTCATTGATGCAAATAAGAAGCCAAGTTCATTAAGCATTAAGTTACGGACAATGGACTGAATTTTCCCTGCAGATGGATTAGATGCCATCAGTATTTTGTAGATGTGGCTCATGAAGTCTAGCATCTAACTACCTCAATATTTTTTTTCGTTCAGACAGGAGTAATAAGAGTTCTTATTGTCTTAACATTCATGCAGTAGCCACAGTGTGAAAGCTGGAAATGTGACAGCTTCCAGCACTGTCACTGGTTTAATGCTGGTATTTGACAGCTCTGGCCCTTAGCTGTTGAATGGGGTGTACCAGTGAAGAGATCACACAAAACCTAGTGCAATGACTATTAATGAATATGCAGTTCAGTTACTGTTAAGACAAAGTTTTTGTGATCCTAAAAATAGGGAACTTTGGATTATTAATTATGTGATTTACTATGCAAAGAGTTTGCTGTAAAAAGTGAACTCTTTCTATCTCTGTTGAGCTGAGTGTGAGGGGCAACCTTTGGGGCAAAAAGTCATTTAATCCATCGTGACAAAGCAGAAAGAGAACTTTTAACCAACAAAAGGCCAGGCCACAGGTTTGCCATTTCAAGGTAAGAAGCAAAGGATAACATTTCCACATCAAAACTTTGCCCTTTAGATTATAAAGGTCTTTTTTTCTTTTTTTTTTTTTTGGCGTCTCACTGGTGAAAGCTCAGTGTAAGCAAGGGGAAGATGTTACCACTTTCCATGTGTTAATATAATCACACATCTACATGCCTAGAAATCCAGCAAAGATTTGCTTCAGTAAAATCCTTTCAAAGCTCAGTTTTGAGTAATTTTCTCTCTTTATTGCTACCTAAATAAATGTTTCTGGCCCAATGAGAACCTGTTACCTGAAAATTAGGAAGTTTCCTTGTCCACCTTTATGCTCACACATTCAACAGTGCTTTAGCAACATTCTAATTTTATAAATCAGTACAAAGTTATTTAATGATCCCTGTATTAATTCATCTTCTGTATACCAATCAGTATAAACAAGGCTATAGTAAAATGTAGACTTTTTTTTAAAAAAGACACTTTTATACAGAATAATAGGAAATCTAACCACTACCCTGAAAGTCTTATAGATACAGAAATAACCCTACAGGCTTATAGGTATAGAAAGGCAACTGAGATTGAGATCCAAGTTGCTTACAGGCTCTTGTGTGGTCTTACATTTTGTCTAAGTACACCATGGAATAAAGAGCAACAACACAAAAAATCCTTGCTCAAAGCTATGTTCTCTCTAGCAGGGTCATTCACACTAAGAAAAAACAAAAAAACCCAAAAAACCCACCACCTTTTATTTTCAAAAACATTGAGCATTCTGTCTCCTGCTGTCTAAATTCTTTGTTGACTCACTTGTTGTATTTTCAGGCTTCGTGTCTACATTTCTTCCCTTCATGTTTGCCTAGCAGGCATGTGCCCCCACCCCCACCCCTCTTGGCAGGAGATAGCTTGTCTTGTGTATTGAGCAGTTTTGGTGAGCTTTGGGAATAGCTCTTGTGGAAATACCTATGATAAACAGGACTTCTTGGGGATTTTATGCAGTTCTATACACCCTCTTTTTTCCTAACTGTTAGACTTCAACAACTGCAGACAGTGCTGCATTTCATTAAATGTTCTTTTCCTTATACAGTGTTTGTGGGATGTGATGAGTCATTGGGGATGCATATAAAGTGTTCTTTATCATTTTAATAAAAGTCTGGCTACCACTGTAGTTGATTTTTTAACCGAAAAAATCAGATACAGAAATAGATTTTTTTTTTTCCCCTTACAGATAAGACAATGTGTTCCTACATACCTAGGTAGATGTGCATAATTACACTGAAGATCAGTTTAATGAAGCCAGCAAACTATGTATTCACAGATTATGTCAATTTTCTCGTTTGCTTCATAGATGTTCAGTGTTATTTAACATAATTTTACTATTTAGTAAGGTTTTGGTCTATAATAAAAATGATGACTGAAGCTATTGGTAAAAATAAAAAAAAAATCTCAGCTTTTATCTGAGACTTGCATATCAGAAAAATATTCAGATAATGATTAACAGTCTTGGCATTATATTTAGTTCTTCTGCTTATCCTGTATGCAGTGCTGTTATCATTTTATGAAAAGCATTCAGTGGGCTTGAGCTCCCTTCCAACCCCATAACACTCTGTGATTCTGTGACTTGGTGTCTGCAGGCATCCCTGTTGTTTCCATTAGAAAGCTTCAGTAGATATTTAGCATGCAATTCATCTTTCTACTCCAGTCCCTCCTAACTGCTGATGTCAATAGTGTCAGAGCCAGAATAAATAGGTCATCCTAATTAAATGTCCATTAACAACTTCCATGCATGTTTATACATGGTTGCTGCTTGTCAGGTGGAGAAAAGTTGGTCTGTATTTGGTTCACAATTACAGGTAGTTTGAGAGTTTCATGCAAGCATTTCTGAGATGTAACAAAAAACACTTACTAAAAACAGTGAGAAACAAAGGGTTAAAGAAGTATATTGGACACAATGGGCAGGCTTTTGTCTCAAGGCATATTATTATACAGACATACACACAGATGATTTGATGGAAATGGGATGAATTAACAAAACCAGTCATCTTTAGTCTTTTAGGGGAAATAACAGAACAACCCTAACTCGTATGCATACACATACTAAATAATATTCTATAAAAAAAATCTCAGTTATTGTTAAATCGTTGAATTTGTGATTATTTTTTTTTTTCCTGTGCACAGCTATTCAGATAATATGATATTCTAATGTTTTGCCATGCAGCACTAATGTTGGATGAGAATAACAATTTAGAACTGAATGCAAATCTATCCACTGGACCAGTGGTAATCACATGACTGAACATCATATTATCACCTCAGTTCTTTCCCCCTTCTGTCTTTCTTGACAAGGATTCAAAAACACTAAACAAAAATATTGTAACAACGTGGCATTTTCATATCCTTTTTTCACATTTTTCAGAGTTGGGTTTGGTTTTTTCCCTTTTCTTTTTTGTTCCTGGTGCGTGAGGGTTTTGGTTTTGGTTTTTTTTTTCTGGTTCTACAAAGACATTTATGCTAAAGGTTGATGGTTTTTACTGTCTATTTTCCTTTTCTCTTCAATTTACATTCTTACACTTTTCAACTTTCAAAATGGGTTATTCTCACAAAAAGTTAAATGACATACGCTTTTATTAGTACAGATAATTTAATACCATTTCCATTTTTGCTTTTTTGAAAGTGCTTAGTGGACTTAGTGGACAATATTTTAAATTGATATGTATGGAAAGAAACTACAAGATTTTAAATTTACATTCTTCTACCAACAAATGTAATTTTAACTATTAGTCTGCTATTCTGCCTAAATTAATATCCTTTTATATTAGCTTGAAAGGAAGTGACAGCTCACAAATTGAAAGAAAAGGCAAAGTAATGCACAGGTGGACAGCAGCAGATCTGCAGATCATGCATAGCTGACTTCAGAAAGGAATGGGGAATATAGCTGTGATTGTTATATTTAAATATAGCGTTTAAGAGCATTTTTGCAAAGGCATTTGTGACTGTCATTTGCAGTGTTCTCTGAGCAGCAACCTTGCCTGAATACAGTCAGGGGAAAAAAAAAAATGTAGAAAGCACAAACACAGGCTGGGCAGAGAACAGATTTATAACAGCCCTGCAGAGAAGGACTTGGGGATGATAGCTGATGAGAAGCTCAGCATGAGCCAGCAATGTTCACTTGCAGCCCAGATAGTCAGCCCTACCCTCCTGTCACAGTTTTAGCCAATAACCCAGTGACAGATGCTCTCTGTTATCTCCCCACTACCCTCCCAGGGGAAGATAAAAGGGAAATAAGGTAGAGAGACCTTGAGGTTGGAAAAAAGCCTGTAATAGGTTTAATGAAACAGCAAATAATAATGATGATGAATTACATACAAACATATGAAGATATTCAAAGATATAAATGAATATGCAAATACAGGACTCACATTATTTAGTTGAGAGTTACTTCCCAAGTGGAAAAAGTCCCTGGACTCTGCAGGAGGTGGGGGTACCGCAGTTCAGGGTCCCAGAGACAACCTGCAGAAAACCTTGGAGCAGCTGAGTCATTCCTACTCAGGAAGGCAGGAGAAAGCAATCTATCGCAGTCAATATTCTTCAAGAATAGAGGAACAACACAAACAAACCCCATTCCAGCCAACAGGGCAGCGAGAGAGAATAGGAGGGTGTTTTCTTAGGAGCCATTTTATACTGAGCACCATGGGAAGAAATTCTATGAGTGGTCCCTTTAGGCCACCTGGCCCAACGTCTCCTTATCACAGGCACAACTGCTGCCCCCTGACCCACACTGTGAGTGCCCCATAAACAGACTGGCAGCTGCTGGTGGGGACCCAGGAGATCTCTGGTTAGTATGGCTATGGAAAACTTTTACCCTGGTACTCTCAAACCAGGACAGCTGGGCTGCATCAGCAGGTTGAGGGAGGTGATTTTTTCCTCTGCTCCACTCTTGTCAGATCCCACCTGGAGTACAGTGTCCCATTCTGGAGTCAGAAAAATAGAGAGACCCCAAAAGTCTTTTGGGGTGAGTACAGAGGAGGGCCATGAAGATGATGAGAGTGCTGGAGTACCCCTCATATGGAGAGAGGCTGAAGGAGGTGGGGTTGCTCAGTGCGGTGAAGAGAAGCCTTCAGGTATCAGTAAAGCTTGAAAGGGAAATTTCCAGGGAGTGGTAGGATGGAGAAATAATTGTTTTAAAGCTGAAAGAGGATAGACTTAGGTTAGACATTAGGAAGTAAATCTTTAGTGTGTGAGTGGTGAGACACTGGCACAGGTTACCTAGAGAAGCTGTGGATGCTCCCTCCCTGTGTTCAAGGCCAGATTGGAGGAGGCTTTGAGCAACCTGATCTAGTGGAAGGTGTCATTGTCTTTAAGGCCCCTTCTAACCTAAACCACTCTGTGATGATTCTGTGATAAGTTGAATTATTGTTGGAGGGTATTTAAAAAAAACACAGCCGTGCATGTTCAGATGCAGTTGTGGATAACTATTGACAGGGCAAGCAATTACAATTATAAGAATAAGGAGGCAAAATGGCTTGCAATTGTTACAGTAAAAGCAGGCTTTGCTTTTAAGGTTTGTTTGTTGCTTTTTCTTAGTTTTTTTTTTTTTTTAAATACTCTTAGCAAATATAATTTCTTCTGTTGTGTTACATTTGACTTGCTACAACACCATGAGCTAATGAAAAATATGGTTTTGAATATCAGCATATATTGTTATTGCTTTGCACACATTTACATCCATTCAGGACATGAGTCCATAATACCAATAATACCAATAATCCCAAAAGAAGCCTGAAAGTTGGTGTTATAAAGATGTGTTTAATCATGAAGGGTAAATACTGCCTCTGAAAGAGTAGGCTTTTTCCTCTTAAATGAACATCTGATAGTAAGTTCTATAAAATGATAAGTGTTTTTGCAGACTACTGGAAAATCCTTACTTAAATTGATACATTTCATAGACGTGACTAATGTAACTGATTGTTTGTGGTACCCTATTGAAAATCAAGGCAAATAATGTATTACAAAAGAAGGAACATAACTGGGTTTTGGAAGTTTAAAATCCTTTAAAATCCTACTGCAAAACAGAGAAGTTCATTGTAGTGATCTCAGTCCACTCAGAGGCAAAAATACATGACTGAGTTATTTTCATATCTGGTGAAAGGCCAAAATGTGCCTTATTCATACTTTGTCTGCAGGGGAAAGAGAATCTTTTGTAACTACAAATCCTTTTCTGTTTCACTTAAGTGCACTGAGGCTGCCTATATGGAACCAGAGGAATTGAAACCTTCAGTTTAATTTTTCCAAGTCAGCAACTTTAAATTGCCTATATCTGCAAATTCAAATACACCTATTTCTATCTTTACTGTGCCAGCCTTTCTACCTAATTTACCAAATACTGAGAACAGTGATTTAGTTCATTATTAGCAAGGATACAGCCAGTCGGTGTCCAATGGCGCTGTGCTGTACCTGCCAAAGGTGCCAAACCCTCCCTGAGCAGATGCAGTCTACAAGCTTATTTTAATGCTTATTAATATATTACAGAACGGAACTGGATCACAATATATTTAACAGATCTTTGAAAATTTGAAAAATATTTCATTACTATTTGAATACATGAAAGGGCTAACTGAATAAAAATGATCCTTCTGTTTTTCTGTTGACATCACACATAATGATTGGAGGAAAAGAAGCAACCTTGTGAGTGCAAATAAAGACTCTTCTCTAAAATACACAGCTCAAAGAGATGAATCACTGAGGTAAATACAGAGAGGTATGTAGCCCTAAGTTTAAGGTATGAACAATTAATAGAATAATGGTAAAAGTTTAAAAGCAGAATCATTATGCAAACTGTTCCAGGGCGAATTTATCTGAAACTTTTTTAAAGACAAGAGTTATTGACCTGATTCCTCAATACCCCATAGACTCTTCTCTAAAGCTTAGTTTCTATATTACCTTTTGAAGTTGCTGCAATATAGGTGAGCAGTTTCCACTACCAACAGCCTAATTAGGAAGAATAATGTCTCTTGTGACAACAAAACCTTCTTCATATTCAATCATCCAGTCCAAAAATATGCAGGGTGGGGTAATGAATCTTAAAAATGCCAATTTTGTGAGTTTCTAATCACAGATACTTCATCAGCTGACAAAAGAAAAACCTCAGTAGGTGTAGCACTTCAAAATCTGGGACAATTTCCATGTAATTTCAGGAATCAGCAGGGATACACAGCTGGATAAAAATAAAAAGCTTGCTGTAATTGAAAATTGCTTCGCATCTTGTTTGTGATTGAAATGAAGTTCAGTTCCTTGAAATCTTGTTTAGCAATTAAATCTGTTTTACTTAGGCAATGAAATATTGTCTGTTGTCCTTGAATGATAAAACCAGTACAGAGGTGCTTTAACATTTTATGCTAATTGAACATGTGAACATACAAAAATTTGGCAAAATCTGTTTTCAAAAACTTGATTGCTTTCATCTGAGCATGTTCAAGAAATGCTCTCTTTCACTAGAAGAGCCTGTGGTCATCTATATTACTTACAAAGAATCTTGGTGACAGCCTTCTTTTGAAAAAAAAATTTGCTACCCCTAAATAGATCAATTGTCTCCAGAAGCCAGTGTGATAACTTTGCGTAAAACCTGACTGAGTTTAAAGTTCAGATGAAATGTAAAATTAGCCTCTAATAGAGTTCTTGTCTACTCTGCTTTTCAATTTGGTATCTGTTTGTTTTGTGGGTTGAGTAGATTGAGAAGTGGGAGAGCTGATACTCTTAAAATAAAACAGGCATTAGTAACTTAAACAGCTGCAAATAAAACTTGTGATCTTCCAATTCTTAAAGCCATTTTTCAGGATAATATTTCAGCTGGTTTGTTTGTTTATTTTATCTTATTTTTTACATTCAAATGTTATGGGTCCCCAGCCCTCACTAAGTTTACTTAGGAGAGATGAAACTTAAATTAATAAGTTAAAACATTAAATAATTATTATCAATATTGAATCAGAAAGAAAATGTGTATAAGTAAAAAAATAACTTACCTCCAAACCCAAGAGCCATAGGGAAATTATTAATGTAACTTCTAAAACCTCAGTAGATAAATCACCTTTCATATGCATATCCCATCCTAAAATATGAATGCAGACTTACCCACACTCCAACACTTGTTTCATTCTTTCCTTGTGCACAGTTCTTCAGTATACATTCCCTAATTATGACTTCAAATAATGTTAAAATTTAATAAGGTATTTATTCAGAAGATAGAATATTGAAATAATTTCAAGTTTTAAAATGTGTAACTCAATTGTTAATTATAAATATATTTTTAAAATCTTTTGTTTGAACCTGTTCCTAGGATCTATTCAGTTCCAGGTAACTGATATACCATTCTAATAATTCTTTAGTTAACTCAAAGTTACCAAGCAACTCTTTTCTGGAAAAAAGATAAATGCAGAAGCTTACACTGAAAATAAGAAGCAGAAGCTTACACTGAAATAGCACTTTCTTCTGAGTATGCCATGCTTGTAGGCATCTTGTAGGGTGACTAGGTTTTCTACCCTGTCATAAAGAATTGCAGCACTACATTTCTAGATAGATTATTGAATATCAAGCAATGGAAGAAAATAGGATTATAACAATTATGCAGTCTTAATTAATTCCTGTGAGGAATTAATGAGCCTGTCCATAAGTCTCATCCCATTTGAAATTGAGTAACGCTAATCTTAAGGATAGATGATCCCATGGACCACATTCCTACTGTTTTCACAGTATCTATTAAGCAAAGCTGAGAGAGAGGGTTCAGCACGAGAGTAGTTGCCATTATACTGGAATGATTGGTCTGGCATTGTAAAAGAAACTGTGAGTTTTATTCCATCTGCAGTGAGTTTTAAGACTTACTTAGGCACTCAGCAAATGACTGCTAGTTTTGAGCTAAAAATAATGCCATGGCAGGTTAAATCTGAATATTTAAGTTCTTAGAAAAGCTAGTTGAAAAAGATAGGTCTCTGAAAAGCAAGTATATTTGTGACAGGCTCAAGAAAATTGCTGTTCTCAGCTGTAAAATGGAGTACTTGGCTAAAGCAAAATATAGAGCATTTCTCCTGTAATATTAGTACACTACCTGGAAAATGAAACCCTGGTTATTTCTGATAGAGTTCATGAGCTTCAGTTTCTTTGTCTGCTCTCATTTAGGGAGCTATTGACTCTATTGTAGAACAGCCTTCCCAGTATCTTCTTCAATTCCACTTTGCATAAATAAATAAATATCCACTGGACCAATTTTTAAACTGCTCTAAGGGAAATTTTCTAAAAAGGCAAATTAAAACCAAAACTCCCTGTTATAGCATGGGTGACTACAACTCAATCCAAGGTGACGTGAAGTAAAGTACCACTATATAAACTAAACTGGACAAAGGCAGAATGTTAACAGGATTATAAACATATACTTTCCTTTAATTTTTAGGAAAAGAATAGGGATATTTTGAACTCTTTTTCCTGAAATAATTTCTTGGCTGATTCAAGGTCCTCTGATACTCTTTTGGAAGTGGTAGCAACTTCAGATACAAGAGTTCATCCATAGTGTAGTGTTTTGGATGTGATTACTTTTTTTTTTTTAAGTAACAGAAAATGGAGGACTCCCTTTCAGGCACCTGTAGAGTTTCCTCATTTCTGGATTCACTTACACAAAGGATGTTTTGTGGGAGGTCTGACCCACTGCTTCCTCATTACACTTCTTAAGAGAAACCACTCTGTGTGACCTGGCATTCTGCACTTCCTCTCTGTACGAGTGATTCAGTCACTCTTCTTTGCTTTCATTAGTGCATTTTTTAAAATTCTGTTTATGCTTATTAGTGTTGCAAGTTTTAAATTGGATGTACTGGATGTCTGTGCTGGCCTTCAGCTAGAACAACCTCCTTAGTGTAAGTCAGTAAGAGTCAAAACCAAGTTATTACTGTTGATCTGTATTTGTTCAGTTGAGAAGTGCTGGTCCTTGTTTTCACTGAGTGGCTTTTGGTCATAGCTTTTTAGTAAGCAAATGAAAGCCTGATTTTGTAGTGTATTCATTCCATTAAGTGAAGAATGTTTTGTGCACAGTTTGTAAGTATAATATTCCACTACATTATTCTCATATTTTAATCTTAGTTCAGCTTTTTTTTCTATCCAAACTTAATGAGAGTTGCATTTTTTCTGTACAATCTAGAAACTTCTGGTGTGTAATTCTGCTTCATTTCCTACCGTATAAAATATGTTGTAGACAATGTGACTTTTGTAGATACATTAATTTAATTAGATGATCATGAAATTAATGATTTTGGAATAACTCTTACATTAATGTTAATTTTTCACAAGTGAATATTAAAGTTAAATCAATTTAGAATTATCCAGGGGATTGACTTTGTGTATGTACACACTTACTTTGAGTATATTCAATGCTCCTACATTAGAAACACTAAGAATGTTGAGTAACCAAACAGAACAATTAAACAAGAAAATTTTTCTTAGTTTATGTCAATTATACTTCCTTGAGCAGCTCAGGATAAGGTTTTTTACATTTAATTTAATCATATTTTGTTTCTGTGCTTTCCAATCTGTTTTATTTGATTGATTGATTGACTTTGTTCCATTACTGAGCTTTCTGAGTTTGAATGAAATCTTTTGCATTTCCTTTTGTTAAAAATCAGTAAAATAAGAATGGGAAAGATCCAGGAGTCCATAAAAGCAAACAGAAAGATAGACAATGTCATGTCTACTACATTCCAGATATGTGTGTCCATCTGACTCTTTTTTTTCCTAAGATTAATTATTACCTTAATTAGTACTTAGTTATTCACATATATATTTTATATATATGTAGATATAAGCATATATATAAAATATGTATTTATATATACTCATCTATAAAAACTTGGGCAACCTTAAGAAACCAAGTGCTTAAGGTAATCATCTTTGATTTAGTTCAGTTTCCTATTGAATTCTTCAATCACCACCTACATGCTCTTCTGGAATTTTGTTTTTCTCGTGTAAAAAGAAATTCTTTAATAGACTTTGGAAGAAGATACATATTCATTTCATGGAAAGAAATGCAATAAATTGATCCTGAAAACTTTCCCAAATGGTGTTAAATTGCTCAAGGCAAGTATGAATTTGGACCTGTTACTGGAGGAAATATCTGTATTTCTGGAAAGGGATGATTAAGAAACATCAGCAAAACATTTGAAAATTTGATGGAGGCTACACCTTCTGTCATTTGTACAGCATATATTAATTAACCATCAAAAGATTTTGTGGACAGACTGAGGTGAGGATTACTGGTAGCAAGTGGTCCAACATATACATAGAGTTTGTTGAATCAGGCAGTTGAGGCTATTTTTAAAAAAAAATCTTCTTGCTGAAGGATGAAAAGCAGAATAGATAGTCGGTTAAAAGGTGAAAAAAACCCCATGATGCTACAGCAGTTAGTGCAGAACAGAGATCCTACTTTATATGTAGATACTTTGAAAATCATTGTGTCAAAACTAAAAACACAAGACCCTTTACTATTAATTATTTTTTCATATAATTTAAAATTATTATTACAAAATATATTTTGTATCTGTAGTCTTGGCTGAGAATGGAAGTGTTTAAGAAAGAGAGAAAGAACAGAAAGGTCCTAACTGTAATTCTTAAAAATACTACATGATATTGACAATGTGTTCATCTTCCAAAAACCCTCACACAAGTTGTATTGCTTTGAGAAATTCTGATGTATGGAAACAGATGTAATTTGTCATGATGCAGGTGCAGAGTGTATTTGGTGGTACAGTTTGCTTTGTGCTAGAAAGGACTGGTGTGCTGTTCTAGTATTCTGGTTTGTATAGCTATTGAGGTTTTCAGAAGACTGTCAATTATTTCTCACAGTGTGATATTTCTACTGAATTTCTAAAAGGAAAGGTGATTCTCTAAGAAAACATAGTAAACAACTGCATTCTGTGATTCTATGATATTGCAGTGTTTTTTATAGATTGAAATGTCTTATTTTACCTAAAAGTTTTCAAATCTTATGAAATCTTTAGAGCAGTTAATGTCTCAAAAATGTCTCCTACAATTTTACATATTTTTTAGAGAGAAAGACAGTAAGCTCAATTATTTTTGCCATATTCCATAAGTTTTGTTGCTCAGAACTCTAAAATAATAGTTTACCATGATGACAACTGCCTGGCTAATTAGATTTTTTTTCAAAATATTCCTAACACCTTCAGAGGTTGAAATGATTTTTATTCATTAAGTTTGAAAAAATGGTAACCCATGCAAAGTTTTTAATTGGTTGAATTTCAGCCCAATTGAGTTAACAGCAAACATGACAAGCTTTTGAAAAGGAAACTATGCCACAACAGGCATTAAAAATATTCTACTTTCTCAATACTTTGCACTGTGTTTTCAAACTTGATTATGGCCTATTTTCTGCCTTTATGGTCTGGAAGTTCATTGACAGCCATCATCCCTATGACATTTACTGTTTCTGCAAACTTACATATTTCTGAATGCATGAATTATGTAGAGTTCTCCAAAATCTATACGTACAGGTTTTTCTAAACATTCAGTGCAAGTACCAATTACATTTCTTATTGCCAGTGTAAATATTTAGAGCTTTGCTAAAAAATCCTGTAAAGATTTAGTTTAAAGAACATTAAAAAAATAAAAAGGAATATTTAGTTTGTTCTTCTCAAACTCTGTATCAGAATAACTTGGAAATTTTATCCATAGTTCAATACACTATAAATGATCCTGCTGATCCTTTTATTTCTTCAACATAAATAACATCAGAACATCATAGAAACATAGCAAGCTTTATTGTAAATTCATATATTTTACAATTGTGAATATACTTGAAGTCACATAGCTCTAAGTGTCTCTAGCATTTTTCCTTTGCTATGAAAATTAACTCAGACTGACACTTCAGAGAAATCAGAGACTCAGCAGTTATCAAAATTAAATTACAAGTGGACCATTCATGTACTGCAAGGATTCAGTGAAAGAAAGGTTGCTTACTACACCTGTCATGATTTCTGCTGTTTAATTAAAATTATCAAGCATGAATGTAATTACTTAATAAATTCATAAATATTAACTGAGATTTCAAAACAATCATTCTATGCTTCTATGATTCTCTGATTTATGATGATGTCTGTAATTTCTGTTGAATGTTTACAGAATGATGCCTTTAAATTAATTTTATGCCTTATCTATCAGTATATTGAATAGGTAGCTGTCTTTAAAAATTACTTTTAAGTTGTATGTTGTACAATATTTAATGACTTTTTAGGTTTCTCTCACTTACTAGACAATTGCAAAGAAAATATTATTCCAGCAATCCAATTCCCTTTCAGAAACAAGCACTTGGCTGCTCATCTGAGTTTTAAATAAGTTTTTGATAAAGGGGGCTTAGTAAATATTTACAACACTTTAGATTAAGTATCTTAAAAGGCATTTGATTAACACATTAAAGAGACATTGCAATTCATGTGTCATGATTATCAGTAAATACATCATAAAATGTAATTTTATGAAATGAATATGAATAGGGAATTCATTAAAAAAACACCCACTATGCTTGCTTTGCTAACTTTGGGTTCCAAAATGATTGAATTTTTTCAAAAGCATACTAATATATCTAGCTATAGGTTCTTCTGTAAACCCTCTATGATTCATTCAAACTCACAACCAAGTGAACAATTAGACTCATGAATGAAGACTAATGAAGGCTAATCCTATTAAAAGATTATAAAATGTTCATAATTTTTGCATAATTATTGCATTATGGACACAGCTTCTCAGATGTGCACTTTGCTAATGTTAAATAGAGGGTGTGGAATATAAGGAGAAATGCTACTTATATTAATTTACATTAATTTTGTACTACTGTTTTCTGTAATTATATTTAGTAAATATGGGTAAATAAAGGTACCAGATACTGTTAATGTGATCAAGTGTGCGTTTGTATGTACATACTCACGTTTTCCAAAAATGTGGCTTCTGAGGCAGACAGGACCATGCATAATACTTAGAAAACCAGCCCTATCTCCTGCCAGCTGTGCTTTTTTGGTGGAAGTATGGATTTTTACATATACACATTAGATATATAAATCTATATTTGTACACAAATGTTTGCAATTGCAGTCTCTTTTAGAGTTTTAATTATTTTTCATAGTTAAAATTGTAAAATAATGACTGACATGTCTTGCTTTGACTTTTCCTTATACTAAATAAGATTGTAGAAAATACAGTATAACTTCTTACCACATGTGCTTTTAAGCAAAATTGTTGAGAAGCTCATATCATTTCAGTTGCTCTTGTTGTCAGTCACTAAGGGCCACTACAGAAGTTTGCAAAATAATGGATCTAAAATTAATAGAGTAGTTGTTTACAGCTTTTTGCTAAACAGGACAGTATATTCAATAGAAGGAACTGTTCCAATTATAAGTGCATAATGACATTTTTTAGAAAGGGGATATGAGTTCTCATTATTCCTGCTGTAATTAGCGTTGATCTAATCTCACCTCTAGCACAATGGGATTAGAATAGATTTCATCAAAGTCCCATAAGTCATTTGGGTTTCTGTTTCTCTTTATTTATTTATTGTTATTAATATTATAGTATTTATTATTATAGTGTTGATTGATTGAATCAATCTTCATCCTTTTTGTAGTTATCTGATATTATTCACAGAAATGTAAGATTCCAGCATAATTCCAACTTAGAAAGGACCTCAGGACTCTCACTTCCTGATCAAAGCAGGGTCAGCTGTGAGATCAGGACAGATTGCTCAGGGTTTGGTTCAATCAGATCTCAAAAACTCCCAAGGATGGAGGCTGTGCAGCCTTTCTGAAGCAACCTCTACTAGACCCTGACTGTCTTCATAAGGAAAAATATTTTCCTTATATGCAGGTGAGACATCCCTCATTTAAACTTATGGTCACTGTCTGCTATGCATCACAGTGATGGCTCTATCTTTTCTCTGCTTCCTCTGTGGAAGGTCTGAAAACTCTCAGCCTAATGACTGATGAGGAGAGAGGGATGATCATTCCTCTGCACTGTGCTCACCATGCTAGTAGAGCCCTTACTGCTTTCCATCTTAAGCATTCCCTCAGATCTGTGGTCCCAACCCGTGTCATTCCTGGGGGTCTTTCTTCCCAAGAGCAAGATCTGGAGTTTGTCCTTGCTGAATTTCATGAGGTTCCTGGAAGCTCATTCTTTCAGCCTGTTCAGTTCCCTCTGGGTGGCAGCTGTAACACAGTAAGTGTCAACAGTTCTGTCGTTTGTTGTTACCTTTTCAATTTATGCTTTTTTTAAAAACCAACATTCAGAGGAGAAAGGTCATTATTTGTAATAATAAAAGTGAAGATTAGATTATACAGCTAAATTTATGCTTTTCTCTGTATCTCTATCAGGGATTTAGGAATCACTGTGACAGGAGTGTTCAGAAGACTGATAACACAGTCCAGTCTTTGCTCTAAAGAAAAGCTTTCATAATTTCATTCATTAGCAACACACTTCATGATAATGTTTAATTTTATGTATTATTAATCCCTATCACTATATACTCACTGTGAAGATAAAGCTGTCAGACTTTTTTAAAAAATTAAAAATTAAGCCTACATTAACTGTGAGTATATAAAATCATGGTTAAGATACAGTTAGTACTGATGGATGTGATCCTTGATAGTGCTCATTACAGAGGTCAAGTTGATTAGGTTTGATGGATCCTTGACCAGAGTGGTTTGATCTAAAGTGGGCTTATCTTCTTTCTTTGCTATTTCAACCTATTGTTTGACATGTTCCTCACGCTCTCAAAAGGGAGATTTCAGCTGTTCCTCATACTGCTTCTCTTTGTTTCAGGTCACTTGATTGTTGCTCGACAAATAACACTGAAATAAAACAATATATTATGTCATAAAACTACATGCCATTTATGTCTATTTATTCTCATTTAGTGAATTATTAATTTTATTATAACTTTACTTATTAAAAGAAAGTTATAGGGTTTAGTATAGCATACATAAACATCATTATTTGGTCTGAATATATAATTCACAGACTAAAGTAGATAGAAAAAAGAAGTATTTTTAATTTTGTATGACACAGGTCACAGTGCCTTACAGTGTGGATTTATGATGTTAGAGAGTACTATTTCTTTCTTATCGCAATTGTGCTGCTAGATTTACAAAAAAGTGTATGACATTGACATATTCCTCAGAGATACTGATGAATACAATTTTTTTCAGCTACTTCAAAAGTTAAGAAGTCTTAGAATGCTGAGTCAAGATGTGATATGATGTCATTGACAAATTATAAACTGTGAGGAGGAGTTTATTAATCTTATTTCTGCTCATTTTTTTGATTTTGATTTTGCTTACTAGCTGGTGTAATAATGCTGGAATAAAAGTAAAATATTTTACATATTTCTGCAGTACCCAGAATAATCCACAAAATTTTTAGTAGGCTTTCCACAGAGCTAAACACAAATTTAAAGTACTCTAGCAAACTAATTTCCTTTCTTGTCACACTTAGGAGTAAGAATGATATTTCTGTCAGTGTAGATGTGTATTATGTTCCACCACTTTATTAATCAATCCGGAATTCGTATTATCATATTAATATTATGTAGTGTTATCTATACTATTTGTACATAAAATTATCAAAGGTATATAAAACAGATTTAGAACTGTTGCTAAAAGTATACATCATTAATGGGTTTTGAAGGTCAAACTACTTGATTGCTTAACTGCTCAGTAACCCCATATATGAATTTAATCTCATAAATATACATTGTATATATGCATGCATATATTGCACGCATACATATGTATTTATGTGGAGCATGTTCTTGAAACAAACTTAATGATAATGATGAGAAGTGTAAAGCTTCTGCTTCTTCAAGACTGTACATGTGGACAAGACCTCCCTAAAGTACCTGTTCTTCCAAATCTGATAGGTCAAAAAAAGTTAAAAATGGAAGTATAGCCCTAGGCTTCTAAGTGTTTATTTAAGCACTTCAGTGTAAATGTCCTGACTTTCAGGCATCTTGACTGCCTATAAATCCCATTGAAAACATGAGTGGTAGAGCTGCAGAGCAAAGAAAGTTTAATTTTAGTCTTTTAACCTCTTCCTTCCTTCCTGTCGGTATTCCCAGTTTGAATTCAGGTCTGCGTGGTCCTGCTGAGATAGCTGACAAACACTGGATAACATATTAATACACCACTGGAGTACTATTTCTTCTAAACCTTTTTCATTATAAATCTTTATGATTTTATTTTGCATTTATAAAAAAATTGTGTTTAATTCATAACATTACCACTATATAATGACTTCCCATTTGAAATTATCTATAGCAAGACAAGTCACTCTTTTAACATTATCTCAATACTGGTACGAAACACATCTTTAGAGCAGAAGTGTCTTGTTTGTTAGCTTGTGCTGTTAATTAGATGAAATAAGAAGTCTCTAAGCGACCAAAGCTCAGTCACTCATAACTTTACTCATTAGTGAGAGCAAGGTATTTCCTAACTCAGCTCATGTGGCTTTATCAGTGCTAATCTACTATTCCTTCTTTTAAGCTTGAAGTATATTGAGAAATTTTAATGTGGTTTAATTAATCTCTTGAGAATTGCAATTTCTAGGTAACCAGATTCAATCACCCAAACATATCTACCAGAACTCTTACTATGCAGTACATTTTTTACTTTTTTATAGGTTTTGGGCTAATGGAAACATAAAAACATTAATGATATTATGATATTCAGTAAAAATGAGGCTGCTGGAATTAACTCAGGTATATAGTAACACAAAATTATGAAAATTATTATCATTTAACTAAGAATATATTAAAAAATAATTTCCCACATTATACTTCCACAAACCTGCATATTTAAAAATAGATATTAATTTCAGAAGCAGAAAAGATTGGCTTTAGATGATACTTATTTTTATAGGATCCTAAAGTTTGCTGGTGGAAATTCATTAGTATAAAGACAACAGCCCCTAAGTTTGTAATTTTTATATGGAGGAAAATCTTTACAGAGGTAGCACTCCCTGAACACAAAGTAGGTTGTAATATTTCACTTAACATCACCTTTGAATTAAGGACAAGGGGACCAAAGGAACACAGAGATAAGAATGAAGGTAAGGTGCCTTACAGATAATTAAAACACAAAATAGAATTGTTAAAGAAGAAAAAGAAAAATGCACCTTATAAAACCCCAATATTTTAACTGAATCATAGATAAGAATTAGACTATTATTAACAAACATATGTAATTTTTTTAGAAAAAGCCATATAACTTCTTGAGAAGTAGATTAGTTATACAGTAGTTTTTAAATACCACAGCTTGATTAGAAACACTTTATACTGTAGGAGTATGGATGAATACTTTTACTGAAATTTCAGTCTCTCCTTGAATGCAGACTGTAAGATAATATAATAACAGTAGTTACAATACTGTTGGTTTTAACAGTAAAAATGAAAATTAATCGAAAAATAAATTTTCAACTATCTTTTTAGACAATTTCTTTGGAGAAATTGTTAGCCATATTCCAGTGTTTAAATTAAAAGCTACTTCTTAAAGTTGTAAATAAATTATTATTTTTTTTCTTACTATATTGTAGAAATACTGCATCTAAAATTAATAAATGTGATGTGCTAACAAAATATTGCATCACTTTTTGATGTTTAGAAGTTTAGAAAATGTCATCAAGGAGAATTGTACTACTTGTGAGTACCACAGGAATACTTGCAATATGACAAATCATTTGTCATATTCAGAAGCTCTTTTATACTGTTTGAAGACCTCTGCAATTTTTCAAATTGATTAAGTGCTGCCATTTGCAGCACTGATAAAGTTCTTATGTACCAAAATAATTCCTATTGCCTCTTTGCCTCCTGGGATATATTTGCCTAAAGATAATGCTGAGTCAAATTGTATTTTCTTAAACAGTCCATGTAATTTTCTATTTATATAAATCATATTTCATTGGATTTTGTAGTTGTAGATTTTAATAAATGTAATTCTGTTCTCAATAGAACTTTCTCAATTAAAAAAAAAAAAAAAGGTGCTGATTCTGTGTAAGCACAGAGCACCTGATAATGATAATAAGACATTATAAATGAGAATGTTAAAATCTGTGCACTTCAAATGAAAGAATGCAAAAGTATCTTTCATCTATGGAGAAATACTACATTAAAAAAAAAAAAAAAAAAAAGAAAAAGTCTCTTTACATAAACAGCCAAGTATTGATTACGGCTTTCTTATTCTTTCCTCCCTTTTTTATTTAAATATCTCTCTGTATATTTGCATTAAAATCATGTCTTTCTACTGATGACATAACTTTCCTATGAGTTGTAAGGTAAATAAACAGCTTTCTTTGAAGGCTCTGTCTCCTATTGAAAGGTTTGACTGCCAGTGTCACATTCTACTCTGGTGGTATCTGTTACCATTCTTAAGCAACCCTGCTGATTAATCCATAAAACATGCAGCTTCCTGGGGTAAAGAAAGAAAATAAGGATAGTGGGGTTCTAGTTAATTATGCTCACCGACATATTGTGCACATTTTCACATTATTTTTGTGTTTAAAATGAAGACACTTCAGGATTGTGAGTAATGAGGCACACATGCACACACAAGCACATTAAAATGTGGTCTGTCACATTATTTTTATACTTAAAATGAAGACACTTCAGGATTGTGAGTAATGAGCCACACACACACACAAACATATTAAAATGTGGCCTATTATTACTTCTTAACATCAATGAAGTGCTTTACCTACCCAGTGTGAGACAGCATGCTGTCAGTCTGGAAGAGACCTAGGATTACATGGAAAGTACTGCAAACTGGTGGTTTTTTTACAATCAACAGTGAAACAGATAGAAACATCAGTGAAAGTACTGCCACTCATGTCTTAGCTGGATGCTTCCTATTGCAGGCATTTGGGGTGGGAGACACAAAGTAAAAGTGTTTTGAGTGCTAAGCTTGCACCTAGAGTAGAATGAATATAGATACATACATAGTGCTTCTGGAAAGAAGAAGCCTAAGTATTTCATATCAGCTGAACCATGTGGAGGAAACTATTGCTTTTTCAGTTTAAAAATTTCCTTGTTTTTTGCTGCTGCTTACCAGTCTACTGCTGCAGTGCTTCTCTAGAATTATGTTACAGATGGGGTGCTCATCTTGCTAGTCCCATTACCAAACACTAACACAGTAGGTCCTTGCCAGCAAGAGGTACAAGTCACATCTAAATATAGTAATTTTCATATTTGTTCATATCTTATAAGTTTTACTCAGTTACATCAATATGGTTTTGTTTGGATTGGTTGAGAGGGCAAGGGCTTTTTTGGTTGTTTGTTGGGGGTTTTTTGTTTGTTTTTCTTTCTTAAATTTAAAAAGAATTGCCAAAGAGAAGCATGGATCAGCAGCTTTCTGAAGGCTGGGAGTTCAGGAATCTCCAGGGTAGGCACAGAAGTTCCTGTTCCACCACTCCAGCCAGGAGCAGGATGGCCAAGGGCACCAGGTGGGGCCCCAGCTTTAGTGACCAGATGCCTCCCTGGGGACAGGAATGGGCCAAGGCCAGACTGTGATGTGGACCTGTGTGTGCAGGACTGGGACGTGGGGAGATGGAGACTGGACCCTGCTGCAGCATCACTGGGCCAGGGACTGATGGTCCTGGAGTTCTGGTCCCTGGGCAGCCTGGGGTCTGGCCAGAGTCAGTCAGGCCCTATAGATGCACAGTTATGGGAAAATTGATTTGTTTAGATAACTTTATTTAAATTTATAATATTTATCATTCACTCAAAATGTGTTTGTATGTCTTTTTATATTTCTTACTGTCTGAAGGATCACAGATAGTAAGTTACAAGCTGTTGGTGAAATACTGTGTGGTACTGTGGGACAAAGCTGTGGCCTTTCTCCCTTCCAGGCTTCCCACCATTCCCCAAGACCCCCACCTGTTTTGTAAAAAAATGGACACTAACTGCTTCAATATAGTTTTGTTAAAAATTAAGTATTCTGATATTTTTATTAGAAATCTGGAATTTTTCTTTGGAGTTAGTGGTTTCTGGTTTGGTTGGAGTTTCAATTAAGGTTCTTTTGTTATTCAGTCACCCATGTGAACCAATTGCTGTAATTTACTTTGACATCTTTGCAGAGGACAGAGAGTTATTTCTATTTTATTACTTGGAAGTCAGTCAAAAAGGTTGATTGCAACAAGATAGTAAAACCATAGGGAATATAAATTATTTCTTTCTTTTTCTTGCCCTCCTATGACCATCCAAATAAAATTTAATAATATTTCTGTAATCAAAATACAGGAAGAAGTTTGCTGCTGACAAATATTGTTTCTTTTAGTCCAAATCTATAACAATTACTGTAAAAAAGGATTTTTTTTGAAGAATGCTCTACACGAGATCTGAGATATCTTGCTATTATTCTTATAAAAGCTTTAAACTAGCCTAAATTATGAAAAAAATTAAATTTTGGTATATACTGGAGTATTTTCTTTTTCTGAAAGGTACACTGAATTTTTGAAAGATTTAAAAAGTACAGTCTTTTTAAAGCTGCAGAGATCTGTCATTTCATTTCATCTTATTGTTTCTTCATTTTGTCTACATTTTTTCTGTATTCTCTATCCTCTGCAGTGGTGTTGTAACAATGATGTTCAGATTTCTAATAATACTGCTAAATATATATTTTCTTTATCCTTCTTGATACTGTATTTTCTATTTGTGCATAATTTCTCTGATTCTTTTCCTTGCCTGCATATAATGTTTTCTGTAGTTTGGGATTTTTTTTGTCTCTCATTTTTGTCAAGACCTCTAATTTTCTATAGAAGTTTGGGAAATTTATCTATGTTTTTAGATTTTGAAGCTACAGTACAGAAAACAGATTCTTGATAGAGAGCTTAAATTCTTTCAGTACTCAAACCTAATGACCCAATTATACAAGATCTTCATCAAACCCTTACCCTTTGCATTAATAAACTCCCTGGTCCATTAATGCATTTTAAGCCATTTACACTACTAAGAACTTCAAAAGTATGATTGTTATAATGCAAAATTCTGCTGGTTCTGAACATGCAGGCTCCATCTACTGCAAAAGCAATAATTTTAGTGCTTTCCACAAATTTTCAGTAAAAAGCTACTTTCTTTTGCACTTACTTGATGTTTGGATTGATTTTATAAGCTTATCCTTCTTTTGAGTTTGCTTACCCAGAATGTAAATAATTATCCATGTTGCTCTGCTTCCACCCAAAATAGCAGGGAAAGGAACATTATTCTTAATTTTGAGGACATGACATTTAATCGTGTCGCATGCCATGCTATGTTGAAAGATTATGTGGTTCCCAATGATTCCCTGGCTTTTATCCTTTGAATTCTTATCACGTACACTACACTATCTATCGCGTAGTTTAAGTTTACATTGTTTCTTGGTATGGATCTGATCATAAACTTTTCCTTACCTCAGCTGCAGAATTTTTGTGGCCTCCTGTTCTCAAGGGAATTATAAAATTATGCCCATACCATCTGTTCTATTAGACATTTAGTGATTTTCTACCCCATCAGTTTAATTATACTCTTCACTTCTCAGGAATGAGAGACGGAAAGGTACCATCCTCCTGGAAAAAAAAAAAAAAAAAGTGGTAGACCAGTATTCCAGTTGGGATATTCAGAAGAGTTGTACTATCTGTCTTTGTCTTTTAAGCCAAATGACAGCGCCCTTGGGCTGTCCAAAGACTTCTTGATCAGATTAAGGTGAAAATGTCACACAAGGTCTGTTTTTCTACAAACAAAATAGCAATTTTATCGCTCTAACAATTAAAGGTTATTTGGTAGCAATTCTTAGGGAAAATGAATCACCCACAGGTATGTCTATATATGTATGTAAATGGGAAACAAAATTAGAAAGGTGGAGGTGTGAGGGGGAGGTAAGAAAATAAAGAGAGAGAGAGAGATAGAAAATCACCAGTCCTGGGTCCAAGTGCTGAGCCAGGCAACGGGGGAGGGTTGATGTTGATGAGACTCCCAGAGGCCACCAATGCAGCTCCTCATGTTAAAGGCCTGTCTCCTTCCTTTCATGAGTAAATGTGGTTGATTCATCACAACTGGGCAGCTAGAATGGACTTCTTTGGGAATGCTTTCCCTTTGGGAATGCTAATGAGGATTTACTCAGGGGGTTGCTACCTGCAAACCAGTGCTGCTACCTGCAGCCTAAAGCCATTGGAGTCCTAAGCGAGCTTGATGACAAGAATTGGTTCCCCCATCTGGTCCCTTACAGATATCTCAAGAACAGACTTACCTAAGGACAGGATGAAACATCCTCAAAGTCATGAAGTTTTTTCACATTTGTTCCCCTTGATATACACATTTGTTCTGTATCCCCTTGATACAGAAATTTCCTATGAGACTATTTACACTAAAAATGTTCGTTCTTGGTGGTGTATATCCGTGTGTGTTTTGTTTTGTTTTTTCCCCTTTTGCCCTGTGGCAAATATAGTTACCTAGCGACCAGGCTATTTCTTTTTTTGGTGCTTCATTGTCATGCAAGACATTTATGGGGCTAGGGGCTTAATTTATATAGAATCACCATCATACCAATTTATATTGTGGAAACTATTAGCATTTCCATTTTCCTTAATTTTCTTCATTTAATTACAGGTCACTGGAGTTAGTTTATAAGAAACTTCAAAAAAAGAGCAATAATCATAACTATTTTTACACATTTAGAGCTCTAAAGTAGAAAAAAGGAATTTATAAATGTATAATTCTATAATTTATAAATTTATTTTCCATACTCTGTGCTTTCTAGATCAGTTTATATCTTGTAAAATTATGTGCATTTGATTTAAACAAAGAAATATGTATACAATAAATGAGAAATACTGGCTCACACAATTTATTTCTTTTCAGCCTCAAGAAAGAATTCAGTTTGTCAGTTACTGTAGAACTATAAATTGCATTGTTGTAACTTGTTTTAATGTAAAGTTAATCATGCAGCCATGTTTCTTCCCTTAAAATTTCTTTGGATGAATCAGTTTAGTGAAAACTTATTATGTCTCCAGTTCTCTTCTGGATTGTTCAGCAATTCTGAATGTTGTCTTGCTATACATTTCCTAGGAGACCAAAATAATGTAAAAAAGAAAAAAATATTAATAATATAATACTAACATCGAATGGAAAATGTAAATACAGGTTATCTTGGAGCAACCCTTGCATTCGCTTTATAGATTATAAAGTTATAGTAAAAGGCTACCAGTCAAGAATGCAATTAAGATAATCTGATTTCTGGTTCAGACAATTTTCTTTTAGAAAATATTGCTTGATATCTTTTACATTATAGATAGAATATAAGCGATACAGAATATCACAAACATATCTAAATACTCACATCAACTCTGCCTCTGTATGTATCAAAATTTTTCTTATTATAAAAATGATATTTTCTCTCATGATGGTTTCTCACTTGAGGGGCACAAAATTAGGAAAAACGACAATTTAGTACTGCTGCAAGCTGCTTCCACATGATCCTTTTTTAAAAATTGTCTTGCTTCTTCCTGAAAATCAGTAACATTTCTAGACATTTTTTCAGAGATTTGTAACCTGTAAAAATGATTTCCAATCTTTAGTTGCGTGGTACCTAGGACATTTTCACAATTATATCTTAAAGATATGAACTTTCATTGTATGCTCACTTTTCTTTCTGCTACCATTCTGCTTCAGTTTAAATACCTTTGTCTGTCTCAAGAGGAATGGATTCCTACAGTAAGCACATCATTGTTACAGTGTGTGTGCTTTCCTTTTACCTTCAGACCTTTAGCACTTATAACTCTTTCTTGTGTCAAAGTTTGTTTACAAGTTCTGTCAAAGGTGATCCAGTCTGTCTGGTCTTTTTCAGATGATGTCTTTCTTCCTTTACATAAACTATGGTGTTATGTTGAATCATCCATAATCATGCAGAATTAAAAAAACAACAAAACAAACCAAATTTTTAGATTTACACTTATGTCTTAGTATGGAAAAACCTGGTATCATTGCTGAAAGTGTTAATCTCTGTGATCTGCTTGCTTCTGCAATATATTAGTAACCATTTCTTCAACAAGCAAAGAAGATCATGCTTAGCTTTGAAGTAATAATTTTGTTTAGTTTAGGATATACAACTTTAATTTTCTTTATTCTGTACTCCATCCTTTTCTCTTATATTTCTTGCCAACCACCACCTTCAGATCTAACAGTACTGTATAGCTTTTTTTGCTGATTAATCCATTTCCCCTTTCTTTATTAATTTTCTTCTGAGTCCAAACACCCTTCCTAATTGTGACCATTTCTCTATTTTTATCTGTGGATTTCTTCCACTAGAGTCAGTATTCCTCAGTACTGACTTCTCAGCTTGGTGTGAAAAATTCAGAAGGTCTTTGTGCTTTTGTCTTTCAGAATAGGCTAAAATATTACCAGTTAAAATCTTATTTAATTATTTAACCAGTCCTTTTGATTTTGCCTGCTTGCTATTTGCAAAGTAAAGCCTTATTTGCAGCAGAAATGTAGCAATGTTGATTACAGACTTGCATCACTGCTGCACCATTTGTCTTGCATGACAATCCTTATATGTTTATCACAATGGATTGTCTTCTGTTAGCCAAGTGTCTGCTAAAATTACTAATTAATGTGTTCTTACAATATTCCTGTGTGTAGTCATTTTTACTTGAAGCAGTTCATCTGGATTTGCTTCAGATTTGCTGTTCTCTCTACCTGGCTTATTAATTTTGTTCAGACAATGCCTTCTTGACTTTTCCTAATTTAAAATCTAAATATTAAGCTGTCTTCAAGGACTTGATGAACTGGCTCTAAAAGCTCAAGTTATTGGATTAATACAGTCTAGAAAGCAGAGATCAGTTCTGACAATTTTCTTTAAGCTATCTTCCCAGATGTATTCATAAAATATGGTTGCCTAGATGAGATGAAAGGAAATGTCTAAGGTGAAAAAATTGGTGAGTGAACCATTACCTTTCTTTGTGCTTTCCTTATTCTAGTTTAAGTCAGGGGTAATGGCTTGTAGGATACTGTAATACTCCAAGATGTAGAATAATCCTTTTGACACACTATCAAGTGCCTTTTAAAAATCAATAAAAACTTTATGTAGCTCCCTTGTCTTTATGCTCAAGGAATTTCTCAGTTCGTTGTCATAGAATAAACATCTGCTTGATTGTTCCTCCTTGGCACAAAACTCTTGCTTGTTATTCTGCCAGTTCACTCCTGATATGTGGTTTGAGTCCACATCATGTCACTCTTAGGAATCATCCTACTGCTATATCTCAACAGATGCACAATATTTAATGCAATTTTTTTATTAGTAGATATTTCATGAGTAATAGAGTTCTCCAAATTCAGTAGCTGTGCCACACATAACTTGCTGCTGATGTATTTTATTCTTAATGAGCATTGTCTTCCAGGATCCTTGTATTACCAGACTATAATTTTAAAGAGGAATTACATTGTACATCATATTCTAAAAATACACTTATAGCTTTATTCTAGGATTTATACTATTGCATTTGAGGAAAATTGAATATTTTAATCCAAATATTTCTTACCAATAAGTAAGCTCCTACTCTCCAAAATTCTACTAGTCTTTATTACAACAGTCTTTATATCAGCAAATCTCTTGCAGCAATTCTCTATTTACTCATAGTGTTAAAGCCGCAATGTTTAAAAATTATGAAATCAAAGAATTACATGTTTATATTAACGACAGAGAAAATCAGTTACCTGTGGCTTGTAAGAAAATGTCTGCTTAGTTACAAGGAAATAAAACAACACTGTGGATCCAAAAACTATTCATTATAACAGAATGAAAAAATATTCATCATATTTCAGTTCACTGCATGTGTGCAATACATACATAAATTTCAAGCTACTGAAAATAATAGGCATGTCAGCATTCATGGACAACTTTAACGTGGACCTAGATGAGCACCAAATGCACAAAATCTTGTTTTATTTCATTAAAGTGTTTTTAGAAGTCTCCATTGAAATCCACAATTATATTAAAAATTGCCTTTGTCCCTTATTATTATTGTTCTTACTTCAGATTCGTGGCATCTCATAAAAAAATTTCAACAGATCTTAAGAGGGGAACACATTAACACCTCGGTGTCATATTGGTCCACTACTAGAGAAGCAGAAACTTCAAAATCAATATATGGACTGTGATCATTCCCAGAACTCTGAAATTAGCATTTAATGAGCAACATTAGTTTCAAATTCTATAGAATAATGTTTTTTATTAAATTTATTGGTAGTTTAGGAAAGGGATCCCTTTCACTTGAATTTGAACTGCTGTTCCAAGTGTCTACTTTCCTCAGCAAAAAATTAGATTATGTCAAATAATTACAGTCAACAGGCCCTTTGGAGGCAATATGTGTAGCTGTACAACAGAGACTGCATTTATCTGACTGAAGCTGGAACAGGTACTGTTTTTTATTTATGTTTGTATGCAAATTGTTTAACAGTAGCTGTGAATAGGGCTGAAATTTATCTTCATCAGTTTAAAATCCTTAGAATGTTAGACTACTAAATGTCACCTCACAGGCAAGATGGTTTGGGGAAATATCACTTACATAAGAGAAATAGTCCTGAGATTACACTTTTATAACATTCCTCTATCAGTTACTCCACTTACAAGAATAAATGTACTTTATTCAGTAGCAGAATATATGTTTTTTATTTTGAAAAAATTCATAGCTATGGTTTAAAATTCTGGGCACTATGATACAAGTTACTTGGGCTCGGGTTATGCTACCTATTGGAACTCTAGTGTATTTCCAAACCTTTGAATGTATGTTACATCATTGACTGAGTTAAGAACATAACATTTTTTAATCGTTACAGCTAACACAATAGAAAATAATTGTTGTGTAGCTCAAAAATATACATAGGCATAATTATGAATGTTAACTGAGACTAAGATTGCCATGTTATTACTAATGATCCCTTCTTACAGAAGGGGATTTTTCAGCACATGCATATTTATTATTGGAATTAAGTATATTCTGATATCACTTGAAATCAAGGTGAAGGTGGAAAGCTGTAAGCAGTACTTTAGCTGCCACATTGAACTTACTTTACAGATTACTGAATATTTCCTGATTTTTTGCAGATATTTGGGTGCTTATTACGTAAGAAAAGGAAGAAAAGTACCTGCAATAATTGCACAGAATATATTGTTTACCTTGTTAATAGGAAAAGTTCTCAGTGAGGCTGCATTTCAGAACTGTAACGTTTGATATCTGATTCAAAACCACTCACTCCAGAGGTAATCTTGAAATATTTGAAGATTTTCTGAGTACCATCATTTTTCATATCAGGGTGACAGTGTTGCTATCAAAAGTACTATGGATATGCATGTATAGATGCATATACATACATAGTAACATTTGCAAAATTAGGGCCTATTGGAAAACATGTCATTATAGCTTAAGAAATTTGATGTTTAGTTTGCTCCTGGGCGAAATACTGGCATTTTTTAGACCACTCTAAATACGATTACTCACTTTGTAGTGGAAACAACACCTCCCAAAGGATGAGTAATACCAAGTATGGGATTGTTAGAGAATTTAACAGACTGGTTTATTAGCTTATTCTGCAGATTTTGTAGTCCAGGAATCTGTTAAAAAACCTGTGAAACATGGTCTAATGATTTCAGCTGCAACATCACTTGCACACAAATTTTTTAGCTATTTTAAAAAATCGTTTTTTCAGTACCTCACAAACCTGAATGCTTTTGTCCCTCAAAGGATCTCCATTCATCAGGATTATGGTCGTCAAATGACCACTTGAAAGCAAAATCAAATACTTTTAGTTAAATTAATTTTTAGTCAATAATTTTTCCTTTCATGCTATTGATTGTCTGTTATATTCTAATAGTAGTAACTATTGAAAAAGAATAACTAGGTTAAAAGAGTTGCTTGTATGTTTATAACTTTCCAGAATAAGATTTTTTATTCCCTGCTTTTTTCCATTTGCAATTTTCTCTTTTATTTCAAGTGATATACATACAATTATACATAGCAATTTATTACACTGTACATACACCCTGAAATAATGTGTATGCACTTGTTTTATTTGCATTTGCAAACGTAAAAGTGGTATCAAAGACTGGCCATATTTTTAGAAATAGGAAGGAAGTTTACCAGTTTTTTTTTTTTTACCTCACCATTCAATAAATTTATTCTAACATCAAAATTCTGAATAAAGTTTTATGCTCAGCTCTATCATTTAAATGGAACAGTAAATCAAATAGACTATTAAAAATTATAGTCATTAAGCTAAATAATTCATAAGTAATCAACTACAAACCTAAAGTAAATTATTGTTGTTCTTGTGTTTTTTGGTTTTTTTTTTTTTTTGTTGCTGCTGAATTTGTTATGTTAGTAATGTTTCTGCATGTAAACTATATTTATATTGCTTTTTGATTCATTTTACTCTTTTAATCTAAAAACACCGAGTCTGTCAACTTTATGTTAAAAAAAATTCTAGAAAATCAGGAAACAATTCTGACTAGCTGGAGAACTTATCAGAGCAATATTTTTCATTTACAGACTTTTAGTGAGATTACATGTATCGATTTCTAATTGAATGCTTATCAAATGATTTAAACATATTCACTATGACAGGCAGACTTTTTAAATGGGAAACACGGTTTTTTAAATTAGTTTTGAGATATTTTATAACCTGAAGGTAGCCTATGCCAATGGAATGATACTGTTATCATGGATTATGATGAAGATGTCCATAAACCATGAGACTTTGTTACACTGTTATGTTTTTACTATTTACTTAAAATTTACAATTACTCACAAAAATATTTGCGGATCATGAAACATTTGTTGATTTCACCTTTATCGTTTGATCACTTAAGAGCATCTAGAAAAGAAAAAATTGCTGATGACTTTATTCAGTTAGTTTTAAAAGTTAACCTGTGTGGGAAAGAACCTTGTCTTTAGTCATTGTCTTACAAGTTTTTATGAATTTTTTTTCCACTTGTTCATACTTTATCTTTTGAAAAAATAATAAGTACAGCCATAGTACAAAAATCTCTTTATACCATGTTACCTTCTTTTCACAGTGTAAGAGACCTGCCAGTAACAAGTCTGACAGTAACAGAACTTGTGAAATGCTAAATGTATGAAGATGATAATTATTAATTAAAATGAAAGTTAAATGCACAATAGAAAATTGTAATGGGTTTTCATAAGGTAAAAGCTTAAATATCGTAGATCCACAGATTCATAGAGTGGCTACGGGTGGAAGAGATCTTAAAGACCATCTAGATCCAACCCTCCTGCCATGGATAGGGACACCTACCATGAGATCAGGTTGTTCAAAGATCCATGGTTTTGGGTTGATTCACTGAACATCTTGAACTCCATTTTATATTATTTGATTTTTAATATGTTTTATTAAGCTTTCTGAATACTGTGTCATTGCATTGAACATGAAGAATAAGTCCCATAATTAGCCATGTTGTGACCAAGTCTGAATCCTTTGAGGTCTATTGAGGAGGGACTGACTGGAATGCTTACCAAGTGACACTGAGATGCCAAAAAGGAACTTTGTAAGTCCTAAGGTTTTTGTCCTAAGGTTTTTATGAGTTCAGTGTAAGAAACAAATCCCGGAAGAAATAAACAACTGTGGCCATTACTATTCTGTAATGTTTGGAATTTTCTGCTTTGTTTTCCAAGCAAATGTTACTTCACTTTATTTTTTGAGGTATGCAATTTAATCCAAGTATGCTGGACATGAGAACATACACAGAGGAAAGCATTTACAGTATTCACAATCTGACAATGCACTTAAATATGACATTTCAGCTGCTGGTTTCACTGCTGCATGAAAATAATTCTGGTTAGTGAAAAAAAAACTCTGTCATGACTTTGGAAATGTTTAGTTCAGTTCAATTCAGTTCAGGCAGAAAGCTCTGACCAGCAGCTACACCAGAATATGTTGAGGAAGTGTTAGAACAGCTGATCCTTTGCTTGCAGAACAGTGCATCAGGCAGGACACAGCCTTTCTGTAACTGGAGTTTAGAAGACTTTATAGAGCAGCAGGGAGGCACTCCTGAGATTATGTAGATCTCAAATTAACCTCATAAGACTGCTAGAAATGCAAACCTCTTGCAGGTTTTTCTGTACTGGGTATCTGCTAACAGAGCTAAGGCTATATATAGTCAATGAATGCTGCTGTTAAGAGGTGTATGGATGAATCTCAGATAAAAGATAGTTAAATGTGGTGTCATTTGAAGATTTTTTATTTGTAAAGTCCAGGTGTACCATAAAATAGAACTTACGTGGCTGGAGCCTAACAAGGTAGCTACGTGAGATGAATTTTTTTAGGACAGAAGAAACAGCTACTAATCTTCAACTGCTTTGACAAGAAAGATAAAGTTGTCTTGCAGTACACTTTGGTGCAGTATCCCTGTGAATATGTCTGGTTTGATGAAATGTTGGTCTTTGAAATGTAAGTATAGCCAAGATTCCACCCTTGCGAAAAATAATTCTGCTTAACTTTGAGGTCAAACAATTTTTATGTTTGTGTGTGGCATCTAATGAGAATGGAGCAGAAGGAAAAGAGTGACTTCCCTAGACCTGCTGGCCACACTTCTTTTGGTGTAGCCCAGAATATGGTTGGCTTTCTGGGCTGCAAGCAGACACTCCAGCTCATGTGGAGCTTCTCATCAAATAACACCGGCAAGTCCTTCTACTCAGGGCTGTTTTCAGTCTCTAGCTGTACTTGGGATTGCCCTGAACAATGTACAGGACCTTGCACTTGGCCCTATTGAACTTCATGCACAAGCCCACCTCTCAAGCCTGTCAAGGTCCCTTCCCTCCAGCATGTCTACTGCACCACACACTTTGGTGTCATAAGCAGACTTGCTGAGAGTTCCCTTAATTCCACTATGCATGTCACCGTAAAATTTAAATCTATTTTTCCTTCGGATGGTGAGAACTTTGCTGTTGTGCAGCTTTGGATGAACAAAACCAGATAGGTTTTCCAATAGGACACTGTGCAGATCCAGTCCATGGGCAGAAATTACTTTTTCTTGATCATGCCATCTATTACATAATTGTCTTACAAGAAAACAACTGTGTTCCTGCAGGATGGTCTCATTAGAACTTCTGACTGGACTTGAAGATAAAGGCAAAACCATTATCACAGAACCTTCCTGTAGGCTTCTCTTTCTCAATGAGATGACTGAAGTTATCCTGTGGCCAAGGACTTTGTGCAGCAAAAGGCCATATTGGATGAGCACCATAGTACAGCACAGCACAGGGCTGGGACTAATCATTCATGTTAAATATTAAAGGGATCAACAGCTTTTTTGATGTACAATGCTGTCTCAGTCAGAATCAATGCATTACACCACTTGATCCACATGCAGTTTATCTCTTTCATAAATCTGTATCTTTCACAAAAAATCACAGTTTATAATCTTTCAAAGAAACTGATGTTATCAATTATATTAGTAACATATAGTCTTCTCATGCCCTAAGTACAACCCAAATAGAGAATATGTAGTATAATCAAGATCAGAGCCTCCTAAAATATCCCAGTGAAATACCATTGACATAAAACACTACATTAATTTATAGTTTCTAAAACACCTTATCACTGAAGCAATCTGACCACTAAACATGATTCAATAAGTAAATATTCTGTTTTATTCTATATTGGTATATTAATTAAGGTGAGGAATTGATACTGACACCAGGCAGGAAGTTTATTGGACCAAGATTTAAAATCGTAAGCAAATACCACAATGGGCTTTTTCCATCCCAAACTATGGTTCAGAATGTACTCTACTACATAATTATATTTATTTCATGAGATATGCAGATTCAGCCCTATGCTAAATATGTTGATTTAAAACTAACTTCTAAAGTTTTCAGAATGAATGTTTATTAGTTTTATATGAATAGAATTAAAAGATACTAATACTGTTTCTGAAAAGTTGATTTTTTTATAGCTCCTACCCAATCTTTTTGACATTTGTTGCTAAAACAACACTAGTCTCTTGTACTAACGTTTCTTGTTCTTTCAGATCATTACACTTTCTACTGTTTCCTTATCTCAATTTCTTGCTCCAAATCACTCATCTTTCTTCAGTTTAAGAAGTGCTGCAGTGTTTTAAAATTCTTCCTGCTATCAATGTTTCTGAGGCACTGATGTTCACCTGTGCTGAACTGGCCTCAAAGAGGCAGAACAAGCTGCCTGTGATTAATGGGAATGGTTACTTTCAGTAATCTTGATGACCACACCAATTGATTCAGACAGAATATCTGCAAATGAATTTAGAAGTCCAGGTAAGGACTTTCTGATTTAACTACATCTGTTTAGATATTCACCAACTTTTTTTTTTTTTTTTTTTTTTTTTTTTTTCATTTTGTTAAACATGTTTCAGGTTTTATAATCTCAACATCTTGGACCTGTCTTTATGAGTTATATACTCAATTTCGACTGCTGTCTTTCAAAATCCAGAATTAAGCCATGTGACAGATCTATTCTTTTGAACTGATCTTCAAGAGATTATTTTTGTCCTGGTCTCTTAACCAAATTTATTGGATGTAAATTCTGAAAGAAAGAAGAGCAAGTCTCTTTCACTCTAATTCGTATTGTCTCTCTGAAAACATGCACAATTCCTGTTAAATTAAACTCTTATTGAACCTTGTTGACACAAAATGGTCTTTCTCTGCCTTATTTATTAATGCAGTTTCCCATCCCTAAGTGGCCTTCGTTGGTCTCTTTATGAAAGTAACCAATGTCTTGACACAGTAATGCAATATTTCCATTTTAAAATCATTGTTATTATTCCCATAGGTTTTAGAAAGAACAGATGTTCATATGTACCAAATCTTCCTATTTACCAGGATACCAGGATTGATCTTGAGAGTATTTAGAGAATGTTGTGACTCAAATATTCAAATGATGAGCTAAATTTTTATTTTATGGTATCTAGTATCCAAAAAACTTAAGAAAAGCACATTTTTCAATCCAACAGTTTCAATATTTAAAGATATTCAGAAGAAAAATGCATACTGCTTTAATATTTATAAAGGTTAATTAATTTTCTTTATTTTTTCTCTGGGAAAAAAAAAGCAAGCAAGCATATCAAAGCATATTTATTGCAGTTTGTTATTAGAAAACTGAAAGCTAACCTGTGAGACCTTAAAGTATGCAGGAATACAAAAACTAAGACATTGGTTTCTCAAAGACTGTGAAAAAGATTTTGCACCCATTTCTGTTTGTCTGCATTTTCAAGTTTTTTTTTTTTTGAAGACTGGGGATTAAAAGCAACTACGTATTGTAGGTAAAAACCTTCAAAAAATGTCTGAATTTCATTTCTGTGCTTGCTTTTCCTTTGACTTAATGCCAATGGAATTATATTCTTAAAAGAAATTGAAAGCTACAGATACAAAAGATGATTAATATATTTTAGGTGTTAAATCACTCAGCAGACAGTATATTCATAATGAGATATAATCCTTCAGGTCTGAAAATCCTAGTAGAGGAAACTTGAGAGCTCTTTGCACTATGCATGTTGTTTAGGTTTTCGCTTCTATGTAAACTAGAAAATACAGCAAAATTCATCCTGCAACAAGATATGCAAGAAGAAAGCCATTTCTAAAAAGTTTTTGTGTGCCCAGGTCGCATATGCTATTTAAAAAAATCGTATTAGATAACTAACTCCATGTTTTGGGAAAGACTTGAATGACAGGAAGTCCTCAAATTCTACTGACTGGGGTGAATTTAACCTGGTGATAGCTACCACATAACAAGCCAGAATAAGTTTTTACATGAGGAAAAATATAGATGTGGATATATGGAATTTTTTTAATAACACTAGGACTGTAATGTCACCATTGGAAAAATCCTGAGCTTGTTATATTAAGCCCAAAGAAAGATGATACTTGTCTCTTTCTTCACAGAAAAAAAGGCAGTTTCAGAACATAATATTGGAAAACATCACACTGAAAACATAAATAGTCACTACTCAATTACTGCCTGATAAGCCATTAATATTACTATTGATTTCTTTGGAAAGATGCTGTAAGAATGGCACATGAGGGTGATGTTCAATCAAAATGCAGTAACAACAATTTGTATTTGCAACTCATCTCAAAGGTCTTCATACACTGCTAGAGGTTTCCCCTCAAGATGGTTTGGTGGGTTCTAAAATGTAGATAGAAAGAATTCTGTGAGGGAGCACAAAAGTGTCAAAGAATTGAATGTGGCAAATACTGGGTAGAACAACATGCTTGTTCTGTGCTTTTGTTTAAGCAAGTGACATTTAGGCACTGTCAGGGGCAGGATATTGGTGATATATGTGATCTTTGTCCTAGTTCTTTATTGCTGTTATAGTCTCAGATTCTTATGGCATTTGCAATATGGATATTTTTTTTCTTTGCCAGTACTTAGGGTTTTATTCCAAATGAAACAAGGTATGAATCTCACAGTGCAACTCAGAGAAACTAAAATCCTCTCCCTTCATTATCCTCTAAATCCCCAGTGATTTTAGACAGGAAGAATAATACATACACATTTGATAATCTAATATGTTTTTTTCTCTTAAATCCTGTAATACAAACCTTCATTAAAATACAGAAGTAAAATCCTCAATGTGCTGAAGATAAAAAGATTTTTAAATGCTGAAAGAATAAGGATATAAAAGTTATTCTATGTAAAGCACATTATGGTCCTGATACTTCTTTCATTTTACTCAATGATATATTCTACACACTTCAACAGGAGCAGGATCAAACCTCTCATGAGCAGTGGCATTTTGATGTATTACACCAATACATCACCCTATGCAGCTCCTTGATGATGTATTGCACTAGTGCTTTATCAAAGTGTCATTGCTCTGATGAAGGCATAGCACCTTCTGGCAAAGCCCTATAATGAAAACTGTTATGTTGCAGAAGAGAATCACAGCATTGTCATGGTTGGAAAAGACCTCTAAGATCACTGAGTCCAACTGTCTACCCAGAAAAAAACCCAAAACAATAACCCCCTCCAGGCTGTGCACAACCCCCCCACCAAAAATACCAACCAAACAACTAAACCTAACCAAAATGCCCCCCACCCCCCAAAAAAAGAAAAAAAAAATAAATCAAACCACAACCAAGAGAACAACCCAAAACAAACAAACAAAACAAGCACAAAACAAAACAAACAAAAAAAAACCATGCCATGCCTGCTACAGTATGTCCTGAAATGCCATGTCTACCTGTTTTTTTAAGAACTCCAGGGATGGTGACATCCCTGGGCAGCCCATTCCAAAACCAGACTGTTCTTTAGATAATTAAATTCTTCTTGATATCTGGTCTAAACCTCCCCTGCTGCAGCTTCAGCCCATATCCTCTGGTCCTCTCATTGTTCACTTGAGACAAGAAGCTCATCATGTGGCAATTCTTTCTGAAAAAGTTATTTGGTAATAGCAAATTTGGAAATTCAATATTGGAGTCTGCAACTGCATGAAGAGCTGTTTTTGGGAGGTAAAAAGCAGATTATATCCTGTTATGTTTAATACCCTTTTTGACCGGAAGGGTGAAACTGGCTGCAAACACAAAATAGTTTTATGAGATTGTTAAATGTTTACCTCCTTTCTGAACATTTTAAGACTTTTCTCAAAATTTCTTATTGATACTGTACATAACAATCTAAAAGAAAAGGCCACATTAAGATCATTATCAAAGGTAGCAAAGTCATTCAGCATAGCTCTCAGCGTAGTTCTATTGCAAGTCAGGTGTAAAAAAATCTAAATAAACATAATTACAAAAAAAAAACAAAAAAACCCAAACAATCTGGTTCAATGAAAAAAAAATTGTTGACAGACATAGTATAAATGTATAACTTTATCTCTGTTGACACAATTCAGAATACAAAAGAAGAATGCACAATAATAAACATTTCTTTCAAATTTCTAGTCTCTCTGGAAGGTCATGTAAGGTCTGGTTCTGCCATCCTTAAGCACAATGATTTTTGCTTTCTTTGAGCAGTACAAATTTATTCATCCTTTTTTTTTTTTATTATTGTTTGAAAATAATGCTACAATTCAGGTAGGATATAACCAACACTAAAAATAATTGAAAACTAGGTAATACCTTGGCTCAATTTGGATTAGATATTTGTGAGCTCTGTTTGTGTGAGCATCGTAACAGCCACATTTTCCCATAGTGTATTTTTGCTGCTCATTTTCAGGACACCTCAATTATACTGCTTTACACTATTATAGTGCTTTACACTATATGCATGTGACTGATTTTTTGTATTCTAGCTGCTTTTCCTCAGGTGGAATATTTTACAATGAAAGAAAGATAAAAACTGGATAAACTGTTCCTGGTTAGGCCTTGATGAAAGTTTTACGGTTACAGGTTACTTAGCTGCACTCCAGTATTTTGTTTATCATAGAATCATAGAATCATTTTGCTTAGAAAAGATCTTCAATATCAACTGTTAACCTAGATCACTGCTTAATATCTCATCTCAACCTCCCCTGGAACAACTTGAGACCATTTCCTCTTGGTCTATGACTTGTTAATTGATAGAAGAGACCACCACCACCTTGCTACAACCTCTTTTCAGGTAGTTGTAGGGGGGTATAAGGTCTCCCCTCATCCTTCTTTTCTCATGGCTAAACACCCACAATTCCCTCAGATGCTCCTCACAAGACCTGTGCTCTAGACCCTACAGCAGCTTGGCTGACCTCCTTTGGATGTGGTCCAGAATCCTTCAATAGAGTCAGGGGGAATAAAAGTACAAAAATGCATGATTTATGATTTGTTTCTATTTACTTATAAAGATTTTAATTCAGATTTTCTTGGGAAAAGTTAATGTCTCCAAAAATCTTTTTTTGTTTGTTTTTTTGTTTTTCTTTTGTCATCTATCAAGCATAAGAGGCTAGGGATTCTTTAATTATTTACACATTACTTTAAAAATATTTTTAACATGAGCTTTCTAAAATCAAATATAGAGCATTTATTTATCACGTGTAAGCTGCAGCTAACCTACCTTTTCTACATTTGTGGGATTTTCTTAAGTACTGTTTTAATGGCATCTGTCAGAGTGTACTTTGGATGTTATCCTGATTTGTGTAGGCTGATGAAATATTGATTTATCCCTATTTTTCAGATTTCATAGAGGCAATTAATGACTTTTTTTTTATTACATATGTCTTATCTTCTTGCACTTAATGCTAAATAAGCTCTTACTACTAGCGAGGTAGGTGAAAAACCAAGAATGAGGCTTGTAACAGTATTTCACATACATATACAGAGGAACAAGGTGATGATGCAGAAGATTATTGTTATTTTTACTCTACCTTTACAGACATTCACGAAAATACAGATTTGTGAACATTCCCAACTCTCTTTGAAACAGTAGAACTTTAGAGAATATTTTACAGTGAAATACAAATAATAATATTATGATCTGCAAAATAATTCTAGCAGCTGTGGATGAATACAAAGTTCCTTTGTTTGTTCCATTAGTTCTTTGATATACTTATAAATATCAGAAAGTGATGAAAAAATAATTAAGTAGCATTTATCATGGGCTCAGTCAAGTTCAAATGTGTGCTACCACATTTCACTGTAATTTCTTACTTATGGAAGATCAATTCCCTCTTCTAATAAAAAGTATCCAGTAGGTACATTATGGTGCAGCAACTGTTACATTTATTAATTTTTACTTGTCATTACTAGCAAACCTATATTGTATAGGTAGAGTTAATTTTTTTCCTTTTGCCATATATCCATTACATTAATGTTAGTCATTATTTGTTAGCAAGTGTTCTGAAACAGCCTGAAAGATATTCCTGCAGCAGCATAGCTACACTAGCTCCTTTTGTCAGTATTGTACAATAAATAACAGGTAAGTTTTTAGTGTATGTAAACTGTATACAATAATAAAAATTAATTTTTAAGTTTATTTTAGTACTGGATAACAGGAAAAACATCAATTATTTTTCTTGTCCTTTCTCCAGACTTCTCTTTCTTGTTCATTCTCTGGCTGGTAAAAAGCTTCTACTTCTGCATGATGTTATATATTCTGTTTTACCCCAGGCCTTTCAGAAATTAAGATTACATCTTGCCCATTTTACCCTTTTTCCTCTTCTTGCCTGTATCATTTTTCTTCTGATTATAAACCTGAGGAAAAAATAATAGAAGACTTTCCTCTGATAAATGTCTTTCAACTTACTATGTATTTTGCAAGTTAAAAGTAACTTTTGCAGTAAATGTTTTTCTTGGTGGAAAAACTATTGTTAAGTTTTAAAATAAAACAAAATTTACGTTGAGCTCAAATAATTATATGGAAACAACCATTTATCTCTGAAAACCTATGGGTTAGGTACAGTAAATTTGTTTTCATGTTTTTGCAAAGATTGCATCGGATTAGGCTGTTGACACACAATGATAAATTGAATAAAAGACAACTGTTTTGACACTGAAAACAAATTAATTACACGAGATTCTGCAATCCCTGTATATTCTTTATTTCATGGGCTTAAATTCCTGCTTGTATCAGGAAGAACATGCCCAGGCTGTAACCTGGCTGGAGGCAGGCAGTGTGATGGACACAGCACAGTCAGGGACTGGGACCCTGGGCAAGGAGCTGCCCAGGGTAAGGCTGGTCATGGCCATCAAGGCATTAATGAAAGAATAAATGCAGACCTGACATTTCCTGGAGTGTTATCTATAAGAAGCGATGCTTTAAAAGTTTGCTTCTACAACAATTCCCTGCTATTGTTCAGTCATCTGCAAAGAGACACCCCATTGCTTTCAGCTATCCCTGGGTGAGAACTGATTTACACAGATCAAGTAAGGACAAAATTATTTCCTGTAAATATTTCCTCTACAAGTGTAAGCTATAATGGATCGGCAGCGACCTCCCCTTTCCCACTGAGCTGGTAGGTATTTGCATATTTTCACTCAGCCTACTTTTCACTTGAAAAAAAGAGTTGACAGAGAAATTCAATAGTTTAGGTTGTCTCTGTGAGAGTGTGAAATGTGACAGTTGTCTAATATCCTTGTAGAGAAAGAGCAAATAGGTATTTTTGGTAAATAAAATCACTTAATTGCTTGGATTTTGTGTACTCAGACTGACAGACAGCAGTGGTTATAGATATCTGGGTTTGCATCCATAGATCTCCTTTCTAATGAAGGTCCTCTAAGGTTAATAACAGAATAACAGTCATCATTCCAAGTTACTCAAAATGTCTTTTTATTTATTGTAGATTCAAAGACTTTAAAAACCATAGGCATTCACATCGGTAACTTGAATAATGCAGATGATTGTACTTTGAGGTAATTTCTGAATTAGAACTAGGTCTTTTGACAAAATCCACGATCTCTTTTCTCATTTCACCCCTGCAAAATATTTTAAAAGCTTATGTTACCTTTTCAATTCACTAGAAGTAGATACTGCTAGTGAAGCTCTTAATATCACGGTATTTTCTTTTAAGTGTCTGAAACTTTGTTTTCTTTATATTACTTTTACATTTTGCTAATTTCTTGCTAATTAATAGGACTGGCAAAACTTCAGTTGCAAATTTATTCTACTTTGTATAAAGTTCTACATAATATGAAATCATGCCACATGAATGTTTGATATAAGATGATCCACTTATTGATCACTTCAAGTTATTATCAGTTAAAACTGTCATTTAAAAACATGTCAGTCATCACTCACTGGGCACAGAAGCATTTTGAAATATATTTGTATTTGTTTGGATGGCAAACTGAGATAGGAAAAATTTTCTGAGCTTAAAAAAAACCCCAAAAAACAACAAAAATAGATTAATAGAGATTTATTAAACCCAACCTGACACGTTGTTTTTTCCAAAAATTGACTGTATTCAGCTCTTACTACTTTTGAATTGCTATGGAACTGTATTTTCTGTATTTTCCTGTATTTTTACTCATATGCCAGTGTCATCCCAAGTGCTGACAGATAATGTCTGAAATGGGATGTGTAATTATTATTCCTTGAAACTTTTGATTATAATTTTTGAGATTTCTTGAGAATTTTGGGGGATTTCTTTAGGTCAGCTGTGTGAGATCAGCTTCAGAATCCACTTGGCAATAGTCAGAATGATGAAGGACACAAAGTCTCCATGATTATCCTCACAGGTTCACGCCATACTCATTACTATGAGGGGAATCCATCACTGCTTCTCAAGAAATGAAGATCCCAATGATGCTAATGCAAGCTTTGGAAGAGAAAAATCCTAACTGCACTTCTTGTGTGAAATACTTTGAATCACTGCTTTAATACCTTCCAAAGGTGACTTATTTATTTTCATAAATAGAAATTAAGGTGACCAGTACCATGTAGGAGGTAGTTCAGATGGTAATAGGTCATTACTAAACCCAAGAAGGCATTTAATTAAAAACTGTGGGATTAATGACATGTTTTCTACTGGTGTATGGTGGTGTGTAAACTCAAGACAAATCCTGAGCCTTAAAAATTACTTTTTTTTGTTTTCTTTAATTTTTTTTTTCATTTCTTGTTCTGAAACATACTGTTCCTTCTTCCAACTTTTGAGGTTTTATTTGTCTGATTGGTTTCCCTCCCTCCTCCCCTGTGAAACCTGTAGGATCAGTGTTTTATACCAATTTTATTTCCATAGCTGATCGCAATACTAACCACTTAGTGCATTTCCACAGCAATTCAAAATGAGCAAATTACTGCAATGTGATGAATTACCTAGCAGAGTCTGGATAGTTCTCAGTTCATAAACAAATAGTACATAAAAAACAATCAGTAATTAATCTCTTATATGGAGAGAAATTAGATAAACATGCAACTAATTAATGAAATGCCTGTTACCTTTTCAAAATGTAAGTGACAACAATCATAATTCAGGAAGTAGTTTTCTGTGATGGCCGTTATTGGATTAAAAAAACCCAAACAAACACCCACAAACCCAAACATGGAATAAAGCTGTAAAATTCAGTGTCTAATTTATATACTGATCAAGTGACTGAGACATCAAAATTGCTAATTAGTTTGATGTACTCAGAATGGCTGTTTTCATCCTTTAGGTAGGGATTTGGTTCTGGGATAGGGAAGAATATTTACAACATGAAGTGTATGAATAGCCTTTATGAAAATACAACTTCTATGCTGATATTAATGAGACAAGAAGTTAAATTGTAAAAAGTAATGGGGTACAACGTCTAAAAATCTCTGAGAAATCATTACTTGGGTTTCTGCCCCTATTCTTTCCACTCAATCAGGTCAGAGATGAGCAGTAGCTATTCCAGATTTTCAAAAATTCTTGAATAGTCCTGTAAAAGTATTTTCAGAAATACCGTGTTGCCTAAGAAGAGAAAAAGAACATAATTGTAATTTCATATCACACATTAATTTCATATCAGGATGTCTATCAGATGATCTTAACTCTCACATTAAACTCGCCTTTAAAATAGATCTAGATAGCACTTTAGATTTTTATAAAGTGCTTTTCTTTAAAGTAAAAATGTTCTAATTACCCTTTAAGTAAACTAAAAATAATTTAATGATATTTTATCTGAATTCAGCAGTACAGCTAGATCTTAATTAGACTTATTGTTGGCCTAAGTATAATGTTGATTTTTTTTCCCTTTCTCTATTTCTGTAGACTTAGCGATCAATTGTATCATTTTGATCACCTTACATTTTAGATAGACATCATCAGCGAGTGTTCTTTTCCCCTAGATTTTATTTGCAAGTCTCTTATTCAGAGGGAAACACCACAAACACTTTCTGCTAATTCTATGAAACACAAGTACATTACAATATAGTAAATGAAAGACCATTACATTTCAGATTGGTCTGTACACTCAAGCTCCCAAAAGAAATGGGTTTCTGAATAGATTATAATTTGTGTTGAATTGACTTTACATGCACGTTAAGCAATTTTCTACAAAATTACACAAAATTGGAACATTAACACAGGAATATCCTGTTGCATGCAATTGTAACTAAATTTTATAACCTTAAATAGAAATTTGTTTGATAAGTACCATGTTCTGTAAAATTCTGTATTACTGAAATGAATTTTTAGAAACAGTACAGATGCATATGCTAAAAAAATTCTGTTTTAAGGAATGGAGGAAAAGTCCACGGATGTTCAAGTGAATGTTTAGTGAAGACACTTCAAGTCTGTGTTTGAGGGCAGTAGCAGAGATGTGTTGACTTTGATTGTTCTCTTCCAGAAGCGTGGTATCTTTTTACTGCATCTCCAAGAACCTAGCAGTCCTCTAAACAACCATGCAGATGCACCCAGCTTTTCATGGCCAGCTGCAGGATCTTAGCCACAAATTTCAAGTAAGACTTATGAAAAGGTTCATTCATCTTTCACAATCTAGCATACTGAGGACTTTTTAAAGTTAATATTTTGCTTCTTTCCGTTAAAAAAATTCCTTAAATAGGAGCTCTTCCTTTTTTCCTAAAATAGTAATTCAACAATACTTCAGCTCACTCCAAACCATCTGTTTACACTCATTTCTATCACAATCTTCACAGTGATTTGCATTTTGCCCAAGCTGTGATTTCTGCCTTTGCCAACATTAAATACCATTCAACAGTTGTGGTATTCTTTTCAGTCATAGTGCTAGAATAAATTTTGGGCAACATGAGGAAAAACTCAGTATAGATTTGTGTGCATGTGAAAGCTAACATTATGTGAAAAGCAAGCCGTGGAGAGAGATTATATTGTTCAATACATATTTTTTTAAATTAATGCCATTAACAATATAGAAGTTATCAAATGCACATACAGATATTGCTTTAATACAAGTATGCTATGTAAGTAAGGCTAGCTGTAGCCTCCACACAACCTGGATTTATTATTTTCCTCTACTTGTGAGGAAAGGAGCTCCATTTCAATCATTAGATACATATGACTCTGAGATCAGTACCACCTAAAAATAAATTGTAATGTATTACCTTGTGTTACATAGGCCTCAGTAGTTTTTCCGTATTTTTCCAAAGGGAAAAAAAAAATTCAAACAATAAAACCCTGAAAGAAAATAGATAAATCAAACAATATCACTGTTTATTTAAATATTTATGTTTATTTAATTTATGTTTATTTTAATTATAAATGTTTATTTAAATATCTATTATGTTATGTTAAATATCTATTTATCAGTAGATAAATCAAACAAAAAATAGATAAATCAAACAATAAAACCCTGAAAGAAAAACAGAAAAAAAAAAAAAAGATGACCTAATATACATGAAAAATACTTTGCTGGTCACTTAAAATGAATTGGTCTCTAAACGATTGTTTAAAAGAGCTGGTCATTGCCCAGGTTTTATGCTGTAGATCTCTGAAACCTGAGGGTGGTAGTTTCAGGGCTTGAAGCTGAGAAATACAGTAAGTTGTACCCAGGAATATTTAGCATATAAATAAATTTAAAAATTTACAAACTTGAATGGATTTATAATTTAATTAAGTCTGTTCTCCCATTCATGTTCCATCTGCCATCTGTTGTCTACTATCTGTAGTTTAAGGATTACAGAATTAGATTGACACATTTGGCTGTGTTAATTTAAATACCCAAATGATTGAGAAACATGAAATAAATTCTTCATTCTTTCCTGTTTCAGAGTACCCTTATTATAAAAGAAACCCAACCAACCAGAAACAAACCATATCCCCCAAATAATCCTTTTTCATAAGAAATTCTACACTCTTACCTGAAGCAAGTGGATTTATTTCTTATGCAGAATAACAGATTAGCAGAGACATCCATAGTCCACAGTTTCTTAACACTGCTTTAGTGCTGTGTGTCTGATCTCAAAAGCATCTCCTCTGGGGAAAGAGCTCATTCCATTTCTATAGATGATAGATTTTGTCTATTCTATAGATGGTTTGGGCTGCAACTCAAAAAACAAGGAGAAGAGAAAGAAATCAACAATCTCTCGACTCAATGAGAAATCAGTAAAAAATTCCACTGTCATGAGTTGTAACTTGCAGTCATGAATTGCTTATTTTGCAGTTATTGTGTGCTCAGCTTCTGCTTTATCAATTAAACTGGCTTTATCTTAACACATGATCTTTCTCACTTGTGTTCTTCTGATTTTATCTCCTATCCCACTGCAGCTGTGAGCAAGTGGCTGTGTGAGGCTGAGCTGCCTGCTCAGGTTAAACCACAACACCAACACTGTTTGTTCATCTCTAGAACCTGAGATAGTAAAATACATTTACTATATCTAGAAAACTTGCTTTGGGAAGTAAATGGTCTCACAGAAATATACTGAAAATTCCCCAGATGCCATCAGAGTTTAAAGTACAGATTGTTAAACTCCAGTAAAGGTTTTGTTCTCTGCCAATCTTATTTATTCTTCCACATGGAAAATTGTTGTGAGGTGAAACTATAAAAAGTGTTGGAAGATCCATCCATGCCAGAACACTCAGAAGAAGCAAGTAAACTGTGGGGAAATGCTGCAACTTTGTCTCTTTCTGCTGGTTTCTACATTGATTGCAATAATGTCTTTTATCAGTTCCATGAAATGATCAATAGATAAAAAATGAAATGAGAAATAACACTATATATGAGAAGCATAACAAACTCTGAAAGTGAACGCTACTTTTTTTCCCCTTTTAGAGGGGGGGAAAAAAGGAATAAGGAAAATGATTATCAGGAGAATGAGGATTTGATTGTTATTATGAACAAGATTTTGGTGAAAAATAAATACGTTTACAGTAATCTTACAGAAAGCTTATGGTAAAAGCACATTGTTTACAGAGTAAATTACAATCCAAATTTCTTCTCAGAACACTTACACAACATATACATCTGGGTGGTAGAAGTAAAATTAGAAATACCTGAAAATAAGTGAGAATACTTTCTTGTTTTGTTTTGTTTGTTGGTTGGTTGGTTTTGGGTTGGGGTTGGGTTTTTTTTTGTGTCATTTGCATAGTCCTATTTTTCTGGTACTCAGATCTCAAAACAGTTTTCAAGAGACAAACTCAGAATCTGGCCATTAAACTCAGGTGGCAAGCACTGCTGGGCCCATTTTGAATGGTTATTTTTGTCACTTATATTGGGTTTTTCCTTTGTTTCATTAAATAGAAATGTGAAATCTTATTGCAAAAAACAATTCAGAACTTTCATTTTCAGCTGAACTTTTTTAAAGAGTTGGTAATCTATAGAGATAATTAGATAAGAATCAAGTTAAAGTCTTCATTAATCTTCATTCTTGGCCAATGTAAACATTTTCTCATTTTCCAATGACCATTCAAGGTTAGGAATTTTTTCCTTTTGGTCAGTTTGTTTAGCCAGATTTGATCCTAATGTTATGCATAGTGAAACACTGTGGAAATAGCCTCAAGAACATCCAGTGGTAATGACAGCAACAGAGAATTGTTCCCAGCAGGATGTTTAACAGGAACTCTCAAGCCTATCATGTCTGTCAGAGCTTTTCTGCAATCATTTTACCTTGATATAGCTGGACCGTTTAGCTTTTTAATTTTATTGCTTAATTAAAACCATCCATTAATGTTGCTTAAGGGATGAAAAATTTCTTAAGGCCAACAGTGAAGGCACAGAACTGTTGGAATATTTTGCCTACTATCATAGAGAGTTTGTATTCATTCAATATGTGTAGCGTGTGAGATTTTCAAACTGCTGAGACCAATTACTATAAAATATTAAAGGGACAGTATAAAAAGGTGCTATATGTTCTTCCCACAATACACTGAATTTATTATATATATTAAAGAGAATGTATTATGGACATTCAGAATATGAATTATTGTTTTCTAGTTCACATCCCTCTTGATGTATGATTAGACAGTGGCACAGAGCAAGACTGTAATGACGTGCCCTTTACCAAAATTTAGATATCAGTATACAAAGACAACATGAAATATATATTATGCTTTGTTCTTAGAATAGTGTTTTGAGCATGGCTTAAACAGAATTTGGAATTAAGGACTTAAGTTACAGTGGCCTTAGTGTTATGGGCTTTGAAAACTCTTCTGAAGACAGCTGTTACCAGCCTCTGTCAGGAACTGATTTCTGGCACTTCTTATGATCCTAAATAGAATATAAGGAAAAGATAAATATATTGAAATAACTAATATACTAAAAATTTCTTTGGAAAGAAGCATTAGTATATGTGGGCTTCCTTCTTCAAGCATAATTCTTCATTTTTTACAAATTACAATGTTCTTCCCGAGTTTCTAAAATTAAATACTGGAAAATATATTTAACTATTTTTTTCCATTTTTTCTATCTAATTTTATATTTATAAATCTTAGCTTGTCTTTTTTCAGGGTGCTTTTTTTTTTTTCTTTCCTTTTTTTTTTTTTTCTACCTGTCCTCTAGCTTCCTATATCTTGAGACAGTATTTAAGTTTGTCATCATGACCATTTGTGCTAAAATTGAAAATGGTAAGATGTTGTTAAGTTTTCTTAATAATAATAATTTAAAAATAACCATAATCTAATATCTTTATTATTCTCTGAAAGGATGGACTGAACTGAGAAAAAATAACCATCACTTGAGAAACCTGACGTAACGTAAAATGTATGATAGATTGAAGAAAGCAGTTACATATGAGCAGAAGAATGGATGGGCACTCTGTTTGATTAATAGAAAGGTGGAGAGAGAATGAAGATTAATGGAAGGAAAATAACAGAGGAAACATGAGTAGAGAGTAAAATAATGTATTAATTTTCCTTGATTATGATTAAGACTGGAAGAATTAGTCCACTTTATTTAATAAGAAAGCCAGTAGTTCCTCACTAAATGGTTTAAAAGATGCCTGTTATTCAGGCTGAGTAAGACTGATGACAGGCTCAGTAGCAGTAGTAGATGGAGATATTAAAATTTTTTTACAACATATATCTGGATATTTGTTTTTTTTTTACAGACTCTGTAGCAATTAGTTCTGTGAACAAAGGATTGGATCCCCAAAATCCACTCGGCTAAAACACTGGTCACCTATTTATAAAAAAACATTTCACTCTTGAGTTGCTGATGTAGCAGATCTTTCTACATTCTGTGCCTACCATTCAGAAGCAGACTTAAAAACAGTAGTCAGTGTGTGTCTCTACATATCATGTACAAAAACCCCTGAATTAAAAAAGTCCATTGTATTTATTTTTAAATCCCTCTAGATCATGGTTGAAAGAATAAACTCATAATTTTTATGAGAAATCAACATAGATCAACACTGTTCAAGGCAAATATCAATTTTAATTTGGTTTCCATTTTATCAGTTTGATAAAGTTCGAGGGCTTATGATACCTTCTGCCTTACTGAAACGTTAGATTTAGCAGAAACCAGTAAGGGTCGCAAAAATAAGAACCCGTTTTTTGCATGAATACTCTACTTCAGAGTAAAACCCAAAGAAAAAGAAAAACCTTATATTTAATCTGGTAAAATGGTAGATGGATGAGGGATGAGACAGAACAAAGGAGATCTCTTGAATAACTATCAAGCCATTTTTTTGCCACTCAATTCAGGGAAGTAAAAGCAGTAAAGCAAACTCTACTGAGTGTACCCAAATCCATATAGTATTTCTAATTTGTCAAGCCAAAGTACAATGAAGCCTTATCTTAAAGTTTGTGTTTATTGCCCTTGAAAGATTAACATCTATTTATTAAGGCATGCATTTTAAAGATATCTCCATAAGTCTTATGTCCAATAATGAGCTATTTTTAGTAATATTTATCCTAAAGATATTTCCTGTATCACAGAATATTCAGACAGTTTGCATATGGATACGTGAAGTTAACCCCATGTGATTTTAAAAGTGAGTAAATAAAACAATAGTTGCTGATAATCCTAGAAGAAAACATAATCCAAACCTGTGAGTCATACTGTAAAAACTCCAGAAAATTTATTATATTTTAAAAGTTGTTGAAGATACCAAGCATTTAGGAAACTGGGTCTGTGTTTCTTCTCTGTTGCTGCAGTGAGAAGCTGAGCTCCCTAACCTTATTCAGTGAAGAAGATCTGGCAGGTTTTCAGAATTGTAATGTCTTCTATCTCAGCTATGTACTCAATGTATCTAAGCACATATTTGTAACAGGAAGTGCTGATAATGATTCTGTGTAGTCAGACTGTGTTGCCATCTAATCATCAGAATGATCTTCAAACAACTAAAGACAGTTAATCAAATAAGAATATAAAATATTGATTTCTGTTAAAGGAAATTGAAGGAGGAAGGAAAAGGCATCGTTATTGCTAATGTTTTAGTGAGTTTTTCTTTGTTTCATTTTCTGTCAGCTGTGATGTCAATGACCTGTCCTGCAAAATTTCACACATAAGAATAATCTCCATTTTTTAAAAATTAATTATTTGCATGATAAAACTAACAACATAAATGGCATTTGGGATCAATTTTATACCTGTCGCTTTGTCTCTGTTTCACAGTAAGCCAGGAAATGTAAACTCCAGCTGGCTATGCGAAATGGAACAGAGCAGACTATTTGTTTGGAATTTCTTAAATATTGTCACTATATTCTTGTTTATTTATGTTTCCTCTTATTTCTAAATGATTTGCATATCAGTGACATTTCCAATTTTTCTCCTGAGTGTGGCGAAAAATTACATAAAACTGTAAGGAAAAAAGCTAGCAGATGACAAATATTCTTTAGAAATTACGTTAAATTGCAAAGTGGATAGCAGTGTTCTTGGATGTCAAAATTTAGGAAGTAGATTTCTCTCATCCTATCCTGTTCTCATACATATGAGGTCAATTTATCTTAGTAAGGAAGAAACAATTTTCCACAGGTATTTCACACAATACAGGCTGTCTGCACACATAAAGCTCCCACTGTTCTGATACTGTGTGTTCAATTATGAGATAGAAAGCAATTTGAAAAACAAACTTTTGAGGATTTTAAAAATTATTATTTTATTTTTCTAAACCTATATAATACAAATTATATAGATAGATAAACTGTTAATTTCTAGTATATTTGACCTCAGCAGAGCTAGGCTGATTTATGGCATATACAGGGTTTAAGTTTGGCACTTCTATATTCTTCTTGCTCAGGAAAAAACTTCTAAACTTTTCTTCCCTCTCTGCAGTAGTTTGAAGAGGATGATGTACATTCATGAATGCATGGACATATTTTTGAGTAATTTATTTAATTTCTTTTCAAATCCCTCAAAATTAAAAAGCTGTGCAGTCATGCGACTACTTATGCCTTTGAAAGGGATTTATTTTCTTCCTACTTTAAATGAAGGAGATGAAACTCAAGAAGGTGAATAACAAGCTCTGATCTGATAACATTCCTCTCAGCATAATTCCAGGTTGGTTATGCTCAGCATGAGAAAAAAATGCAAGTGAATACTTTGTTTGTTGGTTGTTTTTTGTTGTTGATGTTGTTATTTTGGGGTTTTTTAAACTCTGAATTGTAAAAAGGATTTGTGATGGCAATATTATTCCACTGGTAAAAAGATTTCTAAAACAGATTAAGGGAAATATAAGTAATTTCAAATAAAAATGCCTTTGTCTATTGTGAGTTCAATGAGATTTTTGAGTGTTTTATGTACACAGTTACTTACAATGACCTTTAGTCTTTCTCAGACTGCTTGATGAGTTTAGACATAGTTAATTTTATTTCTAATGTTTGGTTTGAACAAAAATATCTTGCAAAATCATTATTTGTCTCTGAGAGAAGCAAACCAGTACCACCCTCCTTTTTCTTCATATGATCATGACAATTAATCCATCTGATTAAAACAAATATCTAAAAATTTAATCTTAATCTCCTCCTTTTCTCATTTCTTGTTTCCAGGACTTCTTGGGGGCAATCTGTATCTGAGGACTGAGTGTAGGAAAAGCCCCATTCATTTAGGACTTGTGAATTTCTTTTTCCTTTCAAGGAAACATAAGAGCATTTTACCAGTTGTTTCTGTCTATCTGGCTTGATGGATCTACTAGAATAAGTTTCTGCTTTTCTCCCCATGGTCTTCTCACTCTCTTCAATTCCCACGCTCAATTCTTTTTCCTTTTTTCTATTTCTTTTCTTTTTTTCCTTTCTTTTTGTTCTCTTTTCCTTTCTTTTTGTTCTCTTTTCTCTTTTCTCTTCTTTTCTCTTCTTTTCTTTTTTTCCTTTCTTTTTGTTCTCTTTCCCTTTCTTTTTGTTCTCTTTTCTTTTCTTTTCTCTTCTTTTCCTTTCCCTTTTCCTTTTCCTTTTCCTATTTCTTTTCCTTTTCCTTTTCCTTTTCCTTTTCCTTTTCCTTTTCCTTTTCCTTTTCCTTTTCCTTTTCCTTTTCCTTTTCCTTTTCCTTTTCTTTCCTTTCTTTCCTTTTTCCTTTTTCCTTTTTCCTTCTTTTTTACCTCTCTTTTTTCTTCTTTCCTCTTTTTTCTTTTTTTTTAATGACTGAGGTTCAGTCTGTGTCTTAGTCTGATTGTCACTGTTTGGTTTCATCTTCCAGTTTTGATTTCCTTACAGATTGTTTTACAGGTAGAGTTTTTGTAGTTGTGCAGACATAACAATAAAAGGTTAAATGCTCCTTGAAATATATTGAAGTTCATTGTCACTAGTGAGAACCACAGGCAAAGAATAATATATTTATTTTTCTGACCATTGCAATACATAGGGATTTTGGGTAGGAGAAGAAACCTCATAAAATGAGAGCTTGCTGAAACGGAGCAAACTGGTTAAGAATAATTTTCAGGATGAATTGCCCAAGAATTCTGCATATGTCCCATGTTAATATTCTAGTAGTCGGTAGGTGGGAAGTGTTTTGTTTCTGATAGACATAGTAATAATTGCAAAGCTAATAACACATGCTGGCTTTGATTACATTTAATTAAAAAAGATAAGGCAGAAAATAAAATATTTTTCTAACTGGGGATAAGGACTATTGTTAATTTCAGGTGATTAAGACATAATCCAAAATTTGTAAATTCTGGAAATCACATAGAGGAATGGAGCTCTTTCTCTCAAGAAAGCTTATGTCTTTTTTGTTAAGTGAAATTAATCCAAACTTCATTGTGAATAGCTATTAGCAGAAAATGAAATTGCTTGTGATATCACCAATGTCACTCTCTCTGACTAAAAGAGAATGATTTTCTAGTAGCAGTCAATGATTCAATAAATATGTTAAGGAAAACAGTTAAAAATACCTTCAGCAGAGAATTTAAGGATTATGGAGTTTCACTGTTTCACTTTAAATGACTTTCTTGGTAGTGAAAAAGAGAAGAGACTACTGTGGAGTTATCACACCCTTAAACTAGAAAAATCTATGTGAAAATCCTAAGGATTCACTTAAAGTACACCAGGCAGCTCAGAGAACTGTTATTCCTCATGTATGAGGGCAATCATTACAGACATTACTGGGGTGGGTGGCGAAGGGGAAAACTGAATTATTCATGTTCTGTTTAGAAGAAGAGTAGAGATTTAAATCTGGATCCCTTGTTTATAGAGATTTTCTCACTGCAGAGGAATTTAAATGCAAAAACAAGTAGTATGGAATTTTTCAAAGTTTTTCTGTCACATTTAATAATAGTTTGTGTTCTGTCAGTCTAATCAACCCATAGATTCCAAGAATATGCAGGTTTGTGATTGTCCAGAAATCATATTGTTATCTGTATCCTTCAGATCTCCACTAATAAGCAAAACAATCTGACATATAAGGTAGATGCTAAAATGGAATGTAAGAATATACATATCAGCACAGCACTGACAATATGAAGATTTTTAATCTGCTTGGAAAGTTACTGAACAATTAAGGTCAAGGAGAGGTAAGATGACCTGCTATTCTGCCTGAATATCTGAAGTAGATGTTTCTGGGCTCCTTTTGATGTGACAACCTGAAAAAGAAGGATGTGTTTAAAGAATAACAAGCACAGAAATGAAAAAGGAAGCAGACACTGTTTATAAAAGGTATCTTAATTTGGAGGGTGGCTACTTATGCTCTGTGTTCCATTTTGCCTTATGAAAATTATATAATATTATTATATTCTGCAAATTATTTTTTAAGTGAGCTCAGAAATGTAATGCAATATAGGAGCTCAAGGAAAAAAAAATATGACAGAGAACTAATAAATCCTTATCTGTTGACCTGACAAGTGCTATGTATTTTGAAAGAGCTAGAGAGAGGATCCATTTGTGATTTCCTTTTCTGACATCACACAGTCACAGAATTGTCAAAGTTGGAAAAGATGCCTAAGGTCACCATGTCCAACTGTTAACATCCCTCTCCTCCCCCAATAAAATATAGGTACCAATATCTGTATCACCCACTGGAATATGTTCTGAAGGGCCTTATCTACATGGTTTTTAAATACTCCCAGGAATGGTGACACCACCATCTCCCTGGGCAGCCTATTCCAACTCCTAACTACTGTCAGTAATGAAATTCTTTCTCAGACCTTGTCTAAACCTCCCCTGGTGCAACTGCAGGCCATTTCCTCTGGTCCTACCATTGCTCACTTGAGAGGCCATCACCCACTTCCTTACAACCTCCTTTCAGGCAGCTGTAGAGAGCGATAAGATCTCCTCTTAGCCTCCTTGAAACTAAATGTTCCAAATTCTCTCAGCATTACCTCATAGGACTTGTTCTCCAGACCCTTTACCAGCTTGCCTGCCTTTCTCTGAACCCACTCCAGCAGCAACTTCATTCTTGTAGTGAGAGGCCCAGAACTGAACACAGTACTGGAGGTGCAGCCTCACCAGTCCTACTGGCCACACTATTCCTGATACAAGCCAGGATGCTGTTGGCCCTCTTGGCTCCTTTTATGCCCGTCACTCTTCCAAAGCCTGTAGCATTCATTGCATGGGGTTGTTATGACCACAGTGCAGGACCCATCATTTGGCCTTGTTGAACCTCATTTTATTGACCTTGACCCACTGGTCCTACCTGTCCAGGTCCCTCTGCAGAGCCTTCCTACCCTTGAGCAGATCAGCACTCCCACCCAATTTTCTGCAAACTTACTGAGGAAGTCCTCAGCTTAATTGCAGTTTTTCCGAACTGAAGCAATTTGCTTTGCTAAAAAAGGCACAACAAGAAATGAGGCAGTTCCTGTTCACCAGATATCTTCTATATAGAAGACAGTAACAAGTACTGTATATACTTCACATCTTTGTAAGAATTTTCACTTGAAGATCATTATTTGTAAGTTAAAGAGTTTCAGACTCTGAACATCCCTAAATGCTATATAAAATGTTACTTATTTTATGAAACAAAAAACTGATTTTATGAGACAAAACAACCCAGGAGATGATAGTGACAGAACAAGGGGTATGGTTTTAAACTCAAAGAGGGTAGATTTAATTTCAATATTAGGAAAAAATTCTTTGCCATGAGGGTATTAGGACACTGGAATAGGTTTCCTAGGGAGATTATTGATGCCCCTTCCCTGGAGGTGTTTAAAGCCAGGTTGATGAAGCCTTGTGCAAATTGGTCTAGTGGGAGGTGTCCTACTCATGCAGAGGGGTTGGATCTTGATGATATTTAAGGTCCTTTCCAGACCTAAACTTTCTCTGATTCTATGATTCTATGTTCCATTACAGCCTGGAGACTGGTGTAGTGGGTTTTTTCCTCATGATTATTGTAGAAATACAGTTCCTGTAGAAAGAAGAATGACCACTTTTATATTTAGTATCTGACAGAAGGGGAATTTACACTTCTACTTCTTGCATGTGTAGAAATACTTTATAATTTTTTAACACATCTATGATTACCTGAGTCAATCTGTTGCTGGTAATAGAAACAGATGCAGAAATATTGTCAGGATTAGAATGTCAAAGTTACCTCTCTAAAAGCCTGATAATTTTCAGTAAAAGGTTGTCAGAGAGCAGAAGTGTTATGGTCCCACTTCTTGTCTTTGCAAAGATAGCACTGCATTTTTTCACAGGCTGATGTCTGCAGAGTTGAAAGTTAGAAAGGTCACAGAGAAATACTTTTCTAAGAAACTCCATCTCTTTTCTGAACAGGATATCAGGCTGTCAGTTTTGTACCTCATTTCTAAGATATACTCTACAGCTTCCCCATCTTTTCAGCAGCTTATTTTTTACTAGGGAAGGTAAAAATCTCTATGTAGATGCTGTACCTGTTTCTAATGCATTTTGGCAACTATCAAAATATTTCTTTCAAGGATTGGAATTACATTAATGGTATTGTGATTTCAGTCTCATTTCCCTGCAGAATCCTGAGCCCTTCATGCTCACAAATGTGTTTCTTCCACCTTTCAATTCCTTCTTTTGTGGAAGTTCTTTTTTGCTCTCTTGTTGAAAATAATTTGATTTCTTGTGACTGCTAAACATCTGCAAAGGCAAATCAGCTGCCACAATCCTTCCACAAGCAGAAAGCTAAAAATCCCCTAACCCCCGGAAACTGTATTGCTTGAATGCACCTACTACCTATATCTTGATTCTCTGTCTGTCTCTCCCTCCTTGAATTCTCCTTGAAAAAACTGCCTGAGAACTTATCTTGATTCGGATGAAGAATTCTGCAACAAGGGATTTGCTAATCTGTTCTTTTCCTCGGTCTTGTCATTAGTTAATGTAGCCCTGCCAGGTCTAGAGCAAGTTTCTGTAGTTTTGTTCTGAATAACTTAAAACTGTTCTCATATTCAGTTCCTCTCTTTCATTTTCTTTAAAAGAAGCTGAATATTAAACCAAGGTGAGCACTGTGCCATAATTAACATGCAGGTGGTATTCACAGGAAACTGCTGAACAGGAACATATAAGACATGATACAGTACATTTTTTCCATTAAGTCCTATCATTGTAATAACTATAAATTAAGTAGCAGACGTAACTTCCTTTAAAGTTGCTATCCCTTATTGCCTTTCCAGAATGTGTTATCAATGTGTTATCTTGAGCTTCTGCTCAAGAAAAGATCAAGCATGTTTGAGAGCCAGGAAGTGTCACTATAGTCAAACCTAAAAAGATGTAAATAAGTTCTCTAGTACTGGTACTTTTGCAATATTAACACCCAGGGAGAGCAAACAAAAAGCAGGTATCACGTAGTCACTGTCTGACTAAAAGTCAGCCTTGTTTCAGGAGTATTTTTTTCATCTGTTTTCCATAGGTTTAAACACATTAGATACTTGTGCAAGACAGGTAGAAAAGATCCTTAAAGATCCTTTGAGTTGGCTATGGTTTTAAAAACTAAATACCCTGAACAATTAATTAAAAAAAACATAGGTTTGACTCTAAGAGAACATCATAGTCTGTTTTGTGTTTTGTTTTTCTGTCTTTTTTCTTTCTTTTTTTCTTTTCTGTTCAGTGCAAAATTCCTTCCTTCCCTCCTTCCCTCCTTCCCTCCTTCCTTCCCTCTCTCTTTCCCTCCCACCTCCCCTCCCTCAATAGTTTTAATGTCTACCAGTTCTGTCTGTGTTCAATAAAATTGTGTAGTTGTATCTGATACTGTGTTATCTTTATTGTGTCCTTGTGGGATGAAACAAGAATCTCCATGTTTCCAGCCTTTGTAATGTGAATATAATAGAATACTGTAAAATTCTACATAGTAAAAACAACCATGCAATACTACATTAATTTTTTACTGACTGCAATTTGTTTAAATCATCTGTTGTTAAAACACACAGGGCATGTATTTGCCTGACTGTTTTTCTGATGAACAAAAGTGACCAGAAGATCTAGAATAAATGTAACACCTGTTCATACATACTTAGTAGAGTGAAGAACACCACAAGTCTGGTATCAGTCAAATACTCCAGGACGAGCAGAGCTCAGGGCATGAATGCAAGTATATATAAGAAATGCAAGAAATAGCTGCACTTTCTCTTTAGATGTTGAAACAGAAAGGGTTTATGTATGCTTTAAAAAGTTTTTTACAAGTGTATATTTTGGCAAAGATTTTACTGGCTTCAGTGTTTTATGTTATTACAACATTAGACAATAATATTTTTTTTTGTTGTTGTTTTTATCCCACAGGATCTCAGCTGTATTTTATGATCAGGGAGCACAGTTATTTTAATACCTTGTACTTTGTCCCCAGTAGGAGTTTTGGATCAAAATTTATGTATTATCATACAGCTCTTTGACAGATCTGTGCATAATTCGATAGGGATTCTCTAATACACTTTTATCCCACTGAAAAAGTTCTATAATAGTTCTTGCTACTTTCATGTGAACTTCATTGAATTTTCTTAGCATTCCCACTGATATCAAACATGAGCAACTATTTTATTATTTTCATTGACACTATCAGATCATCATGCAATTCTAAGCTTTTAAAACTGTTCAGTTTTTCTTCTATTTTTTTTTCTTGTTATCTACAAATTTATCACAGTTTTAGTCACTGCAGACCTAATTGTATGTATTTAAGACAGACTTCCTACCAATCAAATTTTCCCCCCCTTAAAGGAATATTTGAATTACTTTTTTGGATCTTGCCATAAAATTTCTGTAAGAGTTTGGCATGGTCTGATCAAAATAACCAAGATCTGAATTAATTTTGTCATAACCCACAGGTTAGTGAAGGTATTGTTATGTGATATGTCTTATTACATGAAATTCTGAATTTACTGGTTTGGTAAAAATGTGTATTCTGTTAGGTAGGTGAGACCTTCCATAGTTCTGTAGGCTTTGCAACATAGTGTCTAATGGTTTCATAAAATCACAAACAAGAGCACTTGGGAGACACTGGTCCTCTATGTGCTCACTTCATGTTCCTAATAGTGCCAAACGCATTTTAAAATATCATGGATTTCTGAAAGATTCAATGTTATACCTGTTCTAATAAAAATTATATCTCACACATACTTGATCCAGAAATCACCAGAAAGTATTAAAATACATAGCAATAAGCAATGAAAATGTAGTAAAAGAGGTTTCCAATAAACATGAACATAATGTTCATGAAAAAAGGTTGAATTTTATTTGTTGAATGTATACAGCAGAACCCCAGGGAAATATAATCACAGTGTTCCATTAATTGAATTCCAGGTGATTGTGTGCATTGTTTTTAAATTTTTTCACCATTTGTACTATTCTATTTCCCAGTAGGTGTAGACATGACAGCTAAACATGGTAGCCTCTGGACTTGCAACTACCATTTCATGCTGTCTTTAAATACTTTTTTGCTCTATCCTTACAGCTTATAAAGGACATCTTTGTAGTGTAGTTTCCTAACTCTCACGTCCAATATGTGGATGGCTAGTCCTCAGTAATAAGCACCCACTTAAAATCAGTCTTTGAATTTCTCTGTCATTTCTAATAAAAGTTTACTTGTTGATGTTTTGGATTTAAAAAGCCCAAGAGTCTTGCTGTATAATGAATTCAGAGAAACATGATTTCTGTGTGTGAACATAATCTAAGAAAAACAATTTCTCTTTAACTCTTCAGAAAAGGAAGCATAATGTCTACATATTTATGTAGGATAATCAGTAAGATCTCTAAGGCTGCAATTCTAAATTAAGTCCAGAAAACTAATGGTTAATATTTGTCATTTAGCTAAAATTATATCATATATTATAACAGAGGAACACTTTTTTCCATTTTTCTGTTGAACATTCACAGCATTAATCAACATGGATTTTAGACATACAAATTCAAATGCAAAAAAGAAATTATGTGAAAAAATAAACCAGAAATACTGCTGGAATATTTTCAATAGCTTCTAATTGTTCATCAACATTTAAAATGCATTTTGTTTCAGAATGAAACAGTTCATTTCCCAGGAAAAGGTAGTGACTTTTTTTTTCCAGAAATTAACGTTCAGCCAACATTATGCCTTTTATAACCTTTGAAAGATATGAATATGCTGATTAATTCACAAGACACAGATCTTGAACCTTCCCTTCTAAACATCAAGAGCTTTCATTGAAAGCCAACCCACAGCAGCTTATTCCAAAGAGACAGGCTTTGAGTTTTAGATTTTCATAAGGTCTTTTAGTTATCATTTATGCTCATGCTGCATTTAGCTTATCCCATCTGCTTCCAATTACTGTGACTGCATGTGTTTTGGTTTTATTTTTATTTTACTGTGGTTCTGGTTTTGATAGGCCTGTTCTTTCAGATGAAGGAGAATTGATTCCCCTGGAATTAAACATTTTCCAAGACAGAGCACAAAAACTAAATGTATAATTTTTTTACAGCATGTTAATATGGGTCACATCTCAGGTGTTAGTGTCTATACAGGAGACAAAATTCTAGATACAGTGAATGTTACTAGAAAGCTTACTGTGTAAAAGAACTTTTAACTAAGCTTTCAACATCTGTTCCTGACTGCTTAGAGGGACAAAATAGTTGTTGATTATCTCAGTAGAAAGCAGCATGTAGGTACATAAAATCCATATTCTTTTGATATTTTTTAATGCACTACAGCTATGTTAACTTTTTGCTGTTTTGCTAACATTAAAGAATCTTTGAGCTCACCGGAGCTGGTTACAAAACAAAAAATACTTTTATTCAGGGAAGGTTAGGATTATCAGCAATAAAAACTAAGTAGGCCACAGATTTAGAAAACTGTCTCTTTAATAATGTAATTTGTTACACTGGGGCCCCATATTGTCTGTTTACTGAAGCAGGTGGATGTGCTGAAGAAGAGAAATGCTGATGATGCAATGTGCTGACCCACATATCAGTTCCCATCAGACTGCACCAGTTGGTATAGTTTATGCTTGCAGCTTAAACAAAGCCAACACTTTTCCCTTTCCATTACCTCCTACTGATGTAATACAGAACAATATAAACAAAGTAAATTTATGTTATATAAGAAAATCCTTAAGCAAGTCCATACTTATAGCTATTTATGGGGTGTTGGGTTTTTTTATGTTCTTTGTTGGTTTTTTTTTTCTTAATCTGCATTAATTCTTGGGTGAGTATCAAATAAAAGTTTAGATCTGGGAAATTCCACTTAAATACTTCTTATCTACCTTGTTCATATATCTTAATGGCAAATGTTAATCCTTGAATCTTTGTCTACATTGGAAAAGAATTTATTACTTTTTATTGTTTTATGTTGTTTCATTTTAATAAATGCCAAAACCAGTATGAGTGTAGTAATGAGATATCTTAAACTTTACCTCAAAATTATAGCTGTACACCTTGGCAGCTATAATTTCTGTGGCTTTTGAAAACACAGCAAAACAGAGTACTAGGATTAATGCAGTCAGAAGGATAATTTCTGTCACATCTTACATGCTTTAAATCTTAGATTCTAATTATGATGGTTGTTTAACTAAGAATAACCTTTTGTCCACTCAGATCTCTGGCAAACAGAATATGAAGAAAAATGTGTCTTTATTAAGCAAAGCTGTTGAAAAAGAAAGCTTTAATTTCTTTAACTTCTTTAATTTTAATTCCTGTCAAAATGTTCTTAACATCCAGGAATATCCAAGGTCAATACTTCCTCATAACAGAGAGATTGGGAATAATGTTTTTTGTTTAAAGATAAAATATAGTGTCTGAGTTCCTAATAATGGAGTATGCTGAGGTTGTTGTGTTTGTGGTTCAAGGATAGTTTTTTGCTTTACCAAAATATATCTGCTGACTCCTTTCATATTATACCAAAAATTGATCATGACTGACCCTAATGTGTGCGCTTTACACCCATGAATCATCTCTGTATACATTTATACACTTGCAAGTAATTGAATATTAAATTAGATGCAAGATGTTTCACACACTGCAGGGACATCACCACTTTATGTAGACATAGTTGAAGTGGTTTTAAATTGCTGCCTCCACATTTGTGGAGAAGAATTCTGTCATGGAATTGCATGCAGGCCAGGAGCCTCATGTCGTGAGGGTTCTGGAACCTCCACCTGATATTACAACTCAGTTCACAAATAGAATTTTACTTATCTTTGTGAAAGTTGTAATCATTTGATTGGATAATAAGAAAAGTATTAATGAAAATACAGATGTCTCCTTGATGCAAATATGTACCTGGTGTTGCCCATAAACCAATAGTAGGAGAAAGCAAAGTGCTAATGCACGAGGTTCTGCATATGAATAACCATCACTTAATCTTTGATGCTGGAAGTCAGGCTTTTGACTAGTTTTCAGGATTATGGTAGAACAGTATTGCCTATAATAAAACTTGCACACTCCTTCTCACCAATGTTTTTGCAAGTTGTGAAGTGTCAGTGAAATTTCCACTTTGTTTTTTTTTTTAATTCAGACAACTTTGTGATGTCAATAACGACTTTTGAAAATCAAAACAAAGCACTGTTTGAACTTATAGTAAATACTAGTCTTTAGAAAGAATATTTTTATATAAAATTCTCAGTGTGGAAGAAGCAATTTAAAATTTATTAAATAAAATCCCTTTATTTTCTATTTTTCACTGAAATATCAAATAAAAATTCATGCCAGTCTTTAATCCCTTAGATAATGTTTATTTTTATTGTGCCTAGGAAAAATGGCAATACAAAGAGATGTTTCATATTACATTATATTTCATATAACCAGTAAAATAAGGATAGGAGTTCTTGCATAGTTTTAGAGGGAGTAAAAATTATTTACTCTAACAGTGATTTAGAATTTATTAAGATGATTTCTTTTGGAATATGGTTGCATAGAAAGAAAATATTAGAGCCATTGTAAATAGTTTTAGAGTACCTGTCCGAACAAAAAAAACATTGATAGGAATGACAACTACAACTTTTCTCACATGCCCAAATGAAATATTTGGAATATGTTTACCAAGGCTTGGGTAGCCAATTTGTTTACTGGACACAAAAGTTTCCAGGAGAAACAGGTCTTTAAAATAGGTTTTCTCAGAAAAAATATATGGAAATCTCTGCTTTTCACTATCTCTGATAGTACAATAATGCACCTTCCTAGAGAGGGCACTGCATGTACTGTAAGTTTTTCAGAAGCTAATTTATACATGACCTATTCACCATATCCTAATCTTTCCACATATCTTTTTCCTTGTCAAGTAGTATTTTCTGTATTTTCAAGTTTTATTGTTTGTCTATATATTATAACTGCTCAATAAAGTATCTATATTTGGATCATGACTCATCAGAATTGTTTATTTCTCATATCTAGTTTTCTTTCTCCACAGGAACCCTCCCACAGCCTAAAAATGCTGAAGTAGCTTTTCTGGCATTCGTTTTGGCTCTTTCAGTAAGTAGTGCAGCTAAGCAAGAGAGAGTAAATTGCTGCTTTATATAATTAATCATCCATTTTCAAATGTTTCTTTAGATTACAGCAGCCATTAGACTACTCTGAATAAATGCCTTCATAATTACAGCAATCAAAAAATACAGTGGCATAAGAATAAAAGAAAATTTACAAAGGTAAAAATCCTATATCTCTCATTGTTTTCTATAGCAATCACAATTCTCCTAGACTAGAAAGAACTAATTATGCATTTAGTCTCTATATTTTTAACTGAGATTTCTAGTTTTCAATTCCATGTAAATTTGATCAGTGGAAAACTGAATTAGTGGACATCTTATCACTGTAATGAACATTATACTAAACATTGTCAAGCTCCATATTAAGAACTTACTGGAATTATAAGAAACTAACTTTCACAAGAAATACTTACTCTCTTTCAATAGTAACTTGAGCTCTGTATCTTTGGAATAAAAAAGATTCCAAATTTTTGCAGGTCCTTTTCAGGTCTGTAACAGCTCCCTGACTGGGCCCTCTCCATTTTCCATGGTCATTATATTATTATAGACACATCAACAACATTCACCGCCCTCAATACAAGGTAATTAAGAATGCTGAAAAAAGTCACTTTAAAACCACTAAAGAAATAGAAAAGACTGAGTGCTGTACCATACTAAGGGTGTTCTTAAGTGTGCCTTTAGAAGAGCTATCTTATTTTCTGCCTAACAAAGAGACTGCTTAACAGCAGAGCTGGGTGGCAGACATGAATGCATAACAGCAAGAACTCTAGAGTTAGTGGAAGAATTTCACATAAAATAATTACTTTTACTAGCTCTGCAGAAGTTTCAGTAAATGCTGAAGAGGAGAAAATTGCAGGTGCTCACTTCAGAGAGCTGTAAAAAAATCCCTGTAGAAAATATCCTAAACTATACATTTTCAGTTTCTGATTGTTTGTCTCCAATATTGCCTCCTGCTGCTGGAAGCCCACGTGGTCTCTGTTACATCCCCTATTCAGCATATTTAAAGTTTGCTAGAACTGCTCCAGGGTTGAATAGAATAATGTTAATACGGCAGATTTTGACATTCAGTTGTTCAAATGGCAATTTTTAAATAATTTTTATTTATAGGTTGAAATGCAGACTCCCTTTAGAGCAGAAGATGTTGAACTCTGGACTAAAAGGACTAGCAGAACAACAGTTTAATTTTTTTCCCCAGTTGCATCAAGCAGCAGAAGACTTTCCTATTTAAATCATCCAAAACACATGAAAGAAAGAGCAACATCTGGCCAAACCCCTACAAAAATTAAATTTATTAAATATTGCCACACTACAAAGATGTTACACTATAGACATAAAATTTTAAATTCTAACAGCTACCTTTCTCAGAGGTGCTCTTATAGGCAGCAAGTGAATGGTATGAGTCTCTGAGGTGTTGAGCATGTCTCAACTGTCTTTATATTTCATTCTCTATTCAAGATCAAAATACAATTTAGATTGGCTGCAACCTGCATACTCACTTAGAAGTTAATCTTCAGACATTTGTGTTTTAAAATCTTTGCCATAGAGAAGAAACTTCTCCACAATACAAAAATAGCAAGGGAAAATTATATTCAAGACGACTGATTCTCATAGGGAAGTAACAACTTTTTAAATTTACCCTTACAAGGTTTATTTTAATGGGAAATATGAAGAGAAATTGAATTTAAATAGAATATGGATTTTAAAAATCTTCAGAAGTAATTTGCTTTAAAGAAGTCATTCTTAAATATGGGTTTTGTGTAGATAGATCAACAGATGCAAATGATTTCTAAGCATCCATTTTGTCTTTGGAAATACAGTAGGAACCCTAGCAACATTCTGCAAACTTCAGAAATATTGCTGAAAAAGAAAGCATATAACTTTTGACCTAGTGATAAACAGAGTAAGATATGTTCTGCTGTCAAAGCTTCATAGATACTTTGAAGGTCATTAACAGCAAAGAAGGTCATAAACAGTCAAAGTTATCTGGTTTTATGATTTTTTGTATAACTGAAAATGGCAAAATCATCCTTTACTTAGATATGAAAAAAAATTGGAAAAACCCTCCTAATTCACTAAGTAGGACATTTTGCTCTCACAGGAGCAATGTAATTTCTGTTAACATTTTTGTGAATCTTGACCTAAAAAGAATATTTATTTATTAAAGAATATTCAATTAAATTAACAATTTAACAATTAAATTTTGGTTAACAACTAAAAGCTGGTTACCACACCTTTTTCTTTAATTGCTAGAAACTTTTCCTGCCATGGTTTATGTAGAGAGAACCACAAGTCCTCAGGTGTCGCCGATAATGAACTGGGAGCTTAGGCCCAGCTGTGCCCAATAATTAGGGCCTGCCCCAGCCGGAAATGGGCGGGGCTGAAGGGCAAGATAAAAGGCATGCTCCCAGAAGCAGAGAAGAGATGAAGATGCCTGAGGAGAGGGACGGCAAGAGAGCTCCTGGAGAAGAGCCATGCCCCCAGAGAAAGGCTCGCCGCAACAGTTTAAATACGGTAATTCCATGCTTGTCCTGCTATCTTTGAAATTATTCTTCTAAAGAAAATTTCATTGAAAAGGAATTAAGTGAAATGTTCAGTTTCACAGAAAATGTTTTCAGCCAACTCTATCTGTTATCTTCCTAGTTTCAAACAGATGACTTTAAATCATGCATTTGGCTCAGAGCTGTATGAAACACCTAGAAGCAGGCTGGAAGTAGACAATAAGAAATTGGGGTTATAAAAAAACTTGTGAACACCACATGAAAATGAAATTGTTCATGAAACCATTGAACGAGATGCGCTATTTCTTTTCATCTTTGTGGTGCTATAGTACTACAGAAATAATGGAGCTTAAAATCATAATGTTGTCTTGATGTGCAATCTTGCAAGGCATTATTATTGAAAAAAAATCAGTTAATTTAAGAACAGCTGAACTTCTGAACTGCATTCTTCAATTAAATGCTTTAAAATATAATGTAGATTAGCAGGCCAAATTGTTGACTGTTTCTTACTAGATGACAGTATAATTACTTTCAAGGGAATTCTTGAGACATTTGAACCATTATTGATCTTATTGCAGAAATATTCTTTTCATACACTTAAGTGTAGAGTGTTTCCTTAAAAATAAATAGTTATACTCATGAATGACTTTATAAAGTTGATTTACTTCTTTTAAGACAAACGAGCTATGTAAATTTAAGTGATTTTAGGATCCTGTCTGTTGATTCCACATCAGTGTATTATATATGCAGCATATCAAAAAACCTATTTCATGCAAGGCATTAACTCATTAAAATTAATAGCATCAAAATTAATGCTTTTTTTTTGGTCATGACTGTATATTCAAGCACCAATTTTGTAGCACTCTCATTTGAGACTGGCCGCTTTGAGTCAAACAATGGTGTTCCATTAATACTAAGCTGGCAGATGACAAAATGTTTTCCTTGAGTACTGTCCTACAATTGTCTTTTATTTTAATAATTAATAATGAAAAATATGTAATTTTAACCTAGGTGTATCCCAGTGGTTACGATTGCTGCCATCACTAGTAAAAGCCCACAGAATGTGAACAGCCCTGAGAGTGCAGTAACTCAAGGCAGGCACGGGCTTGCCATGATGTGAGCTGGTAGTAGCCTGTCTGAACAATGGGCTGGTGGCCAAGTGACCACTGTCTGCCTTGCTTGAGGTGAAGCAATGTGAATGCCTCCTATGATGAAATGTGACCAACCAAGGGAGCCATGGCACAGGAAATCACTGTTTTTTCTCACAGTCAAGACTAGCTCTTGAGTAGCCGTCACACTTAAACTGGGAGTCAGTGAGCAGGAAAAAGACTGTGGTGACAAAGAATATAAAAATGACTTTACAGGGGGTCCCACAGACATGGGCAGAAGGGGTTTTTATACTTGCGGGTTTTCATACAGTTTAGAATATTATGCTACAATAATAACATGCAAATAAGCTAGGAAAAGTATGCAAACATTCATGTAAATACAAAATCCTATAATAATCTAAATGCATATTCTTACTATTTTTACCTTCAAGAGATAGACTTTAGACACTTTATGACTGTTTAATACACATTTTCGAACTGCTTAATAAATCATCAGAAAACCAGTTGATTTTCAAAGAGTGTGGACCTATACTACCATTCTTATTGTTTATTAGAAATAAATAAAAAAGACCATCATTTTACTCATTAAGACTTTAATCAGTAAGTTAAAGTTTTTAAGAAAAATTTAACATTGTTTTAATAATTAGTTATGTCTGTTGCTCTTTCATTTACAATCCTGTTGATTTATTTTATTCATATATGCTGCTACTGTAACTCTCTGTTTTAGTTTACTCGCTTAGTAGGATGAAATATTACTGATAACTTTTAAAATCTAATTTCTCTAATCTGCATTTTCCAGAAGCTAAAAGGCTGACCAACATGCATCATTTTATTTTACAGTACATTCTCTTTTATGTGTGTGTATAACAAGAGCACACAATAAGCAAAAGAAAATCCAACACAACTATTAGGTAATACAAACTCTTTACCAACAATTGATAACAATTTTCAGTAATAAAAGAGGTTTTTTATTTTCTTATGGAAATAACATCAAAATTATTGTCCCAGCTTGCAAGGAAAATAGCATAGAATTATTAACAAGCTTGTAAGTATGTCAGATAAAATCAGTTAAACGCACATAGTTAAAAATAAGCATTAGGTATATAAATGGCTTAGATGCTGAAATACATAACTAACACAGATAGGAATAGGATCAGGATCAGATTATAAACAAGATCTTTTAGTTACATATTTACTAAGATTATTGTAATTACTTCTGTTTTTCCAATGAGCCTGTAGACATAATTGACCACAAGTCTTAATTCTGGGACTTTCCTATTGCCTGCTCTGCAGTTGTGACACGTTTGTGATTGGAAAGGTTTAATAGAGAGCATCTGTTACCCATTTAATAATCAGCCCAGACTTAAACCATGACAGTATGCAGAGACCTAAGCTCTGAGCATTGTTACTCCACAATTACAAAAGGAAAAAACTGAGAGAAGTTGAAATACCTTACTAGAAATTATTATGGAAGGCAGTGATAGCCTATGATTATATTCCTGCTTTTAAAAGAGTCCTAGACTTCTGCTCTGCAAACTTAATACAGTGGTCAGTAGTGTGTGTCCCCATAACATATAAAAGATCCATGAACTATATTGACTGTTTGATATAAAGAAACAGCTTTTTCAATTGTCTAGCTAATTCCTTAAAGAACTACTTAAAGAACAATTTTTTCAAGAAAATGAAATTAAATTAAATATACTTGCATGCAATATATTTCTAGATATAATGTACAATTTATGAGACTTCTTTCTCTTATAAAAGATCCATTCCAGTCAATAAACACTTTTCATCTTAGGAACTAAATACATGGGTCACAACAGCCTGATCTAAGCAGAAAAAGAGCTCTCCAGTAGAGAGAGAGGAAATGTAATTATAGCTTGGGCAGGTCAAGAATTGATGCCAGTCACAATATGTGATTCCTCTGAGTTGAATTTCTTGCCTAAAAGAAAGGATATTCTTCTGAAATATCAAATACTAATGGGTAAATGAGTTCAACCACAGGAAAAGATTTTGACATTGTAAAAGTAGTCTTCAAGCCCTCTTTAATAGTTTACCTTCAAGAGGAATTTGAGGATGCCTAAGATGCCAGTCCTACCCACTGCAAAAAAACCCCCAAACAACAACCAAAAACCACTAAACAACAACAACAACAAAAAAAACAAACAAACAAAATAGAAAGGGAAAAGAGCACCACAATTTTAAAAAGCTGTAGAAGTATACTAAGAGGTTTAATCCAATATATTGTAACTTGTGGCAAGGACTCAGTTGTTGAAGAAAGTAGACCACACTTTCAAATGCTGAACTACATATGTATATTGTTATTTGCAAACCTAAAAAACAGTAAATCATGCAGTTTAATTATTGATTAAATTAAGCATGCCAGGAACTTGCCACACAGACAACTGGTGTGTTTTAGAATGCCTACTGAATTCAGGCATTCAGTTGATTCATAAAATGTATTAATATTACTGCATATTAGTCCAATAGCAGCAAATCTTTTCTCAAAAAGTTGTTTTATCTAAAGTAAAATATGCGTTTGTACCATTCCTTTTTGTGTACCCATAGGATTTGTAAACTGAAGAAAGGTACATATTGTTTCCAAATCTAGAAATGAGGTCCTCATTTTACCACCTTCCTCATGAGACTCAGTGATATGTAGCATCAGTCTTTGTGGATATTTGCTGTTACATTTGTTGCAGGATGGTCAGAGAAATATTAGATATGGTTCCATCCTCTCAAAGTTAAATTTCTAAATTGCTGCAGACAGAGGAAATCCAGACAGTAGCCAGATGAAGGTTCTTTTCTGATCTCCAATGAGTGTGCAGATAAAGGCAAAATACTTAAGAAATGCAGGACAAACAGCACCATTCTGTTTTCTTCCAGAGCCCATTGCAAAAACAGAGATTGATGGGAAGTTATTTATGATATGAGGTTTCCTCTACACCTGGAAAGCTGTTTTCTAGTGAACATCTAAAGAAGAGAAACATATGGACAGTACTCCAGATCCTTCCCTGCAGCCTATTGAAGTTTCTGTGAAAGAAAGGTGTTATTTGACATTAATTTTTACTTGACTAAAAAACCATGGAGAAAGATTTTCCAAGGTTATATATGTGAAGATTTAGGGAGGACTGTGGTGTGCAAGCTAATCTGGTGAAGAATGTAGTTTCTTTAAAACAATATTATAAGTCAAAATTATACCTTCTGTATTAGGTTTCACTTTCCTTCTCAAACCAGCTACAAATGATGAGTAAACTTCAGAGGATAATTAGTATGCTTTAAATCTGAATAAACTATTTAGTAATTCTGTGATAAAACTGCTCTTATTGGTTAGTGGATACTGGATAGTGGCTACAATATGTTGTTTTGAGTCACTTCCGTGACACAAGGTGGTGGTAGTGCATCTTTTTGACAAGATACCTTTATGATTAACTCAGTTTTAGATAAGGTGTTTTCTGATTTTTTAATCATCCACTTTGGAAATGAACTAATGGGTCCTTTTCCTTTCTTTAGAGCATATTTTATTTAAAATTTCCTTTGCATATACAAAAGTGAAGAGTCTGATTAAATATGCATGCAACAGAAGCTAGGAATAAAGAATTCAAAGGACGACCATGGAGAAATTTGATTGGGCTGAGCACTTCACAGGCATTTCTGTAGGGTACTGTAGGTACTCTTTTGGATTAAAAAAGTTTGTGACTAGGATATAATGACTTTTTATTCCCCATGAAACTCTCTCTCTTTTTGTCTTAGTCACTTTTTTCTTATATGACTAATGATATCATTCAAATAAAAGTCATGAATGTTTCACTCAGTAAGTTACAAAAAGAATGGTATTTTAAGCTTTGAAATATTAAGAGACTAAAGAAAAAGAAAGCATAAGAAAAAGAATGTGACCACTTTGCTCTTTTCAGTGACCAAATAACCATCTCAAAGTTAGTTATTTTAGTTGTAAAAGTCTAGCTTCAAAGTAATTTTTTTTTTTTTTTTTTTTTTTTTTTTTTTTAAACTTGAGTATTTTATGGCTGAGAACAGAATAGATATATTCTATAGCCTATAGTCAAGACAAGAAAAGACTAGAAAATAGCTGTCTGTATAGAAGTATTACAGAATCATAGACTAATTTGGGTTGGAAGGGACTTTAAAGATCAGCTAGTTCCAACCCCATTGCCATGGGCAGGGACACCTCCCACTATACCAGGTTGCTCACAGCGCCATCAAACCTGGCCTTGAATACTTTCAAGGAGAGGAGCTCTGGGCAAGCTGTTCCAGCATCTCACCACTCTTACACTGAAGATTTTCTTCCTAATGTCTAATCTAAATCTCTCATCCAGGTCCAAACACATTTTAAATACCTCCCAGGGCAGTGACTTCACCACTATCCTGTGTGGGCCATTCCAATTCCTGACAACCCTCTCAGTGAAAAAAATGTTTCATAACATCCAGCCTAAACCTCCCTTGGCTCAGCTTGCAGCCATTTCCCCGGTCCTTTCACAGTTCACTAAGGAGCAGAGCCTGTTTCTCTCCTTCCTCCAACCTCTCTTGAGGCAGCTGAAGAGAGCAATAAGGTTTCCTCTCAGTCTCCTCTTCTCCAGACTACCCTCAGCCACTCCTCACAGGACTTGTGCCCCAGGCCTTTAATGAGCTTTGTTGCCCTTCTCTGGACATGGTTGAGCACTTCTATGTCCCTCTTACAGTGAGGTGCCCGGAACTGAACACAATGTCTCTCCTCTTGACTTCCTGTAAGAGCTACGCATCCTTCTTGTGCTGAGCTCTCCAGGACTGGACACAGGACTTGAGCAGAGTAGAGGGGGAGAGGAGAATCACCTCCCTTGATGTACTGACCATTCTTTTGATGCAGCCCAGGGTACAGTTGGCTTTCTGGGCTGCAGGCATGAATTTTCATCTCATGTTGTGATTCTTATCCATGAATATCTCCAAGTTCTTCTCCCTAGGGCTGTTGAAAATCAAGGTCTTCTATCCAGAGATTCCATAGTTCTTACCTGGTTTCTTATTTTTGACTACTTTCCTTTTCAAGTATGCATATAAATAATAGATTTGGAAATCTGTATGTTTAACAAATATTTTGTTTGAGAAATGCATCCAAGTGAAACAGCAATGGAATCATACGATGGTTTGGATTGCAAGGGACCTTCAAAGATCTAGTTCAACCTACCTGCCCTGGGCACAGGCAACCACTAGATTAGGTTGCTCAAAGCTCCATCCAACTTGATCTTGTACACTTCCAGCATCTAGAACTTTTCTGGGTGACAGTTGCAGTTTCTCACCACACATATCATAAAAAATTACTTCCTTACCTCCAATATAAACCTACACTCTTTTAGTTTAAAACTCTTGTTCTTTGTCCTGTCAATAGATGCCTTGATAAAGTCTTCACTCATCTTACAAGCTGCTGAAAGGCTTCCAAAAGGTCTGCCCAGAGCCTTTTCCAGGCTGCAAAATCCCAATATTCTCAGTCTTTCTCATAAGAGAGGTGTTCCAGTCCTCTGATAATTTTGAAGCCCCCCTCTTCTTTTTTTTGCTGAGGGTCTGGATGCAGTACTCTAGGTGGGGCCTCTCAAGAGCACAGATGAGGGGGAGAATCACCTCCCTTGACCATCTGACCACAGAAGCACATGTAAGGGAATTATCCTTACATGTCCTTTTTATGAAAGGACATGTCCTTTTTATGTCCTTTTTAAAAATTTGTCCTTTTTATGAAAGAAAGACAAAATTAAAACTCTATTTTATTTAATGGAAAAAATCTACTATTTGTTTATGTAAGAACAGTATATTCAACCTGCACTTCACAGCATAGACAAATAGGGTTGTAATTTCTGTTCCCACCTCCAAAAAATACCACAGGGTGAAAGGGAATAATTCTGTGCTTAGGCTTTTACTTGAAACCTGAAGTACCTGACAGTCTCCCAACACTAAGACTATGACAGATGATATTATGGGCTGAATGGACCTTTACTTTGTTTTACCTAGATAATCCCTATATGCCTAATCTTTCATAGTCAAATTGTAAAATGCTCTTCATTAAATATTTGCAGCATTTTTTCAGTTAAAAAGAAATCTTCAGCCTAGAGGTTATCTCTGTGTCCTAATACTACCACCACTGAATGCTAAAGTTATTGAGAACCTCAGAGGTATTTTTGCATTTCAGATGTCGTATGCAACATTGGTGACATTTTAAATGTTTAATTGAAGAATACTTATCATAGCAGTATTCCATAGGAAATGCTGGACAGCAAAACCCTAGTGCTGTAAAATTAATTGCACCAGTAAAATGTAGCTGAAACAAGTGAAAAGCATGAACTCAAAGAAACAACTCATTAATCTTCAACCAGCTGTATTGTGGTGGGTGAATCCCTTCTCTACTCACATCAGTTTATCTAAACTAACTAACTAACTAGCTAAATAAACTAATGCATAAATGCTAAGTTGTTTTTTCTTTAAAAACAAGAAAAAATACATTGCAGATTAGAAAATTTGTCTACACGTTTAACACTGCAAAATATTTTCTGCGTTTATTCTTTAGAGCTCTTTAAATTAACTGTTAAAATACATTGGTTTCCTATGTTTTACTAGAGATTAGAAGCCCTTTTTTTCTTCCTTTCTCTAGAAACTACATTTATTTTCAAGGAAAAAAAAATTAAAAATAGGAAGGCAGTTCAAATGTTTGCCTTTGGACATCATGGCAAGAATTAAAGAAAAGGTCATGTATTTTGATAGCAGGTGACTGGTTTATGGATTAGATGATTTATACCTCACAGAGAATGGGCAAATAAATTTCTTGGTCTGTGTTTTAATACAGAGAGCTAATTTAATGTCTTGAGAATGCTATGCCACCATTAATGCTAATCTGGGTTTTCTTTATTTTTTTATTATTGCAAATTATAACTTTTTTTTTTCAGTAAATGAGTAACAAATTAGAAAGATTTGAAAACTGATGAAGCTTTGTGGTTTTTTTTCCTTTTCTTTACAATTTTTTCTCAAAAATCAATGATTCTAGACCCTGACCACATCATATTCCAAAGCTCATTTACGTATGAAAGATAAAAGAGGAAAACTGTTATTAAGAGCTCAGATAGTTTTTCATCACAAGAAAAAAAATATCTTTGCATTGGTTAAAACCTTAAAACATAACTCCTGGTAACTAACTAACTAGTGTATATTATCATGACCAATTGGTTATAATAAGATCCTAAGGCCCATCTAGAAGTGTGCCTCTGATGTGCTTCAAAAAATTAAATTTTTAAAAAGCCACTACAGATTTTGCCTTTCAAGTTGAGATATATTAACAGGCTTGAATTTCTAAGGTTAGGATATTAAGACTATTTACTTTGAAGTACTAGAGTTTGGCCACAAAAATTGAAATATATAATCTCAAAATATCTTTGGTTTCCTTTCGTAAAATGAACCCTCATCCTTGAATAAATTGACCTCATATTTCAAAGAATATGCAACAATACGCATAACAAATGAGGAATGGTAAAGAGGGAGAGGACACTTGATGAAACTAGGCCATCAGGAAGTTTTTGAAGTAACTAATAAGCTAAGAAAAAAGTTTATTCTGAATAACCATGTAACCCTGTGAGGACTGCTGGGAGACAGCAATCCTCAAAGGCTTAGAGATCTGAAATTTATGTTTGGAAGGAAGATTAGGAGAAGCCATGGTGGAAGGAAGGAAGGAATCAGTATGTAGGAAGGCACAAGTGGCAGAGGAATCTTGGCTTACATCCAATGTCTATACTTCTGGTTTTAGTTGATATGACCGAATGGATGTTTTGGAGCACCAGAGCAGAAAAGGGCTGAGATGAAATGTGTTGGCATTGAAGAGACAACAAAATCAGAGCATTTTCAGAAGTAAACTTTAGTAGGAGTGTCCTCGCTGAGGCTGAGTGGCAGATGGAAGTAAAACAGAATGCTGATAAAGAGAAGAAGATGCAATGCTAGTACACCACAGACATGAAAGACCTCAGTGATGTGGATCTCAAGATGACTTAAGAGTTCTAACACTCAACAGTATGGCTCAGAGTGAATATTAGAGTACAAGACTGATGGTTCAGGAATTCTGTCTTAGTATGTCCTCTGAAAAAAATTTAGGTGATATTCTTGAAATACTTATTTTAATGTCACTAATTATTGATTGAATTATAATTTATTATATATCTGGAACAAACTATTGGAACCTTTGCGACATTGTTTTCCTTCTGCTTTCGTCAAAGCAGACGTAGTATGTGCAACTTTCAAGTGCAACTTGAAAGGCAAAATCTTCAGTGGCAGAAAACTTTGCAGAGTGATACTTGTTGTCAATAGCCTGCTTCAGTGTGGAATTCAGTCTGTTTAGCAAAAATGAACCCCAGTGGTCCAAATTTTTTTCTTCTGTATTTTTCTAATGGGGGGCTATTGAATTGCATATTATTGTTCATTGCATTATGAACATGATTGATGTTTCATGTTCAAGCCATTGACTTTTAAAATATCTAATGACTCACTAATGTTCACTATTGGCCTTTGCAACCAACAGGGAAAGGAATACAAGAAGAAATGGGTCACTACACTGACCCATGCAAAGTCTGTTGAAATGATTGTCCATGTATGAGAGTGAATATTCTTTATTTTAGCAGTCCAGTAGCTATGTATAGAATTTCTGACTCTAAGTACTGGAAACAAGAATGCATCCTACAGTTTTTCAAGCCCTTTTTGTGAGACTACTAGAAAGGGAAACCTTGACACAATGATGTAATGCTCTAAGAATAAGTCCAAGAGCATTCAGTCCTGATTAGGCTTTGCTGAGGACAAAGATATCTGTGTTTACAACTGTTTCATTTCATTGTTGTTCATCTAGATGAATCACAAATGGTAGTTGTTTACATTCTATACCATATTTAAAAACAAAGAATAATAATTTTTTCTTGACTGGCCTTTTGTTGAGGGATTCTGTCATGCGGCTTCAGGCAGCAAGAAGACTGACTGGCAAGAAATTATACTCCTGGATGTCATTTGCATGTGCTTAACAGAAATTATGGCTGTTCCAAACCACAGCAAAAGTGTGCCTTGGTTTAGATAGTTTGCATTAAGCTATCAGACTGTTTCCTACTTCTTTCCTCCTGGACATTGAAGCACACTTTTAAACAGAACTTCTATAAGACATTTTACAAATATCTCCTTTTAAAAAGATCTTCAAAATATGGTGTCTGGTAGTATATCTGTCCTAACTAGATATCAGAGGATATATTTGTAAGAGAACATCTTTCTGTCTTTTCTCTTTAGGAATGTGTCTCCTTTGGGATGTTAAAGTGAATGTTCATGGACAATGGAAAAATTAAACAGCTGAAGCTTTGTATGTGGCTTTATCTTCTGTTTGTTATCTCTGATATCTTATAATGGGCAGTATGAATGCAATTCAGGCTTTTTACCAAACTGGAGTCTATTCTTTTAACCCAAGTACCTTTACTTAGTCTCTTAATGACACAGTAGTTATACAAATTCACACAAATGATAATATAGAGCTTACAGAAATTATTTTTATGTTGCAATTTCGATGTATCGTAATATCCAACATTTACAGAGTGTAATTTTGCAGATGCAAAAAATAATGCAATTTGGGATTCAGAATGTCATTTCAGATCAGCTCATGGATCGGGATCAGTTTCAGAAAGCAACAATGACTAAAAGTATAACTTCTGTCAGGCATCCGTAGGAATAGCTCTGTTGGTTTTTGAACTTATGTGACAGAGGATGAGGCAAAAATAAAGCAATAACTGTTAGTGGTTGGAGGGTTAGGTGACATACAACAAAAGCACTAGTTCAGCATGTTTTCTCAGATACTCACTTCTTGTTTCCATTAGATTTTGAGCAGTGTACTGTTCTACTAGAGGCCTGTCTGCAGATCAGCATCACTTCTATGCTTCAAGCACTAATAATTTAAAACCTTACATCTTTGATATTGGTTCCCTGCTAAGTCTCTTCCCTTTCAATTATAATATTGACTTTTCTTTATAGTTTCTTGCAATACTTCATGTTATGTTATTGCCATGAGTGTTCATTCCTAAAGTGATAAAAGGAACACTGAAATGCACTTCTCCACCTTTATACAGGTGACTTTAAGCCTGTGAAAACTGACATTTTTCTTTTTCTCTTGAAAATAATAAAAGCAAAAGATGAACTGTTTCCCCCTCTTAGCTCCAGATTTTACCAAGTATATTCAGCAGGTGTATTTCTATGTATTTGCAAGTTGTTACCCTCTTTAGGGGTTGTTTGTCTGCAACGTGGATCATAACAGCTGCAGCTGGTGGAAGATGGCTATGAATGATGAGCACATATTTAAGACAGGTCTTCACAAACTTTGCAATATGACTATTTTGGGACTTCTTTTTGAAAACAAAATCTTGTTCTTTATTATCATTTGAGATAAACTAGCTCAGTGATACACTAATGTGTATTTCTCTATGAGCCTCCCTCCTTTACTTACCCAGAAATAAATTCAAGCTCCTCTGCACAAATGAACCAAAGGTCAATGGATGGCAGGTCAAAATGGACAGAGCAGGTGATGTGCAAGGAAGGATTCCTGCAAAACTATTGAGAAACTGAAACATGAGATAATTACAGTAAAACTAATCTTTCACTTCATATTTTCAGACCTCATCAGGAATTCATTACCCATCAAGCAGACCTAATTTGAGTTTCAGGCACAACTGAATACCAGCCAGAAAGAATCTGGCCTTGATATTTCTCTTCAATTTCATTACACCTGCTCTGAAGTTATCAAGGGATGCACATTAATCTACTTCTGCACAGAACCAGATGTTACCTTTTGTAGCAAGTCATTACATTTCAAAGTAGGTATATTCCAAAAGTAAAATTATTTTGTCTTTTGACTTCAGCTTCTTTCTGAAGTCTTATTAGGGGTGTTTCTGTTGATATTTTCTAGTTTCATTATCTACTTTTTTTTTTTAGTGACTATATTTACTGATACATAGAAACTGAGTTCCTTGGCTAAATTATCTTGCTTAAAGAATGATGTCTATCAAGGCAATCTGCTTTTCTCAGTAGTGTAAAATACAACTGATGGCATGGCATCTCCACACCTACAGAAAGAAAAGTTTTTTAATTTTAGCATTGGCTAGAATCAGAAATCATCTCCCCATCATCCCTGCTTTTCCAGCCTTTTGAAGCAAGGGTGTAGAATTGGTATTACTTTCCTTTGAGAAAAAAAGAATATAAAAAAATATTTGGATTAAATTATTTTATCTGCTCTGTTTTTTTGTTGTTTGATTGTTGTTTATTTGTTGTTTATTTTTTGTCTGACCCATTTAATTGTCTGAACATTACAAACCTGTTATTCACCACAGTTTGTCTCCTTCTGTACAGAGGGTGCACATAAGCAATTTCTCTTTTAATGTGATGATTGCTTATCTTAACTTGTACAGCTATGAAGATGGCAAAATACTTCACATACTAGGCTATTTATAATTGAGATAGGATAGCCTTGGCACTTTACCACATCCTTTTTGTGTCTCACAAGTTTTGTAAATGTAGCCTTGAATTTTCTGAGATCTGTATAACAAATTTTATCATGATAAATTGGAAAGACTGTACAGAAATTGCATTATCAGCGAGTATTCTGCCAAGGCAAACATTGTCTGTTTACTTTGTGTGCCACTGTTATTGCCTACCACACAGTCTGACTTTTTGTCACCTATTTAATAAATTGCAGAACTATCATTTGTGATTGGTATTCATCTCAGCACAAATTTTCTCAACAGGTGTGTTAATAGAATTAATAACCCTGCTCTGAACACATTTATTAGTCCACATGTGCATCTCACTAATCAGGCTATAGAGTACCTACTGTTAAAATCTGAATGAGATTATTTAGCACATGTTTTTAAAAAATTAAATGACATAAACAAACTGCATTCAGATCATCCATGTGAAATGCAAATCTTCATTTCAGACATATGCTTCCGTTTTAGCACATACACTTCTGGTTAGAAGTAAAAATCCATAAAGAAGCATAATCTGACAGACAAACATGGTGCTCCCTAATGCGTGCATTCCACATCAAACATATGGTCTGCAGTCAAGCTGAAGAGCTTCATATACAGTGAAAGCCCTTGACAGAAAATTACAAAGACAGAATAGCACATAGGATAACAACTACTTCTGAGAACTATTTTTGGAAAGCCATGTTATTTGTTTGCTTAATTTACTGAGGCTATACTTTATAACATCCTGTTTTATGTCCCCTGCTCTTCATTAATGGAGTTTTATTATCCTTTCAGGAACTAAATTGCAAAAATGTACCTGTCTTCTTGTATCTCTGAGGTGAATAGTTCAAAATAAACATTACTTATATATTTCTGTTCAGTAGAGACACAGTAAAAGAAAGGGTAAATTAAGAACTATTTCCTCAAAATCCACTCTCTTTTATTATTTTTATTTTTTTTTAATAAGATTGTCCTCTGTGTACTAATCTAATTCAGTATTATCACTGGAATGTCTGAAAGCTGGAGAAGAACAGCAGCTAGCAGCAAAATACAGAGGTGCCTCACTCTAATAGGTTTGGTCAGTCAGATGAAAACCTTCCATTATACACATCTTTTAAATGCAATCTGTTACGTGAAAGATGCTAAAGCTCTTGCATTTCTTTGTCTGTGATAGAAAATGCATTATATATCTCCACGACTCATACACAAAAGAAGTTGGATTCTGTTTGTAAAACAAGCGCGCCTGCTGGGTTTAATCACCACAAGCAAAAGTCACTTTAAATCTGCTAGTAACAGCACTTTGGCATCTTTTATCAGTGAGTGTATAAAAGCCTCTCTGATTTTTTAAAATACACTGTAGCTGTTGTGAGTACAACAATATTCCAACTGACCTTCATCCTTGATATTATTTTTATGCTGTGTAGCTTCTCTTCTAATAGTTAAAAAAATGAACTCAGGCAATGAACTCGGATGATTAGACACTTGCCTTTCATCTCTGGGGCTACAGTCAAATATGCCTTTGACAGGATTATTTTATTGTCTCCAGATCAGATGTCTGTAAGTATGCAGTGCATTACGTTTTGATGACCTTGGCTTCTATGCCAAAATAAAAATAAGTACACTTTTTTTTCCACGTGAGTACTAACAATTCTTTCTATCATTTATCAGCAGTCCTGGCTGACTGAGCATAGGGAGGCTCTGCAGAAGGATCTAGACAGGCTTGATTCATAGGCCAAGGCCAAATGTATGAGTTTCAACAAGGCCAAATGTTGGGTCCTGCACTTTGGCTACAACAACCCCCACCAGTGCTACAGGCTTGGCGAAGAGTGGCTGGAGAGCTGCCCAGCAAAGAGGGACCTGGGAGTGCTGATTGACATTTGGCTGAACATGAGTCAGAAGTGTGCCCAGGTGGCCAAGAGGGCCAATGGCATCCTGGCCTCTATCAGGAACAGTGTGGCCAGCAGGGAGGTGATCTTACCTTTGTTCTCAGCCTTGGTGAGGCTGCACCTCAAGTACTGTGTGCAGTTTTAGGCGCTGCGGTGTAGGAAGGACATCAAGGTGTTGGAGAGAGTGCAGAGAAGGACAACCCAGCTGATTAGGGGTCTGGAGAACAGGTCTCATGAGAAAAAGGTGAAGGAGCTGGGGCTGTTCAGACTGGATACAAGGAGGCTGTAGTGAGACCTTATCACTCTCTACAACTACCTGAAAAGAGGCTGTAGTGAGGTAGGTGTTGGCTTCTTCTCCTCAGTGACTAGCGATAAGATATGAGGAAATGGGTTCAAGTTGTGGCATGGGAAGTTCAGATTGGATATTAGGAAAAATTTTTTCATCAAAAGAATGGTGAAGCATAGGAACAGTTTGCCCAGGGAGGTGGTGGAGTCACCATCCCTAGGGGTGATCAAAAAATAGATATATGTGGCTCTTCAGCAGATGCTTTAGTGGTTACAGTGGTGTAGGACTGACCTTTGCAACCTTTGTAGGACTGGTCTTTTGCAACCTTGATGATTCTATGATTCTATAATTTCCTGTTCTCTTGCTTGATTAGAGGATGAAACCTTCTGCTTGTTCAGAGGCAGTTGAGAGGAGAGTAGAAAATATGGCAATGTATCTGCCTAATTTTATTTCATCTACTCATTAGACTCAAAACTGTATATAATGATATATCAAATAGCTTTTCCATTTCAAGCTTGAATCAACTGCAAACTGGTTTTAGTTTTAGAATAATGATTTTCCTTACACTAATTTTAACCAGTCAAAATTATAATGAGACACTGATTGTGGGAGTTATCCTCTAAGAAGTTCATCAGTCTACAGAATAGCTGAGCTCTTCCTGATACGAGAATAAATAATAAAACTAAGCTGTAAATAAATTTTACTTCATTTAGACTTGCAAATAATGTTTTGTCCCCACAAACCCATGCTCATGTACTTAACTGATTTCAATGGAAATATTCTCTGCATGCTCTTTTGAGAAGAATCTCACTCAATATATTAGAATTAGCTTCCAGCCATTGTTTCCACACTATGAATATTTTTTGAGATGAAACCTGGTGAAATGTTCTCTTCAGAGACAGAAAGTGTTATTAGTGGTTTTCATACAGCTGCAGGGGCATATGTAAAAGGATAATTCTTTACTGTTCTGTACAGTAATCTAATATATGTCATCTAACTTAGATCCAGACAGCCTTATTACCTAAAAAACATGTAGGAACATTTATGCATATTATATATAGCAGCTAGACTAAATTATAAAGGACTGATCAATTGACCTCTGTTACCTTATGCTAATTTTCTGTTCTGACAACCTAATCAATAAGATGCCAACGAACTTCTGTCAAAAACCTAAACATCTGGTACTTCACGTACATCTTAATCACCCAAACAGCTGTAGTCTACAGATGTCATTTATTCCATTTTGTAAACCTTATTGTGGCAGTAGTCTAGGAAAAATCTAAACACCTGTGAGACATAAAACCAAATATACAAGGTTTTACTAAAGGTCCATCTAAGTCTGTATTCTGTCTTAGACTGTGACATGCCATATAGAGAGACTTTAGCTGTCCATTATCTTTAGAACCCTGGGTACAGAACAGTCCTAACGAGTTTAGACCTGTGCTGTTTGTTTTTTTTTTTCCCTTCTGCATAATCAAAAGCCCATCTAGTCTTTAATGGAGGATCCCATGCAGTCTACACTCAGTACATCCTAGCTGCTTCAAGAATGAAGCATAGCTGTCTGGCTTGGCTTGTCCAGTGGTGCCGCTGGAATATTGTTCTAACAGTACTGAATGAGTGTCAGTGATCCACATACTTGCTTCCTTTTTGTACATACAGATGCACTGTGATCATTCTGCAAGCAACTCCCAAAGGGAGGTGGTGAATAAGGACTTGTGGTCAGTTCATAACTGTTCACCCCTGCTATTCCCCTGCTCCACACAGGGTTCCTTGCATGGGATACAGTCCTTCACAAATGGCTCCAACAGGCTGCAATTCCAGAACTGCTCCAGAACAGGTCCTTTCCATGATGCACAGTCCATCAGGCACAGACTGCTCAAGCAAGGCTGGCTCCTGTGGGCCAAAGGTCCTGGCAAAAAACCTGCTCCTGTGTGAGCTTCTCTCCATGGGCCACAGCTTTCTTCAGGAAACATCCACCTGCTCTGGGAATGCAGTGCAGATTTCTGCTCCAGTGTTGTTGCAAAGACCAGTGGGTTGGAGATATGAGATGCTTTACCATGGTCATCTCAACTGGCTGCTGGATGACTGGAGTACTTCCCCCCCCTCCTTCTTCAAGGACTTTACCTGGATGCCTGCAGAGTTGTTTCACATTTTTTTCTCAGTCCTCTCTCCTCCAGCTCTTGAACAGTGTTTTTTTACTCTTTCTTTAATACATTTTCAGCAACGTGCCTCCAACTTGGCTGGTAGGCACAGTTGTGTGCTACAGTGGGTCCATGGGAATATGCTCATGGTATACTGCACAAACAGAACTTGACACCTGTGATCCCTCAAGTTTATATTGAATATGATGTGTATGGGATGGAATACTTTATTTGGTCAATTTTGGACACTTGTCTCGTCTGCTACTCCCCAAAGGTGTTTCACAAGAGTGACTTCTTTCTGCCCTTCTGTTTCCAGAGCATAAGATGTTTCTCAAAGCCAAGCAGTGACCTTGGTGTTGCATACCATTCTCTATCAGTAACTATGAACATTGAGTGTTATCAGTCCTAGAAGCAGACACTAACTGGAAAACATGCTGTTAATTCCAGCAAGTGCAGCTGCTTAGGAGAGACTTAACTGAAAATTAAAATTACTAGTAAGAAAATTGGTTTTGTCCTTGCTAAAATCAGAACAGCATCTTGAACAGAAAATATTTAGTGATTTGGATATAAATTGAAAGAATAAAGACTTAAGAGATGTGAATTTATGGGTTTAAATTGAAGAAAAGCAAGAGGACAGGTTACAGATGTGTTTTTGTTACAGAAAAATGAAATCTGTGAAATCCTACAGGATAATACAGATAGACAATATATGAAAAGTCTCAGGAAATAAGACAAAGAAGCTCTGTTACATCCAGCTAACACAATAAGATGTTGAGAACTGTTGTTCGATTATATGCAAATATAATAGTAATAATAGAGCAAGATAATTCAAATTTCTTCTCTTTTCCTCCTTTCTGCCTACCTTTTGCCACTGGGAAACAACAATCAGACTCTGATAGAAATTCTTATAGTAATCTTATTTCCCCCTCTGCCGCAGTTTGCTTGGGATCTGAAATTAACAGGAGTGCTCTAAAATCTCTCAAAATGTAAGCACAAGGAGCTTCTGACATTATTATTCATATTTAAAACCTGGTATATGAAGTTACCAGTATCACTCATGGAGAAAAGGAGTGTTCAAAATGTGTGATCAACGAGCCTTAGAAAATATATACTAAATGGCTTTGTAATAAGTGAACAAATATTTAATATAATGTATTGGAGTTTCATGTTGTTTTAAGTATGATTTCAATGATTTGCATGTAATATAAAAATCAGGATAATAACTTTCTCTTATAATTGGAGAACAATTGTAATAGTTGGTAGCAGTTGCTAAACTACTAAGCGAACATATTCTTGCTATTCCATAACAACATGTTAGCAGAACGCCATTAATTTGTCAGGATAAAAGTAATTTTTAGGTGGTTGATCCTTGTGACTTTTGAAGTCTTACTGTGGCTTAAAAGATTTTTATAATTATTTCAGAGTCTGCAAAATTTATCAGTTTGTTCAAAATTTATTGTAAATAATGTTGACTGAATAGCTGGGTTAGTTTTCAAATAATTTTCAGTACAAAGGAAGACTTCCCTTATGAATTACCTAGAAATTCCATGTGGATGTTCTTATTCCTAAGTTTTGTTTCAAATACATTGGAGAACTAAGTCAAGATAAGTATTGATAAATCCAGCCTATATTTTTTCTCCTATAATTTTAAAAATTTTTACTGGTATGATATTTTCAGAGGAAAACCAACAACTATGAATTAATTTCAGTGTGAATTTTTTTCTGTCATCAAAAATTTATATCTCTAGAGAAAATCAAAAGTTTAAAACCATTCCTTAATGGGGCTACCTATATTGACTAGTATATTTGATATAAAATTTTTAATAATATCAAGCAATTGACTTTTAATGAAAAATCATTAAGTATTGTTACAATTCAGATGTGCTTTAAAATATGATAAGTTAATGAACACAAAATCCCCATGACTCACTTCTGTGAAACTACGTCCATATTAACTGGGATATCCATCTGCTGTCTTTTTGTTCTTTATACTGTGTTTGTCTGTCTTGTATTTGACTTTCATTCAGAATTTTCCCATGCAGATAAGAAATACAGTAATGTATCAGTTGAATCCAGAATTAATTTTTATGCAAAGCTGCATCCAATGTGATTATAGAAATACAATTTTAAGATTTGAAGTGTTCACATAAGCAGTTCCTCTTGACATAGTAAGATTTTAGGAAGAATGCAAGAAGATTATCTCTTTCATAATTCCTCAACCTAGGTATCATTTTTTAATTGAAAACATCGTAAAGTAATACCATGAAAGAAATCTTGTCTGCTGCTTGAAGAAATTAGAGAATTGTTATAAGAATAAGTTTAGATGTTGGTGATCACCACAATATGTCACATTATGTTCCCTTTTAACTGAAGGTGTTCTCACACAATGTCACTTGTTCATGGTCTCTCTTTCTTCCATTTGTGTGAGTATACATATGTGTAGATTTATACTGATAAACACACAAACACATGCACAGACCCACAAACTGAGAAAATAAACTTTGGATTAAACGTAAGATATTCAGGTCCTATGCCTAACACCAAACCTCTCCATCTGTGTTTAAGCTAAGGTAATATGTTTAATCATGATAAAGTGTGTCCTTTTGATAACTAGATGATAAAGTGAACTATTAAGAAAGGTATCAAGCAGAACATGGTATCCTCTTTTCCTTTACTATTGAGAGATATGACAACAAATTTTTGCAAATAACAACGTTGAATTTTGTTTTCTGTTGATACAAATCATACAATTCCCTCAAATTCTTTACCTGTGTTTCATTGAGATAGCTGCCGAAATCCATGAGCTAAACTGAAGAGATACTTCTTTCTGTCTTGCTCTGCTGCCTTGCAGCTTGCCTCAGTAAGTGGATGGAATTAATGAGCAGCATGTGCATGATGATTGAAAGAAGATAAGTAGTTAAGAAAGATCACATGACACAAGAAATCTTAACACTCAGCACTAGCTGAAAAGAATAAAACATGGTTTATAATCCTTGTGGCTTTTTCAGCACAGTAGTGCCTCTATTTTGATATATTTCTGGCTGTCAAAAAAATGATCTGACTGGGATCAAAACTCAACAGTACTGCGTACCAGCACTTCAGAGATCAGAGCCGCAGTCAGTGGGATTTTGCTGCCAGCTATTAGAGATGGTAAAATGGAGAGATGCAAAGGAGCAAAAGCTGATCTTTCTCACACTGAAATCAATAAGAGATTTGCCACTGACTTCAAAAGAAGCAGCAGGGCAAAATACACAGCCAAGGAAAGAACACTCAGAAGACTTTCCAGAAAGAAGGTGAAAGAAAAGAACAAGATATTTAGGGACAGAGAAAAATGACTGGAGAAAATGTAAAAATGCAAAAGGTTAGAAAAGAGGAGAAAAAGTGTTGAGTTATAAAAGCTTTTACAGATTCTTAAAGTACCTTATTACCATGCTTCAGTTGCTATTTTCATGTCAGAAAAAGTTTCTTAAATCTGATGTCGTTTTTGTAGAACTTTTCTTCACTACATTATCTTGACTACGTACTTGGCTGAGACTCTAGATTGCTCGATGAGATGTTCTATAGACTTCTTTCGTATTATTTTCTTGGTTTATTTTTTTTTTTAATACTGTGTAAAATGGAGTGAAAAGCAAGCTACATTAATTCTATTTGGACAACCTAGAAGTGGCAGTGAACAGCCAGTTCCTCAGGCTAATTAAACAAGTCACTTTACACACACATATGAATAATAGAAATCTTTCTGTGTTTGTTTATGATTTTATTAGATTTAAACTCCAGATAAATAGAAGAGTGATACACTGAGGTCAGGCTGCAGTCATATTTTACACAAAGAGAGCTTGCAGAAATTTTGCAAGATCTTGGGTTTTTTCCCCTGTGCTCTCAGCCTCCAGCTTTTATAGAAAGCTTGTGTAGAATTGCTTGGTCTTCCATACATCAGTCAGTGTATCCTCTCTCTAGTTTCAGTTCCAGGTCTTTTGACATGCTTTGTGTTATACCATATAAAGGAAAACAATTAAAAAGGAAATTAGAGTCTGGATCTGCTTCAGAAAAAATACTCACCCATTATAAATCTTCTAACTGTTAGAATTATAAACTGAGTTTATTGTTTAGATTACTCCATATGAATGGAGGGACTTTTTACAAGGGCATGTAGTGATGGGCTGAGGCGGAAGAGTTTTAAACTGAAAGAGGGTAGGCTTAAATTGGATATTAGGAAGAAATTCTTCACTGTGAGACTAGTAACACTAGAACAGGTTTTCCAGAGAGGCACTACATGTCCCATCCCTGGAAACATTCAAGACCAGGTTGGATGGGGCTCTGAGGGACCTGAACAAGTTGAAGACATCAGTGATCATCGCAGGAGATGTTAGGATCAGGAGCAACCTTATCTCTTGGGAAGTGTCCATTCCCATGGCAGGGGGGTTAGAACTGGTTGACTTTTAAGGGTCCCTTCCAACCCAAACCGTTCTTTGATACTATATATTCAACAAAGATATAAAATGTCCTCCAGAAACAGATGTGGTGCATCTGTTTTACAGACTGTAGCACTATTTTCTCTGTATCTTTTCATCGAGGGACTCTTCCTCTTCAAAGGATTCTTATTCTTCACTGACTGTCTAAAAATTACTCTTAAGATTAGAGTAAGATTAATAACTACTTCTTTATATTTATCAATGCTGAATTTACACCAAACTCATATATGCAACTCAGGGAAGACTTGTTAAAGGTTACATCAATGCAAATAAATTAAAAAATTTGAACTTGAGCAAATTCATATATATTAATGACATGTGTTTAAAAATTATTTATTCCTGCAATAGGGGGGAATAATCATAAAACGTGATATAGAATTTATATACAAATTATATTTTGAAGTATTTCTAAGTATACGAAGGTACTCTTAATAAGTGGTTTACATCAGCAAATGAAAATAAGATTAATAAATGTGTTTCTGATTCTATGGGCCCTTGTGCATCAACTAAGCTATGTCAGCATTCAATAATGATAGTATCACATTAAAAAATAAATATATGGAAATTTCTACTTGTGTTTTTTGTATTATTTTCTTTCCTTTTTTACATTATTTATTATCTGCAAAGCAAGTTGGATCAGAAGAAACTCATCATAAAGTGTCAACATACCAAATAACAAATCAATGGTTGTTTAAATGACTGTTCTTTCTGGAGGTAAATATACTTCAGTTTGTGGCCCTAAATTCATTACGCCTCAGTGCATACTGAGTAAAAACACTATGTCCATCATTAATGTGTTCATAAAAGGTTCTTGTTATCAACAGCGTAGAGTTAGTTGCTTGCTTGCTATTTTATGTTTTCTTTGATGTATTGTCAGACAGTAAAAGCTAATGGACACAGGAGCTTTCAAAGACTTTGAATTTATTTTAAAATTTAAGTAAATTTTTGAACAGGAACAAGCTTAACTACATTATTAATTTTTATGAATTATTGCAATACCTCAGTGAGGAATTTAGATTAGTTTAATAAAAAGGAAATTTTAAAAGTCTTCATGCTTTATAGTGTCCAAGAATGGATTTTAATGATTTAGTTTCTCCACAGTGGTGATCTGCATCTGAACTTTTCAAGCCTTGCTGAATTTTTTTATTTCTTTTATTTTTATTCTATGGAGATTTCTTCAGAAAGGCTAAAAAGGGGAAGAAAGAATTCTAACCAATTTTTAAGTCACACATTACGCAAACAAGCAAAATAACTCAGGTCCATTTCTCAGCAGATTGTAAAGTAGTGTAAACCAATTTTCTTATTCCTCTCTAACATTATGACAGAGAAGTATCATGAGAGAATCTTTTCCTCTACAGAAATTTTACTGTCAAAAGTTATGTATTAGCCCTTCAAGAATAACATTCTGGCTTTAAAGTAATAATTAAATATGAATCACTAAAGGGTTAGGGTTAGGGTTTTTCCATACATCAGAATGCTACTTTGTTTCATATTCCTCTGCTTTATGTATCTCCATAATCACAATGGGACAAATGCAAAGCTTTTTTTGGGGGCATTATTGAGGTAAGCAAAGCTCCTAATGTCCTCTATTATATGTCTTAATGTCCTCCTCAGAAGACCAGAATTACACAACCATTGCACATAATTTTCTCTTTTAGGGCAAGAAGGTTCAAAGGTCAATACCTACCTAGTCAAAAGTCTTGAAAGGTCCAGTTGAATGTGGAAAAATCAATAAATGTTTACAGGTAATGGTTCTAAACTGGAAGAGGGTAGACTTGAATTGAATATTAGGAAGAAATTATTACTGTGAGGGTGGTGAGACACTGTAACAGGTTTCCCAGAGAAGCTGTGGATGGCTCCTCCCTGGAAATGTTCAAGGCCAGGTTGGATGGGGCTTTGAGCAACTTGGTCTAGTAAGAGGTCGTCCTGCCTATTCATTGGGGTTGGAATTAGGTGATCTTTAAGGTCCCTTTTGAATCAAATCATTCTACATTTCTCTAACGATTCTGTGATTTCATGTTAAAGATTATCAATGAGAACTTTGGTTTTCCTAGAAAGATATTTAAAAGATACAGTTATTTTAAGAAAACAGAGTTTTTGTATTTATTATAATTTTTTAATTAAATATTTGTCCTCTCAGCTACAATAATAATAACAAATCTATTTCACCCTAATGAGGGTACTGGAGGGATGTATTTAGCTATCCACTGGTGAATAATAATGTTTAGAATGTTCTTACAAAGCTTATAGGTAGACTTCATTAAATAACTAATGTCTCATGTAACAGGGTATATCTTTGCACAAATGAATTTTATGTTGACATAAAACTTCTCTGCCCTATGGCTCATCTCTTGATAGGGTTGTTTGGTTTTTTTATTTGTTAGGTGCAATGTTCTCATAAAGCTTTCCTGAAAAACTCTTCATACCTGTTTACTTGAGTTATGACTTTATTTCTTTCCTCTCTGTGAATAACAAACTAGAGTTAAATGAAATAAGTAAAAGAAAGGGAAAGATATTTCTTAAGACTAACATTAACAAAGAAAAAATTGTTAGAGATTGAATTTTGGTTTTCTTCAGGTAATAATTTCTTAATAATTTTGAAAATATAAGTACTTCATGCTTGACTTCTTAAAAACCTCTTTTTACAACTGCAGCTGAGTTCCTGGAGGTATCACCTTCAGTAAGAATTTTTCAGAATAAGGCACAGAATATTATAAGGCACAGAATATTTCTTTAAATCTGTGCTCCTGAGATTTGCAGGTAACTATATCACTATATATTCTACATACAGAGTGTTTCCAGGTAGAGCCAGGTAGGCTGATGGGGGAAAATACATGAATTAAAGTTAAAAAATTTTGGACCTCATGTGGCTGCAGGCATTGAGCAGGCAGATTTCCGTGATAGCAGTCTCCAAATGGGAGAGAGGATAAAATCAGGAAATCCTGGATGAGTGCAATTGGCCAAGGAACTTAGCAACTAAAAGCAAGTAGGAGAGAACAAGACTGGGGCTGACTCATCAGAGAAGAGAGGGAATGAACTCCTGTCATATTTTAAAACTCTTCAGACAGATCAGCCACATTTTAAGAACTTTTAAACTAGAATACATTAAAAATATGGACAGGTACAAAAGTGATAAAAAAACAATGGTAACTTTTTCACGCAATGGGCATATTTTTGGTGTTTGGATCACTGAAGAGGCTTCTTTCTTTGCGAGTTATGTGGTAGAAAAAGGTGCAGACACTCAGCCAGCTAGCCACATGTCTCTGTTGTTTTTTAGAGCATCCTATCCTTACCTCAAAAGATACTGGATAAAAATAAAGCTTTATTCAGCAGATCATTATAGCAGTAGGAGGCAAAGATAGAGGAAGCAGGGGTAAGGGGAGCTGGGACAATGACTGAAATTTGTCTTAGTCTTCTCAGTTAATCTAGATCTGATGCATGTAAGAACAGCAAGATTTAGCTTTGTGTTTATTAAGTTATGAGGTTTAGAAGAGAATTACATTTGCAAGAAGATATCCCTATCACCACAGGGAACCTTTTGTCACTGAAGCAGCCATAAAAGTAGAATGCTTTTCTTTCATTTTTCTTCCTACCATGAAAACCATTGTGCAATGCTTTCCAGTGTAATGCCCAGTTCCCTTTATTGCAAATTTGTTAGTTACAACAGCACAAATCTCTCTGTAGACTAATGGCAGCTTCACGTTGAGATATGTATTTACAGAACTATTAAACTGGTTTCAGACACCATGCGTGAATATTAAATACTGGCTTGCAAATGTCTACACTTATCACAGAGAGACTGGCAGATGCAGTCAAGCAGATGTAGGAGAACAGTGCAGAGGGAGCTGCAGAATGCTGGTTTGTATGCACATGGGTTGAATAGCTAGAGCTCCAAAGCTCCAACCCCTCTCTAAAGATATATATTCATAAAGGACTGGATAATTTGTGTGCAAGGGCTTTCCTCAGGGCACATAAACACATTGAAAAAGTACTATGAGGCAGCATATAAAGCCTGAAACAAGCAAGAGAATGTGATTCTTAAGAAAAAAATTAGAGGCTGCATGCAGGATACAGAAGCAAGGAATTCAACATACAGAAGCATGACCATGAGAATGGGGAATTTCCAGATGAAATCCTAGTAGCCCTAGGGAAGTAATAGAAACAAAATATTTCATAATAGTAATGAAAAATTAAAGGGGAAGTAGAAAAGGCTTCTTTTCTATAGCTTCACTGGAAGAAAAGAATAAATTACTGATATGGTGATACCAGTAATAATACCAATATGCTATAACTTCTGTTAAATTTACTCCTTGACTATTGGATGAGACAATAACAGGGATATTTTTAGCCAGAAGAAAGAAAAGGAGGTATATACTTCACATATAGTGCAGGTGATATAAAAATATTCCCCAATAAGAAATGAGGTGCTGGGTGAGAAATGTGATTCCTATTTAAAGAGAACAAGCAAGAGAAAAGCAAGACAAAAGTAAACCTGAATAGCAAAAGGAACTCCACTGAACAATGGAAGCGTCATATAAATGGTCTGTGCTGTTGGAACAAGTAACAATTTCAGCTGAAGAAACTCAGGAATTAAGATAATAGTTCATTCAAGAGTGTATGAGTGGCAAATAGCAACAGGGAAAGCATAAATTTATAAAAATAACGCAAACCTTCTGGGCAGTGAAGGAAATGCTGTGAAAAACAAAACCACTTAGAATCTCAATGTCTCAGGGCCTCTTATACTTTTGGATGTTTTATAATTAATATACAATGCTGTGTACTATGCCAGGTGAAGAGCTGATATGTATTAAACTCTGCCAGCTGATGTGGAACTTTTATTAACCCTCACTAAGGGCATTGTGCACAACTGAGGGAGGGAAAGAGCTGCCTTTTAGCCTACCAGCTTTTTAGCTTTCCTCAATGGTCTAGGGGGAACCAAAATGTGACAACTGTTAAAAAAAACTTTAAAAAAACTTAGAAAAACCAAAAAACAATCATGCAGCAAATGAGACCTAAGATCACACATGTGAGAGAAACTTTAGATGTAAATCTACAGATTTGCAATAAAAGTGCATATTCAATTTGTATCACTGTACAGGGTCAGTGTGAGACGGAATTAACTTTTTGGGCACTTCCAGGGAGGGGACATCCACAACTTCCCTGGGCAACCTGTTCCAGTGTCTCACCAACCTCACCAACCTACTACCTAATCTGAATCTCCACTTTTCAAGATTTAAACCACTGTTTCTTGTTCTCTTGCTACACACCCTTGCAAACAACCCTACCTTAGCTTTCCTGAAGGCCCCCTTCAGGTATTGGAAATCCACTATAAGGTCACCTCAGAGCCTCCTTCTCCAAGCTGAACAACCCCAGCTTCCTCAGCCTGGCTTCATAGGGGAGGTGCTCCAGACCTCTGACAGTTTCTGTGGCTCTCCTCTGGACATGTTCAAGGACCTCTGTGTCTTTTTTATGTTGAGGACTCCAGAACTGGACACATTACTCCAGGTGGGGTCCCACAAGAGCAGAGTAGAGGGAGAAAAATCTCTTCCCTCAACCAGCTGGCTACGCTTCTTTTGATGCAGCTCAGGGTGCAGGTGGCTTTCTGGGCTGCAAGTGCACATAAACAACTCTTGTTAAGCTTCTGGTCCACCATCACCCCCAAGGCCTTCTCCATACATTTAAAAGTTGCAGTGTAATAAAAGTTAGTAAAGGTAAATGAAGTCAGACTTTACAGGAAACTACACTGACTTCCCTTGCAATTTCAAATGTATTACAAATGTCTTAGGTCCTGATTGGAAAGGAAATAGGAAGCAAGGTCATCCTTGGATGCTCATATATGGAAAAGAGGCTATAAAATTTTATAGAAACATTTATCTGCATTTATATTGTATCTCTCTCACTATATAATAACATTTATCGACATTTATATTAACATGATGAAGCTCAACAAAGGCAAGTGTAAGGTCCTATACCTAAGGAGAAACAACCCTATATACCAGACAGGTTAGGTGCTGACTTGCTGGAAATCAGCTCTGTGGAGAAGGACCTGGGAGTCCTGATGGATAACAAGTTAACCATGAAGCAGCAAAGGCGGCCAATAACATCCCAGGGTACACTGAGTGTGTCCAGAAGGTTGAGGGTGGTTCTACTCCCCCTTTATCCTGTCCTAGTGAGGCCACATCTGGAGTGCTCTGCCCAGTTTCAGGCTCTGAAGTAGAAAAAAGAAAAGAAGCTACTGGAGAGCATCCAGCAGAGGTCTACTGGATTAAGGGACTGAAGCATGTCTCTTATGAATAAAGGCTGAGAGTTCTGGATATGCTTAGCCTGGAGAAGACTGAGAGAGGCTCCTATCAATGCTTATAAATACCTAAAGGGCAGCTGTCAAGAGGATGTGTTCAGACTCTTCTCAGTGCCCAGTGACAGAACAATGAGCACAAACTGGAACGCAATGATCCAACTGAACATCTTAATTTTGAGGGTGACAGAGCACTGGAAAAGGCTGACCAAGGAGGTGGTGGAGTCTCCTTCTCTGGAGATATTTAAAACCTGTCTGGATGTGAACCTGTGCAACCTGCTCCAGGATAACCTATTTCATCAGGGTGTTGGACTAGAAGATCTCAAGAGGTCCCTAACAACATCTACCATTCTGTGATTAAAAATATCCAGAAAATTTGGTGACTGGAGAAACTCTGTAATATGGGGACATTAGCTGAGCTCACTATGAAAGACTGGATCATGACTGGGATCTGAAAATGCTTGTATAAATTCAGCACCCAACTTGAAGTTAATTTACTGAGAATTAACAATTCACAAGTTATCAAGCAAAAGAAGATTGATACTAATACTTGTGTAACATGAAAAAATTTCTAGAGAATCAAAAAACAGTCTGAAATGAGGACTGAGTCTGATACCTACATTCTAACAATGGAGCACTTTCCCTTTACACACTCTTTTTCCAAAATAATGGGGGCTGAAAAGAAAGCCACATCAAAATAAGATAAGGGGAAAAAAAAAATCTTAGACTCTACCAGCTCATTAGAGGCAAGGAATATGTTAGTTATCTCAGAAAAAATGAGAGAAAAAAAAGAAAAAAATTATCTAAAAAAAAAAAAAAAAAAAAATAGTATATGCACAGAATTTTTGGGAGTATTATGGGAATATATTCAGAAGTTCTGTTTGTAATCAGTTAAAAATATTTATTGCCTGGTTATATTATAAAAAAAACAGAGAAAAAACAGAAGTAGTAGAGAGGGTGTTAAAAATGAGCATAGCAAAAGCTGGAAGTCTTCAGTTGAAGATTCAGGAAATTGTTCTCTGCCAATGTAAATGCTAAACAGGAACTTGCTAACTCTAATATTCAACAACAAGAAAGTAGAGTGAATAAAATCGAGATACAGTCTCTGGTTCATTCAAGCAGGCAATAGAATATAGAAAAGGAACATCCTTTCTCCAAATTATACAAGTGAAACACAAAATATCACCCTGCCAGGGGGACAGACATCTACAGATTGTTCCTATGTATTTTGGTTAAGTAGGATTCTGGAAAATGAACTAGAATAAGAGGTCCACATCTCATATATTCTTAAAAGAAATGTTATTTACAACTGGGTGTATTTGCTTTGTCTAATACAATACGAAGCTCCCAGGATCTCAGTCAGAGCTGGCTCCAAGTGATTGTAATTACATCAGTATAGAATTATGTCAAACTGACTGAATGTCTATTGTTTTCACTAAACATTTTATACCCAGTATAAATCTAAGTAATTTCAGGGAATTAAGGGGTTTGATAAATAACCATTATCAACTAGCATATACGTGGAAAGTAGTTTGAAATGTTTAAAAAATGTTGTTATGTTAAACTGCTAAAGGAAGACATGCACTTACAAGCTACTGAGTTTGAATTGATTTTTTTTATTATGCAGAGGCATATAATACATAATACTGATCACACAAATACAAAATGAAAGGGCAATCTTGATTCTGAACAATCGCTAAACAATTCAGACAGGAAATTGTGGTGGCAGAATAAGCTCTGCAAGGGGATACGATGAAGATTTTATTGTGTCTTTTTTACACAGGGAGATATTTAAAGATGACTGGTTTCACATCTTAAATGTTTTTTGTTGTCTGAGAAGAGTCAGTTAATATAACAGATAAACTCTGTTACATTTAAATCCTCACAGGCTGGTTTAAATTTTCTCCTGGAATATTGCCATTTAAAGCCAAAGCACGTGGCATCTGCAGTTACATTACATTACATATAATTATATAACTATATATATTACATACATATCATTACATATATAATGAGATACTCTAAGACTGCAATACTTGAAGCAATGTTATGTATATATATAATCAAATTTAAGATGATATTTTTATCTAGTAAAGTATGGAACTGTAAAGAATGGAGAAATATAACATTAACAAATAGCAGAAAAAGGACAATATGTATGTTATTAAAATAAAATTAGTAGCAATAATTGTGTTTATTGGCTCTTATTATCCATCAGGCATTGTTATTCCTCTTGAAAGGAAGGGAAGGAGTATATTCTAAGTGTCCATATTTCAAGAAATGTGGTCTGGTTTCACTGGGATAGAATCACATGTGAGTGATAGAGGGAAGGCCATGGACTCAAAGGCTTCGAGTCAGCTGGGAGCTAAAGTCAGAACAGGTGACCCAAGCTGGATACCAGGTGTATCCCACACCACTTATCTTGAACATTATAAAAAGGTGAAGTGTGGAAAAAGTGGGGAGGCCTGTGTCTTGGGACTTCTCCATTTTGGTCTGCTGTTCCCTCTGCTACTCTTGAGAATTAGGATGAGTATAAGCTTATAGGCTTATGTTAATGCTTGTATTAGTTTTGTTATTTCAGTAAATCTGCTTGTATTTCAATGCTTGGGGTTTCTCTCTTATTCCTAATTCCCTTTCTCATTTGAGGAAGGGTCAGCAGATGAGAGACCAAACTGCTTCATTGTAGCTCTCTATGTTGCTAAATGAAGACAAACAGGTAAATAGGTGTGAATTTTTTAGCAACAAATTCTTGGAGATTAAGAAGGTATTCTGGGACTGTGTTACTAAATCTTTTTCATGTGCTTTCTTCAAAAGCTCAAGGTACTAGACAAAAAATATACTTCTCTATAACTTCTTCAGTACTTTTTCTCTGAAACATAGTTGCTAAACTGGGGTAGTGGTCTCAGAGGTATGATGATGATCATCGAGGTAAGAAGTTAATATGAACAGTCCTCCAAAGTTCTCTTTTACTTTCTACACAGCTGGGGGACGGGTGTTGGGGGGAAGCAAGCATTAATTAAAGCAAATGTCACTGGCAAAACTAGGAATGCTACATAAACTTCACATGTTCTAAAGTAATGTTTATAATATCAATACAGCTCCTTCTATCACATAGTAATATTAACAATTTTTATTTATCATATTAGCGTGTACAAATCCAAGTTGTAATAGTATTTGCATGTCCAAAGCTTCTTAAGTAATCCATGAGAGTCCATTTAATTAGCCACTAAATTACCATCGAAGACTCAAGTAATTATCAGTTTTGTAATGTTTCTGGGGAAAACTCTCATCTTACTCTCATCTGGTGTAATAGACTTGATTGCACTGACTTCGCTGGAGTTAATATTAGTAGATACCAGAGAGGTTCTCAGATGTCAGGTTAAGAAAATATTTAAGTACCTCCTTAATTTTAAGCAAATTAGTAACCTTTTGACTTTTTTATAACGTCTTATAAGATTTGCGATTGTTGCCATGATGGATATTAGTGTCTTCTTGCGCTCTGCAATCAGGAAATGTGCACTATGTCACTAATGTTAAGGGATATCATGACTGTCCCACCTTGACACTTGCTAGAAAACATGTGCGCACACTCCCACTTGTCCCACAGGCACCCCACACTTGTGGATCCCTCCTGAATACCAGCACAACCTGCCTTATTACCTGATAGCCTTGTTGGGACTCGGTGTCTCACTGGTAGGGTCCAGATTGAAGTTTTCTAGTTTGTTAGAGCACACCTACACACACACACACCTCTGTTTCAAGGGGAAACATAAATGCTTCTGCCCTGGCAGCTGACGCTGGGCACATTGGACCTGGAGTCTCAGCTCTTGATTCATGTAACTGACACCAGTACCTCCCACAGATCCTATCACTGGATCCCATGGAGAAGATATCAGCACCTCCCTCTCCACTTTCCCTCCTCTGGACACACTTTAACACCTTAACATTCTTCTTAAACTGTGCCCCTCAGAGCTAAATATTCAGACACAATATTCAGTGCTAAATACAGTGAAATAATCACCTCTTTGACCAGTGTGTAAACTCTATTGAATGCACACTAGGATGCAGTTTGCTCTCTTGGCTGTTGGGACACGCTGCTGGCTCACATTGAGCCTGTGGTCAGCCAGTACCCCCAGATCCTGTTCTGTAGGGAAACACTCCAGCCACTCCTCTCCCAGTTTATCTTTAGGTTTTATTACTCTGTTTCAGATGCAGAATCTGGCATCTGGGCTTCTTAAATGTCATGCTACTGATGATTTCCAAACACTCTAATCTATCTAAATCCCTCTACAAGTCCTCTTGTCCCTCAAGAGAGTAAACAGCACCTTCCAGTTCCGTATCATCAGCAAACTCACTAATGGTCCATTCTATGCCTGCCTTTGGATTGATAAAAATATTGAACTGAAGTCCTACTGAACAAGTTTTTTAATCAATTTTATTCTGAGATTTTAACTGGATGCAGGATGAATTGATACAAACTCTAAAATTCATCTGAAGCAAAAGCTCTAAATGTTGATTTACTGAACTTCTTAGGATCATATGGTACTTAAAGGATTATGTGTAATTTTAGTTGTGTATGTACTCAATTATCACTGAATGTCTTGAGAGCACTTATTTGAAACACTCAATGCATCAGTATGTGAAGCATTTTCCCTTCTGATGTGCAATTACAAGCATCAGATTGGTTATAACTTTTACTCCAGATTCAAGGTTTTTACAGAGATGAATGTCATTAGTCATGTTGACAAGCTGTAGTTTGTGCATATAATTATTTTTACAGAAAAAGTGGTTTTCAGAGTCACTACTGAAATGTTACAGGGTTAATTTCTGATAGAATGGATGAAAAGCCAGCTGTGACATAATCGCTTAGTTTGCATGAGTAGTTTGAATTTCATCCATAAAATGAATATAATCTAGTATGCACATGTTCTAAATTTTTGCAAATGGGGAAGAGGTATCCAGTAGTAGTATTCAGGACTAATACTACACAGGTCAAATACTATAAGGCAAAGAACGTTACCTTAGAAAAGTTGCAGTAGTACATTTTATTTATTAAGATGTTTTTAATTAGGATATATTTCCTGTGAGCATAAAAGTATTTTTATCCATGATAAATGCATACAGAAACTAATCAGAGAAAATTAAAGAAAACGGTTTTTTTAATCTGGCAGACTAAATTTTTTTTAAGTAAACTCTTTTCTTTGTTAATAAACTGAGCATACAATGAATTTATAAATTGAAAGCAGTTTATTTAATTTTGAGGGGGGGGTAATGCATAAATTTTCTTTTGTTTGTGCTGCTTGGCTGAAGAACAGAAGTCTGGATTATTTTCATCAATTTTCATTAACTTTCTTTAATAGAAACTCCAGTGAAAGAGAAGGTTGACAGTTGATGCAAGAACTTTGAAACTGGAAGTACATAAATATTTCCCATGTCCCATTAAAAAAAGGTTGTTTCTGTATCTTTGCATTTATAAGAATAAGCAATGTTATTGCTTTCTAAGATAGCAATTCTTAGAAATCTAATTTGAGAAAATAAATAACAAATACTTCCTTATGCCAGAATATAAATTGTTTGCTATTCTTCAAAATTAACCAAGCATCTGCGGTTTATTTTTTAGCTGACCTCAATACATTATGATGACAATACTAGACAAATATTTTTGTTAAGAAATCCAGAAGAAAATGCCTTGGGATTTAGCTGCATGGCTCAGAAATCTGTTCATGGGTTGTTAGGTTTTTTTATCTGTTTGTTTTTTAATCTGCCTTTGTTATATTTTTATGCATATTCTAAAACAAAGAACTAATACAAGTAAGAAATTCAGTGTAGAAAATACTTTCTTTGTTCTCTTCTGAAGGTCTAAGATAATGTGTAGGGTCTGTTCCATTTTCTATCAGCTGATCAGTCCTTTGTTATCATGAAAAATTAATGCTGGTGGAATGATTAGGAGCTTACTTTGTCTTTATTGTTGCCATAATCCCTTTAAAAACATTGGGATAGATGAAATCTCTTAGAACTTCATTGATAGAAACTAGATTTTGCTCAACAAAAGGTGGTTCAATCAATTATTTATAAACTTTGTTCCTATACTTCCATCTCATTCACGTCATTACAACCTATTCATGTCATTACAGAAATTTATCAGAACTTTATCTGGATTATTAAACAGGAAGAAGTCTTGAAGGAAAAAGTCATGTTTTGTTTTTAAACTTTGCTAAACAACAATTACAATTATATTTCACAAACTTTGTTTATGTTTAGTGAGTTTGGGGCTTTTTTTGATTGATTATTTATTTATTTATAGCAAATATATTGTAATTCAGCATACTCTTACAGCACACAAATACTAACACTTCCATAATTTTTACCTGTACTTCTTACGGACTTTATAACTTTTTACCTTATGAATATAATAATTATAAAAAGGACATCAATGCCAGGAAGCTTTTTGAAGAAACAAAAGCTCTCTAACACAAGACTGATCTGAAAGCAATCAAAAAGAAGGAATACTCTTGGAGTCCAAAAAGCCAGGTGATCACTGAAAAAACAATAGGGAACTTGCATATCTCAAGATATGCAAATATTTTTGTCTTATTGTTGTTTCTTTTTGCTGACATATATAATAAGCATACAAATTCTGTTTGGAGTGGTACTAATTTTAGATGGCTCCTGATAGGAATAATGATGCTTAATCATATGCTCACAGGTTTACAGGAAAATTCAAATTGGAAGAAACCTTAGGAGGTCATCAAAAACCAGTATCAAGCTCACAAGGGTAGTTCTGAGTTCACACAAACTTGCTTAGAGCTTGATCTTGTTGTCTCAAGTTCTTTAATAGCCCCAGGGATGGAGACTAGACAACTTCTCCAGGCAGCCTGTTTTGCTGCCTGATTACCCTCTTGGAAGAATAGGGTTTCTTGAATAGAATAAAATCCTCCTTGTTTTGAACTATGTCTAGTGTCTCTCATCTGTTTGCTTTGCACCACTGGAAGGAGCCAGGCACTATTTTCTTCATGACCTAGCTCTAGATGTCAGATTCCTCAGTGCTCAAGCCCCTTGTGACCTTGCCCAGTCTATGGACTTGTGACCTTGCCCAGTCTTCCTTGACCAGAGGAGCCCAAAACCAGACTCAATGCTGTAGATATGGTAAAACGAATGCCAGGAAAAGGGTTCCAGGCCCCTGCCTGTCATTGCAATGGAATCTTCCTTCCTAGGAGCAGGACTTAGAATTTGTCCTGACTGAATTTCATAAGGTTCCTGGCAGGCCTTTCCTCCAGGTCAACATCCCTCTGGGTAGCAGTCAGAACTCGGTCATATTGTGTGGTTACCCAATTTGGAGTCATCTGCAAGCTTGATAAGAAAGGTCCTCATCCATGTCATTAAATAATATGTTAAACCGGACAGGTCCCAGGATAGACCCCTGGAGTACTTCACTTTCTATTGGTCTTTTAGTCACTACCTTTTGAGCCCAATCTTCTAAGCTGTTCTGTATTCCATCTGGTCTTTCTCTGATCCAGACTATAAAATCTTAAATTGGCTACAAGAACAGCTGAGGTGACTGGGAAGACTGTTATATGGTGGTCTCAGGTGAGGCCAATCAGCTGATAAGGGGGCGGCACCCAGCACTGCCCAGAGGGATATAAAGGGCTGCAAGGCACGCCAGCAACCCTGAGCACGGCGAACAGGAGCAGGCAAACAGGAACGTGGCACGGCAGTTAGCGAGGCAGTTCCTGCAGGAGGGGCACAGCCACCTCCCAGGTCTCTTGAAGGAGCAATGGTCTCCAAAAACCAAAACCTGGTGGTGTTAAGATGCAGGGTGTGTCCACACAGATGGAACCCCTGAAGAGGGACAGCAAGAGGGACGTAGCTGTTCAGGCCTCTGGCTCTGTAGAGCGTCTGAGCCTCATGTTGGCACCAGAGGACAGTGTGAGTGGGGTCTGTATGAGATGCAAGCAGGTGAATGACTTGCTATGCCTGGTGGCAAAGCTCAGGGAGGAGGTAGAGAGACTAAGAAGTATTAGGGACAGTGAAACGGAAATTGACTGGTGGAGTCACACCCTTTCTAACCCAAAAGAAGTCCAGAAGGAGACGGTGAAGCCCTGCCCCTCCTGCCATCAGGTACTTGGAGCAAACCAGGTGGATGGGAGGGAATGGAAACAATTCCCTCATTGGAGAGGCAAAAGAATCCCCTCCCAACACCCACCATCTCCCCAGGTGCCCTTAGAAAACAGATGTGAGGCCCTGGACTCAGAAGATCAGGCAGAGGACAGACAAGAGGAAGATCTGTCTGGAAGGTCTCCTGTTCACCCCCTGTCTACCAGATGGGTTACAACTACAGCTACAAAGAAAAAGAGGGTAGTTGTAGTTGGTGACTCCCTTCTGAGGGGAACTGAGGGCCCTATATGTCGACCGGACCCATCCTACAGGGAGGTCTGCTGCCTTCCTGGGGCCCGGGTGAGGGATATTAGTAGGAGGCTCCCCCAGCTAATTTGGCCCTCTGGTTATTATCCACTGTTGGTAGTCCAGGCTGGCAGTGATGACATTAATGGAAGAAGTACTAAGACAATTAAAAAGGACTTCAAGGCACTGGGTGGTTTAGTTGGTGGGTCAGGAGCACAGGTGGTGTTTGCCTCAATTCCTGCAGTAGCAGAGATGAATGAGGAGGGGAGTGGGAAAACCTGTCACATCAATAGGTGGCTAAGGGATTGGTGCCACTGGAGGAACTTTGGGGTTTTTGAGCATGGGCCAAATTTCATCAAACCTGGTCTCTTCAAACCTAATGGGCTTCACCTATCTAGCAAGGGCAAAAGGACTCTAGCCTATAAGTTGGCGGGGCTGATAAGGAGGGCTTTGAATTAGGTTTGAAGGGGGATGGGGTTGAAACTGGTCTCTCCAGAAAGGAGCCCAAAGGTGGACAGCCCAAGTTAAGAGCCAAATCAGCAGCCCAGTTGAAGTGCATGTACACCAATGCACGCACCATGGGCAACAAACAGGAGGAACTGGAAGCCATTGTGCAGCAGGAAATCTACGATTTAGTCGCTATCATGGAAACGTGGGATGACTCCCATGACTGGCGTGCTGCTGTGGGTGGCTACAGGCTCTTCAGAAGGGACAGGCAGGGTAGGAGAGGTGGAGGGGTAGCTCTATATGTTAGAGAGTCTCTTGACTTTGTAGAAGTTGAAGTCGGTAACGGTAAGGTTGAGTGCCTGTGGATCAGAATCAGGTGGAAGGCCAACAAGGCTGATATCCTGGTGGGAGTCTGTTACAGACCACCCAATCAGGATGATGAGGGTGATGAATTATTCTACAAGCAGCTGGTGGGTGCTTCATCAGCCCTTGTTCTCATGGGTGACCTTAACTTGCCGGATGTCTGCTGGGAACTCTACACAGCAGAGAGGAGGCAGTCTAGGAAATTCGTAGAGTGTATAGAGGATAATTTCCTGCTCCAGCTGGTAAATGAGCCTACCAGGGATGGAGCCCCGCTAGACCTCCTGTTCACAAACAGAGAGGGGCTGGTGGGAGATGTGGTGGTCAGTAGACATCTGGGACACAGTGATCACAAAATAATAGAGTTTTCAATACTCAGGGATACAAGTAGGGCCGTCAATAAAACCTCTACATTGGACTTCCGGAGGGCAGATTTTGGCCTATTCAGAAGACTGATTCAGAGTGTACCCTGGGAAACAGCCCTTGAAAACTAAGGGGTCCAGGAGGGATGGACGTACTTCAAGAAGCAAGTTTTAAAAGCACAGGAGCAGGCTGTCCTGGTGTGCTGGAAGGTGAGCCAGCGGGGAAGACGACCAGTCTGACTGAACAGGAAGATTTTGAAAGTTAGGGTAAAGAAGAGAGCCTACTGATTATGGAAAAAAGGGCTAACCACTCATGAAGAGTTTAGGAATATAGGTAGGTTGTGTAGAAAGAAAATTAGAGAGACAAAAGCACAACTTGAACTGAATCTCCCCACCTCTGTAAAGGATAACAAAAAGGATAACAAAAGGATAACAAAAAGACAAGAGGGCATGGTCTTGTTGTGCCAGGGGAGGTTTATGTTGGATATTAGAAAGAATTTCTTTACGGAGAGGGTGATCAGACATTGGAATGGGCTGCCCAGGGAAGTAGTGGATTCTCCGTCCCTGGAGATATTTAAAAAGAGACTGGATGTGGCATTTAGTGCCATGGTCTAGTAACCGCGGCGGTAGTGGATCAAGGGTTGGACTTGATGATCTCTGAGTTCCCTTCCAACCCAGATGATTCTATGATTCTATGGTTCTATATGAAAAGAATGAGATAAAGTTGTTTTAAATTAGTGACTACACTTCAAACGAAGTTTTCTCAAATTATTTGTTTTTCTAAATAAGAATGAAGAATATAAAACTGGTATATTGATGTCATCCAATAAAAAAGTGTGTACAGTTAACAACACCCTAAATTCATATTCCCCTTAAAAATTCCACTTACTTCCACAGCAGTAAAGGTAAGATACATCTATAAATTCAAAGTTTTGATTTTGGCAAGATGGATCTTTACAAAGGTTCTTAAAATGGGAACACTTCTGAGATGAGATTGTTCATAGCTCCCAAGGGCCTTTAGGATACTGAATACTCTGGCTTCCATCCAACAAAGCACTTCATCACATAATTTTCTATTCATTTCAGTCTTACGATTTGAATGCTTGAATGTGAGCTTGTTTGGACTTTGGTCAAACCATTCAACAGCAGGCAAGAATGGTACTGCAATAAACTTATTAAGGAGAAAAACATAATATGATATTTGGCCATTAATTCAAGATAACCAAAATGTGTTTTCTGTGCAGGAGACATGAAGCAGGCAGATCAGTAAAGAAACTGCATTGCAATAGATTCCAAGAACTTACATTATATATAAATAAAAAATTAACCAATTCTTACTTGTCAAGATTTTTATTGAATTCTTGAGTGAGATGTTCATAGGAGTTCTTTCAGTCTAGAGGTTCTCTGAAGTAAACCACAGCTGTAGAAACTCTTCCCTCTTTGCACAGAATATTCACACTGTCAATAGGAAAGAGTTTATTACTTTCTTCTCACAGAGTTTGTGGTGGCATTTCAACAAAAGAGATAAACAGCTCACCCATTTCCAATACACCTTGATGGATAGAAACCAGTTAGACAAGCAGAGTTTTAAAGGTAAAAATTTTTTTAAGGTAAAAATTTCTTCAAGGGTAGGCTGATTTTTAAAAAAGGCTGATATTTAAAGGAAAAAATTTGACCAGATTTTTCCATATTTTGAGTAAACATCTTTTGGTTTAGGGAAATGTGAAATATCTTCTTTGTATCCTGTATCCTTGTCTAATGAACTTGCCCCCTTATTTTTTCCTTTTTCTTATAACAAGATTTCATATTGATACCAAAATTATTATTTTAAAAAAATTTTATTTAATGAGAAGGCTAATGCCAGTGATTATTACGGTTTCTTTTGTGTCAGTTTTCAGCTGAAAAAATAATTATTTTTACTTCAGTTAGGCAAACAAATAAGTGGCTCATATTTCTAATATTTTGTGGGTTTTTAACACTCTATACTTTTTCCACTTAATGCTATGTTTATTTTTTTTCTATTTAAAATCTTTTTATCATCCTAAGTATGTAGTAGTGATTCATGCATTCTCTGAAACAGTTTCTAAGTAGCATCATTTGGCTGACAGGGGGCACTAGGAGAGCGTACAGCTCCTCAGCTCACCGTACCCAGACCATAAAGTCACCTGTGTGGCCATCCTGCTTTCAGATCCCCTTAAGTGTCTTATGCTTGAAGCTACAAATCAATCTTGTAAGCACTGAGGGTGTGCAGAGGTCCCTGAAGGTAGGTTTTCAGAGACACAGTCAATGCCTACCTCAGCATCTTGGATTTACAGTAAATTTAAGCCTGAAGGCATCCAGTGCAGCGGTAAACAGAAGAGCATATGCCAATAACACACCAGAACAATAATATTAATGTAATTTCTGCTCTCTTTCAGGCAGCAATATGTGTTAGAAAACAGGTTCTAGGTTAGACTCCTTTTTTATTATTTGTATTAATCTCAATATTCTTTTTGCTTTTCGTGTCTTTCATATCAAAATCAAATATCCTCAAATGCATAAACTTGAACTGCAATTCACTCAGGTAACACTGGTGAATTTTTCTGAGATGTAGAATAATGTAAAATAGAGCAGAGTTATCCCATAAGATTCTCCGTTTACTGGAACAGGTGTTTGATATGTTTTCACCCAGAAATATTTATCTGAATGCAGTTTTAACTCCTAACATTGTAAACTTTTGCTTCATATTCCATAGAAAACCCCTTAAAATAAAAGTGGTTTGAAGCTATGAAAGACATCTAAAAAGAAGTAGAACTTTGACATGTATACAGTTCGGCTATTCTGTTCATTTCATGAATGACATTTTTGGTAGCATTTTACAAGTAAAAAGTACTGTCTTTGTTCCTGTTGAGAATATTACATCAGATTTCTCTTTGAAACAAAGGAAAAAATACACCAACTTCTGAGTTTAACTGTTAGGAAAACCTCTAAGTGAAAAAAAATCTCAGGTATCTAAAATTATTGTATTGTCTCAATGAAATTAATATCCACTACTTGTGATCATGTTTTCTGAGTATTTGTAAAAAGCCAGCTTGATTTGGCTCTCTCACATAGCACATATCAAGTTAACAGTTGGTAGAAAAACTGAGTTTCTAACAAACAGACTTAAGAAAGCAAATCTCAGAAAAGCCTCAGGTTTCACAAACAAACCATGAGGCTTTGTTTGGAGGTAGCAGTATGCTTTTCTGAGATTGCAGTAAACTGGCTCATCATCTGTATGGAAACTCATTCTATTTTGGGACTGTCATAAAAAAAAATCATTTTTTTGTGATTTTTCCCTTTTAAACTATGATAAAGAGCAGGGGGTTTTTCTTCTTCTTTTTTTTTTTTTTTTTTTTTTTTTTTTTTTTGTGGAATTATTAAGATTATTAAAAAGTACATTACCAGAAAGTATTCACTTCACTGAAAAAAAACCCTAGGTTGATAGTTCTTCTTTAAAATTCATGCATATCAAAAGAAAGTATTTGCTTACTGATCAAATTCACAGTATTGCATATATATGAAAATGCCATACTGTCTCAAAGGACATTCATTTGTGAATGAATGAATGAAAAACGTAAAAAGGAAATACATAAAAAGAGTCAAGAACATGGCTGATGTCCTGAGGTACTTTCTACCTTAAAAGTCAACTATGAACAAGATTCTTTTCGTAATTACCTGATGAAACAAAGATGATATATAGCTCCTTCATTTGTAAAAATAATAAAATCTTATAAAGATTTTATATTTTGAAATTTAAATAATCTTTTCATATGTATAAATATTTTTTTTTTAACTGCAGGCACTGTTTTCAGGAGCCTAAGAAAGCTCCTGCTTTCTTCTGTCACTGAATTGCTCTTATTTGGAGTTAAAGCATAAAGAACACAGACATAAAATTTGGTGCTCTGCTTGCAATTTTGTTAAAGCCATATTATACAAAACAGTTTTACGCCACATATACATGTGGATGCACTTGGCTGGGATGAATCATCCTTTGAAGTCATCCATCACTTTTTATTAGTTTTTTTATCATTCTTATTCCTATGGAGTAAGTGATTCATTACATTAAACTGTAGTAATCTAAAAATTAAGAGAAAATTAAACTTTTTTATGTTGGTTTGCTCTGTTGTATCTCTTGAGACTTTTTGTGTCACCTGTTTTAGATATATTTCTGAGTAGACATGATTGACTTTTCTCATTGGGCAGTTCTGTGCATGCCTCCTAGAGAAAAAAAAGATTACTCACTGAAGTAAGGCATATCAGATAGCATACATGTTATCTAACATTCAGTGTTACATACATGGTGTAAACTCATCTATATTTTCTCCATAGCTAATAGACAAAAATAGCTACACCTCTTCATGAATTCATCCAGGTTTTTGGATATGTTATCTTTGACTTGTTTCCCAGTACAAATAGACATAATCAAGCAATTAGCTTTAGGTATATAACTAGAGTTCTGTGAGATTATTATTTCTCCAGACAGTTACATTTCAAATAAGTGGAACAAATTCCAATGAAAGGTTTAAAAAAAATCTTAGAGCACTGTAACTATAACTTATGACTAATAAAAAAAAAAACCCAAAAACAAACAACCAAACAAAAAACAAACACACAAACAAACCAAACCCCCAAAATTAGACCTAACACATATATTATTTTTTACCATGTTTTCAAAGTTTACAGATAAAAGCTATTTCTATGTGTTATTGAACTGAGCTTTATATGTTAGGAAAAAGCATTGTATCTTCTGCATTTTAATCACTATATTTAAATAGCATAATTGGATATTTATTTATTATTGCACTAATTAAGATCTTATTTTAAAACATACTACTATTTTTTATGTTAAAACCAGAGAGCTATACTATTAACTAAACTAACACTACAACTTACTATTTTAGTTGTAGATATTATGCCTTACTTCAAATAAACTGATAGACTTTAATACACTACATTACAGCCTAATCTGCAAACACATGGAAACAAAATGTAACTCATCAATAAATATACAGATTGTCTGAAGTGTACTATAACATAGAAGCTACCTTATCAACTGAGGTAATTGCTTCATTTATGCCAGCAGCTAGTTCCTAGATATGTATAGCAGTAAGTGTTTCTTAGAAAAAAGAAAGGTCTTGGTATGTAAAGAAAATGCTTTACTCCTGTAGGTGGTAAACAGAGACTGATTTAGACTCATCACTAATGCTATGCAGTAGCAAGTAATAGTCTTGCACTAGGATGCCCTCTCCCTCGAAGTATTCAGGGCCAGGTTGGATGGGGCCTTGGAGTCTAGTGGAATGTGTCCCTGACCATGCAGGGCAATTGGAAACAGATGATCTTTAAGGTCTCTTCCAACCCTACCATTATATGATTCTATGATTCTAGGCTAGCGAGTGTTAGAAGAAGATAATGAAATAGGTTCTAGAACCTCAATCGTATCATGAGTGAAAATAAAAACTGATAAAATCTCCATGTTTTATTCAAAATACACGTTTTTGTGGGTCAGACAAATCCTTTCTGAGAAAGAGTGATAGATTTCCTTACACAGGAAACTTTTATTCACTTTTTTCATGTGAAATGCACACTTTCTTTCCAAATATATTATTTAGAATGACTGTATATTATCATGGAATCATAGATTTGATTTGGTGGGAGACGACCTTTAAGATCATTAATTTCAAGCATTAACCTAGAACACTGCCAACTCTACATGTAAAACATACCCCTAAGCACTACATCTACTACTGCACAGAACTATGACATTTATATCCTTATGAAGTACTAGAAATTTTAATGCTGAACTCTGTTAAGTAATTCTGTATAATAGGTACATAGTGACTAATGTTCACTCAAAGACAAAACAAAAAGGTATGATACAGGTTGCTTGTGAGAACTCAATTATTTCATGCAGCTTATGAGTCTGACTCTTAGTCACATGTTTCCAAATTAGTTTGTAGGCTTCAGTGTAGTTATTAACTGCTTATAAATTACATGCATGCAGATACCTAAGTGGTGGCTGATACGTCACATAGCTTGTAATACATATACTGCATTGAGCTGTGATAATTAAGGAGCTCTTTTAATCTCTTTAGAATTCTCACCCTTTACTATTGGGTTAAGAAAATATTCCTATCTAATACATTTCACAAGTTAATAGCTGGAGGATTGTAGTGGGTTTGCTCAAAGTAGTTTCCTTCTGAGAAGTGACTGTCTAAAAGAGTAGCTTCTTACTTGGTAGTCCAGATCTCTGTGCATAAGATGCTCCTGTTCCTCCACTATTGTCTTCTATTTGATTTATTCATAATGATTTTTTTTGCCTCTTTCCTGTGGGTTTCTAGTACTGAAACGTATTGTTGTAGACAAGTGGTAAAGAAAATCTATGCTCCAAATACTTTACAAGCTGAAATTACTAATTAATATTGGTTTAAACTATGTCAGTCATGGAATCAAAGGATATGGATCGTGCATTATCAGTGAAGATATTTAAGATGCAATTGCATTTCCTTTTCTTCAGTATAAAAGAGAAGCCTGGTAGTTATGGAGCTTAGCTGTGTCTTCTCTCCTACAGTAGAGGAGGATGCTGAACTATATATGTTGTATCTTTTAATCAAATCCATGTTTAGTTTAGAAACTGCTCAGTATGAGGGCAGTAGGGTTTTCCTAACTTTCTTGTTTCCAGATTCTGCCTCTTCTGACACTACAATGCTCTTCTAAGTGCCATTTGCTCGGTAGAAAGCACAGAAAGAAGAATTCTATTGTTCCTACACAATTATTAGGAAGGATAATGTAAGCAATCCTCTGTCCTATGCCATCATTAAACAGAATTATACTACCAAATTTTCAGTGCTGGAGCTGATGAAATGTTACCTTGTGTTTCACCTTTTGTCAAGCCAGAATCTAGAACAAAATCCTTAGCACATATACCATAGTGCATGCAAATAATGACACATTTATCCAGAACTCTTCCTGAGAAATCTCAGAGCTGATCTGCAGTCAAGAATTAGGCTTTTCTTAAAAGTTCAATGGCTGCATATTTGTAAATTTTCTTTTCATATCTCATAAAGAAGTTACTATAGAAAATCACAAAAAGGACAAAATCTCCATAGGGAAACATATTTTTAGGTACTCAAAGTAGGTGAAAATGCATACTGGAGCTGTACCCAAACGATTGCTATTGGGATTCTCTTTGGCAGAGATACTTGATTTTGTATTTCTTTCTGTAAATACAAAATTCCCTTTCCCCAGGGAAAATTATGCTTGTGAATTTTTTTCATGATTCAGTCAGTGATCTTCAGCCTTTAGGTTTGCTATTTGGAAATAATGGTGGCAGATTCACTGCTAAGATTGGCATCATAATTGTGAATCATAATTGTGAATTGCTGTCTCTTTTTGGTATTTGGATGTTAAATTGCCCTTGAAAAGAAAGTACTTTGTTGATAGAAGACATATACATGCCTGCTCTGGAATTCTCTTTAAAGTTCTACCTACCCATAACAATAACAAAAAAAGTAAATACCTTCGTGCATTTCTTGTCATGTTTGAGAAAGAACAAAAAAATTCTTAAATGCAAATCATCTTGGAAGCATCAGGACTAAGATACTGTGTGGCTTTATAATGCTTCTCACTTGAAAAAAAATTACTTCTCAGAGTGAAAAAAGTACAAAAAAACCCGTCAGAATGGAAAATTTAATCTTGAACCCTATGTGGAAAAAACATGAAGTAACTGAAAATAATCAAAAGTACAAATATATGTATGTTTAAGTTTATTAAAAAGAATAAAAAATAATAAAAGGAATATTTTCTTTACAATAATTCACTCCAGAGATTTGTAAACTCATACATATTATATGATAATGTAGGTTTTATGCAAATGTTTTCTCTGCAATCTGAACAATAACGATAAATATTTTCTAGGTCAACGTGAAATACCTGACATTTGTGTAAGCACTTGCTCTATTCTGTTTTGTTTCTGACACATAGCATTGAGTCTGGTTTATAGTATAGCCTAATTTGCATAATTCACCTCAAATCCCTGATCACAAATATTTCTGCAAACTACACAGTATGCACGGTATGATAGGAGTTTGTACTGAATAAAAATTAAGGCAGTATTTTCTCCTGTAGTAAGATCACAACAAAAAGGACTTAATTTCACAAGGGGACAAGTCTTCAGGGAAATATTTGCATTTTACACATTATGTAGACTACTTTATACCCCACAAAGCACTGTGCCTTCCTGCAAGTCTTCAAATCTCAACATGTAATACCCTTTAATGTGAGAAAGAATAGAATCATAGAATGCTTTGGGTTGGAAGGTCATCTGGTTCCAACTCTGCAGCATGGGCAGGGACACCTCCCAGTAGATCAGGTTGCTCCAGGCCCCATCCAACCTGGCCTTGAACACTTCCAGGGAAGGGGCAGCCACAACTTCCTTGGGTGACCTTTCCAGTGTCTCACCACCCTCACAGGAAAATTTCTTCCTAATGTCTAAACTAAATCTCCCTTCTTCAAGTTTTAAACCATTTCCCCTTGTTCTTTCACTACACACCCATGTAAAAAGCCCTACCTCAGCTTTTCTATAGGCGCCCTTCAGATACTATATAGGGAGGTTGCTATAAGGTCACCTTGGATCCTCCTCTTCTCCAGGCTGAACAACCCTCACCCATCACCCCTTTGTTATCTGCTTGCCTTAGCAGAGCCTTCTGGAGGATCTGCTCCATGATCTTGCCAGGCACAGAGGTGAGTCTGACTGGCACATAGTTCCCTAGGTCTTCTTCTTTTCTACTGCTGAAAATGAGGGTTATGTTTCCTCTTTTCCAGTCAGTGGGAATTTCACCAGGCTGCAATTTTAGAATGTGATGGAAAGTGGCTTTGCAGCTTCATCAGCCAGTTCTTTCAGGAGCCATGGGTAAATCCCATCAGGTCCCATGGACAATAGATCATTGGTAGTCATTATTTATTTAGTATGGTACATAATTGTTTTCATTTTACTGAAAATTAACTTTGAAAGGAAAACTATGCAATAACAGAGTTGTAGTAAACCATTGTAGCATTGCTTAATGCTTTAAGTTATATCCTGTATTTATTAGGAATTACTATGTATTTTCCATTTTTCAGGTGGTAACTTAGTTATATATACTACATGAGAACTTATTCCTAAAAGGAATAATAAAACCATTCCAAACCGCATTAAAAGAAGAGAAAAAAGAGCAAAAGTCACACAACTTATGTAAAAGTACTTATTTTTCTATGATTAAACTATTGGATTGAAGCAGGTTAAAACTTCTGACAGTTTATTTTAAAAAAAAAGGTTTTTATATACATACCAAATACCGCTCATTTCTCGTTTTTAAGTTGTTAGTGACTTCACTGATTCCTCTTGTTTTAAAATCAACATTTTAAAGTGCAAAATTATTCTGATATAATCTATTTGTTTAGTGCTGAAGATTACAAACAGTAATGCTTGTCTCTACTTAAATTCTACTTTATTCTACTTATTTCTACTTAAATTCTCAATGTATGCTTTTAGGATGAGGCAGAATAAATTATTTCAATGGCAGTTTCAGAAATGTTTAAATGAAAAGTTGTTTGTTTTTTTTTATTATTATTTCCTTATAATTGTTATTTTAATGATTTAAGCAGTGTCTCTTGAGTATATTTTTTTTCCAGAGAATGTAAACTATTGTTTCCCAGAAAAGTCCATTGTTTTGGCAGTATTAAAACTAGCTAAACAAACCAAGTTAATTGCAGATGTCTATATGGAAGTTCTATTAGAACCATTTATGGGAGCAGAGAAGTGAACTGTATTTGTCATTTGTATCCCTGAGTGTAACTGCTGTTGACAAGCACCCCAGTATTTGGTAACGTTAACGCTAAACATGCAGCAACTACTAAAAAGGTCATTGAATGCAACCCAGTTTAGGTGGTAACTAATTTTTTCACAGTATTGTTCATCCTAGGAGGACAGCATGTCTTTCTAGGCCCAAGACAGAGTCTTCTGTAGTTTGGATGTACGTGAAATAGCCACTGAAATGGTTTCTAAAATAGGAGCAGTTATATTGAAGGCTGAAGGAAAGACAGGTGGTCAAAGACTCAGAAGAGAAGCAAAGATCTCTAAAGAGAAAGTTTAAGTGACAGGAAAACAATAAAGATAACACAGAAATAATACAAAGCCACAACAAAGATACATAGATTTTGCCAGGAAGGATTCAACACAGTGTTTCAAAGGCTTTGGTGTCCTGGTGATCTAAAAAAGAAACATCCAAACCATGAGGTGGTTTCTTTGGGCATTTTTTCCCCATAGAAACAAGGACACAGGAAGTTTTTCACAACTGCTTTTGCTCTGTACTGGTAGCATAAGAAAAACAGAATGAAAGCCTAATATAAAGAACTGGAAGTGTTAGGAATGAGGGATTTTTATAAAGAAACTCCATTAAGGATTCTTATTTGCTAAGACTTTCAGAGGAGCTAATTTTTCATAAAAAGTAATTGATGTGTACAATTACAATCCCACACTACCATAACCGTGTAATTTCAATCTGTGGCCTTTAACTTGCCAAGAAAGGTCATGATGCTGGGATCAGGCAGAAGAAATAAAATAGAAGTATGGTAAATGCCCTGTAAAGTACAAAAAAGTGTGTAAGATACTGGATGAAAGGAAAATAAGGAAAGTAATCAAAAGTGATCAGCATATTTTTATAACATGAGCAAACCCCAAAATATAAACGTTATTTCCTCCTTGGAAAAAAAAATGTTGTTAAGGATTTTGCTTGAGTTAATTTTATGTGAAATTTGTCAATAAATAAGTAAAATTTATGTATAAGTAACTAAGTAAAAATGTGTCATGGAAATAATTACAGAACTGATCTGTAAATACTTTAAATACTGCTTCTTTATATGGATATAATGCAAAAAAAAAAACCACAAAAAAACAACTGTAGAAAAAGAAGAGTAACAAATACTGAATTTCTTGTCTCTTTTCAAAATTATTATTTTTCTGTTTTCCCTGTCCTTTTTATCCAAAAATCTTTGATCTTTCACAAGTCAATTTAACAATCTGCACTTGCAGCAATATGTTCAATGAGAAAGACTTGAAATGGATAAGGAAATGGCATAGTGGAACTGGGAATTCCACATGTATGGGACCCATTTGCAATAGTATAATTTTGGTGGTTGTATCAACAGAGATATAGATTCACAAGACTTGCCTCAGTATACTATTTCTGCCTCTTCCTCATAATAAGTAAAAAATCCTAAATTTTCCTTCTTCTTATTGTACATTTGGTGTACATTTTTAGATTTTGTTGCTACTTTTCAATTTTACTTTTCACATATACTAAAGATTCCTAAAAAATCTGAAAAATAATTTTTATTTTATTTCCCTTTTTTTATAATATGAAGGCTTAGTGATCTGGAGCATTTTGTTCAGAACCAGTTAAAAAAATTCATATTATGAAAAAGATACTTTTATATTATGAACAAGAGGATGCAATATTTCACCCATCTTGTTTATTTAAATCATTTAAAATAAAATGCATTTTTAACACTATGTCATTACATGTTACAGTAATTTCCATATCAGAGGAAAAAATGGGGTAAAATATTGATTTTATATTTATGAACTGAAACATATTGAATGCCAATAGGTCAAATAAAAAATCATCATGAATCTTTAGTGCAGTATATTTATTCCTGTCCATCTACAAATTACAACAACATCTTGATCCAGCTTGCAGTAAAATCAAAGTCAGACATGTTAGAGCAGGTTGTGGGTGGTTTTGGTTATCTTTCTGTTTTGTTATTTTTTTTAGAAAATTGTAAATATCTAGATCATCCATGATGTTTTCCAATGTAAATGAATTAGACTTTATCTAATTCTGAGAGGCTAGCTTGGTTTCTGATTGATCAGACATGTTTTGATTATGATCTGGTCTATTTTATGAAACAAAAAAGGTCATAATAGAGATGCTTGAATAAAGATAGGTCTACAGCTATGTAATGCATATTTGCAATTGTACATAACACAATGACTTAGCAGTCTAAAATTATTATCAAATTTTGTATTTTTTTGTTTTGGTTTGGTTTTTTTATATCAGTAGCAGCCCTGAAGCTGAATGAAATTTAAGAAATTATCGGAACAGGTATTTTATTTCAGATTTTAATTGTAGAATCTCAAGATGGAGTACAGTTTGGGATCATACTATTTATTTCTTTTCTTTATGAATTGAAACATAGAAACAGAGACTGAAGTTCCTACTTGGCTCATGAAAGACAGAACTATCACAAGTTTGATAGATCTTACAATATTAGTGCTCAGAGACAAAGAACTAGAAGGATACAAAAGTAATCAAAAGATATATAAGAAACCAGACAGTCCAGGAAAGGCATGGAATAGGATTAAAAACAGGGAAAGAGAGGAAAATACAATGTGGCTTTGAAGAATTATCTAAATGAAAAAAATACAATGGCATACTGCTAGTTTTCAACGAGTATTCTTGCATTGACTCAAATATAATTCTAAACTTAATAAACTGAGTGTGTTATGGATTAGTGAGCTGTCATAAAATCCCATTTCAACAATACATTTAAACATTAGAGAAATCAGAAATTCCTCTTAGCTGAGATTGCTACCATCAGGCATATGTCCCATCTAGTAAAAACTGCTTTAGAACTGATTCCTTGTGGACCTTACCAAAGAGCCTCCATTATTTAAGTGTAATAATGGAGGGTAAACTCTCCTGTGTTGATCTCTAGTTTCACTTCATTCTCTGTAATGATAGAGGTTGTTTTGAGAGGATATTTGTTTCCAGTGAAAAGCAAACCAAAATACTGCAAAGAAAGAGTTGTTTTTAAATAGAGAGTGACTCAAATGCATTTGCCTGCTGAATGACTCCTTGTTTTGAAACTTGGACTGACTTTTGAACAGAAATTCATTTTAGCATGACCCATTTTGTCACCGAAGTGTCACTTAGACTCTTTGAAATGACAGTTTTCATATGCCTTTCATATTGCAGTGATTGTAAAACACTTCTATTTTATTCATAGCCTCCATCATTGTTTTGATTAATTTTTATCACTGCTGGCCACCCCTCTCAAAGCTTTCTAGGCCTAGAAGTAATCTCGAGAGGGCTGACTGAGCTAAAATTGGAGTCTCACACAATTTGGTTAGTAATTTTAAAATATTTGATAATTCACTTGATATGCATTATTTAGTAAAATTCTTCATGTATGTGTAGATTGAATTGACAGAGTAGTTGGCATTTTGAAATTTACTAGAGAGACACTTTTTCAGGGAACACAAAGAAATGGGTCAGAAAAGGTAAAAAACAGTATTTTAATGATGTAGAACTTTAGTTATTTGAGTTCATCTGGGTCTTTATGCTGGTTTAGGTATAAAGCATTAGATTTACTAGGAAATGTTACCAAAAATGGTTAATATTTTATTAAAATACACTACAAGTTTCCAGAAAAAATATTGTGAAATAGTTAGACACTGTGTGTAACTTTTAATGAGACAACAGGTCTTTCATCACACTGCCAGTAAAAGATACAGCCTTGTAAGAAGCATTTTTGTTTAAAATTTTCTCTTCCTAACAATTACTTTTGGATTTTTTACCTTCTCTTCTCATCCTTTTAGAAAAATGATGTGAAAAAAATACATTGAATTTGACATCTCTTCATCTGTTTGGAACAAATAATGCCTTCACAACAACAGTTGTTTTGGTATGTGCTGGATATTGGTGTAAAATAACAGTGGATGAAAACAAATGGAATAGTTACCTAATGTTTGTGTTCATTTCCTGACATAATTGGGTCATTTTTGCAAAGTTTCCAGAATAAATTGATTCAGAGGGAAGTTCTCAAAATAATTTTAAATAAGAACTTTTCCTCTATAAAGCTGACAAAAAGTATAGAATATTTAGTTTCTTTGAATAAAATGGTCACAGTCCACATGTGTTGAATGATACATGAACTTTTTTATTACTGTTATTTTGTTAACTTTCTGCATTCTAGAAATATATTCAGTTCTCAGTAGACAGCAGCACAAGATGTTCCATGAAAACTAACAAACCTCCCTACTTAGCTCCTGAATATAATATTATGTTATTCATTAGGCCTGGAAGTCTTCATGAAAGTGGGAAGAGTCTCATGAGAGACACCTCCCGTCATCATGACACCTCCATCACTGTGTTATCTCACAGAGTTTCTGTGGCCCCTCCACAAAAACTTCACCTCCAATGGCTGAAGTTTGCTTGCTGTGCTCTATGCACCTGCTATGCAGAGGTGTAAGAGCCCAAGGCTCCCTAATCAGCAGTGCAAGGGTATAACTACTCACCTCTTGGAGAAGAAAGACTGATGTTTCTTCCTCCTGAAGGCACACTTTATAAAGACTTCTATCCATAAGGTGGGCACAATTCTGCAAACACTGTGGTGCTGATGAGCCTTTCCAGCAGCTGTGACCATGTGAATCCAGACAAGGATTATGCAAAAATTCAGAGTATGCCATTGTATTTTTTTCATTTAGATAATTCTTCAAAGCCACATTCAGGCAACTATATATAGCTAGGAGACTTAAAGAGACCTTGTTTTGCATTAAGAAATGTAATGTTCTGCTCTGAAGCCAAAGAGTATAATAATAAACTTATTTTCACCAAAGAAAGGTCACAAAATTTGCTCAGAACACAGGTCAACATTAAGTATATTATTAAGGTTGAAAATATTTTATCAAATCAAAAATTAATCCAAAATTTGTAAAATCTAAAGACAAATATCCCAGAGTTCTTAAGTGTTAAACTTCTGAAGTTAATTCGTTAGTTTAAAGTTCTAACTTATGTGGTTTTGAGTCTCATCTACTTGAGTAGTTTTTCTTATTGTGGTTTTGTAGTGGTGATACCCAGTGCTGTTGCCATTCTTTTACAAGATACAGTAGAAATCTCAAATTTGTGTTGGTAAGAAAGTCAATTATTGGGTTCCAGCTGAAGAATATCACAATTTCTTGTATTGTGGTTGTGTATTGTGGTTGTCAGTAATTATTAGTGCAGTAAGTATGATTAGTGTCCAGTCATGAGACGTATGATGAGTGTCCAGGTGATGAGAGATATTGACTGTGGAAATGAATGGGAAAGTTACAGAAAACTTAGGACAATTTATCCTATGAATATATCAAACAACACATCATTCAACACCGTACTATAAAGATGTTTATTGTTCTTCCTCAAAGAAGATCAGGATAAAAGGATAAATTGAAGTCCATAATTCCACATTTTTAATACAGTATGCACAGATTAAAGCTGGTGAGAATATGTTCAACTACTTTAGAATTCAATTAAAACATGGGTTTTTTTTGGGTTCAAAGCATTTCACACTGCTAATCACTGATGTTTTCACCTATAGATTTTTTGAAGGTCTAATGCTTTCTGGTCACTTCTGATGTATGTGGATGTAGGAAGAAAGAAATAGATCTATATGATGAGCCTTCTTACCATGACTACACTTCATCCAAGTTCTTAGAAGTTTTATTTCTGTGTTCCTGAATAAAAAATATTATTATACTTGTTGAAATTTTAAATTATATATATATTTAAACCAGCAGGTAAAGCTGGATAGCAGTTAAATCCAGCTTAATATTTCTGTTTCAAGCAAAAAATGGTCACTTTTGAAAGACAGACATGTACATATCTATATATGGGAATAACTGACCTGACTCAAAACCTGTATACTGAACCTAAATAATGGACATCAATAATGGGCCTGAATCAAGGAAGTACTTAGTGTTTTCCATTGATTTTCAAGAAGCCTTTCTGATTTGCTTGTCAGTTACTTAATTGCTCTATAGCCTTTCTGAAGCATATATCTTATTTCATTTATTGTATATAGAACCTAGCATTCTATTTCATGGCTCTGAAATCCATTGAAATGCTAACTTCTGGAAACACCTAGTGTGCCATTGGACTTTTACTGAACCTTCAGCCTACAATTTTTACCATCTTTTTTCCTTTCTCGTGAAATGTTGTTTTGGCCTACAATTCTACCTATGCTTCCTAAAAGAGATTGTGCTAAACCCATCTCACAATTATTGATTCAAGCTGTTATCCAAATTAAAACTCTAGAACTTGTATTTTAAAACCTTTGGCAGATCCAGAGATGTTTGTATGTAAAACACACTAAATATATACATATATATATAAGTTATAGGAACTTATATAGAGAGAGAGTATAAAAACCCAATAGAATTTTTATTTTTCATGTGTTTTTCAATGTGTTTTTCAATACACCCTTAGCTTAATTACACACTTGGGTTTAGCTGCTTTACAGTAATAGTGCTATAAGCTAAGTAAAACTCTCTGATACTGTGATTATTTACAGATAACAAATACTAAAATACAACTACAAGACTTTAAAGTTTAAGAACAATAGAAGTAAATACCAGGAGAGAGAAACCAAAAAAAAAAAAAAAAAAAAAAATCTTCAATTACCTTGAGAGAATTAAGGAATTGATGTGACTAATACATCACAGATCTGAAGACAGCATAGAGAATGTATACTTTTTTAAAAAACTATTGTTTCTTTAAGGGCTGGGGGCTTTGAGTAGGAAATTCTGTGGAGAAATAAAGTTAATTAGATCTTTTAAAATTTTTCTTTCCCTACACATTTGTAATGATCCTAATCAGATCATTGCACATGAGAGGTTAATGATCCACATAATGGTGAGCCTAAAGAGGCACAAGCCCATGCTCTGCATATGTTTAGTTTGGCCATCAGACCTGTAGCTCTTGGCTGCAAGGTGTCCTCAGACAGCAAATCCTGATGGAGAAACCTAGAGCTGTTCCCACTGGATACCAGTGATCAAGCTGCTTGTGTTTCTTTTTCTCTAAGCAAAGCAACATTTTCTTAAGTGAACATTCTTTTGCTGACAGTAGAAATTATTAATAGGATTGTTTGCTAGTTTCACCACAACAGTAATGAAAAAAATTCTGGTGAACCCTTTCACAGAGAGGATTTGGTCTGTGCAGCTTACCCTGATCAGAGATGTCTTGCCACCTGACACTGCCCAATTCTCCAAATGCCCAGCAGCTGAAGCAACATAGGATTATCTATGCTGTTTCTCTTTTTCCTGCTAGTGTTAACCTCAATAAGTGGTATCTTAATATCTTGCAGAATCTGGATGTTATTTTTACTGGGATCATACCAAACACTAGCCACAGTGCATCACAATAATCATAGAGAATTAATGCATAGATAATGTATTTCTGTGCAGACAAAAGAAATGGGAAAATGTGGTTATTACATTTTACTGTTCAAATAAGCATATAGTGTAAAATTACAGCCTTAATATTGCCATTTACACTTTTAAGATTTGATTCCTATATCTTATTATCCTACAGTTCATCATCATTCTTAGTTTCCTGACAATAGGTGAGGGAGGGGGGAGGCAAAATTCTAGGTTTAGAGCTATGGAAATATCTCCTACTCCTGAAAGATGTTTTCTAATCATATTCACTTTTCTGAGAACTCAATTTTAGTAATACTTCAAGGCACTAAAGATGTTATTTTTTTGTGCTGTCTTCTAGTCTCCAGGCAGAAGATATTTTTTCAGCCATGTTTTTCACAATATAATAAATGCAAAAATTTATCTCAAACACAGCTGAGTTTTCAACTAACTATTCATGTGAGATTGTTGGTGAGGTGAGAACTTTATTTTAGCTTTAATCTTCACATAGCAACATTATTAACACCCATTTAAACTTATGGTTGGGAAAATCAAACCCACAAAATTCCTCTGACTCAAATAGAAGTTAACAAAAATTTCTTAGTGGGACAGTCAATTATGAATTACTATCAGTTGCACTTTGAAAGTTGTGCCTTGAATAAAAGCAATCAAAACCAGGCAAAGTTATGCAGTATAAGTTCAGTACCCTGAGATACTTAAAGAAGCATAAAATGCAAATGAAGCATGACACTTCTTCTCTATTGGTTAGCATTAATATTTTCTACTCTATCTATAGTTAGTAGAGTGGTAAAATATAAACTATAATAAAATTTATGATGCCTGACTAGGAAACTCAAAATAAACACAACATAATAATACATTTCTGTTGTCACATTGCCACTATTTCTATTTGGAAAATGAATAGGAAACTGAACAAATCTCCTACCGTGTTTTAGGAGGAGTGTTATTATTTCATTTTAGATTTCATATCTGCAACATTATAAATCCAGCTATCTCAGGCCCTGAGTATTACTGATGCACCAATGAGGTCCTGCCAAACCTGTACAAAACAGAAGACAAAAGTCAGTCTAAGATCTCATGAAACACCAAAAAGAGAACATAGCCAGAATATTTCACAATTTGCTATCATTAATTCATTAAAAAAATCCTAAATATTGCTAATGTACAGTACAAAACTGACGATGGAAGAGTTATGCTCCTATTCTACAGTTCCAAGTTGACCAGACTGTTTGGTCCAGGAGCCTTATAGCTTTTTAGCAGGGAGGGACACTGATGTCAAGCTGGCTATGGACAGACCAAGGGAGTCCCAGCAAACTGGTGAAGAGACTATTGGGTGTGGAGTCTCTGTGCATGAGATTCATGTATGTGTACCAAGAAAGGAGACTCACTACCAGAGATCAAGGGAGATTGGTTCATCTGACTTCTTCAAAATCTAATTAGAGAAATAGTATTAATGCCAGATTCAATTCTTGCAGGAAATGTGAAGAAGTAATCTTTCCAATAATGTTAATAACCCTTTAGCTTGGTTACGGTGCTCTGTTTTGGGCACTATGGTCCAAGAAAGATGTAACGGTGAGAGTTCCAATTGGAGGCTTAGAAGCTGTCATGATATCTAGGCAAAAGTTTTGAATGACCTACAGTGGTTTAATTCAGAACTCAGGAGGTTTTAGAAGGGAAGCAAAAGAAAATTTTATCCATTAAAGAGATTAAAAAAAAAAACCAACCCAACTATAAATTTCAGCCAAGGAAATAGGAAAAAGCATTTCTGAAGGTATAAAGAGTCCAATGGTGAAACAAACTCTCTATAAAAAGGTTCTTTAATGCATTACTCAAGTATCTGCTAAGAATAATATAACCATACTACCAATATATTATCTAGGAAGCAAAGATTAGACATTGCTTTGCACTTTTGTTATGATTTTCCAATGATTGCCTAGGAAATCACTTTCAGGCTTAGGATGGTACCCAACCAGCATCCTATAGGACTCACGTAAATCTGAGTCCAAAATTATTAAAGAACTGTTTTTCTGCACTTTGAGCAGTTTCTGACTGAAACTGTAAAAGCCCCACAGGGGGTTGAAGTTGCACTGACTGTTCTATGTTTGCTCTGCGCTTCATGTTTCTATATAGTCAGTAAGGTGTAGAAAAAGGGGACTGTCAGTTGTGAAAGGAAATTGGTAATAAAAATAACAACAGAACGTATTTCAAGGTGATGGGGCTGAGCAGATGCTGAGTAGCTGCCAAAACTTGTAGCCTTAAGTTATCCTGAGAATTCTAAATACCTGGGGGACACCTGGGGGAAAAAATAAACAACTCCTTCCCAAAATCCAACAACAAAGAAAACCCAGAATCTCTGTACTGTTTTTTGCTGAGATTGAGTTACTTTTCATCATAGCAGCTCATACAGAGCTTTGTTTGAGTTTGTGATGAAAGCAGTGTTGATAAAACATGAATGTTTTAGCTATTGCTAAGCAGTGCTTAAACAACATCAAGGGCTTCTCCATTTTTTACACTGGCCCACCAGTGAGTAGGCAGAGAGTCCACAAGAAGTTTGAAGGGGGCAAAACTGGGACAGCTGATCCCAGCTGACAAAAGGGATATTCCATACCAGATGATGCAATGCTCATCAATAAAAGATGAAGATAGAATGAGGACATTTGGAGTTATGTCATTTGTCATTCCAAATAACCCTATAAAGATAACAAGTCCTGATTTCCTGGAAATGGATGAACACTTGCCTGCTGATGGGAAGTAATGAATTAATTCCTCATTTTGCATTGCATTCGGCAAAGCCTTTGCTTTACCTGTTAAACCGCCTTTATCTCAACCTATGAATTTTCTCACTTTTACCTCTCTGATTTTCCTCCCCAGCCCACTGGGGTGTGTGTGTGCTTAGCTTCCTACCAGTATCAACCAACAATACCTTGAAGTCAAAAACCATTGAGACTTACACAGACATGGGTCACTGAAAAAAGCCCTCCTTTTAACTTCTTTCCTGTGTTGTACTGGCATTTAAAGCATGCTGCATGATCAGTACTATAACTGACAGCAAATTTCATGCAATCCATAGACTTGGATGTTTTACACCAACAGTAGTTTAACAGACTTGCGTTTTATTTATTTATGTGTTTATTTATTTAAATCTAAAGTACTCTTTAAAGGTAAAAGGGAAAATTTCTCTTCCCTCTGTCCCAAGGAAGGGTTAGAGTTGGTGACTTGTTATGCTCCAGGAGCATCTCAAAGATTAAATGAATCATTCAAGATCTTACATAATTTAAAGTTAATTTCTTACTTTTCGACAGATGGATAAGAAACTGAAATGAAGATTCCTTATGAGTCATCTCTTTCAGCCTTATCTAAACAGAAGGGAATTCTCTTAAACCAGGAAATGTACAGTTTATTCTTGACTTTTAGGAACTCTTTTATTCCTTCTGGTTTAATAAATTAGTTTTAGCTTTACTGTTAGACACAGTAGTAAAGACCTTCAGGCTTATGCACTACTACAAAGAAGTTGATAAAACCTTAATTTATGCAAGGTATTGCCTTAGTAGAGTCCGATGCAAAATCACAGTCTTCATGCCTGCAAATGTTAAAAGCCACAAAATAACAGAGGCATTTTCCCATCATTCCCCTGAGTATTACAATTCACTATTCCAATTATTGCAACACTGTATTCTATCTAACATTGTTTAAACAAAAAAGCAGGGATGCACAAACTCTTTAGACATGTCAAATAAATCAACAGAACTAGAAAAAATTCTACACCATAAAATAATCTAAATCTGAAAATTCATAAAATCAAAGTCTTTATTATTGTACAGAAAGAAATTTATTTCTCTACTAGTTAGAATGCCATAGTTTTTTTCTTGAAATTGAAAGACTATGATGTTTATCAACATGCAATGCTGTTTGTTCATTACATTGATTTTTATTACGGGTTCCCACAATTTGAAATAATTATGAAAGAAACAACAGAAACAGATTTTTGATTGTTCATTGTTTATGGCATCTGTAGGAAATATGTTGGCTTGACATCAACTGTTAACAAGCTTTATTTAAAATGAAGGGAAAACCAGTTGAGAATTATAAACATTGCTTATAATGGAGCTTTGTAGTTTGCATAATTATATTTAGTGAAAGAAAGGAGGCAAGCTTGGTCTGATTTCATTTTTCCATTAGAAAAGATTCAACTGTCTTCATCCCATGGTACCAGCTGCAGTTTGCTTTGTATGAGATCACTGTGCTTAATTTCAATAGCCTGCAGAGAGAGTTTATTTTTTAAGTGCTGTCTTTTGCAGATGTGCCAAGGGAAAGATAATTTTGGTCTCTAATCATATGCAGAAAACTAGTCCTGTTCTGAAGCTTTACTTCATATGGTACTTCCAGAATAACCCTGTATAGAAATCATAGTTTCAATTTAAAGTACATTTTAAAGTCAGCCTCTTTCCCACATGAATTCTCCAAAAATACTTAGACTTTGCACTAAATATTAATATTTTGTTACTCAAGGGCATACAAAATGACATTTGAAAAGAACACATGTATAAACACTTTGGAAATATTAGACATATTTTTTAAATTGGTAAAATAGGGTGATGAGAAGAACATAAAATTTATCTCAACAAAACTTTTAAATACAAAACTCATTTTACCTTCATACCAACTTGGAGTACTGAACCCAGCTCTACAGTGAATATGACAGAATAAATTTTCCTTTTTCAAGGTAAGTTGCTATTTCAACTTAGGCCAAGGATATGGAATAAAGTCTATGAATTTGTAAACCTTAAAACTTCCCAACTTATCTGAAGGCATAGTGCATAGATTTCCCTCACTACAGGTAGTCAAGAATAAGGCCAACATTTTATTTCTCATTTCTATTAAAAGAAAGGATAGTCTTTGAAGTAATGTCTCTTGGAACCACAGTCCTACCCTGTGAATATCAGATGGATGTCTTATACTTCTGCTTTGGCAATACATATGCTCCCAACCTTTACTCATTTTTAAATCTAAAATCTCTTTATTAAACTGAAAATCAATCTTAAATGAGTTATTTCCCAGAGTTTTTAGGAAATAAAAAAATTGATAATGCTTATCAAAGCATTAATAAGGTAATTGCTGGATTGGGAAATCATTTAAGATATTGAAGATACAAAGCTATTACATTTGATTAAAATAAAGAATAGTAACAAAATGTTAAACATAATATTAATCTCTGATTTTTTTTCTTATTAAAAATATTTCTGATTGTATGTTCCTTAATATAAATCATTTATTGTTTTTAATAATGGCAATAAGACTTCCGCGGGGTGCAGAGAAATGTGCATGGAAAGGGTTTGAAATTATCAGGATCTGATAATTAAAACAAATTGGGCTAAAGAAAGAGATAGTGATGGAAGATTCAATAAATGTTATTGTATGGATCAGACAGCAAGACAGATGATCACCTATTGGCCAAAAAACCAACAAAAAATAAAAAAACCCACACCCCCAAAAAACCCAAAAGAATTTACCACATCAGTACAAATAGCAATGGTAAATATGACTATTTATAAAATGCACTATAATCATAAAATTACAGTGTGAAAAGACTACGCTAGCTTGAGCAACATCAATGGCAGATGACAAAGTAAGCTTTCTAATCTTCAAATATTATTTGTGCCTTGAAATGAAGGAGCAGAGAAATAATGAGACTATTTTTAAATGTTAATCCTTTCTTAGAGGATTAGAAAGTAAAACCAGCAGAGCAGATCCTGACTATTTCTTAAACCAAGCCTTTAATCACATTATAATACAGCTGAATGTAGCTTGGTCTGGTGCTTATTTCATTATAATTAAATGCTTGCAACACATGTGTCAGTGACAACATCCTTATTGGCAGGCATCAACACCAGTATATATGACTAATGATGATTCCAGGCTGAAGCAGTGGGAAGTGTCCTGATCATACTTTCTGATGGGAAATAGCTAAGAAAGAAGAAAAAAACCCAAAGACCACAGAACAAGCTTATATTTTATTACCTATAACTGGAGAAAAGTGTTGGAATGACAGAATTGAAACATCTACAGAATTTAATGATACACAGAATTCCCATTGCAAAATTATTTGTTAACTGAAGTTTTGCCTGCAGTTTAGGTTGCTACTATTCAAAAAGAAGTACAAACACCACATATTTCAGTAACACTAGAAGAGAGTTTATACAAAGCTTACCTGTCAGACAGTATAATGTGGTAAAAATATGTAACATTTAATAATTGGTGATTATTAATCCTATCTCTAAATTCTCACTTACCTTCTCAAATATGTAGATGTTTTTTTAATCAAACCATAGATGACAATCAATATTTTTTTTTCAGTCTAGGAATCTCATGTTATAATTTAGTAACCTCATAACAGGTAAGTGGTCAGCTCAGTCATGACAGTTGGGAAGATTTGAGTTCAAAGTCCACTCCAGGCAGAATAGTTATTTATAGCTGAATCCTATAGACCTCCAGTACTCTCACATCATCCACCATCCTGTGATATAGCTCTCTTTGTTATTAAAAGAAAAAAAAGTCTGAAATATCTGTTTTATCCAAGCGTTAAATGTGAATATTTAAAGTCTTGCAAATAATTCTCTTCCAGCTTCAGTAATAACCTGGGGCTATTATAATGTCATTCACTTCTCCCTGAGGAAAAAACTGTTTCTGTGTCACAAGTAGACAATTGATTTCAGTGGGTTTGATAGTAACATAAATAAAAGACCAGTAAAACAGCTAAGAGATGCCACAAAACGTCTGATCAGACAATGTATCTGTAAGCAGACTACATATGTTACCCGTAATCAATACACAGAGCTACCTGAACCATTTATACACTGTCATTATTTAATGCAGCTAAGACATGCTCTATGTCAAATTGTCTAATGGTGTAGACAGTTAATTCAGAAGAGTCTGTGCTGAACTTTATGTATGCTAGAAGATGTGTTAAAGTTTTATGCTGAAGAGTGACATCTGGCACACATGGATCTACAACAGTTAAACACCTACTGTTGAATGCTTGATGTACACCAATCATCGTGTGACTGATGCTGTAAATCCCCTGTGTGTCTTCTTCAGATAAACAAGGGGCATAAAGCCTTTTTTGATATTTCTGAGATGCCCATATACAGCACCAATTGACCCTACTTGGAATAGTAAGGAGCAGGTTATAGTCTGCAGGCTCTACTAGGCTCAGCAGTCTCTCATGTATGTGAGAACCCAAGCAGGGAGCTAACTTCTCTATACATATTATCTCAGCAACAAATGGGCACTTTGGTGCCTCTCAGCAAGGAACCCTCAATTACTAACTCCCTTCATACTTTCCTGGTGTCCATCTGGCTGGAGTACCTTGCTGTTGTTGGCCTTTCCTGGGTTTTGACTGTCACTCTCTGAATTCTCCATCCCCAAGGCATTTTACCTGCTATGTAGGGGCATTCCAGGGGGAAGAAAAAGTTTCCTCCTCCTGCTCCTAGCAGAATCAAGAGTCCAATATACCATTGTCTCCTGAGCTGGTTGAATTTCTCACCTCGGAGTTGGAATTATATCTGCTCTTTGCAAATCGTAAAGACATGGATGTCACTCAACTTGTGACAATTGTGATTTGACAGGTGGACCACTCAGTGGATAACAAATTGTCTAGATGGTCACAGCCAAAGTGTTCCAGCCGACAGCTTGATGTCAAGGTGCAAGGTCCTGCAGGTGAGTCTGGGCAATCCCAGGCATGGATACAGGCTGGGCCACGTGTAGGTCAAGAGCACCACTGAGGAGAAGGACTTGTGAATACTGGTGGATGAAATAGTGAATATAAGTCAGTAATATGTGCTTGCAGCCTAGAAAGTCAATCTTATCCTGGGCTGTATCTAAAGAAGTGTGACCCATTTACAGGGTCACAATAACTCACCAAAATTACATTACAAATAATAGTTCAAATTATCTACAGTAAACCTGAGGTCACTTGGCTGATGTTGAAGAAATGGATCCCTAACAGCAGTTTTCTAGCTGAGGCTATAATTTTGAAGCCTTTTTCTTTCAAGGCTCAACAGCAATTTGTATTTTTATATTCTGATACTGTTCACATGAAAAATTTATATCCTACATTAACATTTTATTTCTTATTATTTATAAAAAATATCATACCACATAGTCAAAGAGAATACAGTTGCACTGTATTTGACTTCAGTGGGTAATTAAATAGATTGATGGCAGGGGATTTTATCCATTAGTAAAGAAAGACTACATCATTTTTTAATATATAAAATCTGTTGTCTAGTGTTATTCTCATGAAGCTTTAAGAGAAAGGCCTCAGAAATACCCTTTTTTTTTTTTTTTTTAAGTCACAGGTTCGCTTGAGAGCAAAACTTTTCAGGAAAGGCCACAGCAGAGAACAGATTACATTACAGAAAAGCATAATACACATTCTTCATATTATTATATAGATCTTAAGTTTGGAATTTTTTTACTGTATCTGACTTAATTTCCATGATCAAGACAAAAGGGAAAAATCATTGGTAACTCACATTATCTATGTTATTTAACTTGGAAATTCCTAATGGAAGAAAGAGACTTAATTTTCTCTAAGGCAACAGAGATAAAACACAATATTGGGGATAGATTGTGAAATTGTATAATATCTTGTGATTACAGGACAGTTAAGAAATAGAATTGGGAAATACTCCATTTCATACTATATGCTTTTTCTTTCTTTTCCTTTGGATGATTAGTTTCAGTCCTTCTGAAGCAGTCACAGAATTTAGGTTCCACATTTATGATTGTTTTATTTTCTTTTTTTCTGACTAAAGAATACTCTTTAGCAGCCATTTTCTTTTATTTAATTCCAGGTATGGAATCAGTCTAGGAGAATTTAAAAAAAAAAAAAAAAAAAAAAAAAAAGGAGAAAAAGAAACAGGACCCAGTGTCTTCTATGTGAGTCTGAAAATAATAACCTTGGTCATTTCTTAGAGTATCAAAAGCTAGCGAATACCTTGGAGGCAGTAGGGATGATGCTTGAGCATCTTGTCCCTTAATTTGTGGTTAACAAGGGTTAGTTCAGGTAAATTCTAGTCTAGATCGTTTTCAAAGAGTTGTCTAAATTTTCACAAACAAGTCTGTCACTGCAGACTGATGTCATTACCTCACATTTGGCTCAAAGGTACATGCAAGCTAAAAAGGCAAACCAATCTGGCTTCAGTCTGAGTGTTTTAATCACCAGCTGGCTAAGTCTACTAAACTATACATTTCCCAAGGAAAGGTTATAGAGCAAAAAGCCCTAATCCCCTAACCACCTCCAGATTCTCATTAATTAATGCATTAGTTCATAAATAAATTACATACTCAGAACTCTGCCTAAACTAATGTTCAGTCATTTGCTTGCATCCCTACAGGTATTAGGGTGTTCACTCAGTTTTCTTTAGCTACCAGTCATCAGAATATCAGCAGGAACATTAAACTCCTCTCTTATCCCCCCACGTATGCACACTAACACATTTTTAGTAAAACCAAACAATGGAAGATAGCAAATAGTAGGCTACATTTTTACTATTTTCTGAAACAACACATTAATTATTGAGAAGTAAATGATAAGGGTAATATTCTAATAATGATGAAAATGTTAACAATACTTAAAAAATTTTAATGGCATTTTCCACTTGTTCTATAACTTGTTAGGGGTGAATGGCACAATATTCTCTACTAGGTTTCCCATTCTGTGCTACCTGACATTTCAGGAAAAATTATTCATTATTCAATTATTCAGTTCTCTCAAAGGTGTAGTACATTAGGAAGCCTATGATATTGGTAAACACTGTTTCATTCATTACATGAAAGAGTAACAATACCAATTTGTTGTACTCAGTTGCATTGTCAAAGGCTGTAGATGTCAAAGGAGTAGATTTTCAGGTATTTTCTTTTTTTTAATATTGACTACATGACTTAGCCATCCCTCCCTGACTACTGTTATTTCCAGCCATCAGACAGATCCTTACACATTTTTCAGGTAGGCTGAACCAGAAAACAGACTAAATAATTAGTCTCTCCTCTTTCTATGATATATCAATAAATGTTTTTTATTTTTCTTTTCAAATAGAATGAATTGATAGGAAAGAATTTCTAAGAGATTAATAAAATGGCTGAGCTTCAAACACAGAAAACTCCATTCTCTCTGATGAGGCTGACAACAGGAAGTCCTTGGATAGTTAAGTAGATGGGAGTAGTTTTTAGAAAGAAAATAATTGTCATTAACACCTGCATTAATGCTTCCAAACCACAAATGTCAGGGAGTGGAAGAGACCCCTCAAGATCATGGAGTCGAACCCCCCTGCCAGAGCAGGACCAAAACTAGGACAGGTCACTCAGAAATGTATATATAATTATAAATTATATAACTAATAAACAGCACTCAGCTATTATATAAAGTTAAGGAAAAAATAGTAAGGAATTACTTTGTTGCACTGCAGAGGCTCAATCTTTTAGGAGCTTTGCTGACTCAGGCTACTGAACGAACATGGTTTACCACTAGAAAATGTGCCTTTCTCCTTACAAGAACCTCTTTCAAAGGTCTTTGATATCTCTAACAGAGAATATCTGCTGTCAAATCGGGTCTTGGTTTTCTAAAAAAGGGATTATGTTATAATGAGAAATCATGTCAGCAGTGATTTAAATGATTCACCATGCTTGAACTGCATTAAGGAATTTTACAATAAAATTTCATTCATAAATATATGTAGCAAGACAAACCTCTTCTATGGATGCAGCGCTCCAAGGTCCAACCAGGTGTCCCAGTAGAATCTCACGAATGGTGCTCTGACCAGCCTGGATCACTACTACTGCTCCAAAGGTGGGTAACCAGCAGCCAGGTGTGAGCTTTTTAATGGCCCCCTAATCCTGCTCATGCGCAGTAGGGGCCTGCCCTAATTAGGCACAGGTGGGCTTAACACGAGGTCAAGCCCACTACCTGGCAATTATTGGCACCCGGTTGTCTCATGTCACTACAAATATATCTTCAAACTCTAGCTTTTATTTTCAGTCGGAATTAGGCAAAAAAATTAACAGTGTCACTGTCTTCCCTAGTGCCAGAACCACAGCTAATTGAGATGCAAACATAGTCATTAAGATAATAAAATACATCATGAGAAGGTACTTGAAATTGTCACAAACAAGGACTGTGAGTGCTTAGAACATATTGGGGTATTTTAGAAGCAAAGAGGTATCTCAGTAAAGGAGGTTTCTAAAGATACGTCTAGTGGGACTGGAAAAATAGAAATACTCCAAATGCTGTATGCATAAAATGTAACTCAGTGTATCTATTTTCCACCTTGGGAGGCAAAGTAAAAGTGAGTGAAATGTTGAAATCCCTGGAAACTTTATGTTTCTGCATTTCAAAAGGAGAGAAAATTGTTTTCCAAAAGGAACGAAACTTTATTGAGAGGCTACAATTTTGAGTTGTTCAAGCTCTCTAATGCCATTGAGATCCTGATGGGGTTTTCTTTAATGTGAACTTCATGTTAGACTAATGTGATTGTAAATGTTCTGTCATTAGAGATTTAAATTAGACAGCCAGAGCCCTCTTGTATAAAACAAATCAAGAAGTTTCAATAAAATTATGTAAATCTCATTATTATACCATTTTCATCATTATTTAGTTTGTAGAGAATTTAGGAAAAGGATGATACATTAGAAGAAAGAAAAGTTTCCAGCTAATGTTCCTCAGATTGCTGTTGCCAAGTTTGCTGGTCACTCTTCATCCAGTTTTTTTTCTTGGAAAAAACCAAACCAAAACATGAGCCACAATCATCATTCTTAATTATTAAGCAATATATCATGCTTTATTAGTTCCTGCCTTTAATGTTTTGCAATGTGCTTACTAGTTAGCAGAACATGTACAAAATCAACATTACAAAACTGTCAAAAAACAAATGTCTGTGATTAGAATAAAGCAGGTAGCAAAGAATAGCCCAAAATACCAACAAAACTGGTTCAAATGAAGTTCAAAAGAACTGATTGGAAAATTAAAGTAGCGAAAATGTGAAACATGAGGGAAAAAAATTCAATGCATTTTATAGTAACTTTATTCTGAAGAACATGTTTATTTAATTTCTCCTTTTAATGCTGGGAACATATTAAAAAATGGATAAATCCTTTCAGTGTGGCTGCAAAATATTATTCTCCAAAACCTCTGGGGGTTCTAAAATACTTTGTTTAAATACAAATATTCTGTGGGGGCCACTGAGACTTCTTTAAATATTAGTACTAACTCTCTCTACACATCTTCATGTACTTCATCTTAGTAATAGAAGTTAAGTTTCTCATTAACTATCTCTCTGCTGTTCACAGTCTGTGGATATACTGCTATTTCCTCAACAGTCCTGTCTAGGACCCATAGATAATGGACTTCAAATAGCTCCTACATGTGCATGACAGATGAACTTTAACAGCTCTGATATTCACTGTTGGAAACCATAATAGTTGTGAAATATTAACCAACATATGTTTTCCATAAATTTCTTTATTAAAATTCTTCAGTGACTATAAAATAAATGAAATTCAACTTTTAGCTACAGATTTACAAAATCAATCTGGTATTGTGTTAAATAGAGACCCCTATTTGATAAATGTGATCTCTGATAAAGATACTGCAGAATAAATTTAAATCCTGTGCTTATCCACCTTTTTCAGGTAGGGACGTAGGGTTCTGTAGCAACACTAGTAGTAACACACACAAAAAACATATGGCTTAGTGCACATTGCTTTTTGCCACATAACTTGTCAGGAATGACATGATATGCAGACATAAACACAAAGCTATGCTCTGTAGTGTCTCATCTGAGCTCAGCTAATACTGCAACATATAACATCTGTGTACTTTTGTGTGAGTTCCAGATATTAACTGATTAATTATAGGGCTGCAAAATTAATGCTATTTTTATGCGTGAAAATATTTTTAAAATTTCTTTCCAATAAATGAACATTTAAAAGAACACTACAAGAATTTATATTTTTAGTTATTCAGAGTCTTGAAGATAGTATCTAAGTTCTGTGATGATAATAACAATAATAATAATTATAAAATATGTCATGCTAATATCACTGAAATTTAAGCCTTGTATAAGTACTTAAACTTAGGTAACCTGTATGATAATGGACACTGATACGTAACTTTATTGATTTTTGCTTTATTATTCCAGCTTTACTGTCATGTAAATGGGATTACAGTCTACCCTATAATTTATGATGCTTTAATCTATATTTGTATCTTGGGAGTTCTTTTCTTTCAAACAGAATATTAGAGTATTACAAATCCTTTACCAATAGGGATTACAAATTTGTTTAGTTTAATTTCCCAGTTAAATAAATTAAATCATATTCTTGGTGCCCAAGGGAACACACTTGTTAGCTGCCATACTGCATCTCTGGGGATGTAGATACTTTGAGGTATCTTCATTAGTATTTCCAAAGTCCAGTAGCTACCTGGATACACCTCATACATAATGCTTAGGGGAGGCCAAACAGAGAGGTGGAACAAATAAATTTATTTATTTTCGAGGAAAGGAAAAAGAAACATAACTTCTACATCTTGTCTTGAAAAAAATAATTTCAAAATACCTGCTTCTCCATTGAACAAGTGGGCTCACCAGTCTCTTTAGAAAGTAATAATGAAGTTTTAAAGTGTACTATTAAAGCAGGAGAACACACTTGATAAATGTTTTGTGGTTTCCTAGGATACTTTACTGATTTTCATACAGAATATAAGAATTCATCTGTAGAACAGCTTGATAGAATTAAAGAAGATAAAAATATAATTTTGGACTAACACAAAAATAGTGATATAGATGAATTACTGAAAAGGCCTAAATATCAACAGTGGCCTGTGGTGGGTCAACCTTAGCTGGCTGCCATACACCTAACTACTCTCTGACTCCACTTCCTCAACAGCACAGGGGGAGAAAATAAGATGCAAAAAGATAGGGAGAGCACTTACCTTTTACAGTCGCAGAGTTGGATAGCAAGAAACTAATACAAAAAATTTAGATCATTGCCCCCACCAGCCCTTTTTCTCAAGTCTCAACTTCAGTGCTTCATTCTCAACTGCTGTAGCTGCCACCCTGAGTGGAATTTAGATGTCTAGTCTAAGTTCTCTAAGCCAGGCCATCTTTGTAGTCAACAGTGCTCCCAAGAGTAACTCATGATATGTTAGTCAAGCTGTAAAGGTCAGATGGGAAGGATTTATGACAAATTAATTTCTTTTAGCACAACTCTTTGCTGACCCCAGAGAATTACAGAACATTAATGAAGACATGCATACCTGACTTACACACATAACTTGTATGTAGCTAAATTTAGGTAAAGTTAATTGAAGTTAAAGAATTACATATAGAATAAACAGCAAATTTTTAACTGCATCTTGTGTATTTAGATCACATGCATCATGGACTGCACATTGTAAGATTACTTTGAAACTATTTATTAAGTCTCCTCAACTGAATGATTAGATAGGAAAGCTCCTTTAATACTTTAGCAAGCATCTGAAGACAAAATTGGGGTTTTTTAGGAACTAGTAATATTGCCATTCTGAGATGCTACAATAGACAAAATTCCAGATATAAACAATATGTATAGAAAGTACATTCTGCCCTAGCTCTGCATAGGTGAAGAAAGAAATACACTTCAATCACCAGGTTAACAAATTACGTTAGTTCCAGTGGAAAAAAAATGTTTCACTTAGTAAAAAAAGAAATATAATGATGAAAATGTATCAGTCTATCATAGCAGAACAGATTAAGAATCACACAGAAATACCAAATTTAAATTGATCACTCAGTCATCAATGCTAACAGCTGCAGCAAAGGTAAATTCTGTGGCTGAATACTAGATTGAGGTATATGAGGTTTTCCAGAACCAGGGAATTTAAAACTTTGTCTTAGAATTAATTCTAGCAAAAGCACTTAGGGTTCTGCCTTTTGCTGTGGTTTGAGATAATTAGGATAGAATAACCCTGCCTAGGACACCACAATCATCTGCAAGCCTATTGATATAACAGTTATAAAGGGAAGCAGCTGTGCCCATGGTGAGGAGAGGATGAGTCAAATGACCCAAATGGACCAATCACAGCATTTCTTCCTATGGTGCTTGGTACAAAATGACTCCCATGGGAGCCCTCTGGTAGTTTCTCTGGCTAATGTGTTAGATGGGCTGGGGTTTCTTTGCCCCTGCTCCTTGTTTCCTCACTGGAGAAGAATATCATTCACCAAGATGGTTGCCTTCTGCCTTCCATAGGAACTTGATTGCTCACTGAAACTCTGAACCTGGGCACCTCCATCTGCTTCCTAGTCCAGTGTGGGATTTTTCTGGTTGGGAAGTTATTACTGAGGAGGGTGAGTTCTGTATCTACATATTTTATGTACATTTATATATAGTGTATTTCTTACATTATATACATTTCTAAATCTCAATTACTATTGCTGCTTCATTAAACCTACCTTAGTTTTTTTATTTCAGCTTTTAAGTGCCTCTCCCTTATTCCCTTCTTCATCTTCCCCTAGGAGGGGAGTTGGGGAAATAAGAGGGAGCATCTGTCACCCAGTTACTGCCTAAAAACTGTGATAGATCTATTGTTGCCCAACATGGGCTTTGAAACCACAACCCTGGGATTAAGACTCTCATGCTCTACAGGCTTATTTAGCTGGTTAAAGCTGAATTGGTGTGAACCAGGCCTCTGTTCACTCATCCTTCTTCCCCACTGTGGAACAAGGAGGAGAAAATCCACCCAAAGGCTCCTTAATTGAGAGAGAAACAGGAGGGTTTTCATTCCCCAGTTACAGTAGTAGGAAAAACTAGACACTCAATTTAGGAAGAAAAAAAAAAAAAAAAAAAACAACTTAATTTAACCTACTTGGAGAAAGAGAAAACATCACCAGCCATAGTTTTTCATATTCTGTCACACAGAAATATCCCCAACTTACTGTTTTTCACTTTCTCTTTTCTTCACTACCTTCTGGATGCTCGGTACAATAGAAATAGGTTGATAAAATTATGATTCAGCTATAAGTGTGTACACTTAATGTAAGACTGTAAGCAGAAATTCTTTAAAAAGTCTTTTTTAAGGAATATTTTAAAATTTTGTAACTGTATGCAATGTACATGGAAAAAAATATTTATTACCTGTTTAAGTACCTGTCACGGTTTAACACTGGCCCGGCAATTAAACCGAGTAACAGACGCTCTCTATTAATCTCTCTCTCCTCCCTGATAAGAAAGGAGAGAGAATAAGGGAGAGAGACTTATGGGTTGGAAACTAAACTACACAACTTTAATGAAACAGTAATGATAAATAGGAAAAATTACTAAATATATACAAATATACAAGAAAATGGATACCACATTCCTCCTCCCTTTCCCCCAATAGCTCTCACGTCACCACCGAGGCTGCAGGGCAGCCCTGGGAAAGTCCAGGCTGGAATCCTGGAGTCAGCAGCAGTTGGGAACTGGAGGCAGGAACACACAGATATGGGCTGGCACGGATCAGGAGCACAGGCAGACAAATGGACGGGATCCTTCCAGGATGCTGGGTGAAGGAAGGGAAGCAGGAAAAGCAGGAAGGGCAGGAAGCTGGAAGCAGGAAATCAATGGCTTGGCCCTCGTGATCCCTCAAATTTATACTGAGGATGATGTATATGGGATGGAATACTCTGTTTGGTCAGTTCTGGCATCTATCTTGTCCGTTCCTCCCCAAAGGAGGGCTGCAGGTGGGACCTCTTTGTTTTCCTCAGAGCTGAGCAGTGTCCTTGGCTCTGCACACCAGTCCCTAGCAGTAACTATAAACATCAAGTGTTATCAGTCCTAGAAGCACACACTGTCTGAGAAACTTGCTGCCAATTTCAGCAAGTGCAACTACTTACAAGACACCCAGCTAAAAGCAAAAATACAAGACAGAAAATCACCTTTATCCTGGCCCAAACCAGGACAGTACCTAAACAACATTTGGCTAAATTTTAATATAGTAATACAATAGACAATATCAAACCTAGAATCTAGAGACTCTTGTTTATACTGAATGGCTATCCCATTAATTCCTCCACTGGAGATAGTGCTAATTGTGATGAAATAACATAATTCCATTTGAAGATCATATTAAAATATTATGTACATATTAGAAAATATACAGCTTCAGTATATATGAATCCTTGATTGTGTAATACATTCCTTTGCATATCTGTTGATCTCGTGTATCGAATGAAATATGCAGAGTTGACATGTTTTCATTTGGAATACCTTGTTAGCTGATATTTTTTTATATATAAGTGTACCTTACCAGTTAAAAATCACTGTCAAGGATGAAGATTTTAAAATATATATATATATATATCTGTAAGATTTATTTACATTTTGCAGTGAGCTGAGAGGTGATCTGAGATAGTGAGCTCAGAGGAAAAATACATTTCTGCAGGACAAGCTGAAACAAATTTCCTAACAGGTTTCTATTATGTGAACTGCATTTTTTCCCCAAAGCTGCTGATGTTCACTGTTCACATAAAAATAGACATTTATACCTTCATAAAAGTTCCCGTAAATCAGTACTTAAGTTGCAGGCCCTATGACATGGACTTGATTGTAAGATCAATTTCTTCCTTTTTTGCTGTCCAAGAGATCAACTGATTGGGTGCTACTTTTCTAAAAAAAATTAAAAGATTAAAAAAACACAAACAAGTAATCTAAAACCTTGTGATGTACTTGTACCTGCTAGTTCCAAATATCACTTCCTTGACATTTTTATTCAATAAACATGACTTCCAACCCTTGAGCAATGGTGAAAGCTTTAGACACAGTTATTACTGTAGAGAGATTTCCTTCAGCATCCTCCTTCTGTCTAAAGATTTTGTCTATGTAGCAGGAAGATTGACAACTCAAGAACTGCAGCTTAAAATGGGTCCTTCTAAGTACCTCGGAGTCTTGCAAGTCTTTAGGTTATCAGATATTTCCATGTTATTTTTTAGTTCTGCTTGACTGGTACCAAGGTACACACTCCAAAAGGTCAGGAACAGAAGGATAATCTAACATTCTTTTAAAGTTCAGAAAAGTTATGTTTCAGTTAGAATCATAAAAGTCTTCAGAAATCCATTTTGCAAAAATGTATCTCAAACAAACTTCTGGCAGTAATGAATTCATGGGATAGAAATTTATTTCAAGCACGAAATGCAGCTAAGTTTGCAAATATACTACCTACTGCTGGACAAAAATCACAGGAATGTGTGTAAGTGGTTAGTCAGGTTTAACTACATTTAGATCCATTTGTTATACAGATCTCCTTGAGAAGGATCACAAGAAGGAGATGAGGTCTCTGGAATCGCTCACATCTCAAACAAGTAAGAACCTCTGGAAGAGAGCAATAGTAAGTTGATGTTGGGTTTTTGGGGTTTTTTTTTTTTTGTTTGTTTGTTTTTTTGTTTTTTTTTTTTTTTCTGTTTGCTTCTGCAAAGGATTGTCCAAATGCTGGGCTACTGTTGGTTATACCCCTTTCCTGTCAAGATTGTTAGAATCAAAGATTATGATGTTCTTTATAAAGCTGTGGGTTTTAATCATGTTGCTTGTGGAATAATCGCATGTAATTATCTAAACAGAATAAGGTAATTTAGCAGAAAAGATCATCCTCTATACACCTAAGTATGTCTAGGTTTATTAATTAGTAGACACTTATTTGGGAAACTGTGCTCTAATCTGCCTTGCCTTTTTTTTCCTGCTCATTCAGAGCTAAGTGAGAATCAGTTTGGCCCCCTGTGGAGCAGCAGACTACATCTGTTGCAGTCCTCTCTACATTTGTTGATCTGCAGCAACTACTAATGAACTTCTAAAGATAAAGACTTGTATTTAATGCAGAAATAGAACGCATACGTTTTTAGCATAAATGTGAAGGAAACATTGATTTCTTAAAACTGAACACCAATTGCTCAAAAACATCATCATGCCCCTCCCTGGAAGGCTAGTTGCATGGTGTTTTCAGCAGTCTGGTCTTTAAGGTCTGTTCCAATGCAAACCATTCTATGATTCCAGAGACCAATTTTGTTCAATCAGATCTATAAAATTCAGTTTCTCGAAAGTACTGGTGATCCATTCATTTGCTATTAAAACAAACTGCAAAAACAATATTCCATCTTTGATGCTGACATTGACAGTTAAAGCAAAAGAAAGTTAGCAAATATTGTTCTGTAGAAAACTTAATAGTGTATTCAAGGTATCCGTTGCTTGTTTATTTTTGTTGCATTAGGTGTTTTTCCTTCTACTGCTGTTGCTTATTACAAAATCTATCTCAATTCTACTGATAAAACTAGATTTTCTTTCTCATATTTTACAGTCCATTCCTGTCAGTTATGAGCTCTGTTAACTGGGTAATAATGTGTTTAAGATTAGGAATTGTGTATTTTCTGCTGAACATTTACATGAAGGTATCTTGCACTCAAGGATTCAATAAAATATTTATATTCACAGGTATCTTTACATATAAAATAACTTCTGTTGAAATCAAGGCATGGGTGCCTTTTCAGCAATATTTTTGGGGGGGCTATTGATTATTCCTGACTTTAACTGATGAAAGTTAATTCTTTTATGAATTTTTATTTTTAATTTTATTTTTAACAGTCATAGTTTGAGACCACATAAATACGAAAGTAAAAAAACCACGTAAACACTAAAAAATGCAAGATAGGCAAGAAATGCTTCAAAAACAAACTCACAAATGTGTTATTTCCATGACTACATGTAACACATTGTCTGTGAAGTCTATAAGTAAAATTAAGAAAACAAGAAAATTGCATTACACGGAAAATAATTTCTTCTTTAGGGCAAGTGCCTTGAATTATATAAATATGTTTAATTTACTATATACATAGAGATACATATAGGTGTGTTTACAACTAAGTGAAGTTTCCTACCTCTTTTGTTGGGCTGAACATCTGTACTTTGGCTAAAAGTGGAATGCTGATTACACTGGAATCCTTCCCACCTGCATTAAGGCTGCTACACCTGCTCTCTTCTTCATTTGAAGATGCTATTCAAAATATTGCCTTGGCTCTGCACAATCCCAATTGGTTTTTGGTCTTGGTTATTTGAAAAAGCATCTGCCTCATTCAGTTCTACTAAAACCTTCTCTCTAAATATCTATTGTCTGAGACTATAAGACCACAGGTATAACAAAAACAAAAATAACAAAAAATGGTTTAATGTTGAAAGTGCTACTTTTAGACTGCAAACTTTGAAAGTACGTTTGAAACACTTTTTAAAACAGATATAATGGAACAAATTTTTGTATAGTGTTAATAGATATATAAAGAGCCAATATTTTTAGCTTATTAATCAAAGTCCTTTTGCAGTCTACTTTTAAGCCTTATATACGCTTAATGAAAAATCTTATAGACTGAAGATGAGCAAAAAATCACCACGCCAAATAGAAACCATACTGTTAACTTGTACTGTAGGGTAATATGAGTAAACCTTAGACCATTTCCTCATCATTACTTACTTAATAAATGCTATATATTATTAGGTAGTTTCAACAAAGGTTAAATCTAGTTTGAGTAGCTTTTTTTTTGTTCCTGGCAAGTGACTAACAATGTCATTTACCATTATTGCATTCAGAACCTATTATCTTTTAATACATTAGCTCTACAGAATCCATAGGAGCATGAAAAGTCATAATCCCAATAAAGTAATGCATTTTCTATATTGAACATAATACAAAATAAGCAGATAACTATGCAAATATCATTAAATAAAGTACTTGCAGATTTTTTTATTTCTTAAAAGTATAATGACTTAATTACCAGGTAAGAGATCAGAATTTAAAATGATAAATGTATGAACCAATAAAATATTAAGAGTGCATATATGTTCTGCTGAATTTAATTTTCTTATGAAAAAAACATCTTAGTGTGGGGATAATTATGTATATTGATTAGGAAAAGAGTCATCATCTGCTATTATTTAATTATAATAATGTGAATCTAAAAACTCTTTGTAAGTTCAATGACAGGGAATGTTTTGCTAGAGAAAAATTATGAGAAATAATTATTATAGTGCACTGCAAATATGCTTAGCCTTAAAGATAGTAACTTTCCTGTGGCAAGAATCTTTTCCTTCCCATATACTGTGCCATTTGCCCACTGAGAAAAGCTTCTTATTTATTATAGCTGAAAGCATTTTTAAATGGACAGAAAATAAGTTGGTCAGAGCTTCTTGGAGGAAGAATACAGCAATATCTAGAGTTTACAGTTCTTTGTGGCTAAGTGCCTATAAGCTACTATGAAAACTCTAAGTCACTAATCTGCAAAGACCTGAAGCCATAGGCTCTGTCCTGTTTATCGCTTAAAAAAATTTTATAAGGCTAAAAATTTAATTTGTAATTATTCTCCCTAACAGTATTCTTTGACATCTTTAATGATGGACTGAGTTTTTATATAAACATTTCTGTTGTAAAAATAGATTAGTGGTGGCCCATGCCCTCAAACATAGGTTGATAACCTCAGGACAGGCAGACATTTGGGTGTTTCCAACTGGGACTCATGCTCTTAGCAAACATGTATGATGTTCATTTATGGTCTTTTGGCTTCTACACTTCAACCATCTGTTGAAATGGCACTGTGCCCATTAGCAAGTTAGTTATATTGTTCTAAAGATATCTGGAAATCAACTAAATATAGGATGTGATGGACTTCCTCAATGAACATAAATGGCTGTTTTCACTAATAGTCTCTCTGGTTAAAATGGATTGCATCATATTTATCTTTACCTCTCTAAATCCCCTAAAAATTGTAACTGAATAGAAAACCTCTTTGGACTCTTAATTTTATTGAAAAATATGCTATCATATTTGTTATTTTATTTATACATTGCATTTTTTAACACTACTTATAATTTATCGTGTCTTCAGCCAATATCAACAGCTTTTTGATATGTCACTGCCTTTAATGGAACTTGTACATCTCACACAAACTTAGTACTATATTTAAAATATTGTTTTTGTTTCACCTTATTAAATCTTATGGTCTGAATTTTGAAAGTTAAAATTTCAGACTATTCTCTAGCATTTTCAATATTTAAAAGAAAAAATGCGTACTATTGTAAGACATTACAGCTCTTTTCAACCACTTGCTGAAGACAGTGCTTCCTCTTGAAATTCAGGTTTAACCACATTAAAAGGCACTCATGACCTACAGGCCAGAATACTGACATTCTTCAAAACTAAATATGGAAACACAAACCTAACAAAACCCGTTCTAACCTAGAACGTAGCATATATTGTTATCCCAATAGCATTATGTTATCTGGAAATTTTCAGACTATACTGGACAAACCCTTTGTGGTACGATTTTCCTTAGAAGTTACTCCTAGAGGACATCTAGAGGTCTTTTTTTACTTCATTCTGTGAACAATTGTGAGAAGATAATGTTCTAGTAACCTTGATAACCTCAACTTATTAGCTCAGGGCAATACAATCAATAATTACATGATGAATATACATATACTGCAGATACCTAGAGCCAATACCTTTCAAGAAGTTCTAAATATTAAAGTGTGAGAGAGCAATACACTACACAGAATTTCACTTTCCACAGTACATTGAAGATTCCATGGCAGAAAACATAATAAAATTAATTTTGTAGAAGTTTGTTATGAGAAGGACCTTAATGAACATGAGTATGTCAGGAATGATAAACTAATGTTTCAAAATTGTGGAAACAATAAAAAGAGGAAAGTCTAAGAAAAATTATGAAAAGAAATAAATGGCCTGAAGATAAGGAAACTGCACACACTATTCTGTCGCGAATAGCTGTGTTACACATCAGCAGCTGAGATCCAATTTCAGATTTACATTCCACTTAATTCACTGAAAAGAAAAGGAGTCATTTAGTATAGCTCTTTCATTTCTGAAATCTATGTCTTTTTGGTCTCCAGCATTTTTCAAAAATATACTATTATTATGGACAGAACACATTTATCATGGTGCCAACCACAAAATTATGGTACTAATGATTGCAGAATTCTTTGGAATTAACCTCTATATTAGAAAGATACGAAACTAGGAGTTTAGCAGATAGGTTAAAAGATCAAAGGACCAGAAATTCCTTACTTAGCTCAGCATTTTATTTAGCAGCTTGTGTTGTCTACCAGGAGTTTGTTGTAACAATATTGTAAGCATACAGATGATGAAAGTACATATCAATTATTGAAACTACAGAAATGGTTGTATCCAGTAATAAATATAAGTGCCATAAATATATTATTTTTATAATATTTGATACATTTTCCTCTTAACTTTTGCAGAAGCAAAGTGTATTTTTTAACACTTGTAATACTTGCTGAAGAAAACAAATGTGCAGGTGGTGACTTGTATTTTGGATGCAAAATTTTCAGGGAACTTTCATGTCTTTTGGATGAACAAAGCAAAATATTTTGCATAGTGAAAATAATCTAATATATTTCACTTCATGTCTCATCCTTGTCTTGCATTATTTTGACAACAGTCTGGACAAAGACAACGATGGCGTGACCAAAATTATTCGTTATGCATTTTATTATTTCTGTGTCAGTAATAAACCATGCAGAATGCCATTGAACGTATTTGTTATTTGTATTTCAACATAAGAGATGTTTTTAAAATATCCATTTTAATTTGTATTGATTATATATGGCATCAGATTGATTTTTGAAGTCATGTAAGACTGTTTCATTCTCCCACAACATTTAAAGACTTTTCTATTAACTAACTGATTCTTACTGAAGGAAATATCAATTCTGAACATTGGAAATTAATGGAAATTTTTAGCAACACTATTTAGAAATAGATTTCCAAGTTACCAACACAAGACTCTTAACTTCAATGGTAAAAACCATTTTTTAAATAGAACTTTTTAAATAGAAACCACAGTTACCTTGCAGAATTTCTTACCTTGCATGATTTTCTCTCACAACAAGATTTGAAATGTATTCATTCAAGACATTAAATGTAGGATCCTGTAGGATGTAGTTTTCTTAAAATTTCTTCTTCTAAATAATTTCATGTTAAGTCTTTATGGTAAATAGTGGATGATATTTTTAAAGTATTATTTCTAGAAACATAAAATAAAAAAAACAACTGACTGGAAACAAACATATAGCATATTCACATCAGTGTCCTTTTTTTTTTTTTTTTTTTTCTTTTCCAAATCAGCTTTTTTCTATACCTAGCCTATTCCTTCTTATAGCAGAGATGACTCTTTCCCCATAGCAGTTTTATTCACAAAATACACATCTTCATCCATAACAGGGCTTCCTGGGCAATAGTTCAATTAGGACTAATTGCAATGCTAACATCAAATTTTATTGCTACTATTATTATTATTACTATTATCCTTTGTAAATGTTTTACACAATGGAAAGTAAAATAAATAGAAGCCACTAAATAGAACAGACATTATAATGCAGTGCCATCGACAGTTGTGGCCTTTTATTACTATATTAATTTAATGACAACAAGCATCTGCAAAAGCAATACAGAAATAGTAAATATGCCACTTTTGACTTTGTGTGAAATATTTGGGTTTGTTTACTTATATTGTGAGAGTTTGTTAAAATTTTATAGTGCAAAGTTATTTTCTTTCAAACATAGTTACCTCTAGACAGTATTTTTGCAGTTATTAAAACTTGTTAAAAGGCAGATACCTAGTTTTAGGCATTTGGTTATTTGCATATTTAAAAACCCTATATTCTGCAAGTGAATCCAAGAGGCTGAAGTGGAGCAGGAAGCAGAAAGTTTTCCCCATGCAGGGAAAACAATAATCTGTTTCACTGAAGATATTTAAAATAGAAAAAAAAGAATCAATACAAGACTTTTTACGCCGTGTGACAAATGTGAGCTGTTTTCTTTTTCTAAATGATATAAAAAACATACAGTTTTACATATAAATCATTAAGAAGCTGAAATCTTAATTCATGCTACAATAAAAATGCAATTATGGTAAAATAAACACAAGGTATTTCCTTCAAACTATTTTTAAATTACAATTTGTTGGAAATTTCTAAAAAAAGAACTCACATGACGATTCTGGTTGAAAGATTAAACTAAATTATTACTGTTGTTAAATTTCTTCATTTCCGTCTGGGAAAAGATGAGCCCAAATGCAAGCCTTCTAATGACTGCATAACATAGATGAATGCAGACAAAATGTCAACACAAACAAAACCACCCTCAGCCTTAGAATCATCCTTGAAAATACGCATACTTCAATGACAGTGAAAACATCAACATATAAATTTAACATTTACAGGGACCACTCAGGAAAACAAAATTCTACCAAAGCTATGTAATAGACCTCTATAGCTAAGCAGTATAATTTATATGGAATTTCCACGTCATGAACTGAAAAGATCATCAATGTTACAATTTTTTATTTTCCATATTTTTTGTTTTTAAATACATGCAGGAAACCCAGGTGATACATTCATTTATCCATTCTTGACAAGATTCCTTTTGCTTATTTGATTCTGAAAAAAAAAGTGGATTCCTGAGAGTTATAAGAATTACATATGCCTTCTGTCTTCAAGACCCAGCTTCAAGACTTACACTTCATTTCCTGTCTTATCACTCTCCCTAGCCAAAGAACTTCTGAACTTCTTGCTCCAGCCTATTTCAGTGGTCATCCTGATTGTATAGCATAAGATACACTCTATCGTGTATTTTGCAGTTCATAAACCTCCCCACTAATCATTGAAAACCTTCTAGTCGCTTTATGAGTTCTACTCTTGAGAAATATAGGTTTTCACTCATTTTTCTTTTTTTTTAAAAATGGGTTTTTCTGGGGGGAATGGGGAATCAAACTGCATTTGACAGTTTTTTGCATTACAATAAGAGTTTCTCAACAGTAATCTTATATTCTCTTGTTGCTTTCTAATTACTACTTAGCAAGGAGATTAAGTTCCATTGTGTTCCAAAGTAGCTTTAACTTGCTGTATTGCTTATCAATATAACCAGCTGTTCAATGTTAGATTCAGTGATGACGGCATTTTTAATTGCTTTTTTCGTTTGGCTAAGTAAGTTCAGATGGTCACTAATTAGTTCTGTCATGCTGAGGTAGTTTTGTTATGAACAATGCAATCAGTGTTTCATTGAAAAGACAACTTTCCTGAGATCAACACTGCTTAATTATCCCTAGGAATCCGTCCTCAATTTCTTTATTTGTTATCACTGTCATGAGTAAGGTGACACGAATTAAACTGAACTGCCACTTAAATGAAAGTTTCTGCTAGTGCATATAATGATTTCTCATTTTACTCTGTGCAAAAGAAATCAGTTGAAACCATCATAAAGAGTTATTCTTTATTAAGGTCTATGCCTTGCTTTAGGGCAGCCCAAGTTATTAAAAAATTATAAGGCATTGAAGCAGTTTATGATTGTCACACTTCTGTCTGTGTTTTTCTTACATAAAACATGATGAGATATCTAGCTTTGTCTTAGATATTTTCATCTCCTTCTGTGGCTGAAAATAGTTTTTCTGAAATACCAGAAAGAGGCAATAATGGCACTTCTCTTCAAGATGGATAAAAATAAATTAAAAAGGAACAAATGCCATCCAAAAACTAATGAGCATTAGGGTTTTTTCAGTGTTTACTCTTAGAAAATACATTTTCAGTTTGTATTTTTTTGGTTGGTGGGTAGGGTTTTTTTTGTTGGTTGGTTTGTTTGGGGTTTTTGTTTTTTGTTTTGTCTTGTTTTTTGGTCTGCTTTATTTTTTTTTGGTTTTGTGGGGCTTTTGTTTGGTTTGGTTTTGGTTTTTTAATAATAATGGTTCTGGATCTTACAGTTCAAAAAACTCATTCATAGCTGGTGACAAAAACATTAATAGAATCCTTTACAGACATTTTCCTAAGAATTTTTTATAACTGCTTTTACTTTCTTCTATTTATTAGAGATCTTCTTTGTCAGTTGTTTTATACTGCCTTTTGATTATAAAAGCAAATGCATACTGATCGAATATTTTTTAAAGAGAGAATAGTGAAATGTTATTGTGACAAAGATGCAGATTAAGGCAGAACAGAAAAGACAGCAATGGTTATGTGGCACAAAAGGCTGACTTCTCAGGTAGCCCACAAAAATCAAATTTACAGCAACTCAGTGAGAAGAAAGTAGAAAAAAAGTTGTATAGGTAGTGACTCCATAAGGTTCAAATCATTATTAGAATGAAAGTCACTGAAACAGAATTTCTCGCTTTCCATCAGCTTCTCTATATAGCAAAAAACTATTGAAATCCATTTCATAATTAAATACATCGTACACTTAGCTTGTGAAAGCAATCGAAAACCTCTCAACATTTGTTCCAAACAAATATTTGATCACTCAACATTTTTATGATTGTAAAACCATCATTCCCTGTGGGCAAAAATTGATCAAGTATAAATTAAGAGTATGAATAAAAAATAGAGATAGAAAGACTAGAGCTACAGTACAGATATCTAAACTCAGTTCTTATCAAACTAGTATTTTATGTACGTGAAAAGAAATTAAGAGAGTGAATTTCACATAAAATATTTATAAAATCAGGCTAGCAGATAAATGAACATTAATTATCCAGATACTTCAGAAACACTAAGGATTTACTTTGACCTAGGAGAATGCTAAAAGTCAGAATGCATCTGAGTTTTATTACAAGACTGTGATGCTTTGTCTTTTTGAGATTACTAAAATGACAAAATAAGAAACAATCCTATTCTTCTGCAAAAGTCAAATTTCCAGTCCACACTACCCTTGATCAGAATGCATCTTCTTTGTGATTGTGTTACAGGATGAGTGAACTGTGATTTTATAAAATAATAACCCAGACATTCTTTTACTTAAATAAACTGTATAATTTTTTACATATATATACAAACTATATATTTTTTTACATATATATGCATATATATATATATATAACCTAACAATAGAAATCTTACATTCCTAAAAAACAGTTTAGGTCACAATACCAGCCTTTTAGTCAGAAACAGTGTCACAGGAAAATTACTTAAGAGTTGGTTGTCTCAGAATGCAATGTCAACCTCTTTTCACCTAATTCATGCAGCTACTTAGAGTTGGGAAGAATAAATATTGAGAGAGATGTGTTAGGCTATTTCCACACTGTAAATAAAGTAGAATTGAAGTATAATCTCAGGCATTTTTTTGCAGGTATCCATAATGCATAACTAATTCCGTTGGTACTTCCTTTCCATATTTTCCCTTGTGTCAACTGGCATTTTCCCAGAAAATCTTGGTACAGTTCAGGGCAGGTACCACTCCTAGTAGGTACTTTGCATGTGGCACTCTATCTGGGCATTAAAGAAAGTTTAGTTATGTGACTATCAACCACGTATTTCTTCTTGGACTCAGAATCATTGAACAGTTCAGTTCCTGCAAGTAACACAGGCCTTGCCTGTATTCTAAACTAAGGACTGTCAAGGAGTACATCAGTCACTTAAGTTTAAAAGCATGAAGCCAACAACTTACACCTTTTAGAACACAGAAGTTTTATAAAAAGACTGTACTATTTTTAAGAGAAAAGGATTAAGGAATCTGGTCAAGATTGTAGCACCAGAGATTTAGTTTTCTCCTTTTTCTAAGGATACTAAAAAACCCATCTTCTACAATATGACATTCTTATTTAGCGTTACTATATTACATTTTAAAAATCTAGTTATAGGTAAAAACGAAAGAATACCTTCTCAAAGCCAAGTGTTTAATATGAGAGAAATTTTAATAGTCTAATAACAACGTATCTGTTTAACGTATCATTAAACAGAAAAAAAAATTCTCTAAACCAATAATATAGTTGAAATTTTATATGCATGCTTCTCACTATTCAAGCCTTTTTCCTGGAATTTTACTCACCTTTTCATGGTTTCTTGGGGTCCTAATGTGGAAAGCTCCAGTACAGGGGTGTGTAAAGGAATTAATTGACAACTTCACATTTGCAGGCAGGTGTTGAGCAATCTCCAGGAGAGCAGAGTTTCATCATACATAACAGTTGCTTGGGACAAGAGATGCCATAGCTCCAAGTGTCCTCTCCCTTTGTTTTCCCTCAGCTATATATGCTGAGCATGACATCATAGGGTGCGAAATATTCATCTGCTGGGGTCATCTGTCCCAGCTGTGTCCCATCCCAAAAATCACATAGATTTTGTTCGGCATTTTCTGTTTAAAAATGGCGCTTACTATGACAAAATATTTGTTAATAAGGCAGGTATTTTGAACAGCAGATTCTAAAAATTAGAGAAAGGAAGATATTATTGAATAAAAAATTATTTAATGTGTGTCCAGTGGGATTAATATTAAATAATTGAAATAAATCCAGAATAGCTTTTGTTAAAACCTACCAATGACACAAAGATAAATTAATACCCTGTAAATAAGGGCAATAGCAAAAACAACACATGAAGCAGACTCTCTTTGTAAACTGGGTCTACACAGGCAGAAGTCCAAATGAAACTTTTACTGAAGTTGACAGGAAAGGTAGATGTGTGTATGCTGATTTGGAATAGTTTGTCTTGCTAATAGATTATTACCACTACTTCATCCCAGAGCAAGGACTGCACATTACATTACATACTCCTATCAAAAATTCTTAAGTTTCTTCAACTTTCTCTTGTTTACAGAGGCTCTAATTGTATTTCTATTAGACATTAATGTAAAAACTATTGCTATAGCAGACCTTTCTGCCAATATTCTGCCCTATAAATACTACCTATATAAATACATACACCTTACACTTGAAAATTTTAACATTTCAGTGATCTGGGCTGAAACTCACATTGCACACATTGACATTTAACTTTCTAAAAAAACCAATAATTCTTTTCTGACTTAGTTTAACATATTTCTATTTTCTTAATTAGTTTCTCATTCAAATAATGAAAGAGTATTATCACTGTGTCTATGTTAAGAAAAACATGTTGATGGTAATGTTCAAAGGAACTTAAAAAGGGCTTTTAGTGATAAGATATAAAATAATGAATTACATTAAAAACTGTTTTTTAAATTAGTTGTTTCTAAAGCAGTTCATAAAAATGTATTTCTTAGATAACTAGTTGAAATTACTGTGTAAAATCTTGTTCCTAAAGGAATGTATGATTTCAATAATACAATCTTTCTACATTGAAATGTCACTTTATGTCTTAACACCAACTAAATATAAATTTATCTATAATTTTTTAAGATAAACACAGCATAAATGAAAATTTCTATTTAGAGAAAAAAACAGTAATAAGTATTTTAAAAGTTCTAAAACTCCTTTTCAGGGGAAGTATTTGGAAAAAAACCACAACCTTTCAAACGCAATCTCTGTCCAACAAAATATTTTTGAAGAATGAGTCTCATGGCAAAACCGAAGTAAAATATCTCTTAATAAAATGTTTAAGGATGACTCTATTGACTGTGCCCTGATAGTTCTTTCTCTTTCAGATGTCAGGCAGAATCTAAAGAGCCAAAGCACTCCCACATACTGCATCATCCAAATGAGGGCAAAGACATTTACTTATTAAATTGCCCACAGCTGCTCCCTCATTTCCTTCATCTTATGAGCGGCTACTCTTCCACACTGCAATGGATAATTTCTTAGTGTGGGCAAAGCACCATTCTGAGGCCAGGTTGGTGTTCAATTTACTTGTAGTAAATAGTATCATGTTTTCTGTGAAGCACTCTTACGCAGTAACATTATTAATTTTACCACAAACAAGAGAAGTTTTGTTGTTGAAGCCATCAGTAATCCCATAGAGTTACAATCAAGCCTCTTACTCAGTGGAAGAATATGGAAAGATCAAAGTACAAGCACTTTTTCACCTAGAGCTGAAATCTGCTACAAACCAAATGCATTTTGCCTGGCCGAAGATTTTCCTGGTGGATCCTTAGTTACATCACTCAATTTTAGTTCTGCAGGCATGTATAATATGAACTGTTCTGCAGAAAAAAATAAGATATGGTCACAGAATCATAGAATATCAGAAAGTAAGGGTCTGGAAGAGACCCCAGAATATAATTGAGTCCAACCCCCCTGCCAGAGCAGGGTCACCTACAGGAGGTCACACAAGAACACGTCCAGGCAGGTTTTCAATGTCTCCAGAGGATACTCCACAACCTGCCTGGGCAGCCTGTTCCAGTGCCCTGTAAGCCTCACAGCAAAAAAATTTCTCCTCATGTTAATATAGACCCTCCTATGCTCAGGATTATATCCATTGCCTCTTGTCCTATCATTGCATAACTGAGGGCTTAACTGAGAAGAGCCTGGCACCATCCTCCTGGCTCTCTCCCTTTATATATTTATAAACATTAATGAGGTCACCCCTCAGTCTCCTCCAAGATGAAGAGACCCAGCTCCCTCAGCCTTTCCTCATAAGGGAGATTTTTCGTTCCCTTAATCATCTTGGAGGCTCTGCACTGGACTCTCTCAAGCAGTTCCCTGTCCCTCTTGAACTGAGAGGCCCAGAATTGGGCACAATATTCCAGGTGTAGCCTCATTAGTCCAGAGTAGAGGGGGAGGATAACCGAACCTCTCTCAACCCACCAGCCACCCCCCTTCTATTGCACTCCAGGATTCCATTGGCCTTCTTGGCCACAAGGGTGCATTGCTGGCTCATGGTCATCCTTCCATCCTCTAGCACCCCCAGGTGCCTTTCCCTTTCACTGTTCAGTCCACAACCTGCACTGGTACTTGAGGTTGTTCCTACCCAGATACAAGACTGATCCTTTCCACAGCATGTATTTAAGAAGTTTATTAGTGACACACGCAGAATGAACTTTGGCTAAGGAAAGAACAAATTGTACGGTAGTGTTTGTGTATGTTTGTTTTATTCTTATGATGAATATTACTGGAGAACCTTTTCCTGCATTAATATTTTTAGGCTGTACACTTAGAAATGTTTGAAAAACTGTATTTAGCATTATTAGCTGAGCACAGGCATACATAAGAGGCTAGTCTAATTTATCAACAAGTGAAATATATTAAATTTTGAATAGGGACACGTCATAGACCTGGTTTATCTGAGAATCAGTTCCAGTGAACCAGATATACTACAGAGTGCTGGATCTTCAAGCCATTTAAAGTTAGCATGCAAGATTTCCTCTACAGATGAACATCCTAATACACAGAAAAATCCATCTCTAGAAACATATCTATGGGCATATAATTAGTGCATATGTGAAGGTGTCTTCACTGACATTGCTTCTCGCCAATCGACTTTATGAGATTGAACATGAAAATAGTAGAGCTCTTCAAACACCCCAACACAAGATCAAAATATTAATGGTTGATAATACCTGTTTCATTACCTAAACCTTCTTTTTTCCCTTCTGGTTGTACTCAGAGATTAGTGAAATAAAAAAAGTGTTGACATTTATAGTGCCAGCACTCATTAGACTGTGCTGCACATTATCAGGTGTTGGGAATACCCAAGTAATTAGAAAAGCTTTCTAAATTTTTTTTTTTTTTTTTTTAAAAAAAGTTTATAAAGAGAGGTATAACTATACTACCATGGGCAAAAGTAAGTCCCTTAGTTTTACATCTAAACTACTCTGACTTCTGTCTTCAACTTTCAGTTCCTTCAAGATATCTATAGTAAGGAAAAAGTCTTTCTGTGCTGGGGAAAGGAGTGAGGTGAGAAAAGGGTACATTGCAGGGTTCCTTCTAGAGCTCAGTAAGATAAGCTCAGAAAAAAATCTTAATAGAATAACTTTTAATAGGACAAGAAGAGAAATACAGTTGATAAGTAAAGATTAAGTTCCTCCAGGTGCTTGGAAATCCTCTATTTTTCAGCACTGGATTGATCCAAAAAAGATTTTCCCATGACATGCTGCACACATACCATCCATGGAGAGGTTCCTCTTTCCTTCCATTCCGTGGTGCTCCTTATTTTGTGTAACAAACAGAATTATACATATTTTTCCTGACAGGCTGGACCATTATCTCTGTCATAAGGTTTACCAGCACAGAGCAGAGGTTGGTACAAGGCAGCTCCATCAGGTTTCCATGTAGTGGCTACTCAGGCAGGCTTCTCCTAACATACAGGTGTCTCAAGATTAAAGAACAAAGCTCAACAGAGCAGATAAGACTTTCTTGAGGTCACTAAGAGTAACAGAGCACTGTAACAAGCTGCCCAGAGAGCTGGTAGAGTCTCTGTCTCTGGAGACAATTAAAACCTTCTTGGATATCATCCTGTGCAAACTATTTTAGGAGAACCTGGTCTGGCAGTGGGCTGGACTAGATGATCTCCAGAAGTCCCTTCCAACCCCTAAAATTCTATCATTCTGTGAAATCCATAAATACAGTGTATCAATCTAGAGTCATAGGTCTTCCTGAGTTTAAAGGATTCTGGACAGAGGTGCCAAGAAAGTCGTATTACCTATAATATAAATGACCCTAGAATCTTCCTCACCACAGTCTTATGCTCTAGATACACAAGTTACAGAGAAGACAGATTACTCACTGATGTATTTGGGGGCCCAATACTGCCTGCCTGTCTACATGAAGTTGGATGGTGCTAAGAAAAAAACCCAAGCACCAGTCTTTCATGCATTACAATTTTCTAAGTGCTAGTCTCCATTTAAACTTATAGTAATGGATTTCTAAATCTGCATAGCAATATTCACACAAGAATTGGGAAAAAATAATATTATCTGTTGTAATTAGCAAATTATTCTGTAACTGGGGACACTCAAAGGCTGAAAAAAACCACATCCATTCACTAACTCATACTAAGGAATCATAGCTAATGACTTCGAGTAGACCATCTATTGCTTTCAACACACACTTCATATATTGAAAACGTTGTTCATTGTTTCTGCTACTTGCCTGTAACTATCTGAATTATGCTCTGATAACTTCTATAATGTATTTTTACTTTATTAGTATTTTATTTGGTTTGAGAAAATAAGCAAAACTGTCCTTACAACATTACTATTTAGCAATTCTGCTTTCTAAAACTACGTTGAGAGGCAAATAGTTCATTGATTAAACTATGATAGACATTTGCAGTACTAGAATTTGATCGCTCACTTCTCTGTATTGAACCAAATACCTGTGAAATGTACAGATTATGGAAAAGTAGTTGAGCAGTGATGCAATGGGTAGTCAACACATTTTTCAGTAGCAATTCTACTTGGGGTCTTCTTTTATTTTTGTTACATATCTCTTTTTAAAGCTGATAACAATATGTTTACCAAGAATTTCTTGCAAGAAATAAACTTGGATGCAGTGAACTGATATTGCATAAATATGAGGTAATGCCAAACTGATACCAAGTCATAAATTGAAAATGATTAATAGGATTCTTTGATCTCTCAGAGTTGCTCATCACATTGTTTTGATAAGCAAATGAAAAGGAGTAACTTAATTGAACTGAAATAAAAATTATTTCAATGTCATCAGAGTATGAACAGGAGAAAATTTTGATTGATATATTTTAAAGTGGGGTTTTTCTGTGTTTTTAATGCTCTCTTCATTTTTTATGGGTGTAGTTAATTGCCTGTGCAAGCAAAATACTTTCTCCAGAGACATAAATCCAGGCACTTTAATGGTTTCTGTACTGAGGCAATGTGTGTTGCTTTAATATAGATATATTTGGTACAAAATTAAGATAGGAAGTGTAAAAATGTTACGGGGAACAATGACAAAACCTTCATTGATTCTGCTGGGGCCAGACAATTTCCTCGTTTTCTGAAGAGATCAATTCTTTAGATTTCTTGTCAGAACATTGTCAAGGCAAAGAACAAATTAGACAGTGTGTCTATTCAGAAAGGCTGTCTCCTATGAACAACTCTTGTCCATGAAAGATAAATAATTTACCTATTTAAGATATGGTGGTTTGGTTGCTAAGAGGACAAATGCAGCCTAAGATAGTTTTAATCACTGATGTGATTTTCAGAGCACTGACACTAAAAAGACAAAATATGTAGTCTTAATTTCAGCTTTCTTTTTCAAAAGCCTGCTCTCCTTACTTTGTATTCTAAACCATTCCAAGTGCTAATTCCATTGAAGACTTTTAAAGAAAAAAATAATGCCAGTGGCTTAAGAAATCCCTGCACTGCAAACCACTGGAGAGTGAAAGTGTTTTCTGAGGAAATGACACAATATGCATATTCTTTTTATATGATTTAACCTAAGGTTTCCTTGATGATGTGGGAAATAATTATCAAATCATTGTAGAACTACAGACTGATGCATGTGTTCATTTTCTACAAAATATATTTTAAACTGAAGGTCATATAAAAGAGGGAAAATATCCACTGTACAAAAGAGAAATACTATATTTCACTTGTGAAGGATTGAATGACATGTTGTCATGTTTCTACTGGCTGATAACAGACAGTTCTGTATGTTCTGTTCCTCAAAGCAGATGACAGATAGAAGCTATACCAGGTCACTGAATAATCATGGCACATGACATAATAGTCATCCAAGTATGAGAGCTTAAAATATTGTGAATCTGACAATAGGGAGCTTGCATAACATGTTCATATGATAAAATCAAGCTGTTAATTAAATTGTTGATCGAATCATTATTCAGCTTAAGCTGTGGGTCATTTATAATTGAATACACAGGAGGTAAGTTTGTAATTACTAAAATAGGGGCCAGAATCTGACCTCTTGCTTGCAAAGACTGTAAACCTCATTAAAAACTCCAACAAAACAAAAAGACCAAAACCAGAATGTTGAGACTGTTAGATCTTACCAAACAATTGTCACTGTCCTTAAGCAAGAGCAACTCTTCGGCTGCTGAGGAATGCACTCACTCACAAGTCAGTATGCTGGCATAAGGTTTTTTCCCCTGTTAATTTTCATTCTTCTTTTATTCTACTTCTTTCAAGCTGACGTCTTTGTTTCAAAGTCTCTTTGTAATTCCCAGTTACTATTTAGTCTGGCCAACATGATTAGTTTTAAGCAACAGTAGTTAGTTTGTGGTAGTTGATATACATCCTCATAATTTACACTCATGTTTTAATCTTTACAGGTATTGCTATCCAGGCTCTTTGCAAAAATTACATTCTGCAGGCACCTCCACATAGGCCAAAAGGTCCACATTTACTTTTTAGAAGCTGTCTGGATGCCAGGTGGTATTAATATACAGTAAGCTGATTATGAGTCGAGTTTTAAGCCTTCAATGTAATGAGAAAAAAATAAAAGTTCTTGAGGGCCAGCAACCTGTCCAGGAGCCAGAAACTGAGGAAGCTGGACTCAGCCTAAACAAATGCTAGCTTTGAGGGTCCTACCAGCAGATAACCAGCACCTATGACAAATGGAGTGCCACTGAGAAGACAGAGCCAGGCTTTGCCAGTGTTGCACTTTGGGAGAACACAAGACAATGGACATAAGCAGGAACAAGAGAGGAGCCAAAGAAAGATTTTTTTCCCCATGAGGACAGCCATGTCATGGAAAAGTCTGCACAGAGAAATGCTTCAGTGTGAATCCTTGGGGGTCTTCAAGACCTGACTTAATCAAGTACTGAGAAAATTGATGAAACCCTGTAGCTGGTCCTGTTTTGAGCAGTATAATGCATAAGAGACCTTCTAAGGTACCCTACTGTTTGAATTTTCCTGCTGTCCTAAAACCAAAATACTTTGATGTGAAGAGCAGGAATATTCAGGAATACTGTCCCTTCTCTATATAAATACTGGGACAAATAGTTTGTAATTTTGTTATCCAGAGAGCAAATCACACTAATATTCATTTCATTCAGTGTACATCTGTTTTGAAATTCAAATCCTTAATTTTATCATACTTTTCTTTGGCCTATGCCAGTGTCTACATTGTAGAGTCATGTAGAGTTCATGGTAGTTCCAAAAATTTACACCTGAAAAATTTCTATTTCAAAAGGATTGGCGATTTCTACATGTAAATTGTTTGCATGCAAGTACATGCCTAAAAACAAATAATAAACCTTATAAGTGCACAAACCAGGATAACCTAGATTATTTGCAAAATACAGGTTTCCCGCTTTTTTTTTTCTGCTTAAGTGTAATTTGAAAAATTATGTAAAATACTATGTGAAAACAGGCTTCTGATGCCTAAAATAGATTCTTGTTCAGATTTCCTACTTGCTATAACATTTGTGTTCCAGCATTCCTGGAAAGCTTCATACTGATAGTCATTCAAAAGCCTATGAGCCACAAAATCTGTCCAAGCAATAGGGAATATCACTTTAAATTAATTGAGTTATAATTGTATCATCATGCTTTCATGTGCAGCAGGAAGCAACACAGAAATGCTTGCTTCTTGGGGGGGAAAAAAAAAAGGCAAATTCACAAACATACAATTGCCTTCCCAGCAAAAGAGACACAACCAACCATTAACTGCATTTTCATTGTAGGTGGTTCCTCTTTCTTCTGTTAACAAATCAAAATGGTTTTCACACAAATCATTCTGTTGTTATTTATAGTTGCCAGTACACTGTGAAACTGAGTTGGAACTTGTCATGAGATTATATCAGAAGTTCTGTACTTCTGGTCTTATAGGAGACATGACATTTGGAAATAGTCTGGTTTTTTCTTTTAGGTTTTTTGGGTTTGTTTTTGTTTTTTTTAATATAGCTTTTATCTTTTTCTAGTACCTTTCTTACATAACTTTGCTTATGAGCCTTTTGCTGCCTGTAATGCTATGAGTGTAATGCAGAGTTTTGCAGTAATCTTCATCACATGACATAACAACGTTTGGTGCAATCAGACATTCACTAGGTTTGAGAAAGTCAATAGGTATTCATAAACAGACTTGAGGAAGACATGTCTTTCAGCCTTGGTACTAACACAGAACAAAAGAGAGCTAAACAGCTTAGCTAGCTATTACACAAGTCTGATGCAGCCAAACTTCTCAGAACTTGCTTGTCCAACAACACTGAAGAAGGGAAGAAAATCTACAGCTGGAGTACTTTCTCTTCCAGAAATACTGGAGGTATTAATACATAAATAGTCACATATACCCATCATGCATATTATCTATTTATGCAAATGCATCCACATTTACAGTGTACACAACTTTAAACACACATTAAACACACATTCTACAGATGTTGTGGTTTACCTCCAGTAGGCAGCTAATCACAACGCTGCCACTTGCTCACTCTGCCTCTCCAGTGCTAGAAGGGAGAGAACTGGAAGGGCAAAAGTGACAAAACTTGTGGGTTGAGAAAAAGACATTTTAATAAGACTAGAAAATAAACAAAGACAAATCCAGGAAACACAAGTGATGTAAACTCCCACAGCTGCTCAGAACCAGCCAACCAATGCCCAGCTCATCCCCAGGTAATATCAGACCCCCCCCCTACCACCTGCTTTTGGGTTTTTTTTCCAGTTTGGACGTAATGTTATATGGAATAATCCTTTGGCCAGCTTGCTAAAAGAGCTGGTGCTCTTTGCTCATTTCAATCACTAAGATTTTCACAGATTAAATTAATAAAGCAAAGGGAGTAATACTTACAAACTGAGCTACCTAAGGAATTTGGGGAAAAACTGTGGAGTGGATCAGGCATGATAATCCATATATATCCTTTCCTACTATTCAGGAACTAGTATTTGCACTGTCATGAGGAATTGAACACAGAGATACAGGCTTTATACAGAAGATAGGTATTACCAATAAGAAATAAAAAGGAGTCTGACAGTGATTAGAAAGGTCTTATCCTAGCCTTAATAATGCTAAATAATGCTAGGGAGGTCTAATGCTTAGTAATGAATAAAACAGACCTATTTCTTAGGGAAATCTAACTGGTAGATATCTATATTTATACTCTCAAGTTATAAATGTCTTTCAAGCCAGAATACTCCTAAGCAGAGGAAGAACCTCTGCATTTTTCAAACCTTCAATCAAGATACTACATAAGGAATTTCTGTAATTACACAAATATAAATACAAGAGATGACTGTGTAACAAAGAACGAACTTAAAATACAAAGCACTGGAGCGAATTCTAGATTTTTCTTTAAAAGATAGAGTTCAAAACTACAGATTTTATTTGTAACAAACTTAAATCCCACATGATTTTTTCTGATGGTCAACTTTCTAGTAGTGTGCCAGTTTCTGCCTGTTTCATTTTTTACTAATAGAAATTTGAATTACAGTCATGTTATCAATTTTATTAATACATACTACTGATTTTTTTGGCCACTATATATGTATTGTATGTGTTGATGCTAAATTTCTTTATACCCATTATTTAGTCTGTCCAAATATGCTGAAATCTGCAGTGTTTTCAGTGATGATTCAGGACAACATTTTAATAATGCTATTCACAGAACTAACTGAAGTACCACTATAGAGATTTAATTCAGACAGTAAAGAAATATTGGATATGTCCATCCAGGACAATTTTATATCTCCCAAACTCAGTAATATGTAAAATATAGCAAAAAATGATATTAGAGGCACCAGCTTGGATCCTAAAAGCATAACAGCATGGTTCTGAGTTCAAGATAATTAGCAGTGCCTTTTAGCAAGGCTAATTAACTCAGGTTGAGCACCATGTTAAAACATCTGTACTAGTCATTCAGGCTCTTGCCTGTTTACAACTAGCTGGAGATCTCTGTATGACATTGAATGACATTGCACCCTCACATTTCTTTGATATCTCAAAAAGTCCTAGGAATCGAGGTTTTACTTCCCTTTCTATGTATTTTACAAACAAACAGTTTTAAACACAATTTGCAAGATTTTGCCTCTGGTATTTGAACACCTTCTCACTCCCTCCCCTCAAGTAAGCCAAGCTGAGCAAAACAACATCATTATGAAGGAAAAATGTCATTCTTGTAGTGTTTATACCTGTTTCTTTAACATTAAAAAAAAAAAAAAATCTATTGCTTGCTTTGGAGGGAATAACCGAGACCAGACCAATACTATACGAAAAAACCGGAAAAATATTTAAGTGCACAACTTAGTTGTGCACAATCTAAGAAGAATTGCTCTTAGTCTGAGATGAACATACAGGATCGGAAGACTGGAATGACCTCGAATTCCATAGGCGATAACCTTATAATGGTTACAGTAGTCACTCGTAGGAAAAATTCCCGGTATTCTATGACAGAATGTAGAATATTTAGACAAAAAATTCAGAGCTAGTTAATACTTGTAGACTACTTTCTTCAGATCCTAGAGGTGGCTGAAGAAAAGAGAATAGATAACATAACCTTCCTTCCTTATGACACTATCCTTCCTCTATTGGAAAATGAAAAGTAATGAATTTACTGCAAGTTCAGACAAGTTATTTTTGTTGTCCACAGCTGATGTACTTATCACAAATATAAACTTTATTTATTGAAAAGGACATTGGAGTAATTCCTATATATTAATGAGAAATGATGGTAAATCATCAGGTTTTACTACATATAAATTAAACTTGTCAGCTCTCAAAGAACAGGATTTTTAATAAAAGCCATAAACAATATGGATTGTAGTGGCCCACAGTCATAGAGCCTACCATTACTTAAGGATCTAAAGAGAAATTAAGATAATCCATTGGTGACTTAAGTTCCTGACAATTTGCTGGATAAATGTATCTAGGGAACCCAAACTGCATTCCATAATTTCATCAGCTAAAATATGTAGCTGCATTTCTTATCCAGATTCTATACACTCCACTCCTGCAAATGAAGGTATTTCATGTCATGATCAAAAAACTAAAGTAGCTGCAAAACATTACAAATTGTTTTGGCTCTTGGTACTTAACCTTAATAAAGCAGATCTATTTTTATGCTTTATTGAACTTACTGAAGGTCATGATAACATGACATTCACTCTGGGGAAAGGAAAAAAAAAAAAGAAAAAAAAAAAAGGTGTATATCACAGAAGATTGTAGGGAAGTTTCCACACTATTGTGATGGGGTTGGTTCAGGGTTATTGGTTTGTGTTGTGTTTTGTTTTGTTTTGTTTTTTCAATATTTGAGAGCAGATTGTGGTACAATTATCTATAAATATTTAGTAAGACTTTCAAAACTGAACAAGCAGGTCAAGCACTTGATATTTGTGGTTATATCCATATTGTTAGAAAGTTGGTGTTACTAAGTGGCAAAGGATTAACCACTAAAAAGGAGTAAGAGTTGGAAAGTTTATTTTCCACATGAAAAGGAAAAAAAATCAATAAGTACTTGGATACTATTTGTGAAGCAAAGTGCTTTGCCTAATAAATAAATCTTGTTTCAAATCATGTATCAATATATAATCAACCTCTCAATACAGCCCTAGGACTGTACTACATGCTAAGATGCCAACAAGCATTAACATAGTAAGTGAAAACCAGAAATAACAGTTCTCCATATGAAAAAAATATCTAATAGTAAGGGCATTTAATAAAAAAGGGATTAATATATACATTGATATACATACTCTTAATATGAGTAGTATAATAAAGTAACAATACTTTTAATTAAAAATAATTTATTAAATTTTCAAATAATATAATGTTTACATTAAAATTAAATGAGAACAAAATTGTCAATCTCTGTAATTTTCCTCATTGCTTAATTGCCCATTAGACTTATCTGCCTCTAATTAGTTTCTGTTTTCATAAAGGGACAATATCTATTAGTTTCTTTTTTTACTGATAATTAAGATTACACAGATACTTAGAGATTTGCTGGAGTGTAAACCTCTTTACCTACTGCTCAAATACTGAAAATCATACAGCCCAAGTCAAACCTCATTAAAATTTAGAAAGTTTTTATATTTGGGAAAAAAGAAAAATGAACTTTGCAATTTTATAGAAACAATAAATTGTACATCTATCTTTAGGTTTATAAAATCAAATTATTGTCGGGAGCAACAAAGGAAGACAAATAGGCAATCAATATGATTGACAAGAAAGCTTCAACTTTATTGAGGGTCAGGGTTACCTTTATAGTGTTTCTGTTAATTATGCCTACCAGTCAGTTACTGATTGGCTACTACTGAAAAGTTACATTTGCACTCCCCCCACTTGGGGATTTTCCACCCAGACCCACACCTTGTTTACCTGCTACCTTACTTTTTCAAACTTTGTAACAAAACTGCCAAGGACACTGTGTCCTTGCCACGTCTGTTTACCAAGCCGTTCTCCAACAAATTATATCTAGTCACCTGGAACTCTAGAATTCTTTAATGAGGTAATTTACCTGACTGACAAATTTTTTTTTTCCTGCTCATAATCTGGAAATCTGGGCATAATTGTGTATTCCTGGAAATTTGTTAACATAAACTTAGGCTCTTTTTAAGATAAAAAATTACAGTATTGGAACTACAGTATTTGCATTATCCCAACAATACTAGTATTTTCTTTATCTAATGGAAAAAAAATGCTATTCTTTCTTATGAAGAGCACAGGTTACCTCACTTTCCTAATGGTTACTTTTCCTTCTTGCCTATTTAAGCACTTTCTACATTCCAATATTTCTGGCATATTCTGCTCATATATGGGGAATGGGATATGTCAGGTAATCACATGTTCATCAGATTGATATTACCTCAGAAAAAAAAAAAAAAAGATAATGGACATACGAGTTGATTATTTAAGTGCATTAAGGGACATAAACAGTTTTAAAATGGTCTAAAAAAACTAGGTAAAAAACTTGATTTTCTTAATTAAAATTTGTGGTTTAGATTTTGCAAGGTACTGCTGTTTTGATCAAGACCCCATGACAATACTAAATCAAGGTGAGGCCATGAATCTCTTGATAACTAAGGAATGTGCTCTGTGGGTGGTTTAAACAAATACACCAAAGAGGGAAATTTTTATTCTTTTTTTTCTCCACAAAATCTCCTCGATTTAAAAGTAATTAGCAATTACAAATACATTAACTTCCAAGAAACATGTCATTTTTGCAGAAGGTCAAGCTAGATTGTCACAGTGATACTCTCTGGCCTTGTAATTTACAAATATATAAGGAATAAATATTAATGTGTAATATTAAAATAATACTTCACAAGCTTTAATACTCTTGAAAATCATTAAACATTTATAAGTCTAGCTATGAAAGTAGCTGTCAGTTTCTGCAACACAATCAAGCCCTAGATTTGAGCTCCTTAAAGCATGAGAAATTTTTGGTATTGGATTCGTGTTCCCTGTCCCAGAAGAATGAACAGGATTGTTTTAAATACCTGTCTTTCACACTTTCCAATATTTAGATGATTTAAGATTGCAGTAGAATGACAGAAAAATACCCACAGCAGTACACAATAAAGAATTTGTATGTGAAATTCATTGTAAATTGATTCCAGAGTGATCTATGTAGACAAAGATATTGAGCAGAGAGGTAATTTACTGTTGCCCCAAACTCTAAGTTTAAGAATACTGTGTTTGAAAGTCTGATTCATATTAGTGACCAGTGATGATGTGCTATATTATCCTACTTTTAATTTTGGTAAAATGCCAAGTATTAGTGATTTACTTCTGCATGCTTGTTGGGAGTGTACCACAATAACTGAATAAAAAATTCCAGACCACTACCACTTTTTCCGGTATAAATCTTGGCATGGTTAATTGGGTTGCACTGGCATTTTAACACTATCACTTCAAACCATAAGTTTAATGGATGCGCATCTGTATATTTTGCAAGAAAAGTGAATTCAAGAGGAGCACTGAAGGTGCATTCATTTGTTACACATACTCTAGTTCTCAGATGCATACACTTTAGAGAATCTGAAACTCTCAAACTACTAACTGTAAATGTGCTATGAACTGTTATTGTAAATACTTAGCAACAGAAATAGATAGAAAACATACAATTGTGTTTAATGCACTGCTTGTCAGCAATAATTAAAGCTATTGCACAAGGAACTTTGCAATACTTTGTAACATATATATGGCTAAAATATAGGAGGTTAACTTTGTGGCACAAATTATTTTACAGCATATATAGTTACTTTAAGTTAGCAGTGTAGGACACTTATTTCTTTCAATTGTATATTTATTCTTAACCTGACATAGCACCTGGGGCTGGTGTTAGAGCCTGGTCATATTTTCTTTCTAGACTAATCTACAGATTTTGTACTATATATATTTAAAATGAATAAAAATAAATACATTAGTAAATGCAGTGTGATAGGCCAACCTTTATTAGCAGCCAGGTGCCCACTAAGCTGCTCTCTGGGTATCTAATATTAACCTTTGCAGAATATTGCCTTAATCTGGGGAAGGAACTATTCAATTTTAATTTTATTATTTTGAATCAGAATGGCATATTTTGCTTAGTAAAGTCAAAGCTATAGTGAAAACAGATACTTTGTTGTCTTCAGTGGTGCCATTTCTTAGACTGACTGTAATTCTCTTCCATTATTTTAATTCTCTATCTGCATCATCATTTATTTTGAGTAGTTCTCTTGGCAGGTAAGCTCAGTTTGAAAAGTCACTGCTTGTGGAAATAAATCAGCAATGACGGCAAGATGTAGACCCCTCATTACCATGATATTGATTTCAAATGAACGTTTGTCTTGTCAGTGGATGTTAATTGGAATTAACATCCTTACAATCCTAATCAATTACTGTATTGTGATTTCACATTCTGTTTTCTCCATCTGCCCAATTGTTGTAAAAGTGGTTTGTTTTGTTTTTCTAATTTTAGAAGCAAAGTTTGAACATCTGTTTAGTTTCTATAAACAAACAGTTCTGTGGTATTAAAATCAGATTTTGTCATGGCTTGATATTTAGTAGGAATAACTGAAAATAATTTTTAGACATGCAAAATTTAAAGTTTCAAAGAACTTATTATTTGTAAGTAGTTCTGTGTTCTCAATAATCACTGCAAGTGCTACATAGAGTTTGGGAACACTAAAATGATAATCAAGAAGGAGATCAGGAGTTGTCCTGCAGATCTCAGGTGGTGCTTCCATCATTTGAGGAAATCATGCATTTAACAGTGTCCCAGGAAGCAGCTGATTTTTCAGAACTCTGAGTCAAACTGCATCCAGTTGTGAGTTCAAGAATTTTCCCATGGGATGATAAATGTATATTGTTGAATACTGTACATTTCAATTTATAGGGTACAGCAAGGTCATGGCATCTTGAAATGGTTTTAAGATTTACTTTTCTAGATTTTTCTTCCCCTTCCTTTTTATTCATATAATCCTTTTGATTCATATATTTGACACATTCATTCAAACCATGGATATTTATGATTATCCAGTCAGAAATATCAATCAACAAGTTTTTTTTTCAAATGTGAAAATATAACTTGATCAAAAAAGTTATGTTCAAGAACTGGGAGATCATTTTCTAAGACTATTACAATGACCATTGGTGGGTTTATTTTGTTAGTCATAATGATATTGTGTTCAAGAATCAGCAGTGAGATCGGTTGCAGAAGACTGCAAGCTAAGTTTTAATTACTGAATTTCTTTTTAAAAAATCCCCTCCTTCATGAGATTTTTTTAAAAACAGATGTTAGCATATTAAAAATATACTAGTCCTTCTATGGATTAAAAACTGTATCTGTAAGCATATATATAATTGTTTATAATACATCATTAGGTATATTTGATTAAATTAAATAAATCCATTTAGATATCAATCTAAAACTACTCTAAGAACATACATGTGTATGAATTTAGACATAATGTTATGAATTTAAGGAACTAATTTTTCATCCAGATTAAGAAATTGTAACTATAGAGAAGTTTGTTTTGAAAGTTACAATTTTCAATGACATCATGCTTAGTCCATCACAACTCCATAGCTTATTATACAGGATTTATCAGAGTGATTTATCAGAGTGATTTTTCCAAGAATACCATACTTATCCACTGCAATGAAAACAATCAGATGTTTTTGGGTTTTAGCATAGTATACCATTTGACTGGTAGTTCATAGAACAGAAACATACAGATCAGGAAGAGTTGCTTAACACAATGTCTTTTATTCCTTTTCTGAGATATTTCACCACATTTTAAGCTTGGGAGCTAGAGGGAAGATAGATAGCTGTATTTTCAAATTTTTTACTATCTTCTGGAAGAGATTCTATGACATGTTTTTATTTGAAGTGATGCTACAAAACAAGTTCTTTTTTTTTTTTTTCTTCCCTCTTCTCAATCTGCCATTCAAATTTTGAGTCTAGTTCACATGTTCTAATTTTGGCAAATATAACCTCTAAACTAATAAAAAAGACATATAGTTTATGCATTGTGAATGCTTTATGTCCTCTTGCATTCACTTTTGTAAAAGTAAAGGTATTACTCAAGTATGGTTCTTGAAGTGAAAATTAGTGATTTCAGGCAATATTCTTGACACACCAAAACATAATTCATTTGGACCATAAATTCTAAAAGGCTCGAGAATCAAATTTTGAGGCTTTAGGTATCCTGTATTTAGAACTGCAGACTTTGTACTGATATGGAAAGGTATTTTTTACCCTCAACTTAGGTCTGGTTCAGTATTATTTTGAAAATAGCACATAGCTCTATTCTCTGTATCCAAGAAATAGCCACTAAATCTAAGAAGGCTGGTTTGGGAATACTAGAGTATTAACTGTAGCAAATAAGCCTTATAGTCTTCTCAAGAGGAAATAAATCACCTGTTATGAGGAAGATGGGGGGAAACACTATTTATAAGCTCTACTCCCAGTGCAATGAAGAATCACTCACAACTTTAATCCATTTCCTCTAAGAAGCAAAAATCTTCTATGGTTTGGATCTTGATATCTTTTGATGTTGTTTGCATTTGAGGCCAGCAGTCTAATTTCCAGTTTCAAATCTTGGTAAGATCTCCTCAGGTCTTTCCTTGTCTTCCTAATATCCACAGTGAAATGTCATCACACTTTTCTTCATAATCTCTCAATTGTTTCCAGAACAAAGTAAATATCTTAGGGAGAAAAAAACCCAAAAAGCACAAACACGTGTATATGTTGGTAAATATACATAACTTTGCTGGTTACACCTGCATTCTTCTAAATTCAGTGGACCAACATAGACTGAACAATTACCAGTACTGGTAAACATTTTTAAATTAACTGGTAAAACGACTTTTGCCTATGTTTTGTATTGTTTTGTATTTGTACTATTTGGCATGTTTTAGGCATAACTAGGGGTTGAGAGAAGGAAAACACCAGCTACAGTCCAGAGATTATTATCCTGTAAGGTATATGGGCAAAGTCAATTCATTTTGACATTTTGCTTCTTCTGTGTTCTGCTTTTTTGAATACTCATGATCTGGTCTGGTAGTGCCAAGAGTGTCCTAGTGTCACAGTATGAAAAGTCTGTTCTAAAGGAAGGGTGAGGAATGATTACTACAAGGTAGTAATTTTATTCCTACTTAGAAGCCACAATCTGAAAGGCTGGGCTGATAGTGAGGAGTTAAAGGAGTCACCAAGAAAGCTGTAGCATTCATTAAAGGCTGAAATGAGCTGTAGCAGCAAAAGAATATTATCTCCAGTAAGATCCCTATTGCTGCTGTGGTCTATTCTGGCCCCAGGGACCAGTTCTGGTGTAATTTCACTCCATAGGAGGCCCTCCACAAAGCACTTTATGGTCCTTTAGCTGGGACTAGGGATTTGAACGCTACGTGTTTGGAACCTTCATCCTTCAGCCAGCAAACATATTTTTTTGTGAAACAAAAGCTAGAAATGGTCTTATTACTTTTAAAGAAATGTCTTTTTCTTAAAAAAAAAAAAAAAAAAAAAAAAAGAAAAAAAAAAAAAAAAAAGAATTAAAAATAGCCTTAAGAGGCATTACTTTCAAAGTTTAGAAAGTAACTTAGATTTAGATCCTACAGAGAAAAAATTCGTTGGCTTACTTTTTTTTTCTATATGAATACTTTCTTTCTGCATTCAATTGATCCATCAGTCAAATAGCTGTGAAACCATGACTTGAAATTTCTAAAGATCATTTGAAATTATGGAAATTGACATGGATTATACTACAATAGAGATTAACTTCAGATTGGGCTTCCATAAACCAGTGCGACTTTCATGAACTTTTTTTTAATTATTCTTTCATTCACCCATAAGATCATGTCTGATAGCAATCACAGATGGTATACTTCCTCAGCCCTTCAGATTTCAGCATCTTTACAACTGGAGAGACTTTCATATAAAAAGTCTCAGGCTTTAGACTAATAGCATGTAAAGATTAAAAACAAAGAACTGACTTTTGTGTAAGTTAAAATCTAAGTGTTATAAGATAATGTTTGCTATTTCTGTGATCTACAGCTGCTTTGAAAAATTCTAGAGAGGGACCAAAATACAAAACTGTGAACCATAACTGTGAAAATAATTTTTTTTTTCATCCTTTTGAAAAAGTATACAGAACATTTTAGGAAGACAGAGCTAATACTGCTCCAAATATTGCAGAGGTTTCTAAAAGTGATCACTGTGTCCACATTTAAGATCTAAGTTCCCTTCTATGAAGTATACAGGCAGGCTAGTTCCAACCCCTGAATATTTTTTGTAGATATTCTATTTCCAATAAAGAAGCAAGTATAAAATCTATTAAATGCAGTAATGAAGTAATTCACTAATTCTATTAATGAGCTATATACAGTATATTTTTCCTCATTATGTTCCTTCCTAAATTCTAAAAATACTTAGGATTTTTCTGAAGATTCATGACCAGTATATATTTAGGTCTATCCATATTAAGAAGTATTTTTTAACTGTTGAAAAGTATCCTATAAATCTGTCTTTTTTCTTTTGGAATACATTTCATAATTGAATAATGAATTATGCTTATTTCATTGCAAACATTGTACAATGATACATAGAGTCAATATACGTTTTCAAGGAGAAAGAGTCTTCTGATGGTATTCAGATGGGAATTGTAAAATGGAAAGTTATTTGTAGAAATGACTGCTCCCAGCAGATACACAAGCATTTACTTTCATGTATGAACATGTGTATTGTCATGGTTGAGGCCCAGCTGGTACCAACCAGGCATCCGCTCACTCAGCCCCCACACCACTATGGAATGGGAAAGAGAAAGACCAAATAAAAACTTGTGGATCAAGACAAGGATACTCAGTTATGGTCATAGGTAAAACAGACTCAGTCTGGGGAGAAAAATCAATTCAATTTATCACAATCAAATCAGAGCAGGACAAAAAGAAAACTGAATCAGATCTTTAATACCTTTCCACATCCCTCCTGTCTTTCTGGGCCCAAATTACTTCACTCTTGATTGGCACAGGGGATGGGCAGTGGAGGTTTAGGGTCAGGTTACCACATGTTGTGTCTGCTGCTCCTTCTTCCTCAGGGGGAGGACTCCTCACATTCTTCCTCTGCTCCAACGTGGGGTCCCTCTCATGGGAGAGTCCTTCAGGAACCCCTGGGATATGAGTCCTTCCCAGGAGGTGCAGTCCCTCGGGAACTGCTCCATCCTGGGCTGCACACAGAGTCACGGCTGCTGAGAGAACAGTCACCTCCTCTGGCACCGAGTCCCCCACAACTGCAGATCCAGATCTGCCCCACCATGGTCCTTTATGGGCTGCTCCACCAAGCTCCTCTATGGGTTTTCAGGGGACAGCTGCCATCTCACCATGGGCTGCAGGGGAACATCTGCTCAGACACCTCCTCCTCCTACCTCACTGACCTTGCTATCTCTGCTCAGGTATCGCTCTCATCTCCTCCTCTCCTCCCATCTGCTCTGCAGGTCTTTTTGCATTTTCCTTTTCTTGTCCTTTAATATATTACTCGCAGAGGTGCATCCAGCTTCTCTAATCTGCTTGGCCTGGGCCAGAGGTGGGGCAGAATTAGAGCGGGGGAACTGCCAGCAGCTTCTCACAGGAGCCACCCCTGTCGCTCCTCCCTGTTACCAAGATGTTGTACCACTGACTCGAAACAGTGTATGTATATTGCTGGTTTATTCCCCACTTCTGTTATACCAGTTCACATTCTGATTACCTTTTCTTTTTTTCTTTATTTTCATTATGGCTTATTTAACAATTTTCTGCAGTTGATTTTCTGTTTTATTCATTCTGTGTATACATACTATTTCTGGAAGCATCCATGGTTGAAACAATAGTTATCTGAGAAGGAATTTTGCTAAGTAGTTAGAATAACTACTGATTTGTAAATCCAGCCACATTAAGATTTTTTTCTTTCTTTCTTTTTTTTTTTAATCATGGAGAACTCAATATGTGACCATGAAGTGATAATTAGTGCAATTCCTCAGGTACTTGTATTAATATGCTGTATTGTAACTTTCCATGTCTTGTTTTAATTATTTAATCTTATAAAAGTGAGAATAAAAGTAACTTCTTTTTTAAAATTTAAAAAGGATTATAATGTTAGTATTTATTCAGGGGAAAAATATTCTTTATTTGAGAAAGGCTCAGTAATTTTCTACCTTGTGACAACAGGTGTAAAAAGAGCTTAGAATCCATTTTCAAGATACTTCAGCAAATACTTAGTTTATGCTTTCTTCTATTTAGCAAGCAAAATTATTAAACCAGCCTATGATGTTGCTGTGCTATGAAGACATAAGTGTTTTTTATATATGTCTTTCTCAGTGTTAATTTTTGTGGACCATTTTAGTTGTAATTGTTTACATTCCCCCTGCCACTAAATCCAGCCTTTTCCCCCTTTCTGTTAAACATGCAAATAATGAAGTGTGACAGGCATATTAATAATTCATACTGAGTCACATTTGTAAGGTATTTGATGAAGCACCATACTGGCTCTTAATTTAGACTCACTAGGCAGTAATATCACACTGACTGTGAGAGTTATGATGGCTGGTGAGAGAACAGGATGTCATATGAAGGTCTGAACATGAACTGTACAAATTTTGAAGATACATTTTAAAATCCTTTCTGACATTCTGTGAAGAGCAAAAAATATTTTATCGGACCTTATATTTATTAATTTATTTGTCTAAAGATACCATGTCTGCATATGTTTGAGTAGATACTTTTCCTGGTCCTCCATGGCCATGAGATTCTCTTTGTAGCCTTCATTACACTGTGGCTTTTCCTCACTTTACTTGACTTTAGCTCTCAACCTTACCACAATCTTGACATTACTTTTCAAATTGTCTTTCTTAATAATTTTTCAGGACTGAAGGAAATCATTGAGAATGTTTAGATTTAAGAAATATGTGCCTATGAGACCCTTCACTAGCGCAGTGCTTCTTGTCAGTGAAGTATTGAAGCCTTGTAAGATATTAAACTCTACACATTATGTGAAATTTCTGGTGAAATGAGTTTCTGATTCTAATCAAGGCATCTCATTATTAACTCAGTCGAAATAATAAAGGACACTGATAGCCTTCAGGAAAGAAAATTAATGAAACCTATCTTGGCCTACCCCAGTGTGATAACAGTCATGCATGGCTCAGAACTTCTCAAAAACAGCACTCTGAAACAAAACTTGCAGTTGTTCTCCCATTCAGAAGAGTAGCAAGATGCCCATAGCTGCTGCAAGTTCTAGGAATCTGCTGTACATCCATGAACTGTAAATTGAGATTATATAATCAGTGCAAAAATACATCCTCAAGGTCTTTATTTCTCTAGACAAAGTTTGGGTTTTCTCACACTTCCCTTATTCCTTGGTTAACAGCTAACATATCCTCATAAATGGTGCAAAGTTTCTTTGAGTAGCATATGTTTTACTACCCATCCTCACTATGTCCATTCATAAGTGCTCAGTACTCCAGTTATCAAGAAGAATTAATCAAAATGACAAAATTAATCAACATGAAAATTTCTATAGGAAGAAATAACATGTGTGAACTAAATTTATTCATTAAATTAAATTCACTTTTATTAAAAAAAACTTATAAATAACCTGAAAATTATTTGAATTATTGAACTGATAATAGAAAAGTAAGTATGATAATCTTGTTTGCTTTTAAACATCCTCAATTAGATATCAGATTAATCTTGGCTATTTTGTTGACATAGTAAAATGTTCTCCATCTTGCTGCTGTAAGCTTCATCTTTGCCTTACATAAAAAAAAAAAAAAAAGAAGCTTCAGTAACATATGCACAAAATACTAAAGGGAAGGAACTCTTAAAGAATGACACTTCAGACCAGTGGTGAGACCATTGACAAGACAGAGGTAGAAAACAACATATACTGACAATGGAATCATTTTAAAATGGTAGAATATTGTCTTTAAGTTAAACGAGTTAAATATTTTGAGCACAAAATATTTGGATAATTTAATAGAAAAGTAAGACTAAGGATCTTGCACGTCATGCTTTAGGTGATCTTTTACTTGTACTTGGAATATTCCACTGTCTACTGGTTATGAAAGGCCCTAATGATTAGATTAGATGAGATGATGAGTGATGAACCACAGAAGCCACCTGAAGTGTACAGATAATTAGTGCTGGCAATGCACAGTGAATGTGACTCTGCCTTGCACAGTGAAGAAAGGAAATGAATCATCCCTGTCAAACCTCAGCCATTTAACTAACCTGTCCTATTTAGGAGAACAGATTTCAAGACTCTCCACAAACATGGGAAACCTAGGTGTCTCCAAGTGGTGATTGAGCTCACCTAAGGTCTGAACGGAGCTGTTCATATGACTGCAGAAATCAGGGTTCCTGTAAACAAGCAGCACTTTGTTCTGATGACACACATCTGAATTTTTTTTTAGAATAGTTGAAAAATGCAAGCACTGTGTCAGATGCCTTTTGATAAGCATCTTTCCTTACAGCAGAACTTTGTTACAAGCTGATATTCCCCACAGTACACATATGACTTCTTTGAACTCGGGGCAGAATAGAGGCCTGTTGCTTCTTGGTGAGGATTTCTGTAACTCTTGAATCCACAGCTCTTAAATTCAGGACCCACTGTAAATTATGCTGCGTTTATGTTAATATTTACATATCTCTTTTGGAACTGTAAAAAGTACAAGGATATTTCAAGTCTGTGGGGAAAAATAAACCTCTCATCAACAGACTTTAGCAATAACATAAAAATCCAGGAAAGGAGGAGTTTGGTTACCTTGTCACAGAAAATCCTCATATGGAATTCTTTCTTTGTCAGATACAGCATGTCTGCTCTTTTAAAAAAGATTTTCTATATAGTTCTTGTCTTATATAAAAATATGAATTTGGATTCTTCTGTGTCTGTTCTGAATACAAACAACTGAACTAACTGCATTATTTTTTGTGAAAGAAAAATACTTGAACTTTATTTCTAATCCAGGAGTAATTTAAAAGATAAATAGGGAGAATTCCCTTTTTACCTGAAGTTCTGAAGGAATAGTATTAATTCAGCTTTACTGTTCTGGTTGAAGAACACAGAAATATAATGTAAAAACAAAATGTAAAAAGAAAATGGCTATTACAGTTTAAAAACTCATTCATTAATATTCACTAGTTTGCATGAAAAATCACAGGACATTAACTCAGTCTCCCCATATTATTTTTCTCCCAAAAGATAGAAAATGGAATTGAGTCAAAGATTTGTGTTAAAAATAAGAACTGGGCAACAAGCCTTTCTTCAACCAGAGCTGAGGGATAAGCTTATTGAAGCCAGTGACACTGCCAGAGCAGTTCTGTTTTTATTTAGAACAAATAAAAATAACATATATTATTTTCACACCCCTAATGTTTTTAACCTAATACTGATTAATTGGTTTTGTCAAAAAAGATTTGCCCCAAGAGCCTGGGACAGTGCAAATGCAGAATGTGTTTATTATTTCTGCGTAACACGTGCTCTGATTAAAAGTCAACATCAACACCTTATAAACTGTTTAAAATATATCATCTTTTCATTGAAAATTGGCATAAGTATTTAATAAAAATCAGTTGAGGAATGAGCATAGATTTGTGACTATCAGTACTTGGAGCAGTATATATTTTTTTACTTCACTAACATCATGTAGGGAATTTTTTATTTTCTGTATAAACACTTAGAAGATGCTAGACTACTTAGAAAGTGTGCATGTCTAGAAGTGTTTAATATCCTCAGTATTGTAGAAACCTCTCTATAAAAGGCATTTAATCCACTTTTGTTATTTTCAAATATGTATTTTATGTCTAAGAAGATGAATATAAGAGCTGATTAAATTCAGGGCTTAAAAAACATCCTTTGTATCCTCTTATCAGGCAGACATCAGGTTTAAGGATATATTTATTTATATATATATATTATATTTCTTTAATATAACAGAATTTTAGGATAGATCATGGTCATATATTATTGTAGTGCTTTAGCACTTAAAAGAATCTTTTATGAAACTGTAAGATGTCAGAAATCATAAACAACCATGTACATTTCCCTAATGATGTTCTATGAGATGTAAACTGTATCTCATAAGGGGAATAATCTGCTCTTGCATTATACTGTATCTGTATCTTTTACCAGAGAGATTGCTTTGAAAGAAAAATGTCCAAAAATGCTGAATTGATTTGAAAATGTTGGAATGTGGCTAGATTTTGGGGAAAAAATTAATAAATAAATCCATTTTGTGGTATTCCTAACATATTGCAACTGTGTATATTTCAGAGAGAACCAAAATCTGAGTTTTAATCATCATTTTATCTCTAGTATCCCCTTATGGGCAGTATTTTGTTTTTCCAGCACTGCCCATAAGTTTTGAGATAATTTTTACTGAAAATAATGTTTTTCATTCTATTTAAATACTACACATTAGTAAACATCATAAGTAGGAAACCAGTAACTAAAAAAAATTTGAAATCTACATTAGTTGCATAATTCTAATAAACTAAAATATTGTAAAATGACTAAAAAACATTCTACAAATGTAAAATTGTACCAGCTCCTTAAAATTCATGGAGTTCTCTTTGCATATAGACCAATAGCATTTTAGTACATGATGCCATAGTCATTCAAGCCTGAGGGGAATAAATTTAGTAAAACAATGAGATTAGATACATAAATTTGCTAATCTTACTTAAATCATGAAAGATATATATGGCAATGCCTCCAATGACTGTTGAGTCATGAAGGTGTTCTTTTTTTCTCATTGAGTGTCTGCTAAAATACTTGGAAATCTTTAAATTTAGCAAGAATTTACACAAAACAAACACTACCCATATGTTTCGTAGGCACAATTTCTAATTACTAATTTAGATTATTTTATATAAAAACTTAATCTTACAAGGGATATACTCAATATATCCCTTATTGTTCTAAATTTTTGTTTTAATTGTGAATTATATTTAATTACAAATGTCTAATTAGATATGCTTGATACATTTTCTATTTCCTTTCACAGAAACTTAATATATAACTGATATGTGAAGTGAAAGCTAATACCCAGTTTAACTTTGATGTTTGGTTTGGGTTTTTGTTATAGGTTTTTAACAACTGATAAAAGAAAAAGCTGGCAAAATATACCAAGCTCATTTATGATTTTTGGGTGTTCAGAGCAGTAAAGATTTCTACTTTTGCTTGTCTCATTTGTGATCTACTGACATTAAGCTCTACTATTTTTTTTTCTTCTCATAATTTTACATGTTTCTGTCATTTTAGAGAAGGTTATACTGGTGAAGGTTAAGAAGCTGGCATCATGTTTTCTGTTTAACATTTTTTCCCTGACATAATGAACATCTTTTCTCTACTTCTGCTACAGTCAGCACTGACCAGGATCTAATAAAGCAAGGTCTTTAACAGCTTAAAATTGCTCATGACATTATCTTGTCAGCTGTATTAGACCTTGAATGATACAGACTGAAAATCTTTCAAGAACATTTTGATAGAGTGGCAGAGTATTTATAAAACCAGCAAGAATTTTAAATTATGTTCAGAGACATAAAATAGCACAAAAGTATGTGCCCAGAGCCAAACTGTTGGATCCTATGTTCTACGGTATTTTTTTACAAGGTTAAGTCTTGATTACTTTTCAGTATAATGTGCATTGACAGCACAGTTTCATTCCCATACATTCAAAAGCTTAAAGAATATATTATAGCGTATTTTAAATAAGCAGGTTTTTGTATGCTCTCCTATGCTTTCTTAGTAATAAAGCATACAACATAGCTTATGAACATTGAATTTGTCAGCTAAGTTCTCTAAAGCCTAAGGATGTTTATAAATTTAAGAGCATTGAGATGAGAAGAAGTTTTTTTGAAAGTACCTCAGAAAAAGTATATAAAATATATTTCTAGTCTTGTTTGGGGGGAGGTACTGTTTTTTGCAAGATTGCTATGAAAATTAAACATGCATAAAAATTTCAGGAGAAAATATTAAGCTGAAGACCACAGCAGGAAAGGCAGAATTATTAGACATATTGATGAAAGTTCAAAGTAGTATCACTAAATTACTCATATTCTAAACTCAGATTACATCACATGCAAATTAAGTTTTCTTCCTTAAATCTTAATTTCTTTTAAAAAGAAAAGCTGAAAAAATATGCATCTCAGGTTGTTGTGTGTGTTTGTAAGAATATTATCTGATATAAAGAAGTAAAGATATTAGCAATAAAACTAAAATCACTTGTTTGAAAAAAAAAAAGGGACAGTGGCAATTCATCAGCAGCAGCATCATCACCACAGTGAAAGTTGAGAAAGAAAGGATTCTTGATATTAATTCTCCAAGACTGCATAGACTTTATGAATGCAAATTATACACCATTAGTTAAAATTCTAATTTCAAAGAAGCACATATTATAAGTCTAAAGGAAGACATACTATTTTTAGAATGTGCCCAATATATTCAGATCCAAGTCTAAAGAAAGTATTGATACAGATAGTATTACCTCATGTCCAATAATATTATTCTAATAGAAACGGAAAAAAGAAAAAACAAAAAAGAAAAGAGAAAAAAGAAGAGAAAAGAAAAGAAAAGTTAAAAGACAAGAAAACTGAGAAGAAAAGACAAGAAAAGAGGAGAAAAGAGAAGAGAAAAAGGGAAAAAGAAAAGAGAAATTAGAGGAAAAGACAAGTTTTTATTTTAGTTGGTCACATTCATTGTCACCAGCTTCTAGGCATGCTTGAAAATAATGTGAAAAAGTAGTGAAATCCAACATCACAACCAGACTCCCATAGGAAGATATGCTGGTTTTAATTTTTTTGGTAAGATTTATCTGTAGTTGGAATGTAAGAAAGTAGACTTCAGTATTGATTATAGTCCTCCATCATTTCCATTTAAAACGGGAATTCAATACTGTAACAAATTTTTTGTTAATTTTTATTCAGAATATCCGTTATTTATCTCTTTCCATTGCAATACAAATATCCTTTCCATTTGCAATACAATCGGAGTTTTCACTCATGTAAAAGTGACTTTACTTTTTTTAAGAAAGATTAATTTTAAAAAAAGCAGGCAAAATTATGAAGTTATCTTCATCAGTCAGGGAGATATTTTATTAACATTAAGGATTTTATTTAGCGAGGATTAAGGATGGTACATAGGAATTGCTGTATTCCTATAACTGCAGGACTGATAACCATCTGGTACTTCCTGGCTAAACTTGTGCCCTTCACAAACACATTTTGTGATTATAGATGGTCTCTTAGATATCTGTATTCATGTCCATCTGTTCATATGGCATTATGCCTACATGCAAGTCAATCTTTTCACTAATTCACTGGTGCTGGACATCAATATCTGTCTGAAAAAAAATATGTCAGTGACATCAGTTTTGTCCTGGACTATCATACTATTTCATATTCATGCCACTTCACATATAATTGAAGACTGACAAAATTACATCTTTGAATCAATATTAAGCAGATTACTCTGGTGACCAAAAAAAAAAAAAAAAAAAAAAAAAAAAAAAAAAAAGTAACTTTGATACCATCACATGGTACCATTAGCTGCAATTCCGTTATGCTGTCTATTTGAAAGAATGCTTCTATTGAGTCTGGCTGGGATGAAGTTATGAAGTTAAGTTTCTTCACAGTAGTCCTTATAATACTGCACTTTGTACTCAATGGTACAACTGTTGGTAAGAGAGCAACGTTTTGGCTGCTGCTGAACAGTGTTTCAGAGCATCAAATCTTTCTCTCTTTTTTTTCCCCTCCTCACTCAGTCAGCATGCTGGGCAAGAGTTCAGAATGGGGCACAGCTGGGACAGCTGTCCCTGACTGACCAAAAGGATATTTATGAACATATACCACATGACATCATGCTCAGCAATAAAAACTTGGGCAAAGGAGGAAGAGGAGATGGTTTTTGTTATGGTTGTTGTCTTCTCACATAACTGCTTTGCTCTGGATGTGAAATAACTCCATGCTGATGGGAAATAGTGAAAGAATTCTTAATTTTGCTTTGCTTGCACATACATATTATGCAATGAATATGCACACTTTTTTCTTTATAGCATCCCAGGCAGCAAGAAATTATTTAGTGGTACACTGTTTAATTTCTGGAACAACAGACTGGGATCAAAATCAAGACAAAATAGCCATTTATTTTCATGTCTATTTTATCATGCTCTTCGCAACAGAATTGCCATTTACATCCTCTTAAAATGCTTTTTCAGTGCAGATCAGATATTCCATACATAATGATGCAAGGGAATTTCACAACACCATTTTTAAGCTATGAAGAAGCAAGTTAAACTACTTGCTTTTAAAAGACTTATAATGGAAACTTTTCCTGAGAAGGGACATTTAGTTGTATGTTGCTAGACATTGGAGTAGTCCCAGCCCCTAAGTTCTTTCTAGTGGCATATATTTCAGTTAAAAACCATACCTTACTCTAGCAACAACTTACAAAGTTGTCTGAAGCCAGAGTTAAGTCAGTTCTGGGTTGTCTAGGACTGAAACCATCGGATATGCAAAGTATCCTTATCCCTTAGTACCACCCCTCGGGAAAAGAAGGACTCACAGTAACTCTCTTTTGTGAACAGAAACTGAGTGCTTACAAAACATCTAATGGGATTGAGTTTGATTCTTCTAAAGCAACAATTCAAAGAATATAATGTCAAAAATACCCATGAGAGACACCAAGTACAGTCCCTTAAAACTCTGTCCCTTAGATAATAAGCAATGAGTTCATAGAAAAGTACATAAACCTTACTATGTTTTGTCCCTACTCCATAAGCAGACAAAAAGCAGAGATGAACTTCCAAGTTCCTTGATAAATGTATAGGTGTCAGTTCAAAAGAAGGTTATTAGATAAAACAATCAAGCAAAAGGAGAAAAATAACAGTAATATGGATCCTTCAGGGTGGAACATACTTTTGTATTTCTGAAGACTCTGTCCTGCTGAATTTTGAAATCAGATTTCTTGGTTGCTGACAAGAACAGCACCATAAGTAAAGTGAAAATGTCTAATATTTTGCAGCAGCAGTACTACTCAGAAGCCTATTATAATCTATTGCTTTCTGAATGAAGTAATATCAATTGATCAGAAAACCTGCAAGCCTCTTTCAACTCTGCTTTGAACCAAGTTAGGCAGCAGCACTTCTGCAGTTCCATCAGCTGGCAATGCAGCACTTCAGTAGCAGTTTACTCTACAGTTTAATCACATTCCAGACACATTCTTCCTAATCCTGGGAGTGCTTCAGAAGCACAGCCTTAATGGCAATAAAAACTAAGTTAGTGATTTTCCAGATTTCAAGTAGTCATGGATACGCTTACAGCTATAGTAAGTTTTGGCTGTACCTCATATGGAAACTAGTTGAGAAACAACACTATTTTAAGGAAAATATAGTTCCTATGAAGTTAAGAAATTTGAGACAAGACATACTTATATTCCCATTCTTGATTAGAATTTTTTTTAGAAATAGTTAAAAGTGATATGAAATTATAGGTGAAATAACATAGTCACGGACTAAGCAATGCTACTTCCTCAGCTGAAGCACTGGTATATCCAGTTATGTTTCATGATTTATAAAATATATAGTCAAAATTAAAAATGCTAGGATAATGTGAGATATGTTGAAAGATTTTTCATTCCTGAAAAGAGATTAAGAAAACTGAATGAGATGCTTGAGAGTGCAGATATTAAAAATAATAATAAAAAAATAACATCTTTCTTTCTTTTCTATCTTTCCCAGTTAAAAAAGCATCCAGTAAATGCTTGTAATACAATGTCAGTAGAGCCAAAATTCAAATAACCAAAGGGTCTGTAGAACATAAAATAATCTTTTGTAGGGGTTTTGCAGGGCGAGTTTGTTGTGAAGAAGATCCTGGGATCAGAGGCAAGCCTGTGGTTTCATCTTTAGAAGCTGCTGCTACCAGGTAGGTTTTTGCTAATTTAGTTATTATGATTAAACTTTGTTTGTATATGATGCTTTTTGAGCCTGTTTAACTCAGTTTTAAAAAACATATTCTTTACAGTTATCATAGAAAATATTAATGATCAAACACTTTCTTTGTTTGAAATAAAAAACATTGAGAAAATATTCTTTGCAGAATAAAACAGTTATCTGCTTAAAGTAGGCATAAGCTATGTTTTAGAAATAATTAAAAATAAAATTGGGAGTGAGAAAGAGGTAATATATAAGCTGCTAGTATAAAATATTTCAGAAGAAGTGGAAAAGGCTTTATTTTCAGGGGGAAGAAAAGAGCAGTGTTCTCATCACTGAATTTAGAAATTTAAACCTTCTTGTTGTCTGCCCAGCAAATATTTTTTTAAATTCTTTGTTTCATTCATTCTTGATGTATTACACCTTTTTCTCCCATACCATTTGAGCAGAATAAATATTTAAAGATACAGTATTCAAAATACTTCACTTATACTTCATTTTGACACAAGGCTACACCTCAGATACTTTGGATGAATTGCAGGACTTTCCATGTTAGATCCTATATAAAGTCACAGAATCACAGAATCATCAGAGTTGGAAGGGACCCCTAGAGATCATCCAGCCCAATTCTCCCACTAAAGCAGAATCACATTACACAGGGCTGCATCCAGGAGGTTTTGAATATCTCTAGAGAAGGGGACTCCACAATCTCCCTGGGTAGCCTGTTCCAGTGCCTTGCCTGTCCTTACAATATAAACAGAGAAAATAAAAACAGGAGCATGAGAAATTAAGTTTTGTCTCCAAAGTCACTAAAACACATACCAGGGTCAATAGAATACGTAAGGTTTCCTGTGGTCCAACTTATTACTCTATCATTGAATCATGATGTTTTTGCTTATTACAGCTTTGTTTTTAATAACTGTTTGCAATATGGTATAAATAATATTGTTTATTAGAGCAGAATTCTCACCCTGTCACAATGTCAACATGAACACTGCTCTTCACCCTGACATTTCTATGAAGCAATAAGGGAAAATGCATAAATCATTGGAAAGAGTGTTCCTTAATGCAGTTACGTAGATGTCAAACCTTTCCCTTTTCCTAGAGAAAGAGCTCACATCTTCAAACTTTTACTGTCTCCAGAGCACTTGAGAATGATGTCAGTGCCCCAGCAGAGTATGTGACATCTTTTTCTGATGACTTAAAGCCAACTAGCCACTGAATCAAACATTATGAGACACCTTGGAAGGTCCCCTTTTTAGGACTCAGTCTTGCAAAAATATTTTTTTTTTTTTTTTAGCTTGAAGGTTATTTCAAGAACAGATAGAAACATCTGAAGACCATTTCTTAAAATGTCTTGTTCACACCTTCACCCTGCTTTGCTTTGCAAACCAAAGTTTATAGGGGATGGTCTGAACATTTAAAGCGGTTATCTTTGGAAATATATTTACATTCCTCGTGTTTTGTTTTTAAATTTCTTGCTGTTTTTTAGACCTATATACATCCCCTATTAATAATTCAATTACCCTTGTTAATTACTTGGCATGAGAAAAATTACTATACATTAAAATTGTGCAAGTAGTGTTGTCAGTGATGACTGAAAAATCATCTTGAAGACCAGAAAACAGTGCCAGGGCCCTGATTCTGTATTTTCAATGGTTAAGAATATTTCAGTGGTTTAAAAGGTTGTCACAGTTTAACACTGGCCCGGCAATTAAACCGAATAACAGATGCTCTCTATTAATCTCTCTCTCCTCCCTGATAAGAAAGGAGAGAGAATAAGGGAGAGAGACTTATGGGTTGGAAACTAAACTACACAACTTTAATGAAACAGTAATGATAAATAGGAAAAAAATTACTAAATATATACAAACATACAGGAAAATGGATACCACATTCCTCCCCCCTCTCCCCCAGTAGCTCTCACGTCACCACCGAGGCTGCAGGGCAGCTCTGGGAAAGTCCAGGCTGGACTCCTGGAGTCGGCAGCAGTTGGGAACTGGAGGCAGGAACACACAGATAAGGGCTGGCACGGATCAGGAGCACAGTCAGACGAACGGACGGGATCCTTCCAGGATGCCTGGTGAAGAAAGGGAAGCAGGAAAGGCAGGAAGGGCAGGCAGCCGGAAGCTGGAAGCAGGAAATCTGGCTTGGTCCTCGTGATGCCTCAAATTTATACTGAGAATGATGTATATGGGATGGAATACTCTGGTCAATTCTGGCATCTATCTTGTCCATTCCTCCCCAAAGGAGGGCTGCAGGTGGGACCTCTTTATCCCTCTTGGAGGGTAAAATGTTCCTCAGAGCTGAGCAGTGTCCTTGGCTCTGCACACCAGTCTCTAGCAGTAACTATAAACATCAAGTGTTATCAGTCCTAGAAGCACACACTGTCTGAGAAACTTGCTGCCAATTTCAGCAAGTGCAACTACTTACAAGACACCCAGCTAAAAGCAAAAGTACAAGACAGAAAATCACCTTTATCCTGGTCCAAACCAGGACAAAGGTGGAGTCATAATCACAGTAACTGGAGTAGGAGCTCTAAAATATACTCAGTTTTTTTAATTCGTATTGTTTTATTCTTATTGTATTACTCTCATTTTTTTATTCTTATTGTAATTTTAGTTATTCATGAGCATATCCAGTTATTTATAGAATCAGAGTCATAGGATGGTTTGGCTTGAAAGGGATATCTAATATTAGCTAGTTCCACTCCCCCTGCATGGGCAGAGACACATCCCACTGCAGCAGGTTGCTCAAAGTCCCATCCAACCTGGCCTTGAGCCCTTCTAGGGATGTGGCTGGAGTGCAACACTTCCTTCAGAGTGCTGATAACATCACACAGCTTGGCGTTTCATCAAACTTGCTGAGGGTGTACTCAGTTCCACTATCTGTGCCAGCAATAAAGATTTTAAACAGCATCATCTCAGCACTGATCACTGAGGAACACACTTAATCCAAGACACCAAAACAAACTGAAAGAAAAAAAGCTGGTTTTCATAAATACTAATGGCTGAATGTCTCTTAATGACTGGAAATGGTTTGTAGATTTGGGTTATGAAGGTGTCTACTATTTTATTTATTTTTAGATTTATTCTCAGGAGGAATGGAAACTCATGGAAAAAATGTTAACTAAAATTGATAAAGGAAACAACAAACTGGAAAAGATGGCAAATGAGAAAATTTAGAAATATTGATAAAGCGTCAATGCCAATCAACATCAAAGTTAAAGTGTCCTTATCTTGGTTGATTTAAGTTTAATTCATTCAGGAGTAACCCAAAGATATTTTCACCCAATGAATTTAAACTGAGGGGCAAACACTGAATGAGGTTCTATTCTGGTATCTTTATATCCACAAAAGGTTCAGTATCACTTGAGTAAAAGAGGAAGATTTCGGGGGGGTTTGTTTTTTTTTTGTTTGTTTTTGGTGTTTTTTTGTTTCTTTTTTTTTTTTTTTTTGAAAGAACTTTAGAAATAAGGTTCTAATTCCTGCTAGTTTTCAATAGTATTCAGAAACCTTCCTTCTGCAGTTCCTTAAACAATGCCTGGTTAATCTTCAATTAGCTAACTTTTTTTTTCTATTTTATTTCAAATTTGTTACTGAGTTAAGTAAGTTTCACTAACAATTTCATAATAGGAACATCCCTCACTGATGCTCATTCTTTACAGAATGAAAATAATTATCTTCTAGACTACTAAGCTATTTTCCCATCCCAGTTAACCAGTTATCTCAAACCTATGTCAGCTGTGTATAGCTAGCAATATTTCAAAACCATTTAATTGTGGGGTTTTTTTGTTTTTTTTTACACACATGGCATCAGTGCAGATGGATAAGCAAGTATAATCTTGCCTGTACAAATCTTTGAAGAAAAATTGTGTGCACCAGGCTGTGTGAAATGTGGTGTACTTACCTTGAAGATATAAAGATGAAGGATTCAACTAAACCTGGCCACATTTGATCCTGAGGGCTCCTGGGAGACAGAAGATTTCAAACTACTTGCTCACACTGGTAAGCTCTCAGCCTGCAGAGAAAGCTAAACACTCCACTGTTGTTACATCTGTATGTTCAGTTGGTGCTTTTTAAATTCACTATTATCCCTGAAGAAAATGCTTTCTTCTACCCATTGCAAGTATCTCAGTCTTTTCTAATTCTCCTCAGTTTGACTTACTGAAAAACTCACCTTACTTTATATTCTCTGCCAGAGACTAAAATAAGGATAAAGAGAAGGGCATGCAACCCCTAACTCTGTTCTTTAAGATATTAAATTTGTGGCATGAATTATGATTATATAGTACTAAATATGTACAGAAAATTATATATTCACCTGTAACTATGGATTAAAAGCTGTGAAAAACATAAAGATTTCAACCATACATACAAGAAATATTGTCTACTGATTTCCTAAAAAAATATGTGTGATGAACTACTGGAGTCAAATAACCTTGAAATTTTCTATGTTCATTTGAACAACTCTGACTTGTTCAGAAGTAATATATTTGTAAAGATGTTAACGGCAGAATTTCTGACTAGAGTAATTTGAATGACAAATGACCTTCTTGTCCCCTGTATATACACTGAATCTCACCACCCCAAAAATAAAAATAAAATAAAGCCACAGCTTTTAATATTAAAGAAAAAAAAATGGGCTTAAAGGAAAGAGTTAAATAAAATTCCCAACCAAATGCTTCATATAGCTAATTATAATTGATGGCAGCATAATTATAGTAGCAGAATTATTATAAAGACTGAATTATGTGGAAAGAATTCATCATACAACACAGTATATGAAGAATTCTCAAAGCGGTAAGTGATGTTTGGTTGATTCTAGTTATTCATGAAGGCTTTTGCTGAATATATATAACATATGACTTTTTTGGAATAAATATAGGCAATAATGAAAAAGGAGGAACAAAACTATTAAGAACCCTATGACAGCTGTGGCATTATGATCCTTGAATATCATAACCTTGTTGTCTTAAATGTACTGTAATTTTAAGTGATATTTCTACTGATTTTAAGTGATTGTTTATTCTTTCCCTTGAACTAAGTTAATAAAAAAATTCAAAGTGATAAAGACAGAAAAGAGAAAAAAAACAACATTATTTTTATTTAAAAAAGTCGGCTAATCTGTAGAAACCCCACAAATGTACTTGTAATATTTTAACAACTTTATATCTATTCTTTACCATTGTCCTTGAACATTAAAACAAATCCCTATTCTTTTACTCATTTATTTCGAACGACCCCAAAAGGTAGGCTTAAATGTTTTCTTCATTTGGTTAATAAAAGACACTTCATAAACCTGTACTTTATGCAAAGAAAATTTAAAAATTTAAAAAAAAAACAACAACAAATAAAGTAACAATTATAACACAACAACTGAATTTGGATTTAGGACTGTTTGTCTATTGGAATTTACTATTGTAAAACACAATAAAAAAGATCTGAAACCTCATTTCTCTTGCCTATATTCCCCAACCACAAAGCTATAGGATACATTGACACTCTGTAAATCTCCCAGGATCTTCACTAATAGCTACCACATTTTATGAGGTTTAGCAAAGTTAAGATTTTCAAAGGGATTGTAAGCATTATTTTTTCCTAGTCACCAGGATATATGATCCCACACATACTGTAGCTCTGTCTTAGTATCTAAATAAATATAAAACAGAAGATGACAGCAGGAAGGATTAAGAGAACATCAGCTCAGAAAAACTATCATCTGAAGGCTAGAAAACTACTTTGAAAAATAGGAAGCTGAAGCTCAAATGTCTGTACAACACCACGAAAGTTTTTTTGAGTCCTTCACAACTGGCAAATATTTCAGCTGAAACAATTAGGTTTACTTCTTCATATTAAAACAAAATGAAAATAAAACAGAAAAACACAAATCTTAATGAAGTGGTAGAAGAGTAAAATCTTCAACACATAATCTTAACTACTTTTGATCATAAAACATCACACAATATATGTCATACTTTATCTGAGATAATTTCCTGCCTGTGTAATGCTTTCCTATTTTGAGACATGAAACTATTTGCTTCCTTTCGGTAGCTGTTGGGTATTGGTGGTTACTGTCAAACCTGTTAAACTTCAGTTGAGCAGTTCATCATGGATAGCATGTGGATTAAAGAAGAGCCAAAGCCCCAAACCACATTTTGCACTATTTTTTTCCCTATAGGTAGATGGCTAATAAAGAAGGAGGGTCTCCACGTGACTTAATTAAAGGTGCTGTCTTCTGAATTGTCATGCTTTGATGTATTTCAGGGAGATCTGCTGAAAAGTAAAGTCAGGATTTTAAGGAGAGTGAACTTTCAGATTATGGAATTAGTGGATGATATCCCCCATAAACCTGCTCAAAGAAGATAAAGGAGCAGAAGAGAATAGACTGTTCTTCAAAGAAATCTCTCTTAGTGTGCAATAAGTCAGACAAGGAAGGCAGGCAACTAGAGTATCAAAAGGTGTAAAAGCAAGTGTAAAAAGCAAATGTACAGTGTAGAATCCAAAAAAAGAATCCTGAAAGGAATCCTGAAGACAGCCACCTTGACAAAATGTACATTGTGCTTGGATGGAGGCCTCATTCAATAAGCCATCTGGACTCTCTTCTCTCAAGGAGAGACCCCCATTTGGGTAACCACCCTGATAAACAGGGCCCTATTCTAGCAAGAGCAGCCCCTTCTTTAGTAGCGATCCAATAAACTGAACACTGTCCTTGCAACACTGTCTTTGCTACCCTGACAGGCAGGACACTGTCCTCATTCTATAAGGGACAGGGGCAGACAAGCTGTATCCCTGTGTAAGGCCACTGGAGAGGGCACATGCACAGAAATAAGGGTTATTGCTGTGCCATCCCATCTGGAGGGGCCCAAGTGAACACCTGGCTGTGCAAAATATGCCAGAGCTCCCCCCAAAAAGGTGGGGTCAGGCAGCATATAAGAGGCACACTTGAAATGCTGGATGATTTCCTGCCATCCAAGGACCTGAAGATACAAGATCATCCCTGGATCCAAGCGTGGTTATATCTTTCCTATCTTTTCTTCCTCTCTCTCTCTGTTTCTAACCTTATCTCAGCACGAGGGTAACAGAGTTTCTAACTGTTTTCTACCCATTGCTTTGTTAAATTTTATTAGTTGTAACCTGTTGTTTTGAGAACTTCCTTAAATGTTGCTGAATTGTAATCCACTGTTCGAAAGTACCACAATTTATAATTCTGCTAGTTGTAATCTGACATGCTTAATAATCTTACTTTTAAGTAAAGTTGTGTTTTTATACAAACCTCCTGGATAATAATCATAATTCTAGTGTACCATGCAGAGAATTCCTGATCTTAATCTGGAAGAATAGGTTGTTAAAAGAGATTAATCAGAGGAGGAAGATTATGCCCAGCTGCACCCAGGCTCCTCTCTGAATGACTTTTGAAAGCAAGGGGGTCCAGTCCAAATTTAATTGACCTCCTCTCTGGGGAACTCTACCCATGCCCATTCTGTGGGAAGTGATCTTTGGTTTGGCCCCACACACATCCAGGGAGCCGTGCTCACTTTGTGAGACATGACAGTGCCACACTCACCTTGTGAGGAGTGACACAAGACAGGGAGTGACACCAGGGACAGATAACACAGGTAGAATATAGGGATGGTGCCATGAACTATTCAAAGCAGAGTAGTCACATAATGATTTTACTGTCCATACACTTCAGTTCTGAGTATTAATTCCTCTATTCGTAGTAATTTTCATTATTTTTTATTGCTGGTTGCTCCTTCTGTATTGGCTGTGTGTGCATGAACTTCTGACCTTGCTAAAGGGAGTGTGAGCATCTCTAAATACCACTTATGCTTATAGAGATTCAACATGTTTCCAAAGAAAGACTTTTTTCCATGTTCTTTTGTGTTACAAAGCAACAGATAACCAAAGAGTAAAGGTGAAGCAAGTGGTATTGGTATTCAAAGAGCAGCAGTTGCACCTTATGGGAAAAAATAGCCGGGCAAAGCAAAGAGGGAAGATTGAAAAAGAAAAACCAACAAATAGGAAAACCAACACAGGAGACTTGGAGAGGCTAGTATGGGGTGAATATTTTTACATCAAAAAGTGTGAAAATAAAGACAAGAAAATATCTACAAAATAATATGTGGTAATGGGGAAGAAAGATACTATTTGTACTACATAGTACTGATTCCACAGGTTGAGCTTCCATGTTATAGCACAGTTTCATGTGCCTTACTTGAAACCTATGTTTCCCTGTCTTCTGTTTCTGTTTAATGTTGCATTTCTAGAGGAAAAGTCCTGAAATGTAGATTATTACTTATGCTTCTAATTTAGCAGGTCCAATTTTCATTAGGAAATTAAAAGCTTTTTATTAAGCTGCATTCAGGTGAAAAAATGGGTAAAGAGTGATATCTAAGTTTTCATGCATGTATAAATAGAATTCAGACATCATGCATTACCATATTTTCCCTTGTTAAAAGAATAATTTTCTCTCAGTTTGCCTAGAGTGCCATTCTCAGCCTGTCATCTGAAGGGCAGCTGGTTTGATACTCTTAGAATGTTAGTTCACAATTGAAAACAAAGTTCATTAGCTACATTTGAACTAGATACATAGGCCACTTTTAACATCTGTGAAAATACTTTACACAAAATATTGGTTTTTTTCTCTGTTTTTTGAGCCTCTGAAGTGCTGGTGTCTTTCATTAAGGGTTAATTGGATAGACCATGTGGGAAATGACTGAATTAGAGATCCATTAACATTTTTAATTGTGCAGAAGTTACTTGTTCAAAGTTATGACTTTGTATTGACATCAAATTTTTGACATTTTACCTATGTGAAATTACTATTATTTGTCTTCTGGGAATTGCTATTTTTAGTATTCTCCCATGATTTAAAAGAAACCCGGTGGCAGAAGGAAAACAACTCTGCATCCAGAGTAGGAGTTATTTTGGCATGGATCAAAGCAAAATTTTACACAACCTGGGAAAATACTCAGAGAACTTAAATTGTCTTAGTGGGATTTTGCCTGTCCTCAGGATATATGAGGATAGGATTTTATGAGAAAATCCAGAAGATAACAAATGGCTGGCAAAACAATGCTACTTTTTTTTTTTCCCCTAAGTATTTACTCTTGAGGCATTAATTTTACCAAGTGCTTGACTCCAACAGAGCAGCCAGAAGCAATACCCTCAGGGATGAATCTAGAAGAAAAAAAAATAAAAAGGGTGAAGAAATATAGTTTAGGCTTTAAACTAGTGAAAAAGAAGTTTAAGCTAAATCACAAAATAAAAGCTCTTTATAAATGTCTAAGAGATGCTTTATTATACTATCCCACTACAGACATAAATACAAACAAACTTTTCAGCAGGACCCACAAAATAAGCCTCACCTGGAATCATATTCAGAGCAGCTGCCAGGTCTAAGTTTAATGGGAGTCCACAGATCCCTCAGAAGTCATTCTCCCTACCTCCTTCTGGTTTTCTCCCCCTTTCATGTCTTGGATATACTGTCAGGTGGGACCAGTACACCCAGGAGGCCAGTCAGGGGCTGACTAAATTCCACCTTATCTATTAACTCCTGGTGTGCACTTACGTGGACACCATGGAGGGGGGCTCAGGCCTGATGTTAAATGTAGCAAGACGAACCTCTTTTAGGGCACGGTGCTCCAAGGTCCAACCAGGTGTTCCAGGAGAAACTCACAAATAGTGCTCTGAGTCTAATGCTCTCAGGGCTGACCAGCCTGAATCAGTGCTACTGCTCCAAAAGTGGCCTCCCCTCTGGCTTACTCAGGTGTGAGCTTTATTGGCCCCCTAATCCTGCTCATGCGCAATAGGGGCCCACCCTAATCAGGCACAGGTGGGCTTAACACAAGGTCATGCCCACTACCTGGCAATTAGTGCCACCTGGTTGCCTCATTTCACTACAGTTAAATTCTTAATTTCACATAAAATTAATAAGTAATAATTTGATCTGTCCTTTACAGATCAAAAATTGTTTATTCCACCACAGGCAGGTTGTCTCCCTGCATCCTGTGGAGGTTATTTGAGGAGCTGATATCCACCTGCAGCCCATGGAGCATCCCATGCTGGAGTAGGTGGATGTTCCTAAAGGAAGCTGTAACCCTATGGGAAGCCCATGCTGCAACAAGCTCCTGGCAGGACCTGCAGACCTGTTAACACTGGGCAAGTTTTTTGGCAGGACTTGTGACCCCACAGGGGACCCATGCTGGAACAGCCTGTTCCTGAAGGACTACACCACATGGAAGGGATCCCCACTGTATTCTTTCCTGAAGAATTGCAGCCTGTGGGAATGACTCATATTGAGGAAGTTCAGGCAGAACTGTCTCCAATGGGAAGGATCCTATGCTGGACCATGGAAAGAGTTTTAGGAGTCCTCTACTAGGAGGAAGGAGAAGCAGCTTGTGGTGAATGGACCACAAGCCTTATTCCCCATCCCCTGTGCTGCTGGTGGAGAGGAGGCAAAGAAAGTGGGAGTGAAGTAATTTGAACCCAGGAAGAAGGGAGAGGTAGAGTGTAGAAGTTTTAAGACTACTCTGATTTGACTGGTAATAAATTTCCCCATGTTTGAGCCTGTTTTGCCCATGATGTTAATTGCTGAGTGATCTCCCTGTCCTTATCTTAACCTATGAGCCTTTGTTATGGTTTCTCTCCCTTGTCCATCTGAGGAGTGATATAGCAAATTTTGGAGGCATGTGGCACCCATCCAGGGTCAACATACCACAACTAGTTACATAAAAAATCCTGAATTATTGTAGAATGGTTTGGGCTAGAAAGGACCTTAAAGATCATCTAGGTCCAGCCCCTCTGCATCAGCACTTCCACTAGACCAAGTTGTTCAAAACCCCATCCAACCTGGCCTTATAAGTGTAAGTCATCAGTAGATATAAAAGAAATTAATCTAAGAAATAAGAGCTAGTGCTTCAATTCAGGTGTTACTTTATGTTATTTTGAGATGCTCTTTTAAAATTATTTGACAGAAAGGCCAGGAAAACATTCTGTCTCAAATGAAGCAGGAAGACCTAATGCTGCAAAGTAATTGTTCACCCAGTACTGTCAAAGTGTAGCTAACATTGAAAGGTGAATCTTATGAAAATGCAGAGCAATTTTATTTTAGAACTTAAAAAGAGTGCTGGGCATGCATAAACCATGATTCCTATAAAGTATTTAAATATTTAAAAGTCAAAATCCTTCATTTGACAGTGTCTGACCTTTAAGCTTATCTGCTTCTAAAATACATCTTACCTATCAACCAAAAATTTAATCACTTTCTCATTTCAGATATTGAAAGAAAGATTCCATTTAAATCAAGCAAAGGTCATCTTTCTTTGAAATATAGATTACTCACCTGCACTTTTTAAAGAAGTGAAGACTGGAGAACAAACTCAGGAGAAGCAGCTCTCTCTCCACACTGGCCAAGTACTGAGTCAGCAGTGGAAAGGATTAAACATAATTATGCATAACTCCCAGATACTGTAAGGTCCAGCTCAGAAATGAAATGCAATTCAGTTTCAAAAGCAATGAACTTCATGCAGTGGAAAAAAAAAAAAATGAAAACAAGTGTTACATTCTTCAGTAATTTTTAACTACTTCTTAAACTACACTTAGGCTAAAATGGCACCAGAAACATAAGAATTTTTATACTGATGGGGTACATAAAAAAAACACAGTATATGTTCATATATGTATGTTTTGGTATCTCAGATAAAAGATTTTCTCTCTCCTAAATTCCAGGAGAAGTCGTGTGTGTTGTTATTTTTCATGTTGAACAAAGAGTTCTGCCTTTAAGGATTTCTGGTGGCATCATGATTACAACATTCATAAAAGATAATACACAAAGTGGAAATAATAATTAAAAAATATAAAGAGAAAATGTTAAAAGATAGAAATCTTAAATTACTTTTTTGGTAATTTCATGCTGGTTTTTTACCTGGTTGTAAAATGTATGATGCTGCTGTCCTAATTTTGATTTGGCTGATTGACAAGTCAGCATAGGTAATCCTTTGAAATTAATTAAATAAATATTCCTGTGTACTATTTAACTCTTGAAGCATCAGAGGTAAAAACTACAGTGCAGAGTGCTTTAAAATTAATTAAGTAATCATTAAGAGACTGTTAATTAAAAAATGGACACTTTTAACATCTATTTTTGCATTGATAATAAAGTCCCCTGGGAGCAATACAAAACCGTATTACTTTGGTCTAAGTTTCATAGACTAAATCAATACCCATGAAAACTCTGAGATTTCAAGGCAGAGTTTAACCAAAAAAACCAAAATCTGTATTTCCAGATAAACATTTATCTTTTCTATTATGCTTAATACTTAGTTTCTGCTACCATTCCCCTCCAGTAAGGATGATTTCACATTTATGCTGTATATGAGTTAATAATTTTCTATTGAAGCATTACTGTATTGTATCAAATACTTATCAGATCAAACATCAGTTTAGATTCCATGGCCATAAACTAATCTCACCATACTTAAACGTTTTCCAAACTTAGTCCAAATTATTTGATCACCATGTTAATACTGGAATTTGATTGAGTACAACTCTGCTCTTGGGCATCAGATGTCATGCAGATATGCATAGATTTTTTGAAAGAAGAACAGAATATCATATTCCATTATTTGATTATCAGTAGTTTGTAATTTAATTGTGGACTAGTCATGAAGACAATGACTTAAATGTTTTTGTATGTAACCTTCATTTTGCTATTTTATGGCTTCTGAATGTCAAGCTACACAAGCTTATTACTTTTTTAGCATATTGTTTTAATAAGATATGTAAACAAAGAAAAATTTAGATGTTGGATGCATGCATAATTTTCAGCGTGCAAATTGTCCAATAATTCACCATCCAAAACACATAAGAAATATGCAAATATTTAGTAAATAGAACCATTAAATTACAGGAAAACAAATCTTTATCACACCATGGAGCTCATGAAGTTCACAGTATGTAGAATTCCTCTTCAAATACTGATACATTTTGGAATACTAATGCCATCTGGTACAGAGGGATTATAGTCAATCACTGCAGGTGAACCAAAAAAGTACTTTGCAATTACATTGATGAAGTTTGCTGCTTTTTTTTTTTCTTTTGGCTTCACCAGTTTATTATGCTTTACTTTAAAATTTAAAGAACAGTATATGAATTATTCTAAGTAGCAACTCTAAGTGTAACTCTATAGTTATCCAAGTAAAGATACATTATGGTCTAGATCTAGATGTCAGTCATACAAAACACTGAAGTACAAGAATAGCTACATAAAAATGAAAGTAGCCCACAAAAAAAAAAAAAATAAAGAACATAATAATTAGTGCTACTAATATAGGTGAAAATGTGATGCAACCTCTTCTTCAAAATGTATACAATATACATAACTTGTTGCATGCTGTTGTTATAGTTAGCTGTAGGGTTGAAAATAAGTAGTGTGCACACACTGGCTGTGGTGGGTTGACTCCAGCCCAAATGCCCTTTTGCATACATTTCTTCCCCCTGTGTGAAATCCAGTGTGAAAAACAGCCTCAATTCATGGAGTTCCAGTTAATTTAATCTATTTTCAGTTAGCAAATTTTTCTTTTATTATTTGAGCACTGAATGAAAAATGAACTTAAACAAACAGTTAAGGAGACACCTCTCTTCCGTTTCCCTAGGCTCAGCTCACTGCAACACATCTCCTCCTCCTACCAAGTCTGAACTCCCCTTGTTTTCATTTTCTTATGCTCAGTCCCCCCAGATACTTTGGTGAACAATAGGAGGTGTATAAGATTGGTATTTGTCTCTAGTTGTTTCTTTCTGCTACTCCTCACTTCTTTCTTGTTTTCCTTGATGACTACTTTCTTCTTACTGCTCTTCTGCTCTGGCCTGGGCCACCCATGGGCTGCAGTCCCTCATCAGGAAAAAAAAAAACAACTTAGATAAGGACTTCTAGAAGCTAGAAAAAGCTTCATTTTCACAGGCTCTGGTGCTCATGGATGGACACCAAATTTAACATGAGTCAGCAGTGTACCTTTGCAGAAAAGAAGGCTGACCAGATCCTGGTGTTCATTAGGAGAAGCACCACCAGCAATTCAAAGGAGATCAGCCTATCCCTTTATTCAACACTGATGAGCCACATCTAGAGTATTATGTTTTGGGGTCCCCAGTATAGGAAAAAACCTACATCCCTGAAAAAAGGCCACAGGAATGATAAAAGGACTAGAGCAGTTCACATATGAGGAAAGGCTGATAGAGCTGGGATTATTTAGCCTAGGGAAGAGAAGGCTCAAGGGGATCTTATCAGTGTAAGCAAATATCTGAAAGGAGGATGCAAAGATGGAGCCAGGCTCATTTTCAGTGAAAAGGTAAGAAACAAGATAAGATGTTTGATAAGATGGTTGTCTGAACATTAGGAAATCTGTTTTACAATGAGAGTGACTGAGCACTGGCACAGGATTTTTAGGGAGGTTGTGGTGTCTCGTATTGGAGTCACCTGGATGTGGTCCTGGACAACCTGATATAGTTTGAGTGGGAACACTGGACCATTGGAACATTTCCCCAGGTGTCCTTTCAAGTTTATACCATTCTTTGATTCTACAAAATAACCCCCTTTAACATTACTTGTGAAGCTATGTGAAAAAAATTCAGTACAGTTAAATCAGTCCACTATTTTCACTACATAAAATATTCCTTTTCTCATTTTCTTCATTTCTTACTGAAATAATTATGTTAACACAAATTTCTTAATGGGAAGACATCTAAAATGGAGTTTCAGATAAGAAAAAGATAAAAATATCTAATTCTTTTGTAATTCAAAATCTTAGTAATTAAGAACATTAAACAAAACATTAAATCAGTTTAGGTAAAAATGTATTTGTGATTATTAGTAAATTTTAGTAAAATATAATCTATTCAAAGCTGCAATTTATAAATAAGGCTATCTTCTTCAGGAATTACTACAAATTCTAAAGGAATGTTCGTAAATTCAAATGCAGAGGCTCTCACAGTCCTGCTTTTCTCTATTTTTCTCAGATAAGGACCCTGTGAACCGATAGTATTTTTTACAGCAAATGACCTTGAGCAATGAGAAAAATGGGATATATTGACTGTTCATTACATTACTTCTACAAGCAGCCTGTAACAGCTTTTGAAGGAATGAATTACATTGATCCCAGTTCAAAGAATAAGAATAAAGAATAATAGTAACACAGATCAGTGGGTTAGCATAATTTTCAAATCATACAATATGTGAAGAATGCAAAAGTTGTAAAAATTGTTTTCTCCAGGCAGCAGGTATCTCAGTTGCATTATTCCTTCTTGTTGGTCTACATTTTGCTGTAATACTTATGATTACAGTGTAATTTCATAGTAGTTGGTTAAGAAACACATGATTTTCCCTATTAACAAGCAAGAGTGTGAAACTAGCCTTGCACAAATGAAAAAACATAAATGGACATCAGTGTCAGAACACTACTGAATTAGATGTGGAACTATGGCAATTTACATAACTCTCCTAAAGGGCAAGGTCCCTTATTCAGCAAAATCATTAAGAACAGCCAGGTGTGAAGTGAATGACAAGTTCTATTAAATATAAGAATTTTTAGTATGCTACTGAAAGTGTCTGAGGAAAGTACAAGCATTTACAGAACACTGTGTAGAGAACTCTGATAGAACTATTACTTAATAAGATGGAAATGTTTGCCAAATAGATATACTCTCTAGAAGGTATTTCCATCAGAGTTGTTTATTTTTGTGTTGCAGATATCTGTAGTCTAAAAGTGCAGTATTCCTAACTGGATTTTGAAAAATGTCTCATGATATGGAGAAAATGTACAGATAATGGAAAATAGAAAAACTAACATGTCATGGGGTGACATGTGGGGCAATTAGTGTGTACTGGGCTTATTAGTTTGCTTGGGAGGAGTTCCTGATTGTAAAAAAAAAAAAAAGTGGTTTTTTTAAGTATTTCTGTTGTATAATATATATTTCTAACAGTATTAAAATTATACATTGTGATGTTCAATCATATGGTCCTCAAAACATACTAAAAATTCAAGAAATGGCATGCAATAGGTAATTCTGTATTTTAATTTTCCCAAGAGTCTTCTAAGAATTTTATTAAGTACCAGCTATATATTTCTTATTGTGAACCTTCCCATTGTCTTATTGGTAGCTGCCTGGGAGAGGAGACCAACCCCACCCCTGGCTCCAACCTCCTTTCAGGGATCTGTAGAGAGTGATGAGGTCTCTGCTGAGCCTCCTCTTCTCCAGAATAAACAACCCCAGCTCCCTTCAAATAGCATGAAGTAGGTCCTAATTGCAATGGAGTTTTTCTTTCACTTCCAGCTGTTTTATTTACTTATTTTAAAATTATTTTATGCTCAAAAGTACTGAATAGAAACCTGAAAATAATAGCAGTGCAGCTAATATGAACATAAAAATAAAAAAATCCATTGCTTTTTAATCCCTGATTTAAAAAGTCTGAATATCCTACTTCGAGTAGCAGGTTAGACTAGAATGCTGCCTCAAGTCCCTTTCAAACTGAATTTATGATTCTAAGAACAGATAATTTTTTAGCATTTTTAAGGAGAAATAGAGCCAGTGCTTCAGAGTGATAACAGGGCCAAATTTCCTGTACTGTATAATGAAGTTATATTTCTCTAAGAGTGTTTCTTATAAATATATACACACACATGCAGTGAGTTATAGACAAGCATTGCTATGCAATATCTAATATACATATCTAAAATAAAAAGTACATACTATATATAAAACAAAATCTTATAAAAATTAGTATTACATATATATTAGTATTATATTTAAAAATTATTACTAATTGTGGACTTAAGAAAAGTCTATGTAATGCTCTTAAGCTATAGTTATGACGAAGTATATAATTTTTTCTCATTTTTGAAAATTTCCTTAACTGGTATACAACATAACCTGAAAATTATGGTCATGATTAAAAAAATCCCCAAATTCTTTGTTGAGTGTTTTTTGAAGAAGAAAACCTATCAGCCAATAAAAAATTCAGTCTTTTCCCCCTATCCTCTACTTGCACATTTTTATTTGCTGTCTGATATAGCTGTCAACACACAATGATCAATTCCTGACACCAGCAAAAAAAGACACAAAAATGTCTCTTTTTGCTCACATCAGTGCAGTGAATGTTCATGTTAAATGGTGCATTTGCTATCTATGCAGCATTTTCATTCAGCTAAATGTTGCATCTGCCCCTAGATGTAATAGCTTGAATTATTTTTTTGCTTTTCATCAGTTCGTTACATATACAGAATAAAAACCTTTATTTTTTTGTAGCAGTTGTTCCAAACACTGAGATACCACAAATACCCTGTAATCCAAAACCACATTCTCACAGTGCACAAAAATCACACTGGAATGTACTGTAGGAACATACCATAAAAGAAAAAAAGAAATACAGCCCCCCCATACCCTCACCCCCTTGCAGAAAACACAAAGAAAAAAGCACATTGTTTGAGTTTGGTAGTTCTCACCATAAAAATCTGCAGGTTATTCTTAATTTCTTTTCTTTTTATGTATCTTTTGCCCAACACTCTACAAGGCAATTATGACTCCAGAGGACTGATGTTATTTTAGGACACAGTTCTTAAGAATGTGTTCGAAGGATTTATGGATCTTTAAGCAGCAGTCGGGTACAGATAAGCTACTTGATTCATGAAGAAAAGCACAAACTTAAAAAATGCTTTCAATCTCATGGAAGAAATAAGATCTAAGAATAAGAAAAAAAAAAAAACAATGAAAATATTCTTTCTTGGTAGAACAGTTTTTGACCAGGTATTAACTACTATATTTATATATGTTATGTAGAGAACTAATTGTACAAAGAATGCGCAGGTTTTTTTAATTAAAAAAATAAATCTTTACTACTTACGAATCCATAAGCCTTGAATTGGTAATAAAGATATGTGAACAAAAATAAAGAAAAGCGCACACTGAGTTATGATCTACCTTACACCAAGGTCACCTTGGGACCAGAACTGTTTAGTATCTTCATCAATGACAGAGAGGTGGATTTAGTGCACCCTCAGCAAGTTTGCAGTTGACACCAAGCTGAGTGGTGCACTTGAGATGCCTGAGGGATTGGATGCCATCCAGAGGGACCTTGAATAGCTTGAGGATTGTGCCCATGTAAACTTCATGAGGTTCAACAAGTGCAAGGTTCTAGGCACAAGTCAGGGCAAGAAGTCAAGTTAGGCAGTGACAGCTGTCCTAAGGAGAAGGATTTGGGGGTACTGGTGGATAAAGAGCTGGACATAAGCTGGTACTCTCAGCCCAGAAAGCAAATCTGCCAAAGGAGTAGATTTTGCTCCTCTACTCTGCTCTGGTGAGACCCCAGCTGGAGTACACCCAAATTACTCTGATTAGGGTTTTGGGTTTCTCACACCTGTTATTGCTCTTTTCTACCACATTTTTGTGGGTTAGCATTTTGGGTTTTTTTGCTGACATACAAGAGTCTTTCATCAAGTAACCAAATATTTTATAAAAAATGTAATGAATAAGTATATTGGGGTATTTTCCTTTGTAAACTACTGACATTTGATCACAAGCATACATGTTTTCAATTAGACAGACACTTATTTGAATGTGTATTATGGTATTATGATTTTCAACAATTTTTATTGTTGAAAGAAAAAAATACCCAAACAAACATTTTACAGAATAATAATGTTACATAAAATACAGCATGAAGATGCTGATATACAACGGATATAGGCATGTGAATAATCACACGATTTTCAGTAGTTCTGACTAAAACATTTTAATTAAGTGCATGTTATCTTCCAGTGCATTTTTCTAGCACATTGCCAAATATTTTTCCAATTTTTCACCTCCTGTGTAGTTTTTGTATTCATAATATAGATTCATAAATGTCTATAAAGGTCAAACAGTAAGGTTGGCTCCAAAATGTCTAGATTGTTAGTACACAAAAATTTGTAAATATTATATACTGTATCTACAGAAGACAATGTCCTTTTAAATCACATGATACCTACAGCAAATCTTAAAAAAAAAACTTAATTATGGACAAAGAAGTCCACAGATACTAAAAATTATTCGTTTTGTTTTTTTTTTAAGACACTTAACTGAGTTCTCCTTTCATCAATGCAAGAATCTTGACAATAAAGTTTGACAGAAATGCTTTCTTTTTTTTTTTTCCCTAGTCATCTTCAAGAAACAAACAGCTCTAACAATGCAGAAAACAGAACAATATTGAGAACATACAGCACAGCAAAGGCACTGTGCAGAATATAGTATTAGCCAAGTTAAATAGAAAATAAGAGGTCAATTTTAAGACTGGAGTAAACTGATACATTTCATATTGATGATTCACGTTTTTATTCCATATTGAGTCACATTTATTTGAAAATCCTTTCTTTTGCACACTTCTGATCATGCTCTGTTTTTTGATTCCTACTTCATCCTTTCCCCTGGAGTTAATGTCAAGATACTGCTCTCTTTGGTGTAAGGCTGGTGTAGCACTGTGAACCTGATTTTTGCCACTCCAAGTAAAAGCCACAGCCTTTACACTAATCTGACAGCATCTACAGAAAAACTGAAAGTGCAAGAGACATTTGCAAGGAAGATGCAAAGGAAGATTTGCAAGGAAGCATAAAGAAAAAAAAAAAAGTTTAGTAAAATCTTTCTATTCCTTCCCAACCAGTTGTATTTGGTGTTTATAATACCAGGTAAAATTCCTTATTTTTAAAATGGGGTCTTATTGTTTGCTAGCTAGTGAGTTAAATATTTTTTACTAGCTTTTATAATCTTTACTATATTTTTGCAGCAAGTTACTAAGTATTCTTCCTTTAACAGACATATCGACTATGTCTGTGACAGTTACAAAAATTTACCTATGACCTTACTTTGTAGAAAAAGGCAGTAAATGGTCAAATGACTGTTGCTGAGGAAGGAAAAGCTTAAAAGGTACACTGAGGGCAGAATTTTCCTACAGCAGCATATACTGCAGAATCTCTACAGGACAAAATACAGACCAGAAAATTACTTTCTTTCCCCACTGATCAGTGTCACATGCAGCATTTGAAATGCAGTAGACCTTAATAGTCCAGGAAACTTCAAGCTAGTATTAAGTGGTTGAATCCAGTCCAAGACTTGTTCTCTCTATTGACCTCAGTCACTGAACTACACAAAACTGAAGAATTTCAGTTCTCCAGTGGGAACAATTGTAAGTGTGTTTCTATCCCAAAGGAACAAATGTAAAATGTAATTGACTTCAACAGCAAATTGCAAAACAAGTCTGCAAATAGTTTTAGAGCATAAATATGATATACAGTGTAAAGGGTGGTTTTATATTTTTTTACCATCGCGGTTTTACTTGTTATAAGAAGACCTAAAGAAGTACTGATTTTCTTGTCTGAAGTTCTGTCATTTCTATAAAATAACAAATGTGGCGCAACACTAATATGTCTTAAAAACTGACATGTGAGATTAATTGTATCATTATCAGATGCTACTCACAGTCTTTATAAAAAAACAACAGCATATACTATTTTATACCTTTAAAATATTTGCTTAGCAAGGCTCTCTGCCAGCAACAATAATTTTATATTTTTAATGATTGAGGTGTATAATAATAGAGGATGATATATTTCAGTTTTGTCAGTGCAGTTGTTATTTTTTCTTGCTTTCATTTGCATTACTCCTAGGTTGGTAAGGAAAGAAAGAGAAACAGCTAATTGGTTTTAACAGAATTGCCTATAGGCAAAAAATATTTCAGAAACTGAAGCAGTCCTTGGCTAGTATCATATAATGCTCACACAAGATAAGGCAGACAGTGAAAACAGATATGCTATGAAGAAAAAAGCAAAATGACAGAAAATACTGCAAACAAGCATGCAAATAAACAAATCACAAACATAGAAAGATGTAAACTGGCACACTGGGAGCTGCAATTGCAGATTATAGTCTTCAAATCTCAATGTACAGCATCTATCATATCCATATACCATAATAAAAGGATAATTGCCATTATTCTGTGACTACTGAAAATGCTTAATGATTTCTAATTGCTCAGATGTAGTTTTCACATACCTCAATAGAGATGGCTTGGAGGAAACAGCATATTAAGAAACTTCATATTAAACTGATTAACCAAAACCAGACACTTTACAATACCAAAAAAGTACAGTCGAAAAGATAATATACCAAAAAGATAAATGTATTCATCATCAATACTTTAGAAGAGAGACTAATATTTAATATCCTAAATGTAACAGACATAGCTGCATTCTCCAAATCCGTATTTCAAGTGTTGTTACATAGTCTCTCTTTAGTTCTTGCTTGTGTTTTGTCCTAAATTAGAGGCTGTCTTTCTCTTCTTTGTCAGTAGTGTGTTATGCCTATATTTCTCTCCCAGCACCTCTCTTTCATTCAGAGGAAAATCTCTACTCATTAAAAATTTGTTTGTAGGTTTTTCTTATTTGCGGGGTACATAGGTTACACAAATATAAACAGTCAGATAGGTTTTCCAGTATATGGATGAAAATCTTTGAGACTGTTTTTGTTATTACTCATTTGATTTCTGAACACCAGTTTGTCCCCTTTCAAAACTTTCTGCAGATTTTCAGACCTATTGACCGCACAACTGGATACAGAAAAAACAGAAAACAAATTTGTATTTTCTGCAAAACAGAATCCCCAAAACGTATTCCCTAGCTTTCAGAATTTTTCATTGTTTTCTTTTTTATATATTATTTAGCTCCTTATTTCAGAAAAAGAAAAAAAAACTTTAAAATAGCCAAGATGTTTGTAAAGTTCATGAAAGCTTCTTGTTTTCAGAGAGATGAATCAGAATAACTTAAGACGGATTTTAAGCCACTATAGATTTAAGCCTATAGGGTTTAATAGGAATAATGTGGATCCCATATTTCAGTAGAGGTTAATTAGTTATAAGTCTGAAACAAGAAGAAAAAAAAATATTATAATGAAAAGGATCTACCCAGGGAACTAAACTCAGGGAACCAAACTGGTTTTGAGCAGATACTATTTAATATTACACAATTTCTCAATACAAACAGAGAAGCCTGCATAACAGGATTGCTTAAGCTGACTTTATACATTCAGAACTCTTACATGTTGCTGCGAGCCTTCTCTCGGGGACACGGCTCTTCTCCGGAGCTCTCTTGCCATCCCTCTCCTCAGGCATCTTCATCTCTTGTCTTCTTCTGCTTCTGGGAGCATGCCTTTTATTTTGCCCTTCAGCCCTGCCCATTTCCTGCTGGGGCAGGCCCTAATTATTGGGCCTAAGCTCCCAGTTCATTATCGGCGACACCTGAGGACTTGTGGTTCTCTCTACACTTACAACAAGTTGCAACTCCAGTAATAAAATTACATATTTCTTATACATCCCCTCCAATTTTTACAGGTCCGCTATACATTTCAGATTATTTCATCATTTGCAGTTTTAATGGATAAATATTTAAACTGTTGTAATCCATGACTGGGCTTGTATGTTATAGGAAATACTATACCAGGATCCACTCAAACCAAAGGAGAATGAGCCTTGCAAGACACCAGGCAAGTGCAGAGCTGACCCAACCTGAGCTGTCTTTGCCACTCAGTAGCTCAGCACACTGCGCTGCTTTTCCTGTCCCAATTGACCCCCCTAACAGGTGGAGCCGAAGGCATGGATCAAATGAACTCAATAGGCTTTTATGGACAATCTATGGACACTAATTCAATGGAGGTAACCCACAGATAAGGGGAATGATACCATACCAAAAGAAAGGAAGGAAGGTGGTGATGCTGGACAGTGCTGAACCTGAGAATTATATACAGTGTGTGGATTGTAGAGCATAACTGGGACACAGTTGTTTTTCTTCTTAGCAGCCTATGTGGATCTGTGTTTTGGATTTTTTAGTAAAAATGTTGATAAGATATCAATATTTTGGTGACTTCTGAGAAGTGTTTTCACAATGCCAATGCTTTTTCTTTTTCCCGTATATCTCCCCCAAATGCCCCTTCCTTCCAGTAAGTTGGCTAGAGGTGAGTAAAAACTGGGAGAAGACACAGCTGGGACATCTGACTTGAAGTAACCAAAGGGGTATTTCATATCTTATGATCAGCAGCAAAAGCTTGAGGAAGCAGGGAGTAATTTGGGATGGTCACTGTTACGTTTGAATTCCCAAGTAACGATTACATGTAGTGAGGTCCTGCTCTTCAGGACTTGGCTAACTTCTGTCTCCTGATGAAAGTGATGAATAAATTCCTTCTTTGCTTTGCTTGCACATGCAGCTTTTGTTTCATCATTTAAACTGCCTTTGTGTTAATCCATAGGTATTCTTGCATCCTTTCATTTTCTCTTCAACCCATGGGAGAGGAGAGTGAGCAAGTTATTGAGGGGATGCTTGGCTGCTGAGAGAGGACAATCCCCCCCAGTAGTTTAGTAATAAAAGTAGCAATTACTTTAAATACAAGAATATGGGATTCTACAAATTACATTTTCTAGTGTAGAGAGACCTAAATGTGAGAAAGTATAGGGAGAAATGAGTGCTTTCTTGAATTTATTAATGCAAAAATCCCATTTAAATGTTGCTGAACATAAGTCTTTGGAAGAATTTAATGAACTCACTTGGGTCCACTGGGAATCTCTGAAGCAAGGATAATGTTGAATCAATAAAACAGAACTCTTCACTACCATCTCTGATAAAGTCCCAGAAATAGGCAGGGTAGCAAGTTACTACAGGCAAATTTTTGACAAGTCAGATTATCTAGTTGTATTCTGTCCACAAGAAAACAGGATACTTTTTACATTACTTCATTCGTTATAAGATTTACTTTTCTTTTAGAAAATAACATTTAAATAAAATCCTTTATCAGGTTTCTATTTACAGCCTGGATAAGACTGGACTGCACTATCCTAGTAAAGGATTAACCTTGTAAAATTTCTGTATGGCCATACTAAAAAACTGTGTGATGCAGGCAGCAGAAGGGAGACCTCATCCTTCTGTCCTCAGAAGTTGGTTTTTTTCATGTTTTAATCTATTTGAGCAATGTGTCATTGTGCTACCAGTATTATTACGTCATCTGCTCATATTTTGGTCTTGAAATACAAAACTGAAAGAGAAGTTGATATACTTAGCAAAAAAGTCAGTGTTCAAGGAAACTTTGGTTATTATAATGTTTTATGGCTCATTAATCTTTCTGCTCAGACTGCAGCTGGTTTTGGAGCATGCCCTGAAATTTTTCTCTATGATCACTTTTCTTCCTTATTATAAAGTCTGAGAAAAAAAAAATCAAACATAAAATACTGAAATAATACCACCGAGGCACTCAAAGTTAATTTTCTACAGTGAACACTTTAAGAAACTAGTCTAAAATAAATGTGCATTATTTTCTTCTATGCAAGCAGTGGGAGGAAACTGTAAAGATCTCGATATTCACATTCAAAATGCACATAAAACCTCCAAGAGTAACCATCCAAGAAAGGTGAGCTGAATGCAAAGAATCATAGCAAGACAGGATAGAAAATTGACCTCATCTGCAAGGATCTAGATGAAGAGCCAGAAAGTCAGGGTCAGGGTCATGTCTAACAGTAGTCATAAACTCCTGATTCTGTTCCAACAATGAAGTCTGCTGCTATCTGAATTTTGTTATAACTTTTTTAAAAAATTTAAAATTTGATTGTATTTCAATTGTAACTTACAAATTCTTAAAGTTATAATGGAAACACAGAAGTATTTGAGACTCAGATTTTTTATGACACAGTGCCTGAACTTTGCAAATATTTTGAATGGAAAAGTTATCAATTAATTATGCATATGTGGTAGAATGACCTTGGTTGGATGCCAGGTTGTCACCAAGCCATTCTATCACTCTTCCTTCTCTTCAGCTGGACAAGGGAGATAAAATATAACAAAAGGCATATGAGTTGACATAAGGACAGGGAGAGATCACTCAGCAATTGCCATCATGGGCAAAACAGCCTCGACTTGGAGAAAATTAATTTATCTTACTAAAAAATCAAGTAAGAGTAGGATAATGAAAATTAAAAACGTTTCCTAAAACTCCTTCCTTCCTTTCTTCCTGGGCTCAACTTTAAACTTATTTTTTGTACCTCCTCCCTCCAAGCAGTTCATGGGGACCAGGAATATGGGGTTTGGACAGTTCATCATGTATTGTCTCTGCCACTCCTTCCTTCTCACCCATTTCTGTTCCAGCATGGTGTTCGTCCAGGGGGACAGAGTTCTCCATGAACTTCAGTGTGCATCCTGCCAGGATCTTGCTCTAGCATTAGCTTCCCATAGGTCACAACCTCCTTCAGGCACATCCATATGCTTCAACCTGGGGTTCTTCATGGTATGCAGGTGGATATGTGCTCCACCATTCACCTCCCTGGGCTGCAGGGGGACAGGCATGCTTCTCACCATGGTCCTCACCAGGGGCTGCAGGGGAATCTCTGCTCTGGCACCTGGAGCACCTTCTCCCACTCCTTATTCACTGACCTTGGTGTCTGCAGAGTTGTTTCACATATTCTCACACGAATCGTCTGATTGTTGTTCCTAAGTTTGGGTTTGGTTTTTTTCCTTTTGAAATATGTTGTCACAGCTGAACTTGGCCTTGGCCATCAGTGGGTCCATGTTGGAGGTGGCTGATAGGTATTACCTCTATCAGACGTGGGGGAAGCTTCTAGCAACTTCTCACAGCAGTAACCCCTGTAGCCTTCCCACTGCTGAATATTTGCCATGGAAATGCAGCACAGGATAGTATCAAAAGAGGAGCCAGTACTCCAAATTTGAAAAGACAAAATAATGAGAAACAAACACCATCACCTGGAAAGCTCTCTATATAATTTTAGGGTTTTATGGCTATTAGGTTTCCTCAGAATGACAGTATGGAATATAGGCACTAAGAATGAGTCAATATCACTGTTGTAGTAACAGATGAAATACACCCAAATCCTAAAATTATGAATTGCAGGGTCACTAGTATAAAAATTCTGGTTTCTCTTCGTAGATAACTGTATTTGCTGGTCCTGTAGTCCTGGAAAATTTTAAAAACATTTGAGATAATTTTTTTTCTAAGATTATGTTAGTTATAATTCTACTTGATCTTGCCAAATTAAACTTTTTAGTAATAACTTCCTTAGGAGATGGATGGAAAAAATATTCAAGTAAAATGACATCATGTAGGAGTTCTTCATTTGCTCTAGTATCTGTGTTGAAACAGCATCTTTATTTTTTTTTACTTTGCATCAACATTATCTCTTTGGGGGTTTTTTTTGTTCTTGTTGTTTTGCTTTGGGGAGCTCTTTGTTTGTTTTGGGTTTTTATTTGGTTTTGGTTTTGGATTTTTTTAAGAATTTGTATTCTGTCTGCATATTTATAAAATTCCTAAGAATATTTAAGAATATATGAAGTTACTACCTCCAACACTGAAAAGCAGCAATTCATGACCCTGAGAGTTTCTTAACCTTCACTTTACAAATATGAAGCAACAATAAAATCTGAAATAGAATCTTCCCTGAGTCCTTAGGCCTAAGGAGTATCCTCACTGCAAATGACATTCAGAATACCATGCTTCAATCATTGCTGCAGGAAATTTCTAATTTTAGAAATCCAGGAGTTTAAGACATTAATTTTAAAGATGCTTTTTAAGAAAAAAAATCTCTGATAAATGAACAAATATTTCCATCTATCTTTTTCATATGAGACCTGGAAATTACTTACTGCTGTTTTTTTCTTTGACATTTTCTTCCAGCTCCTTGCTATTAATCAATAAATATTTTTAGCAGAATCAACTCTGCAAGGAGTGTAATCAGTCTCAATAATGGTATCATTTACTGTGCTACTGTGCAATAACAAGCAGACATCACAATACTGCAATCTAAAACAACATCTAAATGATGTTTTCTTTTTTTTTTTTTTTTGAGGTATTTTAGCAAATATTTATTAATCGTTAATCTGGTAGTATGTTGTGTGGTACTTTTGATACGTCATGTTATTAAACTTTTGTGAACTGCTGCAGAGTACTTTACAAAGTCCTGAACAGCTAAGTTTACAGCCTGGTCTGCAGCTATCACATTTTCATTTGACAAACATATATCATATTACAATGCAACAAGGAAATGAAATTAAATTTGCTGCAGAATATTAGCTTTCCTGATATTCTCATAAGAATAACAATTGATAAAAAATTAGGAACCTGATGACTGGGAATAGGAAATTTCTACAAAATTAAGCCCGTATGTAAATTTTTCTGGATTAGTGTTACCTTTTTCCAATGTATCATATCTAAGAGATCCCTGCTAATATTTATTGGCTGTCCATAATTTTTGTTATCTACTTGTGTGATTTGTTACAGCTCCGAATCCTTTAACTAAGTATTGTTAGTATTGTAAGTATTGTTATGACTACCTTCTTGCATTATATGAATTTTAGTATGTTCTAGTTGCCATTAAAAAGAAATGAACTTTTGCTGCATATCTGTAAAATTTATATATATATATATATATACACCTATAAATATAGGACTTTACCAGAGGAGGAAAATCCTGCAGAGATAAATTCTGCTTTACTCATTTCTACTCTTTAAGAAGGAGAATTCCATTAACAAATAAATAAAAAGCACCTAAATACAGAGGCACAATATTCTAGACCCATATTCTTGTGACACAGAACCTAAATGAAGCATCCATTTAGATGGGTCAATAACCTACAGTACTATTTGGTGAAGCAAAATTTCAGACACTGAAAAACAATGGAAATGGAAGCTTCACTAAAAACTAGTATAGGTAACTTTCAAATATGGTGTTTATTAGTAGTATTTTATGTGTTTTGCACTGGAGTTGTATATCACAAGAGAATAGCTACAGCAAATCAGAGACATTTTCAATACCATGCATCTAAGAAATAATTGTTCTGGAACATGTCCAAACTTTGGTAGTAAAATTGAATCTAGATGTTTTGAGGTAATGATTTTACAATAAAGATTCAACATAATATCTATAAAAGATATGTTCCCTAATTATTTTTAATTGGATTGTAAATATAGTGATATTTCCTAACATTGCATTAAAATATTGCATAAATTTTAAGCTATTTGGTATCATGACTTTATAATGATATCTTGCAGAAAAAGGTACACTTATTGTAGCATTATGAGCTCATACAAGCAGAGGAAAACAACTATAAATGAGCTTTGTTGCCACAGCTGGAAAGCATTGGCTTATTTAATCAATGAGAAAAGTAACCTTCCATGGTTAAAGGGTTATGTATCTATCTTAGTTAATGAAAAATACACATGTTTACACGTTTCTTAGCATGCTGGTGATATCTAATTAAAACATATTTTAATATTACAAGCAATTATACATATTTCTTCCAATACAAATTTCTTCCTTAGTTTCTAGATGATATTTTCACTGTTTCTGCTGATTCCAGTAAAACATTTAGGACTCGATCTCACCTCCCTCTCAAGTGAAGAAAGCCAAAAATATCAAGAAGATTTGAGGTGAGCATTCATTTACAGAAACAGAGATATCCCACTCAGATATGAAGGTTTTTGACAACTCCGATGCACACAGATTGATCTTACCCTAACAAACATGCTAAAAGTAAACTTTGGAAATGTGGAATTTTTCTGGATAGGGAAATCAATAAAAGACCAGTGCAAAATATGTGGCCAAATAATGAAAAATTGTAGAGTCCAAAAATTTTCTCACAATTTAGCTTGTATTATTTTATTTTACCTGCCAATTCACTACCTGTTGTTTACTAATGGTGAACACCTTAAAGGGCAGATGAGATTCTAGACCTGAATCCAAGTAAGAAAACAATGCAACCCCACACTATTTTCTGCTACTCTGAAAAACTGTGAAGAAATGTCCTTAATTATCTTCTTCAAATAATGTAAAGAAACTATTCCACTAGAGTATTCTTTGCATGTCACTTCCATAATTTCATAAAACATCATAAAAAAGTAAACAAGTAATGACTTTCAGGATGTGTCCATCTAATACTTACTTCTAATTGTGGGAACATTTCTATTAAAAGTTCTTCTAAAAAATTTAATTCCTGATGAAGTATACTAAATCTGTTAAAATGAAGTTATTTTGCACTAGAGATTAGTTATTTTCAGTGCATTTTAACTTGTATTTCTTACCAATCTAGAATACTTATGCAAATGAATCTGCTTCTTTGTGTAGCACTTGTATATATTAATTTCTCATTTACCTCAGGATTTTTCACAGTTTGAATAAATATTACTTTACAATTTCCATGTTCAATTACACTGTCAAGTGAGCTGCTAAGCTGATTCATGCTTATCCTAGCAAAATAAGTCAGTAAGCAGCTTTGAATCTTTTGGTAAAGCTGCAGGAAGATTTCTAGCCCAGCATTTGCCCCCTGCCTCTTTCTCATCCCCCATTATTTTGTATCATAATGCATCTTAACAGACTGATGTTTGCTTCTGTACAAGTCAGCAAAAAAGAAATTGCATAGCCCACATTGGCCTCCTTTCTTTACATTAAATCTGTCAGTTTCGATTTGTTATTTTTCAGAATGTTTCAAGCACTGCCAATGTGAAGTATTTTATCTTTCTTTAATTTGGGGAGGCATTACATTTTTATTATTACTTCCACACAAGTGAAAAAACAGATTAATATTGAAATATCAATCTTTATCAAGAATGTTTTATGCAAGACACTGTGAGATATCATGTCCTGTGTTTGGAATAAAGATTTTTCATGAGTTTGTATTCAGCTTTCCCTATTATTAATAGAATAGTTGAAGACCATTCCTTTTCAGTTTATTTTCTTATCACTGTTGGAATTTTTTTGCAAGGAATGTTAGAGGACTAAGATATATTTAGCAAAAAAAAAAAAACCCTGAGATATATAGGACAGAAATATGAAATGAATGGTTGTGAAATTTCTTCATAGTAGCTTCTATGGGGCTTTTTTCATGTGTGTTCATGCTGAAAATAATGTTGATAACACAATGACGTTTTAGTTATTACTGAGCATTTTGCATTTTTTTTTCACTCTCTCTGTGTGGAGTAAATAATTTTTTTTAATAGTAAAATAAAATAGTTTTTATTGGACAGATTATCTCAAGATACATATAGAAAAAAGTTGAAGACTCTTAAAATACACCTTTCTCAATGAATTTAACAAAAGTGGCTTTAGAGTCACCTCCTCTTAGGCTATGAGGAACCCTTGGTGATAATCAAAGAGATTAGATGGGAAGGGAAAATCCCTGTTTTCATCATACTGAAAGTCCTATGATGGAGCAGTGCCATTAGTCTTGCAGGGCATTTCAAAGTGCCTTCAGGGACTGAAGCAGGGTCAGTTGGACTTCTAATTGGCACGCATGAAACACTTGACATTAATACTACAAAAAAACTAAAGCTTGTTAGAGATGCAAGAGATGCTTGCACATCTAAAGACTAACCAAAGAAACAAAAAAAATGGGACTAGCAGACTGAGGAACAGTGACATGCCTTTTAGGCAAAGGCTGGAGACTCTGGGAGAACTGTAAGTGTGGGTGCTCCACTGCTGTCATTGGTTTTAGATGTTTGAAACAGCCTTACTAAGATGACTGTAGAAAAAGATTTCTTACAAGTTAAAGATTTGTAATTAATTTAAATTTACCAGACTATAAGTTTTTGTGGCGCAGAGTCCATTTTTAGTTGGATGTGTAGAGATGGTTTTGGTTTCTAATGTTAGAAGTAAAAGACTTTTTATGGGGGGTTTTTTGTTTGTTTTTAATTCAGAATTTTGTCCTTCATTTCTTATTGGATTGGTGTTGGGATTTTCTTGACAAATCATGAAAACTTTTCCTTCAACATAGAGTTTCTACTTACATAATTATATTAGTTACATTATTACTAAGGATTTCCTTGAAGAGCAGTATTTATATAAGTTCATAGCTTGCTTGCAGCTATTCAGACTGTGGAGGTCTTTTCCAGTTCATGCTATGCTTTCTTTACTCTTAATGAGATCAAACAAGCACCTGTCTAGAATTCATATTTTAGACAGTCATTGCTGGATAATTCAGAAAACTTCTCTGATTTCTTCAATGTTAGAATCATTATCACCTTCTCACAAAGGGATTTGAACACAGTGCTTCAATACTCATCTTTCCTTAATGAGCAAGGAAAGAACTAAAAAGTGTTGTTTTCAGGTTCAACTTCAAGGTGACACTCGTTCAAAGAGTTGTGAAAGATGAGGGGGCAGGAATCCAAATAGCCAGACTAGTCATTAATGGTGCTTTGAAAGAGAGGATGAGTTTACACACACAAATGTCCAACATCTCATGTCCACTTGTGCTTCCTTAGCAGTCAGTCAGCACTTTCTAAGTACTATTATTCGTGTATGTTAATGGTGTATGTTAATGTGTTCTCGTGTATGTTAATTTTTAGCATATATAAAGCTTCTTGTCACTAAACATGTATTACTTGAATGCACCTCAATACACTTTTTCAAGATTTTATCCTTTCCCTGTTGAAAACCATTGAATATGCAGATCATCTTTTCTATGTATTTTGGAGCTGCTAAATGATGAAAAACATTTTAGTGAAAGAAGCATCTTCCAACAGCAGGTAAAAGTAATAGAGGCTCCTGACTAAATCTGTAAGCTGATTCAGGTGTCTAACCATTCTTTAATTTTGGTGCATTGTGGCATTATTTGAGTATGGTGTTCAGTAAACTTGCTCAGCTGTGTTTTATTCAGTATTTCTGACAATACCATCTTTTGCCATAGATAGAAACAGTGCCTCTATGACTGTGTAAGACTTTTCAGTCTTGCAGTTTGGTGGCTCACATCAAAAGATATTCAATCACTTTATTACTCACAGTGACAGTTGAATGGAAAATTTTATTTCTTTATGTCAGTTCACTCATTTCATGCTTGAAATGCTCTATACTTTTATCTTCTAAATGATGGTGCTAAGCTTGGAGTGAGAAACACAGCTTGAGTGCTTTTAAGCTCACTAGTTTAGACTTCTGTTTATCTATAAATTTAAAATCATTAATTATTCCCTAACGCAGTACAAGAAAACTCCCCCTTGATCTAAATCAGGTATAAATTAATTTACAAGGTACACTCTTTGTTTCCAACCAGATTAACAGAGTACATAGTCACTTTTTACCAGCAGTCTGTGCTGAGCTCATTTTTGGATTTGGGATGTTCATTCAAATGAACAATTTTATCACACAGTAAATTTGAATTGAGGCATCATGATTCCTCTCTAAAGTCATTGACCCATGTAAGAACAGAGAGCAAACAAGATCCTTAATAAGTACAAAAGGCAGTAGAGAAAGTGTAATTATAACTTTTCTTACCTTTGTAATGCAGCGATGAAGAGATGAAATGAGTGGTATCAAATTGCCAGGAAAAACAGAAATTCTCTAAAACCAAAAGATAATCTTGGTGGATTTTACAGAATTTAATTATTTTCATGATAATGTTACTCTACTCTGCATTCTGTAACCGCAAGTACAGAAGAGACACATAGTGTCTGAAAATCAGTGCCAATAGCCCAGCATGGATACAGAATTAATACAGATTTTAGTTGTTTACCTCCATCATCTTCTTGGGGATTGAAAGACATAGTCTAAAGAACCTAAGAGGTTTATAGATAAAATGTTGAAACTGATGGCCTCCCTGGTTATTTGTCTACCAGACACTTCTAAAACAACATAAAACTAGCTCCAACCAAAGCCAGCTCAGACCAGCCCTGAGACCCTGCACTGTTAGGTCAGTACAAGGAGGAAGATCTGATTTCTTTTGATTTATGTCTAAATTGTCCACCCATGACTTTTGTTTTTTAATTTGGTTATTGGTTTCCTTCCCTTTATAAGGAAGAAGAAGAAGTCTCTGGAAGTCTGATCCAATGTCCATCCTGAAGCAGGACTGTTGGTAACATGAGATCTGGTCACTGTGACTTTGGCTAGCTAAATCCTAAAATCTCAAAGAATGCAAATTCTACATTATCCTTGATAACCCAGTCCAGGCCCAGTCCCAGTAAAAGTTCATCTTTTCCTAACAGGTAACCTGAGCTTCTCAAGCTGCAGCCTGTGGCTGTTGTCCCTTGCTAAAAATGTGGTGTGTTTGTAATTCCTCCTCCTCACATATCTGTTAACAGTGCACCCCTTAACCTCACATCCTTCTGATTAAGCAAGACTGCCACTCTCTGCCCTTCAGCAATGAGCTGAAATCCCCTAACCATTCAGATATGATGTATGTCCTTTTTTGTCCCTTATTTTTTTCCTTTTTTCTGGCCCTGAAAAAAACTTGTTCCACTTAGGCTACAGTCAGTGTTTCAGAGCAGCTCTTGGACTCTTTAACACTTTGAAATAAGCCCAGGTGATAGTGAAGAGTCGTTTCTTTCCTATCTCAAATATCTTCAACATCTCTAGATTGAAGTTAAGATACCTAGAACTGCAGTATGCATTTTTCTCCAGAGTGATAGATGCCCAGTCTGAGAAATTGTCTGCCAGTCCATCAACTTAAAGAGTTTGAGCAAAGCAACTGAAAAAAAGTATTTCAAAGCCCCTCCATAATTTTAGAAAACTCAAAATAGATCTCCAACTATAGGTATTCCTATTCCTGAGTTCCCCAAAGGAATTTAGTTCTCAGGTTTTGGAAACTGGCACTTAATTCAACATTTCGTTGTGGTGAATGGAGTATAACCTCACAACAGTTGTTTTCAACAACTTTTCATACATTTATTTGAATATGTTGTTTGCACTGCACATTCACTTTTGACAAAATTTAAGAAATTTTGCCATTTGAGAATATATAATTAACTTTAACCATAAAGCTCTTAAAGACTAGAAAAAAAAATTAATTGGCTATTTAAAAATAATGAGATTGAAAGATGATCCAACGGTACTGAAAAATTTTAGGAAAATATATGTTTGTGTGCTATATAATTTTTTTTAATATATGACAGGACAAAATATTTTCATATTTTTCCTTTTTGTTGTAAATGGAATAATTTGTGCATAACTCTGTTGAAATGGTTTTCTTACCTTGCTGCTACAACCATATAGTTGTCAAAATAAATTACAGATCAAAGCCTTTCACTTCTGGAAAGAGGTTTTTTTTTTTGCTCTCTACACAAAAACTAAAATGGAATAACATACTTTAATGAGCTCTATCTTAAATAAATGCCTTAGGCAAAGTGCAATTTAAGTACAAAGAATAAAATGAAACCATAATATGCGTCACTAATCAAGAACGTACAAATGAATCCTGATTTTTGACAAGAGCTGGTACAAAGAGTCTATTGCCTCAGGAAGATAGCACTCTAACCTAAATTATTATAGATAGTTCTAGTGTCATCAGCATGACTATTTTATATCATATACTTTTCTTTCTGAACTCTAGGGACTTAGTTCAGCAAAGGGTTATGCTGTCACATTCCCTATGTTACCTTTCCAACCAGATTACTGGAGAAAAAAAGAGGAAGCTTAATACTCAAATATGCTTATACACATCTATTATCACTTTTGCCTTCTCTCTGCACTTTACTGTCTCCTCTTTTAAATGAGAGCTTGATAGAAAAAATCCCAGGGAAGGAAAAGAAAGCCCCTTGCTTGATAAAAACAGAGTAACCTGATTTTGTAATACAGCATTACTAAACCATCCACTATGTGAATTTGTACTTAGCTGCTGACCAAATGAATATCAATTTCCCAGTGCCCAGTGGGCCTTTAGATCTAGGCAGTTAGTGGTAAAACTATTCTTTGTTCCTTTTTTTCTAAATATCTCAAGTTCCAAGAAGTTTGTATATTTATGCAAAGCTGAGAATAAAACCACATTAAGATACCATGCTTTGCATATGTTAACAGTGAACCATAATATAATAGAGGGGTTTTTTCCTCTTAGGATAACTCTCATGCCTCTCCTCTGCTTGCAATTGCTGCTGTGCAGAAACTTTTCCATTTTTTTCAGGGCCAGAAAAAAGTTTTTCCATTCTTAAACAGGTTGTCAAAGAAGTGCTAACACCATTGGTGATGGGCTCAGCCATGTCCAGCAGTGGGTTTGTGTTGGAGCCAGCTGACATTGGTTCCACTGGACATGGAGGAACCTTCTAGAATCTTCTGACACTCCTGTAGCACCCCACGCTACCAAAACCTTACAATGCAATCCCAAAACAAATGTGGTTTAGCATTATGAATAACACATTAAATTATTTGCTTTCACAGAAACAATCTCACATGACATTTTACATATGTCAAAAGTGATGTATCGTGGTTACACAAGAAATTCAAACATTCTTTTCACGAAAGGAAGTATCTTGTAGCTCAGATGTCAGATAATTGTCTACAAATTTGATTAGTTGCCTAATTTTATTTTACAGCTAGTGTTACTGGTGCTCTTTCAGAACCAGATGATGTCCCAGTCTGTTTATCTCTCTTTTGTCTTTAGAGCTGGAGTAGAAGTTGAGGTGTTACAGTGTGCAGATTTTTTACTTCACTTTCCCAGTTCACTGCAAAGTATGAGTGATACATTTGAAAAGCGTGAGAGGCATGCTGGCAGAGTGACTAGAACAGTGCTGCAAAATGATCCTTTCGAGCAACAAAGTTGCTAATGGAAGGATATATTTTTGTGAAGATTTGAGTCACAGAACATACATAGCAAGACTGCAGAATCATATTCAGGGATTGTCACAAACTTGCAGTTGTACTCAGATGCAAAAAAAGAACTTTGTTTTTATAGCTTTTAAATATGTTTTTTTTTAAGTTATATTTTACCAACATATTTTTAATGGGAATGTTTACATTTCACACTTTGGTTTCTATTTGCCACAAATAAGAAAACAAAACTACATTTCAAAAACTAAAATTCTATATCTTTGTCCTGGTTTGGGCCAGGATAAAGGCCATTTTCTGTCTTGTACTTTTGCTTTCAGCTAAGTCTCTTGTAAGTAGCTGCACTTGCTGAAATTAACAGCAAGTTTCTCAGACAGTGTCTGCTTCTGGGACTGATAACACTCAGTGTTTATAGTTACTGCTAGAGACTGGTGTGCAGAGCCAAGGACACTGCTCACCTCTGAGGAACATTTTGCCCTCCATAAGGAGAAAATGAGTAAAGGGGTCACACCTGCAGCTCTCCTTTGGTGAGGAATGAACAAGATAGATGGCCAAAATTGACCAGAGTATTCCATCCCATACACCTCATCCTCAGTATAAATTTGAGGGATCACGAGGGTCAAACCCCTTCCTTCTTCACGTGTCCCTGTTTGCTTCAGCATCCTGGAAGGATTCCATCCATTCCTCTGCCTGTGGTCCTGATCTGTGCCAGCCTGAATCTGTGTGTTCCTGCCTCCAGCTCCCGACTGCTGCTGAGTCCTGGAGTACAGCCTGGACTTTCCCAGGGCTGCCCTGCAGCCTCAGTTGTGACGTGAGAATTATTGGGGGTCAGGGGGGACGAACATGGTATCAATTTTTTCTGTATATTTGTATATATTTAGTAATTTTTTCCTTTTTATCATTACTGTTACGTTAAAGCTGTGTAGTTTAGCTTGCAACCCATAAGTCTCTCTCCCTTATTCTCTCTCTTTTTTTTGTCAAGGAGGGGAGATGGATTAATGGAGAGCATCTGTTATTCGGTTAATTTGCCGGGACAGCATTAAACCGTGACAATTTAGTTTATGGATTTTCTTATATTTTAATTACAGGTACGTATTCTTTTTAAGCAACTGCACGTTTTTACTTCTCTTACTCAGTGTAACCTAAAAGTATTGTCCTGAATTTTAAAGCGATACATTTTAACAGAAACCTTTGAGTCTTAGTGAATCAACAGTCTCTTAGCCTTACAAATTATAAAATGTAGCCTCCATGTGGTTAAATCTTCATCCTCTCTTTGCCATGCTTAACCCTAGGCATGCTATATTTTAATAGATTTTTTCTTTATCTTAAATTCTTTCATGTTGCTTATCAGTGTAACAGAAACAATATTTCAGCAGCAGTATCTAGCCTGTATATATTTTATGATTATTTTCAATTTTTTAATTACTTCAAAAGATAAATGTCTGTTCAGAATATTACAACATATGTTGTAATATGTTTTTTCTTTCACATAATTTTTTTGGTATTCTGTATAGATAGAATAGCTCTTGACATTTCTTATTGTTGTAGAGGACAGATGCACATTGTTGGAGATGACGTTAGGAAAAAGATATGAGATTCAGATTAGACACTTAATCTGACCTAAATTACCAGGCCTAGTTATCATGACTTCTTGCAAAATTTGTACAGGATTTCTTCAATTCATCGTAACTGGTACTAGAAAAGAAAACTAAATACACTATAAAGTTCACATTGTTAATTTATCCTAAATTAGACTGCTATTCATTTTCAATTCACACATACAGATGTTTGGTATTGATGAAAGTGCTACTGCATGCTGGAGTCAGTCAATATGCCAGAAGTGTTTGGAATAAGACCTAGAATATATGCTAAATGACCTATCAGGCTTTTTTAAAAGGATCAGTGGAGTTAAAACCAAAATATGCAAAGAAAATATCCCTGATACAGTGCTTGTCTAAGATTTATCCAGACATCTAAGCATAAGTTTTTTAATAGACTGGTTTAAAAATAGATCGATGTTAGAGGGAGATACCACAGGGAAGAATCAAAAAGCTTGGTGAGGGAAAAAAAATCACTTTATTTTTTTTAAAGTTATGCTCCCTGAAGAAGAAAGAATTGAGGCTAGAGAGGCCTGAGAAGGTATTGGATTCTTGTTCAAGAGCCCTATTTCTGCAGAGAAGACTTACGTTAGCTAAGATAATAGTTCTTAGCTAACATAAGGAAAGAAAAGTCCAGCATCAATTTTTTTTTATTTTTATTTTCTTCTGGATTTGGTCTAAAAAAGGTGTTATTTGAAGACACTAATGGGTGGCATTTGAGAGCTAATTGGACACTGGGTTGTTTGGATTTTTTTTGAGAAGCAAATGAAATACTGTTCATTTGAGAGATCCAATTTTGCTAAAACAGTCTTATACAGTTGACAAAGGAATTTTGATACAGTATAACAAAAAAAAAGGGGGTTGAAAGGAAATATAGAAAAGAAAAAAACAAAGAGAAAAAAGAAAAATAGAATATCCAGGGAAGATTCTGTCCCTAAGAGCATAGCAAAGTAAGATGGATTACTGTAGCCAGATATTTTCATTAAAGAGAAATTGCTGCTATACTACATCAGCAAAAACAATACTGTTTTATGTTTATAATGTTCATTATGCTCTTTAAATGCCTTCTTGTCACTACTGTATAATTTTATCTTGAATAAATACTCAAAAGGTCACACATCTTATGACCATCTTTCGCTTAATTAAAATATCCAAAGCCCAATAAAACTGTTAACACGGATAAAATACATCACATAACATGTCAAAAGGGTCTATCCGTTTATTTCTGATAATATCTTTCTACCAGTTCATCTAATGATCATTACTCTTATCCTAGTTCACAGAGAAAAATAATTTGACAATAAGAATGGACATTATTCCACCTCTACAGGTAATATATCTCAATCAGCATATTTGGTTAATAAGATTATTGTGGACAAATGGTTGTCATACACTTGGCTTTGAAACGAGTCTCTTTCAGGAGTGTCACAACAAATTATTATTTGCAATGTGTTCTGTTTAAAATACTTCCACATTTTGACTTGTTTTAAAGATACATAAAATAAAATGTTAGGAGAAACCCCAAGTAATTCATAATTCCATTTCTAGATAGAATATACCAATCTACATAAATAATATATAGAAGACATTTTCTGAGATACATTTTGATGATGAATATATGTAATTCAACAAATTTAAATGTAAATTGCCTTAATCTGGGATGGATTAACCCTTTGAAACTGTCTAAATCTGGTGATGAGTAACTAGAAAGCAGCTTTGCAGGAAAAGGAGTGAAGACTGATGCAAACCTGTTGAATACAAATCATCAACTTGCCCTCACAGCACGAAAGAGTAATCATGTAACTATATAATTCAGAAAGACTATTTTCATCTCTGTTCATGACTTGTGAGCCTATAAGGAGAACGCTGTGTCTGGTTTTGGCCCCCACAGTACAGAAAAGACACTAAGATATTGGAGCAAGTTCAGTGGACAACCATTGACATGGTAAGAGTGCTGGAGCACAAGATGAAGAAGCTTAGAAACTAGGTTTGGGCAGATGGAAGGAAAAAAGATCAGTTGCGATAGTGTTCACACATGGGAACCGTTTTCCTGAAGTGGTTGTAAATCTTGATCCTTGGAGACTTTCAGAACTCAACTGGACGTTGCTCTCAGCAACCTGTTCTAACCTGTTCTAACTGTCAATACATTAGGAATTAAACAGAGAAGGTTAGATTTAACCCTAGTGTCACTGCATTTATAAAATCATTGCAATTAATTTAAGAAGGGATATCTAGGCACATTTAAGGCTTACGCTAATTAAAAATGCCAGCTGAATGCAAACTCCAAATGTGCTTTATCATGTAATCCCCCTCTGCCCCTCCCACGGACTCTTACATGATAAAGCACATTTAGAGTTTGTATAAATATGCTGTAATGTAGTTCATTGGTTCTGTTATTTTCTTTAGAAGTGACACTGAGGGAAACATGTTTCATAGGTATGGCTTTTATAATTTTGCTTTCCTTTAAAAACACCCTGTAGAAAGTGGAAGAGTTTAAAAATTAATTTAGCCAATCAGGGGTAGGTGAAATGGATAAGAAAATCCCTATGCTAAAACAAACTTGTTCTCGGTATGCTGCAGGTCACTTTAAAAAAACATTTTCTTATGTCTAAAAAGAATAACATTCAGAATTTCTATTTGCCTTCAGCACTTCAGAATTTAATCAACAGAAAGATTTCAAATCCTTTTTCCCTACTACTTCATGCAATGATTAGTATCACTTTTTTGCCCATTTTTTCACAAATACCTTCCTTGCTGCAGGTTACATCTTGTGTTGGAAAAACAGTGAAGAAATATTTTTAGTTCAGTTAGTGAGGTTATACTATGACCAGTGCTCAGGTGCAACAAGCTTCATTAAATAATTCTCACTTATTCATTAAATAATGCCCCCATACATGAGGTCATACTCTCCAGCAGCTTAAATACATCTCAGGCTAAGGCTTGCTTTGGGGCTTTCCCAGTTACCATCAAGCAGTATCCTCAACACTGACATTTGCAATGTTCACATGCATTTGTGATCTTCCTAGAATTATGGAAATGAAAAAAAAAAAAAAAAAAAAAAAAAAAGGGAGGGGGTCTGGAATTCACCAAAAGTTTTAGTTTACCTCAACTTATCAGTTTCTCAGGGGTAAAGCACACTGTGGGTGATACTGCCAGAGAGCCTTGAAGTTATTACCTTAACCCACGAGGCTAATGACCCAAGTGAACAAACTGAATGAATCTGTTTTGATGAAAACCAATTAAAAGCTTCTAATTAGAACCAATTACAATAAAGACTCTTATTTTCCTTGATTACCAAAGAGAAGAAAAATAAGTGAGTCACTCTGCTGGGGCACCCAATACGTATGTGTTTGTCTTTCCTTTTAGACGTCAGACATTTCTTTTTTTACTGGAATGCAATGTTACTCTAAGTGTTATGGTTACCACAATTGCTTGGTTTGAAAATAGTTAAAATTCTTCCACTGAAATGTTATTTTCAGTCAAATTAAATTAATCACAGGAAGAGAAAGTTCTATGTCATTTTATTTCAAGGAGATTGCAATAAATTATTTGTTAGAATAATACAGATAAAAGATACAGTTCTGACAACACGTTGTAAGAAGGGGTTTTGCTATAATGTACCTAGGTGAGGGTATAATGTACATATAATGTAATACATATAATATACATATAATGTACCTCAGGTGAGGGGAATGAGCGAGTCGCGGGGTCAGTGCTTGGCTGCCAAGCAGGACCAATCCTTGGAGTTCTGCAAGTTCAGCTCCTTCTGAACATGGGCTATTGTGGAAGCTATGAACTTCACAATTCCTCTGGTAAGTAAAAAAATGACTACAGAAAAAGTAATGAGAGCTGGTACTCTATAAATGGAGAAATGTTAACCTTAACAACTCCAGTGGCTGCTCATCTGTGGTGTCAATATGATGCACCTAGGAAGGTTTATCACAACATGCACAGTAAAAATGATTTTTTTAAAAAAACCCTAATATTTTATGGAGCTAATAGGATTTTACTACCACATAAATTAGCGAATACTTTGGGTGGCATTTTTGAATTAATTCTGATGCCCAAGGACATGATTTATCCATTAATTTGTTTTCAAATAGAGTAAAATGACTGACTTCAATCAAATTATACCCAGTTTACTGTCTTGTGAAAATCAGACCCATATTACATTTTTTAAAAAGTAGCAATAACTTCCATAAGTATTTTATTGGAGGTTATTTAGCATATCAGCACTATGGATATGAGGATAGCTCTATGCTTTGAAAATGACCGTGGGCTTCGTTTATCCCTAGTGAGTGGGTTCTTGAGACTGTAAGTTTGGGTCAGAAAATTACATTTGATACAATTAATTTCTGCTGATCTCTCTGCACATTTATGATACATTTCTCTAGATGGTCAGAGACTGAATTCATAAACATTCCTTTATCACGAGCCAAGTTGTTAAAATTTGGCTAGCAATATAGTTCGTTCTTTGCTTTTGTTGAAAAACATAATTTGTATATTGCAAAGAGAAATCCATCTCTTTCAATAATCAACATATCTAATTGCAGAGACAACATATATAGAATACCAAATACGTCTATATCAAAGAAGTGCAGCACTTGTTTCAAAAAGCAATGTTTCTAATTTGAGAAGAAATTACTTCAGTCTGCTTGGTGAGACGTGGTATCTGTCTCAATATGAAATCTTTCCTGTTTACAGGTTTGAGCAAATAATGCATGTAGTGTATGTTCTGAGAGTCAGCACATATGTTTCAATAGGAAATATAACTGATTCAAGTACAAAATATCTGATTTAAGAGGAATATTATCTCATGTGATAGATAATTTATGAAAGTCATTCCAAAGACAGTCTATATCATCTATAAATGGTATATATATCATCATCATATATCATTTACATCATGGTGATATATATATGAGGATGATATATATATATATATCATCCATACCTATATCAAATTTACCGGACATTGCATTTTTTCAGTGTGTTGTGTGCAATAATTCATGTTTTATATTCGTGCTAGTATCTTGGACATATGGACATATCCATATCACTTGTACATTTGCAAGTGAGCAAAAAATAGATGTTACAAAAGTGAAACAACCTTACATCTTTGAAAAATTTAATTTCAGCTCTATTTCCAAAACAACTACGATACTCCAGTCTCCCAATTAACACTGCATTATTGTACTACCTGAGTAAAAGTAGTATGAGTATTTTTTCAATTTAAATACATTGCAAATTTTTTATGGTAAAGTTTACATTCGCAACCTGTTTAGAAAACTAAGAGAATTGATGTTCCTAAAAATGCATGTGATCCATGAAATCTATTCAATTCAACATGCTTTTGTTCATGTTTTCAAAGCAGCCTCAGGCAGTTCAATGTCTTTCTTTTACATTAAACTTGAACTTTTACAAGCTTATCATCCATTCAGTCATTTTTTTGAAATTGTAAAAATCAAATTAATTGTTTGATCTTATTACCACTGTTGTACATATCTATATATCCATTATGTTTCCTCTTTTCTGGCTCTCTCCATATGTTCCTCAGGAAAGCTTATCTGTGTTTCAGGTGCTTTGTAACAATAAATAAAACCTCATTTTCATTTCAGTTTTAACCAATGTATTTCACAAACATAAACAATCCTTTTTTTGTTTTTTTCTTTTAATTTCAGTCACATCCTCACCCTATCTTTCTTCTTGTTTCATGGCATAGTCACAAGCCTGTTTGTATCTCCTTAAAGAGCAGCTATGGCATTCACTTTTTCAATTGCCTTTCTTTGCACAATCTAAAATTCTACTACTGCTTTCTTCAGGTAGAGACACCACACCTTTTTGAGTACATGTATGTGCCAGTCTTCTACAGAAAAATGCTTTTCTTTGTCTCAATATATTGCTATGTTGGGGTTTTTTTGTTTTTTGGGTTTTTTTTGGGGGGGTGGGGGTTGGTGGGAGGCTGGCTCTTGCCAGGTACAGAACTGACATAAAAAATGTCCATCAACAATGACACAAAGACTTCCTGACCTGTTCTCACCAGTTCCCTGTTCAATATCACAAGTGAGTGATTTTTATTATTTTTCCTGGATGCATTAATTTTCATTGCATCTACTTTGAAACTTGCTTGCCACTGTTTTGCCTGCTGATTCAACACTGTCAGGTCTTGTGAGAATTACTTACAATTTGCATCATACGTGATCATTTGAAAAAGCTTAGTTTCATCATAAACTTAGACATTTCATTTTACACTCCCTTCCCCAGGTAATAAAAGATAAAGCTTATCCAGAAAGACATGTAGGCCTCTTTTAGTACCTTACAGAGTCAGGCAAAATGTTACACTGTACAAAAAATCACATTTCACATGGAATGAATTAATATTATTTATCTTACAGGGGATTTAGACAATTAAAAGTCTTAAAGACACTAATTTTAAACAACTAGGGTATTTTTCTTCATAAAAATCCACACAATCAAAGAGAAATTGACAGTAAAAATATAAAACAATATCAGACTGGTGATTTTATAGGAAATTGTACAAATTTTTTTTGTAAATGAATATCAAATCATTAAAAAAGAGAAAATAAGTCACATCCTCCAAAAACCTTCTTCAACAATAGCGATTCAACAGTCTCTCAGCTATCTCAAAATAACATTAGAAATAGCATAATTATGTCAGTTGCAACCACTAGTATATTAGACAAAGGAACGTCACTACATCTGAATGTAATATATAACCAACCTAGCTGACATATCGCTTTTATCAATTATAATCAAGAATAATCAGATTATTTTCACAGAGTTGAAAGCATTAACTGGGGTGAGAGAAATTAGGTGAAAAATACTGAAAGAAGTAGAGGATAATATTTAAGCTAAGTGTTCACTCTCTGTTTTACACACAGAGCACACACATGCTTCTGCAGCAAGCAGATCTTGCTGGAGGTCATGGTGGATAACTGAAGAATCATACCAAATCGCCAAATACTTGGTGTTCTAGGAAGGAAACTGGTTCACATCAAGAAATAGGATGAAGAGAAAAAGAAAAAACATGCACTTCTTCCTCTTCGTGGCTGCAGTATTTGTCAGAAGAACACTTATGGCCCCTGGTTTGATCTTACTACACTTTGTAGAATGCTTACTGAATTTTTCAACACATCATCCTAGCATGGCTAGAAAAAGCATTGGTGATGTCTTCCTACTCCTGAACTCACATGCTGGGTTTTTTTTTCATTTGTTCAGGAATGTCCATTTTAATATTTTATTGAATATTGTTTAATTAATTTATTAATTTATTATTTAATATTTTATTTGTTGTGAAAAAAATTTACATGAAGGTGATACATGAGAACTGCTTGTGTATAACAAGGGGAAAAAACGTAAGAGGAGCTAAATTAGGTCATACCAAAGAGGTACTTAATAGAGTTTGCCTATCCGTTGTCTGGAGGTGGCCTTGGAAAAACGCGAAGGCAATTAGGGAATAATGAGAAAACATGACGGATGATTTCATAGAGTGCTTTTCCAGTACCTAAAAGATTGCAGTTCAGATATTTTCCAAGTCGGAGGTTGTATGCTTGCATTTCATAGTCCCTGGGCAAGTTGTGGTTTGTTTTTTTTTTAATTTATCCAGTATATTTCTGAATATATGCAAACTTTCACGTTCACAGTATCCTACACTATATTACAGGATGGTGAACCTACGGTAGTACTTCAAGCTCTTTCATAGGCTCAAATTTCATGTGATGGATCACATTTCTTCATCTTTTTCTGAACCTGCTGCCTTATCATTTCATTTTATGCTTCAAAATTCTTTAGTAGAGGAGACAGTGAACAAAGACTTTTTATAAGAAGGATTTCATTCCTGTAGTTGTTCTAACACCTCTGTAATAAAAAAAATAGTATTATACTGTTCCCCTTTTTGAGATTAAGCATCACAAGGGTAAAGAGAAACATCTTTCCTAGTTTAGGTAAATAAGAACATCAAAATAGTAATGATGGACTGCAGTGGCTATGTCTACTTTGCAGAGCTTAGTTGTATCAGGTACAGAATCACCTCCTGTGTTTGCAATTTGCCATTTTCATCCACACATCTGGCAGGAGTTATTGGCACACAGTATCCATTTTGTGTAGATCCACTTACTTTGGAAAGACAGCTAGGTCTGCATGCAGACAGGGAGTCCTGATAGGACAGCTAGGGGATTGGGACAGTGTACACATTACAAGTGGTACTTACTCTGCAGTATATAAAAATTCTGGTGTTTAATTTCTTTTGCTTCCAGACACCCACCCATCTGCTCTCTCACTGCCTTACCTCAACAGCACAGGGGAAGACAGTAAGACAGAAGAGCAAGTGTGTTATGAAAGGGAGATGACATACCTATTGCCATCCTGGGCAAAACAGATTCATCTTGAGGAAAATTAGTTTAGTTTATTGCCTGTTAAATACCATCTAGAATGGTGAGAAACAAAGGCAGAAACTCCAGCACCTTTCCCCACCCATCCTTCATCCCAGACTCCACTTCAGTCCAAACTCTACAGACTCCTCCTTCTACACTAAGAAGTGCAGGGAAAGGAAAATGCCAGACTGCAGTCAGTCCTTAACAGTGGAAGCTAAATACTTCTCCACTGGTCTACTAAGTCTGAAAACTCCATGAGGCAAATAGAAATGTGCCAAAGCACTCTGAAGGTACACTGACTTCTGACCTGTCAGGGACTACCATAGCTATATGTTGACCTACATCATGCTGCGCATGAGATTATATGCAGATCATGAAACTACAGATGCTTCATAAGCAAGTACAGCACGATATGAGTGGTATAACCTGTGGCACATCAACAAAACCCCTCCATACAGTAACTGGGTAGGGAGCAGCAATCAGAATTACAGCAGAAAACAAATGGCTCAGATGCTTCAGGACTGTCTATTTCTCTCTCTGATTTCTCTGAATGTATGTTGAAGTGGGGAGCACTCTAAATAACTGTCTGGCCTGCCTGAGAGTTGTTTTTGTTTGCCTGGTTTTACAAAATTCCCACATGGACATTTCCCTTACCAAGGAGAGGATGTTCATCTGGAAGAAAAACTGTAGATTAAATAGATATTGTGCCACAAAATACAAAAGATAATTTTAATATAGATTTTTTTTTTAAATGAAAAATTAAGAGGAATCAAATATTTTGTGTAAAATAGACATTAGCTAAATAGAAATCTTGCTATTGTTATACTGACTACATAAGAAATCTTATCTATGGACAACCCGAGGTGTTAACTAAGATTTCATAATTATTCCTTTGTTGACAAGTGATTACCAGCCAAGGAGAAAAAAAGATTAACTCAAGGTGTGAGTGCTCTCCTACAATGTTGCCTTCACGCAGCAAAACAAACAAACAAAAAGCAAACAGATGAGCATGCAGCTTTTGTTACTCTAAGATACTTTTTCCTTTGTGACTTTTTGTTTTATTCTGTTTGAACAGGATTGTTGATTCTGAGATTTTTCTCATCCCATAGCTTAACCTGTTCCATGAACAAGTTTGGGGTCTCTACGTCAAGTGGTTTGTCTCATGTCCCCCATACAAAATGTCCCCCATATATAACTTCTCCATATAAACTGCATTTTCATAGGATGTTTCTGCCAGCACTGCCACATCAATGCTGTCTGTAAAAGACAAGATACCAGACAAAACGTGTATGCACAAAACTGAGATCTATTTTAAATAGCAAAGGATCTGAAATATTTTGGCTTAAAAGGCATAAATTGGATTAGCTGAGTGTTAGGATATTAGTGTAGCAAAACAGGGTACTAGGGTATCAGGGTATTGATGCAAGAAGATACCTTTACAATAAAAGACAAAACCTAATAGAGAATAACTATTACACAAAAGCTAATTGTTTGAGTAGTCACAAATTACTTATTAATAATTCTTCTACTAGATCTAGAACAATGATTAAAATAATACCTATAGGCAATGTGATAAGACAATGATTGTATTCTTCTCTACTATGTTTAAAAGTATTGTAAAGTCTTAAAATTCCAAAGCTTAAAATCCAAAATTTTATTTAACATTTAAAAATATCTAATGAAGATGTGAATAAGATTTCATGTATAAGGATTTGATACTTCTTATCCTTTTGTGGCTACTGACAGGTATTACTTTCTATCAACTTCTTGAGGAGTAACCTAAAGTAACCTCCCACTGGGGAGGGGAGGGAGAGTGAGAAAAAAAGACCTTGATGCTGTGGTGGTACTGCTCAGGAACAGCCAAAGCATTGTTATCAACACTATTTTCATCACAAATTCAAAACATAGAAAATAAGAAAAATTAACTCCACCCCAGGCACATCCTATACACTTTACCCTATACAATTACTGTAGTAATTTTTTTTTAAGTTGGCAGTTCTAAAATATTTTAATATATAAACTTGAAAAAAAGATTACTAACCTGATACAGTATCTCTATCATTTCAAATTAAACTTTTTTTGTCATTTCTAATGACATTTCTAATGACATTTCTAGCTATGACGTATAAAACAGAAACAGAATTTTCCCAAAACCACTTAATTTGAGAAAAGCCTTTTTAATTGTTTCCTACCAATAAAGGTATTCTAAAGAAACCCTGTATTGTGAGGTATGTTCACTGAACTATGCTTTCTATGTCATAGTTTATGTCTATTATGTTAATATTCTTTAGAGCTGTTTGAATGATTTGCTGCCTAAACCTCCCTTGTTCCTGCTTCTGACAATCAACCTGCTATCATATGGGATTTGTAACCTTTTCACTGATATCACATCCAATGGTCCTTAATGAGTAAGTATTACAGAGAAACCCAACCCCCCACAGAACTATATGTTTAAGTGGAAATCAAAACTGAATGTCCAAATTAACTTTTCTAGATGCAGATTCTTTAACAGTCCACAAGAAAATTCTGCTTTTGCTGTGGAAAGCTCTTGTGGAAGAGGAAAGCACTGGCTTGAACAAGACCTAGGTGACCAAATTATGCTCTCTTAGCTTACTCAGCTCATGATAGAGAAGGATAACGTTTTGTTTTCAAAGTATGTATGTGCTAATGGCAGTAGCAGAATGAAATGAGCTATTTTAAAGTTTCCAAGTAGAGAAGTATAGAGAGGTAGACTTTTGACATTCTGACTCTAAGTGCCATCCAAGAAACTGAATTTTCAAACAAGCTGGTGTGATAGTATTACCTATTAGGCACTAAGTATATTCTCCAAAGTTCAAGTTCCTGCTGAGCTACAGAAAACCTCTTCCACTTTATGCAGCTCATTTAGACATGATTTCAATTATAGATAGTGGATGTAAGAATCTTCTCTTTTAGTTTAGTTATATGTATATACATGTTAAGTTCTGGATTCTGAAGTATGAAGTGAAAAAAGTGCCATACATAAATGTGTGAGGGAAGTTTCAGAACACAGTCTCCTTAAATCTGCTGGGGTTTTTTGTTGTTTATCTCAGAAAAAGATATTGAACTTTTTTCTGTTTCCAGTCAGGATTATAATTAAGAAAGCACACAGAGTTAAAGTGCTTTCATGCTCCAGGCTACATGCATTTTAATACAGATCAGCAGGGAAACAAGAAGAACAAACAAAAAGCAACTACAAAAGCAGCATTTATTTTTATTTTTTTTTCAGGGGAGGTGAATGGGAGAGTGTTGATTGTTAGGTGTTTTTTTGCATAGGATTTAGTCTACTAACACCCTATTAATAACAGTACATATTAGAAAGTGGTATCACCACCCACGGATCCAGCAGTACCCATGGATCTTTCTTCTTAGGGGCGGTGATCTGATTCCAGCTGGGGCCAAGCTCCGGTGCAGGGTGGCGGGCGAGGCAGAGAGTTGGAAGAATTCATTGGTGTTCCTTAGACACATTGCATTTCCAACTTGTCTCAAGGCTGATTCAGGCCCCTGGAATCTCAGCTCTCAGGAGGGTCCCCACTAAAAAGGCCACTGTGGACCAGCCCGTGGTCCTTACTGGCCATTAGCCAGTTTGCCGGAGGGCAGCAGCTCCCTGCTGGCTCCACCTGGGTGAGGACCCCACCTGACTTTTTCAGTCTACACCCCAACATTCCATTTGCCAGGCAAAGAAAATTCCACTGAATGGAACCTCACACTTCCTTAAGATCCAATAGCATCTCTAACACCACTGACTTCTCTCCCGACTTTCCAATGGGGAAGCTTCTCGTATGGAATCCTAGAATAATGGAATCATAGTATGCCAGGTTGGAAGGGACCTCAAGGATCATCTGGTCCAACCCTTCTAATATTGTTATTTATATAATATGTCTCAGCAATTAGTGGCTTTAATTGTGTTTTCTCCTAGTTCAGATACTGCCTGACAGAAAGGCAGCAATGACCAAATCAAAAACTGCAAGTCCTTTAAACCACAATTTTGATACTCCACATTGGCTAAGGAGAATGCAATCTCTCCCTGTGACCTCAGTAACTTTATAAATGTTTTGTAAAAACTCAGTGAGCATTTGGAATAAATGTGTGGAAGACAGATTACTGGTTGGTTAAACCAGCAGTTAAAGAAGTGAAAGTCAGATATGACATGAATTAAAATCATATAAAATGTCACAGAATACTGCAGTAGCAGTTATAGAACAACAATCTAATTTTAGTATAGATAGATATTTTGTAAAGAGAACATGCAACACAGTATAAAGCGGTGTATTGGGTGTCCATGTCAGAGAGGGACTGCAGGGTGCCCTCTGTGCAGAGGGACTGGGACTGCTCCATGACACAGACAGTTCCATCAAGTTCTTGCTGGTTCCAGCTGGCTCCAGTGGACCAACTGAAGGGCATAGCTGAACTCCTCAGCTAAACTGGTGTTGCCTCTGTGAGAACATAGTACTAATAAATCAAACCTCTACTGATAAATCAAAATTCCATTAGAAAGGAGGTTTTAAGAACTATCTGATTTAGTTATTCCTGGACATTAAATCAAGAGAAAGTGTGTTTTGATTCTAATTTGCTGTCCTCTTTTGTAACTTTTAGGGTATGCCCAGCACCAGTGTTCTTCTTGTGACCTCAGAGAACCTGGCACATACTGGGTATTTTTCTATGAACTGCTTGAGGAATCCTTACTTAAGTGAAAGGGTTATCCCTATAGCAACATTTCCTACCCCAGTTCCTTTCTCTTGAAGCTATTAGGGGTAGGAAACCCACATGATATTCAAATCACTTGGTATTTTTAGTTGATGTTTTATTACAATAATTGATATTTGTGCAGTAAATTTAATCTTTGTGTGTTTCCAGGGCATTTTTGTTGGCTTTTTAAATTTTTTTTTCTCCCCTTTAGAATAAACTGCACAGGGGTGGCTCCTGTGAGAAGCTGCTGGAAGCTCCCCTGGCTCCGAATCCAAATTCCCCTCTGGACAAAACTGAGCCCATCAGCAGCGGTGACAATCCCTCTGGGATTAGCATATTCAAGGAGGTGAAAATTAAACTGCTGAAAGAGCTGCAGGAGGGAGAGGACAGTGGGAGGTAAGAGCAATACATCAGCAGAGATACCAAGGTCAGTGACGGGAGTAGGTGCCTGAGCAGAGGTTTCCCCACAACACATGGTGAGATGGCAGCTTTCCCCCTGCAGCTCACGGAAGAATACGATGGAGCAGCCCATGAAGAACCACAAAGGAGCAAATGCAAACCTGCAGCCTAGGAAGCACCACGGCAGAGCAGATATGGATCTGCAGCCATGGAGGACCCTGCACCAGGGAAGGTGACAGTTCCCCTGAGGAGGAAGGGGTGGCAGAAAACAATATGTGATGAACTGACCATAATACCCACTCCTCATCCCCTTGTGCTGCTGGGCAGGAAGAGGTAGAGAAATCAGCAGCGAAGTAATTGGGCCTGGGAAGAAGGGAGAGGTGGGGTAAGGTATTTAAATCTGGTTTTGTTTCTTATTGTCCTGCTCTGATTTGTTTAGTGACAAATTAAATTGATTTTTTCCCCAAGCTGAGTCTGTTTTGTCAGTGACTATAACTGGTGAGTGATGGCTCTGTCACTGTCTTTGTCTCGACCCATGAGTTTTTCATTATATTTTCTCCTCCCCATCCCACAGCAGGGGGAGGAGTGGGTGAGTGGCTGCGTGTTTCTTTGCTGCTGGCTGGGCCCAAATCATGACAAATGGAAATAATCAGGATTTTAATACTTGCTTCATTTATAATTTTCACCAAGGTGCAAAGAGGAAGTCATCACCCAAAAAGACTGACATGAGCTAAAAAGCAATGTGACACCCCCCAAAGAAACCCCTCAGGTAAATAAATATTTCCATGTGACATTAAAAAAAAAATACTTAGGTCTCAAATAAAATCTGTATTTCTTTAAGTTGCTACAACTTTAGTTTTAAATTTGCATAGCTATTCTGTTCTAGAAAATATTATTGAAGAGACCTATAAGCAATACCTGTATTTCCTCTTACTGTCAACAAAACTCATAAATCATTTTGCATGAGATGAAAAAAGGACAGAGAATAATTCTTTGCTGATGTTATGCTATGAACAGAGCACAAACAGAAAAATATTTAGAAGTACAGTTAAAAGGAAAAAAAAAACCAACAAAGATTCTGTTATGCTTTACACATCAAATAAACCCTGTATTTTGTCAGTGTACAAAGGGTAAGAATACAGTGTTGCATCTCTACATAAAGTATTATGGTTACCATTTAGCCTTGAATAAACATATAAATAGTCCCATAAAATACCCACAAAATTTATGTTTCAAGTGTCCCAGAGATAACATGTATCATCCAGCACAGAAGCTAAATGAGCCAGTATTTAAGGATGTTTTGAAAAGATAGCCACTTTATCTCCCCAAAACTATAATTTGAAGATTTTTGAAAAATGTGCTGATGAAATATACATAAGGTTTTGTCTTCC